>NC_091084.1:5012500-7512500 GCF_032405125.1 Capricornis sumatraensis
TATATTTTATGAAAATAGAGGAACTTAGTTCCTTTTTGGATCTGGGAATAAAAATAAAATCCTTTTTATATCAGACAAATAACCCTTTTTAAGATTGGTGTGATAGACTCTAGATAAATGAGGAAAAAACCGCTTTTTACTTGACTCACTTATAGAGTATATGTTTGGTTTGGAGAGTTTCTTCCTTATCTAGATGAAAACAATGCACAAATATGGCAGAGTCCCCAAAATAAAGTAGGTTCCATGTCTTTCCTAAATGGAAAGCCTGAATGAAAAAGCAAAACAAAACTAACTCTTTATTAGCCAACATTAGGAAGGAAGACAGCTACTAACATATTGAAAAAAATGTATTTAGGTTTGAAAATGATGGCTTAGGGAATAATTCATAAACAATTTTATGCTGTTTAATTCTCAAGAAATTCTGTATTATGGCTTCTGTAACAATTAAAATGGTAAAATGTAATAATTAAAATGTATTTACCATTCTCTTTTCTTATCATTCCCTGACCCTTCTCAGTCTTATTTAAGGTAAACAAGAGAACCAATTTACACTTCTTTGTAATTTTGGAATATATATGATAATTGATAGTGTTCTTTTAAAAAATGTATACTAAATTAATATGTGAAATTATATTAGATATGGAGAATTACTAGCTTAGTATATAAAAATTAGAACTTTATAACTTGAGTAGATACTAAATTCTCATTCAAAGTGCACATCTTGGAATTTCAGATGTGGAATGAAATAAACACTTTTCCTTCACATAGATAATGATAGAAAATATACCGCTCAGGAAGCAATAAAATAGGTTTTACAATCATAGTGAAAAGTGTTAGTTGCTCAGTTGTGTCCAACTCTTTGAAACCACATGGACTGAAGTCCACCAGGCTCATCTGTCCAGAGAACTCTTCAGGTAGGAATCATGGAGTGGATAATAATTCTCTTCTCCAGGGGATTTTCCTGACCAAGTGATGGAATCTGGCACTCCTGCACTGCAGGATGATTCTTTACCATCTGAGCCACCAGGGAAGAATTTTTAATTAAAACCTACACTTAATTTGTGATGAAGCTGCAATCAAGATTGCTTGGAGAAATATCAATAACCTCAGATATGCAGAAGACACCACCCTTATGAGAAAGTGAAGAAGAACCAAAGAGCCTCTAGATGAAGGTGAAAGAGGAGAGTGAAAAAGCTGGCTTAAAACTCAGCATTCAGAAAACTAAGACCATGAAATACGATCCCGTCACTTCATGGCAAATAGATGAGGAAACACTGGGAAAAGTGATAAACTTTATTTTCTTGGGTTCTAAAAGTCACTGCAGATCGTGATTGCAGCCACAAAATTAAAAGATGCTTGCTCCTTGAAAAAAAAAAAAAAAAAAAGCTATGATAAACCTAGACAGCATATTAAAACACAGAGACATTACTTTGTTGACAAAGTTCTATAATCAAAGCTATGTTTTTTCCAGTAGTCATGTATGGATAGAGCTATGGACCATAATGAATGCTGAGTGCTGAAGAACTGACACTTTTGAACTGCGGTTTTGGAGAAGACTCTTGAAAATGCCTTGGACTGCAAGGAGATCAAACCAGTCAATTTTAAAGGAAATCAATCCTGAACATTCATTAGGACGTCTGATGCTGAAACTGAAGCTCCAATACTTTGGCCACCTGATGTGAAGAGCTGACACTTTAGAAAAGACCATGATGCTGGCAAAGATTGAAAGCAGGAAGAGAAGGGATGACAGAGAATGAGATGGTTGGATGGCACCCCTGACTCAATGGGCATGAGTTAAAGCAAGTGCCAGGAAAAGACAAGGAGGTCATGCATGCCCAGGTTCAAAGAGTTGAATGCAACTGAGCAACTGAAAAACAACACTTAATTCATAGAGCTTGTTGAAATTTCCAAGTATTTCTCAAACATAAAGTTTTAGATAGACATATGACATTGTACTGTTTAAAGATTTGTATCTTCTATATAAATTTTTGATAATTATATTTTCCACTTGTCACCTTTAAAATATTTTCATTTTCACACTCTACTTGGGTGTTTTACCTTAGTTTCACTAGAGATTAAATCACAGAATGAGTACTTTATCAGTATTGCCAACTATCATAGAGTTTTTTTCCCTTAGCTTTACCTCAATCTGAATGAATAGGAAAAAATAATGATATAAATTTTAAAAAGCACTGCACTTTGCCTCCATTTCCAACCTTACTACTTAAGTTGTTTCATTTATCATTTATGATAATATACATATATATTTGCATTATTATTTATTTTTTGGAATGAATGAACATACTACTTGTTTTGTATATCAAAGTTTTTCAACATAAATTTTCATTAATTTTTTGATAGAGTAGATTCCTTGGATTTAAAAGAAAATTTTAAAAAGTATCATATGATAAGCCAAAGTTGGAGATGATGAAATTTTAATGAGGGAGAAGTGTGAGTGAAAGAGAAATGAAGAATTGATTGGCCTTTGGAGTGGTACTTACTTTCTCAAAAAAGGCCACATTTGAGAAAATTAAAAATTTGCAATATAAGATATTCCATAGGCATAGCATTCACATTTGATATGTATTTTGAAACCCAAAAGATCTTCTGCTGATCTAAAGGTAATTTCTATAAAGTGCCAATTTAACATATACCTCTTAACTGGTTTTACATTTATTTTGCTTACTGAAATACTGCAAAAAAAAAAGAAAGATTTCTTGTAAATTTATTCTCAACAAGATAGGTATGATGCACTTTCACTGACTAACAGTGATAGCTTAGGGTGAATGGTGTTGGATTTGTTATCTTCGAAGGAAAGACTTTAGCTTTGGGACCAAAGATGCAGCTTCAGTCATTGAGAGCCTCATGTGGCAGAAGTTGAATTACAGGGAAACAGGGACAGATAAAGCTTCTGACATAGACATCAGAAGCAGGCAGAGAGTGCCCAGCTCTCTTAGTAAGTCTTAGTAAGGCCTTGTGTACTTTTTCAAAATAATGTCTCAAGGTTGTAAAGGTCTTATCAGACCCACCCCCACAACACAAATCTTAAGACAACAGGTTTAGTCAGAAGATTTTTTTAAAGAAGGAGAAACCTGTCCTCAAGCATGACACATTGTTGTCATATAATCATTAGTACAGAGATAAAGGAAAAACATATGAGCAATTTATGTTGTTTCCTTGTGTAATCCTTAGTTCTGAAATTAAAGAAAGTCTTAGGTGAAATAGATTGCTGCCATAACAATTCAGAGCTTAAGAAAAAGTCTTATGTGATTAAAATGAAGGAATGTGGAAAAAACAGTTGTCCCTTACTCCTTCTCGAGGGCCCTGCCTACCTAAGAATTAGCTGTCTCAAAAGTAGCTAAGAAAATTAGGTGATTTAAATGATTATTATTCTCCCTCCTGAAAAACACTGGGCTGGATGAAGCACAAGCTGGAATCAAGATTGCCAGAAGAAATATCAATAACCTCAGATATGCAGATGGCACCACCCTTATGGCAGAAAGGGAATAAGAATTAAAGAGCCTCTTCTTGATGAAAGTGAAAGATGAAAGTGAAAAACTTGGCTTAAAGCTCAACATTCAGAAAACTAGGATCATGGCATCCAGTCCCATTACTTCATGGCAAATAGATGGTGAAACAGTGGAAACAGTGACGGACTTTATTTTTGGAGGGCTCCAAAGTCACTGCAGATGGTAGCTGCAGCCATGAAATTAAACGACGCTTACTCCTTGGAAAGAAAGTTATGACCAACTTTGACAGCATGTTAAAAAGCAGAGACATTACTTTGTCATCAAAGGTCTCTCTAGTCAAGGCTCTGGTTTTTCCAGTAGTCATGAATGGATGTGAGAGTTGGACTAAAAGAAAGTTGAATGCTGAAGAATCGATGCTTTTGAAATCTGTTGGAGAAGACTCGTGAGAATCCCTTGGATTGCAAGAAGATCAAAACAGTCCTTCCAAAAGGAGATCAGTCCTGAGTAGTTCATTGGAACGACTGATGTTGAAGTTGAAACTCCAATACTTTGGCCACCTGATGCAAAGAGCTGACTCATTTGAAAAGACCCTGATGCTGGGAAAGATTGAGGGCAGGAGGAGAAGGGGATGACAGAGGTTGAGATCGTTGGATGGCATCACCAACTCAATGCACATGAGTTTGAGTAAACTCCAGGAAGTGGTGATGGACAGGGAACCCTGGCTTCCTGCAGTCCATGGGGTTGCAAAGAGTGGAATATGACTGAGTGACTGACCTGAACTGAACTGATTCTTCCTCATTAAGTTCCATTTTTAAAAAAAGATAATAATTATTGTTATATACTAAAATAATATCTTTCATTAAAAACAGATCAAACATAGGGGTTTTGATGTCTCCTATTGACTATGCCAAAGCCTTTGACTGTATGGATCACAATAAACTGGAAAATTCTGAAAGAGATGGGAGTACCAGACCACCTGACCTGCCTCTTGAGAAACCTATATTTAGGTCAGGAAGCAACTCATGATGTACTCTGCATATAAGTTAAATAAGCAGGGTGACAATATACAGCCTTGATGTACTCAGTTAGAACTGGACGTGGAACAACCAACTGGTTCCAAATAGGAAAAGGAATACGTCAAGGCTGTATATTGTCACCCTGCTTATTTAACTTATATGCAGAGTACATCATGAGAAACGCTGGGCTGGAAGAAGCACAAGCTGGAATCAAGATTGCCAGAAGAAATATCAATAACCTCAGATATGCAGAGGACACCACCCTTATGCGAGGAAAGGAAGAAGAACTAAAGAGCCGCTTGATGAAAGTGAAAGAGGAGAGTGAAAAAGTTGGCTTAAAGCTCAACATTCAGAAAACTAAGATCACGGCATCCGGTCCCATCACTTCATGGGAAATAGATAGGGAAACAATGGAAACAGTGTCAGACTTTATTTTTTGGGCTCCAAAATCACTGCAGATGGTGATTGCAGCCATGAAATTAAAAGACACTTATTCCTTGGAAGTAGATATTTTTCTGGAACTCTCATGCTTTTTCAATGATCCAGCAGATGTTGGAAATTTGAGCTCTGGTTCCTCTGCCTTTTCTAAAACCAGATTGAACATCTGGAAGTTCACGGTTCATGTATTACTGAAGCCTGGCTTGGATAATTTTGAGCATTACTTTACTAACATGTGAGATGAGTGCAATTTCTGCTTTAATGACTATGGCAAAGTCTTTGACTGTGTGGATCACAATAAACTGTGGAAAATTCTGAAAGAGATGGGAATACCAGACAACTTGACCTGCCTTTGGGAAATCTGTATGCAGGTCAGGAAGCAACAGTTCGAACTGGACATGGAACAACAGACTGGTTTCAAATAGGAAAAGGAGTATGTCAAGGCTGTATACTGTCACCCTGCTTTTTGAACTTATATGCATGAGAAACGCTGGGCTGGAAGAATACAAGTGAGAATCAAGATTGCCAGGACAAATATCAATAACCTCAGATATGCAGATGACACCACCCTTATGGCAGAAAGTGAAGAGGAACTAAAAAGCCTCTTGATGAAAGTGAAGGAGGAGAGTGAAAAAGTTGGCTTAAAGCTCAACATTCAGAAAACGAAGATCATTGCATCCAGTCCCATCACTTTATGGAAAATAGATGGGGAAACAGTGGAAACAGTGTTAGACTTTATTTTTGGGGGGATCCAAAATCACTGCAGATGGTGACTGCAGCCATGAAATTGAAAGACGCTTACTCCTTGGAAGGAAAATTATGACCAACCTAGATAGCATATTGAAAAATGATATGCCAACAAAGTCCATCTAGTCAATGCTATGGTTCTTTCAGTGGTCATGTATGGATGTGAGAGTTGGACTGTGAAGAAAGCTGAGTGCCAAAGAATTGATGTTTTTGAACTGTGGTGTTAGATAAGACTCTTGAAAGTCCCTTGGACTGCAAAGAGATCGAACCAGTCCATTCTAAAGGAGATGGGTCCTGGGTGTCCTTTGGAAGGAATGATGCTAAAGCTCAAACTCCAGTACTTTGGCCAACTCATGCAAAGAATTGACTCATTGGAAAAGACTCTGATGCTAGGAGTGATTGGGGGCAGGAGGATAAGGGGGTGACAGAGGATGAGGTGGTTGGATGGCATCACCGACTCGATGGACGTGAGTTTGTTGAACTCCGGGAGTTGGTGATGGACAGGGAGGCCTGGTGTGCTGCGATTCATGGGGTCGCAAAGAGTTGGACATGACCGAGTGACTGAAGTGAACTGAACTGACTGACTCCTTGGAAGGAAAATTATGACCAACCTAGATAGCATATTAAAAAGCATAGACATTACTTTTCCAACAAGGGTCTATCTAATAAAGGCTATGGATTTTCCAGTCATCATGTATGAATGTGAAAGTTGGACTGTGAAGGAACCTGAGCACTGAAGAATTGATGCTTTTGAACTGTGGTGTTGGAGAGGACTCTTGAGAGTCCCTTGGACTACAAGGAGATCCAGCTAGTCTATCCTAATGGATATCAGTCCTGGGTTTTCATTGGAAGGACTGTTGCTAAAGCTGAAACTCCAGTACTCTGGCCACCTCATGTGAAGAGTTCACTCATTGGAAAAGACTCTGGTGCTCGGAGGGACTGGGGGCAAGAGGAGAAAGGGACGACAGTGAATTAGATGGCTGGATGGCATCACCGACTCGAAGGACATGAGTGTGAGTGAACTCCAAGAGTTCGTTTTGGACAGGGAGACCTGTCGTGCTGCGATTCATGGGGTCGCAAAGAGTTGGATACGACTGAGCGACTGAACTTAACTGAATATATAAAGCAACTAGAATTGTCAGATAATATTGTAATAGTGTGTCTTATCTGAAAATCATGAGCTATGGATCTTAAGAGTGATTGATTTGATCCAGCCACCAGTTTTATACTTTCTTGAGAAACTCTTGTACTTCAGTCTCTTTAGAAACCCCCCCCTTCTATCTTTTAAACACACACACACACACACACACACACACACAGAAACACATTTCTTACTAGCCAATGGCATTCCTCCTGTCACATACTAGAGAAGCAGGCAGTCTATGATTCTGAGACCTAGGTTTAACTACTATCTTTACTTGTTTTCCATGTTTTAAAATTGGATACTATATTATGTAAATAAATTCCACACATAGTTAGGCAAAAAGAAGAAACTGACATCTTCTGCATTGGCAGGTGGATTCTTTATTACTGAACAACCATGCGGGGAGCCCCATATCATCGTGTACTACTAGCCAAAATGTTTGTATGTGTGAAACTGTAGCTCCTTAAGAACAGAAGCAAATTAATATACTCCTCATTACATAAAGTAGATGAGTACATATCATGAGTTTAAATGTGAATTTGAATTTTGTGACAGGCCTTCTTAAGGTGGGAGAATTAGATACAAACAATATCTTTTACTAGAAACTAAAGATGACTTGAGTGAAATCAGTGGTTTGCTTCATTAGTGTATATTAATGCCTGAAGTGAAAATAGATGAAATAAATAAATTGGAATATTATATAGATGTGAAATATTACATTAAGAATAAAGCTAAAGATATATTGTTATTGGATTTGTAGAATTGGCAAGGAGCTTAACATCATATTCTTTTGAAGATAATATGTAAATAATATGTACTTCAATAAAATTTAATTCATACTGGAAGTCTGAGAAGTACATAGAATTTTAGATCTTCCCTTATATAAGAATAACTTTCAAAAGAGAAGTAATTTGTGCCAAAATTAGAAGGTTTATCTTCACAAAAATGAGTTCTAATATGGAAACAAGAGAAAATAACCTTGTTGGATCCTTTGTTTCTATGCCAAAGTTTGTTTTGTGATATTTAAGATAACTAAGGAAAAGCCTCCCAAATTGGAGTTTATAATGAAAATATCAATGGAATTTTCAGCAATGTCTTACCCTTGTATTGTTCTAGCTATTCCATATTTTTAAATTCTATTCACAGCCAACTTATTGGAGACAATTTGAAAATAGCTTATCTTTTAGCTCTTGTATCTGAGAATAATTAGATAAATATTCTCTTTATGACTGCCACAGATTTATAAAAGCTTCTATTTAATAATTTTAAAAGTGCATGTACTGGAATTTTATGCAGCCACTGTATTTCTGAGTTTTATACATTATAAAAGCATTATGATACAAATTTAAAATGTAAGACCAATCAGAATATTGCATCAAACTTAATGTAATGATTTTACAAACTTCTCTTTCTCTACTCAAATAATGCTGCAGTAAAATTTAGCAGTGAGCCACTAAGATTAGAGTAACAGTTGGATTCTAACTAATATTAATGCAACTTTTATCCCACTGAAATGTGTCTTCGTAGTTGTTCTTTACATATTGAATATCTATGGTAAAACCTAATGAATTATATTCATTTTCAGTGTGTCTATGGGCCAATTCTCCTTTCTTCCTCTTCATTTTCCCCACATATGTTTGGATGCTCAGTTGTGTTGGATTCTTCCCCTATCTAAGTGTACCTAGTATATGCCTCATTTCCTCAATGAGGAAGTAATCTGTTAAATAACTGAGACATAACCTGAGGATGATAGATTCAAGAGTACAATGGTTCCAAGTGAAGAAAGATATCTTCTGAATACGTACAACTCAAATTCTACTATGCTGCTGCTGCTGCTGCTGCAGCTAAGTCGCTTCAGTCGTGTCCAACTCTGTGTGACCCCATAGACGGCAGCCCACCAGGCTCCTCCATCCCTGGGATTCTCCAGGCAAGAACACTGGAGTGGGTTGCCATTTCCGTCTCCAATGCATGAAAGTGAAAAGTGAAAGTGAAGTTGCTCAGTCGTGTCCGACTAGTAGAGACCCCATGGACTGCAGATTATTATCTCAGTTTCTCAATGAAACTGATAACATATATGAAAATTCTACTATGTAAGTCACTATATTCACATATGCTATCAGTTTCATTGAGAAATTGAGATAATAATCTTTGGAACAACTTGACAAACTTTATAAGTTATCTCTTCTGAAGGGAGCAATTTAAAATCTTATGTCATGATTTTAGCAATAATCATTTAGAGGGCATCAGTTCAGTTCAGTTCGGTTCAGTCGCTCAGTCATGTCCGACTCTTTGCGACCTCATGAATCGCAGCACGCCAGACCTCCCTGTTCATCACCAACTCCCGGAGTTCACTCAGACTCACATCCATCGTGTCAGTGATGTCATCCAGCCATCTCATCCTTTGTCTTCCCCTTCTCCTCCTGACCCCCATTCATCCCAGCATCAGAGTCTTTTCCAATGAGTCAACTCTTCACATGAGGTGGCCAAAGTATTGGAGGTTCAGCTTTAGCATCATTCCTTCCAAAGAAATCCCAGGGCTAATCTTTAGAATGGACTGGTTTGATCTCCTTGCAGTCCAAGGAACTCTCAAGAGTCTTCTCTAACACCACAGTTCAAAAGCATCAATTCTTTGTAATAGCTGTAATTCTTCAGCTATTTTTTTGTGAGGCATTTCTTCTGAAGGGAGCAATTTAACAAATATTCTTATGGCATGATTTTAGCAAAAATCATTGAGAGGACATCAATGCCACTTAAACCTAAAACCCATCAAAATCTACTCTTTAATTTGGCAGAAATGGTTCCTAAAGTGTACATTCTAGCTTAATAAAGTTGTTTTGAATATCTGTGAAGACCACTTGTGTCAGTGGGTTCTAATATTGGCTCTGCTACTAACACTTCCTCAGATTCTTTGTGAAAATATGTGCCAGTTAATGTACAAAGTACTAGGATAGAGAGACAAATACATACCATTTCTCTCCTAGGAGATTTTATTCTAGTTAAAGAAACTGATATATAAGCATATATTTTCATCAAAATGTAGAAAATACAATGATTGAGATATGCATGGGGCAATGAAGATTTAGAGTGGGGGAAATTAATAGTGTTTTTCTGCTTCAGTTACTTAGAGACACTTTTTAAATAGATGAGAACATACAAAATTACCCTGAAATCTATAGACAAGACCTATTGAAATTGAAGGTGTTATTAACTATCATTATTCACCATGGATTACCCTTATTGGTTTACATAACATGTAAGATATTTGAAATAGGTTGTTCAGATTATGCAATGGATATTTTCTTCACTTGTTCTTGAAGTTATATCTTGAAAGGTATGGTTTGAAAATTATTCTTTTTCTGGTCCTATCAGATTTGGATTATAGTAAATATTTTTATTCCAAACTACTGTAAAACTCCAAAAAAGAGAAACAATTCTTGTTACTTGAAAGTTAAAATTATTATTTAACAATGGGAAATGATTTATGACAACAACCATTTCAACAACAAAGGCTGTAGAGTAGTTGATATGACTCTCCATGGAATCCTATAATTATTTCTATGAAAGCCAATCTTTCTCAACCTCAGCTTAAGCTGCAGTAATGGTGATTAAAACCTTATTTCCTGCTATATTTTAGTGGAAAAATGTCTTTCTGAACTTCTGAGTTATTATTCTGCAAAGAGGATTAAATTTAGTGTCCATTTCTCTTTGATTTGGTGCATTGTTGTCTAGTAATATCAGTTCTCTACCAAACTTGATTAAATGTACATGACATTCTCTCAATAAGCATTTATTGAGCACCTTCAATATACAGGGCAGTGTACTAATCACTGTGGAAAAACATGATTTCTGCTATCATAAACCTTTTGACTTACTGGAGGACAGAGATAAGTATATCCATGCTTACAATACAGTGGTGGGTACTATTGGAGAGAAAGAAGAAAGATAAAATGTGGGCAGAGAAAAAGACATTTAAATTAGACTAGAATAGATGAGATCAATTCTGGCAAGTGATGCTTGAGTTTTATCCTAAAGCATATATGGTTGGATGAGAAAATTGAGGGTTTTCCACTTTAAATTAAATATACAGTTTTGTCCCTTACTAGTGCTGCAGTTCATAGGGTTGCAAAGAGTTGGACATGACTGAGTTACTGAACTGAACTGAATATAACTAATTAAGAGCTGCTGATTTATTGAATAAGTTTTTAATATGTGTGGTAAAAATAATTTTTATAACATACTTCTCTGCATATTTTAATTATTGAAGTAAAATAAATGTGTATTTGGAAATCACATGGCCAGCATCTCAGAGTTGAGGTGGCACTAAAGCTGAGATTTTTCAATACTGTATCTGAACCTATTTAGTCTCTACTAGAAAATCAGCAAGCAAAGTGAATTGATATAGACCTAGGGAGATAAGAATGAAAGTGCAATAAATTATCATTATCTTTTCTGACTATATCCATTTTATTCTCTAGGATTTTATCACTTTCTATATGTTTTTTGGGGAGGTTAGCATGAAAGATTAATTGGCTGTCTGAGGCAGAGAGGCAAAGAAGAGATGAAAAGCAAATACTGCTTGAAAACAAGATTATACAGCTAATTATACAACTGCTTAAACAACTATAAAGAACTCATCTCTTCCCTTGCACCATAGAAGGCAGACTATTCATTCATTCACACAGTTAATATATTTACTTACACAACTTTTATGAGTCACCCACTATGTGGTCAAACTCTCTGCTGGAACTCAGACATATATAGACATAATCTGTATTACACTGGAGCTCATGATATAGGAGAGAAATCTCTCAGTCATGTCCGACTCTTTGCAGTCCCATGGACTGTAGCCTACCAGGCTCCTCCATCCATGGAATTTTCCAGGCAAGAGTACTTGAGTGGGTTGCCATTTCCTTCTTCAGGGGATCTTCCCGACCCAGGGATGGAACCCAGGTCTCCTGTATTGCAGGCAGATGCTTTACTCTCTAAGCCACCAGAGAAGTCCATTCATTCATACAGTTAATATATTTACTTACACAACTTTTATGAGTCATCCACTATGTGGCCAAACTCTCTGCTGGAATTCAGACATGTATAGACATAATCTGTATTACACTGGAGCTCATGATACAGCAGAAAGACCTATATTCACATAAACAGGTGTTCAGCTCAGTTCAATTGCTCAGTGCTGTCCGATTATTTGGGACCCCATGAACTGCAGCAGACTAGGCCACCCTGGCCATCACCAACTCCGGATTTTACCCAACTCATGTCCATTGAGTCAGTGATGTCATCTAACCATCTCATCCTCTGTCATTCCCTTCTCCTTCTGCCCTCAATTTTTCCCAACATTCAGGTCTTTTCTAATGAGTCTGCTCTTCATATCAGGTGGCCAAAATATTGGAGTTTCAGCTTCAACATCAGTTCTTCCAATGAACACCCAAGAATGATCTCCTTTAGGATAGACTGGTTGGATCTTCTTGCAGTCCAAGGGACTCTCAAGAGTATTCTCCAACACGACAGTTCAAAAGCATCAATTCTTTGGTACTCAGTTTTCTTCACAGTCCAACTCTCACATCCATACATGACCACAGGAAAAACCATAGCCTTGAATAGACAGACTTTTGTTGGCAACATAATGTCTCTGCTTTCTAATATGCTGATTAGGTTGATCATAACTTTCCTTCCAAGGAGTAAGTGTCTTTTAATTTCATGGCTGCAATCACCATCTGCAGTGATTTTGGAGCCCCCCAAAATAAAGTCAGCCACTGTTTGCACTCTTTCCCCATCTATTTGCCATGAAGTGATGGGACCAGATGCCATGATCTTCATTTTCTGAATGTTGAGTTTTAAGCCAAATTTTTCACTCTCCACTTACATTTTCATCAAGAGGTTCCTTATTTCTTCTCCACTTTCTGCCCTCCGTTCAGTTCAGTTCAGTTGCTCAGTCGTGTCCGACTCATTGCAGTCCCATGAATCGCAGCACGCCAGGCCTCCCTGTTCATCACCAACTCCCAGAGTTCACTCAAACTCATGTCCATCGAGTTGGTGATGCCATCCAATCACCTCATCCTCTGTGACCCACTTATCCTCTGCCCCCAATCACTCCTTGCATCAGAGGCTTTTCCAATGAGTCAACTCTTTGCATGAGTTGGCCAAAGTATTGGAGTTTCAGTTTTAGTATCAGTCCTTCCAATGAATACCCAGTACTGATCTCCTTTAGGATGGACTGGCTGGATCTCCTTGCAGTCCAAGGGATTCTCAAGAGTCTTCTCCAACACCACAGTTCAAACGCATCAATTCTTCAGCACTCAGCTTTCTTCATAGTCCAACTCTCACATTCATATATGACCACTGGAAAAACCATAGCCTTGACTAGATGGAACTTTGTTGACAAAGTAATGTCTCTGCTGTTTCATATGTTATCTAGATTGGTAATAACTTTCCCTCCAAGGGGTAAGGGTCTTTTAATTTCATGGCTGCAATCACCATCTGCAGTAATTTTGAAGTCCACCCCCCTCCCAAAAAAAAAAAAAAAAAAAAAAAAAAAGTCTGACACTGTTTCCACTGTTTCCCCCATCTATTTCCCATGAAGTGATGGAACCAGATGCCATGATCTTCATTTTCTGAATGTTGAGCTTTAGGCCAACTTTTTCACTCTCCTTTTTCACTTTCATCAAGAGGCCTTTTAGTTCCTCTGCACTTTCTGACATAAGGGTGGTGTCATCTGCATATCTGAGGTTATTAATATTTCTCCTGGCAATCTTGATTCCAGCTTGTGCTTCTTCCAGCCCAGCGTTTGTCATGTTGTACTAGTAGAAGATACATTGGCCTATTGATTAAAGTGCATGAGTTAGAGTAGCAGGGCCAAGCAAAAAGGAGACCTGTAAAGGTTTATTGCAGAATGTAATTCCTGAACTGCTTCTTGAAGAGTCAGAAACTAAGTGCTCAACAGGCTGACAAGGGCAATTTGGGCATGGCAAAGCCTGAGCTTCAATGTGTGTGGCTGGACTGATCATGGGTTGTGTAGAAGAATTGGAAGGACAGGTCTGCATAAAAGGAGGAAAGCTGAGAAAAAAGAAGGAAAGACAAACAGAAACTGGCAATACCAAACATCATGCTGAAAGAAGAGTTTAGTATACAAGGTGAAACTAAGCCTTAAAATTGTAAAATTATAACAGTTTAATCAACAAAAATTTGTACACATGTTCATGGCAGCATTATTCATAATAGCTAAAAGATGGAAATAATGAAAATAGCCCTCAACTGATTAATAGATAAATACAAAGTGACCTATCCATATGGGAATATTCCTCAGCCACAAAAACAAGGTGAAAATGAAAATGTGCTAAGTGAAAGGCCACTAATTGTATATTTTATTTACATGACATATCTAGGATATGCAAATTTGTAGAGACAGAAAACAGAGTAGTGGTTACCAGGAGCTGAGGGGATAAATTAATAAGGATTGACTGCTTATTGGGTAGGGAGTTAACTTGAGGTGACAATAATGTCCTGGAACAAGGTAGCAGATATTATTACACAAAATTTTGAATATACTAAATGCCAATAAGACATATATTTTCAAAAGGTTAGAAATGGCCGATCTTATGGTATGTACATTTTGCCATAATAAAAATATAAAAAATTTGAAACTAAAGTAGATGGAAGGAGCTGATATTAC
This sequence comes from Capricornis sumatraensis, assembly GCF_032405125.1. Lineage (NCBI taxonomy): Eukaryota > Metazoa > Chordata > Mammalia > Artiodactyla > Bovidae > Capricornis > Capricornis sumatraensis. The sequence goes on from NC_091084.1 coordinate 5,026,997, forward strand.
AAACAGTCGTTTCTTGATACACATTATAAAGTCACATGTGCAAGATTCAGGGGAAGATACCTACTGTAAAAGCAAAGTAGCCACATGCTTCTAGTGGGCCTTATGCCTTGATATGGAGATTATTTTGTTTCTACCATGCAATCCATTGTCTTTTGCTGGTACAGCCACTCAGATACCACTTTGAGTATATGGCCTATACCTATTACACACAGTAGGCATTCAACAAAGAAAAAACATGATTATATCAAAACAAAGTTTAGTACTTACTTTATCTTTGAATCAAATCATTATAAACTCTTAACTTATTTCTTTAAGTGGTCTTTGCTTATTCTTTTAAGACACTGGTTTTCATTTTTCAGTTAAATTTACTTTTTTCTCACATTACTAAGCTGTATACCATTTTGCATTTGATCCTAGTTTGCTTCTTTTTTCAATGACAATAATTTGATAATTTATCTTGTGTTGTCAGTATTCTATTTCAATTCAGAAGAATTTATAAGCTTCGGTTGGACTGTGGCAATCTAATGTGATCAGTATGCTTGCACCCTCTCAGTTGTGTCCGACTCTTTGAGGCCCCATGGACTTTGAGGCCTCCAGGCTCCTCTGTCCATGGAATTTTCCAGGTGAGAATATTGAAGTGGGTTACCACTTCCTAAAATCACTCCAACCCAGGGATCAAAGCTGCATCTCTTGCATCTCCTGCATTGCAGGTGGATTCTTTACCACTATGCCAATTGGGAAACTGGTGATCAGTATATATCATATCAATCCAATGAGGAGACCAAACAAAAATTATTCTTAGATTCCCAAAGAAAAAAAGTAAGGCTCATGGTAATTAAATGACCTGGCATATATACAGCAGAAGGCAGAGCCTGCACTGGCAATTGGGCCTTCACATTCAAGATAGCAATTAGTCAGGGGCAGCGGCTGGGAGGAGCTACCCCATGTCTGAGGTCAAGGGTGGTGGCCAAGAGGAGCAACTCCAAGTCCAAGAAGTGATGGCTGTGCGGATGCAGGAGGGCCTAGAGGAGCTACTCCACGTTCAAGGTCAGGAGGGGCAACGGTGAGGAGATACCCCTCATCCAAGATAAAGAGCAGCAGCTGCACTTTGCTGGAATAGCTGTGATGACATACCCCATGTCCAAGGTAAGAGAAACCCAAGTAAGATGGTAGGTGTTGCAAGAGGGCATCAGAGGGCAGAAAAACTGAAAGCATAATCACAGGAAACTGGTCAATCTAATCACACTAGGACCACAGCCTTGTCTAACTCAATGAAACTAAGCCATTCCTTGTGGGACCACCCAAGACTGGTGTGTCATGGTGGAGTGGTCTGACAGAATGTGGTCCACTGCAGAAGGGAAAGGCAAACCACTTCAGTATTCTTGCTTTGAGAGCCCCATGAACAGTATGAAAAGGCAAAATGATAGATTACTGAAAGAGGAACTCCGCAGGTTGGTAAGTGCCCAATATGTTACTGGAGGTCAGTGGAGAAATAAATTCAGAAAGAATGAAGGGATGGAGCCAAAGCAAAAACAATACCCAGTTGTGGATGTGACTGATGATAAAAGCAAGGTTCGAAGCTGTAAAGAGCAATATTGCATAGGAACCTGGAATGTCAGGTCCATGAATCAAGGCTAATTGGAAGTGGTCAAACAGGAGATGGCAAGAGTGACGTTGACATTCTAGGAATCAGCGAACTAAAATGGACTGGAATGGGTGAATTTCACTCAGATGACCATTATATTTACTACTGTGGGCAGGAATCCCTTAGAAGAAATGGAGTAGCCATCATGGTCAAACAAAGAGTCTGAAATGCAGTATTTGGATGCAATCTCAAAAATGACAGAATGATCTCTGTTCGTCTCCAAGGCAAACCATTCAACATTACAGTAATCCAAGTCTATGCCCCAACTAGTAATGCTGAAGAAGCTGAAGTTGAACTGTTCTATGAAGACTTACAAGACCTTTTAGAATTAACACCCCAAAAAGACATCCTTTTCATTATAAGGGACTGGAATGCAAAAGTAGGAAGTCAAGAAACACCTGGAATAACAGGCAAATTTGGCCTTGGAGTATGGAATGAAGCAGGGCAAAGACTAAGAGAGTTTTGCCAAGAGAACACACTGGTCATAGCAAATACCCTCTTAGAACAACGCAAGAGAAGACTCTACACATGGACATCACCAGATGGTCAACACCGAAATCAGATTGATTTTATTATTTGCAGCCAAAGATGGAGAAGCTCTATACAGTCAGCAAAAACAATAAAGGTAGCTGAGAGTGGCTCAAAACATGAGCTCCTTGTTGCCAAATTCAGACTGAAATTGAAGAAAGGGAAAACCACTAGACCATTCAGCTATGACCTAAATCAAATCCCTTATGATTATACAGTGGAAGTGAGAAATAGATTTAAGGGACTAGATTTGATAGACAGAGTGCCTGATGAACTATGGATTGAGGTTTGTGGCATTGTACAGGAGACAGGGATCAAGACCATCCCCATGGAGAAGAAATGCAAAAAGCAAAATGGCTGTCTAGGGAGGCCTTACAAATAGCTGTGAAAAGAAGAGAAGCCAAAAACAAAGGAAAAGAGGAAGTATATAAGCATCTGAATGCAGAGTTCCAAAGAATAACAAGAAGAGATAAGAAAGCCTTCTTCAGTGATCAATGCAAAGAAATAGAGGAAAACAACAGAATGGGAAAGACTAGGGATCTCTTCAAGAAAATTAGAGATACCAAGGGAACATTTCTTGCAAAGATGAGCTTGGCAAAGGACAGAAAAGGAATGAACCTAACAGAAGCAGAAGATGTTAAGAAGAGGGGGCAAGAATATACAGAAGAACAGCACAAAAAAGATCTTCATGACCAAGATAATGACGATGGTATGATCATTCACCTAGAGCCAGCCATCCTGGAATGTGAGGTCAAGTGGGCCCTAGAAAGCATCACTACGATCAAAGCTAGTGGAGGTATTGGAAATCCAGTTGAGCTCTTTCAAATCCTGAAAGATGATGCTGTGAAAGTGCTGCACTCAATATGGCAGCAAATTTGGAAAACTCAGCAGTGGCCACAGGACTGGAGAAGGTCAGTTTTCATTCCAATCCGAAAGAAAGGCAATCCCAAAGAATGCTCAAACTACCGCACAATTGCACTCATCTCACATGCTAGTAAAGTAATGCTCAAAATTCTCCAAGCCAGGCTTCAGCAATATGTGAACAATGAACTTCCAGATGTTTCAACTGGTTTTAGAAAAGGCAGAGGAACCAGAGATCAAATTGCCAACATCTGCTGGATCATCGAAAAAGGACTGGAACTGAGTTCCAGAAATACATCTATTTCTACTTTATTGACTATAAAGCCAAAGCCTTTGACTGTGTGGATCACAATATACTGGAAAATTCTGAAAGAGATGGAAACACCAGACCCCCCAACCTGTCTCTTGAGAAGGTCTGTAAGCAACAGTTAGAACTGGACATGGAACAACAGACTGGTTCCAAATAGGAAAAGGAGTACGTCAAGGCTGTATATTGTCACCCTGCTTATTTAACTTATATGCAGAGTGCATCATGAGAAACGCTGGGCTGGAAGAAGCACAAGCTGGAATCAAGACTACAGGGAGAAATATCAATAACCTCAGATATGCAGATGACACCACCCTTATGGCAGAAAGTGAAAGAGGAAGTAAAAAGCCTCTTGATGAAAGTGAAAGAAGAGAGTAAAAAAGTTGGCTTTAAAGCTCAACATTCCGAAAACGAAGATCATGGCATCTGGTCCCATCACTTCGTGGGAAATAGATGCAGATACAGTGGAAAGAGTCTTAGACTTTACTTTTTGGGCTCCAAAATCACCGCAGATGGTGATTGCAGCCATGAAATTAAAAGACTCTTACTCCTTGGAAGAAAAGTTATGACCAACCTAGATCGCATATTGAAAAGCAGAGACATTACTTTCCAGCAAAAGTCTGTCTAGTCAAGGCTATGATTTTTCCAGTGGTTATGTATGAACGTGAGATTTGAACTGTGAAGAAAGCTGAGCGCAGAAGAATTGATGCGTTTGAACTGTGGTGTTGGAGAAGACCCTTGAGAGTCCCTTGGACTGCAAGGAGATCCAACCAGTCCATTCTAAAGAAGACCAGCCCTGGAATTGCTTTGAAGGGAATGATGCTGAAGCTGAAATTCCAGTACTTTGGCCACCTCATGTGAAGATTTGACTCATTGGAAAAGACTCTTATGCTGGAAGGGATTGGGGGCAGGAGGGGAAGGGGACTACAGAGAATGAGATGGTTGGATGGCATCACTGACTCGATGGACGTGAGTTTGAGTTAACTCCAGGAGATGGTGTGGAGAAGGCAATGGCAACCCACTCCAGTACTCTTGCCTGGAAAATCCCATGGATGGAGGAGCCTGGTGGGCTGCAGTCCATGGGGCTGCTAAGAGTCAGATATGACTGAGCAACTTCACTTTCACTTTTCACTTTCATGCATTGGAGAAGGAAATGGCAACCCACTCCAGTGTTCTTGCCTGGAAAATCCCAGGGATGGGGGAGCTTCATGGAATGCCCTCTATGGGGTCGCACAGAGTCAGACACGACTGAAGCAACTCAGCAGCAGCAGGAGTTGGTGATGGACAGGGAGGCCTGGCATGCTGTGATTCATGGGGTTGCAAAGAGTTGAACACGACTGAGTGACTGAATTAACTGAACTGAGGCTAATTTACCAAATCTTCTCCAAGTGAACTGAGATTAGTCAACCAGTTTAAAATTTGATCCTGTAAAATAACAATAAACTTGTGCCTACTCTTCCCTTTGGCATGCCTCCTCTTGCCCTTATGGCTTCCCTCATAGCTTAGTCGGTAAAGAATCCATTTTCAATGCAGGAGACCCCGGTTTGATTACTGGGTTGGAAAGTTCTGCTGGAGAAGCGATAGGCTACTCATTCCAGTATTCTTGGGCTTTCCTTATGATTCAGCTGATAAAGAATCCACCTGCTATGTGGAAGACCTGGGTTTGATCCCTGGGTTTGGAAGATCCCCTGGAGAAGGGAAAGACTACCCACTCCAGTATTCTGGCCTGTAGAATTCCATAGACTAAGTCCACGGGGTTGCAAAGAGTTGGACATGACCGAGTGACTTTCTTTTTTGCCCTTATTAATAAACTCTAAACATAAATCTGACTCACCCTTTTCTACCCTTCTCAGAGGTTTCTTTCTTAGTCCACTTCACTGGGTGATATCAAGCTCTGAGAATATAAGAATTCAGAACAAATGGAAGTTTGAAGCTCATCTTATGGCCTTACTGGGTTATAAGAATTATCTTTGGTCTTGGATGTGGTATAGTGTCTCATAGTATCATGGGTATGGTGAGAAAAGTGAAGGTGGTCACAAAGTAAAAGCTTCTAGTACACAGCATGATTACTATAGTTAATAGTAAATAATATTGTATTTGAAAGTTACCAAGAGAATAGGTCACTTTTGTCTTTTTAAAAAATGTTACTCTTTTCATTGAACTACAATTAATGACAGTTTATCTTAAAAATTCTCATTACAAGAAAAAAAGTGTAAATATATAAAGTGATGGATGTTAACTAAACTTATTTTGGTAATCATTTCATAATATATATAAATATTAATTGATGTGCATCTTGGACTAAATGTTAAAAATGAACATACAACATTATAGGTATAGCTTTATTGATTGTAGCATATTTTAATCACCCAATAGGTTTACTATAAAATATTTCTGACTTTGAATTTTTAATTTTTTAAATGACTTTGAAGTGAAAGGGAAAGTCGCTCAGTCATGTCTGACTCTTTGTGACCCAGTGGGCTGTGCTGTCCATGGAATTCTCCAGGTCAGAATAATGGATTGGCTAGACTATCCCTTCTCCAGGGGCGCGTCTGACCCAGGAATCGAACCAGGATCTCCTGCATTGCAAGCGGATTCTTTACTAACTGAGCTATCAGGGAAGCCTTAAATGACTTTATCATACTGTACTATGAGTTTAACAAGGAAAATATGGTAACTTAAGGTACTTGTTGACTGTAGTTGCCTGTGTTGCTGATGTGGCAGGCAAATGTCTTCTTTCTACAATATTCGAGAATCATATATTTCCAAAGGAAAAAAAAAATCACACATGTATGGGTAAATAAACAAGTCACTCCACACAGTGGTAATGAATTAGACACTTCTGGAGGTTACATTTAGGAGGTTAATTCAAATTCATTTTTAAACTGTGTCTAAGTGGCAACATCTGTGGCACCATTGAACCAGTACCAATCTATTTACTTTGGTTTTAGATTTGATTAAAACACAATAATTATTTAATGACTTAGAGGTTCTGGCACTTTTAAAGCAGTCACAATTTCAATTTAGCCAGGCCCCTCATGATACTTTGTACAATTTATTGTTATCTACATTATCTTATTAAATCCTTTCCCTTCATAGATTACTGCCTTATAGTGGTGAAGGAACTTATGTAACTCAATGAAGCTATGAGCCATGCTGTGCAGGACCACCCAAGATGGAGCAGTGATAGTGGAGAGTCCAGACAAAACGTTCTCCTCTGGAGGAGGGAAGTGAAGTCCACTCCAGTATACTTGCCATGAGAACCCCATGAACTGTATGAAAAAACAAAAAAAGATATGACACCGAATGATGAGCCTCCTCAGGTTGGAAGGTGTCCAATACACTACTGGGGAAGAGCAGAGGACACCTACTAATAGGTCCAGAAAGAATGAAAAAAAAAAAAAACAAACATATATATATATATATATACCTCTGTTTCATTCACTACACTAAAGACTTTGCCTGTTTGGATCATAGCAAACAATGGAAAACTCTTAAAGAGTTAGGAATATCAGATCATCTTATTTGCCTTCTAAGAAACCTGTATTCAAGAAAAGAATGTTAGAATCTTTTATGGAACAACTGACTTGTTCAAAATTGAGAAAGAAGTATGACAAGTCTGTTTATTGTCATTCTGTTTACTTAACTTACACACAGAGTACATCAAGTGAAATGCCAGATAGGATGAGTTACAAGTTAGAATCAAGATTGTTGGGAGAAATATCAACTACCTCAGATATGTAGATAATATCACTTTAATGGCAGAAAGTGAAGAGGGACTAAAGAGCCTCTGGATGAGGGTGAAAGAAGAGAGTAAAAAGTTGGCTTAAAACTCAATATTAAAAAAATTAAGATCATGACATCTGGTCCCATTACTTTATGGCAAACAGAAGAGGAAAAGGTGAAATCAGTGACATATTTCATCTTCTTGGGCTCTAAAATCACTGCAGATGGTAAGTGTAGCCATGAAATTAAAAGACTCTTGCTCCTTGTGGGGGACGGGGGGCGGAACTAGACAAACCTAGACAGCATATTAAAAATCAGAGACATTACTTTACCAATAAAGGTCTGTGCAGTCAAAGCTATGGTCTTTCCAGAAGTCAGGTACAGATGCGAGAAATGGATCATAAAGAAAGTTGTGCACCGAAGAATTGGTGCTTTCTAACTGTGGTGTTAGAGAAGACTCTTGAGAGTCACTTGGACTGCAAGGAGATCAAACCAGTCAATCCTAAAGAAAATCAACTCTGAATATTCATTGGAAGGACTGATGTTGAAGCTCCAATATTTTGTCCACCTGATGCAAAGAGCTGACTTATTGGAAAAGACCCTGATTCTGGGAAAGATTGAAGGCAGTAGAAGAGGATGACAGAAGATGAGATGGTTGGATGGGATCACTGATGCAATGGACATGAACTTGGGCAAAGTCTGGGAAATGGTGAGGGACAGGGAAGCCCGATGTACTACAGTCTATGGGATCACAAAGAGTTGGATATTGAACAACAACAAATTAAATCATTGAAACAAAACTGTACTTCTTTTTTCCATTTTAATATATAAGTAAGTAATATCATAAAAGTCACCAAGTTAATAAGTAAAAAAAAAGAAAAAAAAAAAAAAAAAGAACTGGAACCTAGGCCTCTCTGATTCCAAAGTCTATTTTCCTACTCATTTTTCATTAAAATTACATTCTATATTTCATTTAAATATATTCCATGTGTATTATTTTAAAATTAATTAACAATAACATAAATTGCTGTTTCAACACTGATTTTGAGGGTTTCCTAGCTAATCATTGAGTTCCTTATTTCCAGTGTTGTTTCTCTTTATTCTAACCTAGAAGAGAAAGAAAGCTCTTCTGCTCAGATTGGGAAAAATGGCACTTTGTGTTTTCTGTGCACATGACTTGCATCTAGGTTCAGCTTAAAATCCCAAAGGATGACTTACAGCACATCCCTAAAGCTAGGCCTCCTCTTCAAAGGTGAGAGCAGTGGGAGAGAATGGAATGAAATGTTGCCCCACAGCTCTTTGATTCTCTCCGCTAACACCCAGACACCTGTGAACACCCCTAGTGGGCAGTTCGCAGGCTCAAAATGGTCTGCAATCCTGAGCCTTATGGATGACACTTGTGGCCTAACCTTGTACTCATTCCTGGAAGAAATGTGTTCTGAAACTTGGCATCTCAGTAACCCTAAGGGCTGCTAATTCAACTATCATTGGTAAAACTGTCTTATACCTTTCTTTCCTTACTGACAGCATGCCAACCCAGGCAATCTGAAATTCCACTCAACTTTCTCCCTGCTGCCTCTCTCTAATTTTCATGGGGAGGGGATAATCAGCTTTTACTTTTCTGTTTGTGCTGTGGTTCACCATAGAGAGGCCTTCATCCAAGAGACATTCCTTTAAGCATTGCCTTCAAATGATAGCTGGATCTATCTATTTTCTTTTTACTTATGCACTTGCTTGCCTCTACTTTCTATCCATATGTTTGTCTATGTAGCCCTGAATATTCAATTGCCACCAATACACTCTTTGCTTTTATTTATACTATTTTGATTCAATCTAACAAACAACTCTACAATCTCTTGTTGCTTGTAATGGTTCCTATTTTGATTAATAAAGATGTGGTTAAGCCTAGTTATAATGATTTAAAATTCACAGTCCAAAACCAAAATCATGCTTTCACCAACCTAATATTTGAATCTCTGCTTAAGGAAAAGTGGGGATTCACTATCCTCAACATAATGAATTTATTAAAGCTTAGATGTTTTTACTAGTTGTCTAATAAGAAAACTTCATAAGTTTTCTTTTTAATATTTTCCTGTACAATGGCACCCCACTCCAGTACTCTTGCCTGGAAAATCCCATGGACAGAGGAGCCTGGTGGGCTGCAGTCCTTGGGGTCGCTAAGAGTTGGACAGGACTGAGCGACTTCACTTTCACTTTTCACTTTCATGCATTGGAGAAGGAAATGGCAACTCACTCCTGTTCTTGCCTGGAGAATCCCAGGGACGGGGGAGCCTGGTGGGCTGCCATCTATGGGATCACACAGAGTCAGACATGACTGAAGCAACTTAGCATACTTTTAATATCCAATTTTAAAACATAACTTTTATAATTTTTGAAGCAATCACCATTTATAAAATTTAACTTACTGATCTAATTTTATTCTCATTTGCTTTAAATGTAAAGCTTTTTAGTGCTTATTTGCTACTTTTCCAGAAGAAATTATATGCTAAAACAGAGGCATTTTGTCATTTTATTAATTGATCTGGATTTTTCTTTTTCAGAGTGAGAATCTTATTAAAGAGTTAAATTTAAGTACACTGGAAGATGTCTCAAAAGTAGATGTCACTATTTTTAGTTATAAAGCAAAGCCACTCTAAATATCTTTCTATCATCCTCTGGTATCCTTGTTAACATTTTTCAATTGATCTTTCAGTCATTGCTCAGGAAATACTATTATCTTAGTAGAGAATATATTTTCAAACATTATATATTTCAAGAAAGTTCTAATTTTCTAGCATGATAATAATTTTAGAAAAGGTCATATGAATCATCTTAACTGAATCCCATTTTATGTCTGTTGCTTAACCTATTTTAGCACACCACAGTTATTAGAGGTATAAGTGAAGGACTCCAAATTATTTAGGGTTCAAAATTTCAACCTTTTAAAATATGATTATATTAATAAATTTTATATTACATTCCAGTATAGTGATGTATTTATATTCAAAACTGAAATTAGAGCTTCATGAAACAAGTACATATTCTGTATGTAATGCATTGATATTTATTCTAGTGTTATATTTTTTTACACCATCCTTAGCCTCATAAGTTGATTTTACAACCTAATAATAAATTGGAATCTATTGTTTCAATAATTCTGTTTTGGTAAAATTCTCTTATTTTTCAAAAAACCACAGACTTCCATTAAGGATTTATTTATCTTCTCTGAATTGGCATAAAAATTTGGTGTTCGAATTAGTATATAAAACTCTGTCTTAAGATTTCCAGTCTCTAGATCTTCTTTCTGTGGTAAATTAGTTTGGACACCTATTTTAAAGGAGCAGAACATTTCACGAAATGTAGACTTTTTACACATAACAACATATTTGTCATATTAAATAAAATATGATTGTAGAAGTATTTGGAACAAAATAGTAAAAGCATGACTACATCATTATACTCATTGAAAATGTATCACTCAGCATTGAATATCACAATCCTTTTATCACATCCCTACACTTCTATTTAAAAATCTAGCACTTTTATTGATATACAACTAACATCTTATTAGCTGCACATATTTAAGTGTTCAATTTAATTATTTTTATTTTTGTATTATCCCATGAAATTATTCCACAATTAACATCTCCACATCGATCATCCCCCAAAATGTCTTTTATCATTTTGAAACCTTTCCTATAGTCCCTCCCTACTTTTCCAACCCACTCCCTGTATCTCTAGGAAACTTCTAGTTGACTTTGTATAGCTGTAGATTAGGTTGCATTTTCAAAAATTTTATATACTGCAGACCATACTGTGTGTTACTTTTTTGTCCAGATTATCCCACTTTGTATATTTATTACCAGATTCATCCATGCTGTTACATGTGTTAGTAGTACATTCTTTTTTATCATCGTATTGTATTCCATTATAAGTATAAACCACCGTATATTTATCCATTTGTTAGTAATTTGTGCTGTTTTTATTTTGTGGTGATGAGAATAAAGCTGCTATGAACATTTGTTGGGTAAATTATATGTGCATCTGAACTGGCTTCTCTTTGCTTAATCTACTTAAGAAGTAGAATGGCTGAATCATACGATAGGTATATGGTTAGTCTTTATAAAATTGCCTTCTGAAAGAATTTGTTTTCCAAATTGATTATACTATTTAACATTTCCATCAACAGTGTGTCAGTGTTTCATACACTCATGTGTGAAATTTTCATTCAAACATTATGTGAAACGTTTCTCTATATTTTGCCAATGATTTATCCTTTACTAGATATATTGCTTGCAAAATATTTTCTCCTAGTCTGTGATTTGATTTTTATTCTCTTACAAATGCTTTCCAAAGAGCATACAAGTTAAATTTGATCAGTCCATTATATATATTTTTTCTTTCATGTACCATGCCTTTGAAAGAGTTGCTCAGTCATGTCCGACTCTGCAGTCCCATCGACTGGAACCCGATAGGTGCCTCTGTCCATGAAATTCTCCAGGCAAGAATACCGGAGTGGATTGCCATTCCCTTCTTCAGAGGATCTTCCAGACACAGGGACTGAACCTGGGGCTCCTGCAAGGCAGGCAGATTGTTTACAGTATGAGCTACAGAAGAACACACCATGCCTTTGGTGCTGCATTTAAGAAATCTTTGCCTAGTCAAAGATCACAATGAGATTCTCCTGTGTGTCTTCTATACCTGTATGGTTTGGGTTTTATAATTTAAGTATATAAGTAATATTAAGTGATTGAGATCTGAGCTATGGATTAAAACTCCATGAATAGATAGAGACATCTAATTGCTCAAGCACTATTTGCTCAAAAGGCTACCCTTTCCATTTGTATGCAAAACTATTTTTTGACTCTCTATTCTGTTCCACTGATACATCTATCTGTTTTGATGACAGTGCCACTGTCTTGAAGTCTGTTCAGTTCAGTTCAGTTCAGTCACTCAGTCATGTCCGAGTCTTTGCGACCCCATGAATCGCAGCACGCCAGGCCTCCCTGTCCATCACCATCTCCCAGAGTTCACTCAGACTCACGTCCATCGAGTCCGTGATGCCATCCAGCCATCTCATCCTCTGTCGTCCCCTTCTCCTCCTGCCCCCAATCCCTCCCACCATCAGGGTCTTTTCCAATGAGTCAACTCTTCGCATGAGGTGGCCAAAGTACTGGAGCTTCAGCTTTGGCATCATTCCTTCCAAAGAAATCCCACGGTTGATCTCCTTCAGAATGGACTGGTTGGATCTCCTTGCAGTCCAAGGGACTCTCAAGAATCTTCTCCAACACCACAGTTCAAACGCAACAATTCTTCAGCGCTCAGCCTTCTTCACAGTCCAACTCTCACATCCATACATGACCACAGGAAAAACCATAGCCTTGACTAGACGGACCTTAGTTGGCAAAGTAATGTCTCTGCTTTTGAATATACTATCTAGGTTGTTCATAACTTTTCTTCCAAGGAGTAAGCCTGTAGCTTCTAAATCTTGATATGATGTAGTTCCATCTTCCAACACTGTTCTTCTTCAAATGAATTTTGGTTATTTTAGGTCCTTGGTGTTTCTCCATGAATTTTAAATCAGTGTGCTAAATTCTAACCCCAATTCCCACAAAGAAAAAAAAAAAATCCTATAATGATTTTTACACAGAATTGCCATGATTCTGTAAATATATTGGGGAAGAATTGACATGTTAACAACATTTATGCTTTCTAATCTATAAACATGGAATACATGCCCATTAATTTAGGACTTTTAAAGTTTTTCTCAGCAAGTTTGTACAAATTTCAGTGTATAGGTCCTTCTCAGATTTCTCATTACTAGATATGTTATACATTGTGATGTTATCGGAAATGGTATTTCTGTAGTTTTGTTGTTTATTGCTAGTATATGAAAATATAATTGATTCTCCTTTTATATTGATTTTTTATCCTACAACTTTTGTAAGTTTACTTATGAACTCTATTGCTTTTCTTGAAAGGGAAAAGCGAAGTGAAAGTAAAGTCGCTTAATCGTGTCTGACTCTTTGTGACCCTGTGGACTGTAGACCACCAGGCTCCTCTGTCCATGGGACTCTCCAGGCAAGGATAATGGAATGGGTTGCCATTTCCTTCTCCAATTGCTTTTCTTTCTTTCTTTCTTTTTTTTTTTTCCTGCTGGCAGAATAACATTTTTTTTTTTTTTAACTCGTGTTCCCCATCCTGAACCCCCCTCCTACCTCCCTCCCCATATCATCCCTCTGGGTCGTCCCAGTGTACCAGCCCCAAGCATCCAGTATCATGCATCAAATCTGGACTGGCGATTCATTTCAAATATGATTTTCTTGAAGGTTTAATTAAATGTTCTGTATAGATAATCATGCCACAAGGAAATTAATATGATTTTACTTTTCCTTTTCAATCTGGGTGCTTCTCCCCATCATCCTCCAATTCTATATTTACATGGGTAGAACATCTACTACCGTTAGAAGAAATGAGAAAAAAAATGTATCTTTGTCTTTTTCCCATGTTAGAGAGAAAACTTTCAGCCTATTACTATTAAATATGATGCCTGCTAGCACATGAAGGATAATCACTTCCATGAAATAATAATCATTATTGGCAATAGATAATAGAGTTTGTCAAGTTATTTTTCTGTGTCTATTGAGATAACCATATGTTTTCTCTTATATTTGTTAATATTGCTGCTGCTGCTGTTAAGTCGCTTCAGTCGTGTCCGACTCTGTGGGATCCCATAGATGGCAGCCCATCAGGCTCCCCTGTCCCTGGGATTCTCCAGGCAAGAACACTGGAGTGGGTTGCCATTTCCTTCTCCAATGCATGAAAGTGAAAAGTGAAAGTGAAGTTGCGTGGTCGTGTCTGACTCTCCGCGACCCCAAGGACTGCAGCCTACCAGGCTCCTCCCTCCATGGGATTTTCCAGGCAAGAGTACTGGAGTCGGGTGCCATCTCCTTCTCCAAGTACACTTAATGATTTTCAAATGTGTAAGCAACCTTGATACATTTCACTAGGACCTGGTATATTATCCTTTCACTATATTGTTGGATTCAATTTGCTAAAATAATTCATAAGTGTATAGTGATATCAGGTCATAATTTCAGTTTGGATTTCCGTTTTTATACTGAAACTAAAAGACTTTTTTTTTTTTTAATGTGAAACAATACCTATTTATTTGTTTGCTTTCTCTGTTATCTTTAGTAAAATATCTTTGTTCATGTTTAATTGAGTCATTTGCTTTCTTCTTGTTGACTTTTGATAATTGTTTATAGTTTTAGAATGCAAGTCCTATTAATATTTGCTTTGAAGCTATGTTCCCTTTCTGCTCAATAGGCTTTTGGGATTTGTTTATTGTTTTTTATTATGTAGCAGTGATATTCATGGAGGAAAGCTTTTTAGTTTTTATTAAATCCAATTTATCTTTCTTTATAAATCTTATATTTGGTGTCATGTCTAAAAACTATTTGCATAATCCTAGATGGTAAATATTTTATGCAAATTTTTACTCCAAGTTTTAGAGCTTTACATTTCACATTTATGGCTATGATCCATATTTAGATAAAGATAAATTCTGTACTAAGTGTTAGGCTCCACTGTGCATATACTCCCCACACCATGGCGTAGAAACTCTTTTAATGCAGTAAGCTGAGGCAACAGCAAGGCTTATATAATTTTTTTTATCACCTATCAAGATCACTGTTCATCACTGCTGTTTTTATTGTCTTAAATAACATGATTTCATATGTTTTCTGGGTTTTATTTGGTAATTTCAGAAGGGAAAGTAAACTCAGTCCCTATCACTTCATCTTGGCTAGAGGGAGAAGTCAGAATTTCTGTATTTTAACATGGTAATATAAATCTTGGATTTGAAGGAAACTGTTTCATATTTTGCAAAAAAAAAAAAAAAAGACTTTCACTCAAATTTGCATACATGGAAATATCTTTCAATTATAATAACATTTGCAGTAAAGAGGGCTGATGTGCAGATATCCTTTAAAATTGGATTTTAATATTTGTTGCAATGCAGTATCTAATAAATTGCACACATTTATTAAATAAGCATGAATTTCTTTTCTACAATATCCAATATAACAATGACCAATTAAGTCATTTCATCAGGTTATTGAAATTGTTTATCTCAATTTCTAAAGAACTTTAACAAAAGTTGCCTAAAAGTGTGTGAAATAAAATATAAATAGAGAGAAGTTAGACCAAATGGAGAATGAAACAAGATTTTCTAAACAATATTTTATAACTTGGCAAGGTTCTGTCAGTTGGCACTTTTTTATTAACCTGGAACAATAATACAAAAACATCTCTAAAATGTAAAAAAAAAAAAAAGAAAAAAATCTTCAAAATAAATTAAACAGTGCTTTAGTACTGTCATGTAAGTCTTTTGAAATTGCTTATTAATTTATTTTTGGCTTGCTTATATAGCCTGATTAAACATTGTCAATAGCAAGAAATGCTTCAGAGGTCTGTCTTATCATCCCTAATTTTACGGACATTAGAGAAAATGCCTTGCTGCTACCTGAAGGTTCTGATCCTTTTGTCACCTTTAAGCAAAAGAAAAAAACAAGGAGCTATGATAATGAGGAAAAAGTAAAGAATTAACAGTGTGGTTTATACCTTTCTTAAAATAATATTGTAGATATTTCACATATTAGAATGTCTCTTCCAATTCAGATTTGCTCTATGTCCTATGACATATATGTTATATGTTTAGAGACAGTAGTTGCTAATTTTTTTTATCAGATAAGATGATTTTGTTTCCAAATATAGTTGTAGTATTTGACTCACTTTACTAAATTTTCCTGAAGCCCTTTCAGAAACTATATGGTGCTCTGAAGAAGATAAATTTCTGTATATCATCCTAGGTTATTCAGTTTAAAACAGACTTAAAACACTGTGAAATAGAACAGATATCAAATGATAATAAAATTATTGTAATTATGTATACCTTTTTAGGTCAATAATGCATTCAATGATTTGGTAAAACAAAAAAATAAATATATTAATTTCATAATAAATAAGAAATGATAATCATGAGTCTTCTCCTTTTTAGTAGTCACAAATAATCTGTTTTCATTTGTTTAAAAAAACAAGAAGAGCTTTGAAACATCTGGAACATATTTACAAATATCTGACTACAAATTATCACACATGTAAAAAAAATATTACATTTCATGTATTTGTTAACTTTTGGATAGATATGATAGGTCAAATGTAAGAGAGCCCAGAAAATTAAGGTGCAAATTTATCTAGAAACAATTCAATATGTTTCTATTTTAACGGCTGCTCTATAAAGCAGGTTATAAATATCAGGTTTTTCCATCTCAAAATTCTTGAAAACGGTCTAAGTGTTTTCTGTGTTCTCATATTTTTAATATGCATGTTTTCCAACACATTTTACACCATTTTGAGTAACATAACAACAGGTGAAGACATTTTTATGTTTTCACAAACACATAATTCTTAGCCTGATTTTAGAATACCTTACAATGTTCTTTTGAGGAGTATTTTAAAATTCTTACCTAAAGTTCAGTTCAGTTCAGTTTAGTCACTCAGTCGTGTCCGACTCTTTGCGACCCCATGAATCACAGCACGCCAGGCCTCCCTGTCCATCACCAACTCCTGGAGTTCACTCAGACTCACGTCCATCGAGTCAGTGATGCCATCCAGCCATCTCATCCTCATTCATCCCCTTCTCCTCCTGCCCCCAATCCCTCCCAGCATCAAAGTCTTCTCCAATGAGTCAACTCTTTGCATGAAGTGGCCAAATTACTGGAGTTTCAGCTTTGGCATCATTCCTTCCAAAGAAATCCCAGGGCTGATCTCCTTTAGAATGGACTGGTTGGATCTCCTTGCAGTCCAAGGGATTCTCAAGTGTCTTCTCCAACACCACAGTTCAAAAGCATCAATTCTTTGGTGCTCAGACTTCTTCACAGTCCAACTCTCACATCCATACATGACCACAGGAAAAACCATAGCCTTGACTACATGGACCTTAGTTGGCAAAGTAATGTCTCTGCTTTTCAATATGCTATCTAGGTTGGTCATAACTTTTCTTCCAAGGAGTCAGCGTCTTTTAATTTCATGGCTGCAATCACCATCTGCAGCGATTTTGGAGCCCCAAAAAATAAAGTTGACACTGTTTCCACTGGTTCCCCATCTATTTCCCATGGAGTGATGGGACTGGATGCCATGATCTTTGTTTTCTGAATGTTGAGCTTTAAGCCAACTTTTTAACTCTTCTCTTTTACTTTCATCAAGAGGCTTTTTAGTTCCTCTTCACTTTCTGCCAGAAGGGTGGTGTCATCTGCATATCTGAGGTTATTGATATTTCTCCCAGCAATCTTGATTCCAGCTTGTGTTTCTTCCAGTCCAGAGTTTCTAATGATGTACTCTGCATAGAAGTTAAATAAGCAGGGCGACAACATACAGCCTTGACGTACTCCTTTTCCTATTTGGAACCAGTTAAACCCATATTTATCCTATTAATGTTTACAAGTATGTGTGTGTTTATATATATATATACAATATATATATATATATATATATACAATGCTTAATATATATTATATATTATAATATTCAATTTTATATATTATATATTCTGATTATATATAATCTATATATTAGATATTATAATATCTATTGTATAGATACCTCCAAGAATATATCTATACATCTCATAAATGTTTATTAAAAATATTATAAATCAGTAACTTGAAAAATATACCAAAATAAAAGAATAAAATAGCTTAGACAGGGCGTTTCAGTTTCCAGTGTGTTCAGACGTATAAGAGAGTTGGATGACATCATCGATTTAATGGACCTGAGTTTGAGTAAACTCTGAGAGATAGTAAAAGACAGGAAAGCCTGGCTTGCTTCAGTCCATGAAATCACGAAGAGTGAGACTTGACTGGGGACTGAAGAACAGATATTCCCTGTGCTTGGCAGCACTTTTGCCAGTCTGCGTTCTCAATAGGCCCTACTGAAGGATATCTACTTAGTCATCTTTGAGGACCTGCATTTGTTTGGGCTGCTATAACAAAAATATCATAAGCTAGGTAGCTTATAAACAGCCAATTTATTTCTCACAATTCTGGGGATAGGGAATTTGAAGATTATGGAGCTGGCAGATTCTGTGTCTGGAAGGACCTGCTTCAACCCATAGATGGCAGATGGGGGATAAAACTGGGTTAGGGTTAGGGTTAGGGGTAGGTTTAGGGTTAGAGACAGTGAAAATGACAAAATGAATGAGGGATTTTACTGAGGTTGTTTTTTTCTTTTTTTAATAAGGGTAATGAGGTCATTAATAAAGGTCTCATATCTTAATCATCTCCTCTAAGCCCCACCTCTAAATAACATCACATTAAGTGTTATGTCTCAATGGATGAATTTTGGGGGTGCAAATATTCAGGCCCTAGCAAGACAAGGCAAACTACACTTAGATACAACTCCTCCTACTTCCATCATTATATAAGCATAATATTTATTTTCAGGTGAAGTTATGTTAAATTGATATTATTGAAGTCCTCAAATAGAAGTGGAACTGCAAAATTAAGCTATAATATGTGAAGGTGTTTCTCTTTAAATAAAAAAGCAATTCAGTATTTTGCTTAAATAAAATTTTGAGGATTGGTTATGGTTGTGCATCTATGACTATCAGGTTTCCTATTGTCATCAATTGGAATTAACTTATTCCTTCTAAAACTGTTGATTTGGAAACAGTAAACCAGAATTCTAAATCACTCATCATTATAGTTACTAAGGATGTTCTTTTCTGAAAAATCTTTACTAAGTGATAAAGTGTGAATATATATATGTACACAGTATTTTACATAAAATTATTAATAATTTTATTAAATTATTTAAAATTTATTAATAGATTCTATCAATCTATGTCAGTACATGTCTGCATGTTATATTCATATAAAATAATATGTGAGACTAATGAATCAAAAAATGAAGGATGACTAAATTGTATAATAAAATTGCAATATAGTGTATAACGCATATATGTAATCACAAAGATAATCATACATCCAGTACAATATTTATTCTGGTTCTAAAGGAAGTCACTATGGCTTGAAATAGCTCAATTGGTTTTCCCTCCTAAAAAAGAAAGTAAAAGAAAATATTCATATAGAAAATGGATGCCTTGAGTTAATACTAAAAATTTAGAAATTCTAATACTTAATATACAGTTTGTTTTTCCAGCAAAGTTTGTCATTTATAATTACCCTATTGGACTATCTTGATTTATAATATATAAACTCAGTTTAATAGCAGATGCAGCATACTTTGTAGGATGGCATTTTAAAAAATGTGGTGTTTGATAGACTGTAAAAATGTTAATAGCTAATATTTTCTCTACTTACCCTACCAGTAAATAAGTTAGGATTTTACAGTGCATGCAGTTTTGTTTTGTTTTTAATCTGAAGGAAATGCCCTGACTTATTTCCTTTTGATATCTGCTACTTATTCCTGTGCTTGTTACAGAATTATAGACATCCACCGAAATCAGAAACCACTGAGTTCTGCACCACTAATATAGTTTCTCTTTCCCCAATATTTCTATTTTCTTTTCTCTTCACCTCCAATTCACACAGTCAGATTAGGAGAAGAGAAGAAAATGTCTTTATTTTTAAAAATCTTTAATTAAAAAAATATTGAAGTAGAGTTGATTCAACAGATAAGGAAAATAATGTACATTTTTCTTAAAAAACCTAAAAAT
This sequence comes from Capricornis sumatraensis, assembly GCF_032405125.1. Lineage (NCBI taxonomy): Eukaryota > Metazoa > Chordata > Mammalia > Artiodactyla > Bovidae > Capricornis > Capricornis sumatraensis. The sequence goes on from NC_091084.1 coordinate 5,046,803, forward strand.
AGAACTATCATACAATGCAGCAATCTCACTCTGAGCATTTACTTTGAGTAAACCATAATTCAAAAAGATACATGTACCCCAATATACATCAAAGCACTATTTACAATAGCCAGGATATTGAAGCAACTTAAATGGCATAGAATGAATGGATAAAGAAACTGTGGTAGATACAGATATAGACATAAATACTATATATATATATGAATAAATTTATATATATATACATATATAATATATATAATGGCATATTACTCAGCCATTAAAAGGAAGAAAATTGGATTATTTGTAGTAATGTTTTGTACAGAGTGAGGTAAGTCAGAAGGAGGAAAACAAGTATCATATATTAATATATGCATATTGAATGAAGAAAAATGGTACTGATGAACCTATCTGCAGAACAGAAATAGAAACACAGATGTGTAAAATGGACTTGTGAACAGAGGGAAAAATAGAAGGTAGGATGAATTGGGAGAATAGCATTGACATACATACACTATCATGTGCAAAATAGTTGGGAGGTGGGAAGTTGCTGTATAACACAGGGAGCTCAGCTCAGTGCTCTGTGATTCCCTAGAGGGATAGGATGGTGTTGTGTAGGAAAGAAACTTCAAGAGAGAGGGGATATATGTATATATATTCATGTCTATTTCATTGGTGATGCCATTCAGCCATCATTTTGTTGTACAGCAGAAACTAACACAACATTCTAAAGCAATTATGTGCTGGGCTTAGTCACTTAGTCCTGTCCTACTCTCTGCAACCCGATGGACTGTAGCTCATAAGACTCTCTGTCCATGGGGATTCTTCAGTCAAGAATACTATAGTGTTTTACCATGTCTTCCTCCAGGGGATCATCCCAACCCAGGGATAGAACTCAGGCCTCCCCCACTGCAGGTTAATTCTTTACCTTCTGAGCCACCAGGGAAGCCCAAAGCAATTATGTTTTACTCCTATTGTTCAGTCACCCAGTCATGGCCACCTCTTTGCAACCCCATGGAGTGTAGCATGCCAGGCCTCTCTGCCCTTCACCATCTTCCAGAGTTTGCCCAAGTTCATATACATTTCACTGGTGATGCCATCCAGCGATCTCACCCTCTGAAGCCCTCTTCTCCTTCTGCCCTCAATCTTTCCCAGCATCAGGGACTTTTCCAGTGAGCTTTCAGTTAGCATCAGATGAAATAAATACTGGAGCTTCAGCTTCAGCATCAGTCCAAGTGAATATTCAGGGTTGATCTCCTGCAAGATTGACTGGCTTTCCTTGAGCCCAAGGAACTTTCAGGGGTCTTCTCTAGCACCACAGTTTGAAGGCATCAATTCGATGTGATCTGCCTTCTTTATAGTCCAAAGCAATTATACTCCAATTTTTAAAAAGTAAATGATGAAGAAAAAAATTTTTTTTGAAGTATGGTGTTGGTGGTTTAGTCACTATATGTGTCTGATTATTGTGACCTCATGGTTGATTTATAAGATTAAGTTTAATTTCTGCTGTATCACAAATATTCATCATATTATTTTCTATTGTGAATAATCACCAGATATTGAATATTGTTCACTTGCTGTGCAGTAGGACCTTGTTTATCCATCCTACATACAATTGCTTGCATTCAAGGTAAAGAGGGGTGACCTCGTCCAAGGTAAGGAGCGGTGGCTGTGCTTTGCTGGAGCAGCCCTGAAAAGATACCCCACGTCCAAGGTAAGAGAAACCCAAGTAAGACAGTAGGTGTTGCAAGAGGGCGTCAGAGGGCAGACACACTGAAACCACAATCACAGAAAACTAGCCAATCTGATCACACAGACCACAGCCTTGTCTAACTCAATGAAACTAAGCCATGCCATGTGCGGCCACCCAAGACAGGTGGGTCATGGTGGAGAGGTCTGACAGAATGTGGTCCACTGCAGAAGGGAATTGCAAACCACTTCAGTATTCTTGCCTTGAGAACCCCATGAACTGTATGAAGAGGCAAAATGATAGGATACTGAAAGAGGAACTCCCCAGGATGATTAGTGCCCAATATGCTACTGGAGATCAGTGGAGAAATAACTCCAGAAAGAATGAAGGGATATAGCAAAGCAAAAACAATATCCAGCTGTGGATGTGACTGGTGATAGGAGCAAGGTTCGATGCCATAAAGAGAAATATTGCATAGCAACCTGGAATATTAGGTCCATGAATCAAGGCAAATTGGAAGTAGTCAAACAGGAGATGGGAAGAATGAACATTGACATTCTAGGAATCAGCAAACTAAACTGGACTGGAATGGATGAATTTAACTCAGATGACCATTATATCTACTACTGTGGGCAGGCATCCCTTAGAAGAAATGAATGGAGTAGCCATCATGGTCAACAAAAGACTCGACAGGGCGTATTCTCCCTAAATTGGTGAGGTACCATACTCTCCTAACCCTTATACTGAGGATTTCTGATTCAGGGGCCCCAGATAGTATTTGGAAGAAGCTGCAGCAGTAGCAGGAATTTGAGCAACCATTCGTAACTTAAAAGCTTTCATATAACTAGAAACTAATCCAGTTACACAGTTACAGATGCAAGGCAAAATAGTCATTAAAACAAGTTAAAATGAAAATTAAAAGTCACGTTATGTCCATAGTTAAAGTATAAAATGTTGCACCAGTCCATTTTAGCATTATTAGATGTCATTAGATGAAGAAGAGGCATCACATGTGATTGTTGTCGAAGGTATTTTCAGACTTGGAGAAAGTCTTTTCCTTGAAGTGGAGATGTCCACCATGGGAAGACTTCCACTGATGAAGAGGGGAGCACTCCTCAGACCCAGCAGTTAAACCGATTGTGGAATGCAGCGTAGGAGTGAGCCCAGGACAGGAAGGCATTGTCTTTAGGATCAAAGGGCAGACTCATGATTTTTAGAGTCAGCAGAAGTAGGCTCACATAGATTATCAGGCCCATCTAAAAAGTACAAAGTCAGAGCATAGAAAGTAAAGACATAAAGTGAATTTACTTAGTTCTGGTTATGGTGCCACCTCTTAACTTGAGTGTGATGTACCCACAAATCATTTTTGAGCACTTTGACAGCTGTGGGAGAAGAAAGAATAACCTGATAAGGGCCTTCTCAGAGGGGCTTGAGGGATGGGTCCCCAGATCCCAATGTTTTTATGAGGACCTCCGTTCCTGGCTCAAATAGAGGCTTGCTTGACTCAGAGGCTGGGTCAGAAGTTGTCTCCCAGAGTTCTGTTAATGCCTGTTGAAAACCTGAGAGCTGAGTTATATAACTAGTTAATTCCAAGGATTCAGGGTCTATAACAATGTCTGTGCATAAGAAAGGCCTTCCATAACTACATTCAAAGGGTGCAGTACCTCCTTTTGGGGGGCAGTTCTAGCCCTCATTAAAGCTATGGATAGGACTTTAATCCAATTGTCCTGCATCTCTTGAGTTAATTTGCACAGACGTCTTTTGATAATGTCATTAGCTTTTTCAGCCTTTCCTGAGGATTGGAGTCTCCAAGAACAGTGTAAGTGATATTCTATTCCTAGAGCTTTAGATACCCCCTGAGTGACAGCAGATTTAAAAGCATAGCCATTGTCACACTGAAGGCTCCGTGGCAGCCCAAACCTGGGGATAATTTCAAGGATTAAAATTTTTATAACCCCCTTAGCCTGTGCACTACTACAGGGAAAAGCCTCAATCCATCCAGTAAAAGCATCTACCAAAACATGTAAGCAAGAATACCCATTAGATTTTAGCATATGAGTAAAATCAATTTCCCAGTCCTCTCCAGGATACTTTCCACTTCATTGTAATCCAGATTTTGTTAGCTTCTCTGTCTTTGGGTTATTTTTTTGACAAACCTCACACTTTTTGATAATGTTTTTTTAAGTTTTCATTACATTTTTACCTCCAAACAGACGAGAAGCCATTTGGTAAGTACTCTGCACCTAAATGAAAACTCTGGTGTAAACTCTTCAGAATTTTCTACTGAGAATTTTCAGGAATTATTAATCGTCTATCCTAGTACTGTAACCATCTTTCATCAGTAATCTTTGCTCCTCTTTTCTCATATCTTGCTAATTCTTCCTCAGTATATTTAGGTTTTTCCTGTTCCATGGGACCTGTCCAGATCAAAGGTGTCTGTAGTGAAGGGGTTTCATTAAGTCCCGCTTTTCTGGCTTGACAGTCAACCAACTGATGATCTTTGGCTACTTTACTCCCATCCCTGCTGTGCCCTTTGCAATGCATAGCAACTACTTCTTTAGAGCAATATATAGTAGTTAAAAGTCTCTCGGTCTCTCTGAAATGCTTAATAGGTTCTTCTCTTGCTGTTTTAAACTGTCTTTCTTTCCATATTGCAGCATGAGCATGTAAAATCAAATAAACATACTTAGAATCAGTGTAGATATTTACTCGCTGCCCTTTGCTTAACTCTAGAGCTCAGGTCAGAGCCGCAAGTGCCACTAACTGAGCACTGGTTCCCTGGGGGAGAGATTTTGCTTCTAAAACCTGTTTAGCAGTCACCATGGCATAACCTCTTTTATGCTTTTCATCCCAAACAAAAGAACTGTCATCTGTAAATATTTCCATGTCAGGATTGCCTAATGGAGTATCCACTAGATCCTCCTGAGCTGCATAGTTTAAAGTTAGAAATTGGGAACAATCCTGATCAGGTGTTTCATTTTCCTTCTCAGGAAGGAAAGTGGCAGGATTTAAATTTCCACAAACTTTAAGCTTAGTTACTGGTCCTTCTAACAACAATAACTATTTAAGAAGCCTGCTGGGGTCAAGCCCCCACAGGATCCAGGGGAACCTGAAGGAAAAACGGCATCGGCGGATGATTTAGAGAGAGATAAGGAAAGAATATTGTAGATGAGAAAATAGAGGAGAGAAAGAGGCTGATATTCCTTGGTTTACATAGAAAGCCAATAAAACTTTGAGACAAGAAGTTTTCCCTGTTCACCGAGGCCACAGGTGCCTTCCCGGTCTCCTGAGAGAGTGAAGACACAAAACGTCTTCCCATTCAGGTCTTAGAAACCCAGGCAGATAAGTGAAGGCAGGGCGCCTCTATGCTCCAAGGGATCAGCCTGAAAAAAAGAGGGAAGGAGAGGGAGAAAATGATTGACGCGGGGAGACCAAGCTACTTCGGTGAGTGAGGCCCAATAGCTTTATTATTAAAAGGTATTTTTATACTTTGTCTTATACATAGAGCGGAATGAAAGATGCAAAGTCATACAGAGTCAGCCCAAACATTACATCTGTTTTGTATTTATCGAAACCAGGATTTTTCTGCAAATCTTTCCCATAAACAATATTGTGTACATTATCTTCTGGCCTTGGAGGCCTGTGAACATTTTATGACCCTCTTTTGATAACAGCTTCTCAACCAGAATACTTATTTTCCCTCAAAGTGTTTTTTCTTTATATTTCTAATCTATGTCAACCTCAGAAAATATCAGAGTTACATTCTCATGAAGCAAAGGTGCAGTGAGTTACAAGAAAGAACCAATTAGCTCAAAATTATGATGTGGTTAATTTCAAGGCTACACTTGTTTTTCTTACATTCCAACTATGTTAACTAATGCACCCAGGTGCACAGTGGATAAGAGATATGGGAACTTAGCAACAAGCATTGGCCCAATAATGAAGTCCTATGCCTAGCACTACTCTAATAACTTTTAACTCTTTAAAAGGCTCTATATTTTAGGCTTTCCACGCCTCTCATAGTTGGGAGGCTGTAAATAACCATATGCATAGCTGCAAGAGTCTGGATATACCTGCCAAGTAAGCTAGAATGCTAACAGAGGGATTTTGATTGGAAATATTCTTTTCATGTCCAGGAGACTTATTAGCTATAGCCCTAAGTTAATTTTCTCCAGAGAAAGGTGGTCAGGAATAGCCCCCTGTTAATGTCAGGGGAGTTGGTGAAAGTCATGAAATCGTAAAACAGACATATTCTGGTTTTGGGGTGGATGCTCAAGAAAGCCTAGGGAGCCCGTTGAGTCCTGAAGCCTTGCTTAACAGTTCTCTTCCACATGACCTTGTCATGGGTGTGATCTCCCATGGTGGCTCCCGGCAGAAGCCTACTGTCTGTCTGAATTTAAGATTTCACTCACATCATGAGAAGTCAGTACAGTAAGGTTCCATCCGTTAATTATTTTTAAAGCTTCAGGTGTTAATAAAACTGCTGCCCCAGTTACTCTTAAGCAGTGGGGCCACCCACATGAAATTAAATCTATTTTCTGTCTACATAAGCAATAGGTTACTGGTGAGGCCCTTGGGGTTGTGTCAAAACTCCCAAGGACATACCTTTTCTTTCAGTGACAAACATATTAAATTCTGACCCTGTGGGTAAGCTCAAAGCTGGAGCTTACAGGAGAGCAGTATCTGGAGACCAAACCAGTTTGTCGATTTGGGCCTGCTGAGTTTCAGCTATGTTTATTTAAAGGCCGGGCAAGTTCCCCATAACCTGGAATCCAAATGTGACAGTAGCCTGTGATTCCCAAAAATCCTCTCAATTGTCTTAAAGTCATAGGTAGGGGATGATTTAGTATAGATTTAGTTCTCTCAAGGCCTATGGCCCTAGTCCCTTCTGATATGATTAGGCCCAGATATCTAACAGATTGCTGACAAAGCTGAGCCTTTTTTCTTGATGCCTTGTAATTGCAGCCTGCCAGAAAGTTTAAGAAATCTTCCGAGGCTTGTGAACAAGCTTCCTCTGTCTCGGCACAGAGCAAAATATCATCTACATATTGTAGCAACACCCCTTCAGAACTATGAAAGTTTTGTAGATCCCATGACAAACTTTGTTCAAATAAGTGAAGACTGTCATGATCCCTGGGGCAAAACTGTCCAGGTTAACTGAGAAGCTGGCTGCGTAGGGTCTTCAAAGGCAAATAGACATTGACTTTCCTCCGCCAAAGGCACAGAATAGAAGGCATCTTTTCAATCAATTACTGAGAAATATTTGGCTCATTCAGAAATGTCAGACAATAGAGTATAAGCATTAGGCACCACGGGGTGTAAAGGAACTACAGCCTCATTTATTATTCATAAATCTTGAACTAGTCTCCATTTACTGTTTGATTTCTTTATACCCAAAATAGGAGTGTTGCAAGGACTGTTACAGGGAATTAATAGTCCCTGCTCCTTTAAATTTTTGATGATGGGTTTTAAGCCTTCCTTAACTTTTTTCAGTTGATACTGCTTCTTATGTGGAAATAAGTGACGGTCTTTGAGCTTGACAACTACAGAAATAGCATTTTATGCATGACCCACAGATTTTCCATCAGCCCATACTCTAGGATTTACATTTTGTTCAACTAAAGGGAGAGAAAGGGAGAGTTCCATATTCATGAAAACAGAGGCATGGACCTTGCTCTGTATACCCCTCCCCAAAAGAGGTGAGGGAGACTCTGGCATGATCAGAAACCTTGTGAAAATAGCACAGAGTCCCAGTCACAACTTACAGAAAAAACACCTTTTGGCTCGTCCAGACAGTATCATTACGGAAGGGGATCGTAAAGAAAGTGGGCCAGGGGCTTCAGTAAGCACAGAGTAAGTTGTCCCAGTATCTAAAAGGAAATCAACATATTGGCCCCCCACAGTTATTAATACCTGGGATTCCTCGGGTGTAATTAGTATGGGAGCTGTGTGGGGAACCCCAGGCGCCTTCAGTCCTTGAGAGTCCAACCCCAGGAGACCTACGCCTCTGAAGGGAGTCTCTCTTCCAGTGTGGTACTTTGCAGACAAGACATGGAGCCAGAGGCGGTTTAGATGCCTGAGGGCAATCCCACTTGAGGTGCCCCTCCTTTCCACAGTAATAGCAAACACATCTCTTTTCACCTGGGTCCCTCTGGGCATTTTTCTTAGGCTGTTTAAGAACGGTTTTCACAGCCATTGCAAAGGCTTCCATCTGTTCCTTTGTCTTTCTCTGCCTTTCATTCTTTCCCTCGTATTCCCTACCATAATAGACTGTCTGAGCCAGTTATGACAGATTATCTAAAGACTGATTTTGTCCATACGCCCATTTTAAAAGCTTATGGTGGATATCTGGAGCCGATTAAGTGAGAAATCAATCCTTTAAGACCACTTTTCCCTCTACACTTTCAGGATCAATCTCAGTGAATCTGTGAAGGGCTTCTCTAGTCTATCTAGGAATTTACCAGGAGCTTCTCTCTCCTCCTGTTCTATGTCTGCCAATTTGTCATAGTTTAAAGGCTTAGCACGTACTTGCCTGAGTCCTTCAAGAATACATCTGACAAGATGACTTTGATCCCATCTTCTTTTAGCTGTGTTGTAGTCCCAGTCTGGTTCTGTAGTTGAAACCACCTGATTTCCAGTGGTAGGGCAAACAGTTTGTCCTCTCTCTTCCCTACTGATTTATTACCAAACCATTTATCTCCATGTGTCAAAATGTGTCATTGCTCAGTCGTGTCTGACTCTTTGTGACACCATGGACTGTAGCCTACGAGGCTCCTCCATCCATGGGATTTTCCATGGCAAGAGTACTGGAATGGGTTACCATTTCCTTCTCCAGGGGATCTTCCCGACCCAGGGATTGAACCCAGGTCTCCTGCATTGCAGGCAGATGCTTTACCCTCTAAGCCACCAGGGGTTCATCTCCATAGGCAATCACTTTTCCCAAAACTTGACTCTTTGAGTCAGGAGTCAGTATCTGTCCCAAGATATACATCACAACTTTCTAAGTGAGGCGATAAAGCAGAGTAACACTTTTAGAAGTTCTAATATATTTTCCTGAGTCCTCCAAATAGTCTTCCAGATCCTCATTGATTCTTTGTATTTCTTGATAAGAAAAAGGCTGATTATTTCTCCCGGTGGGTGCTTCATGAAGAGGTAACAGCTTGTGTGGCTCTTCCTCAGTCTCTCTGGCTGCTCTGAGCATATGATCCCAGGGATAGATTGGAGAAACCTGCTTTTCTTTTTCTCTTTGTCTCCTGTCCTCCATCTCATCTCTTACTTCAATGGTCTGAGTTTCTAGTGAAACCAGAGTTGTCTGAGGTCATACTGAGACAGCAGATGTTTGGACCTCTATGTCAGCAGTTTGAATCTCAGTTTGGGTTTCCAGTGAGACAAAGGCAACCCTTCTTCGGGGCAGAGTGGGGGGTGGTGGGTGGGTGGGTGGTTCTCTGGCTTTCAGTTTGTTTAGTTGGGAGCCCCAGGTATGGGGGCAAAGTAGGAGGACAGGAAGGAGCTGAAGGTTTCACACCCAAATCAATTCCCCTGGGAGATGAGTCTGGCATATTTTGCAAAAGAAAAAGGGTAACACATATGCTACTTCTACCCATTTCCCTTGTTCTTTACAGAACTGGTTTAATTGTAAAACTGTATTTTACTTAAGAGACCCTCCAACTGGCCACCATTCGCTGCCCTCCAGTGGGTACTGTGGCCATGCAGTATCACATAAGAAGACCAGATATGTCTTATTTAAGCCCTCAGGATCAAATCTATCCCAGTTTTTCAGGATACAGTTCAAAGAAGTGAGGCTGGAATTGTTAGCTCCCATCTGTAAGAGAGAAAAAAAGTGACCAGTGCCATCTTTCTACTGGAGGCGTCCCTCCCTGCTCTAGATGGGGGTGTAGACAGACTTTATAGCAAAAGCTTTTCCTTTCTGGTTAGACTTAGTCTGTCCCATATCGACACAGGAGTCATACTCATCCCTCTCAGTTCTACCATCAAGACGGGGTGGGGATGCACCAGGGGTAGACCTGATGGCATACCTGACTGACATCCAGCTCTTCACCATTAAAACCTTGCTTGCCTCTGATGCCACCCAGGGTGCAATCAGAGTAACCTTCCAGAATGCGTCCCAGGCTAAACTGCTGAGGGAAACATTCGTCACCTGAGTGCCTGTGCACGACGCAGAGTATTTTCCTGACAACAATAAGGCCGATAAGAACATAAAACTGAGGTGTTCCTTCCAAGTGTCACCACACCAGTATAAGAGCCTCCTCTGGCCCACTAAGAGGCAGCTTTACCAAAGGAAAAAAAAAAAAACATTGTAGTTCCAATCTGGGTAACCTTTAACCTCAGAGGTGCTCTTGGAGCTAGAGCTCCATCTAGCTTCCAAACTTTCGATTCCTAACAAGGCTAGGCCCTTCCTGACTATCAATCCAAGTTTGGGACCTAAGTAACAGTACACCATAACAGCATAGATCAAAGTCCTCTCTCTAGTCCCTAGTGAGGCTAGGCACTTTCTGACTACCAATCCAAGTTTGGGACCTAAGTAACAGTACACTATAACAGCATAGATCACAAGTCCCATAGATCACCAGTCTATGATCTGATAGATTGATTTAGTACTTCTAATTTCCAAGGAGTTATGAAACAGTCAAAGAGACTGAAAAGTTTGACCAAGAAAGGAGAGTTTGGTCAATAGGCTTTGCCTATTTCTGGTCAGTTTCCCAAAGGAGACATTGGGTGCCTCTTGGCATTAGCAGGTCAATATGAACCCCCAACAGGTTTCTGCTGTAAGCTGTGTGAGGTAACCGTGGAACCGCAGAGCAGGGCTCCTCACTTGCTTCGTGCAGGGCATGTCATTCATTCACACAAGCACACTGTAGAGTTCGTAAAATACAGCAGAAAAAGTGTTTACTAGGAGAACAAAGAACTAGAGTTCCAAGCATCCTTACCTTGTCCTGAAGGATCTCGGATGAGCCCCCAAGATGAAAGGTTGTTGCTGAATGAAAAGGCATCAGGATTCTTGGCCTCTGGAGAAGAATTCAATCTGGGGCCAGAGACAAGGCTTGATCACTCAGAGATTTTGTGTAATAAAGTTTGATTAAAGTATAAAGGAGATGGAGAAAGCTTCTGACATAGGCATCAGAAGGGGGCAGAAAGAGTACCCCCAGCTAGTCTTCAGCTGGATGTTATATAGTCACTAGCAGTCTGTTAATAAAACAAAGGAATGTCTTAAAACTCAGAATGGCACCAGAACCCTCATCCATAAGATGCATTCTGGGATAATCTTGGCACCAGATGATTCATCCCGGGCCATAAAATGATTGACTTGAATCTTGTAGAAGGGCAGATTACCATAGAAATAGTTTTGTTTACATAGATTAGGGGAACAATATCTGAGTATAACAACTGGTTTGCCAAGTAGGTTCTGAGCCATTAGGTGGAACCAACTTGAAGACAGAGTCTGGGGTAAATGCATAGTACATTAACATAGCTTAAGACAAACATTTCCATAAGAAAAATGCATTGATTAACTCAAGGTTTGAGAATAATTAACTTCAGGTGAAACCAGGTGTCATTATGGCAACACAGCATTTTTTAAAAAACCTTCTTTTAAATTTGTATAGAGAAGAAAAAAATATCACTAGTTTGTTTCCTCCTGCTGCTTAAGAGAGATAAAAATGTCTGACACTTGCAGCCTATTTCCTCCGTTTGGAGACCCCTGGCCTTCCTACCTGTTACCCTCTCAGCATGCTGTGATTCATGGGGTTGCAAAGAGTCGGACACGACTGAGAAACTGAACTAAACTGAAGTGAAGTGAAGTGAAGTGAAGTGCAGTCGCTCAGTTGTGTCCGACTCTTTGTGACCCCATGGACTGTAGCCTACCAGGCTCCTTGGTCCATGTGATTTTCTAGGCAAGAGTACTGGAGTGGGTTGCCATTTCCTTTTCCAGGGGATCTTCCCGACCCAGGGTTCGAACCCAGGTCTTCCACGTTGTAGGCGGATGCTTTACCTTCTAAGCTACCCGGGAAGCCCCAACTAAACTAAACTAATCCCAAACTCACAGTCCGTACCTCCTACCCACACTCAACCTTGGCAACCAGAAGTCTATTCTCTATATTGGTAAGCTTGTTTTTCTTTCATAGATAAGTTCATTTGTATTATATTTTAGATTCCATATGAAAGTTATATCATTTAATATTTGTCTTGTTCTTTCTGACTTACTTCACTTAGCATAATCTCTAGATTCATCCATGATGTTGTAAATGTCATAATTTTGTTCATTTTAATGACTGACCAATATTCAATTGTGTGTGTATATACATCAATCTTCTTTTCTCATTCATCTTTTGATAGAAATTTAGGTTGTTTCTATGTCTCAGCTATTGAAAACTGTCCTTCTATGATCACAGGGGTGCTTGTATCTTTTTGAATTGTAGTTTGTCTGGGTGATTGCCCAAGAATGGTATTGCTGGATCATATGTTAACTTAATTTTTAGTTATTTCAAATATCTTCATACAGTTTTCCATAGTTGTTGTTTAGTCATTCACTTCTGTCTGACTCTTTGTGACTCCGTGGAGGTCAGCATGCCAGGCTTTCCTGTCCTGCACCATCTCCCAGAGCATGCTCGAACTCATGTTCACTGAGTCCACTGAGCTATCTGTGGACCTGTCTTGCCAGTTTTCCTGGAGCAGAGAATGCTTCATTTCTCCTTTGTATCCTCAGGTTCTTTAGGTGGTATCAGAGGTCAGTAGCTTCAGCATGATTTAATCACAATTATTGGGCTTCCCTGATAGCTCAGTTGGTAAAGAATCTGCCTGCAGTGAGGGAGACCTGGGTTCGAACCTTGGGTTGGGAAGATCCCTGGAGAAGGGAAAGGCTACCAACTCCAGTATTCTGGCCTGGAGAATTCCGTGGATTGTATAGTTCCTGGTGTTACAAAGAGTCAGACAGGACTGAGCAACTTTCACTTTAATCCTTGTAGAAGTACATTTCAAGCACCCATGGCAAGTGCCAATTGGTGGTTGATAAATCATGATGTTATCATGAACTTCAAATGAGATAGTGTATGTAAAATTCCTATGTAAATATTAAAACTCTACACAAATAATAGCAAATATGAATGTTTTTATTTTACAGCTAATATTTGAAAGAAACCACTTCTTCTCTGTACCTTTAAAATATCATTGGCATTTTTACCTCTGTAACAAGTTTCTCATCTATTCTCACTGTGGAAATGATCTTCACTATTGTCTACTAGTTAACATTCTTGTCTTATTATTCCTCCTCAAGTTCCAAATTCTTCATGAAATCTAAAAACCCTAGTGTAATAAAAAAAAAAAATTCAGATATTTAGATTTCAATTCCAATGACGACTTAATTAGGGTATTTAACATTCCTGAGACTTTTTTCCCCTGTTTGTAAAGTTTGAAAATGCATTTCTATTATTAATTAACTCATAATAATTAGTTAATGCATATCTTTAATTAGGAGAAATTAAATAAACACTGATACATGTAAGTCATGAGAGTGTTGTGTATGTGTGTATATAGGTATATGTATATATATATAAAACATAGCAATGTGCTGTTTCCTCTTGTCTCTTACCCATTTCTGTCTTGCAACTTCTCAGATGCTGATTTTAAATATCTGTGGGTCTTTGTTACTGAGTTATTTTATATGTCATTAATATTTTTAATTTCTTTGAGGGACGGCACTGTGCCAATACATCCTTCTAACCCACAGTAGTTCTGAGCTTAGCATTGGACCAGTAGGAAAATGCCCAATGAGTCACTGATTAGTAAGATTAGCAGCTCATTCCGTTTGCTGATATGCAACTTAACTGAAGTTAAACCCACATTGTCACACAAGCACACAGTGTCAACTTTATTACCATAATAAGTGTAGGTCTTCCCTGTATCTGATAACACTATATTTCAAGTTAGATTTTAGGAGCCATTTGACTTTCACAGAAATTACCCCCAGATAATGGAAGATCTGATTATCCTGATAAGATTATTGCATGTGTTATTCTTGAGGAGACAGGTGCTTTTAGTGAAAGAAAGGAAGTACCAAAGAAGAGACTTCCCACGTGAAGAGCACGTATTTGACAGGAATATGACAGCAACCTTAAGCTTCCATCACAGTGATTTGGAAATCACTATTGTTATATAAAAGTAATCATGGCTTGTTCATCTGCAACATAATTCAATCAACTGAGTTGACTCTATCCTTAAATGACACAAAACTTTAGACCTTGAATGAAGTGAGAAACTTTCTCATCAACGATTCACTTCCTATCTCAATGACTGTGTATTTTGGCCTCTACTTACCCACGGTAGTGCCTTCCACATTAAATATAAGAGCCAAAAGGGCAGAGACCAGATCTCTGGGATTTTCTTTGATTATTTATATACCCTAAGGCTTTTGCATTACCAAATGCTACTTAAGCACTGAAGTTGAAGTATTCAAAGTGAATGATAATTCTAATCAAATGATCTAAAAAATTCTATTTCTTGGTACCATAATAGCACTAGTAAAAATATTTCTGCTGGAGCATTTTTGCAGATAATTTTCAGTAAAAAGAAAGAGATCAAAGATAGAAGGAATGCCTGTGCTCTCCAGAGATGTGCTGAAAGTAATTATAGTTTGGCTTGTGTAAGCCAATATTGCATATTTTGAAGACAATCTCCCAAATGATATCATTGTGTACAATGTTACAAATATGGCAGTAGTAAAGCATTTCTACTGTGTATTTCAGCTAGCAGTTAACATCTCTAAGTATTAGTGCCTTCATTTGTAAATGATATTGTATTGCCATTATATGACTTCAAGCCTTAGGTACTGCAGCAGGCTAGAGATCTCTAGCAATGGAACAGTTTCATTTGATTGTGTAATTTTCGTATCAGATGATTCCTGAAGATACCAAAAAAGACACAATGAGATTTTTCAACTATCAAATCATATCTAGATCACTAGAATTTTATATAAAAATTAGGGGTACTCTAATGGCTTAACATACTAAATAGATTTTCCCCTAATTTAAAGTTATAGTTTAATAAGATCAGAATAAGATTTCACATGTGGCATAGACAAGATAGGTCTTAAGAAAGAGACTTAAGAACCTCAGCTCTTTCATATGCCCTACCTGAAAATATGCTATTGACCACAAGTCCTCAGTTCAGTCTCTCAGTTGTGTGTGACTTTTTGGGACCCCGTGGACTGCAGCACACAAGGCTTCCTTGTCCATCACCAACTCCTGGAGCTTGTTCAAACTCATGTTCATTGAATTGGTGATGCCATCCAAAAATCTAATCCTCTGTCATCCCCTTCTCATTCTGCCTTCAATCGTTTGCAGCAACAGTAAATTTTCCAGTGAGTCAGTTCTTCGCATCAGGTGGCCAAAGCATTGGAGTTTCACCTTCAGTATCAATCCTTCCAATGAATATTCAGGACTGATTTCCTTTAAGACTGAGTAGTTTGATCTCTTTCAGTCCAAGGGACTCACAAGAGTCTTCTCCACCACCACAGTACAAAAGCATCAATTCTTCAGAGCTCAGCTTTCCTTATGGTCCAATACTCACATCCATACATGATGACTGGACAAACCATAGCTTTGACTAGATTGACATTTATAGGTAAAGCAATGTTTCTGCTTTTTAAGATACTGCCAGTGTAGGTCATATATTTTGTTCCAAGGAGCAAATGTCTTTTAATTTCATCTGCAGTGATTTTGAAGTGCAAGAAAATAAAGTTTCTCACTGTTTCCATTGTTTCCCGATCTATTTGCCATGAAATGATGGGACCAGATGCGATGATCTTTGTTTTCTGAATGTTGAGTTTTATACCAGCATGTCCACTCTCCTCTTTCATTTTCATCAAGAGTCTCTTTAGTTCTTCTTCACTTTCTACCAAAAGGGTGGGGTCATCTGCATATCTGAGGCTACTGATAGTTCTCTTAGCAATCTTGATTCCAGCTTGTGCTTCATCCATCCCGGAATTTCACATGATGTACTCTGTATACAAGATAAATGAGCAGCATAAAAATACATAGCCTTGATGCATGCCTTTCCAATTTGAAACCAGTCTGTTGTTCCATGTATAGTTCTAACTGTTGTTTCTTGACCTGCATACAGATTTCTCAGGAGGCAGGTAAGGGGGTTTGATATACCCACCTCTTGAAAACTTTTCCCACTTTGTTGTGATCTAGACAGGCAAAGGCTTTGGTATAGTCAATAAAGCAGAATCGGATGATTTCTGGTATTCTCTTTATTTTTCAGAGATCCAACAGATATTAACAATTTGACGTCCGGTTCCTCTGCCTTTTCTAAATCCAGCTTGAACATCTGGAAGTTTTCAGTTCACATACTATTGAGGCCTAACTTGGAGAATTTTGAGCATTACTTTACTAGCTCGTGAAATGAGTGCAATTGTGTGGTATTTTGAGCAGTCTTTGGCACTGACTTTCTGGGTGATAAGAATGAAAATCAACCTTTTCCAGTCCTGTGGTCATTGCTGAGTTTTCCAAATTTGCTGGCATATTGAGTGCAGCACTTTAACAGCATTATCTTTTAGGATTTGAAATAGCTCAACTGGAATTCCATCACCTCTACTAGTTTTGTTCATAGTGATGCTTACTAAGGCCCATTTGACTTCACATTCCAGGATGTCTGGATCTAGTTGAGTGATCACACCATCGTGGTTATCTGGGTCATGATGATTTTTTTTAATATAGTTCGTCTATGTATTCTTGCCACCTTTTCTTAATATCCTCTGATTCTGTTAGGTCCATAATATTTATGTCCTTTATTGTGTCCATTTTTGCATAAAATATTCCCTTGTTATCTCTAATTTTCTTGAAGAGATCTCTACACTTTCCCATTCTGTTGTTTTCCTCTATTTCTTTGTGTTGATCATTGAGGAAGACTTTCTTATCTCTCCTTGTTATCCTTTGGGACTGCATTCAGATTTGTATATTTTTTATTCTCCTTTGCATCTAGCTTCTTTTCTTTTCTCAACTATTTGTAAGGCATCTTCAGGCAACCGTTTTGCCTTTTCACATTTCTTTTTCTTGGGGATGGTCTTGATCACTGACTCCTGTACAATGTAATGAACCCTGGTTCATAGCTCTTCAAGCACTCTGTCTATCAGATCTAATTCCTTGAATGTATTTGTCATTTCCACTGTGTAATTTAAGGGCTTGATTTAGGTCATACCTGAATGGCCTAGTGGTTTTCCCTACTTTCTTCAACTTAAGTCTGAGTTTGGCAATAAAGAGTTCATGATCTGAGCCACAGTCAGCTCCTAGTCTTGTTTTTGCTGACTGTACAGAGCTTCTTCATCTTTGGCTGCAAATATAATCGATCTGATTTTGGTATTGATCATTTGGTGATGTCCATATGTAGAGTCATCTCTTGTGTTGTTGGAAGTGGGTGTTTGCTATTACCAGTGTGTTCTTTTGGCAAAACTCTGTTAGCCTTTGCCCTGCTTCATTTTGTACTCCAAGGCCAAATTTGCCTGTTTTTTCAGACATATCATGACTTCCTACTTTTGAATCCAAATCTCCTATAACAAAATGGACATATTTTTGGGGTGTTAATTCTAGAAGGTCTTGTAGGTCTTCATAGAACTGTTCAACTTCAGCTTCTTCAGCATTACTGGTTGGGGAATAGATTTCAATTACTGTTAGAATGGCTTGCTTTGGATATGAACAGAGATCATTCTGTCGTTTTTGAGACTGCATCCAAGTACTTCATTTTGGATGCTTTTATTGACTATGAGGCTATTCCATTTCTTCTAAGGGATTCTTGCCCACAGTAGTAGATATAATAGTCATGTGAGCTAAATTCACCCATTCCAGTTCATTTACTTTGCTGATTCCTAAAATGATGCTCACTCTTGCCATCTTTTGTTTAACCACTTCCAATTTACCTTGATTCATGGACCTAACATTCCAGGTTCCTATGCAATATTGCTCTTTACAGCATTGAACTTTGGTTGCATCACCAGTCATATCCACAATTTGGTGTTTTCTTGTTTTGCTTTGGCTCCATCTCTTCATTCTTTCTGGAGTTATTTCTCCACTCTTCTCCAGTAGCGTCTTGGACACAGACTTACCTGGGGAGTTCATCTTTCAGTGTCATATCCTATTGCCTTTCCATGCTGTTCATTAGTTTCTCAAGGCAAGAATACTGAAGTGGTTTGCCATTCTCTTCTCCAAGAGACCACATTTTTACAGAACTCTCCAACATGACCCATCTGTCTTGGGTGGCCCTAGATGGCATTATTCATATTTTCATTGAGTTAGACAAGGCTGTGGTCCATGTGATCATTTTGATATGTTTTCTGTAATTGTAGTTTTCAGTCTGTCTGCCCTCTGAAGGATAAGGATAGCAGGCTTATGGCACCTTCCTGTTGGGAGAGACTGACTGTGTGGGAATCTGGGTCTTATTCTAATGCAGGGGGGAGGCATGCTCAGTAAATCTTTAATCCAGTTTTCTGTTGATGGTCAGAGCTGTATTCCCTCCCTCTTGTTTGACCTGAAATCAAACTATGGTGAAGCTAATGAAGATAATGGTGACCTTCTTAAGGTCTCATTCAAGCACTGCCACACTCAGTGCCCCCAAACCTACAGCAGTCCTCCACCGACTTACACCTCCGACGGAGACTCCTAGACACTCACAGGCATGTCTGGGGCAGTCTTTTGTGGGTTCTCTGCTCTTTTCTTCATATGCTTAGGTGCACCTATAAATGTTAGACTTAGTTCAAGAAACTGGTTCATTTTGGAATGGGTTACCAATTCTTTCTGCAGGGTATCTTAGAGTTCCAGGGATTGAGCCCACATCTCCTGCATTGTAGGCAGGTTCTTTACCATAGAACCACAAGGAAAGCCTGGACTCTTATAAATAATATAACAAAAACACAATTTTCACACTAAAAATAAAACTATTAATACATTTTAAATGTCACAAAATGTCTAAGAACTGGAGTTTGAAAAAATGCTGCAAAAAAGATACTGTAATTTTCTGACTCAGTTGAAAACCCTTAAAATTAAGGTTGTGATTTGCCTGAGATAATATAGTTAAGAAGTAAAAAAGAGTTGGCAGCAAAATGCTTTAATATGTTTATAATTTTATTTTTATGTAAGCTAGTTGTAAAGATATATAAAATTTTAAGATACTCAGGAAAACTTTGCATAAAAATTTTATATTTATTATAATTTTGTAAAAAAAAAAAAACAAGAGCCTGATGGACTACAATCCATGGGGTTGAAAAGAGCTGGAGACAACTGAGAGACTCAGCACAGGACAGTGTCCTTTAGAAATATCTATCTGAAATAAATATGGCTCAGACACTAAGAATTTGCCTGCAATACAGGAGACCTGGGTTTGAACCCCCTGGAGAAGGGAATTGTTAACCAGTCGGATCAGTTCAGTTGCTCAGTCCTGTCCGACTCTTTGTGACCCCATGGATTGCAGCACACCAGGCTTCCTTTTCCATCACCAACTACCGGAGCTTACTCAAACTCAGTCCATCAAGTCGGTGATGTCATGCAATAATCTCATCCTGGGTCGTCTCCTTCTCCTGTCTTCAATCTTTCCCAGCATCAGGATCTTTTCCAATGAGTCGGTTCTTCACATCAGGTGGCCAAAGTATTGGAGTTTCAGCATCAGTCCTTCCAATTAATAATCAGGACTGATTTCCTTTAGGATTGACAGGTTGGAACTCCTTGCAGTCCAAGGAACTTTCAAGAGTCTTCTACAACACCACCGTTCAAAAGCACCATTACTTTGGCGCTCACTTTATTACAGTCCAACTCTCACATCCATACACAACTACTGAAAATGATAGCTTTTACTAGATGGACACTTGTTGGTAAAGTAATGTCTTTGCTTTTTAATACGCTGTTGAGGTTGGTCATTGCTTTTCTCCCAAGGAGCAAGAGTCTTTTAATTTCATGGCTGTAGTCACCATCTGCAGTGATTTTGGAGCCCCCCAAAATAAAGTCTTTCACTGTTTCCATTGTTTCCAATCTATTTGTCATGAAGTGATGGGACAAGATGTCATGATCTTAGTTTCCTGAATGTTGAGTTTTAAGCCAGCTTTTCACTCTCCTTTTTCACTTTCATCAAGAGGCTCTTTAGTTCTTCTTCACTTTTTGCCATAAGACTGGGGTCATCTGCGTATCTGAGGTTAGTGATATTTCTCCCCGCAATCTTGATTCCAGTTTGTGCTTCATCAAGCCAGGTATTTTGCATGATGTTCCCTGAATATAAGATAAATGAAAAGGGTGACAATATACGTGATGTACGCCTTTCCCGATTTGGAACCAGTCTCTTGTTCTATGTCTGGTTCTAACTATTGCTTCTTAACCTGCATACAGATTTCTCAGGGGGTAGTTAAGGTGGTCAGGTATTCCCAGCTCTTGAAGATTTTTCCCCATTTGTTGTTATCCATACAGTCAAGGACAGTGGCATAGTCAGTAAAGCCAAGGTAGATTTTTTTTTTTTTCTGGAATTTTTTTCTTCTTCAATGAGCCAGTGCATATTGGAAATTTGATGTTTGGTTCCTCTGCCTTTTCTAAAATCACCTTGAATATCTAGAAGTTCATGGTTCACATACTGCTGAAGCCTGGCTTGGAGAATTTTGAACATTGTTTTGCTAGCGTGTGAGATGAGTGTAATTGTGAAGTAGTGTGAGCATTCTTTGAGATGGCCTTTCTTTCAGATTGGAATGAAAACTGACCATTTCCAGCCCTGTGGCCACTGCTGAGTTTTCCAGATTTTCTGGCATATTGACTGCAGCACTTTCACAGCAACATATTTTAGGATTTAAAGTAGCTCAACTGAAATTCTATCACCTCCACTGAGTTAGTGAGTGAAGTCGCTCAGTTGTGTCTGACTCTATGCAACTCTGTGGACTGTAGCCTACCAGGATTCTCCATCCATGGGATTCTTCAGACAAGAATATTGGAATGGGTTACCATTTCCTTCTCCAGGGGATCTTCCTGACACAGGCATCGAACCCCGGTCTCCCGTGTTGGAGGCAGATGCTTTAACCTCTGAGCCACCAGGTAAGCCACTTCCACTAGCTTTGTTCAAAGTGATGTATCCTAAGACCCACTTGACTTCACATTCCAGGATGCCTGGCTCTAGGTGAGAGATCACACCATCATGGTTACTGGGTCATAATTATATTTTTTGCATAGTTCTTCCATGTATTCTTGCCACCTCTTCTTAGTATCCTCTGATTCTGTTAGGTCCATACTATTTCTGTTCTTTATTGTACTCATCATTGCATGAAATATTCCCTTGGTATCTCCATTTCCTTGAAGAGATCTCCAGTCTTTCACATTCTATTCTTTTCCTCTTTCTGTGCATTGATCACTGAGGAAGGCTTTCTTATCTCTCCTTGCTATTCTTTGGAATGCTGCATTCAAATGTGTATATCTTTCCTTTTCTCCTTTGCCTTTAGCTTCTTTTCTTTTCTCAGCTATTTGTAAGGCATCCTCAGACAACCATTTTGCCTTTTTAAATTTCTTTTTCTTGAGGATGGTCTTGATCTATGCCTCCTATACAACGTTCCTAACATCTGTCCATAGTTCTTCAGGCACTCTATCAGTCCTAATCCGTTGAATCTATTTGTCACTTCCACTGTATTATCATAAGAGATTTGATTTAGGTCATACCTGAATGGTCTAGTGGTTTTCCCTACATTTTAAAGTCTGAATTTGGCAATAAGGAGTTCATGATGTGAAACTACCTCACAGTTGCATTCATCTCACGTATTAGTAATGCCCAAAAGTTCTCTAAGCCAGGCTTCAGCAATATGTGAACTGTGAACTTCCAGATGTTTAACCTGGTTTTAAAAATGGCAGAGGAACCAGAGATCAAATTGTCAACATCCACTGGATCATGAAAAAAGCAAGAGAGTTCAAGAAAAACATCTATTTCTGCTTGATTGGCTATACCAAAGTCTGACTGTGTGGATCACAATAAACTGTGAAAAATTCTGAAAGAGATTGTAATACCAGACCACCTAACCTGCCTCTTGAGCAACCTATATGCAGGTCAGGAAGCAACAGATAGAACTGGACATGGAACAACAGACTGCCGTGGTCCAGCCCTGGTGGATCCAGGGTAATTCGAAGTGGGGGCGGAGTCGGTGATTGATTTAGAGAGAGATAAGAAAAAAATGTTGTAGATAAGAAAATAGAGAAGAGAAAGAGGCTGATATTCCTTGGTTTACATAGAAAGCCAATAAAACCCCCAGACAAGGAGTTTGCCCTGTTCACGGAGGCCATGGGTGCCCTCCCGCTCTCCTGAGGGAGTGAAGATGCAGAACATCTTCCCATTCAGGTCTTAGACACCCGGGCAGATAAGTGAATGCAGGGAGCCTCTATGCTCCAAGGGATCAGCCTGAAAAAAAGGAATAAGTGAGAAAAAAAAAAAAAAAAAAAAAGACTTGGAGTGACCAAGCTTCTTTGATCGAGGCCTGTTACTTCATTTTCAAAAAGAACTTTTATACTTTTCCCACAAATGATGTTGTGTGCATTATCTTCTGGCCTTGGAGCCTTTGAAACATTTTATGACCTTCTTTTGATAAAGGCTGCTCAACCAGAAACATTATTTTCCCCCAAAGTGTTTTTTTTTTTTTCTTTATATTTCTAATCTATGTTAGCCTCAGAAAGTATCAAACAAAGTTACATTTCTCACGGAGCAAAGGTGCAGTAAGTTACAACAAAGAAAGAACCAAATAGCTCAAAAGTCTTATGTGGTTAATTTCAAGGCTACTGTTTTGTTTTCTTACATTCCAGCTATGTTAACTATCGCACTCCCAGGTGCACAGCGGATAAGAGATATGGTAACTTAGCAACAAGCGTTGGCCCAATAATGAAATACTTCACCAGCACTACTCCAGTAACTTTTAACTCTCTGAAACGCTCTATTTTTTAGGCTTCCCATGCCTCTCACAGTTGGGGGGCTGTAAACAATCACATTCATAGTTGTAAAAGTCCGGGTAAAACTGTCATGCAAGTTAGAGAGCCATCAGAGGGGTTTGAGCTGAGACACTCCTTTTATATGCAGGAGACTATTAACTGGAGCTCTAAGTTAACTTTTTCCAGAGAAAGGTGATCGGGGATAGCCCCTCTGTAATGTCAGAAGAATAAGTGGGAAGCATAATGCAGTAAGGCAGGCAGACTCTGGTCTTGGGGGTATATGCTCGAGAGTGAAAGAGGAGAGTGAAAAAGTTGGCCTAAAGCTCAATATTCAGAAAACGAAGATCATGGCATCTGGTCCCATCACTTCATGGCAAATAGATGGGGAAACAGTGGAAACAGTGTCAGACTTTATTTTGGGGGGCTCCAAAATCACTGCAGATGGTGACTGCAGCCATAAAATTAAAAGATGCTTACTCCTTGGAAGGAAAGTTATGACCAACCTAGATAGCATATTCAAAAGCAGAGACATTACTTTGCCAACTAAGGTCCATCTAGTCGAGACTATGGTTTTTCCAGTGGTCAATGTATGGATGTGAGAGTTGGACTGTGAAGAAAGCTGAGCACCGAGGAATTGATGCTTTTGAACTGTGGTGTTGGAGAAGACTCTTGAAAGTTCCTTGGAATGCAAGGAGATCCAACCAGTCCATTCTAAAGGAGATCAGCCCTGAGATTTCTTTGGATGGAATGATGCTAAAGCTGAACCTCCAGTACTTTGGCCACCTCATGCGAAGAGTTGACTCATTGGAAAAGACTCTGAAGCTAGGAGGGATTGGGGGCAGGAGGGGAAGGGGACAGAGGATGAGATGGCTGGATGTCCTCTCTGACTCGATGGACGTTAGTCTGAGTGAACTCCAGGAGTTGGTGATGGACAGGGAGGCCTGGCGTACTGTGATTCATGGGGTCGCAGAGTCGGATATGACTGAGTGACTGAACTGAACTGAATTGAACTGAACTGAAAAAATAAAGTTAGACACTGTTTCCACTGCTTCTCCATCTATCTGCTATTAAATGATGGGAGCATATGCTATGATATTCGTTTTCTGAAGGTTGAGCTTGAAGCCAACTTTTTCACTCTCCTCTTTCACTTTCATCAAGAGGCTTTATAGTTCCACTTCACTTGCTGCCATAAGGGTGGTGTCATCTGCGTATCTGAGGTTATTGATATTTCTCCTGGCAACCTTGATTCCAACTTGTGCTTCTTCCAGCCCAGCGTTTCTCATGATGGACTCTGCATATAAGTTAAATAAGCAGGGTGACAATATACAGCCTTGACGTACTCCTTTTCCTATGTGGAACCAGTCTGTTGTTCCATGTCCAGTTCTAACTGTTGCTTCTTGACCTGCATATAGGTTTCTCAAGAGGCAGGTCAGGTGGTCTGGTATTCCCATCTCAGTCAGATTTAGTTATACATATATCCCCTCCCTTTTGAACCTCACCCCATCCCATCCCTCTAAGTTGATACAGAGTCCCTGTTTCAGTTTCCTGAGCCATATAGCAGATTCCCATTGGGCATCTATCTTCACATATGGTAATGTAAGTTTCCATGTTACTCTTTCTATACATCTCACCCTCTCTTCCCCTCTCTGCATGTCCATAAGTCTGTTTTCTATGTCTGTTGCTCCATTGCTTCCAGTAAATAAATTCTTCAGTACTATTTTTTTCTAGATTCTCTTTCTGATTTACTTCACTCTGCATAATAGGCTCTAGGTTCATCCACCTCATTAGAGCTGACTCGAATGTTTTCCTTTTTGTGGCTGAGTAATATTCCATTGTGTATATGTTCCACAGTTTCTTTATCCATTCATCTGTTGATGGACATCTCGGTTGCTTCCATGTTCTAGCTTTTGCAAATAATATTGCAATAAGCAATGGGACACATGTATACTTTGCAATTTTGGGTTCCTCAGGATATAGGCCTAGGATTAGGAATTCAGGGTCATATGGTGGTTTTATTCCTACTTTTTCAAGGAATCTCCATAATGTCTTTCATAGTGGCTGTATCAATTTACATTCCAACCAACAGTGCAAGAGTGTTCCCTTTTCTCCACAACTTCCCCAGCATTTTTGATGATGGCCATTCTGACTGATGCGAGATGATTTCTCATTATAGTTATGATTTTCATTTCTCTAGTGCTGAGTAATATTGAGCATCTTTTCATGTGTTTTTTAGCCATCTGTATGTCTTATTTGGAGGAATGTTTGTTTAAGTATTTTTCCCATTTTTTATGGGGTTCTTTGTTTTTCTAAACCTCAGTAAATTTAAGAAAATTGGAATCATATCAAGCATCTTCTCTGGCTACAATGCTATGAGACTAGATATCAATTACAAGAAATAAAATGTAAGAAGCACAAACACATGGAGATTAAACAACATGTTTCTAAATAACAGGTTACTGAAGAAATTAAAAGGGAAATAAAAACAATTCTACAAACAAATGACAATGAAATCAGGACAACTCAAATTGTATCAGATGCAGCAAAAGTAGGTCTAAGAGGGAAGTTTATATCAGTACAATTCTACCTCAAGAAACAAGAAAAACATCGAATAGACAGCCTAACTTTACAATTAAAATAACAGGAAAAATAAGCACAGAGTTAATTCAGTCACTCAGTGGTGTCTGACTCATTGTGACCCCATGGATTGCAGCATGCCAGGATTCCCTTTTATCACCACCTCCCGGAGTTTACTCAAACTCATGTCCATTGATTTGGTGATGCCATACAACAATCTTACCCTCTGTTGTCCCTTTCTCCTCCCATCTTCAATCTTTCTCAGCATCAGGGTCTTTTCAAATGGGTCAGTTCTTCACATTTGCTGGCCAAAGTATTGGAGTTTCAGCTTCAGTATCAGTCCTTGCAATGAATATTCAGGACTGATTTCCTTAGGATGGACTGGTTTGATCTCCTTGGAGTCCAAGGGACTCTCAAGGGTCTTCTCCATCACCACAGTTCAAAAGCATCAATTCTTCAGTGCTCAGCTTTCTTCACAGTCCAATTCTCACATCCATACATGACCACTGGAAAAACCATAGCCTTTACTAGATGGACCTTTGTTGGCAAAGTAATGTTTCTGTTTTTTAATATATTGTGTAGGTTGTCATAACTTTCCTTCCAAGGAATAAGTATCTTTTAATTTTATGGCTGCAGTCACCAACTGAAGTGATTTTGAAACCCCCCAAAATAAAGTCAGCCCCTGTTTCCACTGTTTCCCCATCCATTTGCCATGAAGTGATGGGACCAGATGCCATGATCCTAGTTTTCTGAATGTTGAATTTTAAGCCAACTTTTTAGCTCTCCTCTTTCACTTTCTTCAAAAGCCTCTCTAGTCCTTCTTTACTTTTTGCCATAAGGATGCTGTCAACTGCATGTCTGAGGTTATTGATATTTTTCCCAACAGTCTTGATCCAACTTGTGCTTCATGCAGCCCACCATTTCTCATGATGTACTCTACATAATGTTAAATATGCAGGGTGACAATATGCAGCCTTGTTGAACTCCTTCCCTCATTTGGATCCAGTCTGTTGTTTCATGTCCAGTTTTAACTGTTGCTTTCTGATCTGCATACAGATTTCTCAGGAGGTAGGTTATGTGGTTTGGTATTCCCATGTCTATAATAATTCTACACACACACACACACACACACACACACACACACACACACACAAAGAAAACCC
Source organism: Capricornis sumatraensis (assembly GCF_032405125.1). NCBI lineage: Eukaryota > Metazoa > Chordata > Mammalia > Artiodactyla > Bovidae > Capricornis > Capricornis sumatraensis. The sequence goes on from NC_091084.1 coordinate 5,073,145, forward strand.
ACAAAATTAGTAGAAGAAAGGAAATCATAAAGAACCAAGCAAAAATAAATGAAAAAAAATGAAAGAAAAAACAGTAAAGATAATAAAACTAAAGACTCTTTCTTTAAGAAGATAAAAAAAATTGGCAAACCTTTAGTGAAACTCATCAAGAAAAAAAGAGAGAAGGGTGAAATCAACAAAATTAGAAATTAAAAAGGAGAGGTGACAACAGACAATGCTGAAATATAAAGGATTATAAGAGAGTGCTATGAACTAATATATGGTAATAAAGTGGATAACCTGGAAGAAGTAGACAGATTATTAGAAAAGTTAAATCTTCCAAGACTAAACCAGGAAGAAATAAAAATTATGAACTACCCAATTACAAGCACTGAAATTGAACCTATGATAAAAAATATTCCAAAAAACAAAACCCCAGGACCAGATGGCTTCACAGGAGAGTTCCAGCAAACATTTAGAGAAGATGTAATGCCTATGCTTCTAAAACTCTTTCAAAATATTATCATATGTGAAATGAATCGCCAATCCAGGTTTGATGCATGATACAGGGTGCTCGGGGCTGGCGCACTGGGATGACCCAGAGGGATGGTATGGGGAGGGAAGTGGGAGGGGGATTCAGGATGGGGAACACATGTACACCCGTGGTGGATTCATGTTAATGAATGGCTAAACCAATACAATGTTGTAAAGTAATTAGCCTCCAATTAAAATAAATTAATTTATATTTAAAAAATAAACTCAAACATGAATGAGTGCTCCTCCCCCGCCACCAAAAAAAAAAAAAAAAAAAATCTGCAGAGGAAGGAACACTTCCAAACTCATTTTATGAGGCCATCATTACCCTGATACCAAAAGCAGACAAAGACAACACAAAATGGAAAAACACAGGCCAATATCGTTTATTGACATAGACGAAAAAAAAAAAAATGCTTTTGTTTTCTTTTACCTATAGGTTTTTTGTTTTTTATTGTTTTATTTTATTTTATTGTTTTTTTCTCTTTGATTTTTGGATCCTGAGTCCTGTCTCTCTCTCTTCGTCTGGGAACACTACATAGTGCAAACGTAATATTTTCCTAGAGGTCTACAGGCTACCTTCATTTCTTTTCCTTCTTTTTTCTATACTCTGTTCTGTGGCAGTAATTTCCATGATTCTGTCTTCTATGCCATTTATCCATTCTTCTGCCTTGGTTATTCTGCTACTGATTCTTTCTAATGTATTGTTCATCTTTGCGTGTTCTTAGTTCTTCTAGGTCTTTTGTAAATATTTTTTGCATCTTATCCATTCTTTTCCCAGGATCTTGAGTTATCTTTGCTATCATTATTTGGAATTTGTTTTCTGGAAGTTTGCCTATCTCTATTTCATTTAGTTGTTTCTCTCGGGTTTTATTGCGTTCCTTCATCTAGGAGATAATCTACTATCTCTTTGATTAACTTTCTCTGATTCTGGTTTTCACTCTGGAGGCTACAGGATTTACTTGTTCTCACTTCTTCTGCCCATGCTCTGGTAGATAAGGCTGAGAGGATCATGCAGGCTTTCTGATAGGAGACACAAGCAATGCAAAAACTATGTCTTGATCTCAGTTCAGTTCAGTTCAGTCACTCAGTCGTGTTTGACTCTTAGCGACCCTATGAACTGCAGCATGCCAGGCCTCCCTGTCCATCATCAATTCCTGGAGTTCTCTCAAACTCACGTCCATCGAGTCAGTGATGTCATCCAGCCATCTCATCCACTGTCGTCCCCTTTTCCTCCTGCCTTCAATCTTCCCCATCATCAGAGTCTTTTCCAATGAGTCAACTCTTCGCATGAGGTGACCAAAGTCCTGGAGTTTCAGATTTAGCATCATTCATTCCAAAGAACACCCAGGAGTAATCTCCTTCAAAATGGACTAGTTGGATCTCCTTGTAGTCCAAGGGACTGTCAAGAGTCCTCTCCAGCACCACAGTTCAAAAGCATCAATTCTTCAGTGCTCAGCTTTCTTCACAGTCCAACTCTCACATCCATACATGACCACAGGAAAAACCATAGCCTTGATTAGATGGACCTTTGTTGGCAAAATAATGACTCTGCTTTTCAATATGCTATCTAGGTTGGTCATAACTTTCCTCCAAGGAGTAAGCGTCTCTTAATTTTATGGCTGCAGTGATTTTGGAGCCCCCCCAAAATAAAGTCTGACACTGTTTCCACTCTTTCCCATAAATTTGTCATGAAGTGATGGGACCAGGTGCCATGATCTTCATCTTCTGAATGTTGAGCTTTAAGCCAACTTTTTCACTCTTCTCTTTCACTTTCAAGAGGCTTTTTAGTTCCTCTTCACTTTCTGCCATAAGGGTGGTGTCATCTGCATATCTGAGGTTATTGATATTTCTCCTGGCAATCTTGATTCCAGCTTGTGCTTCTTCCAGCCCAACATTTCTCATGATATACTCTGCATAGACGTTAAATAAGCAGGGTGACAATATACAGCCTTGACGTACTCCTTTTCCTATTTGGAACCAGTCTGGTGTTCCATGTCCAGTTCTAACTGCTGCTTCCTGACCTTCATATAGGTTTCTCAAGAGGCAGGTCAGGTGGTCTGGTATTCCCAAATCTCTCAGAATTTTCCACAGTTTATTGTGATCCACACAGTCAAAGGCTTTGGCATAGTCAATAAAGCAGAAAGAGATGTTTTTTTTTTTTTTTTTTTTTCTGGAACTCACTTGCTTTTTCGATGATCCAGTTGATGTTGGCAATTGATCTCTGGTTCCTCTGCCTTTTCTTAAACCAGCTTGAACATCTGGAAGTTCACGGTTCATCTATTGCTGAAGCCTGGCTTGGAGAATTTTGAGCATTACTTAACTAGCCTGTGAGATGAGTGCAATTGTGTGGTAGTTTGAGCATTCTTTGACATTACTTTTCTTTGGGATTGGAACGAAAACTGGCCTTTTCAGTCCTGTGGCCCCTGCTGAGTTTTCCAAGTTTTCTGGCATATTAAATACAACACTTTAGTAGCAACATATTTTAGGATTTGAAATAGCTCAACTGGAATTACACCATCTCCACTCACTTTGTTTGTAGTGATGCTTCCTAAGGCCCACTTGACTTCACATTCCAGGGTGTCTTGTTCTAGGTTATTGATCACACCATTGTGGTTATCTGGTTCATTAAGATCTTTTTTGTTTAGTTCTTCTGTGTAGTCTAGCCACCTTTTCTTAACATCTTCTGCTTCTGTTAGGTACATATCATTTTTGACCTTTATTGTCCCATCTTTGCATGAAATGTTCCCCTGGTATCTCTAATTTTCTTGAAGTGATCTCTAGTTTTTTCCATTCTGTTGTTTCCCTCTATTTCTTTGCATTTATCACTGAGGAGGGCTTTCTTATCTCTCTTTGCTCGTCTTTGAAACTCTGCATTTAAATGAGTATATCTTTCATTTTCCCCTTTGCCTTTAGCTTCTCTTCTTTTCTTAGCTATTTGTAAGGCCTCCTCAGGCAACCACTTTGCTATTTTGCATTTCTTTTTCTTGGGAATGATCTTGATCACTGCCTTCTGTACAATGTCATGAACCTCTGTCCATAGTTCTTCAGACACTCTTACAGATCTAATCCCTTGAATCTATTTGTCACTTTCATTGTATAATTGTAAGGGATTTTATTTAGGTCATACCTGAATGGTCTAGTAGATTTCCCTACTTTCTACAATTTAAGTGTGGATTTTGCAATAAGCAGTTTATGATCTGAGCCAGTCTTCTCCATCTTGTTTTTGCTGACTGTATGGAGCTTCTCCATCTTTGTCTGCAAAGAATATAATCAATCTGATTTCAGTATTGACCATCTGGTGATGTCCATGTGTAGAGTCATCTCTTGCATTTTGGAAGAGGATGTTTGCTATGACCAGTTCTCTTGGGAAAACTCGGTTAGCCTTGACCTGCTCCATTTTGTACTCCAAGGTCAAATTTGCTTGTTACCAAGGATCTCTTGACTTCCTACTTTTACATTCCATTCCCCTATGATGGAAAGGACATCTTTTTTTGGTGTTAATTCTTAAAGGTCTTGTTGGTCATCACAGAACCATTCAGCTTCAGCCTCTTCAGCATTAATGGTTGAAGCATAGACATGGATTAGTGTAATATTGAATGGTTGTTTGGGAAGGAACATAATTCATTCTGTCATTTCTGAGATTGCACTCAAGTACTGCATTTCAGAATCTTGTTGATTATGAGGGATACTCCATTTCTTCTAAAGGGTTCTTGCCCATAGTAGTAGATATAATGCTAAGACTTTGTTGCAAATAGATGGGGAAAACAGTGGAATCAGTGGCAGACTATTTTTTCTTGGGCTCCAAAATCACAGGAGCTGGTGACTGCAGCCATGAATTAAAAGATGCTTGTTTCTGGAATAAAAGCTATGACAAACTTAGACAGCATATTAAAAAGCAGGGACATTATTTTGCCAACAAAAGTGTGTATAGTCAAAGCTGTGTTTTGTTTTGTTTTGTTTTCCTGTAGTCATGAGTGGATGTGAGACTGGGACATAAAGAAAGCTGAGCACTGAAGAATTAATGCTTTTGTACTGTGGTGTTGGAGAAGACTCTTGAGAGTCCCTTAGACTGCATGGAAATCAAACCAGTCAATAATAAAGAAAAACAGTTTGAATATTCATTGGAAGGATTGATGCTGAAACTGAAGCTCCAATACTTTGCCCACCTGATCAAAGAACTGACTCTGGAAAAGACCATGATGCTGGGAAAGATTGAATATGGGAAGAGAAAGGGACGACAGAGGATGAAATGGTTGGATGGCATCACTGACTCGATGAACATGAGTTTGAGCAGGCTCTGGGAGCTGGTGATGGACAGGAAAGCCTGGTGAGTGGCAGTCTTTCGGGTAGGAAAAGTTGCACACGACTGTGTGACTTAAATGAACTGAACTGATAGTGAGACAGTATTTAAATTAATATTATAAAGTATCCTTATTCATTGAAAATGTGCAATACATAAAAGACTACCTCAGAAGAATCAGCAAACTCCTTTCTACCTTAAATGTCCAAGCTAAGCTCTATGGATCTTGACATATTCTGTGTTTTCAAAATAATAATCTGTGTCTAGATAACTGAGTATCTAAATATAATTAGATAACATTTAATAAGGATTTATTAAATGTGTTTAATGAGAGAATGAATGACAACTCAGCTTTCTTTTATTTCTGGTCAGAAATTTTTAAGAGAAAAATATACATATTTATTCCAATTAAAAAGGTAATCATTATCTTGTATTTATTTAATTGTCTGTACCTAGGAGACTGAAAGATAAAAATTTGAAACAGAAAATCCCAAAAACTGAAAAAAAAAAATTCCATTTATCTAACACAATTATGGTTTACAAATGTCTTGATTTTATAAGACTGCCATCAGAAGCAGATTAATTTTTAGCATTCTTTTCTTGCTTAAGATATTGTATGCATTTAAGATATTGTAATTTGCTTCTTAACAAAATCTTCTAAGTTATATATGCTCCAGTCTCCACAAAACAGGGAACAGACACATGCCTGACTACCTTTCAGCTCATTAGTATTTTATGTCTCAGTCTTAGAGAAATTCTAACCTACCTGACACACTGCCAAATTGATATTTCCTCTTTTCTTTTCCCTCAAAACTCCAACCTATGCATTTTGGCCTTCCTTCTTCTCTAACTTCACTTCTCAAAAGTAGCCAATTCTCTCCCTAGCCCATAAAATTAAGTCCTCAACCTGACCTTTGATGCCACCTACAAGATAACCACAGCTTCCCCACTTTTGTTTTTCTGCTGCTGCTTCTGCTACTGCTGCTAAGTCACTTCAGTTGTGTCTGACTCTGTGCGAACCCATAGACGGCAGCCCACTAGGCTCCTCCGTCCCTGGGATTCTCCAGGCAAGAACACTGGAGTGGGTTGCCATTTCCTTCTCCAACGCATGAAAGTGAAAAGTGAAAGTGAAGTCGTTCAGTTGTGTCCGACTCTTAGTGACCCCATGGACTGCAGTCCACCAGGCTCCTCCATTCATGGGATTTTCCAGGCAAGAGTACTAGAGTGGGGTGCCATTGTCTTCTCCAATTTTTCTGCTAATCTACTTTAAATAACCTATTTAACTGGGCCATTAGCACTCCCTTGTGTAATCCATGTATCGACAAAACTTGTTTTTTTTCTCATTTGCTTTCCTTATTTTGAAATGCCTTCTAGAGTGATTCTACATAGAACTAATGCGTTCTGGGCTACCTATTAAGGATTGGGGAGAGAGCAAAGAGTAATTGTGGAGTCCAGCTCTTATAGAATACAGTACCATTAAACAGTCCTAAGAAACCCATCTCTAGCTTGTGCAACATTTGCCTTAGAATGCTTCACTTTCTTAAAACTGGCTATGCTTACTCAAGATTTATTGGTGCTGGTTATGGGACAAAGAGTTAAAGACCAGGATTTCTAAAAAACCTTGTATCCATGTTTATGGAGAGATGATAATATGCAAATCATCATAAGATATTTATTTCTTACTCAAGAGTACAAGTATGAATGTAAAATATTTATTTGATTCCACTAAGCTGGGTGATATCACCAACTCGATGGACATGAATTTGAGTGAACTCTGGGAGTTGGTGATGGACAGGGAGGCCTGGCATGCTGCAATTCATGGGGTCGCAAATAGTCAGACACGACTGAGCAACTGAACTGAACTGAAAGGTGTATTGTTATTGTTATATTGTGCATTGTACAGAAAAAGGAATGCAATTGAGAAAAGATTCTAAATTGTTGACTGAAGAAGGGGATTTCTGGTGAATATACATAGTTTGGCTAAATGTGAGGTTTAAGGCATCACATTGACTGTTTCTTTCTTAAATTTAAATTTATTTATTTCAATTGGAGGCTAATTATTCCACAATATTATATTGGTTTTGTCGTACATCAACATGAATCTGCCACGGGTGTACACGTATTCCCCATCCTGAACCCCCCTCCCACCTCCCTCCCCATACCATCCTTCTGGGTCATCCCAGTGCACCAGCCTCAAGCATCCTGTATCCTGCATCAAACCTGGACTAGCGATTCATTATTTATATGATATTATACATGTTTCAATTTCATTCTCCCAAAGCATCTCACCCTCTCCCTCTCCCACAGAGTCCAAAAGACTGTTCTAACTGTTCTATACATCTGTGTCTCTTTGGCTGTCTCGCATACAGGGTCATCATTACCATCTTTCTAAATTCCATATTTATGCATTAATACACTGTATTGGTGTTTTTCATTCTGGCTTACTTCACTGCCTGTTTCTTATATGATGTTTTAGAGTTTCAGGGGCTCACAATATCTCAATTTCCATCAGATTACTTCTTTTAGGTTACTCCAGAATTAAAATAATAATAATGATGATAATAACAAACACTGAACAAAAAGTCTCTGTACCTGTAACAATGTTCTCCACCTTCATAAATATCCTTCCATTACAATTATGTTCATATCAATGCCTTTGACTTGCAGGATTTCCTGAGTCTTCGCTTATATGAGACTTCTTCCTCCGTTGACCTTTGATTCTGTTATTTCATTTTCCTTTAAATTTTAATATTTCTAAATTGTTCTCCATCAAATTAGCTTACAGACTATTTGAAGACATTTCTCTAAAGACTATTTTATTTTGTATTTTACAATGTGACTCTGAAAATCTTCCAGATGTAGATTAAAAGTGTGCAGAGAACAATGGTGAAAATTTAGTAGCACTGGAGGTGGTAAGAAGAGGTCAGGTTCTGGTTAAGTTATTTTAATAATTTCCCAACTAGTCACCTTGCTTCCAGCCTTGCCCCTCTTCAATCTAATTCTCAACACTGCAGCCACAGTGACTGTATTAAAATGTAAGTCAGGTCATGCTGTGCCAGGGTCCAGCCCTGGTGGATCCAGGGAATTCGAAGTGGGGATGGAGTCAGCGTCTGGGAAAGGACTATTTAATTAGAAATATAAAGAGACATTAGGGAAGAATAGTATAGTAGGAAAATTGGTGGAGAAAAGAAGCTGAATAATTTGGTTTATGTGGAAAAGTAATAAAACCTCAAGACAAGAGGTTTGCACCATCTACGTAGGCCACCGGCACCCACTTGAATATTGGAGGGTGCCCCGCCTTGGGCTCCCTCTCACGTGGGTCGTAGAAGCCAGGGCAAGTAAATAGATGTGTTGAGCCTCCACGCTCCAGATGGGAATTCAGCCTGAAAAGGAGAGGGAGGGAGAGGGAGAAAGAGAGAGAAAGAGATTCGACCCCGGGGGTGGGTGGGGGGGGGTGGGGAGCCAGATTTCCAAGAAGCCAGTTCGAGAAGCTGGTCTGAGAAACTGGTCCATCCTTTATTATCTGGGAAAGCTTTTTAAACTTTTGGTTGTACATAGAGATCAATGGATAATACAAAGTTATGTAGGGTCAGCAGACCTGACCCTTATCAAGACCAGGCTTTCTTTCTGCAAATCTTTCTGTATACAAAGGATCTCAGGTGATTTACATTATCTTCTGGCAAGAAGGCCAAGTAACATTTTACAGCCCTTTTCTGATAAGGGTAACAGTGTTGTTCTCCCCAGAGTCTGGTGCCACTCTCAGAAAGCACTAAATAAAGTTACATTCTTACATAGCAAAGACACAACAATGTATAAAAAAGAAAGAGGAGTAAAGCAATTTATAACAAAGAGAAAATTCATTAACTCAAAAGTCTAGTATTGCTAGACTACATCAAAACTACTATATTCCTATTTCTGCATCCCATTTACATTGATTAATATCCTCCCAGGTGCCTAAAAGATAAAGGATATGGAGGTCTGGCAGTAAACATTAACTCAACAATCAAACTAATTCTTAGCTCTAAAAGGCTCTATATCTTTAAGATGTTTTAAGCTTCATGCCTCTCATAGTTGGGAGCTGTAAATAATCACAAGATGTAAAATAAGTCCGGGGGAACCTGTCAGGCAAGTTAGAGAGCCATCAGAGGGATTTGAGCTGAAACATTCCTAGCATATGCAGGAGACCAGTTGGAGCTCTAAGTTAAATTTTTCCTGAGAAAGGTGGTCAGGGATAGCCCCCTGTAATGTCAGAAGAATATAGTATAGCAGACAGTAAACAGACAGATTTTGGTTTGGGGGTAGATGCTCAGGCAGAGGACCCCTTGGGACCTGACTCACCTTGCCCATCAGGTCCCTCCACATGACCTTGTCATGGGTGGAATCTCCCATGCTGGCTCCCAGCAATGTTGACTAATCAAATTTGTTCCCACCTCCATAATCTTTCCAATCTCATTTTCTACTATTCTCAATTCCTGAGTTTCATTGACTCTTCAATATTTAGATATATTTTATCCAGTCGCTTGGTTACCACCACACACACCACTATCCTCACACACAGAGAGACCCAAAGAACACAAAGTAGATTGTTAGGTCCATGATAACAGGGATATCTGTCTGTTTTACTCATCATTGCACCCCTATTGTCTTAAAATAGTAGTTGGCAGTTGGTATATGGTTGGCATATGGAAGGTCATTGATAAATACCTGTTGAACATTGGGACTAAGTATTTTGGCTGAAATTATATAATCTAAACAGCTTCAGGAGAATCTGAACTCAATTTTACTGCTCTAGTTACTATTCCAAGTAATACATTTTCAGCTATAATAATAGAATAAAGACATCAATAAAGAAAATATATTATCTTACAAAACAAGAAAAGCAGTGTACAGAGAGAGATTTTCCCGTTTTCTTTAAAACATGCTTCTATTGAGAGTATTTTCTCCCCACATGGCCATCCGTTATTTATTTTATTGTATTGATTTTAAAAGTATTCAGAGAGTTATTTACCTCCCAGGTCTTCAGGGAAGTGATATTATATTTCTTATCCTTCATGCCATAGGCACTTAATTTTTTTGATCACCTTTAATCTATTAGTGTCCATAATTGCATAACTTCCTTGATGCATTTCTCAACAATACATATGTATTATTGTCAGTTCCTAAGTTGTGTCCAACTCTATGACCCCATGGACTGCAGCATGCCAGGCTTCCCTATCCTTCACTATCCTCAAGAGTTTGCTCAAATACATATTAATACGTATACATATATACATACACATATGCTTTCACTTTTTACTAAAACTCGGCATGCTCAATTTCTTGTTTCTGTGCATCATTTTTCTACATTTCCAGACTGATTGATCTTTTCCTTATCTGAATCTAAAGATTTTTCCCACATTTCTCCCTATATGTCAAAGCTGTTTTGTTTTCCTGTTGTTACTTCACAGTCAACAGTGGTGTCAGTGTGACAGTTTCCAATTTGCTATCATCTGTTACTATCGTTAGTTTGGTATTCTTTACTCCCTTTTAGCTCACTAAAAAGATGCTGGATAAATAGGACCATATATCAACTATCTAGAGACAATATGGTTTGAGTTTCCAGTTTTCATTATCTTTCATATTTGGTGTTTGTGTTATACTGCAGCTTTTATCTAAACTTGAGAAGCAAATGTCCTTAAGGCAGACATAATTCCTTTCGTCCATTCTACATCTGGTTCTTTAAAATCCATAAACAAGTTGTCATATGCATTCAACAGGATGTTTCATTCATGATCCAATAATCATAATTTTTTGAGTTGGTGTTAGTCCAATTCCAGAGTAACTTGCTTTATTGTATTGTTGTTTGTTTTTTTTTTTTTCCTTCCAAACAGCATATGGATACCATGGACATGGCAAGCGCTAAGGCTAAATTTCATTGTTTGCACTTCTGCTTAGAGGATAATTGTGGTGTTTTCATAACTTACTATTTTCTATATCATTTTAGCTTCATCATTTCATCCTTTTAACTTCATTTGATCTTATTTCCTTTCACATTTATCAAAGATTTATCTAGTTAGCTCTCAAATCACATTCCCATTTCCCCCAATTATTTCTTCCCTTTGTTTTCCAGTTTATCTATATTGCAACTACAACTCTATTCCAGGGCAAGTCTTGAAAAAGTGTACCTCCTTTCATTTTCATATCTACCATTAGTTTGAGGTATGAATCTCTGGAGGCAGAAATCTTATATTCTTCTTCATTCCTTGATTTTTAGCATACAGTAGACACTTAGTAGAGGTTAGATGACTGAATAAATGATTTAATGGCTTGCTTGTTTACAGCAACATCAGTAGAAATATTTCTTTGAATGAAATAACTTTCTGTAAGAAATATACATCAGAGTGGTTTCCTCCAAATTAGTCATATTTGTTAACGTTTTTATGAGAAAATGCCAGCTTGCCTTTGCTTCTTTGTTTAGAAAATGAACAAAAAATAAAAATAAACAATGAATAATCAGTTACTGTTATTATTTTAACCACAGAGACCCTTAGCTAACAATGTTTAATTTTTAAAATGGAAAACAAAAGTCAAGGAAATGAGACTTATAGCATATTTTTAAAATCCCTTAATATTTTCTGATTTCAATAAAATATCAAACTGATATCCACCACAGTGTATATTCATATTTTAATCTACAATCATTAGATTGATGACTTTTGGAAAGTTTCCATCTGTTTTTCCCAGTATAGATTCAATTACATGCAGTAGGTAATGTTTTTAAATGTTTATTCTGTTCAGTTCAGTTCATTTCACTCGCTCAGTTGTGTCCGACTCTTTGCAACCCCATGAACTGCAGCATGTCAGGCCTCCCTGTCCATCACCAACTCCCGGAGTCCACCCAAACCCATGTCCATCAAATTGATGATGCCATTCAACCATCTCATCCTCTATCGTCCCCATATCCTCCTGCCCGCAATCTTTCCCAGCATCACAGTCTTTTCAAAGGAATCAGCTCTTTGCATCAGGTGGCCAAAGTATTGGAGTTATGGCTTCAACATCAGTCCTTCCAATGAACAACCAGGAGTGATCTCCTTTAGGATGGGGTGATTGAATCTCCTTGAAGTCCAAGGACTTTCAAGAGTCTTCTCCAACATGAAAGTTCAAAAGCATCCATTCTTTGGTGCTCAGCTTTCCTTATAGTCCAACTCTCACATCCATACATGATCACTGGAAAAACCATAGCCTTGACCTGCCTCTTGAGAAATCTGTATGCAGGTCAGGAAGCAACAGTTAGAACTGGACATGGAATAACAGACTGGTTCCAAATAGGAAAAGGAGTATGTCAAGGCTGTATATTGTCACCCTGCTTATTTAACTTATATGCAGAGTACATCATGAGAAACGCTAGACTGCAAGAAACACAGGCTGGAATCAAGATTGCTGGGAGAAATATCAATAACCTCAGATATGCAGATGACACCACTCTTATAGCAGAAAGTGAAGAGGAACTAAAAAGTCTCTTGATGAAAGTGAAAGTGGAGAGCGTAAAAGTTGGCTTAAAGCTCAACATTAAGAAAACGAAGATCATGGCATCCGATCCCATCACTTCATGGGAAATAGATGGAGAAACAGTGGAAACAATGTCAGACTTTATTTTTTGGGGCTCCAAAATCACTGCAGATGGTGACTGCAGCCATGAAATTAAAAGACGCTTACTCCTTGGAAGAAAAGTTATGACCAACCTAGATAGCATATTCAAAAGCAGAGACATTACTTTGCCAACTAAAGTACGTCTAGTCAAGGCTATGGCTTTTCCTGTGGTCATGTATGGATGTGAGAGATGGACTGTGAAGAAGGCAGAGTGCTGAAGAATTGATGCTTTTGAACTGTGGTGTTATAGAAGACTCTTGAGAGTTCCTTGGACTGCAAGGAGATCCAACCAGTCCATTCTGAAGAAGATCAGCCCTGGGATTTCTTTGGAAGGAATGATGCTAAAGTTGAAACTCCAGTACTTTGGCCACCTCATGCGAAGAGCTGACTCATTGGAAAAGACTCTGATGCTGGGAGAGATTGGGGGCAGGAGGAGAAGGGGACGACCGAGGATGAGATGTCTGGATGGCATCACTGACTCAATGAACGTGAGTCTGAGTGTACTCTGGGAGTTGGTGATGGACAGGGAGGCATGGCGTGCTGCAGTTAATGGGGTCACAAAGAGTTGGACACGACTGAGCAACTGAACTGAACTGAGCTGACTAGATGGACCTTTGTTGGCAAAGTAATGTCTCTGCTTTTCAATATGCTATCTAAGTTGGTCATAACTTTTCTTCCAAGCAGTTAGCGTCTTTTAATTTCATGGCTGCAATCACCATCTGCAGTGATTTTGGAGCCCAAAAAATAAAGTCTGACACTGTTTCCATTGTTTCTCCATCTATTTCCCATGAAGTGATGTGACCAAATGCCAAGATCTTCATTTTCTGAATGTTGAGCTTTAAGCCAACTTTTTCACTCTCCTCTTTCACTTCATCAAGAGGCTCTTTAGTTCTTCTTCACTTCCAGGTATAAGGGTGGTTTCATCTGCATATCTGAGGTTATTGATATTTCTCCCAGCAATCTTGATTCCAGCTTGTGCTTCTTCCAGTCCAGCGTTTCTCATGATGTACTCTGCATAGAAGTTAAATAAGCAGGGTGACAATATACAGCTTTGATATACTCCTTTTCCTATTTGGAACCAGTCTGTTATTCCATGTCCAGTTCCAGTTGCTTCCTGATCTGCATATAGGTTTCTCAAGAGGCAGGTCATGTGGTCTGGTATTACCATCTCTTTCAGAATTTTCCACAGTTTATTGTGATCTACACAGTCAAAGGCTTTTGCATAGTCAATAAAGCAGAAATAGATTTTTTTCTGGAACTCTCTTGCTTTTTTGATGATCCAGTGGATGTTGTCAATTTGATCAGGTTCCTCTGCTTTTTCTAAAGTCAGCTTAACCATCTGAAAGTTCACAGTTCATATATTGCTGAAGCCTGGCTTGGAGAATTTTGAGCATTACTTTACTAGCATGTAAGATGAGTGCAATTGTGCAGCAGTTTGAGCATTCTTTGGCATTGCCTTTCTTTGGGATTGGAATGAAAACTGACCTTTTGCAGTCCTATGGCCATTGGTGAGTTTTCCAAATTTGCTGGCATATTGAGTGCAGCACTTTCACAGCATCATCTTTCAGAATTTGAAGTAGCTCAACTGGAATTCCATCACCTCCACTAGCTTTGTTCGTCATTATGCTTCCTAAGGCCCACTTGACTTCACATTCCAGGATGTCTGGCTCTAGGTGAGTGATCACACCATCGTGATTTTTTGGGTCATGAACATATTTTTGTACAGTTCTACTGTGTATTCTTGTCACCTCTTCTTAATATCTTCTGCTTCTCTTAGGGCCCTACATTTCTGTCTTTTATTGAGCCCATCTTTGCATGAAATGCTCCCTTGGTATATCTAATTTTTTTGAAGATATTTCTAGTCTTTCCCATTCTATTGTTTTCCTCTATTTATTTGTATTGAAGGAGTTGAAAATTATTTTAACTCAAGTATTCATCAAAATGAACAAGATATTTCTAATGTTGCAGAATCAATGGGTTTTATTGATTTTAATTATATGTTGGCATTGTTTTAAATATCAGGTGCATTCCTGTAGAAAAATGATTATATGAAATACAGGATTAACTTTATTTTTCAAATCTAGGTGTCATGAGGATTCCCTCAGGTCAGAGATTTAGATAACTTTTGCTTGAATTCTCAATTTTAAGGCTCACAAATCTGAATATTTATCACATGCAAATTTTACTAAGGAATAGTACTGTGAGCCCATAGTTAAAATTTAGGGGTTGCTTGGAAGTAGGCTTTAACAAATTCTCCAAATTATACTCTTAAATTATTCTATCACCTCTACTAAGACATCTGGAATTAAAGATATAATTTAAAGCTGTGTGATCTCTGTTATGAAACTAAACATCAAATCAAGTCTACCAGCTTTTCTTTCGTGCAAGTTATCTTCAAAAAGTCAGGACATTATCTACATTATCATATAGCATCATGCATATTCTTTCTTAATATGTTCGGTTTCATTTTTCTCTCTAGCTGACTCTGTCCTTTTTCTGCTGTTTGAAATAATAAAATCTTAACTCCTTTGATGTAAAGATACCCACAGCTTGCATGAATCAGGTATGGTAAGGAACACAGAAAGATAGTCTTGGAAAGACTATCATGAAGATTTTTATACTTAGAGATCCCTAGAAACGGGATAACAGCACACCTTGCAAAGTCATACAAGGAAATATCAATTGTTGGTCAGGAGACTGAGGGAGCAAGAGGAAATGTGGGCCTTTAGCGTAGTTTCCCTGGGAAGAAAGGGGCAGGGCAGAGAACAAGGATTTAAGATTAACAATTTAAATGTGTTCAGTGAGGTCAAGGCTTCCCTCATAGCTCAGTTGGTAAAGAATCCACCTGCAATGGAGGAGACCCTGGTTCAATTCCAGGGTTGGGAAGATCCCCTGGAGAAGGGATAGGCTACCCACTCTAGTATTCTTGGGCTTCCCTTGTGGCTTAGCTGGTTAAGAATCCGCCTATAGTGCAGGAGACCTGGGTTCAGTCCCTGGATTGGGAAAATCTCCTGGAGAAGGGAAAGGCTACCTACTCCAGTATTCTGGCCTGGAGAATTTCATGGACTGTATAGTCCAGGGGGTTGCAAAAAGTAGTACATGACTGAGTGACTTTCACTCTCACTTTCACTTCACTCACTCAGAGAGGTCAGGGACTAGGGATTCTCTCTAGTTCTCAGATGCTTCACCATGGAGTGGTTAGGGTGGATAAAAAGCAGTCCAGAATATAAGTGGTCCAGGAAAGGCTGACAAAGGAGATGATTGGGAAATTTCAGGTCTTTATTGACTTGCATATGAAAGGTACACTTGCAAATGAATTCCTTACTATCTCTAGGAAATAGCTAACCTTAAGAGGGGCAGTTCCTTCTATGTAGTAAGAGGTCAAAATATTAAATATAGAAATTAGAGAACATGGTTACACAGTTAATATATATTTTCTTGATCTACTAGAAGCATTTAAACATTTTTTCCAAACCATCAAACATATCTATTCTATGGTAAAGTACAAACCAATTATATTGTACACAATTATCAGTCCCTTTTTAATTTTTAAAAAATATTTTAGTAAATATTAATAACCTCTCTGAAAGTTCTATGTGAAGATTCTGAGACAAGCTTGGGGCTTTGGACCTGAGGCCCTTTACTTCAGTACTTATACCTACATAGACTTCTCCTTGAGCAAGAAAATACAATAAAACGATGAGGGACTAACAATAACTGTGGGGTATGCGCAGCAGGGCAAATTGTGAACAAAAAGACCTGAAATCAAACTGACACTTCTAAAGACCTGGGAGAAAAATCAGGGTATTGGAAACAAGAGCAAGGTATTGCTCTTGCCCCTGGCAACACTATCTTAGTCGTTCCTCTTTCCTGACCCCTGGATACACCCCTACCCTTAGTTCATATAAGGAACCAGCTTAATTCTTATTGGTTAAGGAAGCCCAAGAACCCTGAATGGTAACAGTTCTACCCTCTCACTACCAGATTACAATGAAATCAAGTTTATCTCTTGCATTGCAGGTAGCTAAGCCACAAGGGAAGCTCAAGAATAGTTGTGTGAGTAGCCTATCTCTTCTCCAGAGGATCTTCACAGCCCAGGAATTAAACTGGGGTCTCCTGCATTACAGGTGGATTCTTTACCAACTGAGCTATCAGGGAATCCCTTATATTAGATAAGAGAAAATACATATACTGGTCTCTGCTCCCAGTTCATAGCATAAGGCTCCTGAAACTTTTGTGATTTCCTGGGTGATAGGAATAACTTTCATTTAAGGAAGTGACTCTGGGTGGGCTCTTGAATGGTTTCTGGATGAGGATTTGCCCCTGGAAAAGAAAGTTATAATTAAAAGCTATTTTTTTTTTTTAAACTCTGCCTTCACACCATAGCATTTCCTCTGCTGATTAGTGATTCATGCTTTCCAGGTGGTGCTAGTGTAGAGAATCTGCCTGCCAATGCAGGAGATGAAGGAGATGCAGGTGTCCAATGACTGGGTTGGGAAGATCACCTGGAGAAGAAAATGGCAACCCACTTCAGTATTCTTGCCCAGGAAATCACATGGACAGAGAAGCCTGGCAAGTTACAGTCCATGGGGTCACAAAAGAGTCAGACACAACAGAGATATCATCTAGTGTATCCTATTCTGAAGGAAACAAACAAACAAACAAAAAAGGTAATCTTACCATAATCTAAAATTTAAATGTATGTATTAAATACAAGCATTGTTGTTGTTAGTCAGTCACTCAGTCATGTTTGACTCTTTGTGAGCCCATGGACTGCAGTACACCAGGCTCCCTTTCCTTCACCACCTCCTGGAGCTTGCTCAAACTCATGTTCATTGAGTAAGTTATATCATCCACTGATCTCATCCTCTGTCATCCCCCTTCTCCTGCCTTCAATTTTTCTCAGCTTCAGGGACTTTTTTTTTAATGAGCTGGCTCTTCCCATCAGGTAGCAAAAGTATTGGAGCTTCAGATTAGGCATCAGTCTCTCCACTGAATATTTAGGACTGATTTCCTTTAGGACTGACAAATTTGATCTCCCTGCAGTCCAAAAGCTTCTCAAGAGTCTTATCCAACACCACAGTTCAAAAGCATAATTCTTCAGTGCTCATATTTCTTTTTGGTCCAACTTTCACATCCACACATGACTATTGGAAAAAAAACAATAGTTTTGACTACATGAACTTTGTCAGGAAAGTAATGTTTCTGCTTTTTAATATGCTGTCTAGATTTGTCATAGCTTTTCTTCCAAAGAGCAAGTGTCTTTTAATTTCATGACTGCAGTCACCATCTTCAGTGGTTTGGGAGTCCAAGAGAGTAAAGCATCTCACTGTGTCCATTTTTTTCTCTATCTACTTGCCAGAAAGTTATGGGACTGGATGCTATAATCTTAGTTTTCTGAATGCTGAATTTTAAGCCAGCTTTTTCACTCTTCTCTTTCACTTTTATCAAGAGGCTCTTTAGTTCCTCCTCGCTTTTGCCCTAAGAGTGGTGTCATCTGCATATCTGAAGTTATTGATATTTCACACAGCAATCTTGATTCCAGCTTGTGCTTCTTCCAACCCAGCATTTCTCTCATGATGTACTCTGCATAGAAATTAAATAAGAAGGGTGAAAATACACAGCCTTGTCATACTCCTTTCCCGGTTTAGAAATAGTGCATTGTTCCATGTTCAGCTCTAACTCTTGCCTCTTGGCTTGCATACATGTTTCTCAGGAGGCAGGTAAGCTTGTCTGGTATTCCCATCTCTTTCAGAATTTTCCACAGTTTCTTGTTATCCACACAGTTAAATGCTTCAGTGTAGTCAATAAAGCAGAACTAGTTGTTTTTCAGGAATTCTCTTGCATTTTCTATGACCTTCTGGATGCTGGTAATGTTGCTCTCTGGTTCCTCTGTCTTTTCTATATCCAGCTTGAACATCTGGAAATTCTCAGTTCATGTACTGTTGAAGCCTTGCTTGGAGAATTTTGAGCACTACTTTGCTAGCATGTGAAATGAATGCATTTGTGCAGTAGTTTGAATATTCTTTGTCATTGCCTTTCTTTGGAATTGGAATGAAAACTGACCTTTTTCCAGTCCTGTGGCCACTGCTGAGTTTTCCAAATTTGCTGTCATATTGAGTGAAGCACTTTAACAGCATCATCTTTTAGGATTTTAAGCAGCTCATTTGGAATTCTATCTCTACTTGCTTTTGTTGTAGTGATGCTTCCTAAGGCCCACTTGACTTTACATTCCAAGATATCTGGCTCTATGTGAGTGATCACACCCTCAAGTTTATCTGGGTCATTAAGATCTTTTTTGTATAGTTCTTCTGTGTATCCAATACTCCTAGAAATAAACAGTCAATATACCTCCTTTTAATAGGGGAAACAAATGACTATAATATGAAATATTAACTGATCTTGCACCTGAAATAATATTGGTTATGATAGCTGTTCCTCTAAATCAGGTTGTACTCATTCTATTTCCTTTATGGAGGGGATATCATCCATTAATTCTCTGGTACAATTTCCATGAATATTTAATATGACACAGAATATTTTGATAAATATTTTAAATAAAACTGCCATTTTAATTATATCAGCATTTTCTACCTTCTGGGTAATTCAAGAAAAAAAAATGTCATAACACAGACTGAGGATAGTTTCTACATAACTCCCAAGCCCTTTCTATTAAGGTAATTCTCACAGATTTAATCTTTTAAATGTTTACAATTTTATCTCCATCATTGTATATCAATAATATTGATGTATATCAATAATATTTGATGTCTCAGTTTTAGTTTTTCAGCTTAAAAATGATTTTTCAATTGAAAAGCCAAGTTGACTAGTAAATATGTTATAAAAATAAAGGGTTATGAACTAAGAGGTTAAGAATCCCTAACTCTGTAGGAATGGAAAAAAAAGTGACTTGAGAATTAAAATTTAATAGTTGACAATTTAAATATCTATAAGCAAACAAATGAAAGATGAAGATATGATGGGCTTCTTAGACAATATACTGCTCCGATCATTATGTACAAGGTGTAAAACTTACAGAAGTTTTCAGTAAATGTTGTTACTGAAAACTCCTCTGTTGTTCAATCACTCAGTCATGTCCAACTCTTTGCAACCCCATGAACTCCAACACATCAGGCTTCCTTATCCTCCACCATATCCTGGAGCTTGCTCAAACTCATGTCCACTGAGTCAATGATGCATCTAAGCATCTCATCCTCTGTCATCCCCTTCTCCTCCCACTTCAATCTTTCCCAGCATCAGAGTGTTTTCCAAGTTGTCGGCTCTTTGCATCAGGTGGACAAAGTGTTGGGGCTTCTGCTTCAGCAGCAGTCCTTCCAATGAATATTCAGGATTTATTTCTTTTAGGATATACTGGTTTGATCTCTTTGTAGTCCAAGGGATTCTCAAAAGTCTTCTCCAACAACACAGTTGAAAGCATCAATTCATCAGCGCTCAGCCTTCTTTATGGTTCAACTGTCACATCCATACTTCACTATTGGAAAAACCATAGGTTTGACTAGATGGACCTTTGTCAGGAAAGTAATGTCTGCTTTTTAGTATGATGTCAAGGTTGGCCATTGCTTTTCTTCGAAGGAGCAAAAATATTTTAATTTCATGGCTGCAGTCAGCATCTGCAGTGATTTTGAAGCCCAAGAAAATAAAGTCTATCACTGTTTCCATTGTTTCCTCATCTATTTACTATGAAATGGTGGGACCAGATGCCATGATCTTAGTTTTTTGAATATTGAATTCTAAGATAGCTTTTTCACTCTCCTCTTTCACATTTATCAAGAGGCTCTTTAGCTCCTCTTTACTTTCTGACATAAGGGTGGTGTCATCTGCATATCTGAGGTTATTGATAGTTCTCCCTCTAGTCTTGATCCTATCTTATGCTTCATCCAGTCTGGTATTTTACAGACTGCTCTAAAATAAGCAAGATCTGGTCTCTTTTGTTCTTCCTTCTATATAGTTATAAAGTGAAATAACTGATATACAGAAGCAAAACTAACTTCATATATGTGAAACTTAATTTTGGGAAAAGTCTTCCAATATGTTGAACCAAATGACTCCATGTGTCACTTGTGGGAGTTATTTCTTGAATAAATTTTGGTTTAATTAATTGATATCATAGACTGCTTCATAACTGTCTTCATATTATTTGTTTCTTCATTCACTATGGTAATAGAGGCAGGGTATGAGGTTACAGTGGATCAGAAGTTTTATAGATGGTTTGTTTTGTTTTGTTTTGTTTTTTAATTTGACAACTCTAGAAAATAAAACAGAAGATGAAAATAAACAGAAGATTAAATCATCATCAGAATATTCATAAATGACATTAGACCTCAGCAAGCTAACTTTAGAGATATAGAATTATGCAGTTAGTGAAAAATATACCTTCCCTGAAACTGCCCTCTCTCAATTCATTTCTGTTTTGGGGTTCTCAATTTTGCTTCTCATAACCCCCTGAGAATCATCTCTGTTTCCACTCTTGTTATGCTGAATTATGATATAATACCAACAGCAAATAATTTTTTAGTTCTTTTTATATTCTAGTGCTAGACTAGTAATATATTGTACAATATTGTTAAATCCCTAAAACAAACAAACCTGTGGGATAAGCATTATTGACTCCATTTTACACCAAATGAAATAGTTCTGAGAAGTTAAGAATTTCATGCAAAACCACAAGGCTAGAAAATTATGGAATTGTGATTAAAGTCCATTTCTGTCTTATTCCAAAGTCCATTACTTCTATTTATTTCTGTATATTATATTGGGAATTTTTATGAGGTCAAGGGTCTTAAACTTTCATACCAGATCATCAGCAAAATTCACTGTCTTGTAACATTAAACAAAACAAAACAAAACAAAACAAACAAACAAAAAAAAACAAATAGCAAACCTACAGGAGCTTAATAAGCCACTTCCATTTCTAACCCAACACTATAAACTTGCTTTTTAACACTGAAAATAAAGCATAATTCATTACTGAAGTACTTACTGTTGATGTTGAGATGTGCTAGCAAAAATAAATTTGTGCTGTGTTTAGTCACTTAATCATATCTGGCTCTTTGCAGCCCCAGGGACTGTAGCCTGCCAGGCTCCTCAGTCCATGGGATTCTCCAGGCAAGAATCCTGGGTTGAGTTGCCATGCCCTTCATCAGGGGATCTTCCCAGACCAGAGATTGAACCTTTGTCTCCTGCATTGCAGGCAGACTCTCTACCGCCTAAGCCACTAGAGAAGCAAGAAAGACTTTAGACCTGAGTATATGTTGCACCTTGTATTAAAAGTATTGAAGCCTGTTGAAGATCTATTGAAGTCTCACAATTTACACTCTAGTATCTTTATTATTATGTGATTATTTTCTATTACCCTTATTATTCCTATACATTGGAATCACAAGGATAAGTTTTTTAAACACACAGATACCTGGACCCCGTCCAAGATCAAGTGAATCAGTATTTCTAAGCAGTCATTACTATTTCACAAAATCAAAACTTGTTGAAAACCACTGTTAGAAAGAAGTAACATCTTTCTCACAGTCTTAAATTCAAAGTCAACTTCTCTTTTCCTTATAAAAATTAAAGACAGTTATATGCCACAATGGACATAAGATAAAAATATCACAGTCTTCATAATTTGTGCTCATACTTTATAGCAGATAAATACTAATTAGAGTCTAGTTAAGAAAATGAATCATATTTCCTGAATTCTTGTATTTGAAACCTATGTAATTGACTTTGTGGGAAGAAGCTAGTGCCATGGTTGCCTAGAAGAGAGCACTGAAACTAGATCTGTAAGACTATAGCCACTGGGTGTTTTTTTTAACCTATCTTTTTATGTAAAAATCCATTTCTAGATTATACCATTTTACATGGATTATAAAACTGAGAATTATATATTTTAAAGGAATAATTGATATCTAAAATTAGGCCACAGTGGAAGCTTGGACTGCAGTCCTTCAAACTGAGTATTACCTTTATTTATGCAAACTTGAGCAAGTAATTCAAGCTTCTATGCTTTACTTTCTTCATCTACAAAATGGAGAGAAGATAATAATTCATGCTGAGTAGCTTATCTGTATTATATCAACCTACAACAAACACTGTAAAGTAGATACTAATTATTATTCTCATGTTACACATGAAAAAACTGAGGCAGAGTGAGGTTAATAGTGTTCAATGTCACAGAGTTCATAAACAGTGCAGCCACAAAAAGATCAGGCATGTTTAACTACCCTGGACTGTTGCCATAATAATACTATTTCTAAGAAGTATTTAAAGGATGTGGTAAAATAAAATAGCCGCTATCAAAAAACACTTCTGCTTGGTTTTCATTCATGGATGTTTTAATTTCACTGGTATGGAGTGAAACCTGGCCTTTAGGATTTTTCAAACCTTCCCGGGTGATCTAATGTGTGACAAAGTTTTAAAACAAGTGCTATAAAGTTTAGAGTGGAATCTATAATGGGGGAATAATAAAAAATACCTTTATTTATTATCATTTATTAATATTATTGATATTTAAATTACACACTGGTTTGAAAGCAAATCAAGTAGATATTAAAAAAATAATAAAGTAAGGCAAAATGACAACAATTAATTTGATTATTATTTAATTATATAGATGGTGGCAGTCCTAAGATGGCAGAAGAATAGGACGGAGAGACCACTTTCTCCTCCACAAATTCATCAAAAGAACACTTAAACGCTGAGGAAATTCCACAAAACAACTTATGAATGCTGGCAGAGGACATCAGGCACCCAGAAAAGCTGCCCATTGTCTTCAAAAGGAGGTAGGAAAAAATATAAAAGACAAAAAAGAGTCAAAAGAGGTAGGGACAGAGCTCCATCCCAAGAAGGGAGTCTTAAAAAGAGAGAAGTTTCCAAACACCAGGAAACACTCTCACTGCCCAGTCTGTGGTGAGCCTTGCAAGCACAGAAGGCAACATAACAAGGGGGATAAAAAAGGAAATAAGAAAAGGAAGAAATGGAGAACCCCAGGGTTAGTAGAAGGAAAGAAATCATAAAAATTAGGGCAGAAATAAATGCAAAACAAAACAAAAACAAAACAAAAGAGACCATAGCAAAAATTAATAAAGCCAAAAGCTGGTTCTTTGAAAGGATAAATAAAATTGACAAACCAATAGCCAGACTCATCAAGAAACAAAGGGAGAAAAATCAAATCAATAAAATTAGACATGAAAATGGAGAGATCACAACAGACAATACAGAAATACAAAGGATCATAAGAGACTACTATCAGCAATTATATGCCAATAAAATGGACAACGTGGAAGAAATGGACAAATTCTTAGAAAAGTACAACTTTCCAAAACTGAACCAAGACGAAATAGAAAATCTTAACAGACTCATCACAAGCACAGAAATTGTAATCAGAAATCTTCCAGGAAACAAAAGCCCAGGTCCAGACAGCTTCACAGCTGAATTCTACCAAAAAATGTCGAGAAGAGTTAACACCTGTCCTACTCAAACTCTTCCAGAAAATTGCAGAAGGTAAACTTCCAAACTTATTCTATGAGACCACCATCACCCTAATACCAAAACCTGACAAAGATGACACAAAAAAAGAAAACTACAGGCCAATATCACTGATGAACATAGATGCAAAATCCTTAACAAAATTCTAGCAATCAGAATCCAACAACACATTAAAAAGATCATACACCAAGACCAAGTGGGCTTTATCTCAGGGATGCAAGGATTCTTCAATATCAACAAATCAATCAATGTAATTCACAACATTAACAAATTGAAAAATAAAAGCCATATGATTATCTCAATAGATGCAGAGAAACCCTCTGACAAAATTCAATATCTTTTTATGATAAAAAAACTCTCCAGAAAGCAGGAATAGAAGGAATATACCTCAACATAATAAAAGCTATTTATGACAAACCCACAGCAAACATTATCCTCAATGGTGAAAAACTGAAAGCATGTCCCCTAAAGTCAGGAACAAGACAAGGGTGCCCACTTTCACTGCTACTATTCAACATAGTTCTGGAAGTTTTGGCCACAGCAATCAGAGCAGAAAAAGAACTAAAAGGAATCCAAGTTGGAAAAGAAGAAGTAAAACTCACTGTTTGTGGATGACATGATCCTCTACATAGAAAACCCTAAAGACTCCACCAGAAAATTACTAGAGCTAATCAATGAACGTAGTAAAGTTGCAGGATATAAAGTCAACACACAGAAATCCCTTGCATTCCTATACACTAATAATGAGAAACTAGAAAGAGAAATTAAGGAAACAATTCCATTTGCCATTGCAACAAAAAGAATAAAATACTTAGGAATATATCTACTTAAAGAAACTAAAGACCTATATATAGAAAACTATAAAACTTGGTGAAAGAAATCAAAGAGGACACTAATAGATGGAGAAATATACCATGTACATGGATCAGAAGAATCAACATAGTGCAAATGAGTATACTAGCCAGAGCAATTTATAGATTCAATGCAATCCCTATGAAGCTACCAACGGCGTTTTTCACAGAGCTAGAACAAATAATCTCACGTTTTGTATGGAAATACAAAAAAACCTCAAATAGCCAAAGCAATCTTGAGAAAGAAGAATGGAACTGGAGGAATCAACCAGCCTGACTTCAGGCTCTACTACAAAGCCACAGTCATCAGGACAGTATGGTACTGGCACAAAGACAGAAATATAGATCAATGGAACAAAATAGAAAGCCCAGAGATAAATCCACACACAAATGGACACCTTATCTTTGACAAAGGAGGCAAGAATATACAATGGATTAAAGACAACCTCTATAACAAGTGGTGATGGGAAAACAGGTCAACCACTTGTAAAAGAATGCAACTAGAACACTTTCTAACACCATACACAAAAATTAACACAAAATGGATGAAAGACTTAAACATAAGACCAGAAACTATAAAACTCCTAGAGGAGAACATAGGCAAAACACTCTCAGACATAAATCACAGCAGGATCCTCTATGACCCACCTCCCAGAATATTATAAATGAAAGAAAAAATAAACAAGTAGGACCTGATTAAACTTAAAAGCTTATGCATAATAAAGGAAACTATAAGCAAAATGAAAAGACAGCCTTTGGAATGGGAGAAAATAATAGCAAATGAAGCAACTGACAAACAACTAATCTCAAAAATATACAAGCAACTCCTGCAGCTCAATTCCATAAAAATAAATAACCCAATGAAACAATGGGCCAAAGAACTAAATAGACATTTCTCCAAAGAAGACACACAGATGGCTAACAAACACATGAAAAGATGCTCAACATCACTCATTATCAGAGAAATGCAAATCAAAACCACAATGAGGTACCATTTCAAGCTAGTCAGAATGGCTGTGATCCAAAAGTCTACAAGCAATAAATGCTGGAGAGGGTGTGGAGAAAAGGGAACCCTCTTACACTGTTGGTGGGAATGCAAACTAGTACAGCCACTATGGAGAACAGTATGGAGATTTCTTTAAAAACTGAAAATGAAACTGCCTTATGAGCCAGCAATCCCACTGCCGGGCATACACACTGAGGAAACCAGAATTGAAAGAGACACATGTACCCCAATGTTCATCACAACATTGTTTATAATAGTCAGGACATGGAAGCAACCTAGATGTTCATAGCAGATGAATGGATAAGAAAGTTGTGGTACATATGCACAATGGAGTATTACTCAGCCATTGAAAAGAATACATTTGAATCAGTTCTAATGAGGTGGATGAAACTGGAG
Organism: Capricornis sumatraensis; assembly: GCF_032405125.1. Taxonomy (NCBI): domain Eukaryota; kingdom Metazoa; phylum Chordata; class Mammalia; order Artiodactyla; family Bovidae; genus Capricornis; species Capricornis sumatraensis. The sequence continues at coordinate 5,099,345 of NC_091084.1, forward strand.
CCTATTATACAGAGTGAAGTAAGCCAAAAAGAAAAACACCAATACAGTATACTAACACATATATATGGGATTTAGAAAAATGGTAATGATAACCCTGTATGTGAGACTGCAAAAGAGACACAGATATATAGAACAGCCTTTTGGACTCTGTGGGAGAGGGAGAGGGTGGGACGATTTGGGAGAATGGCATTGAAACATATATAATATCATATATGAAATGAATCGCCAGTCCAGGTTCAATGCATGATACTGGATGCTTGGGGCTGGTGCACTGAGATGACCCGGAAGGATGGTATGGGATTCATGTCGATGTATGGCAAAACCAATACAATATTATAAAGTAATTAAGCTCCAATTAAAATAAATATATTTATATTAAAAAACAAATATGAATTAGATAATTAGTTAACAAATTAATTATGTGTCTAAAATATTTTTCTTGTTAAAAATAATTTTAAAATTGATTTCTTAAAAGATAAACTAATTGAAAAGTAGAAGCTAAAAGCTAATCAAACAATATATACCTGAAACTTTGGTTTCAGTTAAGTTTTACTAGGTTCTGTTATCCAGTTTTAGTCAGAGACAATCCTCTTTGTTGCTTCCTATTTAGGTGGCTACACAAGAGCTTTCAGGAGCAAAGCTGTTTCTACTTATGGTTCACATTTTCCATAAGTCTTTGAAGTTTTCTATAGTGATTACTGACTCATCTTCATCTTTATAAAAAAGATAACTGTATTCAAGGAGATAGGAAATGCTCAACAGTTTCTTAATCTTTTTTTTATATTTCCAAACTGTTTCAGTTGGAGGAAGAGATATGGATTTCTTAAACTCTCAAGGTTTATTTGAGTTTCATGGTTCTATTATGCCTGTGAGTAGTAAACACTTATAATGAACATACAAGAAGTACTAGGCACAATTTCAAATTAGAGCAAGCCTCCCTTTTCTCTAGTTTTTCGTCCTTCAGCTGTGCTTGCTGTAGGCAAGGGACATGTGGTTGCTAATTTTAGTTGGTCAATAGTTGAGTTTCCTGAGGTCAGCTAGCTTTGGTGACTAGCAGAATATGCATTATTTACAAATGTGTTAGGCAGACTAGAGGGATTATTTTCCCAATAACTTCTAATTTTTTATTTACTTGTCCTGGTGGAGGTGATTTGTAAATATTTTATATAACATTAATTTTAACTTATTTTTATATGTGATATTTGAAAACTCACTAAATGAAGCAAAGCATATACAATAATGACTGAAGAAAGAGTGGAAATATTAATATATTTTACCTTCTTTTTGTCTCTCTCTCAGAATTTATGACAGCTGAGGAATATACCCCTTTCATACTGAGCTACTAAATTGACCATTTTCCAGATATCTTAATACTATTTGAATATCTACAACCTAAATATAACTCTAATATCAAAATTACTATAACTAACATTTCTGCCCACAAGAGATATATCATGTTCTCAAATACGCAAACTCCCAGTGCAATTTTGTCATGAACAATGTATGAGTTAAAAACTAGAGTTCTCTATTTGGTTACAGCAAATGGATCCAAACAAATCAGAGTTTTTAGAGCATGAATATAATTTATTTGAGACTAGCAACTCTGATTTAGAACATTCAATTCAATTGTTTCCAGTTATTTAGATATTTCTTAACAAGAAAGTATTTGATTGTTTAAACAGCATCATGATAAATGTGTATGTTATATTACCTTGAGGATATGGTTCTCATATCTGATTTTATATACAAATGTATAGAGTCAGGTATAAAACCCATGAAAACTTAATTTTCCATGAACAAACACAAAAAAAGCACTGCAGCAGAAAGGCTAAAATTATTTTACCCATTTGTGTTGAGTATATGTGTAGAAAAATATTACCCACTTGGATTTGCTGTTGAGATTTTCAACAGGTCTTTCAATTAGTTAAATTAAAGAGGATACATCTCTATAAGTAAGAGATGAGTTGTAATTCATCCTATAAAAAAGAGACTTACAAATAAGTCTTACTTTTTGGCATTTCTACTGAGATGAAGTTATCTTAAACCACTGATAGACTTCCTAGTCACTGTTGTTTGTGTGTGTATGATTTAAAAGACTAAAACTAAATAAATGAATAAATAATAATTCAGCAGTATATCATTACTTTCTTATACAATTTGTGTGTTTACAGAGTCTGCCCTTTAGTTTGCTAAGTTTTATGTGTATTTATATTAAAATGGCTTTACTTTCCAAAAAAGAAAATCAAACAGAACAATCTTTGAGAGACCCTAAACCTCATGCATCACCAACTCAATGGACATGAGTTTGGGTAAACTCCAGGAGTTAGTAATGGACAGGGAGGCCTGTTATGCTGCAGTCCATGGTATCACAAAGAGTCGGACATGACTGAGCGACTGGATTGAACTCATCCGAAAACTGACTAGCTAATTGAACTAGCAAGAGCATTAGGAATTCTGATAGAGTCAAGTTTTAACTGTCTTGATGAGGATGTGCTTTACCCTTTTATTTTCATGCTGTTCTCTTCCTCAAAGCATACTCTGAGACCATTAATGAGTGCTGTTAGCATTTCATTTCCTTTTATGCATGTAGTACTATGTATTAACCCCATGCCACAAAAGGATGGTCACTGTCATTTTTGTTGATCTATACAGTGGTAAATTATTTAATCAGATCCCTTTAAATTCTATAAAGCTCTCCTTGTTTTCCATATTATTCTAGTGTCATCTTAAGTCAATGAGTTAATTCCTTTATTAACATATATGTAGGGAAAATCAACTGGGGAGAGGCATTTCTCTCTGCGTATGAAGTAAAGGAATGTGAAAAGTAAAACAGCAATACTAGATACAGAACCTGAAACTTTTATTTTAGGAGTCATTAGGATATATACACATTTCAATATGATAATTAAATATATTAATATATATATATATGTATATACTATATATACATATATACAATATATATACAATATATATAAATATATTTTTTATACATTTATATATATAATATATAATATATATATGTATATATTTATGTATATATATAAAATGTTCTGTGCTCAGTCACTAAGTTGTATCTGACTCTTTGCGACCCCAAGGACTGCATTCCACCAGACTCCATCAGTGTGATTTCCCAGTCTAGAATACTGGAGTGGGTTGTCATTTCCTTCTGCAGGTCATCTTACTTGACTCAGGGATAGAACTTGCATCTCCTCCTTGGCAGGTGGATTCTTTACCACTGAGCCACCAGGGAAGCCATATATATATATATATATATATACATACACACACACACATACGCATCTATATAAGGGTCACAGACAGAACATATCCAGTGCCAGGATATATTTTGTAGGATTGTAGGAGAGATAATTTTGTCCAAATGTTGCATTCAGTTCAGTTCAGTTCAGTCTCTCAGTCCTGTCCGACTCTTTGTGACCCCATAAATCACAGCATGCCAGGCCTCCCTGTTCATCACCATCACCCGGAGTTCACCCACACTCATGTCCATCGAGTCCGTGATGCCATCCAGTCATCTCATCCTCTGTCGTCCCCTTCTCCTCCTGCCCCCAATCCCTCCCAGCATCATAGTCTTTTCCAATGAGTCAACCCTTCTCATGAGGTGGCCAAAGTACTGGTTTCAGCTTTAGCATCATTCCTTCCAAAGAAATCCCAGGGCTGATTTCCTTCAGAATGGACTGGTTGGATCTCCTTGCAGTCCAAGGGACGCTCAAGAGTCTTCTCCAACACCACAGTTCAAAAGCATCAATTCTTCAGCACTCATCCCTCTTCACAGTCCCACTCTCACATCCATACGTGACCACAGGAAAAACCATAGCCTTGACTAGATGGACCATAGTCGGCAAAGTAATGTCTCTTCTTTTGAATATACTGTCTAGGTTGGTCATAACTTTTCTTCCAAGGAGTAAGTGTCTTTTAATTTCATGGCTGCAGTCACCATCTGCAGTGATTCTGGACCCCCCCCCCAAAAAAAAAAAAAAAAAAAAAACAAAAAACTCTGACACTGTTTCCACTGTTTCCCCATCTATTTGCCATGAAGTGATGGGACCAGATGCCATGATCTTCGTTTTCTGAATGTTGAGCTTTAAGCCAACTTTTTCGCTCTCCTCTTTCACTTTCATCAACAGGCTTTTTAGCTCCTCTTCACTTCCTGCCATAAGGGTGGTGTCATCTGCATATCTGAGGTTATTGATATTTCTCCCGGCAATCTTGATTCCAGCTTGTGTTTCTTCCAGTCCAGCATTTCTCATGATGTACTCTGCATATAAGTTAAATAAGCAAGGTGACAATGTACAGCCTTGATGTACTCCTTTTCCTTTGTGGAACCAGTCTGTTGTTCCATGTCCAGTTCTACCTGTTGCTTTGTGACCTGCATACAGATTTCTCAAGAGGCAGGTCAGGTGGTCTGATATTCCCATCTCTCTCAGAATTTTCCACAGTTTATTATGATCCACACAGTCAAAGGCTTTGGTATAGTCAGTAAAGCAGAAATAGATGTTTTTCTGGAACTCTCTTGCTTTTTCCATGATCCAGCAGATGTTGGCAATTTGATCTCTGGTTCCTCTGCCTTTTCTAAAACCAGCTTAAACATCAGGGAGTTCATGGTTCACGTATCACTGAATCCTGGCTTGGAGAATTTTGAGCATTACTTTATTAGCACATAGGTGGCAGCAAATTTGACCAGAAACTACTTTAGCATAATGGTTGACCTTTGTGACTACTGGCTGAGCATGTAAATGTGAACCAAAATAGAAACTGAGAGACCAAGACTGTAGCTATTGTACTGACATCTGGGTAAACCAGATAATTTCTATATCAATGCACAAGCATCTACAGAAAGTGTGAGATCAGTTTTCAACAGAGACATCAAACAGTAGTGTTTAAAACAACTGGCTCATCAAGGCGTCCAATCAACTCACCCATACAGCTATGCTTCCAACTCCTTTCTGTCCCATTTCTGCCTACACAATAACGAATCCACAGTCCATCATTGCAATCACTTTCTTGCAAAAATCTTCCAACTCTTTCCCCTCTTTACCTCCATGGCAATGTTAGGAAATAGCTATAAGAATTACAATATTACAACATTGCTTGTATTAATAGTATCAGCTTGAATTCTTGATTGCACACTCACAGGGGCAACCAATAATTTGTGACAATCCTACATAATTTCTTTAGTGTACTTTCCCTACTTTTGAAGACAATTATTTTATATTTACTTTTCTATTGTCAAACCACCACTTTTGTCTGATGAGCTCACCTCATATTCTATTGATATAATAAAAAACAGTAGAAGAAAAACTCTCATCTTCCATTACCATGACCTTCACTTCTAAGATGAATGAAGTAGGCTTATCCCATTCAAAATCTGTCTTCTTCACCTCTTGATCTTGTTACTTCCTGTTATCTGCTGGACTCAGCTTCTGCAGGCTTTCTTTCCTCTTGCCTTTCAACAACTCCTCATTTGCCCCACTTTTTATGATAATGTATGAACACATTAAAAAAATCATCTTTCTTTCAAAAATTTCTCATAACTTCACTTTGCTTTTTTGTTATGACCCAAGATCTCTGTCTAGAGAAGGCAATGACACCCCACTCCAATACTCTTGTCTGGAGAATCCCAGGGAAGGGGGAGCCTGCCATCTATGGGGCCACACAGAGTTGGACACGACTGAAATGACTTAGCAGCAGCAGCAGCAAGATCTCTATCTCCCTTCAAAGCAAAACTTAAACTATCTCTCTTTCCGCATTTCCAATCTTCATCACTACATAGAAAATTCTTTGTCAAGACTGCCAATGACCAAAGTATTGCTTGTTCATTGATCATATCCTTGTCCTCATCTTTATTAAACCTTCAATATTATTTGAGACAACTGAGTGTTCCCTCCTTGAAATAGTCTAATTATTCAATTATTGTGAAACCATGCTATTCTAAGGTTTCTTTCTGTCTTTGCTACCTCAAGTATGTTAACTGGCTCTGTGTAGTAAAAATTAACCTTATCTAAAGAATGGTCTGGCCTTTTCCCTGCACTATCTGTCATGACCTATGTCCCAGAATTCTAAGGGACATTCTGGACCCTTAGAATGTCCTGCCTGATGAAAAAGTATTTTAGTTTGACTAGGAGATCCGGGTCACTGGATAGTCAAAAATTGTGATTTATGACAGGGGATCTGCAGTAATCACACTACCACTGGAGAGGCTAGAGATAAGGTCACCTATGTGTGCAGTCAACCATGGAGTGCAAATACAACCTTTGAACACCAAGCCTCAGGTGAACTTACCTGTTTGCCAGTGCTCCAGTCATTGTCATACATTGATTTCAGGAAATAATTTTCATTGAGTTCTGTGAGTAATTCTAGAGAATTATCAAATCTGAGCCTTGTTGGAAACTACCAAGGCATGAGGTTGGTATTTAATATGAGGGATATCAGTTGCCTATGTTGTCTCAAACATCACAGGCTCCTTTTTCCTCCTTTTGTATATTGGAATGCTCCGGCTCTTGGTTCCAATCACATTTTCTCCAGCTATACCCTTTCCCTAGATGATTGTGTAGAATCCTAGAGCTTCAAGTACCATTCAAAATCTATAGCCCCAAATTTTCCTTCAGGATATTTTGGGATAAATTATTTACTTCATGTGTAACACTGTTTGCCTTTACAGGATAAATAATCAAGAATTCCAAGATAAATGAGCAACCTCACATATAATAGTGTATGCATTTATGTTAGTTGCTTAAATTCAAATAACCTACAGAAAGTTCTTTTCACACCCCCCACTTTTTTTTTTTTTTTAACCAACATGGTAATCAGTTAAAAGCACCTATGTGGTCAAATTAAAATCTAAAAGTTTGCCAGTCCCAAGATGGCAGAAGAATAGGATGGGGAGACCACTTTCTGCCCTACAAATTCATCAAAAGAACATTTCAACACTGAGTAAATTTCACAAAACAACTTCTGAATGCTGGCAGAGGACATCAGGCACCCAGAAAAGAAGCTCATTGTCTTCAAAAACCGATGTTTTATCAATGGTGCAGTATAGAAGGAGGTCTTGAGACAACTGTAAAAATAAAACTGAAAATCAGAAGCAGAAGGCTTAAGTCCAAATCCTGAGAACATCAGAGAACTCCTTACTCTAGGGAACATTAATCAATAGGAGCTCATCAAACGGCTCCATACCTACACTGAAACCAAGCACCACCCAAGGGCCAACAAGCTCCAGAGCAAGACATACCATGCAAATTCTCCAGCAACACAGGAACACAGCCCTGAGCTTCAATATACAGGCTACTCAAAGTTACTCCAAAAACATTGACATCTCATAACTCATTACTGGACACTTCATTGCACTTGAGAGAGAAGAAATCCAGCTCCACCCACCAGAACACCGACACAAGCTTTCCTAAACAAGAAATCTTGACAAGCCACTGATACAACCCCACCCACAGCGAGGAAACTCCATAATAAAGAGAACTCCACAAACTGACAGAATACAGAAAGGCCACCCCAAACGCAGCAATGTAAACAAGATGAAGATGCAGAGGAATACCCAGCAGGTAGAGGAACAGGAGAAAGGCCCACCAAACCAAACAAAAGAGGAAGAGATAAGGAATCTATCTGATAAAGAATTCTGAATAATGATAGTGAAAATGATCCAAAATCTTGAAATCAAAATGGAATCACAGGTAAATAGCCTGGAGACAAGGATTGAAAAGATGCAAGAAAGGTTTAACAAGGACCTAGAAGAAATAAAAAAGAGTCAATATATAATGAATAATACAATGAATGAGATCAGAAACACTCTGGAGGCAATAAAGAGTAGAATAACGGAGGCAGAAGATAGGATTAGTGAAATAGAAGATAGAATGGTAGAAATAAATGAATCAGAGAGGAAACAAGAAAAACGAATTAAAATAAATGAGGACAATCTCAGAGACCTCCAGGACAATATGAAATGCTCCAACATTCGGATCACAGGAGTCCCAGAAGAAGAAGACAAAAAGAAAGACCATGAGAAAATACTTGAGGAGATAACAGTTGAAAAATTCCCTAAAATGGGGAAGAAAATAATCACCCAGGTCCGAGAAACCCAGAGAGTCCCAAAGAGGATAAACCCAAGGCAAAACACCCCAAGACATATATTAATCAAATTAACAAAGATCAAACACAAAGAACAAATATTAAAAGCAGCAAGGGAAAAACAACAAATAACACACAAGGAGATTCCCATAAGGATAACTGCAGATCTTTCAATAGAAACTTTTCAGGCCAGGAGGGAATGGCAAGACATACTTAAAGTGATGAAAGAAAATAACCTACAGCCCAGATTACTGTACCCAGCAAGGATCTCATTCAAATATGAAGGAGAAATCAAAAGCTTTCCAGACAAGCAAAAGCTGAGAGAATTCAGCACCACCAAACCAGCTCTCCAACAAATGCTAAAGGATATTCTCTAGATAGGAAACACAAAAAGAGAGGATAAACTTGAACCCAAAACAATAAAGTAAATGGCAATGGGATCATACTTATCAATAATTAACTTAAACATAAATGGGTTAAATGCCCCAACCAAAAGACAAAGTCTGTCTGAATGGACACAAAAACAAGACCCCTATATATGTTGTCTACGAAAGACCTACCTCAAACAAGGGACACATATAGATTGAAAGTGAAGGGCTGGAAAAAGATTCCATGCAAATAGAGACCAAAGAAAGCAGGAGTAGCAATATTCATATCAGATAAAATAGACTTTAAACAAAGGCTGTGAAAAGAGACAAAGAAGGCCACTACATAATGATCAAAGGATCAATCCAAGAAGAAGATATAACAATTATAAATATATATGCACCCATCATAGGAGCACCACAATATGTAAGACAAATGCTAACAAGTATAAAAGGGGAACAGGGAAGGCAATGGCACCCCACCCCAGTACTCTTGCCTGGAAAATCCCATGGATGGAGGAGTCTGGTGGGCTGCAGTCCATGGGGTTGCACAGAGTCAGACACGACTGAAGTGACTTAGCAGCAGCAGCAGCATAAAAGGGGAAATTAATAATAACACAATAATAGTGGGAGATTTTAATACCCCACTCACACCTACAGATAGATCAACTAAACAGAAAATTAATAAAGAAACATAAACTTTAAATGATACAATAGACCAATTAGACCTAATTGATATCTATAGGACATTTCACTCCAAAATAATGAATTTCACTTTTTTCTCAAGTGCTCATGGAACCTTCTCCAAGATAGATCACATCCTGGACCATAAATCTAGCATTGATAAATTCAAAAAAATTGAAATAATTTCAAGCATCTTTTCTGACCATAATGCATTAAGATTAGATCTCAATTACAGGAAAAAAAAAAAAAAAAAACTATTAAAAATTCCAACATGTGGAGGCTGAACAACACGCTGCTGAATAACCAACAAATCACAGAAGAAATCAAAAAAGAAATCAAAATATGCATAGAAATGAACAAAAATGAGAACACAACAACTCAAAACCTGTGGGACACTGTAAAGGCAGTGCTAAGGGGAAAGTACATAGCAATAGAGGCATACCTCAAGAAACAAGAAAAAAAAAAGTTAAAAATAACCTAACTCTACACCTAAAACAACTAGAAAAGGATGAAATGGAGAACCCCAGGGTTAGTATAAGGAAAGAAATCTTAAAAATTAGTGCAGAAATAAATGCAAAAGAAACAAAAGAGACCATAGCAAAAATCAATAAAGCCAAAAGCTGGTTCTTTGAAAGGATAAATAAAATTGACAAACCATTAGCCAGACTCATCAAGAAACAAAGGGAGAAAAATCAAATCAATAAAATTAGAAATGAAAATGGAGAGATCACAACAGACAACACAGAAATACAAAGGATCATAAGAGACTACTATCAGCAATTATATGCCAATAAAATGGACAACGTGGAAGAAATGGACAAATTCTTAGAAAAGTACAACTTTTCAAAACTGAACCAGGACGAAATAGAAAATCTTAATAGACTCATCACAAGCACAGAAATTGAAACTGTAATCAGAAATCTTCCAGCAAACAAAAGCCCAGGTCCAGACAGCTTCACAGCCAAATTCTACCAAAACTATCAAGAAGAGCTAACATGTATCCTACTCAAACTCTTACGGAAAATTGCAGAGGAAAGTAAACTTCCAAATTCATTCTATGAGGCCACCATCACTCTAATACCAAAACCTGACAAAGATGCCATAAAAAAAAAAAGAAAACTACAGGCCAATATCATTGATGAACATAGATGCAAAAATCCTTAACAAAATTCTAGCAATCAGAATCCAACAACACATTAAAAAGATCATACACCAAGACCAAGTGGGCTTTTTCCCAGGGATGCAAGGATTCTTCAATATCCACAAATCAATCAATGTAATTCACAACATTAACAAACTGAAAAATAAAAGCCATATGATTATCTCAATAGATGCAGAGAAACCCTCTGACAAAATTCAATATCCATTTATGATAAAAACTCTCCAGAAATCAGGAATACAAGGAACATATCTCAACATAATAAAAGCCATATATGACAAACCCACAGCAAACATTATCCTCAATGGTGAAAAACTGAAAGCATTTCCTCTAAAGTCAGGAACAAGACAAGGGTGCCCACTTTCACTGCTACTATTCAACATAGTTTTGGAAGTTTGGCCACAACAATCAGAGCAGAAAAAGAAATAAAAGGAATCCAAGTTGGAAAAGAAGAAATAAAACTCTCACTGTTTGTGGATGACATGATCCTCTACATAGAAAACCCTAAAGACTCCACTAGAAAATTACTAGAGCTAATCAACGAATGTAGTAAAGTTGCAGGATATAAAATCACACACAGATATCCATTGCATTCCTATACACTAATAATGAGAAAGTAGAAAAAGAAATTAAGGAAACAATTCCATTCACCATTGCAATGAAAAGAATAAAATACTTAGGAGTATATCTACCTAAAGAAACTAAAGACCTATATATAGAAAACTACAAAACACTGGTGAAAGAAATCAAAGAGGACACTAATAGATGGAGAAATATACCATGCTCATGGATCAGAAGAATCAGTATATTGAAAAGGAGTATACTACCCAAAGCAATCTACAGATTCAATGCAATCCCTATCAAGCTACCAGCGGTATTTTTCACTGAGCTACAACAAATAATTTCACAATTTGTATGGAAATACAAAAAACCTCGAATAGCCAAAGCAATCTTGAGAAAGAAGAATGGAACTGGAGGAATCAACCAGCCTGACTTCAGGCTCTACTACAAAGCCACAGTCATCAGGAGAGTATGGTACTGGCACAAAGACAGAAATATAGATCAATGGAACAAAATAGAAAGCCCAGAGATAAATCCACACACTGATGGACACCTTATCTTCGACAAAAGAGGCAAGAATATCCAATTGATTAAAGACAATCTCTATAACAAGTGGTGATGGGAAAATTGGTCAACCACTTATAAAAGAATGAAACAAACACTTTCTAACACCATACACAAAAATAAACTCAAAATGGATTAAAGATCTAAATGGAAGACCAGAAACTATAAAACTCCTAGAGGAGAACATAGGCAAAACACTCTCTGACATGCATCACAGCAGGATCCTCTATGACCCATCTCCCAGAATGCTGGAAATAAAAGCAAAAATAAACAAACGGGATGTAATTAAACTTAAAAGCTTCTGCACCGCAAAGGAAACTATAAGCAAGGTGAGAAGACAGCCTTTGGAATGAGAGAAAATAATAGCCAATGAAGCAACTGACAAACAACTAATCTCAAAAATATACAAGTAACTCCTGCAGCTCAATTCCATAAAAATAAATGACCCAATGAAAAAATGGGCCAAAGAACTAAATAGACATTTCTCCAAAGAAGACATACAGATGGCTAACAAACACATGAAAAGATTCTCAACATCACTCATTATCAGAGAAATGCAAATCAAAATACAATGAGGTACCATTTCAAGCTAGCCAGAATGGCTATGATCCAAAAGTCTACAAGTAATAAATGCTGGAGAGGGTGTGGAGAAAAGGGAACCCTCTTACACTGTTGGTGGGAATGCAAACTAGTACAGCCACTATGGAGGACAGTGCAGAGATTCCTTAAAAAACTGGAAATAGAACTGCCTTATTACTCAGCAATCCCGCTGCTGGGCATACACACCGAGGAAACCAGAATTGAAAAAGACACATGTCCCCAATATTCATCGCAGCAGCAACCTAGATGTTCATCAGCATATGAATGGATAAGAAATCTGTGGTACATATGCACAATGGAGTATTACTCAGCTATTAAACAGAATACATGTGAATCAGTTCAAATGAGGTGGATGAAACTGGAGCCTATTATACAGAGTGAAGTAAGCCAGAAAGAAAAACACCAATACAGTATACTAACACATATATATGGAATTTAGAAAGATGGTAACGATAACCCTGTATGTGAGCCAGCAAAAGAGACACAGATGTATAGAACAGACTTTTGGATTCTGTGGGAGAGGGAGAGGGTGGGATGATATGGGAGAATGGCATTGAAACATGTATAATATCATGTAAGAAACGAATCGCCAGTCTATGTTTGATGTAGGAGACAGTATGCTCGGGGCTGGTGCACTGAGATGACCCAGAGAGATGGTATGGAAGGGATGTGGGAGGGGTGTTCAGGATTGGGAGTTCATGTACACCCTTGGCGGATTCATGTTAATGTATGGAAAAAGCAACACAGTATTGTAAAGTAAAATAAAGTAAAAAACAAAAGAAAAATAAAGAAAATTTAAAAAATAAAATCTAAAAGTTTATTCTGGATTAACCCTTTCCCATACTTCATTATATAGACAATATTAGTTGCTCAATTATGTCCAGCTCTTTGCAAACCATCATCAGTGGCCTGCCAGGATCCTTTGTCCATGTAATTCCTTAGGCCAGTGTAATGACATAGGTTTCCATTCTCTTCTCCAGGGGATCTTCCTGACCCAGGGACTAGACATAGGTCTCCTGCATTGCAGGCAGATTCTTTACCGTCTGAGTCACCAGGGAAGCCCATTATATAGAACCCATTAGCAAGTCATAGTTCAATTAGTGTTAAAATTTCAATCATAGGCAATTGTCTGATCATTTTGATTGTTAAACAGTATACTATCTATGGATCTGTTGATCACTTCTGTGAGCAAGACTCCTTTCAACCTCTACCATCTGTACTCCTCCCTGGCCTCACATCTAATTACCTTCCCAACTTTGCACAATACAATAACTAAAGATTCAGTGACTGTCAGAGGATATTAAAACTTGACCTTGTTTAGCTCCATGGTCAGCTTTAGTTATGATTGGTTGGTGTAAGATATGTGCCAGTTTTATGTCAAAGTGTTTTACCTTCTGAGCTGTGCCCTTGGCACATCTTGGGTCTACTCAGGGCTTATTTGCTACTCCAGCACCTGATATTATGCTAAATCTCCCACCAACTCGCTGTTGCTTCCCTAAGAAAACCCACTTATCCAACACATCTTTGGGCGTGCGGGAGACACAGTGGCTGGTAGCCATGATTGTACTTCAGCATGTTAAGGCCCAATGGCCATCTGGTAACCTGAAAGTATCTTCTGGTTTTTTGCTCTCTTGGAATCATTCTTGCTAAAGTTTCTTATTATGTGAATTATATTATGTGAGTTAAAGTTTTTTTGAAACTTTTTTCTACAGAATTCCTGGGAGAAATTTGAGGAAACCTCACTCTTAATTAGTTTCACTAAAAGCAGTAGCAGGGCACTACAGTCTCTGCATGTATAGTGGGTGTTCCATAGAGAGTTGAGAGGACTGGGGAAATGTGTGGAGTTTGCAAGCCTGTTTGAAGCTGGCAGAGGGAGGTGTCTAGAGTACAAATGCCTGTTATTTTACCCTTCCCATTGACTTTTTTACCTGAGATTCACAAATTTAAATTGCACAGCTCAAAGATTATTCATATATTCATAAGATTGTGAAACCACCACTACTACCCAGAATGAAAGGAGAAAAGGAGAGAGAGGAATCAGGAGGGATCTGTGAAGGAAGAAAGCTTTCTGCAAATGGGAAGTCCCTTCACTGATGGGGACCAAGAGGAAGCTTAAGCACCTCAGAGAAGAATGCAGCACAGGTGTGTGAAGAGCAAAGTGGAGCAAGACCTGCGCAGAGATTCAGTGCCAGCCAGCACTTCACATCATGAGACACTTGTCCACCTGGCAGCTGGTGATGGCAAAGTTGGGTACTGAGGCTCAGATTTTGGAAGCAAGACCTTTGAGAAAGAACTGAGATTGGTTACATGAAGAGAGCCTGTATGCGCGAAGTGTAGTGGTTCACAACTGAGGAAGTCTGAGAAGAAGCCTAGGCCTGCCAGAAAAGTAAGGAACCATTTGTTAGATGGTGCACAGGAGGGGGGCAAATCTGCCATAGACATTTCTTTCTCTCTGATCTCAATGGTATCAGGGCACTGCCTACAGAAGCTTCAGGGACAAGGATGAGCCACAGTTGACATCTTGAACTCCAGAGGCAAGTACAGACTGCTACCCTGCAAGGCAAACCACTCCTGAAGATACTTCAATTCAGGAGCAGCTTTTCTGGGAGAGAACAGGGCACACCACAGACTGTTAACACTTTCTGCCAGTCTTGGCCGTCTTAGGAACTTCATACACAACCCAACCTGTGGTTACTGCCATATCTCGCTGTGGCCTGAGCTAGTAAGTGTTCCCCAATCAGTCCAAGCTTTCACCCCTTCTCACATAGGCAGGAAAAACATGACAGAGGGTAGCTCATGTGTAGAGGTAAGGACGAAAGCAAAGCTGAACCCAAGGAGCTGTGTGGCTAAAGAAGAGGTACAGAAATATCTCCGGGCAGCTGCAAAAACCCACGGATGAAATCCCTGTGATTAGGTTGCTAAACTCTGCATCTGTGGAATACCTGAATGAACTTTGGGGGAAAGTACATGTGGCAAGTGGGTCAGGTCAAAGTCTGGACTACCCCAGCAGTGCCCAGTGCACGTCTTAGAGACCTACCTTGAGGTACTGGAGGGTCCCCTTGGGACTATGGTTCACTGTAGTGGAAAGGACATTTACAGCTGAGGCCCTTGAAAAATATTATTACTATTATTTTGGTTTCCTTTGTTGCTTTTTTACATTTATAATTTTTCTTTTGAAATTTTTAATAAATTATTTTTCTATTTTACTTAACATTTTCTTATTTTATCTTGTTTTTGTTTTTATTTTCTGAATTTCCTTTATGTTGTTGTTGTTTATTTTCTGATTTGGTTTTGTTAGTTTTGTTTTTATTTCTTTTTTCTTTTTTTTTTTTTTTTTTTACTTTATTTTACTTTACAATACTGTATTGGTTTTGCCATACATTGACATGAATCCACCACGGGTATATACAAGCTCCCAATCCTAAATCCCCCTCCCACCTCCCACTCTGTTGTTTTTATTTCTTGTTTGCATTTGGGGTTCTTCTATTTGGTTACTCTCTTGATTTTTGTTTTCTTTATATTTTTTGTCTGTTTCTTTGCTTTTGTTTGTTTAGTTTTGATTTTACTATTTGTCCTGGGTTTTGCTTGCTTCCATTTATCTCTTTTTCTGTTGTTTTGTTACCTCTTTTTTTTTTTTTTTTTTCCCATGCCACAAGGTTTGCTGGGTGTTGGCTCACTGGCTAGCAGTTGGACCTGATCCTCAGGATGGGAGCACTGACCCCAAGATATTGGGGCACCAGAAAATTATTGGTCCCAGAAAATGTTAATTGGTGTAAGTTCTCTTGGTGGTATCCATCTTGACACTAAGACCTGACTCCTCCCAACTGTCTGCAAGCTTCAAGCTTCATGCCAAACAAGTAGCAAGTCCAGAAAATTGTCCCATACAGCTGCAAACAAGCTGTTAAAAGTTATACTAAACTCAGACACCGCAAAACACACCACTGAACATGATACTGCCTATCAAAGTGACAGGACTGACCTCTGTGAACCAGAGCCCAGGGACAAATCCCTCACAACAGAAAGCCTACAAAATTCCCTATACCAACCTCAGCCACCAAGAGGCAAGAGGAACTATGGCCCTACAGTCTGCAGAGAGGAGAACAAAAAACACAGAAATTTAGACAAAGTGAGATAACAGAGATATGTGTCACAGATGAAGGAGCTAGGTTAAAAACCCACAAGACCAAATAAATGAAGAGGAAATAAGGAATCTACCTCAAAAATAGTGACAATAAAGATGATCCAATAACTAAGAATTAGAATGGATACATGGATCAAGAAGATACAAGAAATGTTTAACAAGGATTTAGAGGAACTAAAAAACAAACAGCGATGAAAAGCACAATGAATAAAATTAAAAAAAAATTCAATAGAAGGAATCACTAGCAGAATAACTGAGGCAAAAAGAATAGATAAGTGAGCTGGGAGATAGAATGGCATAAATAACTAACATGGAGCAGAATCAAGAAAAAGGAATGAAAAGAAATGAGGACAGTTCAGAAGCCTCTGGGACAACAGTAAACACTCCAACATTTGAATTACAGGGCTTCCTATGTGTTGAAGTAATAAAGATTCTGCCTTTCAATGCAGGAGATGCAAGAGATGCAAGTTTGACCCCTGGGTTGGGAAGATTCCCTGGAGTAGGAAATGGCAACCCCTTCCTATATGCTTGCCTGGATAATTCCATGAACAGAGGAGTCTAGGGGGATACAGTTCAGAGAGTCAGACATACCTGAGCAAGTGGACTAAGATAACTATTATTTGAATTGTAAATGTAAAGGTTAGAAGAAGAAGAGGAAGAGAAAGCATCTGAGAATATATTTGAAGAAATTATAGTCAAAAACTCCCCAAACACAAGAAAGGAAATAGTTACCCAAGTACAGAAAGCACAAAAAGAATCATAGGGAATGAACCCAAGATGAGACATGCCAAGTCACATATTAATCAAACTAACAAAAATTAAATATAATGAAAAAATACTAAAAGCAGCAAGGAGAAAACAATAAATAACACACAAGGGAAACCCCATTAGGTTATCCATCAGCTTTTCAGCAGAAACTCTACAGGCCAGAAGGAAAATGTAAGATATATTTAAAGTGATGAAATGAAAAAGCCTAAAACCAAGATTACTCTGCACACTTAGGATCTCATTCAGATTTGACAGAGAAATCAAAAGATTCACAGACAAGAAAAATCTAAGAATACTTGGTGCAGCCTAAGCAGCTTTATCACAAACACTAAATGAACTTCTCCAGATGGGAAATGCAAGAGAGGAGAAATGGCCTAAAGAAACAAATCAAAACAATTAAGAAAATGGTAACAGAAACATAAAAAAGTCAAAGTGTTAGGAACCTAGTCATGTACAACTCTTTGTGACCCAATGGACTGTAGCCCACCAGGCTCCTCTGTCCATTGAATTCTCCAGGCAGGAATAGTGGAATGAATAGTCATGCCCTTCTCCAGGGGATCTTCCTGACCCAGGGATTAAACCCAGGTCTCCTGCATTGCAGACAGATTCTTTACTGTCTGAGCCAGCAGTGAAGCCCATATAAACAGATAATTGTTTAAACTTAAAATGGGCTTTTGATGGACGGGGAAGCCTGGTGTGCTACAGTCCATGGGGAATCAGATTTGGACACAACTGATTGACTGAACTGACTAAATGGGTTAAATTGTCCAAACAAAAGACAGATATTGGTTGAAAGTATATAAAGCACTTAGTGAAGAGCTAACTATCCTCAAACTTTTTTCAAATATTGTAACCCATTTGTGTGCTGTCTACCTACAAGAGATTCATTTCAAACCTAGGAACATATAGAGACTGAAAGTAAAGAAATGAAAAAAGATTATCCATGCATATCAATTTTTTTTTTTTTTTTAAGCTGGAGTAGGAGAAGGAAATGGCAACCCACTCCAGTGTTCTTGCCTGGAGAAATTCCAGGGATGGCGGAGCCTGGTAGGCTACTGTCTGTGGAGTCACACAGAGTCAGACATGACTGAGTGACTTAGCAGCAGCAGCAGTAGCAATGCTAATGTCAGACAAAATCCATTTTAAAATAAAGACTATTATAAGAGACACACAAGGCCAATAAAGATCAGGGGATCAATCCAAGAATATTTATGCAACCAAACTGGGAACACTTCAGTTCATAAGGCAAAGGTTACCAGTCATAAAAGGGTAAATCAACAGTAACTCAATAATAGCAGGGGACCTTAACACTTCATTTACACCAATGGACATATTATCAAGACAAATTAATAAGAAAATACAAACCTTAAATGACACATAAAATGAGATAGAATTAATTTGTATTTATAGTGCATTAAAGCAGCAGAAGACACTTTCTTCTCAAGTGCACAAGGAACATTCTCCATAATAGATCACACATTGGATGGCAAATGAAGCCTTAGTAAATTTAAGAAAACTGAAATTGTATCAGGCATCTTCTCTGACCATGAAACAATAAAATTAGAAATAAAATACAGGGGACAAAACCTATAAAACAATACAAAACAAAATGCATGGAGACTAAGCCATATTCCACTAAATAATCAATGGATTACTGAAGCAATCAAACAGGAAATCAGAAAATACTTAGAAACAAATGAAAACAAAATAGAATGACCCAAAATCTATGGATGCAGCCAAAGCAGTCCTAAGATACAATTTAATAGCAATAAAATCCTACCTTAAGAAACAAGAAAAATTTCAAATAAAAAATTAAACCTTCAACCAAAAGCAACTAGAGAAAGAAGAATAAACGAAACCCACTTGCTAGAAGTAAAGAAATCACAAAGATCAAAGCAAAAATAAATGAAATAGAAATGAAGAAAACAACACAAAAGTTCAACGAAACTAAAAACTGATTCTTTGAGAAGATAAACAAAACTAATAAACCTTTAGACATACCAATCAAGAAGAAAAAGGAGAGGACTAAAAAGGATAAGTTACAATCGACACTGCAGAAATACAAAAGATCATAAAAAACTACTACAAGCAACTATATGCAAATAAAATGAAAATCTAGAAGAAATGGACAGCTTCTTAGCATGGTACAACTTGCCAAGACTGAACCAAGAAGAAATAGAAAATAAAACAGATCAACCACAAGTAATGAAACCAAAAGTGTTATTAAAAATCTTCTGAGAAACACAAGTACAGAAACAAGTGATTCCACAGGCATATTCTAGCAAACAGAGAAGAGCTAACAACTATCCTTCTCAAACTTTTTCAAATATTGCAAAGGGAGGCACACTCCCTAACTCATTCTAAGAAGCCACAATCACTCTGATACTAAACCCAAGGATATAAAAAACAAAAGAGAAGATGACAGATCCAATTCCCTGATAAACATAGACATAAAAATCCTAATAAAATAATAGATAAGAGAATCTAACAATACATTAGAAAGGTCAATAAAAATTGATGTCCAAGGAATGCAAGGGTTATTCAATATACACAAATCAACCAATGCAATACTTGTTGCTTGTTGTCATTAGTTTGTTAAAAAAATAATATAAATTAACAAGTTAAAAGATAAAAACCATATGATTATCTCAGTAGAAGTGGAGGAAACTTTTAACAAAATTCGACAATAATTTATGATAGAAACCCTCCAGAAAGTGGGCATAAAGGGATCCTACCTCATCAGATGAAGGCCAATAACCATGTACTGTAAACCCACAACAAACACCATTCTCAAAGGTGAAAACTTTGAAAAGCATTTCCACTAAGATCAGAAAGAAGACAAGGATGTCTACTCTCACCACTCTTACTCAACATATTTTGGAAAGTCATAGCCATGGAAATTTGAGAAGTAAATGAAATAAAAGGAATTCAAATTGGAAAATAAGTAAAACTGTCACTATTTGTAGGTGATACTATATTTATAAAATCATAAACACACATCACAAAACTACTAGTGTATTATTGTAAATCAGTGTATTTTTGTAATCAGTGTATTTGGTAAATTGTATGATACAAAATTAATACAAGGAAACCACTTGCATCCCCATACATGAACACTGAATTTCTGAAAGACATAAGGAAACAATCCCATTTGCTATTGCAGTAAAAGGGATAAAATACACAGATGAAGTGATATACCATGCTCTTGGATTAAAAGAATCACTCTTATGAAAATTACTATAACCCACCAAACAATCTAAAGATTCAAGGCAATCCCTATCAAATTACCAATGGAAGTTTTCATAGAATTAGAACAAAAGAATAAATTTGTATGGAAATATGAAAGACTCCAAATAGCCAAAGGGGGAAAAAAAAAAAAATCAGAAGACCAAAATATGGAGCTAAAGAATTCAGACTCCTTGATTTCAGACTACACAAGAAAGCTACTCTCATCAAGACTGTATGGTACTGGAACAAAAACAGAAATATAGATCAATGGAAAAGAATAGAAAGCCTTGAGATAAACCCGCACATGTGTGATCATCTAATCTATGACAAAGGAGATACAATGAACTAAAGACAGTCTCTTTAGCAAGCATTGCTGGAAAAAACTGGACAGCCTCATGTATAAGAATGAAATTAGAACATTGGATGGCAAAAGGAGGAAGTCAAGTAACACCTGGAATAATGGGCAAATTTGGCCTTGGAGGAAAGAATGAAGCAGGGCAAAGGCTAACAGAGTTTTGTCAAGAGAATGCACTGGTCATAGCAAGCACCCTCTTCCAACAATACAAGAGAACATAACCAGGTGGTCAATATTGAAATTAGATTGTTTATATTCTTTGGAGCCAAAGATGGAGAAGCTCTACACAATCAGTAAAAACAAGACTGGGAGCTGACGGGCTCAGATCATGAACTGATTATTGCCAAATTCAGACTGAAATTCAAGAAAGTAGGGAAAATCACAAGGCCCATCAGGTATTACCTAAATCAAATCCCTTATGACTATTCAGTGAAAGTGACAAATAGATTCAAGGGAATAGATCTGATAGAGTGCCTGAAGAACTATGGACAAAGGTTTGTAACATTGTACAGGAGGCAGTGATCAAGAACGTTCCCAAGAAAAAGAAATGGAAAAAGGCAAAATGATTTTCTGAGAAGGCCTTACAAACATCTATGAAATGAAAAAAAGTGAAAGGCAAAGGAGAAAAGGAAAGATATACCCATTTGAATGCAAAGTTCCAAAGAATATCAAGGAGAGATAAAGCTTTTCTTGGTGATCAATGCAAAGAAATAGTGGAAAAAAAATATAATGAGAATGACTCAAGATCTCTTAAAGAAAATTAGCAATACCAAGGGAACTTTTCAGGCAAAGATGGGCACAATTAAAGGATAGAAATGGTATGGACCTAACAGAAGCAGAAAATATTAAGAAGAGGTGGCAAGAATACAGAGAAGAACTATACAAAAAAGATCTCCATGACTCAGATAATCACGATGGTATGATCACTTACCTAGAGCCAGACATCCTGGAATGTGAAGTCAAGTGGACCTTAGGAAGCATCACTACGAACAAAGCTAGTGGAGGTGATGGATTTCCTGTGGAGCTATTTCAAATCATAAAAACATGATGCTGTGAAAGTGCTGCACTCAATATGCCAGCAAATTTGGAAAACTCAGCAGCGGCCAGAGGATTGAAAAAGGTCAGTTTTCATTCCAATCCCAAAGAGAGGCAATGCCAAAGAATGTTCAAACTACCTCACAATTGCACTCATTTCATATGATACCAAAATAATACTCAAAATTTTCCAATCCAGGCTTCAACAGTACGTTAACTGTGAAATTCCAGTCATTCAAGCTGGATTTAGAAAAGGCAGAGGAACAAGAGATCAAATTACCAACATGAATTAGATCATTGAAAAAGCAAGAGAGTTCAAGAAAAACATCTTCTGCTTTATTAACTTTGCCAAAGCCTGTGACTGTGTGGATCACAGCAAACTGTGGAAAATTCTGAAAGAGATGGGAATACCAGACCACTTTACCTGTCCCCTGAGAAATCTATATGCAGGTCAAGAAGCAACATTTAGAACTGGACATGGAACTACAGACTGGTTCCAATCGGGAAAGGAGTATGTCAAAGCTGTGTATTGTCACTCTCCTTATTTCACTTATATGTAGAGTACATCATGAGAAATGTGGGGCTGGACGAGGCACAAGCTGGAATCACGATTGGCAAAATAAATACTAATAACCTCAGACATGGAGATGACACCACTCTTATGGCAGAAATTGAAGAGGAACTAAACAGCCTTTTGATGAAAGTGAAAGAGGAGAGTGAAAAAGTTGGCTTAAAACTCAACATTCATAAAAATAAGATTATGCCATCTGGTCACATCACTTTATGGCAAATGGATGGAGACACAGTGGAAACAGTGAGAGACTTTTCTTGGTCTCCGAAATCACTGCAGATGATGACTGCAGCCATGTAATTAAAAGATGCTTTCTCCTTGGAAGAAAAAGTTATGATCAACCTAGATAGCATACTAAAAAGCAGAAACATTACTTTGCCAACAAAGTTCCATCTAGTCAAAGCTACGGTTTTTCCAGTAGTCATGTATGGATGTGAGAGTTGGACATAAAGAAAGCTGAGCAGTGAAGAATTGATACTTTTGAACTATGGTGTTCGAGAAAACTCTTGAGAGTTCCTTGGAGTGCAAGGAAATCCAACCAATCCATCCTAAAGGAAATCAGTCCTGATTATTCATTGGAAGGACCTATGTGGAAGTTGAAACTCCAATACTTTGGCAACCTGATGGGACGAACTGACTCATTAGAAAAGATCATGATGCTGGGAAAGATTAAAGGTGAAAGGAGAAGGGGATGACAGAGAAAGACATCACTCGATGGCATCATTGACTCAATGGATATGAGCTTTAGTAAACTCCAGGTGTTGGCATGCTAAAGTCCATGAAGTCACAATGAATGGGACACGACTGAGTGTCTGAACTGAACTGAACTAAAGAACATCGGTTAACACCATATGAAAGCTAAATTCAAAATAAGTTAAAGATTTAAATATAAGGAAAGACACTATAAAACTCAGAAGAAAATATAGGCAAAATATCTGGCATAAATCTCAACAATATCTTTTTGACCTGAAAATAAAAACAGAAATAAACAACAAAAAAATTAATTAAACTTATAAAGTTTTTGTGAAGCAAAGGCAACCATAAACAAGATGAAAATACAACCGTCATAAATGGTAGAAAATATTTGCCAGTGAAGCATCTCACAAGGGATTAATCCCCAGAATATACAAACAGCTCATGCAGATCCATTAGAAAATAAAAATTAAAATGGACATAAGACAGAAATAGAATTTTTTCCAAAGAAGACATATAGATGGTCAGCAAAAAGATTAAAAGATACTCAACATCATTAATCATCAGAAAATTCAAATAAAAAATAAAGTGAAGTATTACCTCACACTGGTCAAGATGGCCATCATCAAAAAATCTACAAAGAATAACTGCTGGAGAGTGTGTGGCAAAAAGGGAACCCTTCTACACTATTGATGGGAATATAAATTAGTGCAGCCATTATAGAAAAAAGTATGGATGTTCCTTCAAAATCTAAACATATCACTACCATATGACCCAGCATTCCCACTCTTAGCCATATGAAAGTGAAAGTGGCTCAGTCATGTCTGACTCTTTGTGACCCCATGTACTTTACAGCCCATGGAATTCTCCAGGCCAGAATACTGGAGTGGGTAGACTTTCTTCTCCAGGGATCTTCCCAACCCAGGGATAGAACCCAGGTCTCCTGCTTGCAAGCAGATTCTTTACCAGCTGAGCCACCAGGGAAGCCTAAGAATACTGGAGTGGGTGTCTATCCTTTCTCCAAAGGATCTTCCCAATCCAGGAATTGAACCGGGGTCTTCTGCATAGCAGGCAGATTCTTTACCAACCATAATTCAAAAACATATGTGCACTGCAATGTTCATTGCAGCACCATTTACAATAGCTAGGGCATGGAGGCCACCTAAATGTCCGTCAGCAGAGGAATAGAAAAAGAAGATGTGGTACATATATACAGCATGATATTATCTAGACATTGAAAGGAATGCAATTGTGCCTTTTCCAGAGGCATGAATGGACCTAGGGACTCTCATACAAGGTGAAGTAAGTCAGAAAGAGGAAAAACAAAAATCGTACAATACCAGTTACATATGCAGTCTAGCAAAATGATACAGATGAATTAATTTGCAACACAGAAACAGAGACCCACAGGTAAAGAATAAATGTTTGGACATCAAGGGACAAAGGGGTGAAATGAACTTGGTAATAGAATTTGACATACATACTACTTTGCATAAAATAGATATAAGCAGAACCTTTTGTATACCACAGGCTTACTCTACTTAATATTCATAGCAAATGAAATGGGAATGAAATCTGGTAAATTGTGGGTGGGGGGGAGGTATACAGGAGACAGGGATCAAGACGATCCCCATGGAAAAGAAATGCAAAAAAGAAAAATGGCTGTCTGGAGAGGCCTTACAAATAGCTGTGAAAACAAGAGAAGTGAAAAGCAAAGGAGAAAAGGAAAGATATGAGCATCTGAGTGCAGAGTTTCAAAGAATAGCAAGGAATAGGAAAGCCTTTCTCAGCAATCAATGCAAAGAAATAGAGGAAAACAACCGAATGGGAAAGACTAGAGATCTCTTCAGGAAAATTAGAGAGACAAAGGGAATATTTCATGCAAAGATGGGTTCAATAAAGGACAGAAATGCTATGGACCTAACAGAAGCAGAAGATATTAAGAAGAGATGGCAAGAATACACAGAAGAACTATACAAAAAGATCTTTATGACCAAGATAATGATGATGGTGTGATCACTCACCTAGAGCCAGACATCCTGGAATGTGAAGTCAAGTGGGCCATAGAAAGCATCACTAAGAACAAAGCTAGTGGAGGGGATGGAATTTCAGTTGAGCTGTTTCAAATCCTGAAAAATGATGCTGTGAAAGTGCTACACTCAATATGCCAGCAAATTTGGAAAACTCACCATTGGCCACAGGACTGGAAAAGGTCAGTTTTCATTCCAATCCCAAAGAAAGGCAATGCCAAAGAATGCTCAAACTACCACACAGTTGCACTCATCTCACACACTAGTAAAGTAATGCTCAAAATTCTCCAAGCCACATTTCAGCAATACGTGAACCTCCAGATGTTCAAGCTGGTTTTAGAAAAGGCAGAGGAAGCAGAGATCAAATTGCCAACATCTGCTGGATCATCGAAAAAGTAAAAGAATTCCAGAAAAAAAACATATATTTCTTCTTTCTTGACTATGCCAAAGCCTTTGAATGTGTGGATCACAATAAACTGTGGAAAATTCTGAAAGAGATGGGAATACCAGACCGCCTGACCTGCCTCTTGAGAAACCTATATGCAGGTCAGAAAGCAACAGTTAGAACAGGGCATGGAACAACAGACTGGTTCCAAATAGGAAAAGGTGTACGTCAAGGCTGTAAATTGTCACCCTGTTTATTTAACTTATATGCAGAGTACATCATGAGAAACATTGGGCTGGAAGAAGCACAAGCTGGAATCAAGATTGTCAGGAAAAATATCAATAACCTCAGATATCCAGATTTCACCACCCTTATGGCAGAAAGTGAAGAGGAGCTAAAAAGCCTCTTGATGAAAGTGAGAGGAGAGTGAAAAAGTTGGCTTAAACCTCAACATTCAGAAAATGAAGATTATGCCATCTGGTCCCATCACTTCATGGGAAATAGATGGGGAAACAGTGGAACAGTGGCAGAGTTTATTTTGGGAGCTCCAAAATCACTGCAGATGGTGATTGCAGCCATGAAATTAAAATATGCTTACTCCTTGGAAGAAAAGTTATGACCAACCTAGACAGCATATTAAAGAGCACAGACATTACTTTGCCAACAAAAGTCCGTCTAGTCAAGGCTATGGTTTTTCCAGTGGTCATGTATGGATGTAAGAGTTGGACTGTGAAGAAAGCTGAGCACCAAAGAATTGATGCTTTTGAACTGTGGTTTTGGAGAAGATTCTTGATAGTCCCTTGGACTGCAAGGAGATCCAACCAGTCCATTCTGAAGGAGATCAGCCCTGGGATTTCTTTGGAAGGAATGATGCTAAAGCTGAAACTCCGGTACTTTGGCCACCTCATGCGACGAGTTGACTTACTGGAAAGGACTCTGATGCTGCGAGGGATCAGGGGCAGGAAGAGAAGGGGATGGCGTAGGATGAGATAGCTGGATGGCATCACCAACTCAATGGACGTGAATTTCAGTGAATTCCGGGGAGATGGTGATGGACAGGGAGGCCTGGCACACTCAATTCATGGGGTCACAGAGTCGGACACGACTGAGTGACTGAACTGAACTGATGCTTAAACTGTAGATAAATTTGGACATTACTGTTATCTTTAAAATAATGAAGTCTTTTATTTTACTTTCTTGTCAAATTACCCTAGATGAAATCTTCAGGGAAATGATGAGTAGAAATTGTGAGAGTAAACATTCTTGTATTGTTTTTAATCTCAGAGAGAAATTTTTTGTCTTTTGTTAGTTTTTAACAAAAGACTTTTTTGTTTCTATTAAGATGGTCATGTGAGTTTTATATTCTATCTTATTAGTGATGTATATTATATTGACTCTTTTCCTATGTTGAGTCAGTCTTACATTATTAAGATTAACCCCACTCAGTCACAGTGTATAATATTTTTTATAAATGGCTAGATTTGTTTTGTCAATATTTTTTTCAGGATTTTTATATTTATTTTCTTTTCGTGTGGTATCTTTGCTTGGTTTTAGTTTTAGGATAATACTGGCTTTTTAGAATGGGTTCTGAATTTATTAATTTTCCATTGTTTTTGGCAACATTGGAGAGGAATTAGTGTTAGTCCTTTAAATATATGTTTGATTACACCAGTGTAGCCATCTGGCTTGAGGGTATTATTTGTGGGTAGATGCAGGGTTGTTTTTTTTTTTTTTTTTTAATTACTGTTTCAATCTCTACATACTCTAGATTCTGCTTATTGTATGTGTGTGTTCCATTGTGTTCAACTCTTTGCAACTCCATGAACTGTAGCCCACAAGGATCCTCTGTCCATGGGGTTTTCCAGCCAAGAATACTGAAGTGGATTGCCATTTCTTCTTCCAGGGTATCTTCCCAACTCAGGGATCAAACCTACATCTCCTGCATTGCTGTCAGTTTTTTCACCTCTGAGCCAAAAAGGAAGCCTGGATTTTGCTTATGTCTCGGCCTTATTGCATGGTATTCTTCCTGTTTCCACTAGCGTTTTTAAGGTTAGCCTCATTTCTATTACTTAAATAATCCAAATGCAATGTCTTTGCACATGTTGTTTCCTCTGGCTAGAATCTTAAAGCATTAACTATGATAATATTCTATGTGCTATTCATTTTGATAATAGCTTCACATATTTTATCTGAACAACAATGTTTTATAATCTTGGAAAACTGAGGACTAAAGAGGTTAATTACTCATCCAATATACATATATAAGAAAATGTTGAAAATTGGAGAATTAATTACTTTTGTTATAGACAGGCTCATGTCTTATCTACTATACAACACAGACAAAATTTAAACCATGTCCCTGTGATTCCAGAATCCAATACTTTACCATTTTACTATTTTGCTACCATATTATGAGTGTCAAATGAAATGACACAAGTAATAATCCTACTTGCACAATGTAAACTTTCCTTAGATATTCTAAGCTGCCTGTTGCTATTGAAAGATGATAGATGGTTAGGTTGTTTAAGTTGTGTAGTGTGGGAAATATCTTTGCTCTACTTCTCAACTTCTGGTTTAAATGCCATTTCTCCCTTAGATCTTATGCTCAAAGTAATGTGTATGTGTGTGTGTGTGTGTGTGTGTGTGTGTGTGTGTGTGTGTGTATTGTGCTCTTCCTGCAACAGTTTTTGCACACACTCTTTTCATTGATTCAAGTGTCATTATCAGAATGAAGCAAGTCCATACTTATTTTTCTTAATTATATTTTTTATCAAGGTAAGAATGCTTAACATAAAATCTATGTAACAATATTTTAAGTGTACCATACAGTATCGTTAGCTTTAGGGACAATGTTTTACAGCAGCTCTCTAGAACTTATTCATCTTGCATAACTGAGACTTTACACACATTGTTTAGTATAATCTTCATTTTATCCTTTCCTCCTAGTGCCTGGCAATCACTATTCTACTCTAGTTCTATGAAACTAACTAACTTAGATACCTCATATAAGTGGAATTATGCAATATCTGTCCTTCTGTTATTGACTTATTTTACTTACTTTATATAATGCCCTCAGGATACAGAAATATTGTTACATATTCAGGATTTTCTTCCTTTTTTAATGTGCATCATGCAATTTCATGTATTACTTCTAATTTTATTTCAGTTTTATTAAGGTCTAATTGGCATACAATACTGTGTAATATTTAGATGTACATCATAATGACTAGTGGTACATATATAATAGATCACCACAATAAGTTTAGTTAACATTCTTTATCTCATATACATTTTAAAAATGCATTTTTTCCCCTTATGATGAGAACTGTAAGATCTAACCATTTAATGTTGAAACACACCATACAGCAGAGTTACCTACGGTTATCATACTGTTACTGGAGAAGGAAATGGCAACCCACTCCAGTGTTCTTGCCTGGAGAATCCCAGGGACGGGGGAGCCTGGTGGATTGCCATCTCTGGGGTCGCACAGAGTCGGACATGACTGAAGAGACTTAGCAGTAGCAGTATCATACTGTACATTACACCTCTATTACTTTTATCTTCTGGCTGGAGGTTTATACATTTTGACAACCTTCATCTGTTCTCCCATTCACCACACCTCTGCCTCTGGTGCCACAAATATGATCTGATCTTTTTTCCTATGAACTTCATTTGTTTTATATTCCATATAAAGATAGATCATATAATATTTGCCTTTCTCTGTCTAACATTTCACTTAGCATAAGGCCCTAAATATTCATCCATGTTGTTGCAGTTCCTGATACTAGGAAAACATTAAATGCCATCTCTCTTTGTTTTATATTTATTCTTCACACATATATGTATAAATATATTAATAGATTTTTTGTTTTATAACATTTACATGTAAGAGTTCTTACTATTCTGTTTTACTTATTTCTTGAAGCAGAAAAATAGCTTTCTTTTAATTTTAAAATCCTGACTTTTTGTTATATACATGCAATAAGAATTAAAAAAAAACATGAATTATAATATCTATCAACAATATGTTATGCAAGATTAGGCAAATGATAGATTTCATATTTTTGAAAAGGGCTGTTTGGGGAAAAACTATGTAAACCTCATTGTATCTCAAGTATGGGGGCAGAAGGAGAAGGGGACAACAGAGGATGAGATGGCTGGATGGCATCACTGAGTCGATGGACATAAATCTGAGTGAACTCCAGGAGTTGCTGATGGACAGGGAGGCCTGGCGTGCTGTGACTCATGGGGTGGCAAAGAGTTGGACATGACTGAGCGACTGAACTGAGCTGAACTGAAGAAAAGCTCTAGGACAACTTTCAAGAAAAATATGCATTCATATATGTAGATCTAGATCTATCTATATCTAGCTATAATTTCATAATTTCACAAGCATTCTTAAGCTAATTTATGGATAACTCTGAGTTCCTTGGACAATATGTCAATGAATCTAATCTAGCTGCTGTCTCTTTTCTCTGAAGGATAATGCTGTATCAATGTGATTAAGGCTATGAACTAGACATTTTCCAAAATCACCTTCTCTGTATGATTTTGAGTCAGAGTAAAGCAAATTTCCCAGCTTAATTTCACTTTCCTTTGCTCTGTCTCCAGCTTGTCATCCCTACTACTGGCCCTATTGATCAACAGTGGCCCCAGGCCCACCAACAAAATCCTTGACACAGAGATATGGTACTTACACTGAGACAACAGTGTCTCTTAAATCTTGCCACCTTTTCCCTTTCATAGTTCTTTGATGGTCTAACCTGACTGTTTGTTTGTTTTTTTCCACATGGATGTGCAAGCTCCAATTTAACTACTTAACACTAATTCATCTGCCAGGTTGGGTACTGATTTTTTCCAGTCCTCGAACTCTCCCTTTCAGTCTTTCATTTCCTACTATAAACTACTCATTCCCACAATACTTACTATTTCCTAATTTTCAAGTAAATACTGACTGATACATTTAAAATACTTCTAGTATTTCATAAATATATTGTCTCTGAACTTTTCTCATTATTTGTAATTTACTTGATGTAATGACTTCTTGAAGAAATTTACTTCAAAAAGATGCTTATATGAGTTCTCTCATATAAAGTGATTCTATAAAGCTGAAAATGACATTTAGAAGGCAATGCAGGGAGGAAAAAAAAAATAAGCATATTCTCCCAAATAATAGAACTTTATGGCAGCCTTAAATGTGTATATATATATATATATATATATATATATATATACACACTAATAATATATTTTCTCTTCTCTTCCTAGGTCTTGCTGAACACATTCGTGTTCTTGTAGTTGATGACAATGCTGGTTTTTCATATCATTAGTCATGATTAGATTCCATGCAAGAATAATGATAACATACATTGTATTTGAGTATTATTTTTGTGATTGGTTTTGTAGGATTATCTTCAAAACTTTCACCTATTTATGGGGGATTGGGTTTAATTGTGAGTGGTGGAGTTGGTTGTGGTATTATATTAAATTTCAATGGGTCTTTCTTTGATCTAATGGTTTTATTAATTTATTTGGGGGGTATGATAGTGGTTTTTGGTTATGCAACTGCTATAGCCAAGGAACAGTATCCTCAGATTTGAGTTTCTACTAAGACTGTTTTAGGAACTTTTAATACTGGCTTGTTGATGGAGTTTTTGATGGTTTATTATGTAGTGAAGGATGAGGAGGTGGAAATTGCATTCAAGTTCAGTGGTTTGGGGGACTGAGTAATTTTGATACAGGGGATTTTGTATTTTTTAGTGAGGAGGCTATAGGAATTATGGCTTTATACAGTTATGGTACTTGGTTGGTTATTGTGACTGATCTTTATTAATTGGTGTTGTGGTTATTATAGAGATTACTCATGGAAATTAAATAGGATTATACTGATCATGCCAAAGACTTTGACTGTGTGGATCACAATAAACTGTGAAAAATTCTGAGAGAGATGGGAATACCAGACCACCTGAGCTGCCTCTTGAGAAATCTGTATGCAGGTAAGGAAGCAACAGTTAGAACTGGACATGGAACAACAGACTGGTTCCAAATAGGAAAAGGTGTACGTCAAGGCTGTATAATGTCACCCTGGTTATTTAACTTATATGCAGAATACATAAAGAGAAAAGCTGGGCTGGAAGAAACACGAGCTGGAATCAAGATTGCCGGGAGAAATATCAATAACCTCAGATATGCAGATGACACCACCCTTATGGCAGAAAGTGAAGAGGAACTAAAAAGCCTCTTGATGAAAGTGAAAGAGGAGTGAAAATGTTGGCTTAAAGCTCAACTTTCAGCAAATGAAGATCATGGCATCCGGTCCCATCATTTCATGGGAAATAGATGGGGAAACAGTGGAAACAGTGTCAGACTTTATTTTGGGGGGCTCTGAAATCACTGCAGATGGTGACTGCAGACATGAAATTAAAAGATGCTTGCTCCTTGAAAGAAAAGTTATGACCAACCTAGATAGCATATTCAAAAGCAGAGACATTACTGTGCCGACTAAGGTCTGTGTAGTCAAGGCTATGGTTTTTCCTGTGGTCATGTATGGATGTGAGAGCTGAACTGTGAAGAATGCTGAGCACTGAAAAATTGATGCTTTTGAACTGTGGTGTTGGAGGAGACTCTTGAGAGTCCCTTGGACTGCAAGGATATCCAACCAGTCCATTCTGAAGGAGATCAGCCCTGGGATTTCTTTGGAAGGAATGATGCTAAAGCTGAAACTCCGGTACTTTGGCCACCTCATGCCAAGAGTTGACTCTTGGGAAAAGACTCTGATGCTGAGAGGGATTGGGAGCAAGAGGAGAAGGGGACAACAGAGGATGAGATGGCTGGATGGCATCACTGACTCGATGGACATGAGTCTGAGTGAACTCCGGGTGTTGGTGATGGACAGGGAGGCCTGGCGTGCTGCAATTCATGTGGTCACAAAGAGTCAGACATAACTGAGCGACCAAACTGAACTGAAGTGAATACTGATTATACTGAGGATTGTGACTAGGAAAGAGAGGAAATATAGTTTGATTAGGCCTTTTTGGCTTGTAACCATAGTGGATGTCTTTATTTGGATTAGTGAGGTGGCTTTTGGTAAAATGTTTTCTAATCAGATTAGGTCAAGAAGGGAAGATGCTGATTTTTGGCTTATTGTTAAGTTTATGTAGGGGCTTAGGCGGTGCATGATTGTAGGGTAATATCCTAATAGGTTAGAGAATGTAAAGGCATTTGATAGGTAGTTAAATTTTAGGTTATGGGTTATGTTGCTAATTTCTAGTGCTAGAATGAAGCCTAGGATTGTGACTGCTAGGGATATTATTTTTAGATAATAAGTTATGGTTATTTGGAGAACTGTTGTTGGAGGAATGTTGTTGGATATAATAAATACTGCAAAAAGGCTTCCAATTAGTAGATGTTTAATTGAGTTAATTAGGAAGGGGTTATTTTCATTAATAATAATCAGGGCTGGGAATTGGGGTTGTCCTAGAAGTGCAAAGAAAATAACACGAGTACTGTAGATAGCTGTAAAAGAGGTGGAGATTAGTGTTATTAAAAAGGCTCGGGTGTTGGTATATGTTAGCAGATTCGATGACTAGGTCTTTAGACTAAAATCCAATAAGGAAGGGTATTCCTGTTAGTGCAAGACTGCCAAAAATGAAGGCTTCTGTGGTAAATGGTATAGCTTTGAATAGGCCTCCTATTTTTCGAATGTCTTGTTCATCATTTAAGCTGTGGATAATAGAACCAGAGCATATGAATAACATGGCTTTGAAGAAAGCTTGGGTACAGATATGGAGGAATGCTAGGTAAGGTTGGTTAATGCCAACTGTTACTATTATGAGGTCTAGTTGGCTGGATGTAGAGAAGGCAACATTTTTTTTTTTTTTAATATCATTTTGGGTAAGGGCACATATTGCTGTAAATAGTGTGGTGATAGCCCCTAGATATAGTATAATGGACTGGGCAAATTTGTTGTTCTCTGTTAGTGGGTAGAAGCAGATTAGTAGAAAAATGCCCGCTACTACTATTGTGCTTGAGTGAAGTAGTTTTGAGACAGGGGTTGGGCCTTCTATTGCAGAGGGTAGTCATGAATGTAGGCCAAATTGTGCAGATTTTCCAATTGCAGCTAATACTAGGCCTATTAGTGGTAGATTGGAGTTATCTGGGTTTAGTATAAAGACTTGTTGAAGATCTCAAGTGTTGAGGTTAGCTAAGAATCATGCTGTTGCCAGGATAAATGTGATATCGCCAATGAGGTTGTACAAGACTGCTTGTAGGGCTGCTGTGTTTGCATCTGCTCATCCATATCATCATCCAATAAGTAAGAATAATATAATTCCAACTCCTTCTCAGCCAATGAATAGTTGAAAGTGGTTGTTTGCAGTGACAAGAATAAGTACTGTGATGAGGAACAAGAGTAGATATTTGAAGAATTGATTAATGTTGAGGTCTGAGTGTATATATCATATTGAGAATTCTATGATGGATCATGTTATGAATAGTGCTACTGAGACAAATATTATTGAGAAGTAATCTATTTTGAAGCTAAGCAATAGTTTAAGAGTTTGAATAGTTAGTCAGTGTCAGTTTGAAATAATTATTTCTTGTCCTGTGTGAATAAACATTATTGTGGGGATTATACTGGTAATGAAGGCTCATGAGATAGTTGTTTTTATGCAAAGTGGGTAATTGGAGGTTTTGTAGGTATCGGAGGTTGTTATTATGATGGGCACTGTTAGTAAGAATAGGGTGGTTAATGTGGAGAAAGAGAATATGTTTATTACTTTTATCTGGAGTTGCACCAATTTTTTGGTTCCTAAGACCAGCGGATAACTACCATCCTTTAAAAGTTTGAAAAAGCCATGCTGTTAGACATGGGGACATAGAATTATCAGTTCTCACGTACATTTTTGGTAAATAAGAAGATAATAGGCTTCTATTGTTAGATTCACAATCTAATTTTTTTTAAAACTATATTTACAGTACAGGGGTCCTAGAATAATTTTTGGGTTTAGGGATAGAAGTAATAGGGGTAAGATGTATAATGATATGAGTGCATTTTCTCGTGTGAAAGAAGGTGAAATGTTGTTGATACGGTGGGTGTATTTTCCTCATTGTGTTGTAATTAGCATGTAAAGGGAGTATAGGGCAGTGATTACTATATTTAATCCTATTAAAATAATTGTAATATTGGATCATGAAAAGGTTGATATTACTACAAACAGCTCTCCAATCAGGTTGATTTTGGGAGGTAGAGCTAGGTTAGTTAGGCTTCCTAAGAGTCACCAGGTGGCCATTTGTGGGAGAAACGTTTGTAGGCCTCAGGCTAGAATTATTATTTGGCTATGAATTCGTTCATAGTTGGAGTTTACCAGGCAGAAGAGTATGGAGGATGTAAGGCCGTGGGCAATTATTAAGGCAGTGGCTCCTATGTAGCTTCAAGGTGTTTGAATAAGAATAGCTACAATAACAAGTGCCATGTGGCTAACAGAAGATAATGTGATGAGTGACTTTAGATCCATTTGGCGAAGGCAAATTGAGCTAGTCATGATTATGCCTCACAGGGATATATAGCATGGGTTTAGCATGGATATGCTATAAAGTCGGTTACTGGATTCAGGAGTAATGTGATTCGTAGTATGTCATATCCTCCTAGTTTTAGTAGGATTTCTGCAAGGACTATAGAGCCTGCAATGGGTGCTTCTACATGGGCTTTAAGTAGTCAAAGGTGGAGGCCATATAATGGTATTTTTACTATAAAAGCTATTATGCATGCTAGTCATATGAAGACATTTGATCAGGAGTTAAGCATTGGTTGTACTCAGTATTAAAGCATTAGGAAGTTTAGAGATCCTACTGTGTTTTGAATATAAACTAGTGCAACTAGTAGGGGTAAGGAGCCTGCTAGTATATAGAACAAGGAGCAGAAGCTGGCGTTTAGGCGTTCTGTTTGGTTTCCTCACCGGGTAATAATAATGAGTGTTGGGACTAGTGTTGCTTCAAATGGGATGTAAAAGAAGATTAGTTCTATAGCAGTGAAGTTTATGATTAAGAATAGTTGTAATAAGATTAATATATTAATAGTTTTGTTTTTTTTTTCTGGTTAGGTTTTCTTTTGATAGGTGGTGTTGGCTAGCTATTAACATCAAGAGAAGAACTCATATAGTTAGAATTAATAGTGGCGTGGATAAAGAGTCTGAAAAGAAGACTAGTGAGAAGTTAAGGCTATTGTCACTAAACTGGTTTATGAGAAGTAGATTTGTGAGGCTGGTTAGCAGGCTATGTATTGTAGAGTTAATCCAGATTATGTTATTTTTTGATAATCAGGTTAGGGGCATAAGTATTACTGTGGGAATAATATATTTTAGCATTGGAGTAGGTTAAGATTTTGTACATAATCAGTACCATATGTGTTTGATACCACTACTAGGCATAGAAGGGATGATATTAGGTGGGATCGATATATTAACAATCCTGCAAGAGATACTGTGAATGCTATTATAATATTTATATATACTAGAGACATTTGGTAATTATGAATTTAATCATAATCTAATGAGTCAAAATCATTGATTTTGTTTTAAACTAAATACCATATTTGGTTCATTTTAGTCCTTTTTGGGTTCATTCGTAGGCTAGGCTTACAGCCAGTAGGAGAATTAGGAAAAGGGCTATGGTAAGCATTGTGTTTAGGCTGGTTGTTTGTGAAGCTCGTGGCAGTGTAGAAGGAGTGCAATTTCTAGGTTAAAAAAAGAAGAAATGTAATGGCTACTACGAAAAATTTTATGGAGAAAGGAAGGTGGGCTGATCCTATGGGATCAAATCCACATTCATATGGGGTTGTTTTTTCTGGCTATAAATTTAGTTGGGGGAGTCAGAATGCAATAATAACAAGTAGTGTGGCTAGTATAAGATTGGTTAGGAGGGCTAATATTAGGTTTATTATTCTTTTTCAGGTTAGACCAAAACTAACTGATTGGAAGTCAGTTGTACTAATAGTAAAAGAATATGAGCCTCATCAATAGATAGAAACATAGAGGAAAAGTCATACTATGTCTACAAAGTAGTAGACATATCAGGCAGCTGCTTCAAAGCCAAAGTGGTGGCTAGAGGTAAAATGAAATTTTAGTTGGCAGAAGAAACAGACAATTAAGAAAGTGGATCCAATAATGATGTGGAGGCCATGGAAGCCTGTGGCTACGAAGAAGGTTGAGCCATAAACTCCGTCTGAGGTAGTAAAGGGTGCTTCATAATATTCTGAGGCTTGTAATAATGTAAAATATACACCTAGTGTGATGGTAACAAAAAGGGCTTGTAACATGTGGTTGTGATTCCCTTCTATAAGGCTGTGGTGGGCTCAGGTAATGGAGACTCCTGAAGCTAATAGGACAGAGGTGTTGAGTAATGGAACTTCTAGGGGATTAAGTGTGTGAACACCTGTTGGGGGTCAGCAGCCGCCTAATTCAGCTGTAGGGGCAAGGCTTGAATGGTAGAATGCTCAGAAAAATCCAGCAAAGAACAAGACTTTAGAGATAATAAAAATGATTGTTCCATAGCGAAGGCCTTTTTTGACTGTTGGGATATGATGTCCTTGAAAGGTACTCTCTTGGACAATGTCTCGTCATCATTGGTATATTGTGAGCATATTTGTTGTTAAGCCGAGCATTAGCAAGGTTGTTGAAGTGGAATCATATGATTAAGCCGGATGTTATTAAGAGGGCAGACAAGGCCCCTGTAAGGGATCAGGGGCTTGGGTTTACTATATGATAAGCATGGGTTTTATGTGTCATTATGTGTTATCATGCAAGTATAGGCTAACTAGGAGGGTAAATACGTAGGCTTGAATTATAGCTACTGAGAATTCAAGAATTGTTAGTAGAACTAGAATAATAAATGTAATAAGAGCTGTATAGTGCTAATGTTTATTAGCGTGAGTGTGGCTCCTCCAATTAAGTGAATTAATAAGTGTCC
Organism: Capricornis sumatraensis; assembly: GCF_032405125.1. Lineage (NCBI taxonomy): Eukaryota > Metazoa > Chordata > Mammalia > Artiodactyla > Bovidae > Capricornis > Capricornis sumatraensis. Next base: position 5,136,545 of record NC_091084.1, read on the forward strand.
TGCAGTAATGTTACCTGTTAATTGTATGGAAAGGGCTACTGGTTGAATGAAGAGACTAATAGTTTTGATAATAACTAGCATTGGGATTAATGGGGTTGGTGTTCCTTGTGCTAAGAAATGGGCAAGTGAAGCTTTTAGTTATGTTGTGAAAGCCTGTAATTACAGCTCCTGCTCAGAGAGGGATGACCACGCCTAAATTTATTGATAGTTGTGTGGTCAGTGTAACTGAGTGAGGCAGTAGATCTAGTAGGTTTGTTGATCCAATAAATAGAACTAAGGACATTAGTATTAATGTCCACGTTTGTCCTTTGGAATTGTGGATACGCATCATTTGTTTTGATAGAAGTTGAAGCATTCATTGTTGAAGGAGACGAGGTGGTTATTTACTAGTCGATTTGATGTTGGGAATAATAGACTAGGAAATAGGCCAATAACAGTGACAAGGGGGAGGCCTAGGATTATAGGGCTAGTGAAAGAGGCAAATATATTTTCATTCATTTTCTTTCTCAAGGGGTGTTTTGTTTGGTATTTTAGTTGATGTCAATTCTGGGCTATAGTAAAAATTTTGTTTTCAAATTTTTAGTTGAAAGATAATAAAAAGAACTAGGAACATTGATAGAATTATTGTAAGTCATATTGATGTGTCTAGTTGTGGCATATCACCAAGGAAAGTATCATGCTCTCAATCTCTAACTTAAACAGTTAGTGCTGATATAGCTTCTTGGTGATTTTATAGTATTGATGCAGATCATTTTTCAAAATATTTTAGTGGGACTAGTTCAAGAACGATGGGCATGAAACTATGATTTGACCCACAGATCTCTGAACATTGACCGTAATATAAGCCTGGTTGGGTTGATATAAGGGTTGTTTGATTTAGAAGACCTGGGATTGCATCTGTTTTTAGTCCTAAGGAAGGCACTGCTCATGAGTGTAATACATCTTCAGAGGAGATTAGTATTCAAAGTGTTATGTCTATAGGTAATACAACTCGATTGTCTACTTCTAGTAATCATAGTTCCCCTGGTTTTAATTCTGATGTTGGAACTATATAGGAGTCGAAGTTTAAGTTTTCATAGTCTGTATATTCATAACTTCAGTATCATTGATGCCCTATAGTTTTTACTGTAAGGGATGAATTATTAATCTCATGTATTATATATAGAATTCGTAAAGATGGCAGGGCAATTAAAATAAAAATGATGGCTGGTAAAATGGTTCAAATTGTCTCCACTTCTTGTGCAACTATTGTGCTAGTATGGGTTAGTTTTTGCCAGGAGCCAGCGTGAGGAATACCGCCCATGGCAAAGGTCATGAAGAAGGAAGCCCGACAAAACACAAAGGTGTGATCTGGCTTCAGGGGTTCCCCCTGAGTTTTCCTGAACATCTACCCCCAAAAACTAGAGTTGGCCTGATTTTATTGTACTGTGTTTTTCCACGCTTCTGACACTCTCTGGAAAAAGTTAACTTAGGGCTTCAGTCTTCTGCATTTGAAAGGAGTGTTTCAGCTCAAACCCCACTGATGGCTCTCTAACTTGCCTTACCTGGACTTTTACAACTACGCATGTGATTGTTTACAGCCCCCCAGCCCCCCCAACTGTGAGAGGCACGGGAAGCCTAAAACATAAAGCCTTTCAAAGAGTTAAAAGTTATTAGAGTAGTGTTGGTGTAAGATTTCACTGTTGAGCCAATGCTTGTTGCTAAGTTACCATATTTCTTATCCACTGTGCACCTGGGAGCACATTTGTTAACATAGTGAGAATGTAAGAAAAAACAAGTGTAGCCTTGAAACTGACCACATCAGACTTTTGAGCTAATTGGTTCTTTCTCTGTTGTAACTTACTGCACCTTTGCTTCATGAAAATGTAACTTTTTTTGATACTTTCTGAGGCTGACATAGATTAGAAATATAAAGAAAAAACACTTCAACGGGAAACAAGTTTTCTGGTTGAGCAGCCTTTATCAAAAGAGGGTCTTAAAATGTTTCACAGGCCTCCAAGGTCAGAAGATAATGTATACAACATCCTTTGTGGGAAAGGTATAAACGTCCTTTTAAAAAATAAAGTTATTGGGGCCTCGCTCACCGAAGCAGCTTGGACTCCCCGTGTCTTCTTTATTTTCTGGCTGAATTCCCATCTGGGGCATGGAGGCTCGCCATGTCTACTTACTTGCCCTGGCTTCTAAGATCTGTGAGAGAGGGAGCGCAAGGTGGGGCACTCTCTGATATTCAAACAGATGCCGGTGGCCTAACGTAGATGGTGCAGATCTCTTGTCCTGAGATTTTATTGGCTTTCCCCATAAACCAAGTTATTCAGCCTCTTTTCTCCACTAAATTTTCCTACTACACTATTTCTTCCTAATCTCTCTTTATATTTCTAATTAAATAGATAAGCTTTCTTTGCCTACGCTGTTCACTCTTTAAAATTTCCCTGGATCCACCGGGACTGGACCCCGGCAAGTTTTGTTGTCAATATTAGTGAAATAATCTAAAGTACTAGCGAGCTATTTAAAAAGACGATTATTAGTGTATGGTCATGAAAATGTAATAATTGTTCTATGATGGGTGATGTTGCATCTTGAAAGCCTAGTTGTATGAGGTATGCCATATGAGATGTACAGGGCTTGCTTTCACCTATAACTTAACTTTGACAAAGTTATGTAATGTTTTACTAACATCTCATTAATTGAGAGAGACATAGTGGCTATGATGTTGGCTTGAAACCAATAATGGGTTCGATTCCTTCCTTTCTTATTTTAGGTTGACATATGTAGGTTATTCAAATGTATGATATGGTGGAGGACATCCGTTTAATCACTCTAAATTTGTTGTGGTTAGGTCTACAGTTAGGACTTCTCATTTAGATGCAAATGCTTCTCAGATAATAAAGATTATTAGTATAACTGCTGTTAGGGAGATGAATGAGCCTATGGATGAAATAGTGTTTCATACTGTGTATGCATCTGGGTAATCAGAATATCGTCCTGGTATACCAGATAATCCTAAGAAATGTTGTGGGAAGAAAGTTATATTTACACCTACAAATATAATTGCAAAGTGGATTTTGGCTCAAGTGGTGTTAAGGGTGTAACCTGAGAATAGTGGAAATCAGTGTACAAATCCTCCTATAATAGCAAATACAGCCCCTATTGATAGTACATAGTGGAAATGTGTGACTACATAATATGTATCCTGAAGAACAATATCAAGGGAAGAATTGGCTAGAACAATTCCAGTTATGCCTCCAACTGTAAAAAGGAAGATGAAGCCCAGAGCTCATATTACAGTGGGAGATCATTTGACATTACCCCTGTGAAGTGTTGCTAATCAACTACAGGTTTTTACTCCAGTTGGGATAGCAATAATTTTGGTAGCTGATGTGAAGTAGGCCAGTGTGTCGACATCTGTTCCAACTGTGAATATGTGGTGAGCTCATACAACAAATCCTAAGAACCCGATTTTTATCATAGCTCAAACTATTTCTATATACCTGAATGGTTCTCTTTTTTCCTGAATAATGTCACAATATGATAAATTATTCCAAATCCAGGTAGAATAAGAATATATAATTCAGGGTGTCCAAAGAATCAGAATAGGTGTTGATATAGGACAGGGTCCTCTCCTCCTGCTGGGTCAAAGAAGGCTGTATTTAGATTTCGGTCTGTTAGTAGTATTGTAATATCAGCCGCTAAGATGGGAAGTGAGAGAAGCAGTAATACAGCAGTGATTAGTATGGATCACACAAATAGGGGGGTTTGATATTGTGATATTGCAGGGGCCTTTATATTAATAATTGTTGTAATAAAATTAATAGCTCCTAAAAATGAGGAAACACCCGCCAGGTGTTAAGAAAAATGGTTAAGTCTACTGAGGCTCCTGCATGGGCCAGATTACCTGCCAGAGTGGGGTACACGGTTCGGCCTGTTCCCGCCCCAGCTTCAACTATAGATGATGCCAGAAGTAGTAGGAAAGAGGGAGGGAGAAGTCAGAAGCTTATATTGTTTATTCGGGGGAATGCTATTTCGAGGCCACCAATTATCAGAGGGACTAGTCAGTACCGAATCTTCTGATTATAATCGGTATCACTATACAGAAAATTATTACGAATGCATGTGTGGTTACAAATACCTTGTAGATTTGGTTGTCTCCGAGTAGGGTTGTGGGTTGACCCAGTTCAACGTGAATTAGCAGGCTTAGGGCTGTTCCTACTATACTGGCTCAGGCACCAAATAGTAAGTATAAGGTACCAATATCTTTATGATTGGTTGAGAATAATCAGCGGTTAATGAACATAGGTAGAATGGCTGAGTAAAGCATTAGACTGTAAATCTAAAGACAGAGGTTTAATTCCTCTTTTTACCTGTGGTGAATTTACATGTTGAATTGCAAATTCAGAGAAGCAGCTTCAATTCCACTGGGGCTTCTCCCGTCTTTTTTTTTTTTTTTTTTTTCTCATGGCAGGAGAAGTAGATTTAAGCCAGTTGATTAGGGTATTTAGCTGTTAACTAAAAAAAATTTCATGGGGATGGAGCCCACCAGTCTAGTGAGGATTTAGCTTAATTAAAGTGGTTGATTTGCATTCAATTGATGTAAGATGTGATCTTACAATCCTTATCAGGAATTAAGTAAATTATAGTTGCTTAGGGCTTTGAAGGCTCTTGGTCTATTTAACCTAAATTCCTATTCTAGTACTGATTGAATTGGTGTGAGTGGTAGTAGTATGGTGGATAATACAACTATTGTTGGTAGGAGGGTTATTTGTTTTGTAGTAGAGAGTTGTCATTTTATTTTTATGTTGTTTGTGGAGGGAAATACTGTTAATTCAGTGGAGTATGTCATATATAAAAATATGAGCCATATATAAAAATATAGATTTAGTAGTGCTGTAATTGCTATAAGGGTGGGTAGGATGATATTGTTATTTTTTGTTATTTCTTGAATGATTATTCCCTTTGGTATAAATCCTGATAGTGGTGGGAGTCGTCCTATTGATGAGGGTGATGAGAACTAGGACTGTCATAACAGGTGCTTTATTTCATGTGTGTGATAATGATAGGGTAGTAGTGGTTGAGCTGGTTATAAACAGTATAAATATAGTAGAGGTTATAATAATGTAAATAACTAAATTTAATAATATTATAGTGGTATTATATAGTAGGACTGCTGTTATCCAGCCTATGTGGGCGTTTGATGAGTAGGCTATGATTTTTTGTAGTTGGGTTTGGTTTAGTCCCCCTCAGCCTCCAATTGTAATTGATAAAATCAATAAGGTTAGGATTAGATTTAGGTTGATGGATGAGGAAATCTTGTAGAGTACAGATACAAGGTGCTAGTTTTTGTCATGTAAGCAAGATTAGGCCAGAAAGACAGGGAGATGACTTGTGTTACTTCTGGGACTCAGAAGTGGAATGGGGCTATTCCTCATTTTATGGTGAGGGCTATTGTTGTAAGTATAGAGGCTGCTGGGTTGAATAATTTTATTACAGTTCATTGACCTAAGAATATTAAGTTAATAATGACAGCTATTATTAGTAATATTGAGGCTGTTGATTGGTTCAGGAAATATTTAGTGGATGCTTCTGTGGCTCGTGGGTTGTATTTTTGTATTATAATACGAAGGATGGCAAGTATATTTATTTAAAATCCGATTCAGATGAGTAGTCAGTGGGAGCTAATTAGAACAATAATTGTTCCTAATATAATAGTTGATAGAATAATAATAAAGATTATTGGGTTTATTAGTATGGGAAGGATATAAACCAACATTTTTGGGGTATGGGCCCGATAGCTTAATTAGCTGGCCTTACTATTAGAATTTGGTGTAATTGGGAGCACAAAGAGTTTGGGGTTCTTAGGAGTAGGTTCAATTCCTATAGTTCTAGAAATAAGAGGACTTAAACCTCTATTGTTTACTCTATCAAAGTAACTCTTTTGTCAGACATATTTCTTATGTTTGTGCAGGGATGCGTGATAAGAGAATGTGTATCACATATCACATGTGTGACATGTGATACATGTCACACGCATAGGGCCAGTGTTAGGGGTAAGAAACATTTTCATAGTAGGTGTATTAGTTGGTCATAATGGAATCGGGGGTAAGATGCTCGGATTCATAGGAAGTGATTGTGAGTAGTAATGATTGATGATAAAGTTGATTGTGTAAAATTCTGGCATGCACGGGTTGTGAAATGCTCCTAGAAATATAAATTTTGTAAAAATACTTATTATAATGATGTTTGCATAGTCTGCTGTGAAAAATAAGACGAATGGCCCTGTTGCGTATTCTAAGTTAAAGCCTGAGACTAGTTCTGATTCTCCCTCAGTAAGATCGAATGGCACTCAGTTTGTTTCTGCTAATGTTGAAATAAATCATATTATTGCTAGAGGTCATGCTGGGAAAATCAGTCATACTTGTTCTTGTGTAATAATTAATGTGGAGAGGGTGAAGTATCCGCTTATTAGGAGTACTGATAGTAAAATAATTGCTAGTGTTACTTCATATGAGATTGTGCTACTGCTTGTAGGGCTCCGATTAGAGAGGACTGAGTACACGGCTAGACTTGATATGGCTAATATAAATAGGACTCCCAAGTTTATGTTAATGAGGGGGTAGGGTAAATAGGTAGGGGAATTCACATGGTTAAGGCTAGGCTTAGGGCTAGAATAGGTGCTAGAATAAACATTGAGACTGAGGATGTGGCAGGTCGTAATGGTTCTTTAATGAAAAGTTTGATTGCATCAGCAATGGGTTGGAGTAGGCTGTACGGGCCTACAATATTTGGGCCTTTTCGGAATTGTATGTAGCCTAGGAATTTTCATTCTATTAGTGTGAGAAATGCCGTGGCTAGAAGAATGGGGATAATTAGTATTAGAATATTAATTATAAACATTTTGTTAAGGAGAGGATTTGAATCTCTGAATATAAAGGTTTAAGTTTTACCCAATTACCAGGCTCTGCCACCTTAACTAAGCCATTTTCTAGGGCAGGATTTATTTATGAGATTAATTAAGATAAGGCCATTAATTGATTTAAGGTGCTTTTTGAAGTTGGCCTTATTTCTCTTGTCCTTTCGTACTGGGAGAAATACATAATAGATAGAAACCGACCTGGATTGCTCCGGTCTGAACTCAGATCACGTAGGACTTTAATCGTTGAACAAACGAACCTTTGATAGCAGTTGCACCATCGGGGTGTCCTAATCCAACATCGAGGTCATAAACCCTATTGTTGATACAGACTCTCGAATAGAATTGCACTGTTATCCCTAGGGTAACTTGTTCTGTTGATCAAATTTTTGGGTCAAAAAGCTATAGTGTGATTTGACTTGTGGGTCTAGTCTTTAAAATCGCTCAGAGGATTTTTTGTTCTCAGAGGTCACCCCAACCAAAACTGCTAGTCCATAAAGAGTGTTGTTGTCCCATAACGGTTGAGTTTGTTTTCTTTGGGCTAGTTAGTTAAAGCTCCATAGTGTCTTCTCATCTTAGTCTATTCCCGCCTCTTCACGGGAAGATCAATTTCACTGATTGGAAGTAAGAGACAGTAAAACCCTCGTGTGGCCATTCATACAAGTCCTTATTTAGAGAACAAATGATTATGCTACCTTTTCATGGTCAGGATACCGTTGCCATTTAACAGTTGCCACTGGGCAGGCAGTGCCTCCAATACTAGGGATGCTGGAGGTGATGTTTTTGGTAAACAGGCGGGGTTTGTGTTTGCCGAGTTCCTTTTATTTCTTTTAATTTTTCCTAAGGTGCATTCCTGTGTTGGATTAACAGTGTAATTAATAAATTATTTATTATTGGGTTATTTTATTTACTGTTAATAGGATATTATCAGATACTGACTCAAACTTATGCAGGGAGAAAATGTTTCTTGTTACTCATATTAACATTATCACTTCTATTTTATAACAGATTAGTCCAGTATTAGGGCTAGGAGTTAGTTGTTTGTTATTGGGATTAGTATTATTTTTATTGTTGGGCTTTAACACTGTCTAAATTGATGGCTGCTTTTAGGCCTATTATGGTACTGTTGGATCTTACTCTCTAGTCAAGGTTGTACCCATTTCTAAAAGGCTGTACCTTTTTAGACTAACTTTTAAAGATACAGTGAGATTTATTTGGATTTTTGGTATCTTTAAAGCTGAACTGAAATTCATTTTCTGGACAACCAGCTATCATCAGGCTCCTTAGGTGTGTCACCTCTACTTACAAATCTTACTATTTTGCCACATAGATGAGTTGGTTCTTAATAAACTGTTCATAGGTAGCTTGTCTGGTTTCAGGTTGCTTAGCTGAAATTAATTTTGTTAAGTTTTTTGCTAGTTAATTCATTATGCAAAGTGACAAAGGGTAATCTTTGCTTTTTTGTACTTTAATTTTTTTTTTTCTTTCATCGTTCCCTTGCAGTACTTTCTCTATGGTGCCGTATTTAGAATTTCTATCTCCTATACTTTAAATTGCAGGGTGAATGTTTTGTTTTATCTTATTTTGGTTATTTAGTTAGAAATGAAGTTTTGGACTAGGTTTAGTTCAAGATATTCATAGTGTGTGAAATCTTTTAGGTGTAAAGTAGGTGCCTTGCTTAAGCTATATCTTGATTTGTCCAAGCACACTTTCCAGTATGCTTACCTTGTTATGACTTGTCTCCTCTCATATGGTTGGTGTGTGTAAATAGACTTGAGTGCATCCTATTTATTTGAGGAATGTGATGGGTGGTTTGTGTGTGTTTCATGGCCTAATTCAACTAAGCACTCTATTTTTAGTTTACTACTAAATCCTCCTTTGGTCATTAGTTTCATAATAACTTTCATATTGGGTTTTCTTAAGATAGAAAATGTAGGCCATTTCTTCCCACTCATAGGTTGCACCTTGACCTAACATTTTTATTTATTATGATTATGCTTACTTTTGTTCCTTTTTAAGGTTTGCTGAAGATGGCAGTATATAGACTGTATTAGCAAGGATTGGTGAGGTTTATCGGGGTTTATCGATTATAGAACAGGCTCCTCTAGAAGGGTATAAAGCACCGCCAAGTCCTTTGAGTTTTCAGCTATTGCCAGTAGTAATCTGGTGAATAATTTTGTTTCTGTAATTATTTGTGTTTAGGGCTGAGCATAGTGGGGTATCTAATCTCAGTTTGGGTCTTATCTATAGTGCATCAGCTATTGTAGAGTTATTTTGTCATTTATTTTTTATTATAATTACAGCTTTTTGCCACTTTATTAGAATTTAACTCTATTTGGTGTAGTACTTTAACATGTTTTACACCGTATTCCTGTTAGCTTGGGTTAATCGTATGGCTGCGGTGGCTGACACGAGATTTATCAACCCTAGTCAAAATAACTCAGTCAAACTTTTGTTTATGGCTTAATTTTTGTCACTGCTGTCTCCCATGGGGGTGTGGTTAAGCAAGGTGTCGTGAGCTGCAGATGTGTGCTTGATACCAGCTCCTCTTAGTCTTGCTGACCCAGAGGACATTCTCACCAGAGTGTGGATGCTTGCATGTGTAAGTTTATTAAAAGTTAACAGGAAGGCTGGGACCAAACCTGTATGTTTATGGAGTTAATACACTCGTCTAGGCATTTTCAGTGCCTTGCTTTAATTTTAAGCTACATTAACTATGTGTCATGAGGGAAACCCAGGCACTTATATACTTACTTCGATTGGAATGCCAATTTGAGCATTGAAAATGCGAAGTTTAAATGAGTAACTAGGGAGGAGCGTGTTAAAAATGGTGGTAGATATTTCAGGTGGGGAAAAACGGGGGGGGGGGGATGAGTGATATATAATATAATGTTTATATCCTGAGACCATTGACTATGATGCTCGTGCCTACCATTATGGTGATGCTCAAGATGCAGTTAAGTCCAGCTACAATACATGCTCTGGGTCAGGGCCTTAGATGGCCATAGCTGAGTCCAAGCATCCCCCAAAATTAAAAAATACCAAATGTATGACAGCATAGTTATGTGTGAGCATGGGCTGATTAATCATTAGTTCATCAAGATGTCTTATTTAAGAGGAAAGAGTGTGCAATTTTAGATGAGATGGCTCTGAAGAAAGAACTAGATTTCTGATAAAGTTCATTAAATAGCGATCCCCACAGCTGATGGGCCTGGAGCGAGAAGAGGGATCCCTGCCAAGCAGGTTGCTGATTTCACGCAGCATGGTCTGGTGATCAAGCTCGTGATCTAGTGGATGGGATATTCATGTAGTCAAGAATGGATGTGACTTAAATGTGCTGTGTACAACCAATAATTACATGTACTACATACTGTTAATAGGTATTATGTACTTGCTTATATGCATGAGGTATATAGTGTAATGTACTGTATATGTATTATGTCTATATTACATTAATATTATGTACTTGCCTATATGCATGGGGCATATAATGTAATGTACTATATACATGCTATGTTTTTGTTACATTAATATCATGTACATACCCTGCTTGAAGTACTATTCTATGTAATATGTACATGAAAACGAAACATGTACTGTCTGGTGATAGCGGCCATGGTGTCCAAGGTTGTGGAGTGCGAAGTTTGTGTTAGATTGTTAAAAGTTTTGATAAATTTAATACTAATGAGGCTCTTAATGTTTGTGGGGTTATATTAATAGTGTTTCAGGGAATAGTTTAAATAGAACTTCAGCTTTGGGTGTTAATAGTGGGGCTATAGCTTCTTCCTTGAGTCTTAGGGAGGTTAGCTGTTCTCCTTCTCTGGTTTACAAGACCAGTATATTTAATGTACTACAAAGACGTGTCTTCATTTTAAGAGATTATTTTCGATTGTGCTAGCTATTGGTATTAGTACTAGGATGAGGAGAAAATATATAATAGATGCTAATTGTCCAATAATGATATATGGGTGTTCAACTGGCTGCGTTCCAATTCATGTGAGAGTCAGCAGGTCCGCTACTAAAATTCAGAATTGGCAGTGACTAATTGGTCAGAATATTAAGCTTCATTGTTTAGATGTATGGAGTAGGGGTATAAGGATTAGAATTAGGATTGAGAGAACTAGGGCCAAGACCTAGTTCTTGTTCTCTTCCTGATGAATTTCGTGTGTGTTTTAGAGGCAGTTTTAAATATCACTGCCTTTTATTTTTAGAATGCCGATTTCAGTTTACCAGCTTAGGCACATCTCAAGCATTAAATAGCATGATGTGCAACATGATCTAAGCTGGAACATGTATTCTAGCCACTGTATTATTTATTTGCATGTATTAGACAAAGAATCTGAAATCAAATTATCTATATATGATGGAAAGGTGCAATGAACATGACTCTCCTATGTAAACAGATTGTATTTCAAAATTGTCCTCATAATAATTTTTCCTAGTCAATAGTTGGTGGTATCATGACTATGTTCCTTAAAATGAGTAGTGGATTTTTTTTTTTCCCCTAAGTGAACCATTTGGTGGCATTAGCAAGCACTATATATGCTACTTTTATGTAAAATCAGGTACATTTTCCCCTCTTTTCTATCTGCCTATTAAATTTGAAAGCATGTTCCTTTAGCAGTTTGCTCTTAAAATTGTGTTTTCTCTTGACTTTTGCTCTCTGTTGACCCACTTTTGATCTCAGGGTTTCCTATATTTATCACAAGTTGTTTCAAAGGGGTTCTAGTCATAGACCTTGAACATAAGTTCATAATGATAGGAATATTATCAGTAACTGTTTTGTTAAAGGCTGATTGAAAAAAATGACATAGTTTTACTTGAAAGTTAAAAAAAAAAGTTTTGTCAACAATAATAACAATGCAGCTGTAATATTTATAATATAATTAAAGATAAAGTTAAATATAGTACTATGTTCAAAGAAAACTTTACAAAAATATAGAATATCATGTCAATATAATGGAATTGTATATATGGACCTTTTCAAATTGTTTCTTTTATAAGATTTCTCAAACAAATTAAAGGTCTCATAGACGTGATTTTCTTTCAGCTCTCTTAAATTTTTACCCAAGTTATATTAACGCAAATCTAATCTTGGTATTAATTGACTATTTTTTAAGTGATTATTATTTATGTTTATCTGTGATTGCAGTTTCCATTCTGTGTGCCCTCTGATGGATGTGAATAAGAGGCTTGTGCATGCTTCCTGATGGGAGGGACTGGCTGTGGGGAAAATGTTGGCAAGGCCAGGATCAGTAAATATTTAATCATATGTTCTGCTGGTAGGTGAGGTTGTATTCCCTCTCTGCTCCAGCGTTTGGCCTGAGGCCACACTATGGTAGGGATAATGGCGACCTCCTCCATTATGCCAACATGCTTAGTCTCCCAGAATGCTGTCAGTGCCTCTGATCACATGACAGGCCACCGTCAACCCACACCTCTGCTGCAGACTCCCAAACACACACAGCAAGTCTGGCTCAGTCTAGTGTGAGGTCACTGGTCCTTTCTCCTGGATCCTGATGTGCACAAGGTTTTGTTTGTACCCTCCAAGACTCTATATTTCCCCAGTCCTGTGAAAGTTTTATTAAAAAAAAAAAAAAAAAAAAAAACACATTCGAAGTCAGATTTTCTAGGGATTCTCATTCCCTTTGTTGGATCCCCAAGTGGGCAAGTCTGTCGTGGGGCCTAGAACTTTCATAGCAGTGCAAGAACTTCTTTGGTATAATCATTCTTCAGTTTGTGGATTGCCTACAAGCAAGTCTATAGTGGGGGTGATGGTGACTTCCTCCAAGACGACTTATGCCGCATGCCTTACCTCCCAGGACTGCTGCTGGCAGAGACCCTGTCACTGTGGCAGATGGCTGCTGACTCATGCATCCTCAGGAAACCCTCAACTACACACAGGCAGGTCTGGCTCAGTCTCTTTTTGGGGCCACTGCTCCTTTCCCTGGATCTTGATGCACATAAGGTTTTGTTTGTGCCCTCCAAACTAACTAAAATGATCACATAGATCACACTTTCATGTAACTTAATGAAACTATTAGCCATGCCATGTAAGCCCACCCAAGCGAGATGGGTCAACATGGAGAATTAAGCATGGTCCACCAGAGAAGGCAATGGCAAACCACTACATCATTCTTGCCTTGAGAACCCCAGGAACAGTATGAAAACACAAAATGATATGATGCTAAAGGTTAAATCCTCAGGCTGATAGGTGTTCAATATGCTACTGAAGAAGAGTGAATAAATAGCTCCAAAAGGAATGAAAAGAGGGGACCAAAGCTGAAATGGTGTCCACTTATAAATGTGTCTGTGGTGAAAGTAAAGTCCAATGATTTGAAGAAAAATATAGTGTAGGAATGTAGAATGTTAGGTTCATGAATAGAGGTATATTCAGTTCAGTACAGTTCAGTTCAGTCACTCAGTCATGTCCGACTCTTTAAGACTCTATGAATTGCAGCACACCAGGCCTCCCTGTCCATCACCAAATTCCAGAGTTTACTCAAACTCATGTCCATCGAGTTGGTGATGCCATCCAACCATCTCATACTATTCCATCCCTTTCTTCTCCTGCCCTCAATCCCTCCCAGCATCAGGGTCTTTTCCAGTGAGTCAACTCTTCACATGAGGTGGCCAAAGTATTGGAGTTTCAGCTTCAATATTAGTCCTTCCAAAAAACACCCAGGACTGATCTCCTTTAGAATGGACTGGTTGGATCTCCTTGCAGTCCAAGGGACTCTAAAGAGTCTTCTCCAACACCACAGTTCAAAAGCATCAATTCTTTGTTGCTCAGCTTTCTTCACAATCCAACTCTCACATCCATGCATGACCACTGGAAAAACTATAGCCTTGACTAGACGGACCTTGTTGGCAAAGTAATGTCTCTGCTTTTGAATATGTTATCTAGGCTGGTCATAACTTTCCTTCCATGGAGTAAGCCTCTTTTAATTTCATGGCTGCAATCACCATCTGCAGTGATTTTGGAACCCCAAAACATAAAGTCTGGCACTGTTTCCACTGTTTCCTCATCTATTTCCCATGAAGTGCTTGGACCAGGTCGCATGATCTTCGTTTTCTGAATGCTGAGCTTTAAGCCAACTTTTTTCGCTCTCCTCTTTCACTTTCATCAAGAGGCTTTTTAGTTCCTCTTCACTTTCTGCCAGAAGGGTGGTGTCATCTGCATATATGAGGTCATTGATATTTCTCCTGGCAATCTTGATTCCAGCTTGTGCTTCTTCCAGCCCAGCATTTCTCATGATGTACTCTACATAGAAGTTAAATAAGCAGAGTGACAATATACAGTCTTGACATACTCCTTTTCCTATTTGGAACTAGTCTGTTGTTCCATGTCCTGTTCTAACTATTGCTTCCTGACCTGCATATAGGTTTCTCAAGAGGCAGGTCAGGTTGTCTGATATTCCTATCTCTTTCAGAATTTTCCACAGTTTATTGTGATCCACACAGTCAAAAGCTTTGGCATAGTCAATAAAGCAGAAATAGATTTTTTTTTTGAACTCTTTTGCTTTTTCAATGATACAACATATGTTGTAAATTTGATCTCTGCTTCCTTTGCCTTTCCTAAAATCAGCTTGAACATCTGAAGTTCATGTTTCATATATTGCTGAAGCCTGACTTGGAGAATTTTGAGCATTACTTTACTAGCGTGTGAGACGAGTGCAACTGTGTGTTAGTTTGAGCAATCTTTGGCATTGCCCTTCTTTGAGATTGAAATGAAAACTGACCTCTTCGAGTCCTGTGGCCACTGCTGAGTTTTCCAAATTTGCTGACATATTTGAAGTGAGGTTGCTCAGTCGTGTCCAACTCTTTGCGGCCCCATAGACTGTAGCCCACCAGGCTCCTCAGTCCATGGAATTTTCCAGGCAAGATTACTGGAGTGAGTTGCCATTTCCTTCTCCAGCAGATCTTCCCAACCCAGGGATCGAACCCTGCTCTCCCACACGACAGGCAGACACTTCACCGTCTGAGCCACAATGTATATTTAGTGCAGTACTTTCACAGCATCTTTTCCATTTAGCAAACCTCACTTCATATATAGTGCATTACGTTCTTCTGGGTACTATAGAGAATATAAACAAATTATGAACCTGTTCTTAAAATATGCATAATCTTCTGGGCGAGGAAAAAATTAGCTGAATGAATTAGAGGAATGTTAAATGTAATAAAATCAAGAAACAGCATCCATTGACTATAGATTAAAATGACCAACAAAGAATCAAGTCCATGTCATTGTCGGATGGTAATTTTCAAAGGATTTCTGAAAGTTGTTGTTCAGTCACCCAGTCTTGTCTGACTCTTCATGATCCCATGGACTGCAACATGCCAGACCTCCCAGTCCCTTACCATCTCCCAGAGTTTGCCTAAGTTCATGTCCACTGCATAGGTAGAGCCTCAGCTTCAGTTTCAACAGTAGTTCTTCCAGTGAGTATTTGGGATTGATTTCCTTTAAGATTGACTGGTTCAATCTCTTTTTGTCACATTTTTTCCAGCCAAGAAGAAATTGTCTTCTAATTTCATGGCTCCAGTCACCATCTGCAGTGATTTTGGAGCCCAAGAAAAGGAAATCAATCACTGCTTCCACATTTCCCCCTTCTATTTACCATACTTCAAATATGCAGATGACACCACCCTTGTCGTAGAAAGTGAAGAAATAAAGGGCTTCTTGATGAAAATGAAAGAGGAAAGTGAAAAAGTTGGCATAAAACTCAACATTCAGAAAACTATGATCATGCCATCCAGTCCCATCACTTCATGGCAAATAGATGGGGAAACAATGGAAACAGAGAGATATTTTATTTTCTTGGGCTCCAAAATCACTGCAGATAGTGACTGCAGCTATGAAATTAAAAGACACTTGCTCCTTGGAAAAAAAGCTATGACCAACCTAGGCAACATATTAAAAAGCAGAGATATTACTTTGCCAACAAGGTCCATCTAGTCAAAGCTATGTTTTTTTCCAATAGTTATGTACGAATGTGAGAGGTGGACAATAAAGAAAGCTGAGAGCTGAAGAATTGATGCTTTTGAACTGTGATGTTGGAGAAGACTCTTGAGAGTCCCTTGGACAGCAAGGAGATCCAACAAGTCCATCCTAAAGGAAATCAGTCCTGTATATTCATTGGAAGAACTGATGCTCAAGCTGAAACTCCAATACTTTGGCCACCTAATGCAAAGAGCTGACTCATTGGCAAAGACCCTAATGCTGTGAAAGACTGAAGATAGGAGGAGAAGGGGATGCCAGAGATGTGTGGATCGTATCACCGACTTGATGGACATGAATTTGAGTAATTCAGGGAGTTGGTGGTGGACAGGGAAGCCATGGGGTCACAAAGAGTTGGACAGGACTGAGCAACTAAATTGAACGGACTAATGGGGCTGGATGCCATGATTGGTTTTGCATATAGCTTAAATAAATAGAGTGACAATAAACAGCCTTGACATACTCCTTTCCCAACCCTGAACTATTCAGTTGTTCCAGACAGGGTTCTAACTGTTGCTTCCTCAACCAGTTAGTTGTTCCATGCAGGTTTTTCAGGAGATAGGTAGGATTGTCTGATATTCCCATCTCTTTAAGAGTTTTCTACAGTTTATTATGATCCACAGAGTCAAAGGCTTTAGTGTAGTCAATGAGACATATGTAGATGTTTTCTTGAATTCCATTGCTTTCTCTATGACCCAGAAAATGTTGACAATTTGATCTCTGTTTCCTTTGCTTTTCCTAAACCCAGTTTGTACATCTGGAAGTTCTCAGTTCATGTAATTCTGAAGTCTAACATGCAGGATTGTGAGCATAACCTTACTAGCCTGGGAGATGAGTGCAATTTTCCATTGGTACTGTATTCAGAATTATAAAGATAAGAGAGTCTGTCTGAGTCCATGGTTTGTCACAAATTTTAAGTCACATCCTGCATAAGATTGATCTTATATTTTTAAGTATTCACTTATACAAATAGAACACACATTAGGAAATGTTAAATTATATATTCATAGTACAATATAAGAAACCTAGAATTCCAACTTAGATTTGTGATTGTTTCAACAGGTAAGTTTATTCAGTAGGACATTTTACTAATCCAGTTTAGATAGTAATCTTCTAAAACTATTTCCTGTAAGTGGAAAACATAGGAAAATATGAGTAGCAATATTGATAAGAGAAAAGATATTCTTTATTTTTTATTTTTTTTTATTTTTTGAATTTTCCATCTTTTCTTTTTTTAGGGTTGCCAATCGTTTTATTATTATTATTTTTTTTTTACTTTACAATATTGTGTTGATTTTGCCACACATCAACATGAATCCACCATGAGTGTACACGTGTTCCCAATCCTGAATCCCCCTCCCACCTCCCCCACCACACCATCCCTCTGGATCATCCCAGTGCACCAGCCCCAAGCATCCTGCACCTTGCATCAAACCTAGACTGGTGATTCATTTCTTATATGATATTATGCATGTTTCAATGCCATTCTCCCAAAATATCCCACCCTCTCCCTCTCCCACAGAGTCCAAAAGACTATACATCTGTGTCTGTTTTGCTCTCTTGTATACAGGGTTATCATTACCATCTTTCTAAATTCCATATATATGTGTCAGTATACTGCATTGGTGTTTTTCTTTCTGGCTTACTTCACTCTGTATAATAGGCTCCAGTTTCATCCACCTCATTAGAACTGATTCAAATGTATTCTTTTTAATGGCTGAGTAACACTCCATTATGCATATGTACCACAGTTTCCTTATCCATTCATCTGCTGATGGACATCTAGGTTGCTTCCATGTCCTGGCTATTATAAACAGTGCTGCGATGAACATTGGGGTACACGTGTCTCTTTCAATTCTGGTTTTCTCAGTGTGTATGCCCAGCAGTGGGATTCCTGGGTCATAAGGCAGTTCAATAATAGACAAGATATTCTTTAAAACAAACCTATAAATAAAGACAAAGAAGGGCAGTATATAATGATAAAGGTATAAGTATAAGATGAGGATACTATACTCATTGATATATATGCACCCAATACAAGAGCACCTTAAATGCATAAAAATTAAATATGTTAACAGACATAAAGGGATAAATTGATAAGAATACAATAGTGCTAATAGACTTTAACACTTCACTGACATCAATGGACAGATCTTACAGAAAAAAAATCAAGAAGGCAAGAGATCCTAAATGGCACAACAAAACAGTTGAACTTAATTGATATCTATACGGCACTACATTCCAAAAAAGAAAAAAAAAAATCAAGAACCCATAGTACATTTTGTAGGACAGAACCCATATGATAACACAAAACAAACCTCAACAAATTTAAAAGAATAGAAATTATTTTAGCAATGTTTATGGCAGCAAAGCTATACAACTAGAAATCAACTGCAGAAAGGAAATTAAGAAAAATATGACTGCATGGAAAAAATACAAAACAAAAGTGCCACTAAAACTCAAAGAGGAAAGCACATCAATTCCTCAAGACAAATGACAATTGAAAATACAATCATACAAAAAAATTATGGTGTGCAGCATAATCAATTATAAGAGGGAAGTTCTTAAGAATGCAGGCCTTCCTTAAATAAGAAAATTCTCAAATAAAGAACCTAAATCACCTCCTAAACGAAACAGAAAAAGAAGAACAAACAAAATTTTAGGTCTGTAGAAGGAAGAAAACAATAAAGACCACAGAGAAAATAAATACAATAGAAGTCAAAGGGGAAAAGAGAAAAGATCAATAAAATCAAAAGTTCATTTTTTAATGGATAAACAAAATTGCAAAATCTCTAGCCAATTTCACCAAGAAGAGAGAAGACCCATATTTAAAACAAAACAAAACAAAAAACATAAGAAATGAGAGAGGAGAAATAATAACTAATACTACAAAAATTAAAAAGAAAAAGAAAAGAAAATACTATGTGTATCCCTTTCACTTCCTACACCTTCCCAGTGTTCTAGGTGTTGCAGAACCCCAGGTTGAGTTTCCTGGGTCATACAGCAAATTCCCATTGGTTATCTATTTCACATATATATGTCCATGGAAAGTTCAAGAGGGAGGAGACCTATGTTTACATATTCATGTTGATGTATGGCAGAAACCAATGAATATTGTAAAGCAATTATCATTCAATTACAAATAATTAAATTAGAAAAGAGAAAATATTATGAAGAATTATATGCCAACAAATTAAACAACCTATAAGAAACGGACTAATCTCTAGAAACATACAGACTGCCAAAATTGAGACAAGAAACAGATAATTTGAACAGACTGATCGTAGAAGCCAAATAGAATCTCCTTAAATATATATATATATATATATATATATATCAAACAAAAGTTGAGGACCAGATGGCTTCACTGCAGAATGCTACCAAACATACAAGAAGTTATACCTACACTTTTTAAACTATTCCAAAAACTTGAAGAGGAGGAAACACTCCCAGAGTCTATGAAGTCCTTACCTTGATACCAAAATCCAGACAAAGACACTACAGAAAAGAAAATTATAGACCAATATATTTGATGAATATAGTTTCAAAAATCCTAAAAAAAAATATTAGCAAGCAAAATCCAACAACACATAAAATAATCATACACCAGGATCAAATTGTGTTCATTCCAGGGTGGCAAGGATATTTCAATACATGCAAATCAATCAATATGATATATCACATCAACATGAAAAAAGACAAAAACCACAGGAGCATCTTAACAGGTGAACAAAAAAATTGATAAGTCAAGCATTTGATCTAATTCAACATTCATTCAATATAAATATTCTTACCAAAGTGAATATAGATGAAACATATTCAATATTGTTAAAGCTATTTATGACAAACTCAGAGTCAACATAATACTCAGTGGTGGAAGCTGAAAGTCTTCCCTCTAAGTTATGGAACAAGACAAGGATTCCCACTCTAATCACTTTTATTCAATATAGTATTGGAACTTATAGCTAAAGCAATGACCAAGACAAAGAAGTAAAAGTTATCCAAATTGGAAAAGAAGAGGTAAAATTGTCATATGCAGATTACATGATTCTCTATGTAGAAAACCTTAAAGACTCCATAAAAAACTTATCATAACTAATGAATAAATTCAACTAGGTAGCAGGATATGATTAATATGCAAAAGCATGCATTTCTTTATATTAACATGAAATATTATAAAGGGAAAGTGGAAAAAAATATTTAAAATTGTATTAAAAATACCTAGGATTAACCTAATCAAGGAGGTGAAATACTTCACAATGAGAGCTACAAAACATTTATAAGGAAATCTGAACATAATTCAAAACCATTAAAAGATAGCCTATGCTACTGATTCATAAGAATTAATATTGTTAAAATATCCATAAAATCACAAAACATCTAAGGATTTAATGTGATCCCTATCACATTACCCATGATGTGTTTATGTGGACCAACATGAGACTCAGAGTTCCCAAAGCAATCTTAAGGAAAAATATCAAGTGCATTTCAGTTCAGTTGCTCAGTCGTGTCCTATTCTTTGCGACCCCATGGACTGCAGCATGCCAGGACCCTCTGTCCATCACCAACTCCTGGAGTCTACCCAAACTCATGTCCATTGAGTCAGTGATGTCATCCAACCATCTCATCCTATGCCATCCCCTTCTCCTCCTGCCCTCAATCTTTCCCAGCATCAGGGTCTTTTCAAATGAGTCATCTCTTCTCATCAATGACCAAAGTATTGGAGTTTCAGCTTCAACATCAGTCCTTCCTATGAATATTCAGGACTGATCTCCTTTAGAATGGACTGGTTGGATCTCCTTGCAGTCCAAGGGACTATCAAGAATCTTCTCCAACACCACAGTTCAAAAGCATCAATTCTTTGGCACTCAGCTTTCTTCACAGTCCAACTCTCACATCCATACATGACCACTGGAAAAACCATAGCCTTGACTAGATGGACCTTTGTTGGCAAAGTAATGTCTCTGTTTTTGAATATGCTATCTAGGATGGTCATAACTTTCCTTCCAAGGAGTACACGTCTTTTAATTTCATGGCTGCAATCACCATCTGCAGTGATTTTGGAGTCCAAAAAAGTAAAATCTGACCCTGTTTCCACTGTTTCTCCATCTATTTCCCATGAAGTGATGGGACCAGATGCCATGATCTTCATTTTCTGAATGTTGAGCTTTCAGCCAACTTTTTCACTCTCCTCTTTCACTTTCATCAAGAGGATTTTTAGTTCCTCTTCACTTTCTGCCATAAGGGTGGTGTCATCTGCATATCTAAGGTTATTGATATTTCTTCTGGCAATCTTGATTCCAGCTTGTGTTTCTTCCAGTCCAGCATTTCTCATGATGTACTCTGCATATAAGTTAAATAAGCAAAGTCTCTGTACAGCCTTGATGTACTCCTTTTCCTATTTGGAACCAGTTTGTTGTTCCATGTCCAAAGTTGAAGGCATAACCTTCCCAAAGATCAGGCAATGCTACTGTAATCAAAGTAACATAGTTTTGGTACAAAAACAGAGGCCAGAATAAACCTACACACCTATGATTAATTAATTTTTGACAGAGGAGCAGGAATATACAATGAAGAAAAGACTCTTCAGAAAAGTCTCCTCAGCAAGTTGTATTGGGAAAGCTGAACAGCCTCGTGTAAGTCAATGAAATTAGAATGCTCCAAATACACACCATATACAAAAATAAACTCAAAATAGTTTATATACCTAAACATAAGAAGTGAACCATAAAAGTCCCAGAAAAGAGCATATCCAAAATGTTCTCTGACAGATTATATCAAGCTTTCTTAGATCACACTCTATGTAAAAGCAAAATTAAACAAATTGGACCTAATTAAGCTTAAGAGTTTTTGCACAGCAAAGGAAACCATAAAAAAGAAAACATACAAATGGAAGAAAATATTTGCAAATGATGTATCTGATAAGAGATTAATTTCCAAAATCTAAAAACAGTTCATACAACTCAACATCAAAATGTAAAGAACCTAATCAAATATGGAGAGAAGATCTAAATAAACATTTCTCCAAAGAAGACATATATGTGGTCAACAGGTACATGAAACAACGCTCAACATCACTAGTTATTAGAGAAATGGAAATCAAAACTATGATGAGGTGTCACTTCACACCACCAGAATGGCCATCATCAAAAATTCTACAGATAGTAAATTCTGGAAAGGATGTGTAGAAAAAGGAACTCTCCTACAGTCTTGGTTGGAATGTAAATTGATGCAACCACTATGGAGAACAGTATGAAGTTTTCTTTAAAAATGAAAAGTACTGTGGTCTTCCCTGGTAGCTCAGCTGGTAAAGAATCCACCTATAATGCAGGAGACTACAGTTTGATTCCTTTGTCAGGAAGATCCCCTGGATAAGGGTTAGGCTACCCACTCCACTATTCTTGGGCTTCCTTGGTTTGCTCAGATGGCAAAGAATCTACCTGCACTGCAGGAGACCTGGGTTCGATTTCTGGGTTGGGAAAATCCCCTGGAGGAGGGCATGGCAACCCATTCCAGAATTCATGCCTGGAGAATCCCCATGGACAGAGAAGCTTGCTGGGCTAAAGTCTATGGAGTCACAGAATTGGACACGACTGAATGAATAAGCACACACACAGAAGTACGCTATGACCCAGCAATCCCACTTCTACATACATATCTGAAAAAGATGAAAACTCTAATTAGAAATGATACAGGAACCCCAATGTAATCATTGTAATAGCACTAAATTCAAGAACCAAGACACACAAGTAAACAATGTTCATCAACAGTTGAATGTATAAAGAAGATGTGATATATATATATATATATATATAATGAAATATTAATGATCCATAAAGAATAAATATTGCACTCTTCTGAAATATTAATAGACCCTAGATATTGTCACACTGAGTGAAATAAGTCAAATAGAGAAAAACAAATATTATATCACTTATATGTGGAATCTAAAAAATTATATTAATAAAATATTTACAAAACAGAGTCAAACACATAGAAAACAATCTCTTGGTTACCAAAAAGTGGAAAGGAGAGTGGATGAATTAGGAGTATGGGATTAATAGATATACACCATTGTTATAATAGATAAGCAACAATGATATCCTCCATTGCACAGGGAACTGTGTTCAATATCTTATAGTTATCTAATATGGAAAAAATCTGAAAAAATATATGCAGGAATCATGTTGCTGTACACCTGAGGCTAAAAGAATATCTTAAGTCAACTATATTTCAGCTTTTTTTTTTTTTTTTCTGAAAAATGGAACAAAAATCTTGAAATCCAGAACACTAGGGAGATACCTGCAAGAATAATTTCTATCTTTTGTTGTTTTGTTTTTTTCTGGGTAAAAATTGGATTAGGATGGTAGCTTTGACAATAGTAAAGAAGAAGCACTAGAGATGTGTGCAAGATAAATAACATCAAAACAGTGAAGAAGTAGGAAACTGTAAAACGAAAACAAAAATTATACATTTAAGCTAATTCACTGAATGTTCTGTCTTGGCACATATAATGAAAATCAGGTTGGCATAAACGTGGCTAGACATAGATGGGAAACTTGCAGGCATAAGAATCTGGTGACTCCAAAAGATGAGCAAGGCTCTCTGGTGTTTTTTTTTTTTTTTTTTTTTTCTCTTACATGAATCACAACAATGTTATTATTTTACAGGTATAAAAAAATGTCATTTTCAAGAAAGTAAGGTAATTAAAATAAGCTTATAGTCTTAAGGAGTAAATCTTCTAAAAATGTGGTTTTATACTATTCCATAACATGAGAATTACCTGAGGTACACATTAAAGATTTAAATTCATGGTCAAGGATCCATGAATCTGTCATTTGATTACTATTTTTGTTGATTTTTAACCCACACTGAAGTTAAGAACAGCTGCAAGAGCTTCAAAGCTAGCACATGTGAAACTCTTTAATTAACTTTATTTGGCATCTGTGAAAATATGCTTGGTGGACCTCCCGAGGCAGAGGGCATGGGTGAGCAATGGTCTCAGAGCAGCTGAGGTCAGAAAATCCTTCCTGCATTTTGAGGCCATTCACTCCTCCCTTTGATTTCTCCTGACCAGTGGCTACCAACAGCAGGGATACTAAGAAAGATCCTTTCTTGGGAGAAACAGGGCTCCTGTGGGGCCCATCTTTGTCTCAGGGAGCCCAAACCTTCCTTAGAAGACCTGACAGTCTGGTATGCTTCCATCCACCCTTTTGTCTCTCCTTCACTCAGGTCCCATCTGTTTTCTCCATGTAAGTCTTTTCCCCGGTAGAGTCCTTACATATTTGATTATTTCTTGGTTTCTACTTTTTGAAAAATCCAAACTATTTTTTTCACTTTGTATAAACTATGATGAATATAGTTTCAATCTTACTAATGACACCTGGTTTATGTTTTTATAATGCATATAGTTGTATTGCTTTAGAATCCTTGATGTAGCATTTACAGTATAATTCCCTAGTAATAACCATAACACTTACTGAATACTTCTGAAGGACCAGGCTGAATTCTAAGTACTCTATATTCATTATTATGATTAGTGTTGTGCTGGTAAAGAACCTTTAAAAGGGATCTTTTAAAATAACATTTGCCAACTATTGTGGTGAAAAAAACTTCGACCATGGCCAATTTCAATTTATTAACAGGATTAACAACTAATTGGCTTAGTTCTTTAATATTTAACACTTGGTTCTTGAATGTTGGTAGAAGCCTGTCTGAATACATGAGATTAATTAACAATCTGTATAATTTTTCATGTAACATTTTAATTCCAACTCTATTGTTGAAGATGAAATTAGAAAATTTCTCTCAGATTACTAAAATTAAGTTTATGAGCCTTGACAAAATCAAAGTTACCATGATTTGTTTTTTCTTAGTTAAGTCCAGTTTTGAGGGTGGATGGGGTGCAGGCTTAGATTTTTGAGTCAGCTACGTATACTTCAGGTCACCTGATACATGCACATATATTGCACACGTATTTAGTTACAAGGCCTCCATTTGTACTGACCTTCATTCTCATTGTATTAATAGAAATCAGCTACTCACAACTTATACAAATGGTAATTGTTGTCCTTATTAACTGCTCAGGTGTGGGAAGGGTAGGATGATGGTTGACCACAAAACAGGAAACTGGTCACTTGAAGCTGAACTACTTAATAGGGCTTTTTCATGTCCTCCATATACTTAGTCTCCTTAAACAGCCCACATATAAATGTAAAAGTTTATCTAAAATGGACTGTCTTTTCCATAGAGGAAAGGGGGTCTAATGGATATATAAATAGAGTATAATAAAAGGTTGATGATATAATGTGATTTCTGCATAAGAGTGATACATATTAACAGAAACCTAAGCTGGGGAGCTTCTTAAGTTTTAATGCATTGAATATCAGCATTTAATGAGATCTGTCAGGATTTTTAAGAACCAGAGAAAATTGGCTACAGAGTTCAAATGCAAAAAGCAATTTTGTATTCTTTCTTTCCTCAGAATATTTCTGGCTAAGGATAAGGTTCTAGTTCTACCACATTGTAAATAAGTAGTTAAAGTGTTAGTTGTTCAGTTATATCCAACTCTTTGTGAGCCCATGGACTATAGCCCACCAGGCTCCTCTGTCCATGAAATTCTCCAAACAAGAATGTTGGAGTTGGTGGCCATTCCCTTCTCCAGGGGATCTTCGCAACTCAGAAACTGGACCTAGGTCTCTCACATTTTGAGAAGATTCTTTACCTTCTGAGCCACCAGGGCAGCCTGTAATGCTACAATAATGAAAGCAGCATGCTAGGCGTTAAGATTAGAACTAGGACAAAACTGACAGTTTAGAAAAAGATCCAGAATTATGTATAGATTGGGCATATGATAACACAGGCACTTAAAATCTGTGGGAAAAAAGATTATTTAATAAATCACTTTGTGACAACCATTTCAGAGGAAAAATAATGCTGAATTCCTACATCTAAGATCAAAATAAACTCCAGATGGGAAAAAAAAAAAAAAAAAGAGAAAGAAAATGAGGCCAAAGAAGTTCAACATAAAAATAAGAACAGTTTACATTTAAAAAATAATTTTAGAAGTGACAAAATATATATATTTTTAATAACAGAAAACAAACTCTGTAAGATGTAAAGTTTAGAAACGTGTCTTCATTAAAAAATATTTTTAAACAAATTCCTATTGACAAGAAATCAATAATAACATAAAGATAGGATTTTGAGATTATTTCATTTGATTCCTAATTTGAATGACAAATACTTCACATTGTGATGCTGTGTTAAGTCCAAACCCTCTGGCCACATAAGTGAACACATTAGGTTCTCTTTCTCCTGAGTTGCACGGTGGATGCACATTTGACACTACTCCCTCTGTTTGGGGAAGGGCTTGATCAAGGGGAGAATTCAGAGAAATGAGCTTGGAGTTTATCACCTGGAATAGGGGTAGCATTATGATTACATGGGGTGAGCCCTGGTGGCTCAGTGATAAAGAATCTGCTTGCCAATGTAGGAGATGCAGGTTCAATCCCTGGGTTGGGAAGATCCCTTGAAGAAGGAAATGACAACCCACACCAGTATTCTTGCCTGGAGAATCATGGGGACTGAGGAACCAGGCCAACTATAGCCCATGGGGTTGCAAAGAGACAACCATGACTGAAGCGACTGAGCACACAGGCATGCACCATTGTCTGGATTTGAAGGGTTTCCTTAGTCCTTTGTTTTCAGGGCTGTGTCTTTTCAGTGATCTTATTGTTGTTATAAACTTGATGTTTCTCATACATTTATTTTCTATAACTCTCAGCCCTCTATGCAACCTTCAAACATACCTTAATTTGTTAGCTTATTCTTTTCATCTCAATATCTTAACAACTATTAGAAGCAAGATGATCAAGAAGAAGATAGAATTCTAAAACAAAATTATACTTTATAATTCTCCTATCCAATTAGCCACCTTTGTACCTGGAGTAGAAATTATAAGAATCTGTTGTGATTAGGCCAGTAGCATAAGGGATACAGAGAGGAAGTTGATAATTTATTGCCAAATTATCATATAAAAGGCATATTTATTATTAATAGCTTTAAAGCAAAAGCAATAAATTACACACACACACACACACACACAGAAATAGTAGTGTAAAGTATTAACATCTGTACAAAGGTGCTATGGTGAAACCTCAGAGGGTAACAGGCAGGAAGGCCAGAGGTCCCCAAGCAGAAAGAGGAAATAAACTACAAATGGCAGATTTCTTTTTGCTTTTTGTTTTCTTGTCTATTGATGAAACCAGTTCTGCCTAAAACTAACATTTTATTTTTTCTTTTCTCAAATCTTGGTCTGATAATGGCTCAACAAACAAGTATTCCTGTCAATTGTTTTATGGCTGGGGGATGACACACCTCATGCCATCCTACCTCAAAAATGCATATTGTGGGAGAGGGAGCTGGTGAAACTCCCTCAGCCTTGAGATGTTTCTTTTATCTGATTAATAGCTTTCTAACAGACATAAAGCACCTTGCTAAAAACTAGCAAGGGGGCACTCTTTCTGACTCTTCTTTACTTCTATGTCAGAAGCTTTCCCTATCTCTATTATACTTTAATAAAACTTTGCTACACAAAGAGCTCCAAGAAGTCAAGCCTTACCTCTGACCCCTTATCGAAATCCTCTCTTCTGGAGGTCACGAATCCCAGCTCGCAGCAGCAACATTTCAGACCCAATACATATAAATATATATTTCTATGTATTTATCCATCTGGATCACTATGGTTTTTCGCCTTGCTTCTTAGAGGACAACTTTAGTTAGCTAAGAACAATAGCACTTTTAAATTGACAATTAAAGTCTCAATATATGACACTTCTTTGTAATTTGTCTAAACATGCACTAATATCTTTTCTCTTGGCATCATTAGTTTAATTAAAATTGGTTTGAGTTATAATCCTTAAAGTTGAATAATCATTAACTTGTTATGGCCATTGACTGATTTCTAAAGAGATAATTTCCCATTATAATATGCACAATTATGCAGACCACTGAATATTATTTCTGCATCTCAGAAATTCAAACTTGATGGTCTGATTCAATAAAAGATTTAAAGCATTACAGTAGTGCATTCAGTGAAGCTCTTCCCATGTTCCTCATTTATTCACATGTCTTTAACCATCCACTTCTTTTCTCAGCCTTCATGAACCAGCTTGAGATTTTCTCTAGCTTGTTTATTTTTTATGCATTCTTAAAACAGAAATGATGTAAGGAGTTCCATGACAATGTGGCCACATTTCTTATGTTTTCTCCCAAAGGACTTGTTGGAGATGTTTCTTAGCTTGGTTATCATAAATTTTTTTTGACATCTGACATTGAAGTTTAATTCTACATAGCTTGGAGGAATCTAAGCAAAATGGTAAGAATATGAGGTAAATTTTAGGGCAATTTCTGTCTTTCTTTTTTCACCTGCTCAGTCTTTTCCTGAAAATGTGAATATATATTCCATTTTCAGGAAATGAAAGTGGAATATATATAATATTTCATATTCCCTCTTTCTTCACAACCTGATCCTGTGTATAATGAGTCAATATTTCCTAATCAGCATTGATTACATAAATTGTGGGCTCAGTGAAAATTGAAACTGCAAGGCCTCCTGTTCAAAAAGCAGGAAAGAACAGTGGAGCTTTAAGGCTTTAAAGTATAAAACTTTTTCTTTCCTTCTGCAGTCTCTATCTTGATTTGAAATGGTGATTTTTATATTTAATGTTGTAAGTAAAGGAACATGTTTATTATTTTATTGAATTTTATTGTTAATTTTTATTGTTTAATGCCAATTTAGAATGCAACTATGCCAACTGTAAAATACACTTTTTGAAAATATTTAACAACTGTGTGGGTATATTAAAATTGCACAGTCTGTATTCATTAGCTTGTACATGGATATGTATTTACTCTAAAGAACAGTGAAAACTCTGCCCACAAATATCTCATCTGTATTTTTGTCCAGTTTTATTGATAGATAATTTATATAACACTATTTTGTAAGTTTAGAAAATACAGTATAATGTGTTGACTTGCACATACTGTGAAATGATTACCACAGTAAATTTAGTTAACATCCATCATCTCATATAGATACAAAGGAAAAAAAAATGCTTTTTTATTTTGATGGCAATTTTTAGAATTTACTCTTTGTAGTTCTCAAATATACCACACAACATTGTTAACTGTAGTTATAACCTTATACATTAAGGTCACATTCCCAGTACTTTTTTACGTGGTAACCACAAATCTTATTTCTTTTTTTATGAGTTTGGTTGTTTTGGTTGAGTTCCTTTTTTTTTTTTTTTTTAAGATCCTATCTATACATGAGATGACACAGTCTTTGTCTTTCTCTGTTTGACATTTCATTCAGCATAATGTACTCAAGTTCCATCCATGTTGTCACAAATGGCAAGATTTTCCTCTTTTTTAAATCATTAAACATTCCATATTTTGTATATTTGGCTTTTCTGGTGGCTCAGATGGTAAAGAAAGAATCTGCCAGTAATACAAGAGACTCAGATTTAATCCATGGGTCAGGAAAATCCCCTAGAGAAGGGAATGGACATGTACTCCAGTATTCTTGTCTAGAGAATTCCGTGAACAGAGGAGATTGGCAGTTTATGTATCACATCTTCTTTACCCAGTCATCTGTGGAAGAAGATTTAGATTGCTTTCACATCTTGGCTATAAGGAATATGCTGCAGTGAACATGAGGGCACAGATATTTCTTCAACAGTATTTCATTTCCTTTGGATAAATATTCAGACGTAGATTTGCTAAATCATATGATAACTATATTTTTAATTTTGTGAGGACCTTCGAACTATTTTCCATAGTGTCTGTACCAATTCACATTCTCATCAATGGGGTAAAAGGATTCACTTGTCCTTTTGATAATAGCCATTGTAATGGATGTGAAGTAATATCTTGCTCTGGTTTGAATTGTATATCCCTAATGGCTCGATGGACGTGAGTCAGAGTGAACTCCAGGAGTTGGTGATGGACAGGGAGGGCTGCCATGTTGCGATTCATGGGGTCGCAAAGAGTCAGACACGACTGAGTGACTGAACTGAACTGAACTAAATGACTAATGATATTGAGAAACTTTTCAAGTACCTATTGGTATTGTTTCTGTATCTTCTGTGAAAAATATTTAGTTGAGTCTTTTACCCATTGTTCAACTGCATTATTTGGGATTTTTTGCTAGTATGTGCATGCTAAGTCTTTTCAGCCCTGCCTGGATCTTTGAGACCCTATAGACTGTGGTCTGCCAGGCTTCTCTGTCCATGGGATTCTGTAGGCAAGAATACTGGAGTGGGTTGCCATGCCCTGCTCCAGCGGATCTTCTTGACCCAGGGACTGAACCCATGTCTCCTATGCTGCCTGCAGTGACAGGCAGGTTCTTTACCAGTAGTGCCATTTGGGAAGCCCCAGTAAGTTATGTTTTATTTACATATTATGAGTTCTTTATATATTTTGGATAATAACCTTTTATTTTATATATGCTTTTCAAAGATTTTTCCATTTCTGTATTTTTTTTCATTGATCATTTCTTTTGCTCTGCCTCATCAGTTTTTATATCATCTCTATTCTACCAACACTGCCTTCAACTTACTGATGAATAAGGAGAAAAATAAAAGAAAAGAAACCATGGGTTGCTCTATCTTTGTCTTTCCTTCATTATTTTCTTTTTCAGCATAAATGATTAGTTAATATAAGGAAAAATGATTAATAAATGATATGATACAGTACCTTAGTTATTCAAAATATGGCATTGCCTTCTTTCCAAGTTGGAAGCAAGTCATTGTTTCAAAAAACATATTTGTCTTGAGGGCTGTCAGTGTTTCTACTTAATCATAGATATAACATCCTAAGTTTGTGCTCCCTTTGAGTCTCCTTGAATTCCACGAATTGTGGATCTATAGAAATTCTGTCTTCATGGGATATCTACAAGTGTTACATGAAAACAAGATGGCAAGGAACAATGAAAACATATTGTATGTATCTCCTCTGCTTAAATATGTACTTCATTTATGTATCAGACTTCATCTACAAAATACAATTCAAAAGATAAAATTGTTGCGAGACAGCAAGAGCAGAGATATTAAACCACATGTGGAGTCCTTCTGAATAAAAGGTCCTATGTAACTGTAAGCTTCCCCGGCAGCTCAAAGGTTAAAGCATCTGCCTGCAATGCAGGAGACCTGGATTTGATCCCAGGGTTGGGAAGATCCCCTGGAGAAGGAAATG
Organism: Capricornis sumatraensis; assembly: GCF_032405125.1. NCBI lineage: Eukaryota > Metazoa > Chordata > Mammalia > Artiodactyla > Bovidae > Capricornis > Capricornis sumatraensis. The sequence goes on from NC_091084.1 coordinate 5,167,705, forward strand.
GCAACCCACTCCAGTATTCTTGCCTGGAGAATCCCATGGATGGAGGAGCCTGGTGGGCTACAGTCCATGGGGTAGCAGAATCACACACGACTGAGCGACTTCACTTTCACTTTCATGTAACTGAACAGGTTATCTACCCATGAAGCCAGAACCTGTCTCTTATTCATTCTTCATGACTTAGTTCAAAAGTTAAAACATCATGGATCCCAATAATTGCTGTTTCCTTTATTTCCATATTAACATATGCAGATAACTATTACTATAAGTTCATGCAGCAATTTATAGCTAGTATTTTACTTATTTGGTGCTTCATCCTAGTATTAGATTGTTAGCTGCTTCACCTTCGTATCCTCAGTTCAGTTCAGTTCAGTCACTCAGTCATGTCTGACTCTTTGCGACCCCATGAATTGCAGCACGCCAGGCCTCCCTGTCTGTCCATCACCAACTCCCGGAGTTCACTTAAACTCAAGTCCATTAAGTCAGTGATGCCATCCAGCCATCTCATCCTCTGTCATCCCCTTCTCCTCCTGCCTCCAATCCCTCCTAGAAGCAGAGTCTTCCAATGAGTCAACTATTCGCATGAGGTGGCCAAAGTACTGGAGTTTCAGCTTTAGCATCATTCTTTCCAAAGAACAACCAGGGCTGATCTCCTTTAGGATAGACTGGTTGGATCTCCTTGCAGTCCAAGGGACTCTCAAGAGTCTTCTCCAAACCACAGTTCAAGAGCATTAATTCTTAGGCACTCAGCTTTCTTCACAGTCCAACTCACATCCATACATGACCAATGGAAAAACCATAGCCTTGACTAGACGGACCTTAGTTGGCAAAGTAATGCCTCTGCTTTTGAATATGCTATCTAGGTTGGTCATATCTTTCCTTCCAAGAAGTAAGTGTCTTTTAATTTCATGGCTGCAATCACCATCTACAGTGATTTTGAATCCTAGTGTTGGCTTAATAGAAATTATTTAACACATTGTAGTGGCTTAAGAATATTGAATTAATGAATTATCATAAGAATAAATTAATGAAATTTTAAAGTAAATAAATTATGTTCTTATTTATAGTATATGATTTATACTTTAAAATAAGGATTTTATTTTAAAGTGACTAAGTGATATCAAGGTGGAATCAAATGTATCTATGTACTATGAAGTGTTTTCAGTGTGCTAAAAATATTGTATGGAAGTGGTGTATTGTACCTCATCAGAACATATCTATAAGGAACAATAAGAACTATCATTTACTTGAAATCTAGCATACCCATAGAAAGTGAGTTGTCAGAAGTCACACAGATACTAAAGGAAAACATTTAGATTGAACTGATCCCAAGTCTAATATGCATTTCACAAACTCCAGTGGTTTTCTGATACCTCATTATTAGCTAAGTACATATTTTAGAAAAAAAAAAAATGTGCTCTGCTGTTTCCTTTAATTTTTCATTCTTTTTTTTTTAATAGAGGTGTGAATTTCTTCTTTAAAAAAGAAAAAAAATATCTATTTTAATTGGGGGATAATTACTTTACAATATTGTGATGGCTTTTGCCGTACATCATGAATCAATAGTTATACATGTGGCCCCCCATCCCTAACACCCCTCCCATTCCCTCCTTTTACAAAACTCACTACTTAGTCTTGACCCATTTGGACAAAGGCATTCCTGGAGTTGCCCTGACTCATCTTGGAATGTCTTCTCCTCTTCTTTTCACTAAATATTATCCTTTCTTTGTAGTTTAGGTCAAGTCCTTCTCTCCATAAAGCTTTTTATAAAGATTATTCTAATGATCTCTTTTTTCTCTCTGACTCAGGTAGTATTTATAGTTTACTTTGAAATCTAGCAGACATATGCCCTTGATTAATTTATTAATTTATATAAACATTTTGAGAACCTATTAAGTGTCCAATACTATTATTTGTGCTTGGAGGATATTAGCTAATACATAAGCTAAAAAAAAAAAAAAAAACTCAAATTTTATGGAGCTTATTATGAACATTTATTTTTATGTATTTTTCTTTGCTCTCTAGTGTGGTGTTTGACAGAGGAGTTTTATTTCTTTACCTTTAAAGTTCTCACAAAAAAGTGAAAGTGCTACATTATAATATGTATAATGTTTTGAATTTTAATACAGTGTTAATAATTTAGTAAATATATAGTTAAGTAACTGGACTTTTGATAACAAAACATTACCCAGGTATTAATGGAGAAGTTTAATTTTAAATATTGCATGCATCCACATAATTATTAGTAAATGTTTTTATAGTCAAAATTTGATACCTTAGCATATGCTATGGGCATTGGATGTTTTAATTCTTTCAGTAGTCCAATTAAATAAATATAATTACCATTTATAGAACAGGCCTTGGAGGCTAATCAAGTTTTCTGAAGCTATACGGTTTTTAAATGCCAGGACTTGGATTAAAACTCAGATATTTCTAAACCAGAAGGTATTCTGTTTACCAAAATACCATAAATACTACACAACTAGGAAGTGATAAAATGAACTAGGATGGGAGCTTAAGCCATTTATGTGCATCTCAGACATTTACCCAGATAGATGGGTAGTATGAAATTTCATTTTAATAGGTAACTTCATGGCAGATACAACAGCTTTAATGCCCCTCACTCTTTACATGAATACAAAACTAACTAGAGACAGAAATACACATATGCATATAAGAATAAAAGCATTTAATGAAAAGAGTCTTCTTATAACCTATTCTGTGTCTATTGAAAATGTAGATAACAGCATAAAGCTCTAGGTTACAGGCTTCACAAATGTGGCATAAATGAAGTGATCTGTTACTGAAAGAGTGTAGTATTCAAAAATTATTACAGTGATCTATGCCTATGCATTGTCACTTTCCTGATGTTTCTGCATCTTGGAAATTTGAGAGGTTAGAGTCTTTAGCTGGAATGAAACTTGACACTTGTGTAGAGAGATACGCAGTGTGGCATGCTGAAAAAGAATAATGTAAGCTTGGAGTCAGTTAGATACCTAAGTTCAAATCTAATAAAAGCCATTTTTAGCTGTGAGATTTGACTGTATGATTCTAAAATTCATCATACTGGTTAATACAATGGAAATAATTGAGATCTTAATAAGATTAAAAATAATTTGTGGGAAGTCCTTGGCATGTAATAGATATTCAACAAAGAGCAGCCACTATTATACATCCTAACTCAATCATTCTTGTCTGGAAATCCACCCACTTTCATTACTAGGGAACTTGTTTTCATTTCTCATAGCCCAGTAATACTGTCCATTCCCCTTTTAATGTCAGCCCTAGGAATTCAGAAAGAATTAAAGGTTCAGCCTTTGCCTGTTAATATCACTTTTCATCTGCTTGGTAATAGCACTTTCACTTATGCATACTTACCTTTCCCATTATCATGATCACAAGACTGTTAGCTCTGGAAGGCAAAAACTGTCTGATTCATATTTTTTATCACTAGATGTTTGGAGTTCCTACTCTGTCAATAAATATCATGTGCTATATGCTGATGCCACATTTTGACAGTGATGTTATGTCTGAAATCAAACACTAGCTTAAATCATGGAAGAACCTGGTAACTTTGGATTATGTGATACAAATGGTTTCTCTGAATACATACCTCAGTTTTAATTGGAATAACAATAGATGACTTTAATGAAGTTTTGAAGCTTTGGGAAGCCATAGGATGATAGAGATAGATGGGATTTTAAGATCACCTGGCTGGTCCTTTGAAAATGGCAGAGGATAAAGGCATGTGCTCATCTCCTCCTGTGAGAGCACCAAAATCACAGCTAGCTGTTGAACAACCGTCGACAACAGGATGCTGGAACCTACCAAAACAAAGATACCCCAAGTCCAAAGACAAAGAAGAAGCCACAGTGAGATGGTAGGAGGGGCACAATCATGATAAAAATCAAGTCCCATACCTGCTGGGTGGGTGATACACAAACCAGAGAACAATAATGCCAAGGAAGTTCTCCCACTGCTTGTGAAGGTTCAGAACCCCACATCAGGCTTCCCAGTCTAGGAACCCAAGAAAGGGGCTGGGAATTCCCAGAGACACTGATCTTGAAGCCCAATGGGATTTGATTACAAGACTTCCACAGGTCTGTAGGAAACAGAGATTTCAGGCTTGGAGAACCTGCACACAAACAAAACATTTTGTGCACCAAGACTCAGAGGAAAGGAGCAAGGCAGCAGTAACCCCGTAGGAAACTGAACCAAAACCACCTCCTAGTGTTGGAGGATCTACTGTGGAGGCATGGGTCAGCAGGGGCTCACCACAGCAACAGGGGTACTAACAGCAGCTGCCTGGGAGTGTCCCCTTTGACATAAATATACTTGGAGGTCACCATCCCAGATGAAGGGACAAGATAAAACCCCAGAAAAACAGCTAAATGAAGTGGAGACAGGTAACATTTCAGGAAAAGAATTCAGAATAATGATAGTGAATATGACTCAAGATCTCAGGAAAAGAATGGAGGCAAAGATTGAGAAGACGCAAGAAATATTTACCAAAGATCCACAAGAACTAAAGAACAAGCAAACAAAGATGAATAATACACACGAGGGAATCCATAGCAGAATAACTGAGGCAGAAGCATGGATAAATGACCTGGAGTACAGAATGGTGGAAATCACTGTCACAGAACAGAATATACAGAAAAGAATGAAAAGAAATTAAGGCAGTCCAGGAGACCTCTGGGTCAGCATTAAATGCACCAACATTCACATTATAGGGGTCCCAAAAGGAGAAGAAATAAAGGATCTATGAAATATTTGAAGAGATAATAGCTGAAAACTTCCCTAACATGGGGAAAGAAATAATTAACCAAGTCAGGAAGCATGGAGAGTCTGAGGCAGGATAAACCCAAGGAGCAACACATCGAGACACATAGTAATCAAGCTGAGAAAAATTAAAAACGGAGATCAAATATTAAAAGCAACAAGGGAAACACAACAAACAACATATGGGAACTCCCATCAGGCTATCAGCTGATCTCTAAACAAAAACACTACAAGCCAGAAAGAAATGGAATGATATATTAAAGTGATGAAAAAGAAGAACCTACAACCAAGAATACTCTACCCAGCAAGACTCTCCTTCAGAGTTGATGGAGAAATCAAAGCCACACAAGCAAAAGTTAAGATAATTCGGCACCACCAAAACAGCTTGACAACAAATGCTAAAGGAACTTCTCTAGGCAGAAAATGAGAGAACAAAAAGCACTACCTACATAAAATAAAACCAAAATAATTAAGAAAATGGTAGTAGGATCATGTATATCAATAATTACCTTAAATGTAAATGGATTAAATACACAATCCAAAAGACATAGACTGGTTGAGTAGATGCAAACATTTGCACGTATGCACTTCCACTTCCCACATCACCCTTCTTGACCCCCTAAATTTTAAGTAGTTATTTTATATTGCTAGGTTAATCATGTTCTCATTGTAACTTGCAATTGTAATTATCTTTTATTTTTGGTTTGGTTTTTGGTTGTGAAAGCTGATAAACATCTTTTACTATTTTGACTATGTAACTATTACTCACTTAGTACCATTGTGTTATGATTGGTCAACAACAAAATTGTAGAATTCTACCTCACCAAAACTGCGATTTAATAGAAAAACCTAAACTTAGTTTTAAAACTCCAGATGCATATCAGAATAATCTTGGAACTTTTTAAAAATGCAAATGCCCAGGTATTGCTTTTTTTTCTTACTGCCAGAGATACAAACTTGTTTCCAATAAGTGGCCATGTTAAGAAAACTGCTGGACTATATGATGATATTTTACTTTTATCTACTTTGTTTCACATTTTCTATTTCATATTCAGTGCTTCCACTTCATTTAGTTAATGTTTTTCAATTTCTCCATCTCTGTTTATTTTTTGTTGTTGTTGTTGTTGTTCTTTCTCATGTCTTTATCAAGCATAGTAGAATACTTTTTGTATACATATATATATAATTCATATAATATACATGTACTTTAGACAATTTATAAATTTCTTTGCATAAGTAAAAAGCTTATTAAAAAGCAAAGACATGACTTTGCCAAAAAAGGTTCAGCTAGTCAAAGCTATGGTTTCTCCAGTAGTCATGTATGGATGTGAGAGTTGGACTGTAAAGAAAGCTGAGTGCAGAAGAGTTGATGCTTTTGAACTGTGATGTTGGAGAAGACTCTTGAGAGTCCCTTGGACTGCAAGGAGATCAACCAGTCCATCCTAAAGGAGATCAGTCCTGGGTGTTCATTGGAAGGACTGATGTTGAAGCTGAAACTCCAATACTTTGGCCACCTGATGCGAAGAACTGACTCATTTGAAAAGACCCTGAGAAAGATTGAAGTCTCGAGGAGAAAGAGATGACCGAAGGTGAGATGGTTGGATGGCATCACGGACTCAATGGACATGAGCTTGAGTGAACTCCAGAAGTTGGCAATGGACAGGGTGGCCTGGCATGCTGCAGTCCATGGGGTCACAACCAGCTGGACACGACTGAGCAACTGAACTGAACTGAATAGCCCATGACATTTTGATCCACATGTTTGACTTAGTATGAATAGAATGCTAGATTTATAAATTTAAAAATATATATGCAGCAAGAAACAAAGGTTTTCCACATAGCACAGGGAACTACAGTCAATATCTTGTAATAACCTATAATGGAAAAGATTTTCAAAAGAAGCATATGTGTATAAGTATAACTGAATTACACACACAAAAAAATAATTCTACTTTTTGAAATTTAGTAATGTTTATATTTTTGCTAGTTTTTCTAAATGCCCTGTGGACATCTAATAACAATGTATGAGATTTAAAATGTAAGTATATTTTATATGATATGATTAATATAAATTAAGTATGAGTCTATTATATTTATTAATGACATCATTCAAGATGCTCCTATTCTTATTTTTCAGCACTCGATAAACTATTTACAGAGAAATGTTAATGTGTCTCACTATTAACATATTTTTTTTTCTTTTTCTTTTATTCTGACTTCTGCTTTTTGTATCTTTGTTTCTTTGCTGTTAAGGTGTCAATGGCTTATGATGTCTATCTTCTTTGTGAATTGTACCTTTATCAGGTACAATTATAAAATTATTATTATAAAAATATTCATCTGTTTCATTTAAAATAAATAACTTAAAAAATAATAAAGTAAAAAAAATAATCTGGACAAATATTGTCAATTTATAATTAGAAAACTGTATAATAACTGAAATGTTTAATAACTGAGACACTTAATAACTTACCTAAGTGCAAATATTGTTAGAAATAATTTAAGATCCAACTTCCACTGAGTGCCATCACTGAGGCAATTGTTTTATGATCATTATGCACCTTGTTAACATATATTTTTTTTTTTCACTAAAGTTAATGCTTACTACTCATAACACTTAATTGATTTTTATAATGACCCTCAGAAGTAGAATAAAATTTGGATTCAAAGTATAGATAAAGAAAGAAATGCTGAGAGAGGCTGAATCTTTAATTCTGTATCAGAGAAACTTACCTGCAGGGGCCATGCATGAAGCCCATACTTGATTCTTTAAACTGTGTTCTTTCACCATATCTCACTTCTGTACCTAAATTAACCCAATCCTATAGAGGTTTTGCTGTTGTTGTTCTTTAGTTTTGCAATCAATTACTAAATATTATGTTTTAAAGAGGATTTAGATTCATAGTATAATTGAGCAGAACGTACACAGGTGGATATTTTGCCTTTTTTTTTAGTACACACACACACACACACACACACACATACATCCTTCCCACCAGAGTCTTGCATTGGTTACAAAGGATGAACCTGGAATGATACATCATAATTATCCAAAGTCCTTAGTTTACACCAGGGTTCATTATTGGTGTTTTACAAACTATGCTGCTGCTGCTGCTGCTGCTAAGTCACTTCAGTCATGTCCGACTCTGTGCAACCCCATAAATGGCAGCCAGCCAGGCTCCCCTGTCCCTGGGATTTTCCAGGCAAGAACACTGGAGTGGGCTGCCATTTCCTTCTCCATTACAATCTATGGGTTTTGACAAATACATAATGACATGAATCCTTTACTGCAGTAGCATACAGAATAGTTTCATTTCTCTAAACTTCCTCTGTGTTAGCCAATCATCCTTCTCTCCTTCCCAACCTCTGCTGCTGCTGCTAAGTCGCTTCAGTCGTGTCCAACTCTGTGCGACACCATAGACGGCAGCCCACCAGGACCCCCCATCCCTGGGATTCTCCAGGCAAGAATACTGGAGTGAGTTGCCATTTCCTTCTCCAATGCATGAAAGTGAAAAGTGAAAGTGAAGTCGCTCAGTCATGTCCAACTCTTAGCGATCCCATGGACTGCAGCCTACCAGGCTCCTCCGTTCATGGGACTTTCCCAACCTCCAGCAACTACTAATCGTTTTACTGTCTCTATAGCTTTGCCTTTTATAGAATCTCATATGGTTGGAATAATACAACATGTAGCCTTTTCAGAATAGTATCTTTCACTTATTAATATGCATTTAAGTTTACTTGATGTATGTATAGCTTGAGAGCTCAATTATTTTTAGTGCTGAATAGTATTCCATTGTCTGAATGTACCACGGTTTATTTATTCATCGTGTGAAAGATATATTGGTGTCTTCCAAAATTTGGCAATTATTACTGAAACTACTATAAATATCCATGTGCAGGTTTTTGTGTGGATGTAATTTTCTATTTTGGGGGGTAAATTCCAAGGAGTTTGTTAATTTTTGTAAGAGATTTCCAAACTGTCTGACAAAGTAGCTGCATCATTTTGTGTCCCCATGGCAATGAACATGAGTTCTTGCTCCACATCCTCAACAGCAGGTGCCATTCTAACAGATGTTAGAGTGGTTTGTCATGTTTTAATTTGCAATTTTCTAGAGACATATAATGTTAAATATCTTTTCATGTGCTTATTTTCTATTTTTATATATCCTTTGATGAGATATCTATTTAGGTTTTTGGCCTATTCTTAACTGAGCTGTTTATTTTCTTAAATTTGGTAAGAGTTCTTTCTATATTTTAAATAACAATACTTTATCAGATGTATCATTTCCAAATATTTTCTTACTCAATGACATTGTCTGTCACCAAACAGAAGTTTTTAATTTAAATGAAATTCACCTTATTATTTGCTTTTTCATGTATCATGTGCCACTGTTATACCTAAAAGACTTTTGCATACTCAAATATCTCTAAGTTTTTTCATATGTTAACTTCTAAGAGTTTTCTAGTTTCACATTTGATATTTAGGTCTTCTGATCCATTTTAAGTTAATTTATGTGAAGATAAGTGTCTAGGCTCACCTTTTTGCATATGCATATTCAGTTATTCCAGCCAGCATCATTTGTTTAAAAAACTGTCTTTGTTCCATTGTAATATTTTTGCTTCTTTGTCAGAGATGAGTTGACCATGTTTCAGTTCAGTTCAGTTCAGTCACTCAGTCATGTCTGACTCTTTGTGACCCCGTGGACTGCAGTATGCCAAGCCTCCCTGTCCACCAGCAACGCCTAAAGTCCACCCCAACTCAAGTCCATTGTGTCAGTGATGCCATCCAACAATCTTATCCTCTGTCATCCCCTTCTCCTCCTGCCCTCAATCTTCCCAGCATTGGGTCTTTTCAAATGAGTCAGCTTCAGGTGGCCAAAGTATTGGAGTTTCAGCTTTAACATCAGGCCCTCCAATGAACACCCATGTTTAGAGAGTCTATTTCTTGTCATTCTATTCTGTTATTTTTTGGACCAGTATCAACTATCTTGAATTGTTTTCGTTGTTCAGTTGCTAAGTCATGTCTAACTCTGCAACCCCATGGACTGCAGCACACCAAGCTTTCCTGTCCCTCACCATCTACTGAAGTTTCCCCAAATTCATGTCCATTGAATTGGTGATGCCATCCAACTACCTCATCCTCTGTCTCCCTCCTCTCCTTCTGCCTTAAACATTTCCGAAGATCAGGGTCTTTCCTTGATGAGTCAGCTCTTCACATCAGGTGGCCAAAGTATTGGAACTTCAGCTTCAGCATCAGCCCTTCCAATGGGTATTCAGGATTGATTTCCTTTAGGATTGACTGGTTTGATCTTCTTGCAGTCCAAGGGACTCTCAAGAATCTTCTCCAGCACCGCAATTTGAAAGCATCAATTCTTCAGTGTTCAGCCTTCTTTATGGCCCAACTCTGACATCCATACGTGACTACTGGAAAGACCATTCCTTTGCTTATATGGACTTTTGTTGTCAAAATGATATTTTTGCTTTTCAACACACTGTCTAGTTTTATCATAGCTTTTCTTCTAAGAAGCAATCATATTCTACTTTGATTATTAGTCACCATCCACAGTGATTTTAGAGCCCAAGAAGAGGAAATCTGTCACTGCTTCCACCTTTCCCCCTTCTATTTGTCCTAAAGTTATGATACCAGATGCCATGATCTTAGTTAGTTAGTTATTTATCTTAAATATTGAGTTTTGGCTAGCCTTTTCACTCTTTCCTTTCACTCAAATAAAGAGGTTCTTTAGTTCCTCTTCACTTTCTTCCATTACAGTAGTATCATCTGCATATCTGGTATTATTGATATTTCTCCTATCTGTTTAAGAGTTTTTCATATTTTGTTATGATATACTGTAGTTTTATAGTAGCACAAGTAGTGCTAGTTCTCCAATTTGTTCTTCTGCTTCAACATTGCGTTGGTAATTCTGAATCTTTTGCCTTTCTGTATAATCTTTAGATAAGTTTGTTGATATCCACAAAATAACTTACTTGAATTTTGATGGGGATGTCATTGAAGTCCCATGTCAAGTGGGAGTAATAAGGTAAAAATAAATTTCTGTAAGAACAACTATCATTTGAGGTTTTGGAAGTAAGCCATGGAGTAAATTTCTTTAAAAAGGAATATGTTTAGATAAGATTCAAGAGGATGGCTTAGAAAGATTCTAAACTTACCTCCTCCCACAGACACAACAACTCTATTACTGCATATGGATTAATTCTCCTGAAATTGATCTGAAATCAGGATAAGCAGTGTCTTCAAAACAAAACAAAAAAGGACAGTATCTTGGTGGTTAGAAGAGCAGAGAGATGGACTTACAAAAGGAAAATCAACACTCTGTCCATGGTAACCCTCATATAGGAAGGATTACAAAAGTGCAGTTATTTTCCCTGGGGAGCAGATGAGTTAACCTCCAAATCAGATACCCCACATCTTGGATCCTGCACCAGAAAGATGGCCCCCTCACAAACACATGTCTTTGAAACCCAATACGAAATATATTCAGAAAAACTATAGAGTTTCAAGGCTTCCCTCATAGCTCAGTTGGTAAATAATTCACCTGCAATGCAGGAGACCCTGGTTTGATTCCTGTGTCAGGAAGATCTGCTGGAGAAGGGAAAGGATACCCACTCCAATATTCTTGGGCTTCCCCTGTGGCTCAGTTGGTAAAGAACCCGTCTGCAATGCAGGAGATCTGGGTTTGAACCCTGGGTTGGGTGAATTCCCCTGGAGAAGCAAAAGGCTATCCACTCCAGTATTCTGGCCTGAAGAATTCCATGGACTGTATAGTCCATAGGGTCACAAAGAGTCAGAAATGACCGAATGACTTTCACTTTCATAGAGTTTCAGGAAACAAATCCTCCACTCTTAATAGAACCGTGTGCAGACTCAGTTAGCCCATAAAACAACATGAAAACACCAAGTTTAAAAGCACAGGGACAACAAATGAATGAGGACCCACTTACTAATCTTGAAGCATGTGCTGGAGAGGCAGGGACAAGTAGGGAAACACCCTGGGAACAGAGACACTCCCTGTCAAGAATAATTTTTTCAAACAAAAGACATCAGGAAATTGCATAATGATAAAGAAATCAATCCAATAAGAAGATATGACTTTCACAAATGCACTTAATGAAGGAGCACCAAAGTGTATAAAGAAAATTTTAATGGACTTAAAAGGAGAAATTTAAAACAACACAATGATAGTAGGAAACTTTAAAACCTCATTTTTATCAATGGTAGAGCATTCCTACAATAATTTAATAAGAAATGCCATTTCAGATTAGATATTTAGAGTTAATTATTATTTATAGAATATCCCATCTGAAGGCATCAGAATACACATTTATCTTTCAAGGGCTCATGGATCATTATCCAAGAAACATTACATGTTAGTCACAAAACAACTCTCAGTAAAATAAAGGAGACTGAAATAACAGCAAGCATCTTTACCAATCACAATGACATGAAACTAGAAATCAATCACAAGAAAAAGCAACAAAAAATATGCTACCAAACAAGTAATGTGTCATCAAAAAAGAGGAGAAATGAAAAGCATGTAGAAAGGAACAAAAACAAATACAACATACTAAAATCTGTGAGATGCAGCAAAGTTGATTCTGAGAGGGAAGATTATAGCAAGACAGGTTAACCTAAAAAAAATATGAAAATGTCCCCAAAATAATATGACTTTACACATAAAAGAGCTATAAAAAAGTACATAGTGAAAATTTAATAGGAAGAAGGAAATAATAAAAACCAAAGCATAAATAAATAAACCGGAGGCCAGAGAAGTAAGGAAAAAGATCAATAAAATTAAGAGCTTGTCTTTCAAAGTATAAAATTGACAAAACTTTAGTTAGACTATGCACAACAAAAACGAGGATTTAAATAAATAGAATCAGACAAGAAAGGGAAGAAATTACAATACAACACAGCAATAAAAAGACCATCACACACAGTAAAGTAATTTTCAAAATTCTCCAAGCCAGGCTTCAGCAATATGTGAACCGTGAACTTCCCGATGACCAAGTTGGTTTTAGAAAAGGCAGAGGAACCAGAGATTAAATTGCAAACATCCACTGGATCATGGAAAAAGCAAGACAGTTCCAGAAAAACATATATTTCTGCTTTATTGACTATGCCAAAGCCTTTAACTGTGTGGATCACAATAAACTGTGGAAAATTCTGAAAGAGATGGGAATACCAGACCACCTGACCTGGCTCTTGAGAAGTCTGTATGCAGGTCAGAAAGCAACAGTTAGAACTGGACACGGAACAACAGACTGGTTCCAAACAGGAAAAAGAGTATGTCAAGCCTGTATATTGTCATCCTGCTTTTTTAACTTCTATGTAGAGTACATCATGAGAAATGCTGGGCTGGAAGAAGCACAAGCTGGAATCAAGATTGCCAGGAGAAATATCAATAACCTCAGATATGCAGATGACACAACCCTTATGGCAGAAAGTGAAGAGAAACTAAAAAGCCTCTTGATGAAAGTGAAAGAGGAGAGTGAAAAAGTTGGCTTAAAGCTCAACATTCAGAAGAAGAAGATCATGGCATCCGGTCCCATCACTTCATGGCAAGCAGATGGGGAAACAGAGGAAATAGTGTCAGAATTCATTTTTGGGGGGTCCAAAATCACTGCAGATGGTGATTGCAGCCATGAAATTAAAAGATGCTTACTACTTGGAAGGAAAGTTATGACCAACCTAGATAGCATATTCAAAAGCAGAGACATTACTCTGCCAACAAAGAGTTGGACTGTGAAGAAAGCTGAGCACCGAAGGACTGATGCTTTTGAGCTGTGGTGTTGTAGAAGACTCTTGAGAGTCCCTTGAACTGCAAGGAGATCCAACCAGTCCCTTCTAAAGGAGATCACTCCTGGATATTCTTTGGAAGGAATGATGCTAAAGCTGAAACTCCAATACTTTGACCACCTCATGCGAATAGTTGACTCATTGGAAAAGACTCTGATGTTTGGAGGGATTTGGGGCAGGAGGAGAAGGGGATGACAGAGGCATCACCAACTCAATGGACGTGAGTTTGAGTGAACTCCGTGAGTTGGTGATGGACAGGGAGGCCTGGCGTGCTGCGATTCATGCTGCAAAAATTTGGATATGACTGAGCGATTGAACTGAAACTGATCTGATGAGATAGCTATGAACAATTAAATACCAACAAATTGGACAATAAAATTGGTATAGAGAGGCTATATTACAACATAATAAAGATTTTACATGATAAACCAATGGATACCATCATGCTCAATGGTGGAAAGCTGGAAGATTTTCCTTTAAGATCAAGAACAGAGGAAGAATATCCACTCTCACCTCTTTCATTTGACATAATAATAAAAGTCCTGACTACTGCTGCCATCCATGATGCTTGAAGGGGCCACTGCACCGTTACACCTCCATATTAAGGAGATAACATAGGGTGAGGAAAGAGACAGACAATATCCAAACTAAAAACAGCCTCTTAGTTTCATACAAGATGTAGAAGGAACTGGAACTCATCCACTGTATTGAAAACATCAAAATGAAAACGAAATGCTGAACAGTAATCAACAAATGAGACTGTAACCAACAAAAAAATATATTTTACACTTAAAGACAAAGAAGCCACAGAAAATGGTGGGAGACTAATTTGGCTATAAAATCAAATTTCATACCTGCCAAGTGGGCAACCCCCAAACTGGAAAATAATTATATCACAGAAGTTATCCAACATGAGTAATAGCTCTAAGTCCCACACCAGGCTACCTAGAGTGGAGGTCTAGCAATTGAAAGGGGAGTTCTAAGACCATTTGATTTTGAAGCTCAGGAAGGCTTGAGTACAGGAACTTCTTAGAATTGAAACAAATACTCCACTCTTGGAAAGCACACACAAAGTTTCATATGCACTGGAACCAAGCACTAAACAGTGACTCTGTAGAAGTCAGGGCCAAAACTACCAGTGAGCCTTGGAGTGCCTTTGGACAGATGGGAGTTGTGTCTGGGGTAAGGACACTGGTGACAGAGATCTCAGGATTTAGGGATTGGCATGAGCTCTCCCAGATGTAAACATTTCGGCTCCAAGACTCAGTCCCATCCAATAGACTTCAGATTCTAGTTCTGGGACACTTCAGGCCCAAAAACCAATAGGATGGGAACACAGCCACAATCATGAACAAACAGGTTGTCTAAAGTTATATTGAGCTTACAGATATTTCTAAGCATACTACTTGTCACAGCCTTCCCCCTAGAGGGCAAAAAATCCAATTCCACCCAAAAGTTGGCAAGCACTAGTCCTTCCAACCAAGAAGCATGTATAACGCCTCAGATCAATCTCACCCACAAAAGGGAAGTGACAAGAAACAAGAGGAACTACAATCTTGAAGCTTGTGGAAAGGATACCATAAATACAGAAAGTTAGACAAATGAGAGAACACAAAAATATCGTCCAAAAAAAGAAACAAGATAAAAACCCAGAAGAAAAACTAAAACAAAGATGTCTACTCTCACTACTTTTATTTAACATAATTTTGGAAGTCCTAGACATGGCAAACAGAGAAAAAAAGAAACAGAACAATACCAAATTGGAAATAAGAAATAAAGGTGTCACTCTTTGCAAATGACATGATGCTACATACAGAAAATTCTAAAGATGCTACCAGAAAACTAGAGCTCATCAATAAATTCAGTGAAGTTTCAGGATGCAAAATTAATACACATAAATATGTTGCATTTTTATATACTAACAACAAAAGATCAGGAAGAAAAATTAAAGAAACAATCAAATTTACTGTCTCTAATAAAAATAATAAAATACCTAGTTATACATTTACCTAAGGAGGCAAAAGACCTATACTCTGAAAACTATGACACTGATGAAAGACCATGGAGATGACACACACAGATGGAAAGATATACTATGCTCTTGGAATAGAAGAATCAATAGAGTCAACCTGACTATACTCCCCAAGGTGATACATAGATTTAATGCAATTCCTATTAAATTACCACTGGCATTTTCATAGAATTAGAGCAAGAAATTTAAAATAAGCATGGAATCACAAAAGACCCAAAATATCCAAAGCAATCATGGCAGGGGAGGAGAATGGAGCTAAACAAATCAGGGTCCCTGACTTCAGA
This sequence comes from Capricornis sumatraensis, assembly GCF_032405125.1. Classification (NCBI taxonomy): domain Eukaryota; kingdom Metazoa; phylum Chordata; class Mammalia; order Artiodactyla; family Bovidae; genus Capricornis; species Capricornis sumatraensis. Next base: position 5,183,615 of record NC_091084.1, read on the forward strand.
CTACACTATAAATCCATAGTCATCAAAAAAGTATGGTTCTGGCAGGAAAAAAAAAAAAAAAACAGAAATATAGCTGAACAGAGCAGGATAGAGAGCCCAGAAAAAAACCCAAGTATCTATGGTCAGCGGATCTATGGCAAAAAAAAGCAAAGAATATACAATGAAGGAAAGGCAATCTCTTCAATAACTGGTGCTTGGAAACTTAGACAGCTATATGCAAAATCATGAAATTAGAACATTCTATAACATCATACATAAAAAATAAACTCAAAATATATTAAAGACCTAAATATAATGCCAGATATTACACAACTCTTAGAGGAAAGCGTGCAGAACACACTTTCACATAATTTGTAGCAATACATTTATGGATACACCTTCTAGAATAATGATGATAAAAATCAAAATAAACAAATGGGACATAATTAAATTTAAAAGTTTCTCACAGCAAAATAAACCATAAAAAATAAGAAAAGACAACCCACAGAATGAGAGAAAATGAATCAGTCAACAGAGGATTAATCTCCAAAATATGTAAACAGCTCATGTAGTTCTGTATTTAAGAAGACAATCAAATAGTTAAAAAAAAAAAAAAAAAAGAACAGATGATCTAGATAGACATTTCTCCAAAGAAAACATACAGATGGGGAAGGGGCACCTGTTCAGAGGCTAAACATTAAAAATTAGAGAAATGCAAATTGAAGGTACTATTAGATATAATCTCACAGTAGTACAAACGGCATCATAGAAATATCTACAAACACAAAACGCTGGAGAGTGTGTGGAGAAAAGGTAACCCTACTACATTATTGGTGGAAATGTAAACCAAAACTTCCAGATGTTCAAGCTGGGATTAGAAAAGGCAGAGGAACCAGAGATCAAATTGCCAACATCTGATGGATCATAGAAAAAGCAATAGAATGCCAGAAAAACCTTTACTTCTGCTTCATTGACTACACTAAAGTCTTTGTATGGATCACAACAAACTATAGAAAATTCTTAAAGATATGGGCGTACCAGACCACTTTACCTGACTCCTGTGAAACCTCTATTGAGGTCAAGAAGCAACAGTTACAACCGGACATGGAAAAACGGACTGGTTCAAAATTGGGAAAGGAGTACACCAAAGCTGTACTTATATAAAGCCACCCTGCTTACTTAAATTATGTGCAGAGTGTATCATGTAAAATTCTGGGCTGGATGAAGCACAAGCTGGAATAAAGATTGCCAAGTTAAATATGAAAAACCTCAAATATGCAGATGAAACCACCCTTATGGCAGAAAAAGAAGAGGAACTAAAAAACCTTTTGATGAAGGTAAAAGAGGAGCATGAAAAAGCTGGTTTAAAACTCAACATTCAAAAAACTAAGATTATGGCATCCCATCCCACCTCTTCATGACAAATAGATGGGGAAACAATGAAGACAGTGAGAGACTTTATTCTTGGGCTCCAAAATCACAGCAGATAGTGACTACTGCCATGAGATTAAAGGATGCTTGCTCCTTGGAAAAAAAGCTATGACAAACTTAGACAGCATATTAAAAAAGCAGAGACATTACTTTGCTGACAAAGGTCCAAATAGTGAAAACCAAGATTTTTCCAGTCGTCATGTATGGATGTGAGAGTTGGACCATAAAGAAGGCTGGCCATTAAAGAATTGATGCTTTTGAACTGTGGTATTGGAGAAGACTCGAGAGTCCCTTGGACTGCAAGGAGATCAAACCAGTCAATTCTAAAGGAAATCAACCTTGAATATACATTGGAAAGGTTAATGCTGAAGCTGAAGCTCCAATAGTTTGGCCACCTAATGCAAAGAGCCGACTCATTAGAAAATACCCTGATGCTGGGAATGATTGAAGTCAGGAGAAGAAGGGAAACAGAGGATGAGGTGGTTGGATGGCTTCACTTACTCACTGGACATGAGTTTGAGCAAGCTCTGGGAGATAATGAAGGACAGGAAAGTATGATATGCTACAGTCCATGAGGTCGCAAAGAGTCGGACATGACTGAGCAAATGAACAACAACCACTATGGAGAACAGTATGGAGGCTTCTTAAAAGCTAAAACTAAAAACACCATACACTCTAGGCATTCCATGCATGGGCATATCTCCAGAGAAAATCATTATTTAAAAACATACATGCACCCCAATGATCACAGCATCTGTATTTGCAATAGCCAAGAATAATATGCCAACTTAAGTATATGTTGACAGAAATAGGGAAGAAGATGTGGTCCACCAATACAGTAGAATATTTCTCAGCCATTAAAAAGAATGAAATAATGCCATTTGCAGCAACATGAATAGACCTGGAGTCTATCATACTGAGTGAAGACAAATGTCATATGATATAATTTGTATGTGGTATTTTAAAAATGATAGAAATGAACTTATTTACAAAACAGAAACAGACTTTGAATAAAAATTTGTTTTTCAACAGGTAGTGTGGTGGAGGTGGGGAACAAATTAAGAGTCTGGTATTAGCATATATACAGTACTATATATAAAATAGGTAATCAACAAAGAACTACTGTATAGCACAAGTAACTCTGTAATAACATATATGGGGGAAAAATCTGTAAAAGATCCTTAAAAAAATAAAAGTATTAACAACCATAATCAGAATATAAAAAAGAAATAAAAAACATCAAATTCAGAAAGAAAGAAGTAAAACCATCACTATTTGCAGATGTCATATGTAAACTTAAAAAAAGGGGAGGCTCCATAAAATGTTAGCATTAATGAGTTATTCAGCAAACTCACAGAATATAAAATTAATATACATAAATCAAATAATATACATAATTATATATATAAATATACATAATAATATACATAAATACAAAAAATAATACATAAAGTGTTTCTATGCACTAAAATTGATTATCAAAAAATAAGTAAGCCAAATTTCAATTGTATCAAAAAGATTAAAGCATATAGGAATTAGTTTAACTATTGACCTGAAAGATATGTACATTGAAATGTATGAGATATTGATGAAATATTTTGAAGTATACACAATAATGGAAAGATATTTTGTGCTCATCCTTTGAAGGACTTGGATTGTTAAAATGTTCATAATACCCAAATCATTTTATAGAATCAATGCAATCCTTATTAAACTTCCAATGGCCTGATTCACAGAATAAGAACAAATAATTATAAATATGTATGAAACTACAGAAGATCCTGAATAGTCAAACTACTACAAAAGTACATGTTAATAGCACAAAAATAGAAACACAGATCCACAGGACAGAGTGGAAAGCCTAGAAATATACTCACATATATATGAATATCTAATCTATGACAAAGAAGCAAAGAACATACAATGGAGAAAGAGAGGTCTTTTTGTTTTGTTTTGTTGTTTGATACAGTGTACTGAAAAACTGGACTGCCACATGCAATAGAAGGAAACTACTATCTCATGACACATGTATACATCAACTCAAAACTTAATGTAAGACCTGAAACTATAAAATTCCTAGAATAAAACAGATCTCATTGACATTGGTTTAGCAATATTTTTGTGTATCTGTCTTCTGAGTTAGGAAAAACAAAGATAAAAATAAACAAGTGAGACTACATTTAACCAAAACCCTTTGAGCAGTAAAAGAACTCATAATCAAAGTGAAAAGGTAATCTACTACATGGGAGAAAATGTTTGTAAACCATAAACCTGAAAAGAGGTTAATATCCAAAATATATAAAGAACTCATATAACCCAACAGCAATAAAATAGGCAGTCTTATTAAAAATATGCAGATGATCTGAATAGACATTTTACAAAGAAGACATACAGATGGCTACATGAACATAAAAAAGATGTCCAACATTACTTATTCTAAGGAAAATGCAAATCAAAACCACATTTGCATGTCACCTCACATCTCTTAGAATGACTATTATCAAAAGGACAGTAAATGACAAATGTTACCGAGGATATGGAGAAAAAGAGAAACTTGTACACTGTTGGTGGGAGTGTAATTGAGACATCTACTATGAAAAAGAATTTGGAAAATCCTTAAAAAATTTAAAAAAAAATGGAATTACCACCTCTGGCTATTTATCTGAAGAATCTGAAAACACTAATTTAAAAAGATATATGCACGTCCATGTCTATTGTAACATTATTTACAATGGAAAAGACAAGGAGACAACCTAAGTGTCCATATATGGATGAATAGATGAAGACAATCTGATGTATATTTTCATCGAAATACCCCTTAGACGAAAAAAACAATAAAATCCTGCCATTTAAGACAACATGGATATGCCTTGAAAGTATTATGGTAAGTGAAATATGTCAGACAGTGAAAGGCAATTAGTACTTATATATATGTGTGTATATATATATATATATATATGTGTGTGTGTGTGTGTGTGTGTGATTTTATAAAATTGCTCATATATATGTTACTGTATATATAGATATATGTGTATATATGTAATATATATATTATACATATACATGTACATTATTATCACCAAGGGACCTATCCAAGAAGATAAAACAATTATAAATATGTACATAGCTAAAATAAGAGAATTAAATACACAATGCAAATATTAGCAGATATAATGGGAGATATTTACAACAACATATTAATATTACGAGGCTTTAATACCTGACTTGGAGAATTTACTTTACTAGTGTGTGAGATGAGTGCAATTGTGCAAAAAGGAGTACATCAAGGCTGTATACTGTTACCCTGCCTAATTAACTTACATGCAGAGTACATCATAAGAAACGCTGAGCTGGAAGAAACACAAGCTGGAATCAAGATTGCCAGGAGAAATATCAATAACCTCAGATATGCACATGACACCACCCTTATGGCAGAAAATAAAGAGAAACTAAAAAACTTCTTGATGAAAGTAAAAGAGGAGAGTGAAAAAGTTGGCTTTCTGCTGCTGCTACTGCTGCTAAGTCGCTTCAGTCTAAAGCTCAGTATTCAGAAAACAAAGATCATGACATCTGGTCCCATCAATTCATGGGAAATAGATGGGGAAACAGTGGAAACAGTGCCAGACTTTATTTTTTTGGACTCCAAAATCACTGCCGATGGTGATTGCAGCCATGGAATTAAAAGACACTTACTCCTTGGAAGGAAAATTATGACCAACCTAGGTAACATATTCAAAAGCAGAGACATTGCTTTGCCAACAAAAGTCCGCCAACAAAGGTCCATCTAGTCAAGGCTATGGTTTTTCCAGTGGTCATGTATGGATGTGAGAGTTGGTCTGTGAAGAAAGGTGAGTGCTGAAGAATTAATGCTTTTGAATTGTTGTATTGGAGAAGACTCTTGAGAGTTCCTTATACTGCAAGGAGATCCAACCAGTCCATTCTAAATATCAGTCCTGGGTGTTCATTGGAAGGACTAATGCTGAAGCTGAAACTCCAATACTTTGGCCACCTCATACGAAGAGTTGACTCACTTGAAAAGACCTCGATGATGGGAGGGATTTGGGGCAAGAGGAGAAGGGGACGACAGAGGAGGGGATGGCTGGATGGCATCACTGACTCGATGGACATGAGTTTAGGTGAACCCCAGGTGTTGTTGATGGACAGGGAGGCCTCGCTTGCTGTGATTCATGGGGGTGCAGAAAGTCAGACACGACTGAGTGACTGAACTGAACTGAACTGAATAGCTGACTTATGTCAACAGAAAAATCATCTAGACAGAAAATCAATTAAAAAATTCATCTTTAAGAACACATTAGATTTTATGGATTTAATATATATATATGTAGAACATTCCATCCAAAAGCAACAGAATGCATATTCTTATGAAGTACAAATGGACATTCTCCATGATAGATCACATGATAGGCTACAAAACAATTTTCAGTTAATCGAAGAAAACTGCATGTGAAGCATCTTTTCTGACTTCAGTGCTCTGAGACTTAAAATCAACTACAAGAAAAAAAAAAACTGCAGAAAGCACAAACACATCTAGGTTAAACAAAAAAACAACTGAACAACCAATGGACCACTGAGGAAGAGAAAAATAAAAAAAAAAAAATACTAAGAGACAGGTGCAAATGAATCCATAATGATTCACAACATAGAGAACACTGAAAAAGCCTTTCTAAGAGAAATCTTAGCCTTACAATCTTAGCTCAGAAAACAAGAGAGTTCTCAAGTAAGCAACTGAACCTCAAACTTAAAGAAACCAGCAAAAAGGAACAGACCTAAAGAGACTAGTAAAAAGAAAAAAAGAAAAAACAACAACAAAACCCAAAGATAGTAGGACAAACATCATAAAGATAATAGTAGAAATAATTAAGAGACTAAGACACTATAGAAAAAATCAATGAAACTAAGACTTAGTTCTTTGACATGACACCATAACACTCCTAGAAGAGATCATAGACAAAACAATCTCTGACATAATGTTAAAAATGTTTGTTTGTTTGTTTGTTTTAGATCAACTTCCCAATATAATAGAAATAAAAACAAAAATAAATAAGTGGAACTGAATTAAAATTACAAACATTTGCCTAGCAGAGAAAACCTTCAACTAAACAAAAAGACATGGATAAGAGAAATATTTGGTAATGAAGTAGCTGACAAGGGCTTAATTTCTCAAATATAAAAACAGTTCATACAAAACAGCAACAACAAACCCAAAGAATCTAATGGAAATGGGCAAAAGACCTAAATATACTTTTCTTTAAGAAGACTTACAGTGGCCAACAGGCACATGAAAAGATGTTCAGCATTGCCAATTATTAGAGAAATACAGATTCAATCTACAATAAGGTAGCACTTCACACTGAGCAGAATGGTTAACATTAAAATCTCCACAAAGAACAAATGCTGGAGATGGTGTGGAGAAAGGGGAACCCTACTATACTGTTGGTGGGAATGTAATTTTGTACAACCACTGTGGAGAACAGTATGGAAATTCCTTTAAAAACTTAAAATAGAACTGCACATGAACCAACAATCCAACTGCTGGTCATATATCTGGAGGAAACCATAATTTAAAAAAATACATGCACCCCAAAGTTCAACAGCAGCACTATTTATAGGAGCCAAGATATTGAATCAACTCAAATATCCATTGACAGAGGAAAGGAAGAATATATGGTACATATATACAATGGAATATTACTCAGCCATAAAATAATGCAGTACTTATTAGTAATAAAGTAATAATGAATATTCAGTTCAGTTTAGTCATTCAGTCGTGTCTGACTCTTTGCCATCCCATGAATTGCAGCATGCCAGGTCTCCATGTTCATCACCAACTCCCGGAGTTCACTCAGACTCGCGTCCATCGAGTCAGTGATGCCATCCAGCCATGTCATCCTCTGTCGTCCCTTCTTCTCCTGCCCCCAATCCCTCCCAGCATCAAAGTATTTTCAAATGAGTCAGCTGTTCGCATGAGGTGGCCAAAGTACTGGAGTTTCAGCTTTAGCATCATTCCCTCCAAAAAAATCCCAGAGCTGATCTTCTTCAAAATGGACTGCTTGGATCTCCTTGCAGGCCAAGGGACTCAAGATTTTCTCCAACAACACGGTTCAAATGCATCAATTCTTCGGCACTCAGCCTTCTTCACAGTCCACCTCTCACATCCATATATGACCACTGGAAAAACCATAGCCTTGACTAGTCGGACCTTAGTCGGCCAAGTAATATCTCTGCTTTTGAATATGGAATCTAGGTTGGTCATAACTTTTCTTCCAAGGAGTAAGCATCTTTTAATTTCATGGCTGTAATCACCATCTGCAGTGATTTGAGAGCCCAAAAAATAAAGTCTGACACTGTTTCCCCATCTATTTCCCATGAAGTGATGGGACCGGATGCCATGATCTTCGTTTTCTGAATGTTGAGCTTTAAGCCAACTTATTCACTCTCCACTTTCACTTTCATCAAGAGGCTTTTTAGTTCCTCTTCACTTTCTGCCATAAGAGTATTGTCATCTGCATATCTGAGATTATTGATACTTTTCCAGGAAATCTTGATTCCAGCTTGTGTTTCTTCCAACCCAGCATTTCTCATGATGTACTCTGCATATAAGTTAAATAAGCAGGGTGACGATATACAGCCTTGACGTCCTCCTTTTCCTATTTGGAACCAGTCTATTGTTCCATGTCCAGTTCTAACTGTTGCTTCCTGACCTGCATACAGATTTCTCAAGAGGCAGGTCAGGTGGTCTGGTATTCCCATCTCTCTCAGAGTTTTCCACAGTTTATTGTGATCCACAGAGTCAAAGGCTTTGGCATCCAGAAATATATGTTTTTTTTTCTGGAACTCTCTTGCTATTTCCATGATCCAGCAGATGTTGGCAATTTGATCTCTGGTTCCTCTGCCTTTTCTAAAACCAGCTTGAACATCAGGAAGTTCACGGTTCATGTATTGCTGAAGCCTGGAGAAGGTTAAGCATTACTTTACTAGCATGTGAGATGAGTGCAATTGTGCGGTAGATTGAGCAGTTTTTGGCATTGCCTTTCTTTGGGATTGGAATGAAAATTGACCTTTTCCAGTCCTGTGGCCACTGCTGAGTTTTCCAAATTTGCTGGCATATTGAGCACAGCACTTTCACAGCATCATCTTTCAGGATTTGAAATAGCTCACCTGGAATTCCATCACCTCCACTAGCTTTGTTCATAGTGATGCTTTCTAGGGCCCATTTGACTTCATATTCCAGGATGTCTGGCTCTAGATGAGTGATCACAGCATCATGATTATGTGGGTTGTGAAGATCTTTTTTGTACAGTTCTTCTGTGTATTCCTGCCACCTCTTCTTAATATCTTCTACTTCTGTTAGGTCCACACAATTTCTGCCCTTTACCAAGCCCATCTTTGCATGAAATGTTCCCTTGGTATCTCTAATTTTCTTGAAGAAATCTCTAGTCTTTCCCATTCTGTTTTTTCTTTTTTTTTTTTTTTCCTATTTCTTTGCATTGATTGCTGAAGAACGTTTTCTTATCTCTTCTTGCTATTCTTTGGAACTCTGCATTCAAATGCTTATATCTTTCCTTTTCTCCTTTGCTTTTCACTTCTCTTCCTTTCTGAACTATTTGTAAGGCCTCCCCAGACAACGATTTTGCTTTTTTGCATTTCTTTTCCATGGGGATGGCCTTGATCCCTGTCTCCTGTACAATGTAATGAACCTCCGTTCATAGTTCATCAGGCACTCTATCTATCAGATCTAGGCCCTTAAATCTATTTCTCACTTCCACTTTATAATCATAAGGGATTTTATTTAGGTCATACGTAAATGGTTTAGCGGTTTTCCCTACTGTCTTCAATTTGAGTCTGAATTTGATAATAAGGAGATCATGATCTGAGCCACAGTCTGCTCCCGGTCTTGTTTTTGTTGACTGTATAGAGCTTCTCCATGTTTTGCTGCAAAGGATATAATCAATCTGATTTTGGTGTTGACCTTCTGGTGATGTCCATGTGTAGAGTCTTCTTTTGTGTTGTTGGAACAGGGTGTTTGCTATGACCAGTGCATTTTCTTGGCAAAACTCTATTAGTCTTTGCCCTGCTTCATTCTGTATTCCAAGACCAAACTTGCCTGTTACTCCAGGTGTTTCTTGACTTCCTACTTTTGCATTCCAGTCCCCTATAATGAAAAGGATATTTTTGGGGGGTGTTAGTTCTGAATAGTCTTGTAGGTCTTCATAGAACTGTTCAGCTTCAGCTTCTTCAGCTTTAATCGTGGGCACAGACTTGGATTACCATGATATTGAATGGTTTGCCTTGGAAACAAACAGAGATCATTCTGTCATTTTTGAGATTGCATCCAAGTACTGCATTTCAGACTCTTTTGTTGACCATGATGGCTACTCCATTTCTTCTGAGGGATTCCTGCCCGCAGTAGTAGATATAATGGTCATCTGAGTTAAATTCACCCATTCCAGTCCATTTTTGTTTTCTGATTCCTAGAATGTCAACGTTCACTCTTGCCATCTCTTGTTTGACCACTTCCAATTTGCCTTGGTTTATGGACCTGACATTCCAGGTTCCTATGCAATATTGCTCTTATAGCATCAGACCTTGCTTCTATAATCAGTCACATCCACAGTTGGGTATTGTTTTTGCTTTGGCTCCATCCCTTCATTCTTTCTGGAGTTATTTCTCCAGTGATCTCCAGTCACGTATTGGGCACCTACTGACCTGGAGAATTCCTCTTTCAGTATCCTATCATTTTGCCTTTTCATACTGTTCATGGGGTTCTCAAGGCAAGAATACTGAAGTGGTTTGCCATTCCCTTCTCCAGTGGACCACATTCTGTCAGACCTCTCCACCCTGACCCGCCCGTCTTGGGTTGCCCCACGGGCATGGCTTCGTTTCATTGAGTTAGATGAGGCTGTGGTCCTAGTGTGATTAGATTGTCTAGTTTTCTGTGAGTATGGTTTCAGTGTGTCTGCCCTCTGATGCCCTCTTGCAACACCATCTTACTTGGGTTTCTCGTAACTTGGGTGTGGGGTATCTCTTCATGGCTGCTCCAGCAAAGCACAGCCACTGCTCCTTACCTTGGATGAGGGGTATCTCCTCACTGCCACCCTTCCTGACCTTCAATGTAGGATAGCTCCATGGAAACATACCTCAACATAATAAAGACCATATATGAGAAGCCACAACTGACATCATACTCAAAGACAAAAACTGAAAACATTTCATCTAAGTTGAGGAAAAAGATTAGGATGATATGATACTAAATATGGAAAATTTTGAAGAAACCAACAGAAAACTACTAGTTTATCAATGAATCTGGCAAAGTTGCAGGATACAAAATTAATATATAAAGAATTGAAGGAACAATCTCATTTGCCACTGCATCAAAAAGAATAAAATACTTATGGATATACATATCTAAGGAGGTAAAAACCTATACTCAGAAAACTATAAGGCACTGATGCAAGAAATCAAAGATGACACAAACAGTGGAGAGATATACCATGTTCATGGACTGAAGAATTAATATAATTAAAGCAGTCATATTATCCAAGGTAGTCTACAGATTCAATTCAATCCCTACAAAAATATCAAGAACATATTTTCACAAAATTAAAACAAATAATTTTAAAAATTATATGGAAGCATAAAAGAAACAAACAGTCAAAACGATCTTGAGAATGAAGTACAGAGCTAAAGATATCACACTTCTTGACTTCCAACTATATTACAAAGCTTCAGTAATCAAAATAATATGGTTCTGGCCCAACAGACACATCAATCAACAGAACAGAATAGAGAACAAAGAGCTATGATCAGTTAATCTACTGCACAGGCAGTAAGAATATACAATGGAGAAAATAGTGTCTTCAAAAGATGGTGCTGGAAAAGTCAGACAGTAACAAGTAAAAGAATTAAATTAGACCATTTTTCACACTGCATGCAAAAATAAACTCAAAATGGGTAAAAAACTAAATGCAAGACTAAGAATCAAAATTTTTCTAGAAGAAAACATAGTTAGAAATAATTTGCAGTGACAATTTTTGGATTAAAGCAAAGGAAATAAATGCAAAAATAAACAAATGGGACTTAATAAAAAGCCTTTGCACAGCAGCAGCAAAGATATACATTTAAAGACAACCTATTGAATAGGAGAAAAATATTTGCAATTGCTATGACTGATAAAGGATTAATAGTCAAAATGTGTAAACAGATCAGAAACAATATCAAAACAAACAAACAACATAATTAAAAAACAAAATATAGGCAGAAGGTCAGAACGGACATTTTTCAAAAGTAATACAGATCTCCAGCAGGCACATGAAAAGATGTTCAATATTATTAATTATCAGAGATATGCAAATCAAACCACATGCTATCACCTCATACATGTTAGAATGGATATCATCTAAAGGGACACAAATATCAAATGTTGGTGAGTTTTTAGTGAAAAGAGAAACCATATATATATATACATATATATATATATATATACACATATATACACTTCCCATACTCTTTTCCACAATGGCCACACCAGTTTTGTGGCCATTGTGGAAAAGAGTATGGGAAGCTCTCCAAAAGCTAAAAATAGAACTGCCATGCATGTGTATATGCTAAGAGATCAGATGGTAAAAACTGTCATATAACCCAGGAATCCTACTCTTGGACATATATCTTAAAAATGAAAACACCTAATTCAAAAAGATATAGGCAACCCAATATTTATAGCAGAATTATTTGCAGTTGCCAATATATGAATTAACAGATAGGTGGATAAAAAAAATGTGATAAGTATATATATTCGATGTGATATATATATATATATATATATGTGTGTGTGTGTGTGTGTGTGTGTGTGTGTGTATGTGTGTGTGTGTATGTGTGTGTGTGTATGTATATGTATATATATATTCAGTCACAAAAAGAGAATGAAATTTTATCATTTGCAGTAGCATGGATGAACTGGGAGGGGCATTGACTGGGATGGACTGCTACGGTTTTATAGTTACATGCTTGCTTAGGGATTGGTTTCCACAGAAGATAATCAAATTATTCTATATACTGTACATCTGAAGGAAATACCTCTGACACATTGAAAGGTACTTGGTGTGAGTTTGGTGTAAGAGTGCTGAATATAAGAGGAATAGGCAATTAAAAACATAAGGTCCAATTTCCAAATATTCTTTGAAAAAATGATTCGAGCCTATGTAAATTAAGTGTATTATTAGTACTGAATTTGGGGGTCATGAAAGTAGCAATTAATAATAACTTTGAAATAGAACTGGGCTTGATCCTATCCTCTACTCTGAATTATTGTTGTTGTTGTTGGGTCAGTAAACATTCTGTATCATTGTTTCTCCAGTTGCAAAACCAATCAATAGTACTTGAAACTTTCCAACCACTTTAATATTTCTTACATCAAATTTTATTGAACAGTGATAATATTGTAATTAGCCTCCAATTAAAATAAATAAAATTAAACTTAAAAAACTTGCAAATAATATTTGGATTTGGTTTTTATGATATGGTTTTTACTTATATGGTTTTATAAGTATCTAAAAGAGAATCAAAATCTAAGAAGCTAAGAAAAATATAACTCATTATTATTAATACAAATCTATTCAACATATAATTTCACTTTTTCTGAACTTAATATTTTCATTGTTACTTGGACTGAAAAGATGGGATTATTCAATTCAACATAATTCAACAAATATTTACTTAATGAGCATGCTTTGTATGGAGTACTCTTTTAGACCTGTGAGATGAAGAGATTGTGTTCAAAAAGCTTACAGTTTTTTTACAACAAATGAATGAATATGACAATTATTATAATATAGTTGAAAAATATCACCCAGATCTCCTCCATTGCAAGTGGACTCTTTACCATCTGAGCCACCAGGAAAGCCCTTTATAACCATATTTAGTATATTAAATGACATTAAGAGAAAGAAAATCAAACTGACTTTAGGGACATTTCTGGCAGTCCAGTAGTTAAGAATCTACCTGACAATGCAGAGGACACAGATTCATTCCCTGGTCTGGGAAGATTCCACATGCTGCAGGGCAACAAAGTCCATTTGTTGTAACTACTGAGTTTGTGTGTCCTACAGCACATACTCTGCAGCAAGAGAAGCCAGTAAATGAGAAGCCCACACACTGCAACTAGAGAATAGCTCTTCCTTGCTGCAAGTAGAAAAAGCCTTTATGCAATAATGAAGACACAGTGTAGCCAATAAACAAATAAATATACCCTGCATTTAAAGAAAGGTAATTAAATCTAGTGAAGAAATAATTAGTTTGAAGATATTATGAAGACAGAAATTAGGAGTAGATGAGATAGTGATATTTTACTTTAATTTTACAGCTTACCAGTGAATAGGATCATTTAGGAGATAAAGACAAGCAGGATAAAGATTTTGAATGCTTAAACAGGGGCTTTTGGTGCCTTGGCAATACCTCCTGGCAATTACCTCTATACAGGGTACTTTTTATTTTGGAGCCCCCCCAAATGAAAAGTCTCTCACTGTTTCCATTGTTTTCCCATTTATTGGCCATGAAGTGAAGGGACCAGACACCATGATCTTTGTTTTTTGAATGTTGAACTTTAAACCATCACATTTGCTCGCCTCTTTCACCTTCATCAAGAGGTTTTTTAGTTCCTCTTCACTTTCTGCCATAAGGGTGTTGTCCTCTCCATATCTGAGGTTATTGATATTTCCCCCAGCAATCTTGATTCCAGCTTGTGCCTCATTCAGCCCAACATCTTGCATGATGTACTCTGAATAGAAGTTAAATAAGTGGGGTAAATCAGCATAGAATTTAAATATGCAGTACTAGTGGGTCTTTAAAGGAGACATTTGTGGCAAATGCTATTTATACCCTGCCCACACCCCTTCAACATTTAAATTCTATATGCCTAATTTACTTAACACAGCCCTTTATGAGATATTTATCTTTTGACCAAGAAAATATTTCTTCTGAACCTCTCTACTTTTGGTAAAACAGTCTGCCCGGTAACCCTCAATGCACTTCCCAAGTGCAAGGTTGAAATCATTATACAAGGTCATGCTTTATTACTCCAACAAACAGACTGATATAGGGACAGAGCTGACATACAAGTCAGATTCTTCCCAGATGTGTGATACATAAGTCTTAGAAGGATGAGATAGAGAGGTGAGAGAAGAAAAGAGAGGGGAACTTAGCTTGATAGCATACTTTGATCACTTGACATTAGTTTTATGTCTAAATTAATAACATGTGTACCCTTATTTATGTTAGTTTTGTCTGGAAAACAAACAGGAAAAATCATGGTTAATATTAGGTGTGAGACATGGTAGATTGACTCAGAGTAGACAATCTTCATGGCCCAATGGAAAAGTCTATGTTTTAGCTGTCATTAATTGAGGAAACAAAAAGTGAGAAAGCTTAAGTGGCTTACAGATATTTAGTTTTTATTTTTCTATCATCTGTGGAATATTTATCTTAACTTATATTTAATATAGATGCTTAGAATTGCATTCATCATATTCTTACTTCCTCTCCTTATCATTATCATCAATTTTTCCAAATCTTTATTTTAATCAAGTGACACATTTCTCCTCCCTTTGTAATTGTTCTAAGTACTAATTTTATTATATTGATGGGTCCCATCACTTCATGGGAAATAGATGGGCAAACAGTGGAAACAGTGTCAGACTTTATTTTTTGGGGCTCCAAAATCACTGCAGATGGTGATTGCAGCCATGAAATTAAAAGACACTTACTCCTTGGAAGAAAAGTTATGACCAACCTAGATAGCATATTCAAAAGCAAAGACATTACTTTGCCAACTAAGGTTCGTCTAGTCAAGGCTATGGTTTTTCCAGCAGTCATGTATGGATGTGAGAGTTGGACTGTGAAGAAGGCTGAGCACTGAAGAATTGATGCTTTTGAACTGTGGTGTTAGAGAAGACTCTTGAGAGTCCTTTGGATTGCAAGGAGATCCAGCCAGTCCATTCTGAAGGAGATCAGCCCTGGGATTTCTTTGGAGGGAATAATTCTAAAGCTGAAACTCCAGTACTTTGGCCACCTCATGAGAAGAGTTGACTCATTGGAAAAGACTCTGATGCTGGGAGGGATTGGGCACAGGAGGAGAAGGGGACGACAGAGGATGAGATGGCTGGATGGCATCCCTGTCTTGATGGACATGAGTCTGAGTGAACTCCGGGAGTTGGTGATGGACAGGGAGGCCCAGCGTGCTGCGATTCATGGGGTCACAAAGAGTTGGACACGACTGAGCAACTGAAGTGAACTGATTTCCTTATATAAACAATTAAAATAACTTTTTAAAATACATGTGAAATTATTAATTTATCTTATCTATATACGACTAGCTTGTTTAAATGATCATACAAAGTAGTATCTCGTGTTATCAATCTTCTTCCTTTTTAAATCCACCCAACAGTTTCAAAATATGTCTGCATTGCCATATGTCAATCTAGCTCAAATTTTCTCAATATTGAAGCATATTTTCATTATCCAATCTCTTATTGATACTTCCAATTTCTTACCATTGGAACAAATACCAGAAAGCACAACTTTGCACATGCTTTCTTTTGAACCAGAAAGTGCCTTTGATACTTGAAGTATAACTGCTGATTTAGGTTATACACATATTTATGTTTGTTAAGTACTAAATGATTGATCTTTAAGATGTCTAGAACTATTTAATGTTCTTCCTGTGACCATATATCCTGGTTAGCATCTGACACTACTTTAATTTTCTACATTTGATATTCTACAAGATATAAACGGTACCTATTTGTTGCAGTTTGTATTTCTCTGATGGCTAGTGAGATTGAAAATCACTTCATTATCTTGTATTCTCTGAGTCATTTTTTTATGAATTACTCAAGCATAGACTTTCCTTTTTCTGTTAGATCTTTTGTATCTATTTATAAGTTCTAGACTTTACATTTTAGGCAACTTCAATTGTTACAAATACCATTGTTAACTGAACTGTTTAATATCTCTGTGATAACCTTTTTTGAAACCAATGTCTTTATTTTAATAAAAATAGTCACATTCACTGCTATTATTTGTACTTTTTGAGTCTTGTTTAATTGTAATACCCAAGTTCACAAGAATATTGTCCTAGATTTTCTTCTTTAATTTCATAGCTTTATCTTTCATAGCTAGGCTTTAATCCATCCAGTTTATTATTTTATATAGTGTGACTTGGATCCTGCTTAAAGTTTTCTCAGCATCATCTATTAAATAAATGCTTTCCACAGTGACCTGTGATATAAATACTATTATTAAAATTGTTTCAAGAATGTATAACATTATGGTTTTTCCAGTAATCATGGATGGATATGAGAGTTGGACTATAAAGAAAGTTGAGCTCTGAAGAATTGATGCTTTTGAACTGTGGTGTTGAAGAAGACTCTTGAGAGTCCTTTTGACTGCAAGGAGATCCAACCAGTCCATCCTAAAGGAGATCAGTCCTGGGTGTTCATTGGAAGGACTGATGTTGAAGCTGAAACTCGAATAATTTGGCCACCTGATGCAAAGAGTTGACTCATTTGAAAAGACCCTGATGCTGGGAAAGACTGAGGGCAAGAGGAGAAGGGGACAACAGAGAACAAGATGGTTGGCTGGCATCACCAACTCAATGAACATGAGTTTGGCTAAACTCAGGGAGTTAGTGATGGACAAAGAGGCTTGGCATGCTGCGATTCATGGGGTCGCAAAGAGTTGGACACGACTGAGCAACTGAACTGAACTGAACTGATGTATAGCATTTCGTTCTCACATTTAATTTCAGAATCACTTTTTACTGCTTATCCATAAAACCCCATTGGAATTTTATTTGACTGTCACATTGAATTTATCTTTGAACGGCATCTAGAAAACATTAAGAGGAAACAAATTAGTGTTTATGTAGTATATACTATATGCTACGTGTTATAATTTTGCTGGAATGAGATAGGATGAAATACAAACAGGCTGAAAAATGAAAAATAATGTACCATCATACTAGAAAAAAAATGACATATGTATTTTTAGTGTTGTTTAGTGGCTAAGTCATGCCAGACTCTTTTGTGACCCCATGGACTGTAACCCATCAGGCTTCTTTGCCTGTGGGATTTCCCACACAAGAATACTGGAGAGGCTTGACATTTCTTTCTCCAGAGGATCTTCCTAATTCAGGGATCTAATTCACTTTTCCTGCTTTGGCAGGCATATTTTTTTTTACCCCTGAGCCACCAGGGAAGCCCCTCTCCACAGCAGCCTCTCTGTGTGGCACTTGGGAATGCCATGATCCCTCCAAGATATGGATAATCTTGATTTTTCAGGGACTTGGTGGTTATGGTTGAGATTTGTCTTTACAATCGTAATAAGAAACACAAGGGCTAGTCCAGCCACAACATTGGCTTCAAGGAGAGAGAATACCTGTAGAGCTTTGCACAAGTATCAATAATACGGGCCCAAGCAAATTCCACAGGCATTTTTGGCCAATAGCATTGCTATCAATATGGTGAGACCAACAATACCTAGATGAATATTACTTCTGAAGACAATATAATAAAGTAAAAAGTAGCTTATGTACAAAGAAACATAACTGCATATTATTAAAACAAGTGAGCATAAAGTACATATATATATTTGTTTTTGTTGTTCAGTTGCTAAGTCATGTCTGATTTTTTGCCACCCCATGGACTGCAGCACACCAGGTTTCCCTATCCTTCACTATCTCATGGAGTTTGCTCAGGTTCATGTCCATTGAGGTGGTGATGCTATCTAATCATTTCATCCTCTGCCACGCTCTTCTTTTGTCTTCAATCTTTCCCAGCATCAGGATCTTTTCCAAGGATTCAGATCTTAGCACAGGTGGTAAGTGTTGGAGCTTCAGCTTCAGCATCAGTCCTTCCAATGAATATTCAGGGTTATATTCCTTTAAGGATTAACTGATTTGATCCTCTTAAAGTTCAATGGACTCTCAAGAGTCTTCTCTAGCATCACAATTCAAAGTCATCAATACCTTGGCATTCAACTTTCTTTATGGTCCAATTCTCAAATACATCATGACTACTGGAAAAACCATAGCTTTGACTAGACAGAGATATCTATATCTATCTATCTATCTATTTATCTATTTATTTTAAAACTATAATTTAAATAAAATCATGAATTTAAAATGTATATTTCTTTCTCATTGTTGAACTTGGGCTGTAAATGTGTCACATTTTAGCAGTGATCAGGACATGCACATACCATGTGTATAAGTAGACAGTATCATGGGGATGTTAGAGAAAATGATCATGATTTAATCATACAGATTTTAATATTACAGTAAAATTGAAAACAGAAATAGACAAAAAGCAAAATTCACCTTCATTATTATTGCAATACAAGCTGGTGTTCTTTATAGAGAAAATTTTCTCACATAAGTAACATCAAAAAAATACTATAAATAGTTTAGGAAATAAAATTATTTTAAAAATATATTTTTATAATAATTTTTTAAAAAGTTGTGTAGTAGATATACCCTACATTTTTATTGCAAAAGTATTCTAGTCAACTAAACTAAATCCTGAGTAATGTTTTTACAGTTGCTAAACAATAAACCCCAATAAAATGACATTAAACCCTTACAAGAAGATTTTAGATTTTTTTAACCATTTAATTATTTTTATTTTATTAAAAGCACCATTTGTACTGATTTATGCTATTAATTTCATACTGTTCATGGGGTTCTCAAGGCAAGAATACTCAATTGGTTTTCCATTTCCTTCTCTAGTGGACCACATTCTTAGACCTCTCCGCCATGAACCACCCATCTTTGGTGGCCCCACATGGCATGGCTTAGTTTCATTGAATTAGACAAGGCTGTGGTCCATGTGATTAGAGTGACTAGTTTTCTATGATTATGGTTTGTGTATCTGCCCTCTTATGACTCTCGAACACCTACTGTCTTACTTCGGTTTCTCTTACCTTGGACGTTGGGTATTCTTCAGGGCTGCTCCAGCAAAGCACAGCCACTGCTCCTTACCTTGGAGGAGGGGTATCTCTTCATAGCAGCCCCTCCTGACCTTGAACATGGAGTTGCTCCTCTCAGCCTCCACCCGGACCTCGGGCGTGGGGTAGCTCCTCGCGGACGCCACCACTAGACCATTCAGGTATGACCTATATCAAATTCCTTATGATTATACACTGGAAGTGAGAAATAGACTTAAGGGACTAGATCTGATAGAGTGCCTGATGAACTATGGACGGAGGTTCGGGACATTGTACAGGAGACAGGGATCAAGGCCATCCCCATGGAAAAGAAATGCAAAAAAGCAAAATGGTTGTTTGGGGAGGCCTTACAAATAGCTGTAAAAAGAAGAGAAGCCAAAAGCAAAAGAGAAAAGGAAAGATATGAGCAGCTGAATGAAGAGTTCCAAAGAATAGCAAGGAGAGAAAAGAAAGCCTTCCTAAGCTATCAGTGCAAAGAAATAGAGGAAAACAACAGAATAGGAAAGGCTAGAGATTTCTTCAAGAAAATTAGAGAACCAAGGGAACATTTCATGCAAAGTTGGACTTGATAAAGAACACAAATGGTATGGACCTAACAGAAGCAGAAGATGTTAAGAAGAGGAGGCAAGATTACACAGAAGAACTGTACAAAAAACATCTTCACAATTAACATAATGATGATGCTGTGATCACTCATCTAGAGCCAGATTTAGGTCATACCTGAATGGTCTAGTGGTTTTCCCTACTTTCTTCAATTTAAGTCTGAATTTGGCAATAAGGAGCTCATGATCTGAGCCACAGTTGGCTTCTGGCCTTGTTTTTGTTGACTGTATAGAGTTTTTCCATCTTTGGCTGCAAATAATATTATCAGTCTGATTTCGGTGTTGACCATCTGGTGATGTCCATGTGTAGAGTCTTCTCTTGTGTTGTTGGAAGAGGGTGTTTGCTATGACCAGTGCAATTTCTTGGCACAACTCTATGTCTTTGCCCAGCTTCATTCTGTACTCCAAGGCCAAATTTACCTGTTACTCCAGGTGTTTCTTGACTTCCTACTTTTGCATTCCAGTCCCCTATAATGAAAACGACAACATTTTCGGGTGTTAGTTCTAAAAGGCCTTGTAGATCTTCATAGAACCATTCAACTGCAGCTTCTTCAGTGTTACTGATTGGGGCATGGGCTTCAGTTACTGTTATGTTGAAAGGTTTGCCTTGGAAAAGAATAGAGATCATTCTGTTGTTTTTGAGATAGCATCCAGGTAATGCATTTCAGACTCTTTTGTTGACCATGATAGCTACTCCATTTCTTCTAAGGGATTCCTGCCTGCAGTAGTAGATATAATGGTCATCTGAGTTAAATTCACCCATTCCAGTCCATTTTAGTTTGCTGATTCCTAGAATGTTGAAGTTCACTCTTGCCATTAAAAAAAAAAAGCTTTTTTAAAAAGTTTTAAAAATAACCAACCCTGTGATTGGTACAGGCAAAAACTTTTTTTTCTTTAAATTTTTTTTTAATTATTTAATTTATTTTGTCCCTTTTCACACACTAATAAATTAATCCTCAAAATTCTCCAAGCCAGGCTTCAGCAATAGGTGAACCATGAACTTCCAGATATTCAGGCTGGTTTTAGAAAAGGCAGAGGAACCAGAGATCAAATTGCCAACATCTGCTGGATCATGGAAAAAGCAAGAGAGTTCCAAAAAACCATCTATTTCTGCTTTATTGACTATGCCAAATCCTTTAATTGTGTGGATCACAATAAACTGTGGAAAATTCTGAAAGAGATAGGAATACCAGAACACCTGACCGACCTCTTGAGAAACCTATATGCAGGTCAGGAAGCAACAGTTAGAACAGGACATGGAACAACAGACTGGTTCCAAATTGGAAAAGGAGTACCTCAAGGCTGTATATTGTCACCCTGCTTATTTAATTTCTATGCAGTGTATATCATGTGAAACTGGATGTACTGGGCTGGGCTGGAAGAAGTACAAGATGGAATCAAGATTGCCGGGAGAAATATCAATAACCTCAGATATGCAGATAACACCACCCTTATGGCAGAAAATGAAGAGAAGCTAAAAAGCCTCTTGATGAAAGTGAAAGAGGAGAGCGAAAAAGTTGGCTTAAAGCTCAACATTCAGAAAACAAAGATCATGGCATCAGTCCCATCACTTCATGGGAAATAGATGGGGAAACAGTGGAAACGTTGTCAGACTTTATTTTTGGGGAGCTTCAAAATCACTGCAGATGGTGATTGCAGCCATGAAATTAAAAGACTCTTACTCCTTGGGATAAAGGTTATGACCAACCTAGATAGCATATTCAAAAGCAGAGACATTTCTTTCCCAACAAAAGTCTGTCTAGTCAAGACTATGTTTTTTCTAGTGTTCATGTATGGATGTGAGAGATAGACTGTGAAGAAAGCTGAGTGCCGAAGAATTGATGCTTTTGAACTGTGGTGTTGGAGAAGACTCTTGATAGTCCCTTGGGTTTCAAGGAGATCCATCCAGACCATCCTAAAGGAGACCAGTTCTGATTGTTCATTGAAAGGACTGATGCTGAGGCTGAAACTCCAATACTTTGGCCACCTCATGCAAAGAGTTGACTCATTGGAAAAGACCTTGATGCTAGGAGGGGTTGGGGGCAGGAGGAGAAGGGAATGACAGAGGATGAGATGGCTGGATGACATCACCGACTCGAAGGACATAAGTTTGGGTGAACTCCAAGAGTGGGTGATAGGCAGGGAGGCCTGTCATGCTGCAATTCATGGGGTTGCAGAGAGTCAGACACGACTAAGTCACTGACCTGAACTGAACTGAATTTATTTTAATTGGAGGCTAATTACTTTACAATATTCTGATGGTTTTTGCCATACATTAACATCATTCAGCCATGGGTGTACATGTGTCCCGCATCCTGAAACCCGCTCCCACCTCTCTCCCCATCCCACCCCTCAGTGTTGTCCCAGTGCACCAACTTTGAGTGCAATGTTTCATGCATTGAACATGGACTGGTGAACTTTTTCACATGTGGTAATATATATGTTTCAATGCCATTCTCTCAAATCATCCCACCCTCGTCTCCTCCAATAGAGTCCAAAAGTCTGTTCTTTATATATGTCTCTTTTGCTGTCTCTCATATATGGTCATCGTTACCATCTTTATAAATTACATATATATTTGTTAATATACTGTATTGGTGTTTTTCTTTCTCACTTTCTTCACTCTGTATAATAGGCTCCAGTTTCATCCACCTCTTTAGAACTGATTCAAATGCATTCTTTTTAATAGCTGAGTAATATTATATTGTGTATATGTACCACAACTTGCTTATTCATTTGTCTGCCGATGAACATCTAGGTTGTTTCCATCTCCTAGCTATTGTAAACAGTGCTGCGATGAACACTGGTGTGCACGTGTCTCTTTCAGTTCTGGTTTCCTCAGTGTATTTGCCCTGCAGTGGTATTACTGGGTCGTATGAGAGCTCTATTTCTAGTTTTTTAAGGAATCTCCACACTGTTCTCCATAGTGGCTGTATTAGTTTTCATTCCCACCAACAGTGTAAGAGGGTTCCCTTTTTCTCCACACTCTCTCCAACATTTATTGTTTGTAGACTTTGATAGCAACTATTCTGACTGGCATGAGATTGATACCTCATTGTGGTTTTGATTTGCATTTCTCTGATAATGAGTGATGTTGAGCATCTCTTCATGTGTTTGTTAGCCATCCATATGTCTTCTTTGGAGAAATGTCTGTTTAGTTCTTTGGCCAAATTTTTTGATTGGGTCATTTGTTTTTCTGGTATTGAGCTGCATGAGCTGCTTTTGTATTTCTGATGCTAATTCTTTGGCAGTTGGTTCGTTTGCTATTATTTTCTCCCAATCTGAAGGCTGTCTTTTCATCTTGCTTATAGTTTCCTTTGTTATGCAAAAGTTTTAAGTTTAATTAGGTCCCATTTGTTTGTTTTTGTTTTTATTTCCATTACTCTGGGAGATGGGTCATACAGGATCTGGCTGTGATTTATGTCAGAGAGTATTTTGCCTATGTTCTCCACTAATTTTAACCATTATCCACAATGGTCAAAAATTGAGAGCTTATCCCCTAAAGTCAGCAACAAGACAATGGTGCCCACTCTTACCACTACTATTCAACATAGTTTTGGAAGTTTTAGATGCAACAATCAGAGAATAAAAAGAAATGAAAGGAATCCAGATTGGAAAAGAAGAAGTAAATCTCACTGTTTGCAGATGACATGATCCTTTACATAGAAAACCATAAAAACACTGCCAGAAAATTACTAGAGCTAATTAATGAATATAGTAAAGTTTCAGGATATAAAATCAATAAACATAAATCCATTTTATTCCTGTACACTAACAATGAGAAAACAGAAAGATAAATTAAGGAAGCAATCCCATTCAAATAAAATACTTAGGAATAAATCTACCTAAAGAAACAAAAGACCTTTATATAGAAAACTACAAAACACTAATAAAAGAAATCAAAGATGACACAAATAGATAAAGAAATATACCATGTTCATGGATTGGAAGAAATGATACAGTGAAAATGTGTATACGACCCAAAGTAATCTATATATTTAATGCAATCACTATCAAGCTACTGGTATTTTTCACAGAACTGGAACAAATAATTTCACAGTTTGTATACAAATATAAAAAACCGCAAATAGCCAAAACAGTCCTGAGAAAGAAGAATGGAACTGGAGGGCTCAACCTGCGTGACTTCAGACTATATTACAAAGCTACAGGCATCAAGACAGTATGGTACAGGCACAAAGACAGAAAAATAGATCAATGGAACAAAATAGAAAGCCCACAGATAAATCCGCACACCTATGGACAACTTAACTTAGACAAAGGAGGCAAGAATATACAATGGAGAAGAGACAATCTCTTTAAGAAGTGGTGCTGGGAAAACTGGTCAACCATCTGTAAAAGAGTGAAGCTACAATGTTTTCTAACACCATATACAAAACTAAACTCAAAATGGATTAAGACCAGGACAAGAAATCTTAACTGGAAGAACTTTAGAAGCAGAACCCACCAAGGTGGCCTTACTAGTCTAACTGTGCTAAAATTAGTGGACCACCTGCTGGATAATTTTCAGTTCAGTCACTCAGTCTTGTCCGACTCTTTGCGACCCCATGAATCGCAGCACGCCAGGCCTTCTTGTCCACCACCAACTCTCGGAGTTCACTCAAATTCACGTCCATTGAGACAGTGATGCCATCCAGCCATCTCATCCTCTGTCATCCCCTTCTCCTCCTGCCACCAATCCCTCCCAGCATCAGAGTCTTTTCCAATGAGTCAACTCTTCGCATGAGGTGGCCAAAGTACTGAAGTTTCAGCTTCAACATCAGTCCTTCCAATGAACACCCAGGACTGATCTCCTTTAGGATGGACTGGTTGGATCTTTTTTTAGTCCAAGAGACTCTCAAGAGTCTTCCCCAACACCACAGTTCAAAAGTATCAATTCTTCCGCACTCAGCTTTCTGCACAGTCCAACTCTCATATCCATACATGACCCTGGAAAAAACCATAGCCTTGACTAGACGGACCTTTGTTGGCAAAGTAATGTCTCTGCTTTTCAATATGCTATCTAGGATGGTCATAACTTTTCTTCCTAGGAATAAGTGTCTTTTAATTTCATGGCTGCAGTCACCATCTGCAGTGATTTTGGAGCCCCCAAAAATAAAGTCTGACACTGTTTCCACTGTTTCCCCGTCTATTTCCCATGGAGTGATGGGACTGGATGCCATAATCTTCATTTTCTGAATGTTGAGCTTTAAGACAATTATTACACTCTCCTCTTTCACTTTCATCAAGGGGCTTTTTAGTTCCTCTTCACTTTCTTCCATAAGGGTGGTGTCATCTGCATATCTGGATAGTTTTAGCTTCCTGTAAATGCAACCACTGTTTCAATTACTTCCCACCTTGTGCCGCTGCTACTATCTGCCCTTAATTGTGGACTTATCTATCTTGTGTCAGTGGCTGGCACTTTCCAGTGTACTTTGATATTTTGTAAACAAGAGTTCCTTTCAGAAGCAGAAAAGGATAAAAACAATATTAAAACAAAGAAATGTGTCACTGAAAAAAAAATGAAGATGAAGAAGAGTTAAATACTGTTTTTTTTTCTGAAGAAAAAATAAAGGAAGCCTTAGATTTTCAAATTTGTTCTATATTTACATATTCAGCATTCTGGGATCATTTCTAAAGGGCATAATTAGAGATTCTTATTAAAAGTGGTTGATAACTAAGAACAGAAGGAATTTCTGTAAGGTAAAGTGTGATAGCTCTGCTGAGAATTATTGTGCATGTTAAGTCACTTTAGTTGTGTCGGATTCTTTGAAATTTCATGGAATGTAGTCCATCAGGTTCCTCTGCCCATAGGGTTCTCCTTGCAAGAATACTGGAGTGGGTTGTCATGCCCTCCTCCAGGGGATTTTCCTGACCAAGGATCACACACGTCTCTTACATCTGCATGGTCAGACAAGTTCCTTACCTCTGACACCACCTGGGAAGCTGATCTTCAAGTATGAGATTTCCCTTTTATGAAATGCTGAAATAGTCTCAGAATGTGTCTACACATGGAGAAAAGATATTTGTTTACTATAGAGCATGGGCTAGAAGGGTTCCTTTTATCAGTTTGGACTTCCATTGTGTTGATTTCACTTGGAATGAAGTAGGTTGGATGGTTTGGCAAAGTTCAGAATGATCTAGGGTGAAAGAAATACAGTTTCTCTTTGTGTGTACTTCAGGCAAGTCAACTGGGGCAGATGAAAGAGCTGTCTTAATGATTAACTGAAGCTAATGTTCAAATAAAACCACAGCAGCACTCAAAACACCTAAAAATGTTACAGTCAATAGTGAACCATATGCCTTTCTGGGAAAATGTTAAGGTAGAGCATGAGTTTAAGAGAAAGAAACTATCCAGTAGAAGATGTCAGCAAATAGTGACTCTAAAGGAGACCAAAGCAAAGTCAATATTTAAGCAAATGATTTGGTCACACAAGTGACAATAGTACTTCTTTCCAAGTCATAGTTCTGCTGTAATCTTGGACTGAATCATGATTTGGAGGAGAATTAGGTATCCCTCAGCTATAGATTTAATAACTTGCCTGCAAGATTTCGTCCATAGAAAATATTCTACTATAGTGTATAAATTTAGCAGTCCTTAGAGCCAACTTCATCTATGGATTCTGGTGGCTCAGCAGTAAAGAATCCACCTGCCAATGCAGGAGACACAGGTTAGATCCCTGAATCAGGAAGATACCCTGCAGAAGGAAATGGCAACCCACTCTAGTATTCTTGCCTGGGAAATCTGACAGATAGAAGAGCCTCATGGGCTACAAGACCATGGAGTTGCAAGCTATCAGATGGGTATAGATTTCCTTTGCCTTTCACCTCTCTTCTCAGGTATTTGTAAGACCTCCTCAGACAACTATTTTGCATTTTTACATTTCTTTTTCTTGAGGATGTTTTTGATCACCTCTTCCTGTACAGTGTTATAAATTTCCATCCATATTTCTTCCACCACTCTATCTGTCACATCAAATCCCTTGAATCTATTTGTCACTTCCACTGTATAATCACAAAGGATTTGATGTAGGTCATACTTGAATGGGCTAGTGGTTTTCCCTACTTTCTTCAATTTGAGTCTGAATATTGCAATGAGTTCATGGTCTGAGCAATAGTCAGCTCCCAGTCTTGTTTTTGCTGACTGTATAGAGCTTCTCCATCTTTGGCTGCAAAGAATATAATCAATCTGACTTCAGTGTTTACCATCTGGTGATGTCCATGTGTAGAGTCTTCTCTTGTGTTGTTGGAAAAATGTGTTTGCAATGACCAGTGTGTTCTCTTGGAAAAAGTTTGTCAAACTTCACCCTACTTTATTTGTACTCCAAGGCCAAACTTGGCTGTTAGTCCAGGAATCTCTTGACTTCTTACTTGGCATTCCAATCTCCTGTGATGAAAAGAACATCTTTTTTTGGCGTTAGGTCTAGGTCTTATAGTTCTTCATGGAATCATTCATAGGGAGAGGAGAAGTGTAATACATTATTTGGAGGCAGGTGTCTTTATTCCAAACTCTAGTTAACAATGATAATTCAATTTAATAACTGACCCTTTGACCTTGTGTGACTCAAGTTCTCAGAAACTCAGGTCTCTTATCAAGTATAAAACTAGGAGGTGTAATCACTGAACAAGATAATACAATTTTACTAATTTAAAGATTTCATGGTTTCTATAAGAGCTTTATATACTAAACTGGAAACTATATGACAGCTTATTACAGTTGAGAAAATAAGAAAATAATTTTTCATTTTTAACGGATTGCCTACATGACTGTTTCAGGTAAAACATTTAATAACATCAAATGTAAAATAGTGATAATATTCAAGTTTTTCTTAAGTGTGTAGAGCAAAGGGATTACGAGAGGGTCATATACTTATATGAACATAAATGTATAATGATATAAAATTGTATTTAATATCAGTAATGATGAGATATAGGTTTTTATTGATATCAAATTTACCTTTTTTGTTCCCTTCTAGCTGATCTGTATTTAGAGCTGCAAATGTTCCAGGAGAATCACAGTAAATTATTTTATATCTAAAGCATTTTAATGAGTAATAAGTTGAATAGAGGAAAATATTTTCTTCTTCAGAGTCCAGAATTTCTAAATATAACTAATTTCTCAAAACTAATTTTTCCCCTTTTGTGAAGGAGGAGCAAATAAAATGTAATGCAAATCTATCCAGTTATGTACATTAAAAAAGGCCTTATCTAATTGGTGAATTCCTTCACTTTCTGGCTCATTTATTTGTTGCACATGATGTATGAGCATCACATACAGCAAAAAAGCACACACACAAACACAAAGTGCATCATGCAACATATTGAAGAAGAAATATTGCCATTTCTTCTTCAGGGATATTTTTGACCCAAGAATCAAATCCCCATCTCCTAATTGGCAAGTGGATTGACAGGCTGATTTTTTATCACTGAGCCACCAGGGAACCCTGATATATATATATACTGTTAGCCTTGCCCTGCTTTATTTTGTATTCCAAGGTCAAACTTGCCTGTTACTCTAGGTATCTCTTGACTTCCTACTTTTGCATTCCAGTCCCCTAAGATGAAAAGGACATCTTTTTTTAGCACTGTTTCTAGAAGGTCTTGTAGGTCTTCACAGAACAATTAAACTTCAGCTTCTTTGGCTTTAGTGATTTGGGCATAGACTTGGATGACTGTGATAGTGAATGGTTTGCCTCAGAAACAAACAGTGATCATTCTGTCATTTCGAGATTGCATCCAAGTACTGCATTTCAGACTTTTTTATCGACTATCAGGCATACTCCATTTCTTCTAAGGGAGTCTTTCCCGTAGGAATAGATATTAGTGGTTGTCTGAATTAAATTTGCCCATCCCATTCTATTTTATTTCTTTAGTTCACTGATTCCTGAAATGTTGATGTACATTCTCACCATCTCCTCTTTGACCATTTTCAATTAAAAATTACTTTGCTGACAAAGGTCCACATGGTCAAACCTGTGGTTTTTCCAGTAGCATGGATGGATGTAAGAGTTGGACCATAAGAAAAGTTGAGTGCTGAAGGATTGATGGATTTGAACTGTCGTGTTGGAGAAGATTCTTGAGAGTCAATTGCACTACAAGGAGATAAAACCAGTCAATCCTAAAGGAAATCAGTCCTGAATACTCATTGGAAGGACTGATGCTGAAACTGAAGTCCCAATACTCTGGCCACCTGTTGTGAAGAACTGACTCCTTAGAAAATACCCTAATCCTGGGAAAGACTGAAGGCAGGAGAAGGGGACAACAGAGCATGAGATGGTTGGATGACATCACCAACTTGATGAACATGATGAGTCTGAGTAAGTTACAAGAGTTGGTGATGGACAGGGAAGCCTGGCATGCTGCAGTCTATGGGGCTGCAAAGAGTCTGACATAACTGAATAATTGAACTGAACTGAAATTAACTGAATTCACCTTGATTCATAGACATAACATGCCACGTTCTTATGTAATATTGTTTTCTATAGCATCAGACTTTACTTTCACCACTAGAAACATCCACAACTGGGCTTTGTTTTTGCTTTGACTCAGCCTCTTCACTTCTTCTGGAGCTATTTCTCAGCTCTTCTCCAGTAGAATACTGGGTACCTACTGACCTCAGGAGTTCATCTTTCAGGGTAATACATTTTTGCTTTGCATGCTGTTCATGGGGTATTCAAGGCAATAATACTGAAGTAATTTGACATTCCCTTCTCCAGTGGACTATGTTTACTCAAAACTCTACACCTTAACCCATATATATAGATATGTGTGTGTCCTATTGATTGTTTTTCTCTAGATTACTGTGACTAATAACAGGCATTACAGAGATATAGAGATAAGCCTTCAAAAAGAAAGAGCATTGTCATCTCTGTGCTCCATAGTACAACAGATTGAGTGCAAGCAGCCAAATGCCAAGACATGTTAGAAGAAATTTGGTACATAGTACCATTGAGTGGCACATCAGCTGTATTACTTACCATTGGACTTACTTTCTGTGAGAGAAAAATAATATTCTATCTTTTAAAGACAATGTTATTTTTTACCATTGATAAAAATTATTTTTTACATTAAAAAATTATTTAGCAATCTCCTAAATTGTCTTCATACTATATATTTGCCATTAAATGGAGTAAATTTAGTTAAATTATCTTAATCATAAAAATAGGGATATAACATCAAAATGCTTAGGGATATTCTTATCTATAGTTCTGGGAGCACTTCTCCCTGGAAATGTGGAAAATAAACTTATAAATTACTTTTCTTGGGGGAAAAAAAACCCTCATTCTAACTGATATTTATCCAAAATATTATAATTAATTTAGAATTTTTAATACTTAGTTCAATTGTAATAAAATGCTGTAAGGATATACCTTCCTTAATATGTTCTCCTGGAGGCAGGGTCATTTTTCCATATGAAAGAAAGTTTTAACAAGGCTGTATGATTCACTGAGAATATGGACTGTTCCTTTTGGTCAATGAGCTATATTTTATACTTAAAAACAGTAATATGCATACATATGAGTAAATGTAAACATAAATCAATGACGATTGAAAATTTATTTTTTTCCTCTGGAACACCATATTCTCCATGTGTTTGTATGTGTGTGTATATGTATGTATATATATACATATATGTATACACACACACACACACACGTATATATAAGATGTCCTAATCACAACATGAAATGAAGAGAAAAAGTAAAACACACATATATACAATCATTTATCTTTATTTTTTTTAATGTCATCAGCATTATACATGGGTTTATAACCTTAATAATTGAACTAGGCTTCCAGCTGTGTAAATTATGTAACAAAACTCACCATACAAAAGAGTTCATAATGGTGACTCAGTTCAGTTCATTTCATTTCAGTTGATCAGTCATGTCTGGCTCTTTGTGACCTCATGGACTGCAGCACTCCAGACTTCCCTATCCATCACCATCTCCCAGAGCTTGCTCAAATTTATGTCCATTCAGTTGGCTGTGCCATCCAACCATCTCATCCTCTGTCATCCCGTTCTCCTCCTGCCTTCAATCTTTTCCAGCATCAGGGTCATTTCTAAGGAGTCAGTTCAGTGCGTCAGGTAGCCAAAGTATTCGAGCTTCATCTTCATCATCAGTGCTTCCAATGAATATTCAGGACTGATTTCCTTTAAAATTGACTGGTTTGATCTCCTTGCCATCCAAGGGACTCTCAAGAGTCTTCTTGGACACCACAGTTCAAAAGAATCAATTCTTTGGCACTCAGCTTTCTTTATGGTCCAAGTCTTACATCTATACATGACTACAAAAAAACAAAAACATAGCTTTGACTAGACAGACTTTGTTGGTAAAGTAATGTCTCTGTTTTTTAATATGCTGTCTAGGTTTGTCATAACGTTTCTTCCAAGGAGAAAGTGTCTTTTAACTTCATTGCTGCAGTCACTGTCTGCAGTGATTTTGGAGCCCCTCCCCCAAATAAAGTCTCTCATTGTTTCCCCTTGCCATAAAGTGATGGGACTGGATGCCATAGTGCTAGTTTTTTAAATGTTGAGTTTTAAGCCAGCTTTTTCTCTGTCCTCTTTCACCTTCATCAAGAGGCTCTTTAGTTCTTCTTCACTTTCTGCCATGAGGGTGGTGTCATTTGCATATCTGAGGTGATTGATATTTCTTCCAGCAGACTTGATTCCAGCTTGTGCTTCATCCAGCCTGGTGTTTTGCATTATGTACTCTGCATAGAAGTTAAATAAACAGGGTGACATTATACTGCCTTGTGGAACTTCTTTCCCTATTTGGAACCAATCCATTGTCCATGTTTGGTTCTAACTGTTGCTTCTTGACCTGAATACAGACCTCTCAGGAAGTAGGTAAGGTGTTTTAGTTTTCCCATTTCTTTAAGAATTTTTCACAGTTTGTTGTGATTCACACAGCCAAAGGCTTTAGTGTAATCAATAAAGCAGAAGTAGATGTTTTCCTGGAACTCTTTTGCTTTTTCTATGATCCAATGGATATTGGCAATTTTATCTCTCTGATTCCTCTGCTTTTTCTAAATTCAGCTTTGACTAGACCAAATAAAAGGGGCCCCATATTATGGTGATTTAGAGGGTGGAACCTTTGGTCAAGCAGTCTGGATTCAGATTTCAGAAAAATCAATAAACTCTGAGATATTGCAGTTTTACCTTCTCTAAGCCTAGTTTCAAATGTACAAAGTGAGGGTAAGGATGATAACTACCAACTTTGTTGTCCTGACTACAAGAGATGAGACATGGAAATAGGTTAGCACAATTCTTGGAATACAATGAGCAGCTAATTATTATCATTAATATTAGTAACAGTATATGAGAGAGACATAAATGTAGACACTTAGTACTCTGTACCAGAAAGATTGAGCTAATATTTTTTAGGTGAAAAAATGGTCTTTTTAAAGACCATGAACTTTAAAATCTAACTTGCTCAGCCTTACAAAACTAGGTCTATGTGATATATTCCCACAAATTCTATCATCCTCCCAAAGATTAATTGTAAGAAGAAAAAGTCACTTAGAGACCAATAGATATAGGCAGGGGAGGAGAAATAAAAATGGAATTTCAAAGAATGTATTTTGGAAGTAGATGACTTTTCTGTCAAAGATGTTGCTGGGGAGAATGAGGCAATGAGAATCACCCAGAAGAAGAGGTCAATTAAGGATGTCAATAGAGATTTCTGAAACAGGTCCAAGAGCTCAGTTTGAATCAATCTATTCAGTAAATACAGTATAGGTAGTGCTCCTATAGCATTGCCAACTGCAAGATTTAAATGAAGTTTGGGAAAAACTCACATAGCGGTGCTGTGGAATGGTAAGTACAAGGCACCTTTCAACTGTTTATGAACAGGAAATGCAGCCTCTAAATATGATCCACCGCTTTGGATAGAATCCCAAGAGTTAAAAACGTTCCATTCATCTTTCTTCTTCTTTGTAAATTTAAGCACATCATCTCTTATCATTAAAAATGCAAGAAAATCCATTAGAGGAATGTATTAAAATGAACCAAAGATTAGTTTTAATATTAGAATTAGAGTGACCCTTATAAAGTTCTTAATTATTTTCCTTTCTGTGCATATTAGCAATGTCTTTTATCTACATTTGCATTTACATATGCTTACAACACATGTGTAAGCATTTGTGTTGTCTGCATTTGTAAACAAGTACTTCATGACAGACCTCCTAAATAATTGAACAGTCTTTTCCAGAGTGTGCAAACCAATCTATTCATATCCTGTTCACCTACCACTGAGATATACATGAGAAAGAAAAATAGAACAATTCATTTCTGTCATAAACTGATATTTGTCTGGGCATTTTGCCATATTTTTATGCAATCTCCTGTCCCTGTATTCGGGTCTGATTTTCTGTTTCTGTCATTCAATGATGTTGATTTTTTTGGTAACTCTGGAGTAAACTTGGATATGTTTCATTGTTTTAAAAAATGAACAGGTTCTCTCTAGGAAAGGACTATAACAAGCAAAAATATAAATAGTTTTAGTTTTAATAAAAACTGGAGACCAAGAATGCTGATCACTCTTTGATTACAAAGGCTTAGAGATAAAAATAACCTCTAATATTTTCTTTTGATACAACCATAGATGTAATCTCTGATTATTTATTCAATAAATATTTACTAAGAATTCAATAAGTTACTAGTTCTTAGGGACTCGGCATGGAGCAAAATACTACACAATTTATGCTAGGATTGAAAGTTTGTTGTTGAATCATGACACCGGAATTCTTGGCCCCCAGAGGAGAAGAATTCAATCCGGGGCCAGAGATGAGGCTTGATCACTCAGAGCTTTTGTGTAATAAAGTTTTATTAATGTATAAAGGTGATAGAGAAAGCTTCTGACATAGGCATCAGAAGAGGGCAGAAAGAGTGCCCCCCTGCTAGTCTTCAGCTGGATGTTATATAGTCACTAGCAGTCTGTTAATGAAAGAAAGGAATGTCTTAAAACTCAGAATGGCACCAGGCCCCTCACCCATAAGATGCATTTTGGGATAATCTTGGCACCAAATGGTTCATCCTGGGCCATAAAATGATTACCTTGAATCTTGAAGAAGGCGAGATCACCACACAAATAGTTTCATTTACTTAGATTAAGGGAACAATATCAGAGTATAACATACTGGTTTGTCAACTAGGTTCTGAACCAAAAGGCGGAACCATCTTGAAGATAGTTTGGGGTAAATGCATAGTATACTAGCATAGCTTAAGATAAACATTTCCATAAGGAAAAGGCATTGGTTATCCCTAGGTTTGAGAGTAGTTAACTTCAGGTGAAAGTAGGTGTCATTATGGCAACACAGTATTTTAAGAGAAACCTCCTTTTAAATCTGTATAAAGAAGGAAAAAATATCCCTAGTTTGTTTCCCCCTGCCGCTTAAGAGAGATAAAAATGTTTGATGCTTGCAGGCTATTTCCTCCATTTGGAGACCCCTGGCCTTCCTGCCTGTTACACTCTCAGCATCTAGGGCTTCCCAATTAATAGCATATTCAACAGAATATTGCTGTTATCCATTAAATGACAAAGTACAGTTTTGGGATTCAAAGATAATTAAGGTCATGCCTGTGTTCATGGAGATAATAGTGCTAGCAGACATTTAAAATTATACCCAGTGACTGCTATATTGTGCACAAAGTGACTGAAAACACATGGGAGAAGGGTTTAACCCACATAGGTCAAAGACCAAGGTCAAAGTCATTTTCTTGGAAGAGGCAATGACTAGAATTTCTGAATAAAAGTAAAAGAATTGATGAGTAGAAATAGTACATGTGAAGGCCAGAGCTGAGGTTGAGTATGGCTTTTTGTATTACAAGTCCCTCAGCATGGCTGCTACTAATCCATAAAGATGAAGGTGATCCTGGAGAGGAGATATGGGGGCAAAAGAGGGTGAATTGACTTTTTTTCAAGTATCTCCACCTGGGTGGAGAAGCTGAGAACCTACTTTGAATAGCACAACTAAGGATAGCTCAGCTTATCAAAGATACCCGTCTCTCACCTCAATTAATCAAACTCACACCAATTAATATGGTGCTACATAAATACTGAACTAATTAACCAGTTTATAATAGAAAGTATAGAAGCAACAGTTAGAACTGGACGTAGAACAGACTGGTTCCATGTCAGGAAAGGAGTACATCAAGGCTGTATATTGCTATCCTGCTTATTTAATTTATATGCAGAGTTTATCATGAGAAATGCTGGGCTGGATGAAGCACAAGCTGGAATCAAGATTGCTGGGAGAAATATTAATAACCTCTGATGTGCAGATGACACCACCCTTATGGCAGAAAGTGAAGAGGAACTAAAAAGCCTCTTGATGAAAGTGAAAGAGAAGAGTCAAAAAGTTGGCTTAAAGTTCAATGTTCAGAAAACTAAGATCATGGCATCCGGTCCCATCACTTCATGGCAAGTAGATGGGAAAACAATGGAAACAGTGAGAGATTTTATTTCTGGGGGCTCCAAAATCACTGCAGATGGTGATTGCAGCCATGAAATTAAAAGACGCTTACTCTTTGGAAGAAAAGATATGGCCAACCTAGACAGCATATTCAAAAGCAGGGAAATTGTTGTGTCAACTAAGGTCCATCTAGTCAAAGCTATTTTTTTTTTCCCCCAGTGGTCATTTATGGATGTGAGAGTTGGACTATAAAGAAAGCTAAACACCAAAGAATTGATGCTTTTAACTGTGGTGTTGGAGAAGATTCTTGAGAGTCCCTTGGAGATCCAACCAGTCCATCCTAAAGGAAATCAGAACTTAATATTCATTGGAAGGACTGATGTTGAAGGTGAAACTCCAAAATTTTGGCCACCTGATGCAAAGAACTGATTCTTTGGAAAAGACCCTGATGCTGGGAATGATTGAAGGTGGAGGAAAGAGATGAAGGAGGATGAGATGATTGGATGGCATCACCAACTCAATGGACATTAGTTTGAGTAAGGTCCAGGAGTTGGTAATAATGGACAGGGAAGCCTGGCGTGCTTCAGTCTATGGGGTCACAAAATGTTGCACAGGAGTGAGCGATTGAACTGAACTGAACTGAACTGAATAGAAGGTAACTTTCATGCAGGCCTGCATATGAAAGTATGAACATCATAATCTTACCTTACAGGTAGAACTATAAAGTCAGTCAAATCAACTCGAGAAGCTTGTTCAGGGAGTTAAGAGATTTTTAATTTATTTAATTGATACTGGAAGAATCTGGATACTGTGACTTGATTCATTGCTTTCACAGTCAGATTATCTTACCAACAGAAAAAATAATTATATTTCATATACTAATGCCCTTTTCCCCTGCAAAGGTGTTCCAGTGGCTTCAGTAACCCTGTCTACCTTCCATTTTTGAGTGCCAGCCATTACATTATTTGCACACTATTTCCCCCCATAAAATAATATAGGAAATATAGGACTAGGCTAATAGCTGATCTGTTTTCAAAACCTGTGTAACATCTAACGTTTCAATGGTCAACCAATATTCCTTCTCATTGGCATAGTTGCTATTTAGATAAGCAGAACAGCCAGTGGAATTTGACTTCAATATAAGATCTGGTTCTGTCACTTACTAACTGAATGGCCTAGTAAAATGTACTTTAGTTCTATGAACCCCAAAGTTCTTCTAGGAAAATAGGAGAGGAATATATATATATTTATATGATAATAAAATATATTACATAACACATTATTATAAATGCATTAATATTAACTATATTAATAGATTATATATAATTACATATATTATATATAATATCATATAACTTATAAGTAATTCTAAATAATATATAATTATAAATATAGCACTAAATTATATGTAAATATTATATAATTATATATAATTATATAAAACATCACTATATTATATATTTTAAGATATAATATTAATATATTATTATATAATGTATATATAACATAATATAATATTTATTATATTATATATTATACTATATTAATATTATATATTATATACTTATATTTACATATATTAATATAATATATGATTATATAAATATATAAATATTATTATATTAAATAAATAATTATATAAAATGTACATTGTATATATTTCTATAGTATATTTATATTTTGTATATAGTACATAATAAAATTTAGTATATTATACATATAAAATGTATGATATATGATATTGCTATATTATAATAATTTTAATATTATATATTATGTATAAATAATATATGCATTATGTGTATAATTTTATTATATAATATAAAATATATAATTATGATAAAATATCATATAATTATTATAATATGTGTATTATAATATAATATATATTTAAATATGATTATAATACAATATAAAATTATATTATTATATATTATATTATATATATTATATGTATGTATAACATATATATCATTATATTTTTCCAGTGGTCATGTATGGATGTCAGAGTTGGACTGTGAAGAAAACTGAGCACTGAAGAATTGATGCTTTTGAACTGTGATGTTGAAGATTCTTGAGAGTCCCTTGGACTTCAACGAGATCCAACCAACCATTCTAAAGGAAATCCGTCCTGGGTGTTCATTGGAAGGAATGATGCTAAAGCTGAAACTCCAATCCTTTGGCCACCTTATGTGAAGACTTATTAGAAAATACCCTGATGCTGGGAGGGATTGGGGGCAGGAGAAGAAGGGGATGACAGAGGATGAGATGGCTGGATGGCATCACCAACTCGATGAACATGAGTTTGAGTGAACTCTGGGAGTTGGTGATGGACAGGGAGGCCTGGCATGCTGAGATTCATGGGGTCACAAAGAGTTGGACACGACTGAGTGACTGAACTGAACTGAACTGAATGTTAGAATATTATTAATGTTATAGTTTTGTATAAGATTATAATTATAATATAATTAATATTAACATATAGTTATACAATGTATTATTTATATATTAATTATATATTAAATAAATATAAATAATATACTATATATATATACTAGTAATCTTCCCTGTAACTCAGATGGTAAAGAATCTGCCTGCAATGCAGGAGACCTGGGTTTGATCTCTGGGTCAGGAAGATCCTCTGGAGAAGGGACTGGCAATCCACTCCAGTATTCTTGCCTGGAGAATCCCACAGATACAAGAGCCTGACAGGCTACAGTTCGTGGGGTTGCAAAGAGTTGGACACGACTAAACGACTAACCCACATATATATACTATATAATATATAATTATATAGTGTATATAACATATATTATATTAATATATTATGTTAATATAATGATAAATATATGTAAATATAAAATAATATATAAAAATATATACACACACACATTCATGCTGTGTGTTGTGTTTAATATATATTAGAGTACAATTTTCAATAAAATGCATTTATATTATTGCAATAACAAAATCAACAACAAATAGTTCATTTCCAGTTCTTGAATCCATTCTGCCTTTTACAATTTATTTTGCATGTATCTAATTTGATACAAGTCCTGCTTTCTCAGTTTATCTTTCAAAGGAAAAGTCATCTCCTCCGTTCTAAGTCTGAAAGTCTCATTAAAAACAATTGACAATATACTGACAATAATTATTGGAATGACATCTATAATATATAATACATTTACGTGTTGAGAATGGCTAGAGGGGTGTCAATTTTCTCCCCAAGGAAAAGGCAAGTTGTGTCTCCTACTGACTCTTGCTAGAGTGAGAATAAATAAGACTTATAATTTTCCTAGTACATTTTTAAAGGGTCTTAAATTTCTACATAAATATGTTTAAGTAATTGTCATAGTCACAAACACCAAAATGATTTTGAAAACTTACAAAATCAGGCCAATTATTCTTCCCAGAAAATCGTCCATATTTTCAGGTGTATGCATGCATGCTGAATCACTTCAGTCGTGTCTGACGCTGAGCGACCCTATGGCCAATAGCCCACCAGGCTCTTCTGACAATGGGATTCTCCAGAGAAGAATAATGGAGTAGGTTGCCATTTCTTCTCCAGGGGATCTTCCCAGTCCAGGGATCAAATCTGTATCTCTTACATCTCCAGCCTTGGCATGCGGGACTTTTACCACTAGAGCCACCTGGGAAGCCATTTGCAGATGACTCCCATTATAATCATAAGTGTAGTAGTGGGATGGAGAAATTCTCAGTAATGGAGTTCAGTTTAGCAAACAAAAGAACAAGAGAAAATCTGGAAGCTAGTCATGGTACTATGAGTTTGTGCAAGCCAGTTCTTCCCTGTTATATAAATATAATCAGATGCTTGTTAGTTAGTATCAGATATTTTTTAGAGCAACAGAAAGCAGAGAATCTCACCAAACTTAAATATGAAGTATTTTATGACATCTCTAGATGAATCAAGTATTTTATTTGAATGAAAGTAACTTTCATTCTCAAGTTTATTACTGTAGCACCAAATTTATGGCAGTTATGTTTGGGTGATAAACTGGGCAGAAAAGATTATTTTCATGTATACTATACTACATGGTTTGAGATATATATGTGTGTCTGCATGCATGCCAAGTTGCTTTAGTCATGTTCAATTCTTTGTGACCCTATGGACTGTAGCCAATCAGGCTCCTCTGTCCATAGGATTCTCCAGGCAACAATACTGGAGTGTGTTGCCATGCCGTCCTCCAAGGGATCTTTCTGACCCAAGGCTCGAACCTGTGTCTCCTGAAGCTCCTGCCTTGCAGGTGGATTCTTTACCACTGAGACCCTGAGGATGCCCCATATATATGTATATTTAAAAATATGTTCATACTATATTTTGATATTATATGTTGACAACTATGCCAATTACCATATTTACCCACTTTTTAGCTATATGAAAATGAGCCCAGATATTTTGGAATGAATTCCTAAGAAATAACATTAAATTGTTTGTGGACTATAAGTGAGCATAGTGCCTGAAGAACTATGGACAGAGGTATGTAACATTTTACAGAAGGTGGTGACCTTTTCAAAGAAACAGAAATGCAAGAAGGCAAAGTGGTGATCTGAGGAGGCCTTACAAATAGCTAAGAAAGGAAGAGAAGAACATGTACACCCATGGCTAATTCATGTCAACATATGGCAAAAACCACCACAATACTGTAAAGTAATTAGCCTCCAATTAAAATAAATTAATTAATTTTAAAAAAGAAGAGAAGCAAAAGGCAAAGGAGAAAGGGAAATATATGCCCAACTGAATATTGAGTTCCAGAGAATAGCAAGGAGAGATAAGAAAGTCTTCTTATGTGATTAATGCAAATAAATAGAGGGAAACAATAGGATGGGAAAGACTAGAGATCTCTTTAAGATGACTGGAGATACCAAGGGATTATTTCATGCAAGGACAGGCACAATAAAGGAGAGAAATTGTAAAGATCTAAAAGATACAGAAGAGATTAAGAAGATGTAGTGATGATATACAGAAGAACTTTATAAAAAAAAAAAAAAAAAAAAAGTCTTAACGACCCAGACAATCACAAGGGTGTGGTCAGTCATCTTCAGCCAGACATCATGGAGTGTGAAGTCAAATAGGCCTTAGGAAGTATTACTGCAAACAAAGATAGTGGATGTGATGGAATACCAGCTGAGCTATTTCAAACCCTAAGAGATGATGCTGTTAAAGTGCTGCACTCAATGTATCAGGAAATTTGGAAAACTCAGTAGTGGCTACAGGACTGGAAAATGTCAGTTTTTATTCCAATCCCAAAGAAAGGCAATGCCAAAGAATGTTCAAAGTACTGTTCAGTTGCACTCATTTCACATGCTAGCAAGGTAATGCTCAAAATCCTTCAAGCTAGGCTTCAGCAGTACATGAACTGAGAACTTCCAGATATACCATGTGGATTTAGAAAAGACATAGGAACTGAAGATCAAATCAACAACATCTGTTGGATCATAGAGTAAGCAAGGGAATTCCAGGGAAACATCTACTTCTGCATCTTTGACTGTGCCAAAGTCTTTGATTGTAAGGATCACAAGAAACTATGGAAAATTCTAAAAGAGATGGAAAAAACAGACCATCTTACTTTTTTCTTGAGAAACCTGTATGCAGGTCAAGAAGCAACAGTTAGAACCAGACGTGGAACAATGGACTGGTTCAAAACTGAGAAGGGAGTACATCAGTGTTATTGTATATTGTCACTCTGCTTATTTAACTTATAAAGTACACCATGGAAAATGCATGTTCATTTATTTGTTGTTCTTGATGCAATATTTATGTTGCATGATGTTCATTTATTTGTTGTACATAATGCATGAACCGAGGTGCCTAATGGGTTAGAGTCCATGAAGTCACAGAGTCAGATACAACTTAGCAACTAAACAACTGTATATACATACATACATACATATATACATACATACATATAGATATAAATATAAATAAATAAATAAATAAATAAATAAATAAATATATATATATATATATATATATATATATATATATATATAGACAGAGAGAGAGAGGAGAGAGAGAGCTTTATTATCAGATTTGTCATATGTGTGCATGCTATTAGGGAGGCTAAAAAGTCTCAAGATCTGTGGTGTGAAAGTCTAAGACCAGAAGAACTGATGATGTAAGTTTGAGTTTGAGTACCAAGGCAGGAGAAGACTAGTGAAGACCAAAGTCCCACCTGGAAGACCATCAGGCAGAGAGAGAGAAAGAGAGAAAGAATTCTTTCTTGCTCAGTCTTTTATTGGATTCAGGCCTTCAGCATATTAAATGAGGTTCATCTACGTTGGTAAGAACAGTCTGCTTACATAGTTTACCAACTCAAATGCTAATATCATCCAAAAACGTCCTCACAGACACATCAGAATAATGTTTAATCAGAAACTGAGGAACTTGTGGGCCAAATTGACACATAAAGCCAACCATCACACTGTCCTTCTGTTTATTGTCTACTGGCCAGAACTTCATGATAAAAAAAGATTTGTAAGTTTGATCTTTAGCATGGAAAATTATATATCTAGATAAAAATCAGAGATATATGGTTGCAGGCAAATTAGAAAACAGATAATGGGGCATATTTAGTAGGCTCTGCTTCAAAAGAGTCCTAACACTAAAGGGTATAAAAGAGAGAGAGAAAAAAAAAAAAAGTTCTTAGATTAAATGAAACGAATTTAGTTCTCTGAACTATGGATAGTAATGTTATAGTAGGCAGGTAACTAGGTATGAGCAGAGAAATTGGGACAAGATCTCATGCCAGGAAATCACATGTCTTGTAAACAGTAGGGGTCCATAAGCAAACAAAAGAAAGCAGGAAACTTCAGATTGATTTAAGGCCACACATTTTGGATGATAAAGTTTCAAGTAGTAGACAAAGAAAAGTGGGAATCGCGAGTCCAAATTAACCTTCTGCTCATAGGCTAATAAGGCTAATAATAAGATTCTGTCTACAGATAAAAAGTGCTCATCTTGCATCCACACAATGACACTACTGATCTAAGCTAAATGGGGACAAAATCCAGGAAAATGGAGCTTGGATGAAAAGTCAGGAAAGTTAGCCCCCAAACTCCTCTTTCTCCAGTGAATATTCTGCCCCTTCATTTATATGCCAGCATAACCAGCTTGCCAAAGAGGCCTGGGGCAGCAGCTCTTCACCTGTCTGCCTGTTCTCCTGAGTGTTCCTTGCTTAAATAAACTTTCACTTTACTTTCTTAACCTCTCTGCTTTGTCTCTGATCTCTTTAATGGTGAAGAAAAAAAAACCTCCAATTCACCAACAGTAATGTTATGCAAAATTTTAAATAATCATTGTTGTTCAGTTGCTAAATCCTGTCTGATTCTTAGCAATCCCATAGACTGTAGCATTCCAGGCTTCGCTGTCCTTTACTATCTCCTGGAGTTTGCTCTAACTCATGTCCACTGAGTCACTGATGCTATCTAACAATCTCATCCTCTGTCACCCTCTTCTCTTCCTGCCCTCAACCTTTCCCAGCATCAGGGTCTTTTCCAGTGATTAAGCCCTTCATATAAGGTGGCCAAAGTATTGGAGACTCAGCTTCATCATCAGTCCTTCCAGTGAATATTCTGGGTTGACTTCCTTTAGGATTGATTGGTTTGATCTCCTTGCTATCCAAGGGACTATCAAGAGTCTTCTCCAACACCACAGTTTGAAAGCATTGATTCTTCTGCACTCAATCTTCTTTATGGTCTAATGTTCACATACATAAATGACTACTGGAAAAATCATAGCCTTGACAATATGGGCCTTTATTGGCAAAGTGATGTCTCTGCTTTTTAATATACAACCTGTGTTTGTCATTGTTTTCCTTCCAAGGAGCAAGCGTCTCTTAATTTCATAGCTGCATTAACCATCAGCAGTGATTTTGGAGACCATGAAAATAAAATCTGTCACTGTTCCACTATTTTTCCTTCTATTTACCATGAAGGGATGGGACTGAATGCCATGATCTTAGTTTTATGAATGTTGAATTTTATGCCAGGGTTTTCACTCTCCTCTTTCACCCTCATCAAGAAGCTCTTTAGTTCCTCTTCACTTTCTGCCATTAGAGTGATATTATCTGCATATCTAAGGTTGTTGATGTTTCTCCCAGTAATCTTGATCCTGCTTGTGATTCATCCAGTTCACCATTTCTCATGATGCAATTTGCATATATGTTAAATAAGCAGAGTGACAATCTTACAGCCTTGAGGTAATCCTTTCCCTGTTTTGAACTAGCCCACTGTTCCATGTCCCATTGTAACTATTGTTCTTGTCTTGCATACAGGTTTCTCAGGAGACAGGTAAGGTTGTCTGGTACTCTCATTTATTTAAGAATTTCCCACAGTTTGTTATGATCTAAAAAATCAAAGTCAAAATAATCATTATTTTCAACATTGGTTGATATTCTGATATGCTGGGGTCCAGCCCCGGTGGATACAGGGAATTCGAAGCGGGGACGGTGTTGGCGTGAGAAAAACTTATTTATTAATATAAGATTAGATTAGAAATAAATAGTGTAGTAGGAAAATTAAGTGGAGAGAAGAGGCTGATTAACTTGGGTTACTTGGAAAACCAATAAAGTTCCAGACAAGGAGCTTGCACCGTCTACATTAGGCCACCGGCGCCCATATCGGAGAGTGCCCCGCCTTGGGCTCTCTCTCTTATGGATCTTAGAAGCCGGGACAAGTAAGTAGACACAGTGAGCCTCCACGTTCCAAGGGATCAGCCTGAAAAGGAGAGGGAGGGAGCAAGAGAAAGAATTGACACGGGGGGAGGCCAGGCTTGTGCAAAACCCCCCTCCAACTTTATTATTTAAAAGGTGTTTATATACCCTAAATTTTACATAATGGAAGATACAGAGTCAAGCAAGGGCAGCAGTCCTGACCCTTTCTGTATATCCTTTTTGTATACAAAAGGTCTCAGGTGATTTACATATCTTCTGGCCAGGAGGCTTGCTAACACTTTTTTGGCTCTCTTTTTAATGAATGTTAATCTCATTTCCCCTGAAGTGTTTTTCTTTAATCTGCATCTCCTTAAAGTGCTAAAGTTACATCTCTATAGAACAAAGGCGCAGTGGGTTATAACAAAGAAGGTACTTAACTCAAAGATCTAATGTTGCTAATACCAGGTCCACTACTTGTTTTTC
Organism: Capricornis sumatraensis; assembly: GCF_032405125.1. NCBI lineage: Eukaryota > Metazoa > Chordata > Mammalia > Artiodactyla > Bovidae > Capricornis > Capricornis sumatraensis. Next base: position 5,228,211 of record NC_091084.1, read on the forward strand.
TATATACCAACTATATCTAAAAATAAAGGGTATGAAAATTTGGCAGCAAGTATTGGCTCAACAAATGAAACTTTTAATCAGTCCTATTCTAATGATTTTGACTCCTCGGAAGCCCCTACATTCCTAGGATGTTTTAAGCTTCCTGTGCCTCCTGCGGTCAGGAGGCCTCAAACAATCACATGTGCAGCTGTACGAGTCCTGCAGCAGGCTAGAAAGCCATCAGAGGGGTTTTTGGATTGAAACACTCTTTCAAATGCAGAAGACTAAAGCCCTGAATTGACTTTTTCCAGAGAATGTCAGAAGAGTGGAAAAGCAGGTAGATTCTTTGTTTTTGGGGGGTGGATGCTCAGGAAATTCCAGGGGAAAACCTGAGGTCTGATTAGCCTTGCCATCAGAGCTCTGCCGCATGACCTTGTCACGGGTGGAATTCCTTACGCTGGCTCCCAGCAGTAATACAGTCAATGTTTCGTCATTCTGAACTAAATTTTTGAAAATTTCTAATATTTTTTATACTGTTCCCAGTGAATTTAAGATTCTTTCTTCATGATGAAAGAATCAGGAGATGAAGTAGAGAAGTGAAAAAAGTAAAGTGGAGTTTATTGAAGAAAAGATATGCTCTCAGAGGAAGGCTGGGCAGACAGGTGAGGAGCTGTTGCCCCTGGTTCCTTTTGTTACCAAGTCCAAGCTCATTCTGCTTGCCACATGACAGGCCAATTATTCAATAGGTGAGGTATTGAGGTAAGGGATACGATTTTATTCAGAAAGCCCCAAAACCAAGAAGATGGCAGGCTACTATATCAAAATAATCATCTTAATGGGGTCTGGATGCCAGGTTGTTTTGTAGAGCATAGAGGAGGAAACAGTGAGGAATTAATGTAAAAAAGCCATAATTCTTGCAAATACCTCCTGGAATGCCCTGCCTAAACATGTTAATTGCTTCTTTCCTGCAGCCATCCATAGGTGGACAGGGTCCTGAACAAAGGTGCTTTGGTTTAACATTCAGGCAGAGAAGAGTTCTCTAAGGCAGGCCATTATGTAAGTTTATAACAACAACATTAATGAAAAGGAAAGTTTAAAATCAAAGAGACAGAACCAACATGGAGTTAAAATTACTATCTTCCCTGTCAGATGGTAAAGAATTTGCCTACAATGTGGGAGACCTGGGTTGGGAAGATCCTCTGGAGAAGGGAAAGGCAACGCACCCCTTTCTTTGCCTGAAGATCCATGCACAGAGGATCCTGGTGACTACAGTCCATGGGTTTGCAAAGAATTGGACATGACTGAGAGACTAATGCTTTGTAGCAATTCAGCAAGCCAGTTATAAGGGGCATACAAGTGAGGGGGCAGAATATTCACTGAAGTGAGAGGGGTTTGGAAGTCATGGTCCCCGATTTTCTTCCCAGCTCCATTTTTCTGAGGGGAAGATGGATTTTTGTCTTTATTTAACTTAGATCAGAAGTGTAATGGCATGGATGCATGATGAGTACATTTTGTCTGTAAGGTTAATCTTATTATAATGAGAGCAAAATGACCAAAATGTTACATTTGGAAGCAGGAAATTCTCACCTTTTCCGCCTTTATTTGTCAGCTACTTGAACCCTTGTCACTTAAAATGTGTGGTCTCCAGTCAGTCTAAAGTTTCCTGCTTTCCTTTGTCTGCCTATAAACACTTACTGTTTACAAGATTTCCTGCCACCTGGTCCCTGCCCCCATTTCTGTGTTCATACCTAACTACCTGCTTGCTGTAACAGTGCTATTATTTGTAAGATATATTACATATGTCTTACTATTTTTAAAATGATAATGAAATGCTTAATTTTATATATGTTTCTATATGTATGATATATTTTATATATTGATTATAATACATTGCAATGTCTTATATAGATACATTATAAGGTGTTTTATATATAATGTGTACTATAATGTGTATACAGTCCACCAGGCTCCTCTGCTCATGGAATTTTACAGGCAAGAATACTGGAATGAGGTATCATTTCCTACTTCAGGGGATCTCCTCAACCCAGGGATTGAATCCACTTCTCTTGCATCTTCTGCATTGACAGATTCTTTACCATTAGTGCCACCTGGCCAGTCCATAATATGTATTATAATATATTATCATGTTTATATAATATATACATGTAATATATATATATATGTAAAATAAGCACACTTTCAAGACATTTAGAAGAGAGAAAAGCTCACAGATATAATGACATTAATAACTAACCAATTAAAAACCTGCAAGAAGATGAATACTGTTCCTTTAATATTCATCTAAATGTCCTCCTGACCTACCTTGTGTGCCCATTTTCATCTAAGTAGGTTATTTTGGGCAGACAGTTAGCATATGACAAATGTGTACTATGAGCAATTTACTATTTGTGGAACTAACTGAAGAAACATAAAGGACTTCATTAAAAAGCCAGGCTTCCCCGCCCTTTGCTATTTCTTGGAGTTTTCTCAAACTCATGTTCATTGAATCACTGATGCCATCCAACCATCGCATCCTCTGTCTCTCCCTTTATCTCTTGTCCTCAGTCTTTTCCAGCATCAGGGTTTTTTCCAATGAGCTGGCTCTTTTCATCAGGTGGCCAAAATATTGGGGCTTCAGCATCAGTTCTTCTCTGAATAGTGGTAAATGGATAAATATAAATATTTTTGAAATGTTTAAAATTTAAAATAAGCTGGAATATTGCATAAAATTCTATTTCCATGTGGCCCATTGAAATTTCAATACTATCCATTGTCTGCTAGAGAATGTACTTTAGTTCTGTGTAAGTTTCAAAGCTATTTCTGGATCTCAGCTATAAGGCACAGGCTGAATCTTTTGCAGTCCCTGCGACTAGGGTTGGGTCAAGGGCAAGGTATTCAGAGGAATTTCCAAGGATCTTATTTTAGTTCTACCTTTGTAAAAGATAAAAAATCATCTTAATAAAATATCTCAAGTAATAGGTAATATGTTAACTTTTACATCAATAACTCATTTGAAGGAAAATACAAATGCAAACAACCTTTGTGAGTACTTAAAATTAGTACTCTGGAATTAGTCCTGAGTTTAAACTCTAGTTTTGCTAATTGTTAGTTGTGTGAATTCAATACATTTTTGCTCACAGCTTAATTTTTTTATCTCTGATATTAAGGTATGGAAGCTCAAAATACAGGATTCTTTTGACAGTTAAACAAGGTAATACCAATAAACCCTTAAGTACTATGCTTAGCACTGTATACATATAAATATAATTACTATTAATATGCAGTCATGCAAAAATAATATTTTGTTAAGACTTCACTTTAGTCCTTAATATAGTGGCAACCAAAAATAATAGTTGAATAAGTGAAGAAATGAACATACCATTGTTAGAAGAGGATGAGCATAGAACCTCTATTTGGTTAGAAGGATCCTCTCAGGAAATAAAATTAAAAAAAAATTCTTAATTAAAAAAATGGGCTCAGTTATTATCATATTTTATTTTAACATATTTTATTTGACTTTTAAAGCAAGCACACTTTCAAAACATTTAGAAGAGAGAAAAGCTCACAGATATAATGACATCAATAACTAACTGATTAAAAGCCTGTAAGAAGATGAATATTGTTCTGTTAATATTCATCTAAATGTGCTCCTGACCTACCTTGTGTGCCTACTTTCATCTAAGTAGGTTATTCTGGGCAGACAGTTAGCATATGACAAATATGTACTATGAGCAATGTACTATTTGTGGAACTAACTGAACAAAGATGAAGGACTTTATAAAAAAAAAAAAAAAAAGTAGTCAGATGCTTCTGGGGTGTTTCATGGACCTAAACTTGAAATATTAATTAACACTTTAAAGAGCTACATTTTATTTTTAAATAAGCACAGAGGAAATACATCTCTGGTACTATATAAAGTCTTTTTCAACAATACATAATTTCATTTTATTCATGTATTTGTGCTTTTCACACTTTATGAAATTTCCCAGTGAATGTATTATCATTAATCTTAATAGGTTCCTTGAACATGCTCTATTCTAGAGGTGCATAGGGAAGTTCCAAAGAATAAAAGCAAAGCATGTGGTCCACAGGCCTAAAGCTATGTGAATGACAATAACCAGAGTTTAAATGTTTAGTATTTATAAAACTGACCAGGGAATTCATTACCGAAATCATCAGAATAAATCTGGAAGTCACAAAAAATTCTGAAAAGGTGTCATTTTCCTGCCTTTAAAAATGCTATGTCATTCAGTGTGCCATATGATATTTTGTTATCACTTTCTTAGAGTTCAATTGGCTTAATCTGAGCAGAAAGATCCTGAGATGTATGCAGATTCAGAACAGGGTTGAAATGATGGAACTGTGTCTGAGGCAAAATTTTAAAATTTGTGCTTCTAAACTATCACAAAGGCTTCCTTGGTGGCTTAGTGGTTGAGAATCTGCCTGCCAATGTGGAAGTCATGGGTTTGATCTTTGTTTTGGAAAGATCCCCTGGAGAAGGAAATGAAAACCCACTTCAGTATTCTTGTCTGGGAAATCCCAAGGAAAGAGGAGCCTGGCATGCTATAGTCCACGTGGTTGCAAAAGAGTCAGACATGACTTAATGCCTTAACAATAACAAAATTATTGTAAACCTACACATCTAAGTAAGTTTTATGGCCAAGACCTTAAAAATGTGTTTTAGATAGACAGAAAATATTGCCTAGATATTCAGATTATACCAGAAAATTTTATTTGCACTCAGGTAATTCCCTGAAATAAAATTTATATACTTTAGATGTGTATGAAAAATATATTATATGTTATATTTGTTATAACGTACATGTGAAGAGTTGACTCATTGGAAAAACTCTGATGCTAGGAGGGATTGGGGAAAGGAGGAGAAGGGGACGACAGAGGATGAGATGGCTGGGTAGCATCACCGGCTCAATGGACATGAGTTTGAGTGATCTCTGGGAGTTGGTGATGAACAGGGAGGCCTGGTGTGCTGCAATTCATGGGGTCACAAAGAGTCGGACACGACTGAGCGACTGAACTGAATTGAACTGAACATGTTATATGTTATATATATTATATAACATATATTATAATGTGTTATGTTATATTTATTATGTTTATATTCTATTTAATATGTATTGTACAAAGTATATATATTTATCTGTCTTAGACATGTATATTATGTGTGTGTGTGTGTGTATATATATATATATATATATATATAAGAGCTAACATTGAAGGATTAAAAAGCAATGTCACTATGAAAACTTGGCTGCCACCAGTCAATTACCCCTGTGGTAATTTCTGACACCTCCTGCTAAAAATCCCAAAGGTCAGAAGGATCATTCTATCTTACTAGTAAGCCAACAGAGGATAATATGGTTGGATGGCATCACAAACTCAATGGACTTGAGTTTGAGAAAGCTCAGGAAGTTGGGGATGGGCAGGGAAAGCTGGCATCCTGCAGTCCATGAGGTTGCAAAGAGTTGGACATGACAGAGCAACTGAACTGAACTGAACTGATCTTACTATTAAAAATGCATATGACTTAATGAACTGGCTTAATTAGTCTTAGATGCAAGGATTAAATGAGATAATGAACTGACTTCTTAGGGACTGGTTATTTTGAAGTCAGCCTCATGACTCCACAAATGTATTTTGTATTCAAGACACAGCTCAAAAATTGAAATAAGAGAAAGAGTTGTGTATGTGCGTGTGTGCAAAGTCACTTCATTCATGTCAGATTCTGTTCTTTCAATGACTTAAACTTTGTCTTAGCCCTTTCTAAAGCTGTAGATACATACTTTTATGGAAATGATTCATTTATTGATTTCACTGATAAGGCATTGATATATAAATTCATTAATTTTTGTGTGAATTGTATATATAATGTACATAATTTAGTACATGTCTGAAATATATATATATTGCATGTAAGGTCATATATATCTGAAATATGTAAATATGCATTTATAATGTATGTATATTCAGACATGCCTGAAATAAATATATGTATATATAATGTGTAGAATTTCATATATGTCTGAAATATATATATAATGCATATAATTTCATATATATCTGAAATTCTTATATGTATATATATATATAGTATATGAAGTGAAGTCAATTTGCTCAGTCGTGTCCAACTCTTTGTGACCCCATGGACTGTAGCCTACCAGCCTCCTCTGTTCATGGGATTTTCCAGGCAAGAATACTGGAGTGGGTTGCTATTTCCTTCTCCAGGAGATCTTCCTGATCCAGGGATTGAACCTGGGTCTCCCTCATTGTAGACAGACACGTTGCCATCTGAGCCACCAGGGAAACGTCTCTATATTATATATAATTTCACATATATCTGAAATATGATATATATAATGTACATAATTCCATACATCTGTGAAATATTATATATATATATAATTCCACACATGTCTCAAATAGACATACATATATATAATGTATATCATTTGATATATGTCTGAAATATATAATTTTTGCATGTCTGAAATATTATATATTTATATAATGTATGTAATTTCATACATGTCTGAATTAAATATATGCACATATAATGTATATAATTCCATACATATCTGAAATATTATGTGCATATAATGTATATAATTTTTGCATGTCTGGTATATAATATGTATTTATATAATGTATATAGTTTAAGACATATCTGAAATAAATATATGCATATAAAGTATATATAATTTCAGACATGTATGAAATTATATATATGTATGTATATATATAATTTACACATAAATTAATGAATTTATTTATTGATGTCTTATCAGTGAAATCAATAAATGAATAATTCTCATAAAAGTATGTATTTACAGCTTAGAAAGGGCTAAGGCAAAGGTCAAGGTATTGAAAGAAATAGTTGAACATGACTAAAGTGACAACACACACACACACAACTCTCTTTTATTTCAATTTTTGAACTGTTTCTTGAATACAAACTACATTTATGGAATCAAAAGACTAATTTAAAAACTACCAATCCCTAAGACGTTTATTCATTATATCATTTAATCCTTGCATCTAAAATAATTATGTCAGTTCATTAAGCCATTATGCATTTTTATTAGTAAAATAGAATGAAACAAACTTCCTTCTCAGGATCATAGTTAGACCACAGAGTTCTCTTAAAGGCAAAATGGCTTCCATATCTAGACCTCAACACATGAGTTTTTTACAATCTACATGCATGTGTGCTAAGTTGCTTCAGTCATGTCTGACTCTTTGTGACCCTATGGACTATAGTCTGCCAGTCTTCCTCTGTCCACAGGATACTCCAGGAAAGAATACTGGCCTGGGTTGCCATGCCCTCCTCCAGTAAATCTTCCTGACACAGGGATTGAAACTGCCTCCCTTACATCTTCTGTATTGGCAGGCGGATTTTCTACCATTAGTGCCACCTGGGAAGCTCATACGATCTTTATGGTGGTTTTCAACTGCTAAATTTCAGTAGTTTATTCATATAATTGAAATAGCAATTAGTGAGATTTACAGGATTCCTGCAAAAATGGAAGACACCAAGTCTTTAAAAAATACATAAAACTTTCATCTCTGTATAGGTTTCCAGCTTTCAGATTTAGTTTAACAGCTTTTCTGTTTTGCTCTAGTGCTAAATGCAATTCTGAGTCATTTAAAAGACAATGTAAATGGGCCCCTCTGCAAGGAAAATGTTCCTCAAAAGGGATTATGGGAAATAAAGTCATACATTTGATTTCTCTAAATTATTCTCCAAAGCTTGTTAATATAAAAGTAAAGATTGGTCCAGATAGCTCTGTTTGGTTGACACAGCAGCTCTCCAAATAACTATAACCATGAGCTGATGATTCATTACTATAGCCTGTGGGAGATTTAGTTTTCTTAAAGTAGAATATCATTTAAAAATATATTAAACCAATTCAATCTTTCAAATTTAGGCCCACTCTAGGTACTTGTAGGAGAAAAGATAAAAGTTTTGTAGTTACCTTTTAATAGAATGTTAGCTTACATAATAAGCCTTTAAAAATAATATATTTTATTTTTTAGAGCAGTATTAGGTTCAAAGCAAAACTGAGTGGAAAGCACAGAGATTACCCATATACCTCTGGTCCCAAAATGTGCATAACCTCCCACATTATCAACATCCTTCACTAGAGTGGTACTTATTTTACAATTAATGAATCTACACTGAAACATCTTTACCATCCAGAGTCCATAGTTTACATTAAGGTCTACTTTAGGTCGTGTATATTTTATGTGTTTTGACAAATGCATTCATGATTAGAGCATCATTCATAGTAGTTTTACTACCCTAAAAACCCTCTGTGCTTCAATAAGTATTAAAGTTTTAATAATTTTTTTCTCTAACATTCAAATTTTCTCAAGTAGTCACAAATTTCTTATTTTTCTGTGATTCTAGTAATGAGTAAGACACTTCTATAGGACTTGTACATGCCAGACTGGGTATCTGAGAAGCCGGTAATCCAGAAACATCAGTATGCAGAGACTAAAAGGAAAAAAAAAAAGAGAGAAAATTTTATTCTTTCTATACAAAGGACCAAGAAAAGAGGAAGCCAGACAAAACAGAAAACTTTCAGGCAATGGCAACCCTACTCCAGATCAAAAATTGTAGAAAACATCCCACTCCCTCTAGCAAAGTCAAAGTCAAAATTTACATTTTCTTCCTGGAGGGTTTTACAGGCATCTCCCACCCCCTCATTCCTTCTTGATGGGAAAGAAGGAATGAAAATCCAGGAATTTCCTCACTTGTGAATCTCATTCCAAGGTGGTGTCAGTGTAGACTATGTGGGAAGCCTCGACTTTTAACTTGGCCTTACTCCACCAGTCCACCCCAAAGGAAATCAGTCTGGAATGTTCATTGGAAGGACTGAGGCTAACACTGAAACTCCAATACTTTGGCCATATGACGCAAAGAACTGACTCACTGGAAAAGACCCTGATGCTGGGAAAGATTTAAGGAGGGAGGAAAAGGGGACAACAGAGGATGAGATGCTTGGATGTCATCACCCACTCAATGGATATGAGTTTGAGTAAACTCCTGGAGTTAGTGATGGACAAGGAGGCCTGGCATGCTACAATCCATGGGGTCACAAAGAGTTGGACAAGACTGAGGGACTGAACTGAAGTGAACTGACTTGAACAGTAGGGGACCCCATCACTCCCCACTGGGTAATATCTGAGGAAACCTAGTGAAAAACTGGGCTTTTCACACCCATAAATAGTAATAAGGCCTGTCTGCCATGTCAGTTATCATCATGTAGGTAGGGAGCAGTAGCAAGATGTCCTCCCCATCATGTATAGATTAGTATCAGTGTGAGCTAAACTTCTATCCCCACCTAATAGAAGCACCACTCATTCTCAGGGTCAATAGAAATTTAGTGAGAAACCTGGACTTTAGCTATCACCAGATAAAAACAGTGGGAGTCTCTAACTGGGAAGTGTCAGAGAAAGACTGTTAAAACACAAGAGTTATATATGATCTGTAGTTTGATAGCATAATACTCCAAATGCCAAATTTCAATCAGAATCACTCATCATAACATGAAGCAGACATATTTCCACTTGAATGACAGAAGACAGTCAAAAGATACCAATACAGAGACACAGAGATTATATAGATATTAGAAAGATCTGATAAGAATTTTAAAACAGCCACCATAAAAATGCTGTAACAAGCAATTAGAAATATGATGAAAAAAGTGAAAAATAAAAATTAAACAATGCGTAGAAACAAAAGTTAAATATAAAATACCATATATAATGACAAAAATACAGTACTTTGTTTAAAATCTGTAGAAAGTTTGGAAAGATGACTGTACTAACTTGTAAATTATGAAAAAAATAAAAAGACCTAAATAAATGAAGAGACATAACATTTCCATGAAAAAGAAAATATAAACACTAAATATGTTAATTCTCCTGAAAATTTATAATTATTTATAAATTGTAATATATAAATTCATATACATGAATATGTGTGTAATATGTTATGTTTATGAAAATTCCAGATAGAATTTTTATAGATGTAGCCAAGATTATTCTAAACTTTATTTTAAAAAGTAAAAGCACAAAATAGCTAAAACAACTTAGAAAAAGAAGAAAGTGAACAGAATAAGAAGCTTTTTAAGATGTTATATAACTATAGTAATTAAGTTTGAGAAGTACTGGCAAAGAGATAGATATATACACAGATAAATGGTCTAGAGGAGTGATTCTGGAAACAGACCACAAGCAAGTATAACTGATTTTTCTACACAAATTATTTAATAGAAAGAAAATAACCTTTGAACCAAATGGTGCTGAAATCTTGGATACTCATAAGCAATTTATAAACAGAAATAAAATTAATTAATTAACCTTCATCAAATCTCACAACTCATAAAAGTTTACTCAAAACAAATAGCAAAATTTGTAGAATAGAATTTGATAAAATGTTTATACAACAAGTTAGGGAAAGATCTTTGGGGATGGAGCTTCGTGAGGATTTCTTAGACATATATCCAAAAACATAATCCATAAGACAAAAAATGATTAACTGAAATTAACAAAAATTAAAACAAAATTTTGAACTACAAAAGATAGTTCAAGAGGAAAGAAACAGGTTATCAGTTCAGTCAGTCAGTTCAGTCTCTCAGTTGAGTCTGACTCTTTGCGACCCCATGGACTGCAACACGCCAGGCCTCCCTGTCCATCACCAACTACCAGAATTTACTCAAACTCATGTCTATTGATTAGTGATGCCATACAACCATCCCATCCTCTGTCATCCTCTTCTCCCACCTTCAGTCTTCCCTAGCATCAGAGTCTTTCCCATTGAGTCAGTTCTTTGCATCAGGCAGCCAAACTTTTGGAGTTTCAGCTTTAGGATCAGTCTTTCCAAAGAATACCCAGAACTGATATCCTTTAGGATGGATTGGTTGGATCCTCTAGCTGTCCAAGGGATGCTCAAGAGTCTTACCAAGCACCACAGTTCAAAAGAACCAATTTTATGAAGCTCAGCTTTCTTTATAGTTCAATTCTCACAACCATGCATGACTACTAGAAAGACCATAGCTGTGATTAGACAGACCTTTGGTGGCAAAGTAATGACTATACTTTTTCATAGGCTGTCTAGGTTGGTCATAACTTTCCTTCCAAAGAGTAAGTATCTTTTAATTCCTTGGCTGCAGTCACAATCTGCAGTGATTTTGGAGCCCCCCAAAATAGAGTCTGGCACTGTTTCCACTGTTTCCCATCTGTTTACCATGAAGTGATGGGACCAGATGCCATGAACTTAGTTGTGTAAATGTTGAGTTTTAAGCCAAGTTTTTCACTCTCCTCTTTCACTTTCATCAAGAGGCTCTTTAGTTCTTCTTCACTTTCTGCCATAAGGGTGGTATCATCTACATATCTTAGGTTATTAATATTTCTCCTGGTAATTTTGATTCCAGCTTGTGTTTCATCCAGCCCAGCATTTCTCATGATGTACTCTGCCTATGAGTTAAATAAGCAGGGTGACGATATACAGCCTTGACATACTCCTTTCCTGATTTGGAACCAGTCTGTTGTTCCATTTGCAGTTAACTGTATGCTTCCTGCATATAGGTTTCTCAGGAAGCAGTTCAGGGGGTCTGATATTCCCATCTCCTTAAGAATTTTTCACAGTTTGTTGTGATCCACAAAGTCAAAGGGTTTGGGATAGTCAATAAAGCAGAAGTACATGTTTTTCTGGACCTCTCTTGCTTTCTTGATAATCCAGTGAATGTTGGCAATTTGATCTCTGGTTTCTCTGCCTTTTCTAAATCCAGCTTGAACATCTGGAAGTTCACAGTTCACGTATTGCTGAAGCTTGATTAGAGAATTTTGAGCATTACTTTACTAGCATGTAAGATGAATGCAATTGTGTGGTAGTTTGAGCATTCTTTGGCACTGCCTTTCTTTGGGATTGGAATGAAAACTGACCTTCCCCAGTTCTGTGGCTACTGCTGAGCTTTCCAAATTTGCTGTCATATTGAGTGCAGCACTTTCACAGCATCATTTTTTTAGGATGAAATAGTTCAACTGGAACTGCATCACCTTCACTGGCTTTGTATATAGTGATGCTCCCTAATGCCCACTTGAGTTAGCATTCCAGGATGTCTAGCTCTAGATGAGTGATCACACCATTGTGGTTATCTGGGTCATGAAGATCTCTTTTTATAGTTCTTCTATGTATTCTTTCCACCACTTCTTAATATCTTCTGCATTTGTTAAGTCCATACCATTTCTGTCCTTTATTGTGCCCATCTTTGCATGAAATCTTCCATTGGTATCTCTAATTTTCTTGAAGACATCTCGTGTCTTTCCCACCCTATTGTTTTCCTTTATTTCTTTCAAGAGGATAAAAACAGGTTATATACTTCAAGAAAATATTTGTAAATCATGCATCTCTCAAAGACACATCAAAAATAAAGAATTAAAAATTTCTATTGCAAAATATTCAAAAAATATAAGAAAAAAAGTAGAAAGAAAATAGAAAGGGAGGTTTCCACAAAGAAAATCAGTTCAGTTCAGTCTCTCAGTCAGACTTTGAAACACCATGGACTGCAGCCTTCCAGGCTTGCCTGTCCATCACCAACTCTTAGAGCTTGCTCAAACTCATTCTATCCAGTCAGTGATGGCATTTAATCATCTCAGCCTCTGTAGTTCCCTTCTCTCCCTGCTTTCAATTATTCCCAGCATCAGGGTCTCTTCTATTGAGTCAATTCTTCAAATCAGGTGACCAAATTATTGCAGCCTCAGGTTCAGCACCAGTCCTTCCAATGAATATTCAGGTCTGATTTCCTTTAGGATGGACTGGTTTTCTTTTCTTGCAGAACAAAGGACTCTCAAGAGGCTCCTCCAACACCACAGTTTGAAAGCATCAATTCTTTGGTGCTCAGCCTTCTTTATGGTCTAACTCTTCCCTCCATACATGACTACTGGAAAAACCATAACTTTGACTAGATGAAACTTTGTTGGCAAAATAATGTCTCTGCCTTATAATATGCTGTCTAAGTTTGTCATAGGTTTTCTTCCAAGGAATGAGCATGTTTTAATTTCATGGCTGCAGTCACCATCTTCACTGATTTTAAAGCCTAAGAAAATAAATTCTGTCACTACTTCCATTTTTTTCCCCATCTGTTTTCCATGAAGTGATGGGTTGGATACCATAACTTCATTTTTTGAGTGTTCAGTATTACACCAACTTTTGCATTCTCCTCTTTCACTTTCTTCAAGAGGATCTGCCAAGAGCCAGCATGAGGAGTCCCACCCGTGGCAAAGATCATGAGGTTAAGGGGCCCGTCAGACAAAGGCAAGCCCGGCCTTAAGGGAGCCTTGCTGGATCTGCTCATGCATCTGCCCCCAAACCAGAGTCTGCCTGCCTTACTGCATTATGCTTTCACCTACTCTTCTGACATTAACTGGGGCTATCCCTGACCACCTTTCTCTGGAAAATTAACTTAGAGCTCCAGATAATAGTGTCCTGCATATAAAAGGAGTGTCTCAGGTCAAACCTCTCTGCTGGCAGACTAGCTTGTGTGACAGGATTATCCACAATCTTGCTACTATGTACATGATTGTTTACAACCTCTCAATCATAAAGAGCACAGAGAGTTTGGAGAATTTTGAAAGTCTTAGCATAGGGTTTTTCTAAAGATAAAAATCATGTTGGTGAAGCGTTTCATTGCTGAGTTAATGATTGCCGACAGGCCTCCATATCCTTAGGCACCTGGGAGTATGTTAATCGATGTAATTAGAATGTAGAAAAAGAAATACAGTAGTTTTGATGTTACCAATACTAGACTTTTGAGTTAATGAATTTTCTCTTTGTTATAGATCACTGTACTCCTCTTTCTTTGTTATAAATCATTGTATCCTTGCTATGTAAGAATGTAACTTTGTCACTATCTTAAGACTTAGTAGATCTTAAGGGGAAACAAGTTTTCTGATCGACTAACCTTTATCAATAGAAAGTAAGGTGGGGCCATAAAATGTTGATGGGTCTCAGACCAGAAGATATTGTAAGCAAATTTAAGACCCTTGTAAGAATAAAGATATTCTGAGAATACTGTCTTTAGATAAGGGTCGGAACAGCTGACCCTGTGTGACTGTTTCTTACATTTACCTCTATGTATAATGAAAAGTATAAAAGTGGACCTGGAAAATAAAGAAATGGACCAGTTCCTGGAAAGATTGGTTTCCCCCATGTGGTCTTTTCTCTGTCTCTTCTTTTCTGGCTGAATTCCATTCTGGAGTGTGGGGGCTCACCATGTCTACTTACTTGCCCTGGCTTATAAGACCCACGCAAGAGGTAGCCCAAGGCGGGGCACCACCCACTATTCAAGCGGGTGCTGGAGGCCTACGTAGGTGGTGCAAACTCCTCGTCTTGGAGTTTTATTGGTTTTCCGCGTAAACCAAGTTATTCAGACTCTTTTCTCCACTAATATTTCCTACTACACTATCATTTTCTAATCTCTCTTTATATGTGTAATTAAATAAATTATTTCCTAGGACGCCAACTCCATCCCCACTTCGAATTCCCTGGATCCACCAGGGCTGGACCCTGACAAGGATCTTTAGTTCCTCTGCACTTTCTCCCATGAGGGTACTGTCATCTGCATATCTGAGGTTGTTGATATTTCTCCTGGCAATCTTGATTCCAGCTTTTTGCTCCATCCAGCCCAATATTTTGCACGATGTACTCTGTATACAAGTTCAATAAGCAGGGTGACAATGAGTAACCTTGAAATACTCCTTCCCCAATTTGGAACCAGTTGTTCCAGGTGCAATTCTTCCAACTGTTGCTTCTTGATCTGCATACAGATTTCTCAATGGACAGGTAAGGTGGTCTGTTATTCCAATTTCTTGAAAAATTTTCCACGATTTGTTGTGATCCATGCAGTCAATGACTTTACTGTAGTCATTGAAGCAGAAATAGATACTTTTCTGGAATTCTCTGATTTTTTTCTATGATCAAATAGGCATTGGTTATTTGCTCTCTGGTTCCTCTGCCTTTTCTAAATCCAGCTTGAACATCTGGAAGTTCTCAGTTCATGTACTGTTAAACCCTCACTTGGAGAATTCTGAGCATTACATTGCTAGTGTGAGATGACTGCAATTGTGCAGTAGTTTGAACATTCTTTGGCATTGACTTTCTTTGGGATTGCAATGAAAACGGACCTTTTCCAGTCCTGTGACCACTGCTGAGTTTTCCAAATTTGCTGGCATATTGAGTGCAGCACTTTCACAGCATCATCTTTTAGGATTTGAAATAGTTCAGTGGGAATTACATCACCTCCACTATATTTGTTCATAGTGATGCTTCCAAAGGCCCACTTAACTTCATATTCCTGCATGTCTGGCTCTAGGTGAGTGATCACACCATTGTGATTATCTGGGTCATGAAGATCTTTTTTGTAAAATTCTTCTGGGTATTTTTTCCTCCTGTTCTTAATATAATCTACTTCTGTTAGGTCCATACAATTTCTTTCCTTTTTTGTGTCCATCTTTGCATGAAATGTTCCCTTGGTACCTGTAATTTTCTTGAAGAGATCTCTAATCTTTCCCATTCTATTGTTTTCCTCCATTTCTTTGCATTGAATACTTAGGAAAGCTTTGTTATATCTCCTTCTCATTCTTTAGAACTCTGCATTCAGATGTGTGTATTGTTCCTTTTCTCCTTTGCCTTTCACTTCTCTTCTTTTCTCAGCTTTCTGTAAGGCCTCCTCAGACAACCATTTGCAGTTTTGCATTTCTTTTTATTGGGAATGGTTTTGATCACCAGCTTCTGTACAGTGTTATGAACCTCTATCCGTAGTTCTTCAGGTACTTTGTCTATCAGATCTAATCCCTTGAATCTATTTGTCACTTTCACTGCAAAATCATAAGGGTTTTGTATATAGGTCATACCTTAATTGACCTAGTGGTTTTCCCTACTTTCTTCAATTTAAGTCTGAATTTTGGAATAAGGAGCTAACAGCAAAGAGCATATTCATATGGAAAATAAACACACATGGGAATATATTAAAAAAAAATTATGCAAGCTAAAGTTCAGTAGGAGATATTATTATACACCAATCAGAATGGCTAAAGGAAAAACAAAATGAACAGCAGAAATACTGCCAAGAATATAGATAAACTGAACCTGGCATGCATGACTGGTGGGAATATAAAATGAAACAGTAAATGTGGCAAGTATTTAACTGTTTCTTTAAGCAATTATACTTATTCCAGAACATAGCAGTTGCAATCTTGGATATTATTCCAAAGGAAAAAATAAATAAATAAATAAAAGTATACACAAAACCTGCACTTCAATGTTCCTAGAAGCTTTATTTGTAAGAGCCAAAACCTGAAAACAGCTAAAATATTCCTCAAAAGGTAAATTGTTAAACACAGTCATATATCTGTATCATGAAATACTACTCAGCAATAAAAAATACGTGAACTATAAATACACACAATGACTTGGCTAGATTTCAAAAGGATTATGCTGAGTGGAAAAAAAAATCTCAGAAGGTTATATACTGTGGATTTCTGTTTATGTAACAGTCTTGAGAAAATTACAAACAATGCTGAACAGGTTAAGATTTGTCAGGTTTAGGGATAGTGGGAAGGGCTAGGGAAGGTATTATACAAGTTAGAGTGTAATGAGTGAGCTATGATGAAAGACATTCTGTATCTTGATTGACGTGATGTTTATAGGAACCTACACATGTGATTCAGTTCAGTTCAGTCACTTAGTTGCTTCTGACTCTTTGTGACCCCATGGACTGCAGCACGCCAGGCTTCCCTGTCCATCACCAACTCCCGGAGCTTACTCAAACTCATGCCCATCGAGTCAGTGATACCATCCCACCATCTCATCTCACAGATTATTAATTGATATCTATCTGTCTATACATCAATCTATCATTTTTCTGGCTTTGACATTTTGTACTATACTTCTGTAAAAAATAACTATTACGAGAAAGTAGATAAAGAGTAGAGGAAAATGTATTTTTAGTTTATTTTTTTTATTGGTGGCTAATTACTTTACAATATTGTATTGGTTTTGCCATACATCAACATGAATCCACCACGGTGTACATGTGTTCCCAATCCTGAACCCCCCTCCCACCTTCCTCACCATACCATCCCTCTGGGTCATCCCACAGAGGGAAATTTTCGATGCTGTATTTGTAATTTGCTGTACATCGATCAGTGTTAGTCACTCAGTCATGTCTGACTCTTTGTGACCCCAGGGACTGTATTCCACCAGGCTTCTGTCTGTGGAATTTTCCAGGGAAGCATACTGGAGTGGGTTTCCATTTCTTTCTCCAGGGGATCTTCCCAACCCAGGGTTTGAACCCGGGTCTCCTACATTGCAGGCAGATCATTTACTGTCTGAGACACTAGGGAAGTCCCAAATGGTTGGTAGCCTCCAGGTTAAGGTGACCAAAGAAAGTGGCCCGTACATGGATCAAATCTGCGACCATGGCATTATATTAGCACCACACTCTAACCAACTGAGCTAACTGGTTCCTAAAGAATGATTGTTTCAAAATGAATAGTTTTTAAAAGTTTAAAACTTGTTCTAAAAATATTGGTTAGGAAATGTTGCACAGTTCAGTTCCCCTTCAAAAATTACAAAATAAATTATTAAAGTGCCCATTGTGTTTAACAAAGAAAAAAAAATATATTAACTTCAAATTTCCCAAATTTTTGATCAAAGAACATTTCTTCTATAACAAGAAAGTGGTGACTAGCATATAAATCCAAAGTACAAATGAAATGACACTTGGTTAGACAAAATTTTGTTTGGTTCTGGAAGTAAGTATGAAGAAACTGTACAGACCTGAGAAACACTGTTTTCTCTTTATTTGGTTACCAAAAACTGAATGGAGAATGGTGGGAAAGAAACATTTTAATCCATCTTTTACTTAAATTTAGAACAGACACTGGTTAAAAAAGGCCCTTAGAAGGATTTTCAAGTCTAGACTGGGGGGGGAGGGAGGGGAATGGCAGAAGCATGTGTGTTAGCATAGAGTATAGAATTATGCTATTCTGTTTTTAGGGAAGTGACAATTAGCAGCATTTTTGATTATGCATCATATTTCCTGAAAAAAATTGCTTTTTCACCTTGCTATTTCTGTGATAAAATTCAATTCTTATATCCTCATTTCTACTTCCTATAAAAAAGCATAGCAGTTTTCCTTCCATGGTTTTCAAAGCCATTTTCCTTATAATGACTTCCTTTTAGACAAAAAGTCTATGTTGCTTGAAATGTCACATCTTCTTACATATAAAAGAGTGTTCCAGCTGCATAACTAGGTATAATTTTACAAAATCCATAAAAAAAATTTGGAGTCAAAATATTCCCAAATCCAGGGACAATTAAATCTTTTTTAAAAATAGCAATTGCTTGAAATTAACATACCATCATGATTTTATAAATCATAATAAAATATAAAGTGGTATATAAAAGAAACCTTTAAAAATCAATTAATTTAATATGGATCTGCAAGTAAAATAAAAATATACAATCATATTTTTTACATCATTATAAAATATGATCAATAATTTAGATACAGTTTTCAAGACATTAAAAAGTTCATACAAAGCCAAAATCAACTCATTACTTTTGAAGAAAATATATAGCCATTAGACATGATAGCCTAGGAAATATGCATCGTTTTTAGCATTTGCTTGTGTTACACAGGTTATGGATTTTAACAAATGTGTGACACGAAACTACCACAATAGTTTCACTACCCTAAAATACCTATATTCTCTGTGCATACACCTCCCTCAGCTCCCTTATTCTTGGAAATCATGAATCATTTTGCTGTCTTCACAGATTTTACTTTTGCAGAAGATCATAGTGTTGAAATTATACTGCACGTAGCCTTTTCATTTTGGCTTCTTTCACTGATTATGGCTTGATGCCTCATTTCTTTTTAACACTGAATAATTTATCACTGTTGACATGTGAAGTTGTTTATTTAATCATTCACCTACCAAAGAACATCTCTGTTCTGAAAGTTCTGGCAATTATGCAAAAAGCTTCTATGAATGTCTTTGTGCAGTATTTTGTGTGATCATGTTTTCTTTGCTCCTTTTTAGCTTTATTCATGTATGGATAAATAAAATTTGTATCCATTTAAGGTATAGAACTTGATGTATTAGTATTAATATATGTAAACACTGTGAAATGATCATACAACAAGTCCATCACGCACCCTTTTGTGTATGGAGTGGAGTGAGGTAGTAAGAACACTTAGGATCTAACGTCTCAATAAATATCAATACAGGAAACAACACTGATAATAATCATATGCTTTACAATATCTCTCTGAAACATTATTATCTTACATAGAAAAAACATTTTTTACATGTTGTCAACTTGTTTGGATAAATACCAAGAAGTAAGACTGTTGAAATTTATGGGAAAAATACAACTAGATTTGTAAGAACCTAGTAATCTATTTTCCAAGTTATTGTCCTGCATTCCCACCATAAGTGAATGAGAGGTCCTATTGCTTTACTTCTTTGTCAACCTAAAGTGTAATCAGCTCAGTTCAGTCACTCAGTCATGTCCAATTCTTTGCGAAACCATGGACTGCAGCACGCCAGGTCTCCTTGTCCATCACCAACTCCTGGCGTTTACTCAAACTCATGTCCACTTAGTTGGTGATGCTATCCAACCATCTCATCCTCTGTCATCCCTTCCTCCTCCTACCTTCAATCATTCCAGTCTTTTCCAATGAGTCAGCTCTTTACATCAGGTGGCCAAAGTATTGGAGTTTCAGCTTCAACATCAGTCCTTCCAGTGGATATTCAGGACTGATTTCCTTTAAGATTGACTGGTTGGATCTCCTTGCAGTCCAAGGGACTCTGAAGAGTCTTTTCCAACACCACAGATCAAAAGAATCAATTCTTGGGACTCAGTTTTCTTTAAGGTCCAACTCACATCCATGCATGACTAATGGAAAAACCAAAGCTTCGACTAGACTGGCCTTTGTTGGAAAAGTCATGTCTCTGCATTGTCTAGATTGGTCATACTTTTCCTTCCAAAGAGTAAGCGTCTTATAATCCCATGGGTGCAGTCACAATCTACAATGATTTTGGAGCCCCAAAATATAAAGTCAGCCACTGTTTCCACTGTTTCCCCATCTATTTACCATGAAGTGATGGGACTGGATGCCATCATATTCAGTTCAGTTCAGTTCAGTGCAGTCACTCTGTTGTGTCCGACTCTTTGTGACCTCATGAATCGCAGCACGCCAGGCCTCCCTGTCCATTACCAACACCCGGAGTTCACTCAGATTCACGTCCATCAAGTCCGTGATGCCATCCAGCCATCTCATCCTCAGTCGTCCCTTTCTCCTCCTGCCCCCAATCCCTCCCAGGATCAGAGTCTTCTCCAATGAGTCAACTCTTTGCATGAGGTGGCCAAAGTACTGGAGCGTCAGCTTTAGCACCATTTCTTCCAAAGAAATCCCAGGGTTGATCTCCTTCAGAATGGACTGGTTGGATTACCTTGCAGTCCAAGGGACTCTCAAGAGTCTTCTCCAACACCACAGTTCAAAAGCATTAATTCTTCGGCACTCAGCCTTCTTCACAGTCCAACTCTCACATCCATACATGACCAATGGAAAAACCATAGCCTTGACTAGACAGACCTTAGTCAGCAAAGTAATGTCTCTGCTTTTGAATATATTATCTAGGTTGATCATAAACTTTTCTTCCAAGGAGTAAGCGTCCTTTAATTTCATGGCTGCAGTCTTAGTTTTCTGAAACTTAATCTTTAAGCTAACTTTTTCCCTCTTCGTTTTCACGTCTATCAAGAGGCTCTTTAATTCTTCTTTTCTTTCTGCTCAAAAGGTGATATCATCTGCATATCTGAGGTTATTGATATTTCTCCTGGCAATATTGATTCCAGCTTGTGCTTCCTCCAGCCCAGGGTATCTCATGCTGTACTCTGCATATAAGTTAAATAAACAGGGTGGCAATATACAGCCTTGACGTACTCCTTTTCCTATTTGGAATAAAGCTATTGGTCCATGTCCAGTTCTAACTGTTGCTTCCTGACCTGCATACAGATTTCTCAAGGGGCAGGTCAGGTGGTCTATTATTCTCATCACTTTAAGAATTTTCCACTTTATTGTGTTCCACACAGTCAAAGGCTTTGGCATAATCAATAAAGCAGAAGTACATGTTTTTCTGGAATGCTCTTGCTTTGTTGATGATCCAGTGAATGTTGGCAATTTGATCTCTGGTTCCTCTGCCTTTTCTAAAACCAGCTTGAACATCTGGTGATTCATGGTTCAGGTACTGTTCAAGCCTGGCTTGGAGAATTTTGAGCATTACTTTACTAGTGGATGAGATGAGTGCAATTGTGTGGTATTTTGAGCATTCTTTTTCATTGCCTTTCTTTGGGATTGGAATGAAAACTGACCTTTTCCAGTCCTGTGGCACTGCTGAGTTTTCCAAATTTGCTGGCATATTGAGTTCCGCACTTTTACAGAATCATCTTTTAAGATTTGAAATAGCTCAACTGGAATTCCACCACTTCTACTAGCTTCATTCGTACTGATGCTGCCTAAGGCCCACTTGACTTCACATTCCAGGATGTCTGGCTCTAGGTGAGTGATCATACCATCATGATTATCTAGGTCATGAATATCTTTTCTGTACAGTTATTCTGTGTATTCTAACCACCTCTTCTTAATATCTTCTGCTTCTGTTAAGTCCGTACCATTTCTGTCCTTTATTGAGCCCATCTTTGCATGAAATGTTCCCTTGGTATCTCTAATTTTCTTGAAGAGATCTCTGTTTTTTCCCATCTGTTGTTTTCCTCTATTTCTTTGTACTGATCACTGAGAAAGACTTTCTTATCTCTCCTTGTTTTTCTTTGGAACTCTATATTCAAATGGGGATATATTTCCTTTTCTCCTTTGTTTTTGGCTTCTCTTCTTTTCACAGCTATTTGTAAGGCCTCCTCAGACAGCCATTTTGCCTTTTTGCATTTTTTTTTTCTTGTGGATGGTCTTGATCCCTGTTTCCTGTACAATGTCATAAACCTCTGCCCATAGTTCTTCAGGCACTCTATCAGATCTTGTCCATTGAACCCATTTCTCACTTCCACTGTATAATTGTAAGGGACTTGATTTAGGTCGTACCTACTAGTAGTAGGTACCTACTAGTAGTCGCACCTACTAGTTTCCCTACTCTTTTCAATTTCAGTCTGAATTTGGCAATAAGGAGTTCATGATCTGGGCCGCAGTCAGTTTCTGGTCTTGTTTTCACTAACCATATAGGGCATTTCCACATTTGACTGCAAAAATATAATCAATCTGATTTCAGTGTTGACCATCTGGTGATGTCCATGAGTAGAGTCTTCTCTTGTGTTGTTGGAAGAGGGTGTTTGCTATGACCAGTGTGTTCTCTTGACAAAACTCTATTGGCCTTTGCCCTGCTTTATTCTGTACTCAGTGTTTTGGATTTTCACCCTCCCAATAGATGTGGAGAGTTAGTTCATTGCTTTAATTTTCAATTCCTTAATGATACATGGTGCTGAACACTGTTTTTATATGCATTCTTTCTATTCATATATCTTTTTGGTTAAGTGCCTCTTAAATTATTTTGCCCATTTTAAGAGTTAGAATATAGATTTTCTTACTATTGAGTTTTAAAAGTTTTTTTTTTTTTTAAATATTTTGACTATCAGTGCATCAGCAAATATACCATTTACAGATATTTTCTAAAAGTTTCTTGCTTGTCTTCTCATTCTCTTGACTATTATTGCAATTTTATAAAGATATATCTGTGTATTTTAAGCAATTGGTAGGAAAAAAATCATAGAAAAATAAACCATGTTTGCAAGATCAAGGTGATTATTTGTGATTAAAATTATGCACTTTTTTAAGGAAAGAAATATAAGCAATCTTAACCAGTTAAGCTACCTAAGTCTACTTTTGAGACACTGTTATTTTTGTTTTCAAGTAGGAGTACATTTTTGAAATGCATATGGTGCTGCTTACTGAGTCAGGGTCTTGGTCCTGCTTATTATTTTTCATCTAATTTGTTATGATTTTCAAGAAGCTGGAGGTAATACTGATATCTTGATCCTGAAAAGGAGAGAGAAGATATTTGTTCCAAAGCTAATTCCAAAGTCTTTTCTAACACATAATTTCTTAGACTTATGAGATTGGCACCCATTATGATTCATAAAACATCTTAGCATTTTCCTTTACTTTCAACACCAAATTTTGACTGCATTTTTTATATTAAAACTATTATTATATTGCAATGACCTGTTTATAATAATTTTGTTTGGATATATAATAGGAAAAGATTATGGAACTCTAAGTAATTTGTTTCTGTTGTTGTTGTTATTGTTGTTGTTCTATCAGATCCCATCACTTACTTATGTAATAGTAAAAATAAGAAGGCAGAGATAATGTCATTTTAATTTTTTTCCTTCCTATATGTTTTATAAAATGACTATTTCTAACCCATGTCTTTCCTACTGGTGCTTGCTATTTTTCCCTGTTCTTTCCAACACTGAATTTCTTGTAATATTTTCCTTCCCACTCATTAGAATAATTTTACAATATGCATATCAGTTTCTCTGACTAGTGCCATATATTTCAATTATATTTTCCATTTCTGTAGAGTTAATATTTCCAATTTGATATATAGCATATCATTCATATTTTGGCCAAGGTTATATTACAAATCTAGAAGTCAAAGTGTTAAAATATTATATTTATATGATGTACACCAGTAAATTTTTCTTATGTGACAATGAGATAGCATTGAAATGGATAAGTGATGGATAGACATCCAAATGGTTCCTGATTAAAATTTTACCTTTCTTGTTAGTTCTACCAAATATTTATGAAATTTAATGGGTTCCTTGTGCTTATTTCATTTATTGTTTTTCTAGAAAAATTCAAATGCATTTTCATATTTTCATAAAATAATAAAATATTATGCTCTAAATAGACTAAATGCTACATAAGTGAAAGAAGAAATTCTACATCACTAATTTCAATCCACATAAAATTAACATGGTGTCTAGGCATTATAATATTTTTTGGTACCCTCTGTGTTTAACAACTTGAAAAGCTTTACAATTTTAGATTATTCTTACACAAAACTTTTGTGGCAGACAGATGGCTAATTCAAATTACGAGAAAAACAGGAAAGTTAAAAGTTCAACCTGAAACATTTAAAGAACCACTGGAAAATAATATCAAGTGATCCTATTCCATTTGTATGTTTTCTGTTAAAATATTTTCTTTAAAGTTTTGTTTATAGCACATCTACTCCTTGCTTTCTTTCTGCTCTGTCACTACTCTTCTTTTGTTTACTCACGCACAGAGGAGGAAACAGTATTATAGAATGATGCCATGAGCATTGTTTTGGTAAGTTTCTAACGTTTTGGTAATGTTTCTAATTTTTTAACTGCTGTTCAAGTGTATTTAACATTAATATATAGGTTATATAACACCCATTAAATAGCAAAAAAAAAAAAAAAAACACTTTATCATGATGTACTTTTTTTTAGAGAAACTACAGTATGTGCATATACTGGCAATGCAAAGGCATTTCCTTTCTGTTTAAAACTTTTCCATAATTTCCAGGTTTTCTACCATAAAACTCTATGGTTTAAGGTAATAAAATCAATTAACCATACTATTTTTCCTTTTTAGAATTGTCACTACAGAAAATTTGCTATAGTCACCATAATCAAGAATGAATACACACACACCAGAATGAAAATTTACAGCATTTTATAACTATCTCTAAGTTCTTGCTATAAACTTTTTTTTGCACTGTTTTATTCTTTCAGTTCAGTTCAGTCACTCAGTCATGTCTGACTCTTTGTGACCCATGGCCTGCAGCACGCCAAGATTCCTGTCTATTACCAACTCACGGAACTTGTTCAAACTCATACCCTTTGAGTCAGGGATGCCATCCAACAATCTCATCCTCTGTCATCCCCTTCTCCTCTAGCCTTCAATCTTTCCCAGCACCCAGAACTTTTCTAACGAGACAGTTTTTCCAATCAGGTGGCCAAAGGATTGGAGATTCAGCTTCAGCATCAGTCTTTCTGATGAATATTCAAGACTGATTTCCTTTAGGATGGACTGGTTGAATCTCTTGCTGTCCAAGGGACTCTCAAGAGTCTTCTCCAACACCACAGTTCAAAATCATCAATTTTTGGCACTCAGGTTTCTTTAATATCCAACTCACATAAGGGAATGACTAATGGAAAAACCATAGCTTGTAAGAAAACAAAAGTCTCTGCATTTTAGTATGTTGCCAGGTTTATAATAGCTTTCTTTCCAAGGAACAAGCATCTTTTAATTTCATGGATGTAGTCACCATTTGAAATTATTTTGGAGCCCCCCAAAATAGTCTATCACTGTTTCCATTGTTTCCCATCTATTTGCCATGAAGTTATGGGGCTAGATATCATGATCCTTGTTTTTTGAATGTTGAGTTTTAAGCCAATTTTTTTCACTCTCCTATTTTGCTTTCAAGAGGCTCTTTAGTACTTCTTAGCTTTCTGCCCTAAGGGTTGTGTCATCTGAATATATGAGATTGTTGATATTTCTCCTGGCAATCTTGATTCCAGCTTGTGTTTCATCCAGTCCAGTATTTAGCATGCTGTACTCTGCATATAAGCTAAAGAAGCAGAGTGACAATATATAGTCTTGGCGCACTCTTTTCCCAATTTTTAACCAGTCCATTGTTCCATGTCCAGTTCTAGCTGTCCAGTGCTTCTTGACCTGTATACAGATTTCCCAGGAGGCAGTTAATGTGGTCTGGTATCCCCATCTCTTAATGAATTTTCCACAGTTTGCTGTGATCTACAAAGTTAAAGGCTTTAGCATAGTCAGTGAAGTAGAAGTAGATGTTTTTCTGGAATTCTCTTGCTTTCTCCATGATCTAACAAATATTGGCAATTTGATCTCTGGTTCCTCTACCTTTTTCCAAATCCAGGCTGAACATCAGGAAGTTCTCAGTTAATGTACTTTTGAAGGCTAGCTTGGATAATTTTTTAGCATTATTTTGCTAGCATGTGAGATCAGTGCAATTGTGCAGTAATTTGACTACTCTTTGGTATTGCTTTTCTTTGGGATTTGAATGAAAACTGACCATTTCCAGTCCTTTGGTCACTGCTGAGTTTTCTAAATTTGCTGAAATATTGAGTGCAGCACTTTAGCAGTGGTATCTTTTACAATATGAAATAGCTCAGCTGGAATTCCATCACCTCCACTGGCTTTGTTTGTAGTGATGCTTCCAAAAGCCCATTTGACTTCACATTCCATGACGTCTGGCTCTAGATGAGTGATCACACCATCGTGTTAATCTGTGTCATGAAGATCTTTTTTGAATAGTTCCTCTGTGTATTCTTGCCACCTCTTCTTAATATCTTCTAATTCTGTTAAGTCCGTACTATTTCTGTCTTTTATTGTGTCCATCTTTGCATGACATATTCCCTTGGTATCTCTAATTTTCTTGAAGAGATCTCTAGTCTTTCCCATTTGATTGCTTTCCTCTATTTCTTTGCGTTGATCATCAAGGAGGGCTTTCTTATCTCTTCTTGCTATTCTTTGGAACTTTGCATTCAGATGGATGTATCTTTCCTTTTCTCCTTTGCCTTTCACTTATCTTTTTCTCAGCTTTTTGTAAGCCCTCCTCAGACAATGATTTTGCATATTTTGCATTTATTTTTCTTGGGGATCGTTTTCATCACAGTCTCTTGTTCTTTAGGATGTTACTTTTAAAACTAAACAAACCACACAGTACAAAGTTAAAGCACATTAAACCAGGTTATACAAGCAAGGGCAAAAGATTAAGAGTTTGGTCACTATGTCTAAGTAGAGAAAAGAAGACAATCCTTTGGTATTTTTTGTCAAAGTATTTAATTTCCTGACTTCTGAAAATATTGCTGAAAAGCATAGCAGAAAATATTCCATTGCCAGACCTATTCAGTTGCATCCAAATAGGGTTGAAATGTGCAATCTCAATTGCTTTTTAAAGGAACATCCTGTTCAGATAATGGTTATGTACTCCACATTCATCTTCATGCAGGAAGAGGTTTATCATGACTCATTTATTTTCTTGGAGAAACTTGTCAACATCTCTATTTATATTAAGCTGAGATGAATAGGGAATCACATTTGTAATACAAAGGAGTTACAGCAGTGAGCAGTGCAGAGTTTGCAATCAAGCAGGTTAACTAATTTTCCTCTAGAAAGCACTATTAGCCTTTAGTTCAATCTACTTCCACAGGATGAATCCTTATGTTCTCAATTGGTTGAAAGTGCATTTAGTTGTTCGGAAGATAGTTAGGGCAATGAACATCATGTTGTTGTACAGTCACTCAGTCGTTTCTGGCTCATTGCTACCACATGGACCAGGCTTCCCTGTCTTAAAATCAACAAAATGATCTTGATTCATTTACAAGGGATACCATCCAACATTATAGTAATCCAAGTTTAGGTCTCAACCACTAATTTTGAAAAAGATGAGGTTGAATGGTTCCATGAAGATCTATAAGACCTTCTAGAACTAACACCCAAAAAAGATGTTCTTTTCATCCTAGGGGACTGGAATGCAAAAGTAGGAAATTCATGGACGACATTCAGATCTTCCTTTTCTCATTAATCTTGAGGTTTAACATATCTCATCCACCAAAACAAAGAAGAAAGTGTGAAGTCTAATTTCCTAGACTTCACCTTTTCTATGTTATTCACACAATAACCACAATCACTTAGAATTGCCACTTAAAGCCTCCTTCTAGTTCTATACTTCTTGAGTTACATTCAGCCATATATTCAGTTTGTTCACCAAGATGCACTGATCAGTCATATTTGTCAAGCCCAAACTTTTAGTTTGAGAAAGCAATGGCACCCCACTCCAGTACTCTTGCCTGGAAAATCCCATGGACGGAGGAGCGTGGTAAGCTCCAGTCCATGGAGTCGCTAAGAGTCGGGCACGACTGAGTGACTTCCCTTTCACTTTTCACTTTCACACATGGGAGAAGGAAATGGCAACCCACTCCAGTATTCTTGAGTGGAGAATCCCAGGGACAGAGGAGCCTAGTGGGCTGTCATCTATGGGGTCGCACAGAGTTGAACACTACTGAAGAGACTTAGCAACAGCAGCAACATTTTAGTACAAAAGCCAAAGATATTATACTTTTTCCATGCCTGCAATTTCTCAACTCAGTTTTCCCCCATGTGTAAGGTTAATTAATTAGCATACAGTGAGAGTCTCTTGTGGTCTATGCACCTCCCCCCTTCCCCGCCCCCCCACCCCCACCCCGGGCCCTCTCTTCTCTCTCACTGGGAAAAGTCTAAAAGTGGACTTCTACCTTATCAGGGAAAACGAAAGTGAAAATCTCTCAGTGGCGTCGGATTCTTTGCAACCCCATGGACTATATAGTCACTGGAATTCTCCAGGCCAGAATCCTGGAGTGGATAGCCTTTCACTTCACCAGGGGATCTTCCCAACCCAAGGATCGAACCCAGGTCTCCGGAATTGCAGGTGGATTCTTACCAGCTGAGACACAAGGAAACCCCTATCAGGGAAAAAGACTCTGAAAAACTGCACATCCAAGGACATTTCTGATATATAAGTGTGCAGAGGTGTTTTATTCTTTGCCAAGGACAATCTTACACTGCATAAATTTAAGCATCAGTAAAGACAAGGAACATGTTGAATGTAATTAGAAAGTTCATATGAATTTGCTTAAATTTCTGTCCCACAAGAAGCCAAAAATGAAACAGTAAAAGAATCTAAATGCCCTGAGATGAAAAATAAAAGGAAAATACATAGACTGGCAATTCAATTCTTACATGATGTCTGACGCAGGATACAGCATGCTTGGGGTTGGTGCATGGGGATGACTCACTGAGATGTTATGGGGAGGGAGGTGGGAGGGGGGTTCATGTTTGGGAACACATGTAAAAATTAAAGATTTTAAAATTAAAAAAAAAAAAGAACACAATAATTCTGTGAAAAGCAACGAGTTCATATGATATTTAAACTGAGTAAAACAATAAGGTATTGTGAAATAAAAAAAAAAAAAAAAAAGGAAAA
Organism: Capricornis sumatraensis; assembly: GCF_032405125.1. Lineage (NCBI taxonomy): Eukaryota > Metazoa > Chordata > Mammalia > Artiodactyla > Bovidae > Capricornis > Capricornis sumatraensis. The sequence goes on from NC_091084.1 coordinate 5,257,323, forward strand.
TACACTTTTCCTTAATTTCTCTTTTACTTTTCCAAAATCTTGAATGGAAAACTATGAACAATGAGACATTACCATCTAAAAAGACAGTTATTTGAGGATATCTTTGAGAAAGATAATATCTATTTTAGAAATAATCATTCTAAATTTGCTGATAGCTGGAGAGAAGGAATATAATAGAGAGGGACAGAGATATGGAAGAAACTTGCCTCAGCAACTTTGTTTCTTGAGCTGGAGACTGTGCTTCCTTTGGCTATTGAAGGATAGGATAATAAGCCAAGTATCCTCCTGGGATTCTGAAAGAGGATAGAAAGCCCGGAAGGAGTCTGGTCTTTATTAATACATGTTGCTTCTCTTGTGATTTTTTTTTTTTTTTTCCTGAATGAATCAAGTTTGACTGAGGTCACCTTATTTGCATGCAGAGAACACCAGGGACTGTTGAACTCAGTAGGAAGGCCTTTGGGTATTTTTTCACCTCTTACAGGAGAATAGTAATGGTTGTTATGAGCTGAGGGCTCTCTGAAATGGAAGTTAGTTACTGCATTAAAAAAGAAACAAACGAACAACTAATTAAATGACTCACTGAGGGAGACCAAGGAGAGGAACACATGTGAACAGTTCTGACAGCATTAGAGTACAAATAGGAGTCGTCCAAATAAAAGAGATTAAAAGGGGGAAAATTCAACTACTAACAGGTCATCTTTGTGAGATTTCTGAACCATGATAGGAAGGGACTGGATGACACTTCCCAACATTCTCGTAACGTTTGGCAATTTATTGCTTTTAGATAAGGTCCTCTTTATAAAGTCAATAGATAGTGATATAAGCAGTGGCATATTAGAGGGCAGAGTGCTAAATCAGAAGGAGTAGACAAAAAGGGAAATAAAATTTATATAGCAATGGACTTCACTTGACCTCTGATTGATGCTATCACTGTACAGTAGGCCATGGACTCAACAACCTAGAATTATTTCCCAGTAAACTTCAATATATTCTTCTAAAGCTGTGATGAAATAGGCACTGTATCATAGAGCCCAATATCTGGTTTTAATATTTTGTTTGTCAACTCACGTATCATCCAGTATCTCAATTTAGTCTCATATTATTTATGCTCAAACCCAAGTTCTTGTGCCTAACAATGTTCTGGGGTAAGAAGCCCCACGTGCTTTTTGCTGCTGATGTTGTTGTTCAATCAGTAAGTTGTATCTAATTCTTTGCCACCCAGTGGACTATATCACACCAGGCTTCCTGTCTTTCACTATCTCCCAGAGTTTGCTAAAATTCATGTCCATTGAGTTGGTGGTGCTATCTAATCATCTTATCTTCTACGACCCTCCTCTCCTTTTACCTTCAATCATTCTTAGTTCAAGAACAAGATGGCAGAGTAGAAGAATATGCACTCACCTCTCCTGTGAGAACACCAAGATTGCAACTAGCTGCTGAACAACTATCAACAGGAGAATGTTGGATCCCTCCCCCAAAATTACCCTGCATCCAAGGGCAAAAGTGAAGCCCAAAAAAGAGGATAGGAGGGGCACAGTTGCATTTAAAATCAAATCTCAGACCTACTGTAGATGCTCAGAAGGCACAAACAAAACCTTGTGCCCACCAGGACAGAGGTAAAGAAGCAATGACCTGCACAAGAGCCTGAGCTGGACCTGCCTATGAGTGACCATGTGTCCCCTGTGGAGGCAAAGGTCAGCAGTGACCTGCTGAGGTGACGGGCTCTGGCTGCAGGAGACCTGGGAGGCAGAGCATGTGGCATAAGTTCCTGTGGAAGATGTCATCATTAGCACAACCATAAAGCCACTGAGCAAGCTGAATGATGCTATGAACATCTGCAGTCAAAGATGGAGAAGCTGTATATAGTCAGCAAAAGCAAGAATGGGAGTTGTCGTGGCTCAAATTCAGAACTAAATGGAAGAAAATAGGGAAAACCACTAGGTCACTCAGTTATGACCTACATCAAATCCCTTACGATTATCCAGTGGAAATGACTAATAGATTCAGGGGGCTAGATCTGAGAGAATGCCTAAAGAACGGTGAACCAAGGTTCATGAAATTGTATAGGGGGTGGTGATTTAAATCATCCCCCAGAAGAAGAAATGAAAAAGGCAAAATGACTGTCTGAGGAAGCCTTGCAAATAGCTGAAAAAGAAGAGAAGTGAAAGGCAAAGAAGATAAGGAAAGATGTAAACATCTGAATGCAGAGTTCCAAAGAAGAACAAGGAGAAATAAGACAGCTTTTCTGAATGAACAATGCAAAGAAATAGAGGAAAACAACCGATGGGAGAGACTAGGGATCTCATCAAGAAAACTAGAGATGCCAAGGTAACATTTCATGCAAAGATGGACTCAATGAAAGACAGAAACTGTATATCTAACAAAAGCAAAAGATATTAAGAAAAGGTGGGAAAATACCCAGAAGAACTATACAAAAAGATCATAATGATGCAGATAACCATGATAGTGTGATCACTCACCTAGAGCCAGATATCCTGGAATGTGAAGTTAAGTGGGCCTTAGGAAGCATCACTACGAACAAAACTAGTGGAGGTGACAGAATTCCAGCTGAGTTATCTCAAATCCTAAAAAATGCTGCTGCTAAAGTGCTACACTCAATATGCCAGCAAATTTGGAAAACTCAGCAGTGACCAAAAGACTGGAGAAGGTCAATTTTCATTTGAATCTCAAAGAGGGGAGATGCTAAAGATAGTCAAACTACCACAGGATTGCACTCATTCCACATGCTAGCAAAGTGTTGCTCAAAATTCTCCAAGCCAGACTTCAATAGTTTATGAACTGAGAACTTCCAGATGTTCAAGCTGGATTTAGAAAAGCCCAAAAAACTAGAGATCAAATTGCCAGCATCCGTTATATCATAGAAAAAGCAAATCAATTCAGAAAACATCTACTTCTACTTCATTGACTATGTTAAAGACTTTGTGGGGATCACAACAAACTGTGAACAATTTTTCAAGAGATGGGAATACCAGACCTTACCTGCCTCCTGAGAAACATGTATGCAGGTCAAGAAACAACAGTTAGAACCAGACATGGAGAAACAGACAGATTCCAAAATGGGAATGGAGTATGTCAAGGTTGTACATTGTCACCCTGCTTATTTAACGTATATATAAAGTATATCAGTGAAACGCTGGGTTGGAAAAACATAAGTTGGAATCAAGATTGCAGGGTGAAATATCAATAACCTCAGATATGCAGATGATACCCTAATGGCAGAAAGCAAACCAAGACTAAAGAGCCTCTTAATGAAGGTGAAAGAGGAGAGTGAAAAAGCTGTCTTAAAACTCAGCATTCAATAAACTAAGATCATGATATCCAATCCCATCATTTCATGACAAATAGATGGGGGAACAATGGAAACTGTGACAGACTTTACTTTCTTGGGCTCCAAAATCACTGCAGATGGTGATTGCAGCCATGAAATTAAAAGACACTTGTCTATTGGAAGAAAAGCTCTGGCAAATTTGACAAAATATTAAAATCAAAGACATTACTGTGCCAACAAAGTTCTGTCTAGTCAAAGCTAAGGTTTTTAGAGTAGTCATGTATGTATGTTAAAGTTGGACCATAAAGAAGGCTGAGCGTCAAAGGATGATACATTGAAATGTGGTATTGAGAAGGCTCTTGAGAAGGAGATCAAATCAATCAATGCTAAAGGAAATCAATCCTGAATATTCATTAAAAAGACCTATGCTGAAGATGAAGCTCCAATAGTTTGGCCACCTTATACAAACAGTCAGCTCATTAGAAAAGACCCTTATTGTGGGAAAGATTGAAGGCAGGAGGAGAAGGGGATGACAGAGGATGAGTTGGCAGAATGGCATCACTGACTCAATGGACTTGAGTTTGGATAAGCTCCAGGAGATGGTGAAGGACAGGGAAGCCTGGCATGCTGCAATTCATGGATTCACAGAGTGATGTGACAGGTGACTGAAAAACAACAACAGAAAGGCTCTTTGAATCAGGCAGCTGAAGTATTGAAGCTTTAGCCTCAGCATCAGTACTTTCAATTAATATTCAGGGTTGATTTCCCCTAGGATTAACTGGTTTGATCTTCTTGTTGTCCAAGTGACTCTCAAGAGTCTTCCTCAAACCTCAAAAGCATCAATATTTTGATGCTCATCCTGCTTTATGGTCCAACTCTCACATCCATACATGACTACTGGAAAAACCATAACTTTGACAACTAGTACCTTTGTTGGCAAAGTAATACCTCTCCTGTTTAATATGCTGTCTAGTTTTGTAATAGCTTTCCTTTCAGTGTCTTTTAATTTCATGGTTGCAGACCATCAGCGGTGATTTGGGAACCTGAGAAAAGAAAATTTGTCACTGCTTCCAGGTTTTCCCCTTCAATCGGCCATGAAGTGATTGGACTGGAGGACATGATCTTAGTTTTTAAAATTTTTATTTTTAAACCAGCTTTTTCATTCTCCTTGCCGGGAGCCAGCAGCATGGGGAATACTGCCCGTGGAAAAGGTCAGGAGGAAGGGGGCCTGACAAAACACAAAGACGGGATCAGGCCTCAGGGGTCCCCCCTGGATTTTCTCAAGCATCTACCCCCAGAATCAGAGTCTGCCTGCTTTACTGTGTTATGCTTTCCACCTACTCTTCTGACATTAACAGGGGGCTGTCCCCCCACCAAATTTTTCTGCAAAAGTTAATTTAGAACTTTTAGATGATAAGCCTCCTGGGCATAATAAGAGTGTTTCAATCCAAAAACCCCTCTGATGGCTTTCTAGCCTGCCTGCCAGACTCTTACAGCTGCACATGTGATTGTTTGTGACCTCCCAATTGTGAGAGGCACAGGAAGCTTAAATATCCTAGGAATGTAGGGGCTTCCAAGGAGTCAAAATCATTAGAATAGGACTGATTAAGGGTTTCATTGTTGAGCCAATACTTGCTGCCAAGTTTTCATATCTTTTATTTGTTGATATAGTTGGCATGTAGAAAAAACAGGTAGTAGCCCTGGTAGTAGCAACATTACATCTTTGAGTTAAGTACTTTCTTTGTTATAACCCACTGCACCTTTGTTATACAGGAATGTAACTTTATTTAGTACTTTGAGGGTGATGCAGATTAAAGAAAAAACATTTCATGGGAAAATGAGTTTTCTGGTTGATAGATATTTATCTAGGAAAAGAGCCATAAAAATGTTAACAGGCCCCCTGGCCAGAAAATGATGTAAAACTACCTGAAACCTTCTGTATACAGGAAGGAATGATGCTAAAGCTGAAACCTCAGTACTTTGGCCACCTCACACGAAGAGCTGACTCATTGGAAAAAACTCTGATGCTGGGAGGGATTGGGGGCAGGAGGAGAAGGGGACGACAGAGAATGAGATGGCTGGATGGCATCAGTGACTCGATGGATGTGAGTCTAAGTGAACTCCTCCGGGAGTTAGTGATGGACAGGGAAGCCTGGTGTGCTGTGATTCATGGGGTCGTAAAGAGTCGGACACGACTGAGCGATTGAACTGAACTGAACTAAGACTCATGCGAGAGGGCACTGGTGGTCTACATAGACGGTGCAAACCCCTTGTCTCAGAGTTTGATTGGTTCTCCGTGTAAACCAAGTTATTCAGCCCCTTTTCTTCACTAATTTTCCTACTACACTATTATTTCCTAATCCCTCTTTATACCTCTAATAAATAAGTCTCTCCTCACCGACTTCATCCCTGCTTCGAATTCCCTGGATCCATCGGGGCTGGATGCATAGCATTCCTCTTTCATCTTTACCAAGAGACTCTTGTTCATCTTCACTCTCTGCCATTAGATTGGTGTTATCTGCATATCTGAAGCTGTTGATATTTCTCCTGGCAATCTTCATTCCAGCTTGTGATTCATCCAGCCTGACATTTTGCATGAAGTACTCTGCATAGAAGTTAAATACACATGATGAAAATATACAGCCTTGTCCTACTCCTTTCCAATTTTGAACCACTCAGCTGTTCCATGTAAGATTTTAACTCTTGTTTCTTGACCCACATACAAGTTTCTCAGGAGACAGGTAAGGTGGTCTGCTTTTTCTCTCTCTCTAAGAATTTTCACAATTTATTGTGATTCAAACAGTCAATGAAGATAATTAGATGTTTTTCTGAAACCTCTTGCTTTCTTTATGATCCAAATGTTTGCAATTTGATCTCTGGTCTTTATGGCTTTTCCAAATCCACCTTGTACACCTGGAAGTTCTCAGTTCAAATATTGTTGAAGCCTAGTTTAAAGGATTTTGAGCATAGCCTCACTAGCATTTGATACGAATGCAATAGTACAGTAGTTTGAATATTCTTGGCATTGACCTCTTTTGGGATTTAAATTAAAACTCATCTTTTCCAGTCCTTTGGCCACTGCTGAGTTTTCTAAATTGGCTCACATATTGAATGCAGCACTTTAGCAGCATTATCTTTTAGCATTTCTTATAGCTCAGCTGGAATTCCATTATCTCTACTGTCTTCATTTGCAATAATGCTTTCTGAGGCCCACTCGACTTCACTCGCCAGGATGTCTGGATACAAGTGAGTTATCTCAACATCTTGGTTATCTAAGTCATTATCTTTATGTATATTTCTTCTGTATATTCTTGTCAACTCTTTTTAATCTCTTCTGTATATTCTTGTCAACTCTTTTTAATCTCTTCTGTTTCTGTTAGACCCTTACTCTTTCTGTGCTTTATCATGTCCATCCTTGCATAAAATATTCCCTTGACTCTCCAATTTTCTCAGAGATCTTTAGTCTTTCCAATCTACTGTTTTCCTCTACTTCTTTATATTTTACATTTAAGAAGACCTTCTTATTTCCCCTTGCTATTCTCTGGAACTCTACTTTCAGTTGTTTGTATTTTTCTCTTTCTCCCTTGCTTTTCACTTCTCTTCTTTCTGCAGCTATTTGTAAAGCCTCATCAGACAACCACTTTTCCTTTTTGCATTTCTTTTTCTTGGGGATGATTTTGATCACTATTTCCTATACAGTGTTAGGAACCTCTGTCTACAATTTTTCAGGCAGTGTGTCTACCAAATTTAGTCCCTTGAATTTTTTCATCATCTCCACTGTATAATCATAAGGGATTTGATTTAGACCATACCTGCATGACCAGTGGTTTTCCCTACTTTCTTCTATTTAAGCCTGAATTTTGCAACAAGGAACTGATGATCTGAGCCACAGCCAGCTACAGTTCTTGTTTTTTCCTACTATATAGAGCTTATCCACTTTGGCTGCAAAAAATATAATCCATCTGATTTCAGTATTGACTATTTGGTGATGTTCATGTATAAAGTCATCTCTTGCATTGTTGGAAAAGGATGTTTGCTATGGCCAGTGTGTTCTCTCAAAAAACCAATAACAAAAACAACAACAACAACAACAACAAAAACTCTGTTAACATTTGCCCTGCTTCATTTTGTACTACAAGGCCAAACTTGTCTGTTATTCTAGGTATATCTTGACTTCCTACTTTTGCATTCCAATCCCCAATGATGAAAAGGACATCTTTCTCATGTTTGTTACAGGAGATCTTTCAATTCTTCATGGAATTTGTTTATTTCAGCCTCTTTGGCATCAGTGATTCCAGGAAGGACTTGAATTACTGTGATAGTGAATGGTTTGCATTGAAAATGAACTGATATCATTCTGTCATTTTAGAGATTACACTTAAGTACTGCATTTTGTACTATGAGGGTTACTCCATTTCTTCTAAGGGATTCTTGCCCAAAGTAGTAGATAGACTGGTCATCTGAATTAAATTTGCCCATTCCCATTCCTGCCCATTTTATTTTACTTATTCCTGTGATGTTGATGTTCACTTTTGCCACCTGTTTGATCACATTCAATTTACCTTGATCCATGGAACTAACGTTCCAGGTTTCTATGCAATATCATTTTTTACAACATTGGACTTTACTTTCACCACCAGACAGACCCACACTGAGCATCATTTCTGCCTTGGCTCATCTGCTTCCTTACTCCTGGAGCTATTAGTAATTTCCTTCTGCTCCAGTAGCATATAGGACACCTTCTGACCTAGGAAGCTTATCTTCATACTGTTCATGAGATTCTTGGGGCAAAAATACTGAAATGGATAGGCATTCCTTCCTTCAGTGGACCACATATTGTCATAACTCTCTACTATGACCCATCCATCTTGGGTGGCCCTTCACTGAATGTCTCATAGCTTCATTAAGGTATGCAAGCCTTTTTGCCCAGACAAGGCAGTGATCTATGCAGGGGTTTTCTCCTGTGACATTCTTCTAAGATTTCTTTCTCTTGCTTTATAGCTCAATATTTATTTTCTGCCCAGAATATCTCCCTTTTCAAAGTCTTTGGGATATCTCAGAGGCTTCTTCTTGGTTGTTTTCAATAACCCTAGCAGAAAAGATAAACATATCAACTTTTACATTGGTCACTTTCCTAAGCTGAGAGCTGAGGTAAGGAAGATGGATATATCTTTTCCTTCCAATTTTTCTGTTATATGCGTTGGCTTTTATTCTGATATTGATTCCCAACATTATATGAGAAAATATTTCAGTGATGATGATGTTAACAGACTACCTTTGGTAGTTCAAAGGCTTCCTGTAGTGGTACAGCAGTAATGGCAAGACTATAATGAAACAAACTGTCAGTTATAAATGGCATATATAGAATCTTTTGGTCTGGTATTTAAAGAATATTTCATCAAATGGGTGACAGTTCACAGGTTTAATACTGAATGTAGATGTCAGAAAGAAATGTACTACACCAGCTATCTAACTTGAAATAAGAAATACAATAAAAGTTTTAATGTACTTCTTACCTTCTTAAAACTTGGCAATTTTTATAACTCAAGAAAAAAAGAATTTAATTAAAGATGGGGCCTGTGATGCCTACTAATATGTTCAAGGACTTCTGTTAATTCCAGAACTATAAAAGGATATTTTTATTGACAAAAAGGTCATGCTTCTCTGGTAGGAGCTGGAGTTTGTGCCTCTTTTTTTTTTTTTCTATAAATGGCTAATCTAGTTTTCTTTCACAGCTTGGGATCTGGAGAGAGAGGGCAGGAATATAAAGTAAATATATAATTTATATGCCAATACTTTTGATAGTGAAAAATTCATGCTTTTCTAGGAGGACATAAAAATAATGGGTTAACAGGACATGGTTATTAGTTCATACAGGAAATGGGAATGGGACCAAAACTGATATAATGAGAGTACATAGGAAGATTTCTTTCGGTTACAAGGCTGCTTCATAGCTTAATACCCCTTAAAATTGTGAAGGGTAAGTTTTCAGGCACTTTTAGAGGCTGTGAAAGATCATTCCAATATCCATCTCTCATTCTTATTCCAATATCCATCTCTCATTTTTTAATAATAATGGAATTTTCAATTAAGCACATGGCAGTCCAACTAAACTTTGCATTTTCTGTTTGATTAGTTTTTTTGCCAGCTCTCTTGCACTTAGCTTTGCCCAGATGATTAGGTTTTATACAAAGGGAAATTAGTGAAATTTATGTGAGCTAGTTCTGGTTTGTATACTTAAAAAGAATGAAATATACTCTCCCTTTTACCTTGTTCTGTTCCTTCAGTGTGGAATGAAGGTAAGTTGACATAAGCTGAAGCAATCATTTTCAACCATGACAAGATGGAGCTAGCCTGGATCCCGAACACCCTGATGTATCAGCTTTGGAATACTTAATCTGAAACTGCTTAGCCTCTTAACTGAGACAGAAATAAAACTCTAGTTTGTTCAAGCCACTGATACTTGGACTTTATCCATCCACTCAGTGTGTATTCTGATTGATACAGGGTGCATTTGCTTTAGTCATCTCTCAGAGAGAGGTAGAACTCTGACCTAACTCCTTCCCTTCTGTACTTACTGGACTAAGTGAGAGGTGTCAGCCAATTCCAGCTCATTAGCCAACAGAAAGCATACTTCATTAGAAGCTACTGATCATTTTCTGAACTGAACTCTTAAGTTTCTAGAAAAAAATAATAATAAAGAACCATTTGTGGCCATCTATAATTCAAATTTAACTACTTTAAGAACTGTTTACTCAATAACTTTCAGGTTTAGTTTATACCTCAGGGCTGAGTTTGATGTGGGAAAACAGCAACACTGTCACATCTTGAATATTGTCACCAAGAACTGAGTTCCAGCACGTCAAAGGCCAGCTCCTCTAGTATTTCTCTTGCTCTCAGTCCCAAGAAAGGAAGCAATCATGGTCTTAGCTGTGACTTATCCTTGAAAAATAATGGTGGCTCTTACAAGAGAAATCCTTTTAAACCTGAGCATCTTTACTAAACTAACAAATGGGGAGGCTGGGAATGTTAAAGGAAACCTTAGAATTGTAAAAAAAGACACTGACCAGGAGTCAGATGACCATTGTTTCTGCTTTCATTTTCACATCTTACTTACTATGTGAACTTGAACATGATAGGTTACTTAACACAGAGAATGCCTAAAAAGAAACTAGTTATCTGAAATATTTTAAGTACTCCTGAAGATAATACATAACATACACATTGTTTGTGAATTAGGTTGTCAACTTGAAAAACATGGAAATTAAGAAGCTAACAGACATGAAATGCAGATTTGTATCTTTGTTACAAGTAGATTTTAACAATAGATTATTCTACTTCTGAAGTGTTAAGCTTCCTGGCATAGGATGTTTCCAAAACAGAGGGCTGCATCAGAATCATCCTGGCATTCCTCTCAGAAAGTACTTATCTGGAAAGAATATTAATAATAAAAGTATTTAACTAGCTTTTTAAAAAGAGCTTGTTGTTAATACCTATCTTTTAGTATGCATTGTAATTCTCTTTGCAAGTTTAAGACAGCAATATGTCAATAGAGAGAAAGCAAGACTCTGAATGAAGTTGAAGATACACACGCACCTTCCCCTGAGATTGTTCAAAGGAGACATACACTCAGAAATCAATGGCAAAGACAAGAAAAGTACTTGATAGTTTGAATCAAACTTGAATCTGGATAAGAAAGCAAAGCCAAGGCCAGGTAGCCCTGAACAAGTGTGCTGCCTTTCGTTTTCCACTAAAGCCTGTCTCCCTACACAGTCTTATTATTCCTTCAACAAAAGTCTAAGATTATCAGCTTAAAGTCTTCACACATGGTAATGTAAGTTTGAGAAAAGAGAGGCAGTTGTTTAATAGGAGTTTACCCACTCCAGTAGTCTTGCCTGTAGAATCCCATGGATAGAGGAGCCTGGTAGGCTGCAGACCATGGGGTTGTGAAGAGTTGGAAATGACTGAATGACTTCACTTTCACTTTTCAGTTCCATGCATTGGAGAAGGAAATGGCAACCCACTCCAGTGTTCTTGCCTGGAGAATCCCAGGGACGGGGCAGCCTGGTGGGCTGCCGTCTATGGGGTTGCACAGAGTCAGACATGACTGAAGCGACTTAGCAGCAGCAGCAGCAGTATCTCTCTGACCTCTTGACAGGATATTTGGAAGAGACCATCATGGGAAAATTCACAGATAAAAGGGAGCAGAATAAGGATTCACATAGATATACTGCATTAGGCCTGCTCTGTGTAGCTCCCTACTTCCAGTGAGTTCTGACTCAGTTCATAGGCCTCATATCTAGAGCCCATGTTTTATCTCTCTCCATTCGTCTAGAACAGTTCTCTCAGAAAGCAACACTACAGATTGCCCCTAGCAGAGCAATAATAATGAAGCCACTCCCTTTAGAATCCTATTAGTATTCACTTTAAAAGTGCTGTTGAAAGTCTGTGGAAAAGTGAGATGTTCAGAGGGAGACCTGAGAACCTGAAAGTTGTTTCTGAAGAAATGTTATCAGTGGATCAGCAGAATTTGACAACTGCTCACACATACCATTCAGTTGATCTTGGACAAATGAAGATGGCTTAGCCAAGACAAGCAAACCCATGCATAATGTCTTGGCTTCTATTAATAATTTGACTAGCACAATGAGTGGGGAAACTGACAATCTCTAATGAGAGTTGAAGAGAGAAAATCCAAATGGCACAATAGATGTTCAGTTACATATATAAATTTATTTATAAAAATCTTAATGTGATAGGAATACTTTTGGCATTGGGAAAGTAAGGAGAGTGGGTCTTAGAGTCAAGGTGATGAAGCCCTTAGGCCAAACTCTGCCCAGACAGTCCATATACAATCAAGCTAAGAGAAAGCATTAAGGAATTGGATAAAGTATCATTTACAACTGTTAGAAATTGTGCTGCTGACTTCCAGAAGGAAAGGGAAACATGAGTCCCAACAGAGATGATACCAGATAAGAAATACCAGATGAGAAATACTTCCAAATACTGTATTCTTAGTTGAAAAGGATAATTGATCATTCCCCAACATAGACTCAGGCGGAGAGCAAGGCATACTGGCTTCCTGATCAATATGTTATTTCCATGTATAACACTCTCTTTTTTGAACTGGACTTTATGGAATATTCAGATCACAGAAAGTATTTTGTTGAAAATTTTTAGTCAAATTTGAGAAAATTAAGATGGTTTTCCTTCTTGTTATTATTACCATTGGGTATACATTATGCCATTATTAATTAGATTTTAATATATGGGACACATAATAAAATAAAATAAAATATAAATACATTTACCCAGTTGATTTTAGTGGAGTGAAATATTCAGGCAAACCAGCTAGAAAGTCAGAGAGTTACACTCATTTAAAAGACTGTTTTCTACAAAATCTCAAAGTCTTGTATTTGATTGTTTCATCTTATCCATTGATTTTGTTTAACTTTTTGGAAATTGTTGTAACAATTTAGGTGATTTCTGTTTCTGGAATTTTTTTTTTAAGCTAAAAGGGAAGTTGAGACCTATTTTTATTTTTAAGCATTAGTATTTAAGCAATCAGGAGGGAAAAAAATATCACCTGGATATGTAAAATTTGTTAGCATTTTCTGAGATGGTTAAGCCTGATATAAAATAGTAAATAAGGAAATCAGTGAATAAATAAATCAATACTCCTAAGTTTGGGAGAAGGCACTAGCATAAATATATGCCTTAATATGATATGATATCAGTGTAAATTGATATATCAAAGAAAGCAAAAGAGAGGAAATTACTTCTTACATTAGAACAAGATCAAAAGAAATAGGATTAAATTGGAAAATGAATGTGAAATTCTGGCTCTTTTGAAGAAAAAGAAAATTTAAACTCAGAAATGGTTGATATACCATACTTCATTCTACCCTGAATATGATGTAAAACATTATAACAAATGTCTGAACAGGTATTTGATAATAAATCCACAACTGGAATATTTTTGTCTCTAATGCTAGTCTCTACATAAAGAAATCAAAGTTCCTTGCAGGTTGGCTACTTCCACGTTTGAGGTAGGGAAAATAAGTATCATCCAGGAAATCTTTATGTTTAAAAAAGAGTTTCTATCAATGAGGTTTTAGACATAGTTAGCAAAACTATTTAAAACAAAACAAAATATATGTACGTATATTAGGTTGCTAATTGTAAGAATGTGTTATCATTAACACACACACACACAAGCACAAATAGTCAAAACAATAACTTCAGTTATTCAAATGTAAACCTTCAATGTATGTAAATGTCTAAAAGTCCATAGAAGTTTTCAAAGAAGGTAGATGTAAAGTTTATACATTTATATAAACGTATAAAGTTAATAATTTCTGCCATTATAGTTCAAAAATATTTATTTAATTCTTTAAGTTATAGTCAGTTCGTTATTTATTTTGAAAAATGCTTTTTATAACTGGTTTATATAAATTAGAATCTAAATCAGGCATACTCTTTGTATCTGGGTATTTTGAAATTTTTTATAAATTCTTCTTTGATTTAGAACAGCCCCTCTCCTTTTAAAGTACTCCCTTTAGATAGAGTTTTAATATAAATGGATATTGAACTTTGTCTAAAGCTTTTCTCATATTTATTGAATTGATCATATAATGTGTATATTAAATTTATTAATGTGATATATCTCATAAATTCATTTGTAGATATTTCAGAATCCTTCTATTGCTGGGATAAATCTCACTTGATAAAGGTATATGATCCTTTTAATGTATTGTTAGATTTGGTTTGATAATAATTTGTTGAGGATTTTGCATCTATATTCTTCAAATATATTGGCCTGTTATTTTACTTTTTTATGATATCTTTGTCTGGTTTTGGTATCAGGGTAATGCTGACATAGTTGAATGAATTTGGAAGTGTTCATTATTTAACAATATTTTGGAATAGCTTGAGAAGAATAGATGTTAATTTATCTCCAATTGTTTAATATAATTAAACTGTGAAGCCATCTGGTTCTAGATTTTTGTATTTTGTAAGTTTTTAAATTACTGATTCAATACCATTACTTGTAATTGTGTTTTTTTCATATTTTCTATTTCTCCCTGGTTCACTCTTGGGAAAATAAACATTTCTAAAAGCTTTTCCATTTATTTTTGGTTGTCATTTTATTGGGAGATAGCTGTTCATGATAGTCTCTTAAATCAACTTCTGGGGTGCTAGATGAAACTTCTTTTGTATTTCTGATTTTATTGCTGTGAGCCCCCTTTCTTTCTTTCTTCATTTTTTGGCTAAATGTTTATCTATTTTATCTTGTCAAATGACAGTTTCATTGACAATTTCTATTGTTTTTAGTTGCCTTTTCATGTATTTCTCCTCTGATTTTTATTTGTTTCTTCTACCAGATTCCCTGGTGACTCAGAAGGTAAAGCATCCATCTGTAATGCAGGAGACCTGGTTCCACTCCATGGGTAGGGAAGATCCCCTGGAGAAGGAAATGACAACCCACTCCAGTACTCTTGCCTGGAAAATCCCATGGACAGAGGAGCCTGGTAGGCTAGGTCCATGGGGTCGCAAATAGACTGAGAGACTTCACTTTCACTTTTTCCTTCTAACTTTGGATACTGTTTTTATCTAATTAGTCTAGGTGTAAGGATAGGTCATTTGTTCAATATTATCTTGCTTCCTGAGGTATGCTTATGTCACTATAAAGTTTCTTCTTAGGAGACACACTGTCTTCCTATGCCCCATAGAACTTGGATTGTTTTCTTTTCATTTTTCTCCAGGTATTATCTCCCCTTTAGTTTTCTTCAGTGATCTATTGATAGTTTAAGTAGCATAGTGGTTAGCCTCCACATATTTGTGATTTTTGAATTGCTTTTCTTATAATCAATTTATAGTCTTAGACGTTTACACCTTGGAAGAAAAGTTATGACCAACCTAGATAGTATATTCAAAAGCAGAGACATTACTTTGCCAACTAAGGTCCATCTAGTCAAGGCTATGGTTTTTCCTGTGGTCATGTATGGATGTGAGAGTTGGACTGTGAAGAAGGCTGAGCGCTGAAGAACTGATGCTTTTGAACTGTGGTGTTGGAGAAGACTCGAGAGTCCTTTGGACTTCAAGGAGATCCAACCAGTCCATTCTGAAGGAGATCAACCCTGGGATTTCTTTGGAGGGAATGATGCTAAAGCTGAAACTCCAGTACTTTGACCACCTCATGCGAAGAGTTGACTCATTGGAAAAGACTCTGATGCTGGGAGAAATTGGGGGCAGGGGGAGAAGGGGACGACCGAGGATGAGATGGCTGGATGGCATCACGGACCCGATGGACGTGAGTCTGAGTGAACTCCGGGAGATGGTGATGGACAGGGAGGCCTGGCGTGCTGCGATTCATGGGGTCGCAAAGAGTCTGACATGACTGAGCGACTGAACTGAACTGAACTGAGCATTATAGTTGGCAAAGTACTTGATCTGATTAAATCTTAAATTTGTCAAGGTTTGTTTTGCAGCCTAAAGTGATTTATCATGGAGGATGCTCTATGTCCACATTATAAAAATATGTATTCTGGTGCTTTTGCATGGAGTATTCTATATATATCTACTAAATTCATCTGGTTTAATGTAACTTTTGATTTTTTTCTCCTCTTTTTTAAGTGAATTTCTGTATTGTTGATCTGTCTATTGATAAAAGTAGATTGTTAAATTCCATTAATATTATTGCATTACTGTTAGTTACTTCCTTTATGTCTATTAATATTTGTTTTATGTATTTTAGTGCTTCTTTGTTTGCTGCATATACATGTATATTAGTTCTATCATCTTCTTGAAGATGTATCTTAATCGTTGTATAATGCCCTTCTTTATCTCTTGTAACAGTTTTTTTTTTTTTTTTAATGTCTATTTTCTTTGGGATAAGTATTGCTACTCCAGCTTTCTCTCAGTTTCAATCTGCATGAAATATCCTTTTTCATTATTTTTCTCTCATTTTGCCTATGTTTGTAGATCTGAAGTGAGTCTCTTGTAGGCAGTGAATATATAGATGTTTTATATCCATTGAGTCACTTTATATTTTTTGACTGGATCATTTGATCCCTCTACATTTGAGGTAATTATTGATATTTATCCTTTTATTGTTATTTTGATAATTGTTTGGGGGTTGTTGTCTTAGCTATTTTTTGTTCTTCTTTTGTTTTATTATCTTGTGATTTGATGAATCTTTTGGGTTATGTTTAGATTTCTTTTTCATTTTTGTGTGGGTATCTATTTTAGATTATTGGCATATAATATGTACCACATATATAGTTTTTTTTTTTTTTTAAGTTGCTGTTCTCTTACTTTATAACACATTTTAACAGTCCTGCATTTGTACTCCCCTCCACTCCTGAATACTGTTTTTGGTAACATATTTTACATTTAATTGTTTTGTGTCACCCTTAATTTCTTACTCTGGATATCAATGATTTAGCTACTTTTGACCTAATAGCTTTTTGTGAATGATTTTCTACATTTACTATATGTTTGCCTCTTTCAGTATAGGATAAATGGTCTGGGGTGTTCCAAAACTTCTATTGTTCTGCTAGTTGTCAGGGCCAGGGCCCAACTCATCCCAAGGCAGGATCTGGCCTGCTAAATATCAGGCTGAGTCAGCAGCCTGCAGGTTTGTGGTTTTCTTGAGTCTGTTGTTTGCCTCTGTTGGGTGAGGCTCATCTGGAAGCTATAGCAGGTCCCTGGGAAGGGGGGCAGGACTTATGGCTCATGAGACTCTGAGACTGGTGCCTGCCCAACAGTGCATGGAACTGGGTCTTGAGCCCTCTGGTAAGCAGAGGAAACTGTTGACTCTGGGGTCTTAAGTCATCCTGCTTAATGATGCAGTGGGGCTGTATCCTTGCCCAATTAAATTTTTATGCTGAGACATTCTAGCACTGGCACCTACAGGCTGTTGGGTGGGGCCAGATCTTGCTGTTAATAAGCTAGAGGGAGGATTACACAATGGCACTTGTTAGCTCCAGTGTTCACTTGGTAGAAGGTGCTGTCAGAAATAACACCGACCAATGTCTAATTCTCACAGTGACCAGCAGTCGACTCCTGCTTTTCCAGATGACTCTTGAAGGTCAAGAGGTAGGTCTGATATGGATTCCTCTCAGATTACTCTTTCTGCTCTGGTTCCCAAAGCATGTGAGATTTTGTGTGCATCCTTTAAGTGAAATCTCTGTTTCCCTGAGCCCCCTGGGACTCTCAAAAGTAAGCCTGTTTGCCTTCAAAGGCAAACACTCTGGCAGCTCATCTTCCAAATGCAGGACCCCCAACTGACCCCAACCTGGGGATCAGATTTCTAACAACTTTTGGAGAAGCTCTGCAGTGTAGTTTTTCTCCTTTTTGTTGGTCGCTTCCCTGGATATATCACTTCCCTGGTGGCTCAGAGGTTAAAACGTCCTCCTCCAATGTGGGAGACCTGGGTTCGATCCCTGGGTCAGGGAAGATCCCCTGGAGAAGGAAATGGCAATCCACTCCAGTATTCTTGCCTGGAGAATCCCATGGACGGTGGAGCCTGGTAGGCTACAGTCGACAGGGTCGCAGAGTTGGACACGACTGAGCGACTTCACTTTCATTTAGTCCCTGGATATATAAGACTTTTGCAAGTGTATCCCTCCTACCCAATTTATGGTAGCTTCTTTATATCACAATTTTTAGATATTTTTGGTAGGTTCTGTTTCTTTTCATGAATGATTATTTTGCAGAAAATTGTGATTTTGGTGTGCCCATAAGAAAAAGTGATCTCAAGGTCTTACTCCCTGCCAACATATCTTACTTCTGCACATTGAGTCTCTAGTAAATTTAAAGGTCTTATGGAGAAGAACCAAGGCATGAAAGCTTACTGTCAGCCAGCACCTATAATATTCTATTTGAATTTTTATACTTTGTTTTAAAGTCTACATTTTCTGATATAAGAATTGCTTTAATTTCCATTTGGATAGAATACTTTTTTCTATTCCCTCACTAATAATCTTTCTGTTTCTCTTGATCTTAAGTGAGTCTTTTGTAGGCAGAATGTAGAAAATGTTTTTGTTTGCTTTTTGTTTTTTTCCTTGTGAATTACCTGTGGTTTTGTTTGGAGCATTTATTCCATTGACATTTAAAACAGGTTGTTGTTGTTGTTGTTGTTGTTGTTTTTCACTTTGTCAAGTTTTTATTTTTATTTTTTTTTTAATTTTAGTTTTACTTTATTTTACTTTATAATACTGTACTACTTGTTTGCTGATTATTTATGTAACTTCTCTATATTTTTCTTCTTGTTTTAATCTCTTCCCTTGTGGTTTATTTTCTTTAATATTATTTGTTTATATTATTAGTATGTTATGTTTATATTACTATTATGTTATTACTAAAATATTATGTTTATATCAACTTTGTGTATATATTATAGCCTTTTGATTTGTGGTTACATTTGAGTTCATAAATGTTTATTTGTAACTATACTTTTTTTTAAACTAGGAGTCATTTTATTTCATTCTTCAGGTTCAGAAAGTTTTCTGCCGTAATTTTATCAAACATATTTTCAATGTTCTTCTTTCTCTCGGGACTCTATAATATGTATTAGTATGTTTGATGTTATCCCAGTGGTTCCATAAACTATTATCTTTTTTAAAAAAATTATTTTTGTTATTTTTATTAGGTGTTTTCCACTATTTTATCTTCCAGATCTCTTATGAGTACATGTGTATTATTAAGGCTGTTATTTTCTTCTGTTTTATTTTTTTTGTTTTAGTTATTGTGTTATTCAGCTCTGAATGCATTTATTTTTATATTTTCTAATTCTGTCTTTAAACCCTGTGTTTATCTATCCTTTTCTCTAATTCAGTTAACAGTCTTATTATTATTATTGTTATTAACTCTCCATTAGGCAAATTATCTCTTTTTCCTTAGGGTTTTTTCTTGTTCTTTCTTTTAAAACATGTTTCTCTGTCTTCTCATTTGGTTTAAATTTCTCTGTCTCTATAAAATTAGGTGAATAGCTACTTATGCTAGTCTTGATTGTTTGCCCTGGAGTGTCCCTAGGTGATCTGTGTGTGCCTTATGGCTTGATATGAGAGCTGATTCTAAAGTGAGCATGGCCTGCATCTTTCCCTGTGGTGTGCTTGCAGCTATTGCCTTGGAGGGCATGGTTTGAAGAAACTGTAGACAAAGCCAGTGCTAGTGAGGGCTTATCCTATGCTCATTGGCTTATTGGGCATAGAGATTGGTCCCAAGGTGCTAGAACAGGATCTCTGAAGAAGTTCAGTTTTATTAGTGCATTATAGCATTGTCACCCTGCTTATTTAACTTTTATGCAGAGTACAACATGAGAAACACGGGGCTGCAAAAATTATAAGCTGGAATCAAAATGCAGATGGTGATTGCAGCCATGAAATTAAAAGACCCTTACTCCTTGGAAGGAAAGTTATGACCAACCTAGATAACATATTCAAAAGCAGAGACATTACTTTTCCAACAAAGGTCCATCTAGTTAAGACTATGGTTTTCTCAATAGTCATGTATGGATGTCAGAGTTGGACTGTGAAGAAAGTTGAGCACCGAAGAATTGATGCTTCTGAACTGTGGTGTTGGAGAAGACTCTTGAGAGTCCCTTGGACTTCAAGGAGATCCAACCAGTCCATTCTAAAGGAGATCAGTCCTGAATGCCCTTTGGAAGCAATGATGCTAAAGCTGAAACTCTAGTACTTTGGCCACCTCATGTGAAGAGTTGACTCATTGGAAAAGACTCTGATGCTGGGAGGGATTGGGGGCAGGAGGAGAAGGGGACAACAGAGGATGAGATGGCTGGATGGCATCACCGACTCGATGGATGTGAGTCTGAGTGAACTCCAGGAGTTGGTGATGGACAGGGAGGCTTGACGTGCTGTGATTCATGGGGTCACAAAGAGTTGGACACGACTGAATGACTGAACTGAACTGATGGTAATGTCTGCCTCGATTCAGATCACGGAGAGGTCTGTGGTCTTGGGGCTGCATTTCTTAGTTTGTCTCACTGTTTCCCTTGAATACACAGCTTGTGTGTATGTGTCTGTTAGTTGCTCAGTTATGTCCAGTTTTTTGCTACCCCTTGTACACACCTTGGGTAAAGGCTATATTGGGGCCAGAGATTTGGATCCATACAACTGAACTAGTTCTGCCATTTTCCACATGAGGACATGAACATGTGTGTCTGCAATGGTAAGCTCTTCCCTGCAGCTGCTTCCACTCCCTCCCAAGTTTGTGCATGGACCTGTAAGTAAATAATGGCACCCTTTGCCTGAAGCTAGTTTTGCTTCCTCCAGTGTGTGTGTACTAATGCTTGTGCTGGCAATGGCTGCCTCTGCTCTGGTCAGAAACAGGACTGGGGCAGGAGTTGGCTCTGTTCTCTCCAATTTTTCACACTGTCACTGGCAATGGTAGCCACAGAACTAGCAGGGAGCAGTGCCTGAGCAGGAGAGTCTGGAGCAGAAGCTGTTGCACTCTGGAGGATGTGCTGGGGGTGATGTTAGAAAGTTAGGCAGAGCACAGGGTGGTTTTCAGTCTGCTGTTTCTACACTGGGATGAGGAGAAGCAACTCTGTGAATGCACTTTAAGAGCAGTGTCTTGGTTATTTACAACTCCCCAGTAAGCCCCACTGGACTTCAAATAAGTAAGGGTGTTTGTCTTTCCAATTTTCAGACTTCAGGACTGAGATGCCTAAGACATGGCTCAAATCCTTCACTCCCCAGAGAAGAACCCCCAAGGCTGTGATACCTCTCTCTTATTCAGGGTTACCTGCATGGACTGAGGTCAACAACAGGACTTTTCCTCCCCTCCTATCAGACTCCATGTGGTTCTGTCTATACAGCCATTGTTGTAGAAGAGCTGTTTTGCTTCAGATCAATTTCAGTTACAGCTGTGTCAACATAATTTAATTAATAATCAAAGAAAGACAAGGAAATTTTTATATAAGCCAACATGAGAAATATAATTGGTAAAACAGTCTTTAAGAAAGCTCTGAGCACTGTTCTACCTATTAGAGAACAAGGCACAGTTATGTAAGTTTCCAAGACAAAGAGTTGTATATCAAAGTAATGTATTGACAGGTTACATAATTCAGCAAGTTAAGTAGTGGGTTGTCATGATTCCTACAAGATTTAGTAAGAAATGTTAACCTTACTGACACCAAGAGGAAATTGCTCCCCCCCCCCCCCGCCCCACCCCCCGGTGGATAGGTGTTCTTGTGTCTTCTAAGGGATTCAATTTATAAATATATATGTATAATGAATATTCACAAGCACATTAAAGGTGATGGAGTAGTAGTTCAAATGGGCAGAGAGACATTTTTTTTTTTTTTTTTTTTTTGGCCATACATCTTTGCATGTAGAACTTCCCTCACCAAGGATCTAAATCACTTTGCCTGCAGTGGAAACCCGAGTCTTCAATAATTCATATATATCATTCCTAGAACCACCAGGGAAGTGGCTAGAGAGATAATTTTATGTTAAAAAATTTTCTTGTCCTGCTTTAAAGATAATTCTGTTTCATTGGTTGATTGGTATGTAGTTGTTCAGTTCAGTTCAGTGATTCAGGCATGTCTGATTCATTGCAACTCCAAAGACTGCAGCACACCAGGCTTCCCTGTCCATTCACAAACTCCCAGAGCTTACTCAAACTCATGTCCATTGATTCCATGATGCCATCCAACCATCTCATCCTCTGTGTCCCTTTCTCCTGCTTTCAATCTTTCCCAGTACCAGGGTCTTTTCAAATGAGTCAGTTCTTCATATCAGATGGCCAAAGTACTAGAGCTTCAGCCTCAGGATCAATCCTTCCAATGAATATTTAGGACTGATTTCCTTTAGGATTGACTTCTTGGATCTCCTTGAAGCCTAAGGGACTCTCAAGAGTCTTCTCCAAAACCCCACTTAAAAAGCATCAATTCTTCAGTGTTCAGCTTTCTTTATGGTCCAACTATCACATCCGTAAAGGACTACTGGCAAAAACATAGCTTTGACAAGATGGACTTTTGTTGGCAAAGTAATGGCTCTTCTTTTTAATACACTGTCTAGGTTGATCATAGCTTTACATTCAAGGAGAAAGCATACTTTGATTTCACGGCTGCAGCCACAATCTGAAGTGATTTTGGAGTCCATGAAAATAAATTTTGCCACTGTATCAATTCTTTATCCCTCTATTTGCCATGAGGTGATGGGACCAGATGCCATGATCCTAGTTTTTTGAGTGTTGAGCTTTAAGCCAGCTTTTTCACTCTCCTCTTTCACCTTCATCAAGAGGCACTTTAGATCCTCTTTGATTTCTGTCATAAGGGTGATGTCATCTGCATATCTGAGATTGTTGATATTTCTCCCTGCAATCTTGATTCCAGCTTGTGTTTCATCCAACATGGCATTTTGCATGATGTACTCTGCATTTACATTAAATAAGTAGGGTAACAATATACAGCTTTGACATACTCTTTTCCCAATTTGGAGGCAGTGTATTGTTCTATGCCTGTTTCTAACTGCTGCTTCTTGACCTGCATTCAGATTTCTCAGGAGGCAGGTAAGATGGACTAGTATTCCCACATCTTTAAGAATTTTCCACAATTTGTGTCATTCCGCAAGTCAAAGGATTCTCTTTGTGACCCCATGGACTGTAGCTTATCAGGCTCCTCCCTCCATGGGATTCTTCAGGCAAGAGTACTGGAGTGGGTTGACATTTCCTTCTCCAGGGTATCTTCCTGACCCAGGGATTGAACACAGGTCTTCTGCATTCCAAGCAGACGCTTTAACCTCTGAGCCACCAGGGAAGCCCTAATAACGCAGGAGTAGATTCCACTTTTGGCTTTCATGCATTGGAGAAGGAAATGGCAACCAACTCCAGTATTCTTGCCTAGAGAATCGCAGGGATGGGGGAGCCTGGTGGGCTGCCGTCTATGGGGTCGCACAGAGTCAGACACCACTGAAGCAACTTGGCAGCAGTGGCAGATGTATTTCTGGAATTCTCTTCTTGATTTTTTGATGATCCATTGGATGTTGGCAATTTGATCACTGAATCCTTTGCCTTTTCTAAATCCAGCTTGAACGTCTGTAAGTTCTTGGTTCATGTAGCTTGAATAATTTTGAGCATTGCTTTGCTCTGTGAAATGAGTGAAATTGTGCAATAGTTTGAACATCCTTTGGCATTATCCTCCTTTGGGATTGGAGTGAAAACTGACATTTCTCAGTCCTGTGGCCACTGTTGAGTTTTCCAAATTTGCTGGCATATTGAGTGTAGCACTTTAACAACATCATTTTTTAGGATTTGAAATAGGTCAACTGGAATTCCCTCACCTCCACTAGCGTTTTCATAGTGATGCTTCTTAAGGCCCACTGATTGCACATTCCTGGATGCCTAACTCTAGGTTAGTGATAAATAACCATTATTGTGGTTATCTGTGTCATCAAGATCTTTTTTGTATAGTTCTTCTGGGTGTTCTTGCCACCTCTTCTTAATATCTTCTGATCCTTTAGGTCCATACTGTTTCTGTCCTTAATTGTGCCTATCTTGGTATGAAATGTTCCCTTGGTATCTCTAATTTTCTTGAAGAGATCTCTGCTGCTGCTGCTGCTGCTGCTGCTGCTGCTACTAAGTCATTTCAGTCGTGTTCAACTCTGTGCGACCCCATATACAGCAGCCCACTAGGCTCCTCTGTCCTTGGAATTCTCCAGGCAAAAACACTGGAGTGGGTTGCCATGTCCTTCTCCAATGCATAAAAGTGAAAAGTGAAAGTGAAGTCACTCAGTTGTATCTGACTCTCAGTGACCCCACGGGCTGGAGCCTGCCAGGCTCCTCCATCCATGGGATTTTCCAGGCAAGAGTATTGGAATGGGTTGCCATTGCCGTCTCCAAAGAGATCACTAGTCTTTCCCATTTTATTGTTTTCCTCTATTTCTTTAAAGTAATCACTGAGGAAGACTTTCTTATCTCTCCTTGCTATTCTTTGGAACTCTGCATTTAAATGGATGTATCTTTCCTTTTCTCATTTGCCTTTAGCTTCTCTTCTTTTCTCAGCTATTTGTAAGGCCTCCTCAGACATCCATTTTGCTTCTTCCATTTATTTTCTTGGGAAGGGTTTTGATCACTGTCTCCTGTACAGTGCCCTGAATCCCCATCCTTAGTTCTTCAGGCACTCTGTCTATCAGAGCTAATCCCTTTAATCTATTTCTCACTTCCACTGTATAATCATAAGTGATTTCATTTAGGTCATACCTGAATGATCTAATGGTTTTCCCTACTTTCTTCAATTTAAGTCTGAATTTTGCAATAAAAAGTTCATGATCTGAGCCACAGTCAGCTTTTGGTCTTGTTTTTGATGACTATATAGAGCTTCTCCATCTTTGGCTGCAAAGAATATAATCAATATGATTTCGATATTGTCCATCTGGTGATGTCCATTTGTAGAGTCAGTCATCTCTTCTGTTGTTCAAAGAGTGTGTTTGCTATGACCCAGTCCAATCTCTTGGCAAAACTATGTTAGCCTTTTCCCTGTTTCATTTGATCTCCATCACCAAACTTGCCTGTCACTCCTGGTATTGCTGACTTCCTACTTTCATTCCAGTCCCTAGCCATTTCGTTCTCCAGGGGATCTATGTGTAGTTGTAATTGTGATGTATTCATGAAGGGAGATGAGCTAACTGCTCTCCTACTACTCCATCTTCATTCCACCTGTCTGTGAATTCTTCCTTGTATAAGTTTCCCCTCATGTGTTAGGCATAATTTGGCTATCTTAAAATATAATTCATACGGGAAAAAGAAGATAAAAGGTTAATTAATTTCTCTTTAATTATCAAATTTTAGAATAATTAACAACTATCCTAGCAATTTTAACTTTCAATGAGAGCTTTGTTTCTAGTACTCCAGGGAGGCTCAAGAGGAGGTAGCATATATATATATATATGTGTGTGTGTGTGTGTGTGTGTGTGTGTGTTTATGTATATAATGTGTGTGTGTGTATATATATACATATATATATATACATATATATCTCCTTATGACTGATTTGCATTTTTGTATGGCTGAAACCAACACAACATTGTAAAGCAACCATCCTTCAATTAAAGCATACTGTTTCTTAAAAGATATTGTATGCTTTTCAATCATTTAAAGATGTCATTTCTGAAACAAAAAATGGTTAGAGGGAGTTGGCTCCCTATGTCTTTAAAATGACTTCATGAGAGATTCCTTGTTTCCTTCTCGACATCTTACCTTCATTTTGTACATTTTCTGCCCATGACCTGGAATCAGCTATTTCTCCAAGTCTTCTTCATCCCTTTTACTAAAAAAAAAAATATATTTAGAAATTATATCTGGACACCAGCAGTTATCATTGATACTAGACTGTCATGGCTTCTAGGCCTTTTGCATAAAGTAAGGAAATTTATATTTTATTAAAACTGAAGATCTCGTGTATGTATTAGCTGTCTTCTTCCCTCTAGAATGTAAGTTTTATGAAGCCAAGTCTATAATTAATGCTATTGTTAATGAAACAGTGTATAATATTTGGTAGGTAAGGTCACAATACATATTTTTAAGTGAATTAAGATTAACAGAACCTAAAATGCTGTTGAGTGGTCCTGCTGCTACTGCTAAGTCGCTTCAGTCGTGTCTGACTCTGTGAGACCCTATAGACGGCAGCCCACCAGGCTCCCCGTCCCTGGGATTCTCCAGGCAAGAACGATGGAGTGGGTTGCCATTTCCTTCTCCAATGCAGGAAAGTGAAAAGTGAAAGTGAAGCTGTTCAGTCATGTCTGACTCTTTGCCACTCCATGGACTGCAGCCCACCAGGCTCCTCCGTCCATGGGATTTTCCAGGCAAGAGTACTGGAGTGGGGTGTCACTGAGTTGTCCTAGCATCAATTAAATTTTTTACACAAAAGCTGTTACTAAATTTCTTCATGAAGCAGTGGGGTAATTGATCACGAGTATTATCTGCCCTACCTTGTATGAATTTCAATTTCATAAAAACTATGACTCACTCATATGTTGGTATTCTTCAAGTAATCAGTAAAAAGTGTTTGGCAAGAACAGTATCTTATTTTAAGATCTTGATTTAGTACTTCATATTTATTATGTACTCTATAAATATGTATTTAATGAATAAAAATAAGTAGAAGAATGTATTATGACTAAATTCAATAATTCATATGTATTTTTCCTACACGTATTTTCATGTTTAATGTTAAATTTTAAATTAATTACCCTATGCTATGAAATATTTTTCTAAGCTATTTTTATTCACAAATCTGCTATGTCTGACATTTATTTTTCCTTTCAGTCTATAACACACTCATATTTTACAATATGTACTGATTGCCCTCTAGAGTAAAACCATTATTTTAGATGATATGGACATAGAAACAAAGAAGATAGAAAAGGTTACTCTTTCCAAGAGACAGTTTTGGATAGAAAGAGATAATGCATAAATAATACAAAGTATTAGTTACTAATAAATTCTTTCTAAAGAGAACAATTTCTAAATAATTTGTTGTGTTGCTGTATAACAAGCATTCTCTGTCAAAATGAAACAGATTTCCCTCCACCAAGTCAGTCTTTTTTTCTGTCTGTCACTCTGATTTCTGTGCTTTCAAATTTTATGCCGTTTTGGGTATATAATATTCTTCCCTCTCTTGTGTTTGCACATGCAATAGCTCAGGTTTTAGAACTCGAAGAGTGAATTTAAATTGATTTCTACCAGATATTAACAGTGTGATCTGTAAATGAGAGCTTTAATCCAGCTGTCATAACTAAGATACATCACTAACATTTCTCCACATAATTGTTAGTTAATAATACCTGACTCTATATAAAGCATCCACCACAATGTCTGATACTTAGTAGGTGCCCCTTAAATACAGGACTTAAAAAATAATCTGTACATCCAAAACTCTGCAAATTTTTTAAAAGCCTAGACCACTTCAAATCCATTACTGCACTCCTAGTTTGTTCTACCATTTAGGGATTCGCTGTTCTCTTCTGTTGTCACATAGTTTTTTTTTTGTTTTGTTTTTATTATTATTTTTTTGTGTGCTGTTGTGCTCCAGTCTGTCTTAAGCCTTTTGAAAACAGAGTGTCTGTTAATATTACCTTCCTTGCCTTCTTAGGGGACTTGGCACAATGCTCAATAGAGAAGTGACTTTGATATGAGAGAAACCTGACCCAGGGTTGAGAACACTGGATTCTTATTCAGGCTCATCTCACCTCTCTGGCCAGTATGAAGGCTCACTATTCATCAGATAAAGATGCTGTCACTTGCCCTCTCTCTAGTGTACAAAGTAGTTTTAAGGACACTATGTATAAAAATACAAAAGAATCCAAATGACACAACACCTGCTTTCACAGTTGTATGAAAGGATAACATAAATCAAACTCTAACAATCAATAGAATGTATTAATCTCTTACTAAAGTTTGTGACATTGTACAGGAGACAGGGATCAAGACCATTCTCATGGAAAAGAAATGCGAAAAAAGCAAAATGGCTGTCTGGGGAGGCCTTACAAATAGCTGAGAAAAGAAGAGAGGCAAAAAGCAAAGGAGAAAGGAAAGATATAAGCATCTGAATGCAGAGTTCCAAAGAATAGCAAAAAGAGATAAGAAAGCCTTCTTCAGCAATCAATGCAAAGAAATAGAGAAAACAACAGATTGGGAAAGACTAGAGATCTCTTCAAGAAAATTAGAGATACCCAAGGGAACATTTCATGCAAAGATGGGCTCAATACAGGACAGAAATGGTCTGGACCTAACAGAAGCAGAAGATATTAAGAAGAGGTGGCAAGAATACACAGAAGAATTGTACAAAAAATATCTTCACGACCCAGATAATCATGATGGTGTGATCACTAATCTAGAGCCAGAAATCCTGGAATGTAAAGTCAAGTGGGCCTTGGAAAGCATCGCTATGAACAAAGAGAGTGGAGGTGACGGAATTCCAGTTGAGCTGTTTCAAATGCTGAAAGATGATGCTCTGAAAGTGCTGCACTCAATATGCCAGCAAATTTGGAAAACTCAGCAATGGCCACAGGACTGGAAAAGGTCAGTTTTCATCCCAATTCCAAATAAAGGCAATGCCAACGAATTATCAAACTACCACACAATTGCACTCATCTCACATGCTAGTAAAGTAATGCTCAAAATTCACCAAGCCAGGCTTCAGCAATACATGAACTATGAACTTCCTGATGTTCAAGCTGGTGGTTGAATAGACAAAGGAACCAGAGATCAAATTTCCAACATCCACTGGATCATGGAAAAAGCAAGCGAGTTCCAGAAAAACATCTATTTCTGCTTTATTGACTATGCCAAACCTTTGACTGTGTGGATCACAATCAACTGTGGAAAATTCTGAAAGAGATGGGAATACCAGATCACCTGACGTGCCTCTTGAGAAATCTGTATGCTGGTCAGGAAGCAACAGTTAGAAGTGGACATGGAACAACAGACTGGTTCCAAATAAGAAAAGGAGTACATCAAGGCTGTATATTGTCACCCTGCTTATTTAACTTCTATGCAGAGCACATCATGAGAAACGCTGGACTGGAAGAAACACAAGCTGGAATCAAGATTGCCAGGAAAAATATCAATAACCTCAGACATGCAGATGACCATGTGCAGAAAGTGAAGAGGAACTAAAAAGCCTCTTGATGAAAGTGAAAGTGGAGAGTGAAAAAGTTGGCTTAAAGCTCAACATTCAGAAAACTAAGATCATGGCATCTGGTCCCATCACTTCATGGGAAATAGATGGGGAAACAGTGGAAACAGTGTCAGACTTTATTTTTTGAGCTCCAAAATCACTGCAGATGGGGACTGCAGCCATGAAATCAAAAGACACTTACTTCTTGGAAGAAAAGTTATGACCAACCTAAATAGCATATTGAAAAGCAGAGCCATTACTTTGCCGACTAAGGTCCATCTAGTCAAGGCTATGGTTTTTCCTTTGGTCATGTATGGATGTGAGAGTTGGACTGCCAAGAAGGCTGAGCACTGAAGAATTGATGCTTTTGAACTGTGGTGTTGGAGAAGACTCTTGAGAGTCCCTTGCACTGCAAGGAGATCCAACCAGTCCACTCTGAAGGAAATCAGCCCTGGGATTTCTTTGGAAGGAATGATGCAAAAGCTGAAATTCCAGTACTTTGGACACCTCATGTGAAGTGTTGACTCACTGGAAAAGACTCTGATGCTGGGAGCGATTGGGGTCAGGAGGAGAAGGGAACGACCGAGGATGAGATGGCTGGATGGCATCACGGACTCGATGGACGTGAGTCTAAGTGAACTCCAGGAGTTGGTAATGGACAGGGAGGCCTGGCGTGCTGTGATTCATGGGGTCACAAAGAGTTGGACACGACTGAGTGACTGAACTGAACTGACTGGACTGAAGTGCCAGATGTCTGCCCTGTTATCAACAGTTTCTGAGAAGCAGTCTCTCATATTGAAGAACTAGATTTTGCTACCAAACCAACTGGGTTTGATTTCTCGCTCTGCCACTTACTTGTTGTAAGACCTTGAACAAGTTGCTTAATTTCTCTTTTCCTCAGCTTGATTTTGTAATCTTTAAAATGGAGTTAATATTGACCAGCTTCTATGATCACTATGCATATTAAATTAGCACCTAATTGAAATGTAAAAACACTTATCACTATATCCAAGGTCATTAAATAAACTTTGTCATTTAATCCACATAGCAATCTTTATATTATTGGTATCCCCAGTTTATAGTTAAAGCAACTAAATCTAAGCCTAGGATGATATAAATTGTAATGAAAGAACAGAGGCCTTACCCTTAACTCAAAATTTAGTGAGGCTCAACAAGGAGGGAAGGATGGCAGTGTATACTTGGAAATATTTAAGGACACTTCTGTTGTCACAATGAAGGGAGAGATATCGGTACCCAGTGGATAAAGTTAAAAATGTTCCTAAACATTGTACAATACACAGGGCAGCCCCCTAACAATGAAGAATTATCTAGCTCAAAATGTTGATTATTTCCAGATAAAAACTGAACAAAAATTAAATTTAAATCTCAGTTAAATAACATATAATCTTTTTTTTTTTTTCTGTAAAGAAGTTCCAAATATTTAGATAAATATGCCCCATGAAATATTTGGGATGTTATTAACTGTGGTATTTTTATTTGTTAAATATTGTTAGCTAGAAAGTATCTCAGTGGTTTTCCACAAAAACTCCATGAATTGGTGGTACATAAGATACCCTTATTTGTTATTAGGAAAATGAGACTAAGAAAGGTTAAATTACTTGTTAATAGCCATTTAGTTAGTAGAAAGAATAAAGCTGGCATACAGCAATCTTATAATTCATTGAATTCATATAATTAATTCAATGAATTTTTACTGCACTCTTACTGTCCTTAATTTATTGACTCCGAAATTTAGCATTCAGGACATGGGCTATAATTTTAAAAAGTTAGTTATTAATAAAAGGGAAATGTATTGAATTTGGCTTTGTCTAAAAGTGGGAACCTCTGAATCAACTTGCATCTATAGAGGAAAATTATTAATATAACAGCCCTTCCTATTCCTCTGGGTATTGAGTAGCAAGTTTTTCTAAAGATTCCATCTTATAAGTTGTTTTCATAGTTGATTTGATATTTCTATGCTAAATAAAGTGAAAAAGTGAAAATGTTAGTCCTTCAGCTGTGTCCAATTCTTTGCAACCCCATGGACTATAATCTACCAGGCTCCTCTGTCCATGGGAGTCTTCTGACTAGAATATTGGAGTAGGTAGCCATTTCCTTCTCCAGGGGATCTTCCCAACCCAGGAATTGAACCCAGGTCTCCTGCACTTCAGACAGATGCTATACCATCTGAGCCACCAGGGAAGCCGCTCTATAATGACTGGGTTAATTTATATTCTCACCAACAGTGCATGGAATTTTCCTTTCTCCACATGCTGGAAAGCTCTGGTCATATCTTGTTATATTGATATAAGAGAAAAAAAAAAAAAAAAGCAATACCTCATTGAAGTTTTTATTTTCATTCTCATGACCATTAGTGTTTTAAAGCACCTTTTCATGTACCTGTGGCCATTTGTATGTCTTCTTTGGAAAAATCATTCAGGTCCTTTAGCTAATTTTTAATCATATTATTTGTGTTTTTGTTGTTTAGTTGTATGAGTTCTTCACGTATTTTAGATATTAACCTCTTTGATTCATATGGAACCATAAGAAACTCCAAGTAGAAAAAACAACCTTGAGAAAAACCATGCTGTAGGGATTACACTTTCTGATTTCAAACTATATTACAAAGTTCTAGTAGCCCTAACTGTATGGCACTGGCCATAAAAGCAGACATGCTGCTGCTAAGTTGCTTCAGTTGTGGTGTCTGACTCTGTGGTGTGAGTGCCACCGTGCCACCATGGTGTGGGTTGATACTGGGGGTGACAGTCGAGGCAGTGCAGGGAAATCAGGTTCATCTGGAGTGGAGTGAGACATTTGGGGGTCTTTTGGAATGGTGGCACGACCCCTGGAGTTCCTCTCGACTTTCCTGTGAAGAGCGCCTCCTCTTGAGATGCGATGGGAACGCTGGGAATCCTTTCCCAATGAAGCAGGGAAAGGAACCCTCATCTCGAGCTGAGGAGGGGGCCCACCAGGCTCCTCCATCTCTGGGATTCTCCAGGCAAGAATACTGGAGTGGGTTGTCATTTCCTTCTCCAATGCATGTATGCATGCTAAGTCACTTCAGTCGTGTCCAACTCTGTGCAACCCTGTTGACAGCAGCCTACCAGGCTCCTCTTTCCACAGGATTCTCTAGGCAAGAATACTGGAGTGGGTTGCCATTTCCTTCTCCAATATACCTATGCAATACAACTGAGAGTCCAGAAATAAACTCATGTATTTATAGTCAAATAATATTTGACAAAAGAGTCAAGAATAGTCAATGGGATTAGGATAATATCTTCAATAAAGTGTGGGGAAAACTGAATATTCATGTACAAAATAATTAAATTGTGCTCCTATCTTACACTACTTGCAAAAATTAACTCATAACAGATAGATTTAAATGTAAGATCTAAAATTCCTATCAGAAAACGTAGGAAGAGAATTCCTTGATATGAGTATTTGGAATGATTTTGTGAATATGACACCAAAAGCATAAACAACAAAGGCAAAAATAATTGTGTGGTACAATATCAAACTAAGAAACATCTGCATGGGAAGGGAAAGAATTGCAAAAATGGAAAAGCAACTTATGAAATGCTACCTTGTTCTTTCACAAGAAGAAACTCTGAGACATGAGAACAGATTATCATTTTTAAAACCATATTTTATATGCATACATATGTGTCTATATACATATGTGCGTCTCTCTCTTTCTGATTTCGGTGTATATATATATACAGTCATCCACATGTGCAAAACAGTAGTTATGCGCCATGATGTGAATATGTTCTGCTTTGACAGGAAGATCCTGATTGCTTTAAGGACATTTTCCTTGATTTCTCCCCCCCCCCCCCCCCGGCTTATAAAAAGAGAGCCACATGGGCCTTTCCTAGCAGTCTAGTGGTTAAGACCCTAAGCTTCCAGCACAATGGATATTATTGATTCTGATTTTCATGTTCAGATACATCAATGTAATAGTACAGGTAAAGCGCCTTGTGCCCTGCTTGTTCAGTTCACTTCAGTCGCTCAGTCGTGTCTGACTCTTTGAGACCCCATGAATCGCAGCACACCAGACCTCCCTGTCCATCACCAACCTTCGGAGTTCACACAGACTCACGTCCATCGAGTCCGTGATGCCGTCCAGCCATCTCATCCTCGATCGTTCCCTTCTCCTCCTGCCCCCATTCCCTCCCAGCATCAGAGTCTTTTCCAATGAGTCAACTCTTCACATGAGGTGGCCAAAGTACTGGAGTTTCAGCATTAGCATCATTGCCTCCAAAGAAATTCCAAGGCTGATCTCCTTCAGCATGGACTGGTTGGATCTCCTTGCAGTCCAAGGGACTCTCAAGAGTCTTCTCCAACATCACAGTTCAAAAGCGTCAATTCTTCAGTGCTCAGCCTTCTTGGCAGTCCAACTCTCACATCCATACATGACCACAGGAAAAACCAAAGCCTTGACTAGATGGACCTTAGTCGGCAAAGTAATATCTCTGCTTTTGAATATGCTATCTAGTTTGGTCATAACTTTTCTTCCAAGAAGTAAGCATCTTTTAATTTCATGGCTGCAGTCCCCATCTGCAGTGATTTTGGAGCCCAAAAAAATAAAGTCTGACACTGTTTCCACTGTTTCCCCATCTATTTCCCATGAAGTGATGGGACCAGATGCCATGATCTTCGTTTTCTGAAAGTTGACCTTTAGGCCAACTTTTTCACTCTCCACTTTCACTTTCATCAAGAGGCTTTTTAGTTCCTCTTCACTTTCTGCCATAAGAGTGGTGTCATCTGCATGTCTGAGGTTATTGATATTTTTCCCGGCAATCTTGATTCCAGCTTGTGTTTCTTCCAGTCCAGCGTTTCTCATGATGTACTCTGCATAGAAGTTAAATAAGCAGGGTGACAATATACAGCCTTGATGTACTCCTTTCTCTATGTGGAACCAGTCTGTTGTTTCATGTCCAGTTCTAACTGTTGCTTCCTGGCCTGCATACAGATTTCTCAAGAGGCACGTCAGGTGGTCTGGTATTCCCATCTCTTTCAGAATTTTCCACAGTTGATTGTGATCCACATAGTCAAAGGCTTTGGCATAGTCAATAAAGCAGAAATAGATGTTTTTCTGGAACTCTCTTGCTTTTTCCATGATCCAGTGAATGTTGGCAATTTGATCTCTGGTTCCTCTGATTTTTCTAAAATGAGCTTGAGCATCAGGAAGTTCACGTTTCACGTACTGCTTAAGCCTGGTTTGGAGAATTTTGAGCGTTACATTACTAGCATGTGAGATGAGTGCAATTGTGCGGTAATTTGAGCATTCTTTGGCATTGCCTTTCTTTGGAATTGGAATGAAAATTGACCTTTTCCAGTCCTGTGGCCACTGCTGAGTTTTCCAAATTTGCTGGCATATTGAGTGCAGCACTTTCAGAGCATCATCTTTCAGGATTTGAAAGAGCTCAACTGGAATTCCATCACCTCCACTAGCTTTTTTCATAGTGATGCTTTCCAAGGCCCACTTGACTTCACATTCCAGGATGTCTGGCTCTAGATTAGTGATCACACCATCATGATTATCTGGGTCATGAAGATCTCTTTTGTACAGTTCTTCTGTGTATTCTTGCCACCTCTTCTTAATATCTTCTGGTGGCTCAGAGGTTAAAGTGTCTGCCTGGAATGCAGGAGACCTGGGTTCCCAGATGATGCTGTTGGTAAAGAATCTGCCTGCCAATTCAGGAGACACAAGAAATACAGGTTTGATTCCTGGGTCAGAAAGATCCCCCAGAGAAGGAAATGGCAACCCACTCCAGTACTCTTGCCTGGAGAATCCCATGGAGGGAGGAGCCTGGTAGGATACAGTCAATGGGGTCGCAAAGAGTCGGACATGACTGAGCAACTTCACTGTTAGGTCCAGACCATTTCTGTCCTTTATTGAGCCCATCTTTGCATGAAATATTCCCTTAGTATCTTTAATTTTCTTGAAGAGATTTCTAGCCTTTCCTATTCTGTTATTTTCCTTTATTTCTTTGCATTGATCACTGAAGAAGGTTTTCTTATCTCTTCTTGCTATTCTCTGAAGCTCTGCATTCAGATGCTTATATCTTTCCTTTTCTCTTTTGCTTTTCACCTCTCTTCTTTTCACAATTATTTGTAAGGCCTCCCCAGACAGCCATTTTGCTTTTTTTGCATTTCTTTTCCATGGGGATGGTCTTGATCCCTGTCTCCTGTACAGTGTCACAAACCTCAGTCCATAGTTCATCAGGCACTCTATGTATCAGATCTAGGCCCTTAAATCTATTTCTCTTTTCCACTATATAATCATAAGGGATTTTATTTAGGTCATACCTAAATGGTCTAGCAGTTTTCTCTACTGTCTTCAATTTGAGTCTGAATTTGATAATAAGGAGTTCATGATCTGAGCCACAGTCAGCTCCTGGTCTTATTTTTGTTGACTATATAGAGCTTCTCCATCTTCGGCTCAAAAGAATATAATCAATCTGTTTTCGGTGTTGACCATCTGGTGATGTCCATGTGTAGAGTCTTCTCTTGTGTTGTTGGAAGAGGGTGGTTGCTATGACCAGTGCATTTTCTTTGTAAAACTCTATTAGTCTTTGCCCTGCTTCATTCCACATTCCAAGGCCAAATTTGCCTGTTACTCCAGGTGTTTCTTGACTTCCTACTTTCGCATTCCAGTCCCCTATAATGAAAAGGACATTTTACGGGGGTGTTAGTTCTAAAAGATCTTGTAGTTCTTCATAAAACCATTCAACTTCAACTTCTTCAGCGTTACTGGTTGGGGCATAGACTTGGATAACTTTGATATTGAATGGTTTGCCTTGGAAACGAACAGAGATCATTCTGTCATTTTTGAGATTGCATTCAAGTACTGCATTTCAGACTCTTTTGTTGACCATGATGGCTACTCCATTTCTTCTGAGGGATTCCTGCCTGCAGTAGTAGATATAATGGTCATCTGAGTTAAATTCACCCATTCCAGTCCATTTTAGCTTGCTGATTCCTAGAATGTCAACGTTCACTCTTGCCATCTCTTGTTTGACCACTTCCAATTTACCTTGATTCATGGACCTGACATTCCAGGTTCCTATGCAATATTACTCTTTACAGCATCGGACCTTGCTTCTATCACCAGTCACATCCACAGCTGGGTATTATTTTTGCTTTGGCTCCATCCCTTCATTCTTTCTGGAGTAATTTATCCACTGAACTCCAGTAGCATATTGGTCACTTAATGACCTGGGTAGTTCCTCTTTCAGTATCCTATCATTTTGCTTTTTCATACTGTTCATGGGGTTCTCAAGGCAAGAATACTGAAGTGGTTTGCTATTCCCTTCTCCAGTGGACCACATTCTGTCAGACCTCTCCACCATGACCTGCCTGCCTTGGGTTGCCCCACAGGCATGGCTTGGTTTCATTTAGTTAGACATGGATGTGGTCCTAGTGTGATTAGATTGACTAGTTTTCTGTGAGTATGGTTTTAGTGTGTCTGCCCTCTGATGCCCTCTTGCAACACCTACCATCTTACTTGGGTTTCTCTTACCTTGGGTGTGGGGTATTTCTTCATGGCTGCTCCAGCAAAGCACAGCTGCTGCTCCTTACCTTGGACGAGGGGTAACTCCTTACCGCTGCCCTTCCTGATCTTCAATGTGGGATAGCTCCTGAAGGCCCTCCTACCCCTTGCAGCCACTGCTCCTCGGGTTGCTCATCCCGGCCGCTGCCCCTGGCCTCGGGTGCCACCTCTGGCTTCCAGGGTGGGTTGGCTCCTCCCAGTGTCCCTGAGCTCAGATGCGGGGTAGCTCCTCTTGGCTGCCGCCCCTGACCTCGGATGCAGGGTGTCTCCTCCTGGCTGCCACTGACCTCAGACACGGGGTAGCTCCTCCCAGCCACCGCCCCGACCTCAGACTTGGGTAGCTCTTCTCAGCCGTTCCTGCACTGTCACAGCCTGGCACTCTCAGCCATTGTCCCTGACCTCGGACATGGGGTAACTCCTCTCGGCCGTGCTTAGTGTGCCAGGTTGCAGCCCCTCGTGCTTAACTCACCACAGCAGAACAAGGAGAATGAGTTAGATAACTACAGACTTGTTTTGATTTAGCTGGGTGAGAATTATGGATGTGGCCATCCATGAGCTTAGAAATAATGAAAGGGATCTCATATACTGTAAACAAACCATTCCTTTGTACTCCAGCCATTAAAGAAGGAATGGAGAAGAAACAATTGCAATTACTGAGGTGATAGAGTGCTATTTCTTAGGATGATTATAAGTCCAAACATTTCTGTGTTTCCAACAGATAAGAAATTATGGAGAAAATATAAGTATTTGTTGACTCAGTATATGAGAACATAATAACTCATTGGCTGAGAAATTATGTGTTGCATCAAGAAAAGACAGAAACAGGGAAAATGGGTAATATTATAACTATAGCTGAGACTCATGCCTTAAGTGATTTGGTCTTAGTGACTTTGTGATTTCCAGTGTCCTGCATACTAGGCAAATATTTATTGCCAAATCTGCAAAAGTGATTCCACCTTTGCTTAAAATTGGCATTTTCTTTAGGTAAGATTCCTCAGTTCTCTTAAGGAATGTCTCAACCTGCCCTTGCATCTTTGTACTCAACACTGCTTTCTTATTCACTTGCCAGTTAATAAATGACTCATGAGCTCTTAGCCTCTTATCTACTTATCCCTAGGGTCCCTTCATGTGATTTGGCCTGCTCTCAT
Source organism: Capricornis sumatraensis (assembly GCF_032405125.1). Taxonomy (NCBI): domain Eukaryota; kingdom Metazoa; phylum Chordata; class Mammalia; order Artiodactyla; family Bovidae; genus Capricornis; species Capricornis sumatraensis. The sequence continues at coordinate 5,294,960 of NC_091084.1, forward strand.
ACTGGCCTATTCTCTCTGTTCTCCTCTGTTTTGTCATTGCAAAATCTTTGAGGGTCTCTGTTTTACTTTTAGACCATACCTTGCTCTTTGAAGAGGATATTAGAGAATAATAATTCAATCCTTCAGAAATTATGTGGAAGACTATTTTAATCTCCCTAAATAAATAAAAGGCAAAGACCTTTACTTTGGTCCTTGATATTCTTGAAAGTTCTTGAAATTGGAAGCATTTTTCCCCTCCCCTTCTCTCTCTTTACTTGATTTGGATGTGCTTTTAAGTCACTTATCTAGCAACATGCCCACTCCCACAAAATACACAACTTAAATTTTTCAAAAAATGATAGGACCAACATTCTATCACTTCTGCATAAACAAAGTGTGATACTTTTTATTATTTTTTCTTACAATTAGAATCTTAGAAATGTTTTTCATAGTCTTCACTGTGAGATATCCAAATGCTTTTCTTCATAAACGATACTAAATATGAATGCTGATAGGGTACTCAATAAAATGTCTTTCCATATCTTAAAACAATTTGCTCTTTCACCTTCCTGAGGCCAAAGCCCACAACTCTTAACCTAACACAGGTTAATTTTTTTTTCTCAACAAAACTTTGAGTTACTACTGCCAAACAGTATTTTTCATCTTGGGCATATGTAATTTTAAAACAAAACTTATATGTATATTACACAGTAAAGGGAAGGGTATAGAAATTAGACATTTTAAAAAGTATTTTCAGATATTACTAAATATTGTGAAGGAAAAACAAAAGATAAGCAGATATATTAGGATAGAAAATGACTGAAAGGCTATCTGTACTAGCATTCAAAGTTATAAAATTATATGAGTAATAAAATTAAGCCTTTTATAGATTTTAGGGTAATAAAAACATAAATACAGAGGACAATAAGTACAAAGATCTCAAGGTAACACTATGAAGTGTTTGTGAAAAACACAGAAAAATTATACATGTTGATAAGCAAGTATGAAGTAAACTCAAAGTTTAGGCAGGGATTTTATCATGTAAGTCTTCAAATAGCATGTTAAAGTCAAATGGATATAATTTTAAGTAGGATGTAAAACTATTGGAATGTTTCATTCAGTGCCAATATAATTGCGTAGAAGACATATTTAATTGTGAAGACAGAGACATCTCTGACACCCTAGGTTTCTCCTTAAAGAAGGAGATGTAAAACTGTTTGATGGGTATCTATGATTGTCATTTAAGTTTTATCCTTGAGGATATTTACACTGATAGTTTTGTAGGATCTTTGTTCTCAAAGACATTGAAACAAGCGCAAAAGTACTATGAATGGAGTTCAGAATTAAGGAAAGTGAGTCTTATACACCTTTTAAAAAAGTTTTTCTGGGTACCATTGCAGCAGTTAAAAATAGTAGGATAAGAGGTGGTCCTAATATGGTGGAGGAATAGGACGGGGAGACCACTTTCTTCCTCATAAATTCATCAAAAGAACATTTCAACACTGAGTAAGTTCCACAAAACAACTTCTGAAAGCTGGAAGAGGACATCAGGCACCCAGAAAAGCAGATCGTCTTCAAAAACAGGTAGAAAACGATATAAAAGATGAAAAAAAAAAAAAAAAAAAAAAAAAGAGAGAGAGACAAAAGAGGTGGGGGGGGGAGCTCTGTCCCTGGAAGGGAGTCTTAAAAAGAGAGAAGTTTCCAAATAGCAGGAAACACTCTCTCTGTCGAGTCTGTGGTGAGCCTTGGAAGCACAGAGGGCAACATAACAGGGAGGAAAAATAAGTAAATAATTAAAACCAACAGAGTAGGAGCCCAAAGGAAACTCCCCCAGTGCAGACGCAGTGCAGACACCTGCATCTGCCACTAGCAAGCAGGGGCTGGGCAGGAAGGTGCGGGCTGCAGTGCTTTTTAAGAATCTGGCTGGAATGCCCCGAGTGTAACCAGAGTGAGCTAAACTGGGCTAGCAAACCAGACTGTGGGATAGCTACCACGTGAAAAGCTCTAACATAACACACCACCAGGACCACGCACAGAACAAAGGATGGAACAGAATTAGCCGGCTGCAGACCATCCCCCTCCGGTGACAGGCAGCCAGAGCTGGAAGGGCCAGAAGGGGGCAATCGCAGCCCCAGAGAGACATTAACTACCAAACTGCAAGCAAGCTTCTTCACTAAGACTTCTTGGGGTTCTGGATGATCACCATCCGCCTAAGAAAGGGCGCCAGTTGTACATCCAGAAAACTGAGCAGCAGGGACAGGAAAGGCGATAAGTTGCAGTGACCGTGCTTGCCAAACACTCGAGCTACTTGGACCTGGGAAGGGCACAAAATGCAGGCCCAACCGAGTCTGCGCCTCTGAGGAATACCTGAGTGCCTGAGCCTGAGTGGCTTAGACCGGGGAGGTGCGTGCAGCCCAGGGCCGGACTTAGACTGTTCCCGGCAGAGCAACATAGAGCCTGAGCGGTGTGCGCCTTGAGCGGAGGCAGGCCCAGCGTGGCTGAGACACTGCAAGCACATACCAGTGTTATTTGTTTGCATCATCCCTCATTCCCCCAGCATGACTGAACAAGTGAGCCTAAAAAAGAAGAGTGTCCACCACCACCCCCTCCCTGCCCCCTTGTGTCAGGGCAGAAAACAGACACTGAAGAGACCAGCAAACAGAAGAATCTAAAACAGAGGGAACTGCGTTGGAAATGACAGATGTAATAGATTAAAACCCTGTCGTTGGTACTGACTACATAGCAAGGGGCCTATAGATCTTGAGAAATACAAGCCAGACCAAGGAACTATCCGAAAATGAACTGACCCTACACTGCTCACAACAACACCAGAAAAAGTCCCAGATATATCTTTACTATTTTTACAATCATTCTTTTTGTTTGTTTGTTTTTTCTTCTTTTCTTTTTTTCTTTTTTTTTTAAACATTAAAAAAAAAATTTAAGCCCTCTATTTCTCCTTTACTTTTTATTTTTATAACCTACTATTACTTTTCAAAAAAAAAAAAAAAGACCCTATTTTTAAAGCAAATGCCATATATATAGTGGTTGTTATTGTTTGTTTGTTTTTTTTTTTTAATAATTCTTGTGGCTTTTTTTTTTTTTCCTTCTTCTGTTCTTTAATATTGTATTTTTGAAGGTCCAACCTTTACTCTAGATTTTTAATCTTTGCTTTTTGGTATTTCTTATCAATTTTGTACCTTTAAAAACCCAATCTTCAGTACCCATTTTTACTTGAGAGCAAGATTACTGGCTTGAACACTCTCTCCTCCTTTGAACTCTCCTTTTTCTCCAGCAGGTTGCCTCTGTCTCCTCCCTCCCCCTTCTCTTCTCTGCCCAACTCTGTGAATCTCTGTGTGTTCCAGATGGTGGAGACCACTTAGGGAACTGGTTATTGGCTGGATCTGTCTCTCTCCTTTTCACTTCCCTCTTTTATCCTCCTGGCCACCTCTGTCTCCTTCCTCCCTCTCCTCTTCTCCATATAACTCCGTGAACTTCTGAGCGATCCAGACAGTGGAGCACACATAAGGAAGTGATTACTGGCTAGCTTGGTGTTTCCTCTTTTGATCCCACCTCATCTCATTCCAGTCACTTCCAACTCCCCCCTCCCTCTTCTCTTCTCCATGTAACTCAGTGAACCTCTCTGGGTGTCCCTCAATGTGGAGAAACTTTTTCATCTTTAATCTAGATGTTTTATCATCTGTGCTGTATAGATGGAGAAGTCTTGAGGTTACTGTAAAAATAAAACTGAAAACCAGAAGCAGAGGTTTAAGTCCAAATCCTGAGAACTTCAGAGAACTCCTGACTCCAGGGAACATTAATCGATAGGAGCTCATCAAACGCCTCCATACCTACACTGAAACCAAGCCCCACCCAAGGGCCAACAAGTTCCAGAGCAAGACATACCATGCAAATTATCCAGCAACACAGGAACACATCCCTGAGCTTCAATATACAGGCAGCTCAAAGTTATCCAAAACCATAAACATCTCATAACTCATTACTGGACACTTCATTGCACTCTAGAGAGAAGAAATCCAGCTCCAGCCACCATAACTCTGGCACAAGCTTCCCTAACCAAGAAACCTTGACAAGCCACTGATACATCCCTACCCACAGTGGGGAAACTCCATAATAAAGAGAACTCCACAAACTGCCAGAATACAGAAAGGCCACCCCAAATGCAGCAATATAACCAAGATGAAGAGACAGAGGAATACCCAGCAGGTAAAGGAACAGGAGAAATGCCCACCAAACCAAACAAAAGAGGAAGAGATAGGGAATCTACCTGATAAAAAATTCTGAATAATGATAGTGAAAATGATCCAAAATCTTGAAATCAAAATGGAATCACAGATAAATAGCCTGGAGACAAGGATTGAGAAGATGCAAGAAAGGTTTAACAAGGACCTAGAAGAAATAAAGGAGAGCCAATATATAATAAATAATGCAATAAATGAGATCAAAAACTCTCTGGAGGCAACAAACAGTAGAATAACGGAGGCAGAAGATAGGATTAATGAAATAGAAGATAGAATGATAGAAATAAATGAATTAGAGAAGAAAAAAGAAAAACTAATTAAAAGAAATGAGGACAATCTCAGAGACCTCCAGGACAATATGAAATGCTTCAACATTCGAATTATAGGAGTCCCAGAAGAAGAAGACAAAAAGAAAGGCCATGAGAAAGTACTTGAGGAGATAATAGTTGAAAACTTCCCTAAAATGGGGAAGGAAATGATCACCCAAGTCCAAGAAACCCAGAGAGTCCCAAACAGGATAAACCCAAGGCAAAACATCCCAAGACATATATTAATCAAATTAACAAAGATCAAACACAAAGAACAAATATTAAAAGCAGCAGGGGAAAAACAATAAATAACACACAAGGGGATTCCCATAAGGATAACAGCTGATCTTTCAATGGAAACTCTTCAGGCCAGGAGGGAATGGCAAGGCATACTTAAAGTGATGAAAGAAGATAACCTATAGCCCAGATTACTGTACCCAGCAAGGATCTCATTCAAATATGAAGGAGAAATCAAAAGCTTTCCAGACAAGCAAAAGCTGAGAGAATTCAGCACCACCAAACCAGCTCTCCAACAAATGCTAAAGGATATTCTCTAGACAGGAAACACAAAAAGGGAGCATAAAGCCGAACCCAAAACAATAAAGTAAATGGTAACAGGATCATACTTATCAATAATTACCTTAAACGTAAATGGGTTGAATGCCCCAACCAAAAGACAAAGACTGGCTAAATGGATACAAAAACAAGACCCCTATATATGTTGTCTACAAGAGACATACCTGAAAACAAGGGACACATATAGACTGAAAGTGAAGGGCTGGAAAAAGATATTCCATGCAAATAGAGACCAAAAGAAAGCAAGAGTAACAATACTCATATCCGATAAAATAGACTTTAAAACAAAGGCTGTGAAAAGAGACAAAGAAGGCCACTACATAATGATCAAAACATCAATCCAAGACGAAGATATTGCAATTATAAATATATATGCACCCAACATAGGAGCACCACAATATGTAAGACAAATGCTAACAAGTATGAAAGGGGAAATTAACAATAACACAATAATAGTGGAAGACTTTAATACCCCACTCACACCTATGGACAGATCAACTAAACAGAAAATTCACAAAGAAACATAAACTTTAAATGATACAATAGACCAGTTAGACCTAACTGATATCTATAGGACATTTCACCCCAAAACAATGAATTTCACCTTTTCCTCAAGTGCTCAAGGAAACTTCTCCAGGATAGATCACAGCCTGGGCCATAAATCTAGCGTTGATAAATTCAAAAAAAAATTGAAATCATTCCAAGCATCTTTTCTGACCATAATGCATTAAGATTAGATGTCAATTACAGGAGAAAAACTATTAAAAATTCCAACATATGGAGGCTGAACAACACACTTCTGAATAACCAACAAATCACAGAAGAAATCAAAAAAGAAATCAAAATATGCATAGAAATGAATGAAAAAGAAAACATAACAACCCAAAACCTGTGGGGCACTATAAAAGCAGTGCTAAGGGGAAAGTTCATAGCAATACAGGCCTACCTCAAGAAACAAGGAAAAGGTTAATAAATAACTTAACTCTACACCAAAAGCAATTAGAAAATGATGAAATGGAGAACCCCAGGGTTAGTAGAAGGAGAGAAATCTTAAAATAATTAGGGCAGAAATAAATGCAAAAGAAACAAAAGAGACCATAGCAAAAATCAACAAAGCCAAAAGCTGGTTCTTTGAAAGGATAAATAAAATTGCCAAACCATTAGCCAGACTCATCAAGAAACAAAGGGAAAAAATCAAAATCAATAAAATTAGAAATGAAAATGGAGAAATCACAACAGACAACACAGAAATGCAAAGGATCATAAGAGACTACTATCAGCAATCATATACCCATAAAATGGACAATTTGTAAGAAATGGACAAATTCTTAGAAAAGCAAAACTTTCCAAAACTGAACCAGGATGGAAATTGAAACTGTAATCAGAAATCTCCCAGCAAACAAAAGCCCAGGTCCAGACGGCTTCACAACTGAATTCTACCAAAAATTTTGAGAAGAGCTAACACTTATTCTACTCAAACTCTTCCAGAAAATTGCAGAGGAAGGTAAACTTCCAAACTCATTCTATGAGGCCACCATCACCCTAATACCAAAATCTGACAAAGATGCAACAAAAAAAGAAAACTACATGCCAATATCACTGATGAACATAGAAGCAAAAATCCTTAACAAAATTCTAGTAATCAGAATCCAACAACACCTTAAAAGGATCATACACTAAGACCAAGTGGGCTTTATCCCAGGGATGCAAGGATTCTTCAATATCCACAAATCAATCAATGTAATTCACCATATTAACAAATTGAAAAATAAAAGCCATATGATTATCTTAATAGATGCACAGAAATCCTTTGACAAAATTAAACATCACTTTATGATAAAAACTCTCCAGAAAGCAGGAATAGAAGGAACATACCTCAACATAATAAAAGCTATCTATGACAAACCCACAGCAAATTTATCCTCAATGGTGAAAAATTGAAAGCATTTCCCCTAAAGTCAAGAACAAGACAAGGGTACCCACTTTCACGCTACTATTCAACATAGTTCTGGAAGTTTTGGCCCCAACAATCAGAGCATAAAAAGAAATAAAAGGAACTCAAATTGGAAAAGAAGAAGTAAAACTCTCACTGTTTGCAGATGACATGATCCTCTACATAGAAAACCCTAAAGACTACACCAGAAAATTAATAGAGCTAATCAATGAATATAGTAAAGTTGCAGGATATAAAATCAACACACAGAAATCCCTTGCATTCCTATACACTAATAATGAGAAAGCAGAAAGAGAAATTAAGGAAACAATTCCATTATCCATTGCAATGAAAAGAATAAAATACTTAGGAATATATCTACTTAAAGAAACTAAAGACCTATATATATAGAAAACTATAAAACACTGATGAAATAAATCAAAGAGGACACTAATAGATGGAGAAATATACCATGTTCATGGATCAGAAGGGTCAATATAGTGAAAGTGAGTATACTACCCAACGCAATCTATAGATTCAATGCAATCTTATGAAGCTACCAATGGTATTTTTCACAGAGCTAGAACAAATAATTTCACAATTTGTATGGAAATACTAAAAACCTCGAATAGCCAAAGCAATTTTGAGAAAGAAGAATGGAACTGGAGGAATCAAACTGCCTGACTTCAGGCTCTACTACAAAGCCACAGTCATCAAGACAGTATGGTACTGGCATAAAGACAGAAATATAGATTAATGGAACAAAATAGAAAGCCCAGAGATAAATCCACACACCTATGGACACCTTATCTTTGACAAAGGAGGCAAGAATATACAGTGGAATAGAGACAATCTCTTTAACAAGTGGTGCTGGGAAAACTGGTCAACCACTTGTAAAAGAATGAAACTAGAACATTTTCCAACACCATACACAAAAATAAACTCAAAATTGATTAGAGATCTAAACATAAGACCAGAAACTATAAAACACCTAGAAGAGAACATAGGCAAAACACTCTCTGACATAAATCACAGCAGGATCCTCTATGATCCACCTCCCAGAATACTGGAAATAAAAGCAAAAATAAACAAATGGGATCTACTTAAAATTAGAAGTTTCTGCACAACAAAGGAAACTATAAGCAAGGTGAAAAGACAGCCTTCTGAATGGGAGAAAATAATAGCAAATGAAGCAACTGACAAACAACTAATCTTAAAAGTGTACAAGGAACACCTGCAGCTCAATTCCAGAAAAATAAACGACCCAATCAAAAAAAGGGCCATAGAACTAAATAGACATTTCTCCAAAGAAGACATAGAGATGGCTAACAAACAGGAAAAGATGCTCAACATCACTCATTATCAGAGAAATGCAAATCAAGACCACAATGAAGTACCATTTCACACCAGTCAGAATGGCTGTGATCCAAAAGTCTACAAGCAATAAATGCTGGAGAGGGTGTGGAGAAAAGGGAACCCTCTTACACTGTTGGTGGGAATGCAAACTAGTACAGGCACTATGGAGAACAGTGTGGAGATTCCTTAAAAAACTGGAAATAGAACTGCCTTATGACCCAACAATCCCACTGCTGGACATACACACCCAGGAAACTAGAATTGAAATAGACACATGTACCCCAATGTTCATCGCAACACTGTTTATAATAGCCAGGACATGGAAGCAACCTAGATGTCCATCAGCAGACGAATGGATAAGAAAGCTGAGGTACATATACACAATGGAGTATTATTCTGCCAATAAAAAGAATACATTTGAATCAGTTCTAATGAGGTGGATGAAACTGGAGCCTATTATACAGAGTGAAGTAAGCCAGGAAGAAAAATACCAGTACAGTATACTAACATATATATATGGATTTAGTCAGTTGGTAATGATAACCCTGTATGCGAGACATCAAAATAGACACAGATGTATAGAACAGACTTTTGGACTCTGTGGGAGAGGGAGAGGATGTGAATATTTGCGAGAACGGCATTGAAACATGTATACTATCATGTAAGAAACCAATCGCCAGTCTAGGTTTGATACAGGATACAGGATGCTTGGGGCTGGTGCACTTGGATGACCCAGAGAGATGATATGGGGAGGGTGGTGGGAGGGGGGTTCAGGATTGGGAACTCATGTACACCTGTGGTGGATTCATGTCAATGTATGGCAAACAATACAGTATTGTAAAGTAAAAAATAAAATAATAATAATAAAGAAAATAGTAGGATAAGAAAAGATAGAGGTAAGTTTTCAGGCTATTTCAGTGATTAGTATGAGAGACTAAGGGTTATGGGAATGGGAAGGTAGCAGTAGGGAAGGGAGAACTGATAAATAAGATGCATTTTGATGGGAGACTTAATGTAACACGCTGATAAAATGGATGTTGGAGGAGGAGGAAATGAGTAGACAATGAGGGAAATACTGAAATCAAAGAAGAGCTCTAAGTTTTCAATTGGGCAAATGAGTGAAGCTGCTAAGTTGCTTCAGCCATATTCGACTTTGTGTGACCTCATAGATGGCAGCCCACCAGGCTCTACCATCCCTGAGATTCTCCAGCAAGAACAGTGGAGTGGGTTGCCATTTCCTTCTCCAATGCATGAAAGTGAAAAGTGAAAGTGAAGTCGCTCAATCGTGTCCGACTCTTAGTAACTCCATGGACTGCAGCCTACCAGGCTCCTCCGTCCATGGGATTTTCCAGGCAAGAGTACTGGAGTGGGGTGTCATTGCCTTCTCCGAAATGAGTGAAGAGTAGCATTATTTATTAAGAAGCAGAAACATGAGATAATATTATCTAGTACTGCTAACAATACACAGAAGAACTATACAAACAAGATCTTCATGACCCGGATAACCATATGGTGTGATCACTCACATAAAGCCAGACATCCTGGAATGTGAAGTCAAGTGGGCTTTAGGAAGCATCACTATGAACAAAGCTAGTGGAGGTGATGGAATTCCAGTTCAGCTATTTGAAATCCTAAAAGACGAGGCTTTTTAAAGTGCCAGCAAATTTGGAAAACTCAGCAGTGGCCACAGGACTGGAAAAGGTCAGCTTTCATTACAATCCAAAAGAAAGGAAATGTCAAAGAATGCTCAAACTATCACACAATTGTACTCTTCTCATAGTCTAGTAAAGAAATGCTCAAAATTCTCTAGGCCAGGCTTCAACAGTACTTGAGCTGTGAACTTCCAGATGTTCAAGCTGGATTTAGAAAAGGCAGAGGAACCAGAGGTCAAATTGCCAACATCCATTGGATCATTGAGAAAGCAATAGAGTTCCAGAAAAACATCTACTTCTGCTTTATTGAATATGCCAAAGCCTTTGACTGTGGATCACAAAAAACTAAGGAAAATTCTGAAAGAGATGGGAATACCAGACCACCTTACTCACCTCCTGAGAAATCTGAATGAAGGTCAAAAAGCAACAGTTAGAACTGGAAATGGAACAACAGACTGGTTCCAAATTGGGAAAGGAGTGCCTACAAGATTGTATATTGTCACCCTGCTTATTTAACTTCTATGTATAGTACATAATGCCTAATGCTGGACTGGATGAAGCAGAAACTGGAATCAAGATTGCCAAGAAAAGTATCAATAATCTCAGATATGCAGATGACACCACCCTTATGGGAGAAAGTGAAGAAGAACTAGAGTCTTTTGATGAAAGTGAAAGAGGAGAGTGAAAAAGTTGGCTTAAAACTCAACATTCAGGCAACTAAGATCATGGCATCCAGTCCCATCACTTCATGGCAAAGAGATGGGTAGACAATGGGAACAGTGAGAGACTTTATTTTTGGGAGGGCTCCAAAATCACAGCAGATGGTGACTGAAGCCATGGAATTAAAAGACACTTGCTCCTTGGAAGTAAAACTATGACCAAACTGTGTGTGTGTGTGTGTGTGTGTGTGTGTGTGAAGTCGCTCAGTCATGTTCGACTCTTTGTGACTGTAGCCCACCAGGCTCCTCCATCCATGGGATTTTCCAGGTGAGAATACTGGAGTGGGTTGCCATTTCCTTCTCCAGGAGATCTTCGCAACCCAGAAATTTAACCCGGGTCTCCTGCATTGCAGGCAGACACTTTAGCATCTGAGCCACCAGGGAAGCTCATGACCAAACTAGACAGCATATTAAAAAACAGAGACATTACTTTACCAGAAAAGGTCCATCTAGTCAAAGCTATAGTTTTCCCAGTAGTCATGTATGGATGTGAGTGCTGGACTATAAATAACGCTGAGCACTGAAGAATCGATGCTTTTGAACTGTGGTGTTGGAGAAGACTCTTGTGACTCCCTTGGACTGCAAGGAGATCTATGCAGTCAATTGTTAAGGAAGCCAGTCCTAGACAGTCATTGGAAAGACTGATACTGAAGCTGAAACTCCAATACTTGGCTATCTGGTGCAAAGAACTGATTCATTGGAAAAGACCCTGATGCTGGGAAAGACTGAAGAGAAGAAGGTAACAAGAAAGGTTGAGATGATTGGATGGCATCTTTGACTCAATGGACATGAGTTTGAGTAAGCTTTGGGAATTAGTGATAGATGGGGAAGCCTGATGTGCTTCCCCATGGGAAGTCCAAAGAGTCTCAAAGAGTCAGACATGACTGAGTGACTGAACTGAGTATTATTAAAGATATGCATTAAATTTAAGTTGCCTATTATGTACACAAGAGCAGATATTAAAAAAAATGGTTAAACTACATAAAACTGGACATCAAAACAATTGGAGACATATAATTGGGAACTATTATTTTAACATCATAAGAATGGATGAAATCACAATGAAATAAAAAGTCAAAGGGAGACTATGGCAAAAATTGAGGATTGTATCAGTAATCCCAAGAATTAAAGACAGTGCTGAATTCTAGACTAAAATAACTAATTTCAATCTGCAGGAGCAAAGTCAAGTCAAGAATATTTATTCCTTGTGATTTAATATAAACTACACAAAGGTCCATCTAGTCAAGGCTGTGGTTTTCCAGTGGTCATGTATGGATGTGAGAGTTGGACTGTGAAGAAAGCTGAGCGCCGAAGAATTGATGCTTTTGAACTGTGGTGTTGGAGAAGACTCTTGAGAGTCCCTTGGACTGCAAGGAGATACAACCAGTCCATCCTAAAGGACATCAATCCTGGGTGTTCGTTATAAGGACTGATGCTAAAGCTGAAACTCCAGTACTTTGGCCATCTCATGTGAAGAACTGACTCATTGGAAAAGCCCCTGATGCTGGGAAGGACTGGAGGGAGGAGGAGAAGGGGACGACAGAGGATGGGGTGGCTGGATGGCATCATCAACTCGATGAATATGAGTTTAACTGAACTCTGGGAGTTGGTGATGGACGGGGAGGCCTGGCGTGCTGAAATTCATGGGGTTGCAAAGAGTCGGTCATGACTGAGTGACTGAACTGAAACGAACTGAACTGAACATATGTGTATATGGGCTTTGAAATGGCAAAGGGGTGAAGAATCTGCCTGACAATGCAGGAGATAATGAGAGTTCGATTCCTGGATCAGTAAGATTCCCTAGAAGAGGGCATGGCAACCCACTCTGCTATTCTTGCCTGGTGAATCCCATGGACAGAGGAGCCCGGTGGGCTACAGTCCATAGGGTCTCAAACAGTCAGACATGACTGAAGTGACTTAGCTCTCACATTCATACACATGTATACATAAGATCTAATTATGATCTCATTGTTTTCTGAGTCCACATGATATTTGAGTAGCTAAATAATGATAATGCTTATGTTAAAACAATATATGCAGGCACTGCTCTAAACACTTCTAATGTATTAACTCACTGAATGTTCACAAAAATCAATGAGGAAGGTATTATTTTTGTACTCCCATCTCAACTAAGGAAACTGAAGAAAAGAGATGTTAAGAAATTAAGTTGACTTGACTAATAGATGGTAAATGGAATATTCAAGCCTCCTTCCAATGTTCATCTTTATGACTATAAACTTACAATCCGTCTTAAATAAGCAGAGCTATCTATTCAAAGTTATTAAATGTATAGCATAGATGTCTATCAGAATGCTGTTAATTCTGATTCAGTATCAGGTATGCCATTAATCTTATTATTTTCTTACTCTACTGGAGGGTTGTTGTTGTTGTTGTTGTTGTTGAGTCACTAAGTTGTGTCCGACTCTTTGCCACTTCATGGAGTGTAGCACACCAGGCTTCCATGTCCCTCATATCTCCTGGAGTTTTCCCAAGTTCATATCTATTGAATCAGTGATGCTATCCAATTATCTCATGCTCTGCCACCCTGTTCTCTTTTGCCTTCACTTTTTTCCAGCATCAAGGTCTCTTCCAATGAGTTGGCTCTTCACATCAGATGGCCAAAATAATGGAGTTTCAGCTTCAGCATCAGTCCTTCCAATGAAATTCAGGGTTGATTTACTTTAGGATTGACTGGTTTTATCTCCTTGCTGTCCAAGGGACTCTAAAGAGTCTCCTTCAGCATCGCAATTCGAAACCATTGATTTTTTGGGACTCATCATTCTTTATAATCCAACTCTCACATCTATACACGACTACAAAAAGACCACAGCTTTGACTACACAGACTTTGGCAGAAAACTTATGCATCTATTTATATGATACTATCCTGGTTTGTCATAGCTTTCCTTCCAGAGGAAAGCATCTTCTAACTTCATAACTGCACAAAGTTTTGAAGCCCAATAATAGAATATTTGTCACCACTTTCACTTTTTCCCCTTCTATTTGCCATGAAGTGATGGGGCCAGATGCCATGATCTTAGTTTTTTGAATGTTGAGTTTTAAGTCAGCTTTTCTGCTCTCCTATATCACCTTCATCTAGAGGTTCTTTAGTCCCTCTTTGCTTTCTCCCATTAAAGTGGTGCCATCTGCATATCTGAGGATGTTGATATTTCTTCCAGCAATCTTGATTCCAGTCTGTAACTCATCCAGGCTGACATTTCACACAATGTGCTCTGCATATAAGTTGAATAAACTGATTTAAAATATTCAGCCTTGTACCACTCCTTTCCTAATTTTGAACCAGTCAGTTTTTCCATGTAATATTCAAGCTGTTGCTTCTCGGCCCACATAAAGATTTTTCAGAAGGCAGGCAAGATGATCTGGTATTCCCACCTGTTTAAGAATCTTCCACAGTTTCTTGTGATCCACACAGTCAAAGGCTTTTGCTTAGTTAATGAAGCAGAAGTAGATGCTTTTCTGGAATTCCCTTGCTTTCTGTATGTTCAAGGAATGTTTGCAGTTTGATCTCTGGTTCCTGTCTTTTCTAAATCCAGCTTGTACATCTGGAAGTATTGCTGAAACCTAGCTTTAAAGATTTTGTGCATAACCTTATTAACATGGGAAATGAGAGAAATTGTCTGATAGCTTGAACATTTTTTAGCACTGCCCTTTATTGGAATTGGGATGAAAATTGACCTTTTCCAATCCTGTGGCCGCTGCTGAGTCTTCCGAATTTGCTGACATGTTGACTGTAGCACTTTAACAGCATCATCTTTTAGGATTTGAAATAGCTCAGCTGGAATTCCATCCTCTCCACTAGATTTGTTCATAGTAATGCTTCCTAAGGTCCAATCGGCTTCACACTCCAAATGTCTTTCTCTAGGTGAGTGACCACATAATCATGGTTATCTGTGTCATTAAGACATTTTTTTGTATATGTGTGCTCAGTCACTCAGTCATGTCTGACTCTTTGCGACCCCATAAACTATAGCCTGCCAATCTCCTCTATCCATAGAATTTCCCAGGCAAGAGTACTGGGTGGGTTTCCATTTCCTTCTCCAAGGGATCTTTCTGAACCAGGAATCAAACCTGTATTTCTTGTGTCTCCTGCATTGGCAGGCAGATTCTTTACCAGCAGCATCATCTGGGAAGCTACCTCTTCTTAATTTCTACTGCTTTTTTTAGGTCCTTACTGTTTCTGTCCTTTATCATGTTCATCCTTGCATGAAATGTTCCTTTGATATCTATAATTTTCTTGAAGATATAACTAGTCTAATTCATCTTATTGTTTTCCACTATATCTTTGCATTGTTCATTTAAAAAGGCCTTCTTACTGCTCCTCGCTATTCTCTGGAGCTCTGCATTCAGTTGAGTATATCTTTTCCTTTCTCTCTTGCTTTTCACTTCTCTTCTTCCCTTGGCTGTGAGTAAAGACTCCTCAGACAGCCACATTATCATCTTGCATTTCTTTTTCTTGAAATAGTTTTGGTCACTGTCTCCTGTACAATGTTATGAATCTCTGTCCATGGTTCTGCAGGCTGTCTGTCTATAAGATCTAATCCCTTGAATCTATTCATCACCTCCACTGTATAATCAAAAGGGATTTAAGTCATACCTGAATGGCTTAGTGGTCTTCCCACTTCCTTTAGTTTAAGCCTGAATTTTGCAATAAGGATCTTATGATCTGTGCCACAATCAGCTACAGGTCTTGTTTTTGTTTATTGTATAGTATTTCTCCATCTTCAACAGCAAATTAAGTTACCAATCTGATTTTTATATTGACCATTTGGCAATGTCCATGTATAAAGTTTTCTCTAATGCTGTTAGAAAAAGGTGTTTGCTATGACCAGTGCATTCTCTTGGCAGAATTCTGTTAGCCTTTGCTCTGCTTCATTTTGTAGTCTAAGGCCAAACTAACCTGTTACTCCAGGCATCTCTTAACTTCATGCTTTTGCATGCTAATCCCCTGTGATTAATAAGACATCTTTTGTTGTTGTTGTTAGTTCTAGGAGGTCTTGTAGGTCTTCATAGAACTAGTCAACTTTAGTTTCTTCAGGATCAGTGGTTGCAGCATAGATTTGGATTACTCTGAGGTAGAAGGGCTTACCTTGGAAATGAACCAAGGACGTTATGTTGTTTTTGAGAAAGTACTGTATTTTGGTCTCTTTTGTTGGTTTTCAGGGCTACTCCATTTCTTTTGTGGGATTATTGCCCACAGTAGAGACATAATTGACATCAGAATTAAATTTCCCCATTCCCATCCATTTTAGTTTACTGATTTCAAAGATGTAGATGTTTACTCGTCATCTCCTGCTTGACCATGTCCAATTTACCTTAATTCATGTACATAATATTCCAGGTTCCTATGCAGTGTTATTCTTTACCACATCAGATTTTACTCCCACCATCAGACATGTCCACAAATAAGTGATGTTTCTACTTTTGCCCAGACACTTCATTATTTCAGGAGCTATTAGTAATTGCCTTCTGCTTTCCCCACTAGCAAACTGAACACTTTCCAACCTGGGAGGCTCATCTTTTATACTTTTCATGGGGTTCTCATTGCACACGCTACATTGAAGTTAAATAAGATGGTGAAAATATACAGCTTCATCCTACTTCCTACCAATTTTGAACCTGTCAGTTGTTCCAAGTAAGGTTCTACCTGTTGCTTCTTTACCCACATACAAGTTTCCTAGGACACAGGTAAGGTGGTCTGGTTTTTCCATCTCTTTAAGAATTTTACACAGTTGTTTTGTTATTGTTGTTTTTGCATCTCACACAGTCAAAGGTTTCAGTGTAGTCAATGAAGCAGAAGTAGATATTTTTTGTAGCATTCCTTTGCTTTCCCTATGATCCAACAAATGTTGCCATTTGATCTCTGGAACCTATGCCTTTTTCAAATCCAGGTGTATAACTGGGAGTTCTTGGTTCACATCTGCTGAAGACTAGCTTGAAGAATTTTGAGCATAACCTTACTAGCATGTTAGATGAGCACGATTATATAGCAGTTTTACCATTCTTTGGCACAGTCCTTCTTTGGGATTGGAATGAAAATTCACTTTTCTAGTCCTGTGTCCACTGTGGAGCATTCCAAATTTGCTTACATATCTAACACAGCACTTTAGCAGCACTTTATTTGAAGATTTGATATAGCTCAGTTGGAATTCCATTACCTCCACTACCTTTGTTTGCTTATGTTTGCTTTGTTTGCAATAATGATTCCTAAGGCCCAATTAACTTCACACTCCAGGATGCCTGGCTCTAAGTTAGTGATCATACCATCATGGTTATCTGGGTGATTAAGACCTTTTTTGTACAGTTCTTCTGTGTCTTTTTGTCACCTCTTCTTAATATCTCTGCTTCTGTTAAGTCCATACAATTTCTGTCCTTTATTCTACCCATCATTGCATGAAATATTCCCTTGATCTTTCTAATATTCTTGAAGAGATCTTTAGTCATTTCTATTCTGTCATCTTTCTCTATATCTTTGCATTGTTCATTTAAGAAGGTTTTCTTTCTTTTCAAGGAGCTGCTATTCTTTAGAACTCTGGATTCAGTTGGTTGTATCTTTTCCTTTCTCTTTCGCCTTTAACTTCTCTTCTTACTCTGCTATGTGTAAGACCTCCTCAGATAACCACTTTTCTTTCTTGTATTTATTTTTCTTGGGAATCATTTTGGTCACTTCCTCCTCTACAATGTTAGAATCTCTGACCATAGATCTTCAGGCACTCTGTCTACGAAATCTAAACCCTTGAATCTATTCACCACCTCTACTATATAATCATAAGAAATATACTTTTGATAATATATGAATGGCCTAGTGGTTTTCCCTACTTTCTTCAGTTTAAGCCTGAACTTTGCAACAGGAGTTGATGATCTTAGCCACAGTCAGCTCCAGGTCTTGTTTTTGCTGACTATATAGAATTTCTCCATCTTCATCTGCAAAGAACATAATCAATCTGATTTTGGTATTGACCACTTGGTGATGTCCATGTGTAGAGTCATCTCTTGTGTGGTGAAAAAGGGTGTTTGCTATGACCAGTGTTTTCTGTGGAAATACTCTATCAGAGTTTGTCCTGCTTCATTGTTTACTCCAAGGCCAAACTTGCCTGTTACTCTCCACATATGCTAACTTCCTACTTTTGCATTCCTATCACTTATGATGAAAATGATATCTCTTTTTGGTGTTAGTTCAAGAAGATCTTACAGGTTTTCATAAAACCAGTCAACTACAGCTTCTTCAGCATCAGTCTTTGGGACATGGACTTGGGTTATTCTGATGTTGAATGGTTTGCCTTGGTAATGAACTGAGATCATTCTCTCATTTTTGAGATTGCAATTAAGTACTGCAATTCGGACTGTTGTGGACCGGCTATGAGGGTTTCTCCATTTCTCTAAGAGATTCTTGCCCAACGTAGTAGATAAAATGGTCATCTGAATTAAATTCACCCCTTCCTGTTCATTTTAGTTCACTGATTCCAAAGATGTGGATGTTCACGCTTGCCATCCGTTTGATCGTGTCCAATTTATCTTGATTCATGAACCTAACATTCCAGGTTCCTATGCAATATCTTTTTTTTTTTTTTTTCTTTTTTACAATACTGGACTTTATTTTCACCACCAGACATATCTAAAACTGAGCATCATTTCTCCTTTCATTCAGCTGCTTCTTTCTTTCTGTAGCTATTGTTAATGGCTTGTGCTCTTTCCTAGTAGAATATTGGACACCTTCAGAACTGGGAGCTCATCTTTTGGTGTCATATTTTTTTGCCTTTGTGTACTGATTCCTTAATAACTCACTCGGTAAATAATTCTTCCCTGCAATGCAGGATATCCCAGTTTGATTCCTGGGTTGGGAAGATCCCCTGGAGAAGGGACAGGCTACCCATTCCAGTATTCTTGGCTTTCCCTTGTGGCTCAGATGGTAAAGAATCTGCCTACAATATGGGAGGCCTGGGTTGGATCACTGGTTTTGGAAAATCCCCTGGAGAAGGGAAAGGCTACCCACTCCAGTATTCTGGCCTGGAGAATTCCATGGACTTTACAGTTCATGGGATTTCAAAGAGTTGGACACAACTGAGTGACTTTCACTTTCACTTTTCACTGTTCATGTGGTTCTAATGGCATTAATGCTAGAATGATTTGCCATTCTCACCTCCAGTGGGCAAGGTTTTCTCAGAACTCTCCACTATGACCCATCTGTCTTTTGGTGGCCCTGCATAGTATGATTCATAGCTTCATTGAGTTACTCAAGGCCCTTTACCATGACAAGCAGTAAACCATGAAGGGGACTCTAAGTTTATCTAAGTAAAGTCAAAATATGTATTCTGTCCAGTTCTTTTCCCTTCTTTGTGGAAACTCATTTGTGGCTTTTGGGTGACATCCATGTCCCCAGAAAGTAAGCTAATGGAGACATGGTTATCAATATTCTCCAGTTTGAGAATATTCTTGTGCTTCCCTGATGATCCCCAACACACTTGCTATAAGAAATTGACGCTTGTTCTGAGCTCTGGATCTTTGGCAATGACACTTCTTTTACTCAATCCAGTCAGCAACATCTCAGCAGGCCTCAGGCTGTTCTATTATTTACCTAGTCCTTCTCAGTGTAAGAAAACACTAGTTATATTAACAAAACAAAGAAAGCATTTCCTCCATTGTTCAACGGAGGCAAGAACTTTTTTTTTTTTTTTTTTCTTTTTATACTGGGGAGAAGAGAACAAGGTACCTATATGAATCAAAGCTCACTTACCCTGTTATTATCAGGGACTAGCCTGACAACCATTATGAATCAAAGGCTAGGTTTAAAGGAGTCTCTTAGTGGATTCTAAGAATTGAGGTAGATCAATTGATTATTATTATTACATCCATTTCCTTTTAGTCTTCCCCAAAGAGTCACATTCATCATGCATTTATGAACCTTAGGTGTAGTTTTTATAATCAGATAACTTCCCTGAAAAAGGAGCTGTCTCTTGCTTAATGATTTATCTCATTAACAAAATTTTGGACAAAATTACAACTCTTAAAAGGTAAGATGTCTTCTTGCAAAGTTTTCTTCTTTCTTTCAAGAAAATAAGTACCTTCTCTATGATGATTTCTGGGGCAATATAGGATATGGGAATCAACAAGAAAGCCAATACACTAGATATCACAACTCTATGTCCTGTCTTACAAAACTTTTGCAGAGATTCTTGCTAGAAAAATAAAGTCAGCCTCCAGAGAGCCCATAGTGAAAGTGAAGTCACTCAGTCATGTTCAACTCTTTGCGACCCCATGGACAATATCCTACCAGGCTCCTCTGTCCATGGAATTTTCCAGGCAAGAGTACTGGAGTGGGTTGCCATTTCCTTCTCCAGGGGATCTTCCCAACGCAGGGATTGAACCAGGGTCTCCCGCACTGCAGGCAGACGCTTTACCCTCTGAGCCACCAGGGAAGCCAGCCCAGAGAGCCCATAGGAAAATGTAAACTTTTGTTCTTACAAAAAATTCTTGGAATCACAGAAAAAAAGAGGCAGGAAGGATTAGATGGTCAAGAATGAAATGGAAGGTAAAATTAAGTGGAAGTTTCCCTAGATATGAAATATGAAGAGATTCTGAAAGTTTAATTTATTTTCTAATGTTGTCTTAAGGCACTATAGGAGTTAAAATATAATTATAGGTAGATATTTTCATTGTATTGAGTACTTATAATGGAATGATAATGATGTAATGCATTATATGTCACTGTTGTTTAGTCACTAAGTCATGCCCAACACTTTTGTGACCCCATGGACTGTAACCTGCCAGAATTCCCTATCCATGGGATTTCCCAAGCAAGAATACTGGAATGGGTTGCCATTTCTGTCTCTAGGGAATCTTCTTACCTGTGTCTCCTGAATTGGCAGACACATTCTTTACCACTGAGCTACCATGGAAGCCAAAATGCATTATATATGGTGCTTATATATACACACACACACACACACATATACATATACATATACATATACATATACATATACATATACATATATATATATATATATATATATATCCTTATACTGGGCCTGAATATTCAAAAATTTTGAGATGGATATTGAATATTAGATAAAGTTTGACTAAATCAAAGAATGGAGGGAAAGAAGTACATTTTTTAGCAAAATCATTGAATAAAAAACTCATATCTGTTCTCATTACCACACTGGCATTTTGCTCTTTTACTTATACTGTAGGTTAGATTTCTTTTCCCATTGCCACTGTTTCATTTCAGAAACTCCACTATCCATTAGTAAAGGAGAGTGAAGAAATAGTTCTGGCAAAAACTAGCAGACAAACAAGTAGCTGCTATATCCTTTAGAGTGTAACTCTGATTATGATACGAATATGCAAGAAAAATACAATGCACATTTATCCAGTAACAGAGGAGGACTAAGAAGAGATGGCAAGAATACACAGAAGAACTGTACAAGAAAGATCTTCATGACCCAGATAATCATGATGGTGTGATCACTCATCTAGAGCCAGACATCCTGGAATGTGAAGTCAAGTGGGCCTTGGAAAGCATCACTATGAGCAAAGCTAGTGGAGGTGATGGGATTCCAGTTTAACTACTTCAAATACTGAAAGATGATGCTGAATATGCCAGCAAATTTGGAAAACTCAGCAGTGGCCACAGGACTGGAAAAGGTCAGTTTTCATTCCAATTCCAAAGAAAGGCAATGCCAAAGAATGCTCAAACTACCGCACAATTGCACTCATCTCACACGCTAGTAAAGTAATGCTCAAAATTCTCCAAGCCAGGCTTCAGCAATACATGAACCGTGAACTCCCTGATGTTCAAGCTGGTTTTAGAAAAGGCAGAGGAACCAGAGATCAAATTGCCAACATCTGCTGGATCATGGAAAAAGCAAGAGAGTTCCAGAAAAACATCCATTTCTGCTTTATTGACTATGCCAAAGCCTTTGACTGTGTGGATCACAATCAACTGTGGAAAATTCTGAAAGAGATGGGAATATCAGACCACCTGGCCTGTCTCTTGAGAAATCTGTATGCATGTCAGGAAGCAACAGTTAGAACAGGACGTGGAACAACAGACTGGTTGCAAATGGGAAAAGAAGTATGTCAAGGCTATATATTGTCACCCTGCTTATTTAACTTCTATGCAGAGTACATCATGAGAAACGCTGGACTGGAAGAAACACAAGCTGGAATCAAGATTGTGGGAGAAATATCAATAACCTCAGATATGCAGATGACACCACCCTTATGGCAGAAAGTAAAGAGGAACTAAAAAGCCTCTTGTTGAAAGTGAAAAAGAAGAGAGTGAAAAAGCTGGCTTAATACTCAACATTCAGAAAACGAAGATCATGGCATCCAGCCCTACCACTTCATGGGAAACAGATGGGGAAACAGTGGAAACAGTATCAGACTTTATTTTTTTGGGCTCCAAAATCACTGCAGATGGTGATTGCAGCCATGAAATTAAAAGACGCTTACTCCTTGGAAGAAAAGTTATGACCAACCTAGATAGCATATTGAAAAGCAGAGACATTACTTTGCCGACTAAGGTCTGTCTAGTCAAGGCTATGGTTTTTCCAGTGGTCATGTATGGATGTGAGAGTTGGACTGTGAAGAAGGCAGAGTGCCGAAGAATTGATGCTTTTGAACTGTGGTGTTGGAGAACACTCTTGAGAGTCCCTTGGACTGCAAGGAGATCCAACCAGTCCATGCTGAAGGAGATCAGCCCTGGGATTTCTTTGGAAGGAATGATGCTAAAGCTGAAACTCCTGTACTTTGGCCACCTCATGTGAAGAGTTGACTCATTGGAAAAGACTCTGATGCTGGGAGGGATTGGGGGCAGGAAGAGAAGGGGACGACAGAAGATGAGATGGCTGGATGGCATCACTGACTCGATGGACGTGAATCTGCATGAACTCCTGAAGTTGGTGATGGACAGGGAGGCCTGGCGTGATGCGATTCCTGGCATCGCAAAGAATCGGACAGGACTCAGTGACTGAACTGAACTGAAGCCCTCATCACCTGTAACACAGAGTTTAACCACCTCTTTCGGTACCATGGGTCCAGTTGCAACATCATTTAGGTGGAAGGGCTACTTGAGGACAAAGGCTACAATGCACATGTGGAAAAGAATCACATAACAAAGCTAAGAGTCCTTGCCCTGTGCAGTGAATATAAACCTGCATGCCCATATAGCTCTAATGATTAACTAGTTTTGTAATTTGAGGTCACTCATTTTCACTTTTCTGAAGCTTGCCTTCTTAAACTTTATAATACAAAAGTTAAATCTATAATTGTCTACACCTCCCTGAGCAATTTATATGCATACATATACATATGTGTGTACACATATATAGACACTTATGATGGTACACATATATTTGTATTTTTCAGTCACAATATTGTAATTATTAATGCAGTTATTTTATTATAATTAAACCCCAAACTGCTCACTTCATTTAGGAAATATGCACACATACACACCCTCATGTTTTGTTCCAGATTAAGGTGATATGGTTACAGCTGAGGAAGGGTTTCATCCAGAAAGCACTGTAGTCATAGAGGACAAACCCCCCAAGAGAAATATGGTAACAGTGAGGCATGTGGATATGTGGGAGCATAGGTTATTTTCATTTATATCTTCTACTACTCTCCAATTTCCTTCACTGCCCAGCTGGTGCATCCTGTTCGCCAAACACAATTCAAAGTTTTTGACAAGACTATCCAATGGATATGTTCCATAAAGTCAAGAAACAGGGAAGGTAAGAGGAGAGAATAGATCTTGGTAAAAATAACCAGCCCAGGTGAGCTGGATTTAGAAAAGGCAGAGGAACCAGAGATAAAATTGCCAACATCTGCTGGATCATAGAAAAAGCAAGGGAATTCCAGAGAAACATCTACTTCTGTTTCATTGATTATGCTAAAGTCTTTGACTGTGTAGATCACAACAAACTCTGGGAAATTCTTAAAGAGATGGGAATACCAGACCACATTACCCAACTCCTGAAAAATCTGAATCCAGGTCAAGAAGCAACAGTTAGGACCAGACACGGAACAATGGACTGGTTCAAAATTGGGAAAGGAGTACGTCAAGGCTGTATATTGTCACACTGCTTTATTAACTTATATGCAAAGTACATCATGCAAAATGCTGGGTTGGATGAATTACAAGCTGGAATCAAAATTGCTGGGAGAAATATCAATAACCTCAGCTATGCAGATAACACCACTGTAATGGCAGAAAGCAAAGAGGAACTAAAGAGCCTCTTGATGAGGGTAAAAGAGGAGAGTGAAAAATCTAGCTTAAAACTCAATATTCAAAAAACGAAGATCATGACATCTGGTCTCATTCAGTTCAGTTCAGTTCAGTTCAGTCACTCAGTTGTGTCTGACTCTTTGCGACCTCATGAATTGCAGCACACCAGGCCTACCTGTCTATCACCAACTCCTGGAGTTCACTCAGACTCACGTCCATTGAGTCAATGATGCCATCCAGCCATCTCCATCCTCTGTCATCGCCTTCTCCTCCTGCCCCCAAATCCTTCCCAGCATCAGAGTCTTTTCAAATGAGTCAACTCTTTGCATGAGGTGGTCAAAGTACTGGAGTTTCAGCTTCAGCATCATTCCTTCCAAAGAATATTGCATCAAGGCAATTAGATGGAGGTAAAATAGAAATTGTCAGAAAGTTTATTTTCTTGGACTCCAAAATCACTGCAGATGATGACTGCAGCTTTGAAAGTAAAAGACACTTCCTCCTTGAAAGAAAAGCTATGACACACCTAGATAAAATTATAAAAAGCAGAGACATCACTTTTCTGACAAAGGTCCATAGAGTCAAAAACAACAGTTTTTCCAGAAGTCATGTGCAGATGTGAGAGTTGGACCATAGAGAAGGCATCACCAAATAATTGATGGTTACAAATTGTGGTGCTGAAGAATACTCTTGAGAGTCCCTTGGACAGCAAGGAGATCAAACCAGTCCATCCTAAGGAAATAAGCCCTGGATATTCATTGGAAGGACATATGATGAAGTTCCAATCATTTGGCCACTTGATGCAGAGTCGACTCATTAGAAAAGACCCTGATGCTGGGAAAGATTGAGGGCAGGAGGAGAAGGAGGTAACAGGATGAGATGGTTGGATGGCATCACTAACTCAATGGACATGAGTTTGAGCAAACTCTAAGAGATAGTAAGGGACAGGGAAGCCTGGACTGTTCCAGTCCTTGGGATCACAAAGAGTCAGACATGACTTAGTTACTGAAAACAAAATATATACATATATATTTTAATTATAATGTAATATTATTCAGCCTTAAAATGAAAAGGAATCTTGACACATGCTACAACATGGATAAACTTTGAAGTCATTATGCTGAGTGAAATAATTCAGTCATAAAACATCCAATACTGTATGATTCCACTTATGTGAGCTAGATAAAGCAATCAAATTTGTACAGCCAGAAAGGAGAATTATAGTCAACAGATGCTGGTGGTAGAAAAGAGAAATAAGTAGCTGTTGTAGAGTAGATAGTTTCAGTTTTATAAGATGAGATCTGTATGAATGTATGGTTTTGATAATTGCACAGCAGTATGAGTATATATAATTCATGTCACTGAAATGGACAAAAAGACTGATTCAGATGATCAGTTTTATGTTCAGTTCAGTTCAGTCACTCAGTCCTGTCCGACTCTTTGTGATCCCATGAACTACAGCACGACAGGCCTCCCTGTCCATCACCAACTCCCGAAGTCCACCCAAACCCATGTCCATTGAGGCGGTTATGCTGTCCAACCATCTCATCCTCTGTTGTCCCCATCTCCTCCCACCTCAATCTTTTCAGCATCAGGGTCTTTCCAATGAGTCAGCTCTTCACATAAGGTGGCCAAAGTATTGAAGTTTCAGCTTCAGAATGCTTTGCATATTGTTTTATATATTCCACCCTGTGTTATCTCGTTTCACTATCAGTGGAAAATAATTCTATACATTCCTACTACAGACAATTTTCCTGTCATTTAAGGATCTCTTCAGAGTAGTGAAATAATAAAGAGGAATATGTAGACATTCCTTAGACAAAAACAAGTTAAAACTCAGGAAACAGAAAACTTGCTGTGTGACTAAACAGACAAGACAAATACTTGAGGGATTACTTAGTGGCTAGCTTTGCTTAAAGTTAGTTAATGAATATCATGGAGAGCAGTGGAGAATAGGTCTGATAAGAAACATCAGGAACATAGTTTTGGGCTTTAAAATTTAAAGAGTTGATGCACAGGCTATTAAAAATAAATGAACCTTGTATTCTATTTAGATTAAATTTAGGGAGTTAAAATAATTTGGGTATATAATACAAATCCAACTTATAGGATATGTGATTATATGTGTAACTAACCTTAGTTACAGATTTTTGTCTGTAAGGAGAGATAATACTATCAATCTCAATGTAGTAAGAATTACATGAGATTAAACATGTAGAAAGTTAAGCATAGAGCTTTCCACACAGAAAGTGCTGAATTAATATGGTAAGAAAAACAGCAAGGATGATGACGATGATGACAAAGATATTTTTTTACTTTGGACGCACCTGGAAGCAGAGTGGGAAAAGGAGATGAAAGGTAAAAAAAAAAAAAAAAAAAAAAATCACCTGACATTTTTGCATTAGTGAATTAGTTACTATCTTGAACAACTGAATTTCATTCTTCCTGGGTAGTCATCTGGGATCTTGTAGTATCTGCCTTCTGAGAAGATGGAAAATTGGAGATATTTATCAACCAACTACTGTCCTCCATATGTTGAAATTTTGAGGGAGCAGGACTTTATATGCACCCAAATTCTTGCATGTACATACTCACAGCTGAGCAATCCTCAGTCCTTTGGTGAATATCTCCAGACAGCAAAGCAAGAAAAAAATAAAAATAAAAATAAAAAACTGATGCACAGTGGCTTGATGTGGGACACTAGCCACATGCAAGAAACTTTCCATTATAATAGCATTCAAGCCAGGTCAGTCGAAGGACTATGGCATGCGACGATAATTATTTCTTCAAACTCATAGTGCAAATTAGTACTGGATATTTTGCTTATGAAATTTATGTAATACTATTTATGTCTTAAATATATTTTTTCTTCTGTGTTAGTCAGTATAATCTCCATGTCTCTCCATACTGCCCTCCTTTACCCTTGAAACAGATGTAGTTTTTCACTCTTGAACTCTTTGCAGAAATATACTGCATTTCTGTTGCAGAAACCTTTCTCTTATGACACTTCTCAGTTTCCACTAGCATTATGGTTACTTGTAAAATTATGTTAAGGTAGTAATCACACTACTGGGTGTACACCATTCAACAGGTGATACTCATTTTCAACATTAAATTTAATCTAAAAACTTCTCCAAGTCAGAGATTACAAGTAGGGGAACTTAGATTTGAGTTGAATAATTATCACACCAATCGCTACATCAATGTGAAGTGTTGACATTATTAAGAATGGCTGAGTCCAAGCTCTGGTCGGTCTTTAATCACCACATTAGAGGCCACAAATGGAACAAGGCCATGGGATTGGCAAGAAGCACACATTAAAGTAATCAGGTTAGGTGGGAATAGGGAAAATGGGAGAACATATAAATGTAACAGTGTGGACTTTGTTCAAGGTAATTAGTGTTATGTGTAAATTCAGGTAAGGGAGGACTACATTCCACAATTTTATTTGAAATCTTTTAAGTTTTCAAATGTTCAAGTCTTTGTGACCCTATGGACTATACAGGCCATGGAATTCTCCAGGCCAGAACACTGGAGTGGGTAGCCTTTCCCTTCTCCAGGGGATCTTCTCAACCCAGGGATCGAACCCAGTCTTCCACACTGCAGGCAGATTCTTTTTCATCTAAGCCACAAGGGAAGCCCTTTTAAATTTTAACTTCTGATAAATAACCAATGTCAAAAGAAAGTATATCTGTGAAAGTCAGAAAAACTCAAAATCTGTGCTCATGATGGAGCCTGTGAGAGCCACCATTTTTGCAAAATGGAATCAACAATGCCCATGTTAATTTCATAGTTGCTCAAAAAAAGTATCATAAACAAGGAGGCTCAAAACTGAGATTTAGTCTCTTACACTTTTGGATCCTGTCTGAAGCCAAAGCGTCAGAAGAGCCATGCTCTCCCTGACAGCTTCTGGGTGTTTCTGACAGTCTTTGGTGTTCCTTGGTTTACAGGTGCATGATGCTAATCTTTGCTTTCAGTACGTTACTACTGCCTCCTTTCTGTGTATCTCTATTTTTACGTGTTCCATCTATCTCTGTTCCTGAGTCCCCTTTCTTTTTAAAAGTCACTAGCTACATTGAATTAAATGCCCACCTAAATCCAATATGATTTCATGTTAACTACATACGTTGGCAGAAACACTTTTTCAAAATGAGAGCACCCACTTTCTGTGGGTTAGAACTGCAATATATATTTCTTTGATATACCATTCAACCCATAAGCATTGTTTACAGGGTTGTCATAAGGTCATAAACACTTATTCTTTGGATTTATCCAGTCTGAGGCATGTCACAGTTCCTCATCCAGTGGATTCATTTGTCCTTCATTCTGAAAAAAAAAATTTTTTTTTAATTTTTTCTTTCTTCCAATTACTCAATTATGACTTCCTAGGATTTTAATCAGATATATATATATATACACACATATATATATATATATATTTGAATTTCTCATTCATACTTCTTATCTCTGAATCTTTATTTAAAATTTTCCAGCACCTCATATCTTTTTATTGTATTCTAAATAAACTGTGTGTCTCCAAATCATTTATATTCTCATGAATTTTGTATGTCTTCCCTTTAAACTATCTATTATTAATTATAACTGATACATTTCTCATATATATTTCATTTTAATGAAATTGTTCTGATTTATTGTTGTTCAGTCACCAAGTCGTGTCCAGCTCTTCATGACCCTGTGGGCTATAGCACACCAGGCCTCCCTGTCTCCCACCATCTCCCAGAGTTTGCCCAAGTTCATGTCCATGAACTCTGATGCTTTCAAACTGTGGTGCTGGAGAAGACCCTTGAGAGTCCCTTGGACAGCAAGGAGATCAAACCAGTAAATCTAAATGGAAATCAACCCTGAAGACTCATTGGAATGACTGATGCTGAAGCTGAAGCTCCAATACTTTGGCCACCTGATGCAAACAGCCAACTCATTGGAAAGACCCTCATGCTGGGAATGATTAAAGGCAGAAGGAGAAAAGGGCAACAGAGCATGAGAAGGTTGAATGGCATCACCAGTTGTTCTGATTATTTCCCCCCTTTATCTGATTGTCTCATACACTTCCATTCTGTACTTTATATATATATATTAGTCCAGCATCTTCATATCCTTATGAACATACATTTGCAGTTTCTTTTATCTGCTAATATGGTCTCACCATGACTTGCATTTTAGTGAGTTTATAAACTTCACCTGTCAGTATACTTCCTATTTTGAATAGACAATTTGATGGCCAAACATGGAAAAGAATGAATTCCTTCTACTTTTGCTGTCATGTGATAAAATCATTTATAAAGCCTCATACATTCCTCTTCAAGGATTTGGCCCCAGGGTGATTCTAGGGTCAACTTTCTCACCTTGTAGAGGTTCTATAAG
The DNA here is from genome assembly GCF_032405125.1 of Capricornis sumatraensis. NCBI lineage: Eukaryota > Metazoa > Chordata > Mammalia > Artiodactyla > Bovidae > Capricornis > Capricornis sumatraensis. The sequence goes on from NC_091084.1 coordinate 5,324,372, forward strand.
TCAGTATTTTCATATACTGTTGAAATAGAAATCTGATACAAGAAGACCACACTCATGTTTGTTGCCAGTCCAGGCAAGCACTTTGGTGTTCCACTCCACTTCACATTTACAGCTTCTTTTCGCAGCCAAACCTAACTCCCAGGTTTTCCCATCCCATCTCATGGCATGAATGCCCTGGCTACTCAAGGCCTATCTTCTGATTCATATGTGAGCAGCAATATCTCAAAAAACAGGTACCACTATATTCTCAATGCTGTGAAGTGTAGGGGTCTCAGAGAGTTTCTCTTTATTTCTGATACTACATTAGGACATTGAGTAGTGCTAATCAATAGAGGATATATATCAAAATCATCTATGATTATTTTTATATATTCATAACTCTGAGCCTCACTCTTAGAGATTTTGATTCAATAATATGAGGTAAACTTGAATATCAGTATTTTCACGAGTTTTCACTAGTAGAACCAATGTAGATTAAATACCCATTCCAAATTTATTTCTCCTTAAATATTCAATACAGAATATCTACTTTAGAGGTGTGCTTATGTGACTCTCTTACTCAACACATTACATTGGCTCCCTATTTCCTATCACATGAGTTTAAATTCCCCATGGAGGCTGATTGTTATAAATCATCATATCTAGATTCAGCCTATTCCTCAAAACACACTTCTTGCTTATCAAACAAAACAAAACAAAACAAAACACCCTTTGATTCATACAAAATTAAAAAAAAAAAAAAACCCTCCTTTCTTGATTTTGGACTTGAAATTTTTTTTTATTTTATTCTCCTCATTGGGTTGGGCTTCCCTGGTGGTGCAAATGGTAAAGAATCTGCCTGCAAAGCAGGAGACCCAGGTTTGATCCCTGAGTGGGGAAGATGCCTTGGAGAAGGGAATGGCTATCAGCTTCAGTATTCCTGGAAAATTCCATGGACAGAGGGAACTGGTGCACTACAGTCCATGGGGTTGCAAAATCAGACATGACTGAATGACTAACATTCCTCTCCTCATCAGTTTGCCCTGTTCTCACATTTCTAGTGTTTATAGTTTTTCCAAAAAAAATAATGGACTTCAGAGTTAAAAAATCAAATTAACTTTTTACTCATGGACTCTGCTATTGATGAAGAGATGTATCTACTCAGAACCTCAGTTTCTGATCTTTAAAATTGGCAATAATTTTTCAGTATTGTTAAGCATTTGAAAGGACCTATCTTGGTATCCAAAACACAGAAATGTCTTAATAAATAAGCTATTTATTCTCTCTCCTCCATTATCAATCTGAAAACTCTCTCTCCTGCCAGCCTGTTCACTCTGCCCTGACTGTTTTAGGCAGTATTTAATTGACTCTTTTTTAATACAGCCAAGCGTTTTAACTTATGCCCTCATTTATTATCACTTATCAGTGATAATTTAATCTCCCCAAATTATCTTCAGTCCCATAAAAATAAGTTCATAGTCCATATTTCCCAAAGAGTCCAGATTGGAGCAAAATGCATCACATAGAGCAAATATTGAATGGGAAGGAAAGCTGGCTCCTCACTCAAGTTCTGCAATTTATTGTCAAGTCTCTGAATCAACTGTTTACATGATTTTCTTGTTTATAGAATAGAATCAATGCTTATTTAACCTAACTTATACAGTTGCTATGAGAGGCTACAAAATAAGGCATGTGAATAATTTAGTGTATTTTGATATTACTTTGCTTTTGATATATAGCTCATAAGTACTGTAGATGGGAGGCATTGTAGTACAGTTTTTACACATACTATGCCATCATACAAAATACTAATAATTATGAACTTTTCCATACATATGAGAAAACAGAAGATAAAAAAACATTACATAAATATCTAAGATTGACAGCTAATAAATAGAAGTTGATCCCAAGGCTAATGAATCTCAATAAGCTGTGTAGAAGGGAAACTTTTAGGCAAAGAATAAATAAAATAACATGTTATGTAGATTACTGGTCTAAAATGTATTAATCACAAGGTCCTAAAAATATAAAGAATAAGAGAAAGATAAACTGAGAGGGAAAATGGATTTCTAAGGGATAAAAATGGCACAACCAGAACACAAGCACAGGGATCTTCTGTCTTCTGTGTAGAAGCTTCTTGTGTTAGCTAGTTTTATTAAAATGATACTCTTACACAAATATGCTATCACAGGAGAATTTTAAAATCAATATGCTTCCTTTAAAATACTACTTACAACTGGATTGCTATATGAATTGATTTTAAGATGATTTTATATATTTAAAATTCTATGCATTACTATTATCTAAGTACATATCCTAGTTTCTAAATTGATCACCTTCTATCATTACAACAACTGATTTTAGTTTTTAAAATTCAATTTTTTGTGGTATAATTTATATAAAAATTATATCTCTTTTAAGGATACAGTGTGATTATTAATGACAAATTTATATTATAGTATATAACACCATCCCAATCACAATGCAAAACATTTCCATCCATTGCCCTATAAAGTAGACTTATGCCCTTTGCACTCAATTTCTTTCCACCTCCTCCTCAGGCAATTAGTGATTTGATTTCTATTACAACAAATTAGTTCTCTCTATTCTAGACCTTCATATGATTGAAATCATAGGTGTATACTATATTATATATGGGTTATTTTGGTTATAAAAATTTTCATTCATGGTTCTGCATGTATCAGTAATTTATTATTTTTTTATTGTTGAGAAATATACCAGTATTTGTATAAAATGTAATTTGTTTGCTCAGACATGTTCCTATAATGGGCATTTGAGGTGTTTCCAGTTTTTTGAATCTTCCCTTTTGAGACAACAGTGTATCCAAGTTATGTGAGTCTCTATTTAGCTTTATGGATTAATCGAATCATCAAATTGATTATGTTTTTAGAGTTCTACATTCTCAAGAATATCTGAGAATATCTATATTCTCAAGCATATCTGTGGCTTGGAGACCACATCAGAATGCTTCAGCTCAGTGATGTGTGTCCCTGGCCGGTGGAGAAACCCTCATGTTAAACACTTAAGTTAATTAAGAAATAACTAAACAAATAAATTCAAATGTGGACTAGAATAAATGTGCATTCAATTTCTGCTTGTTACTCTAGAACACGTCTCCCTGTGTCAAGGAGTGCAAGATTGTGCTGCAATTAGATTGAGTAAGAAAGCAAAGAAGAAAAAAATAAAAGTTACACTGAGGAAAGCCTGGATTAAAATATACATAGTGAATTTTATTATAATAAAATGTTTGATACAGTCTAGACTACAGGGAGCAAAACTGGTGCCCACGTGTTAAAAAGCAAGTTTGTTTTTAATTGTACAGAGCTTTAAAACAATAGTGATAAAGTTATCAATATTCACTTTAGATATTACATGCAGGTGCACCTACACACACAAACATACTGAACGTTTTGGTAACTCTGGGTCTTTATTAAGATAATAATTCCAAAAGTATTTCATTTAATTTTTAATCTAATTTTATTTTATATTGGAGTATCAGTTCAGTTTAGTTCAGTTGCTCACTTGTGTCCGAATTTTTGTGACCCCATAAATTGCAGCACACCATGCCTCCATGTCCATCACCAACTCCTGGAGTTCACTCAAACTCATGTTCATCGAGTCAGTGATGTCATCCAGCCATCTCATCCCCTGTCATCCCCTTCTCCTCCTTCCCCCAATCCCTCCCAGCATCAGAGTCTTTCCAATGAGTCAACACTTCGCATGAGGTGGCCAAAGTACTGGAGTTTCAGATTTTGCATCAGTCCTTCCAAAGAACATCCAGGACTGATCTCCTTTAGAATGGACTGGATGGATCTCCTCGCAATCCAAGTGACTCTCAAGAGTCTTCTCCAACACCACAGTTCTTCTGCACTCAGCTTTCTTCACAGTCCAACTCTCACATCCATACATGACCACTGGAAAAACCATAGCCTTGACTAGACAGACCTTTGTTGGCAAAGTAATGTCTCTGCTTTTGAATATGCTATCTAGGTTGGTCATAACTTTCCTTCCAAGGAGTAAGTGTCTTAATTTCATGGCTGCAATAACCATCTGCAGTGATTTTGGAGCCCCTCAAAACAAAGTCTGACACTGTTTCCCCATCTATTTCCCATGAAGTGATGGGACCAGATGCCACGATCTTAGTTTTCTGAATGTTGAGCTTTAAGCCAACTTTATTCATCCTTTTTTTTTTTTTTTTTAGGTTGTTTACATATCTTAGCTATTGTGAATAGCACTGCAATGAACACTGGAGTGCATGTAACTTTTTAAATTATGGTTTTCTCTGGATATATGCCCAGGACTGTATGCCAAATCATATGGTAGTTCTAGTTTAAGTTTTATAAAGAATCCCCATACTGTTCTCCATAGTGGTTCTACCGATTTATATTCCCTGAAAGTATTTTCAGTAAGTAAAGTGATAAGCATGAAGGCCTAATATCTGCGCATTGTTACTAGCCCTTTTTTCATCAAATATATGTAAAATAAATTGGCCACATTGAGTTTATTTCTGGGATAATTATTTGTACATGTGTTTACAAAAGCAATGACTTCTTCTGCCTTTCCAGACTCCCCTGTTTTCAGTATTAATGAGTTTTCCAAAATTCATTACCTAGTTCCCTAAGTAATTTATCCTCTTTAGTACTTACTGCATTTAACATTCTGAACATCCTAGTTACCCATGTTGAGTTTCATGTTTGTCTTTTCCTATTCAATGTGAGGACACAGGGGCAAGAGACCATTGTCTGTTTTGTCTCAACTCTAGCAGCTAGAACAGTTATGATATGAAGGTCATCCATATATATTTTCTAAATGAATGAATAAGTGAGATGTACAAAAGACAAAATTAAAAGGAAAACTTGCAGATAATTAAGCTTGGCTGTTTTTCTAGTGTGAAATACTTACATTAAAAAGAATAACACCACTTATTGTCTGCTTATCATGTGTCAGGAAATGTCCTATGAAGTTTCCACACTTTAATTCAGTTAATGCTCAAATCCGTGTAGGCATTCACTATTAATTAAAGTATTTTACAAATAAAGGAAATAAGGCATGAAAAAGTTCAATACCTTGGCCAAGAACAGAGAGTTAAAATGCTAAGTCTCAGATTCTGGGTGCAGAGCTTGTGCTTTTATCTCTACAGTGTTCCTCATGACAGAGGCTCTTAAAAAGGAAGAGTGTTACATTTGATTCCAGTGAAAAATATTTCCTTCCTAAAAGCAGAACATGTAGGAAATTCTTTCATTAAAATGTTTAGGAAGCTTCCTTCCTAAAAGCTTCCAGGGACACATAGCTCCCAATCCAGAGCCATGGAGTGGGGGGAATGGGTCATAGTAGTTCAACATAGTAGTTCAACTTCTGCAAAGACTATATAACGAATGTGCAAAATTCCCATATTCAAAACCTAATGCCCAAGCTGATGGCTTTAGGAGGCGGGACCTTTAGATGCTGAATTGATCATAAGGGCAGAACCTTCATGGAAAGACCAGTGCCCTCATGTCAGAGATCAGAGAGAGACACTTGTCCTTTCTGCCATGTGAGGACATGGTGAGACGTTGGCAGTCTGCAACCCAAATAAGGATCTTCACCGTAATCCAACCATGCTGGCACCCTGATCTTTTACTTCTAGCCTTTGGAAGTGGGAGAAATACATTTCTCTTGTTTATATGATATCCAGTCTGTGACTTTTTGTTACAGCAGCCTGAATGAATGACGATACCAAAGGATGAGTTAGCTTTGCAGATTACACTTAATTATTCTGTGAGTTTAATTGTATATATACTTCTTCATTATATTCTTATTCTGTAAGCCTCAATTCCTGCCTGCTGCTGCTAAGTTGCTTCAGTCGTGCCCGACTCTGTGCGACCCCATGGACGGCAGCCCACCAGGCTCCGCCGTCTCTGGGATTCTCCATGCAAGAACACTGGAGTGGGTTGCCATTTCCTTCTCCAGTGCATGAAAGTGCAAAGTGAAAGTGAAGTCGCTCAGTAGCGTCCTGCCTACCCTGACCTAATTCAAATTGTGGTGAAGGAAATTTCCCAGGGATACAATCCCTGTTGTGATCTAAGTTGGAGTTATCTGATAATCTCTTTAGAATAAAAATAAATTCATATATGTATATACATGCGCCATGGATATTTCACAATATGTACACACCCTGTTGAAAAGGAAGGTGGAACAAGCTTTCAGTTTCATAACACACACCAAGGCTAAGAAGGGGAAGTCATGGCCGGTGAGTTTTTTTTTTGTTTTTTACTGAAAATAGTTTCTTGAAAGAATAATTTTGGAAGGGGCTGGCTTTTACAGAAGCCATAATTAAGTTCTGTGAATGTGCAAAGAGGGATTGTTTGTGCAGAGAGGGACGGGTAGGGGCAAAGAGAAGGAAAGAGGTGTGGAACAATAAGAGACAGAAAGGAACCAAACTTCACTGGCTGCGCTCTGGCTGTCATTTTGCAATCTTAACTGAATTCTGACAGAGGGTGCAGAATTAGTACAGAATGGATTCCAGCAGCTCTCCCCAAAGGAAATGGAAAATCACTGTTTCATTATTTTATTATGCACATTTGAATCAACATGAAGCATGTTAACATAGGGTTTTCAGGTACTATCTTGAGGGTAGTAAATCTCAGTCTTTGGGCCACTCTGTCAGCACATGGATGATACTGAGGGAAGAATGAGGTGTGACTGTCCTCAGGATTGCCACACTGTGTGGGAAGGCGCATTTTATTGATTAAATCTGAAAAAGGCTATTCTGAGTTGCCGAAATGAAAGGAAAGTGAGGTTGTTTTTATGACTTCAGGCATTCTTTTGTTTCCAACAGACAAGGTTCTGAAAGAGAAGAGGAAGCTGTTTGTTCATTCAGTGAGCAAGGATACAATAAATGGCTTGCTGGATGAGCTATTACAAAAAAGAGTCCTGAACCAGGGAGAGATGGAAAAAATAAGAGATGAAAATATTACAACTATGGATAAAGCCCGAGTTTTGATAGACATTGTTATTTGTAAAGGACCTCGGGCATGCCAAATCTGCATCAGCCATATTTGTGAAGAAGACTCCCACCTGGCAGGAATACTGGGGCTCACTTCAGGTAAGGGTCTGTGACTCAGACTGAAGTTCATGTAAGCCCTGTGTCGTTAGGCATAATATCTGACTTCTTCATTGGTCATATTAGCTTGCAGACCACTTCTTATCTCTGACTTCAGGTATTTCAGTGATCATATTGCATGCCCCTTGTCTCTTTTCTTCTTTGGTCCTGTTTTTTGGCCTTAGTGTCTCTCTTTTGATTAAAGCTCATTTCCTATCCTGAGTATGTTGTAGCTCATTTGTTGAAGTTCATGATAACAATCTTGGAAAGTTTCATACTGTATTCTTCAATCATCCTTGCAAGGTACTTTCTTGATTTATCTAGTAAGTTAGTTATAGTCTAAAGGTCCCTAGAAACCTATGCATTTTCATTTGACAGTTTTAAACTCTGTAACCAAATGCTTTGCATAATGTCTCTCCAAAATTTTGCTCTCCAGGAGAAATAAAATATATTTCAGGGAGAATGGAACACTCAGAGAATAAATTAATTGCTTACAGAAAAGTAGATATTTTAAGTGGATTCTTGCTTTCCATTGACCCCTTGCATTTTCTTTCGAGTAGAATTGTGCACTCTACTGTGTACCATTCTGGGAGGCCCATCACTTCTCTTTCTGTCTCCTGAAGACTCAGTGCAGGCTCAGCCATCTGAGCTTCCCCTTCTATGGTTCCCTAGCTTCTCCACACAAAAAAGACTGTAGCTCTGATGGGCTTCTAGTTACTGGCTTCTTTTGTGCTCCTCAGAGTCCCTGGAGAAGGGAAAACCTACCCATGATATATAGTCCATGGTGTTGCAAGGAGTTGGACATGACTGAGCAACTTTCACTTTTGTAGTTCTAAAATCATTCAAGGAAAGTAGATATTATTTGAAAACAAGACATTATTTGTCCCTCAGGAACTGAGAGGAGTCCTGTGCACCTCTCAGTGACAGCAAATGATTTGTTGTTGTTGTTGAATTTTTTGATAAATTTTTTTAGATTAACTCCCACTTCCAAGAATTAAAGACAAGCAATAAAAATAAGGGTTTAGAATATCTATATAATAGTCAAAACTTCTTCTTCCTTATCATATTTCTTTTAACTCACAATCCTTGAACCCTAGAAGCACTTGTGCAACTCATTGTGATAACGCTAATTCCTGGAATCTGTTTCTCCAAATGTTGGATGATACCTGCTCAGTCAAGGTTGCAATGGCTTTGCTTCCTCCTCATCTATTTGCCAGTTGCTTCAGGACCCAAGTGTATGATAATTGGATATAATATTTAAATTTGCTCTAAGAGGACATACCTAAAAACATTTCTTGACATATAAAATACTCCAATAACAAGCCTTCATCCAGAAAATGTTCTTGAATTTATCGATGGTTAATTTAGTCTAGCAGTCTAAATGGGAAGGATGGGACAAATTGTAGCCTATGTCTTGGACTTGAAGCATTGTGGGATGTCCCAAGGCTCTCCTCCATTCACAGCAGAAATATTGCACATAATTTGTCTATGGAAATCTTTTCTTTAGTAGGTACTATGACTTGGAGTAGTATTGGTTCATGCTGATACTTAAGTTTCTAGAATGTTTCTCAGGTGGGTTGTGCTACATTGAGATATTTATAAAACCATAAATAAAGTTAATTTAAATTCTTGTGCTTGAAATTGACAATCAGAATGTCTAGCAACCTCAGAGAACATATTAATAGATTTGATTGTGTAAGACAAGTGCAGATTACAGGTTGTGGTCAGAGCTCCGGTCATTTGCATAATTGTATAAAACCCTTTGTGGGCTAGAGAGTAGCTTAGTGGTTAAGAGGCCAGTATTGGTAATCAAGACATTTTTGTATTCAAATCCTGGCTCTACCATTTTCTTGTTATATGACTTAGGAAATTCACTTAACACTGATTGGGTATAGGCCTCAATTTCATTCTCATTTTGTTGTGATAAATCTTGGCATGACTAAATATCCAAACACAGATGCCTTTTAGCATTAGTATTCTCCAAAGTCCAGGTCAACTCTGAATTAGACAACTTCACTTTGAACACACATTTGTTAGGCAGTACTGATTACCTCAGGAGCCACCTTAAGATATATGTGATTCTATAGCTGATGCTGTTTTAATTTTATTTTCATCATAGAAAGTATAATCAAAGAAGTCACTTCCAGACACTTTTATTCTACCACTACTTGTTAATAAGTCCAGTCATTCATGTGTAGAAGTTTTTGTTTCCCAGTGATGAGTATGGCTCCAGGTGAGTCGCATCTTGCACAGGATTCAAACCTGTGGAAGGTATCTTTAGCAATGAGTGTCCAATACACTGGGGTAAGAATCTTTAGAGATTGTAACTATTTTAATGTCCTTTGTCTTTCCTCAGGCTCACAGTCTGAAAATTATCTTAGACAAGAATCCCAAGCAGTGGTCCGTCCTTTTCCAGGTAATGGTATTCTCAAGGCAATAGCATTCTTTGAATGCCACCTTCCTTGACATTAACTACAGATTAATGGGATGAATCAGGGTGAGAGGACCATGGGTTTATTTGCAGATTTATTCTATACATGTTTATCTTCTTAATCTATTCTGCTTTAGCTGGAGCTGTTTCTACAGCTTCACTATCATGTTAACAGTTCCGAATCTGTATCTCAAATCCTGAGTAACCACTTGAGTGCCACATTTTGCTATTCAAGCATCCACTGAACACGTGCATTCATCTCCTGCAGACAGTTTCAATCATGTGAACTGAGATAGCTTGCCATGCCTCCCCGACCTTGGCTCTCCTCCACTTTCCTCTGTCTTGATTAATGGTACCACTGCTGCTAAGTCACTTCAGTCGTGTCCGACTCTGTGTGACCCCATAGACGGCAGCCCACCAGGCTCCCCCATCCCTGGGATTCTCCAGGCAAGAACACTGGAGTGGGTTGCCATTTCCTTCTCCAATGCATGAAAGTGAAAAGTGAAAGTGAAGCCGCTCAGTCGTATCCAACTCTTAGCGACCCCATGGACTGCAGCCTACAGGGCTCCTCCATCAATAGGATTTTCCACTAGCACCCAGTTATTCAAACCAGAAACCTGAAATTATCTTAGACCATTTCTTCTCCCTGACTTCCAACATTTAAGTGGCACCCAGATTTATTTTCCTCTCACAAATTCTGATTGGTTTCTGCATTTTTACTTCTACTATTAGACTTCAGAGCCCCTATTCCAAGAGTGTTCCATAATTCTCCAGTCATAAATTTACTATATTTTTCTTGTAATTTTAAAAATGAATGCATTCTTTTCCCTCATAGCACTTTAAGCTTTATGAGGAAATTGAACATACATGTTTGCTTATGCTGCTGCTGCTAAGTTGCTTCAGTCGTGTCCGACTCTGTCCGACCCCATAGACAGCAGCCCACCAGGCTCCCCTGTCCCTGGGATTCTCCAGACAAGAACACTGGAGTGGGTTGCCATTTCCTTCTCCAATGCATGAAAGTGAAAAGTGAAAGGGAAGTCGCTCAGTCGTGCCTGACTTTTCGCGACCCCATGGACTGGAGCCCACCAGGCTCCTCCGTCCATGGGACTCTCCAGGCAAGAGTACTGGAGTGGGCTGCCACTGCCTTCTCCGATGTTTGCTAATAGATCACCTCTAGTAGAATTTCACCTGTAAACCTGTAATATATATGCAACTAATATTTGTTAAGACTATTTCACTGAATAATTTGGGCAGAATCACTACTATTTACTATGTCATTAGAAAGTATTTGCATGTGCTAATCGTGCTACAGACCCTGTTTTATGGACTATTTAGAAAGTAATGAATAAAACAAGCAAGATTTCTTCTTTTCTTAAAACTACTTGAATATATGAAGAGTGAGTGGATAGGCATTTAAGAAACTCCACCATCAAAATAAAGCCAGCCAAAAATTTGGGGATGGAAATGACACTACACATATCTCTGTCAGTTGACATGATATAGAATATTAGAGATAAATATTTATAATAGCTAGATATGATAGAAACTTTTATTCTAATTCAAGGAATTTCTAAAATGGGCATTTTTTCTTCAGATTCAGCTTTCCTTCAGGTGGTAACTGAAATATCTAGGTCTCTTTCATGCTATGGCTCTGATATCTGCAGCATACAATGCCAAAATGATTGTGGTAATAACAATCAAATTAATGGAATTGGAAGGAATATGTAGGATCATTTGTAAGAGATTTTGTTAGGCTTGGCCTGGATGAAAAACACAGTATATCTATCAGCTTTCATCCTATTATCTAGAACTTAGTTGTATGGCCATACCTAATCATTTGGACTTGTTAGCTATATAGATTAGCTGTGTTTTCAGAAAAAAGAATGAATTGTTTTATTGAAGATTTAGCCAGTCCCAGCCACAAAATTTAAACACAAAACTTTTCATTCAACATAGCACTGAAGGTAGCACAAGGAATACCTTGGTTCCAGAACAAGAACTTCTTGTCATCTGGGACACTCATTATATAAACAAATGCTATAAGAAAAATTAGCTTTAATATAGTCCAAATATTTATCTATTTTTTCTATTGTTCTTCAGAATCCTTTTTTAAGAAATGCAATAGTTTTTCCACATGATAATGATTTCCATAGTTTTTTCCCAACTATATCCATTCTAATTACCTCTTACTTTCTCCAGAGTCAACACACTTCATGCTACACTGGTTTACCTAACTGAATATACTACAGTTTCTATAAGTTCTTTGTCAAAATTGAATATAATTTTCTTGTTTGAACAGTTTAGATTCTAAAATATCCCCCCAACATCAATAATTTTTTTTTTATTTTTAATTTATTTTTTTAATTAAATTTTAAAATCTTTAATTCTTACATGTGTTCCCAAACATGAAACCCCCTCCCACCTCCCTCCCTATAACATCTCTGTGGGTGATCCCCATGCACCAGCCCTAAGCATGCTGTATCCTGCGTCAGACATAGAGTGGCGATTCAATTCTTACATGATAGTATACATTATAGAATGCCATTCTCCCAAATCATCCCGCCCTCTCCCTCTCTCTCTGAGTCCAAAAGTCCGTTATACACAGCTGTGTCTTTTTTCCTGTCTTGCATACAGGGTCGTCATTGCCATCTTTCTAAATTCCATATATATGTGTTAGTATACTGTATTGGTGTTTTTCTTTCTGGCTTACTTCACTCTGTATAATCGGCTCCAGTTTCATCCATCTCATCAGAACTGATTCAAATGAATTCTTTTTAACGGCTGAGTAATACTCCATTGTGTACATGTACCAAAGCTTTCTTATCCATTCATCTGCTGATGGACATCTAGGTTGTTTCCATGTCCTGGCTATTATAAACAGTGCTGCGATGAACATTGGGGTACATGTGTCTCTTTCAATTCTGGTTTCCTCGGTGTGTATACCCAGCAGTGGGATTGCTGGGTCATAAGGTAGTTCTATTTGCAATTTTTTAAGGAATCTCCACACTGTTCTCCATAGTGGCTGTACTAGTTTGCATTCCCACCAACAGTGTAGGAGGGTTCCCTTTTCTCCACACCCTCTCCAGCATTTATTGCTTGCAGATTTTTGGATCGCAGCCATTCTGACTGGTGTGAAGTGGTACCTCATTGTGGTTTTGATTTGCATTTCTCTGATAATGAGTGATGTTGAGCATCTTTTCATGTGTTTGTTAGCCATCCGTATGTCTTCTTTGGAGAAATGTCTATTTAGTTCTTTGGCCCATTTTTTGATTGGGTTGTTTATTTTTCTGGAATTGAGCTGCATAAGTTGCTTGTATATTTTTGAGATTAGTTGTTTGTCAGTTGCTTCATTTGCTATTATTTTCTCCCATTCAGAAGGCTGTCTTTTCACCTTGCATATATTTTCCTTTGTTGTGCAGAAGCTTTTAATTTTAATTAGATCCCATTTGTTTATTTTTGCTTTTATTTCCAGAATTCTGGGAGGTGGATCATAGAGGATCCTGCTGTGATTTATGTCTGAGAGTGTTTTGCCTATATTCTCCTCTAGGAGTTTTATAGTTTCTGGTCTTACATTTAGATCTTTAATCCATTTTGAGTTTATTTTTGTGTGCGGTGTTAGAAAGTGATCTAGTTTCATTCTTTTACAAGTGGTTGACCAGTTTTCCCAGCACCACTTGTTAAAGAGATTGTCTTTACTCCATTGTATATTCTTGCCTCCTTTGTCAAAGATAAGGTGTCCATATGTGTGTGGATTTATCTCTGGGCTTTCTATTTTGTTCCATTGATCTATATGTCTGTCTTTGTGCCAGTACCATACTGTTTTGATGACTGTGGCTTTGTAGTAGAGCCTGAAGTCAGGCAAGTTGATTCCTCCAGTTCCATTCTTCTTTCTCAAGATTGCTTTGGCTATTCGAGGTTTTTTGTATTTCCATACAAATCTTGAAATTATTTGCTCTAGTTCTGTGAAAAATATGGCTGGTAGCTTGATAGGGATTGCGTTGAATTTGTAAATTGCTTTGGGTAGTATACTCATTTTCACTATATTGATTCTTCCAACCCATGAACATGGTATATTTCTCCATCTATTAGTGTCCTCTTTGATTTCTTTCATCAGTGTTTTATAGTTTTCTATATATAGGTCTTTAGTTTCTTTGGGTAGATATATTCCTAAGTATTTTATTCTTTTTGTTGCAATGGTGAATGGAATTGTTTCCTTAATTTCTTTTTCTACTTTCTCATTATTAGTGTATAGGAATGCAAGGGATTTCTGTGTGTTGATTTTATATCCTGCAACTTTACTATATTCATTGATGAGCTCTAGTAATTTTCTGGTGGAGTCTTTAGGGTTTTCCATGTAGAGGATCATGTCGTCTGCAAACAGTGAGAGTTTTACTTCTTCTTTTCCAATTTGGATTCCTTTTATTTCTTTTTCTGCTCTGATTGCTGTGGCCAAAACTTCCAGAACTATGTTGAATAGTAGCGGTGAAAGTGGACACCCTTGTCTTGTTCCTGACTTTAGGGGAAATGCTTTCAATTTTTCACCATTAAGGATAATGTTTGCTGTGGGTTTGTCATATATAGCTTTTATTATGTTGAGGTATGTTCCTTCTATTCCTGCTTTCTGGAGAGTTTTTATCATAAATGGATGTTGAATTTTGTCAAAGGCCTTCTCTGCATCTATTGAGATAATCATATGGTTTTTATTTTTCAATTTGTTAATGCGGTGAATTACATTGATTGATTTGCGGATATTGAAGAATCCTTGCATCCCTGGGATAAAGCCCACTTGGTCATGGTGTATGATCTTTTTAATATGTTGTTGGATTCTGATTGCTAGAATTTTGTTGAGGATTTTTGCATCTATGTTCATCAGTGATATTGGCCTGTAGTTTTCTTTTTTTGTGACATCTTTGTCAGGTTTTGGTATTAGGGTGATGGTGGCCTCATAGAATGAGTTTGGAAGTTTACCTTCCTCTGCAATTTTCTGGAAGAGTTTGAGTAGGATAGGTGTTAGCTCTTCTAGAAATTTTTGGTAGAATTCAGCTGTGAAGCCATCTGGACCTGGGCTTTTGTTTGCTGGAAGATTTCTGATTACAGTTTCAATTTCCGTGCTGGTGATGGGTCTGTTAAGATTTTCTATTTCTTCCTGGTTCAGTTTTGGAAAATTGTACTTTTCTAAGAATTTGTCCATTTCTTCCACATTGTCCATTTTATTGGCATACAACTGCTGATAGTAGTCTCTTATGATCTTTTGTATTTCTGTGTTGTCTGTTGTGATCTCTCCATTTTCATTTCTAATTTTATTGATTTGATTTTTCTCTCTTTGCTTCTTGATGAGTCTGGCTAGTGGTTTGTCAATTTTATTTATCCTTTCAAAGAACCAGCTTTTGGCCTTGTTGATTTTTGCTATGGTCTCTTTTGTTTCTTTAGCATTTATTTCTGCCCTAATTTTTAAGATTTCTTTCCTTCTACTAACTCTGGGGTTCTCCAATTCTTCCTTTTCTAGTTGCTTTAGTTGTAGAGTTAGGTTATTTATTTGACTTTTTTCTTGTTTCTTGAGGTATGCCTGTATTGCTATGAACTTTCCTCTTAGCACTGCTTTTATAGTGTCCCACAGGTTTTGGGTTGTTGTGTTTTCATTTTCATTAGTTTCTATGCATATTTTGATTTCTTTTTTGATTTCTTCTGTGATTTGTTGGTTATTCAGAAGTGTGTTGTTCAACCTCCATATGTTGGAATTTTTAGTAGTTTTTCTCCTGTAATTGAGATCTAATCTTAGTGCATTATGGTCAGAAAAGATGCTTGGAATGATTTCGATTTTTTTGAATTTATCAAGTTTAGATTTATGGCCCAGGATGTGATCTATCCTGGAGAAGGTTCCATGAGCACTTGAAAAAAAGGTGAAATTCATTGTTTTGGGGTGAAATGTCCTATAGATATCAATTAGGTCTAATTGATCTAATGTTTCATTTAAAGTTTGCGTTTCTTTGTTAATTTTCTGTTTAGTTGATCTGTCCATAGGTGTGAGTGGGGTATTAAAGTCTCCCACTATTATTGTGTTATTGTTGATTTCCCCTTTCATACTTGTTAGCGTTTGTCTTACATATTGCGGTGCTCCTATATTGGGTGCATATATATTTATAATTGTTATATCTTCTTCTTGGATTGATCCTTTGATCATTATGTAGTGGCCTTCTTTGTCTCTTTTCACAGCCTTTGTTTTAAAGTCTATTTTATCAGATATGAGTATTGCGACTCCTGCTTTCTTTTGGTCTCTATTTGCGTGGTATATCTTATTCCAGCCCTTCACTTTCAGTCTATATGTGTCCCTTGTTTTGAGGTGGGTCTCTTGTAAGCAGCATATAGAGGGGTCTTGTTTTTGTATCCATTCGGCCAGTCTTTGCCTTTTGGTAGGGGCGTTCAACCCATTTACGTTTAAGGTAATTATTGATAAGTATGATCCTGTTACCATTTACTTTATTGTTTTGGGTTCGGGTTTATACACCCTTTTCGGTTTCCTGTCTAGAGAATATCCTTTAGAATTTGTTGGAGAGCTGGTTTGGTGGTGCTGAATTCTCTCAGCTTTTGCTTGTCTGTAAAGCTTTTGATTTCTCCTTCGTATTTGAATGAGATCCTTGCTGGGTACAGTAATCTAGGCTGTAGGTTATTGTCTTTCATCACTTTAAGTATGTCTTGCCATTCCCTCCTGGCCTGAAGAGTTTCTATTGAAAGATCAGCTGTTATCCTTATGGGAATCCCCTTGTGTGTTATTTGTTGTTTTTCCCTTGCTGCTTTTAATATTTGTTCTTTGTGTTTGACCTTTGTTAATTTAATTAATATGTGTCTTGGGGTGTTTCGCCTTGGGTTTATCCTATTTGGAACTCTCTGTGTTTCTTGGACTTGGGTGATTATTTCCTTCCCCATTTTAGGGAAGTTTTCAACTATTATCTCCTCAAGGATTTTCTCATGATCTTTCTTTCTGTCTTCTTCTTCTGGGACTCCTATAATTCGAATGTTGGAGCGTTTCATATTGTCCTGGAGGTCTCTGAGATTGTCCTCGTTTCTTTTAATTCGTATTTCTTGTTTCCTCTCTGATTCATTTATTTCTACCATTCTATCTTCTATTTCACTAATCCTATCTTCTGCCTCCGTTATTCTACTATTTGTTGCCTCCAGAGTGTTTCTGATCTCATTTATTGCATTATTCATTATATTTTGACTCTTTTTTATTTCTTCTAGGTCCTTGTTAAACCTTTCTTGCATCTTCTCAATCCTTGTCTCTAGGCTATTTATCTGTGATTCCATTTTGATTTCAAGATTTTGGATCATTTTCACTATCAATATTCGGAATTCCTTCTCAGGTAGATTCCCTACTTCTTCCTCTTTTGTTTGGTTTGGTGGGCAACTCTCCTGTTCCTTTACCTGCTGAGTATTCCTCTGTCTCTTCATCTTGGTTATATTGCTGCGTTTGGGGTGGTCTTTTTATATTCTGGTGATTTGTGGAGTTCTCTTTATTATGGAGCTTCCTCACTGTGGGTGGGGTTCTATCAGTGGCTTGTCAAGGTTTCCTGGTTAGGGAGGCTTGTGTTGGAGTTCTGGTGGGTGGAGCTGGGTTTCTTCTCTCTGGAGTGCAGTGGAGTGACCAGTGATGGGTTATGAGACATCAAAGGTTTTGGAATAATTTTGAGCTGCCTGTATATTCAAGCTCAGGGGAGTGTTCCTGTGTTGCTGGAGAATTTGAGTGATATGTCTTGTTTTGGAACTTGTTGGCCCTTGGGTGGAGCTTGGTTTCAGTGTAAGTATGAAGGCATTTGATGAGCTCCTATTGCTTAATGTTCCCTGAATTCAAGAGTTCTCTAATGTTTTCAGGCTTTGTATTTAAGCCTCCTGCTTCTGGTCTTCAGTTTTTACAGTAGCCTCTAGACTTCTCCATCTATACAGCACCGATGATAAAACATCTAGGTTAAAGATGAAAAGTTTCTCCACATTGAGGGACACTCAGAGAGGTTCACTGAGTTACAAGGAGAAGAGAAGATGGAGGGGGTAGTTAGAGGTAACTGGAATGAGATGCGGTGAGATCAAAAGAGGAGAGAGCAAGCTAGGCAGTAGTCACTTCCTTATGTGCGCTCTATAGTCTGGCCCGCTCAGGTATTTATGGAGTTATACAGGGAAGAGGAGAGGGAGGAAGTAGACAGAGGTGACCAGGAGGATAAGAGAGAGGAATGAGAAGGAGAGAGACAAATCCTGCCAGTAACCAGTTCCTTAGGTGTTCTCCACTGTCTGGAACACACAGAGATTCACAGAGTTGGATAGAGAAGAGATGGGGGAGAAAAGAGACAGAGGCCACCTGGTGGAGAAAAAGGAGAGTCCATAGGAGAAGAGAGTGGTCAAGCCAGTAATCCCGCTCTCAGGTAAACTTGGGTAGTGAAGTTTGGGTTTTTAAATGAACATAATTGACAACAAAAACCTAAGAGCAAAGGTTAAAAATCTAGAGTAGAGGTTGGATTTTCAAAAATACAATATTAAAGAAAAGAAGCAGAAGGAAAAAGCAGGAAAGAAAGAAAGAAAAAAAAACCAAGAATTATTAAAAAAAAACAAGCAAACAAAAAAAACAAAACAAACAAACAAAAAAAACCCCACCAACAACCATCCAAAGGCTATATATGGTGTTTGCCTTAAAAAAAAAAAAAAAAAAAGTCTTTTTTTTTTTAAAAATAGTAATAATAGGTTATAGTAATGAAAATTAGAGGAGAAATAGAAGACTTAACAATTAAAAAAAAAAGGTTAGAAAAAAAAAAAGAAAAAAAAAAAAGGAATGATTTTTAAAATAGTAAAAATATATCTGGCTCTTCTCTGATGTTTTGGGCCGTGTGGGATCACTTCCAAGGTGGTTCCCTCTGTTTAACTTCTTCCGTTTGCTGGTTTTTCAGGCTCACTAGTTTAGTCGCGCTGTGGGGAGGGGGGATGCCGCAAACAAATAGCGCTGTCGTGTGCTCTCAGTGTCACAGCCCTGCTTGACCTGTCCCTTCTCGCGGCACACAAACCGCTCCGGCTCTACGATGCACAGCCGGGAACCGTCTGGGGCCGGCCCTAGGCTGCGTGCACTTCCCGGTCCAAGCCGCTCATGTTTGGCGCTCAGGCAGCCCTCAGAGGCACAGATTCGGCTGGGACTGCGCTTTGTGCCCTTCCCGGGACCGAGTAGCTCAGGAGTCTGGCGAGCGTGATCGCCGCGGCTCGTCACCTTTTCTGCCGCTGCTGCTCAACTTTCTGGGTGGACCGCTGGCGTCCCCCGTGAGGCAGATTGTGACTGTCCAGCACCCCCAGAAGTCTTAGCAAAGAAGCCTGCTTGCAGTTAGTTAGGTAAAGTCTCTCCGGGTCTGCAATTGCCCCTTTCCAGTCCTTACGGCTCTGGCTGCCTGTCCCCGGCGGGGAATGGTCTGCAGCCGGCTTTTTCCGTTCCGTCCTTTGTTCTGTGCTCGGTCCTGGTGGTGTCTTATGTCCGAGCTTTTCGTGCTGTAGCTATCACACAGTCTGGTTTGCTAGCGCAAGTTAGATCGTTCTGGTTGCGCGTGGGGCGTTCCTGCCCGATTCTTACAAAGCACTGCAGCCCGCGCCTCCCGCGCGTCCCTGCCCTGCCCCCGCTTCCCAATGGCGGATGCAGGCGTCTGTGCTGCTTTTCCGCTGGGGGAGTTACTGTTGGGCTTGTAATCTCTTGGTTTTAATTATTTCTTTATTTTTCCTTCCTGTTATGTTGCCCTCTGGGTTTCCAAGACTCGCCACAGACTCGGCAGGGAGAATGTTTCCTGGTGTTTGGAAACCTCTCTTCTTAAAATTCCCTTCCCGGGGCGGGCTTCCCTTCCCGGGACGGAGTTCCCTCCCCACCTCCTTTGTCTCCTTTTTCATCGTTTATATTTTTTCCTACCTGTTTTTGAAGACAATGGTCTGCTTTTCTGGTTGCCTGCTGTCCTCTGCCAGCCTACAGAGGTTGTTTTGTGGAGTTTGCTCAGCGTTGAAATGTTCTTTTGAGGAATTTGTGAGGGAGAAAGTGGTCTTCCCGTCCTATTCCTCCGCCATCTTTTCGACTATATCCATCAATAAAAATTGATCAAAAAATTGATCAATAAATTGATCAATCAAAAAATTGATCAATAAAAATTCATTTTCATTTAAAAATAAAATTATTTCTATTTTGAAGCAAAGATTACATCAATTATTTAGAAAATGTGTAACATTATTGGATGATGTTGAATTGGTGATCAAATAAACTCCTAAGTTTTTTTCTCACATAAGCCACTGTGAAAACTCTTCCTCATATATTTGTACAATCAATATTTAATGCTATGGATTCCTCTAGGTGTACACCTTGATTTATTACTCTATTTTATATTCATTTTGTCCATGTATTCAATATATTCTTTTTCTCCCTATATGCACACACAGTAAAGAGATCCTAAAAATAGGACAAAGGCTTTTCCTTCCTACCTTCCTTCCTTCCTTGCAGTCTCTAATGCCTACTCTCTCAACTGTTAAGCAAATAAATAGATACATAAACATGAATTTTCAAATCACTGAAATATATTCATTAAGGCCAACTTCAATTATCTAAGATTTCAATTATTTGAAATATATTTATAGCTTAATTCTTTTATCTAACACACTGTTTTCTGGGAGTTTTATAATACATGACCTTGAAAAACTCCCTTTTGCTTTTTAATTAAAAGCATTTGTAAAATGCTAATTCTAAGTGATGAAGGGATGTGATGCCTGTATCACACCATGGAAATCTTCGACTTGGAATACATTCCTGTAGCAGAGTTGCTTTCAATGGTGTAAGGAGTAACCCAGGATATCTTCTTAAAGATTAATTATTTCCTCCATGGCTTCATGCACAGGTAATTCTGGGAGGTGCACCAAATGGGATACTCAGGAATGCCATTATTCATAATGTTTCTTGTCTCTTGCAGCTCCTCAGGCAATGCAGGATAACCCAGTTAAGCTTGCATCTTCAGGACCAGGATGGAACCTCAAGCTTTGTCCCCCAGAAACAGCCCAAAGAATATGGAAAGAAAAATCAGGAGAGGTGCTATGCTTAGAACATGAGGATCTGGGTGAAAGACACACTGGAGAAAATTCTAAACTGCAGTGGTTCTTTCTTAGAGCTAATTTCTTTGAGAGGTTCTTGAAAACCATCCTGCTTCTTCCCTTACATAAAGAATTCCTATTTCCCCAGTTTATTTAGAGATTTTCAAGTTTAATCTGATCCCCTGAGAAAATAGTTGTAATAGTAAAATCAAAACAGCTACTTAATATGAGACCTGGACTGTTCTGAGGATATTGCGTATAATAACACCTTGAACCCTCAAAATAGCCCATTTTAAAGATCATAACATTGAGGCAATAGTTGTGAAACAATGTGTCTTAAGCAGTAAGTCAAGGAATCAGTTTTAAAATTGAGTCATTATAGCTCTAATTCTGCTCATTGCCCTCAGTCCTACCTCTCAAAAGTAATTAAAATCAAGTGCTTAGCTGCCATCTGGGCATTTGCAAATTTCATTCTACTCCTATGGTAGGACTCATTCTCCTCTCTTTATTTTTACCTATAGTTCAAGAGATTGGGTTTCTGTAGAGAACTAAGGGAAGAGAAGCTGTCTTACATCCTCAAAATGAATATTTAATTAGAGAGAACAAGGCTATTTGTTCAACCTGTGCTTTTTACAGATTTACCCAATAATGGAAAGGTCGAACCGCACACGTCTTGCCCTTATTATCTGCAACATAGAGTTTGAAAATCTTCCCAGAAGAGATGGAGCTGATGTTGATACCAGAAATATGAAGGTGCTACTAGAAGGTCTGGGATATAAGGTGGATGTGAAAGAAAATCTCACTGCTTCGGTAAATTTTGTTATAATGTAGAAACAATGGTCATGGCCTTTACTCCTAAAGAATGTTAGAAAGTTTGGTTGTAGCACCAGAAGCTTAATCTCTTCATAGTCTAAAAGCCAAAATTTTTCCTGTAGGGTATTTCATGCTTCTATCCTAGAATCTTTTAGCAAGAGTCTGGTGAAACCTTTACTTGGAAAATGTTCCATTAATTCAATTATATGTCTGTGGCCACAAAAATAAATAAGTGATGTCTCTTACTCTGCACTAGAAATCCCTTAATTACACCCCATAAGTCTTTTTTCACCTTTCCATGAATTGAAAATTAAATGTTCCTTTTGTATTCCATCGATTTTCATATCATTCAGGAGTGTCTCTTTATTGGATTCCAAGCTGCCACAATAACCAATCACATAGTTCAACAGCAGTAGTATTAATATGTCTCTTCCAGGAAATGATTTTAGAACTGAAAGCATTTGCTGCTCGCTCGGAGCACCGGACCTCTGATAGTACTTTCCTGGTACTCATGTCTCATGGAATTCGGGCTGGCATTTGTGGGAAGAAGTACTCTGAAGAAGTCCAAGACATATTAAAAGTTGATGACATCTTTCAAATTTTGAACACCTTGAACTGCCCAGCTTTAGGGAATAAACCCAAGGTGATCATTATCCAGGCCTGCCGTGGTGGTGAGTGCTGATGTCTGTCAGAACACAGGGCCCTGAATTATTGATCTCATTATCTGTGTGTGTCCAGTATTTTTCCATTCCTTTGAGTCTACTCTTCAGTGTCAAAGAAAAGCTACAATCCTGTTTGGTGAAAGTAGATATTCTTTAACATTACAAAAGCTTCTGTGAATTATATGACTGGTTGGTAGATTTTTGTTCATTTTTCAACTGAAATATCACTTTTAATCTTAAGACTTTGATGTTGCTAAAATTAATTTGAGGGTTAGGAGAGACAAGAGTTGTTGAGATAGTTTTTGAGATATATAAGTGCATCTGTATTTGAATTAAAGTTATTGACAAATTAGTAAATGATTGAACAGATGTTTAGTGGAGAAAGTTTTCTTGGCTATTGGCAGTAACAAGAAACCAAATCTTGTCTTTTCAGAGAAGCAAGGGGTGGTATGGGTAAACGATTCAGTAGCAGCTTCTGGAAACTGTTCCTTAGTGGTCCCAGAAGATTTTGACTCTGATGCCATTAAGAAAGCCCACATAGAGAAGGATTTTATTGCTTTCTGCTCTTCGACACCAGGTAATGAGTATCTGTGTAAGACACCTCTATGAGCATTACCAATGCAGAAACTCACACCAATACATTAGGGAATGGATGTCTGTGTTAAAATTTTCATGAGACTTTTGAAGACTAATTCAAATCTTCCTATCAGTTACACCTTCAATTCTCCTTATCCATGGAGACTAAATAAATATACATTTATTTTAGGAAACTACCATGGTGCAAAATGATTTTTGTACTGTGAGGAATAAATAGATATGTCCACATGTTGACATCACTTAACATTTCAATTTGCCTACACATGTATTTATAGAAGAATATTTATAAAAGGGAAGAGGCAGAAAAGCAAACAAAGTATACTGAGTCCCTATGGTAAAGGTATTTTAACCAGAAGTGTGGAGTTTATGAAACAGAAAAAAAAAACTGAATGATTCTAAACTTAGATTTTGGATTATCAGTTCAGTTCAGTTCAGTCACTCAGTCGTGTCCAACTCTCTGCAACCCCATGAATCACAGCACACCAGGCCTCCCTGTCCATCAACAACTCCTGGAGTTCACTCAAACTCACGTCCATCAAGTCATTGATGCCATCCAGCCATCTCATCCTCTGTCATCCCCTTCTCCTCCTGCCCTCAATCCCTCCCAGCATCACTGAGTCATGAGGTGGCCAAAGTATTGGAGTTTCAGCTTTAGCATCATTCCTTGCGATGAACACCCAAGATTGATTTCCTTTAGAATGGGCTGGTTGGATCTCCTTGCAGTCCAAGGGACTCTCAAGAGTCTTCTCCAACACCACAGTTCAAAAGCATCAGTTCTTCAGTGCTCAGCTTTCTTCACAGTCCAACTCTCATATCCATACATGACTACTGGAAAAACCATAGCCTTGACAAGATGGACCTTAGTCGGCAAAGTAATGTCTCTGCTTTTCAATATGCTATCCAGGTTGGTCATAACTTTCCTTCCAAGGAGTAAGCATCTTTTAATTTCATGGCTGCAATCAGCATCTCCAGTGATTTTGGAGCCTCCCAAAACAAAATCTGACACTGTTTCCACTGTTTCCCCATCTATTTCCCATGAAGTGATGGGACCAGATATCATGATCTTCGTTTTCTGAATGTTGAGCTTTAAGCCAACATTTTCGCTCTCCTCTTTCACTTTCATCAGGAGGCTTTTTAGTTCCTCTTCACTTTCTGCCATAAGGGTGGTGTCATCTGCATATCTGAGGTTATTGATATTTCTCCCACAATCTTGATTCCAGCTTGGGCTTCTTCCAGTCCAGTGTTTCTCATGATGTACTCTGCATAGAAGTTAAATCACCAGGGTGACAATATACAGCCTTGACGTACTTCTTTTCCTATATGGAACCAGTCTGTTGTTCCATGTCCAGTTCTAACTGTTGCTTCCTGACCTGCATACAGGTGTTTCAAGAGGCAGGTTAGGTGGTCTGGTATGCCCATCTATTTCAAAATTTTCCACAGTTTATTGTGATCCACACAGTCAAAGGCTTTGGCATAGTCAATAAAGCAAAAATAGATATTTTTCTGAAACTCTCTTGCTTTTTCCATGATCCAGCGGATGTTGACAATTTGATCTCTGGTTCCTCTGCCTTTTCTAAAACCAGCTTGAACATCTGGAAGTTCACAGTTCACATATTGCTGAAGCCTGGCTTTGAGACGTTTTTGGATTATGAGTACTGCCAATTATATTCTGACTGTCACTTAGTACTTTGTAAATTAGTTCCAGTTATTTAGCTTATCTGGACTTTCTTTGAATTCCTCACTAATATATGTGAATGCAAATATCATTGTCATAAATCTGAAAACATTTTAGTAATACATATGGGATGTTAAGTAAGCATGACATAGAGTAAAGCACACTTTAAATTATTGCCATTATTAATGATGTTTTATGTTGTAGCTTAAATTAAAGCTTTTACCTTGAGTTACTTTCCATATCCAGGTTTAAATAAAAGTCATCCACTATCGTTTGGAATTTCTTGGGCATTAACATTCTCTGATTACTTCCAGCCTAAAGATTTGCTCTTGATCAGAGGGATGGTATGGGAGTGAGGAGGGAGGGGGGTTCAGGATGGGAAATATGTGTGTACCTGTGGTAGATTCATGTTGATGTATGGCAAAACCAATACAGTATTGTAAAGTAATTAACCTCAATTAAAATAAATAAATTTTAAAAAAGAAAATTTAAAAAACAAATAGTTTAACTTACAGATTTTTTCTTATAATGAGGTACCATCTCTCAGGAGACAGCATGCTTTTGCATTGTGTTGACCATATTTTGATATAGAAATCAATTTTTTTCAAAAATGAAAACAATGACACTAGGGGAAGCCTCCATACATTTATGATTTGAGTGTATTTAACAGACTTTAATACTAGATGCAGCTAGTAAAAAAAAAAAAAAAAAAGATCCCAGTCTTCCACAGAGATTTACCTCTACGTGTTATAACCTTTATGGGCCCCCTGGTTTCTTGATATCTATCTTGTTGATTTTTGTCTCGTTTCTTTCAGTTTCCTCACGCTCTTTTCCAGATGATTTGTGGAAACTCCAGTTCAGTTTCCTTGAGTTTCTATGAGTAAATCTAGCTTTATAGCCTCTGGTATTATTTTCAATTACATTGTAGTACTCTTATAAAGAAAAGTGACCATTCTCTAACTAATTTCACTAAGAACTTGAAGAGATATTGGCCTGCAATTCTCTCCCACCTAATTCCTTTAATTGAAACCATCTTCATTAAGACTGCTGTAGTTTTAGATAGGATTTTAATCTATTGCTCTTATGCATTTTATTACCATTTCTATTGGCTAAAATGTTTTGATAATTTTCCTATATGTTCCTTTGCATAATTTAAAAGTGGCTTTATAACTTATAAGTCCTACTATTTTGTATAACTATTCTTTTTTAATATACCTTTTCTATGAGAGTGTTTTGTCTTATGATTTTTCCCACTTAAATCTTTTTTAGGCATGGACTTCTTTTCTGTTGGTATCATTTTCATATTTAATTAGTAATTTATTTGTCTAAATGCTTTATCACCAATATTATTTGATTTTAATTAAATCACAAGGTAGATAAATTTAAAGAAATTTTATTAATATGAATTCCTTGTATAAACTGGGTACTACATTTGTATACTCTTCCAGATCCTTGTAATGCATATTACATCTAATATGCAAATGTATGTTGGGGGCAGAAATTATTACCCTACTTATTGCAGTCAAGGCCTGTGTTTCAGAGTGTATAATTAACTTAAATCAAGTCTGTCAGTGGCACTCTTGGGATCCACACTCTGGTATTTGTTCCTCAAGGCCCAGTCACTCCCTTCCATTCTATCCTGCCTTTCTCTCTTTCTCTACTATATTTGTGGTTCAAAGATTGTGCTGCATAACATCTGTACCATATACAGAATTCTTCATATGGCTTTAAAAACTGTCAAGTATCAGTGAAAATATACACAGTGAATGTTGAATGGAGTCACTTAAAGATGGCATACAGTCTGTAAGAAATAGCATAAACTCAACAGTCTGCTTTAGCTGGAACAGAAATCCTAGGATTCCATTTCAGTAGCCAAGTGAGAGAGCTTGCACAAAGTTTGAAATGTGTTTTCTTCGTAGATAATGTTTCCTGGAGACATCCCATATTGGGCTCTCTTTTTATTATTAAACTCATCAAAAATTTTCAAGAATATGCCTGGTCTTGTGACCTGGAGGAAATTTTCCGAAAGGTAGGTGCTAGATACTTCTGAAATGCTACCTCCCTATCTATTCTAACTGGCAACCTCTAAGAAGCAGCTCTGGATATGTTTTCTTGTAAAAATGTCCTTCTTTTCAAGTGAGTTTTGAGGTTTTCTTTGGTGAGTCAGCCAACCTGGAAGCCAGTTTCAAGCTATTATGATCTAGAAAACAACCCCTAGAAAAATAATCACTTATTTTAACATCCCTCTTTCCTGAATAGACAAATGAGTGGACTCTAATTTACTTGTGTCCAAAACTATTAGATTCAGTAGATTTTAAAAGCATGGTCAGTCCATCCTTTGACATGCATATTGCTGATTTGAATAGAGGCAAATTTTTTTGTTTTAATCATTTATTTTGCTACTATTTTTCCAATATAAGTGAAAATCCTTCCACTCGGGGCGGGGGATGGTGGTGGGAAATCTATAGAACTTATTTTCCTTTTAGGTTCGATTTTCATTTGAGCTGCCAGATGGTAAGGTACAGATGCCCACCGCTGAAAGAGTGACTTTGACAAGATGTTTCTACCTCTTTCCAGGATATTAAGGTAAGTAAGTTGAAAGGACAGATGTATGTGTGTTAGGGGTGGGGCAAAATTGGGGGACGAGTGCTGAACTACCCTCCTAGTGAAGATCTCAAGGTCTAGTATAATAAACAGGGGATAATGGAAGGATAACAAAAGCCTTTCTGCTGGTTAGTACAGGGCACACTGCACTTCCCTCAAGGTTCTGCAGAGGTAGATGGCCATTTTAATGGCTAGTTTATATAGATTGAGATTTGGCCAGAAGATGATGAAAGCTCAGTTTTAGACATTCCTCCCCTTTGCCTCAGCAGGGCAATATTGAGACATAACATGGGCTCTTCATTCTTAGGAGTGTGTGTAACCACTTGATGGAGTCATTTTATTATTTGTATTTATTTTAGCAGAATTCTTTTCTAACACTTGTTTTATTTTCTCTTCCTTTTCCATAGGAAGCCAGGAGTTGTGTCATTCTCTAACTGTTTTAGAATCCTGTTGGCAGAAAACAGACATTTCTTTAAACATTTCAATAAATTTGAAATAGAAATGAAAGGTCATCAGTTTCCTTTTTACCACTCTGAGAAGATAGGGAGGTGGAATTTGAAGAAAGTAATGGATTTGAAGTCTTCAGATTTCATAAGAATTGAACTTGCTACTCACACCATTCTTTCTAGAAAACATTTGCTAGATTTTCTGCTTTAGGGATACAGATATAAATTACAGTAGGTACCTGATCTCAACGAGTTTTGAGCTCAACAAGAGATAAACAGAGAAGGTAATGTGATAAGTAACTTATCCAAAATCTCAGAGTTTATCACTGACAAAGTCATGACTACTGTTTACACAATTCTAGCCCTTCCTTAAGGCATTTCATAACACAAAATAATTGTGTATCTAGGTACCTAGTAGTTTACAGTCTCATTGAGAAGACAAGACAGTCAATAAACATGAAACAAGATAGTGCATGACACCTTGAGATGTATGCAAAAGTATTCCTATGATTTTGGTGTAAGATTTTCAGTTAGCAAGGTTATACCCAGAAATGACTGGAAAAACTACTCTTTCACTTGCAAATATGAGCCTTTTCTAATCCTAACCCATTAAAAGTGAAGATGAATTTCTGACCATTTGTTGTTTTATTTGGACTTGTCAAATATATACTTACTGGGATTTTTTTTCTAATGTTTTATTAGTATATATTATATATATATATATATATATATATACATATATATATATATATATATATATATATATATATATATATATATATATATACACACACACACACATACATACATACACACACATATATATAAAGTATAGTTGACTTACAATGTCCTGTCAGTTTCAGGTGTACAGCAAAATTAATCGGTTATACACATAATATATCTACTCTTTTTAGATTATTTTCCCACATAGGTTATTACAGAATATTGAATAGAGTTCCCTGTGCTATAAAAAGGTTTTTATTAATTATCTATTTTGTGTATAGTTGTATATATGTTAATCTCAATCTCCTAATTTTCCCTCCCCACTGCCTGCTTTTGGTAACCATAAGTTTAATTTCTGCATCTGTTTCTGTTTCATAAAAAAATTTGTACCACTTTCTTTCAATTCCAAATATAAGTGATATCACATGATATTTGTCTTTCTTATCTGACTTATTTCTGTAGTATGATTTGCAGCAACATGGATGGACCTAGAACTTCTGAGCTTTTAAAAATCTTCAAAGTTGAGCATGTCACTTTTTTTTTTTTCTTTTTTTTCACTAACTGAATCTATCTCTTTTGTATTATCACAGGATCATTGTACTACATCATGACAGTGCTTCTATGGTCAGTCTTTGTTCAGAATATAACAAAAAGGGGAACTGTTACTTTCAATAAAAATTAAATGTTAAGGAAACTAGGCAGTAAAAGAAAAGCATGAAATGAAAACAAGCATTCAGAACTTATTTCCAATAAATGTTTAAAATGACAGGGAGACAGAGAGATGATATTGCCATTAATAGCACAGTTAAAAAGGAAGCAAAAGTTATTCTGATAATCCTTATCCTGAAATGAAATGGGATTTGTTAGTTTTAAGTCCTTTAAACACTGAGATATCTGAGAGAGAAGAACAAAGAAAACAAGGTATAGGGGACTGAGGAAAGGGAAAACAAAAACAAAAACAAAAACAAGAGGTGCCAACATAGGTCAGAAAATGTATTCATTTTGATTTTTTTCTTCCAAAGTGAATAAACATTTCTTCCCAAAGGATTGGGAAATTCATTTGCTGACTAAAGGGGATTTCCCGACAGTGAACCCGGAAGTTCTGAACAAGAATTTCTCAATCTGTGGTTAGAAGTCCCAGCCCCCGGTACTAAGGAAATGCCCAGTAACTTTCATTTTCGAGATTGTGCTCCTACAAGGCAGTAGGAAGATACTAAGCCTATTATCTATGGCTGGTGAGTAGGGGTCTTTTTCCTAGCTAGGGGTCAGACACTGGAGTCTTAGAAAACACTTTATTAATTGCTCCGTGACAGACAGAAATATACAAAAGGGAAGTGAGCCTTTTCTGTGAACGTTACATTCTTCCTGTTAGTTCTGTGTAGCTTAAACTGGGAACTCTGCCTCAGAGACTGAAGGAGGGTATGATCTCCAGATAGCCCAGAGCCAGGAAGCAGTTAATTCTGTTTTTACAGCTTCTGATAATCAAAATGAGGGGTGGGCAAAGACAAATACAGTCCATTTTTATATGTGAGAAAACTGAAAATTCTTTAACACTTTATTATATCTTCTAGGCTTCTTCTTGATTCCATAAAACTCTCTCCATGATCAGATAAGTGATCAGATAAGATTATTTCCCCTTCCCTAAGTGAGTCTTTGAATTTCCACCTTCCCTTGTCATCTTCTATATTGAATTACGATCTTGGTCTTTATTAAGTGAATCCATGTTTTTCCTCATTTCTAGCTCTGGTGCTAACTACTCTAGCACACTATTTCTTGGACTGTTATCACAGTTTTTAACTAGTCTCCTTCTCTCCAGAATTTAATCTTCCAATCCATTTGCATATTGCTTTCAGGTCACATATCTTACACACAGAAGCTGGAGAGCGTAAGAAATGAGGTCTATTTATGCAGCTATTATTTATGTTATTTATGCAGCTAATATTCAAGTATTTTAAATCATTTCTTTGCTTCATTTTCTTCATTTGAAAAGGAAGAGGTTCAATTAAATCAATGATTTCTAAACTTTACAATAAATCTAAATAATCTATAGACATTAACACATTTAGATTATTTCCCCCTCCCTAACCTTGAATTACTCAATCATGAATAGGCTGTAATTTATAATCTTTTAACGATCTACAAATGATTCTTATGTATCTGCATTAGGTTTGTCTGCAGATTAGCATTGTTAGGAAAGAATAGATCATTATCTTTCAGTTCTTATGCTCTAGATATCTAAACTTAGATTTTCTTACTCAGTTAATTGCAATGATCCTTACTACCATTAAAACAAACAAACAAAATAAATGTCTGAACTTGTCAGGGAGGTTTTCATACCTTTCAGACTATATTACTATTTATTCACCCTTCCATTAATCTCTCTAAAGCAAGATTTCAGTTTCCTTAAAAAATGTTTATTGCATTCACCCCACTCATACTTTCTTGCTACTGTGTTTATTTCTTTCATTTTCCCTTTTGTGTAATTATTTCCAGGTTTCTGTCTCATTTCACATGTTTAATTTAAGCTCCTAAAATGTGATAATTGACTGTTTTCTAGTATGTTCTTAGTGTCTTCTTCAGGATACTGATACAGCATTTGTCTGGGAAGTAGTATTTTAAATTCACACTCATGGCTGCATCTTTAGCTAGGCAGGATGACTTCACTGGTTATTGAACTGGAATCAGGACATCATTAAATAACAGACATGAGAAACTGAAAAGCAGTCGACAAAAACTAGTAGAGTGATTCAATATACTAATGAGTTTTGTTGCCATTGTTAACTAGTTAACAACTATAAGGGGAAAAAAATGCTACCTTAGGTTGAAACAAGTTTCTCTGGGAGCATATAGCTCTGACACTCGGTCTAGTTTTAAGCATTAGGGAGAATTTCCAAAAGGAAATGGCATGTCATTTGAGACTTGAAGATAAAAAGAAAGGAATGAGGAATGTTGGGTGTGAGAAACTGTGCATAACTTTCTAGAACCTGAATGAAGAGCAAAGTGTTCAAAATGTAATGAGCAAGATGGGTATGGTAGCAGAGGATGAGGCTGAACAAGAAGACCTAGATTACAATAAACTGAGACATTTCACGGGGAAGTCAATGGCGACTCATTCCAGTATTCTTGCCTGGAAAATCCCATGAGTGGAAGAGCCTGATAGGCTACAGTCCATGGGGTCGCTAAGAGTTGGACAGGACTGAGCGACTTCACTTTCACTCTTCACTTTCATGCACTGGAGAAGGACATGGCAACCCACTCCAGTGTTCTTGCCTGGAGAATCCCAGGGACGGAAGAACCTGGTGGGCTGCCATCTATGGGGTTGAAACAGAGTCAAACACGACTGAAGTGACTTAGCAGTAGCAGCAGCAGAGACATTTCACAGTGAAATCTATTCAAATGTTCTTTAGAACTGTGACTCTGCTTCATTGTGAAGAACTGATTAGAAAGGTCCAAGAGTAGACTTATCTGATTCTTAGAGTAATTAAAAAAGAAAAGATATTGGTCTGAACTGGAGTACTGAACTATTAGAAAAGGAAAAGCAGTCAGATTCTGCAAATATTTAGTATATAAAATCAATACAGTTTGATGTGAGATGGAAAATAAGATATAGATAGTAGAAGAGGTTCAATATCACCAGTTTTTACTGATTTGGTATAATTGACTATAAGATATCATTTACTAGTATGTATAGGGAATGAAGCAGGTGATGAAAAACTAACAGTTCAGCTTTTAAAAGTTGAGTTTAAGAGTTTGTGGTATGCAGAGAAAAAATGACTATATGAGCCTTAATATTGAGATCCATCTTTGGGCTGGTCTATAAATTCATAAATTATTTATTTGAATAATTAATTTATTATTTAAAGCTAATAATTGAAGCCATGAGTACATGTAGATAATAAGCGGATATAATGCCAAAGTTATAAAAAAAACTTTAATTGTTTACCGTATTTCTCCTAGTACCACTCATTCAGTCATCATTCAACTTTGTTGAGGGCAGAAATAAATTAAAAAGAATCCCAGAATCCCATCAGAGTAAACATCTCATACATTAATTGTATGTTGTTTGTAATTCTTCAAATTCTCTGTTGTGACATGTGTCTGCTGTACTCTAAAACCAATGTTTCTGTGACTTTTTCTGAGAAGCAGCCTTTTGTGCCCTCACCTGAAGAAATTTGTCCAGTCTTTTCCGAGTCCCTGATTACTTTCTGTTCCCTTAAATACCTCTTTACCAAGTTCGATCCTGGATTGGGAAGATCCCCTGGAGAAGGGAAAGGCTACCCAGTCCAGTATTCTGGCCTGGAGAATTCCATGTACTATACAGTCCATGAGGTCGCAAAGAGTCGGACACTGGACAGGACTGAGTGACTTTCACTTTCACTTTCCCAAGTATCATGTAAAGTAGTTTGATGATTTAAGAGTGATAATTCTGGATTCTGAACCTCTGAGTTTGAATCTCCCTCTGCCCTCTTACTAACGTGGCATACTCTTCACACAATTTTGGTCAAATATTTAACTAACTGCTCTGTGCTTGTTTCTTTTACTATATAATAGAAATTTTAATATATCTATTACATGAAATTTTTATTAACTTTGAGAAGATTCATATGAAGCACTTGAGACCAATGGGACTTAATGAACATCAGTTGTACTTACTGAAGCTGCGCTATGATTATGGCATAAGAAGAGAAATGTGATCCAGCATTTTATTTAAATGATCTGTAAAATAGGGAAAGTATTAACTATCTCTTTGGATGATTGTGAGTCTCTATCATATTAATATTTATAAATTACTTAGTATACTTGTAAATAATATTTTATATTGTTTTATACTTATCTTTTAAGAGATGTTAGCTATTATTAAATGAACAGATATTAGGAAACATTTTATTCATGTTTGTTAATTTCCATGTTTTTTTCTCATAAAAGTTGTCCAATATACATTTATTGAAAGACTTCTTGAAGCTAACATAAATAATGAGGCTGATGCTTCTGGGCCAAAGTTCTGGTTCAATGTCTTGGTGAATTTTTTTAGACTATGTCATTTTGTGTCAAGGCTATCTTTATTTCTAGATGGACTGTATAACTCTCTTGTAGGTTTAATTAAGGATTGGTGAGATATCCTGTCTTCCCATACACTACATGTTCAAATAATATCTATGGTGTTACAACAAAATTTTTAGTAATTTGAATTCTTTATTTCCCCACAAAAATTCAAATTATCCCGGACAGTAATAAATTAACCTGGTGTCAGGCTGATCTATAATATTGAAAGATCAACCACCAGATTGTTTTCAATTCTGAGTTTTTTGAGACAAGATCAAGTTGAAGCTTTGTATTTCTAACAGAAGACAAACACAACAAAAACCCACTTAAGACGTTGGAATCTTTGGGCAAAGAACTCATTTCTGGCCTTTTGGATGACTTTGTGGAAAAAAATGTCCTGAAATTGGAGGAAGAGGAGAAGAAAAAAATTTATGATGCCAAACTTCAAGACAAAGCCCGGGTCTTGGTTGATTCTATACGACAGAAAAACCAAGAGGCAGGTCAAGTCTTTGTTCAAACTTTCCTAAACATAGACAAAAATTCCACCAATATAAAAGGTAAGACTGGAATTCTTTACAAGGGATATCTTAATTTTTTTTAGAATCTACTTCACTCTAAGGCTGTTCCACTGTCTTCTATAGTTCCCTCATCTTTCTATTACTAGTGTATAATTTTCATTAAATCTATCATTGCCCTTTTAGAGGCCACTTTGTCACTTGTGGGAGGGCATCCAATTTCCAATTAGCTGAGAAGCTGAGTCTTCTAAACAGGAGGTTGTTCATTGAGATAGCTACAAAGACTTTATAATAAGGAATATCTGAACCTGAACTTAGGTTTCTGTCACATTGGACACTATGTGTCTTCATTCAAGTTTTTTATCCTTCATAAACATCAATATGAGCATCCGTGAAATGGGAACAATTTCACTAACTTTGTCACAGATTTTGTAAGGCCAGGAACATAGTGGCAGGTATGGGCTGACAATTCCTAATATTTTAGCTCCCATCTGGAATTTTCCTCTGAGCTCCAGATGTGATTGTTCCATTGACTTCACAAAGCTAAGATATGAAAAATGAAATACTTAATTCTCCCTATCAAATCTGTTCCACTTCTATCCCCTATCTCATTAAATAAGACTACAATCCACTGAGTTTCTTAATCCAGCTCACTTCTTTTTTTCACCAATGAATAATAGCTCCTAGCAGAGTACCAAGGATATACCATATATATAAAGCATATTATAAGACATATAATAAAAGTTGGATGCATCCATGTAATAAATAGTAATTATCATAATTATTCTCTAGCTTATAATGTTTATACCTTTAGAAGGCTTATGTATTCCTGTGAGTTTACAAAATATGATTAGGTGAATGCCTATAAAGTGTCCAATATCTTAACCTCTTTCAAAACTTCACTTTAATTAAATTCTAAATATCACTAGAGTCTAAATATCCTCAGGACCAAGTTCACCAGTGATGGACTCAATTTGGTATAATTTAATCTGAAATTCCAGCCCAGAATACTGGAACTTATTAATAATAGTAAGCTGTAACAAATGAAATGCCACACTATTGTAGAGACCTCACTACAGCAACTAAGTATTTTTAATAAGCCCTTCCCTGGTGGCTCAGAGGTTAAAGCATTTGCCTGCAATGCGGGAGACCTGGGTTTGATCGCTGGGTCAGGAAGATCCCCTGGAGATGGAAATGGCAACCCACTCCAGTATTCTTGCCTGGAGAATCCCATGGACGGAGGAGCCTGGTGGGCTACAGTCCACGGGGTCACAAAGAGTTGGACGCGACTGAGCGACTTAACTTTTCTCTATGTAGAAGGGACGCTACCACCAGCAAGAAGTACATACTAGTCTAATAGATATCCAAGATGTTATCATTCATATTTAAGTTGGTCCTTGTGCAAGTTTATTACTTTCTCTTAAACTGGGGTGGGATAAAAATGATTTGGATTTAGAAAAAAAAATCAGAGAGCAGACTTGTAATTTCCAAAGGGGAGAGGTGTGGGAGAGGGATTGACTGGGATTTTGGAGTTAGTAGATGCAAACAATTACATATAGAATGGATAAACAAGGACCTACTGTACAGCACAGGGAACTATACTCAATATCCTGTAATAAGCCAGGATGGAAAAGAATAGAAAATATAAGATAAAATAAGACAACACAAAATTAGAGATAATTCAAAAAATAGGAATCAGCGTTGAAGTAATGGGAACTTCAAAATGATTTTAGCGTCCCAGAAACGAGAATGAATCTTAAATTGAAATAACCTGTCAGCAGAATCCATGGCAGGCAGGAGGCAGGTGCAGATCCTTTCATGAAGTATCCAGTAGTCCCCTGAGTTCTATCTGTACATGGAACCTCCAGAAGAGTCCTAGGACACCTAGAGTACCCTGGTCTAGGAGGTCAGGAAGCTGGGTAAGTTGGGCAATTAGAATGTGCAATATTAGAATATTAGGCCTTTGGGGCATGGAGGATTCTTAGCATAGTATTGAGGAAATGGGGTGAGAGATAGGAAGAATCCAAGCTATTTGTTTTAACAAATAGGTCTACACTTGCCTCCCGCCTGCCAGCAACTCTTCTGATAGGATACGTTATTTCAGTTGAAGATTTGTTCTGGATCCTGCAATTGCTAAAATCATCTTGAAGTTCCCATTACTTCAATTCTGATTTCCATTTGTTGAATTATCTCCTATTTTGTTTTATTTTATTTTATCTTAATCTGCCTGCAATGCAGTAGACCTGGGCTTGATCCCTGGATCAGGAAAATCCCCTGGAGAAGAGAATGGCTACCTACTCCAATTTTCTTTCCTGGAGAATTCCATGGACAGAAGAGCCTTGTGGGCTACAGTCCATGGGGTAGTAAAGAGTTGGACACAACTGAGTGACTAACACTTTCACTTTCACACAGACTGAGTGAGTGAGTGAAGTTGCTCAGTCGTGTCCGACTCTGCGACCCCGTGGACTGTAACCTACCAGGCTCCTCCGTCCATGAGATTCTCCAGGCAAGAATACTGGAGTGGGTTGCCATTTCCTTCTCCAGGGGATCTTGCTGATCCCAGGTCTCCCACTTTGCAGGCAGATGCTTTAACCTCTGAGCCACCAGGGAAGCCCTCACACAGACTATTTACCAATAACTGCTATTTAGTCAGGAAGATAATTATTCAAATTCTTACCATTCCAAGGGAAGTGGCCTTGTCTTATC
The DNA here is from genome assembly GCF_032405125.1 of Capricornis sumatraensis. Taxonomy (NCBI): domain Eukaryota; kingdom Metazoa; phylum Chordata; class Mammalia; order Artiodactyla; family Bovidae; genus Capricornis; species Capricornis sumatraensis. The sequence continues at coordinate 5,360,750 of NC_091084.1, forward strand.
TAGTATCAGTATCTTTATTTTTGTTTCAGTTTAAGAGACTTCCTGAGCACACCATTAGATAACAGATAAAACCGAGATATTAAAATGTTTTATATAAACTCCTAATTTTCTTTTTTTTTTTTTTTTTTTTGCTATTCTGTCAGGCCCATGGGCACTCCCTTTGGACAGCAGGCTACACTATAGTTATTATGCTGTATTGAAATGATTCATGCTAATTTTACTATTAGATATAAGAAAGTCTAATTTTCAGTTTTATTTGTAAATGCTGCATCTATATGTAGACATGGCCATTAGGAGATGGCATTTGTTAAATTTAAGAGTACACCAGACCTGTAAATTACTTGAAAACAGGAGACTTTCAATGACAAAACATGCGTTCTGACCAGAGACTATCCCAGGACCCCAAATATCTTCACATTGGCAGAATCTTATGAAATATGTAGATATGTTCATATAATCTATGAAAATAAATGTTCAGAGAGTTTGGTACCCTTTAAGACTTACCATTTGCTGCCTCTCCAGAGCTTAGATTTTTAGCATACTTTTTAGAAAGACATTTATAAAAATATTATTTAAAAAGTAATGGAAAAAAAATGAAAATAATTATAAAAGATGATATTGGCTTTCTAATGTAAATTAAATTAATAAGAAAAATTTGATTAGTCCATGTATATGAACATAGAGGTTTATTCCTTTCATAGACAAAAACCTTGTTATATTAGTTCTTGATAAACTTCTCTTTAGGTTTTTGCTTATGAAGACTCTCTTCCTTCCCTCTAAAAGGAAGGGTTTTGGACTTTCCCAGTCTCTTACACAATCTTAGTCAAATGAGGCCAACCAGTTTCAGAAAATATTACGTTTCTCAAGGGATAAGGCAGAATGAGTCAGAAACAAATGTTTCCAAAAGGAAGAAGTTATTTCCTCCATATGGGCTGAAAACCCAGTTGTAGTTATTCAGCATTTGGAGGCAGACATTCAGAGTATGTAGAATGTAGAATCTCTGGCAAATTTGCCCTTTTGACACTGAGTACAGTACTATGGTTAATAGACAGCATTTCTTTTTTAAATAGTTGAATTCACAGCTTGATGAGGAAACCTTGAGGCTCACTTTCTCTGGAAAGCTAAAGAATTCATGCTGAGGTTGAAAAAAAAAAAAATACCTGGGTGATACAAGATTCAGGATTCCTTTAAGTATTTGGGGGTGTACATGTCTATATTTGTTGTGTAAATTAGGAATGGACTTGAGATATTGGACTTAGCTTTTATGTGCATAAATTGTGTCTAGTAACACCTAAAAATGATAATATTTTTGATATGTTAATTTTTAAATTAATTGATACTATTTTTATTTAAAATGGGCATTAGAAAATTTTAAAATGCACATGTGATTCAATTATACTTATAATAGATAACACTGATGAATATTTAGTCAATGTGCTCTTGCTCAGTGACAACAGAAAGTCCACGTAGATAATTAATAACTGAGAATAAAACTATTTGAAAAATAGAATTGTTTTGTTCAGTAAGGAACAAAGTTATTTGATCCCAAATCATCAAGGTTATTTTTTTCACAATATCAGAATATGTTATTGCATTTGTTAGTAGCTCTGCTCTTACTACCAAGTATTTCTCCCTTCTTTCCCAGTGATAATACATCTATCTCCTATGACCAAATGTGTTAAAACCTTTTTCCCAGACTGTCCCCTCTCTGTCAGTCTTCTTGGGTGATAACTGGGTCACAGGGACACATATCACCAATTATATCATGTGATGTATCTGCAGCTCCTGAGGAAACTGTGGCTGGACCAGATGAGTCAGCAGGATCTGCAGCTACCCTCAAGCTTTGCCCTCATGAAGAATTCCTGAAACTGTGTAAAGAAAGGGCTGGAGAGGTGCTGTGTTCTGTACATGAAAGGGAGGAAAAGCAGCAACTTCTTTCACTAATTACATAATTTCTTAAAGTGATAGTTACAGAACAGCAGGGTGGGGACAGTGGTAATCTTGTTTATAAATACTTGGAGCAGGAGGAAATCACATGGCCTCACACAAATTCTAGTTCTATTTCCCTATGATAAAATATGTCTGTCATTTTTTTCATTTATTTGTTGTCAAATATATTTTGGATTTATTAGAATTTTAGCTGTAGTCATAGAATCAAAATATTTATGAAATAACATGGCTGAGTAATAATTAGTTACATTCTAGTTAAAAAAATGTTAACATCTGCAAAACATAATGTTAGTGTTAAAAATAGAGTCAAAATAATGTTTCCTAAGGCAAATAAACTTTGGTGTATTTATTTTTAGCTGGAGTCAATGGCAAATATCTCCTAGTTTTTACAAAATTTGACTTGAATCTTGAATGTTAAGAAAGATTTGACTAGGTGTAAAGGAAAGACAAGAAGGAGAGGGTAGGAGTTGTTCTAGTCTCTTCAAGATTCTTGAGTAACCATCACAAATATGTTTGGATCCTGTTCTGGGCTTTTCAAAGAGAATTCACTTCCAATTTGTACTTTTTTCTATTGTCAATTTAATCCATTAGTAAGAGAGAGGAAGGCCAGTATCTTCTGGTACAGGATAGGAGAGGGGGCAACTATGCAAGCCCTTAGTAGCAACAGTGATTGGTAAATGAAGGTTTAAGAGAGACTAAGGTAAATCAAACTCATTGCATATCAATTTGTTGCAGATATATCCAATAAAAGAGAGAAAGGACCGCACTCGTCTGGCTCTCATCATATGCAATACAGAGTTTGATCATCTGCCTCCCAGGAATGGGGCTGACCTTGACATTCTTGGAATGAAGCAGCTGCTTGAGGGTCTTGGCTACACTGTGGAAGTGGAAGAGAAACTCACAGCCAGAGTGAGGATCCCTCACCCACCCTGATACACACATATTCAACACATATCCTCCTACTAACAAGGGAACTTTATAATACTAAGCAAATGCTTTAACAATCATGGGTCTCATTTATGTGCATGTGTGTATCTAAATGTGTGAATGTGTGTTGTAAAGTAAATATTAAGATAGGTGAAATCTGTGTCTCTTTAGAGTTTCAAATATCCTTAATTCCATAAAACCTGACAAAAAAACTGATGAGCATGTATGCCCACACAATTCTGAAGTGTGAAGATTGAGATTCAGCCCTAGTATTTCCCAGAAAATTCTGGAGTAAAGAATGCTAGCAGGAGTGAACTGCTATTTACAGCATTCATATAAATGCTGAATCCTGACTCTGGCAGGGGCTATGCTGGCATGGGGGATGGGTCAGTAAATGAGACAGAAGGGTCCCAGCTCACACTGATATAGGTTAACTTTCTGGGTGACACTGATATAGGTTAACTTTCTGGGTGGCAGGGAATGATCAAGCCTTAAGCAAAACAGAACATTTCAGAGATTTGATATATCTGTATGTCTTTAAGATTGAAAAGAAAGTGAAAAGGAAAAAGGAAACGAAATAATACATTGGTGAATGGGGAATAATAATGTTTGATTGTTTTACTGATAACATAATAAGTAATAATGTTTCAATCATGACCAAGAAAAACATCTTTGAGGAGATAATATGGGATCAGACACATGACTATCAGGGACAAGATAGCTCTAGAAAGATATGAATGAAATATATTCCAAGAAGGCATGACTACAAGTGAAAAGTCTGAACTGAATATGAAACTGTTACATGAAAAGTAGGAAAAGATCGGTGTAACCAGAGAAGGAGGAAGAAAGTCAGAAGGAGAAGTATGCTTATGTCAGAAGTTTTATTTTATTCTAAGTATGATGGGGAGTGTTTTAGAAGGAAAATGGTATGATACATTTATTATTCAAGTTTCTTATTAAGTAATGAGAGAAAGGAAAGAGTTGAAAGGGAAAGTATATAGTGACAATAAACAAATGTAAAATGTATTAAGAGGACAGGTTATATCAGGAGCAAAATTTGAATCCACTGATCCATTATAGAAACAAAAATAAAATTATCATTGAGCATCCACTATATAAAGGCACTGAGACTGGAATGTTACAGACCGACCTTATACTGATCATAATAAATTGGTCAGTTTAATTTTAATGCTTGTCTATTGAAGTAAGACTTTATGGTCTTTTCAGGACATGGAATCAGTGCTGTGGAAATTTGCTGCACGCGAAGAGCACAAATCCTCAGACAGTACATTCTTGGTATTCATGTCTCATGGCATCCTGGATGGGATCTGTGGGACTATGCACAGTGATGAGGAACCAGATGTATTACCTTATGACACCATCTTCCGGACATTCAACAACCGTAATTGCCTCAGTCTAAAGGACAAACCTAAAGTCATCATTGTCCAGGCCTGCAGAGGTGGTGAGTTGTGAGATGAAGAATCCAAAGTTCATAAAGATCATAAAGGTGTTGAAGTGCATGTTTTATTTCTAGGGGGAAGCAATCTTAAACTAAATTGAATTATTAGGAAATTCCATTTAGGGGGCTGGTCTCATGAGACTTGTTAGATGATAAATTTCTGATAAATTAGCTGATAAATCCAATCTAAAGTAAGTGATGAAGGAGATCACTAGAATCCTCAAAAAAATTAGACATAAATATTCTAACCTTGGAATGAAATCATTTAAATGATTTCTTTGCTTGTAAATGTTTTACAGACATTTTGATGTTCTCTGGCTTGAGAGGAACTTCATTTGAAAGTTGGAGTATTATATAATAGCAATGTATTTTTCTTTTTTTTCCTCAAAGATTATTGAAATGGAAATGAATTGGGAGATGAGAGAACTTGGGATTTCGGGGAAAATTTTTTTGTTTTCTTCTTTTTCTTTTTTCTGACTCCCAATTGTCATTTTAACTTTTAGAGCAGTTTTCAAAGATGAAAAATAGAAATAATTTAGCTATAAAATGATAAATATGCTCTGAGATTATGCAGATAAGGCTTTAACTCCTTTGTTATTCTCAGCAAAAGTATTCCTCCAATTTTACCCTGTTTTTACTATTAATTGGCACATTGCTCAATGACATAAGAAAGAGGCAGTGTTGGGTAGAGATGCACTCACATTTGTGTACTTGTGTGTGTACTTTTGTGTATAAAACTAGTTAGAATAAACATTGTAAAATAATGAAGTAATTGCAATAGTCACACTGAGGGAGACACACTGTGTGAAGAAAGTTGATGTCTCTACAGCAAATCGTGGGGAATTGTGGGTCAGTGACTCTCCAGAAGCCTTGGCAGACAGCTTTTCACAGTCACCCGAGAACCTGGAAGAGGATGCTGTTTACAAGACCCACGTGGAGAAGGACTTCATTGCTTTCTGTTCCTCAACTCCACGTATGTGTCTTTCAGTTGCAGACAGGGATTTGTGGGTCTAAGGCTATCTCTGAATGATTCCTAAAAAAAAAAAAAAAAAAAAGATGAGTAGCAATGATTTGATACAAATTTTAAATACTGTCAATATATTTTACTTTTTCTTCACTTTTAAAAATTTATTTTTATGATCTGTTTACTTTATAGCCTAACGTACAGTAACCATTAAAACAACCTAATACAAGATAATCCCTCTACTATCACACTGGCTACAAACAGATTATTGATTCAGTTTTCTTTTAAATCCATTTAACATTTTGAGTATAGTTTTTTTGGATCTAAGGACTGACTGCCCTTTCTTAAAAATTATCAATTCCAACTCATGTTCTCTATTATTTCTCATCGGGTGCTTTTTAGAGCAGCACCGTAAACATGCGCTAGCAAGTAGGTACATATCCTTTTAAAAGAAGAAGAAAATGATAAAATGGGGCTTATAACTAGTAAGGGAAGAGCATTTATTTCTTGAACTCTACATAATCATCTTGAGAGGCCTTATATCTGAGCATTTCTAACTTGACAATTTTAATCATTCATCACTTTATGTAGGCATAGTTAACATACAAAAAGCTGTACATGTTTAATGTATATAGTTTAATGAGTTAGGAGATAAGTATATATCACTATCTATACCACTATCTGTCACCACTATCTATACCAAAAGCATATTCCTCCCTTCCAAAAGTTTCATTAGATCTATTTTGTTCACTATATTATGTAAGACATCATGATTTATAATCTGTAAACAACCACCTGTATGAACATGGAAAAATTCTTCCTTCTGAACCTGTATTCTTTCCTTTGTAAAATAGGATAATTACAATCATCTCTCAAGCCTCTTTTAAAAGCCAGGTGGGTAAACATAAGTCACATAGTAGAGAGTCAGTCTCCAAAAGACAAAAGTCTATGAAATGAACTTCAGTTGTGATGATCTTGCTTCTTTAGTTGAACTTCTTTTGGAAAATGAGTTAATGGAAAGTTGTAAGTTCTTCCCCTAAATATGTCAAAATAATTCCCAAGATACATTTTTGTTTTAATAGTAAAAAAAAAAAAAAGGTAAAAAAAAAAAAATTATGAATACCACAGCCCAAGGCTTACCACTTCTTATCATCATAGATAATGTGTCCTGGAGAGACATCAAAAAAGGTTCTCTCTTCATTACACAACTCATCACATGCTTCCAAAAATATGCTTGGTGCTGTCATCTTGAGGAAGTATTTAGGAAGGTAAGTTCATCTTTTCTTTTCTAATCATATATTTGCTAAGGAAAACTTAAATATTATTTGCCTTTCAAGTGACAATAAAAGATTTTTTCAGGCACACAAAAGTAGAGTAGCACTTGGTTTCTGTAATCCAGCTATTTAATATATAATTTACAAAAAGACTACATTAATGCACCACAGAAGAACAAAATGCTACAACATATAAGCTTGTATCTTATGGGTTATAAATTCTTATAATTCAAAGAATGGAAAGTATATTGGATTAATTTTCACTGCTTAATTTAATATGTGTATATATATATATATATATAGTGGTCTACTTAGTAATGGGTTATATCTTTGTGACACAGGTGTAAGTGAGACACATGTGATATAAGGCTACCTAGAACTTACATTCTTATGAGAGAGATGGGTATTGAAAAACATTCCAAAAAACACATTGTGTGATGCAGGTGTGATAGGATCCATGAAGAGAAGGTCCTAGGAAATGTGAACAGCTTGCAAAGAATATCAATGACTTAGCAACTGAACAGCAAGGACGTTTGAAAGAGAACAGAATTGAAAAAATTCTTTGAATAGAGTGGCCCAGAAAGGAAGGCATGATACTCATTCCCCAACTCAGGACATCCCCTATTTCCTCCCTCCTTCCTAATTTATTTTTCTAAATAATTCTTACCACAACCCAAATAATATACGTTTGTTTGCTATCTTCATTTACTTACTTGAATGCATGCTCATGAAACCTGGGATTTATTCAATACTCAACATGCTAGTAGGTAGGAATTAATAGTCATTGAAGAAATAAATGCATGAATGTGTGAATAAATGTCCCTCCTGTTTTCAGTAAGAAAGTTTCTGGTATTATGAACATGGGAAACTGTGGTTATTTTTAAACCTAAACCATACAGAATAATAATACTCTGTGGGAAAATAAAAGGATATACCTTTCATGAATTGGAGAAAATTGTAATATAAAGTGAGTCAGAGTCTCAGTGAATAGGAACGTAGGAAGTTAAGTCCTATTGAAATAATAAGATTTAAAAATTACATTTTCAAGAGAATTCCTCAGAAATGATTAGAAATAGTGGATTAAAGTAAGTAGTATTTCACTGATAAATCTATGGGGAACAACAACAACAACAACAACAAAGGCCCAAAGATCAACTTAGTGGTGGGACTGTGAATCTTGCTCATCATTCAGACCTTAAGGACAAAACCCTGCAATATTAAATTGAAGAGTTAGACTTAATGGAGGTAGAAGATAGAGGATCTCTGAAGTTCAATTCTCATGAAAAAATACCAAGGAATAATTAATCATCAAATCTATAGATCAGAAATGGAAAGTAGAGAAAATGAAATTTGAAAATACTTAGTTTAGGCATAGGGCTTCCTTGATGGCTCAGAGGGTAAAGAATCTGATTGCAATGTAGGAGATCCAGGTTCCATCCCTGGGTCAGGAAGATCCCTCAGAGAAGGGAATAACACTTCCTGCATGCTCCCTTAGCAAATTCCATGGACAAAAATTTTGTGGGGCCACCAAGAGTCAGACATGACTGAGAGACTGAGGTATGTATTTTGAGATAAAGAGACTATTCTGACATTGGGTGTCATATCTAAGAGGTAGAATAGCAGCAACAAGGAGTTAAAATATCCAAGGGCTTGGTTCCATCAATCCTAGGAGCACCCTTCATTCAAAAAAAATTTTTTTTGGCTTATTTTTGCAAAATATTTTCTGAGATGCATAAGAGATATGTATCATCTAGAATCTCTTTTTGCTTTTAGGTACAACAATCATTTGAAAAACCAAATGTTAAAGCCCAGATGCCCACTGTTGAAAGGCTCTCTATGACAAGATATTTCTACCTCTTTCCTGGCAACTGAAAATAGTAAGTATCAAGAGATGTTGCTGGCAGGAAAAAGAAATAAGAGAGTGATATTAACAGTGAGGACTAAAGACAGCTCATTGCTTTAGTTGTGAATTAGTGAACTGGTGTTCCTTGTTTATGTAATTTGGTAATATGTTGTTATTTGTTTACTCTCTATATATGCATCTGGATCCCCCTCTCAAAGACAACAAAAAGAGTCCAAAATCGAGTACTGGATGCAATCACAAAAATGATAGAAAGATCTCTATATGCTTCCTAGGCAAACAATTCAATATCACAGTAATCCAAGTCTATCCTCCAATCACTAATACAAAAGAAGCTGAAGTTCAAGGGTACTATGATGATGTAAAAGGCCTTCTAGAACTAACACCAGAAAAAGATGTCATTTTCATCATAAGGGACTGTAATGCAAAAGTAGGAAGTCAAGAGATCCTTGGAGTAACAGGAAAATTTCACCTTTTAGCATAAAATGAAGCATGGCAAAGGCTAACAGAGTTTTGCCAAGGGAACACACTGGTCATAGAAAACACCCTCTTCCAGCAACACAAGAGACAACTCTACACATGAACATCATCAGAAGGTCAATACCAAAATCAGACTGATTATATTCTTTGCAGCCAAAGGTAGAGAAGCTCTATACATCCGCAAAAACAAGACTAGGATTTGACTGTAGCTCAGATCATGAGCCTCTTATTTCAAAATTCAGAGTTAAACTGAAGAAAGTAGAGAAAACCACTATACCATTCAGGTATGACCTAAATATACCATGTTCATGGATTGAAAGAATAAATATAGTGAAAATGAGCATACTACCTGAAGTAATCTACAGATTCAATGCAATCCCTATCAAGCTACCAATGGTATTTTTCACAGAAATAGAACAAATAATGTCACAGTTTGTATGGAAACAACAAGAAACTTCAAGTAGCCAAAGCAATCTTGAGAAAAAAGAATGGAACTGGAGGAATCAAAGTGCTTGACTTCATACTATACTACAAAGCTACAGGCATCAAGACAGTATGGTACTGGCACAAAGTCAGAAATATAGATCACTAGAACAAAATAGAAATCCCAGAGATTAATCCACCTATTGTGAACACCTTATCTTTGATAAAGGAGGCAAAAATATGCAATTGAGAAAAGACAATCTCTTTAACAAGTGGTTCTGGGAAAACTGACCAACCACATGTAAAAGAATGAAACTAGGACACTTGCTAACACCATACATAAAAATAAACTCAAAATGGATTAAAGATCTAAATGTAAGACCAGAAACTATAAAACTCTTAGAGTAAAACATAGGCAGAACACTCTCTGACAAAATCACATCAAGATCCTCTATGATTCACCTCCAAGCATAATGGAGATAAAAATAAAAATAAACAAATGGGACCTAAATAAACTTAAAAGCTTTTGCATAATAAAGGAAGCTATAAGCAAGTGAAAAGGTAGCCATCAGAGTGGGAGAAAATAATAGCAAATGAAGCAACTGACAAAGAATTAACCCCCAAAATATATAAGCAGCACATGAAGCTCAATACCAAAAAAATAAACGACCCAATCAAAAAATGGGCCAAAGAACTAAACAGACATTTCTCCAAAGAAGCCATGCAGATGGCTAAAAAGCACATGAAAAGATGCTCAACATAACTTATTATCAGAGAAATGCAAATCAAAACCACAATGAAGTATCATCTTGCATCAGTCAGAATGGCCATCATCAAAAGCCTACAATCAATAAACGCTGGAGAGGATGTGGAGAAAAGGGAACCCTCTTACACTGTTAGTGGGAATGCAAACTAGTGCAGCCACTATGGAGAACATTGTCGAGATTCCTTAAAAAAAACTGGAATAGAAGTTCCATATGACTCAGCAATCTCACTTTTGGACTTACGCACCGAGGAAATCATAATTGAAACAGACATGTCCCAATGTTCCTTTCAGCACTCTTTACAAAAACTAAGACATGGAAGTAACCTAGATGTCCATTGGGAGACAAATGGATAAGTAAGTTGTGGTACATGTGCACAGTGGAATATTAATCAACTATAATATATATATATATATATATATATATATATAAAGGACGCATTTGAATCAGTTCTAATGAGGTGGATGAGGCTGGATCCTATTATACAGAGTGAAGTAAGTCAGAAAGAGAAACACCAATACAGTATGTTAATGCAGATAAATGGAATTTATAAATATGGTAGTGATGACCCTAGAGGCAAGACCGCAAAAGAGACACAGTTGTAAAGAACTGATATTTGGCCTCTGTAGGAGTAGGCAAGGGTGGGACGATATGAGAGAATAGAATTGAAACATGTACATTACCATAAGTAAAAAGGATGACCAGTGTAAGTTCAATACATGAAGAAGAGCACTTAAAGCTCAAGCCCCAGGGTGGGGTGGGGAGGGAAGGGATGGGGTGGGGAGGGAAGTGAGAGGGTGGTTCAAGATCGGGGGACATTTGTACACCCGTGGCTGATTCATCTTAATGTATGGCAAAAACCACCACAATATTGCAAAGTAATTAGCCTCCAATTAAAATAAATAAATAAATAAAGTTTAAAAAATATTATATTTTATTGTAAACTTGATCTCAATGCTATAAATATTTACCTACCATCTTCTACTCCTGGTTTCTGACACTCTGGTTACATAAGCCCATGGATACTTTAGCAGAATAACTTTTAGTTTCTAATTAGCCCTATGGAACCACATTTGGGGATTGAATTATTTGTTTGACTAGTATTTAATCAAGCACTTACCATGTTCCTAGTTCTATTATAGATGCTTAGAATATACCAGTGAACAAGATAAATGGGATCCTTGCTCTCAGAAAGCTCTTACTCTAGTGAGTGCAGATAGAATCTAAATACACAAGCAAGTAGATATATGTCAGAGAGTAGCATGAGCTAAGGGAAAATAAGTAAATAAAAAAGGCTAAAGAGACACAAAAAGATAGATGCTGTACTGTTATAGATAGATCACTTTGAAAAGTCTGGTTTGAAGTGATGAAATTATTTGAAATCAGAATGAATAGAGTAGGGGGTGAACCTCATGTTTCTATGTGGAAAATGCATCCCAACAGCAGAAACAGGAAGCAAGCTCCTGAGGCAAATGTGTGCTTAAACTGGTTAGATGCTGATAAAAGACAGCTGACTAGAGAACATGAGTGGGAGAAATGGCAGAGTGAAAATCAGGAAAATGGTATAATCTCACTCAGACTTTACAAAGATCACTCTAATTGCTTATTGGTAAATAGCTACAAAAGTCACCAATAGAAAGTAGAGGAAATGGCAAAAGTATATGGAAGAAAATAAGGAAAAAAAAATCACAGTAAGGATTAAATTGAAGACTTCCAGGGATTACTATATTGATTTTCTCTTCTTTTTCTCTTCTCCAGAAAATCACAGGAAATCCAACCGTTTATCAGCTTCAGGAAGCATTTTTATCAGCACAGCATCCATGTTTAACCTTTTATCTTTCAATTAAAGTGAAAACAAATGAACTGTTCTTTGGGGTCCTCTAAGAAAGAATAGAATTTCAATTAAAATGATGGATGGATGGAAATAAAGTGGAAGAAGCAAACTGGATTTTCTAGTTTTATTGCATATAATAACTGCACTTTACTGAGTAAAGAGAACTAGTCATGACCTGCTCTCAGCAGCAGGGTTAAAGGGGATGGTGCCCATGTGGAGACAAGGACCACAAACTGGGTCACCTCATCCTTTGATCACTCATCAAACCTTTCAACTAGAATGATTTGGAAGATTTTTTCTAATTTATTATTTGACCAACGTCATAGGTCAAGTTCATTTTTTTTTTTTTTCAGAAAGTTATTATGGTACTTCTGTATATTTCTTCTCATCCATAAATTAATTTGCTTTCTTGTTGATGATTTTTCTCTCCAGATTTCCAAGCTTCAGGAAAATTTTGTTATTTAGGAAACACTTGGTAATTGTATAAAATAAATTGGGCTTTTGATTTAAGATGGTATAACTGGGTGTGCTTATATAGAAAAACAGACATTATTAGATAAAAAACATATAAGAGTGTGGGAAATGTCAGCAATGGGAAATAAAATGTTAAAATTTCTGGAAAGTGAATGTCAGTAGAGGAATTTTGGCAACATGGCCATCTGAGCTACAGACTAAGGAGATGTACTATTTCAATTATATACATGCAGAATGCTGAATAGATATATCAGTACATGCTGAACTGCATTATAAATAAAATGATTATCTAGATATCAAATACTATGATGATAAGTAATATTTGTTATAATTTGTCAGAATTATTTGAAAGATTTTGATTATTATAAGGGATATTGTATATTTAAGTCACTACTTTAATCCTCACAACCACCTTTATGAAGTAATAAGTATTAATATTTCTATTTTATAAATAATGAAACAAAAGAAAATAGAGCTTAAGTGATGTGCCTAAAGTGACACGTAAAGTATGTGGCCACACCAGGATTTGAGTGCAATCAGATTTGTTTTGAAATCTGAGTTGTTAACCGCTGCACCACACTACCTCTCTTAAAAAGGAGAGACTAAATTGTACAGGTTTTCAATTATAAGGGTTAACTGAAATTTAAATTGTAATGGTTAACTAACAGTACAAAGACTTGTGATGTATATATTTCTGTAATTCACTTCTCCACATAGAACCAAAGATCCAAAACATACAAAAACGCATCACAATGGTCAAAAAATATACAGAGACAAACTTTCTTCTCTGACTACTGCATGATGATGTTAAAAACCCAATAACATAAGGACTGCAACAAATATCTACATAATTAGAAATAAAAGCATGTGCACATAGTATATGCATATATAAACATAAATATACATACAGATATAAAATAAGAAAGGAAAAAGTGTGAACCACGTACTCAAATTGAGAAATTAGAAAAATTCTGAACCATTAAGAAAATAGAAGAGAGTAAATGATAAAGATTAAAAATAATATATATATATATAAAATGAGACAGTAACAGAACACACAAAAAAAAATTTGAGCAGATTCTTAAAAAATAAAAGGAAAAGAAAAGAAGGAAAAAGCTTTTCCTTTAAAATTGAAGTAAAAGTGTTAATCACTCAGTCCTGTTCAACTCTTTGTAACCCCATGGACAGTAGCTTGCCAGTCTCCTCTGTCCATGGATATTTCCAGGCATGAATATTGGAATGGACTGCCATTTCCTTCTCTAGGGAATCTTCTCGATCCAGGGATTGAGCACGTGTCTCCTGCATTGCAGGAAGATTGTTACAGTCTGAGTCACTAAGCACACCTCTTCCTTTAAAAAGGACTCATTAAATAGCAGACATTCACCAGGACTGAGTATGAAGAAATATAATATGCACAAAGACAATATTAGCAGTAAAGAGAGATAATAAATAGAGATAAACATAAACATAGAAAAATCACAAGCAAATATAGTACATAACATTGATGGAATTCTAGAAATAGTAAATTAGCAAATGAGGACATAAAGAAATGAAAAGACAAATGAATCAATAATAAATTCAGTAAATTTTACTTGCTATATCTACTAAAAAAAAAGATTATAGAGAAGTGTCTTACAAAGCTTTTAAGAATTGATAAGCTGAATTTTATATAAATACTTCCATATAATAAAAAGAGAAATAAACTTCCTAAGTTCTTTTCAGGGCTAGTACAAAACTGACTGGAGAAGAAATGACAACCACTGCAATATTCTTGCCGGGAGAATCCCATGGACAGAGGAGTCTTGCAGGCTACAGTATATAGGGTCCAAAGAGTCGAACACGACTTATCAACTAAACTAACTAACTAGCAAAACTGATACAAAACCAGAGAAGTAGAGGAAAGGTAGAAAAATACAACCTAATTTTTCAGGTGCATTGATGTAAATATTCTAAACAACATGCTAGCAAAGCAATTCCAATCAAATAGGAAATGTTGCTGATATTTTTTAATGAGCTAGTAATTACTCTGGGAATGAAGTTATAGTTTAATAAAAAATATATATGGAAGCATTCCTCAAAATAAGAGATTAAAAAATTCTATTCAATTTTGCACTAGATTTCAAGATAATAAAATGCAAGCTAAAAATATAAACTAAAATGTTTTGAAGCCTGAAGCCTGAAACAAAGCCATCACTGTTTCTGAAAATATGATTTTATTCATTAAAAATTTTTTGATGGAATAATATAAAGTTCTAATTTTCAGGAACTGAGATCAATATACAACATTTAATATCATTCTTGTATTCAAAACACAAACAAATACTTTTAAAACTTAATTTGTTTATTTTAATTGGAGGATAACTACTTTACAATATTGTGATGGTTTTTTCTATACATAAACATGAATCAGCTATAGGTATACATGTGTCCCCCTCATCTTGAACCACTTTCCCACCGCTCTCCCCTCTCCCACCTCTCTCCCCACCTTTTCCCTTTAAGCTGCCCCAGTACACCAGCTTTGGATGCTCTACTTCATGCATCAAATTCACACTGGTCATCTATTTTACATAAGGTAATGTTTATGTTTCGATACTATTCTCTCAAATTTGGAAAACTCAGCAGTGGCCACAGGACTGGAAAAGGTCAGTTTTCATTCCAATCCCAAAGAAAGGCAATGCAAAGAATGCTCAAACTACCACACAATTACACTCATCTCACATGTTAGTAAAGTAATGCTCAAAATTCTCCAAGCCAAGCTTCAGCAATACGTGAACCGTGAACTTCCAGATGTTCAAGCTGGTTTTAGAAAAGGCAGAGGAACCAGAGATCAAATTGCGAACATCCGCTGGATCATGGAAAAAGCAAGAGAGTTCCAGAAAAACATCTATTTCTGCTTTATTGACTATGCCAAAGCCTTTGACTATGCAGATCACAATAAACTGGAAAATTCTGAAAGAGATGGGAATAACAGAACACTTGACCTGCCTGTTGAGACACCTGTATGCAGGTGAGGAAGCAACAGTTAGAACTGGACATGGAACAACAGACTGGTTCCAAAAAGGAAAAGGAGTATGTCAAGGCTGTTTATTGTCACCCTGCTTATTTAACTTGTATGAAGAGAACATCATGAGAAATGCTGGGCTGGAAGAAGCACAAGCTGGAATCAAGATTGTCAGGAGAAATATCAATAACCTCAGATATGCAGATGACACACCACCCTTATGGCAGAAAGTGAAGAAGAACTAAAGAGCCTCTTGATGAAAGTGAAAGAGGAGATGAAAAAGTGGGCTTCAAGCTCAACAGTCAGAAAAACTAAGATCATGGCATTAGATCCCATCACTTCATGGGAAATAGATGGGGAAACAGTGGAAACAGTGGCTGAGTTTATTTTGGGGGGCTCTAAAATCACTGCAGATGGTGATTGCAGCCATGAAATTAAAAGATGCTGACTCCTTGGCAGGAAAGTTATGGCCAACCTAGACAGCAAATTAAAAAGCAGAGACATTACTTTGCTAACAAAGTTATATCTAGTCAAAGCTTTGATTTTTCCATTAGTCATGTGTGCATGTGAGAGTTGGAGTATAAAGAAAGCTGAGTGCAGAAGAATTGATGCTTTTGAACTGTGGTGTTGGAGAAGAATTTTAAGAGTCCCTTGGACTTCAAGGAAATCCTATCAGTCCATCCTAAAGGAGATCAATCTTGGGTGTTCATTGGAAGGACTGATGTTGAAGCTGAAACTCCAATATTTTGGCCACCTCATGTGAAGAGTTCACTCACTGGAAAAGACCTGGTGCTAGGAAAGATTGAGGGCAGGAGGAAAAGGGGACAATAGAGGATGAGATGCTTGGATGTCATCACCGACTCGATGGACATGCGTTTGGGTAGACTCCAGGAGTTGGTGATGGGCAGGGAGGCCTAACGTGCTGTGGTTCATGGGGTCTCAAAAGTGTCGGACACGACTGAGCAACTGAACTGAACTGAACTGAACTGAACTGAAAGAAGATCAAACACAAAGAACAAATATTAAAGGCAGCAAGGGAAAAGCAACAATTAACCCACAAGGGGATCCCCCAAAATATAACAGCTGATCTTTCAATAGAAACTATTTAAGCTAGAAGGGAAAAGTAGGACATACTTAAAGTGATGAAAGAGAAAACTCTACAACCCAGATTACGGTACCCAGCAAGGAGCACATTCAAATATGAAGGAGAAATCAAAAGCTTTACAGACAAGCAAAAGCTGAGAGAATTCAGCACCACCAAACCAGCTCTCCAAGAAATTCTAAAGGATCTTCTCTAGACAGGAAACACAGAAAAGGTTTATAAACTTTAAACCCAAACAACAAAATGAATGGCAAGGGGATCATACTTATCAAAAATTACCTTAAATGTAAATGGGTTGAATGCCTCAACCAAAAGAAAAAGACTGGCTGAATGGATACAAAAATAAAAACCCCTATATATGCTGTCTACAAGAGACCCACCTGAAACCTAGGGACATATACAGACTGAAACTGAAGAGCTGGAAAAAGATATTTTACGCAAATGGAGACCAAATGAAAGCAGAAGTGGCAATACTCATATCAGTTAACCAGACTTTGAAATAAAGGCCATGGAAAGAGTCAAAGAAGGACACTACACAATGATCAAAGGATCAATCCAAGAAGAAGATATAACAATTATAAATATATATGCATTCAACATAGGGGCACCACAATATGTAAGGCAAATGCTAAGAAATAGGAAAGGGGAAATTAACAGTAACACAATAATAGTGGGAGACTTTAATACCCTATTCACACCTATGGATAGATAAACTAAACAGAAGATTAACAAGGAAACACAAACTTTAAATGATACAATGGACCAGTTACACTCAAATGATATCTATAGAACACTTCACATTAAAACAACGAATTTCACCTTTTTCTCAAGTGTACATGGAACTTTCTCCAGATAGATCACATCCTGGGCCATAAATCTAACCTTTGCAAATTAAAAAAAAAAAAAAAAAAAAAGAAATCATCTCATGCATCTTTTCTGATCACAGTGCAGTAAGATTAGATGTGAACTACAGGAAAAAAAAACTATGAAAAATACAAACATCTAGAATGTAAATAACACACTTCTGAATAACCAACAAATCACAGAAGAAATCAAAATATTCATAGAAATGAATGAAAATGAAAACACAACAACCCAAAACTATGGGACACTGTAAAAGCAATGCTAAGGGGAAGGTTCATAGCAGTACAAGCATACTTCAAGAAACAGGACAGAAATCAAATAAATAACCCTGCTCTATGCCTAAAGCAACTAGGAAAGGAAGAAGTGAAGAATCCCAGAGTTAGTAGAAGGAAAGAAATCACAGAAATTGGGGCAGAAATAAATGGAAAAGAAACAAAAGAGACCGTAGCAAAAATCAACAAAACTAAAAGCTGGTTCATCGAGAAGATAAATAAAATAGACAAACCATTAGCCAGACTCATCAAGAAACAAATGGAGAAGAATCAAATCAACAAAATTATAATTGAAAATGGAGAAATCATGACAGGAAACACAAAAATACAAAGGATCATAAGAGACTACTATCAGCAACTATATGTCAATAAGATGCACAACTTGGAAGAAATGGACAAATTCTTAGAAAAGTATAACTTTACAAAACTGGACAAGGAAGAAATACAAAATCTTAACAGACCCATCACAAGCACAGAAATCAAAACTGTAGTCAGGAATCTTCCAGCACACAAAAGCCCAGGACCGGATGGCTTCACAGATGAATTTTACCAAAAACTTAGAGAAGAGCTGACACCTATCCAACTCAAACTCTTCCAGAAAATTGCAGAGGAAGGTAAACTTCCAAACTCATCCTATGAGGCCATCATCATCCTAATACCAAAACCAAAGATGCCACAAAAAAGAAAACTACAGGCCAATATCACTGATGAACATAGATGCAAAAATTCTCAACAAAATTCTAGCAAACAGAATTCAACAACATATTTAAAAAATCGCACATCATGACCAAGTGGGCTTTATCCCAGGGATGCAAGGATTCTTCAATATTCACAAATCAATCAATGTGATATACCACATTAACAAATTAAAAGATAAAAAAAAAAAAAACCCTAAGATTATCTCAATAGTTGTAGAGAAAGCCTTTGACAACATTCAGCATCTATTTATAAAAAAAAAAAAAAGAAAAAAACAAACAAAAAAAACCCTCCAGACAGCAGGCATAGAAGGAACATACCTCAACATAATAAAAGCTGTATATGACAAATCCACAGCAAACATTATCCTCAATGGTGAACAATTGAAATCATTTCCCCTAAAGTCAGGAACAAGACAATGATGCCCACTCTCACCACTACTATACAACATCATTTTGATTTTGGCCACAGCAAACAGAGCAGAAAAAGACATAAAAGGAATCCAGATTGGCAAAGAAAAAGCAAAACTCTCTCTGTTTGCAGATGACATGATCCTCTACACAGAAAACCCTAAAGACTCCACTAGAAAGTTACTAAAGCTAATTAACAAATGCAGTAAAGTTGTAGGATATAAAATTAAAACACAAAATTCCCTTGCATTCCTATATACTAACAATGAGAAAACAGAAAGAGAAATTAAGGAAACAATTTCATTTACCATTGCAATAAAAGGCTAAAATACTTAGGAATAAATCTACCTTCAGGAATCCCTTAGAAGAAATCCGAAAGGCAGTACTTGGATGCAATCTCTGCTCATTTCCAAGGCAACCCATTCAATATCACAGTATTCCAAGTCTATGACCCAACCATAAACACTGAAGAAGCTGAAGTTGAACAGTTCTATGAAGACCTACAAGACCTTTTAGAACTAACACCCAAAAAATATGTCCTTTTAATTATAGGGGAATGGAATGCAAAAGTAGGAAGTCAAGAAACACCTGGAGTAACAGGCAAATTTGGCCTTGGAATGCGGAATGAAGCAGGGAAAAGGCTAACAAAGTTTTGCCAAGAGAACGAACTGGTCATAGCAAACACCCTCTTGCAACAACACAAGAGAAGACTCTACACATGGACATCACCAGTTGGTCAACACAGAAATCAGATTGATTATATTCTTTGCAGCCAAAGTTGGAGAAGCTCTATACATTCAGCAAAAACAAGACCGGGAGCTGACTGTGGCTCAGATCATGAACTCTTTATTGCCAAATTCAGACTTCAGTTGAAGAAAGTAGGGAAGACCACTAGGCATTCAGGTATGACCTAAATAAACTTCCTTATGATTATACAGTGGAGTGAGAAATAGATTAAAGGGGCTAGATCTGACAGATAGAGTGGCTGGACTATGGACAGAGGTTCGTTACATTGTACAGGAGACAGGGCTCAAGACCATCCCCATGGAAAATAAATGCAAAAGAGCAAAATGGCTGTCTGCGGAGGCCTTACAAACAGCTGTGAAAAGAAGAGAATCTAAGCAAAGGAGAAAATGAAAGAAATAAGCATCTGAATGCAGAGTTCCAAAGAATAGCAAGGAGAGATAAGAAAGTCTTCCTCAGGGATCAATGCAAAGAAATAGACAAAACAACAGAATGGGAAAGACTAGAGATCTCTTCAAGAAAATTAGAGATACCAAGGGAATATTTCATGCAAAGAGGGCTTGATAAAGGACAGAAATGATATGGACCTAACAGAAGCAGAAAATATTAAGAAGAGGTGGCAAGAATACACAGAACAACTATACAAAAAAGATCTTCATGATCACGATAATCACAATGGTATGATCACTAATCTAGAGCCAGACATCCTGGAATGTGAAGTAAAGTGGGTCTTAGAAAGCATCACTACGAACAAAGCTAGTGGAGATGATGGAATTTCAGTTGAGCTATTTCAAATCCTCAAAGATGATGCTGTGAAAGTGTTGCGCTCAATATGCCAGAAAATTTGGAAAACTTAGCAGTGGCTACAGGACTGGAAAAGGTCAGTTTTCATTCCAATCCCAAAGAAAGGCAATGCCAAAGAATGCTCAAACTACCACACAATTGCACTCATCTCACACCCTAGTAAAATAATGCTCAAAATTTTTCAGGCCAGGCTTAAGCGATATGTGAACAGTGAACTACCAGATGTTCAAGCTGGTTTTAGAAAAGGCAGATGAACCAGAGATCAAATTGCCAACATACGCTGGATCATGGAAAAAGAATAAGACTTCCAGAAAAACATCTATTTCTGCTTTCTTGACTATGCCAAACCTTTGACTGTGTGGATCACAATAAACTGTGGAAAATTCTGAAAGAGATGGAATACAAGACCACCTGACTTGCCTCTTGAAAAACCTATATGCAGATCAGGAAGCAACAGTTAGAACTGTACATGGAACAGCAGACTGGTTCCAAATAGGAAAAAGAGTATGTCAAGGCTGTAAATTGTCACCCTGCTTATTTAACTTATATGCAGAGTACATCATGAGAAACTTTGGGCTGGAAGAAGCACAAGCTGGAATCAAGATTGTCAGGAGAAATATCAATAACCTCAGATAAGCAGATGACACCACTCTTATGGCAGCCAGTGAAGAGGAAATAAAAAAGCCTCTTGATAAAAGTGAAAGAGGAGAGTGAAAAATTGGGCTTAAAACTCAACAGTCAGAAAACTAAGATCATGGCATCTGGCCCTATCACTTCATGCGAAATAGGTGGGGAAACAGCGGAATCACTGTCAGACTTTATTTTTCTGGGCTCCAAAATCACTGCAGATGGTGACTACAGCCATGAAATTAAAAGATGCTTACTCCTTGGAAGGGAAGTTATGACCAACCTATATAGCATATTGAAAAGCAGAGACATTACTTTGCCAACAAAGGTTCGTCTAGTCAAGGCTATGGTTTTTCCAGTGGTCATGTATGGATGTGAAAATTGAACTGTGAAGAAAGCTGAGTGCTGAAGAATTAATGCTTTTGAACTGTGGTGTTAGAGAAGACTCTTGAGAGTCCCTTGTACTGCAAGGAAATCCAACCAGTCCATTCTGAAGGAAATCAGCCCTGGGATTTCTTTGGAAGAAATGATGCTAAAGCTGAAACTCCAGTACTTTGGCCACCTCATGCGAAGAGTTGATTCATTGGAAAAGACTCTGATGCTGGGAGAGATTGGGGGCAGGAGGAGAAGGGGACGACAGAAGATGAGATGGCTGGATGCATCACTTACTCAATGGACGTGAGTCTGAGTGAACTCCGGGAGCTGGTGATGGACAGGGAGGCCTGGTGTGCTGCGATTCATGGGGTCACAAAGAGTCAGACAGGACTGAGCGACTGAACTGAACTGAACTGAACTATCCAAGGTTTTCAAGTAAATCTTGCATTTCCAAAAGGTCAACTTCGTAACCATATCGATTAACATGTGTGCGTACTAAGTCCCTTCAGTCATGTCTGACTCTTTGTAACCTTATGAACTGTAGCTTGCCAGTCTCTTCTGTCCATGGGATTCTCCAGTCAAGAATACTGAAGTGGGTTGACATGCCCTCCTCCAGGGGATCTTCCCTACCCAGGAATCAACCTGGAGCATCCTATGTCTCTTCATTGCAGGTGGATTGTTAACCCACTGAGCCACTGGGGAAGCCTCATATCATTTAGAAAGATAAACAAATTATTTGCTGCAGATGAGGATCAGGAGTGCCTGGCCCTCCTTCTCCATCACTGAATATGTCTGCAAAATAGATGAGTTAATACATTAATAACATATATAACAAAATGAGTTATCTCAGACATCTTAATTTTGCTTCCACAATCCATACAAAGCTGCCTTTGAAATTATACAGTGGATGACTGATAGCTTGGGAGGGAAAATGTGTCCTATGGAGGAAAAAGACAATACATGAGACTGAAAACATATGCTAGGTCTGAGTATACACTCTAGAAACTGGACTTCGGTTTATTGGTGAACAGGAGTTCAGGATGTGATGGAACAGAGGGGAAATGAAATGTAAGTACCACTTAATTAGATAACATGACTAAGTGGCATCCTATGCCTTTGTTCTGATCTTATGGCATTAGTAACAAGAACTTAAATTGAGTGAGATTTGAATGGAAAGTCTTTCAAAACATATCGCCTCACTTACCTTTGCTGTCTTCAGTTTATGTAAATGAACATGAGAACCAACTTTTCATTTCCAAGGCTAAGAAGCTTGTTTTTTTTTACAGAGTTAAAAGAGAGAAAAATAGCTCTTTAAACAGTAACATCCATTACCATGCAAATCTTTTGGCTGCATGGGCATTTATTCTAGACAAATTCTTACTGCCAGACCACCACAAAGCTTAATATAATAAGAAAATAATTTCATATTTAAATGACTAAAAGAAATTGAGTACTATTCCTTTTACTTGCTGCTTTTTACTGACACCACTGTGCATTTCTGTTTTTATTAGTGGTCACACATTGATTTCTTTCTCAGACCTAAAATAACTAGTCTCATGTAAACACTGGGAAGGAAACTTAATGTTCAGTTAGTACATTAAAGTCATTATTCAGATATATGAGCTTCATTTACAATAGAAGTATCTCCACTAACAAGGAACTTAAAACATTCTAAATCTTGTTGAAAGTTCTGAGTATGATAAACTGTGAACTTTCCAAGCATTGGTATATATTTTCTGCTGGGAGCCAGCATGAGGAACTCTGCCCATGGTAAAGGTCATGAGGAAGGAGGCTTCGGCATATGCAAAGGTGGGATCGAGCCTCAGGAAACCCCCTGTTCCCGAGCATCTACCCCCAAACCAGGGTCTGCCTACTGTACTGTTTTATGCTCTCACCTATACCTCTGACTTTACAGGGGGCTGACCCCCATTACCTTTCTCGGAGAAGGAGTTAACTTACAGCTCCAAGTCAATAAAAATTACTGGGCGTGACAAGAATGTTTCAACTTATGAACTCCTCTGAAGGTTATCTAGCTTGCCTGTACAGGTTCGTCCAGCCACATGTGATTGTTTAAACCCTCCCAACTGTGAGAGGCATGAGATGTTTTCGACCTACTAAAGGCAGATTCTTTTTGGGAAGTTAGAAATTATTAGTATAGTGGGTTGGTTAGGAATTATATTGGTGAAGGGTTTTTCATTTGTGGTGTCAATAATTGCCACTAAGTCTCCATATTCCCTATCCTGGGAGTGACAAGGGTGTCTAAGGTCAAACCTCTCTGCTGGCAGACTAGTTTGTGTGAAAGGATTATCCATACTCTTGCCACTACACACATGGTTGTTTACTACCTCTCAATGATAAACAGCACAGAGAGTTTGGAGTATTTTGAAAATCTTAAATAGAACAGTAGGAAAAGGCAAAATGATAGGATACCAAAAGAGGAACTCCCCCGGTCATTAGGTGCCCAATATGCTACTGGAGATCAGTGGAGAAATAACTTCAGAAAGAATGAAGGGATGGAGCCAAAGCAAAAACAATACCCAGTTGTGGATGTGACTGGTGATAGAAGCAAGATCTGATGCTGTAAAGAGCAATATAGCATAGGAACCTGGAATGTCAGGTCCATGATCAAGGCAAATTGGAAGTGGTCAAACAAGAGATGGCAAGAGTGAACGTTGACATTCTAGGAATCAGCAAACTAAAATGGACTGGAATGGGTGAATTTAACTCAGATGACCATTATATCTACTACTGCGGGCAGGGATCCCTCAGAAGAAATGGAGTAGCCATCATGGTCAACAAAAGAGTCCAAAATACAGTACTTGGATGCAATCTCAAAAACGACAGAATAATCTCGGTTTGTCTCCAAGGCAAATCATTCAATATCACAGTTATCCAAGTCTATGTCCCAACCAGTAACACTGAAGAAACTGAAGTTGAACAGTTTCATGAAGACCTACAAGATCTTTTAGAACTAACACCCAAAAAAGATGTCCTTTTCACTATAGGGGACTGGAATGCAAAAGTAGGAAGTCAAGAAACACCTGGAGTAACAGGCAAATTTGGCCTTGGAATGCAGAATGAAGCATGGCAAAGACTAATAGAGTTTTGCCAAGAAAATGCACTGGTCATAGCAAACACCCTCTTGCAACAACACAAGAGAAGACTCTACACATGGACATCACCAGATGGTCAACACCGATATCAGATTGATTATATTCTTTGCAGCCAAAGATGGAGAAGCTCTATACAGTCAACAAAAACAAGGCCAGGAGCTGACTGTGGCTCAGATCATGAACTCCTTATTGCCAAATTCAGATTTAAATTGAAGAAAGTAGGGAAAACCGCTAGACCATTCAGGTATGACCTAAATCAAATCCCTTATGATTATACAGTGGAAGTGAGAAATAGATTTAAGGGCCTAGATTTGATAGATAGAGGGCCTGATGAACTATGGAATGAGGTTTGTGACATTGTACAGGAGACAAGGATCAAGAACATAGCCATGGAAAACAATGCAAAAAAAGCAAAATGGCTGTCTGGGGAGGCCTTACAAACAGCTGTGAAAAGAAGAGAGACGAAAAGCAAAAGAGAAAAGGAAAGATATTAGCATCTGAATGCAGAGTTCCAAAGAATAGCAAGAAGAGATAAGAAAACCTTCTTCAGCGATCAATGCAAAGAAATAGAGGAAAACAACAGAATGGAAAAGACTAGAGAGCTCCTCAAGAAAATTAGAGATACCAAGGGAATATTTCATGCAAAGATGGGCTCGATAAAGGACATAAATGGTCTGGACCTAACAGAAGCAGAAGACATTAAGAAGAGATGGCAAGAATACACAGAAGAACTATACAAAAAAGATCTTCACTACCCAGATAATCATGATGATGTCATTACTAATCTAGAGCCAGACATCTTGGAATGTGAAGTCAAGTGGGCCTTAGAAAGCATCACTACGAACAAAGCTAGTGGAGGTGATGGAATTCCAGTTGAGCTCTTTCAAATCCTGAAAGATGATGCTGTGAAACTGCTACACTCAATATGTCAGCAAATTTGGAAAACTCAGCAGTGGCCACAGGATTGGAAAAGATTAGTTTTCATTCCAATTCCAAAGAAAGGCAATGCCAAAGGATGCTCAAACTACCACACAATTGCACTCATCTCACATGCTAGGAAAGTAATGCTCAAAATTCTCCAAGCCAGACTTCAGTAATATGTGAACCGTGAACTCCCTGATATTCAAGCTGGTTTTAGAAAAGGCAGAGGAACCAGAGATCAAATTGCCAACATCTGCTGGATCATGGAAAAAGCAAGAGAGTTCCAGAAAAAAACATCTATTTCTGCTTTATTGACTATGCCAAAGCCTTTGACTGTGTGGATCACAATAAACTGTGGAAAGTTCTGAAAGAGTTAGGAATACCAGACCACCTAACCTGCCTTTTGAGAAATCTGTATGCAGGTCAGGAAGTAACAGTTAGAACTGGACGTGGAACAACAGACTGGTTCCAAATAGGAAAAGGAGTATGTCAAGGCTGTATATTGTCACCCTGCTTATTTAACTTCTATGCAGAGTACATCATGAGAAACGCTGGACTGGAAGAAACACAAGCTGGAATCAAGTTTGCCGGGAGAAATATCAATAACCTCAGATATGCAGATGACACCACCCTTATGGCAGAAAGTGAAGAGGAGCTAAAAAGCCTCTTGATGAAAGTGAAAGATGAGAGTGAAAAAATTGGCTTAAAGCTCAAAATTCAGAGAACGAAGATCATGGCATCTGGTCCCATCACTTCATGAGAAATAGATGGGGAAACAGTGTCAGACGTAATTTTTTTGGGCTCCAAAATCACTGCAGATGGTGACTGCAGCCAATAAATTAAGATGCTTACTCCCTGGAAGAGAAGTTATGGCCAACCTAGATAGTATATTCAAAAACAGAGACATTACTTTGCTGACTAAGGTCCGTCTAGTCAAGGCTATGGTTTTTCCTGCAGTCATGTATGGATGTGAGAGTTGGACTGTGAAGAAGGCTGAGTGCAGAAGGATTGATGCGTTTGAACTGTGGTATTGGAGAAGACTCTTGAGGGTCCCTTGGACTGCAAGGAGATCCAACCAGTCCATTCTGAAGGAAATTAGCCCTGGGATTTCTTTGGAAGGAATGATACCAAAGCTGAAACTCCAATACTTTGGCCACCTCATGCAAAGAGTTGACTCATTGGAAAAGACTGTGATGCTGGGAGGGATTGGGGCAGGAGGAGAAGGGGATAACCCAGGATGAGATGGCTGGATGGCATCACGGACTCGATGGAGGTGAGTCTGAATGATCTCTGGGAGATGGTGATGGACATGGAGGCTTGGTGTGCTGTGATTCATGCGGTCACAAATAGTCGGACAGGACTGAGTGACTGAACTGAACTGAAGTGAATTAACATAGGACTTTCTCATTTTTGAGTCAGTGATTGCCGCCAGGCCTCCATATCCTTAGGCACCTGGGAATATATTAATGTATTTGAAATATAGAAAAGGAAATATAGTAGTTTTTGATGTTAGCAATACTAGACTTTTTGAATTAATGAATTTTCTCCTTTGCTATAGAATACTGTACTTTGTTATAAATCACTGTGTCCTTGCTATGTAAAAATGTAACTCTATCACTATTTTAAGACTAAATAGATCTTAAGGGGAACATTGGTGAAAGGTTTTCATTTGATTGGCTGATGTTTGCTGCTAAATTTCCATATTCCCTGCCCTTATAATGAATATGACTAGCATTTAGGAGAAATAAGTATTAACCTTTAAGATTAACCATGTTATCCTTAGGTTAAATAAATTCCTTTTTTAGTTGTAACCTACTACAACCCTCACCCTATAGGAATGCAACTTTATCTGGTGCCTTCAGAGTGCAGCGCCTGGTTTAAGAAAAAACACCCTTGGAAAAAATAAGTTTTTTGGTTATCAGAAAGAAAGGATCATAAAATGTCAGCAGGCCTCATGGCCAGGAGATGATGTAAAACCCCTAAGACCTTTTTTATACATTTCTGTGAAGCACCTGATTTTGATAAAGGTCAGGACTGCTGACCCCTGCATGACTTTAAAATTTCCATTTGTCTCTATGTGTAACTAAAGGTATATAAGCAAACCTAAAAAATAAAGAGATCGGATCAGTTTCTGGAAAGACTGATTCCCCCGTGTTGTTTCTTTCTTGCTCCCCATTTTTCTGGCTGAATTCCCATCTGGAGCGTGGGTGCTCGCCACATCTACTTACTTGCCCTGGCTTTTAAGTTCCATGTGAGAAGGAGCCCAAGGAGGGCCACCTTCCGATATTCAAGTGGTGCCGGTGGCCCAGCGTAGATGGTGCAATTTCCCTGTCTTGGAATTTTATTGGTATCCCACGTAAACCAAGTTATTCAGCCTCTTTTTCTCCACTAATCTACCTACTACACTATTCCTTTCTAATCTCTTTTTATACTTCTAATTAAATAAGTTATTTCCTAGGACGCCTACTCCGTCTCCCCTTCGAATTACCCTGGATCCACCAGGGCTGGACCCCAGCAATTTTCCACATTGGGAACACTGGTCAGTTCAATCACTCAGTCATGTCCGATTCTTTGTGACCTCATGGAATGCAGCACACCAGGCTTCCCTGTCCATTATCAACTTCTGGAGCTTGCTCAAACTCATGTCCATCAAGTCAGTGATGCCATCCAGCCATATCATCCTCTGTCATCCCATTCTCCTCCTGCCTTCAAACTTTCCCAGCATCAGAGTTTTTTCAAATGATTCAGGTCTTCACATCAGATCCAAAGTATTGAAGTTTCAGCTTCAGCATCAGTTCTTCAAATGAATATTCAAGACTGATTTCCTTTAAGAATGACTGGCTTGATCTTCTTGTACTCTAAGGGACTCTCGAGAGTCTTCAACACCACAGTTCAAAAGCATCATCTCTTTGCCTCTCAGATTTCTTTGTAGTCCAACTATTACATCCATACATACCTTCTGGAAAAAAACAAAGCTGTGAATAAAAGGCTTTTGTTGGCAAAGTAATGTCTCTGCTTTTTAATATGCTGCCTATTTTGATCATAGCTTTCCTTCTGAGGAGAAAGAGTCTTTTATTTATTTTTTTCCTTTTTTTTAAATATAAATTTATTTATTTTAATTGGAAGTTATGGAGAAAGCATCTTTTAATTTCATGTCTGCAGTCACCATCTGCAGTGATTTTGGAGCACCCCAAAATAAAATCTCTCACTGTTTCCATTGTTTCCCAATCTATTTGCATTGAAGTGATGAAACTAGATGTCATAATCTTAGTTTTATTAATTTCACTTTGAAGCCAACTTTTTCACTCTCCTCTTTCACTTTCATCAAGAAGCTTTTTAGTTCTTCTTCAGTTTCTGTCATAAGGGTGGTGTTATCTGCATATCTGAGGTTATTGATTTTTCTCCTGGCAATCTTGATTCCAGCTTGTGTTCATTCAACCCAGAACTTCTCATGATATACTCACCATATAAGTTAAATATTCAGGGTGACAATATACACTCTTGAAGAATTCCTTTCCCGATTTTGAATCAGTTTGTTGTTCCATGTCCGGTTCTAACTGTTGCTTCTTGACCTGCATACAGACTTTTCAGGAGGCTGTTCAAGTGGTGTGGTATTCCATTTTTTAAATAATTTCCCACAGTTTGTTGTGATCCACATAGTTAAAGGATTTGGCATAGTCAATAAAGCAGAAGTAAATGTTTTCCTGGAACTCTCTTACTTTATTGATGATCCATTGGACGTTGACAATGTGATCTCTGGTTATTCTGCCTTTTCTAAATCCACTTTGAACATCTGGAAGTTCAAGTTTCATGTGCTGTTGAAGCCTGGCTTGGAGAATTTTGAGCATTACTTTGCTAGCATGTGACATGAGTGCAATTGTACGGTAGTTTGAGCATTCTTTGGCATTACCTTTCTTTTGGATTGGAATGAAAACTGAACTTTTCCAGTACTGTGTCCACCGCTGAGTTTTCCAAGTTAGCTGGCATATTGAGTGCAGCACATTAACAGCATCATCTTCCAAGATTTGAAATAGCTCAACTGGTATTCCATCACCTCCACTAGCTTTGTTCTTATTGATGCTTCCTAAGGTCCACTTGACTTTCCATTCCAGGATGTTTGTTTCTAGGTGATGATCACACCAACGTGGTTGTCTGTGTCATGAAGCTCTTTTTTGTATAGTTCTTCCATGTATTGTTGCCACCCCTTCTTAATATCTTCTACTTCTGTTAGGTCCAGACCATTTCTGTCCTTTATTGTGCCCATCTTTGCATGAAATATTCTCTTGGTATCTCTAATTTTCTTGAAGAGATCGCTAGTCTTTTCCATTTCAACTGTTTTCCTTTATTTCTTTGCACTTATCACTGAGGAAGTCTTTTTTATCTCTCCTTGCTCTTCTTTGGAACTCTGCATTCAAATGCATATATCTTTTCTTTTCTCCTTTGCCTTTTGCATCTTTTCTTTCCTCAGCTATTTGTAAGGCCTCCTCAGACAATCATTTTGCCTTTTGGCATTTCTTTTCCTTGGAGATGGTCTTCATCCATGCCTTCTGTACAATGTCACGAACCTCTGACTATAGATCTGCAGGCACTCTGCCTATCAGATCTAATCCCTTGAATCTATTTGTCACTTCCACTGTATAATCATAAGGGATTCGATTTAAGCCATACCTAAATGGTTTAGTCATTTTCCCTACTTTCTTCAATTTAAGCATGAATTTGGCAACAAGGAGTTCATGATCTGAGCCACAGTTAGCTCCTGGTCTTTTTGCTGGTTCTATATAGCAACTCCATCTTTGGCTGCAAAGAATAAAATCAATCTGATTTCAGTGTTGACCATCTGGTGATGTCCATGTGTAGAGTCTTCTCTTGTGTGGTTGGAAGAAGGTGTTTGCTATGACCAGTGTGTTCTCCTGGCAAAACTATTAGCCTTTGCCCTGCTTTGTTTAGTAATCCAAGGACAAATTTGCCTGTTACTTCAGGTATCTCTTGACCTCCTACTTTTTCATTCCAGTCCCTTGTAATGAAAACGGAATATTTTGGGGGTGTTAGTTCTAGAAGGTCTTGTAGGTCTTCATAGAACTATTCAACATCAGCTTCTTCAGCACTACTGGTCAGGGTATATAATTGAATTACTGTGATATTGAATGGTTTGCCTTGGAAACAGAGAGATCATTCCGACTTTTTTGAGACTGCATCCAAATAATGTATTTTGGACTCTCTTGTTAACTATGATGGCTACTCCATTTCTTCTAATGGGTTCTTTCCCACACTAGTAGATAAAATGTTCACCTGAGTTAAATTCACCCATTATAGTCCATTTTAGTGCACTGATTCCTAAAATGTTGATGTTCACTCTTGTCGTCTCCTGTTTAACCTCTTCCAACTTATGCTGATTCATGGACCTAAAATTCCAGGTTCCTATGCAATATTGCTCTTCATAACATTGAACTTTACTTCCATCACCAGTCACATCCACAACTGGATGTTTTATTTATTTATTTATTTATTTATTTTTTTTTTTGCTTTGGCTCTGTCTCATCATTTTTTCTGGAGTTATTTCTCCACTGATCTCCAGTAGCATATTGGGCACCACTGACCTGGGGAGTTCATCTTTCAGCGTCCTATCTTTTTGCCTTTTTATACTGTTCACTGCATTCTCAAGGCAAGAATGCTGAAGCGGTTTGCCATTAGCTTCTCCAACGGACCACATTTTGTCAGAACTATCCACCATGACCTGTCCATCTCGGATGGCCCTATATGGCATGGCTCATAGTTTCATTGAGTTAAACAAGGCTGTGATCTGCGTGATCAGATTGGTTAGTTTCCTGTGATTATGGTTTTCAGTCTGTCTGCCCTCTGATGGAGAAGGATAAGAGGTTTACAGAAGCTTCCTAATGGGAAAGAATAACTGAGGGGGAAACAGTCTTATTCTGATGTGTGGGGCCATGCTCAGTAAAACTTTAATCTAATTTTTGTAGTTGCTTTGCTTGCAAATATTTTCTCCCATATTGAGAATTATATTTCTGTTTTGTTTATTATTTGCTTTGCTGTGCAAAAGCTTTTGAATTTAATTAGATCCCATTTGTTTATTTTTGTTCTAATTTTCATTACTCAAGAAGGTGGGTCAAAAAGGTTCTTGTGATTTATGTCAGAATGTTCTACCTATGTTTTCCTCCAAGAGTTTTATAGTGTCTGGTCTTACATTCAGATTTTTAATCCATTTTGAATCTGTTTCTATATATTGTGTTAATATAATAATAATTATATTGTTTTTCATGTGGCTGTCCAGTTTTCCCAGCACCACTTGAAGAGACTATTTTTTCTCCATTCCCTGAATCACACTCAACCAAGAAATTTCTAATCTTAGTGACTCCACACACTCACATATAGTTTTCTCTGCTTGAAATAATATTTTTTTTATCCCTATCCATGGGAGCTAATTCATATTCCTCCTTCAGCCATCAACTTAAGGCTACTTCTTCACAGAGGATTTCTTTAACTCGTACTATAAATTAGATGCAGTGCTACTTGGTTGCATAAAATTAACATTCTTTCTTCCTTCAGTGCATTTATCATGATTTGTAATGATACATTTTCCACTGTGTTAGTTGTTTATATATATATTTAGTTGTTATATATTATATTTAGTTGTTTTATGTATATATATATAAAATATATATCTAATTTGTCTTCCACTAGTACTGAAAGCCCCATTAGGATCTGGGCTATGCCTATTTTATTCCCATATGCACAGTACCTATCAGAACATAGGAAACAAAACTGTTGCCTAAAGAAATTAGCCTCCAATTAAAATAAATAAATTTAAATTAAAAAATTAAAAGTGTGAAAATACAAAAAAAAAATAATAAAGTGGCATACAACTTATAAAAAAAAAAAAAAAAAAGAAATACTTAGGGTATAGGAAAAATTCCCAACAAGATATTTGTTCTCCAAACATATGTCAATTCACCAATGTTATATATACTGAAGGCTAAGTTAGGTAGAAATTAATTAAAATCATTTACAGATAAGAATTTAAATAACCTTTATGACTCAAATTTAAAGTGTTTTGTTTTCATGCCAAACTGCTGGAAGCCCATTATTAGATCCATGTCCTTCGTGGTTCTTTTAAGAGTATTAGATCTTGATAATGACTCATAGAACAATAAAATGAGTTATAATTTGAGACATTTATTCCACTTTACTTTAATTCTATTTGAACAGAAGAAAATCTTCTTAAAAATTATATTTTCACCTTCCAGAATGGATTTCAAAGAACAAAACTTGAATTTAGGTCATTAGATTAACCTTTAAATCAACTCTTCACTGACAGGGAGAGAGGCTTGGTAACATATAGAAACTTTTTGGACTCAGCATATACAATGATGGAATTTAAACTATGCCTGCCTCTGAAGGTGTTTAAAACCTGTCACTTTGGAGACAGCAGCTGCATTGTCTTATGAAAGAAATTTTGTCAAATTCTAATTTCTTCTTGCTGCTGCTGCTGCTAAGTCACTTCAGTCATGTCTGACTCTGTGTGACCCCATCTACGGAAGCCCACCAGGCTCCCCCGTCCCTGGGATTCTCCAGGCAAGAACACTGGAGTGGGTTGTCGTTTCCTTCTCCAATGTAAGAAAGTGAAAAGTGAAAGGGAAGTCGCTCAGTCGTGTCTTGTTAGGGTTCGGTTATAATAATCTCAGCTTCATTGTAGAGCATCTGACTTCAGAAACAGAATAACTCCACCTATGACCTGAGATCATGATCTATTGCCCTCAAGACACAACAAAGTGTCATGCTTAAACTGGGTGTTGTGCCCTTCAACCATAATTTGTTATTGTTATTGTTAAAGTGAATTCTCTCTGTCTTGTATGACTATTTGACACCCCATGGACTGTAGCCTACCAGGCTCCCCAAGGACTGTAGCCTACCAAGCTCCTCCTTCCACGGGGTTTTCCAGGCAAGTGTACATTTTCAGTTCCCTTCTCCAGGGGATCTTTGCAACACAGGGATCGAACCCTGGTCTCCCACGTTGCAGGCAGATCCTTTAGCTTCTGAGCCACTAGGGAAGCCTTATTATCATGCATATTTAAAACTTCAAGCTTTTATTGGCTAAGAGAGTACACTCTCATTCAGCAGCTTCTTTCCTGAAACTTGCATCGGACCCTGCTGTGGTCAAGTTATTTCAATGAAGAAAGGATAAAGAGTACTTTGTATGGGCATGTCACTCCAAAAAATGAGGCAAGAAGAGTTCAAACTGAGTATATGCAATATGTCCTTCTAATCTTGAAAATTAGATAAGTTAATTTGTTTCTCATTGTAAAAGGTGAATAAAAAGAAAAACAGAAGTTTGTTTCCCAGTGTAATTTCCTCCTGGTTAGTGGAACACACATTTGGTAAGCTATAGTAGAATTCAGGAAGAAGGTAACCATGTTTCTAGTTAACAACTTTCTTCTCTTTCCCTAGCTATCTCTAACTCTTACTCTTTTACCGTTTTAGCACCTCTTTCTGTTCCAAGCTTCCCTGACAATACAGATAAATCTAAGTTTTGTCACATCATCTAAATTTTTGCATTTAACACTATAGCCACTTAAAAAAGAAAGTAAATGGGGAAAGGTAACATAAAATTTTGTTGTTATTCAGTTGCTGTCATTTCCAACTCTTTGTGACACCATGGACTTCAACACACCAGGCTTCCCTGTCCTTCACCATCTCCCAGAGTATGCTCAAATTCATGTCCATTGAGTCAGGGATACCATCCAAGCATCTCATACTCTGTTGTTCCCTACTCCTCCCACCTTCAACCAGCTGATTGTTCTATTTCTGGTCTTCCTGTTGCTTCTTGACCAGCATACAAGCTTCACAGAAGGTAGTTAGGTAGTCTGGTATCACATCTCTTTAAGAATTTTCTACAGTTCACTGTGATTCACATATCAGAAGTTTAGATACTCAATGAAGCAGAGGTAGATCCCCCCCACCCCCCCCACCCCCGGGAATATCTTGCTTTTTTATGATCCAACAGATGTTGACTATTTGATCTCTGGTTCATCTGCCTTTTATAAATCCATCTTGTACATCTGGAAGTTCTCAGTTCATGTACTGTTGAAGCCTAAAACGGAGAATTTTGAGCCTTATTTTGCTAGCATTTTCAGTTCAGTTCAGTCACTCAGTCGTGTCCGACTCTTTGCGACCCCATGAATCGCAGGACGCCAGGCCTCCCTGTCCATCACCAACTCCCGGAGTTCACTCAGACTCATGTCCATCGAGTCAGTGATGCCATCCAGCCATCTCATCCTTTGTTGTCCCCTCCTTCTCTTGCCCTCAATCCCTCCCAGCATCAGAGTCTTTTCCAATGAGTCAACTCTTCGCATGAGGTGGCCAAAGTACTGGAGTTTCAGCTTTCCAATGACTATTCAGGACTGATTTCCCTTAGGAAGGACTGGTTGGATCTCCTTGACGTCCAAGGGACTCTTAAGGTCTTCAACACTACAGTTCAAAAGCATCAATTCTTCAG
This sequence comes from Capricornis sumatraensis, assembly GCF_032405125.1. Taxonomy (NCBI): domain Eukaryota; kingdom Metazoa; phylum Chordata; class Mammalia; order Artiodactyla; family Bovidae; genus Capricornis; species Capricornis sumatraensis. The sequence goes on from NC_091084.1 coordinate 5,395,600, forward strand.
TGCTCAGCTTTCTTTATGGTCCAATTCTCATATCCATATATGACTACTGGAAAAACCATAGCTTTGACCAGATGGACCTTTATCAGAAAAGTAATGTCTCTGCTTTTTAATATGCTGTCTAGGTTTGTCATAGCTTGTGTGTTTTAGTTTCATGGCTGCAATCACCATCTGCAGCAATTTTGAAGCTCAAGAAAATAAAGTTTGTCACTGTTTCCATTGTTTCCCCAACTATTTTCCATGAAGTGATGGGACCAGATGCCATGATCTCAGTTTTTTTGAATGTTGAGTTTTAAACCAGCTTTTTTCACTCTCCTCTTTCACTTTCATCAAGAGGCTCTTCAGTTCCTCTTCACTGTCTGCCATAAGGGTGGTGTCATCTTCATTTCTAAGGTTATTGACATTTCTCCCAGCAATCTTAATTCCAGTTTGTGCTTTATCCAGCCTGGCATTCCATGTGATGTACTCTGCATGTAAATTAAATAACCAGGGTGATTATATACAGTCTTGACATACTCCTTTCCCAATTTGGATCCAGTCTGTTGTTATATTTAGATAAATAATGAGAAAGTAGTGTATAGCACAAGGAACTCTGCTTAATGCAACATGGAAAACTGAATGGGAAAGAAGTTCAAAAGGAATGGGGTTTATGTATTTGCATTGCTGATTCTTTTTGCTCTACAATAGAAACTAAAACAACATTGTAAAACAACCAAACTCAAATAGAAATTAAATTTAAAAGGAAAACAATTGTCTTTGAGCCTGGACCACTGCCAACCTTTTTTCTTTGTACTTGTACCTGCATCTTCATTTTAGGCAGATAGGTAATTAGTTGAAATATTAAGTTGTTATGAAAAACAGAAAAATGTAATATATTTTTTATTCCATATATAAGTGATACTATATGGTTCTTGCCTCTCTCTATCTGACTTCACTTGTTATGATAACCTCTGGGTCCATCCCTGCTGCTGAAAATGGCATTATTTTATTCCTTGTGATTGCTGATTCAACTGTATCATTCCCAGGCAAGAACTAGAGTGGGTTGCCATTTCTTTCTCCAATATATGTACCACATCTTCTTTATCCATTCATTTGTTCATGGATACATTCAGGTTGCTTTCATGCTTTAATTATTATAAACAGTGCTGCAATGAGCATGAACTTATTTACAAGCAGAAATACTCACGGACTTAGAGAATGAGCTTATGGTTACCAGGGACAAAAGGGTTGGGAGGAGGGGTAGATTGGGAGTTTGGAGTTGACAAGTACACACTGCTGTATTTAAAATAGATAATCAATAAGGACCTACCTTAAAGAACATGGGCAAGAAGACTGGAGTGGATTGCCATTTCTTCCTCCAAAGGATCTTCCTAACCCAGAGATCAAATTGGAGCCTCCTGTGCGTCCTTCATTGAAGGTGAATTCTTTACTTTGTTTGAGCCATTGGAGAAGCCCACTTTGCTGTATACCTACAACGAATGAAAGGTTGCTGCTGTGAGCCATGTATTACTCTGGGATTCATGACCTCCAGAGGAGAAGATTTTCATCTGGGGTCAGACATGAGATTTGACTACCTGGAGCTTTTTGTGTAGCAACGTTTTATTAAAAAATCATAGAGATAGGGAAAGCTTCTGACTGGACACTATAAGAGGACAAATAGAATGCCCCCTTGCTAGTTTTTAGTAAGGCAATTTATGTCTGTTAGAAGCTATTAATCAGATAAAAGACTCACCTCAAGGCTGAGGGAGTTTCACCAGTTCCCTCTCCCACAATATGTATTTGTGAGATAGGACGGCATGAGGTGTGTCATCCCCCAGCCATAAAACAATTGACAGGAATACTGGTTTGTTGAGTCATTATCAACCCAATGTTTGATAAAAGATAAAAAAAAAAATTAGTCTTAAGTGGAAATATCTTGAAGAAAGGCAAGTTCCAAAGCAAACACATAATTTCATTAACATATCTTAAGAAAAACATTTCCATAAGAAAAATGCATTGGTTAGCTCGGGCAGAACCAGGTGTCCTCAGTACAGAATTAAAAGAAGCCTCTTTTAATTTTGTGTAGAGAAGGAAAAATAAGTCTACCACTTGCAGTTTATTTCCTCCTGCCACTTGGGTGTCTCTGGCCTTACTGCGTGTCACCCTATCACTATCACAATGTTGTTAATCAATTATTCTTTGCTGTTTTCAGTCACTAAGTTGTGTCCAACTCTTTGTGACCCCATAGACTACAGAAAGCCAGAATTCTCAGTTCTTCACTAACGCCTGGAGTTTGCTCAAATTCATGTCCATTGAGTCAGTGGTCAACTATGCTCCAATATAAAATAAAAATTAAAGCAAAGAAAAACCCATTGATTAACAAATTAAAATTAAAACTAACAGATTCAGGTATATAGTTGTGGCAAAAGCTTATATAGCCACATTTTGGGTGAGAAACAGGGTGGAAGTAAGTGAGAGGCCAGAATCTAGAAGGTACATGAACCCAAACTGCTCAGCTTCTGAGGTGCTAATTTTCCATTCCTTTCCCAAAAAAAAGTTAATTGATTGTCTTTTATTAGTCAAAACTATTCTAATACAACCAAAGGCGGGGGGAATAATTCTCACTTGTTGATAAAGATAATATTAAAACTAAGCTGAAGTTTTTGTTCTAATTCTTGTCCATTTTGCCATGCTCAGTTTAACATTTACCAGCAGAAACTAGGTGTCAAGAACTGTGCAGCCGTTGGAGATACAAAGAGAGATAAAATTATGGTCCTTGACCTTAAGGCACAGACAGTCTGGTAGAAGAGTCTTCTCACAGACAGCTCTTTAATATTCAAGGTAAGAATATGAAACAGACAGTTGCACAGAGAAAACAGAGTAGGAACAACTAACTCAGAGACACACAATAAAGAAAGGGTCTAGGATTTGAATCTTAAACAATGGGTAAAGGATAGATAAGAAAGGGCAGAGAAGATAATTTCAGACAAAAAAAGCTCAACATAAGTATAAGCGTAAATGAAAGGTGATAGGTTTCACTAAAGGGATTATATCTCTTTTGAGGAACTGGTTCTTAAAATGAAAGCTGTAATAATTTCTGCTTGCCTGGGACTGAGTCAGTAACTTCCCTGGGAAGGAAGGATAGCTTTTGTGGCTAGAGTCCTATGCCATATACAGACTCTTGCTAAGTTTTGCTCTTTGTTTAAAACATATGTTTGGACCTCTTTCTCTTTGGCTAAAACTCCAATACTTTGGCCACCTGAAGTAAAGAGCTGACTAATTTGAAAAGCCCCTGATGCTGGGAAAGATTGAAGGTGAGAGGATAATGGGACAACAGAGGATGAGATGGTTGGATGGCATCACCAACTCAATGGGCATTAGTTTGAGCAAGCTCCAGGGGTTGGTGATGGACAAGGAGGCCTGGTGTGCTGCAGTCCACGGGGTCACAATGAGTCAGCACAACTGAGCGACTGAACTGAACTGAACCACCCCCATACCCATTCTCAATCTATTATTTGGTGTTTGTACTGTGAAATTCCTTACTCTGTTGCTCTCTTTTCTGCAGTGTAGTGCCCACTCTTCCCCTATCTTGCTTACCTAGTCTCAAGGTACCCAAGTCCCTTCCTAAGTTGTCATATTATTTCTATCTGACAATTCTACCTTTATTAATCTCCATGAACTTAAACTCCAACAGGTTTGAATGCCAGTTTTCCAGTCTAGACTCTTCCTTCATTCAACATTTAACTGTTCAAATAGTCAATAATCTATGTTAATAAACATGAAAGTACTAAGCAACTTTAGGAAACAATAGATTGTAACTTAAATATATCTTATATTCAGAATATTGCTTGAGGAACTGCAAAATACAAATTTCACCAGACCAGTAAAATAGGCAAAAAAATAATTAACTGCAATATGGGAGAAAGATTGAAATCAACTCCATTGATAGAAATTGAGGGAGAATTTTTAAGCACTGGAGTAAACTAGTGGAAAAGTGCTGAGAGATGTTAATGGAGAGATGGGTGAATGTATTAGGTTATCTGTGTTTGCTGATTGGTGCTCATGAAATTTTGGCTCCCTCCTTCTCCTCAAGACTGACTGATGGAGCACTATCTCTCTTTCTTTTTAAATTAATTTCATTTATTTACTTGTTTTTGGCTGTGCTGATTCTTTTTTACTGCACAGACTTGTCTCTAGTTGTGGAGAAAAGTGGGCTACTCTTCACTACAGTAGTGGGTTTCTCATTGCAGTAGCTTCTCTTATTGTGGAACACTGGCTTCAGTAGTTTTGGCATGTATGCTCAGTAGTTGCAGCTCTGAGGCTCTAGATCATAGGCTCAATAGTTGTGACACACAGGCTTAGCTGCTCTGCAGCATGGAGGATCATCCCAGACCAGGGATAGAACCCATGTCTCCTACATCAGCAGGTGGGTTCTTTACCACTGAGCCACCAGGGAAGCCCACACACTACCTTTCTCAAAGAAATAACTCCCAGGTCTTTGAGACAGACATTGCTGGTTAGTAAAACTGGTTAGAGACTGGAAAAAAATATTTAAATTTCAAGGAACAGATGAGAATCTACAATTTAAGTTTTCTAAAGTAAATGCTCTAAGGGAGGTCAGGGTGCTATAGTGAGGGAGAAATATGTTTAAAATTTAGTCATGCTAAGGAAAATGTTCAGGTGTCTTGATAAGAAACTTAAGTTCAGCCCCCAACCCACTATAAGCCTATTTCTATAAGGACATTTTTACATCCAAAAGTTCAAAATTGTAGGATGAGAATCATATTTACTATTGCCTCCACAGTTTGGAAAATAAGACAAGTTTCTAAAACAGAGCCCCACATTAGACTAATGAATGACTTGAATCTTAAAGTCTTAGCATGAAATCTGCCTTCAAAGAGATTTGCTGATATAATTCCATCTTTTTATATCATGATTACATTTATACAGGAGAGTAAGTAGGCTCTTCTAAAAGTTACCATCTTCCCCAACTTGGTGTGTTTTTTTTTTCTTGCCAATATGTTCCTACTTTATGTATGTTCTATGTAGATTGGGCTTCCCTGGTGGCTCAGATGGTAAATAATCTGCTTCCAATGAGGGAGTCCCAGGTTCTGTCCCTGGGTCAGGAAGATACCCTGGGGAAGGAAATGGCAATCCAATCTAGGATTCTTGCCTAGAGAATGCTATGGAGAGAGAAGCCTAACAGGTTACTGTTCATGGAGTCTCAAAGAGTGAGAACAACTGAAAAACTAAGATTTTCACTAGGTAGACTTTAGGCTTTGAAGTATGCTGCTGCTGCTGCGTCACTTCAGTCGTGTCCAAATCTGTGCAACCCCATAGATGGCAGCCCACCAGGCTCCGCCATCCCTGGGATTCTCCAGGCAAGAACACTGGAGTGGGTTGCTAATGCCTTCTCCGTTTGAAGTATAACTTATCTCAAATAAGAACCTTGGTAATAGCTCCTATTGATGGCAGTTTATTGATAATATAGTTTCTGTATCATGAAAGTATTTCAAGTTACAGCATTATCTGACTAAATAAACATTTAAAGAGTTGCTTCTATCAAAAGATATGTTATATGTCCCAGTAGTTGTTAGCGTCCCCTTAGATTACCCTTTGACTGCTCTATCTAGAATCCTACCCAGTATCTCTCCATTGCATCCCAGATGTTTTCTTTCACAGAATGTAATATGATCTGCAATTACCTTTACAAAAATATTTATTTGTTTATTGCTTGTCTTCCTCCTAAAAATGTTTTTTTTATCCCACTATAATACTTTTCATTTTTTCTTTCAGCTGATTTTTTTTTTTTTTTCCTTCAGTGAAAGTGAAGTCGCTCAGTCATGTCCGAGTCTTTGCGATCCCATGGACTGCAGCCTATCAGTATCCTCTGTCCTTGGGATTTTCTAGGCAAGAGTGCTGGAGTGGATTGTTATTTCCTTCTCCAGGGGATCTTCCCAACCCAGGAATCGAACACGGGTCTCCCGTATTTCAGGCAGATGCTTTACCGTCTGAGCCACCAGGGAAGCAGTCACTATAATACTTATCATTTGTTCTTTCAGCTGATTTTTTTTCCCTAGTATTCTATTTGTTTTCAAATGCATGGAACAATGTCTATGACAAACTGGAACTTCTTGGACACTTTTTGCAAGATAAATGAAGCTTATGATCTCACAAAAGCCTGTTTATGAGTCTTATACCAGCTTATTCATAACAGTAGCAAGTTGGAGATAATGAAAGTATTCTTTGATCTGCAAATGAGTAAATAAAAACAGCACATCTGCACCATGCAGTGATATAAAAGAATGGACCATTAATACAGCAACTTGGGTGGATCACAAGAAATTTATGCTGAATAAAAAAGTCAATCTCAAAGATTATATACTATTTTATTCCACTTTTATAATATCCTTGGAATAAGAACAAAATACAGAGATGAAGAGCAGACCAGTTTTGTCAAAAAACAGAGATGGGGAAATGGGAGTTGGATGTAGTTTTACAAGAGTACACCAATTCATTAACATAATAGTGATGGTGGTTACTGAAATCACATATATTGAAATTGTGTAGAGCCATACACACATAATGACTGCATGTAAGATTAGTGAACCAAAATAAGACCTATGGATTCTGTCAATGTCAATTTTCTCATTTTAATATTTTACTACAGTTACACAAAATGTTACCACTGGCAAAAAACAAATAAAAGGATAAAGGATACACAGGATCTCTCAAAATCATTAGATGGAGAAATAGTGGAAAAAGTGACAGGCCTTACTTTCTTGGGCTCGAAAATCACTGCAGATGGTGATTGCAATCATGCAGTTAAAAGACACTTGCTCCTTGGAATAAAAGCTATGACAAATCTAGAGAGAAGGTTAAAAAGCGGAGACATTACTTTACCAACAAAGGTTCATCTAGTCAATGCTATGTTTTTTCCAGTAGTCATTTACAAATGTGAGAGTCAGAGTATAAAGAAAGCTGAGCACTCAATAATTAATGATTTTGAACTATGGTGTTGGACAAGACTCTTCAGATAACCTTGGGCTGCACAGAGATAAAACTAATGAATCCTATAGGAAATCAGTCTGGAATATTCATTGGAAGGACTGATGCTGAGGCTGAAGCTCCAATACTTTGGCCACCTGATGGGAAGAACTGACTCATTGGAAAAGCCCCTGATGCTGGGAAACATTGAAGGCAGAGGAAGGGGACAATAGAGGATGAGATGGTCACCATCTCAATGGACAGGAGTCTGAGCAAGCTCCAGGAGTTGCTGATGGACAGGGAAGACTGGCATGCTGCAGCCCATGGGATCATAGAGTCGGACATAACTGAGCGACTGAACTGAACTGAACTGTATGTGGACTATTATGCCCAGATTCTTTCATCAGTATAAGGTTTTCAAGGCTCATCCATACTATGGTGTCCATTATTCTTTTTTTTTTTTTTTAATGACCAACTAGTATTGCATTGTACAGATTTATCACTTTTTAAAATCAAGACCATCCCCAAGAAAAGAAAAACGGCTGTCTGAGGAGGCCTTACAAATATATGTGAAAAGAAGGGAAGCAAAAAGCAAAGGGAAGGAGGAAGAAAGATATGCCCATTTGAATGCAGAGTTCCAAAGAATAGCAAGGAGAGATAAGAAAGCCTTCCTCAGTGATCAGTGGAAAGAAATAGAGGAAAACAATAGAATGGGAAAGACTAGAGATCTCTTCAAGAAAATTAGAGATATCAAGGGAACATTTCATGCAAACATGGGCTCAATAAATGACAGAAATGGTAGAGACCTAACAGATGGAGAAGATATTAAGAAGAGGTGGCAAAAATACACAGAAGAACGTACAAAAAAGATCTTCACAACCAAGATAATCACCATGGTATGATCACTCACCTAGAGCCAGACATCCTGGAATGTGAAGTCAAGTGGGCTTTAGGAAGCATCACTATGAACAAAGGTAGTGGGAGTGATGGAATTCCAGTTGAGCTGTTTCAAATCCTGAAAGATGATGCTCTGAAAGTGTTGCACTCAATATGTCAGCAAATTTGGAAAACTCAGCAGTGGCCGCAGGACTGGAAAAAGTCAGTTTTCATTCCAATCCCAAAGAAAGGCAATGCCAAAGAATGCTCAAACTGCCACACATTTGCACTCAGGTCACACACTAGTAAAGTAATGCTTAAAATTCTCCAAGCCAGGCTTCAGCAATACATGAACTGTGAACTTCCAGATGTTCAGTGTGGTTTTAGGAAAGGCCAGAGGAACCAGAGATCAAATTACCAATATATGCTGGATCAGGGAAAAAGGAAGAGAGTTCCAGAAAACATCTATTTCAGCTTTATTGACTATGCCAAAGCCTTTGACTGTGCGGATCACAATAAACTGTGGAAAATTCTGAAAGACATGAGAATACAAGACCAGCTGACCTGCCTCTTGAGAAATCTGTATGCAGGTCAAGAAGCAACAGTTAGAATTGAACTTGAAACAACAGACTGGTTCCAAATAGTAAAAGGAGTACGTCAAGCCTGTATATTGTCACCCTGCTTATTTAACTTGTATGCAGAATATATCAAGAAATGTTGGGCTGGAGGAAGCACAAACTGGAATCAAGATTGTGTTTGTGGTTCCAGGAAAAATATCAATAGCCTCAGATATGCAGATGACACCACCCTTATGGCAGAAAGTGAAGAACAGCTAAAGAGTCTCTTGAGAAAAGTGAAAGAGGAGAGTGAAAAAAGTTGGCTTAAAGTTCAACATTCAGAAAACTAAGATCATGGGATCCGGTCCTATCACTTCATGGCATAGATGAGGAAACTGGAAACAGTGGCTGACTTTATTTTTCTGGGCTCCAAAATCACTGCAGATGGTGACTGCAGCCATGAAATTAAAAGACACTCTTTGGAAGGAAAGTTACGACCAACCTAGACAGCATATTGAAAAGCAGAGACATTACTTTGCCAAGAAAGGTCCATCTAGTCAAGGCTGTGGTTTTTCCAGTAGTCATGTATGGATGTAGGAATTGGACTATAAAGAAAGCTGACTGCAGAAGAATTAATGCTTTTGAACTGTGGTGTTGGAGAAGACTCTTGAGAGTCCCTTGGACTGCAAGGAGATCCAACTAGTCCATCCTAAAGGAGATCGGTCCTGGGTGTTCATTGGAAAGACTGATGCTGAAGCTGAAACTGCAATACTTTGGCCACCTCATGTGAAGAACTGACTCATTTGAAAAGACCTTGATGCTGGGAAAGATTGAGTGCAGGAGATGGGGACGACAGTGCAAGAGACACAGGAGATGTGGGCCTGATCCATGGGTCTGGAAGATTCCCTGGAGAAGGGAATGTCAACCAATTCCAGTATTCTTTCTGAAAAAGTCCTCTGGACTAAGCCTTGTAAGCCTACAGTCCAGTGGTCACAAAGAGTCAGAGACAACTGAGCAACCAAGCATGAAGCATCTACTCTGATCAACATCTCCTCTTTTTCCCTACCTCTCCATCCTTGGTAAACATTGTTCTAATCTCTGCTTCTACACATTCAACATTGTCAAGATTCCATGTATAAATGAAATCATGCAATATTTTTGTGTGTGTGTGTGTGACATTTCACTTAGCATAATGTCCTCCAGTTTCATTTACAGTTGTGGCAAATGTAAAGATCTTTTTTTTAAAGGTAAAGTGAAAGTGAAAAGTGAAGTCCCTCAGTCGTGTCCGACTCTTTGCGACCCTATGGACTGTAGCCCACCAGGCTCCTCAGTCCATGGGATTCTCCAGGCAAGAATACTGCAGTGAGTTGCCATTTCCTTCTCATTCAACCATAATTGATAATTTCTTTGTTCATCCATTGATGCTGAGGTTGTTGTTTCTATGCCCTGGCTATCATGAATAAGGCTGAAATGAATATAAGAGTGCAGGTATCTGATCAGGTACTGATTTCATTTCCATTAGGTATATACCCAAAAGAGGAAATGTTAGATCATATAACAGTTCTATTTAATTTTTTGAGGAACCTCTACACCATGTTGCATAATGGTTCTAGTAATTTTCATACTCACCAGCACCGTACAAGAATTATCTTTTCTCCACACTCTTAACTTGGAATTTAATGGAATTTATCTGTACAGAAAGTATACATTAAACTACATTAACTTAAAACAAAGTGAATTAAAGTAAGAGCTCTACAATGCAAAATGAATTAAAGTAAGAGTTCAACATCAGCAATATGAGACAGGGTTTTGTTTTTGTCATATTATTAATATTCATGTTATTTTTAAATTTCAGATTTGTTGAGGTATAATTAACATAAAATTATAAGATGTGTAAAATGTACATCATGATAATTTGACATAAGTATGATTAGTTCCAGTTTTAGTTGTTTGAGGAAACTGCACACCATTTTCCATTGTCAGTGCGCATTTCAAACAAGTCACAATAATTCCCTTTTCTTCACACCCTTACCAGTACTTTTTACCTCTTGTCATTTGATAACAGCCATTATAACAGATGTGAGGTTTGTGCTTTTGATTTGAGCTTTTGATTTGCATTTCCCTGTTGTTTATTGATATTGAGCACCTTTTCATTTACCTGTTGGCTATTTAGATTTTTTTTTCTTTTCCAGAAAGACATCTATTCAATTTCTCTGCTCACTTTTAATCGTTATTTTTTTTTTTCCTTTTGCTATAGAAATGAGGGACTTATTTTTGTATTTTGGATATTAATCCCTTCATTTATATGGAACTACAAAGAATCTTGAATAGTCAAAAGAAATCTTGAGAAAGGAGAACAAAGTTGAAGAATGTGTATTTTGCTGCTGTTGGATGAAATATTCTATCAAAGTCTATAAACTTATTTGATCAAAGGTATAGTTTAATATTTGCTAATTGATTTTCTGTTTGGGTGATCTATCCATTGTTGGAAGGAGTATTAATTAAGTCACCTACTATTATTGTATTTCATTTATTTCTCCAGTCAGGTCTGTTAATTTGTTTTATATACTTAGGTTCTCCTATGTTGGGTACATGCATCTTTACAAATGTAGCCTCTTTTATCTTTAGATTTACCCTTTTATCATTATATAATTACCTTTTCTGAATCTCAGTATAGCCTTGCTTAAGTTCTTTTTCATTTGTTTTTTAAGTATAGCTCCTCCTGCTTTCTTTTGGCTTTCATTTACATGGAATTATCTTTTACAATGTTTCATTTTAATATGTGCCTCCTTAACATGAAGCAAGCATCTTGTAGGAAGTCTTGTTTTTTATCCATTCAACCATTCGATCTTTTGATTGAAGAATTTAATCCATTTACATTTAAAGTAAGTATTGATAGATATAACCTTACTACTGCTATTTTTTAAACTGTTTACCTGCTCTTTTGTAACCTCAGTGTTCTTTTCTTCTTCACATGCTTTTTTCTTTTATTATTTGATGATTTCCTGTAGTAGTATGCTTGCATTCTTTTCTCTTTCTGCTTCTGTATCTACTGTATAATTTTGCTTTGTGGGTAACATAAGACTTCCAAAAAACCTTATATTTATACTTCTCTATTTTAAGTTGTTATAAACTCAACTAAGAATAAATACTAAAGATATGCATTTTACTCCCCTTCTTATTTTGTTTTTGATGTCACAATTTTTATATTTTTACCTTCTGAGTTAATTAACAAATTATTATAGTTACAATTATTCTTAGTACTTTTATCTTTTGTATTCTTTAACAGGTAAATCATTTATGGCCATTTCTTTGAAATCTATTTCTATAGTTTTATCATGTTCCTTTGTTTGAAACATACTTCTCTGTTCATTTTCCTTTATCTATATTTGTTTCTACATTAGATATAAAACCACTTCTTTCAGTCTTGAAAGAATGGTCTCATATAGAAGATGAATACTATTTCTCAGACCAGCACAAGCTCTTGATTTTTTCTCAATCTTTTCTGATAGTTCAAGTTACCATCTTTGTTTAATAGTTCTCAGTATTTGAGGTTGTGCCCACTCAAGTCAGTATCCCAAAAGAGATGATCCCAATCAGTAGCTAGACTGGAAGACAGGAAGACAACACCTAGATTGGAAGACACTTCCTAAGCAGGCAGTGATTTTAAAATATGCAGATATAATTCTTTCAGGGAAAGACTATCTACACTAAGCCTTGAAGGATAATTGGTTAAGAACTATTTCTTTCTTTGCTACAGGTCTTCAGAGTCAGGGAGTGGAAGTTCCTCTGGCTACTTGAGCCAGTCAATTAAGAAGTTCATCCTCTGGGTGGCTAGTGTATAAGCTAGAGGGCCAAGCTTATGCAAAAGCCCCTTCTAGGGAGAATCTAGATGCCTGGAATGGGGAAGAGGAAGAACACAAGACTATATCCAAAGGGCTCCTTATCTCAGGAGAGGATTACAGTCATATTCTAGGTGCTCTTGTTTAGTCACCCAGTCGTGTCTGACTGTGATCCAATGGACTACAGACTCCAGGCTTTTCTGTCCTTCACCATCTCCCAGAGCTTGCTCAAACTCTTGTCTATTGAGTTGGTGATGCCATCCAACCATCTAGTCCTCTGTCATCTGTTTCTCCTGTCTTCAGTCTTTCCCAGCATCAGGGCCTTTTCTAATGAATTGGCTCTTCACATCAGGTGGCCAAAATATTGGAGATTCAGCTTCAGCATCAATTGTTCCAATAATATTCAGAATTGATTTCCTTTAGGATTGACTGGTTTAATCTCCTTGCAGTCCAAGGGACTCTCCAACACCACAGTTCAAAAGCAGCAATTCTTCAGTGTGCAACCTTCTTTATGGTCCAGCTCTCACATCCATACATGATTACTGGGAAAGCAATAGCTTTCATTATATGGACCTTTGTCGGTGATGCTTGCTTAGTTAAAAGCTTGACTCTCAGTCAACAGTTTTTAAAATATGCAGAGAGGCCTCTTTCAGAGAAGACTGGGAGATTTCTGTTAACTTTCTCTATGTTAAGCCATTGGAAAATAACCTGTTAAGAATTACTTCCTTATTCTCAACAGTAAAGAAAAAATAAAAATAAGAACAACCTGAAAGCATTTCGTCTAAGATCAGGAACAACACAACGATGTCCACCCTTACCAGTCTTATTCATTGTAGTTTAAGAGTTCCTACCATAGCAATGAGAAAAAAAAAATGATAATAAAAATCTAAATTGGAAAAGCAGAAGTAAAACTGCCACTCTTTGCAGATTCCTTGACACTATACATAGAAAATCCTAAAGATGCTACCAGAAAAATACTAGAGTTCATCAGTGATTTGATAATGGTACAGGATGCAAAATTAATGCATATATGGTATTGCATTCCTATACACTAATAATGAAAGATCAGAAACAACTCCATCAAGGAAAAAAACTCCACTTACCACTGTATCACAAAGAACAAAATAAAAATAAACTTACCTTAGGAGGCAAAAGATCTGTACACAGAAAACTGTAAAATACTGATAAAAGGAGAAAGAATCAAAGATAATACAAACATATGATATTCTTCTTGGATTGGGAGAATAAGTATTGTCAAAATGACTATATTACTCAAAATATTCTGGATTAAGTGCAATCCCTATCAAATTCTTCCAGAACTAGAACAAAAATGTCTTAAAATTTGTAAAAAGACACAAAAGACACTGAATAGGCAAAACAATCTTGAGAAAGAAAAAAGGAGCTAGAGGAATCAGTCTTCCCGACTTCAGACTATACTAAAAAGCTACGCAGTCATCAAAGCAGTATGGTTCTGGCATAAAAACAGAAATATAGATCAATAGAGCTAGACAGAAAGCCCAGAGATAAACTTATGAACCTATGATCACCTAATCTATGATAAAGAATGAAAGAATACGCAATGGAAAAAAGACAGTATCTTCAATAAATGGTGCAGGGAGAGCTGGACAGCTTAATGTAAAAGAATGAAATTAGAACATTCTCTAATGCCATATACAAAAATTCACTGAAAATGAATTAAAGACATGAATATAAGGCTGGATACTATAAAACTCTTAGAGGAAAATATAGTCGGAATGATCCCTAACATAAAACTCTGAAAGATCTTTTTTGTTCCACCTCCTAGAGTAATGAAAATAAAAAATAAACAAATGGCATGCAACTGAACTTTAAAGTTTAAAGTTTTGCACATAAACAAAACAAAAAGACAACCCCATAATGGTAGAAAATATCTGCAAATGAAGTGAATAACAAAGGATTAATCTCTGAAATATACAAACAGCTCATGCAGTTCAGTATCAAAAAAAGCAAGCAACCCATACAACAATAGACAGAAGATCTAAATAGCATTTCTCTAATGAAGACACTCAGAAGGCCAAGAAGCATGAGAAAAGTTGTTTAACATCATTAATTATTGGATAAATCCAAATCAAAACTACAATGAGTATCACCTCATAATGGTCAGATTGGCCATCATCAAAAAATTATAGAATATATGCTGGAGAGGGTGTGGAGAAAAGGAAATCTTCTACACTGTTAAACAGAATGTAAATCGGTACAGCCATATGGAGAACAGTGTGGAAATACCTTAAAACGGTAGAAATAGAACTGCCATAGGCTTAGCAGGTGACTCTAGAGGTAAAGAACATGCCTGCTAAAGCAGGAGATGTAAGGGACATGGATTAAATCCTTGGGTCAGGAAGATGCAGTGAAAGAGGCCGTGGCAATTCAAACTCACTCCAGTATTCTTTCCTGGAGAATCCCATGGACAGAGTATTCTGGCAGGCCCATGGAGTCACAAAGAGTTGTACAAAATCTAGATGACTTAACATGCACACACAGGGATACTATATGAGAAAACAATACCACTCCTAGGCATATACCTGGAGAAAACCCTTATTTGTAGATACTTGTACTCCAATGTACACTGCAACACTATATACTGTAACCAGGACTTAGAACCAATCTAAATGTTTGTCAATGGAAGAATGGATGGGCAGATATTGTACAATGAAATATTGTACATTGAATGAATATTTAAAGAATATATTGAGCTTCCCAGGTAGTGCTATTGGTAAAGAAATGGGAATATCAGACCGTACCTGTCTCCTGAGAAATCTGTATGCACGTCAAGAAGCAACAGTTAGAACCAGACATAGAACAAAGGACTAATTCAAAATTGGGAAAGGAGTAGGCCAAGGTTGCCTATTGTCACTCTACTTATTTAACTTATATGCAGAGTACATCATGTGAAATGCCAGACTGGATGAAGCACAAGCTGGAATCAAGATTGCAGAGATAAATATAAATAACCACAGATATGCATATGACATCACCCTCATTGCAGGAAGTGAAGAGGAACTAAAGAACCTCTTGATGAAAGTGAAAGAATAGAGTGAAAAGCTGGCTTAAAACTCAACATTCAAAACATTAAGACCATGGTTTCCTATCCCATCACTTCAAGGCAAATAGATGGGGAAACAATAGAAAACGTGACAGATTGTATTTTCTTGGGGTCCACAATCACTGCTGATGGTGACTGCAGACATGAAATTAAAGTACATGCTCCTTGGAAGAAAAACTATGACAAATTTACACAGCATATTAAAAACCAGAGACATTACTTTGCCAACAAAGGTTCATATAGTCAAAACTTTGCTTTTTTCAGTAGTCATGTATGGATGTGACAGTTGGACCAGAAAGAAGAACTGATGCTTTTGAACTGTGGTGTTGGAGAAGACTCTTGAGAGAATCCCTTGGACAACAAGGAATTCAAACCAGTCCAACCTAAAGGAAATCAACCCTGAATATTCATTAGAAGGACTGAGCTGAAGCTGAAGCTCCAATACTTTGGCCACCTGATGCAGAGAGCTGACTTATCTGAAAAGACCCTGATGCTGGGAAAGACTGGGGGCAGGAGGAGAAGGGGACGACAGAGGGTGAGATGGTTGGATGGTGTCACCAGCTCAGTGGACATGGGTTTGAGTAAACTCTGGGAGATGGTGGAGGACGGGGAGGCCTCGCATGCTGCAGTTCACAGGGTTGCAAAGAGTTGGATACCACTGAGCTACTGAAATACAAAATCTTAACCTAATGTCATAAAAAGTCCATATTTGCATCTATTTTAACTTTGGTTGAACTACTTTCAGGTCTGAAAAAATCAAGTGAATTGACCAACCTGATTTTGTGTGTGTGGTGGCGTGGGGGAGGTGATTTCTAATGCAGATTAATTAAAATTAGTAACTTTGTCGATGTGAAATAGTCACAAAATAAAATTCTTCTTTGAGAGCATGGTAAGGTAAATTTTGAGCTAATTTTTTTCTCACTTTTTCTCCCATTCCACCTTTCTGGCAGACATATTGTTTTATACATCCTTAAGAAGTTTGTGACTTTTTTTTTTTTTTTTGAGGGGGTGGTACTTTTATTTCCAAAAGCTGTATAACATAAAAATATTATTCTCTAAAGTGGTAGAAAAGAATAGGTCTGGAGAAGAGTGAGCATCAGAATTAGAGACTTACTAGATTAAAAAAAATTATGTTTTCAATAAGTACAAAAAAGTAACTGAACAATTATTGATGCATTTCCATTTCTAATTCAAATATATTAAAAATAACTCATTTATAAATTTCAGATTTAATATTTCAAACTAAATTTTATGGCATTTTAATGATCCACACAATAGAAATCCTTCTCAAAGTAAAAAACATTCCTCTAATTATATCAGTTACAAGTGTATTTTGTGACACATTTTTGTAGTATATTATGACATTTGTTTTTTTCAATTAAGCCCTGTATTAATTTGTGAAGTCCCAATATACATTCATGAAATCTATTCTCTCACATATAAATTATTTTCCTGAATGATAATGTCATTCACAATACAGCTATGAAAGTGAAAGTGAAGTCACTCAGTCGTGTCCAACTCTTAGCGACCCCATGGAATGCAGCCTACCAGGGTCCTCCATCCATGAAATTTCCCAGGCAAGAGTACTGGAGTGGGATGCCATTGCCTTCTCCGAAAATAAAACTATGAGTTCCTGCTTAAATCATGAGTAGACTGAATGCATTAAAGGCCTAATAAGTGTAAGAGCAGAAGCCAGGAAACTCCTAGAATAAAACAGGCAGAATATTCTTTGACATAATTAGTAGCAAGAGTTTTTTTGTTTGTGTGTTTGTTTATTTTTTTCTTTTTTGATCAGTATAAGAAATTAAAGCAAAAACAAACAAATGAAATCTAACTAAACTTAAAAGCATTTGCACAACCAAATACACCATTGAGAAAATAAGACAACTTATGAAATAGCAAAAATATTTGTAAATGATATATCAAATAATAAATTAATATTCAAAGTATATAAACAGCTCTTACAATTCAATATAAAGCAAACAAACCAAAAAAAGTATTAAAATGGGCAAAAGTCCTGAATAGACATTTTTCCAATGAAGATACATAGATGGTTATCAGGCAGGTGAAACTATACTAAATATTGCTAATCACTGGAGAAGTTCAAATAAAAATCACCATGTGATTTTGCCTCACTCTTGCCTGAATGGCTATCATCAAAATATCTACAAATAACAAGTGTTGATAAGGATATAGAGAAAAGAGACCCTTATATACTACTGAGTGGAATGTTAAGTGGTACAGCCACTACAGAAAATAGTACTGAAGAGCCTCAAAAAACTAAATATAGAATGAGGGTATGGCCCAGAAATTTCATTCCTGGGTATATAACTGAAAAGAAAAAAAAGAAACACTAATTCAAAAAGATGCATGCACCACACCATTCATAGCAGCATTATTTTACCAACCAGGATATGAAACAACCCAAATGCCCTTGAACAGATGAATGGATAAGGATTGCAATATCTGTATATCTATATCTATACCTCTATCTATCTATCTATATAATGGAATATTCAG
Source organism: Capricornis sumatraensis (assembly GCF_032405125.1). Classification (NCBI taxonomy): domain Eukaryota; kingdom Metazoa; phylum Chordata; class Mammalia; order Artiodactyla; family Bovidae; genus Capricornis; species Capricornis sumatraensis. Next base: position 5,413,440 of record NC_091084.1, read on the forward strand.
TTCAGTTCAATTCAGTCACTCAGTCATGTCCAGCTCTTTGGAACCCCATGAATTGCAACATGCCAGGCCTCCCTGTCAATCACCAACACCTGGAGTTCACCCAGACTCACATCCATCAAGTCAGTGATGCCATCCAGCTATATCGTCCTCTCTCGTCCCCTTCTCCTCCTGCCCCCAATCCCTCCCAGCATCAGAGTCTTTTCCAATGAGTCAACATTTTGCATGAGGTGGCCAAAGTACAGGAGTTTCAGCTTTAGCATCATCCTTCCAAAGAAATCCCAGGACTGATCTCCTTTAGAATGGACTGGTTGGATCTCCTTGCAATCCAAGGGACTCTCAAGAGTCTTCTCCAACACCACAGTTCAAAAGCATCAATTCTTCAGCACTCAGCTTTCTTCACAGTCTAATTCTCACATCCATACATAGCCACAGGAAAAACCAAAGCCTTGACTAGATGGACCTTTGTTGGCAAAGTAATGTCTCTGCTTTTTAGTATGCTGTCTAGGTTGATCAGAACTTTGCTTACAAAGAGTAAGTGTTGTTTAATTTCATGCCTGCAGTCACCAACTGCAGTGATATTATAACCCAGAAAAATAAAGTCAGCCACTGTTTTCACTGTTTCTCCATCTATTTGCCATGAAGTGATGGAACTGGATGCTGTGATCTTAGTTTTCTAAATGTTCAGCTTTTAAGCACTTTTTTCCTCACCTTTTTCACTTTTGTCAAGAGGCTCTTTAGTTCTTCTTCACTTTCTGCCATAAAGGTGGTATCATCTGCATATCTGAAGTTTTTGATATTCTCCTGGCAATCTTGATTCCAGCTTGTGCTTCATCCAGCCCAGCATTTCTCATGATGTACTTTGACTATAAGTTAAATATTCAGGGTGACAATATACAGCCTTGACGTACTCCTTTTCCTATATGGAACCAGTCTGTTGTTCCATGTCCAGTTCTAACTGTATGCTTCTTAACCTGCTTACAGATTTCTCAAGAGGCAGGTCAGGTTGTCTGGTATTCATCTCTTTCAGAATTTTCCATAGTTTACACAATCAAAGAATTTGGCATAGTCAATAAAGTAGAAAGAGATATTTTTCTGGAACTCTCTTGCTTTTTTGATGATCCAGCAGATGTTGGCAACTTTATCTCTAGTTCTCTGCTTTTTCTAATACAGCTTGAACATCTAATGCCGAAGAATATGAATTTGAAAGGTTCTATAAAGACCTACAAGACTTTTAGTATTAACACACAAAATAAGATATCCTTTTCATTATAGGGGACTGGAATGCAAAAGACGGAAGTCAAGAAACACCTGGAGTAACAGGCAAATTTGGGCTTGGATTACAGAATGAAGCAGGGCAAAGGCTAATAGAGTTTTACCAAAAGAACACACTGAGCATAGCAAACACCCTCTTCCAACAATACAAGAGAAGACTCTACACATGGACATCACCAGATGGTCAACACCAAAATCAGATTGATTATATTATTTGCAGCCAAAGATGGAGAAGCTCTATACAGTCAGCAAAAAGAAGACCAGGAGCTGACTGTGGCTCAGATCATGAACTCCTTACTGCCAAATTCAGATTTAAATTGAAGAAAGTAGGGAAAACCACCAGACCATTCAGGTATGACCTAAATCAATTCCCTAATGATTATACAGTGGAAGTGAGAAATATATTTAAGAGACTAGATCTAATAGACAGTGTGCCTAATGAACTATGAATGGAGGTTCATGACATTATACAGGAGACAGGGATCAAGATCACCTGCAAGAAAAAGAAATGCATAAAAGCAAAATGTCTGTCTGAGGAGGGCTTACAAATAGCTGTGAAAAGAAGAGAAGCTAAAAGCAAAGGAGAAAAGGAAAGATAGACCCATCTGAATGCAGAATTCCAAAGAATAACAAGGAGAGATAAGAAAGCCTTCCTCAGTGATCAGTGCAAAGAAATAGAGGAAAACAATAGAATGGGAAACACTAGAGATCTCTTCAAGAAAATTAGCTATACCAAGGGAACATTTCATGAAAACCCAGACTCGATAAATGACAAAAATGGTGTGGACCTAAAAGAAGAAGGTATTAAGAAGAGGTGGCAAGAATACACAGAAGAAGTGTATAAAAAAGGTCTTCATGACAAAGATAATCATGATGGTGTGATCACTCACCTAGAGCCAGACATCCTGGAATGTGAAGTCAAGTGGGCCTTAGGAAGCATCACTATGATCAAAGCTAGTGGCAGTGATGGAATTCCAGTTGATCTGCTTCAAATCCTAAAAGATGATGCTGTGAAAGTGCTGCACTCAATAAGCCAACAAATTTAGAAAACTCATCAGTGGCCACAGGTCTGGAAAAGGTCAGTTTTCATTCCAGTCCCAAAGAACGATAATGCCAAAGAATGCTCAACCTACCACACAGTTGTACTCATCTCACATGCTAGTGAAGTAATGCTCAAAATTCTCCAAGCCAGGCTTTAACAATACATGAAACATGAACTTCAATGCCTTACTTGAAAGAAAAAAAAAAAAAAGTTTTTCTGACAAAGGAAACATTAAATGCAAGAGAGAAGTCAAGTCTATATGAATGATAATTTAATTCTTATGTCATTTGTATCTGTATCTTATTATACAACTTTAAAACTGTCTTGGCTTATTTTAAATTACTTAAATCTCAAAATTCTTTGGGATACACTGACAAGGCATTATTCCCTTCATGTTAACAAGGAAACTGTGGTTTAACCTGATTAAAAGCCTACACAAGTCACAAAACTAAGTGGCAAATTTTATATTTGCATATACAAATAAATGTGTTATTAAAGTCATTCATTTCAAAAAAAAAATAGTCATTCGTTTCGCTTCAGTATGACAAAGACCATGAATGTAAAAATGAGTAGAGAATGTTTAGTGAGAAATGTGTGTAAATAAGTAGAAAGAAAACCTTCTCTCTGAGAAATCCTGTAGAAAAAGTCTGAAGAAAGTAGGATATAAATTCACCTCTTGTTTGATGATAGAATTTGGGGTGCAGATCAAGCAATCAAAAGGACAATTTCATTCAATATAGTTCTGGTTTGAGAAATGGAGTAACACCTTTTTTTAGGAAGCTCTTCTTGAAATAAGAGTATGTATGTAAAGAAAAAAACTTAATTCCAAGTTTTAACTGAATTTTAGTGAACAAGCTGAACAAAATGAAAGTATGTGTCTGCAAACTTCTTTTCAAAGTAAGTATGTCACATAGACACAATGAAGATGAGTTAAGAGATTCTTACCAAAATACTACTAAAGTATGCACATCATGTTCTTCAATTTCAAAGATTCATGCTTTCTGTCCTTATCCATTAAAAAAAAAAAAAAGGCTATTGTTAAAGAAAAACCTCTTTGGAGCTGAAATAGTAAGTTCAAACAATTTCAGATGTATTTTTAAAATGGTAGAGAAAGCAGGATACATCAATACCTGAGCTGGCTCAAAGATTGGAAAAATTAATATGTAAGCAGAGAATATTTGGGCTCCAAAATCACTGAAGATGGTGATTGCAGCCATGAAATTAAAAGACACTTACTTCTTGGAAGAAAAGTTATGGCCAACCTAGATAGCTTATTCAAAAGCAGAGACATTACCTTGCCAAATAAAGTCCATCTAGTCAAGCCTATGGTTTTTCCTGTGATCATGTATGGATGTGAGAGTTGGACTGTGAAGAAGGCTGAGTGCTGAATAATTGATGCTTTTGAACTGTAGTGTTGGAGAAGACTCTTGAGAGTCCCTTGGACTGCGAGGAGATCCAGCCAGTCCATTCCGAAGGAGATCAGCCCTGGGATTTCTTTGGAAGGAATGATGCTAAAGCTGAAACTCCAGTATTTTGGCCACCTCATGCGAAGAGTTGACTCATTGGAAAAGACTTTGATGCTGGGAGGGATTGGGAGCAGGAGGAGAAGGGGACAACAGAGGATGAGATGGCTGGATGGCATCACGGACTCGATGGACACGAGTCTGAGTGAACTCCGGGAGTTGGTGATGGACAGGGAGGCCTGGCGTGCTGCGATTCATGGGGTCGCAAGGAGTCGGACACGACTGAGCGACTAAACTGAACTGAACTGAGCACCGAAGTCAGCTGTCTCTGATCAAAAAATGAATAGTCAAAGGCAGGTAACCAAACCATACAAATCATAGGACTTCTTTTATAAAAGTAATGGAAATGGAAGAGAACTCCAGAGAAATAGAAGGGTCTGCTTTGAGCTGAGAATAGCAAAGTAGCCTACTTTAGAATTAAATTTTGAATTGATTTGAAACAAATCCCACTGCCCTACTTAGGTAAAAGATGTTTTGTGTTTTTTTTTTCCCATCAAAAAATAATATGAAGATAATTCTTTCCAAGGACCATAGAAAGTATGTAGGGATTTCTGTCTAAGCTAGATATACTAGATTGTGTCCTAGCTAATTGACAATATTATAAACAAATTATAAATGGTACAATACATTGATAGTATTTTGTTGAAGATTAGTATTTCATTATCTTAAGGATTTTTTTTTTATATATATATAGTGTCATTTAAGGCTCAAGGCTTCATTGAGAATATAGAAGAATCTACATTATTTTAAAAGAACTAACAATCTTTATTTGTTTTTGGAATTCTTTAGTTCATCTCTAAAGAAAATGTTGGTGCATTGTAAACTCAACTTCCTGGAAATTAAAAAGTAAAAAGAAAATATTAAATATATAAGGGGGAAAATGTGACTTTTTTTCATTTGCAAGGGCTATAGTTTCTTCTACATTTTTTCTTTCAGTTGATATTTATTTATTTATAATTAAAGTACACTTGACTTACAGTATGTATCTTTTGTGCACATACACATAGATATTTTGTTGTTTTTAAGCAATGTACAAATACACTAATATTTAAAACAATAATAACATTCCCCTTTCCCATTTCCTAGGTATGTAATGTTACAATCTCTCTCTTTTTTAAGATGGTAAAGTCAGATGACAATATCTTCCTTTTGAGTAGTTGTGGAAGCCTAAAAGTTCATGAGAATAGTTTAGAAAAATCTAAATTCTCCAGAGCCCTAGATAGCCTCTTGTTCTGTCATCTAAAATGTGACAGTGTGCTGCCTGTTTACCTCAGGTCAAAATTGCCATTTGCACTATCTGGGCCACCACATTCCCCCTGGCTAGTTGTCTACCTTATGTGTACTAGAGGCTTCTGTGAATGCTGGTATGTGCAATTACTCTATGCTAAATTTGATTTTTGTCATCTATTAGCAAATTAAATGCATTATGTCCAGTTACTTTTATATTTGTCATCATGTCATTCTAAATCTGAACTGCAAAACCTCAGCATTGTCATGTGTGATGTACAATTATTCAGAACCCAGTGCAAATAGATAAAGATATTGACATGGATATTGTAAAGTTGAAGAAACTTTAATTTCAGGTCACAAATTAATAAATACAAGATAATTAAAAGTCAGTAAGAGATTTACATCTACATTAATTGTATTGTTCTTTAGAACCCAAGAAGCTTCACATCTGTGTTGGTTAAATTCTACCTATGGCTGGAGTGAGTTGGATGAAGCACTACATATTTGGCAAAGCATTGGACATCATGACATTGTCCTGAATTACCTTCAGTTGTCTCCTGCTCAGAACAAGTTCACGGGAACCTTTGTAGCAGGCAGCAGTGTCTGAGGACCAAGATTCCCATTTCAGGCTTTCAAAATGGTAAGAAAGGGTTTATTTAAAGAATTCAAAGGAAGACACATTTCTTCCAAGTGTTAAATGTGAATTTTGAACTCTGTGACAATAAAGTCCTGTTCACCTTTGTGAGTCTGTGTTTTTATGTTTTTCTCAAAGAATTATTAGGGCTTCCCTGTGGCTCAGCTGGTAAAGCATCTACCTGCAGTGCAGGAGACCTGGTTTCAATCCATGGGTTGGGAAGATACCCTGGAAAAGGGAAAGGCTATCCACTCCAGTATTCTGACCTGGAGAATTCCAGGGACTATAGTCTATGGGGTTGCAAAAATTTGGACACGACTGAGCGATTTTCACTTCCACTTTCAAGGATTATTAAAAGTAAACTGTGGTAACTTAAAATTAATCTACTGTTATGCTTATAGTTGTCATCTGCAAAACTGAATCCTCCTCTTCAGCAGGGCTGGGTGAGTTGCATGAAGGCATTGCTTTAGAACATGTAGATGTGGAAGAAACTGAAAATTCATCAGTCTCCCACTTCAGGAATAGTTTCTCAAGCTTAACCTGAAAATTGAGATAAAAGACCAGATTTATTTTTGGGGGCTTCAAAATCACTGCAAATGGTGACTGCAGCCATGAAATTAAAAGACGCTTACTCATTGAAAGGAAAGTTATGACCAACCTAGATAGCATATTCAAAAGCAGAGACATTACTTTGTCAACAAAGGTCCATCTAGTCAAGGCTATGGTTTTTCCAGTGGTCATGTACGGATGTAAGAGTTGGACTGTGAAGAAAGCTGAGCGCCGAAGAATTGATGCTTTTGAACTGTGGTGTTGGAGAAGACTCTTGAGAGTCCCTTGGACTGCAAGGAGATCCAACTAGTCCATTCTAAAGAAGATCAGCCCTGGGATTTCTTTGGAAGGAATGATGCTAAAGATGAAACTCCAATACTTTGGCCACCTCATGTGAGAGTTGACTCATTGGAAAAGACTCTGATGCTGGGAGAGATTGGGGGCAGGAGGAGAAGGGGATGACAGAGGATGAGATGGCTGGATGGCATCACCGACTCGATGGACTTGAGTTTGAGTGAACTCCGGAGTTGGTGATGGACAGGGAGGCCTGGTGTGCTGTGATTCATGGGGTTGCAAAGAATCGGACATGACTGAGTGACTGAACTGAACTGAAATAAGACCTTGAGTGCAACATCATTTAGCTAGTATTCCTGAAGTGTGAATAAGTAAGAGACATAGCTAATTATCTGATTTGTTGATATTTAATAACCTATGCCTATGAGGTGGTTTTTCCTTGGGAGAGTAAAAGCTCTTTACTATTACTTGGGTACTAACACAGACCTTGTCACTGTTGTAAAGGTTCTACAAGGATTAAATCATCTTCAAAAATCCTAGTGAGATATATATTTTATTTTTCTCCGTTTTACATATGAGAAAACTTTCCCCCTCAAGGAAAACTTTCCTGAGATACACAGGTAGAAGTGGAGGAGTCAGTTATTACTTATAGTTTCACTCTTGGGTATTAACTATTCGTTGATAGCTTTTGACAGATAATCTGATGCCCTTTCTATGTCTCAGCATCTGGTGGAAAGTGTACATTATTTCAGTGTATGCACATTTTTTTTTATTTGCCTAGTTATTGTCTGTAGCATTAAGCAGAAGATAAACTGGCCTAGATGCTTCTTTGTAGAAACAGTAATAATTTTCCATTCACAAAGAACAGACACTTGTTTACTCATGGTCATTGAGATAATAAAATGTGCATCTTATCCTTTGCCAAAAATGAGATAAAACAGCCTTGAACATCTTCAGTAATGGATATTTTATTGCCTTTAATTTAGAACTCTGTAGGTTGCTTTTGTGTTGTCTTCACCCTTCCAATTCTACTTACCTCACCTTCCATGGGAGCTCAACTCCCTATGCTCTGAGAGAAAAAAAACAAACAAACAAAAGAAATCAACCCTTAACACAGATGAAATAGCAGACCCTGGGCTTCCCATCGACTTCCCAAAGAGCCATAATTATTAGTTCATTCCCAGACACACGTCTTGGGGACAGATTCATTTGTTTCAGTCTTGAAACAATCATTCTATCTTCCTAATTGATTTAAATATTCACAATCTGCATTATATTTTAGCTTCAGCAGTAAAGTTCTGAAAGAATACTTACTGAGAATGCACTGAATGTGTGAATCAGCATCCACCTACTAGGGATACATAAATGAATAACTAAATACAAGGCATTTGGAAAATTTATGATGTAGGATTTTATCTTCAGTCCTCCACTGTTAATATGTGCTCATTGGGGACAATAACAACAGCAAATTGAACAACACAACAGTAACTCTTAAATGTTTATTGAGTGTTTACTATAGACTAGATGTTATTATAAACATTTTGTAAAGTTTATCTTAATGAATCTTCATAATGGTCTCGTAAAGAAATTGTATTACACTTATTTTATAAATGAAGAAACTTGGAATGACAAAGATTGGGTAATTTGGCTAATATTACCCAGCCCAAGCTTCTAGTCACTAAGGAAAACACTGGAAAGTGCATGTGAGGGGGAGAGTTTCTCTAACCTTATAATCACTTAGTAGCCAAGATTATGTTTTTAAATAAGCTAGTTCTTACTCTAGCAATTACAAGGGACTAGTGTGTAGAGATAAAGATACAGCATAGCTATGGTTTATTAGCTAAGTAAAGGGTTTCTTGAGCCTTGAGAATCATGATAGGAGTACACTCCAGAGTGCATTGAAAAGTGGTCTGCAAAAGCAATGGCAAAGAACATCCTTATATGTTATCTGGACAATGTGAGGTATCCTATGGGCAACTAACAGGGATTTTTTTTTTTTTTTTTCTTACATACACCTAAAAAGTTCCCCTTCATGGACCACTGCCTTGTCATTTTGAAGGGACTTGTGTAATTCAATGATGCTATTAGCCATGCTGTGCAGGGCCACCCAAGGTTGACAGGTCATAATGGAGAGTTATGACAAAATGGCCCATGGAAAGAAGGAATGGCAAACCATCCCAGTATTCTTCCCATGAGAACCCCATGAAAGTGAAAGTGAAAGTGAATTCACTCAGTCCTGTCCGACTCTCTGCGACCCCATGGACTATAACTTATCAGGCTCATCTGTCCATGGGATTTTCCAGGCAATAGTACTGGCCTGGATTGCCATTTCCTTCTCCAGTGGATCTTCCTGACCCAGGGATCGAACCCAGGTCTCCCACATTGTAGACAGACGCTTTACCATCTGAGCCACCAGGGAAGTCCCGAGAACCCCATGAACTGTATAAAAAGGCAAAAATATATGATGCAAAAACATGAGTCCCCCAGGTTGGAAGGTGTCCAATATGCTACTAGGAAGAGCAAAGGACAGTTTCTAATAACCCCAGGGAGAATGAAGGAGATGGCTCAAAGCTCAGTTGTGAATATGTCTGGTGATGAAAGCAAATCCAGTGCTCTAAGGACCAGTATTGCATAGGAACTTGGAATGTTAGTTCCATGAATCAAGGTAAATTGGATAGAGTCAGGCAGGAGATGGCTAGAGTAAACATCAGCATCTTAGGAATCAGTGAACTAAAATGTGTGCAATGGGCAAATTCGATTCAGATGATGATTATATCTACTGCTGTGGGCAAGGATCCCATAAAAGAAATGGAATAACCCTCATAATCAACAAGAGTCTGAAATGCAGTACTTAGGTACAACCTCAAAAATAGTAGAACAATCTCAGTTCATTTCCAAGGCAAACAATTCAATATCACAGTAATCTAAGTCTATGTCCAACCACCAATGCAAAAGAAGCTGAGGCTGATCACTTCTATGAAGACCTACAAATCCTCCTAGAACTAACACCAAAAAAAAAAAAAAGATGTCCTACTCATCATAGGGAATAGGAATACAAAAGTAGGTAGCCAAGAGATACCTGAAATAATCGGCAAGTTTGGCCTTGGTGTACAAAATGAAGCAGGGCAAAGACTAACAGAATTCTGCCAAGAAAACACACTGTTCATAGCAAACATCTTTTTTTCCAACAACGCAAGAGATAACTAAATGGACATCACCAGATGACCAATACTAAAATCAGATTGATCTCATTATTTGCATCTGAAGATGGAGAAGCTGTATACAGTCAGCAAAATCAAGACATGGAGCTGACTGTGGCTCAAAGCATCAGCTCCTTATAGCAAAATTTTGACTTAAGCTAAAGAAATCAGGGAAACCACTAGGCTAATCAGGTACAAGCTAAATCAAATCACCTGTGATTATACAGTGGAAGTGGCAAATAGATTCAAGGGGTTAGATCTGGTAAACACAGTGCATAAAAAACTATGGACAGAGGTTTGTGATATTGTACAGGTGGCACTGACCAAAACCATCCCCAAGAAAAAGAAATGCAATAAGGAAAAGTGGTTGTCTGAGGAAGCTTTACAAATAGCTGAGGAAAGAAGAGAGATGAAAAGCAAAGGAGAAAGGGAAAGGTACACCCAACTAAATTCAGAGTTTGAAAGAATAGCAAAGAGAGACAAGAAGGCCTTCCTCAATGAACAATGCAATGAAATAGAGAAAAAGCAAAAGAGGAAAGATGAGAGATCTCTTCAAGAAAATTGGATGCATCAAAGAAACATTTCAAACAAAGATGTCACAATAAAGGGCAGAAATGTTAAAGACCTAAAAGAAGCAGAAGAGATCAAGAAAAGATGGCAAGAATATACAGAAGAACTCTACAAAAGAAGATCTTAATGACCTGGATAACCACAATAATGTGCTTATTCACCTAGAGGTGAAGATGCTGGAATGTGAGTTCAAGTGGGCCTTAGGAAGTGCTACTAACAATAAAGCTAGTGGAGGTGGAGAAATTCCAGCAGAGCTATTTAACGTCCTAAAAGATGATGTTGTTAAAGTACTGTACTAAATATGTCAGCAATTTGGAAAACTCAGCAGTGGTCACAGGACTGGAAAATGTCAATTTTCATCCCAATTTCCAAGAAAAGCAGTACTAAAGAATAATCAAGTGCCAAACAGTTCTGCTCACTTCTCATGCTAGTAAGGTTATGCTCAAAATCCTTCAAGCTAGACTTTAGTAGTAGTACCTGAATTGAGAAATTTCAAATGTATAACTGGGTTTAGAAAAGGCAGAGGAATCAGAGATCATATTGCTAACATTTGATGAATCATAGAGGAAGCAAGAGAATTCCAGAAAAGCATGTACTTCTGTTTCCTTCACTAAGCTAAAGTCTTTGACTTTGTGGATAATAACAAACTGTGAAAAACTCTTAAACAGATGGGAATATTAGACCATCTTGTCTCCTGAGAAACCTGTATGCAGGTCAAGAAGCAACAGGTAGAACCTTATACGGAACAACTGACTGGTTCAAAATTGAGAATGGAGTATGGCAAGTCTATATATTGTCACCCTCTTTATTTAACTCATATGCAGAACACATTATGCAAAATGCCTGACCTGATGAATTACAAACTGGAATCAAGATTGCCAGGAGAAAGATCAAAAACCTCAGTAATGCAGATGATATCACTCGAATGGAAGAAAGTGAAGAGGAACTAAAGAGCCTCTTGGTGAAGGTGAAAAAGAATAGTGAAAAAGTCAGCTTAAAACTAAAAAAAAAAAACCAAACACCTAAGACCATGATATCCACTCCTGTCACTTCATGGCAAATAGAAGGGGAAAAAGTGGAAGCAGTGACAGATTTCCTCTTCTTGGGCTCTAGAATCACTTTGGATGGTGACTGCAGCCAGAAATTAGAAGACGACTGATTTTCTGAAGGAAAACTCTCAAAACCATCACTTCACCAGCAAAAGTCTGTATAGTCTAGACTATGGTCAATCTAGTATTCAGGTACTGATATGAGAGTTGGACCATAAAGGCAGAGTGCTGAAGAACTGAGGCTTTCAAAGTGTGGTTCTGGAGAAGACCCTTTTTTTTTTTTAATATAAATTTATATATTTTAATTGGAGGCTAATTGAGAGTCCCATCGACAGTAAGGAGACCAAACCAGTCAATCCTAAAGGAAATCAACTCTAAATAATCATTTAAAGGACTAATACTGAAGCTGAAACTTCAATACTTTGGCCACCTGATGAGAACAGCTGACTCATTGGAAAAGACTCTGATGCTGGGAAAGATTGAAGGCAGAGTGAGAAGAGGGTGACAGAGGATTGAATGGTTGGATGGCATCACTAATTGAATAGATATGAACTTTAGCAAACTCTGAGAAATGTTGTAGGACAGGGAGGCCTGGCATGCTGTAGTCCACAGGGTCACAAAGAGTTGGATATGACTTAGGGACTGAACAACACTAAAAAAAATTTAGTTTGCTTTTGATACCTTATGCCATGACTATTTTGCATGAAAAGACTTCTTGGTATTACTTTTAAACTTTAGGAAGTAAAATAAATCACTTTTTTAGTAAACTGCCCTATGATATTCACTTTTTTATTTCCCATTTTCCTCTGACCTTCCTTTCTTCATGACTACCCATCTGGGTAGTTTTGATGGTTGTGTACATAACTGTGTCATCCATCTGTTCTTATACACTACAAATATCTTCAAAAAAAAAAAAAGTTCAGTGCTTCTAAGCAGTATTTTTATTTTGGATATGTTAATTTTTTTATACAGGGAAATGGTGTTTTTACATTTACCATTTATATCAGGAATCATTCGTGGTGATTTGAGATAAATGGCACTGTAGCCTTGACTTCTCACATTAAGGCAATCTGAACAGCTGCTTAACCCATGTCTATGGCCAGTTCCTTGCTCTGTGATTTCCTACAGAACAATAAAGCTTCAATTTATTGAAGTTTCATGAGCTCTTTTTTGTACAACATACATGTAAATGATTGTTTCTTCACTCTTCAAGCAAGTAATTAGTTTTGAGTAGATGAAATTAAGAAAGTAACATGTGAATCATATAAAGTAGTCATTTGATTTAATAGCAAGTCAAACAGCCATGTTGACTTACTGAATCATATTTCAGGATATTTTATTGACTTTTAAAAAATGGTTCCTATTTTTTAATTGTAATATTGTTAAAAACCTGAAATCAATTAAGGATAAAAAAAAAAGTTTAACTATCACTTAGTGTCACCTGTGACTCAGTTTCTCAAATTTCTATGGAAAGGCAACCATAGAATCAGAGCAAACTTAATAGAGGAAGCATTTCATTAGTTAAAAGTGTTTTCTAAAATCCAGGGCAGATGCAATTTTAGATTTGAAATCAGAATGATGCTGCAGACAGAATTTTTCCTTCCTGACCTTCTTCTGAAAGCAGATTGCTTCAGGGGAAGCAAACCAAAATGGAAAACAAAAATGTGAAAGAAAAAGTGATGTGTCAGTTTCCATAAGACAAGCAAAAGTATTAAATGTAGCTTTATTTGAGTGATAAATCATTTTTATACTATTATGAAAATGTATTTTGCTTATTATAATTCTTAGAAGTTTTTCTTTTAGTATAAACTACTGCATAATCTTTCTTAATTTATTTATTTTAATTGGAGGCTAATTACTTTACAATATCATGGTGGTTTTTGCCATATAGCCATTTCTTAAAACTATTTTATATAAGGTATGAATGAAAATACTGACAGTTCAAAATAGACAATTGAGAAACTTATATTTAAAATAAACTTTAAAATATGTTTATCCCATGGTAAATTAAACTATTCCTTACATCTTCAAATTATTTTAATTAAATGAAGATGGCATAGAATTTGAGTATGTTGATACTCAGGCATTGGAACAATACACAAAAAGAAGTGAGATAAAAAAAAAAATCAACCCAATCCATATTTGCATGTTTGTACAAATACACTTTATTTCACCAAATCACAGGTATTAGCTCAAATTGAATCAAAAAAAATTTCATCTAAGAATGATACCATGATGCACAGAAAAATACCTTTAGAAATTCTGTAAAGAATAGTTTTTAAGTTTTCTTATTTACAGTGGTTCCTGTGAACTCAGATTCAAAGTGATAGTGATTGTAAATCTTACAATCTTCTCCTTCAGATAGATATCTTCAGAATTTGGGAGAAAGAAATAAAAATATTAGGAATTTTTGGAAATTTCTGAAAAAATATTACTCAAAATAATTCTAACATTCCTCATGCCCTTTACCAATTATTATAGATAGATCAAACCAGTTAATCCTAAAGGAAATCAACCCTGAATATTCCTTGGAAGGAATGATCCTGAAGCTAAAGCTCCAGTACTTTGGCCACCTAATGCAAAGAGCCGACTCACTGGAAAAGACAATGATGTGGGAAAGATTGAATGCAAAAGGAGAAGGGGGAAACAGAGGATGAAATGGCTAGAGAGTATCATTGACTCAATAATTTGAGCAAACTGTGGAGATAGTGGAGGACAGAAAAGGCTGGGGTGCTGCAGTTCATTGGATCACAAAGGTTGGGTCATGACTTAGAAACTGAACAACAAATAGACCTAAAATAATTGTTTGATAAAGATGAAATTTTATGGTTATTCTCTTTACCGGCAACTATAGTTTGTACTGAATATTGAAATTTTCAAAATTACTCTGAATATCCTTACTGGATTGGATTTGAATAACAACACAATGATCAGTAGCAAAGTTAACAGTACTACAGGCAATCATGCTGAGGTTGACATTTTCAGGATTTTGCTTTATAAAATTGATATTTTTTGGACACCTTATTTACAAGAATGACTCACCATTAGCCAAAGATAAGACTGTTTTATTGTTGTTCAGTCACTAAATTGTGTTCGACTGTCTGAGATCCCATGGACCACATTATGCCAGGCTTCCCTGTCCTTCACTATCTTCTTTAGTTTGCACAAACTCATGTCCAGTGAGTTGATGATGCCATCCAACCATTTCATCCTCTGTCATTCCTTTCTCTTGCCCTCAATCTTTCCCAGCATCAGGGTCTTTTCTAATGAATCAGCACTTTGCATCACATGGCCAAAATACTGGAGCTTCAGCATCAAACCTTCCAGTGAATATTCAGGATTGATTTCCTTTAGGATTGACTGGTTTGATCTCCTTAAAGGCCAAGGGACTCTCAAGAGTCTTTTCCAGCAATGCAGTTTGAAAATCAGTTTTTTGGCACTCAGTCTTCTTTATGGTTCAACTTTCACATCTGTATATAACTACTGGAAAAAAGATAGCTTTGACTACACAGACCTTTGTTGGCAAAGTGATGTCTCCTCTTTTTAATATGTTGTCTAGATTTGTCATAGCTTTCCTTCCAAGGAGCAAGTGTCTTTTAGTTTCTAGACTGTAGTCACTATCTACAGTGACTTTAAATCCTAAGAAAAAAAATTTGTCACTGTTTCCATTTTTCCCCATCTATTTGTCACAAAGTGATAGGGTTGTATGCCATGATCTTAATTTTTTGAATGTTGAATTTTAAGCCAGCTTTTTCACTCTCATCTTTCACCCTCATCAAGAGGCTCTTTAGTTCGTCTTCACTTTCTACCATTATGGTGATAGCATATATATAATCTGAGGTTGTTGATATTTCTCCCAGCAATCTTGATTCAAGCTTATAATTTATCTAGCCCAGCAATTCACATGGCATACTCTGCACATAAGTAAAGTAAGCAGGGTGACACGATCCAGCCTTGATGTACTCCTTTCCCAATTTTGAACCAGTCTGTCGTTCCATGTCTATGGCCACAGGTAAAGATAAAGTTTAGTGCTGAGGTCGTGATTGTCCCTCTCCTTGTTGTAAAATGGTAACACCTATCTTGGACTCTACAAATTAGCTTCTCTTCTTTCAAACCAATAATACCTTTATGTTAATCTTTAGCCTTTTATTCTTACAAAATAAACACTTTCCTGATTTTGCAACTAAATTTTCCTTCCAAGATTCAGAAAAAAAAAAAAAAAGAATTTCCTAAAAAATACTAGCAAGGAAATCTACAAGGAAACAGCATAAGTTAATATGAATATATATTCTCTGTATTAATATGCCAATTATTCATACTGGCTTAATCTAAAGCAAAGGACAGGATTCCCAGGTTAGGCTAGTGGTAAAACCTGCCAGCCAGTGTTGGAGATGTAAAAGATATGTAGTCTGTCCTTATGCCAAGGAGATCCCTTAGAGGAGGGCATGGAAACCCACTCCAGTATGTTTGCCTGGAGAATCCCATGGATGGAAGAGCTTGGTGGGTTACAGTCCATAGGCTCTCAAAGAGTTGGACATGGCTGAAGGAACTTACCACAAAGAAAAGTATATTTTCCTTTTTAACAATAAACATCTTTAGTTACCTTTCTTCAGACTACTTTGTTAAAACACACAATGTGTGTATCTCTTAAGGTGAGTGTGAAAAGGAAACCTAGCACTGGATTCTGCCATAATTAAAGGAAAATTTAAAAAGTCAGAAGATAGATAAATAGATAGATAGATAACTATCATATACTAAGATAATAAACTTTGTTATTATTTAATTTTAATTTTGTATTCTATCATTCAACAGTAAAGATATCTTTTTATTGAGATACTTTTATTAAAGATTACTTAAAAAAAAAAAAAAAACGACCTACCTGTGATGCTATGTATTTTAAAAAGCAAATGAAAAATGTCAGTATATACTACATGAAATAAGGTTCTAAGCAAAACTTAAATGAATGATTACAGTGCTTCAATCATAACTTGAGCTTTCTCACATTAATTATCTAGCTAATCAATCTCTCCAGTTCCTGTTGTCCCCTAAAAAACATCACATTTTCTTTAAGAAATAGGATAAAGTCCACATTTGGGAAGACTGTCCCAACCTGTGGTGATTTATCTATCCTGAATCTTGTATCCCTTTGGGGCTTGTAGCCTTAAACATTTTATAAACCTTGCATTATAACCAAAATGTAACAAAACTTCAGGGACCTAAATTAATTTCTGATATGTTTATATCATTTGCCATAGTATTAAATATAGATTTAGAATAAGAACTCCAAAAGGATCAGTTAATAGAGTTTGTAACAGGCTGTAGTTTATGTGTAATTTGTGTAAAGTCCTTTTGATGCTTTTATACAATGTTGACTAAAATTTAACAGTAAAACATAGGCTTTAGCTATCAAAATTAGAAAGATTTCAATTTAATTGGCTGCCATCTTCCTACTCTTCTTTTTCTTCTTTTAATATAGAAACCATGCCAACATTTTATTGAATGTGCTTTTATTTCATAAAATTTGTATGCTTCCACCTTTACATTGGATACTTAAAATGTCCTTCACTCTCCATTCTTATAATTTTGTAAAATTGCAGAATACCTGAGTTGCCTTTGTAGTAAAGTAAAATATAAATTTCATGATATAAGGTTATTCAAAAATGACAGCCATTTTGTTGTTTGTAAGCTCTGTCAGCTTACAAGAAATTGGCTCTCACTGTATCTCAATGAGTTATGTAGGCTTCACTTTTATTGCATATGATTGACTGTGGGGTTTTATATGGAATAAAATAGCTGTCACAGCTGCTCAAAATCGGTATAAATCAAGAGTTTTCCCTCTCAGTAGCTCTGTGAGAACCTAATTTACTCTGGAAGGCAGTAAGTCTTTGTAGAGAAAGATTCGCCTAAGGTAAAAAGTGGGAAGCAACACAAATGGATTTGTAACACCTATCTATCCATAAGCATTTCTCTTCCTTTTTCAGCATCAGAGCATGAAACAAGTGAGTTGTCAATTTATGTTCTCTAAATAAATGTCCTCTTACTCCTTCCAAAACACATATTCAATTTAAAAAATATACAAAAGACACAATGACTAGTTTTGTTAGTAGCTTTATTGAAATATAATTTGCATATATAAAAAAGTGTAAAAGAAAATTGTATAATGAATGTTGGAAAACCATTTTGGTGGAAGAATAATCTTGGAGCAAATTTTCAAGATAAATCATTTCAAATAGCACCACCAAACAGCTATCTACCTGACACACACAGAAGAAACTTTTTACTTCATACTTTGCCCAACTATATAAGTTCTCATAGATTTTCAAAAACTTTCTTTAACTGAACAAACACTACTTTATTTATTTCACATTATTGTTAGAATCAGAATTATTTACTAAATGTGGAAATGCGTTGAGTAGTATTATGCAAATGTATTATCATAGCAAATAATGCTTTTTCCATGCTTTATTTAAGACTACTGCTGCTGCTACTGCTACTGCTAAGTCACTTCAGTCATGTCCGACTCTGTGCAAGCCCATAGACGGCAGTCCATCAGGCTCTCCTGTCCCTGGGATTCTCCAGGCAAGATTACTGGAGTGGGTTGCCATTTCCTTCTCCAATGCATGAAAGTGAAAAGTGAAATGTGAAAGTGAAGTCGCTTAGTCGTGTCTGACTCGTAGCGACCCCATGAACTGCAGCCCACCAGGCTCCTCCGTCCATGGGACTTTCCAGGCAAGAGTACTAGAGTGGGGTGCCATTGCCTTCTCCATATTCAAGACTAATAAATTATAAACCTTTGCAAACACAGAAAATACAGCATCTCATATAAAACTCCCAGGAGTAAATAAAAAAGAATATATACAGAGAATATGTTTCTGAGGATGAAACAGAGCTAAACAAAACCAATTTCAAAATATAGGCTCAAATACACAAAATATCTATAAAAAAACTTCACAATATTATGAACCATAGCATAACCATAACCATAAAATTATTTTTCCATTCTAATCCAACTAAATTAAGGAACCAGCACCAAATCTGTAATTACTTTGGAGTCATAAAAGTATTCACTCTTTGCACATAATATTATTATATTGCTTCCCTGATTCATTGAAATTTAAGCCAAAGTTAAGAGAAACAGAATACATGATTCAATAATTGAATTTTCTCCATTAACACTATCTCTTCATCAACACTATGGTAATAATTCAAAAGGTGTTGTTTTCAAGCATTCTCAAGTATTTTCAAACTTATTAGTACATTAAGATATACCCATATGATTTAAAATATTTACTATAAGTCCTCAAAGCAAATTATGTTCTAAAAAAAATCACTGTATTATTTACAGTGACATGATAGCTTGTTTTTATGAATCATTGTATATACTCCAAGAATACTTAAAGAAAGAGTGAAGTCATGAAGATATGGAGGTAAGGATCAAACAAGATCTGGAGTTTGAGAAAATTGACTTACTTGGCACAAATGATTCTCATTTGCTGATAATATGGTAAACAAAGCTTAGAAATGTTGGTGTCTTCATCATCTGGGAATTTACTCCCACATACTAAGTGGAAGACCAATACACATGCATAAGGAGATTTCACTTTCTTTGAGTGACCTATCATATATTATATATTTATTTATTTTTTTACTTTACAATACTGTATTGGTTTTTCCATACATCAACATGAATCCGCCATAGGTGTACATAAGTTCCCACTCCTGAACCCCCTCCCACCTCCCTGCCCATACCATCCCTCTGGGTTATCCCAGTGCACCAGCCCGAAGCATCCTGTATCCTGCATCAAACCTAGACTGGCGATTCGTTTCTTATATGATATTATACATGTTTCAATGCCATTCTCCCAAATCATTCTGCCCTCTCCCTCTCCCACAAAATCAAAAAGTCTGTTCTGTACATCTGCATCTCTTTTGCTGTCTTGCACACAGGGTTATCGTTATCATCTTTCTAAATTCCATATATATGTGTTAGTATACTGTATTGGTGTTTTTCTTTCCGGTTTACTTCACTCTGTATAATTGGCTCCAGTTTCATCCACCTCATTAGAACTCATTCAAATGTATTCTTTTTGATGGCTGAGTAATACTCCATTGTGTATATGTACCACAGCTTTCTTATCCATTCTTCTGCTGATGGACATCTAGGTTGCTTCCATGTCCTGGCTATTATAAACAGTGCTGCGATGAACATTGGGGTACACGTGTCACTTTCAATTCTAGTTTCCTTGGTGTGTATGCCAAGCAGTGGGATTGCTGGGTCATAAGGCAGTTCTATTTCCAGTTTTTTAAGGAATCTCCACACTGTTCTCCATAGTGGCTGTACTAGTTTGCATTCCCACCCACAGTGTAAGAGGGTTCCCTTTTCTCCACACCCTCTCCAGCACTTATTGCTTATAGACTTTTGGATCGCAGCCATTCTGATTGGTGTGAAATGGTACCTCATTGTGGTCTTGATTTTCATTTTTCTGATAATGAGTGATGTTGAGCATCTTAATGTCTATTTAGTTCTTTGGCCCATTTTTTGATTGGGTCATTTATTTTTCTGGAATTGAGCTGCAGGAGTTGCTTGTATATTTTTGAGATTAGTTGTTTGTCAGTTGCTTCATTTGCTATTATTTTCTCCCATTCTGAAGGCTGTCTTTTCACCTTGCTTATAGTTTCCTTTGTTATGCAGAAGCTTTTTAACTTTAATTAGGTTCCATTTGTTTATATTTGCTTTTGTTTCCAGTATTCTAGGAGATGGGTCATAGAGGATCTTGCTGTGATTTATGTCAGAGAGTGGTTTGCCTAAGTTCTCCTCTAGGAGTTTTAGAGTTTCTAGTCTTACGTTTGGACCTTTAATCCATTTTGAGTTTATTTTTGTGAATGGTGTTAGAAAGTGTTCTAGTTTCATTCTTTTACAAGTGGTTGATCAGTTTTCCCAGCACCACTTGTTAAAGAGATTATTTTTAATCCATTGTATATTCTTGCCTCCTTTGTCAAAGATAAGGTGTCCATAGGTGTGTGGATTTATATCTGGGCTTTCTATTTTGTTCCATTGATCTATATTTCTGTCTTTGTGCCAGTACCATGCTGTCTTGATGACTGTGGCTTTGTAGTAGAGCCTGAAGTCAGGCAGGTTGATTCCTCCAGTTCCAGTCTTCTTTCTCAAGATTGCTTTGGCTGTTCGAGGTTTTTTGTATTTCCATACAAATTGTGAAATTATTTGTTCTAGCTCTGTGAAAAGTACCGCTGGTAGCTTGATAAGGATTGCATTGAATCTGTAGATTGTATATTTTAAAGCATGATTCATTAATACTGATGTCATTTTAACTTTGCAATATTTTGAGAAAGCTGATATTTAATAAAAAATATTAACTAAGTTGGGTTTTTCAGGTAATGCTACTGGTAAAGAACCAGCTTGACAATGCAGGAGATATAAGGAACCCGGGTTTGATCCCTGAGTGGGGAAGAACCCCAGGAGAAGGGCATGGCAACTGACTCCAATATTCTTGCCTGGAGAAACCCTTGGACAGAGGAGCCTGATGGGCTACAACCCATAAGGTTTCAAACAGTCAGACACAACTGAAGTGACTTAGCAGCAGCAGCAGCATTAAATTATGAAGACAAGTAGTATGCTTGTTCCTTTATCCTACATAATAAAACAATTGATATAGAGATTGGCCAGCAAGATGTCAGAGTAGAAAGATATGAGTTCATTTCTTTAAAGAAAAAAAAAAAAAATCACAACAAACTGCTGAGCGACCATTGACCCCCTCTCAAAAAAAAAAAAAAAAAAAAATGCTGGAACCTGTCAAAACAGATACCTGACATCCAAAGACAAAAAGAAGCCACAGTGAGATAGTAGGAGGGGCACAACTGTGATAAAACCTAACTCCATAACCATCAGATGAGGGATCCACAAGCTGGAAAATAATTATACCACAGATGTTCTATAGGAATGAAAGTTCAGAGCCCCCCATTAGGATCCCCAGTCTAGCGGTTTGGGAATGGAGGAGGAAACCACATAGAATCTGGCTTTGAAGCCAATGTTTATTTTTTAATGATTTTATATATATATATATATATATATATATATATATAGTTGATGTATAGTTGATTTACAATGCTTCAGAAGCACAACAAGGTGACTCAGTTATACATATACACATATATTATTATTTTTAAATATACATTTATTTATTGTAATTGGAGGTTAATTACTTTGCAATATTGTATTGGTTTTGCCATACATCAACATGAATCCACCACAGGTATACACATGTTCCCCATTCTGAACCCCCCTCCCACCTCCCTCTCCATACCATCCCTCTGGGTCGTCCCAGTTATTTTCCATTGTAGGTTATTATGATATGTTAACTACAGTTCCCTATGCTATACAGTAAACTTTTGTTGCTTGTTGCATATCTCTTTTTTATTAGAAATCCAGCATTCTATTCATGCTAATTCAAACAGGTGGAATCAAAATGTCATAAGCTTTTTAGTTAGGCAGAAATACATAAGTTTTCTAAAATATATGTATTATACATATTATTTCAGAGAAGGCAATGGCATGCCACTCCACTACTCTTGCCTGGAGAAGCCCATGGATGGAGGAGCCTGGTAGGCTTCAGTCCGTGAGGTCGCTAAGAGTTGGACACGACTGAGTGACTTCACTTTCACTTTTCACTTTCACGCATTGGAGAAAGAAATGGCAACCCACTCTAGTGTTCTTGCCTGGAGAATCCCAGGGACAGGGGAGCCTGGTGTGCTGCCGCCTATGAGGTCGCTAAGAGTCAGACACGACTAAAGCAACTTAGCAGCAGCATTAGCTGCAGTATACATATTATTTATATTTATGTATATAAAAGCTTTTCTACTCCAGTTGATAATGCTTTGAGAAAGAAGATTAAAAAAAAGAAGAGATGAAGAAACGGGAAAACATAAACTAAATGAAATGGGAGCATTGAATATGAAATAGAAAAAGGGAAACAGACTAGATGGAAGTAAAAATTAATATAGTCCAGTTGTTTTTGAAACATGGCTGCTCATTAGAAACATATCTGGAGCTCTAGAGGAAAAAAATGCAATACCTGGGCATTTTTATGTTTTCAAAAAATGTCAAGACAATTCTGATATGCATCTAGATTTTAAAAAATAATTGCAGACTTTTCTCTGTTTTTCTTATTTAATTTAAATTTATTTATTTTAATTGGAGGCTAATTACTTTACAATATTATATTATTAAATGATTTTTTCATGATAGAGAGTTCTATTGTTTTTCTATTGACCAGTCATGATACAATGTTATTAAGTAATAGCTACATAATCACAATAGTAAAGGATGTTTATCAGTTTTCACAATAAAAAAAGAGTATTTCACAATCAACAGCCAGACAAAAGTAAAAGATCATTACAATTGTAAGCCATAATGGGAACATGATTAATCTAGCAATATAAAATAATTATATACAATTTGGAGGGTCTAACAGAGTGATGAAGCAAGTGAAATTGCATTTGTGCACGTTTTCATTCCCCCAGCCAGTCTATCTTTTGGATGGTGCATTTAATCCATTCACATTTAAGGCAGTTATAAATATGTATGGTCCTATTACCATTTTTCTTAATTCTTTGGGGTTTATTTTCTGTAGGTCATTTCCTTCTCTTGTATTTCTTTCCTAGAGAAGTTTCTTCAGCATTTGCTGCTAACCTTATTTGGTGGTGCTGAATTCTCTTACCTTTTGCTTGTCTGGAAAGCTTTTGATTTCATCATTAAACTTGAAGGAGCATCTTGCTGGGTAGAGTATTTTTGATTGTAGGTTCTTCTCTTTCATCACTTTAAATGTATCATGCCATTTCCTTCTGGTTTGTAAAGTTTCTGTTGAGAAACCAGCTGATAACCTGATGGGAGTTCCTTATATGTTATTTGTCATTTTCCCCTTGTTGCTTTTAATATTTTATATCTGTCTTTAATTTTTGTCAGTGTGATTACTATGTGTCTCGGTGTTTTCCTCCTTGGGTTTGTCCTGCCTAGGGCTCTCTGTGCTTCCTGGACTTGGTTGACAATTTCCTTTCCTATGTTCAGGAAGTTTTTGACTAGGCCACCAGTAGAAACAAGAAAATTGCAAATGGAAAAGCTCATTAGTAAAGTCAAGCATAAAGTAAATGTAGGAAATCACGTGCATACAAATATAATATCAAAACCAGCAATTGTGAGAAGATGAGAACACAAATGCAAGATATTGGAAATGCGTTTGAAACTAAAAGAACAGCAACTAAAACAGTCTTATTTGACTGCTATATCAAAACCTCATGGTAACTGGAAAATATAAATCTATAATATACACACATCAAAAAAGGAATATAAATGCACCCAAGTTAACCATGAAAAGAGAAGAGAACAGAAAAGAAAAGGGAGAGAAAATACTGACAAAAAGAAATGCTTGCAGATGACAGGGGGCTTGGTGAGTCAGATTCTCTGGCATCACACCCCTCCCACCCCCATTATCCATCTAGCCTGGTTCTGCAGCATTGCAACATCTACTAGGACAGCTCCAGTTTTGTTCTCCGCACAAAAGCTTTAAAGGTTCCCTCCCCAAGCCCTTCAGATTTGCCCATAGAACTAAAGATCTTTTCTTTTTGGAAATGAAGAAACTGGCCTCAAAAAATACCTGTCATGAATGCCCTCCTGCCAGCCAAGCTGGGATTGTTCTTCCTGACTCTGTGCCTTTTCAGTCTCCCTTCCTCGGCCTCCATGCTAGTGGAATCCATTGCTGCCACTTTCACGGATATTTCCTCTGTTGGTTTCACCAGCTGCAGTGCTCTGCACACACATGGACCTTCCTCTTGCTTGAGAACTCCTTCAAAGCAGGAACCATCATTGACATCTTTATTCCCTGGCATGTGAGCAAGAACAGACTTGGAGATGTGCATGAGAGAGTCAATTCCTAGGCAGGTTTGTTAGAAGTTTGGGGCCCCCGAGGAGGAAAAGGGGTCTGGGACTCTCAAAGTGGAGATAGAGGTCTGAAATTCTCAAGGAGAAGAAGAGGACAAGCTTTTTTTTTTTTTTTTTTTTTCCTCTCTACATTCCTTAGTCTTAGGCACATTTTTTTTTTTTTTTTAAGTTCAGAACTGATGATTACACAACAAACAACTCAGTTTAAATTCTGTACTAAGGATTACATAACAACAACATTTCCTGCTTGAGGACATTTTCTCCTTCCTGAAAGTTCAGTTCAGTTCAGTTCAGTCACTCATTCATGTCCGACTCTTTGAGACCCCAGTGGACTGCAGCATGCCAGGCCTCCCTGTCCATCACCAACTCCCAGAGTTTATTCAAACTCATGTCCATTGAGTCAGTGATGCCATCCAACCATCTCATCTTCTGTCGTTCCCTTCTCCTTCTGCCTTCAATCTTCCACAGCATCAGGATCTTTTCAAAAGAGTCAGCTCTTCATATCAGGTGGCCAAAGTATTGGAGTTTCAGCTTCAACATCAGTCCTTCCAATGAACACCCAGGACTGATTTCCTTTAGGATGGACTGGTTGGATCTCCTTGTAGTCCAAGGGACTCTCAAGAGTCTTCTCCAACACCACAGTTCAAAAGCATCAATTCTTCGGCACTCAGCTTTCTTTATAGTCCAACTCTCACATCCATACATGACCACAGGGAAAACCATAGCCTTGACTAGATGGACCTTTGCTGCCAAAGCAATGCCTCTGCTTTTTAATATGCTGTCTAGGTTTGTCATAACTTTTCTTCTAAGGAGTAAGCGTCTTTTAATTTCATGGCTGCAGTCACCATCTGCAGTGATTTTGGAGCCCTCAAAATAAAGTCTGACACTGTTTCCATTGTCTCTCCATCTATTTGCCACGAAATGATGGGACTAAATGCCGTGATCTTTGCATTTTGAATGTTGAGTTTTAAGCCAGCTTTTTCACTCTCCTCTTCTGCTTTCCTCAAGAGGTTCTTTAGTTCTTCTTTGCTTTCTGCCATAAGGGTGGTGTCATCTGCATATCTGAGGTTATTGATATTTCTCATGGAAATCTTGATTTCAGCTTATGCTTCATCCAACCCAGCATTTCTCATGATGTGCTCTGCATATAAGTTAAATAAGCAGGGTGGCAATATACAGCCTTGACATACTCCTTTTCCTATTTGGAACCAGTCTGTTGTTTCATCCCCAGTTCTAACTGTTGTTTCTTGACCTGCATACAGATTTCTCAGGAGGCAGGTAAAGTGGTTTGATATTCCCATCTCTGGAAGAATTTTCCACAATTTGTTGTGATCTACACAATCAAAGGCTTTGGCATAATCAATAAATAAGAAGTAGATGTTTCTCTGGAGTCTCTTGCTTTATTGATGATCCAACAGATGTTGGCAATTTGATCTCTGGTTCCTCTGCCTTTTCTAAATCTAGCTTGAACATCTAGAAATTCAAGGTTCCTGTACTGTTGAAGCCTGGCTTGGAGAATTTTGAGCATTCCTTTACTAGTGTGTGAGATGAGTGCAATTGTATGGTAGTTTGAGCATTCTTTGGCATTGCTTTTCTTAGGGATTGGAAAGAAAACTGACCTTTTCCAGTCCTGTGGCCACTGCTGAGTTTTCCAAATTTGCTGGCATATTGAGTGCAGCACTTTCTTTTAGGATTTAAAATAGCTCAAGTAGAATTCTATCACCTCCACTAACTTTGAAAACCTTTCTGAAAACCTGCTGGCTAATCCTGTTACCTTAAAATGCAAATTATGCAAGAGGGTCTAGTAAGATCTTTACAACCTTGAGACATTCTTTTGATGTATTGTAATAACATTAAAGTATATAACTCCCTTGCTAACACTAGTGAGGGGGGCATTCTCTATTCTCCTTCTTATGTGTATGTCAGAAGCTTTCTCTGCCCCTTTTCTTACTTTAATAAAACTCTGCTACAGAAAAGCTCTTGAGTAATCAAGCCTGGTCCCTGGTCCTGAAGCTGAATCTTCTTCGCAGATCACAAATCTGAAGTCATTTTCCATAAGCTATCACTCACAACCTAGGGGGAAGGGAACATAAATAACCAGCCATTGGAGAACAGAGCAGATATAGAGGAAATATTCCAGGCATTAGGAGACACTTGGAAACTATTTATGCTGATTATCGTGATTTTGAAGTATCTAACTGAATTGTTACAATTGCATATTCTTTGTCCTGTATAACATCTGCCACACTGTGGGTTGTTTGGTGAGGTGTGAAGACAAGTCTGAAGAAGATGAGGAGCCATGGCAAGTGAGCCACAGTAATGACTGATTTGGGGAAAATTAACACTAGACATTTGTCATGATGTTAACTATTTTATTTTTGTAGCAGAATCATTTGTCTCTATGTGCAGTGTTAATAAGCATGTACTTCAGTGGCAGGAAAAGTTGAAAATTCCAAAATCCTTTTTACTTCCTTATTTGAAAGACTGACTGAGTAGTGTGTGTGTGTGTTTGTGTGCATGTGATGTATTTATCACATTATTTTGAAAAAGTAATTGTCTATTATGTAAATATGCATTAGGTAAATGGAAAGCTTCCATTTGCTGATGAAAGTAGGATTCATGAAACTCAGGTGTTAACCTGTAGATTGGATGACAGGACCACTTGAAGCATTATAAAATGTCTTTTTGTTGCTCCTATTACTTTTGCATCAGGTTCACAGTCTCATTCTTTAATATTTATTAAAATCTTATGCCTGAAAGTTTATTTTGTTTAATTATCAAGTAGGCATGCATGTTTATTTTTATGTACAATATTTGCTGTAAAGTTTTTTGTTTGTTTGTTTACTTTCTCAAAAATCACTGCATTTAAGTAAAAGCAATGAATGTCAGTGATACAAAAATTAGATGGACATAATTTATATTTATACAGAATTACATCCAAAGGCAGCAGACTACATAATCTTCTCAAATGCACAAGGAATATTCTCCATGATTGATCACATACTGGACCACAAAATGAGCCTCAGTAAATTTAAGAAAATTAAAAGCATGTCAAACATCTTTTCCAATGATAACACTTTGAGATTAAAAATCAACTATAAGAGAAAAAATCTTAAAAAAGGAAGTTAAACAATATGTTATTAAACAACCAATGGACCTGAAGAAATCAAACAAAAAATCAAAAAAATAGTTAGAGAAAATGACAGCATGCCATTAGGAAATGAACTGAACACAACATAAATAAATAAATAAAAAGAAAAAAGAGAAAATCTAAGAGGACATTATATAGCATTACAATCTTACCTCAAAAAATAAGAAAAATCACAAATAAATAACCTAACTTTACACCTGAAGCAATTAGAAAAAGTAGAACAAATAAAACCCAGAGTTGGTAGAAAGAAAGAAACAGTAAGATAAGAGAGCAGAAATAAATAGAAACAAAGATCACAATGCAAAATATCAATCAAATGAAAAACTGCTTAAATATTTGGCCAGACTCATCAAGAAAAAAAGGAATATGGCTCAAATCAATAAAATTAGAAATAAAAAAGGGGAAGTTATATCAGACATCAAAGAAGTATAAAAGGCTGTAATCAATTTTTATAAGCAAATATATGCCAATATAATGGACAACCTGAAAGAAAAGTACTAATTACTATGTGCAGCCTCCAAAGACTACACTAGGAAGAAAATGGAAATATTAACAGAATAATCACAAGCAGGGAAATTGAATCTGTGATGTAAAAACTCCCAAGAAACAAAAGTCCAGGACCAGATGGTTTCACAGGCAAATTCTACCAAACATTTAGAGAAGAGTTAACACCTATTCTTCTGAACTGGTTTCAAAAATGTTAAAGAGGAAGACACACCCATCTCATTGTATGAAGCCACCATCACCTTGATACTAAAACCAGGAAAAGATACCATAAAACAAGACAATTATAGCCCAATATCATTCATGAATATAGATGCAAATATACCAGCAACCCAAATCTAACAATACATTAAAAGGATCACACACTGAGATTTATCCTAGGGGTGCAAGGATTCTTCAAAATCCCCAAACCAAACCGTGTGATATCAATAAATTGAAAAATAAAACCATATGATCATCTCAATAGGGGCAGGAGGAACTTTTGACAAAATTCAACACCCATTTATAATAAAACTTCTCTGGAATACAGGCACAGAGTAAACATTTTTCAACAACAGAAATTTTAAAAAGCAAACAATTTGAGTGAGGATATTGGTGAAATTCAATTTCCTTTCTTTCTTTCTTTCTCTCTCTCTTTTTTTTTTTTTTTGAATAAATTTGACTTATAATATCAGGTAAGTTCAATGTGTATGGCCTGTTACTTTATTATATTAACTGTTGTAATTGATTTTCCATGTACTGGTATATATTATATTATAAATTTATAGTGCTGTATTTTCAAAAAAAAAAAAGATTGATACAAGTATATATAAACTTTTAATTCCTATAATACCACTGTGAAGAAGTTAACATGAGGAATGAGGGATGGCCTAGCCAGAAAGGATGCAAGCTGATATCTACATCCCATTCCATACACACACAGGAGAGCTCACAGATACACTAAAAATAATCTCAGAGACTATTTCAATTTTTGCACATGTGCCCTAGGCACATGGAGAACGAAATGGCAACCTGCTCCAGTGTTCTTGCCTGGAGATTTCCATGGACAGAGGAGACTGGTGGGCTACAGTCCATGGGGTCACAAAGAGTCGGACGCGACAGAGTGACTAAGCCTAGGCACACAGTGGATGCAAAATAACCACACGGGCTTCCTCAAGTAACCGTAGGCAGCTAGGAGCCCATTAACGGTTCATAAATATTCTATGCGTATATACATCTGATTATAACAGACTGAATTATGGAAAGAGATAGACAATAGAGCCTGTTGTCATATAACCTGCAACTATTAATTGGCCTTCACTGTATGCCCATTTTCATCCCCTGTCCTGATTGATGTTTGGCACTCATCTCACACACTAGTAAAGTAATGCTCAAAATTCTCCAAGCCAGGCTTCAGCAATATGTGAACCATGAACTTCCAGATGTTCAAGCTGGTTTTAGAAAAGGCAGAGGAACCAGAGATCAGATTGCCAACATCCGCTGGATCATGGAAAAAGGAAGAGAGTTCCAAAAAAAATATCTATTTTTGCTTTATTGACTATGTCAAAGCCTTTGACTGTGTGGATCACAATAAACTGTGGAAAATTCTGAAGAGATGTGAATACCAGACCACCTGACCTGCCTCTTGATAAACCTATATGCAGGTCAGAAAGCAACAGTTAGAACTGGAGATGGAACAGACTGGTTCCAAACAGGAAAAGGAGTATGTCAAGGCTGTAAGTTGTCATCCTGCTTATTTAACTTATATGCAGAGTACATCATGGGAAATGTTGGGTTTGAAGATGCACAAGATGGAATCAAGATTGCCAGGAGAAATATCAATAACCTCAGATATGCAGATGACACCACCCTTATGGCAGAAAGTGAAGAGGAACTAAAAAGCCTCTTGATGAAAGTGAAAGAGGAGTGTGAAAAAGTTGGCTTAAAGCTCCACATTCATAAAATGAAGATCATGGCATCTGTTCCCATCACGTCATGGGAAATAGATGGGGAAACAGTGGAAACAGTGTCAGACTTTATTTTTCTTGGCTCAAAAATCACTGTAGATGGTAACTGCATCCATGAAATTAAAAGATGGTTACTCCTTGGAAGGAAGTTATGACCAACCTAGATAGCATATTGAAAAGCAGAGACATTACTTGGCCAACAAATGTTCGTCTAGTCAAGGCTATGGTTTTTCCTGTGGTCGCGTATGGATGTGAGAGATGGACTGTGAAGAAAGCTGAGTGTCAAAGAATCGATGCTTTTGAACTGTGGTGTTGGAGAAGACACTTGACAGTCCCTTCCTTTGACTGCAAGGAGATCCAACCAGTCCATCCTAAAGGAGATCAGGCCTGGGTGTTCTTTGGAAAGACTGATGCTAAAGCTGAAACTCCAATACTTTGGCCACCTCAAGCGAAGAGTTGACTCATTGGAAAAGACTCTGATGCTGGGAGGGATTGGGGGCACGAGGAGAAGGGGATGACAGAGGATGAGATAGCTGGATGGCATCACCAACTCAATGTACAGGAGTTTGAATGAACTCCGGGAGTTGGTGATGGACAGGGAGGCCTGGTGTGTTGTATTCATGGGGTCGCAAAGAGTCAGACACGACTAAGCAACTGAACTCTACTGAAAACCCTATTTTGCACATGGCAAAATCCAAAGATATGAGAAGTACAAAAAAGTGGAAGTCGCTGGTAGCTTGATAGGGATTGCATTGAATCTGTAGGTTGCTTTGGGTAGTATACTCATTAGCAGTATTTTTCACAGAGCTAGAATAAATAATTTCACAATTTGTATGGAAATACTAAAAACTTCGAATAGCCAAAGCAATCTTGAGAAAGAAGAATGGAACTGGAGGAATCAACCTGCCTGACTTCAGGCTCTACTACAAAACCACAGTCATCAAGACAGTATGGTACTGGCACAAAGACAGAAATATAGATCAATGGAACAAAATAGAAAGCCCAGGGATAAATCCACACACCTATGGACACCTTATCTTCGACAAAGGAGGCAAGAATATACAATGGATTAAAGACAACAAGTGGTGCTGGGAAAATTGATCAACCACTTGTAAAAGAATGAAACTAGATCACTTTCTAACACCATTCACAAAAATAAACTCAAAATGGATTAAAGACCTAAATGTAAGATGCGAAACTCTAAAACTCCTAGAGGAGAACATAGGCGAACCACTCTCTGACATAAATCACAGCAGGATCCTCTATGATCCACCTCCAAGAATACTGTAAACAAAAGCAAAAATAAACAAATGGGATCTAATTAAAATTAAAAGCTTTGGCAAAACAAAGGAAACTATAAGCAAGGTGAAAAGACAGCCTTCAGAATGGGAGAAAATAATAGCAAATGAAGCAACTGACAAACAACTAATCTCAAAAATATACAAGCAACTCCTGCAGCTCAATTCCAGAAAAATAAATGACCCAATCAAAAAATGGGCCAAAGAACTAAGTAGACATTTCTCCAAAGAAGACATACAGATGGCTAACAAACACATGAAAAGATGCTCAACATCACTGATTATCACAGAAATGCAAATCAAGACTACAATGAGGTACCATTTCACACAAATCAGAATGACTGCGATCCAAAAGTCCACAAGCAATAAATGCTAGAGAGGATGTGGAGAAAAGGGAACCCTCTTACACTGTTGGTGGGAACGTAAACTAGTCCAGCCACTATGGAGAATAGTGTGGAGATTCCTTAAAAAACTGGAAATAGAATTGCCTTATGACCCAGCAATCCCACTGCTTGGCATACACACCAAGGAAACTAGAATTGAAAGTGACACGTGTACCCCAATATTCATTGCAGCACTGTTTGTAATAGCCAGGACATGGAAGCAACCTAGATGTCCATCAGCAGATGAATGTATAAGAAAGCTGTGATACATATACACAATGGAGTATTACTCAGTCATCAAAAAGAATACATTTGAATGAGTTCTAATGAGGTGGATGAAACTGGAGCTGATTATACAGAGTGAAGTAAGCCAGAAAGAAAAACACCAGTACAGTATACTAACTCATATATATGGAATTTAGAAAGATGGTAATGATAACCCTGTGTGCGAGACAGCAAAAGAGACACAGATGTAAAGAACAGACTTTTTGACTCTGTGGGAGTGGGAGAGGGTGGGATGATTTGAGAGAATGGCATTGAAACATGTATACTATCATGTAAGAAACAAATTGCTAGTCTAGGTTCGATATAGGATACAGGATGCTTTGGGCTGGTGCACTGTGATGACCCAGAGAGATGATATGGGGAGGGCGGTGGGAGGGGGTTTCAGAGTTGTGAACTCATGTACACCTGTGGTGGATTCATGTCAATATATGGCAAAACCAATACAGTATTGTAAAGTAAAAAAAATAAAATTTAACTTTTAAAAAAAGGGGAAGCCAAGAGAGATCATTACAATTCCCTTGGGGTTGGCCTACTCCCATATCTTGGGAGAGTTTGTTGAATAAACCTCTGTCTGCTTGAGCTGTAACTAAACTGTAACTTGTCTGTTGTTTTAAACACTTTAGTTCATCATACACAATATTTATTGCAATGAGACAAGAACTGAGGGAGAGAAATAAACTGACCTGATAGTATAACTATTTAAAATCTTACTTGATACATTTGAAAAATAGCATCTTTGAAATCATGTTTGAGAACCTTGTAGATACAGAGGACAGAGAAAAAGCTAAAATTTATTCATAATAGCATCATTCATGGATAACCACAATTATTTTTGAAGATGGTCTTCCTTTTTTTTATCATATATGGTTTGCCTGTAGCATATAGTTATGTTTACAGTTTTGTATTTACTTTTCACTTAAAAACATTGGTGCTTTCTTTGATGTTAACTATATTTCTAAAACCTCAGTTTATATGTTAACAGTATTAATTCTGTAAATATGTCATAATATTAAACAGTGAATTCTTAAGAATTAGATTTTTTAAATTTTACTTTATTTTATTTTACAATACTGTATTGGTTTTGCATATATCAACATGAATCTGCCACGGGTGTACATGAGTTCCCAATCCTGAATCCCGCTCCCACCTCCCTCCCCATACCATCTCTCTGGGTCATCTTTATGTAGTATTTTTTAAAGTTTTTAGTTAATGATTCTATAATAGATACAAGTCTTTCGTAGTCTTTGACAATCTGTAGAAATGATATTCTTATTTGATCAGTAAAATCACCCTTTAAAACTTCTGTTATATTTTATTTTGATTGAGATCCAGAAAGTTTTTACAACTTTATACTTTTCAGTTCAGTTCAGTTCAGTCACTCAGTCGTGTCTGTCTCTTTGCGACCCCATGAATCGCAGCATGCCAGGCCTCCCTGTCCATCACCAACTCCCAGAGTTCACTCAGACTCACGTCCATGGAGTCAGTGATGCCATCCAGCCATCTCATCCTCTGCCATCCCCTTCTCCTCCTGCCGCCGATCCCTCCCAGCATCAGAGTCTTTTCCAATGAGTCAACTCTTCACATGAGGTGGCCAAAGTACTAGGGTTTCAGTTTCAGCATCTTCCCTTCAAAGAAATCCCAGGGCTGATCCCCTTTAAAATGGACTGGTTGGATCTCCTCGCAGCCCAAGGGATTGTCAAGAGTTTTCTCCAACACCACAGTTCAAAAGCATCAATTCTTTGGCGCTCAGCTTTCTTCACAGTCCAACTCTCACATCCATACATGACCACTGGAAAAACCATAGCCTTGACTAGAAGGACGTTTGTTGGCAAATTAATGTCTCAGCTTTTCAATATGCTACCTAAGTTGGTCATAACTTACCTGCAGGTATATTTCTACATATGTTTGCCAACTTCGAAGACTCTCACATCTCTATTCTTTCTTAATAGTAAATTAATGAATCAAGTAATACTTCAAAATATTTAAAGACATGTCATTATTTTGATAAATTATATTTCTCTAGCTGAATGGCTGTAAATATTGTGTTTTAGAATCAGTCAGACCTAGATTGGTGAACAAGCTCTACCACTCAATCACTTTCGGAAATTTAGTTGTTCTCAAAGAAAACTTTGCAATAATACTTACTTCCTGTTTATGCTATGATATGTAATGGTATAACTTAGTGTGGTAGCTGGCATATGTTAAGCACATTTTGGATAATAAAAGAATGCATAATATCAAAAAAATTATAGAACTTACTTTGATGTCACTGTTACTTTAAAATTGACTTGAACTTCTGTTTACATTTATTGAAGATTTATTTATTTACAAATTTCATGTCTAATTTTAAGACATTTTAAAAATGGGAAATTTCTTTTTATTGATTTTTTTCTTTCATTTTTGTGGTGTAATAAACCTTTTCAACATCACATCTGGTACAACCATGTTATTTCCATTTGTCTTTATTCTTTTAATATGACATGATAATTCTGAAATTCAAAGTTTTCTGATTTGGTTTAACAAAATTTATTTCTAACATGATTATTCCTTTGCTATACACTTGAAAAGGTTTTTGTGACATGAATAATGGCTATTAACATTGTTACCAAACAACTTGTGTCCTCTCATCAGCATGCAGTAAAGCCAATCTACAGATACCAGGTTATGGTGAAGGAAAGTGCATCATTTACTGCACTTGCCATACAAAAAATATGCTCAAAAT
The DNA here is from genome assembly GCF_032405125.1 of Capricornis sumatraensis. Lineage (NCBI taxonomy): Eukaryota > Metazoa > Chordata > Mammalia > Artiodactyla > Bovidae > Capricornis > Capricornis sumatraensis. The sequence continues at coordinate 5,448,044 of NC_091084.1, forward strand.
CTCCAACTCTGATGGGTTTCAGGGAAGGAGTTATAAAGGCAACATGAGAGAGACTGTCACTGGGTCCCTGATCAACTCATGCACAATTCTCTGATTGTTGATTGTAACAGAGTGGTATCACAAGGGTTAACTACATCAATCCTTAGGCTTTGGCTGGTTTGGGGGCTATGTGCTAATCCTCATCATGTAGTTAATTTCCCTCATCTGGTGGGAATTTTAGTATCTATAAAACAACTCAAGGATGTTCATCAGACATTGTTACCTGTGTCCTTCAGGGAATAATTAAATATTTTGTGACTCTATAAGACTGACTTGCTATTTAAATTGTTATTTGTTCTGGCCCAACTGCTATTTTTTTCTTATTGCATGTTCACATTATTTCAATAATTAACTCTTTAGGAGGCTTTTGTGACTCAGAGGAGGCCTGGAAGACCAAGTGTTTCCTCAAATAAGAGGCAGACAGGGGACATGGTGAAAGATTTGTCCCAAGAAAGCTAAATAGGGTCCTGCTTGATTACAATATCAACCCAAGACATCTGATTAAATGTATTTATGTGCTAAGAAATGTAGTAAGATGTACAGGCTTAGAATGCTACATATTTATCAGAATTTCTAAAAGAAGTCCTCCAAAATATTCAATTATATAGTACAGTTGTGCATGAAAATGATCAAAACATTAATCAAAATAGACACAAATACCTAATGAATGAAAAAGTTCAAAAACTTGGAATACAAAAGCCCATAGAGATTAAGCAAAAGGTCAAAGGATATGATGCAAAATTTATAAATACTAAAGAAAATTTCACACTAAAATAAAGCTATATAAAAATTTCATACTTCTATATTAATCTGATCTTCCTTGGTGGCTCATATAATTAAAGAATCCACCTGCAAGGTGGGAGACCTGGATTCAAGCCCTGGTTTGGATAGATCCCCTGGAAGAGGGTATGGCAAATCCTTGCAGTATTCTTTCCTGGAGAATACCCATGGGCAGAGGAGCCTGATGGGCTACAGTCCATGGGGTTGCAAAGAATCAGACAAGACTGAAAGACTATTACCCAAGATGATGTGATTGCCTTTAATCTCTAGAATTTAAAAATAATTTCTATAGCAACAAAATGACTCATAAAACTTTGAATGGATGTTTTATGTTAGTCTTATAGTTCCTTTCTTTAAGAACATATATTCAAAAGAGTTAATTTGTGATTTCTTTCTTTTTGATTAATTTTTACAAACAGCAGTTCTAAAATAAAAAGATATCTATGGTACATTGTAAATTTTTAAACTGTGTGTGTTCTGGATATATGGAAATATTCTTCTTTCAAGTTACTGATAATAGAGACAACCTCTATTGAGAGACATTTCAGAAAATACTATAACAGACCTTAAGAGATTACTGGATTATTGACCTTCATCATTTCTGAGTCACAGTGTCCTCTCTCAGTTCAGTTCCGTTCAGTCACTCAGTCATGTCCGATTCTTTGCGACCCCATGAATTGCAGCACGCCAGGCCTCCCTGTCCATCACCAACTCCCAGAGTTCACTCAGACTCACGTCCATTGAGTCAGTGATGCCATCCAGCCATCTCATCCTCTGTCGTCCCCTTCTCCTCATGCCCCCAATTCCTCCCAGCATCAGAGTCTTTTCCAATGAGTCAACTCTTTGCATGAGGTGGCCAAAGTACTGGAGTTTCAGCTTCAGCATCATTTCCTCCAAAAAATTCTAGACCTTCAAATAGTTGCATTTTAGTTTAGCCTTGAAACATCACATAGAAAATATTTCTTATGTAGACCTAAGTGGGAGGACTCAAAAGTAATCCTTTTCTTCTTATTTTTGATAAATATACAACAAATATTTAAGAAGAAAATACAGCAACTTCTTTTATAATGCCCTTAATAAATTGATTTTATAATTATTAGGTGATACTTTATATGACTATTTTTCCACAGATATTTCCTGCATATGGAGATAAGAGTGTACATTACTGGAAAGACTTAGATTCATCTGTATTAATCACAAAGTTTTATTTGGATTACTGTTGAATGGTTAATAATGTAAGAACTTTTCCCTCTCTATATATAAGGTAATTAAATAGTTAGCCAGTTGAAATAATCACTGTAGCATTAAAGCACTCACAGAATTGTCTGGAAAAAAACTGCTTTGCAGGTAACAAAATACTTATAGCCAGATATTTTTGTATGCTTACTATGTAAGTACTTTTCTAAGTACTTTACCTGTATTGAATCATTTAATCTTTACACCAAATCCATGAGAGAGGGAAGTGTGTTATCTCCAGTTTATAGGTAAGAAGTTAACTACACAGGGGATAAATAGCTGCCCTGAATGCACAAAGCTAGTATGAAAGAGCTTAGATTTGAATTTAGGCAGAATGACTTCAAGTTTTATGTTTCTGACCTCTTATGATTCTGACTCTTAAAAAAAAAAAATAGAAGAAACACTTTCATATACTTCATTTAAAGCAGATCCTCATGTTAAGGTGACAGATAATATCTACAAATTGTGGATCAACACCACCTGTGTTAGACTGCAAGACAAAATTTAACTTTGAACATTGTGACCTCATGGACTGTAGCCCACAAGACTCCTCTGTCCATGGAAGTCTCCAGGCAAGAACACTGGAGTGGTTTGCCATTTCCTTCTCCAGGAGATCTTCCCAACCCATGGATCGAACCCAGGTCTCCTGCATTGCAGGTGGACTCTTTACCAACTGAACCACCTGGGTAGCCACTAACTTTGAACATAAGACTCCAATATGCAAGCTAGAAGATTCTTCTAGGACTTGTAAGATGTCTTGCATTTCACAATAAGGAGAGGATTAAGGCAACTATTGAAAAATATAATAAATAAGGGAATGAGCAAGTATAATTAAATTGACCATTACATCAATCACTGTGGGCAAGAATTCCTTAGAAGATATGGAATAGCCCTCATAGTCAACAAAAGAGTTAGAAATGCAATACTTGGGTGCAACCTCAAAAGTAGTAAAAATGATCACAGGTCATTTCCAAGGCAAACCATTCAACATCACAGTAATCCAAGTCTATGTCCCAACCACTATGTCAGAAGAAACTGAAGTTGAACATGTCTATGAAAAGCTAAAAGACTTTCTAGAACTAACACCCCAAAAGATGTCCTCTTCATCATAGGGGATTGAAATGAAAAAGAAGGAAGTCAAGAGATACCTGGAGTAATAGCCAGGTTTGGCCTTGGAGTACAAAATGAGACAAGATAAAGTTTAACAGTTTTGCGAAGAGAACACTCTGTTCATAGCAAACATCCTTTTCCAACAACAAAAGAGACAATTCTACATGAACACAACCACATGGTCAATAACAAAAATTGGACTAATTATATTCATTGAAGCCAATGATGAGAACCTCTAAAGAGTCAAAAATGACAAGACCTGGAGCTGTGGCTCAGATCACAGCTCCTTATTGCAAAATTCAAACTTAAATTGAAGAAAGTAGGGAAAACCAGCTAGGCTATTCAGATACGTTGCTGCTGCTGCTAAGTTGCTTCAGTCATATCTGACTCTGTGTGACCCCATAGATGGCAGCCCACCAGACTCCCCCATCCCTAGGATTCGCCAGGCAAGAACACTGGAGTGGGTTACCATTTCCTTCTCCAATGCATGAAAGTGAAAAGTGAAAGTGAAGTCACTCAGTAGTGTCAGACTCGTAGCGAACCCATGGACTGCAGCCCACCAGGCTCCTCCATCCATGGGATTCTCCAGGCAAGAGTACTGGAGTGGGGTGCCATTGCCTTCTCTGATTCAGATATGACGTAAATAAAATCCTTTATGATTATACATTGGAAGTGACAGATACATTCAAGGGATTAGGATTAGATCAGAGTGCTTGAAGAATTATGGATGTGATGGAATTCCAGTTGAGCTATTTAAAATCCTAAAAGATGATGTTGTGACAGTGCTGCACTCAATATACCAGCAAATTTGGAAATCTCAGCAATGGTCACAGGACTGGAAAATGTCAATTTCCATTTTAATTCAAAAGAAGGACAATTCCAAAGAAAGTTCAAACTACCACTTAATTCTGTTCATTTCACATGCTAGCAAGGCAATGCTCAAAATCCTTCAAACTAAGTTTGAACAGTACATGGCCAAGAAATTTCAGAGGTACAAGCTGGATTTAGAAAAGGCAGAGGAACTAGGGATCAAATCACCAACATTCACCAGATCATAGAAAAAGCAAGGGAATTCCAGAGTGTGTTTGTGGGGGGTGGGGGGGGGGGTGATTCAAGATGATACCACCCTAATGGCAGAATGCAAAGAGGAACTTAAAAGCCTTTGATGAAGGTGAAATAAGAGGCTGAAAAACCTGGTTTAAAACTCAACGTTTAAAAAACTCAGAGTATGGTATCTGGTTTCATCATTTCATGGCAAATAATGGGAAAAAATGGAAACAGTGACACATTTTATTTTTTTTTGGACTCCAAAATCAGTGGACAGTGATTACAGCCATGAAATTAAAAGACACTTGCTCTTTGGAAGAAAAATTATGACAAATCTAGACAGTGTATTAAAAAAAAAAAAAAAAAACAGAGACAACACTTTTTGAAAAAGTCCGTAAAATCAAAGCTAAGGTTTTTTCAATAGTCATATACAGATGTAAGAGTCAGACCATAAAGAAGTCAGAGAACTGAAGAATTCATGCTTTCAAATTGTTCTGCTGTAGAAGACTTTATTTTTTTCTATTTATTTTAATTGGAAGACAATCACTTCACAATACTATGGTGGCCCCTGACACACTGGCATCAATCAACCATGGGCATGCTTGTGCTCCCCCATCCTGAACACCCCTCCTACTGCCCCCCTCCCCCATTCCTTCTGGGTTGTCTGTTCCAGAGCACCATTTTTGAGAGTTCTGCTTCATGTTTTGAGAGTTCCTTGGACAGCAAGGTGAGAAAACCTCCCAGTCAATCCTAAAGCAAATCAACCTTGAGTATTCCCTGGAAGGAATGATTCTGAAGCCAAAGCTCCAATACCTTAGCCACCTGATGCAAAGAGCCAACACATTGGAAAAGACCTTGATGCTGGGAATGATTGAGGGCAGGAGGAGAATGGGGTACCAGAGAATCAGATGGTTGAATGACACCAACTCAATGAACATGAGTTTGAACAAACTCCAGGAGACAGTGAAGGACAGGGAAGCCTGGCCTGCTGCAACCCATGGGGTCTCAAAGAGTCAGACATGACTTGGTGACTGAACTAAAAAAAAAAAAAAAAAAAAAGGTAAAAAGATGAATAAATCAAATCTCAAAAAAAATTTTCCACATAAGTCCCTAATTGTCTATTTAGAAAAACATATTGAGAGAGTTACCATGCCAGGAAAATTTGTATAATTTTAAAAAATGCTTCAGGTCTAATCATTCCAATTTGTTTGATTGAATTGATCCAATATATATAAAACAAATTTATAATATTATATAGTTATATAAATTGTGAATTTATGATAAATTGACTCCTAATTTTACACACAATTGACATCTCTTATTTTCAAATTCAAATTAAAGCCTGAAAAATGACATATTTCTTAAAATATTCCATTTGAATATATCTTAAAAAGTTTTTGATTGGCTCCTGATTCATTATAAAATAAATTCTACTCACATGGTATAGAAAGAAACTTCCAGCATGCTCTAAAACTGATATTAATATCAGTCACTTATGACCAATATGAGTAACATTAACTGGATTTATCCTCGTGCTCAAAATGAATAAAAACCACAGAAAAACACGAAACTATGATTTTCATGATACTTTTCACCAGACAATGAAGGGAAGCTGTCTCTGAGAGATGAGAAACAAATTTGGTGAAATCTAGGATTGCCCCATCTTATTACAGAAATTCTAGGTTTTATTGCAATAAGGAAAAATATGCTCAGATGATTATATGGGGTCTAACGCTATAGTTTCAAGTATTGTTCACTTGAATAATTTTCTACTTCCTAGTTGTGTGGCATCAGAAGTTGTTCTACATCCCTTAAGTTTTATTTTCTTCCATATAACTAATAAAAGTTACTCATAGTTTGTCAATAGTGATGAGGTATGATTGTATTATATACCCTTTTCTAGTTATTTAAAGCTTGAACTCATTTTCACTAATATAACATGCTTTCACTAATGAAATATAAGTAGAGGTAATATACCTGAGATTACATTTGGGTGAATAAATTAGGAGATGGTGCACCATTTGCTATGATCCTTTCATTTGCCTTGGTGAAATCATGTGGCAAAGTGGTACTTTCATCATTCCAGGTACCTGAATACCACAATTGGCTACAGCTCCTGTTGACTGTATTGGACATGGACCCAATAATAAATTTTTGTTAAAGTACACACAGGATGTAGATTTTGTAATTATCTTGATGTATACACTATTGACAAATGGAACTTAAACCAAAACTGTCTAACCTAAAGATCTTTCTCATAGTTTCTGTCAATAAGAATTTATTTTATTCAAGTTTTTGTGCTGAAAACATGTGATAAAAATTGAGAGTCATTAGTATACAATTATGAAGTTTTATCAAATATAAAACATAATTATACATTGAAAATAATTTACCTTAAAGGAAATGTTATGAAATATTTTTGTTAAGTGACTTAAAAAATAAGTAATACAGGAGACCAATAGAGGAGGATCTCTGGGTTGGATACATCAGAGAAATTTTCAGGAAGTAGAGGATAAGAAATGTGTCTTGGGGAAAATGGCAAGTTTTCACAGAAACTTCTTTGTGTGTTTTATGTAATTAAAGGATTGTTGCAAGCAGGGTCTTGAAATGCGCTTAAGTGACTAGACTTGTCTTTTCGAATTTGCCATGATCATGACAGAAGCCCACCTGTTCTGGAGAAGGATGAAAAACATGGAAAAGACACATTGAGCTAACCTACAGTAGGAAGTAGAGGCGTCCCCAGCTATCCTGAACACCCATGAGTAAAAAGTAAGCAAAAAAATTTACCACTGAGATTTTGAGATCATTTGTTGCATGGCATTATTACTGTAATAACTACCTAAAATAATTTCTGAGATTTCTTAATCTGTAGAAGAATCTCACTAAACTGAGTGATGAAGTGTTTAAGGCCCATTAGGAAAGCACACTGAATTTTCCTTTGACACTAAAGAAGTCTGAACAGCTGGTGGTTCTGAAGTCTAAGACACAACACATTTTTTTTTTTTTTTAATGTCAAATGTTCTGATTAGCTTCACATGTAATTTGACTTGTTGGGAATATCACGTACCCTAAACAGATTTGTATTTTTATACTTTAAGGCCATATAGTTTTTGTAAAGAATAAGATCCTAAGGGAAATATGGGACATGACAAAATTAAGCCTTATGGTAAGACTAATATCCACAAAAGTATTTTATGAATATTGTCTGTAATTAAGATGAAAATAATCCAAAATTAATATGAGTCAAGGGGGAAATATATTTTGTGTATCATTTGGTCTCTCTTTCTGAATTGGTTCGGAACAATTTTAGTTAAAATGGAAAACTTTTCAGTTAAATGTTGTGCACTATGGAAGAAGTATGGAAAAGTTAAATGTGTTCATGTTTATCGGATGGTGACACATACTCTTTAATTCAGTAAAGTATGTGCAATACATATTACAAATTTTAAACAATAAATGTACAAATAAACCTCAGGAATGCTTAAGTGTTTGGGAGACATACAACATATACTTCATATTTGTAATTTCTCCATTGATAAGATTTCTTAGGAAAAGAAACACTTTCATTTAGGTTATAGACTTCTTGAAAGTTATAATAAATGGAATTTATATCACTAATACACTAATATTTTCAACGGTGAAAAATTATTTTTCCATGTAAATGGAAAATCAAGAAATCATTAGTTGAAGAACAATTTTCCCTCAGTCCTATTTCTAGTCAACTGCTAGAAATAGAGATTTCTTAGCTCTGCAGATCACTATAATACTGAAGACAACGTGTCAGACATTATTCTCAGTATCTTTGATCCCTCAAAAGAACCAAAGTAATATATAGAACTGTATAATAACAGAGTTCCTCTCTCATATGAAACATTTTCTACTTTACATCTCTTCTTGTATAGAAAAAAAAATCTTTTATTTCCTAATTTTTCAGTCTTTTCCTTTCTCTGAGTCCCTCCAAAGCAACCTGATCAACCTCAGTCTTCCCCAGAATGTTAATAATACCATTGTATATGTTTTTAGATTTTTTTTTTTAATCACATTAACAGCAAAATAAAACCAGAACTTTTGCATTGCTGTTTGCTCTAGCTATTTTTTCTCCTAACTCCCTGACCAGTCAGTTTCCCCCAATTATGGTCTATCTAGGAATAAACTTAACCTGGGAGATAGAGAGTGATGATTGGAGAGGAAAAAGTAATGAACAAAAGATACTAAATGAAGCTAGAGGGGGCCAAATTCCTGACCATGTAAAACCTTATAAATCTTCTTAAAGAATTTAGTATTGTCCTTAGAGTGATCAAAAATACTGGATAATCTTAAAAAGAGAAAGTGATGTAATCAATTTTTTTTTTAATACCACAGGACTTCAAATTCAAAATGACATATTGAATACTCATTGAAATCCCCTCCTTTCATGTCAAACACGCAGGCAGAGTCAGCTACATAAAGTTTTGTTAGGGGCATAATATACAATTTTTCCATAAAAAATTACCACAAAAATATAATAAAACTCTGCTTCCAGAAAGATGGAGTAAATATACTTTTCACTATGCTTGCTAAGCACACTGAAAACCCTGGACATGACTATATAAAACAAACACAAACACATTATGAAATTTTGGGAGAAGACAGACTGGCTAGATACTTAGAGACCTGGGAAAGATATTGTATTGATTATCTAGCTTTTCTTTTCATCTTATATACCTAAGACTTGATCTGAAGGAACCAGCCACTCTGGTATACCAATGGTCTCAGATTAAAAACAAAACAAAAACAAAACAAGCAAACAAACAACAACAAAAAAAAAACTCTTGTCTCTGCTCACAGGAGAATAAGAAAAAAGGCAGCCTAGTAAGACAAACAAATTTTAAACAATAACTTCTCAGCATCAGCCAAATGCATAGAAATAAATGTGGCCTCAACCTCACCCATTCCAGTGAAAGTCCACTGTGTAACCTGGATGTCTATACTCACAGGGAGAAAAGAAGGTACCCTTCAGCCCCCAACAAAGTGACGTTAGACGGAGCTGGAATTTCAACACTTTCAGTTTATAAGTAACAGGTCCCATTATGTTAATGGAGATATTTATGGGAAATCAGAACCCCCAACCCCACTTGATGGTAATGAGAAATAATCCTTCAGATGTCAACAGACTCCAGAGGCCAGATAAAACAGAAGGATTCAGTAGAATCAGAGTATCATAACATAATACTAATTCTCAATATTAGGAATGAAACAAGACATAATTACAGACCCTCCAGAAGTCAAAAGTGTAGTAAGTGAATATTACAATAATTTATACATATATATTTGACAACTTATACAATAAACTGTGGAAATTCTGAAAGAGATGGGAATACCAGACCACCTGGCCTGCCTCTTTAGAAACTTATATGCAGGTCAGGAAGCAACAGTTAGAACTGGACATGGAACAACAGACTGGTTCCCAATAGGAAAGACTGTACATCAAGACTGTATACTGTCATCCTGCTTATTTAACTTCTATGCAGAGGATATCATGAGAAACTCTGGGCTGGAAGAAGCATAAGCTGGAATCAAGATTGTCAGGAGAAATATCAATAACCTCAGATATGCAGATGACACCACCCTTATGGCAGAAAGTGAAGAGGAACTAAAACATCTCTTTATGAAAGGGAAAGAGGAGAGTGAAAAAGTTGGTTTAAAGCTCAACGTTCAGAGAACTAAGATCATGGCATCTGGTCCCATCACTTCATGGGAAATAGATGGGGAAACACTGGAAACAGTGTCAGACTATTTTTGGGGTGCCAAAATCACTGAAGAAGGCTGAGCGCCGAAGAATTGATGCTTTTGAACTGTAGTGTTGTAGAAGACTCTTGAGAGTCCCTTGGACTGCAAGCAGATCCAACCAGTCCATTCTGAAAGAGATCAGCCCTGGGATTTCTTTGGAAGGAATGATGCTAAAACTGAAAATCTAGTACTTTGCCCACCTCAAGCGAAGAGTTGACTCATTGGAAAAGACTCTGATGCTGGTAGGGACTGAGGGCAGGAGGAGAAGGGGACGACAGAGGATGAGATGGCTGGATGGCATCACTGACTTGATGGACGTGAGTCTGAGTGAACTCCGGGAGTTGGTGATGGACAGGGAGGCCTGGCGTGCTGCAATTCATGGGGTCACAAAGAGTTGGACACGACCAAGTGCCTGAACTGAAGTGAACCGAACTAAAAATCACTGCAGATGGTGACTATAGCCATGAAATTAAAAGATGCTTACTCCTTGGAAGGAAAGTTATGACCAACCTAGACAGCAATTTAGAAAACAGAGATATTACTATTCCAACAAAGATCCATCTAGTCAAGGCTATGATTTTTCCAGTGGTCATGTATGGATGTGAAAGTTGGACTGTGAAGAAAGCTGAGCACCGAAGAATTAGTGCTTTTGAACTGTGGTGTTGAAGAAGACTCTTTTTATTTTATTATATTTATTTATTTTTTCTTTTCTTGTTTTAAATATAAATTTATTTATTTTAACTGGAGGTTAATTACTTTACAATATTGTGTTGGTTTTGCCATACATCAACATGAATTCACCACAGGTATACACGTGTTCCCCATCCTGATCCCCCCTCCCTCCTCCCTCCTCGTACCATCCTTCTGGGTTGGGTTGTCTCAGTGCACCAGCCCCAAGCATCCAGTATCATGCATCGAACCTGGACTGGCTATTCGTTTCCTATATGATATTATAATGTTTCAATGCCATTCTCTCAAATCATCCCACCCTTGCCCTCTCCCACTGAGTCCAAAAGACTGTTCTATACATCTGTGTCTCTTTTGCTGTCTTGCATCCTTACCATCTTCCTAAATTCCATATATATGCATTAGTATACTGTTAAAGGAAAACACCATTTTTAATATAAATATATAAATTTTATATAAATTTATTTTTATAAATATAAATTTAATATAAATTTATTTATTTTAATTGGAGGCTAAGGAGAAGACTCTTGAGAGTCCCTTGGACTGCAAGGAGGTCCAACCAGTCCATCCTAAAGGAGATCAGTCCTGGGTGTTCATTGGAAAGACTGATGCTAAGGCTGAAACTCCTATACTTTGGCCACCTCATGCGAAGAATTGACTCATTGGAAAAGACCCTGATGATGGGAGGGATTGGGGGCAGGAGGAGAAGGGGACAACAGAAAATGAGATGGCTGGATGGCATCACCGACTCGATGGACATGAGTTTGAGTAGACTCCAGGAGTTGGTGATGGACAGGGAGGCCTGGTGTGCTGAAGTCCATGGGGGTCGCAAAGAATTGGACATGACTGACTTTCTGAACTGAACTGAGAAATATTCAGTATCTTGATGGTACCAATATCAATATCCAGCTTATGATATTGCACTATAATTTTGCAAAATTTTATCATTTGTGAAACCAAATAAAGGGAATATGAAATACCTGCTTTATTTCTTACAAATGCTTGTAAATTAAAATTTTGCAAAATAAAAATTTTAATTACAATTATATTACAAGTTAGGTAAGGAAAATTAAGATTTTAAATTAGAATGTATTTTACTGTTTATCATCATATTATAAAATGCCAGTTTTATACAATTCTGAAACCATTTTACTTGCATGAAGAATCATCAATATTTTTTTTTAGTTTGAACATTATTTAATTTTATTCTACCTTAAAAATAGAAACACTGTACAAAATTGTTTTTTGTTGAATTTCTGAAACACACGTTTTAAACACGATTTATTCAGTTTACTGAGAAGCAGAACAGGATTGAAAGAAAAAGAAACTATGATTGCCATAATTTCCCCTTTCTTTATGTGTTATCATTTATTTTATTGTGATATGGTAATAACACTTAGCATGGCATTTACCCTCTTAACAAACTTTTACGTGTACAATATATTATAGCTGACTACAGGTGTGATGTTGTACAGTAGATCTCTAGAGGATATTCATTGTCCTTGTGTGCATTCTCAGTTACTTCACTGTCTGACTTTTCATGACCCAATGGGCTGTAGTCCTCCAGGTTCCTCTGTCCATGGGATTCTCCAGGCAAGAATACTGGAGTGGGTTACCATGCCCTCTTTCAGGGGATCTACCCGACCCATGGGTGGAACCTGTGCCTCTATGTCTCCTGCATTGGCAAATGGGATCTTTACCAGTAGTGTCATCTGAGGAGAAACTGTATGCCCTTTGATTTGTGACTCCATATTTCCCCCTTTATCAGCCCTGCAAACACTATTCCACTCTTTGATTCAATATATTTGATTATTTTAGATAACATATATAAATAGAATCATGTGTATTTGTTTTTCTCTGATAACCTTATTTCACTTAGCATAATGATCTCATTACATATATACTGCTACGTATTGCAAAATTTTCTATTTTAAGAAGAAATAGTATTATGCTGTATGTATATATACTTTTTTTTTTTTTTGTAAACATATTTTCTTCATTGTCAGTGAACAGGGATTATTTCCACATCTTGGGTATTGTGAATAGTTCTGCAGTGAACATGGGAGTACAGACATCTCTAAGATTATGATTTCAATTATTTTGGATATATATCCAAAAAAGGAATTGCTATCTCATATGGAAGTTTAATTTTTTATGAACTTTAATACTGTATGTGAAGAAAATGCTCAACATCACTAATCACCAGGGAAATACAAATCGAAACCATAAAGAGGTATCATCTCATACCTGTCAGGAATGGTTATTATAAAACAATAAATAAACATGTCAATTAGTGTAAGTGAGAATGTGGAGAAATTGGAACACTGTTGAGGGGAATTTTAAATGTTGCAACTCTACAGGAAAGTATGTGCTATCATTTTCAACATGAGTGTGTGGCCAATACAGGATAATAACGTGAGTTCGAGAGAATATACACAAAAGAGATCAGGCTTTTGAGTTTTCTAGAGCATTATTAATATATATAGAAAACTTTTTTTTTTTTTTATCTTTATAACTCTCAGCTCATTATTTAGTCAGTCCTGACTTATGGTTTTGGAACATAATCACAGACCTTCAATAGGCTCATCGTATGTGAGAATTCAGGAAGACTCAGAACAACACTGCATAAGATTGATTGTGTTATGCCCAGTGTCCGAGTCCCCAAAACTGAGAGAATAAGATATCTACAGCAATGCAAAACATAAAGGGGTTTATTGCTAGCTCGAGCTAGAGCTCAAGTCTCATCCAGCACAGTGGAGTCTTGATGAGAGCCCCGAGCTCTGAATCACATCTACTTTTATACAGACGGTTCTTTGTTCTTGTAACAGCATAGCTGATTGGTTAAACCGTATGCACGCTCGGGACTTTTAAACCTCACATCCCTATCCGGATTGGCTCAGGTCTGGCATGGGCGGGGGGCTACGGGATTTTTTTTCTGATTGGTCGAGCTACACTGTCTGTGGGAGTTCCCAGTGCCTCAGCTTTCCTAGAGACTAAACCTCAGGCCTAGCCTGCCCCTTAGATCCTGTCTTGGCTTCAGTTTGGTCCTAACAGATTGGATATTGCTACCAAGGACCAGGAGAGAGCAAATTGAATTCCTATGTCATTCTCTCCTTTAGATATTATGATTCACCAATAGCAATTTATAATTCTATGAAACAAATATTTGAAATGTTATGAGAAAGTATTGCTGTTCTTAGAAGACAGTTGAGTAAAATTATAAGGAGTATATGTTTTGTGTAGGAGAGCTTGCATTACGTTGATAAAATAGAAATGTGAGAGTGTCTGCTGGGCAATGGTGATATTTTCACTACAATAGTTGCAGGAATATCCATTAGGCAGAGTATACATGCAGTTTATTAGTAAGAGAGGTTTATGAGAAAATGAGAAAGGTTCAGCTTAAATAAAAGTATATTTAACGTATTACTCACAAAATTTATGGCAAAGTCATTTACTATCTATAACCATAATGCATATCATGTTCTAAATGTAATATTGTATTTTAAAATTATTTTGCATTATAGTTTATTATGAGATTGAATATATTTCCCTGTGCTAAACAATAAAACTTGTCGTTTAACAGTTGTATACACAGTAGCTTGTACTGCCAATATCAAACTTGTGATTTATCTCTCCCAATTTCCCCTTTGGTAACCATGAATTTGTTTTCTATGTCTGTGAATCTGTTTTTGTTTTGTAAATAAGTTCATTTGTATTAGATTCCACATATAAGCACTATTGTATGGTATTTGCCTTTTCCTGTCTGGCTTACTTCACATAGTATGATAATATCTAGGTCCATCTGTGTTGTTGCAAATGACATTATTTCATTTTCATTAATGGCTCAGTAATATTCCATTATATGCATGTATCACATCTCCTTTCTCCTTTCATCTGTCAATGAAAGCATCTGTTAAGCATTTAGGTTGCTTTCATGTCTTGGCTATTGTAAACAGTGCTACTATGAACATTGGGTTGCATGTATCTTTTCAAACCATGTTTTTCTTTGCATATATGCCCAGGAGTAGGCTTTTTGGATCACATGGAAGCTCTAGTTTTAGTTTCTTATGGAAACTCCATACTCTTTTCCATAGTGATTATCAATTTTCCATCAACAATGTAGGAGGATTCTCTTTCCTTCATACCCTCTCCAGTGTTTATAGAAGTACAGTTGATTTACAGTATTAGTTTCACTTGTATACCATAATGATACAGTATTGTTGGTAGATGATACTTCATTAAATGATATTACAAGGTAATGGCTATAACACTCTGTGCTATACAGTATATCCTTGTTGATTATACATTTTGTACATAGTAGCTTGTATCTCCTAAGGCCATACCCTTAATTTGTCCCTTCACTCTCCCCCTCCCATTTGATAATCAAAAGTTTGCTTTCTGTATCTATCAGTATGTTTTTCTTTTGCATATATATCAGTTGGCCTTATTATTTTAGATTCTACATATAAGAGATATCATACAATCCTTGTCTTTTTATGACTTATTTCGATAAAAATAACAGTGTCTAGGTCCACCCACATTGTTGCCATTGGCATAATTTCAATATTTGTGTTCATTTCATTGTTACAGTTTATGCTGTTTCAAACCTTCTGTGCTCCATGAACCTGGATGTCAGCTGTCTTCTTCGTCTGGAAAGTGTTCAGTCTTATTTCCTCTAGAGATTTGTTGCCCATCTCTTTCTTCTTCTGGCACCCTTAAAATGTGAATTTTGGAAAGATTAATGTTATTCCTTAGATCTCTTAGATTGCTTTCATTTTTTAAGTTTTTTTTTTTATTTTAATATTTTTTTTTATTTTTTATTTTTAATATTTTTTTTAATTTTAAAATCTTTAATTCTTACATGTGTTCCCAAACATGAAACCCTCTCCCACCTCCCTCCCCATAACATCTCTGTGGGTCATCCCCATGCACCAGCCCCAAGCATGCTGTATCCTGCGTCAGACATAGACTGGCGATTCAATTCTTACATGATAGTATACATGATAGAATGCCATTCTCCCAAATCATCCCACCCTCTCCCTCTTCCTCTGAGTCCAAAAGTCCGTTATACACCGCTGTGTCTTTTTTCCTGTCTTGCATACAGGGTCGTCTTTGCCATCTTTCTAAATTCCATATATATGTGTTAGTATACTGTATTGGTGTTTTTCTTTCTGGCTTACTTCACTCTGTATAATCGGCTCCAGTTTCATCCATCTCATCAGAACTGATTCAAATGAATTCTTTTTAATGGCTGAGTAATACTCCATTGTGTACATGTACCACAGCTTTCTTATCCATTCATCTGCTGATGGACATCTAGGTTGTTTCCATGTCCTGGCTATTATAAACAGTGCTGCGATGAACATTGGGGTACATGTGTCTCTTTCAATTCTGGTTTCCTTGGTGTGTATGCCCAGCAGTGGGATTGCTGTGTCATAAGGTAGTTCTATTTGCAATTTTTTAAGGAATCTCCACACTGTTCTCCATAGTGGCTGTACTAGTTTGCATTCCCACCAACAGTGTAGGAGGGTTCCCTTTTCTCCACACCCTCTCCAGCATTTATTGCTTGCAGATTTTTGGATCGCAGCCATTCTGACTGGTGTGAAGTGGTACCTCATTGTGGTTTTGATTTGCATTTCTCTAATAATGAGTGATGTTGAGCATCTTTTCATGTGTTTGTTAGCCATCCGTATGTCTTCTTTGGAGAAATGTCTATTTAGTTCTTTGGCCCATTTTTTGATTGGGTCGTTTATTTTTCTGGAATTGAGCTGCATAAGTTGCTTGTATATTTTTGAGATTAGTTGTTTGTCAGTTGCTTCATTTGCTATTATTTTCTCCCATTCAGAAGGCTATCTTTTCACCTTGCGTATATTTTCCTTTGTTGTGCAGAAGCTTTTAATTTTAATTAGATCCCATTTGTTTATTTTTGCTTTTATTTCCAGAATTCTGGGAGGTGGATCATAGAGGATCCTGCTGTGATTTATGTCTGAGAGTGTTTTGCCTATATTCTCCTCTAGGAGTTTTATAGTTTCTGGTCTTACATTTAGATCTTTAATCCATTTTGAGTTTATTTTTTGTGTGCGGTGTTAGAAAGTGATCTAGTTTCATTCTTTTACAAGTGGTTGACCAGTTTTCCCAGCACCACTTGTTAAAGAGATTGTCTTTACTCCATTGTATATTCTTGCCTCCTTTGTCAAAGATAAGGTGTCCATATGTGTGTGGATTTATCTCTGGGCTTTCTATTTTGTTCCATTGATCTATATGTCTGTCTTTGTGCCAGTACCATACTGTTTTGATGACTGTGGCTTTGTAGTAGAGCCTGAAGTCAGGCAAGTTGATTCCTCCAGTTCCATTCTTCTTTCTCAAGATTGCTTTGGCTATTCGAGGTTTTTTGTATTTCCATACAAATCTTGAAATTATTTGTTCTAGTTCTGTGAAAAATATGGCTGGTAGCTTGATAGGGATTGCGTTGAATTTGTAAATTGCTTTGGGTAGTATATTCACTTTCACTATATTGATTCTTCCAATTTTTTTTTTAATTCTGTTGTTCTGACTGAGTAGTTTCCATTATTCTGTCTTCCATATCACTTATGCACTCTTCTGTATCACTTAGAGTGCTGTTCATTCTGTCTAGTGTGTCTTTCATTTTAGCTACTGAATACTTCAGTCCTGATTTTTTTTCTCTTTAAAAAAATCATTTATTTTTTAATTGAAGGATGACTGCTTTACAGTATTTTGTTGTTTTTCTGTCAAACTCAACATGAATCAGCCATAGATAAGCATATCCCCTCCCTTTTGAACCTCCCTCCCATCTCCCTCCCCACCCCACCCATCTAGATTGATACAGAGCTCCTGTCTGAGTTTCCCAAGAGATACAGAAAATTCATGTTGTTTATCTATTTACATATGGAAATGTAAGTTTTATGTTACTCTCTCCATACATCTCATCCTCTTCTCCCTTCTCCCCATGTTCATAAGTCTATTCTCTATGTCTTCCCTGTAAATAAATTCTGTACCATTTTTCTATATTCTATATACACATATTAGAATACAATATTTATCTTTCTCTTTCTTACTTATTTCACTCTGTAAAATAGGCTCTAGGTTCATCCACCTCATTAGAACTGACTCAAATGGGTTCCTTTTCATGGCTGAATAATATTCTATTGTGTGTACCATTGTGTGTACCACAACTTCTTTATCCATTCATCAACTGATGGACTTCTAGGTTGCTTCCATGTTCTAGCTTTTGTAAATAGTGCTTCAATACAATGGGATACATGTGTCTTTTTCAATTTGGTTTCCTCAGGGTGTAACCCTAGGAGAGGGATTGCTGGGTCATATGGTGGTTTTATTCCTAGTTTTTTTTTTTTTTTTTTTAAGGAATCTCCATGCCATCTTCCATAGTGGCCGTATCAATTTACATTCCCACCAACAGTGAAAGAGTGTTCCCTTTCCTCTACACTGTCTCCAGCATTTATTGTTAGTAGACTTCTTGATGATAGCCATTCTGACTGGTGTGAGGTTATATCTCATTGTAGTTTTGATTTGTATTTCTATAATAATAAGCAATGTTGATCAGCTTTTCATGTGTTTGTTAGCCATCTGCATGTCTTCTTTGGAAAAATGTCTGTTTAGGTCTTTTTCTCACTTTTTGATTGGGTTGTTTGTTTTTCTGATATTGAGTTGTATCAGCTGCTTGTATATTTTGGAAAGTAATCCTTTATCAGTGGGTTTTAATTTCACCTTGTTTATAGCTTCCTTTGCTGAGCAATAGCTTCTGAGTTTAATCAGGTCCTACTTGTTTGCTTTTGTTCTTATTTCCATTACTCTAGGAAGTGGGTCATAGAGGATCTTGCTTTGATTTATGACATCAGGTGTTCTGCCTATGTTTTCCTCTAAGAGTCTTATAGTTTCTGGTCTTACATTTAGGTCTTTAATCCATTTTGAGCTTATCTTTGAGTATGGTATTAAGAAGTGTTCTAATTTCATCCTTTTACATGTAGCTGTCCAGTTTCTCTAGCACCATTTATTGAAGAGACTTTCTTTTCCCCATTGTATATTGTTTCCTCCTTTGTCAAAAATAAGTACTCATAAGGGTTTATTTCTGGGCTTTCTATCTTGTCCCACTGATCTATATTTCTATTTTTGTGCCTGTACCATACTGTCTTGATGACTATCACTTTCTAATATTGTCTGAAGTCAGGAAGATTGATTCCTCCTGCTACATTCTTCTTTCTCAAGACTGCTTTGGCTATTCAGGTTCTTCAGTGTTACCTTTCATATGAATTGTGAAGTTTTTTGTCCCAGTTCTTGGGAAAACACCATTGGTAATTTGATAGGGATCTCTTTGAATCTGTAGATTGCATTTGATAGAATAGTCCTTTTCACAATATTGATCCTTCTTACCTAGGAACAGAGAAAAATCTCTCCATCTGCATTTGTTCTTTGATTTCTTTCATCAGTGTCTTATAATTTTCATTGTATTCTTTTTCCATGATGGAATACTCTCGCCTTCCCTGTCCTCCCTTTTCCACCTTAGATTTATCATTCAGGTGTCTTGCTCTTACTATACAAATTAATCTTTCTAGACTCTCATGCTACCTATTTCTTTCACCTACAATAGTTTATTTTTTATTTTTGTGTGTGATTCCTTGATTAGTAACTGATTTCCCAAATAGAGTCTAATTTCCAGAAGAACAAAACAAGCTAACCTTTAGTTAGTCCCTATCTCCTTTTACTATACCAGTATTGTTTATCATAATAATGTTGGAACTCAGTATATTATAAATAAATGAATGAACATCTAAAGCAAATAATTGAACATTAATTTAGGTGGTAAGGAAGGTTGAATGAATGAGATGAGAAAAAAAAACAACATTTGTTGAGTGGGTGCTAGACAATGTCTTGAGAACTGAACATTTTTGTCTTACTTAAATTTAACAAAAGCTATATATTATTAAATTGTATATTTGTATATAAGGAGAGTGGCACCTCAATTTTGGCAGTATTATTCTTACTTTAAGTGGTTATTCTTGAAATCAGAATGTGGCCCATTCTCTCAGCTATCAAACTTCTCCAGTTAGGAATATTAGAAAATTTACTTTTGAGATGAATTACTTTTCCTATTAGTAATACGTTTTAAGTAATGGAATAGTGTTCTGAGAAAAAGATAAATTGTACTGATAAAGAACATTTTAAATCAAGCTAAATAGCATCATTCAACATAATTATGTTAAAATTGCAGTAAAACTATAGCCTTATTTTTTATGTGATGCTGAAATCACTCATTTGGTTAAATGCCTCTTCTCATTGAAGACTTTTGCCTTTTTGTTTTAGTGGAAGAACTAATTCTAAAGAAATATATTCCAGTTCATGCTATTAATAATGTATATTATAAAGAAGAATCTTGTGCTGACAGGTGTATGTAACAGTTGAGCCAAAAGGTCATTTCAATCTCTTAATTTCTATAACTCTACGAACCTGCTCTGACAATGTGGGTACTGGAACATCCAATAATTTTAAGACCTGAATGGCTGTGAATCAGGAGTTTATTATCTGACTGCCAATATCAGTCAACCCAAAAGTGCTGGGATAGGGAGAAGATCATTGAAATTCTTTAGAAAGATAAGGTAAAGCTAGCAATGTTACTGAATAGTGCATTTGCTAATTAAACTACAATCTCCTAAATTAAAAGAGGAAAATGGCCAAATAGAGAAAGAAAATGAATTATACATTTGCACATATAAAAAGATGTAATTATATGGATGTTGGTTGTAGTATTATTTATAATATAAAGCCACACACACACACACACACACAGACACATATATAAAACAGTAAAGTAGTGAATGATTAAAAAGTTAAGCTGTAGCACACAACAGAATACCATGCAGTAGTTTTAGAAGTCAGTATATCATGTTTAATGGAGAAAAAAAATAAAAGATTAATTTTAAATAAGAAAAAATAACTTGAAGAATATAATACATGTCATATAAAAGTTACCGAAATACAAAGTAATATGTATATTTGAGTAGAAGGAAATGGCAACCCACTCCAGTATTCTTACTTGGGAAATCTCATGGACAGAGGAGCCTGGCAGGCTACATTTCATGAGGTCACAAGAGTCAGACATGACTTAGCGACTAAACCACCACCACCTCCATGTGTATTTGAATACATGTATGTAACACAAAACTCAAAATTATTGGTTACTCAGAAAACAATATTTTATATTTTAAAAATATAAATATTTTAGTTTTTTGAATTGCTTATAATTTTATAATAAGAATGAAATCCTAGTAGTGTTTAAATAAGCATATATAAAATAAAATAAAGCAGTATTATCTCTGCTTGATTTTACATAGTTAATTTGCAAAAGAGAAGAATGTAAGAAAAAGTGTTTTAAGTTGGGAGAATTGAGCAAAGCCTATGCACAGATCTTGGTCTTTTTCTTGGTCTATATTTCTTCACCTATTAATTCAGAACAATAACAGCTACATCATAAGGTTGTTGAATGAGACACTCAATGCACAATCCCAAGTAGAGAGGTTGCTATAAGTAAAAAGGTCCTCAGTGTCCACTAGTTACCTTTCTTGTTCTTCTTCCCAGCTCACTGACTTAGATCTTCAAAACAAAACAAAACAAAACAAAACAAAAAACCTTTCACAGACATGCATGTTGCATTTTAGTTTTGAGAAACGAAGACTGCTCAAAAGATGAGTGAAATGTAGGAAATCCATATAAAAACAACTAGACAGTGTCTCACTACTTAAAATTATAGTGAGACATTTGTTTTAGACTAATTATTGGGAACAGTTCCAAAAATGAAAAGATGTTGAACAGATGAACTTTAAAACATAGACAGAGATGACATCTGTGTTTAGATGCGACTATTTACAAACACATAGTTGTCAAACGGAAGAGCCAGTGGTTGTAAGGAAAACGTTAGCGAGCTACTGGCATATGTTTTGGCCTTCCCTTTGCCCTGAAAAGGATTTGGCTGGACATTACATGGGGAAATCCAATTAATAAATTGGATCTATTCACTAGTAATTTATATCTTCAGCCTGTGGTCCATCAATCTGTTGCTGGGATACTGAGACTGCTCCCTGCTCAGAATGTAATTAATTAAACTCAGTGCAAAGAGAAGATATTTGCCAAGAAAAGTATGTGAAAGGCAGGATGAAGAGGGGTCAATAAGCTCATACTCATAGAAGCATCTTGTAATGCTATTGGTGAAACTCTCCACCCCCTGAAAAATTTTGAGCATGTCTCTTTGGTTTATCATTTTAAGAATTGGGGATAAAACTTGGCAGCCTAAATTCTCACATGATGGTTAAGATTTCCCTAAAAATAGAACAAAAGAACATACGCGTCCCTTGAACAATTTTTATATCTGGATATTCTATGTTGTTTCTCTCTTCAACCTGCAATCACCTTGGCCATTATTTTTCTCCTAGAGGAAGGATCTTCTGAGAAACATCTTCTTACCACTTCAACTAAGAAAGAGAAGTGAGTTTCCACATTTGGACATGATGGAGTAAAAGGGGATGGATTTACCCTTCTGTTCAGAAAACTGAACTGAACTAAAAACTAAAACTAAACTAAACTAAAACTAAAAACTGAACAAAATATAAGAAATGACAGTTTCATACATTCAGTAACCAGGAGTGCAAGACAATGATCACTGAGAGGAGATGGGTCACAATTTGCGGAAATAAATAACTGCTGCAAATTGGAAATTCTGAGTCACTAGGGTAAATTCCACAGTAAGCAAAACCCATTCTCTGAGGAAACTACAATCCAGTTGCTGATAAAGCCAGCACTACCCAATCACTACCATCTCTACTTGAAGCCATTATCAAATCAGATATGGTAGCACATCCACCATCCACCATCATGGATGGGGAACACTGTTAAGACTCTATATGATTTTAATGCAAAAACTACAACTGCAAGTCAACTTATGACTTCTGTCAACAATGACCCCATTTGTCTTAGGGCAACAAATGCCATATTGTACTGGATGAGCCCCTGACTACTTCTGGAAATTTGACCATGTGGAATATTTTGGCAACCATCATTGGAAAAGATCCTGATGCTGGGAAAGGTTGAGGGCAGGAGGAGAAGGGGATTACAGAAGATGAGATGGCTAGATGGAATCACTGACTCGATGGACATGAGGTTGAACAAGCTCTGGGAGTTGATGATGGACAGGGAAGCCTAGTATGCTGCAGTCCATGGAGTCACAGAGTCGGACACGACTGAGCAACTGAACTGAACTAGGCAACTATTGATGCTTCACTGCTGTTGCAGTTCGAGCAGTTGACTCCTTAAAGCAAAAATTGTGTCATTGTGTTTTCAGCTTTTCAGATCATCTATGTTCTAACAGTGGTGTGCATTCTGTCTTAAAAACCATTTAATAGATTAGCTTTCATGATTTTCAACAGATACCTTATTATCCTCAGATTAATAAAGTCAAAATGAGGTGGAATGAACATCAATAAATTAACTCAAAAAGATTTCTGATTCTTCCACTCTCAACTCTGTTCTACATACTTGAGTAAGAAAGTGTGGTCACTAAAAATGGGTATCCCCCAACAAGGTCATCCTTTGGTTATCTGTAGGCTAATGAAGAAGGTGAGCTATTAAATAGGGCTAACTTTAAAATTGGAAATTTTACCATGGCCAGTCCTGGGCATGATGCTTCCCCCTTCCCACTGACTTCAACTCTGAGGAAGCTCAACTGATACTGTCTGTAAGTAGCCATCTAGAGAGACCTCAAAGAATTCAAACTTAATTCTGACTTAGGCTCCTGTACTCTTCTTAGACTCACATGACCCTGGGTCATACAAACAATTACCAGTTGGTTAAGTACGCTGTTCACAGAGTTACAGGCAAAAGTAGGAGTAGCTGCCCAGGTCCCTCAACTGGCTTCTATCGACACCTGAGTAGTGATTCCTCATTACTGCTATAAAGGAATGAAGGTTCTAGTCCCCAAGTATTCTTTTAGAGATACATCCCTGACTTGTAAAGGTTGGAAATGCCTCATTGTTCCCCACCTAGCTTTACTGACTCTACAGATAGTGGCTTTAATAGTACCTGGTGGTGGTCAAAGTTCTGACTCTACTAAATATCTCTTGTCACCACCCTAGCAGGAAAGAAGAGCAACATCTTACTAGTGCATTGCAGCATGGAAATACAGAATTTTTGTATAAACTCCCTTTGGGGCTGTCCTTTCAGGATGAAAGTTCCAATTCTCTATTCAATTTCCCTTACATCACTTTGGAACAACTCACTATAGCCAGATAAGGGAAATTTAGGTTTCCCACCTAGACTTTGCTAGAATGGATACAGGTTCAGTCATTGCTTTTTGCTGTGGTGCTTCGCTAGTATGGAGGCTATTGTCTAAAAGTTTGCCTTGCTAGGCTGTCCCTTTTCCTGTACTTAGCTGGAGGAGTAAGGAAATGCACATTTGCTGCATTTTCCTAGAAAAACATTGAAAAGAAGAGATGCAAGGAACATGGATTACTGTTTAGATGAGGAAAACAGATTTCATCATTACGATTTTCTGATATTTATCTCAGAAGGGAAGAAAGGTTCAGCTTCTTTAAAGGAATATGTGGGAAATTACTCAAGTCAGGGGCCCAATGACATGTACTTGATCCTAAAAAAAAACAAAAGTAAAAAAAAAAAAAGAAAAGAAAAAATGTAGATAGATCATTTTCAGACAATACAACAATTCTGTAGTCCTCAAATTTTTAGCATTTGTTAAGAGAGTTTTCAATGCATGTATGTCTCAAAATACCATACTTTTGAAAACTTTTGAGACTAATTCCCTTACATTTTTCACTGTGCCCTATGCTCTAGTAAGTTTGTACTATTCTCACTTTCCTAAATTATCCAGTTATCTTCTCTTCTGACAAAGATATCCTCTTTGTCTCATTCAAACAATTCACAAACATCTCTGACTCTAGTAAATCCTCCTTGAATAATTCTAATGAGGGTGTCATCTATTAATCCCCAGACCCTGATTGGAAAGTAAATTAAGTTTACTCTCTTGGAAAAGTAAATTAAACTTGGAAAGTAAATTAAGCTTACTATCTCAAGACATTCCTACCTTAAATGTCTATGAATGTGACTACCAAAAATCCAAATGAATAGTCACATCACAAGTTGTTGTCCAGCTCTCAGTTAACTTTGCTTATGTAATTTGCCTATTCTGGTCCAACTGGAAGAGGCTAGGGCTGTGACCGGGAGAAGCAACCCCACACCCAAGCAGTGGTGGCTATGTGGGTGCAGGAGGGCCTAGAGAAGCCATCCCACATTGAGGGTCAGGAAGGGTGGCGGGAGGAAATACCCCTCATCCAAGGTAAGGAGCAGAGCTGTACTTTGCTGGAGCAGCCATAAAGAGACGCTCCATGCCCAAGGTAAGAGAAACCCAAGTAAATTGGTAGGTGTTGCCAGAGGGCACCAGAGGGCAGACACACTGAAACCATACTCACAGAACACTAGCCATTCTAATCACACAAGGACCACAGCCTTGTCTAACTCAATGAAACTAAGCCATGCCCACGGGGAAACCCAAGATGGGTGGGTCATGGTGGAGAGAGCTGACAGAATGTTTTCCACTGGAGAAGGAAATGGCAAACCACTTCAGTATTCTTGCCTTGAGAACTCCATGAACAGTATGAAAAGGCAAAATGGTAAGATACTGAAAGAGGTACTCCCCAGGTCATTAGGTGCCCAATATGCTACTGGAGGTCAGTGGAGAAATAACTCCAGGAAGAATGAAGGGATGGAGCCAAAGCAAAAACAATACCCAGCTGTGGATGTGACTGGTGATAGAAGCAAGGTCCAATGCTGTAAACAGCAATATTGCATAGGAACCTGGAATGTCAGGTCCATGAATCAAGGCAAGTTGGAAGTGGTCAAATAGTAGATGGCAAGAGTGAACGTCGACATTCTAGGAATCAGCAAACTAAAATGGACTGGAATGGGTGAATTTAACTCAGATGACCATTATATCTAGTACTGTGGACAGGAATCCCTCAGAAGAAATGGAGTAGCCATCATGGTCAACAAAAGAGTCTGAAATGCAGTACTTGGAGGCAGTCTCAAAAACGACAGAATGATCTCTGTTCGTTTCCAAGGCAAACCATTCAATATCACAGTAATCCAAGTCTATTCCCCAACCAGTAATGCTGAAGAAGCTGAAGTTGAACAGCTTTTAGGAGGACTGGAATGCAAAAGTAGGAAGTCAAGAAACACCTGGAGTATCAGGCAAATTTGTCCTTGGAATGCAGAATGAAGCAGGGCAAAGACTAATAGAGTTTTGCCAAGAAAATGCACTGGTCATAGCAAACACCCTCTTCCAACAACAGAAGAGAAGACTCTACACATGGACATCACCAGATGGTCAACACCAAAATCAGATTGATCATATTCTCTGCAGCCAAAGATGGAGAAGCTCTATATAGTCAAAAAAAAAAAGAAAAGAAAAAACAAGACCAGGAGCTGACTGTGGCTCAGATCATGAACTCCTTATTACCAAATTCAGGCTCAAATTGAAGAAAGCAGGGAAAACTGCTAGACCATTCAGGTATGAGCTAAATCAAATCACTTATGATTATACAGTGGAAGTGAGAAATAGATTTAAAGGCCTAGATCTGATAGATAGAGTGCCTGATGAACTATGGAATGAGGTTCGTGACATTGTACAGGAGACAGGGTTCAAGACCATCCCCATGGAAAAGAAATGCAAAAAAGCAAAATGGTTGTCTGGGGAGGCCTTACAAATAGTTGTGAAAAGATGAGAAGCGAAAAGCCAAGGAGAAAAAAGAAAGATACAAGCATCGGAATGCAGAGTTCCAAAGAATAGCAAGAAGAGATAAGAAAGCCTTCTCCAGCTATCAATGCAATAGAGGAAAAGAACAGAATGGGAAAGACTAGAGATCTCTTCAAGAAAATTAGAGATATCAAGGGAAGATTTCATGCAAAGATGGGCTCAATAAAGGACAGAAATGGTATGGACCTAACAGAAGCAGAAGATATTAAGAAGAGATGGCAAGAATACAAAGGACTGTACAAAAAAGATCTTCATGACCTGGATAATCACGATGGTGTGATGACTCATCTAGAGCCAGACATCCTGGAATGTGAAGTCAAGTGGGCCTCATCACTATGAACAAAACTACAGGAGGTGATGGAATTCCAGTTGAGCTATTTCAAATCCTGAAAGATGATGCTGTGAAAGTGCTGCACTCAATATGCCAACAAATTTGGAAAACTCAGCAGTGGCCACAGGACTGGAAAAGGTCAGTTTTTATTCCAATCCCAAAGAAAGGCAATGTCAAAGAATGCTCAAACTACCACAAAATTGCATTCTTCTCACACGCTAGTAAGGTAATGCTCAAAATTCTCCAAGCCAGGCTTCAGCAATACGTGAACTGTGAACTCCCTGATGTTCAACCTGGTTTTAGGAAAGGCACAGGAACCAGAGATCAAATTGCCAACATACGCAGGCCAGGAAGCAACAGTTAGAACTGGACATGGAACAACAGACTGGTTCCAAATAGGGAAAGGAGTACATCAAGGCAGTATATTGTCACCCTGCTTATTTAACTTATATGCAGAGCACATCACGAGAAACACTGGACTGGAAGAAACACAAGGTGGAATCAAGATTGCCGGGAGAAATATCAATAACTTCAGATATGAAGATGACACCATCTTTGTGGCAGAAATTGAAGAGGAACTAAAAAACCTCTTGATGAAAGTGAAAGTGGAGAGTGAAAAATTTGGCTTAAAGCCCAACTTTCAGAAAACGAAGATCATGGCATCCGGTCCCATCACTTCATGGGAAATAGATGGGGAAACAGTGGAAACAGTGTCATACTTTATTTTGGGGGGCTCCAAAATCACTGCAGATGGGGACTGCAGCCATGAAATTAAAAGACGCTTACTCCTTGGAAGAAAAGTTACAAGCAACCTAGATATTATTTTCAAAACCAGAGACATTATTTTGCCAACTAAGATCCATCTAGTCAAGGTTATGGTTTTCCCAGTATGGATGTGAGAGTTGGACTGTGAAGAAGGCTGAGTGTCGAAGAATTGATGCTTTTGAACTCTGGTGTTAGAGAAGATTCTTGAGAGTCCCTTGCACTGCAAGGAGATTCAACCAGTCCATTCTGAAGATCAGTCCTGGGATTTCTTTGGAAGGAATGATGCTAAAGCTGAAACTCCAGTACTTTGGCCACCTCATGCAAAGAGTTGACTTATTGAAAAAGACTCTGATGCTGGGAGGGGTTGGGGGCAGGAGGAGAAGGGGACGACAGAGGATGAGATGGCTGGATGGCATCACTGACTCTGTGGACGTGAGTCTGAGTGAACTCCGGGAGTTGGTGATGGACAGGGAGGCCTGGCGTGCTGCAATTCATGGGGTCGCAAAGAGTCAGACACGACTGAGCGATTGAACTGAACTGAAGAGGTCAATGATCACACTGCTAAGCAGGACTACCTAGAACTGATCCTTTAAAGGATAAGAGGAGGAATATTTCATATACATGGAATGTATGGTCTTTTGTTTTTGGCTTCTTCCATTTAGCATGTTTCCAAGATCCATTCATCTTGTCGCATATGTCAGTGTTTCAGTCCTTTTCTGACCGTTAGTCTTCCATTTTATGAATACACTACCTTTTGATTCTCAGTTTATCAGTTTACAGACATTTAGTTTTTTCTGCTTTTTTTCTATTATAAATAATGCTTCTATAAACATTTATGTACACGTTTATATGTGGGCAAACATTTTCACTTTCATTTCTCTTGAAGAAATACTAGTCAGTATAATTACTGGGCAATATTATATCTAACTTTTTGGAAACTACTATTTTCCAAAGCATTCACACTGTGATACATTCTCACCAGCAATGTAAGAGTGCTCTAATTTCTCATTATCCTTGTAAAACTATTCAGTTCAGTTCAGTTCAGTTGCTCAGTCGTGTCCAACTAGCTCCCTTTATATATATATATATATATATATATATATATGCTAAGCCACTTCAGTCGTGTCTGACTCTGTGCGACCCCATAGATGGCAGCCCACCAGGCTCCCCCGTCCCTGGGATTCTCCAGGCAAGAACACTGGAGTGGGGTGCCATTTCCTTCTCCAATGCACGATCCAAGTAGGAAAGAAGTGCTAGTGCATTATGTGCTTTTTTTGTGTTTTGATTTTTTCTTGGTGGCAATTTTATTTATTCAACACAAGGACCACTTTAGATATACCACTAAGACCCTCACATATTTTAACATTGGAATGTTCACTTGTACCACCTTCTAAGATGGAAGGAGGGTATACAATTTGCTCTAGTGTCTGTGTTGTCTCAATGGGAGTCCACAATAATTCCATGTTTCAGTTTTTCTTTCTGTCAAAGTTTATTGCTCTGTTTGGTGGTCAAGAGTCACCCCCTACCCTTACCTTGCCATTGTGCACTATTAGTGAATTCTCAAATTCACTTAAAGGTTGCTCAGCTATCAAATGAATGGCAAAGTTTTCATTTACCTTTCCCTGACAACCTACACATGGAATTTTCCTGTAGTCTTTATCATCATAAATCTAGTTAGTGTGCAGTGATTTTCTTCTGATACCCTGAAATATCTGGCCTCCAAGGGCAGACTCTGCACTGCTCCTCTTCTCTTGCCCTGCAGCAAACAGAAAGGTAGTCACTGCTGATATCTTACTGGGTTGACAATTGATAAAGTGTCCCAGCCTGTCAAACAACTACTCATGAGCAAGGCACTTTCACTGTGGTTTTGACTTGCATTTCTATAAGGATTGGTGATGTTGACCATGTATATTTTCACGTGGTTACTGGCTACTTGCATATTCTCTTTGTAGAAATGTCTATTCAAATCTTTTGCCAATTTATTGTTTGTTTTATTATTGTTGAGTTGTAATAATTCTTCAAATATTCAGAAAGCTTAACAGAAATAGAATATGCAAATGTTTTCTCCAATTATTTGGGTTCTTTTCACTTTACAAAGTATTATTTTATTCAAAAATTTTTAATTTTTATAAAGTCTGAGGTATTTAATGTTTCTCTTGTTCTTTGTACTTTTGATGTTATATCTAAGATGATATTACCTAATTCAAATTTGTAAGACTTACTCCTGTTTTCTTCTAGAATTTTGAAATTTCAACTCCTATATTTACGTCTATAATCCATTTTTAGTCAGTTTTTGGGTATGATGTCATTAAATGGTTCAACTTCAGTAGTTGCATATGGATATCCAGTTTCCCCACCTCTGCTTACTTAAAAGACTATTTTTTCTCCATTGACTTGTCACGGAGTCTTTGTCAAAAGTGAATTGTCCACAAATATGAAATTTATTTCTGAATTCTTAATTATATTCCTATCTGCATGTCTGTGCTTATAATATTTATTATCATAACTTCTAAGTTTTGAAATCACACATTGTGAGCCTTGTAATCATTCCCCACCCACCCCCGGGATCATAATTGTTTTTGAATCCAGTGGATGTGTACATAAAATTTAAGGTCATCTTGTCTTTGGGCTTGTCACCTTGTCAATATCTGTAAAAACATCAACTGGTATTTTGAAAGATAATGTATTGAATCTGTAACATTTGGGAAGCACTTCCATATTTTTATATTTTATTTTTTTAATTATTTTATGTTTTGAGGAATCTCCACACTGTTTTAAATGGATGCACCATTTTGCATTCCCACCAACAGTGTCAGACAGTTTCCTTTGCTCCACACCCTCTCCAGAATTTATTGTTTGTAGACTTTTTGATAGCAGCCTTTCTGACCAGCATAAGATGATACCTCATTGTGGTTTTGATTTGCATTTCTTTAATAATGAATGATGTTGTCCATCTTTTTATGTGTTTATTAGCCATATGAATGTCTTCTTTGGAGAAATGTCTGTTTAGTTCTTTTGCTGACTTTTTGATTGGCTTGTTCATTTTTCTGATATTAAGCTGCATCAGCTGCTTGTATATTTTAGAGATTAATTCTTTGACAGTTGTTTCATTGGCTGTTATTTTCTCCCATTCTGAATGCTATCTTTCATCTTCTTAAAGTTTCCTTCATTGTGCAAAAGCTTTTAAATTTAATTAGGCCCTGTTTGTTTATTTTTGTTTCTATTTCCATTACTCTGGGAAGTGGGTCATAGAGGATCTTGCTATGATTATATCAGAGAGTGTTCTACCTATGCTTTCCTCTAAGAGTTTTAAAATTTCTAGCATTACATTTAGATCATTTATCCATTTTGTGTTTATTTTTGTGTATAGTTTAGTGTATAGTGTTCCTAGTTTCATTCTTATACACATGGTTGACCAGATTTACCAGCACTACTTGTTGAAGAAACTGTTTTTTCTCCATTGTATATTGTTGCCTCCTTTGTCAAAGATAAGGTGTCCATTGGATTTATCTCTGGGCTTTCTATCTCTTTTTCCCATTGATCTATATTTCTGTCTTTGTACCAGTACCATACTGTCTTGCTGAAAGGAGCTTTGTAGTATAATTTGAAGTCAGGAAGGTTGATTCCTCCAGTCCTATTATTCTTTCTCAAGATTGCTTTGTTTATTTGAGGTTATATGTCTTTCCACACAAATTTTGAAATTATTTGCTCTACTTCTTTAAAAGAAAATACCATTGGTAGTTTGATAGGGAGTTTGTTGAATCCATAGATTGCTTTGCTAGTATACTCATTTTCACTATGCTGATTCTTCCAATCCATGAACATGGTATATTTCTCCATCTATTTGTGTCATCTTTGATTTATTTCATCAGTGTTTTATAGTTTTCTATATGCAGGTCTTTTGTTTCTTTGGGCAAAGTTATTCTTAAGTATTTAATTCTTTATTTTGCAATGGTGAATGGGATTGTTTCTCTTTCTGTTTTGGACTTCTGGTGTATAGGAATGCAAGGGATTTCTGTGTATTAATTTTATATCCTGCAACTTTACTATGTTTATTGATTAACTCTAGTAATTTTCTGGTGACATCTTTAGGGTTTTCTATGTAGAGGATCATGTCATCTGAAAGCAGTGAAAATTTTACTTCTTTTCCAATCTGGATTCATTTTTATTTCTCCTCTCTGATTGCTGTGGCTAGGAACTCCAAAACTATGTTGAACAGTAGTGGTGAGAGTGGGCACCCTTTTCTTGTTCCTGATTTTAGAGGAAATGCTTTCAATTGTTCTCCACTGAGGATAATGTTTTCTGCAGGGTTTTTTTGTATATGGATTTTATTATGTAGAGATATGTTCCTTCTAAGCTTGCTTTCTGGGGAGTTTTTATCATAAATGGGTGTTGAGTTTTGTCAAAAGCTTTCTCGGCTTCTATTGAGATAATCATATGGGTTTTATATTTCAGTTTGTTAATATGGTGTATCACATTGATTGATTTGGAAATACTGATGAATTTTTGCATCTCTGGGATAAAGCCCACTTGGTCATGATGTATGATTCTTTTGATATGTTGTTATATGTTAAAATTTTGTTAAAGATTTTTGTTTCCATGTTCATCAGTAATATTGCCCTGCTGTTTTCTATTTTTATAGCATATTTGTCCGATTTTGGTATCAGGGTGATGGTGGCCTCATATAATGAGTTTGGGTGTTTTCTTTCCTCTGGAATTTTCTGAAGGAGCTTGAGTAGAATGGGTGTTAGCTGTTCTCTAAGTTTTTGGATGAATTCACCAGTAAAGTAATCTGGTCTTGTGCTTTTGTTTGTTGGAAAATTGTTTATTACAGTTTCAGTTTATGTGCTTGGAATTGGTCTGTTCAGAATTTATATTTCTTCCTGGTTCAGTTTTGAAAGGTTATTCTTTTCTAAGAATTTGTCCATTTCTTCCAAGTTGTCCATTTTATTGGCATATAGTTCTTCAAAGTAGTCTCATGATCTTTTGTATTTCTGTGTTGTGTGTTATGATTTCTCCATTTTAATTTCTAATTCTATTTATTTGAGTTTTCTCTTTTTTCTCTTGAGGAATCTGGCTAACAGTTTTTCTATTTTGTTTATCTTCTCAAAGAATCAGCTTTTAGTTTTGTTGATCTTTGCTATGGTCTCCATCATCCTTTTTTCACTTTTTTCTGATCTGACTTTTATAATTTCTTTCCTTCTACTAACTTTGGCCTTTTGCTGTTGTTGTTGTTTCTATTAGCTTTAGGTGTACAGTTAGTTTGTTTATTTGATGTTTCTCTTGTTTCTTGAGGTGGGCTTGCATTGCTATGGATTTCCTTCTTAGTATTGCTTTTACTGACTCCCTTGGGTTTAGGTTCATCATGTTTTCATTATCATTTGTTTCCATTCATATTTTTATTTCCTTTTACATTTCTTCAGTGATCTGTTGGCTATTCAGAAGAGCGTTGTTTAACCTCCATATATTTGTGTTTTACATAGCTTTTCAAATTTTGATCAGAAAAGATTCTTGAAATGACTTCAATTTTTTTTTTTTTTTTTTTTTTAATTTACCAAGGCTAGATTTGTGGCCCAGAATATGGTCTATCCTGGAGTATGCTCTATGTGCACTTCAGAAAAAGATGAAATCCATTGTTTTGGGGTGAAATTCCCTGTGGATATCAATTAGGTCTAACTGTTTCATATATCATTTAATGCTTGTGCTTCCTTGTTAATTTTCTGTTTTGTTGATTTATCCATCAGTGTGAGTTGATTATTAAAGTCAGCCACTATTATTGTGCTATTGTCAGATTCAAAGTTAATTTTATCTCATATGAGTTTTGCTACTCCCATTTTCTTTTGGTCTCCATTTGCATGAAATATATTTTTCCAGTTTTTCACTTTCAGTTTGTATGTATCCTTAGGTTTGAGGTGGGTCTCTAGTAGACAGCATATCTAGGGGTTTTGCTTCCGGATCCACATAGTCACTTTTTGTCTTTTGGTTGGAGTATTTAACCCATTTATGTTTAAGGTAACTACTAATGAATATGATCCTATTACAATTAACTTACTGATTTTGGGTTTGTTTTTATAAACCTTTACTGGGTTTCGTGTCTAAAGAACATCCTTTAGCATTTGTTGGATAGCTGGTTTGGTGGTGCTGAATTCTCTTAGCTTTTGCTTATCTTAAAGCTTTTGATTTCTTCTTCAAATGTGAATGAGATCCTTGTTGGGTAAGTAATCTTGGTTGTAGGTTTTTCTCTTTCATCACTTTATATACCCTGAAATTCCCTTCTGGCCTGAAGAGTTTCTATTGAAAGATCAGCTGTTATCCTTATGGAGATACTCATGTACATTGTTTCTTGCTTTTCCCTTTCTGCTCTTATATTCCTATTTGCACTTAATTTTTTCAGTTTGATTAATATGTCTTGGGGTGTTTCTCCTTGGGTTTATCCAGTTTGAGACTCTCTCAGTTTCTTCAACTTGGGTGGGTTATTTCCATTTGGAGTTTATCATTGTGTATGGCATTAGGAAGTGTCCTGATTTCATTCTTTGGCACATAGCTGTTCAATTTTCCCAGCACCACTTATTGAAGAGTGTATCTTTGCCCCATTGTATATTTTTTCCCCCTTTGTCAAAAATAAGTTACCCATAGGTGTGTAGGTTTATCTCTGGGTTCTCTATCTTCTTCCATTGGTTTGTATTTCTGTTTTTGTGGCAGTACCATACTCTCCTGATGATGTAGCTTTGTAGTATAGTCTGAAGTAAGGAAGATTGATTCCTATGGCTCCATTCTTCGATCTCAAGACTGCTTTAGCTATTCAGGGTCTTTTGTGTTTCCTTAGGAATTGTGAATTTTTTTGTTCTAGTTCTGAGAAAAATTCCATTGGTAATTTGATAGGGATTGTATAGATTGCACTTGGTAGTATCCTCATTTTCAAAATATTGATTCTTCCTATCCAGAAACAAAGAATATCTCTCCATCTGTTTATGTCATCCTTGATTGTATCCTGCGACTTTGCTGAATGCACTGATCAAATCTAGCAATTTTCTGATTATTTCTTTTGGATTTTCTATGCCTAGTATCATATCATCTGCAAACAGTGAGAGTTTTACTTCTTTTCCAATCTGGATTCCTTTTATTTCTTCTTCTTCTCTAATTGCTGTAGCTAGGACTTCCAAAAATATGCTGGATAATAGCAGTGAGAGTGTGTACCCTTGTCTTGTTCCTGATCTTAGAGGTAATGCTTTTAGAGAAAGAGAATAATGTTTGCTGTAGGCTTTTCATATATGGATTTACTATGCTGAGGTGGGTTCCTTCTATGTCCATTTTTTGAAGTGTTTTATAGCATAAATTGTTGTTGAATTTTGTCAAAGTCATTTTCACATCTATTTAAGTGATCATATGGTTTTTATCTTTCAATTTGTTAATATAGTGTATCATTTTGATTGATTTGTGTATGTCAAAGAATCCTTGCATCCCTGGAATAAACTGTACTTGATCATGGTGTATGAGCTGTTTTTGACATGCTGTTGAATTCTGTTTGCTAGAATTTTGTTGAGGATTTTTGCACCTATGTTCATCAGTGATGTTGGCCTTTAATTTTCTTTTTTCATGTGTCTTTGCCTGGTTTTGATATCAGAGCGATGGTTGTTTCATTGAATGAGTTTGGATGTGTTCCTTCTTGTGCAATTTTTTGGAAGAGTTTCAGAAAAATAAGCATTGGCTCATCTCTAAATGTTTGATAGAATTCCCTTGTGAAGCCATCTGGCCCTGGGCTTTTGTTTTTTGGAAGATTTTTGATCACTGTTTCAATTTCAGTGTTTGCAATTGAGTTGTTCAGATTTTCTATTTCTTCTGGATTCAGTCTTTGGAGGTTGACCTTTTCTAAGAACCTGTCCATTTCCTCTAGGTTGTCTATTTTATTAGCATATAGTTGCTCATAATATTCTCTTATGATACCTTGTATTTCTGTGTTGTTTGTTGTAACTTCTTTTTCGTTTTTGATTTTGTGATTTGATTTTTCTCCCTTTTTTCTTGAAGAGTCTGGCTAGTGGTTTGTCAATTTTGTTTATATTCTCAAAGAACAAACCTTTAGTTTTATTAACCTTTTTTATTATTTTCTTCATTTCTTTTCACTTATTTCTGCTCTGAATTTTATGATTTCTTTCCTTTTGCTGTTTTTGGGGTTCTTTTTTCTTCTTTTTCCAGCTGTTTTAGATGTAGAGTTAGGCTGTCTATTCGATGCTTTTCTTGTTTCTTGAGGTATGATTGTATTGCTATAAACTTCCCTCTTAGAACTGTTTTTGCTGAATCCCATAGGTTTTGAGTTGTCATGTGCTTCTTGGATTGATTGACTATTTCCTTTCACAAGTTGGGGAAGTTTTCAACTATAATTACTTCAAAAATTTTCTCAGTGTCTTTGTTTTTTTCTTCTCCCTCTGGGACCCCTATAACTCAAACTTTGGTGTGCTTAATATTGTCCCAAAGGTCTCCGAGGCTGTCCTCAATTATTTTCATTCCTTTTACTTTATTCTGCTCCTCAGCAGTTATTGGCACTATTTTCTACTCCAGCTCACTTGTCTGTTCCTCTACCTCGGTTATTCTGCTATTGGTTCCTTCTGCTGCTAAGTCACTTTAGTCGTGTCCGACTCTGTGTGATCCCATAGATGGCAGCCCACCAGGTTCTTCCGTCCCTGGGATTCTCCAGTCAAGAACACTGGAGTGGGTTGCCATTTCCTTCTCCATTTGGTTCCTCCTAGAGTGTTTTTAATTTCAGTAATTGTTTTATTCATCTCTTTTTGCTTATTTATTTCTTCTATGTCCTTGATGATTGTATTAAATGTATTAAATACTTCTTGCATTTTCTCCATTCTATTTTCAATCTTTTGAGCAACTTTACTATCATTATTCTGAATTCTCTTTCAGGGAGATTGCTTATTTCCTCTTTGTTTATTTGGTCTTGTGAGTGTCTACCTTGCTCTTTCATTTGTGTTGTATTTCTCTGTCTCTTCATTTTTGTTGTTGTTGTTGTTGTTTGTATTTTCACTTGCTCCACTTGAGGTCTCCTTTTCTCAGGTTTTAGGGTTGTATTATTTCTTCCCTTTGGTTTTTGCCTTTGGGGGGAAATGTTGGTTGTGTGGTTTGGGCTGATTTCTTGTTAGGGTGACTTGTGCGTGTGTTCTAGGGGGAGGAGATCAAGCAGGTAATTACAAAAATAATGGGATATATACACAAACTTCCACACATACACATAACTTTTTTTATAACCAAAGTGTTCTAAAGATAAGAGCACAGGAGATTGACTTGGTGAGCAAGAAAAACCAGAGTGATATCAACCAATTAAAAGAAGAGCTAGATAATGTTCAATCTGGAAATTTGAGCATTAGAGAGGGCCAACTGTGGAAGATAGCAATGAGAGCTCAACAATTTGACTTACTCCGTGAGAAAATACGAGTGAAGGATAAAATGGAGAAGGAATAAAAAAGAGAATAAAAGAGGAGAAAGGAGGGAAAAGATGAAAGGAGGAGGTGGAATGGGGGATTTAAAAAGAGAGAAAATATAAAAAAAGAAAAACAAAAATAGATGCATGTGGAAAAAATTTATATATATTCAGGAATAGCTAGAGCTGGTAAAGAACTATAGGTAAAAAACTTGAATATATCAAAAACAAAATAAAAAATATCATCAAGGGTGGGGAAGGTGAAAAAGAGGAAAAAAAAAAGCTTAAAATGAACTTTCTTTAAAAGAAACATAAAGAGGAAAACTCCACAGCACCACAAAAGACTAATACAGAGGTGGAAATATGTAAGGGGAATAAACTGTGATTTATGAAAAAGAACATAAAATCTCAAAATGATATTTTTTTAAACAAGAAAAACAAAGAAGAAAACTCCATGGCACAGAAAAAAGCTAATGTGAAGGTCGAAATATGTAGAGGAATAAACAGTGCAATTTATAGGAAAAAAATAATCTTAAAATGATCTTTAAAAGTTTTTATAGCAAGGAAAACAAAGAGGAAAACTCCACAGTACTGCAAAAGACTAATGTGAAGGTAGAGATACGTAAGGGGAATAATCAGTGTGATTTATAAGAAAAATGTAAAAAAAAGGTTCTCAAGGTTCTAGTTCTTTTTTTTTTAAATTTATTTATTTTAATTGGAGGTTAATTACTTTACAATATTGTATCGGTTTTGTGATACATCAACATGAATCCGCCACAGGTATACACGTGTTCCCCATTCTTGGTTTTGGAGTCTGCCCCTGAGAATGGGGTTGGATTAGGGTCCTGGGATGCTCTCCTGGTTAGGGGAGCTTATGCCTTTGTTCTGGTTGATGGAGCAGAATCTCATCTCTCTGAAGGGCTTTGCAGAGTCCAGTAGTAGGTCTTGGTGTGTCTAGGGGTTAAGTATGCCTTTGAATAGTCTTTCTGGCTTTGGCAGAGTTAAACATGCCCATTTCCACAGCAGCTTCAAAGTGGCCCTCTCAGCGTATCTGCAGTTCTGCCAGCCCCCTACTTGTCCCTGGGATAATCGTTGGTGCTTCTGTACCCCTGTCCTGCCCTGCACTGCTGGCTGAAGCTTGCTTGGTAGGGGCTTGTGTGGATCTTTTCTTGTGCCCTCTGCATCACAGAGACTTGTGTGGGCTTCCCTCAGCCCCCTGCGTTCACCCTCTATGTCACCGGGCTTGTATGCCCTTGTCTTGGCTCCCCGGGCCTGCCCTTTGCTTTGCAGAGATTGGGTGTGCTTGTTTCAGCTCCTGGGGCTGGCTTCTGAGTCACAGGGCTAGTGTGGACTTGCTTTGGGCCCCCCATGCTCGCCCTCTGCATCACGGGTTTTGTGTGCACTTGTTTCTTCTCACCGCCTACCTTCTGTCTCAGGGCTTATGTGTTCTTTCCACTGTGCCACGAGGGTTGTATGCACTGTCCAGTTCTCCATGCCTCCCCTCTGTCAGCATTCTGACCCCATCCTTTGCACAGTGAGGGTTGTGTGAGAACTGGGGGTTGTATGCTGTGTTCTACTCGGCTACCTGGGCCTGCCTTCTGTGCTGCAAGGGCCGTGTGTGCTGTCTAGGTTTATATGCTCTCCCATTCCTGGTTCCCCAAGACCACCGTCTGGTTGGGGCCACAGTTCGTGAACTGTCAAAAGTCTGAGAAGTGCAGTTTTCTCTTTTTTCTGCCCTCTAAGTCCCTGCTTTGCCTGGTTTTTCAAGACTCTTCAGCTCCTCCTTGGGCCCACCTGTGATGCAGTTTCTCTGAGTGCAGGACTTTCTCCTGTTTCAGGACTCCTTACTTCCCTCAGGGCACAAACTCCTGCCAGAATATCTCCATCTTTTCCCTTTTTATGTTCTCCATCCTCTCTCTCCCTCATTTCAGGGAACTTAGCCTGACCCTCTGGAAGACTTAAGTCTTCTGCTGTTCCCTAAAGGTTTCTTTGTAGGAGTTGTTCCATATCATGATGAGTTTTTTGAAGTATTAGTGGGGAAGCTGGCAATCTTCCTGTTTAACTCCTCTGCCATCTTCCTGCCGGTCTCTGCCTATGCTTTTTTCTAAGAATTTTAGTTTCTTGTCTTAAACTTAGGTCGTTAATCCATTTTGAGTTTATCTTTGTGTACAGTGTTAGGTAGTGTTCTAATTTCATCTTTTACGTGCAGATGTCCAGTTTTCCCAGTAGCACTTATTGAAGAGACTATTTTTTCCCTACTTTGTATTCTTGGCTCCTTTGTCAAAAATAAGGTACCCATAGGTGTGTGGGCTTATCTCTAGGCTTTCTATTTTGTTCCATTGGTTCATATTTCTGGTTTAGTGCCAGTACTATGCAGTCTTGATGACTATAGCTTTGTAGTACAGTCTAAAATCAGGAAGATTGATTCCTCCAGCCCCATGCTTCTTTCTCATTTGCTTTAGATATTCAGGGTCTTTTATGTTTCCATATGAACTGTGAGGTTTTTTTGTTATAGTTCTGTGAAACTATAGCTCTGTGAAAAATACCATTGGTAATTTAATAGGGATTGTACTGAATCTGTATATTACATTGGGTAGTATAGTTGTTTTCACAATAATGATTCTTCCAACCCAGGACCATGGAATATCTTTCCATCTGTTTATATTGTCTTTGATTTCTTTCATCAGTATCATATAATCCTTATAATTTTCTGTATACAGATCTTTGGTCTACTTAGGTGGGTTTACTCCTAGATATTTTATTCTTTTTATTGCAATGGTAAATTGGATTGACTCTTTAATTTCTTTTTCTGATATTTCATTGTTAGTACAGAGGAATGCAAATGTTTCTGTGTATTGATTTTGTATCTGGCCACTTTGCTAAATTCACTGATTAGCTCTGGTAATTTTCTTTAGGGTATCTTTAGAATTTTCTATGTATAGTATCATGTTGTCTGCAAACAGTGACAGTTTTACTTCTTTTCCAATCTGGATTCCATTTATGTCTTTTTCTTCTCTGACTCCTGTAGAGAAGACTATGGCAAAAACTATCTTGAATAATAGTCATGAAAGTGGCCACCCTTGTCTTGTGCCTGATCTTAGAGGAAATGCTTTCAGTTTTTCACTATTGAGAATAATGTTTGCTGTGGGTTTATCATATATGGCCTTTATTATATTGAGGTAGGTTCCTTCTATGCCCATTTTTGAAACTTTTTTTTTTTAACATAAACAGATGTTGAATTTTGTTGAAAGCTTTCTCTGCATCTGTTGAGATTATCATATGGTTTTTAGCTTTCAATTTATTAATATGGTGTATCACATTGATTGATTTGCATATACTGAAGAACCTTGCATCCCTGGGATAAATCCAACTTGACCATGGTATATGATCTTTTTAATGTGAAAGTTATTTTCACCTAGAATTGTATTCTTTATAAACAAATAAATGCAATTTTAAAAATTTTATTTATTTATTTTAATTGGACAATAATTGCTTTACAATATTGTGATGGTCTTTGCCATACATCAACATTTCACCCAAGCATCATCCAAAATAAAATTTACATTTCACACATTATCTCAGAAAACTACACAAGTATATGCTTCAACCAAACAATGGCTACAGGTTGACAAAACTCCAGTTGAGATTGGAACAAAGACAAGAGATCCATAAAATAAGCAACTCATGAACAGCAAATAAACAAAACAAGAAAAGAAAAAAATCTAAAATAGCTACTCAGATAGTAAAGAATCTGCCTGCAATGTGGGAGACCCAGTTTCGATCCTTGGGTCAGGAAGATCCCCTGGATAAGAGAATGGCTTTCACTCCAGTATTCTTGCCTGGAGAATTCGATGGACAGAAAAGCCTGATGGGCTACAGACCGTGGGGTGGCAAAGAATTGGATACAACTGAGTAACTAACACTTTCACTATTTTTTTTTTTTAACTTTCATACAAATATATTTGTGTATGGGTATTTGGAGATGGAATAGTTATGTATATGTAGAAAAATAAGCACACAAACAAACAAAAAGACAATTACGAACACCAAAGAGAACAAAAATTTTATAGGAAGGAAAAATAATTGTATATGACTTGTGATTCAATTGTGAATAAATTATGCTCATAGTGACATATATTGAATATTGGTTTAACCCTAAAAAAGTAACATAAATATATTGAAAGGATAGTAGGGAAAGTAATGATCTATTTGTGAGTAGCAGTATAAAAAAAGTTAAATTCTTATCATCCACATAAAAATTCAATGCATTGTGTTTATTCTCAGATAGCATTATGAGTTGTTTCTGAAAAGTGTAACAGTAAATATCACAAGACAAAGTTAAAAGATGTAAGTAGAGTTTCTCTCAGGGAACAGGAAACCACACCAGGGAAATGGATTTTAGAAATTGTTTACTTTTTTTGCTCTGGGCATAGCAACCCACTCCTGTATTCTTTCCTTGAGAATCCCATGGATAGAGGAGCCCGACAGGCTATACTACAGTTCAGTTCAGTTGCTCAGTCATGTGCGACTCTTTGCGACCCCATGAATCGCAGCATGCCAGGCCTCCCTGTCCATGACCAACTCCCGGAGTTCACTCAGACTCACGTCCATCGAGTCCGTGATGCCATTCAGCCATCTCATCCTCTGTCTTCCCCTTCTCCTCCTGCCCCCAATCCCTCCCAGCATCCAAGTCTTTTCCAATGAGTCAATTTTCGCATGAGGTGGACAAAGTACAAGAGCTTCAGCTTTAGCATCATTCCTTCCAAAGAAACCCCAGGGTTGATCTCCTTCAGAATGGACTGGTTGGATCTCCTTGTAGTCCAAGGGATTCTAAAGAGTCTTCTCCAACACCACAGTTCAAAAGCATCAATACTTCAGTGCTCATCCTTCTTCACTGTCCAACTCTCACATCCATACATGACCACAGGGAAAACCATAGCCTTGACTAGACGGACTTTAGTCGGCAAAGTAATGTCTCTGATTTTGAATATACTATCTAGGTTGGTCATAACTTCTCTTCCAAGGAATAAGAGTCTTTTAATTTCATGGCTGAAGTCCCCATCTGCAGTGATTTTAGAGCCCCCCAAAATAAAGTCTGACACTGTTTCCACTGTTTCCCCATCTATTTCCCATGAAGTGATGGGGCCAGATGCCATGATCTTCGTTTTCTGAATGTGAAGCTTTAAGCCAAATTTCACTCTCCTCTTTCACTTTCATCAAGAGGCTTTTAAGCTCATCTTCACTTTCTGCCATAAGGGTGGTGTCATCTGCATATCTGAGGTTATTAATATTTCTCCTGGCAATCTTGATTCCAGCTTGTCTTTCTTCCAGCCCAGCGTTTCTCATGATGTACTCTGCATATAAGTTAAATAAGCAGGGTGACAATATACTGCCTTGATGTACTCCTTTTCCTATTGGGAACAAGTCTGTTGTTCCATGTCCTGTTCTAACTGTCGCTTCCTGAACTGCATACAGATTTCTCAAGAGGCAGATTAGGTGGTCTGGTAGTCCCATCTCTTTCAGAATTTCCACAGTTTATTGTGATCCACACAGTCAAAGGCTTTGGCATAGTCAATAAAGCAGAAATAGATGTTTGTCTGGAACTCTCTCGCTTTTTCCATGATCCAGCAGATGTTGGCAATTTGATCTCTGGTTCCTCTGCCTTTTCTAAAACCAGCTTGAACATCAGGGAGTTCACAGTTCATGTATTGCTGAAGCCTGGTTTGGAGAATTTTGAGCATTACTTTACTAGCATGTGAGATGAGTGCAATTGCGTGGTAGTTTGAGCAGTCTTTGGCATTGCCTTTCTTTGGAATTGGAATGAAAACTGACCTTTTCCAGTCCTGTGGCCACTGCTGAGTTTTCCAAATTTGCTGGCATATTGAGTGCAGCACTTTCACAGCATCATCTTTCAGGATTTGAAATAGCTCACCTGGAATTCCATCACCTCCAGTAGTTTTGTTCATAGTGATGCTTTCTAAGGCCCACTTGACTTCACTTTCCGGGATGTCTGGCTCTAGATTTGTGATCATATCATCATGATTATCTGGGTCATGAAGATCTTTTTTTGTACAGTCTTTCTGTGTATTCTTGCCATCTCTTCTTAATATCTTCTGCTTCTGTTAGGTCCATGTCATTTCTGTCCTTTATTGTGCCCATCTTTGCATGAAATGTTCCCTTGGTATCTGATTTTCTTGAAGAGATCTCTAGTCTTTCCCATTGTGTTGTTTTCCTCTATTTCTTTTCATTGATCACTGAAGAAGGCTTTCTTATCTCTTCTTGCTGTTTTTTGGAACTCTGCATTCAGATGCTTATCTCTTTCCTTTTCTCCTTTCCTTTTCACCTCTCTTCTTTTCACAGCTATTTGTAAGGCCTCCCCAGACAGCCATTTTGCTTTTTTGCTTTTCTTTTCCATGGGGATGGTCTTGATCCCTGTCTCCTGTACAATGTCATGAACCTCATTCCATAGTTCATCAGGCACTCTATCTGTCAGATATAGGCCCTTTAAATCTATTTCTCAC
Organism: Capricornis sumatraensis; assembly: GCF_032405125.1. Lineage (NCBI taxonomy): Eukaryota > Metazoa > Chordata > Mammalia > Artiodactyla > Bovidae > Capricornis > Capricornis sumatraensis. The sequence goes on from NC_091084.1 coordinate 5,491,603, forward strand.
TTCCACTGTATAATCATAAGGGATTTGATTTAGGTCATACCTGAATGGTCTAGCGGTTTTCCCTGCTTTCTTCAATTTGAGTCTGAATTTGATAATAAGGAGTTCATGATCTGAGCCACAGTCAACTCCTGGTCTTGTTTTTTGTTGACTGTATAGAGCTTCTTCATCTTTGGCTGCAAAGAGTAAAATCAATCTGATTTTGGTGTTGACCATCTGGTGATATCCATGTGCAGAGTCTTCTCTTGTGTTGTTGTAAGAGTGTGTTTGCTATGACCAGTGCATTTTCTTGGCAAAATTCTGTTAGTCTTTGCCCTGCTTCATTCTGCATTCCAAGGCCAAATTTGCCTGTTACTCCAGGTGTTTCTTGACTTCCTACTTTTGTGTTCCAGTCCCCTATAATGAAAAGGACATCTTTTGGGGGTGTTAGTTCTAAAAGGTCTTGTAGGTCTTCATAAAACCGTTCAACTTCAGTTTCTTCAGTGTTACTGGTTGGGGAATAGACTTGGATAACTGTGATATTGAATGGTTTGCCTTGGTGACGAACATAGATCATTCTGTCGTTTTTGAGACTGCATCGAAAGACTGCATTTCGGACTCTTTTGTTAACCATGATGGCTACTCCATTTCTTCTGAGGGATTCCTGCCCACAGTAGTAGATATAATGGTAGAACCCCATGAACAGTATGAAAATGCAAAATGATAGGATACCAAAAGAGGAACTCCCCAGGTCATTAGGTGCCCAATATGCTACTGGAGATCAGTGGAGAAGTAACTCCAGAAAGAATGAAGGGGTGGAACCAAAGCAAAAACAATATCCAGTTGTGGATGTGACTGGTGATAGAAACATGATCTGATGCTGTAAAGTGCAATATTGCAGGAACCTGGAAAGTCAGGTCTATGAATCAAGGCAAATTGGAAGTGGTCAAACGATAGATGGCAAGTGTGAATGCTGACATTGTAGGAATCAGAGAACTAAAATGGACTGGAGTGGGTGAATTTAACTCAGAGAGAAACCATCTGTTAAAAGAAGGAAAAGTTTCAGAAGAAAAGAGGAGAAGCAGGGGAAAGTAAGTCAAGGATGCAAGATAGGCTTCGTTCCAGGAGGGCAGTTCTTGTCCTACTTGCCTTCAAAGATTTGTGACTAAAACTATGACAGAGATACATCCTACTCCAAAGAGGGAATGTTAAAAATCTCATTCATATTTTTTTTTTGTTTTTAATTTTGTAAATAAGAACATCCAGGAAAAGAAATAACGATATATATCCAGAATTTCATCTTTGTTCAGTCGTGCATGATATTGCATTCATAGAACAGAGAGTGACATAAATAAACATAAATGTTAAATAAACAAAAACAAATTTATATTTGAACTTTGGATAATTGTAGCATATGTATTCACCATAAATCTCAGCCTGGCTTGAACGTGGAAATTACTTGGAATGAATTTTAAAATCACAGATTATACACAATGATATTTTTTGTTCACAAAACAATCTGTGTGAACAAGGTCCAGGCATCAGTAGTTTAAAATATGTGTAGGCAATTTTAATCTGCAGCAAACAGAAATTATGACTATTTCATGTGGTCCTTAGACTAGCAATATTGGCATCATCTGGATATTTTTACTAAATGTAAAGTCTCAGAACAACTCCCCAGATGTAGAGAAGGAAAAGTTTTGGGTATAGGTATTATCTAAGACTTTAAGGTGATTCTGAAGCACACCACAGTTCGAAAACCTCTGACTTGGGGTCTTATGATATACAGAGTGGTTCATGGACCTATAACTAAGCATATCAACTATCCCAATTTACCAAGATAATCTTAGTTTGATAGTTAAACCCCTATACACTAGACAAGGGGGCTTTTAGTGGTAAATAATCCACCTATCAATACAGGATACAAATTTAATCCTTGGGTCAGGAAGGTCCCCTGGAGAAGGAAATGATTTCTCACTCCAGTATTCTTGCTGGGGAATTCCCATGGGCAGAAGAGCTAGGTGGGCAACAGTCCATGGGGCTGTAAAATAGTTGGAAACGACTTAGCCAATAAACAACAGCAACAACATGCTAAACAAACCAAAATGAACAGCTACCCTCAGCAACATCATTACTTGAACCTTTATATTAAAAAATATAACAGGCCCACTTCTAGACTGCCTAAATTCAAATTTGCTTTTTAAGGAAAATTTTATTTTGCAGCAAATATTTTGCAGTACCTAGATGACTTCTATGTACTTGACAATCTGAGAAGCACTGCACTTTGACAGTAATGGTTTTCAAGCCTACTGAACATTAAAATCTGCCCAAACTTTACCAAAGACTCAATCAGAGTCTTTGGCTTTGACCCCCAGGCCTTTGTGAATCAATGATTGAGCACAGCTACACGTTTTTTTTTTGTTTGTTTGTTTTGTTTTGTTTTGCTTGTTTATAAAAATTTGCAATTTTATTTTAAAAAATCACAAGTATGAACATTGTTACAATTAGAAGCACACTTGGTTCTCCACAGTGATACTGAGCATGCTCACAAGGGGTTTCCATTGTTTAATTTCACATAGAAAATCATCTTTAAAAGAAGAAGAAGAAAAAAGCACACTACTATTTCACTTATTTAATGTTTCTTCACAAGTGGAGAAAAATACTAAAGTAAAGACAAGGACTCATTTCTCATACTAGTAAGTTTATACCCCAAATCCTTCAATGTATGTTTCAATAGTGTGTGAACTGAGAACTTTCAGATGTACAAAGTGGATTTAGAAAAGGAAGAGGAACCAGAAATCAAATTGTTAACATTCGATGGATCATAGAGAAAACAAAGGAATTCAGGAAAAAAAAAGTCTACTTCTGTTTCATTGACTATGCTAAAGCCTTTGTGTGGATCACAACAAACTTTGGAAAAATCTTTTTTTTTTTTTTTTTTAAATTTTACTTTACAATACTGTATTAGTTTTGCCATACATCAAAAAGAATCTGCCACGGGTGTACCCATGTTCCTAATCCTGACCCCCCCCCCCCCGCACCTCCCTCCCCATACTATCTCTCTGGGTCATCCCAGTGCACCAGCCCCAAGCATCCTGTATCTGCATCAAACCTAGACTGGCGATTCATTTCTTATATGATATTATACATATTTCAATGCCATTCTCCCAAATCATCCCATCCTCTCCCTCTCCCACAGAATCTAAAAGACTGTTCTATACATCTGTGTCTCTTTTGCTCTCTCGTATACAGGGTTATTGTTACCATCTTTCTAAATTCTATATATATGTGTTAGTATACTGCATTGGTGTTTTTCTTTCTGGCTTACTTCACTCTGTATAATCGGCTCCAGTTTCATCCACCTTATTAGAACTGATTCAAATGTATTCTTTTTGATGGCTGAGTAATACTCCATTGTGTATATGTACCACAGCTTTCTTATCCATTCATCTGCTGATGGACATCTAGGTTGCTTCCATGTCCTGGCTATTATAAACAGGGAAAATTCTTAAAGAGATGGGTCAAAAAGCAACAGTTAGAAAGAGACATGGGACAACTGACTGGTTCAAAATTGGGAAAGGAGTACAGCAAGGCTGCACATGGTCACTTTGATTATTTAGCTTCTATGCAGAATGCATCTTATGGAGTGTCAGGCTGGGTGAATCACAAGCTGGAATCATGATTGCTTGAAGAAATAGCAACAACCTCAGATATGCAGAGGACTACTCTAATTGGGGGCAGGAGGAGAAGGGGACTACAGACGATGAGATGTTTTGATGGCATCACTGACTCGATGGACGTGAGTTTTAGTAAACTCCTGGAGTTGGTGATGGACAGGGAGGCCTGCCGTGCTGCAACTCATGGGGTCAAAAAGAGTAGGACACGACTGAGTGACTGAACTGAACTGAACTGAACTCTAATTTCAGAAAGTGAAGAGGAAGTACAAAATCTCTTGATGAGAGTAAAGCCAGAGAGTAAAAACTCAATTTCCAAAAAACTAAAAACATGGCATCTGGTCCCTTCACTTCATGGCAAATAAAAGGGGAAAAAGTGGAAGCAGTGACATATTTTATTTTTTGGGGGGCAAGTTCCATGAAAGGAAATTTACACAGTATATTAAGGAGCAAAGACATAACTTTGCTGACAAATATGTGTATAGTCAAAGCTATGATTTTTCCAGTAGTTGTGTATGGACGTGAGTGTTGGATGATAAAGAAGGCTGAGCGCTGAAAAACTGATGCTTTTGAGTTGTGGTGCTAGAGAAGACTGTTTAGAGTCCCTTGGACAGCAAGGAGATCAAAGACAGTCAATCAGAAAGGAAATCAACCCTGAATATTCATTGGAAGGACTGATGCTGAAGCTGAAACTCCAATACTTTGGTAATGTGATGTGAAGAACTGACTCATTAGAAAATACCTTGATGCTGGGAAAGATTGAAGGTAAAAGGAGAAGAGGGAGGCAAATGATGAGATGGTTGGATAGCTTCACCAGCTCAATGGATATGAATTTGATCTAATTCTAGAGACAGTGAAGGACAGGGAAGACTGGTATGCTGCAGTTCATGGGGTCTCAAAAAGTCAAACATGATTTAGTGATTGAACAACAGACAAGGAATAATCATAATGTTGTGACTAATATTATAATTGTGAAATTATAAATTCAAAACATTTTCTGGTTTAAAAAATAAATCTGGCAGTCAGTGCAGTTCTGCAGGGTCTCTGTGTCGAGTGGGACTGGTGTCTGCATTTCTGTGGTGTTCACCTTTAGCCATTTTTCCTCCACACCTGCCTCTTCTACCACCCCTCTATTCCACCTAAGTTCCTAGGAGTCACCCAGGATCACCTTATTTTCTTTCACTAAAGCCACCATGGTTAATGTTCCAGTCACCACTGAAGTCAACTCTGTCTCCACAACAGCAACCTCTTAACATTCCACTGGAACCACCATGTTGCTGCTGCTGCTGCTACTAAGTCTCTTCAGTCATGTCCGACTCTGTGCAACCCCATAGATGGCAGCCCACCAGGCTCCCCCACCCCTGGGAATCTCCAGGCAAGAACACTAGAGTGGAGATGCCAAAACTTACACAAGCCTCAGAAATAAACTCTCGGCCAGCAAAAACATAACCTTGTGTGCACCAGGACCCAGGAAAAAGGAGTAGTGATCCCACAAAAGACTGACCTAGACTTGCCCGTAAGAGTCCAGGAGTCTCCGGTGGATGTGTGGGTCGGCAGTGGTCTGCTGCAGGGCTGGGGGCACTGAGTGCAGCAGTGCCTGCATGGGACCTTTTGAAGGAGGTCACCATTATCTTCATTACCTCCACCAGGGAGGGAATACAGCCCCACCCTTCAACATAAAATTTTATTAAATATTTACTGAACATGGCCCCCTCATTCAGAGCAAGACCCCATTTTCTCCTAGGTCAGTCGCTCCCATCAGAAAGCTTCCATAAGTCTCTTATCCTTCTCCATCAGAGAGCAGACAGATTGAAAACCACATTCATAGGAAACTAACCAATCTGATAACATGGACCACATTCTTGTCTAACTCAAAGAAACTATGAGCCATGCCCTGTAGGGCCATTCAAGACGGACGGGTCATGGTGGAAAGTTCTGACAAAATGTGATCCACTGAAGAAAAGAATGGCAAACACATTTTAGTATTTTTTCCTTGAGAACCCTATGGACAACATGAAAAGGCAAAAAGATAGGACACTGAAAGATAAACTCCCCAGGGTGGTGGGTGCCCAAAATGCTACTGGAGATCAGTGGACAAATAACTCCAGAAAGAGTAAAGAGAAAGAGCCAAAGCAAAAACAATACCCAGTTGTGGATGTGACTGGTGATGGAAGTAGAGTCCGATGCTGTAAAGAGCAATATGACATAGGAACCTGGAATTTTAGGTCCATGAATCCAGGTAAATTGGAAGTGGTCAAACAGGGATAGCAAGAGTGAATGTTGACATCTTAGGAAGCAGCAAAATGGACTGGAATGGCTGATTTTAACTCAGATGACCATTATATCTACTACTGCGGGCAAGAATCCCTTAAAAGAAATGGAATAGCCATCATAGTCAACAAAAGAGTCTGAAATACAATATTTGGATGCAATCTCAAAACTGAGAGAATCATCTCTGTTTGTTTACAAGGCAAACCATTCAGTATCACAGTAATCCAAGTCTATGCCCTGCCTAGTATTGCTGAAGAAGCTGAAGTTGAGTCATTCTATGAAGATCTACAAGACCTTCTATAATTAACACCCAAAAAAGATGTTATTTGCATTATAGGGGGACAAGAAAATGTAGAAAGTCAAGAAATATCGAGAGTAACAGAAAAATTTGGCCTTGGAGTACAGAATGAAACAGGGCAAAGGCTAGTAGAGTTCTGCCAAGAGAACGCACTGGTCATAGCAAACACCCTCTTCCAACAACAAAAGAGAAGCTTCTACACATGGATTCATGAGATGGTCAACACTAAAATCAGATTGATTATATTCTTTGCAGCCAAAGTTGAAGAAATGCTATAAAGTCAGCAAGAAAAAGACTGGGAGCTGACTGTGGCTCAGATCATGAACACCGTATTGCAAACTTCAGACTTAACTTGAAGAAAGTAGGGAAAACCACCAGACCATTCAGGTATGACCTAAATCAAATCACTTCTGATTATACAGTGGAAGTGGCAAATAGATTCAAGGGATTAGATCTGATACACAGAGCCTGAAGAACTATGGACATAAGTTTGTGACATTGTATATGAGGCAGGGATCAGACTATCCCCAAGGAAAAGAAATGCAAAAAGGCAAAACGGTTGTCTGAGGAGTCCTTACAAATAGCTGAGGAAAGAAGAGAAGCAAAAGGCAAAGTAGAAAAGGAAAGATATACCCATTTCAATGCAGAATTCCAAAGAATAGCAAAGAGAGATAAGAAAGCCTTCCTTGGTGATCAATGCAAAGAAATAGAGGAAAACAATAGAATGGGAAAGACTAGAGATCTCTTCAAGAAGACTAGAGACACCAAGGGAGCATTTCATGCAAAGATGGGTTCAATAAAGGACAGAAATGGTATGGGCTTACAGAAGCAGAAGATATTAAGAAGTGGTGACAAGAATACACAGAAGAACTATGCAAAAAGATCTTCAAAAACCAGATAATGACAATGGTGTGATCACTCAACTAGAGCTAAACATCCTGGAATGTAAAGGCATGTTGGTGGGCCTTAAGATGCATCACTATGAACAAAGCTAGTGAAGGTGACAGAAGTCCAGTTGAGCTATTTCTAATTCTAAAAGATGATGCTGTGAAAGTGCTGCACTCAATATGCCAGCAAATTTGGAAAACTCAGCAGTGGCCATAGGACTTGAAAAGGTCAGTTTTCATTCCAAACACAAAGAAAGGAAATGCCAAAGAATGCTCAAACTACTTCACAACTGCACTCGTCTCACATGCTAGTAAAGTAATGCTAAAAATTCTCCATGCCAGGCTACAACAATATGTGAACCATGAACTTCCAGATGTTCAAGTTGCATTTAGAAAACGCAGAGGAACCAGAGATCAAATTGCCAATATCCATTTGATCACCAAAAAAGAAAGAGAACTCAAGAAAAAAAAAAAAAAAAACATCTACTACTACTTTACTGACTACGCCAAAGTCTTTGACTGTGTAGACCACAACACACTGTGAGAAAATTTTTTAAGAGATGTGAATACCAGACCACCTGACCTGCCTTTTGAGAAATCTGTATGCAGGTCAGGAAGCAAGAGTTAGAACTAGACATGGAATAACAGACTGGTTCCGAATCAGGAAAGGAGTATGTCAAGGCTGTATATTATCACCCTGCTTATTTAACTTATATGCAGAGTACATCATGAGAAATGCTGGGGTGGATGAAGCACAAGCTGGAATTAAGATTGCCAGGAGAAATATCAATAACCTCAGATATGCAGATGACACCACCGTTATGGTAGAAAGTGAAGAAAACTAAAGAGCCTCCTGATAAAAGTGAAAGAGGAAAGTGTAAAAGTTGGTTTAAAGCTCCACAAACAGAAAACTAAGATCAAGGCATCTAGTTCCATCACTTCATGACAAATAGACTGGGAAACAAAGGAAACAGTGGCTGACTTTATTTTTCACTGCAGATGGTGACTTCACCAATGAAACTAAAAGACACTTGCTCCTTGGAAGAAAATTTATGACGAACTTAGTTCAGTTCAGTTTCGTTGATCAGTTGTGTTCGACTCTGCGACCCCATGAATCACAGCATGCCAGGCCTCCCTGTTCATCACGAACTCCCGGAGTTCACCCAGACTCACGTCCACCGAGTCAGTGATGCCATCCAGCCATCTCATCCTCAGTCGTCCCCTTCTCCTCCTGCCCCCAATCCCTCCCAGCATCAGAGTCTTTTCCAATGAGTCAACTCTTTGAATGAGGTGACCAAAGTACTGGAATTTCAGCTTTAGCATCATTCCTTCCAAAGAACCCCCAGGGCTGATCTCCGTTAGAATGTACTTGTATCTCCTTGCAGTCCAAGGGACTCTTAAGAGTATTCTCCAATACCACAACCAAAAGCATCAATTCTTTGGCACTCAGCTTTTCCACAGTCCAAATCTCACATCCGTACATGACCACAGGAAAAAGCATAGCCTGACTAGATGGACCTTTGTTGGCAAAGTAATGTCTCTGCTTTTGAATATGCTGTCTAGGTTGGTCATAACTTTTCTTCCAAGGAGAAAGTGTCTTTTAATGTCATGGCGGCAGTCACCATCTGCAGTGATTTTGGAGCCCCCACAAAAAAGTCTAAGTCTGTTTCCACTGTTTCTCCATCTATTTCCCATGAAGTGATGGGACCAGATGCCATGATCTTAGGTTTCTGAATGTTGAGCTTTAAGCCAACTTTTTCACTTTCCTCTTTCACTTTCATCACGAGGCTTTTTTAGTTCCTCTTCACTTTCTGCCATAAGGTTGGTGTCATCTTCATATCTGAGGTTGTTGATATTTCTCCCAGCAAACTTGAATCCAGCTTGTTCTTCTTCCAGCCCAGCGTTTCTCATGATGTACTTTGCATATAAGTTAAATAAGCAGGGTGACAATATACAGCCTGGAGGTACTCCTTTTTCTGATTTGGAACCAGTCTGTTGTTCCATGTCCAGTTCTAACTGTTGCCCTCTGACCTGCATATAGGTTTCTCAAGAGGCAAGTCAGGTGGTGTGGTATTTCCATCTCTCTCAGAATTTTCCACAGTTTATTGTGATCCACACAGTCAAAGGCTTGGACATAATCAATAAAGCAGAAATAGATGTTTTTCTGGAACTCTCTTGCTTTTTCCATGATCCAGCAGATGTGGGCACTTTGATCTCTGGTTCCTCTGCCTTTTCTAAAACCAGCTTGAACATCTGGAAGTTAACGGTTCACGTATTGCTGAAGCCTGGCTTGGAGAATTTTGAGCATTACTTTACTAGCGTGTGAGATGAGTGAAATTGTGCAGTAGTTTGAATATTCATTGGCATTGCCTTTCTTTGGGATAGGAATGAAAACTGACCTTTTCCAGTCCTGTGGCCACTGCTGAGTTTTCCAAATTTGCTGGCATATTGAGTGCAGCACTTTCACAGCATTATCTTTCAAGATATGAAATAGCTCAACTGGAATTCCATCACCTCCACTAGCTTTGTTCGTAGTGATGCTTTCTAAGTCCCAGTTGACTTCACATTCCAGAATGTCTGGCTCTTGGTGAGTGATCATACCATCATGAATATCTTGGTCATGAATATCTGTTTTGTACAGTTCTTCTGTGTATTCTTGCCATCTCTTCTTAATATCTTCTCCTTCTGTTAGGCCCATATCATTTCTGTCCTTTATCAAGTGCATCTTTGCATAAAATATTCCCTTGATATCTCTAATTTTCTTGAAGTGATCTCTAGTCTTTCTCATTCTGTTCTTTTCCTCTATTTCTTTGCAATGATCACTGAGGAAACCTTTCTTATCTCTTCTTGCTATTCTTTGGAACTCTGCATTCAGATGCTTATATGTTTCCTTTTCTCCTTTGCTTTTCACTTCTCTTCTTTTCACAGCTATTCATAAGGCCTCCCCAGACAGCCATTTTGCTTTTTTGCATTTTTTTTCCATGGGGATGGTCTTGATCCCTGTCTCTTGTACAATGTCGTGAACCTCATTCTGTAGTTCATCAGGCCCTCTATCTATCAGTTCTAGTCCCTTAAATCTATTTCTCACTCCACTGTATAATCATAAGGGATTTGATTTAGGTCATACCTGAATGGCCTAGTGGTTTTCTCTACTTTGTTCAATTTAAGTCTGAATTTGGCAATATGGAGTTCATGATCTGAGCCACAGTCAGCTCCTGGTCTTCTTTTTGCTGACTGTATAGAGTTTCTCCGTCTTCGGCTGCAAAGAATAAAATCAATCTGATTTCAGTGTTGACCATCTGGTGATGTCCATGTGTAGAGTCTTAACTTATGTTGTTGGAAGAGGGTGTTTGCTATGACCAGTGCATTTTCTTGGCAAAACTCTATTAGCCTTTGCCCTGCTTCATTCTTTAATCCAAGGCCAAATTTGCCTGTTATTCCAGGTGTTTCTTGACTTCATACTTTTGCATTCCAGTCCCCTATAATGAAAAGGACATCTTTTGGGGGTGTTATTTCTAAAAGTCTTGTTGGCTTTCACAAAACCACTCAACTTCAGCTACTTCAGCATTACTGGTTGGTGCATAGACTTGAATTATTGTGATATTGAATGGTTTGCTTTGGAATGAACAGAGATCATTTTGTCTTTTTTGAGACTGCATCCAAGTACTGCATTTTCGACTCTTTTGTTGGCCATGATGGCTATTCCATTTCTTCTAATGGATTCCTGCCCACAGTACTAGATATAATGGTCATCTGATAAACCTAGACATCATATTTAAAAAGCAGAGGCATTACTTTGCCATCAAAGGCCCATTTAGTCAAAGTCAAGGTTTTCCCAGTGGTCATGTATGGATGTGAGAGTTGGACTATAAAGAAAGTTGAGTGCTGAAGAACTGATGCTTTTGAAATGTGTTGTTGTAGAAGACTCTTGTGAATCCCTTGGACTGCCAGTACATCCACCCAGTCCATCCTAGAGGAAATCAGTCTTGAATGTTCATTGGAAGGACTGATGCTGAAGCTGAAACTCTAATACTTTGGCCAACTGATGTGACGAACTGATTCATTTGAAAGACTCTGATGCTGGGAATTTTTTAAGGCAGGAGGAGAAGGGGATGACCGAGGATAAGATGGTTGGATGGCATCACTGACTCAACGGACATGTGTTTGAGTAAATTCCAGGAGCTGGCGATAGACCAGTGGCCTGGCGTGCTGCAGTCCATGGGTTGCAAAGAGTCGGACATGACTGAGTGACTGAACTGAACTGAACTCGAACCAGCATTGTCCATGAGGTCACCTTTTATTTCCCACCTACCACCAGAGACACCCCTGCCACAGTCAGTCCCTAGAAGTTGGAAAGATGGTGGGTGGAAGCGTTTGGGTGCTGGGGCCTTAGACTGGTTGCACTCTGGATGAGGTTCTGTCTTCCACACCCTGAATCAGGGCACTTACAGTCTCCTCTTCAAGATGGGTTCCCTTGGAAACCCCAGGGCTTTCTGTGTGGGAAGGCTCCTTGTCTACTCCACAAACGTCCATGTGATCCATGGGTCCTTCAGGACCTCCAAGGCCCCGGGACCTCCTCAGGAGGTAGTGGCATCCCTCTGTCCTCACAATGTGTCATTCCTTCCCACATGATGTTCATTGGAAGCTTCCTTTTTGTAAGAGAATCTCTTAAAAATCTCCCAATCAAACCACTCTGTAGCAGTTTTGGCAGATCTTCATAGGACACTGTAGCATCATGCTCTTTGGGTTTTCCTGTTTCTTTTTCCAAGTAGATATGGATCACGGGTTGTCCACTCCTTAATTTTAACAGTTCTGCACTGCTTAAAGAAATCTGCCAGGTCATCTAATGTCACAACGGCATTTAATCCGTCCTTGCACATAACCTGAACTGTTGCCAGAGTCTTCATCTGGACCTACAGTGAGCCTAAATCAAGATCTTGTCCTTCATCCATGGGTCCACTAAGCTCATTGAAGACACCTCACTCCCTAGCAACCATTCTAGTTCATCTTCCTCCCTTCCCACCTCTGCTCTTACTTCCACGATCAAATCTCCCTTTTCCTCTGCCCAGGTTAACCACGTCACTCATTCTCCAGTTCTCTTCTGGCCAGGAACATCCTCCAGACTCCTGCTTGTAAACAGGAGTGGGGTGCTCTTGGGGTGGTCGTGTGGGATGAACTTTGTAGCCCATAGCTGCTGCTTTGTTGCCTATATTGCCTTGGAACCTGGCTATAGGATCCAGTTGGGGGATGAAGGGTAACTAGTGGGTGGCTGATGATCATAGTTGCTTTGTTGACCATAGCAGCTACTCTGTTGTCCATATCTGAGCAAGCTAGGTGTCATATGCAGAAAAAGCTGCATAAGAGGCCTGGTTGGTAATATCTGTAGTAGTGATTATATCATAAGCAGCAGTACCATATACTGGACAGGCTGACAGTACCCTTGTGGGGGGTGCAGTTCAAGTAGTATATCCATTGGGAGGCTCCCCCTAAGAAGTTGCATATGTGGTCTGCCCATAGGTTGCATTCATCTGAGCCTGGGTATGACTGACATCAGTGGTTTGTCCATGGGGTGCGTATGCCTGAGTGGTCTGTGCACATCCAAAAGTGGGGTAGGTGGCGTAAACACCATAGCCCTACTGGGCTGTAGGTACTGTAATATCCATGGGTACCCTTTTCTTTCCACAACTACAAATTTCAAATATAATGAAAACAGAATAAAGTAGGCCTTAGATAAGCAGCACTCAAGCTTCTAGGCATTCACAATGCAAAAATATCTTAGAAGCTTTTTTTTTTTTTTTTTAATTTTTAGTTTCTGTATAGATGGTAGATGCTGTGTTGAGTCTTGTGGAGACAAAAATGAGTAAGATGCAGACTTTTACAGAAAGTAATCATTAGCCAGTCACAATGGCTCCTTTTTGAGTTCATGCTTGAAATTAAAAAAAAAAAAAAATAATAATAATCACTACTAATAGCAAGTTCTTCCAATGTTTCCCATTTGCCTTCTTCTTGACTAGAGAGTAACCCTTTGTTCTCAAGGGCTGGAGAAATTAAAGTGTATTGGACTTAGTTACAAGGAATTATCAGTCTTCTCTGGTTATAACAGCTGAAAAAAATCTCAACAAAAATTACAGTGAAAAATCAAAATTGTTGTCTAGACTATGCTAAATACCTAAAAATTTATCATGCTGTTGGGATAAAATGAATCTTGAATCCTGTTATGTTTTTACTTTTTTAAGATATGAAAACCACCTCTCAAAACTAAGCAAATGACTTTGAAAAACATTACTTTGGAGATATTTTTGACAGTAAATATATAGGATAGAAATCTTCTTGGTATATATTAAGTTTTAGCTGTAAATTAGCTGTTTTGAGCACTTAATTAAAATACTATCTCATCCTTTTTTAGAGTAGAATGATTTTCCTATAAGAAACAAAGTTTGATATCAAGATCAAGAATCTGCAATCTCCCAGCTTAATCAAGGCTGAGCACATTGCCTACTAATCTATCAGAAACTGATGTGGTCGTACTCTGTGAATTCAGGTATCCTGCTGAAATGACTAATACTGGCAGAAAGTTCAGGTTCATTAGATAAAAATCAAACTTGATCTTGCCTTGTAATGAAATCTTCTAATAGGCATTTAAAAAACAATAGTGTAGCTCGTTGTGTTTCACGCACTTCTATCAATTTCTCTTACAATATATATGCTCTTCTGATTTATTCAAATGTGTTACAATCACACTTTATCTTAACAGCAACTTTTTCTAAGTGCTAAAAATTGCTCCTGACATAACTAAAGAAGGACATGAGATAGCATTTTACTCTTAGAGAATGGGAATGAATCTTTTTAATTGTTTGTAACTTCTTATGCAAAACTCCAAGAACACAGATATTCTTGACAATTGTCTAAAAGTAAGAGTATATTGAGGTAGAAGGTTAAAAGGTGGAGAAAAAAAAAAACTTTGTTTATATAAGAAGTGAATTCCAAATTTTGGCTTCTTTAGGTTAAAGAGCCCACTTTCCTAGCCACCACTAACTGAAATGCAATTATGTGTTACTGACGAGGTATTAAGTAGTCAAAAATTAGAGCTAATAAAATATTGTTTTGTCATTTAAGTAGCTACTATTCACATGATTGATATATTTTCTTGTCATGTGTGGCAAAATCTGGGCCCCAAGTGATTCTCTGAGATAGATATTGTCTTGAAAATTTTGAGTACATGAGACATAGAGGAGGCTGAATATATGCGTTACTTTGATTTGGTCTTCTCTGTGGTGTTGGAGAAGACTCTTGAGAGTCCTTTGGACTGCAAGGAGATCCTGCCAGTCCTTTCTGAATGAGATGAGCCCTGGGATTTCTTTGGAAGGAATGATGCTAAAGCTGAAGCTCCAGTACTTTGGCCACCTCATGTGAAGAGTTGACTCATTGGAAAAGACTCTGATGCCGGGAGAGATTGGGGGCAGGAGGAGAAGGGGACGACAGAGGAAGAGATGGCTGGATGGCATCACGGACTCGATGGACGTGAGTCTGAGTGGACTCCGGGAGTTGGTGATGGACAGGGAGGCCTGGCGTGCTGCGATTCATGGGGTCTCAAAGAGTTGGACACGACTGAGTGACTGAACTGAACTGAACTGAACTTGATTTGGTCTGATGGGCTTAGAGCTTAAAGAAGTCAATTATCTAATATTTCTATTGGCCATTGGGATTCCTGTCCTTTGCTTGTCTCTCATTGCATCTCTAAAGTGAATAATCTGTTATGATCAGTATCTTTAGAGAACAAACTTATGGTTACCAAAGAGGAAGATTTGGGGGGAAGGCTAAATTGAGATTTGGGGATTGAGATGCACAGACATCTATATTTAAAATAAAATGCCTTTCCAGACTTCCCTTGAGGTCCATTGGTTATGAATCTGCCTGTCAACACAAGGGACAAGGGTTAGATCCTAGATCTGGGAAGATTCCACCTGCTGCAGTGCAACAAATCTTGTGCACCACAACTGCTGAGCCTGTGCTCTAGAGCCCTCAAGCTACAACTGTGGAGCCCAACTACTGAAGTCCATGTGCCCTAGAGCCCATGTTCCACAACAAGAGAAGCCATCAAATGAGAAACCTGCACACGACTAGAGAGTAGCCCTTGTTCACTGCAACTAGAGAAAGCTCACAGGTAGCAATGAAGATCCAGCACAATTAACCTCTAATTAAAATAAATAAATTTATATTTAAAACAAATAAATAAATAAAACAAAAAAGTAAAAAAATAAATAAATTTTAGAAATAAAGTAAAATAAAATGTCTTTACATGAAAAAGAAAGATTTTTGTTTTCTCAGATCTTTTTTATGCCAGAAGATTGTTATTTGTAAAAAGGTTTTCATGATTTTTTTTTGAGTCATATAGCAAGTATCGTTGCCATGTGAACTATATGTGTAAAACATAGAAATTAATGGTTATTTTCCTTTCTTTTAGCAATCATGTAATAAATACCACCTGTTTTAAGTTGGGCTAATTCTGCAAATCCCATAGAGATGTATGATGACGCAGCCATTGATCACAGAGTCTAACAATCCAGAAGGGAAGGCAACACATGCCAATGCATATAATATCTACAAATGTTAAAAAGTACACCTCATGAGTGAATTGAGAAATATTGGGGCTGAGAAAGGGAAAGACCCATTCGACTTTGGAGTTATTAGGGAAGACTTGACAAGGTCAGTAGATAAAACAGTGTTTGTAGATAAGCACAGCAGAAGACCACAATTTACTCTATTCTTTCATTTTTTATTTAATGTTTAAATCTCCATACCTCACTTTGTCATTTGTAACAGATTTAAAACTTCTGTCTTAAGGACAGATTGCATTAAATATAAAAGGCAAAAAATAAAAGATTGAGAAAAAATAATAGGAGAAAATTTTAATGATCTTCGGATAGTAAAAGCTTCCTTAAATAATACAGAAAGATGCTAAGAATGTATTAATTTTTGTTTGTCTTCACCAACAGTAAGATAGTAGAAGAAGAATGGACAGACTATAAGAAGATGTGACAATATTGATGAGACTATGTCTGAGAGAATATTGATGAAACTATGTCTGAGAGATGACTCATGTGGCGGATTCATGTTGATGTGTCACAAAACCAATACAATATTGTAAAGTAAAAAAATAATAATAATAATAAAAGAAAAAATAGAATATAGTTAAAAAAAAAAAAAAACTTCTCTGGATTAGGTAAGGAAATGCATTGAAAAAGAAGTAAGAGACTTGCCAGTCACATCACAAGGTAAGCAGTCCACTTGCCCCATAAATATGAACAGTGTTTGAATTCATTTATTATTTGAGAAATGCAGAATAGAATCACAGTATATACAATTTTTCTAGAAGAATGGAAATGACAAAAGAAAGTTCCAAATGTTGAGGAAGATGTGCAGGAACTAGAATTCTCACGTACTCTTAGTAGAAGTATAGACTGGTAAAACCGCCTTGGAAGTTCTTTGACAATTTCCAATCAACTCAAGCATAAGCTGACTCTATAACTCAGCAATTCCAGCCATAGGAATATAACTGTATTGTTTCCTATTGATGCTGTAACAAATTATCATAAATTTTGTGGCTTAAAACAGTACAAATGTGTTACTTTACAGTTCTTTAAATCAAAACCTCATCAGCTCTCACTAGGCTAAACTAAAGCAGTTATGTTCCTTTCTGCACACTCCAGGTGAGACTCCCTTCTGAAGCCATTCCCAGCTTCTAAAAGCATTCCTCAAGGAATGGCCAAGACCTGAATTATTAATGCCAGGAATGTTCCTCACCCTTCTTTCCCCATTGAATCTCTCTCTTTGTCTTCTGTCATCTCTCTGTCTCTCGCTCTGTCTGTATTTCTGTCTCTATTTGCGATTCCTTTTCTCCATGTCTCTGATTTTCTCCCTCTATGTCACTCTTTCTCATTCACAGCAGTGAGGAAAGTTTCTTTGCTTTTAAAGATTTATGTGATCAACTGGGCCTATCTAAATAACTTAGATCACTTACTCCATCTCAAATTCTTAACTTAAATCATATCTGCAAAGTCCTATAGGTCATATAGCATGCTGACAGATTTGAGGATTTAGGAAGTACTTATCAAGTTCAAAAACAGGCAAAATTCATCAATATAATAGAAATCATGATGGGAGCATCCTTGTGGAGGATGTGATTTATGATTAGGACATGGGTAGGGGAACTTTCCAGGATGACAGCACTGTTATGTTTCTTATCCTGGGCACTGGGTAACATGTTTACTAA
This sequence comes from Capricornis sumatraensis, assembly GCF_032405125.1. Lineage (NCBI taxonomy): Eukaryota > Metazoa > Chordata > Mammalia > Artiodactyla > Bovidae > Capricornis > Capricornis sumatraensis. Next base: position 5,508,982 of record NC_091084.1, read on the forward strand.
TTTGTGAAAATTGTATATGTTATGCTTAAATATTACATTTGAAAAATCTGTTGTACTAAATTGACAGAGCAGTAGGTATAATAACCAAATGACATAAAATATTAGAAATTATCTTTATTATCTATTATTTGATAGATGTTGTACTGATATTTTTTTCCTGTTCTCACATAGCCCATACGATAAGCATTATTTTTCCAACTCGAACCAGAAGTGCTAAGTAGCATAGCTAATAAATATCATCTTGACTTAAAAAAAAATTTACTTTTTGCTTCTAAATAATGAAAATCATTGAGCTTCCCTGATAGCTCAGTTGATAAAGAATCTGCTTGCAATGCAGGAGACCCCGGTTTGATTCCTGGGTTGGGAAGATCTGCTGGAGAAGCAATAGGCTATCCTAATATACTTTATCACTAATAAAGGACAGGAGTGGTATGGCTCTAACAGAAGCAGAAGATATTAAGAAAAGGTGGCAGGAATACACAGAAAAAAGATACAAAAAAAGATCATCATGATGCAGATAATCACTCACCTAGAGCCATACATCTTGGAGTGTGAAGTAAAGTGGGCCTTAGGAAGCATCACTATGAACAAAGCTGGTGAAGGTAATGGAATTCCAGCTGAGCTAGTACTGCACTAGTACCAGCAGAGATGGTACTGCACTCAATATGCCAGCAAATTTAGAAAACTCATCAGTGGAGACAGGACTGGAAAAGGTCCATTTTCATTCCAATCCCAAAGAAAGGTAAGGCAAAATAATCTTCAAACTACAGGACATTTGTACTCATCTCACACACTGGCAAAGTAATGTTCACACTTTTCCAAGCTAGGATTCAACAGTACGTGGAATAAGAACTCCCAGATGTTCAAAGTGGATTTAGAGGAGGCAGAGGAACTAGAGATCAAATTGCCAACATCCATTGAATCATAGAAAAATGAGTCCCAGGAAAATATCTACTTCTGCTTTATTGACTATGCCAAAGCCTTTGACTGTGTGGATCACAACAAACTGTGGAAAATTCTTCAAGAGATGGGAATTCCATACCACCTTACCTGCCTCCTAAGAAATTTGTATGCAGGTCAAGAAGCAACAGTTAGAACCATGAAAAACAGACTGGTTCCAAATTGGGAAAGGAGTACATCAAGGTTGTATATTGTTATCCTGATTATTTAACTTATGTTCAAAACACATCATGCAAAACACGGGGCTAGATGAAGCACAAGCTGGAATCAAGATTTCCAGGAGAAATATCAATCACCTCAGATATACAGATGACACCACCCTTACAGCAGAAAGTGATGAGGAACTAAAGAGCCTCTTTATGAAAGTGGAAGTGGAGAGTGAAAAAGTTGGCTTAAAATTCAATATTCAGAAAATTAAGATCATGGCATTTGGTCCCATCACTTCATGGAAAATAGATGGGGAAGCAATGGAAGCAGTGAGAGACTTTATTTTTGGGCGGCTCTAAAAATCACTGGAGATGGTGACTTAATCCATGAAATTAAAAGACATATGCTCCTTGGAAAAATAGCTATGACCAACCTAGGCACCATATTAAAAAGCCAAAACATTACTTTGCCAACAAAGGTCCCTCTAGTCAAAGCTATGGTTTCTCCAGATGTCATGTATGGATGTAAGAGTTGGACTATAAAGAAAGCTGAGCACATAAATGTGATAATATCATCTCCTTTTTGCCTGGTCTTCTTTGCCCCCATATCAACCTCTCTATTTACATGTCAGTAACCTGTTTTTTTTTTTTTTTTTTTTTTACTTTATTTTACTTTACAATCCTATATTGGTTTTGCCATACATCAACATGAATCCACCATGGGTGTACACATGTTCCTAATCCTGAACCCCTCTCCCACCTCCCTCCCCATACCATGTCTCTCTGGGTCATCCAAGTGCACCAGCCCCAAGCATCCTGTATCCTGCATCAAACCTAGACTGGTGATTCATTTCTTATATGATATTATACATGTTGGAGAAGACTCTTCTGAGTCCCTTGGACGGTAAGGAGATCAAGTCAGTCAATCCTAAAAGAAATCAGTCCTGAATATTCATTGGAAGGACTGATGCTGAAGCTGAAACTCCAATACTTTGGCCACCTGATGAAAAGAACTAACACATTGGAAAAGAGCCTGCTGCTTCGAAAGATTGAAGGTGGGAGAAGGGGATGAGAGAGGATGAGATGTTTGGATGGCATCACGTACTCAATGGACATGAGTTTGAGCAAACTCTGGGAATTTTTGATGAACAGGTACCTGACGTGCTGCAGTCCATGGGGTCGCAAAGAATCAGACACTGATTGAAAAACTGAACTGAACTGAATGGAAATTACCCTTTGCTTTACTTATATAAAACTTTATCACTTCATATTGGAGAAGGCAATGGCAACCCATTCCAGTACTCTTGCTGGGAAGGTCCCATGAATGGAGGAGCCTGGTAGGCGGGATCGCTAGGAGTCGGACACGACTTCGCTTTCACTTTCATGTATTGGAGAAGGAAATGGCAACCCACTCCAGTATTCTTGCCTGGAGAATCCCAGGGATGGGAGAGCCAGGTGGGCTGCTGTCTATGGGGTTGCACAGAGTCAGACATGACTGAAGTGACTTAGCAGCAGCATGTGACATTGAACATTTTGATCATGCTTCTCTATTAGATTCTATTTATTGGTTTCTGACCAGTGGCAAATAAGTACTTATAACTATATGCAGCACACACATCAGCATGCATGCTCAGTCACTTCAGTGGTATCTAATTCTTTGTGACCCTATGTACTGTGCTTGTGCCCATGGGATTCTTCAGACAAGAATAACCAGAGTGGGTTGCCATGCCCTCCTCCAGGGGATCTTGCCAATCCAGGGATCAAACCTGGGTCTCCTGCATTGCAGGAGACTTCCTTCCCACTGAGCCATCAGGGAAGCCCCTATATGTAGCATGTAATCAAATATTTTAGGAAGAATTTCAGTTGCTTCCATAAATTTGACAGACAATATTACTGAAACTGTAAATGACTTTGCCTTCCAGAGTATATAAGCCAAGACTTCTGCTTTTATAAGGGATGTTGTTCTCATAAATCATGGGGAAAAAAAGAGCCCTTGGGAAGGCAGAAGGATCCTAGAGAGATATGGGATTTGCTACGTCTTAATAAACAGCTTTTAGAATACTCTGATTATCTATGTAGCATCAGGTATGCTTAGGATGAACTCGTCAACACTAGAGAGAAAGAATTCCGTGCAAGGATTTGAGGTAAGAAGGTTGATAGAACTTAAAGGTTGCTTCTCTGTTCTAAGATTCTAAGTTTGGAAATGCCATTTGATACGAAAGTGAAATGCAAGTGTTATTCATTCAATCTTGTCTACTTTTTGCAACATCATGGACTCTAGCCCACCAAGCTCTTCTGTCCGTGGGATTCTCTAGGCAAGAATCCTGGAGTGGGTTGCCATTTCCTCTCCAGGTGATCTTTCTGACCTGGGGATTGAACCCGGGTCTCCTGTAGTGCAGGCATATTCTTTGTCATCCGAGCCACCAGCGAAGCCATTTGATATGGGTTTCCCTAAATGTAACTAAAATCTGTCGTTCTTATGTATCAATCTGATGGAGGCTACCAGAATATTTTTTTTTTTTGGGGGGGGATAAGAATATATTTTATTTTGTCATAGAAGTTCTACCAAAATATACTTTTTTCTTAACTTAAAAATACGGCTTTGGAAGGCAAAATTCGAGTTGTGACAATTCATTACATGTTTTACAGACAACTATGAAAGGAAAGAGATCAACAGAATGGACTCAATTGTTAAATATAAAAATGTTCAATTTAAAAGCTTGACCTTGTCCTTCAATAACGTCAGGGTGGGGTTCTTGCTGATTTTCTTGTTGAAGATGACCAGGAGTTCCTCTTCAGATTTGTGATGTTCATTCTTCACTGCATAATACTGAGCTAAAACCTTGTTCCTTAGCTTCTTGATTGTCATTTCGTTGTCTGGGGCCTGTTTCAGAACTGCTTTAATAGTTCCCTTCCAGTTGAATTTACCTTTAGCAGGAGCCTCATGGTTTTCCAGTTCTCCATCCTCAGAATTCTCTGGGAGCTTAATCTTTTTCTTCTTAGAATCTGCTTCAACTTCCGAGTGCTTGCGCTTTCTTTTCCCTGGACCAGCATCTGCCTGCTCCCCCACCTCAGCGCCTCCATCCACCGCCCCATCCTGGGCACGCACGGCCTTGCCCTTCTTCCTCTGGCTCTTCATCCCTGAGGAGCCATCAGCTGCCTCCTGCTCGGCCTCCTGTGCCGCTTTGCACTTTTTAGGCTTCTGACTCTTTGTGTTCTCCTGGTGGTTTTCTAGTCTTAGTTCTTTCTTTTCTTTTTTCCTATTCTTCTGCCGTTCTGCCTTCCTTTCTCTCTTATTCTTCTTGGCCTCTGCTGGCTCTTCCATGCTGCTGTTTGCTTTGGAGGGCAGGCCCTCGGTGTTGTTCTCTGCACATGGCTTGGTCACTGGCTCTGGTGGCTGCTGATCTGGCCCCTTACCGACGGGTTCATTGCTGGAAGCTTTGGAAAAGATATTCCACACCTGCTCCAGGATAGATTCATTATGAACTTTTAAGCTGTTCTTCATCCAATTCTGAAATTTTGCCCTTTTCCTGGGAACGTTGTCAAAACCACTAATTTTCTCTAACAGTTCCCTCACTTTGGGGCTGACATTGGGTCTTTTTATTAATTCATGAATTTTCTGAATCCAAGCCTGCTGTTTAACATCGCCTTTGTGGGTTTTGCCTTCATACCCTTTGCCACCATACTTCTGATCTTCGCTTATGCATTTCACATGGTTTTTATAGTCATCACCCCAGAAGTCTTTGCTGCAGTCGATGCAGGAAAGACATTCGCAGTTTCGGCAAAGAGCCACATGCTTTTCCACTTGTACCTTCTTCACTGATTCACCACATGCATTGCATGTAAAAAATACCATTTTTAGCTAAATGATTAAATAGTTTTTTTTTTTTTTTTATCCAAGATGGGTTTTAAGCCCTGTCCTCTCAGCCAGCACCTGCCAACGGTTTCCCAGAATATTTGGTTAATGAGTTGCATACTAGGAAAAAATATAGTGAGTTATAAAATTTCCCATACTTTTGCCATTTCTTGGAATAATGTTTATCTTCATGTACGTGTACTGCTAAGAAAACAAGGTAAATTAGGATTCAATTTAAATTTAAACTACAAAATTCTTTATCACATATTCTAGCTATATGTTATCAAAATATATATATTATATGTAATAAACCTGATATCTTAAACATATTAAACCCATTTTTAAGTTATCTTATTTGTATTTGAACTTCAGCATTACTTCTTCCAGGCACACAAAATAATGAGTCAGAATTATTCACAAAATTACGTGAAGTGAAAGTCGTTCAGTCATGTCCAACTCTTTGTGACCCCATGGACTAAAGAGTCCATGGAATTCTCCAGGCCACAATACTGGAATGTATAGCCTTTCCCTCCTTCTCCAGGGGATCTTGCCAACCCAGGGATTGCACCCAGGTCTCTCTCATTGCAGGCAGATTCTTGACCAGCTGAACCACAAGGGAAGTCCAAGAATACTGGAATACTGGAGAATTCCACGGACTGTATAGTCCATAGTGTCGCAAAGAGTTGGACACGATTGAGCGACTTTCACATGATTAAACTTATGTACTAAATATGTTCTATGTACTATGTATATTACTCTGAAATATGCACTAAATATGACTTCCCTGGTGGCTCAGATGGTAAAAGCTTCTGCCTACAATGCGCAAAACCCAGGTTCGATCCCTGGGTTAGGAAGATCCTCTGGAGAAGGAAATGGCAACCCACTCCAGTACTCTTGCCTGGAAAATTCCGTGGATGGAGAGTGTGGTAGGCTATAGTCTATGGGATCACAGAGAGTTGGACACGACTGAGTGACTTCACTCACTAAACATGTTTATGTATTTCTCCCATGTATAAGCTGAAAATGTGATCTCTAACAATTTTTTTTTGTATTGAATCTCAGATTTTAAAAAATATAATTCAAAATATTGTGCTGAAAATCTTTAAAATATTTATAAAAATGACACCTTAAATTGCTTCATTTTGAAGGACAGAGAGTTGAGGTCAGTATCATAAAAAATCAGATTTTGAAGAAAACTAAAGTGAAGAATAAAAATAAAGGAAAAGTCACATTACTATAATTACCTGACAAGTGATTCCTATATTTTTATGTTCTCTTAACTTTGGAGTAACTAGAAAAATGATATAAAAATGCCAAAATGACATATGAGATTAAGATTCTCCCATTTTTTTCAACTGATAGAAAAGGAAAAAAAGAAAACAAGCAATATTGCTTTTCCTTCCTGCAACTAGGCAAAGTCAAAAAGAACTGGCTGAAAGGCATATAACCTCACAGTTTGTTTTTGGTGTGTCAGGCAAACTGTTGAAAAGAGGATACTTTTTGAATTTCAATCTCTTTTGCTGCCTATCAGCACCTCAAAGCACTAATGCCATAACTTTGCATGTGAGATTGGTAGACAGGTAAAGCTATAACAGGGAAAAACAGTAAAGCATGGTACTTTATAGCATGGAGACTTCATTTCAGGTGACCTGGATTTAAATGCAAAAAGTTGTGCCTCTTCATGCTCTCTCTCTCTCTCTCTCTTTTTTTTTTTTTTATCCCTAAAATGAGAGTAATAATAATAGCACTTACCTCACAGTGATGTTGTGACAACTAACTGAGCTAATACTTAAAAACTTTTTTTATTTGGAGCACTGCCCAGAATATTAGAAATGTTCCATAAGTTTTAGCCACTTGGGCTTTGTTATAGCCAACATTGCAAGATAAATCAAGTGATATTGTTGATTTATAAGGGGGAAAAAAAAATTAGGGAATTACAACTTATTTTCACTTAAAGAGATTTACCAAATAATTCTTAAATAGACTATATCCTTAAATACATTTTGGACGTTTTCAATATTCAACACATATATATTGAACACTACTATGGGCCAAGTGCCAATCTTACCCAATCTTAAATGAGAGAAAATGTAGAAAAAATACTATATTGGGACTCACACCATCTTTTTTCTTAGTCTTAGTCTTTCTTATTTGATATTATGTAAGTATTTCTTGTATATTTGACATTACTAAGTATAATTCAGTTAGTTAATTTTCTGTCAGTGAATACTTGAATCACAAAACATTAAAAAAATACTTTATCTTATAGTAATTCATAGGTTCATTGACTTTTCCAATCAAAGATGAATAAAAACAAAAATTTTAAATATATGCTATTATTGCCCCTTATATTAACTAATGTGGTCTGTACTGCTGATTGTTAATTTAAAAGAGGAGAACTGGAGGAGATAAACCACTGCAAAGTTTAAACTTATATTCTTCTGTTTCATGTTGGCAACTGGTTATTATTTCCTTAAAATGGTTTTAAAAGAAACAGAGGATCTCTGAGATAGTCTATTGTTCAAGTATTTATGCATATTTTTTAATTTTCCCAAAGTGTAAATTTTAACCATCAGAACTGAGATGACCCTAGTTTTCATTGTTAATAAAAAATTGAATTTGTCCATTTGACTAAAGTATATCCTTTGACATCACTCTCTGGCAACATGGAAGCTGTCAAAGTTATTTTTATATATTCACAGTAGGATGGCAGTTTCATTTGCAAAACTCCTAGTTCAATTTCCATATCTAGCCAAATTTTGTACATATCTGAGTGTACATTCTTCTAACCTTATTTTCTGACCTCCCTTTGCCCTAAATAGATGCAACTCATGAGAAATGACAAGACTCCAACATTTCACTCTTCAAAATGATTTTTCGAGTTCCAAGGGCATAACTCTCCACCACAATTTCCTCTCTAAATCCATCCAGGCTTGGTTTCTCAGTACCTGTGTCACTTGATGAAAATAAAAAGGAAAAAAAAAAATTGATGAATGACTTAAAAAGTTTAAGAAAACCAGTGTCTATGGAGGCAGAACAACTAATTCCAAGGTTGACATGAAATTACTTTTCAACCTGTTGTACAGGAAATTGCAAAAAGATGAGGGTATGTCTACCTATTTATGGAAGATTAGGGAGTGGTGAGCCACTTTTGCTATTTTTCACTTGGCTGAGCAAGTGTGTAATTTTTTTTTTTTTTTTTTAATGTAGTACTTCTCAAATTTCAATTATTAGAAATTTCTCCTTAACTTTAAAAACTGGTTGGTCATGTTTTCATATTTTTATCTGTTTTCATGAGTAATTTATTGGGAAAGGAGAAGAAATTGTTAGAGATTGCTAAATCAATGCCATTTTTAAAGAACAACTTTACTGGGATATAATTTATATGGCATAAAATTAGGTCACTTCAAGTATATAATTCAGTATTTTTCAGTATATTCATAGAGTTGAGCAACCAACCAATATAAAAATTTCAATTTTAGAATATTTTTGTAAGCATTAAAAAGAAATATAATGGCAATTATCATTCACTCCCCATTTCTTATCCAAGTCCATTTTATTAGGCTCCAAAGTCACTGCAGATGGTGACTGCAGCCATGAAATTAAAAGACACTTAGCCCAGGGATGCAAGGACTCTTCAATATCCGCAAATCAATCAGTGTAATTCACCACATTAACAAATTGAAAAATAAAAACCATATGATTATCTCAATAGATACAGAGAAGGCCTTTGACAAAATTCAACATCCATTTATGATAAAAACTCTCCAGAAAGCAGGAATAGGAGGAACATACCTCAACATAATAAAAGCTATATATGACAAACCCACAGCAAACATTATCCTCAATGGTGAAAAATTGAAAGCATTTCCCCTAAAGTCAGGAACAAGACAAGGGTGTCCACTTTCACCGCTACTATTCAACATAGTTCTGGAAGTTTTGGCCACAGCAATCAGAGCAGAAAAAGAAATAAAAGGAATCCAAATTGGAAAAGAAGAAGTAAAACTCTCACTATTTGCAGATGACATGATCCTCTACATGGAAAACCCTAAAGACTCCACCAGAAAATTACTAGAGCTCATCAATGAATATAGTAAAGTTGCAGGATATAAAATCAACACACAGAAATCCCTTGCATTCCTATACTCTAATAATGAGAAAGTAGAAAAAGAAATTAAGAAAACAATTCCATTCACCATTGCAACGAAAAGGACAAAATACTTAGGAATATATCTACCTAAAGAAACTAAAGACCTATATATAGAAAATTATAAAACACTGATGAAAGAAATCAAAGAGGACACTAATAGATGGAGAAATATACCATGTTCATGGATCAGAAGAATCAATATAGTGAAAAGGAGTATACTACCCAAAGCAATTTACAAATTCAATGCAATCCCTATCAAGCTACCAGCCATATTTTTCACAGAACTAGAACAAATAATTTCAAGATTTGTATGGAAATACAAAAAAACCTCGAATTGCCAAAGCAATCTTGAGAAAGAAGAATGGAACTGGAGGAATCAACTTGCCTGACTTCAGGCTCTACTACAAAGCCACAGTCATCAAAACAGTATGGTACTGGCACAAAGACAGACATATAGATCAATGGAACAAAATAGAAAGCCCAGAGATAAATCCACACACATATGGACACCTTATCTTTGACAAAGGAGGCAAGAATATACAATGGAGTAAAGACAATCTCTTTAACAAGTGGTGCTGGGAAAACTGGTCAACCACTTGTAAAAGAATGAAACTAGATCACTTTCTAACACCGCACACAAAAATAAACTCAAAATGGATTAAAGATCTAAATGTAAGACCAGAAACTATAAAACTCCTAGAGGAGAACATAGGCAAAACTCTCTCCGACATAAATCACAGCAGGATCCTCTATGATCCACCTCCCAGAATACTGGAAATAAAAGCAAAAATAAACAAATGGGATCTAATTAAAATTAAAAGCTTCTGCACAACAAAGCAAAATCTAAGCAAGGTGAAAAGACAGCCTTCACAATGGGAGAAAATAATAGCAAATGAAGCAACTGACAAACAACTAATCTCAAAAATATACAAGCAACTTATGCAGCTCAATTCCAGAAAAATAAACGACCCAATCAAACAATGGGCCAAAGAACTAAATAGACATTTCTCCAAAGAAGACATACAGAAGGCTAACAAACACATGAAAAGATGCTCAACATCACTTATTATCAGAGAAATGCAAATCAAAACCACAATGAGGTACCACTTCACACCAGTCAGAACGGCTGCGATCCAAAAATCTATTTGCAAGCAATAAATGCTGGAGAGGGTGTGGAGAAAAGGGAACCCTCTTACACTGTTGGTGGGAATGCAAACTAGTACAGCCACTATGGAGAACAGTGTGGAGATTCCTTAAAAAATTGCAAATAGAACTACCTTATGACCCAGCAATCCCACTGCTGGGCATACACACTGAGGAAACCAGAATTGAAAGAGACACACATACCCCAATGTTCATCACAGCACTGTTTATAATAGCCAGGACATGGAAACAACCTAGATGTCCATCAGCAGATGAATGGATAAGAAAGCAGTGGTACATATACACAATGGAGTATTACTTAGCCGTTAAAAAGAGTTCATTTGAATCAGTTCTGATGAGATGGATGAAACTGGAGCCGTTTATACAGAGTGAAGTAAGCCAGAAAGAAAAACACCAATACAGTATACTAACACATATATATGGAATTTAGACAGATGGCAATGACGACCCTGTATGCAAGACAGGAAAAAACACACAGATGTGTATAACAGACTTTTGGACTCAGAGGGAGAGGGAGAGGGTGGGATGATTTGGGAGAATGGCATTCTATCATGTATACTATCATGTAAGAATTGAATCGCCAGTCTATGTCTGACACAGGATACAGCATGCTTGGGGCTGGTGGATGGGGATGACCCACAGAGATGTTATGGGCCGGGAGGTGGGAGAGGGGTTCATGTTTGGGAACACATGTAAGAATTAAAGATTTTAAAATTAAAAAAAAATAAAAATATAAAAAAATCAAAAAATAAAATAAAATAAAGGCACTTGTTCCTTGAAAGACGAACTCTGACAAACCTAAACAGCATATCAAAAAGCAGAGACAATACTTTGCCAACAAAGGTCCATCTAGTAAAAGCTCTGGTTTTCCAGTAGTCATGTATGGATGTGAGGTTTGGACCATAAAGAAAGCTGAGTGCCGAAGAATTGATGCTTTTGAACTGTGGTGTTGGAGAATACTCTTGAGAGTCCTTTGAACAACAAGGAGATCCAACTAGTCAATCCTAAAAGAAATCAGTCCTGAATGTTCATTGAAGGACTGATGCTGAAGCTGAAGCTCCAATACTTTGACCATCTGATGCAAAGAACTGACTCATTGGAAAAGACCCTGATGCTGAGAAAGATTGAAGAGAGGGGATGACAGAGGATGAGATGGTAGGATGGATGGCATCACCAGATCAATAGACCTGAGTCTGAGCAAGCTCCAGGAGTTGGTGATGGACAGGAGAGCCTGGAGTGCTGCAGTCCACGGGGTTGCAGAGAGTCGGACATGACTTGAGCAACTGAACTGCACTGACTGACTATATGTCCTCTTTTTATAGATTTGCTTACTCTGAGTATTTCGTGTAAATGACATAATAAGTTTATCCATGCTTTGGCATATATCTCTACTTTATTTCTTTTATGGACAAATAATACTCCCTTGTATGTATTACTATATGTCATTTATTTGTAAATCAATTAAAGCATTGGTTCCAACTTTTAGCCACTGTTAGGGATGCTTCTATGAACATTTATATACGTTTTTAAAATGGTATCAGAGTATAATTGATCTATAATATTCTGTTAGTTTCAGGGCTACAGTGAAGTGAATCAGTTACACATATACATATACCTACTCTTTCTGTAGATTATTTTCCTATATAGGCCATCACATGTATTGAGTAGAGTTTGCTGTGCTATGCATTAGGTTTTTACTAGTTATGTATTTTATATATGCTGCTGCTGCTAAGTCACTTCAGTCGTGTCCAATTCTGTGTGACCCCATAGACGGCAGCCCACCAGGCTCCCCTGTCCCTGGGATTCTCCAGGCAAGAACACTGGAGTGGGTTGCCATTTCCTTCTCCAATGCATGAAAGTGAAAAGTGAAAGGGAAGTCGCTCAGTCCTGTCCGACTCTTCATGATCCCATGGACTGCAGCCTACCAGGCTCCTCTGCCCATGAGATTTTCCAGGCAAGAGTACTGGAGTGGGATGCCATCGCCTTCTCCCCATTTTATATATAGTAGTGTGTATATGTCAATATCAATATTCCAAATTTTCCCTTCATCCCCTCTTACACCCTTGTAACCATAGGTTAGTTTCTTATATCTATAACTCTATTTCTGTTTTGTAAATTCCTTTGTACCCATTTTTTTGGTTTCCATATATAAGTTATATCATATATTTGTCTTTATCTATATGACTTGCTTCACTCAGTATGAAAATCTCTAGGTTCTTCCATGTTGCTGCAAGTTGGATTATTCAGTTCTTTGCTATGGCTAATATTCCATAGTATGTATATATGTGTGTACACACACACACACACAAACACACACACACACACACTTCACCTTCTTTGTTCATTCCTCTGTTGATGGATGTTTAGGTTGCTTTCATTTTCTGGCTAGTGTGAATAGTGCTTCAGTGAACAATGCGGTGCATATATTTTTTTAAATTATGATTTTTTTTTCTGAGTATATGCCCAGAAGTGAGATTGTTGGATAAATATGGTAGCTCTATTTCTAGTTTTCAAAGGAACCTCCAAATTATGATCCATAGTTGCTGTACCATTTTACATAACCATCAACACTATAGGATGACTCCCTTTTCTCCACACATTTTCCAGCATTTATTGGTTGTAGATTATTTGATGGTGGTCATACTGATCTGTGTGAGGTGATAAGTGCATTTCAGTTTTGATTTGCATTTTTATAATAATTAGTGACACTGAGCCTCTATTCATGTGCTTTTTAGCCACATATATGTATATTTGGAGAAATGTCTATTTAGATATTCTGCTTATTTTTTGATTGAGTGTGTAGTTTGTTTGTTTAGTGAGCTCTTTGTATATTTTAAAGATTATTTTCAATTGCTTTCTTTGCAAATACTTTCTCCCATTCTAGGGTTGTCTTTTCAGTTTCTTTATCATTTCCTTTGGTGCACAACATTTTTTAAGTTTAATTAGGTCCCATTTGTTTATTTTTGCTTTTATTTTCATTAATGTAGGAGGTGGGTAGAAACTGATCTTACTGCAATTTGTGTCAGAGAGTTCTTTCTTTGTTTTCCTCTAAGAGTTTACAGTATCCAACCTTACATTTAGGTCTTTAATCTATGTATTTTTTTTTTAATGATGTTAGGGGATATTCTAATTTTATCCTTTTATATGTAGCTGTTAAGTTTTCTCAGAACTACTTCTTAAAGAGATGGTTTTTGCTTCATTGTATATTAGAGCCTCCCTCATAGATTAAGTGACCATAGGTGTGTGGATTTATCCCTGGACTTTCTATCATTTTCCATTGATGTGTGTGATAGTATCCTGCTGCTTTGATTGCTGTAGCTTTGTAGTAGAATCAGGGAGTCTGATTCTTCTGCTTTCTTAAGATTGCCTTTATTATTTGAGTCTTCTGTGTTTCCATACAGTGTAAAATATTTTGTATAATTCTGTGCAAAATCCCATTGATAATCTCATGAGGCATGCATTGAATCTGTAGATTGTTTTGGGTAGTATAGTCACTTCCACAATATTGATTCTTCCAATCCTAAAACAAGGTATATCTCGTCATAATTTGTTTATGTCATTTTTACTTCTTCAGTATCTTATAGTTTTCTGAGTATGGATATTTTGCCTCTTTTGGTAAGTTTATTGCTAGATATTTTATTTATCTTGTTGCAATGGTAAATGGGAAGGCTTCCTTGATTTCTTTCTGATCTTCTGTTAGTGTATAGAAATGCAGGAGACTTTTGTGTATTATTTTTGCAATTTGCCACCTTATCAAATTTATTGATGAACTTTAGCAGTTTTCTGTTTAAAATCTTTTGGATTTCCTATATACAGTTTTATGTCACCTGCAAACAGTTACACTTTTACCTCTTTTTTTTTTTTTTTTTTTTTCTCACTTGACTTCCCTTCCAAACTAAAACCATGCTGAATAAAACTGGCAAAACTGAACATCTTTGTCTTATTTCTGATCTTAGAGGAAGGGTGTTCAGTCTTAAAACAGCAGAACACATGTTCCTATCAAGTGCACATGGAACATTCTCCAGGACAGATCACATCTTAGGTTACAAATCAAACCTCAGTAAATTTAAGAAAATTGTAATATCAAGCATCTTTTTCTGTCACAATACTATAAATGTAGAAATCAATTACAGGGGAAAAAAAACTAACACATGAAGGATAAACAGTATGTTATTAAATAACCAATATATCACTGAAGAAATAAAAAAAGGAAATCAGAACATACCCAGAGACAAATGACAATAAAAACTTGATGACCCAAAATCTATGAAATGCAGCAAAAGCAGTTCTAAGAGGGAAGCTTATAGCAATGCAAACTTACTTCAAGAACCAAGAAAAATCTCAAATAAACAACCTAATTTATGCATAAAACAACTGAGAAAGAAGCACTAACAAAACCCAAAGTTAGCAGAAGGAATGAAATCCTAAAGGTCAAATCAGAAATGAATAAAATATAAATGAAAGAAACAATAGCAAAGGTCAATGAAACAAAAAGCTTGTTGTTTGAGAAGATTAAAAAAAAAATTGATAAACCTTTCACCAGACTTATCATGGAAAAAGGGGATAGGGCTCAAATCGATATAATTAGAAATGAACATGGAAAAGTTACACTGGACTACACAGAAATACAGAAGATCATAAGAGTCCATTACAAGTAACAATACACTAACAAAATGGACCACCTTGAAGAAACGGACAAATACTGAAAAGATACAACCTTCCAAGGCAACAAGGAAGAAATAGAAAATATGAATGGACCAATCACAAATACTGACATTGAAACTGTGATTAAAAATCTTCCAATAATCAAAAGTCCAGGACTAGATGTCTTCACAGTTGAATCCTATCAAACATTTAGATAAGAATTAATACCTACTCTTCTGAAAGTTTTCCAAGAAACTGCAGTGGAAGGAAGAATAACAAGCTCATTTTATGAGGTCACCAGCACCTCGACTCTAAAATCAGACCAATAAATCACAAAAAAGAAAATTTTAGGATAACATCACTGACAAACATAGACACAAAATCCTCAGCAAAATGCTAGCAATCTGAATCCAACAACCCTTTAAAAGGGTCATATATCATGATCAAATGGGCTTTATCCTAGGGATGTGAGAATTTTCAATATCCACAAATCAGTCAGTGTGAAACATAACATCAAAAAATTGAATAATAAAAACCATATGGTCATTTCAATAGATGCAGCAAAAGCTTTTGAAAAAACTCAAACCCATTTAGGATTTATTTTTTATTTATGTATTTTTTGGTGGTCTATTTATTTATTTATTTATTTAAATATAAACTTATTTATTTTAATTAGAGGTTAATTACTTTACAACATTGTATTGGTTTTGCCATACATCAACATGAATCTGCCACAGGCATACACGTATTCCCCATCCTGAAGCCTCCTCCCTCCTCCCACCCCTCACCATCCCTCTGGGTCATCTCAGTGCACCAGCCCCAAGCATCCAGTATCATGCATTGAATCTGGACTGGCTATTCGTTTCATACATGATATTATACATGTTTCAATGCCATTCTCCCAAATCATCCCACCCTCACCCTCTCCCAAAAGACTGTTCTTTAAAAAACAAACAAACAAACAAACAAACAACTCTCCAGAAAGTTGCCATAGAGGAACTTATAAAGGCGGATATCTGCCTCAACATAATAAAGGTTTGTCATAAAAATATGACAAATCCAGAGCAAACATCATTCTCATGTGCAATTTTCTATGGGCACTTTGGTATCTTGAGTATATATCTAGCAATACAATTTCATATAGTAACACTGTTCATGCTTAAATTTTGAGGAAATGGCAACATATTTTCCAAAGTGGCTGCACTATTTTTCATTGCTACCAGCAATGCATGAGAGTTTCAATTTTGCAAATCCTCATCAATTCTTTTTATTATCTATTGGATACCAATCCCCACAGATGTGAAGTGGTATCTTAAGGGGGTTTTGGTTGGAATTTCTCTTGTCGCTAACGATGTTGAGCATTTATTGATGGGCTTACTGACAATTTGTAAGCTTACTATAGAGAAATATCTTTTAAGGTCCTTTGCACACTTTTTAATTTGATCATTTATATTTTTAATCAGTTTTAAGTGTTCTTTATATATTCTAGATACAACTTTCTTACCAAAAATATATTTTTTGATTGTTTTGTCCCTTTCTTTGAGTTGTCTTTTCACTTTCTTGATGGTATCATTTGTCACACAAATGTTTTAACTTTAATGATATCTGAATTTTCTATTTTTTCTGCTATCAGTTGCACTTTTAGTATTATTAATGTCTAAGTTCAGAAAGATTGTTTCCAATGTTTTTAAGTGTTGTATAATTTTATCTCCTACAATGAAGTTTATATTTCATTGTGAATTAGTCTGGGGGTATGGTGTGGCATAGAGGTCCACCCTCATTCTTTTACATGTGAACCTCCAATTGTTCTGCTCTCATTTATTAAAGACTACTTTTCCCCATTGAGCTGTCTGGGAACCTTGCTGAAATGAGTTAATCATGACTGTAAAAATTTACTTCTGTACTCAGAATTTTATTCCCTCTATCTACATATCTATCTTTATACCAGTACCACTCAGTCTTGATTAATTTAGTAATGCTTAAAAAATGAGTGCTTCACTTCAGTAAGTGTGTGCTTCCCAAATCTGTTCTTTTTTCATGATTGTTTGACTATATCAGAGCCTTCAAATTTTCATGTTAACTTAAGATCATCTTGACAATTCCTGAAAAAAATGCCAGCTGGGTGTTTTATAGGGAATCTAATAATATTAAGTCTTCTGATCAATAATCATTAGATATATTTTCATTTATTTGGATATTCTTTCATTTCTTTCAAAAATATGTAGCTTTCAGTGCATATATAGTCTTGTGCTTTTCTTTATTTAAAATTTCACCAAAGTATTTTGTTGATTTTTAATGCTATTGTAAATAGAATTATTGGCTTCATTTTCAGAATAGTCATTGTTAGTGTGTAAAAACATAATTCAATTTTTGTATATTGATCTTCAATTTTGTAATCTTGATGAACTTACTTCCTAACTCTAAAAGATTTTTGTGTATCTCTTATTTTCATAAACATATAAGAAGTGTCTATTGCCAAAAATATAGTTCAAGTTTTGCCAAATTTGTTTATATTTTCAAAAAACTCTCTTCTTTTTTATTTTTTAAATTTTTATTTTATTATTATTTTAGAATATAAATTTATTTAATTGGAGTTTAATTACTTTACAATATTGTATTGTTTTTGCCACATATCAACATGAATCCACCATTGGTATACATGTGTTTCCCATTCCGAACCCCCCTTCCTCCTCCCCGTACCATCCCTCTGGGTCATCCCAGTGCACCAGCCCCAAGCATCCAGTATCATGCATCCAACCTGGACTGGCAATTCGTTTCTTTTTAGCTTTCCTTTTTTTTTTTTTTTTGGTTCTTGAATATGTATTTTTTACTGAAAAAATCATTCATAAATTAACATACGAAAATGTACAAACACATGAGTAAATAATGTAATGACAAAGGACTATATTTTTGTGAAAAGTGTTTTTTAAAACATCTTTAGATTTCAGTGCAAAAATGTACCCCTATAATCAGTTTCCTTTACTTCTTTTCTGATCTTTGTTATTACTTTTCTTCTGCTTACTTGGACTTAGTTCATTCTTTTTTTTTTTTTTTCTAGTTTATTGTTGTATGAATTTAGATTTTGTATTAATATTTGATATATTTCATTTTTTCTTAATGTAGACATTTATTTCTGTACACTTCTCTTTTAGAACTGCTTTTGCCATATCTCATAGATTTTGGCATATTGTGTTTTCACTGTTAGTTGTTTCAAGATATTTCTTGGGTTCTCTTCTGATTTCTTTTTTGAAATTGTTCAGCAATACTTTAAAAAAATTTCCACATAATTGTGAATTATTCAGCTTTGCTTCTGTTATTGATTTCTAGTTCCATACCATTGTGGTTAGAGAAATAATTTGTATGATTTTAATATTCTGAAAGACTTATTTGTTGACCTCTCCTATGTTCTTTTCTGGGGAACATTCATGTGTGCTTCAGGAAAATGTCTATTCTCCTACTATTGGATGAATGTTCTGTACATGTCTATATATATTTTGTCTCAAGTATTGTTCAAGACAAATGCTTTCTTGTTGATTTCTGTCATTTTTTAATTTGGGTCATTGAAATCCCCTACTGCCATTACATTATTATCCATTTCTTCCTTCAGATATTTTAATATTTTTTAATATAAATATATGCTTCAGTCTTGGATGCACATCTATTTAGATTGACATATATTCCTGATGAATGGACTTCCTTATGAAGTCACTCAGTCATGTCTGACTCTTTGTAACCCTATGGACTATAGCCCGTCAGGCTCTTCCATCCATGGGATTTTCCAGGTAAAAATACTGGGGTGGGTTGCCATTTTCTTCTCCAGGGATCTTCCCAACCCAGGGATTGAATTCAGGTCTCAGCATTGTAGGCAGACTTTTTACTTTCTGAGCCACTAGAGAATACCAAAGTGAAAGTGAGCCACTCTGCTGTCCTTTGGTTTTCACTTTCATGGAATACTAACTGATCTGCATTTATTGATGCTGTGGTTGTTGTTCACCTGCTCTAATTGCTAGCTGATTTGTCATATTATCAATGATGCCCCAGTGCATAAATTGTTAAACAATTATAGAATTAAATTTTATCTCCTTTTCTAGGTAGTTCTTGAGTCTAGGGTTTAAGTACTTCCAGAAGTACTCTTTTTAGTTGTCTCTTCCTCTAGTATGTCTGCTAAATTTTTGGCTGGTATATCTTGCTGCTTTCATAGAGCTAGTAGTCTTTTCTTAATTAGTGCCCTTTAATTTGAAATTCTTCATGCTCAGTTCCAAATAGTCTCCTTGCTGAACTAGTTGTTCTCAATGCTTGACTCTCTGCTGGGTCTAAATTGTACACTAACACTCTGAACCCACAATGTGGAAACAATGTTTTCTGCCTTTGAATTGACCTCCTGCTCTGTGAGGGAGGCACTAAGCAGGGGCAGTCACTCTGGTCTTCTTGAATTACCTTTCTCAGCATAAAGCCTCTGCTCATTCAGCAAGCTGGAGCAGGGTAGGCAAGACTCAGTGTTCTTGGCTTGTGCACCCAGCACTAGCATAATGCTTTTGTCTGTGAGTTGGTAGCTGAATAGACAATGTGTGCCCAGGTCTCTCAGTTCCTCTTGTCTAGAATAGAGCTCTTCCAACACAAAGATGAGAGTAATAAAAAGTGCTGCGGTTCTGAACTTCCCAAAGAAAGAATCCAAACCTTTTTATTGGAAGCTGTCAGGAGAAGTCCCATTCTCTTTTATCTCTTATTTTCTGCCTATACTGTGGCTCCCAACATGCTGAGCTACAGATGGGCTGAAAGTGAGTTATGCTTCCTCAGATTCAGAATTTGCCCCCATTTTTACCAGAATTTAATAGATTTTCTTCATTAAATATTTCTCAATTTTTTATGTTATTAGGATAAATTCCAGAGATTTGAAATGACTGTTTGTAATTTCTGTCTTATTGAAGAGAAAGTTTTTGATCCCCCTCATGTTATCATTCTGCAATTGTTTTTTTATAAACCATATAATTTTAAATAAAAATCACGTTTTCTAATTCCAAATCCTTCAAAAATGCTTTAGAAAAACAAATGTTTAATTAATTTTCTCCTAGATAATACAGACACTTCTCCAATTAGTATGTATTTTCCTGGGAAACTTTTTAGCACTGTAATTTAATGAGATAGAGTATATCACAAAATTATCATAATTAATTTCAAAGGCAAATTAATTTTCATT
This sequence comes from Capricornis sumatraensis, assembly GCF_032405125.1. NCBI lineage: Eukaryota > Metazoa > Chordata > Mammalia > Artiodactyla > Bovidae > Capricornis > Capricornis sumatraensis. The sequence goes on from NC_091084.1 coordinate 5,529,099, forward strand.
CAAGGTATACTATGTTGTTCACCAGTTTTCATTTAGTTAATGTGATTAGAAATGGGAGAACACAACAGCTGATTGGAGGCCTGTGATTTTAAGATCAAAATACTTCTTCACTGATCTCCAACTTCCTATCTGCTTTGGTCCCATGGTTGTGGCTATGATTTTGACCTTTTGTAACTATAACTCCTTTCAGATTCCTACTGCTAGTTCTCCTATGACTGGTAATAGTTTATCTCTCTACCTTGAGGGAGGTTTTCACTATTGCCAATCTGCAAAACTACATTATCTCTTGTTGATTCAACTATAAAGAGTCCCTTACTTAAACTCACTTCAAAATATCAGTTAAAAATGCTATTTTCTTTTTCCTAATGCAACTGTGACTTGTTTGCTTGGTAATTGGTTCTGGGTCAAAGCAAAACTGTTAACTTCAAGGTAAGCAAAGGTGATCACAGATCAGCTTCCTATTTTAAAAGTTTCCTGATAAGGACTGTGATTTAGATCATAAATTCCTTATTGCAAAATTCAAACTTAAATTGAAGAAAGTAGAGGAAACCGCTAGACCATTCAGTATGACCTAAATTAAATCCCTTACAATTATGCAGTGGAAGTGACAAACAGATTCAATAAATTAAATCTGATAAACAGAGTGCCTGAAGAACTATGGATGAAGGTTCATAACATTGTACATGGTAAGAAGGCTTTACAAATAGCTCACAATAGAAGAGAAGCAAAAGGCAAAGGAGAAAAGGAAAGATATACCCATCAGAATGCAGAGTTCCAAAGAAGAACAAAGAGAGAAAAGAAAGGCTTCTTAAGACGTTAATGCAAAGAAATAGATGAAAACAATAGAATGGGAAAGCTTAAAGGTTTCATCAAGAACATTAGAGATAACAAGGGAGAATTTAACCAACGATGGGCACAATAAAGGACAGAAATGGAATAGGCCTAACAGAAGCAGAAGATATTAAGATGAGGTGGTAAGAATACCTAGAAAAATTATATGAAAAATATCTTAATGACCCAGATAATCATGATGATGTGATCACTCACTTAGAGCCAGACTTCCTAGAGTGCAACGTCAAGTGGGCCTTAGGAAACATTACTATGAACAAAGCTAGTGGAGGTGATGGAATTCCAATTGAGCTATTTTAAATCCTAAAAGGTGATGCTATAAATGTGCTGCACTCAATATGCCCACAAATTTGGAAAACTTGGCAGTGGCCACAGGACTGGAAAGGGTCAGTTTTAATTTCAATCCCAAAGAAAGACAATGCCAAAGAATGTTAAGTATCACACAATTGCACTCATTTCACATGCTAAGAAAGTAATGTTCAAATTTTTCCAAGCAAGCCTTAAACAGTACATCAACCAAGAACTTCCAATGTTCATGTCGGATTTAAAAAAGGCAGAGGAACCAAAGGTCAAATAGCCAACATCCATTGAATCATAGAAAAAGCAATAAAATTCAAGAAAAAAAAAATCTACTTCTGCTCCATTGACTACACTAAGGTCTTTGACTGTGTGAATCACAGCAAACTGTAGAAAATTCTTAAAGAGATTGAGATACTAGACCACCTTACCTGCCTCATGAGAAATCTATATGCAGGGCAAGAAGCAACATTTAGAACTAGACATGGAATAAAGGACTGGTTCAAAATTTGGAAAGGCTGTATATTTGTTAAAGGCTGTATATTTTCACCCTACTTATTTAACTTATATGCAGAGTTCTGTTCTGTTCAGTCTCTCAGTCTTGTCCGACTCTTTGAGACCCCATGAATCGCAGCACGCCAGGCCTCCCTGTCCATCACCATCCCCCAGAGTTCACTCAAACTCACGTCCATTGAGTTGGTGATGCCATCCAGCCATCTCATCCTCTGTTGTCCCCTTCTCCTCCTGCCCCCAATCCCTCCCAGCATCAGAGTCTTTTCCAATGAGTCAACTCTTCGCATGAGGTGGCCAAAGTACTGGAGCTTCAGCTTTAGCATCATTCCTTCCAAAGAAATCCCAGGACTGATCTCCTTCAGAATGGACTGGCTGGATCTCCTTGCAGTCCAAGGGACTCTCAAGAGTCTTCTCCAACATCACATTTCAAAAGCATCAATTCTTCGGCACTCAGCCTTCTTCACAGTCCAACTCTCACATCCATACATGACCACAGGAAAAATCATAGCCTTGACAAGACGGACCTTAGTCGGCAAAGTAATGTTTCTGCTTTTGAATATGCTCTCTAGGTTGGTCAAAACTTTTCCTCCAAGGAGTAAGTGTCTTTTAATTTCATGGCTGCAGTCACCATCTGCAGTGATTTTGGAGCCCCCAAAAATAAAGTCTGACACTGGACAAAGCACAAGCTCAAATCAAGACTGAAGGGAGAAATCTAAATAACCTCAGATATGCAGATGACACCATCCTTATGGCAGAAAGTGAAAAAAAACTAAAGAGCCTCTTGTTAAAAGTGAAAGAGGAGAGTGAAAAAGCTGGCTTAAAGCTCAACATTCAAAAAACTGAGATCATGGAATCCAGTCCCATCACTTCATGGCAAATAGATGGGAAAACAATGTAAACACTGAGAGACTTCATTTTCTTAGTCTTCAGAAACACCACAGATGGTGCCTGCAGCCATGAAACTAAAAGGCACTTGCTCCTTGGAAGAAAAGCTATGACTAAATAAAATCAGTCCTGAATGTTTATTGGAAGGACTGATGCTAAAACTGAAGCTCCAATACTCTGGTCACCTGATGTAAAGAACTGACTCATTAGAAAAGACCCTTGTATTGGGAAAGACTGAAGGCAGGAGAAGAAGGGGATAACAGAGGAGGAGATGGTTGAATGATCTCACCAACTTAACGGACATGAGTTTGAGCAAGCTCCAGGAGTTGGTGATGGACAGGGGATCCTAACATGCTCCATGCGGTTGGAAATTGTTGGATATGACTGAGAGATTGAATTGAATGTAAGGTACATTCACTGTCTTTTCATAGACTGCTGACTACTTTGAAGAACCCAGAATCAGTCATTGTTCTTAGTTGCTGCAACAGACAACTTAATTGCTGCAACAACAAGAAGAAGCATATTTAAACAGGAAGCAATGAATTTATCAAAAGGGTGTTACATAACTAACTGAAACTCTAGGAAGCCAAGATAACTGGTACTGAAAAATTTGGGCGGAAATTTAGGAGGAACAGAGGCGTCAAAATCAGCAACACTAGTTCAATAAGGAAACTGTTGCATTTTCCACAGAGCATAGGCACCATGGCGTGCAGTGCTTTCATTGTTGATGCTGAAAACTGGACACCATTCTTGGCTGCCTCTAACCGCAACCATTTGCCCCTGTTACTGATGCTGTACACTGACATAATGAGTTCCTTGTCCTTGTCTCTCGATTCCAAGTCTGGAGTTGCTGAATTGGATTGGCAGAAATGGTATTTTATCCCATGTCCTGAGAAAACTATCTGGCAGTTTCAGCTTCCATTCAACTAATAATTATACTTCAATTAATACTCACTAGGTAAGGAATTCAACTAATTCCTTCAACTATTACTCACAGGGAAGGAATTGCCCAGCTATAAAAAGGGAAGGGGATGTTTGTCAGAGGGAACATGATACATACCCATTGTTATGTGCCTATTTGCCTGACAAGCTTTTTTTTTTTTTAATTATTTTTTTTCACTTATTCTTTTTTTTAATTTTAAAATCTTTAATTCTTACATGTGTTCCCAAACATGACAAGCTTTTTTAACAGCTGTTAACTACTTTTCACAGTCCAGTGATGCAAAAACAGAATGAAAAAAAACTGTATACTTCAAAAGCAAAGTAGAATGAAAAACTCCACCTTAATGTACTACACCATCTTTCATGAAACTAAAATATATTCTCGCTTTCCACCAAAAAGGGGAACTCAAAATCTCATCAATTACTGCATACAGTCAGAACACCAGTATTTCAGGGGAAATGTCAACTATTCTTTTTTTTTTTATCCTGACTTCAACATGAATTCTCACCACAAATGTACCCTATAGAAAACTGTAAGGGAAATGAAGCAAAAAAAAAAAAAAAAAAAAAAAAGGAGGTGGGAATGGAGAAGGAATAAAACAAAATATATATATTTTTTCATATCTTTGGGATTCTTTGCTTACTGAAAAGAATCCCACTTACCGGCCAGAGGAGGAGGAGGTGGGGGAGGTGCAGGAAACGGAGGAGGCGCCGCCTTCCCTGCTCGCGCGCCCTCGCAGTTGTCTGTGCTCTGCTCTGGACCAGTTTGGGGAAGTTGCCCGAGCCCTGTGTCGCCCGGATGTGCGCCCTCAATGAGCCACAGCCAGCCGAGAAGATCGGCAAGAGGAAGAAGTTGCCGAGAACTTTGTTGGATAGTTTCAGCTGCATTGCCTTGAAGAAAGAATTCACCACCTTTAGTGAGATATATTTCACAAAGATGGCCACACGGAACTGCCCAGAAATGGACTTGGTGATCAAACACCTGGACACAATTCCTGAGGATAAGAAAGTCAGAGTTCAGAGGACATAGAGCACTTTTGGCCCGTTTGAGAAACCCACTAATCAAATAAAGAGGGCGGATTCTGAGAACAATGCTTGCATTAACTTTAATAAGAGCTCCTCTGTGGGCAAAGAGTCTCCTAACGTTCTGGGCATCCCAGCCTGCCCCAGTTCACCAACAAGTACCAAATTTGGAAAAGCTGACTCACACGGAAAACTGTAAGAGCTAGGAGAAGGATCTTATGGTACAGTATACAAAGGGAAAAGCGAGGTGAATGGAAAGTTGGTAGCCCTGAAGGTGATCAGGCTGCGGGAAGAAGGTACACCTTTTATAGCTATCAGGGAAGAAGAAGACTCTTGAGAGTACCTTGGACAGCATGGAGATCAAACCAGTCAATCTTAAAGAAAATCAACCCTGAATACTCATTGGAAGGATGGATGCTGAAGCTGAAGCTCCAATATTTTGGCCACCTGATGAGAAGAGTGGACTCATTGGGGAAGACCCTGATGCTGGCAACGATTGAGGCCAGGAGGAGAAGGGAATGATAGAGGATGGGATGGTTGGATTGCATCCTGGACTCAATCCACATGAACTTGAGCAAACTATGGGTGATAGTGAAGGACAGGGAAGCCTGGCATGTGGCAGTCCATGGGGTCACAAAGAGTTGGAAATGACTGAGTGACTGAACAAGGACAAAATAGTGACTTTGAAAAACATTTTAACACCTTTTTAAAAAGTTGAATGTTAAATTACTGTACATGCTAACATTTTAATTCCTGGGAATCTACCCTGGAGAAAGGAAAACACTTCCAGACAAAGACACATATGTGAATGTTCCTAATGTTACTGTGCACAATAGGCAAAATCAAGAAATAATCTCAATGTTCATCACCTGTTGAGTTGATACACAAAATGTCAAATATCCATATAATGATTCAGAAGCAGCTATCTACAGGTAATATGCTTGATGATATGCTTCAATATGTTTGAACCTTGAAAGCATTTATGACCAGTTTTATAAGCCTGGTTGAATTTTCAAGATGGTTCTAGTAGTAAAGAACCCACCTGCCAAAGCAGGAGACTTAAAAGACATGGGTTCCATCCCTGAGTTGGGAAGATCCCCTGGAAGAGGGCATGGCAACCCACTCCAGTAATCTTGCTTGGAAAATCCCATGGACAGAGGATCCTGGCAGGCTACAATCCATATGGTTGAAGAGTCAGATACAACTGAAGTGAGTTAGCACTTACTGAAGTGCCTAGAGTGACTGAAACTTTTCTTCAATTCATGAAAAATATGCTCCACCTATATATTTCCCAAACCTGTGGATTTCTCCCTTTATTTTTTTCAGTGTTTTCAGAGTCAGACATGAATGAGTGACTAAGCATAGCATAGCATAACAGAGATATTACTAGACTACCTAAATTGGGCTTAGCTTGTAGCTCAGTCAGTAAAGAATATGCCTGCAATGGGGGCAACCCAGGTTTGATTCCTGGGTCAGGAAGATCTCCTGAAGAAGGAAATTGCCACCTACTCCAGTATTCTTGCCTGGAGAATTCCATGAACAGAGGAGCCTGGAGGGCTGCAGTCCATGGGATCACAGAGAGTCAGATAAGACTGACTGACTAACACACATTTTTCTATTTTTAATTAATTTTTATTGGAGTGCAATTGCTTTACAATGTTATGTTAGTCTTTTGCTGTACAACAAAGTGAATCAGACATAAGCATGCATATATCTATTATTTTTATGGTTTCCTTATCATTTAGGTCACCACAGAGCACTGAGCAGAGTTCCTTGTGCTATACTGCAGGTCACCATTAGTTGTATATTTTATATATATTAGTCTGTATATTTCAGTTCCAATCTCCCAATTCATCCCACTCCACTCTCCCTACCTCACTTGGTAACAGTAAATATGCTCTCTGTAACAGTCTATTTTTGCTTTGCATATAACTTCATCTCTACCATTTTTCTAGAATCCATGTATAAGTGATACTATACAGTACCTGTTTTTCTCTATCTGAGTTGCTTCACTCTGTATGACAGCCTCAAGGTTCATCAACATCTCTGCAAATGGCACAATGTTGTTCCTCATTATGTCTGAGTTACATTCCATTGAATACATATACCATGTCATCTCTATCCACTCTTCTATCAATGTGCATTTATGCTGCATCCAGGTCCTAGCTACTGCAAATAGTGCTGCAACAAATATTGGGGTGCATATGTTTTTTCAAATTATGCTTTCTCTGGATATATATCTAACATTGAGGGTTCTACGCCATGTGGCAGCTCGATTTTTAGTTTATTAAGGAACATCTGGACAGTTCTTCATAGTGGCTATGCCAGTTTACATTTCTACCAACAGCATATAAGTGTACTTTTTTCTCCACACCCTCCCCAGCATCTATTGTTTGATAATTTTTGATGATGGCCATTCTGACCATTGTAAGATGATACTTCATTGTAGTTGTAATTTGTATCTCTCTAATAATTAATGATGTAGATCATCTTTCAAGATGCTTGTTGTATGTCTTTGAAGAAATTTCTACTTAGCTCTTCTGTCAATTTTGTGGCTATTATTATTGTTGTTCAGTTGCTCAGTCATGTCTAACTCTTTGAAACTCCAATATAGTGTTTTTTCTTTAATGTTGAGCTGCATTAGCTGTTTGCTTGTTTTGGAAAATAATCTCCTGTCAGTTTTTCATTTCCAAATATTTTATCCCATTCTGAAGGCTGTATTTTCATTTTGTTTATGGTTTCCTTTCTTTTGAAAAACTTTTAAGTTTACCTGGACCCCCTTTTAAAAAATGTTTATCTTTTCATTACTCTAGGAGGTGGGTTAAAAAAAAGCTTGCTGAAATTTATGTCAAGGAGTATGCAACCTATGTTTTTCTCTAACAATTTATAATATCCAACATTGCATTTAGGTCTTTAATCCATCTTGTGTGTATTTTTGTGTAAGATGTTTGAGAGTGTTCTAATTTTATTCTTTTATATGTAGTTGTTTGATTTTCCCAGCATATCTTATTGAAGAGATTCTCACTTCTCCAGTGTAGTGTTGCTTCTTTCATCATAGTTTTACAAATAGCTGAGGAAAGAAGAGAAGCAAGGGAGAAAAGAAACTATATACTTAATTAAGTGCAGAGTTCCAGAGAATAGCAATAAGATAAAGGACTTCTTAATTGATCAGTGCAAATAAATAGAGGAAAACAATAGAATGGAAAACATTAGAGATCTCTTCAAGAAAACTGGATATATCAAGAGAACCTTTCATGGGAGGATGAGCATGATAAAAAATTAAAAAATGGTAAAGAACTAAGAGACGCAGAAGAAATTAAGAGGTGGCAAGAATACATAGAATAACTATACAAGGAAGGTCTTAATGACTCAGATAATCATGATGATATTGTCACTTACCTAGGTCCAGATTTCGTGGAGTGTGAAGTCAAGTAGGCCTTAGATAGCATTATTACAAACAAAGAAATTGGAGATGACGGAATTCGAGCTGAACTATTTCAAATTCTAAAAGATGATGCTGTTAAAATGCTGCACTCAGCATGTGTTCAAGTCTTTAAAACCCAGCAGTGGCCACAGGACTGGAAAAGGCCTGTTTTTATTGCTGTCCCAAAGAAGGGAAATTCCATTTATTTATTTATTTTTATTTTTTAATATAAATTTATTTATTTTAATTGGAGGTTAATTACTTTACAGTATTGTATTGGTTTTGCCATATATCAACATGAATCCACCACAGGTATAACGTGTTCCTCATCCTGAATTCCCCTCCCACCTCCCTCCCCGTGCCATCCCTCTGGGTCATCCCAGTACACCAGCCCCAAGCATCCAGTATCATGCATCGAACCTGGACTGGTGATTCGTTTCATATATGATATTATACATGTTTCAATATCATTCTCCCAAATCATCCCACCTCTCCCTCTCCCTCAGAGTCCAAAAGGCTGTTCTATACATCTGTGTCTCTTTTGCTGTTTTGCATACAGGGTTATCATTACCATCTTTCTAAATTCCATATATATTCGTTAGTATACTGTATTGGTGTTTTTCTTTCTGGTTTACTTCACTCCGTTTATCTTTTAAATATAAATTTATTTATTTTAATTGTAAGCTAATTACTTTAAACATTGTATTGGTTTTGCCATACATTGACATGAATCTGACATGGATGTACATGTGTTCCCCATCCTGAATCCCCCACCCACCTCCCTCCCCATTCTATCCCTCTGAGTTATCCCAGTGCACTGGCCCTGAGCACCCTGTCTCATGCATCGAACCTGGACTGGTGATTCATTTCATGTATGATAATATACATGTTTCAATGCCATTCTCCAAAACCATCCCACCCTCACCCTCTCCCACAGAGTCCAAAAGACTGTTCTATACATCTGTGTCTCTTTTGTTGTCTCTCATACAGGCTTATCCTTACCATCTTTCTAAATTCCATTTATATGCATTAGTGTTCTGTATTGGTGTATTTCTTTCTGGCTTACTTCACTCTGTATAATAAGCTCCAGTTTCATCCACCTCATTAGAACTGATTCAGATATATTCTTTTTAATGGCTGAGTAATATTCCATCAATTCCATTTATGTTCACACTCCTGTACAGTTGGACTCAGTTCACTAGCTAACAAGGTTAATCTCAAAATCTTTCAAGATAAGCTTCACAAATACATAAACCAAGAAATTCCTGATGTACAAACAAGGTTTCAAAGAGCCAGGGGAACCAGAGGTCAAATTGCCAGCATTCAGCGGATCATCCAGAAAGCAAGGGGATTTCAGAAAACAATGTCTACTTCTGCTTCATTAAAATAGCTTAAACCTTTGGCTGTGTTGATCACAACAAATTGGAAAATTTTTAAAGAAATGGGAATATCAGACCACCATGCCAGTCTCCTAAGAAACCTATGTGGATCAAGAAGCAACAGTTAGAATCTTGCATGGAACAAATGACTGGTTCAAAATTGGGAAAAGAGTATGCCAAGGCTGTATATGGTCAGCCTGCTTATTTGACTTATATGCAGAGTACTTCGTGTGGAGTGCTGGGCTGAAAGAATCACAAATTGGAGTCAAAATTGCTTCAAGAAATATCAGCAATGTCAGATATGCAGATGATACTACTCTAATGGCAAATAGTGAAGAACTAAAGAGCCTTTTGATGAAGATGGAAGAGGGGAGTAAAAAAGCTGGCTTGAAACTAAACGTTTAAAACACTAGGATCTTGGCATACTGTCCCATCACTTCATGGCAAATAGAAGGGGGAAAAGTGGAAACAGTGACAGATTTTACTTTCTTGGGCTCCCAAATCACTGTGTATGGTGACTACAGCCAGACAATTAAAAGACGCTTACTCCTTAGAAGGAAATGATGAGAAAAGTACACAGTGTATTATAAAGCAGACATTACTTTGCCAACAAAGGAACATATAGTCAAATCTATGGGTTTATTCAGTAGTCATGTATGGAAAAGTGAGTTGGACCAAAAGGAGGCTGAACAGCAAGAACTGATGTTTTTGAATTCTGATGCTGGAGGAGACTCTTCAGAGTCCCTTGGACTTCAGGGAGATCAAACCAATCAATTATAAAGGATATCAACCCTGAATATTGATTAGAAGGAATGTTGCTGAAACTGAAGCTCCAATACTTTGGCTACCTAATGGGAAGAGCTGACTTATTGGAAAAGATCCTTGTGTTAGGAAAGAATGAAAGCAAAAGGGGAAAGGGACAGCAGAGGATGAGATGGTTAGAGAGCACCAATGATTCAATGGACACAAGTGTGAGCAAACTCTGGGAGATACTGGAGGACAGAGGAGCCTGGCAAGCTGAAGTCCATGGGGTCTCAAAGAGCTGGACATGACTATATGACAGAATAACAACAACAAATTTTGGGTGCATAAACATTTATAATTGTTATATCCTTTTCTTGGATAAATTCTTCAAGCATTATGTAGTGTCTTTCTTTGTTTCCTGTAAAAAACTTTATTTTAAAGTGTATTTTGTCTGAGATGGATATTACTATTCTTGGTTACTTTTTATTTACATTTTCCTGGAATCTCTTTTTCCATCTTCTCATCTCTAGTGTACCTAGGTCTGAAATAGCCCTCTTGTAGACAACATTTTTATAGGTCTTGTTATTTAATTCATTCAGCCAGGTTTTGTCTTTTGGTTTGAGCTTTTAATTCATTCATATTTAAAGTAATTTAAACATTTGCAATATTCTTATTGCCACTTTATTAATTGTTCTGTTTGTTTTTGTAGGACTTTTTCTTCTCTTGTGTTTCCTGCTGATGGAAGATCTTTTAGCATTTATTGTAATACTGGTTTCAGTTCAGTTCACTTCAGTTGCTCAGTCATGTCTGGCTTTTTGCAATCCCATGTACTGCAGCAGGCCAAGCTTCTCTGTCCATCACCCACACCCAAACCTTGCTCAGTCTCATGTCCATCGAGTCGGTGATGCCATCCAACCATCTCATACTCTGTCCCCTGCTTCTCCTCCTGCCTTCAATCTTTCCCAGCATCAGGATCTTTTTTTGATGAGGCCAAAGTATTGAGTTGCTTGAGTTGCAGCATAAGGCCTTCCAATGAACAGTCAGGACAGACTTATTTAGGATTGACTAGTCTGATCTCCGTGCAATCCAAGGGACTCTTAAGCGTCTTCTCCAACACCACAGTAAAAAAAAAAAAAAAGCAAAAACCACACATAAATTCTCTAATACTCAGCTTTCTTTATGGTCTAAATCTCACATTCATATATGACTACTGGAAAATAATAGATAGCTTTGACTAGATGGACCATCATCAGCAAAACAGTGTATCTTCTTTTTATATGCTGTCTACGTTGGGCGTAGCTTTTCTTCCAAGGAGCAAATGTCTTTTAATTTCATGGCTGCAGTCATCATCTGTAGTGATTTTGGAGCCCAAGAAAATAAAGTATGCCACTGTTTACATTGTTTCCCCATAAATTTGCCATGAAGTGATGGGACTGGATACCATGATCTTAGTTTTCTGAATGTTGAGTTTAAAGCCAGCTTGTTTATTCCCTTCTTTCACTTTCATCAAAAGACTCTTTAATTCCTCTTCACTTCCTGCAAGAAGGGTGTTGTCATCTGGATATCTGAGGTTATTGATATTTCTCCTGGCAATCTTGGTTCCAGCTTGTGTTTCATGCAGCCCAGGATTTCACATGATGTACTCTGCATATAAGTAAAATAAACAGAGTGAGAATATACACCATTGAAGTACTCTTTTCCCACGTTTTAAGCAGTCCATTATTCCATGGTTCTGTTACTTCTTGACCTGCATATGGATTTTTCAGGAGTCAGGTAGGGTGGTCTGATATTCCCATCTCTTTTAAGAATTTTTTCAAAATTTGTTGCAATTCAGTTATTCAAAGGGTTTGGAGTGGTCAATAGGCAGGAATAGATATTTTTTTGAACTCTTTTGCTTTTTTCTATGATCCAACAGATGTTGGCAATTTGTTATGGTTTCTCTGCCTTTTCTAAATCCAGCTTGGATATCTGGAAGTTTTTTGTTCACATACTGTGTTGAAGCAAGGAGAATTTTGGAGCATCACTTTACTAGTGTGAGAGGTGAGTACAATTTTCCAGTAGTTTGAACATTCTTTGGCATTTCTTTTCTTTGAGATTGGAATGAAAACTAACCTTTTCCAGCCTTGAGGCCACTGCTGAGTTTTCCAAATTTGCTGGCATATTGAATGCAACATTTTCACAGCATGATCTTTTAGGATTTGAAACAGCTCAACTCGAATTCCATCAACTTACTAGCTTGTTCATAGTGATGCTTCCTAAGGTCCACTTGACTTCACATTCTAGGTGAGTGATCACACCATCGTGGATATATGGGTCATTAAGATCATTATGGTATAGTTCTTCTGTGTATTCTTGTCACCTCTTCTTCATATCTTCTGCTTCTGTTAGATCCATACCATTTATGTCCTTTATTATTCCCATGTTTGCATGAAATATTCCCTTTCTATTTCTAATTTTCTTGATGAAAACTCTAGTCTTTCCCATTATATTGTTTTCCTCGATGTCTTTGCATTTTTCACTTAGGAAACCTTTCTTATCTCTCCTTCCTCCTCTTTGGAACTCTGCATTCAGGTAAGTCAGTTCAGTTCAGTTGCTCAGTTGTGTCTGGCTGTTTGCAACTCCATGGATTGCAATATGGCAGGCCTCCCTGTCCATCACCAATTCCTGGAGTTTACTAAAACTCATGTCCATTGAATTGGTGATGCCATCCAACAATCTCATCCTTTGTCATCACCTTTTCCTCTCGCCTTCAATCTTTCCCAGCATCAGGGTCTTTTTCAATAAGTCAGTTCTTCACATCAGGTGGTCAAATTATTGGAGTTGCAGCTTCAACATCCGTCCTTCCAATGAATATTCAGGACTGATTTCTTTGAGGATGGACTAGTTGGATCTCTTTGCAGTCCAGGGACTCTCAAGAATCTTCTCCAATACAAAAACATGAATTCTTCAACACTCAGCTTCCTTTATAGTCTAATTCTCACAAACCTTACATGACTACTGGAAAAAAAAAACATTGCTTTGACTAGATAACTTTGGTGGTAAAGCAATGTCTCTGTTTTTAAATATTCTGCCTAGTTTGTTCATAACTTTTCTTCCAAGGGGCAAGTGTCTTTTAATGTTATGGCTGCACTCACTATCTGCAGTGAGTTTGGGCCCCCTCCCCCCCCCCAAAAAAAAAAAAAAAAAAGAGTGTCACTGTTTCCATTGTTTCCTCATCTATTTGCCATGAAGTGGTGGTACCAGATGCCATGATCTTAGTTTTCTGAATGTTGACTTTTAAGCCAACATTTTCACTCTCCTCTTTCACTTTCATCAGGAGGCTCTTTAGTTCTTCTTCACCTTCTGCCATAAGGGTGGTGCCATCTGCATATCTGAGGTTATTGCTATTTCTCCTGGAAATCTTGATTCCAGCTTGTGCTTCTTCCAACCCAGTGATTCTCATGATGTACTCTGCATATAATTTAAATAAGCAGATGGGTATATCTTTCCCTTTCTCCTTTGCCATTAGCTTCTCTTCTATTCCCAGCTATTTGTCTCAGCCTTAGACAACCATTTTGCTTTTTTTTGAGTTTCTTTTCCTTGGGGATGATTTTTATCATCACTTCTTGTACAATGTCAACAACCTCCATCTATAGTTCTTTAGGCACTGTATCAGATCTAATCCCTTGTAGTTGTCACTTCCACTGTACAATTATAAGGGATTCCATTTATTTAATATATGAAGGGTCTAGTGGTTTTCCCAATTTTATTCAATTTAAGTCTGAACATTACAATAAGTAGTTCATGATCTGAGCCACAGTCAGCCCCTGGTCTTGTTTTGCTGATGATATATAGCTTCTCCATCTTCAGCTGCAAAGAGTATAATCAACCTGATTTTGGTACTGACCATCTGGTGATGTCCATGTTTAGAGTTATCTCCTTTGTTTTTGGAAGAGAGTGCTTTCATTTTCTTGACAAAACTGTGTTAGCCATTGCCCTACTTCATTTTGTACTACAAGGCCAAACTGTGTGTTACTCTAGATAGCTCTTGACTTCCTTATTTTGCATTCCAATCCTCTATGATGAAGACATTTTTGGGGGGATTTAATTCTAGATGTTCTTGTAGGCCTTTATAGAACCATTAAGTTTCAGCCTCTTCAGCATTAGTAGTTGGGGCATAGATTTGAATTACTGTGATATTGAATAATTTGCCTTGGAAAGGAACAGAAATCATTCTGTCTTTTTTGAGATTGCATCCAAATACTGCATTCCAAACTCTTTTGTTCAATATGAGGGCTACCTCATTTCTTCTAAGGGATTCTTGCCCACAAGAGTAGATGTAATGGTCATCTGAATTAAATTCTCCCATTCCAGTCTGTTTCAGTTCACTGATTTCTAAAATGCTGACATTCATTTTGCCATCTTCTGTTTGACCACTTCCAATTTACCTTGATTCATAGACCCAACAAGCCAGGTTCCTATGTAATGTTGTTCTTTCCACATTGGACTTTACTTCTGTCATCCAGTCACCTCCATAACTGGGTATTGTTTTTGCTGAGATAAACTATCAGCTACATAAACTTATGATCACGTTTTGGAAAGTGAAATTTTTGAAGTGCCTATGTCATGGTCCAGCTTGCTTTCAACAGCATTTAACTGGTCTGCATAATGTAAAGATACTTTTAAAGAAATGGTATATAGTATCCATGAGTTCTTTCCCCCTCACCCCCATTCAGGACAGTAATGAGTATCAAGTAGAATGTCTTTCTCCACAATAATTTCTTATGTGTTGATAAGAGCTTATGAGTAGATTCCCTCCCTGTCTCAGTAAAATTGGGCCAGTTATTAAGTGTCATGATTCTGTGCTTTGTGTCAGTCTGGTTTCCCCAGAGGTTTGAAGTCAGCAACAACAGAATTTTGCAATTCTTACCAGAAGACTGCTGATTATCATCATAAGATCCATGATCTGTCTTGAGTTATCTGTTTCTCAGCTACTTCACTAAGTCATCTTAGTTCCCCGCTGTGACCTTATTCAGATTTTAAAATGCATACAACACTTTCTCCTGTCTCAGCATAGGGCTTCATGGTGCTCATGCTGGTTGTGATCACCCATGAACTGAAAAAGTTAATTTCCTGGTGTTTTTTCAAAATTATTATGCAATATATAAGTAACATGTTGAATACTTCCAATACCAACAGGACTTTTATACATTTTATATATTGTCTCCTGGAGAGAAACGATTGACATGCACAGTAGATGAGAATAAATGCAGTCAGGATTATGTCTCTTATGTAGTCACACTTGCCTACTTCTAAATTTTCTTCTGTTGTATGACATTTTCTGACTCTTAGGATCACCTACTTTCTTCACAGACATATATACTTCCTTAGAAAGCCTTTAAAACTTACGTATGCAGGGGAAGTGATTTCCAAAATGCACAGCATATATTTAAAATGCAAGCAGAAAACAGAAGAGGCTTCCCAGTTGTTGCTAGTGAAAAAGAACCTGTCTGCCAATACAGGAGACATAAAAGACATGGGTTTGATCCCTGGGTTTGGAAGATCCCCTGGAAGAGGGCATGGAAACCCACTCCACTATTCTTGCCTGGAGAATCCCATGGACAGAGGATTCTGGCAGGCTACAGTCCATGGGGTGGCAAAGAGTCAGACATAACTGAAGCCACTTAGCACACATGTATGCACACACAAGACAGAAACCTATAGAAAATAAAGTTGCTTAGATAAGCTTATGTCATATTATATATCCTTTCATATTGACACTCATGCAACTCAAACGTTTTTACTGACACCTACATGTAGGTTTTTTTTAATACCAATTTTCAATTTAGATACTGAATATTGTTTAGGTTTACTTAAAATATCTTTCAATATATTCGCACAAATAGAGTTCAGGTATCAAATAATAATTTTGCTCTTTCCATTGCATGCTAAACATGGACAGAATCCCTTCCCTAAATATTAGCTGAATTTTTGAATTTGACCCTGTCTAGAAAATTAACTGATCACTTAAGTAACCACACCTCATAGCACTTAAGGTTTCTTTTTTCATGCAGAAGAAACAGGCTGGATAATTTAAGAAGAATATTTGTGAAGAGGATAACAAGTGGTTCACAAAGTATTTTAGGAAAGCTAGAGAATCAGGCGGGAAAAATGTCCAGGAAGAGGGGAAACTTAGTAACTGCTAACATAGATTTAAGGGCCTAGATCTGATAGATAGAGTGCCTGATGAACTATGGAATGAGGTTCGAGACATTGTACATGAGACAGGGATCAAGACCATCCCCATGGGAAAGAAATTCAAAAAATCAAAATGGCTCTCTGGGGAAGCCTTACAAAGAGCTGTGAAAAGAAGAGAAGTGAAAAGCCAAGGAGAAAAGGAAAGATATAAGCATCTGAATGCAGAGTTCCAAAGAATGGCAAGAAGATATAAGAAAGTCTTCTTCAGCAATCAATGCAAAGAAATAGAGGAAAAAAACAGAATGGGAAAGACTAGAGATCTCTTCAAGAAAATTAGAGATTCCAAGGGAACATTTCATGCAAAGATGGGCTCAATAAAGGACAGAAATGGTATGGACCTAACAGAAGCAGAAGATATTAAGAAGAGATGGCAAGAATACACAGAAGAACTGTACACAAAAGATCTTCACGACCCAGATAATCACGATGGTGTGATTACAAATCTAGAGCCAGACATCCTAGAATGTGAAGTCAAGTAGGCCTTAGAAAGCATCACTATGAACAAAGCTAGTGGAGATGATGGAATTCCAGTAGAGCTATTTCAAATCCTGACAGATGATGCTGTGAAAGTGCTGCACTCAATATGCCAGTAAATTTGGAAAACTCAGCAGTGGCCACAGGACTGCAAAAGGTCAGTTTTCATTCCAATCCCAAAGAAAGGCAATGCCAATGAATATTCAAACTACCACACTATTGCACTCATCTCACATGCTAGTAAAGAAATGCTCAAAATTTTCCAACCCATGCTTCAGCAATACGTCAACCGTGAACTTCCAGATGTTTAAGCTGTGTTTAGAAAAGGCAGAGGAACCAGAGATCAAATTGCCAAAATCTGCTGGATCATGGAAAAAGCAAGAAAGTTCCAGAAAAACATCTATTTCTGCTTTCTTGACTATGCCAATGCCTTTCACTGTGTAGATCACAATAAACTCTGGAAAATTCTGAGAGAGATGGGAATACCAGACCACCTGACCTGCCTCTTGAGAAATCTGTATGCAGGCCTGGAAGCGACTGTTAGAACTGGACATGGAACAACAGACTGGTTCCAAATAGGAAAAGGAGTACATCAAGGCTGTATATTGTCACCCTGCTTATTTGACTTATATGCAGAGTACATCATGAGAAACGATGGACTGGAAGAAACACCAGCTGGAATCAAGATTGCCAGGAGAAATATCACTAATATCAGATATGCAGATGACATCACCCTTATGGCAGAAAGTGAAGAGGAACTAAGAAGCCTTTTGATGAAGGTAAAAGAGGAGAGTAAAAAAGTTGGCTTAAAGCTCAACATTCAGAAAATGAAGATCATGGCATCCGGTCTCATCACTCCATGGGAAATAGATGGGGAAACAGTGGAAACAGTGTCAGACTTTATTTTTTGGGGCTCCAAAATCACTGCAGATGGTGACTGCAGCCATGAAATAAAAAGACGCTTACTCCTTGGAAGAAGTTATGACCAAGCTAGATAGAATATTGAAAAGCAGAGACATTACTCTGCCAACTAAGGTCCTTCTAGTCAAGGCTATGGTTTTTCCTGTGGTCATGTACGGATGTGAGGGTTGAACTGTGAAGAAGGCTGAGCGCCGAAGAATTGATGCTTTTGAACTGTGGTTTTGGAGAAGACTCTTGAGAGTCCCTTGGACTGCAAGGAGATCCAACCAGTCCATTCTGAAGGAGATCAGCCCTGGGATTTCTTTGGAAGGAATGATGCTGAAGCTGAAACTCCTGTACTTTGGCCACCTCATGCGAAGAGTTGACTCATTGGAAAAGACTCTGATGCTGGGAGGGATTGGGGGCAGGAGGAGAAGAGAATGACAGAGGATGAGATGGCATCACTGACTCGATGGATGCAAGTCTGAGTGAACTCCTGGAGTTGGTGATGGACAGGGAGGCCTGGCGTGCTGCGATTCATGGGGTCGCACAGAGTCGGACACGACTAAGTGACTGAGCTGAACTGACCTAAACTGAGCAATAGCCCAAATACCAGTTCTATTGCTGTTGTACCTGAAGAGCACCACACAGGTCAGCTTGCACCTCTGCTACAGTTGACACCAAACACTGCACTCTGGGCATGCACTGTGCTGCTTCTACTGTTGTTGTTCCTGTCCCTGGAACCTGGAGAATGTTGCTACTATTGCTGTACTTGATGTTCTGTGGTCCTCTGGCTTAAACTTATTAATTCCCATTTCCAAGTCTAAGATGGCACAAACTTGCAGCAAGGCCACACGCTGTCAATCTAGCTGCAAGAGAGGCTGAAACTATTATATTTGTTCTGTGCTGTGCTTAGTTGCTCAGTCGTGTCCAGTGCTTCATGCCCACATGGACTGCAGCCCATCAGGCTCCTCTGTCCATGAGGTTCTCCAGGCAAGAATACTTGAGTGGGAAGCCATTTCCTTCTCCAAATCAGAGGAATTACAAGAAGTCAAACATGGGAAGAGTGATCATATTCTGGAAAGCCAAATATCAGCCCATGGTGATTACATGATTTATGAATTTTCTATTATTTCAATGAGTTGAAGGAACTTTATTGTCACTAAAAAGAAAATCAGCAATCCTAAATATAAATAAATAGATCTGTGGGACAATAATTCTCATAATACCATTAATGTTTGCTTTAAATTGAGGCTGAAATTACCAAGTCAGAATTTTATGAGAGTACTTTAAAATCGTCTCTTAGTTACGGAGTTAGAAATTCAAAAATTCACCACTTATGAGTGAATGAGCAAGCATTTATGTAAATGCTCACCCGGGTTAAATATGTACTCTTTGGATACAAAACATGAAAATAATAAGCCTGTATTAAACATGAGGTCTGGCCATTCATTTCCCTGGGACAAACCAGAGGGATGGTACAGGGAGGGAGGAGGGAGGGGGATTCAGAATGGGGAACACGTGTATACCTGTGGTGGATTCATATTGATGTATGGCAAACCCAATACAATATTTTAGAGTAACTAACCTCCAATTAAGATAAATAAATTTATACTAAAAAAATAAAGATGGGAAGAAAAACCTGGGGAAAAAAACCCAAAAAACATGAGGTCTTGACTTTAGATTGATCGAGTTCTCACCTGCAGAGTTAGCCATCTGTATAAGTACTCTTATTCTCCTTTTCTTGCAAGCTTATATAAAATCTCATTTGAAAAAGAAATAGTTTTTTTTTTTTTTTCAGGCTAAAGCTAGATTTTATCAAAAGACACCACGTTTATACTATTTAGCTCTATTATTTTGTATCTCAAGCCCCTTATCACTGATCTCTGATCCCATAAAACTTCATAGAAAAATTAATATTTTAAGATCCATTCACCCAGGAAAGGGCATACAAACATGGCAGAGAACATGGCAGATGGTGCTAGAAGTATATGGATTTTTGATGGAAATAATCCAGTGTACTAGGACACATTTACTAGGTGAGAATACAATTCAGTGTACTAGGAACATGTACCAGGTGAAAATAAAACAAAATGACTCATTTTTTTTTCTCAGAAATTCTGGAGTTTGAGTAGAATATATATACAAATGTGTGTGTGTGTGTGTGCATGTGTGTGCATGTGTGTGCGTATCAGTTCTTAAATCAGTTACACAATACTTTGACTCCAAACAAATTTATCTTTCCACAACTGAATAAATTTTACCTTTTCTGTTTAACTGCTGAGTCACTAACAAACATTTTTCTTTTCATATACAAGACATCCGTAAGTGACATTCATTGGCCTAAAATGACTGCAGCACATTTTATTCCACTTGGCAGTTAAGTAACTATTAATTCAATAAGACTACACTTGGAAAATTGCATTCTCTTTAAAAAACAGCATTCTCTATTTTCTCCTCCTTCATCTGGTCCCATGGCTTCTAAAACTATGTAACTGAACTCTTGATGTGTGAAGACTGGATCTGGGGGATTTAACAAACAAGTAATGATGATAATAGTGGATTGAGATGCTACAGAATGCAAGAAAAACTACTGTGAACTCTATACACATTACATCTGCTGACATGAAACTGCACTGACAGATATTTTTCCAGCAGAGATGGGCTTATTCAGAATCAGCAGAGAACTGTAATTTGGGATCTTCCACCATGGCAAGACATGTAGCAGTTCCTGTGCATTAAGGGAAAGAGGGCACTTTTGTAGGGAGAAAAAGAAAATGAAAGGGCTATAGTAAACGAAGACTTCATAGCTTTTGATTGGCTGAGTCCTTGCCAGGAAAGAAGAGACGTCTTTCTTTCTCATGTTGGCCTCTGATGCTCCAACTTTATTTAACTGAGGTTTCTATTCATCCTCCAACTCTATTTAACTGAGGTTTCTATTTATTTTTACATATCTAATTATCTAAAATCATTACCAAATTCACATATATACAGGGAGGAAGGATGATTTTCTTGGTGTTACACAATTTTCAAGTGTTAAAACTGGGATTGAGCAACATTAGCCACATTTGAGGATCTAGAGGAACTATTAGAAAACTGATAAAGGGAAAGGATAGAGTGTGCATCCAGCTTTTCCAGTGTCAAAAGTGTAACTAATTAATTGAGTACCAGAGTTTCTCTTTAAGGAAGTGCCAGCATTGCAAATAAAAAAATGATAGAATGAGAACATGACTTTGTAAATCCAGGATAAATAAAAATGCAGGAAATTGTTACCAGTAACAGCTAAAAATCACAAAAAGGAGAGAAAGCTAAGACTGTATGTGCTTCCTGCTGAAAATACAGAGTACTACATTCCAGAATCCATCAAGACTCTTAAGTCTAACAGCAGTAAGGGAGAGAGGAGCATGTTAAATAACACCCCAGGGATGCAAACAGCCAAAACCATATTTTTGAAAACTACCTGAGTCTGCAATAAATAAATTGTAAGAGACTGATAAATAGTGAGAACAAGAGCTAGAGTAAGATAGCATGTGCACATATCACATGCAAGAGGGTGAGAGAGAGGAAGAAAAATCTATAGATTCATGAACTTACCAATGGCAACATATAAAACTTATCAGAACTCTAATTTTTAAAAATCCTTTAACAATTATGATATTTAACAATATAAATATATTTTAACTCTGAATATTTGGTAATATTATGATACTGTTTTCATTCATATTTTAGGCATAATAAAAAGGAATGTTTTAATTATATTTTAAAGTGTTATATTTTATATATACATGATACATATTTTTTAATTCAAGTATTTAATATTTCAGATTTGTTTGAATAATCCATGAGGAAAGGACAGAAGGAGGTGGAGGCATAGGTGAAAGAAGGTTGAAATTTGGAAACTAAATAATGGGTTTCATCATATTATACTTTCAAAATTTGCAAATACTGAATTTACATAATAATAAAATGAATCTTTTTTACTCCATGCAGTTAATATCAAGTACCCACTTTTTCTTTCAAATTCTTGGTTCACTATGGGTGTCAATGAGACATTAAACTGTTTCTGGGGTAAAGATGGTTGCTTTAGATTTTAGAAGATTCTCTCAAGGTGTGCTAATGTATCTATTAATATCACACTTACTATTCTAAGCCTGTCTTTCCAGTGCAGTGGTAAAAAGCCCAGCAATGTCATTTACCAGAAGCCCATTGCAAGAACTTTTCTTTTCTTTTTTTTTTAATTTTTTTAAATTTAAATTTTATTTTTTTACTTCACAATACTGTATTGGTTTTGCCATACATTGACATGAATCTTTTCTATTTTAATTCCTTAGTAGGAAGCACTCAAGCAAACTGTGATAGTTTAAGAAGAAAAAAATCATATTTACCTACAGCACAAAATCATATTCTTATGTACCAGAAGCATATACAAGAATATATATGACCCCTGGTTGGCAGAGAGCAGCAGTAGGTTTTGCTTAACAACTTTCAGAGTTCCTCTTAAGAAGCATCCACTTTCATATGGAAGGAATTGAGACATTTTGTGGCAGCTTCCTTCAAATTCCTTCATGGACATGGATAACGCCAAGTCGGAAGTTGGGATTCAAGTTATGTTCTATTGTTTCATCTATTTGTTGTTTACTTCCGTGTTTGTTTGTGAAAGTGATTGACCTGTATATTATGATATATACACTTTTCTGTGTGTGTGTATGCTACTCTACTTCAGTAAGATGTTGAAACAGAAAAACAAGAATAGAAAGTGCCAAAATACTTCTGCTTTCTCACAATTGTTTCAACTGAGAAAGAAAAGTCAGTCTTCGTTGTGATATTGAAAGACAACAAAAGCTGACCCAAATAAATTCAGATCTGCATTATTTATGAATACCCAAGCAGCAACTCAGTTGATTAAGGCCTCAGCTTTAAATTAACCCTTTGCCAAATGCAGGGCAGTGATAGAGCTTTCCACTGTAAACAGAAGCATTTAGTGGTTCACATTCAATTTGAACTTTGAGAGTAACTTGGGGGATTCTATCAGGCACTGTACCTACATTAGGAATTGTGAAATGTGAGAAACATATTTTATGGTTCATTTAAATTTAGTATATATTAGTAATAATTCAACTTCACTGGTAATAGCATCTCAAGATGAATGCCTTAAACCAGTTGCAAGAAAGAATTATAGGGAAAGAAATATGAGCCTCATTTATTGACCTGAAGGTCAGAAAGTGGACTTGTAGGGAAAAATCTCAGGGAGACTTTTACTTTAATGGAAAATTAATAGACTATAATGTGTGTAGGGGAAATGAACAGACTTGCTCTATGTGACATATTTTAACCCATTCTAGCCTCATCTTCAGTCTAAAAATATATTTTGGTAAGGCATTCTTAAACACATTAAGATGCTGATACATAGATAAATATTGGTCATTTTGTAAATCAGTCTAAAAATGTCCCAAATACTCCATAAAGCAATTCTTAACTAAATAATCATAAGCATTATACATATATATACTTATCAAAATTAATTCTAATATAGCAGATTCTATTTCACAGAGTATTTTGACACATCCATTTGAATTTATTTTAGCAATGGCATATTATCTATATTAAAAATTACACATATATGCTGCACACAAACAGTTCCTAGGAAATCACACCATTCAATATGGTTTTTGGTTTTTTTTAAGCGGAATTATAAATGTACATATTTTTGTAAAGATTCAAATGTTAAGAAGCTCTTAGAACAACTTTTGTAAAGTTCTTATTGATTTCCTTTCCCTTTTATCCCACTCCAGGCCTCAGGAAAAACCATATTACAAATATGCATCTTTTCAATACCTTCTCCATGCTTTTGTGGTATATATGCACTTACCTACACATAGAATTTCTAAAATATATCAGTGTGTTCTGTAACATTTTTTCTCACTTAGCAACATGTTCTGAAATTATTTTCCATGTTAATACACAGTTTTCCCTTTTCGTTTAACCACTACAGTATGTATTCTTTCAAATATAGGTGTTTCATAATTTAGCTGACACCCGTTTCCAAAATAATCGCTCTTAAAAATAATGATATGAGCGTTTACAATTCCAAATAATATAATGGTTAAAATCTTGGGTTCTGGGTCTGATTGAACTCTGCTTTTTATATATATATAAATTTATTTATTTTAATTGGCGGTTAATTACTTTACAATATTGTATTGGTTTTGCCAACTAGTGTGGGACCTTGACCACAGTATCTAACTATGTTGCTGCTGTTGTTGTTGCTGAGCCGCCCAGTGATGTCTGACTCTTTGCAACCCCATGGACTGTAGCATGCCATGCCTCCCTGTCCCTCACCATTTCCTGGAGATGCCCAAGTTTATTCCATTGATAGCATTGGTGATGCCAACCAACCATCCCATCCCCAGACATCCTCTTCTGCTTTTGCCCTCAATCTTTCCCAGTATCCAATGAGTCGACTGTTTGCATCAGGTGACCAAAATCCTGGAGCTTCAGCTTCAGCATCAGTCCTTCCAATGAGTATTCAGGGTTATTTCTTTTACGATTGACTGGTTTGATCTCCTTGCTGTCCAAAGGACTCTCAGGAGTCTGCTCCAGCACCACAGTTTGAAGGCATCAATTCTTTGGCACTCTGTCTCTTTATGGTCCAGTTCTCACAACCATACATGACCACTGGGAAGACCATAGCCTTGACTATATGGACCTTTGTTGGCAGAGTGACATCTGTGCTTTTCAACTCAGTGTCTATATTTGTCATAGCTTCCCTCCCAAGAAGCAATCATCTTCTGAACTCATGGCTACAGTTACCATCCACAGTGATTTTAGAGCCCAAGAAGAGGAAATCTGTCATTGTTTCCACCTTTTCCCTTCTATTTGCAAAGACGTAATGGGACTGGATGCCATATTCTTAGTTTTTTAATATTTAGTTTTAAACTACCTTTTTCACTTTCCTCCTTCACCCTCATCAAGCGATTCTTTAGTTCCTCTTTGCTTTCTGCCATTAGAGTGGTATCATGTGCATATGTGAGGTTGCTGATATTTCTCTTACCTATCTTAACTCTGGGAGTTTGTGATGAACAGGGACGCCTGGCATGCTGCAGTCCATGGGATCAGACATGACTGAGTGACAGAACTAGACTGAACTGAACTGATTTTGATTCCAGCTTGTAACTCATCCAGCCTGGAATTCCTCATAATGTGTTCAGCATATAAATTAAATAAACAGGGTGACCACAGACAGCCCTGTTGTACTCCTTTCTCAGTCCTGAAACAATCAGTTGTTCCACACAGAATACTAAATGTTGCTTCTATTCATCACCTCCACTGCATATGTATGGGGGATTTGATTTAAGTCATAATTGGCTGGCCTAGTAGTTTTCACCTCTTTCTTTAGTTTAACTCTGAATTTTGAGATGAGAAGCTGATGATCTGAGCCACAGTCAGCTCCAAGTCTTGTTTTTGACATCTGTAAACAGCTTCTGCATCTTCAGCCACAAAGAATGTAATCTATTCGATTTGATTTTGGTATTGGCTATTTGGTGATGCTCATGTGTAAAGTCGTCTCTTTTGAAAAATGATGTGCTTTTGAAAAATGGTATTTGCTATGACCAGTGCATTCTCTTGGCAGAATGCAGCTGGCTTCTACCCCACTTCGTTTTGTACTCCAAGGCCAAACTTGCCTGTTATTCCAGGTATCTCTTGACTTCCTACTTTTGTGTTTCAATCCCCAATGATGAAAAGAACATCTTTTTCTAATGTTAGTTCTAGTAGGTCTTCTAGATTTTCATAGAACTGATTAACTTCAGTTTCTTTAGTATCAGTGGTAGGGGCATAGACTTGAATTGCCATGATGTGGAATGGTTTCCCTTGGAAATGAACCAAGATCATCCTGTCGCTTTTGAGGTTGCACCCAAGTACTGTATTTTAGAATCTTTTGTTGATTATGCTGCTGTTGTTGTGGCTGCTAAGTCGCTTCTGTTGTGTCTGACTCTGTGACCCTATGGATGGCAGCCCACCAGGCTCCCCCATCCCTGGGATTCTCCAGGCAAGAAAGAGCTACTCTATTTATTCTATAGGATGTTTGACCATAGATATGATGGTCATCTGAATTAAATTCATTCATTTCTATCCATTTTAGTTCACTGATTCCTAAATGTCTAAATGAGGTATTAATGAATCTACCTCAATGTTCTATTTCTGCTTGTTCTACATTGAAATTAAACAAAATTAACCAAAGTCTCTCCTAATAATTCATATGTGCCAAATATGATATACATACTGATGATCTTCACATAGCTGCATTCAATTGAGTAACAAGCCTAAGAAGCATTTTAATATTTAATTTTCACACTTAAGTAGAAGAAATATTGAACTGTAATATTGAAAATTGAGCTCCCCAAAAGTTCCCAGGACTGTTGTGTCAATTATTAGTACTTTGATAGATAGATAAACTTTTTCTTAGGATCCACCAATAACTGATTCAGTTCACTGATTTGTAAGATATCAGTATTTATTCTTGTCATTTCATACTTGACCACGTCCAATTTACATTGACTCATGGATCTAATACTCCAGAATCCTATGCAATATTGTTATTTGCAGCATCAGATTTTACTTTCATAACCAGACACATCCACAACTGAGGGTTCTTTCTGCTTTGGCCAAGCCACTTCATTCTTTCTGGGGCTATTGATAGTTTGCTCTTCCTTGATAGCATATTGGACACCTTCTGACCTAGGGGACTCATCTTTTGGTGTCATATTTTTTTGTACAGTTCATTAGGTTCTCATGGCAAGTACACTGGGGTGATTTGCCATTCCCTCCTCCAGTAGACCACATTTTGTAAGAACTTTCCACTATGATTGTCTGTCTTGAGTGGCAATACATGGCATGGCTCATAGCTTCACTGAGTTACCCAAGCCCTATCACCATGACTAGGCAGTGATCCATGAGGAGGATCTAACTATAATGAAGTGCATTTTCTTAATCTGTAAAGATGAGATGAGTATATACATCATAGAATTATTCTGAGTATTAAACAATATAAGTAACAAACACTAAGAATAGAGCATGGCACATTGTAAATAATAAATGTTAAATAATACACACATACAAACACATACACACAATGTATGTAAAGTACATGACATATTGTCTGAGGTGTTAAATGTTCAATATATTTTATTATTATGTATATATTATTCATACTTATATTTAATAATTAATTATTATTTTGTTTTTAATAATAATAAAATTCTGTTTTATATAATTAATGTTTATCTATAAAGGCTTAATGTATATGAAAAGTATCTATCATTTGCTAATTATAGTCATTTGCTTTACCCAGTTAAGATTTTTTTTAACTCTGTACAGTCTTTCTATATTAATTTTCTTCACATTTATGAACAAAAGCTATCCATGCATACTACTTATGACTTTTAACATTTGTCATACTTAGAAAGGCCTGTACCACAAAAATTATAAAAATATTCTCCTATATGTAGTATATGTTATCTTTTTTCTGGAATTTTTTTCTGTTTCTGGAATGCATCTTTTTATATGATATGAGGTACACATCTCTTTTTAATTTCTTTTTTCCAATGCATCACCAATTATCTCCAAGTCATTTTTCAGTTCTTTCCCTATAGATTTGAGCTGCCACCTCTAACCATATAGTAGATGCATACTCATACATGGCTACCCATCAGGACTCTTTATTATTGGCTATTTAGATTACAGAATCCTTTTTCTTGTGTTGTGATACACTTGGCTTTGGAGGTATAAGTGTTAGCCTTGTCAAATAGAAATAGTTGTAAAGATTTTCAGATCCTTTTATCCACAATCATATGCACTTCTCTCAGTCCATTTATGGTTACATATTGGTTGGATATAGGAGAAAGTGATGAAAACCTCTTCTATTCACCTGCAAATGTAACTATTCTTTTTCCTCCACCAGAGCTGATTCTGTCTTCAATCACTAGAAATGGAATTTCAAAGAGCTACAGGTTGAGTAGTAAATATTTTCTGCCTGACTTCTACTTTGAGATTGCTGAAGTTGAAGTGCCAATATTTTGGTCACCTGATGCAAACTGCTGACTCTTTGGAAAAGTTCCTGATGCTGAGAAAGATTGAGGTCAGAAGAAGAGGGCATCAAAGGATGAGATGGCTGGATGGCATCCCCAATTCAATGGACATGAACTTGGGCAAACTCTGGAAAATGGTGAGGGGCCAGGAGGCCTGGCATACTGCAGTCCACAGGGTCGCAAGGAGTCAGGCAAGACCGGGCAACTGAACAACAACAGCCTCTACTTTAGTCACCACACTTGTCCCCTATCATTAGGGGATTTGCAATTGTAATTACTTTTTTGGTATTAGGCAAGTTGACTAATTCTTATGCCTCCAAATGAATTTTCCTTTAGTGGCCCAAACATCCCTTTATGTCCTTTTTGAGTCCTGCAAGAATCTCTTTCAACTCCACTTTCTATCCAAATCCTACAATTGTGTGGTAATTTCCACTATCTCTGTTTCACATGGTAGGAGGTTGCCTGAGAATTCACAGGATGGACCTTATGCAGTGTAGCAATGTCTTCATAGTTAACTGTAACCAAACTGATGCTTCTTTATTCCCTTTTCTTGTTGACATATAATGAATGGGTCATGTTAAATTACTAGATTATTAAATAAATATATCTAGATGAGGATGCTTTCTGAAATAGTTTGATGACTTGGTAGCATCTTAAGACTAAAATTACCAAAACTTAGGGTGCTTGTAGTAGTGTTTGAAGAACGTAGTGACTAGCTGTTTTAACATATCTCATTCGTTTGTGAAGTGATGGGCATTATTTGTTACTTTGGGCTTCATAGTCAATCAACCTGAAACACTATAATGGCTCATAAAGTTAAATCATAGGGTATTGAAAAAGCACTGGAAAGTAGAACACAGATCCAAGAAGACTGTTCATAATCTGTGATTTCTGTTTAGTTCTATATTGTCTCTTTAATTTGTTCTGAAATTTTAATGAGATTGAAAATAAGAGTTTAGATAAAAAATAAGTGTTTAAAATTATTTTAATGGCAAATAAGTAATACTTTGATATTTTTCATGAATATATTGCATGATATGATGCAAAGTAATGTTTTCTATCATTTATTTAAAATAAGATTTTATTTATTGTCATTAACAAGTTCAGTACAGAGAGATCAGATGAGCTTCTGAAATGCCACTAAATTTAGGAATATACAAGTATTTAATGTTTTGGTTTTAACTGTAAAGACTAAATATTTTTAATTGAAAGTGTAAATTTTAGGAATTAAAAACTAAATTAGAAGTGGACTGCTATTCCTCTTTGTTACTGCACTTAATTTTATCCTAGGATGGGCATAAAACAAAAAATAGATATATTTTAACATTCAAATGCATATTTTTAAAAGTTAATCTAAATAGTCTCATAGATATACTATGTCAACAAACTATGAGGTAAAGAGTTGAAATAGTGTGAACAGTAAAATTAAAAAGAAAATGAGCTACTAAATTTATTGGCATAATAGAAAAATGTCTAGAACTAAAACTCAGCAAGCTAGAGGTTTTGATAAAGGGTTTACAATAGCTCATTCTATGATGTAAAATAACCAGCTGACCACTCCAAGGCTTAGAAAAGAGAAGTTTCATTTCAAAGGTCTTGAAGTTTCCTCTCTGATATAAAATATGTGTAAGCCCATGATTTTCCCAGTGAAGTCCCAATGTGATGGTCTAACTGCTATCACTTGTCTTTTGTTAGTTTAATACTGAGTCTGTTATAAACTGCACCAATTGAATGAGAGAAACTCAGTTTTGTTTTGTTTTGTTTTGTTTTTTCTTTGCAGTGGCACATAGGGTTAATTGAAAATGCACTGATACAGAAACATAGATCAGTGTAACAGTATAGGAAGACCAGAAATAAACACACACATGTCATTTGATCAATGACAAAAGAAGCAAGAATATACAATGGAGAAAAGATAATCTCTTCAATAAATGGTGCTGGGAAAAGTGGACAATTCTATGTAAAAGAATGAAATTAGTGTATTCTTTAACACCATACACAAAACAAACTCTAAATAGGTATAATTAGCCTTTCTTACGCTTATCCATTTGACAGAGTTTGATATGACATTGACCTGGCATGTAAGCTATATATATCCTCAAATGGAGTGATTCATTGATGTTCTTCTGCATAAGTAACAAACAAGCTAAATATTTCTGAGAATCCAGTTGCTCAGGAAAAAAATGTGATGATTATTGAAATTACATCTTTTCCATAGTTAGTTATCATATAAAATATATAAAACAATATTATGAATCTTACAGCTTAAATGCCCAAAACAACTGGGGCATTCATGGAGAAAATATTTCAGTTGACCTTTTTCACTCGTCATTGAAATATAAACTCACAGTGATAGGACAAGCTCATTATCTGTTTCATATGGTCAAAATAAGTCTGCTTTATGTTTATAACTATAGCACTGGAACGATTAATATCTATATTATTATAAATAAAATTTATATCTTTATCATTTTCTGAGTCTTAAAAGTTTTTTTCAGTACAGTGTACAAAGTTTCATTTAATATGTTTGTGCGACTTTTACATTCAAGATTTAAAATTATATTTCAAAAATTACAAAAATTTATCAAAATAATTCTTCATTAAAACCAAATTGTAAATATATTATGTCTTATTATAATAGCATCAATCATTGGTAATTATAATTTTAATCCTTACTTTTAAAATAATATTAATACCATAAAGGAATTTAAACATGCATGTATTATTTTTGGAAATGACTTTTTAAAGATCACAGTGACTCACTCTAATAAGATCTTTTTTAAGTCTCATCTAGAGTAAAAAAGTACAGAACAGTGAGTGATTGAGGGTGCTTAACATAAACTTTTCTCTCATTTACTCATATAAAGACTCCCAAGAACATAACACCAGGAATTATAACAGGTTAAGTACTAGTAATGCTGTGCTTTTATAAAACCACATGTTTTTTAAGGTTTTATAGATAAATATAAGTAGATTATTTCATATAATCTATAAAAGAAAAATAATAAAATATGTAATTAAATTCAACACTATCCTGGACTTATTTTTATGGAAGTTCAAAGAAAAAAAAAAGAGTTTTTAAATTAGTGAAATATTCTAAAAAAATGGGTGAATATGAAGTTCCAGAATTAACAAATTTTTACTTGCTCTCCAGTATGACCTAAACAAAAAAAAAAAAAAGACCTTCACAGGTGGTGCGAGTGGTAAAGAATCCACCTGCCAATGCAGAAGATGCAAGAGGTGAGAGTTTGACCCCTGAGTAGGGAAGATCCACTGGATTAGGAAAGGGCACCCCACTACAGTATTCTTGCCTGACAATTTTCAAGGGCAGAGGAGCCTGATGGGCTATAATCCATGGGGCCGCAAAAAGTCAGAAGTGACTAAATTCACAAACATGACATAAGTCAAAGTGATCCAAATCAGTGTCAAATGCTATTACCTAAGATGAAGGCCGCATTGATGGAGATGAAGATAGATTTATCAGCAAGGGATGCTGGGGAAGGTGCCATGGCATTCTACCAAAGTTTTGAAACAGTCAGAACAAAGCTATGAAGCATTTTTTTCATTCTAGAATATAAAAATATTTAGATTTTTTTCTTTACTCACTAATAGAGAAAATGAAATCCCTGCAATTGTTCACTCACCAGTGCTAGAGATTGCTTAGGTTTCTGTGACAACCTTATTTAAACTACTACTCCATTTGTTGTTCTCAACCGGTACATGTACTTATTTTGCATTTATATATGAGATGTACCTACAAATAGCTGCATCTTTGTATGAATTTAGTTCTTAAACTACAGTATCAAAGTATTTTGTTTTGTTTTTTATTATTAAGGTCAGATAAATGCCAGCTTGGGGAAACAGAAAATTTTAGCATACCCATCTCAAATAGACAGATCCTTTAGTAATATTTGATCATCTATAATTATGTGAATTCTTCAAGATGTATCTTCTTTCTCTAACACTAGACACCTGATTTGAGGTCCCTCAGTATGGGGTGAAAAATGTAAAGTCTATTGATAAGAATTCATTCCAGAACATCCACAGAATCTATTTCAAACAGCTAAAACAACTCTATGCTTACAGTAGTAAAGCATCTCGAGTGGAGAGATGTTAAATTAATATGTAGTATCAGTGTCACAACTTTTTTTTCTCTATTTTAAGTAAAAATCTGATGACTTCTTTACCTTTACTACACTAGTTAGCATTTTCCTGTACTCACTACTTCCTAATCTTTAAAATTCCAGTGAAGTTTTATTTTGTTTTCCTGCAGATAGAACTGAAATTTTCTTTAACATAAGAATTTAGCAATCATTTTGTAATAAGGATGAGGTTTTTGTCCCTGTTTTGAATTTGCTAAAAGTTCATAAACTTGAGTATTAATGCTACTACTAATAATAGAGAAAAATTTATTTTTGGTTCTTCTCCATACATATTATAAATAATGCCCTAAGGTTAGTGAAATCATCTGGATCATAATCTTATTGTACACAGCTACCATTTAAGAATAATTTATTTTTATCTATTTATAATCTACTTATTTATCATTTATTTGTCAATCTATCCCACTTATCTAACCTATCAACTCCTTATTTTCGAGTTTGGAAAGTGTTAACCATGAATCATCAAAGTACATAGAT
The DNA here is from genome assembly GCF_032405125.1 of Capricornis sumatraensis. Classification (NCBI taxonomy): domain Eukaryota; kingdom Metazoa; phylum Chordata; class Mammalia; order Artiodactyla; family Bovidae; genus Capricornis; species Capricornis sumatraensis. The sequence goes on from NC_091084.1 coordinate 5,561,491, forward strand.
AGACATTTGAAATCTTTTCATTTCATCTGAGAGACAGTTTCAAGCTACCAGGAGTGAAGATACTGTAATTTCAAATGTACAGAGTTCATTTGTACAAATAAACATAAGCAAGTGACATATTCTTTACCATCCGAGCCCTGAGGGAAGTCTGTAGAAGCCTCACCAGCCACTTATCAGATCTCAAAAGGGTCTGAATACATAGAAGGTTCACTTTTATTACCTATGGGATGTTCCAGTGTTGCATCAGTAACTCTAGAAGACGTATTCTAGAGTTAATCAAAATTTAAACCAAATTTAATCACTTGGTTAAGTAGAGGCATAACAATTTTCTCCCTTGGAAAATTAATACTTTCCTCTCTTTTTAAATAACAGCTTTATTGAGATACAATTCACTTACATCTCACCCACTCAATTCAATGTATACAGTTTAATTTTTAGTATACTCAGTTTCACAGGCACCTCCTCAATTAAAAATTTTTTTGTATTTTTAAGACATGTTATTTTCATCCCAGAAAGCCCTCCCAGAAAAATTAGTATTCATTTTTCATTCTATATTGTTCATCCCTTTACAGCCTATTATTATTTGGGAATATTGTTTATTTACAGACCTACTGTACTTGATATATTTGTGCATGTTCAGTAGAAAATAGTAATGTATGCAAACATTATCAATAGTAATGACTTCAACAATTATTACCTAAGTAAAATAGACCTTGTAGTCTAGGTTCGATACAGGATAGAGGATGCTTGGGGGTGGTGCACTGGGATGACCCAGAGAGGTGATGTGGGGAGGGTGGTGGGAGGGGGGTTCAGGGTTGGGAACTCATGTACACCTGTGGTGGATTCATGTCAATGTATGCAAAACTAATACAGCATTGTAAAGTAAAAAATAAAATAAAATTAAAAAAAAAAGAGTGATAGGGTGTAAATATTACGTGGTTATATTTCTAAACATTTTCGTTTTGGGATTAGACTTCTATCAGATTTGAGTGACAATTCTGATTACAATAGGCCATATTGACTTAGATTATTTATAGGTTGCTTATATACTACCAACATTGAAGGCACTTGATAATATAAGAATATAATATGGTCTTCACACCATAGAAGAAAAATGATGTTGCAAACATGTTATTTGCTAGGAATAAAATGTATTTTGAGCTTACAATATTTAATTACCAGCAACTTAAATGCTATTATTGACATTTTATTTTGCAGATTTAGCTTTTTATTTCCTAATGTGTATGATATATGCCACTTTAAACTGATCAATTGTGTACTTTAAATTAGGAAAAACATTACCATTTTATGTAAATCTAATCTCCCATTTGAGACAAAGGAAATAATAATGGGTATTTGAAGGTACATACAAAAAGAAGGAAATATAGAGACAGAAATTCTGTGTATGCTTGATTGACCCAAGATGTGTTCCAATTTTTTCCTAGGATTAACATCATGTATCATCCATCAGTTCCCTTTGCTTTAGTTATAGACCAGTGTCATAAACTAATTAAATGTGTAATTTAGGCTGGCAGGACTGTGGCAAGTCATGCCCCTTTTTCATATTTCTTTAATGAAAGGCAGCTTTAAGGATTTCCTGGAATATTAGGCTGCATGAGAAGGTCATCAATCTGTCATCTCTGTCCATCTCTGAGCATCTCAAGGTCTTTTTAAATTAAAATCATATGACTTTGTAAACTGCGCAAGCTGTTCTAGCTATGTCAATGCTCACTGAATAACTAGCACATCCTCCTTGCTAATTTTTCAAAGTGCTTTTTATTTTTTATCATTTTTGCTCATTACCTACCAAATCATGTTCAAGCTTTTTTGTTTGGTACTCAAAGCTTACAGTAATGTGGCTTTAATCTCCTTCTCCACCTGTATCATTAGATTAGTCATCTTCCCATAACCTTTATCTTTTTTTCTTTTTTAACTTATTTTTTTTAATTGAAGGATAATTGCTTTATAGAATTTTGTTATTTTCTGTCAAAACTCAACATGAGTCAGCCATAGGTACACGTGTATCCCCTTCCTTTTGAACCTCCCTCATATCTCTCTCCCCATCCCACCTCTCTAGGTTGATACAGAGCCCCTGTTTGAGTTTCCTGAGCCATACAGCAAATTACTGTTGGCTATTTATTTTACATATGGTAACGTAAGTTTCCATGTTATTCTTTCCATACACCTCACCCTCTCCTCCCCTCTCCCCATGTCCATAAGTCTATTCTCTATTCTTCATTGCCATTTTTCTAGATTTCATATGTATGCATTAGTATAGATATTTGTCTTTTTCCTTCTGACTTACCTCACTCAGTATAATATGCTCTAGGTTCATCCACCTCATTAGAACTGACTCAAATGTGTTCCTTTTTATGGCTTAGTAATATTCCATTGTGTATATGTACCATTGCTTCTTTATCCATTTTTCTGTCAGTGGACATCTAGGTTGCTTCTATGTTCTAGCTATTGTAAATAGTGCTGCAATGAAAAATGAGATACATGTGTCTCTTTCAATTTTGGTTTCCTCAGGGAGAAGGCAATGGCACCCCACTCCAGTATTCTTGCCTGGAAAATCTCATGGATGGAGGAGCCTGATGGGCTGCAGTCCATGGGGTCGTGAAGAGTCGGACACTACTGAGTGACTTCACTTTCACTTTTCACTTTCCTGCACTGGAGAAGGAAATGGCAATCCACTTTCAGTGTTCTTGCCTGGAGAATCCCAGGGACAGGGGAGCCTGGTGGGCTGCCATCTATGGGATCGTACAGACTCGGACACGACTGAAGTGACTTAGCAGCAGCAGCAGCAGGATATATGGCTAGGAGTGGGATTGCTGGATCATATGGTGGTTTTATTCCAAGTTTTTTTTTTTTTTTTTTTTTTTTAAGGAATCTCCATACCATCTTCCACAGTGGCTGTATCAATTTATATTCCCACCAACATTGCAAAAACCTTCCTTTTCTCCATACCCTCTTCAGCATTTATTGTTTGTAGACTTTTTGATGATGGCCATTCTGACCGATATGAGGTGATATCTCATTATAGTTTTGATTTGCATTTCTCTCATAATGAGTGATCATGTGTTTGTTAACCATCTGTATGTCTTCTCTGGAAAAATGTCTGTTTAGGTCTTTTCCCCACTTTTTTTCTTTTATTTTTCTTCTGGTATTGAGTTGTATGAGCTGCTTGTATATTTTGGAAATTAATCCTTTGTCAGTTGTTTCATTTGCTATTATTTTCTCCCATTCTGAGGGGTGTTTTTTTTTGTTTTCACCTTGCTTATAGTTTTCTTTGCCTAGCAAAATCTTTTAAATTTAATCAGGTCCCACCTGTTTACTTTGGATTTTATTTCCATTACTCTAGCAGGTGGATCATAGGGGATCCTGCTTTGATTTATGGCATTGAATGTTCTGCCTATGTTTTCCTCTAAGAGTTTTATTGTTTCTGTTCTTACATTTAGGTCTTTAATCCATTTTGAGTTTATCTTTTTGTATGGTATTAGGAAGTGTTCTAATTTCATTCTTTTACATGTAGCTATCCAGTTTTCCCAGCACCATTTATTGAAGAGGCTTCCTTTGCCCCATTGTATATTCTTGCCTTCTTTGTAAAAATAAGGGACCCATAGGTGCATGGGTTTATTTCGGGGCTTTCTATCTTTTTTCTTTGGTCTATATTTCTGTTTTTGTGCCAGTACCGTACTATATGAGGACTGTAGATTTGTAGTATAATCTGAAGTTGGGAAGGTTCATTCCTCTAGCTACATTCTTCATTTTCAAGACTGCTTTGGCTACTCTGGGTCTTTTTTATTTTCTTCCATATGAATTGTGAAGTTGTTTGTTCTAGTTCTGTGAAAAATGTCATTGGTAATTTGATAGGGATGCCATTCAATCTGTGGATTGTGTTTGGTAGTACATATATTTTCACAATATTGATTTTTCCTATGCAGGAATATGGAATATTTCTCCATCTGTTTATGTTATCTTTTATTTCTTTCATTAGTGTCTTACAATTTTCTGTGTACAGTTCTTTTGTCTCTTTAGGTAAATTTAGTCCTAGATATTTAAGTGCTTTTGTTGCAATGATAAGGATTCCTTAATTTCTCTTTCTAATTTTTCATTGTTAGTATATAGAAATGCAAGTGATTTCTGTGTATTGATTTTGTATCCTGTGACTTTGCTAAATTCACTAATTAGCTCTAGTAATTTTCTGATAGTATTTTTAGCATTTTCTATGTACAGTATCATGTAATCTGCAAACAGTGAGAGCTTTGCTTCTTTTTTTTTTTCTGATCTGGATTCCTTTTATTTCTTTTTCTTGTCTGATTGCTGTAGCTAGGACTTCCAAAACTACTGAATAACAGTGGTGAAAGTCTTTGTCTTGTTCCTGATCTTAGGGGGAATGCTTTAAGTTTTTAACCATTGTGAATAATGTTTGCTGTAGGCTTATCATTTATGGCCTTTACTATGTTGAGGTAGGTTCCTTCTATGACCATTTTTGAAGAGTTTAAATCATAAATGGGTGCTGAACTTTGTCAAAGGCTTTTACTGCATATAATGAGATTATCATATTGTTTTTATCTTTCAATTTTTTAATATGGTATATCACATTGATTGATTTGTGTGTATTGAAAAATCCTTGCATTTCTGGAATAAACCCAACTTGATCATGGTGTATGAGCTTTTGGATGTGTTGCTGAATTCTGTTTCCTAAAATTCTGTTGAGGATTTTTGCATCTATATTCAGCAATTTTGGCCTATAGTTTTCTTTTCCTGTGTTGTCTTTGTCTAGTTTTGGTATCCGGGTGATGGTGGCCTGGTAGAATGAGTTTGGAACTGTTCCTTTTGCAATTTTTTAAAGAGTTTAGAAGATTAGGTACTAGCTGTTCTCTAAATGTTTGATAGAATTCTCTTGTGAAGCCATTTTGTCCTGGGTTTTTTTTTTTTTTTGGAGTTTTTTTTTTTTTTTTTTTTAATCACAGCCTCAATTTCAGTGCTTGTAACTGGGTTGTTCATAATTTATATTTCTTCCTGCTTCAGTCTTGGAAGATTGAACTTTTCTAAGAATCTATCCATTTCTTCTACAATATCCATTTTATTGTTATATAGTTGTTCATAATAGTCCTTTCATTTCTTTTTCATTTATTTCTGCTTGTATCTTTATGAGTTATTTCCTTCTAGTAAACTTTTGTTGTTGTTGTTGTTCTTCTTCTTCTTTTTCCAGTTCCTTTCAGTGTAAAATGAGATTGTCTATTTGACATTTTTCTTGCTGCTTGAGGTAGGATTGTATTGCTATATACATCCCTCTTAGAGCTGATTTTGATGCATCCCATAGGTTTTGAGTAGTGTTTTCATTGTCATTTGTTTCTAGAAATTTTTTTGATTTTCCTTTTGATTTCTTCAGTAACCTGTTGGTTATTTAGAAGCATAATGTTTAATCTCCACGTGTTTGTGTGTGTGTGTGTGTTTAAGTTTTTTGTTTGTTTGTTTGTTTATTTATTTCTCTTTTAATTGATATCTAGTATCATAGTGAGTTTGAGTGAACTCTGGGAGTTGGTGATGGACATGGAGGCCTGGCAAGCTGCAGTTCATGGGGTTGCAAAGAGTTGCACACGACTGAGCAACTGAACTGAATTGAACTGCGTTAGAAAAGATGCTTGGTACAATTTCAATTTTCTTAAATTTACTGAAGGTTAACTTGTGACCCAGGATGTGGTCTATCCTGGAGAATGCCCCATGTGCACTTGAGAAGGTGTATTTTTCTGCATTTGGATGGAATGTCCTGAAGATATCAATGAGAACTATCTCATCTAATATATCATTTAGGACATGTGTTTCCTTATTAATTTTCTGTTTTGATGATTTGTTCATTGGTGTGAGTGGAGTGTTAAATTATCCTACTATTATTGAGTTACTTTCAATTTCTCCTTTTATGTCTATTAGTGCTTGTCTTATGTATTGAAGTGCTCCTATGTTGGGTGCATAGATATTTAGAATTATTATGTCTTCCTCTTGGATTAATGTCTTGATCATTACATAGTGTCCTTCCTTATCTCTGTAATCTTCTTTATTTTAAGGTCTATATTTTCTGGTATAAGAATTGCTACTCCAGCTTTCTTTTGCCTCCCATTTGCAGGGAATATATTTTTCCATCCTCTCACTTTTAGTCTATATGCATCTTTAGGTCTGAAGTGAGTTTCTTGTAGACAGCATATTTATGGATCTTGTTTTTGTACCCGCTTAGCCAGTCTGTGTCTCTTGATTTAAGCATTTAATCTGTTTACATTTTGTATTACTCAGTCATCAAAAAGAATACATTTGAATCAGTTCTAATGAGGTGGATGAAACTGGAGCCTATTATGTAGAGTGAAGTAAGACAGAAAGAAAAACATCAATACAGTATACTAATGCATATATATGGAATTTAGAAAGATGGTAATGATAACCCTGTGTGTGAGACAGCAAAAGAGACACAGATGTATAGAACAATCTATTGGACTCTGTGGGAGAGGGCGAGGGTGTGATGATTTGGGAGAATGGCATTGAAACATGTATATTAACATATGCGAAATGAATTGCCAGTCCATGTTCAATGCATGATACTGGATGCTTGGGGCTGGTGCACTGAGACGACCCAGGGGGATGGTGTGGGGTAGGAGGAGGGAGAGGTGTTCAGGATGGAGAACATGTGTATACCTGTGGAGGATTCATGTTGATGTATGACAAAACCAATACAATATTGCAAAGTAATTAATCTCCAATTAAAATAAATTTATCTTAAAAATACAATAATATATATAAAGTTAAAAAAATAAAATAACTATTGTATATATGCATCTGTTCCCATTTTCTTAATTGTTTTGGGTTGATTTTGTAGATCTTTTTCTTCTCTTGTATTTCCTGACTATAAAAGTCTCTTTAACATTTGTTGGAAAGCTGATTTGGTGGTACTGAATTCTCTTAACTCTTGCTTTTCTGAAAAGCTTTTGGTTTCTCCATTAATTCCCCATCAAGAATGAGATACTTGCCAGGTGCAGTAATCTTGCCTGTAGATTTTTCCCTTTCAGTGCTTTCAAAATATCCTGTCATTCCCTTCTCTCTTGCAAAATTTTCACTGAAAGATCAGTTGTTAAAAATATGGGGTTTCCCTTGTATGTTACTTGATCCTTTTTCCTTGCTGCTTTTAACATTCTTTCTTTGTGTTTAATATTTCTTAGTTTGTTTACTATGTTTCTTGGATTTATCCTTGGGTTTATCCTGTATGGGACTATGCGTGCCTCTTGGACTTGATTGACTATTTCTTTTCTTCAGCTATAATCACATCAAAAATTTTTTTCATACTCTTTCTTTTTCTCTTCTGCTTCTGGGACCCCTATAATTCAAATGCTGGTGTGTTTTATATGTCCCGGAGGTCTCTGGTACTATTCTCAGTTCTTTTCATCCCTTTTATTTTATTCTGCTCTTCAGATGTTATTTCCACCATTTTATCTTCCAGCTTTCTGATTTGTCCTTTTGTTTCAGATATTCTGCTATTGATTCCTTCTAGAGTATTTTTAATTTCAGTTATTGTGTTGTTGGTCTCTGTATGTTTATTCTTTAATTATTCTATGTCTTTGTTAATTGATTCTTGCATTCTCCATTTGCTTTCAAGGTCTTTTGTCATCTTTCCTATTATTATTCTGAATTCTTTTTCAGGTGGTTTACCTTTTTCCTCTTCATTTATTTGGACTTCTGTGTTTCTAGTTTGTTCCTTCATTTGTGCAGCATTTCTCTGCCTCTTCATTATTTGTTTCTTTAATTTTATTGTGTTTGAAGTCTCCTTTTCCCAGGCTTCAAGGCTGAATTCTTTCTTTCTTTTGTTTTCTGCCCTCTTATAGTTGGTCCAGTGGTTGGTGTAAGCTTCATATAGGGTGAGATTTGTCCTGGGTTTTGTTTCTGTTTTTTCTCTGATGGGCAAGGCTGAGTGAGTTGGTAATACTGTCTGCTGATGATTGGGTTTCCAATTTTTTTGGTGTTGTTTTTCCTTAGATGAGGTGTCTTACACAAGGTACTACTGGTGGTTGCCTGATGCTGGGTTTTGTATCCAACTGGTTTCCTTTGTGTAAGTTCTCATTATTTGATACTCCCTCAGATTAGTTCTCTGGTAGTCTAGAGTCTTGGTGTCATTGCTACCACTCCAAAACCTCAGGGCTTGATCTCCATTATATATGCAGGAATGCTGAAAAGTGTCAAGAAGCAACTTCAGAAAAATGGCACTTGCATGGACAGGAGCTCCCTGGTGAGATGTAAAAATCACAGGCCAGCTGTAAACTCAAGTTTGCTTTCCAAGTTAGCTATCAATTTCCACTCTTCCTATCAGCACTGTGCTGTGGATTTTGTCCATGTTCACTGGGAAGATAGTCACCAGCCTCAGAGATTTCTTGCTGAACCATTGCACCAACCTCTTTGCAGCATTCTCTATCTGCCACGCTTCCCAGCACTCCACCAAGCTGATCTTCTGACTCCAGTTTTCAGTGTCCTCCAAGGTACTTTGGACCAATGCAATCCTAAGCCTACCACGTGATGTTTATGTTCTTTCACAGAACATTGTTCATATTCTCTACAACTGTGCTCCATACTCGTGTGCTATTTTTCTCCTAGCAGTAATTCATCTCTACTGTCTCACCATAGAAATTGAAATGCATATGCCTTTTTGTCTAAACAGTCTTGTAATCTTCACTAAGAACAATGGGTCAGTTTTGCTTTTCTCTCTCCCTATATAAGCAAAGTCAGAGAAGGCAATGGCAACCCACTCCACTACTCTTCCCTGAAGAATCCCAGGGACAAGGGAGCCTGGTAGGCTGCCTTCTATGGGGTTGCACACAGTCAGACAATACTGAAGTGACATAGCAGCAGCAGCAGTATAAACAAAGTAAATTTGTTGCTTGTGAGAAAGCAATGATTATTTTAACTAAGACATAAATGTATCACTCAATAGTAGGCCCATGGCTTCTATATGGTGTAATATGCAATATTCTTGCTAAAATACATCTATTCATGATACAGTCTGCTTAAGAGAAAGAGACACAATTAAATATTTGAATACAATAGCATTGTCCCTCAACACAGGAGCAAGCAACAAAGGTTTTTGTTTATGAATTCCAAAATATTATCCAAGCATATAGTGATTAATTTGTTGTACAATATTGTAAAGTTTATGTCAGTAGTCACACTGTTACCCAGAGTAATATATTTGATAGCAAATTCTCTATTAAATAAAGACATAAAAATGATTAAGAACTTAGTATTAAACTAGCTCTATTTAAATGGTTCATACAAACCCCATAACATCCTCTCTTTAGTAGCTTCCTCTCCAGGAATAGCACAGTGGAGGGAAAGGAGAATCATAGACATGTATGTTGCTAACCAAAAGGAATAGGAGATGAGGGGATACTACAGTTAAAAATGAATAATTCTCCTTTCAGAATCATTCCAGAGAAATCATCACACCTTTAACATGGAAAATTCCCTACACCAGTACACACACACACACACACACACACACACACACACACACACACACACACACACCATTCCATTTTTTCCTTGAAAAGCAAGGAACAGAGAGACAAGCAAAGATGGTAGGGCAGAAAGACCCTAAGATCACCTCCCTTCAAGGGCACACCAAAATTACAACTATTTACAGAACAACTGTCAATGAATAAGAGCAAAACATATCAGAAAAACTCTTTTGTAACTAAGATATAAAGAAGGAACCACATGAGATGGGAAGGAAGGGCAGAGTCTCAATACAGTTAGGTCACACACTCCTGGGTAGCTGGTGCATGAGCAGAAGAATAACTGTAATTGCAGAGGTTCACTCAAAGTCAAAAGGTGAATGTTTTCCTTGTTGGGCTCCTCAGTTTAGGTGTTATATACCTGGAAGAAGAGTTTTCAGAGCATTTATCTTTGAAAGCCAGTGAGCCTTCAGTTCAGTTCAGTCACTCAGTCGTGTCCGACTCTTTGCAACCCCATGAATCGCAGCATGCCAGGCCTCCCTGTCCATCACCAACTCCAGGAGTTCACTCAGACTCACGTCCATTGAGTCAGTGGTGCCATCCAGCCATCTCATCCCCTGTCATCCCCTTCTCCTCCTGCCCCCAATCCCTCCCAGCATCAGAGTCTTTTCCAATGAGTCAACTGTCCGCATGAGGTGGCCAAAGTACAGGAGTTTCAGCTTTAGCATTATTCCTTCCAAAGAAATCCTAGGGCTGATCTCTTTCAGAATGGACTGGTTGGGTCTCCTTGCAGTCCAAGGGACTCTCAAGAGTCTTCTCCAACACCACAGCTCAAAGGCATCAATTCTTCAGCGCTCAGCCTTCTTCACAGTCCAACTCTCACATCCATACATGACCACAGGAAAAACCATAGCCTTGACTAGACCGACCTTAGTCAGCAAAGTAATGTCTCTGCTTTTTTTTTTTTTTCAGTTTTTTTTTTTAATTTAATTTTAAAATCTTTAATTCTTACATGTGTTCCCAAACATGAACCCCCCTCCCACCTCCCTCCCCATTTTGAATATGCTATCTAGGTTGGTCATAATTTTTCTTCCAAGGAGTAAGCGTCTTTTAATTTCATGGCTGCAATCACCATCTGCAGTGATTTTGGAGCCCCCAAAAAAGAAAGTCTGACACTGTTTCCACTGTTTCCCCATCTATTTCCCAAGAAGTGATGGGACCAGATGTCATGATCTTCATTTTCTGAATGTTGAGCTTTAAGCCAACTTTTTCACTCTCCACTTTCACTTTCCTCATGAGGCTTTTTAGTTCCTATTCAGTTTCTGCCATAAGGGTGGTGTCATCTGCATGTCTGAGGTTATTGATATTTCTCCCAGCAATCTTGGTTCCAGCTTGTTCTTCTTCCAGCCCAGCGTTTCTCATGATGTACTCTGCATATAAGTTAAATAAGCAGGGTGACAATATACAGCCTTGATGTACTCCTTTCCCTATTTGGAACCAGTCTGTTGTTCCATGTCCAGTTCTAACTGTTGCTTCCTGGCCTGTATATAGGTTTCTAAAGAGGCATGTAAGGTGAGCTGGTATTCCCATTTCTTTCAGAATTTTCCACAGTTTATTGTGATCTACACAGTCAAAGGTTTTGGCATAGTCAATAAAGCAGAAATAGATGTTTTTCTGGAACTCTCTTGCTTTTTCCATCATCCAGCAGATGTTGGCAATTTGATCTCTGATTCCTGTGCCTTTCGTAAAACCAGCTTGAACATCAGGAAGTTCACGGTTCATATATTGCTGAAGCCTGGCTTGGAGAATTTTGAGGAGTACTTTACTAGCATGTGAGATGAGTGCAATTGTGTGGTAGTTTGAGCCTTCTTTGGCATTGCCTTTCTTTGGGATTGGGGTGAAAACTGACCTTTTCCAGTCCTGTGGCCACTGTTGAGTTTTCCAAATTTGTTGGCATATTGAGTGCAGCACTTTCACAGCATCATCTTTCAGGATTTGAAGCAGCTCAACTGGAATTCCATCATCTCCACTAGCTTTGTTCATAGTGATGCTTTCTAAGGCCCACTTGACTTCACATTCCAGGATATCTGGCTCTAGGTGAGTGATCACACCATCGTGATTATCTGGGTCATGAAGATCTTTTCTGTACAGCTCTTCTGTGTATTCTTGCCATCTCTTCTTAATATCTTCTGCTTCTGTTAGGTCCATAACATTTCTGTCCTTTATCAAGCCCATCTTTGCATGAAATATCCCCTTGGTATCTCTAATTTTCTTGAAGAAATCTTTAGTCTTTCCCATCTGTTGTTTTCTTCTTTTTCTTTGCATTGATCACTGAGGAAGGCTTTCTTATCTCTTCTTGCTATTCTTTGGAACTCTGCATTCAGATGCTTATATCTTTGCTTTTCTCCTTTGCTTTTTGCTTCTATTCTTTTCACAGCTATTTGCAAGGCCTCCCCAGACAGCCATTTTGATTTTTTGCATTTCTTTCCCATGTGGATGGTCTTGATCTCTGTCTCCTGTACAATGTCCTGAACTTCCGTCCATAGTTCATCAGGCACTCTATCAGATCTAGACCCTTAAATCTATTTCTCACTTCCACTGTATAATCATAAGGGATTTGAATTAGGTCATACCTGAATGATCTAGTGGTTTTCCCTACTTTCTTCCATTTCAGTCTGAATTTGGCAATAAGGAGTTCATGATCTGAGCCAATCAGCTCCTGGTCTTGTTTTTGTTGACTGTATTGAGCTTCTCCATCTTTGGCTGCAAAGAATATAATCAATCTGATTTCAGTGTTGACCATCTGGTGATGTCCATGTTCAGAGTCTTCTCTTGTTTTGTGGGAAGAGGGTGTTTGCTATGACCAGTGAGCCTTACTTTCAAGAATTCCAGAGCACTGGAGAAAATCTATTCAAGGATGCTCACAAAATTTCATATGCTCAGAGGCAGGAGTTTGAAAAAATCTGGATCAGACCTAGTATTAGAGAGTCTCTCACAGAGATAAGAAGTAACAATTCAACCTGAGCATGAAGACAGTAGTGGAAACCATTTTAGGGGGGACTCAATCTACGATGTAGAAATTGATTCTGTCAAGCACCATTTTAAATTCCGTTCTATAGCTTAGCCTTAGGACCCTGATAACCTTGGACTAAAGGCCTATAGGTGTGAGTTCGGGGATGGCACAAGTATCTAACTAGGCAGAGATACAATACCATCTTCTCAAAGACAAGCAACTTTAAGAGCCCATGAGCTGACAGCCACCATTGCATACCACTCTTCCCATCAGAGGGCCCAAGACCCAAGCCTACACACGAGTGTCTGGGCACTAACCTGAGAATCCCAAGGTTCTGTTGCCAGAGCTCCTGTGACCCAGCTTCATCCACCAGTTAGCCTGCACTAACCTCAGGAAAGGCCTCACTCAGTAGGGGGCAGACACCAGCTGCAAAATAACAGCACCTTTGCTCCATACAGACTCTACCCACCCACTATTTGGCCAGATGCTGCCCTGATAACAGTTAGGTTTTGATTCCACTCACTAATAGGCCAGCATAAGCTCTGTCACTCCACAACCAACTGTGTCAGGAACCAACTCCACCCTACAGTGATACAACAACAGCTCTGAGATTTCTGGGCCCTGGAACCAGAACCTAAGAACTGACTCTGCCCACAGGTGGGCTAAAACCTATTTTCCTCAGCCAGCGGGTGGGCCAGTGTCTCTTGGACACTGGTTCTGCCCATCAGTGAGCCATCACTAGACTCAGAGGCCACTTCAGTTCCCAATTCAGCTGCTTAATGACCCACACTCACCAATCAGCAGCCAGGAGACTCTGTACAAGGCAGAGACTGACGACAAACCAGGCCAGGGACCAACCAAGCCTATCAGACTGCCTACAACACTCAGCCCACGACAATAAAGTGAACCACACAGCCCACATCGGGCAACCCTAGAACACATAGCTCTGGTGAGGAGATGGCAGATTGTGGCTGGGACACATAGGATGTCCACTACAAAAGACCACTTGTCCAAAAAATGGGAAAAGTAGCCTATTTGTCAGATAAATAGAAACAAAACTTATGCAAAAAATGAGGGGGCTGAGAAACATATTCCAAATGAAGGAACAGAATAAAACCCCAGAAGAAGAAGCAAGTGAAGTGGAGATAGGCAATCTCTAGAGAAATAGTTAAGGGTAGTGATCATAAAGATTACCAAAGAATGGGAGAAGAATGTATGCACAGAACAAAAACTTAGAAGCTTTCAAACAAAGAGTTAAAAAATTTAAAGAACAGTTAATCAGAGATTGAAAATAAAATAACTGAAATAAAAAAAATACACTAGAAGGACTCAACAGTACACTGAATAGTACAGAGGAAGGGGTCAATAAGCTGGAAGACAAAGTAGTGGAATTAACTGACTCTCGACAGGAAAAAAAAGAGAGAGGGAGAGGATGAAAAGAACTGAGGACAGTTTAAGAGACCACTGGTACAACATTAAGGAGATTAATATTTATATTATAGGATCCTTGAAGGAAAAGAGTGCGAGAAAAAGCCTGATAACATATTTGAAGACATAAGAGCTGAAAACTTCCCTAACTTGGGAAAGGAGACAAATATCATATCCAAGTCCAGAAAGCACAGAGATACTCCTACAGGATTAATCCAAAAAGGAGCACACAAAGACACATTGCATTTTAAAAATAAAATATTAAAGAGGGAATACTAAAAGCGACTAGGAAACGCAACAAATGAAAGAGAAGGGAACTTCTATAAGGCTATCAGTGAATTTTCAGGAAAAACTCTGCAGACCAGAAGGGAGTGGCATGACACAAAGTGATAAAAGGAAAAAACTTCCAACCAAAATATATCTTGCAAAACTCTCATTCAGATTTGATGGAGAAATCAAAACCTTTACAAATAAGCAAAACTGAAAGAGTTCAGCACCATCAAATCAGGTTTATAAGAAATATTAAAGAGATTTCTTCTAAGCAGAAAAGAAAAGGCCACAACTAGAAACACAAAAATTATAAAAGAAAAAATCATCAGTAAAGTCAAATATGCAGTAAAGGAAAATGTCATCCACACACTATCAAAGCTAGTAGGAAGTTTGAAATATAAAACTTCTAAAATTAGCTATATTCAAAATAAGCAATGACAGGTTAAAAAAATCAGATGTAAAATATGACATCAAAATGTAATTGGTGGGATTTTAAAGATGTCAGAGGAGTAAGATATGAAGATCACCTTCTTACCCAAAAATACATCAAAAAATATATCTGCAGGTGGAACACTCCTACAGGAAACCTTCTGAACATTGAAAAAAGACTCCAAGCTTTGAAAAAGACAAGCTAATCCCCAAGGAATGAGATACAGAAAAAGACATTTAAAAAAAAGAGAGAGAGAGAGAGAAAGAAAGGAAATGGGATAGGGACCTGCACCTCAGGGAGGCAGCAGTGAAGAAGGAAAAGTTTCTGCATACTCAGAAACCCCCACATGGATGAGGAGATAGCTTTGGAACCTCAGAGAGGAGCCCTAGCAACAAACAGGTGCTCAGAAGGCAAAACAGAACTCACCACAGAGGTCAGTGCCAACCAGAACTTCGCAGACTGAAAGGCCGATTTGCACTCATGCTGTGGTGAACAGTGGCTGGGTGCTGAGGCTCAGGCTAAAGCTTGGTGTCAGACCCCAAGACTGGGGTTGACTACCCTGAAGATACTCTGAGGGGGCTAGTATGGCACAACTGAGGGGGTCCAGGAAAAAGCCTGCGCCTTCCAACTAGAAAAAGAGATCATTGCCACTAAGACACTTAAAATCCACATACTCACAGGACCCTGCCTTCCCAAGGGCTGTAGGTGGGATGTGCTGCAGCTATGGACTGCAACCCATAGAGAAATATACTGGCTGGGTGCTGCCAAGGCCGTCATGAGTACCAGAGGTGGGACTAGTGGCAACTGCAGCTTTCAATTCCAGAGGAGGGAATGCTGGCCTATTGGCCGCCACAAAAGCCTCTGCAAGTGTCAAAGGTGGGGGACAATACCCTGCTGCGATCTTGACCCCAAGATTTGCAGCTCCCAAAAAGCTGTGAGTAGGCACAGATCACTGCCCACACCTTCTTGAGAGCCTGTGCGGCTTGGCTTAGAGGAGGGATCCACTAAATGGGGCCAACTCCCCTTGAGGGAGCACACGACCTTACTCAGACTATAGTAAGTTCCTATAGGCTTCAGCTGCAGCAGGTGCTCCCATGCACCCCAGTTGGGCCTGCCATGCCTCTACTTCTTCCCAGCCCAACTGAGCAAGTGAGCTCTATTAGGCTGCTACTTTCACCTGCTCTTGTCTGGACAAGGAACAGAACCAGAGGACACCCTATAAGCAGAGGTGGAGTCAAAGCCAAAGTAAAAGACCAGGGGCTGTGTGATCAAATAAGAGGAAGCAAAAGTCTTTCTGTAGGTGCAATGGATTAAATCCCAAAAATTAGCTTTAGATTGTGGATTCTGAGGGCAACTCTGGACTTTGTAAGCTAATATAAGCTGGAGTAAGGCCATATCTGAGTCTGAGCTGACTACACCCCACCCACAACAGGTCCAGAGACCTTCCTAGAAATACTGGTGCACTTTCAGAGTAGACAGATCGGCTGGAGTTCACTGTGTGGTGAGGACAATGGAGGACACAGCGGGACATTCTTCTTACTACCACTCTTTCTATATTTGTTTTTGTCTCTTTTTTTGTTCATTTTATTATTTCACTATTTTTATTTTTTTCTTATTTTTTTCTTTTTAAAATGAATATATTTATAAATAAATTTATTTTATTTTTTTTCTATTTCTAGAGTATTTTTTCAATATATTGCATTCTCTTCCATGTTTTCTTTTTTCTTTTGCCTTTTGTAGTCTAGTTTTTAGTTTTTCACTATGGATAAGTTTATTGGCTTGAATGCCCTCTTCTTTTCTGGTTCCTGTTTTTATTTTATCCTTTTTTTTTTTTTTTTTTTCCTCTTTGTGAGTGTGTGAGTTTCTTTGAGTGTTCTTGTATATTGAGTGTTTTTTTTTTCACTATTTGTTTTGGGATTTTGTCTGTATGTTCTTTTTTTGTTTATATGTTTATTTGATTCCTTTTTTTCTTTCATTTTTCCTTTGTATCCCTCTTATTTCTTTTCCTTTTTTGTTCTTTCTTTTCTTTTTTTTTCTATCTCTTTATTTCTCTATCTCTCCTGTGATGTATGGTTTATGGAGTCTTGGTGTTATAGTAAAGTGTCAGGCCTGTACCTCCAAGTGGAGACCCAATCTCAGGACGTTGGAGCAACAGAGAACTTTCAACCCCATGGAACATTAATGGGTGATAGTTCTCCCAAATGTCTATATCTCAACACTAAGATGAGGGCCCACCCAAAGTCCAGCAAGCTTCTTCATTGCCAGATGCTTCCTGCCAAACCATTAGCAAAATAGGAACTCAAATCTGCAATTTAGCCGACAGTCTTCCCAAAGACATAACAAGCCCACAGACATTCCAAAACACACCACTGAGTGATCACTGCTCTTTAGAAAGACAAGATCCAGCTCAGCCCACCAAAACATTGGCACCACTCAACCCAACCAGGAAACTCTTACAAGGCACTGGCCCAACTCCACCCACTGGGGGCAGACTCCACCAATAAGAGAAACTACAACCTTGCAGCCTGCAGAAAAGAGACTCCAAACACAGTAAATTAAATAAAATTAAAAGACAGAAATATGCAGCAAATGAAGGATCATTGTAAAAATCACAAGATCAAGCAAATGAAGAGAAAGAGACAGTCTACTTCAAAAAAGAATGCAGAGTAATGATAGTGAAGATGATGAAATTATTGGAAATAAAATAGAGAAACGGGTAAATAAAATGGAGGCAAGGATCAAGACAATTCAAGAAATGTTTAACAAAGACTCAGAAGAAATAGACTAGACAACCAACAATGAACAACACAATGACTGAGATAAAAAAAAAAAAATACACTGGAAAGAATCAATGGCATAAATAAGGCAGTAGAATGGATAAATGAGCTGGAAGATAGAAAGGTGGAAATAATTGAGGCAAAACAGAATGAAGAACAAGAATGAAAAGAAATGAGGATAGTCTTAGAGACCTCTGGGACAACATTAAGCACACCAACATTCTAATCATAGGGGTCACAGAAGAAGAAAAGAAAAGAAAATGTATGAGAAAATATTTGAGGAGACTATAGTTGAAAAATTCCCTAACATGAGATAGAAAATAGCCACCCAAGTCCAGGAAGCCCAGAGAGTCCCATACAAGATAAACCAAAGAAAAACACGCCAAGACACATTTAATCAAACTAACAAAAACTAAACACAGAAAAAATTATTAAAAGTAGCAAGGGACATATAAGGGGATGTAACATATAAGTGAATTCACATATAAGTAACATATAAGGGAATTCACATATGGCTAACAGCTTATCTTTCAACAGAAATTCCAAAGGCCAGAAGGGAGTGACAGAATATGCTTAAAGTAACAATAACAACAACAAAACCTATAAAGATTAATCTACATGGGAAGGAGATTATATGGAGAAATCAAAAGCTTTACATGTAAGCAAAATTTAAGAGTATTTGGCACCACCAAGCCAATTTTACAACAAATGCTACAAGAACTTCTCTAGATAGGAAGCACAAAAGAAAGAAAAGATCTACAAAAACAAACCCCAAACAGTAAAGTAAATGGTAATAGGATCATACATATTAATAACTACCTTAAATGTAAATGGCTTCAGTGCTCCAGCCAATAGGCACAGCGGGGCTTAGTGGAAACAAAAAAAATTCCCCTATTTAAGTGTTTGTCTATAAGACATCTACTTCAGGCCTAGGGACCTATACAAACTGAAAATAACGGGCTAGGAAAATATGTTCCATGCAAATAGAAATCAAAAGTAAATGGGAGTAGCAATACTGATATCAGATTAAAAAAAAAAAAAAGACTTTAAAAATCATTACAAGAGACACGGAAGGGTCAATCCAAAAAGATATAATAATTATAAGCTTTTCTGAACCAAATTTAGGAGCACCTGTATACATAAAGCAAATGCTATTAAAGGGAAATCAATAGTAACACGATAATAGTGGGAACATTAACACCCTGTTCACAACAATGGACAGATTATCCAGAAAGAAAATTAATAAAGAAGCACAAGCCTTAAATGACACATTGGATCAGATGTACCTAATTCATATCTATAGGACATTGCATCCAAAAGCTATAGAATTCACCTTTTTTTTTTTTTTTTTCTACAGTACACATGGAACATTCTCCAGGATAGATCACTTCTTGAGTCATGAATCTAACCTCAATAAAAAAAAAAAAAAAAAAAAGACAGGCAATTGAAACTGTATCATCTTTTTTTCTGACCACATAATTAGATATCAACTGTGGGGGTGGGGGGAAAGGAGGCTAAATACTACTTTTCTGAATAACCAGGAAATCACTGCAGAAATCAAATAGGACGTTAAAAAAAAATGCTTAAAAACAAGTGACAATGAAAACATGACAACTCAGAAACCATGGGATGTATAAAAAGCAATGCTAATAGGGCAGTTTATATCAATACAAGCCTACCTTAAAAAACAAGGAAAACATCAAGTAAAGAACATAACCTTACACCTGAAGCAACTAGAAAAAGAACAACAATAACAACAAAAAACCAGTTAGAAGGAAAGAAATCAGAAAGATTAGGGCAGAAATAAATGAAAAATAAATGAAAGGGATGATAGTAAAGATCTTTATAACTAAAAGCTCATTCTTCGAGATGATAACCAAAATTGGCAAACCGTTACCCAGACTCATCAACAAAAGTGAGAAACCTCTAATCAATAAAATTATAAATGAAAAAAAGAGTAATTAAACAGACAATGCAGAAATATAAGGAGGACAAGACACTAGTACTAGCAACTATTTGGCAATAAAAATAAACTGGGAGAAATGGACAAACTCTTAGAAAAGTGCAACCTTCTAAGACTGAACCAGGATGAAATAGAAAATATGAATAGAACAATCAAAAGCACTGAAATCAAAACTGCATTAAAAAATCGGCATAAAATAAAAGCCTAGGACCAGTGTTACTGGTAAATTCTGCCAAAAGTTAAGAGAATAGTCAACACCCATCCTGCTGAAGCTCTTCCACAAAATCGCAGAGCAAGGAAAACTTCCCAACTAATTCTATGAGGCCACAGTCACCCTGACACCAAAACCAGACAAAGATGTCACACACAAAAAGAAATTTCAGTCCAATATCTCTGATGAATAAAAATGCAAAAATCCTTAAGAAAATTTTAGCAAACAAAATCTCACAACAGATGAAAAGAACTGTATAATATCATTAAGTGGCTTTATCCAGGAATGCAAAATTTACTCAATATACACAAATCAATTGATATTATACACATATTAACAAATTGAAAGATAAAAACCACATAATCATCCAATAGATGCAGAGAAAACTTTAGATAAGATTCAACACTAATTTATGATGAAAATTCTCCAGACAGTAGGCATGGGAAGAATCTCAGTTCAGTTCAGTCACTCAGTCGTGTCCAGCCCTTTGTGACCCCATGGACTATAGCACGCCAAGTTTCCCTGTTCAACGCCAAATCCCTGAGCTTCCTCAAACGAATGTCCATCAAGTTGGTAATGCCATCCAACCATCTTGTCTTCTTGTCCCCTTCTCCTCCCGCCTTAAATCTTTCCCAGCATCAAGATGTTTTTTAATGAGTCAGTTTTTTCACAGCAGGTGGCCAAAGTATTGGAGCTTCAGTGTCAGCATCAGTCCTTCCAAAAAATATTCAGGACTGATTTCCTTTAGGATCGACTGGTTTCATCTCCTTGCTGTCCAAGGGACTCAAGAGTCTTTTCCAACACCATAGTTTAAAAGCATCGTATCAGCAGACAAATGGATAAGAAAGCTGTGGTACATATACACAACAGAGCATTACTCAGCCATTAAAAAGAATATATTTGAATCCATTCTAATGAGATGGATGAAACTGGAGCCAATTATACAGAGTGAAGTAAGCCAGAAAGAAAAACACCAATACAGTATACTAACACATATATATATAAAACTTAGAAAGATGGTAATGATAACCCTGTATGGAAGACAGCAAAAGAGACACAGATGTATAGAACAGAATTTTGGACTCTGTGGGAGAGAGATGATTTGGGAGAATGGCATTGAAACGTGTATACTATCATGTAAGAAATGAATCGCCAGTCTAGTTTCAATACAGGATACAGGATGCTTGGGGTTGGTGCACTGGGATGACTCAGAGAGATGATATGGGGAGAGAGGTGGGAGGGGGGTTCAGGATTGGGAACTCATGCACACCCATGGCGGATCCATGTCAATGTATGGCAAAACCAATACAGTATTGGAAAGTAAAATAAGAATAAATAAATAAATAAAATTAAAAAGAAAATTTAATAAATAAAAGCATCATTCAAAACATCAGTTCTTCAGTGCTCAGCTTACTTTATAATCCAGCTCTCACATGCATACATGACTATTAGAAAAAAACATAGTTTTGAGTATATGTACCTCTGTCAGCAAGTAATGTCTCTGCTTTTTAATATGCTGTCTTGGTTGGTCATAACTTTCCTTTCAAGGAGCAAGTTTAATGTTGAGTTTTAAGCCAGCTTTTTCATACTCTTCCTTCAATTTTATCAAGGGGCTCTTTAGTTCCTCTTCACTTTCTCCCATAAGGGTGGTGTCTTCTGCATATCTGAGGTTGTTGATATTTCTCCCCAGTTTTGATTCCAGCTTGAGCTTCATCCAGCTTAGCATTCCCCATGATGTACTATGCATATGAGTTATTTAACTATGATGTACTATGCATATGAGTTATTTAACTATGCATATGTTTATTTAAACAGGGTGACAATATACAAATGATGTACTCTTTTCCCCATTTAGAAACAATGCACTATTTCATGTTTGGTTCTAACTGTTGCTTCTAGACCTGCATACAGGTTTCTTAGAAGGCAGGTAAGGTAGTCTGGTATTACCATCTCTTTCAGAGTTTCCCATAGGTTTTTTGTGATCCACACTGTCAATGAAGTCAAAATATTCAAATGACTATTTAGCATAATCAGTACAACAAAAGTAGACATTTTTCTGGAATTATCTCGCTTTTTCTATGATCCAACAGATATTGCAATTCAATCTCTGGTTCCTATGCCTTTTCTAAATACAGTTTGAACATCTGAAAGTTCTCAGTTCATGTGCCTTTGAAATCTTGCTTGGAGAATTTTAAACATTACTTTGCTAATATGTGAGATGAGTGCAATTGTGTGGTAGTTTGAACATTCTTTGGCATTGCTTTTCCTTGGGATAGGAATCAAAACTGACTTTTTCCTGTCCTGTGGCTACTGCTGAGTTTTCCAAATTTGCTGGCATATTGAGTGCAGTATTTCAACAGCATCTTCTTTCAGGATTTTAAATAGCTCAGCTGGAATTCCATCATCTCCATTAGCTTGTTGGTAGTGATGCTTCCTAAGGACTTGTCACTCCATGATGTCTGATTCTAGGTCAGTGATCACACAGTCGTGGCTATCTGAGACATTAATATCTTTTTTTTTTAATAGTTTTTCTGTGTATGCTTGTCACCTCTTCTTAATATATTTTGCTTTTGTTAGGTCCATACCATTTCTGTTCTTTATAGTGCCCATCTTTGCATGAAATGTTCCCCTGGCAACTCTAATTTTCTCTAAAGAGATTTCTAGTCTTTCACATTCCATTGTTTTCCTCTATTTCTTTCTGTGATCACTTAGGAAGACTTTCGTATCTCTCCTTGCTCTTCTTTGCAACTCTGCATCCAGATGGATATGTCTTTCCTTTTCTCCTTCGCCTTTCCCTTCCCTTTATTAATCTATTTGTAAGACCTCTTCAGACAACCATTTTGCTTTTTTGCATTTCCTTTCCTTGGGGATTGTTTTTATCATCTTTTCCTGTACAGTGTTATGAACCTCCATCCATAGTTCTTCAGACACTCTATTATATCTAGCCTCTTGAATCTGTTGTCACTTCTACTGTATATCATAAGGGATTTGATTTAGATCATACCTGAATGAGCACCTGGTTTTCCCTACTTTCTTCCATTAAAGTCTGAATTTTGCAATAAGGATTTCATAATCTGAGCCACAGTCTACTCTCAGTCTTTTTTATGCTAACTGTATAGTGTTTCTCTATCTTTAGCTGCTAAGAATATAATTTATCTGATTTCAGTATTGACCACCTGGTGATGTCAATGGGTAGTTGTCTCGTATTGTTGAGAGGGTGTTTCCTATGACTGGTATTTTTTCTTGGCAAAACTCTGTTAGCCTTTTCCTTCCGTTTTTTTACTCCAAGGCCAAACTTTTCTTATACTCCAGGTGTCTCCTAAATTCTTAGTTTTGCATTCCAGTCCCATACGATGAAAATGAAATCTCTTTTGTGTGTTAATTCTAGAAATTATTGTAGGTCTTCAAAGAACCATTCAACGTCAACTTCTTTGCCATTAGTGGTTGGGGCATAGACCTGGATTATTGTAATACTTAATGGTTTGCCTTGGAAATGAACAGAATCATTTTTGAGACTGCACATATTTACTGTATTTTGGATTTTTTGTTGAATATGAGGGCTACTCCATTTCTCCTAAGTGATTCTTGCCTACAATAGTAGATATAATGATCATCTGAATTAAATTCACCCATCCCAGTCGATTTTAGTTCACTGATTCCTACAATCTTGATGTTCACTCTTGCTATTCCCTGATTACTTACTTCCAATTTACCTTCATTCTTAGACCTAATATACCAGGTCCCTATGCAATACTGTCCTTTGTAGCATTGAACTTTACGTCCATCCCCAGCCAAATCCACAGCTGGGGGTTGTTTTAGCTTTTGTCATCCTCTTCATTCTTTCTTGAACTGTTTCTTCACTCTTATCTGGTAGCATATTGGGCACCTACTGACCTGGGGTGTTCATCTTTCAGTGTCATATCTTTTTGCCCTACTTTTGAACTGTGGTGTTGGAGAAGACTCTTGAGAGTCCTTTGGACAGCAAGGAGATCAAACCAGTCAACCCTAAAGGATACCAGTCGTGAATATTCTTTGGGAGGACTGATGCTGAAGCTCCAATATTTTAGCCACCTGATCTGAACTGACTTATTGGAAAAGATGCTGATGCTGGGAAAGATTGAAGGCAGAAGAAGAAAGGAATAACAGAGAATGAGATGGTTGGATGGCATCATTGACTCAATGGACATTATTTTGAGCAAGCTCTGGGAGTTGGTAATGGACAGGGAAGCCTGGTGTGCTATAGCCCATGGGGTTGCAAAGAGTCATACTCGACTGAACAACTTAACTGAACTTATCTGTTCATGGGGTTTTCAAGATAAGAATACAGAAGTGGTTTTCCATTCCCTTCTCCAATGGGCCACATTTTGTCAGAACTCTCCATCATACCCGTCCCTCTTGGGTGGCCCTACACAGCATGGTTCATAGTTTCACTGAGTTAAACAAGAGTGTGTGATCCATCTGATCAGTTTGATACTTGAAATTAGTTTGGTTCATTTTCTCTGATTGAGAAGAATCTATTTTGACATAATAAAGGCCATATAAGACAAATTCACTGCAAGCATTATTCTTAATTATGAAACCTGAAGTATTTCCTCTAAGTTCAAGAATAAGACAAGGTTCTTATTATTCATTATAGTTTTGGAAGCCCTAGTGATAGCATTCAGAAAGAAAAAAGAAATAAAAGTAATACAAATTGAGAAAGGAGAAGCAAAAGTCTCAGTGTGCAGATGACATAATACAATATATGGAAAACCCTAAAGTTGCTATCAGAAATTATCATAGCTAATCGATGAATATAGTAAAATTGCAGGATATAAAATTAATACACACAAATCCTTGCAATCTTATATACTGACAATTAAAAACCAGAAAAAGAAATTAAAGATGCAGACCCTTCACCATTGAAACAAAAAGAGTAAAACACCTAAGAATACCTAAAGAGGTAAAACACTGTATACAAAAACCATTAGACACTGATGAAAGAAATGAATGATGACATAAATAGATGGAGAGATATGCTATGTTCTTGAATTGGAAAAACCCATATTGCAAAAATGACTATACTATCCAAAGTGGTTTACAGATTCAATGCAATCTCTATCAAACTACCAATGATATTTATCACAGAAGTAAAAAAAAAAAAATCACAAAAGACTTCAAATAGGAAAAAAAAAAAAAAACAACAACAACCTCTTGAGAAAGCAAAACGGAGCAGGATAAATCATCCTTCCTGCCTTCAGACTATACTACAAAGCTACAATCATCAAGACAGCATAGTGCTGGCACAAAAACAGAAAAATAGACCAATGGAATAAAATAGAAAGCCTAGCAATAAACCCATGTACCTATGGGCACTTTATCTTTGACAAAGGAGGCAAGAAAATACAATGGAGAAATGACAATCTCTTTCAGTAAGTGATGCTGAGAAAACTGGACAGATATATGTAAAAGAATGAAATCAGGACACTTTCTATCACTATACATCAAAATAAGCTCAAAATGGATTAAAGATATACAATATTTGTAGATTGGAAGGATTATATTGTTAAAATAACCTTACCAGTCAAAACAATCTACAATGCAATTTCTACCCAAATCCTCAGAGCATTTTTTCCCACAGAAGGATAACAAATCATTCTAAAATTTGTATAGAAGCACAAAAAAAAAAACCCTCAAATAATCAAAACAATGTTAAGAAAATAGAAAATATATCAATTCTGGAGGTACCATGATTCCTGAGTGTTCAACTAACAGAGTGTACTACTGACCTAATGTAAGAAAAGCTACACACAATCAGACTCATAGATCACTGGAACTGACTAGAGAGGTGACATGTAAACCCATGCACTTATGATCAGTTTATCTATGACAGTAAGGCAAGAATATACAATTGATAAAAGACTGTCTCTTCAAAATTGGTTTCAGGAAAACTGGACATCTATGTGCAAAACAGTATTAGAATATTTCCTCATACCATATATAGCAATAAACTCAAAATTGACTAAAGACATAAATATAAGACCAGAAAACCTAAAATTCATAGGTGAAAACTGGTAAAACATTCTTTGACATAAATCATGATTTTTTTTTTTTTAATCTGTCACCTAAAGCAAAGAAAAGAAGAATAAGCAAATGGGACCTAAGTAAACTTTTAAAAATATGCCCAGAGAAAGAATCCATTAACAAAACAAAAAGACAACCTACTGAATTGGAGAAAATATTTGAAAATGTTATAAATGATAAGAGATTAATATTCAAATTGTATCTGTGTATGCAAACTATACAACTCATCATCAAAAAACAAATGCCCAGTTGAAAATGAGCAGAAGATCTGAACAGACATTTTTACAGATAAGACATGCAGATGGCACATGAGAAGATGCTTAGTATCACTAATCAGTAGAGAAATGCAGATCAAAACCACAGTTATATATCACCTTGTACCTATCAGAATAGCTATGATCAAGAAGACCATAAATAACGAGTGCTGGCCCAGATGTGAAGAAAAGGAAACACTTATACACTGCTGGTGAGAATCTAAATTGGTACAGCACTGTGGAAAACAGAATGGAGGTTCCTCATAAAACTTAAAATATAATTGCCATGTGATACAGCAATTCCAGTCATTTATATATATAACTAAAGCACTACTTTGAAATTTTATATCCATTCCAATGTTTATGGCAGCATTATTTACAATAGCCAAGATATGGAAGTAACCTAAGATTCCATCAACAGATAGATGGAAGAAGATGTTATATGTATATACTATATTTCATCGTATATATACACTATATACACACACACAATGGAATACTACTCACCCATAACATAGAATGAACTTTTGTCATTTGCAACAACATGGTTTAAATTTGTAGTGTATTAAGTTGTGTGGAATGTCGTTCAGAGAAAGACAAATACTTTATGATATCACTTTTATATGGAATCTGAAAACATGAACCTACTAGTGAATATAATAAAAGTGAAAGTGATAGTTGCTCAGTCCTGTCTGACTCTTTGTGACCCCATGGACTATGCAGTCAGTGAAATTCTCCAGGCCAGAATACTGAAGTGGGTAGCCTTTCCCTTCTCTAGGGGATCTTTCCAACCCAGGGGTCGAACCCAGATCTCCCACATTGTAGGTGGATTCTTTACCAGCTGAGCCACCAGGGAAACCAAAGAATACTGGAGTGGGTAACCTATCCGTTTTCCATTGGATCTTTCCAACCCAGGAATCAAACCGGGGTCTCCTGCGTTGCAGGCAGATTCCTTACCAACTGAGCTGTGAGAGAATATAACAAAAAGATTCAAAGATATAAAGAATAAGCTAGTGATTACCAGTGGGGTGAAGGATGGGGAGAGAGGTAAGAGAGTGATAGCTGATTGTACTACTATGTATAAAATAAATAAGCTATAAGAACATAATGTTCAGTACAGGAATATAGCCAGTATTTATGAATATAAAAGGGATATTACTTTTAAAAATTGTGAGTCAGAATATTGTAGACTCACAACTTACATAATATTATATGTCAACTATGCCTCAACAAAAAGAAAAAAAAATAAAAATTAAGAAACAATATGCAAGTAACTCAGTTTACCCAGGGAGTATATAGGTAGTGTGTTTCATGGATTGCTCTATTTGCTTAGTTCTTATCCAAAATCTCATACACAGACTAGTAACTGGACATGGAAATTATTTTTATTGCCCAAACTTTGCAGTTTGGTTTGTCTTTCTTCTCCTGGTAGAAACTGATATTCTATGGGACCCTCAGTTGGTCTTCTCTTTGCACTCCTCTCCCTTTGGTCTCCTGCTCCTGCTCCTTGCTTGGGACTGCTCTGCCATGCACTTTAGGAATCTAGAGCAAATCTATTGTCTATTGCACACATTTAGCAGCATGTTTGCTTATAATTGCTTAGCACACCACACTGAAATTCAAAACCTGGAAAAGAATATCCCTGTCCTTGGTATAATACAAAAGTGTTTCTCCTCCATTAGCTTTCATCTTCCTGTTTCTACTAGTACTTCCTGAGTCATATTGTACTAGTGGTAAGCCTTGGCTAATTAATGCCATAATAACAAATTTGACCTGATTACAGCCTTTTTACATATTTAATAATAGTGTTCAAGGAAAAACAAAAATGACTTTTTCAATGAGATTCAGATCTAAGGTGCTTTTCAATATCACCTTTCTCACACAAGGCAAATTTAGTGTCTTAGTTATCAGATAAAAATTGACCAGAGAAAGGTGGACTGATATTTTTATTACTTTTAGCTGTGACTGTTGAAACTTGAACTTGCTTTTTCCATAACAAAGTGCTATATTCATTATTTGTTTCAATTCTCCATTTAATTTGAGCTGGGAATACATATGATAGCAAATAAAGAAGCAGAATAATAAAGCAGTAAAAGTAATAAGAGGTTGAATTTATGGTTGTTGGGGGCTGAGTTTTCTGTGATGTCTTACCTAAAAGTGAACTGGACACAAAGACCCTAGGTAAAACCAGTGTGCCTTTGTCAATAGATGCCTAAGTAGAAAACAAGGGGTTTAAACTAACTGAACTCATGTTAATACAAGTAAAAAGGACAAGCACATATATATATATGGGAACTATAAAATAGAATTAGAGAAACAGGCTACTATTGATTCTGACTTTAATAGCAATATAATTGGTTGCAATATTTATTCATATTTTATTGAGTTTCTATTTCTTTTACTATGGTTAAATGTGATTGAAACCACTTTGTTGTAGAAAAATGGAACTTGTGACTCCTACAAGCAAAATGAAAGCAAACACGTCTTGTCTCAATGAATTGGGGCCGTGTGGAGAAGACTCTGTAATCCACTGGAGAATGAAGTTTAAAGTATTCACCTGTGGCGGTCAACTATGGACTCAAGAACCATTGTCCATCAAGGAGGCCTGCAACACTACCAGCTTCCACCTCTCTCCCCAAGGGAGCTTTGGGACATTTTAATCTGTTCAGGGAAGAGGAGTTCTAAAAGGCAGCTCTGGAAGATGTGTAATAGCAAAAATACAGAATAAAGAGATTGTCTCATGTAACCTGGAAAAGAGGCCCAAGGATTCTCTCTTCTATGGATCATAGGTGGCTATGGGCCTTATTGATTATAACCTAGTATTTATTGCTCAAGGTACCTAGATGTGAACAACAGCCTATCACTTTACATGATAAGATTTTGAGATGGTCATATCCTTATACTTTAAACACCTTTGGGGCTTAATCTAAATTGTATTATTATAAGATTGTATCACTCTGTTTATACCTTAAGGTTATGGATTTAAACTAACATATTTCAGCTACATAATTAAGATATATATGGGTTTAAAAAAAGAAAAAATTGGTTTAATGAAAATGGAGGCTTTTGTTGCATGGTTCTCATATACCTAAAGGGAATTTTTTGAGGAATTTTCTATTATATGACAATTTTGAAGGGGGTAGATGAAAGTTCACATATTTATAAAGCACTGGTCTTATACACATGTAATATATAAACACCTAGCATAAAGAAATGAGTGAGATTTCACTTTAATAATTTCACAAAGACATAGTTATGGACTGATTTGGAAGTGTCTATGTCGATTTGGTTATTGCTTTTTGTGATAACTACTGCTGCTTCTCAAAGAGTTTTCTTTTACTTCAAAATAGGAAATGAAGAATGAGTGTCTTCCTCTAAGAATGCTCTGTAGTTCCTGCTATCAATAGGCTTTTCTCCCTCAATCATTTCCTCCTCTGTCACTTAGAATCTCAGATACTCTAGAATCCACAGGCGGTGGTTCCCTAGCCTCCCATTTGCAAGTCAAATGGCTTTCCTTCTAGATTACTCTTCTAGATGCCACATACTGAAAGTTGGTGTTCATTCTTTCCAGCCTAGATCAGAATGCCAGCTAGATAAAGATCCTTGTAGATTTTGTAATACATATCCTTGTTTCACTTCTACACTATGGAAATTCTTGTTATCAGTTTTCATACTTAGTTAAGTATATAGTGTAAGAAAGCTTTTCTGGAGGGTTCAAATATGCTTATTAACTTGAAGATCCCATTAAATGTTGAAGTGCAGAGTGGCTTTGTTCTTATATTTGCATATGCCATATTAACCTTGTCATATAAATTATAAATCAAAGTATTTTGAGGTGCAATTAGAATTCATCTTTATTAAAATAGATGAAAAACTCTGATTCTTTTCTGACATAGGGAAAATCTCATGGTTTATTTGAAGCTTTTCAAATCAGTTTGAACATTCTGACTACAAATCCATGTCAAATGGAGACAAAGTTAAGCTGCCCTGAAAGGAAAAGTTTGTGAAAATGAATTCATAGGCAAGGCATTGAGGCAATGCCTTGAGGCAATTCAAGGCAATCTATGTGTGATTGCCACACATAGATACAGCTACCGGGAAAGTCCCCAAATGGAAAAGTCTGTGAAAATGAATTCATAGGCAAGGCATTGAGGCAAGGCATTGAGGCAATTCAAAGCAATCTATGTGTGATTGCCACACATAGATACAGCTACCGGGAAAGTCCCCAAATGGAAAAGTTTGTGAAAATGAATTCATAGGCAAGGCATTGAGGCAAGGCATTGAGGCAATTCAAGGCAATCTATGTGTGATTGCCACACATAGATACAGCTACCAGGAAAGTCCTCAAATTAAAGACTTTCTGGGAATCATGAATGGGGATCAAATACCAAGTTGACTTCTAACTCTACATGTAGCCTCATATGAAGATCCCAGAAACAACTTAAAATGGTAAAGGGAGACAGTATAACATACTATTGAATGAAATAAAAATATAAAGAGTAACAAACATGAAAATGACCAGTTTTGCAAGCATATGTGTGTATTTGTGTGTTTGAGAAGACCATAGACTTCCAGGTAAAAGTTATGCTTAAAACAGCAACAAAGCAAAATCATACTTCATTATATCCATTGCTTTCTGAAGTCAAAGATTATCTGATGTTTAAATACAAAAGAGAGATGCTGCTCTATCAATATAGTTTCAAACTTAAGCCTTTTTCCCCTTCTTTGATAAGTCAAATGACTGCTGATTTGGGGCAGTAAACTATAGAGTTAAAATATGTTCCAAGATATAGTGAAATTGTAAGGAGTAATTAGGAACAAAGTATCAATAGTTATATGTGTGTGCATGTACACTAAGTCATGTCAGTCGTGTCTAACTGAGTCGTGTCTATCGCTATGGACTAAAGTGTGACAGAGTCCTCTCTCCATGGGATTCTCTAGGCACGAATACTGGAGTGGGTTGCCGTGCCCTTTTCCAGAGTTTTCTGATCCAGAGATTGAACCAGTGCCTCAGGTCTCCTGCACTGGCAGGCAGGTTTTTTTTTTTTTTTTTTTTTTTTTTTTTTACCACTAGTGCCACCTGAGAAGTCTGAGAAGAATCAGAAGAAAATTCCCCATTGTGAACCAAAAACAAGAGTCAGATAATTTTACAAAATAAATATTTCCAAGGGCTGAAAACATTGTTTATCCACACAGATATACTTCTAGGTTCCTAATCAAGTATTTAATAAAAGTAAATAAATAAAATCAGTAAATGAAGAAAGAAGGCACATGCTATGGATTAAGTAGATTCTTCCCCTTTCTTTCTCATCCTACTTACTTAAGGTCCTCTCATGCCTTTCCTTTTAACAGTGGAAAATCTTTCATACTATAACTTATCCATCCCATCCCAGAAGTAAATGTTCTTGACTTTGTAAGGGATTCAGAACCTGCAAGGAGCACTAATAGCTTGGATAGAGTAACCTAAAGAGGTTTGGAAAAGAGAAGTTTGAAGGTAGAGACATGTAGCTTTAAATTTTGATTTGAAGAGAGAGACACCCATATAGAAAGCTAGTCCAGCAAGAATGAATATGCAGGAAAATTTGCTATCTGAAAGGAAGAGAAAACATAGAAGGCTGGGCAGGAGGAAGCCCTCATAATTACAGATAAGCAGAGCAACAGAGAGTGTGAAGTCCACAGATATGATTTGTGATGGTTGTGAGCAGTGGGAATCCTCATAACAGGGGGCAATCTGTGCAAGCGGTGTGCAGAAGCCAAGGGAATGCCTGTCTCATACTGTTGAAGAGCTACCTTGTTCTAGGTACAAATGATGCCTTCTCTACAAGTTTTCCACTTAAGTCTAGTCTTCTAAACAATTGTTATGTCACTCTTGCACCTTCTGTGTCTCTTTTAAGGAATAGATGAATGTCAGAGCAGGAAGGGCTATTTGAGATTCTAGAATATATTAAATTTACAGTTTGGAAAACTGAATGTTGAGTCAAATAAGTGTCTTCCTCTCATTAGAAATAGTTGTTGATAAAAATGATCCAAAAAATCACTATAATCTTCAGTCTGATAGTCTGGTGGATATTTAAGAAGTCTTTATTTTGATTAACTGATCAATAAGATAAAAATATACTTACTTGTCATTTCTCCAAATAAATAAATAAAAATAGTTCACATCTTCTGAATTTCATTCCAGCTTTCTTTCTAACATACAGCATCACCTCAACATCCACACGAGATTGGTTTATGACCTTTGTGAAAATACCAAAATCTGTGGAAGCTCAGTCTCATATAAAAGATGTGACTATTTACATCCTCCCACATACTTAAAATCATCTTATATTATTTATTATCCCTAAGACAATGTAAATATCATGTAAATAGATGCTGTTACCCAGAAAATCAAGTTTTGGTTTTTGAAATCTTTTTTAAAAATATTTTTTGTTCACAGTTGGTTGAATCTGTGGAAGTGGAATCCACAGCGCTGTGCTGGTCAGTAATTTTCTTCCTCTTTCTTCTCTGATACGTGTATGTGTATGTTTGTCTACTTGTATGTATGTTAATAGGGACTAGCTGTCCTATTAATACTAGAAAATTAATATGTAAAGTATAGAAGAGCTTCTAAGATGTGTTCTGACAAACTTTCTCCAAAGGATTTTAATTTACTATTTAATGTATTTTCATCCATTAATCTCCATGGAGCACTGTTGTCCAATAAAAAGACAATTAAGAGCCACAAACATGAGCCACATATGTAATTTTAAATTCCTTAGTACTTACATTAAAAAGCAAAAATAAGTGAAATTAATACTATATTTTTATTTAGCTCAGTATACCCAAATATTGATTTTCCCAGGTGATTCAGTAGTAAAGAATCTGCCTGCCAATGCAAGAGCTACAGGAGATGTGGGTTTAATTCATGGGTCGGGAAGATCCCTTGGAGTAAATGGCAACACACTTATGTTCTTACATGGAAAGTTCCAAGGACAGAAGAGCCTGGTGGGCTGTCATGGTGTTGCAAAGAACTGGACACAACTAAGTGACTGAACATGCACATACACACAGATATTATTTCAAATTATATTCAATATAAAAATTATTCATGTGATATTTATCATTTCACAAGAAGTCTTCACAACCAGTGTATGTTTTATATTTTCAGCTCATCTAAATTCAGGTGATCCACTACCCACATTTCAGGTGCTCAAGAGCCACCCATAGTTAGCAGCTACCATATTGGACAGCACATCCCTAGAGAATAATTTTCAGTCCTAGCTTGAATTCAGTCATGGAAATTATAGCTATTGCCCATTTAGTAGCTATTTCTTTGGTATGATATTTTAATCAGATCAGTGACCATCAGAAGTTAAAATTGTCAAATTCTTAACATCTTTACACATCTTCAAAATTATTTTTCTTCTGTAACTTTAACCCACAGAGGCATTTGCCACATGCTTAAATCAGATGCAAGAGTTTGTAGTCAATGCTCTTTAACGTTAACTTGCATTAAAGTATGGCAGGAAACAAGCAAGTTACCCTTTGAAGATTCACATAGTAATCCACTATATTTTCTGTGATTTTCTTGCATGCAAAATGTATTTCCACTTCTGAAACTGCTAAAATAATTGGATGATTCTATGTCTGAAATGCTGAGTAATTTAAAGTGGCTATCAGTTGTTCTAGGAAATTGTCTGCCTAGATCACAGTCAAGCATGACATATTAAATGTTTATCAGAATTCAAATCTTTCAAACCCATTACAGACTCCTCCCTACACTTTGGTTTTACTGACTTCTATATAAGTGCTCCAGTTTACAGGTTTATTATTGAATAAAGTATGAATAAAAACCAAAGCCTTGGTATGCTTGGCTTCGGTTGTTTGATATGTGAATGAAATTCCCAATAGTATGTTGTATCCACCAAATGATATACTGGCTTTATGGTTCTATAGCTTCTGATGCTTGGCTGGCCAAGTGCAAATATTTGGTGGTGAATCATAAAAGATAATGATAAAGATGGAATTATTAAGTAAAGAAACTGATGGGTTCTACCTGCAGAGAACAAAATCTTGTTAATGAGAAAGGAAAATGAAATCAATCAGAAAATAATGACTTTTTATGAATAACACAAAAATGGAAATAACCTCCAGGTGTTCCTAGCTGAAGGAAAAAGTAGAAGCAAAATACAGACTACAAAAACAACAATAAAAGAGACTCTGTGTGCTACTGTTGCTCACTATAGCTTTATTGCAGGTGACTTTCTCTGGCATGGATTCATCTCTACCACCTTATACTGTAGACGTAAGAGTTTCAGAGAAAATGCATTTTTATGTGGCTTATCTTTGATCTCTGTCCTTTAAAATTATTAGATCGGTCCTGTATGCCTCTAGAAGTAATGTATTTGGCTGTGGTGTATCTCAGTTATTTTAGGAGATCTGCCAAGGACCACCATTCGTTCTTTAAAGCAATTTATGAACAGAAATTATAAAACCTATACAGCAGATTAACCAAATATTCCACATGTTGAGGAAGATACTTGGTCAATTTAAATAAAGGAGGTCCTAACAATAAAATGGATGAAGGTGGTCAAAAAGAAGGATAAATTTGGACTTCAATAGGATATAGGAGTCTATTATTTTTAGCAGATAAAATAGCTTTTGAGATATGAGTGAAATTCTCATAGTAAATATTCTGATAATTTTATGTGATTAGCTCTTATGCTTATGCCAGGAATTTCTAATACAAATGTTAAGTTGGGAGACAGCAGGGAGAATAAAAAGAAACCATTTATTCGGAAAATGTAAGCAACACTTGGCACCTACCCATGACTTAAGGGATTTTTCCCCTTCACTGTTAGCCTTATCATGAAATGAATTGTGATAAAACAAAACATCTTTTGTACTGAATATAGTTTGGAAGCGTATCGATATTGTAGCTTGGCTTTATGACACACTGAGTTTAATTCTATTTTTCTATTTTCTGAAAATATTCCCTTTGAATAAGCCATTTTAAAATACCATCACTTTTGCAAATAGTCACATTCCACTTTAACTGCAGGAGAACACCTTTTCTTTACTGAGCCAGCTGTCAAAACATTTTAAAATATTCTGAATTTAAAAGGCTAGTCTATTTTCCCCCAAGAAACATTTGGAGCACAAACAAACAAACAAAAAATTCTAATAATACTCAGTCAAATGGTGCAGAAGCTTCCTTTAACCTCAGTGATATTGAAGTGATCTGACTCCTGCCATGTAGAAGCCGGATAATTACAGTTTGCAGAAGGACTTTTTAGCAATTAAGACAGTAGTTTAAATTCCACTTTGCCAAAATCTAATTCTATGGCCTTCAGTGAGTTAATTAATTTTTTCTAAGTCTCAATTTCTAAAACTGCCAAATGGAGATAATGATGCTACCTCAATAGGCTGTAAGGAGGACTATGTTTAAAAAAAAAGAAAAGAGGGGCGGTCCTAAGATGGCGGAGGAATAGGACAGGAAGACCACTTTCTCCCTCACAAATTCCTCAAAAGAACATTTCAATGCCGAGCAAACTCCACAAAACAACTTCTGTAGGCTGGCAGAGGACAGCAGGCAACCAGAAAAGTAGACCATTGTCTTCAAAAACAGGTAGGAAAAAATATAAAAGATGAAAAAGGAGACAAAGGAGGTGGGGAGGGAGCTCCGTCCTGGGGAGGGAAGCCCGTCCCGGGAAGGGAATTTTAAGAAGAGAGGTTTCCAAACACCAGGAAACACTCTCCCTGCCGAGTCTGTGGCGAGCCTTGGAAACACAGAGGACAACATAACAGGAAGGGAAAAATACATAAATAATTAAAACCAAGAGATTACAAGCCCAACAGTAACTCCCCCAGCGGAAAAGCAGTACAGACACCTGCATCTGCCATTAGGACATGAGGGCAGGGCAGGGAAGTGTGAGAGGCGCGGACTGCAGTGCTTCATAAGAATTGGGCAGGACGCCCCACACGCAACCAGAACGATCTAACTTGCACTAGCAAACCAGACTATGGGAGAGCTACCATGTGAAAAGTTCGAACATAAGACACCGCCAGGACCAAGCACAGAACAAAGGACGGAACGGAAAAAGCCGGCTGCAGACCATCCCCTGCCAGGGACAGGCAGCCAGAGCCATAAGGGCTGGAAAGGGGCAATTTCAGACCTGGAGAGACTTTACTTACCAAACTGCAAACAGGCTTCTTTGCTAAGACTTCTGGGGGTGCTGGACAGTCACCATCTGCCTCACAAGGGGCACCAGTGGTTCACCCAGAAAATTGAGCAGCAGCGGCAGAAAAGGTGACAAGTCGCAGCGATCTCGCTCGCCAAACTCCTGAGCTACTCGGGCCCGGGAATGG
Organism: Capricornis sumatraensis; assembly: GCF_032405125.1. Classification (NCBI taxonomy): domain Eukaryota; kingdom Metazoa; phylum Chordata; class Mammalia; order Artiodactyla; family Bovidae; genus Capricornis; species Capricornis sumatraensis. Next base: position 5,597,738 of record NC_091084.1, read on the forward strand.
CACAAAATGCAGTCCCAACCGAATCTGTGCCTCTGAGGGCTACCTGAGCACCGAACCTGAGCGGCTTAGACCGGGGAAGTGCACGCAGCCTAGGGCCGGCCTCAGACGGTTCCCAGCTGAGCATCGTAGAGCCGGAGCGGTTTGTACGCCGCGAGAAGGGACAGGTCCAGCAGGGCTGAGACACTGTGTGCACACGACAGCGCTATTTGTTTGCAGCATCCCCCCCTCCCCACAGCGCAAATGAACTAGTGAACCTAAAAAACCAGCATAAAGAAGAAGTTAAACAGAGGGGACCGCCTTGGAAGTGACCCCACAGTGCCCACAACATCAGAGAAGAGCCAGATATATTTTTACTATTTTTAAAATCATTCCTTTTTTTTTCCTCTTTTTTCTTTTTTTTCTAACTTTTTTTTAATAGTTAAGTCTTCTATTTCTCCTCTAATTTTTATTTCTATAACCTATTATTACTATTCAAAAAAAAAAAAAAGACTCTTTTTTTCTTTTTTTTTTTTTAAGGCAAAGACCATATACTCTTTGGGTGGTTACTGGTGTGTTTTTTTTTTTGTTGTTGGTTTGTTTTTTGTTTTTTAATCTTGTGGCTTTTCTTTTCTTTTCTTTTTTCTTTCTTTTTTTCCTTTTTACTTCTGCTTCTTTTCTTTAATATTGTATTTTTGAAAATCCAACCTCTACTCTAGATTTTTAAACTTTGCTTTTTGGTTTTTGTTGTCAATTTTGTACATTTAAAAATCCAAACTTCACTACCTAATTCTACCTGAGAGCAAGATTACTGGCTTGACCACTCTCTCCTCCTTTGGACTCTCCTTTTTCTCCACCAGGTGGCCTCTGTCTCTTTCCTCCCCCATCTCTTCTCTATCCAACTCTGTGAATCTCTGTGTGTTCCAGACGGTGGAGAACAACTAAGGAACTGGTTACTGGCAAGATTTGTCTCTCTCCTTTTCATTCCTCTCTCTTATCCTCCTGGCCACCTCTGTCTACTTCCTCCCTCTCCTCTTCCCTGTATAACTCCGTAAATACCTCTGAGCGGTCCAGACTATGGAATGCACATAAGGAAGTGACTACTGCCTAGCTTGCTCTCTCCTCTTTCAATCTCACCGCATCTCATTCCAGTCACCTCTAACTACCCCCTTCCTCTTCTCTTCTCCTTGTAACTCAGTGAACCTCTCTGAGTGTCCCTCAATGTGGAGAAACCTTTCATCTTTAACTTAGATGTTTTATCATCAGTGCTGTATAGATGGAGAAGTCTAGAGGCTACTGTAAAAATAAAACTGAAAACCAGAAGCAGGAGGCTTATGTCCAAAGCCTGAAAACATCAGAGAACTCCTGAATTCAGGGAACATTAAGCAATAGGAGCTCATCAAATGCCTCCGTACCTACACTGAAACCAAGCTCCACCCAAGGACCAACAAGTTCCAGAACAAGACATACCACACAAATTCTCCAGCAACACAGGAACACACCCCTGAGCTTCAATATACAGACAGCTCAAAGTTACTCCAAAATCTTTGACGTCTCATAACCCATTACTGGTCACTCCACTGCACTCCAGCGAGAAGAAACCCAGCTCCACCCAACAGAACTCCAACACAAGCCTCCCTAACCAGGAAACCTTGACAAGCCACTGATACAACCCCACCCACAGTGAGGAAGCTCCATAATAAAGAGAACTCCACAAATTACCAGAATATAAAAAGGCCACCCCAAACGCAGCAATATAATCAAGATGAAGAGACAGAGGAATACTCAGCAGGTAAAGGAACAGGAGAGTTGCCCACCAAACCAAACAAAAGATGAAGAGGTAGGGAATCTACCTAAGAAAGAATTCTGAATATTGATAGTGAAAATGATCCAAAATCTTGAAATCAAAATGGAATCACAGATAAATAGCCTAGAGACAAGGATTGAGAAGATGCAAGAAAGGTTTAACAAGGACCTAGAAGAAATAAAAAAGAGTCAATATATAATTAATAACACAATGAATGAGATCAGAAACACTCTGGAGGCAACAAATAGCAGAATAACAGAGGCAGAAGATAGGATTAGTGAAATAGAAGATAGAATGGTAGAAATAAATGAATCAGAGAGGAAACAAGAGAAACGAATTAAAAGAAATGAGGACAATCTCAGAGACCTCCAGGATGATATGAAACGCTCCAACATTTGAATTATAGGAGCCCCAGAAGAAGAAGACAAAAAGAAAGACCATGAGAAAATCCTTGAGGAGATAATAGTTGAAAACTTCCCTAAAATGGGGAAGGGAATAATCACCCAAGTCCAAGAAACACAGAGAGTTCCAAATAGGATAAACCCAAGGCAAAACACCCCAAGACACATATTAATCAAATTAAGAAAGATCAAACACAAAGAACAAATATTAAAAGCAGCAGGGGAAAAACAACAAATAACACACAAGGGGATTTCCATAAGGATAACAGCTGATCTTTCAATAGAAACTCTTCAGGCCAGGAGGGAATGGCAAGACATACTTAAAGTGATGAAAGAAAATAACCTACAGCCCAGATTACTGTACCCAGCAAGGATCTCATTCAAATACGAAGGAGAAATCAAAAGCTTTACAGAAAAGCAAAAGCTGAGAGAATTCAGCACCACCAAACCAGCTCTTCAACAAATTCTAAAGGATATTCTCTAGACAGGAAACACAAAAAGGGTGTATAAACCCGAACCCAAAACAATAAAGTAAATGGTAACAGGATCATACTTATCAATGATTACCTTAAATGTAAATGGGTTGAATGCCCCAAACAAAAGGCAAAGACTGGCCAAATGGATACAAAAACAAGACCCCTCTATATGCTGCTTACAAGAGACCCACCTAAAAACAAGGGACACATACAGACTGAAAGTGAAGGGCTGGAAAAAGATATACCATGCAAATAGAGACCAAAAGAAAGCAGGAGTGGCAATACTCATATCCAATAAAATAGACTTTAAAACAAAGGCTGTGAAAAGAGACAAAGAAGGCCACTACATAATGATCAAAGGATCAATCCAAGAAGATATAACAATTATAAATATATATGCACCCAATATAGGAGCACCGCAATATGTAAGACAAATGCTAACAAGTATGAAAGGGGAAATCAACAATAACACAATAATAGTGGGAGACTTTAATACCCCACTCACACCTATGGACAGATCAACTAAACAGAAAATTAACAAAGAAATGCAAACTTTAAATGATACATTAGGTCAGTTAGACCTAATTGATATCTATAGGACATTTCACTCCAAAACAATGAATTTCACCTTTTTTTTCAAGTGCTCATGGAACCTTCTCCAGGGTAGATCACATCCTGGGCCATAAATCTAAACTTGATGAATTCAAAAAAATCGAAATCATTCCAAGCATCTTTTCTGACCATAATGCATTAAGATTAGATCTCAATTACAGGAGAAAAAACTATTAAAAATTCCAACATATGGAGGTTGAACAACACACTTCTGAATAACCAACAAATCACAGAAGAAATCAAAAAAGAAATCAAAATATGCATAGAAACTAATGAAAATGAAAACACAACAACCCAAAACCTGTGGGACACTATAAAAGCAGTGCTAAGAGGAAAATTCATAGCAATACAGGCATACCTCAAGACATAAGAAAAAAGTCAAATAAATAACCTAACTCTACAACTAAAGCAACTAGAAAAGGAAGAATTGGAGAACCCCAGAGTAAGTAGAAGGAAAGAAATCTTAAAAATTAGGGCAGAAAAAATGCAAAAGAAACAAAAGAGACCATAGCAAAAATCAACAAAGCCAAAAGCTGGTTCTTTGAAAAGATAAATAAAATTGACAAACCATTAGCCAGACTCATCAAGAAGCAAAGAGAGAAAAATCAAATCAATAAAATTAGAAATGAAAATGGAGAGATCACAACAGACAACACAGAAATACAAAGGATCATAAGAGACTACTATCAGCAGTTATATGCCAATAAAATGGACAACGTGGAAGAAATGGACAAATTATTAGAAAAGTACAATATTCCAAAACTGAACCAGGAAGAAATAGAAAATCTTAACAGACCCATCACAAGCACGGAAATTGAAACTGTAATCAGAAATCTTCCAGCAAACAAAAGCCCAGGTCCAGATGGCTTCACAGCTGAATTCTACCAAAAATTTCGAGAAGAGCTAACACCTATCTTACTCAAACTTTTCCAGAAAATTGCAGAGGAAGGTAAACTTCCAAACTCATTCTATGAGGCCACCATCACCCTAATACCAAAACCTGATAAAGATACTACAAAAAAAGAAAACTACAGGCCAATATCACTGATGAACATAGATGCAAAAATCTTCAACAAAATTCTAGCAATCAGAATCCAAAAACACATTAAAAAGATCATATACCATGACCAAGTGGGCCTTATCCCAGGGATGTAAGGATTCTTCAATATCCGGAAATCAATCAATGCAATTCACCACATTAACAAATTGAAAAATAAAAACCATATGATTATCTCAATAGATGCAGAGAAGGCCTTTGACAAAATTCAACATCCATTTATGATAAAAACTCTCCAGGAAGCAGGAATAGAGGGAACATACCACAACATAATAAAAGCTATATATGACAAACCCACAGCAAACATTATCCTCAACGGTGAAAAATTGAAAGCATTTCCCCTAAAGTCAGGAACAAGACAAGGGTGCCCACTTTCACCGCTACTATTCAACATAATTCTAGAAGTTTTGGCCACAGCAATCAGAGCAGAAAAAGAAATAAAAGGAATCCAAATTGGAAAGGAAGAAGTAAAACTTTCACTGTTTGCAGATGATATGATCCTCTACATAGAAAACCCTAAAGACTCCACCAGAAAATTACTAGAGCTAATCAATGAATATAGTAAAGTTGCAGGATATAAAATCAACACACAGAAATCCCTTGCATTCCTATACACTAATAATGAGAAAGTAGAAAAAGAAATTAAGGAAACAATTCCATTCACCATTGCAACGAAAAGAATAAAATACTTAGAAATATATCTACCTAAAGAAACTAAAGACCTATATATAGAAAATTATAAAACACTGATGAAAGAAATCAAAGAGGACACTAATAGATGGAGAAATAAACCATGTTCTTGGATCGGAAGAATCAATACAGTGAAAATGAGGATACTACCCAAAGCAATTTATAAATTCAATGCAATCCCTATCAAGCTACCAGCCATATTTTTCACAGAACTAGAACAAATAATTTCAAGATTGGTATGGAAATACAAAAAAACTCGAATAGCCATAGCAATCTTGAGAAAGAAGAATGGAACTGGAGGAATCAACTTGCCTGACTTCAGGCTCTACTACAAAGCCACAGTCATCAAGACAGTATGATACGGGGACAAAGACAGAAATATAGATCAATGGAACAAAATAGAAAGCCCAGAGATAAATCCACACACATATGGACACCTTATCTTTGACAAAGGAGGCAAGAATACACAATGGAGTAAAGACAATCTCTTTAATAAGTGGTGCTGGGAAAACTGGTCAACCACTTGTAAAAGAATGAAACTAGATCACTTTCTAACACCGCACACAAAAATAAACTCAAAATGGATTAAAGATCTAAATGTAAGACCAGAAACTATAAAACTCCTAGAGGAGAATATAGGCAAAACACTCTCCGACATAAATCACGGCAGGATCCTCTATGATCCACCTCCCAGAATTCTGGAAATAAAAGCAAAAATAAACAAATGGGATCTAATTAAAATTAAAAGCTTCTGCACAACAAAGGAAAATATAAGCAAGGTGAAAAGACAACCTTCTGAATGGGAGAAAATAATAGCAAATGAAGCAACTGACAAACAACTAATCTCAAAAATATACAAGCAACTTATGCAGCTCAATTCCAGAAAAATAAACGACCCAATCAAAAAACGGGCCAAAGAACTAAATAGACATTTCTCCAAAGAAGACATACGGATGGCTAACAAACACATGAAAAGATGCTCAACATCACTCATTATTAGAGAAATGCAAATCAAGACCACAATGAGGTACCACTTCACACCAGTCAGAATGTCTGTGATCCAAAAATCTGCAAGCAATAAATGCTAGAGAGGATGTGGAGAAAAGGGAACCCTCCTACACTGTTGGTGGGAATGCAAACTAGTACAGCCACTTTGGAGAACAGTGTGGAGATTCCTTAAAAAATTGCAAATAGAACTACCTTATGACCCAGCAATCCCACTGCTGGGCATACACACTGAGGAAACCAGAATTGAAAGAGACACATGTACCCCAATGTTCATCGCAGCACTGTTTATAATAGCCAGGACATGGAAACAACCCAGATGTCCATCAGTAGATGAATGGATAAGAAAGCAGTGGTACATATACACAATGGAGTATTACTCAGCTGTTAAAAAGAATACATTTGAATCAGTTCTGATGAGATGGATGAAACTGGAGCCGATTATACAGAGTGAAGTAAGCCAGAAAGAAAAACACCAATACAGTATACTAACACATATATATGGAATTTAGAAAGATGACAATGACAGCCTTGTATGCAAGGCTGCAAAAAAGACACAGATGTGTATAATGGACTTTTGGACTCAGAGGGAGAGGGAGAGGGTGGGATGATTTGGGAGAATGGCATTGTAACATGTACACTATCATGTAAGAATCGAATCTCCAGTCTATATCCGACGCAGGATACAGCATGCTTGGGGCTGGTACATGGTGATGCCCCAGAGAGATGGAGGGGGGGTTCATGTTTGGGAACGCATATACACCCGTGGTGGATTCATGTCAATGTATGGCAAAACCTATACAGTATTGTAAAGTAAAATAAAGTTAAAAAAAATAAAAAAATAAAAATAATTTAATTAATTAATTAAAAAAGAAAAGAAAACATACTTTTAGTGATTAGCAACTTGCCTGTCTGGAGAAGGCAATGGCAATCCACTCCAGTACTCTTGCCTGGAAAATCCCATGGACGGAGGAGCCTGGTGGGCTGCAGTCCATGGGGTCGCTAAGAGTCAGACATGACTGAGCGACTTCATTTTCACTTATCACTTTCATACATTGGAGAAGAAAATGGCAACCCACTCCAGTGTTCTTGCCTGGAAAATCCCAGGGATGGGGGAGCCTGGTGGGCTGCCATCTATATGGTCACACAGAGTCGGACATGACTGAAGCGATTTAGCAGAAGCAGCAGCAACTTGCCTGGCACAAAATGGATGCTCTGTAAAACATTATTATTCTCCACAGAGACAGAATATAAATTAGCATATAACCCTAAAGTTACTTGGATTAAAAATAAATACATAAATATATAAAATATAAATAAATATATAAATTTTGGTAAATGAATGATAAAATTTATAAAATATAAATATATAAACATATAAATTAAGTATCCTTACTGTATGTGAGGTCCCTTCTCTCAAATCTCACTTAGTAACATTTTCTATTCCATTCACTACTTACCAGCCACACAGACCTTCTTCCACTTCATGGCACATGCCTATCACTTTCGCAGGACTTGCTGTTTTCCCTGCATGAAACAAAATAGATAATTAATAGATGCATAATTAATCCTTCACATTCTTCAAGTTAAGTACTAAAAGTTGAGGAAACTAAGGCCAAGTAAGTTGTCATCTACAGTCGTAAGAAATGGAATGAGGTTTTTAAACTAAACCTATTTAACAACCTAGTTTTCCTCATACACACAGAAGCACCTTTACTGTGAAGCCAATGAAGCTTTAAATTTCAGAAAGGAACATAGGAAGATGGTCGTAAGTCCCAAGTGGTATAAAAAGTAATATATTTTAAGCGAAATTTGTCAAGACTACTGTCTCTTTCCATTCAGAATTTCCCTTTATTATAATTTCAGCTTCAGAATTCATTAATAGTTCAGTTAAGTTCAGTTCAGTCGCTCAGTCATGTCTGACTCTTTGTGACCCCATGAACTGCAGCATGCCAGGCCTCCCTGTCCATCACCAACTCCCAGAGTCCACCCAAACCCATGTCCATTGTGTTGGTGATGCCATCCAGCCATCTCATCCTGTGTTGTTACCTTCTTCTCCTCCCCTCAATCTTTCCAAGCATCAGGGTCTTTTCCAATGAGTCAACTCTTTTCATCAGGTGGCCAAAGAATTGGAGTTTCAGCTTCAACATCAGTCCTACCAATGAACATCCAGGACTGATCTCCTTTAGCATGGACTGGTTGGATCTCCTTGCAGTCCAAGGGACTCTCAAGAGTCTTCTCCAACACCACAGTTCAAAAGCATCAATTTTTCGGTGCTCAGCTTTCTTCACAGTCTAACTCTCACATCCATACATGACCACTGGAAAAACCATAGCCTTGACTAGACAGACCTTTGTTGGCAAAGTAATGTCTCTGCTTTTTAATATGCTGTCTAGGTTGGTCATAACTTTCCTTCCTAGGATTAAGAGTCTTTTAATTTCATGGCTGCAATCACCATCCGCAGTGATTGTGGAGCCCAGAAAAAGTCAGCACTGTAAATTATTAGACTGTTGTCAAGTTTAAGGAAATCTCTATATAGTTTTTTGTTTGTTTGTTTGTTTTGTTTTGTTTAATATCAACCAAACACCAGGAAGTCACAGCAATTGTTTTGTGAAGTGACTAACCTTACAGGTACTTTAAGGTGTAATGCTGGAAGCTGTTCCCAAAATGTGATGTATTGCAGAAATCCATGTACAAACAGAAATGACTGCACATCACACAAATACATCTTAGTAATCACAAACTGATGTATCCCCCAGTTTCCCCATTGTTGCTGTTGATCAGTCATGAAGTTGTGTTCAGCTCCTTGACCTCATAGATTGTATTACACCAGGCTCCTCGGTCTACCACTATCTCCCAGAGTTTGTTTGAACTCCTGTCCATTTGATGCTATCTAATCATCTGATCCTCTGCTGCCTGCTTCTTTCTTTGCCCTCTGTCTTTCTCAGCCTTGGGGTCCTTTCCAATGAGTCGACTCTATGTACCAGGAGGCCAAAGAATTGGAGCTTCAGCAACTGTCCTTCCAATGAATAGTCAGGGTTGATTTCTCCTTAACTAGATTCCAAAACTACCAGTGCTTATATGGATATGCCCTGACAGGAAGTCAACTGATGAAGGAGAAGTTGAAGGAGAAAGAGATAGTAGTCTGAGTTGATTATGATTAAAATATCTAACTTTTGTGGAATTTACAAAAAATAAAAATAAAAAAGGCTATGACCCCTCCTGTTTTTTTTTTTTTTTTGTAAAATGGCTTTTTAGATTAATGATAAAAGTGTTTCAATCATACGTTTTAAAGGAAATGTTTGACTTGCTTTCCATTTTGTGTATTACAAATGTGATAATTACAAAATAGTTTCCTGGGAAGAAGTAATCAAAAAATTGACAGCCAAAAATCATAGAGGTGTGCTAGGAGATTATGTGAGAATTTTTTCTAGACTTTCTATGTTTATAAGATTTTTGAATTTTATTACTTGTAATTTATTTTTATTCTAAGCAAATATTTACTCTCATACCTGGTTTTGTATTTCTAATGTTGAATTGTATGGATTTCAGGCCCCACACCCCTTGGGTTCATTGTACTAATCCAATACACTGCCACCACTTTTTACTTGTAACTTGAGGTTACTTGTTATACATAGTTTTGAAGTCCTTGAAATATTCTTAAAGTTTTCGCTTATGTTAGAGCAAAAATATCTATATAGAGAGTGTGTCTGACTCTGTGTGACTGATGCTTGTTTTAAACAAGCGATAATTGAAGGGAATGTAGGTTGACAGTCAATCTGAAGCAAGTATCAAAAACACATTACAATCCCACATATTATGTTCTTTTCAGAGTTAACAATGTCACCTTCAGAAAATTATTTCTGACTGAAGGAAATGGCAACCCACTCCAGTATTCTTGCCTGGAAAATCCCACGAACAGAAGAACCTAGTAGGCTATAGTCCATGGGGTCTCAAAGAGTCGGACATGACTGAATGACTTCACTTTCACTTTCATACATTTCTTCGTAACTGGGTTGGCTTTTTAGGAAAGTGGGCAAGCAAAGAAGGGAAACTTGAACATGTTTACTCAAGTTTTCTGAAGCAAAATTGATCATTTTCCTTCTTTAGTCAATGGCTAAGTTTGATTTATTATTACACCTGTTATATCCACCCTGTAGGATTTCTGGTATATTTTTCAGAACTTGTTCTGAGAATATTGTAAGTGTGCAGTCTCTAGGAGTTACAGAGGCTAATATTCTGCAAAAGATTATTTTTTAATCATACACTATAAATATTTAATATTCTAAGTTAAATAATATAATAGATTATTTAACTATAATCATTCTGAAGGTATCTATTATAACTATTGAAGATTCTCCACTGGAAAATATTCTGTGTTTAATTAACAGGCAAAGCTCAAAACTACTCTGCATCCTGAAAACTTTTTTTAAAGATTTATTATATTTGATAAACTTTTATTGTGCAACTGTGATTTGAATATCTACTCCATAATAATATTACTTTGATTTATATAGTGCATTTTCTTTCAAAATCTTAGACACTAAACCGTCTTTGAAACATCAAAGCACTATGTACTCAATTTGAGTCTAAAATTAAACCAAATTTACTAGCTCCTTTATCAGCATAACAGATAAAAGACAGGACAGATGGATATAATATATTTCCTCAACTGCTGCTGCTGCTGTTGCTAGGTCGCTTAGTCATGTCCAACTCTGTGCGACCCCATAGATGGCAGCCCACCAGGCTCCTCTGTCCACAGGATTCTCCAGGAAAGAATACTGGAGCGGGTTGCCATTTCCTTCTCCCATTTTCTCAATTACTTCACATTTCTTTGATTAGAATGTGAATTAGTTGCTATTGATGGATATTTGCTTTGTCTAATACTTTATGTAGATTCATCATCCTATACGTAATATTTCTAAATCTGATTATTATATCTAAAAATAAATATGTAAAAATAAAATTTATTCCAAAAGTCATTTGGTCACAAAATCTAATCTTTAGTTATCAAAGGCATAATTTGTGCTTCTGTGTTCCCAATAGTCAGATATACCTTTTCTTGCTGACAAATTTTTGTGTTTTTGATAATAAGTTATTTGATGTTTGTTGTTCTTTAACATTTTATTTTGCCTTCATATTAGCTTTAATTAACCTGTAAAACTATTTTTAGAATAAAATCTACTACTCTGGTGACAGTTAACATCAGAAAAGAATGAGTGATGTGATGATCAGCATGTATTACGTTTATTCTGGACTTCCCTGGTGGCTCAGATGGTAAAAGCGTCTGTCTACAATGCGGGAGACCCGGGTTCGATCCAGTGGGTCGGGAAGATCCACTGGAGAAGGAAATGGCAATCCACTCCACTTCTATTGCCTGGAAAATCCCATGGACAGAGGAGCTTGGTAGGCTACAGTCTAAGGGGGTCCCAAAGAGTGGGACACGACTGAGCGGCTGCACTTTAAGTTTATTATGGGACAGTGAAGAACAAGAAATAGGAAACAAAACAATGCATCACATGGAATAGAAGATTGAGGAGATGACTACGTGTGGTCCTGACAAAACATAAGTGAGTCTAATATACCAGCAACTGGTTTGTTGGTCATGAAACCAACTAGAAGTGGTGGTAAAACACTAAAGAAATGAAAATGAGTGTGAATGTTTAGGGGACTGACTCCAAAGAACTAAGTACTATGATACATATGAAACTCTATGGAGAAAACTCTAATAAATTTTGTGAGGTAATACTTAATGAAAAATGTAGCCTTGAACAGATTTATTATGCTGATAAAGAACATAATTTGTCCTCAATCCCTTCAATATTATATTAATATATCATGTGTAATGTATTATATATGTTATATTAATTAATATAATATATAATTATTACATTATATATTTATTATACATATAAAATTTTTATATATAAATATTATATTTATAAATGTATTATATAATATAATAAATTAATTATATTGCAATCAGTTGATTAATTATACACAATATATTAATATAATTAACATAATAATTATATTATATATGATACAGTGTGTATGTAGTATTCTAATACTGTATATTATATTATATCAGTTCAGTTCAGTTCAGTCCCTCAGTCACGTCCGACTTTTTGCGACCCCATGATTTGTAGCTCACCAGGCCTCCCTGTCCATCATCAACTCCCGGAGTTCACCCAAACATGTCCATCGAGTCAATGATGCCATCCATTCATCTTATCATCTGTCATCCCCTTCTCCTCCTGCCCTCAATCCCTCCCAGCATCAGACAGAGTCTATTCCAAAGAGGCAACTCTTCACGTGAGGTGGCCAGAGTACTGGAGTTTCAGCTTTAGCATCAGTCTTTCCAAAGAACATCTAGCACTGATGTCCTTTACAATGGACTAGTTGGATCTCCTTGCAGTCCAAGGGACTCTCAAGAGTCTTTTCCAACACCACAGTTCAAAAGCATCAATTCTTTGGCTCTCAGCTTTCTCTACAGTCCAACTCTCACATCCATACATAACCACTAGAAAAACCGTAGCCTGACTAGACTGACCTTTGTTGGCAAAGTAATGTCTCTGCTTTTGAAAATACTATCTAGGTTGCTCATAACTTTCCCTCTAAGGAATAAGCGTCTTTTAATTCATGGCTGCAATCACCATCTGCAGTGATTTTGGAGCCCCAAAAAATGAAGTCTGACACTATTTCCACTGTTTCCCCATCTATTTCCCATGAAGTGATGGGACCAGATGGCATGATCTTCGCTTTCTGAATGTTGAGGTTTAAGCCAACTTTTTCACTCTCCTCTTTTACTTTCCTCAAGGGACTTTTTAGTTCCTCTTCACTCTCTGCCATAAGGGTGGTGTCATCTGCATAGCAGAGGTTATTGATATTTCTCCCAGCAATTTTGATTCCAGCTTGTGCTTCTTCCAGCCCAATATGCCAGCAAATTTGGAAAACTCAGCAGTGGCCACAGGACTGGAAAAGGTCAGTTTTCTTTCCAATCCCAAAGAAAGGCAATGCCAAAGACTGCTCAAACTACCACACAATTGGACTCATCTCACACGCTAGTAAAATAGTGCTCAAAATTCTCCAAGCCAGGCTTCAGCAATAAGTGAACCATGAACTTCCAGATGTTCAAGCTGGTTTTAGAAAGGCAGAGGAACCAGAGATCAAATTTCAAACATCCGCTGGATCATTGAAAAAGCAAGAGAGTTCCAAAAAAAAAAAACATCTATTTCTGCTTTATTGACTATGCCAAAGCCTTTGTCTGTGTAGATCCCAATAAACTGCAGAAAATCCTGAAAGAGATGAGAATACAAGAGCACCTGACCTTTCTCTTCAGAAACCTATATACAGGTCAGGAAGCAGCAGTTAGAACTGGAGATGAAACAACAGACTGGTTCCAGAGAGGAAAAGGAGTACATCAAGGCTGTATATTGTCACCCTGCTTATTTAACTTATATACAGTGTACATCGCTCATTATTAGAGAACAGCAAATCAAATATACAATGAAGTATCACTTCACACCAATCAGAATAACTATTATCAAAAAACTGCAAACAATGAATGATGGAAAAGATGTAGAGTAAAGGGAATCATACTGCATGATTGGTGGGATGTAAATTGATATATTCACTATGGAGAACTGTATGAAGATTCTTTAATAAGTTAGGAATAAAACTACCACATGAGAATGTCGCTCAGTTTTGTCCAGTTGTTTGCGACCACAGTTATGTCTGACTTTTTGCAGCCCCATGAACTGTAGCCCACAAGGCTCCTCTATCCATGGAATTCTCCAGGAAAGAATGTTGGAGTGGGTAGCCTTTCCCTTCTTCAGGGGATCTTCCTGAATAGACTGAACACAGGTCTCTTGCATCTCCTGCATTGGAAGGTGGATTCTTTACTGCTATGCTACCTGGGAAGCCCTAAAACTATCATATAACTCAGCAGTCTCACAATTGATCATATACCCTGAGCATAGTTGCTCAGTCATGTCCAACTCTTTGTAAACCCCATTGCCTGTAGCATGCCAGGCTCCTCTGTCCATGAGGATTCTCCATGCAAGAATGCCCTCCTCCAGGGGATCTTCCCAATCCAAAGATGGATCCCAGGTCTCCTGTATTTCAGGTGGATTCTTTACTGTCTGAGCCACCAGGGAAGCCCATATACCCTGAGAAAACCAAACCACATTTCAAATAGATCCATGTACCCCAATGTTCTTTGCAGCACTATTTACAATAGCCAGGACATGAAAGCAACCTATATACAATGGAATATTACTCAGCCATAAAAAGGAATGAATTTGAGTCAGTTGTAGTGAGGTGAATGAACCTAGAGTCTATTATATTGAGCAAAGTAAGTCAGAAAGAGTAAAACAATTCTATATATTAATGTATATATATGGAATCTAGAAAAATAGTAGTGATGAGCCTATCTATAGAGAAGAAATGGAGAAGCAGAAATAGACAATGGATTTGTGGACACAGCAGGGAAAGAAGCAGCTAGAATAAATCAAGAAAATAGCATTGACATGTATACACTATCATATGTAAAATAGGCAACTGGTGGGAAGCTGCTATATAGAGAGCCCAATCTGGTGGTCTGTGATGATCTAGAGGGATAGAACGGGGAAGGGATAAGGAAGTCTCAAGAGAGAGGGGATATATACATACGTATATACATATACATACACACACACACATACACACACATATATATATATGGTTTGTGTTGATGTAGAGCAGAGACCAACACCACATTGCAAAGCAATTATACTCCAATAAATAAAATTAAAAAATTAAAAACAATAAAAACGTGCAGAAGATGGGAAGAATATGTCTGATCATTGAATTGCTATCTTAGAACAACACGTATTTGTCATTGAGCAGGAGATTACTGTGGTTTACATAATTAAACAAAAATTTATTGGGAAAAAAACCTATGGTAATGTGATAGAAGACACCAGAAGTTTTTAATCAGGTCATCCATAATGAGATTCAATAAGGCTCTGGTGTGGTTTTGTAACTTTAAGAATTTACTGCAGACCCATCCTTAAACACCTAACTACAATCTTCTTACAAATGTCACGTTAGTGTGTCTGGTTTTCCAAGACACTCAGATGTAGCATATATATGTGTGTGTGTGTGTGTGTGTGTGTGTGTGTGTATGTGTGTGTGTGTGTGTTCAGACATTATGTTTAGAGTGCAGTAGGCTGGTAGGATGCAGTCCATGGAGTCGCTAAGAGTCAGACATGACTGAGCAACTTCACTTTCACTTTTCACTTTCATACACTGGAGAAGGAAATGGCAACCCACTCCAGTGTTCTTGCCTGGAGAATCCCAGGGATGGGGGAGCCTGGTGGGCTGCCGTCTATGGGGTCACACAGAGTCGGACACGACTGAAGCACCTTAGCAGCAGCATGCTAAATAATATTCACAGAAAAGAGGAGCAGAGAGTGTTTATGATCCATATCAATGTTTTCAAAATGTGACTCCTAGAACTAATAGCATCATTATCATAACTTGATAAAACTGCAAATTATAAGGAATTGTGCACCCTTAAGTTGGGACCCAGAAATTTGTGTTTGCATAAGGCTTCAGGTTATGATTACATAGGTTCTCATTTGAGAACTCCTGGTCTATACTTTTTTCCATTATTTCAAAACTATTTTAAAAAATTACTTTAAAAAGTAAAAGTCGCTCAGTAGTGTCCAACTCTTTGTGACCCTATGGACTGAATTCTCCAGGGCAGAATACTGGAGTGGGTAGCTTTTCCCTCCTTCTCCAGGGGATCTTCCCAACCTAGGGATTGAACCTAGGTCTCCTGCATTGCAAGTAGATTCTTTACCATATGAGCCAACAGGGAAGTCCAAGATTGCTGGAGCTGTAGCCTATCCTTTCTCCAGTGGACCTTCCTGACCCAGGAGTCAAACCTGGGTCTCCTGTTCTGCAGGTGGATTATTTACCAGCTGAGCTACCAAGGAAGCACTATAAAAAAGAACCATGTGTAAACTATAATGCAATTTGTATCCTTTAGCATGCCAGTTAGTGTGAATATGCACATATTTCACTGAAGAAATTGCAATAATTTAGATAAGGTACTGCCCCAAATTCTATTAAGGGTTTTAAGTAATAGATAACATATGCATATGCTATCTTCCTAAAATCAAAAGTGGTAATTCTTAAAATATTTATTTTGAAGGTTTTGGATAAGGAATTGGGCATCTGTTCCAGTAATATGCCACTGAATAATCTTTTCATAAATATGCTAGTGTGCTTTTGGGAAATTTTAGAAGTATAATTGCTGGGTCAAGTTCAGTTCAGTTCAGTTCAGTCACTCAGTTGTGTCCAACTGTTTGTGATCCCATGGACTGCAGCATGCCAGGCCTCCCTGTCTATCACCAACTGGCGGAGTTTACTCAAACCCATGTCCATTGAGACAGTGATACCATCCAACCATCTCATCCCCTTTTGTCCCCTTCTCCTCTTGCCTTCAATCTCTCCCAGCATCAGGGTCTTTTCCAGTGAGTCACTTCTTCACATCAGGTGGCCAAAGTATTGGATTTTCAGCTTCAGCATCAGTCCTTCTAATGAATATTCAGGGCTGATTTCCTTTAGGATGGACTGGTTGGATCTTCTTGCAGTCCAAGGGACTCTCAGGAGTCTTCTCCAACACCACAGTTTAAATGCTGGGTCAAAGAGTATATGTAATTGTGGTATTAAAAGATAATGCCCAGTGGATAATAATTGAAAAAATCTAAAGAATTCCATCTCTGTGTTCTGAGGCCAGTTCAGCCACACACTAGTCCACAACCCTCTAGCTGCACACACCAATGCAGTTGTTCAGCAGTGTGACTGGCCTTCCAGAAGTTACCAAGACCTGCCATCATATGAGGTTCCAAAGTCTTTACTTCTGAGCTGGATCAGAGATGAATTTTTATGATTTTATAGCAAAATGAAAATAACTGAATGTGAAAGTCACTCAGTCAAGTCCGACTCTTTGTGACCCCTTGGACTATAGTCCATGGAATTCTCCATGCCCAAATATTGGAATGTGTAGACTTTCCCTTCTCCAGGGAATCTTCCCAACCCAGGGATAGAACCCAGGTCTCATGCATTGCAAGTGGGTTCTTTACCAGCTGAGCCACCAGGTAAGCCCTTATATAGTGAATGCCATCTCTAAATATTAGTTTCTTCAAACACTTCAGTGAAAAAATTCTCTTCATTACCAAATTCCACAGCTGCTGCTGCTGCTGCTAAGTCACTTCAGTCGTGTCCAACTCTGGGCAACCCCATAGACAGCAGCCCACCAGGCTCCCCTGTCCCTGGGATTCTCCAGGCAAGAACACTGGAGTGGTTTGCCATTTCTTTCACCAATGCATGAAAGTGAAAATTGAAAGTGAAGTCATTCAGTCGTGTCCGACTCTTTGTGACCCCATGGACTGAAGCCAACCAGGCTCCTCCATCCATGGGATTTTCCAGACAAGAGTGCTGGAGTGTGTTGCCATTGCCTTCTCCCAAATTCCACAGCAATTCTCACAAAATGTGACATGGTCTTTTTGTGAACCTGTTGTAAAAGGAAACAAAGCAGCACAAACGTGATGTTTTATTTAAAAAAATAAATAAATAAAAGATAATGCCCAATTTCCCTATGTAGAGATGAAACATTCTTAATTTTCTCATTGTGAAATAGACAATGTAGACAAATGCCTATTTTCACATATTGCTCTGATAATGTCATATTAAGCTGTTCAGCATTTATCCAACTGATAGGTGATAAATGATATCACATCAGTTGTACTTTGCATTTTTCTCATTATGAACTGCAGTTGATAATCTTTGTACATATAATTCCTGTATTGTGATCGCCTTCTTTGACCATTTTCCTGTTGATGTGTATCAGAGCTACTATAATCACATGTGTTTAAAAGATTACCATTTGTCATGGCGAGTATATGTTTCTCACTTGTCTTAAATTTCTTGATCCATTTTGTATGAGTTTTTGCCTCACAAAAGCTTTTGATTTATATGTTGTTTAATTAACCAGGTTTATTTCTCAATTTATAATTTTATCTTAGAGTTGGAAAAGTGTTCCTAATTCAGAGGTTAAATAGACTTCTTTTTTTTCAATCAAATATTATTTATATATTTATTTTTACCTATACATTTTAAGAATGCCTTTAAAAAAAAACTATTTTGTGTCAGGATATAGCTGATTAACAATGTTGTGGTAGTTTCAGGTGAACAGCCAAGGGACTCAGGCTTTCATATACATATATTCTTTATCTCCCAGCTTCCCTGATGGCTCATATGGTAAAGAATCTTCCTACAATGTGGGAGACCTGATTTCTATCTCTAGGTCAGGAAGATCTCCTGGAGAATGGAGAATAGCAATCCACTTCAGTATTCTTGCCTGGAGAATTCCATGAACAGAGGAGGCTGGCCGACTACAGTTCAGTGGAGTGATTTAGTTACAGGTACAGCAGAGAGATTTGGTTACATATATGCAAGTATCTATTATTTTCAAATCATTTTCCCATTTATATTTTTTTCAAAATATTGAGCAGAGTTGCCTGTTCTATATAGCAGATTTGTTAACTATTCTAAATACAGTAGTGTGTACAAGTCAACCCCATATTCCCAGTCTCTACCTTCTCCACCCACATTTTCCCTCTGCCAGCCATAAAATCATTCTTTAAGTCTATATTTCTGTATTGTAAGTAAGTTAATTTATATCATTTTTTATATTCTGCAGATAAGTGATATCATATAATGTTTGTCTTTTCTCTGTCTGACTTAGTAATCTCAGGTCCATCCATGTTGCTGCAAGTGATATTAATTCATCATTTTAATGACTGAATAACAGTCCATTGTAAATATGTACCACATCTTCTTTATCCATCTTCTCTTCATGGATAGTTAGGTTGCTTTTATATCTTGGCTACTCTAAGTAGTGCTGAAGTGAACATTGGGGTGCAGGTGTCATTTGTAATTATGGTTTTCCCTGGGTACCTGCCCAGGAGTGGGATTGCTAGATCAATGGTAGTTCTGTTTTTACTTGTTTTAAATATAAATTTATTTATTTTAATTGGAGGCTAATTACTTTATAGTATTGTATTGGTTTTGCCATACATCAACATGAAGGAACCTCCATACTGTTCTCCATAGTGGTTGTACAAATTTACATTCCCAACAACAGTGTAGTTGAGTTCCCTTTATCCCACACCATCTCTAACATTTGTTGTTTATAGACATTTTGATGTCGGTCATTCTGCCTGTTGTAAGTGATAACTCATTATAGTTTTGATTTGCATTTTTCTGATAATTAGCAATGATGAGACTTTTTCAAGAGTCTCTTGGCCATTTGTATGCCTTCTTTGGAGAAATGTCTATGCAGGTCTTCTGCTCATTTTTTATCACATCATTTGTTTATTTATTTATATTGAGACACATGATCTATTCGTAAATTTAGAAGATTAATCTCTAGTCAGTTGCTTCATTTGCAAATATTGTCTACCATTCTGTGTGTTGTCTTTTCATTTTGCTTATGGTTTTGTTTGCTTACAAAACATTTGAGTTTAATTAAGTTCCATTTGTTTAATTTTGTTTTTATTTCTATTCCTCTAGGAGATGACTAAAAAAGGTTTTGCTGCAATTTATGTCAAAGAGTCTTCTGTCTGTGTTTTCCTTGAAGAGTTTTATATGGTCTTACATATAAGTCATTAGTCCATTTAGAGTTACATTTAAGCCTTTAATCCATTTTTTGTATGGTATTAAAAAATGTTCAACTTTTGTCTTTTTTTATGTACAGTTGTCTAACTTTCCCAGCATTATTTATTGAAGAGATTCTCTTTTTTTGTATTATATGCTCTTGCTCTCTTTTTCAGATATTAATTGCCAAAAGGTATTGCACTTATTTCTGGGCTTTCAATCCTGTCCTGTTGATTTACATTGCTGTTTTTGTGCCACTACCATGCTGTTTTGATGGCTGTAGCTTTGTATTTAGTATAGTCTGAATCAAAGACCCTGATTTGTCCAGCTCCATTGTTTTTTGTTCTTTTTTTCAGGACTATTTTGGCTAATAGAAGTCTTTTGTGTTTCCATACAAATCTGAAAAATTTTGGTCCTAGTTCTGTAAAAATGCCATTGATAGTTTGATAGGTATTTCATTGAATATGTAGATTGCTTTGGGTAGTATAGTCATTTTCACACTATCAATACTTTCTTTTTTTAAATATAAATTTATTTATTTTAATAAGATGCTAATTACCTTACAATATAGTATTGGTCTTGCCATACATTAACATGAATCCACCACGGGTGTACATGTGTTCCCCATCCTGAACCCCCCTCCCACCTCCTTCCCCATGCCATCCCTCTGGGTCATCCCAGTGCACCAGCCCTGAGCATCCTGTATCATGCATCAAATCTGGACTGGCGACTCATTTCACATATAATATTATACATGTTTCGATGCCATTCTCCAATTTTTTCATCTGTCTCTGATAGCTTTCAATATACAGGTATTTTGGCTCCTTAGGTGAATTTATTACTAGATATTTTAATCTTGTGTATATAATGGAAAATAGGATTTTAATTTCGTCTTCTGATCTTTTCCTGTTAGTGTATATCAATTCAAGAGACTTCAGTGTATTAGTTTCCTACAGTTTTATCAAATTAATTAAAGAACTCTAATAGTCTTTTACTACTACTAAATTAACATGCTGTTCTCATTATGCCAGCAAATTTTGAAAACTCAGCAGAGGCCACAGGACTGGAATAGATCAGTTTTCATTCCAATTGCAAAGAAAAGCAATGCCAAAGAATGTTTATGTTACCGTACAATTGCATTCATTTCACAAGCCAGCAAGATTTTGCTCAAAATCCTTCAAGTTAGGCTTCAGCAGTACCTGAACTGAGAACTTCCAGGTGTAAAAGCTGGACTTAGAAAAGGCACAGGATCCAGCAATCAAATTGCCTACTTATGCTGGATCATAGAAAAAGCAAGGGAATTAAAAAAAAATCTACTTCTCCTTCATTGACTATGCTAAAGTCTTTGACTGTGTGGATCATAGCAAACTGTGAAATATTCTTCAAGAGATGGGAATGCCAGACCATAAACCTGCCTCCTGAGAAACCGGTATACAGGAGAAGAAGCAACACTTAGAACTGATATGGAACAACAGACTGACCCAAATTGGAAAAGGAGTACATCAAGGCTGTTTATTGTACCCTGCTTATTTAACTTAAATACAGAGATAATCATGTGAAACGCCAGGCTAGATAAATCACAAGCTGGAGTCAAGATTGATGGGAGAAATATCAACAACCTCGGATATGCAGATGATACCATTATAATGGGAGAAGGTGAAGAGGAACTAAAGAGCCTCTTAATGAAGGTGAAAGAGGAGAGTGAAAAAGCTGGCTTAAAACTCAACATTCAAAAAAAAAAAAAAAAAACCCTAGGATCATGGCACCCAGTCCTATCACTTCATGGCAAATAAAAGGGGAAAATTTGGAAACAGTGTCAGATTTCATTTTCTTGGACTCCAAAATCAATGCAGATGGTGAGCACAGCCACAAAATTAAAAGATATTTTGCTCCTTGGAAGAATAGCTATATCAAACCTAGACTGTTTTAAAAAGCAAAGGCATTACTTTGCCGACAAAGGTCCACATAGCCAAAGCTAATGTTTTTCCGGTAGTCGTGTATGGATGTGAGAGCTGGACCATAAAGAAGACTGAGAACAAAAGAATTGATGCTTTTGACTTGTGTTACTGTAGAAAACACTTAAGAATCCCATGGACACCATGGAGTTCAAATAAGTCAGTCCTAAAGGAAATCAACCCTGAATATTCATTGAAAGTACTGATGCTGAAAATCCAATACCTTGGCCACCTGATGCGAAAAGTTGGCTCATTGGAAAAGGTCCTGATGCTGGGGAAAATTGAGGGCAAGAAAAGGGGCAACAGTAGATAAGATGGTTGGATGACATCACTGACTCCATGGACATGAGTTTGAACAAACTTAGGGAGATAATTATGGACAGAGTAGCCTGGCATGCTGCAGTTCATGGGATCACAAAGAGTTGAACATGGTTACTGACTGAACTACAACAAGTAGTTTTCTGGTATCATCTTTAGTATTTTCTGTGCATAATATTGAGCTTCTGAGGTGGTGTTAGTGATAAAGAACACACCTACCCATGCATAAAACATAAGAAATGTAGGTTCAGTTCCTGGATTGGGAAGACCCCCTGGAAGAGGGCATGATAACCCACTCCAGTATTTTTTCCTGGAGAATCCCCATGAATTGAGGATCCTGGCACGTTATAGTCCATAGACATGAATAATATCATGTCATCTGCAAACAGTGACAGTGGTACTTCTTTTCCAATATGGATTCATTTTATTTTTCTTCTCTGATTTCCATGGGTAGGACTTCCAAAACTATGTTGAATAGAAGTGGCAAGAATGGACATCCTTGTCTT
The DNA here is from genome assembly GCF_032405125.1 of Capricornis sumatraensis. Classification (NCBI taxonomy): domain Eukaryota; kingdom Metazoa; phylum Chordata; class Mammalia; order Artiodactyla; family Bovidae; genus Capricornis; species Capricornis sumatraensis. The sequence goes on from NC_091084.1 coordinate 5,620,251, forward strand.
ATTCCTATTCTAGAAAATTCTTTTTGTTTTTCACACTTAAGTTTGATATTTGTTGTTGCTTTGTCATAAAATGAAAGTGAAGTCGCTCAGTTGTGTCCGATGCTTTGTGACTCCATGGACTGTAGTCTACAAGGCTGCCCCATCTACAGGATTTTCCAGGCACGAATACTGGAGTGGGCTGCCATTTCCTTCTGCAGGAGATCTTCCTGACTCAGGGATTAAACCCACGTCCCCAATATTGTAGGCAGACGCCTTACCATCTGAGCCACCAGGGAAGTCCAATGCTGAAGAATGTTCTCTCTATGCCTGATTACGGGGAAATTTTTACCATAAATCGGTCTTGAATTTTAGTAAAAGCTCTTTCTGGGTCTATTGAGATTATCATATATTTTTTAATTCTTCAATTTGTTGATATATTGTATCAAACTGATTGATTTATACATACTGAAAAACTTTTGCATCCCTAAGATAAATCCCACTTCATCATGGTATATGATGTTTTTCTTTTATTGTTGGATTCAAATTTATAGTGTTTTGTTGACAATATTTTTGCTTATGTTCACCAGTGATATGAAACTGTATTTTTTTATTTTTTATTTTTTTTTCTGATATATCTGTCTGGTTTTGGTATCAAAGTGGTGGTACCCTCATGGAATGAGTTTAGAAGTGTAATTTATTGGAACTTTTTCAGAAGGAAAAGTGTTAACTCTTTTTCAAATGTTGATGGAATTTGTCTGTGAAGCCATCTGGTTCTGGACATTTATTTGTTGGGAATTTTTAAAGTCACAGTTTCAATTTCAGTACTTGTGATTGGCTTGTTCTTATTTTCTATTTCTGTCTGGTGTAGTGTTGGAATGTTGTGTCTTTATAAGAATTTGTCCATTTCTTCTAGGTTGTCCACTTATACAGTTGCTTATAGAAGTCTCTTATGATCCTTTGTATTTCTGTGATGTCCATTGTTATTTCTCCTTTTCAGATTCTAATTTTATTGATTTGAGTCCACTCTTTTTTTTTCCCCCCTTAGAAGAAAGGCTCACTTTGTGCCCCAGCATGTGATCAATTTTGTAAAATGTTCTACACACATTTGAAAAGAATGTGTAATCTACATTTGCTGCTCTGATTGGATGCTTTATAAATAACAGTTAAGTGCATCTGATCTAATATGTCATTGAAGGCCTGTTTTCCCTTATTGGTTTTCTGTCTGGATGATCTGTCTATTGATGAAAGTAGGATTTTAAAGTACTCCACTCTTATTTTATTACTGTTGATTTTGTCTCTTATTACTGTTAGTATTCACCTTATATATTGAGGTGCTCAAATGTTGAGTGCATCATCTTTACAATTGTTATGTCTTCTTCTTTGATTGATCCCTTGATCGTTAAGTAGTGTAATTTTTCTCCTGTAATTATCTTTATATTAAAATCTATCTTGAGTATTGCTACTCCAGCTTTCTTTTGGTTTGCATTTATGCAGAATATCACTGGGCATCCCCTCACTTTCAGTCTGTGTCCATAGATGTGAAATGGGTCTCTTATAGACAGCATATATATGAATTTTGATTTTGTATTAAAAGACGCTTCCTCCTTGGAAGAAAAGTTATGACCAACCTAGATAGTATATTCAAAAGCAGAGACATTACTTTGCCGACTAAGGTCCATCTAGTCAAGGCTATGGTTTTTCCTGTGGTCAGGTATGGATGTGAGAGTTGGACTGTGAAGAAGGCTGAGTGCCGAAGAATTGATGCTTTTGAAGTGTGGTGTTGGAGAAGACTCTTGAGAGTTCCTTGGACTGCAAGGAGATCCAACCAGTCCATTCTGAAGGAGATCAACCCTGGGATTTCTTTGGAAGGAATGATGCTAAAGCTGAAGCTCCAGTACTTTGGCCACTTGATGCGAAGAGTTGACTCATTGGAGAAGACTCTGATGCTGGGAGAGACTGGGGGCAGGAGGAGAAGGGGACGACCCAGGATGAGATGGCTGGATGGCATCACAGACTCGATGGATGTGAGTCTGAGTGAACTCCGGGAGATGGTGATGGACAGGGAGGCCTGGCGTGCTGCGATTCATGGGGTCGCAAAGTCAGACACGATTGAGTGACTGAACTGAACTGAACTGAACTAGGCAGTCTAAGTCTTTTGGTTGGAGCATTTAATCCATTTACATACATGATAATTATCACTATGTATGTTCTTAATGCCACTTTGTTAACTTATTTGGATTTATTAAGTTTTTTTCTTCCCTTCCTCTTTTTCTTACTTCACTTGTGACTTTGTCAGAAACTTCATTATCAAGTTCAGATTCTGTTTTCTTTTATGGTGTATATATCTATTGTACATTTTTTGTTTGTGGTTATAATGATATTTTTGATATGGCATTCTATAAATAAACAAGATATTTTTAAGTTGCTGGCTTTTTAATTCCACATGCACTTCCATTATCCTACACTTGTGCTCTCCTTTTCTCACAATTGCTAGTTTTGATATCATATTTTTGTTCAGATGAATTCCTATCTTTATTGTGTGTTTGCCTGTACCAAAGAAGATTTCCATTTACAGTTACCTTGGTTCTATATTTGGTCTTTTCTTTTATATCTATAGAACTTGGCATCTGTTATAAAGCTGATCTAGTGGTGTTGAATTATATTTTGTTTTTCTGTAAAGTTTTTTGTTTTTCCGTCAAATCTGAATGAGAATTTTTCTGGTTAGAGTACTTTCGTTTATAGGTTCTTGCATAACATCACTTTAAATATATCATACCATTCCCCACTAGCCTGCAGTGTTTCTGCTGAGAAATCAGCTGATAACCTTATGGGATTTCCCTTTTATATTATCTGTAGCTTTTAGTCTTTAATTTTTGCCAATTTGATTATTGTGTGTCTTGGTATGTTCTTCCATGGGTTTAGACTGTGAGGAACTCTTTATGCTTCTTGAATTAGTGTGGCTGTTTCCTGTCCTATGTTAAGGGATTTTTCAGCTATTTTGTCTTCAAATATTTTCTCAGGTCCTTTCATTCTTCTCCTTCTGGAACAGCCTATAATACAAATGTGATTGCATTTAATGATCTCCCAGAGGTTACTTAGATTTTGCGATATTCTTTTTATTCTTTATTTTCCTTTATTCTGTTCCCCAGTAGTAATTTCTATCACTCTATTTTCTAATTCACCTATCAGTTCTTCTGCCTCAGTTATTCTCATTTTGAGTATTTTTACTTCCAGAGTATTTTTCATTTCAGTTTTTGTATTGTTCATCTCTGTTTTTTTGCAGTTCAGTTCTTGTAGGTCTTTGTTGCACACTTCTTGTATCTTCTCAATCCTTACCTCCATTCTTTATTGCAAGATCTTGGATCATCTTTACTATCATTACTCTGAACCCTTTTTGGGTACATTACCTATATGCAATTCAGTTAGTTTATCTTCTAGGGTTTTATCTTATTCCTTCACATAAGACATATTCCTCTGTCATCTCATTTTATATAACTTTCTGTGATTGCAGTTTCTGTTCTACAGGATGCACTATTGTAGTTTTTCTTGCTCTGTTATCTGTCCTCTGGAAAAGCTTCATAAGAGGCCTTATGACTCAGAATTTCTGATAGGAAGGACTGCTTTACATCCACTGGTGGGTAGAATTAGGTCTTGGTTCCTTTATTGGGTAGTGTTGTGTCAAGGAGAGTGGCTAGAGAGCTGGGGGCTCAGAAAGGCTTTAAGAAGCCTGTTTGCTGATTGGTAGGACTGTGTTCCTCTCTTGTTGGTTGACTGGCCTTTGGCATCTCAGCATGGAAGCCTGCAGGATGTTTGGTGAGCTAAGTCTTAAGAAAATAGCAGCTGCAAGTGTCCTCACAATGAGCCATAGCTGACCCTGTCTATGCTCAATTTGCCAATACTAGCAGATAGGTCCAGCCAGGTCTTTTATGAGGTCCCTGTTTTTTTCCCCATGTCATGGTGCACACAGGACATTATGTGCTCCATCTAAGAGCAGAATTTCCATTTCCTCTAATCCTGTGAATAAATCCCTCTGGACTCAAAGCCAAAAGTTGGGGGGCGTCTCCTCTTATTGCCCAAACCCCAAGATGAAGAACCTGATGTGGGCCTCAGAACTTTCTGTCTTATGGGAGAACTATTGCAGTATAAGTATTTTCCAGTTTTGGGTCACCCTCCTGGTGGATATAGGATTTAATTTTATTGTGATTATGCTTGTCCTGCCATTTCATTGTGGCTTTTTACTTAACTTTTAATCTAAGGGGTATTTTTTGGTAGCCTTCAGTATTTTTTTGTCCTTGATTATTCAGTTAGTTATGATTATGGTGTGTCTGTAAAAAGAGGTGAGCTCACATCCTTATACTCTGCCATTTTGTCTCTGTCTCCCTTGATGTATGTTAGTAAATACTAGTCAAAGAATATTTGAGAGTTACTAGAACACGTTCATCTTCTAGTAGCAGAATATGAGGATTCTGGATATTCTGCTAATTTTCATATTGTCTCTCATTTTACTTTTAGTCGGTTACTGAGGTTTTCCTATTGTAATTTTAGTCAATGTCCCCTCAGTTACCAATAATATTGAGAATCTTATCACACATTTATTGTATACACATACATACGACAAGACTGTATTTTGTCATTGTGCTTATTTAGCTTATATGGAAAATACCTCATGTTAAATGATGGATGACTCAAAAGCTGGTATCAAGATTGCCAGGAGAAATATCAACGACCTCATATATGCAGGTGATACCACTTTAATGGGAGAAATTGAAGAAGAAATAAAAGGAAAGCTGGCTTGAAACTCCACCTTCCAAAAACTAAGATCATGAAAACTTGTCCCATCATTTCATGGCAGATAGAAGGGGGGAAGTGCAGAGAATGGCAGAATTTATTTTCTTGAGCTCAAAAATCACTGTGGATAGTGACTGCAGCATTGAAATTAAAAGACACTGACACTTGGATGGAAAGCTGACAAAACTAGACAGTGATTTAAAAAGCAGAGACATCACTTTGCTGACAAAAGTCCATATAAACAAAGCTGTGATTTTTCCAGTAGTCATGTACAGATGTGAGAGTTGGACTATAAATAAGGTTGAGTGCCAATAAATTGGTGCTTTTGAATTGTGGTGCTGGAGGTGACTCTTCAGAGTCTCTTGGACTGCAAGGGGATCAGACCAGTCAATCCTAAAGGAAATCAGTCCTGAATATCAATTGGAAAGACTGATGCTGAAACTGTAGCTCCAATACTTTGGCCACCTGATGTGAAGAACTGACTCACCGGAAAAGACCCTGATGATGGGAAAGATTGAAGGTAGGAAAAGAAGGAATAACAGAGGATGACTGAATGGAAATGAATCTGAGAAGACTACAGGAGACCTTAAAGGACAGAGAAGGCTGGTATGCTTCAGTCCATGAATTCACAAATAGCTGGACCTTACTTAATAATCAAACAACAACAACAAATATCCTAAGAAGTGCTCTAATATCATTAAGAAACTAATTGGTCAGAGTCTCTCTGCCATTATCTTTTTTAGCTAAATTGTTTTCAGAGACTGAAAGTAGATCACTACTAAGTGTAACCAACTAAGTTCTAAGCCTTTCCTTTATTACATTTTTTTTTTTTAAGGGTAGAAGGTGCTGAGAGGAACAACTCTGAGAATGGTTAAAGCAACAAGAAAATATACCTATGCATATACATATACAAAAATATATATAAATTGTTGTTTTTGCTCAATCACTCAGTCGTGTCCAACTCTTTGTGATCTCCTGGACTGAAGCATGCCAGGCTTCTCTGTCCTTCACTAACTCCCAGCGTTTGCTCAAACTCATGTCCATTGAGTTGATGAAGCCGTCCAACAATCTCTCTGTCACCCCCTTCTCCTGCTGCCCTCAGTTTCCCTGCATCACTTGTTTGTAGTGTGCCTTTCTTATTTCTTATTTGTTTCCATTGGGTTTCTTTGTAAATCCCTTATGGATTTTAGGAACTTTTTTAGTTTTTAATTTAGGATGCAAGTCTTTTGTGAGTTATATATGTTACAATTATCTGGTCTACTCTGCAGATTGTCTTTTCACTTTTATTTTGAATTACAGCAGTTTTAACTGTAATGTAGTTAAATTTATCAAACTAAATTTATAGACAATGCTTTATTTGTTTTGATTGTTCAAAATGTTTCTATCTACCTCTGATTCATGTCAACAGTCAAATAATTTTCTAAAATTTTGCTCATTTTTCTTGCATACAAATATTTATAAATTCTTTGGAATTAACTTTTGTGAAAAGTATAAAGTAAAAGTCAAATTTCACATTTTAAAAAATATGGATAGTCCATTAACCTAACATTTTAATACAGACATGTCTTCCCACTTCTGCTTCTTATTTCCACTTTTGTCATAAATCATGTATCCCTTTAAGACTGGAACTTTATCTGCACTATCAATATTATTCTGTTCTTTATTGATCTATATCATGATTGGTATTTTTGTACTTTTAAGAATCTTTATAAATATTAAAATCAGATGGTGGTCAAATACAGGAATATGACCACTGGAATTTTGATTGAAACTGCAATAAAATTATATTTCAATTGTGGGAGAATCTGTGCCTTTATAATATAGGCTATTTCAAATATTTTGCATGATATATCTAATTGATATTTTTCTGTAAAATTTCCTAAAATATGTTTAAAACTTTCTGTATAGATATCTTAAATATATTCAGTTTATTAGTTGGTATTTTATAGTATCAACATTATTTTAAATGTGTTTTTTAATCATTACATTTTCTGTCTTATATCTTGAATATTATAATTATTATGTATGGAGACTGTATGCAACAATCTTCTAAACTAAATTGCTATCCAAATTATTAATCTGTAGATTCTTCTGGATGTTTCTACAAATATGATAATATTATCTTGAGACATGTTTCTACTTTACAAATTTTATAATGAATAAAATTATGACTCTTTAAAAATATTCATCTTTCATAAAAAGAAACTCCAGTATGAAATGATTTTAATGGTGATTGCTACACATAATTAACTCAGAAATTTAGAAGTCGGGAAACTTCAATTTGTTCTATGAGAACAGCCTAACTTTGATAATGAAACATGACTACTAGTAGTAGTGTAGTGTTAGTCACTTAGTCATGTCTGACTCGTTGCGATGCCATGGACTGTGGCCCAACAGGCTCCTCTGTCCATGGGATTCTCAACATGACTGGAAAGTTACAAAAAGAAAATCATAGACTAATTTCATAAATATAGACATAAAAATATTGAAAAAATACAAGCAACTTGAACCAAGAAATTCAGAAAAATGATCATATAATACTACGTAGTTGGGGTTATTCAAGAAATGTAAAGGTTCCCAAGTTGTACTAGCGGTAAAGAAAACACCTGCCAATGCAGTAGATGAAAGAGACACAGGTTGATTCCTGGGTTGGGAAGATCCGCTGGAGAAGTAAATGGCAACCCATTCCAGTATTCCTGCCTGGAGAATCCCATGTACAGAGAAGCCTGGTGGAATAAAGTCCATGGATCACGAAGAGTCAGACAGAACTGAAGTGACAACATACAGTACATACAAGGGGATTATTAAATTTTAAAATTAATCAACATATTCAACATTATACTAGATATTTTAGCCAGTGGATTAAACAGGAAAGAAAAGATATATGTGTTTGTGTGTGTGTGTGTGTGTGTGTGTATTATTGTTGTTCAGTGACTAAGTAATATCCAACTCTTTCTGACCCCATTGACCAGGCTTCCCTGTCCACTGTCTCCAGGATATCTGGCTCTAGGTGAGTGATCACATAATTGTGGTTATTTGGGTCATGAAGACCTCTTTGGTATAGTTCTTTTGTGTATTGTTGCCACTTTTTAATATCTTCTAGTTTTGTTAGGTCCATAACATTTCTGTCATTTATTTTGCACATCTTTGCATGAAATGTTACCTTGTTATCTCTATTTTTCTTGAAGTCTTTTCTCTAGTCTTTCCCATTCTGTCAATTTCCTCTGTTTCTTTACATTGATCACTGAGGAAAGCTTTCTTATCTCTCCTTGCTATACTTTGGAACACTGGATTCAGATAGGTATTACCTTTCCTTTTCTCTTTGGCTTTTAGCTTCTTTACTCGGCTATTTGAAAGACCTCCTCAGACAACCATTTTGCCTTTTTGCATTCACTTTTATTAGGGATGTCTTGATCACTGCCTCCTTTACAATGTCATGAACCTCCATCCACAGTTTTTCAGGCACTCTGGCTATCAGACTTAATACTTTGAATCTGTTTGTAATTTCCACTGTATAATCATAAGGGATTTTATTTAGATAATTCCTGAGTGTGGTTTTCCCTACTTTCTTTAATTTAAGTCTGAATTTGGCAATAAGCAGTTCATAATCTGAGCCACAGTCAGCTCCTGATCTTGTTTCTGCTGACTTTATAGAGCTTCTCCATCTTCGGCTACAAAGAATATAATCAATTTGAACGTTGATGTTGACCATCTGGTGATGTCCATGTGTAGAATCATCTTTTTTTTGTTTTTTTGGAAGAGGGTGTTTGCTATGACCAAAGCATTCTCTTGGAAAAACTCTTCATTTTGTGCTCCAAGGCCAAACTTGTTTGTTACTCCAGGTAGCTCTTGACTTCCTACTTTTGCATTCCAGTCCCCTATGATGAAAAGGACAGCTTTTTTTTTTTTTTTTTGGTGGACGGGGGTTAGTTCTAGAAGATTTTGTAGATCATCACAGAACTGTTCAACTTCAGCTTCTTCAGCATTAGTTTTTGGGGCACAGACTTGGATTACTGTGATATTAAGTGGTTTGCCCTGGAAAGGAACAGAGATTATTTTGTCATTTTTGAGATTGCACCCAAGTACTGCATTTCGGACTCCTGTGTTACTCCGTTTCTTCTAGCGAATTCTTGCCCACAATAGTAGACATAATGGTCATTTGAATTAAATTCACCCATTCCAGTCCATTTTATTTCACTGATTCCTTAAATGTCAACATTCACTCTTGCCATCTCCTGTTTGACCACTTCCAATTTACCTTGAGTCATGGAACTAACATTCCAGGTTTCTACGCAATATTGTTCTTTACAGTATCAGACTTTATGTCCATCACCAGTCACATCCACAACTGAGCATTATTTTTGCTTTGGCTTCTTCTCTCCATTCTTTCTGGAGTTATTGCTCCATTCTTCTCAGTAGCACACTGGGCACCTACCAACCTGGGTAGTTCATCTTTCAGTGTCATATATTTTTACCTGTTTATACTGTTCATGGGTTTCTCAAGGCAAGACTACTGAAGTGGTTTTCCATTCCCTTCTCCAGTGGACTATGCTTTGTCAGAACTCTCCACCATGACCCATCTATCTTGGGTGGCACTACATGGCATGTCTCATAGTTTCACTGAGTTAGACAAGGCTGTGGTTCATGTGATCAGTTTAGTTAGTTTTCTTTGATTGTGGTTTTTATCTGTCTGCATCCAGATTAATAAGGAAAAGAGGCTTATGGAAGCTTCCTGATGGGAGGGACTAATTGCGGGGGATACTAGATCTTGTTCTGATGGGCGGGGACATGTTTAGTAATTATTTGATCCAAATTTCTGTTGATGGTCAGGGCTGCATTCCCTCCCTGTTGTTTGACCTGAGGCCAAACTGTCGACCCATGCCTCCACTGGAGAACCCTGGACACTCACAGGCAAATTTTGCTGAGTTTCCTGCTGGCCTTCAAAGAAAAATTCCCTGGGGGTTCTCTATCTTTTGCTGGATCCCCAGTGGGGATCTTCAGATCCCCCGTGCTGGATCTGTTGTGGGTCCTAGAAGTTTCTTAACAGTGTGAGAATTTCTTTGGTGTAATTTTTTTCTGCAGTTTGTGGGTCATCTCCCCAGCAGCTCTATGTTGGGGCTAATGGCAATTTCCTCCAAGAGGGCTTATGCCACATGATGGGTGATCCAAGTCTGCTGCATCCAGTGCCCCTGCCCTGCGGCAGGCCATTGCTGACCCATGACTCCACACGAGATATTCAAACATTCAAAAGTATGTGTGCTTAGTCTCTGTGGGGCCTCTGCATCCAGATGCATAAATATCTATACATATGTGTACATATGTATATATATGTGTGTGTGCATACATATAAACATAAGCTTGCATACACATGTATATGTGTGTGTATATATATATATATAATTCATTTAACAACTGTTTTATGTTGATGTCTCATGATATTTGGACATTTTAACAAAAAACAAGTAGTAAACATGTGTACAGAATGCTACATATTGTTTCACATAAATATATATATTTTTTAATATCTGAATTGTATAAAATTCCCTTTATTAGCTGTGTGGTAAAATATATAGGTGAAGTAGACTTCACTCCTACTTTATAGAAACATACAAACTAGTCTTGAGGATGAACAATGGATTATTTAAAATACAATGCAATGCACTATGTCACCTCTTTCCTAGTAACTAACAGAAGATGTATATCCTCGATTTAATCTAGGATTAAATCAGTTCAAATCAGTTAAATTAAATCAGTTAAATCAGTTCAGGTTAGAGGTTCAAAACACAAAGGACAATCCATATTTTTGTAGACTCTAAAATATTACCCTTTCTGAGAATATTCTTTCCCATATTTTCTAATATTTTTTCAATTTATTTTTCTATTTTTTAAAACATAAATTTATTTATTTTAATTTGAGGTTAATTACTTTACAATATTGTATTTATTTTTTGAAGGGGAAAATATTTATGTGTTCTTTGGTTTGTTGAAATCTGATGAAATAACTTTTTTTTATTTTTTAGTTTTTAAATAATTTTTTTTCAGTTTTATTTATTTGTATATTTTAGTTTACAATATTGTATTGGTTTTGCCATACATTGACATGAATCCGCCATGGGTGTACATGTGTTCCCCATCCTGAACCCCCCCCCCCCCACTACCCTCCCCATTCCATCCCTCTGGGTCATCCCAGCCACGAGCACCCTGTATCAAACATTGAAAATTTTAAATAAAATTTCAAAGATTAACTCCATTTATAGTTATTACAAAATATTTGCCATATTCCCAATGATTTGTGGTTTATTTTGTTTGTTAAAATTTTGCTGGTTAAAGCTTTCAGAGTGGCTTAAACACACAATTAGCCATTCAAGATTTAGTGCAAATTTCTTCACTCATATTACTATTTTCTAGTAACTAATCCACCTGCTCTAAAGGAAGATTAACACTGTTCTGGGGAAGTACATGTAAATGGCTTTGTGGAGAATATAGTCCTTTGGTGTAAGAAAGTACAGAACACTCTTACAGACATAGCAAGTCTGACTGTTATGTGTATGTTCATGAATGGGAACTCTTTCGGTACATAAAAAACATTCAATACTTCATTACTTAAAACCACAGAATCTTTTTTTTTTTTTTTTGATTATCCTGACATTTGTGCAGGTGTTGGTATGAGGATCTCATTACTGGCTCGTTTACTCCAGCTTGACCAGAGCCCAAAGATGGTTTTTGAAGATGAGCTCACTCACATGGCTGGAAATTGGCATTGACTGTCAGCTGGGACCTCAGCTTGGACTATAACATACTTCAGTTCCCTCCTACAAGAATCTTTCTTAAAGACTAGTTAAGCTTCCTCAGAGCATGGCAGCTCGGAACCAAGATGAGTATTCAATCAACAGGCAGTAGAAGCCACTTAAATTTCTTAAATCTAGGTGTGGAAATTAGTGACACCATTTTCACAGTATTTTGTTGGGCATGTAGTCTACAACATTTGCCTGGATTCAAGGTGAGAGAACTAGACCCCAACTAGAGGGCTCCCCTGTTGCCTTAGAGGGTAAAGAATCCACCTGTACTGTGGGAGACTTGGGCTCCATCCCTGAGTGGGGAAGATCCCCTGGAGAAGGGCATGGCAACCCACTCCAGTATTCTTGCATGGAGAACCCCATGGACATAGGAACGTGGTGGGCTATAGCCCATGGGATCACAAAGAGTCTGACATGACTGGGCAACTAAGCACAGCACAGAACATTAGTGGGATGAGTGTAAAACAATTTAATGTATTACTGTAAGTGAAACCTCTGTCCTATAGATAAAGGACTCTTAGGAAAAAGGAAAGTAAATATGTAAAAAAAAATGACAAACTTTACTTCTATGGCAATTACACTGTCATTTCTAAAACTAAGAATTGGGAAGAAAGCAAATTCATTCTTAACAATGTCTCTCCCATTTGCTTATGTGCTTTTCCCTTTCTACAGAAAATGTCTTTACCTTTAGGATTGAATTATCAGAATTGACTCTTACTAATATTATACTTAAACTGTACTATGAGTTATTATTATTATTATTACTATTATTATTAGTTAGGATAAGGAAAGAAGCTATTGCCATTTATCACTTCTTTTTCTTTAAGAATATTTACAAAATTTTATAACAAAACATGTTTGCAAACATTAAAAAAAAATGCAAAAATGCAAATATATCTGAAGGCTATAGATACACTGACATCAGCAGAAATATAGTGATTAACTTCAGACAGCAATGCCCGTGCCAAGATCACTTACTATTGATGATATATTGACAGATACACATTAATATTTTCTGGAACAGCAGAGCTAGGAGAGTGAAAGGCCATGAGCTTTACAAGGGTCACAAAACCATGTCAGCAGCAATATCCTGGCCCAAGTATAGTAGCTGGGGAATGAGACAATAATAATGGACTTTTATGAGGTGCGAATGATTCAAAGAACCCTGCTAAGAAAAGATGTCTTGTAGCAAATTCATAAAATCCAAATAAAAACTAAAAGAATAGAAGATAGCAAATTGTTTCATATTCCAGAAAACTCAAAAATAAGCAAAAAAGTCAGCTTTTAAGTGATCTCTGAAAGTTGAAGTGAGCCTATCAAGCAATATTTTTTTGAAAGTAGCTGAGTTCCTTCCAAAAGTGATACCCAAATTTCCCTAGTTTAAAAAAATATATATTTTTATGCTACTCCTATTGAAAGCCTAAGGATAAAACAGTTTTACTGTATAAAAATTTACTTTTCTGTCTTCAATAAATTATAGGTAATATTTCATGGAGAATATGATGAATAAATAAATTTATATTTTAAAAAAATGATGAAAAGGTTCTGTATTGTCATGTCACTTTGAAGAAGGTAGTGAATCATGCAGCTTACTGTATTGAGTACTAAGCTAGATGTTATACCAAGACAACCCCTAGGAGCTTTGTGTGTGTCAGCAGGGATAATAGGAAAGAACAAACTGCCTATCATTGAAAGGACCTAATTTCTAGTACCAGCTCCATTCTGCCAATGATTTTGCTTCTCTGTATGCACTTTTGTCATCTGCAACTTGAAGCAGCAGGACCCAGTCCTCTTTGCAATCTTCTTTGGTTTTAATGTCTATGATCTTATTCATTTAATTTTTGCTTGGGGAAGGAAATAGTTTTTGAAATGTATGCTTACTGATATGAATTCTTTGGGTTATTTCACCTTAACTTAGGTGAGCACCTGAGATTGAGCCCTGGCCTTTATATGGACCCTTAAAGATCTGATCTCCTTCAGTACCAATGCATTCGCTTTTCCCTAAACTCAGGCAGCACCACTATCATATTATCAGATGCCTACAGGGCCCCATTACCTTTTGGAGGTCTTTATTCAAATGTCAGAGAGAGACTGTTTCCTGACATAAAACCCAATATTCCCTAACTGCTAACACAATTATTTTTCTTCATAAATTTTAATATTTCTGATACTGTAATTATTCATTTATTACATCCATTTTCTCATTACAATGTAGCATCCATAAGGGCAAGAAATATGCTCTAATTCTTTATTGTATGTAAGAATGCCTGGCACATTACTAATTATTTCAACTCATACCTGATCTCAGTGTTTATATTTTTCATGATTTTCCTCTGTTCTTTTAAATTAGTTTCAACTTGCAAGCTTATTCTCAATTTTCATCAAATATTCTACCAAATTGCCATTGAGAGATCTTTCCCCACAAATCAGTATTTAAACTGAGCACCAAAGAACTCTGAGCACTTTTGTTATTTCCTTTTTCATTTTTTACTAATGCAATTGCCCCTTTAGATGACTTGTTTATAAATTGATCTCACTTTTCAGACTTCGTACTTTATCTGATTAATGTTTTAATCTGTGTATCTCTAGTAACTAGCACAGATTTTTTTTTTCCCCCGCAGAGAAGTCAGTTAAGAACTCTTTTTAATTAAATAGGTATTTTAAAAAGGTGCCAGAATTAAAGTTTTCCATTCTTATAAAATGTATATATTGGCTTAGGTTTTAGGTTGCATATAGCAAATAAAGGATAATATACATTTTATTAGATAGACTAAATTACCCAGGAAGCAACAGTTAGAACTGGGCATGGAACAACGGACTGGTTCTCAATAGGGAAAGGAGTATGTCAAGGCTGTATATTGTCACCTTGATTATTTAACTTTTATGAAGAGTACACTAGGTGAAATACTGGAATGGTGAAGCACAAGCTGATATCAAGATTGCCCTGAGAAATATCAATAACCTTATATACGCAGATGACTCCACACTTATGGCAGAAAGTGAAGAAGAACTGAAAAGCCTCTTGATGAAAGTGAAAGAGGAGAGTGAAAAAAGTTGGCTTTAACCTCAACATTTAGAAAACTAAGACCATGGCATCCGGTCCCATTACTTCATGACAAATAGATGCGGAAGCAGTGGAAATAGTTTGAGACTTTATTTTGGGGCTCCAAAATCACTGCAGATGGAGACTGCAGCCATGAAATTAAAAGACACTTGCTCCTTGGAAGAAAAGCTATGACTAACCTAGACAGCAAATTAAAAAGCAGAGACATTACTTTGTCAGCAAAGGTCCATCTAGTCAAAGCTATGGTTTTTCCAGTAGTCATCTATGCATGTGAGAGTTGGACTGTAAAGAAAGCTGAATGCCAAAGAATTGATGCTTTTGAACTGTGGTGTTAAAGAAGACTCTTGAGAGTCCCTTGGACTGCAAGGAGACCCAACCATTCCATCCTAAAGGAAATCAGTCCTGAATATTCATTGGAAGGACTGATGCTGAAGCTGAAACTCCAATATTTTGGCCACTTGATGCGAAGAATTGATTCATTTGAAAAGACCCTGATGCTGGGAAGGATTGAAGGCGGGAGGAGAAGGGGATGACAGAAGATGGGATGAATGTATGGAATCACTGACTTGATGGGCATGAGTTTGAATAAACTCCAGGAGCTGGTGATGGACAGGGAGGCCTGTCATGCTGCAGGCCATGGGGTTGCAAAGTTGGAAGTGACTGAGTGACTGAACTGAAATTACCCAATAAACTAGGTTTTAATAATAGCATGCTTGTACAGATAGAGAAATTTTGGAAATAATTCTTTCTGTGGTTAGCATTTATTATTTTTGTATCACTTAGGAAAGTGCTTATTATTTTGGCCATGAAACTTTCAAGCCTTGGCACTTGGCTACTCATTTCTAGACCCATGTTTTCCAGTTTCATTAGAAGACACAATTCATGCCTTTCAGTTTCTGTAAGACACCATGTGCTTAGTCTCTCAGTTGTACTGAATTCTTTGTGACATTTTGGATTGTTACCCTCCGGGCTACTCTGCCCATGGGATTTTTCAGGTAAGAATACGGGAGTGGGTTGTCATTTCTTCCTCCAGATCTTCCCGACCCAGGGATTGAATTCTTGTCTCCTGTGTCTCCTGCATTGCAGGCAGATTCTCTACCCACTGAGCCATCAGAGGAACTCAGATAATGCACCATTGTCTCCATTCATCTTACATCTTCTCTCATGCCTTACTTCTGTCTGGAACACACTTTATCTCCCCTGTCCAAATATTAACCTTTGCTTGACTAATATCTATTCATTTCTCAAGCCAACATTGATCTCTGGTCCATGTGATAACTCCATTATAAGCCTGCTATTTGTGTTTGATCCATTACTACTGTTGTACATCTTAAAGAGGCCTGTGATCATTTCCTTTAATTCAATCTGCTAAATGGCATACTCATGTGTTTACTGTTGCTGTTTCCTAAGCACCTCCATTCTATGCTTTATTATTTGAAGCTTTGATTTGCCATAAGTATAAAGCATTTCAACAGTTATGTGTAATGTTATCTTAAAGGCCAGTTCCAGGTGTTCCTCCCAAGTTCAGTTCACTTCAGTCCCTCAGTCCTGTCTGACTCTTTGTGACCCCATGAATCGCAGCATGCCATACCTCCCTGTCTATCAACTCCCGGAGTTCACTCAGACTTGAATCCATCGAGTCAGTGATGCCATCCAGCCATCTCATCTTCTGTCATCCCCTTCTCCTCCTGCCCCCAATCCCTCCCAGCATCAGAGTCTTTTCCAATGAGTCAACCCTTTGTATGAGGTGGCCAAAGTACTGGAGTTTCAGCTTCAGCATCATTCCCTCCAAAGAAATCCTGGGGCTGATCTCCTTCAGATAGGACTGGTTGGATCTCCTTGCAGTCCAAGGGACTCTCAAGAGTCTTCTCCAACACCACACTTCAAAAGCATCAATTCTTCGGCACTCAGCCTTCTTCACAATCCAACTCTCACATCCATACATGACCACTGGAAAAACCATAGCCTTGACTAGATGGACCTTTGTTGGCAAAGTAATGTCTCTGCTTTTCAATATGCTATCTAGGTTGGTCATAACTTTTCTTCCAAGAAGTAAGCGTCTTTTAATTTCATGGCTGCAGTCACCATCTGCAGTGATTTTGGAGCCCAAAGCCATGTTTATATAACTTAGCCTTCCCTCCTACAGTTAATTAAAGGGGTGTGATATGAACATTGTCTTCCTTTGGTCCCAGCAGATGATTTAAAATTTGTAAAATTTAATTCATTCATTTCCACACAACAGACTGGAACACTGACCATTTTCTACTCCATATTCTCACTTTAGAGTTGGCTATTCTGATGAAAAGACTTATGCAATGTTCACTTACTTGTTTTTCTAGAAGCAAAAGCAGTGCTTGTCAAGTTGAATTATCATTAATATTTTTTTTTTGTACTAACTACCTGCAAAGGCCTAAAACCAATAAAAAGTATTTATCACTTATAGATAAATCTCAAAATTCTTTCACATTATTAACACATCCTTCACATAGTTCTACACCAGTTTTATTTTAGCTTTATGTCATATTTCTTCCAATCATGACCAGTTTATTCCACCAGGCTTTATCTACTGCTCACAGTTTTACTGTTTACCTTGTCCTTGTCTTCTCTGTTCTTAATAGGAACACCTAATTCTCATCTAATCCGACTCTGTATTTGAGCTTCAACTCATATCCCATCACTTCCTTGAAGCCACTCTTCACTAATTGGATTATAATCCAATTTTCTTACTTAGAAATCCTACTGTCAGATTTTATCTCTGTGTTGACTTCCTTGAAACTTTAGGTTATTGCCTTGTCTTTGCTTATCTATCCATATGAAGGTATAAATCAATACATGATGCATGCTATATCCTTATTAGTTTTATGGACACAACTTAAATAATGTCTGCCATCAAACTGTATAGCCAAGGATTACCATGCAAATTTTGCAGCTGTACGTTAATCCCTGGCAAAAATCCATGGAGAACTAATCAGTGAAAGCTAGAGATTATGTCTATATTAAGCTCTCAATCATCACTCTTGCTTATACCTCTGGAAACACAAGTGTATCTCTCTGCTTAAAAACCAATTCAGGAAGTGAATTATTTATTAGAAATAAATACACTGTTCTTCAATTAACCCAAGTGAAAGACCACAATGCATCCCTAAAATGCATTTTAACTTTTTTTTTTCCTCAACTGATTTCAGACAAAGAAGCAAATGTGTCAAGCCTTGTTTCCTAGGATGCCATTCATCAGATATGCACAGTTTTAGAGGTCAGAGACATACTGAGATCAGTCATCACAGAATTAGTTCTTCTGCCAGGAGCTGAGAATAACATTTGCACCTTGATGTCCCTGGGGATCATCAAAGGAAATTGTCCATGACATGAGAGACTCTTCAGTATGTACCTAATGTTGTGAATATAGCATTTCAAAATTCTGGTGATATAACAAAATGTTGAGCAGAATAGTAGAATATTTAGTTAACTGAACAAAATAATAAAACATAATATTAAATATTTTCATTATATATATATATAGTGAGTGAGGACTAAAGTGACTCAGGTTAAATAGGTAGTAAAGGATTAATTAGACTCTATCTTGAAGTTTTGCTGCATTGTTGTGAATATGTGGCAAGAACATTGATGCTGGTTTGGAGGCTACATCAAACAGAAAATCAAAACAGCATGATTTTGGGACAAAAGGAATATGCCAACTTCAGACACGGTTGGTTGATCATTGGTTCAAACAATGTTAAAGTAATATAGTTTGTCTCTCCATCTCTTATCTTTTTTTATTATTCTTTGTTTTATTATCAAAGAGTTCCTCTTTGTCACATGAGGATTTTGCTGCTCTAGAATTTCACTCTCAAAATTCCACATTCAGCTTATTGATTCTGATTGGTTTGACCTAAGTCATGGACCCATTTTTGAACATTTGTGGTCATATGGAAGAAATCTACCAATTGGTTTAGTCCTCAGTTCATGTCTAGCTTTGGGAATGACTTAAATTATGTAATACAGGCTGTATGATTAGGACCCAAAGCAAAAGTGAAGTTCTGTTACCAGAAGAACATAAAGTGTATTCTAACTGGCAAAAATAAATGTTTTCAGGAAATAACAAATGATCTGATCTCAAATAAATGTTTTACTTCTTATAAAAAAGTATATCTAAAACATTTAATGCAGCAGTTACTGCAAATGAATGAGCATAGAAAGATAGTTCATTCTGAAGTAAACATAAACTATGATCTTCAAAAATATAATGAATATAAAGGCTAGTGGAAAACTCAGAGCATTTTTCCATCTGCTGAAATATGTTTGGAAATTTATATCAGAATTTGCCTTAATAATTATGAAAAATTGAATGAGGTAAGATAAACATGCATATAAAACATATATAAAACCTGACTTTTATCATTCATTAAAATGTTAAGTTGGACACTAAAAATATTCATTATAACAGTCAGTAAGCAATTTTTCTTTTTAATACAGGCTTGACTAAGAAAATATATGAATATTTGGAATTTAATGTAAAAATTTTTCCAATTTCTAGCAAGCTAAGAAGTCTCCACCAGCCAATTACTGCTGCAGTATGGGAACCATAGTATCTAGTCTAAATATTATTGACCTTATTCCCTAAATTAATCAACCAATATAATATTAGCAACAGAAAAGGAGACTTAATATCCTTAAAGGAAGATAAGTGCTCAGGTGTATGGGAAAGAGAGGATATTAAATAAATAAAGAGCACAGAAAGAGGAAATGAAACTGTTTATAAACAATAATCATATGATTCTTTATTAACACATTCTGCCCACCTCTATTCTTCATTATCTCTAACTTAAAACTAAATTATTCCATAATTTTTAAAAGTCTTACCATTTCTGAGTGCTATCTAAGTATAGTTGAATAATAATTTTAAAATTATTATGTAGTATTGTAGACATAGAAAACAATAAACAGTCACACATCTGCCCCCAGCCAAGGAAATAAAACTTCACCAACAGGAGTGCAAGCTCCTCTGTATTTCTTTCTGACTTTGTTTTCCTCCTTCTTTAAAAATGAAACAAACCAAACAAAAACTTTGTAAATCAATTAGGCAGCTATAAAATATTTGTGAAGAAAACATTTTAGGGATCATGAAAATGAATTATTTCAAATGATAGATTCACTGTAACTGTAGTCACTCCAACCTGGCATTTATATGTATGTATACAAGTAGACACAAAAGAAAGTTGAGATAAATATGTGAACATTTAATTTATATATCCTTCACACAGACTCTTCCCTCTAATCATATTTTTGACAGTTGTGAACTTTATGAAGCAAATTAGTTCAATGTTTTTACTAATTCCTTTCTTTTAACCTTGATATCATCTCTATGAGGTAAATATTATTATCTCCATTTGAAAGATGAGGGAAATTGAAAATCAGTCAATACACTTCCAAAATCTATACAGAAAGTATATGCAAAGTTGAAATTTAACTTTGGCTCTATTGACCCAAAGCAAACATCTCAACCATATTATTTCTGTTTGTTTCTTTATTTCTCAGTCACAGGTTATTTATTTTAATATTCCACACAAGCCTTCAACATCACTAATTATTTCCACTATACTCTTCTTTAAAGATAATTTGTTTTATATGATTGTTTTGACACCAGCTGTCAAGGTTATCACTCTGTAGGAATTGTACAATTTCTCTGGCAGCTTTCACAGTTTAAAAAATAATTTAAAATTCTAAAATTTAAAAAATTAAATAATATGAAAAATTAAAAATACTTTTAAAAAGAAATCAAACAATAATAAAAGAAACTTCTGTTTTCAGCAATTCAACTATTATGTACTTATGTGCAGTTTTACATACCTGGAAGTTGAGAACAAAAATATCAAAAACTTGTCCAATGTTAAGCTCTTAATCATCAGAATCAAGACTCTAATCCATGTGTCTGTGATGTACATGCTTGTTTTATTAACAGGCTCTTCCTTTAGTGTTCCAGACAATCCTTCTACATCCTAGCCATTCCTCTGTATTATTTTTCCTTGCTGTTTGCATTCTAGGAAAAATATTTATGGTGATAGGTATCTCAGGCAATTGTTTTTCTGTTATCAATGGGCAATTAGAAAAAAATTTGCCTGTGTGAGAACTTGCTACAACATATTTCTAAATCTCCTCAACAAAAACAATGACAGTAAAAAAGAGACTGCAGGAGAGACATGTAATTCTGAATTTAAAAAAAGAGAGAGAGAGATTTAAGCTGCATTTCAACCACTTGCAATATATGGATTTTACTTGACTTTTCAAATATTACAAATATATATGTGATAATTTTAAAAATGTAAACTGACTATATATTTTATTTTAGAAAGATGGTAATGATAACCCTGTATGCAAGACAGCAAAAGAGACACAAATGTATAGAACAGTCTTTTGGACTCTGTGGGAAAGGAAGATGGTGGGATGATTTGGGAGAATGACATTGAAACATGTATAATATCAAATAAGAAACGAATCTCGAGTCTAGGTTCGATGCAGGATATAGGATTCTTGGAGCTAGTGCACTGGTATGACCCAGAGAGATGGTATGGGGAGAGAGGTGGGAGAGGGGTTCAGGATTGGTAACATGTGTACACCCATGGCAGATTCATGTTGATGTATGGCAAAACCAATACAGTATTGTAAAATAAAGTAAAATACAATAAATAAATAAAATAAAAATGTAAACTGACTGCATATTTTAAGAAGAAATTATTTTATGCATAGCATACATTTAATAATATTATCACTATTATACATTATATTGCTAACATTCAGCACTTAAAGCCAATAATCATCATGCCATGAAATGACATACAAGAAACAAATGAACACCACTAAGTAATAGAGACCAATGTGAAAAGGCTACATGCAGTGTAATTATAGCTCTGTCACATTCCGGAAAATGTAAAACTATGGAGACAGTAAAAAGATCAGCGGTTGCCAGGGATTGTGAGGTCGGAGGAATAAATAGGTGAAAACAGGGCAATTTTAGATCAGTGACACTATTCTGTATGACAACGTAATTATGGTTGCATATCATTATACAGTTGTCCAAAGCCATAAAATGTAACAGCACCAAGAGTGAAACACAGTATAAATTTTGAGTGATAATGATATGTCAAGGCAGGTTCATCAATTGTACTAAATGTATCACTCTGGTGGGAAATATTGTGCGTGAGTGGGACAGGGAATATATATGATATCTCTGTACATTGTTTTTGATTATACTGTAAACATAAAATTTCTCTAAAAATAAATCTACTAAAAAGTGAATTTATTTTTATTTACACGAACATGTTAATGCTGTTGTAGTTATATTTATTAAAGCCATTATATTCTAGAATTACATACTGAAGTATTTATTTTTAAAAGTTTTAGTTCCTGAGACTCACTTCTGCATAATCAAAGGACAAAGAGTGTGAGTATGGTTAGGAAAAAAGAAATTGTCATGATGGAATAATTGTTGAGGCTAGAATAGATACATGACAGATATCTAACACTATTGTCTCTATTTTTGTAGTAATGTGACTAAAAGGTGAGATTTTAAAATAGTTTTTCTTAAGCCTATCAAGATTCACATAATATTCACTGGAGCTTTAATTTAGGCTCATGCTTACTCTTTGTATCTTTATTCAAATAATAACATTCTAGTCATGGTCCCCTGGAGAATATGAAAATTATGTTGTCTGTTCTTTCCTTCACAGTAAAATTAAGGGGCAAAAATAAAGTACAGGGCTGAAATAGTGGAGAAAAACATTTCAGGTATATGAAGAATGGTTCATCTATGATTACATTGATTAATAAGGAATTGTTAAGTGAAATTATACTCTGAGTTTCTTATCACCATTTTTTACCTTCAATTTGGATTTGCCATTTATATTCCATTATTTTGTAATTTTTTGATGACCCTAATGTGTTACAAATTTAGTTCAGTTTAGTTCAGTTCAGTCACTCAGTCATTTTCGACTCTTCGTGATCCCATGAATTGCAACACGCCAGGCCTCCCTGTCCATCATCAACTCCCAGAGTTCACTCAGACTCACATCCATCGAGTCAGTGATGCCATCCAGCCATCTCATTCTCTGTCATCCCCTTCTCCTCCTGTCCCCATTCCTTCCCAGCATCAGAGTCTTTTCCAATGAGTCAACTCTTCGCATGAGGTGGCCAAAGTACTGGAGTTTCAGCTTTAGCATCATTCCTTCCAAAGAACACTCAGGACTGATCTCCTTTAGAACGGACTGGTTGGATCTCCTTGCAATCCAAGGGACTCTAGTACCCAGTTATTTATATTCTAGATTGGTAAGACTGAAAGGCTTTGACCAATGACTTTCAGAAAATATGGTAAATGTAACCATAGCTACTACTAGGTGAAAAACAAAAGGCTTATTAGATATTCATAAAAACGACAATGAAGTCAGACATCCTGTGTTTTTTTTTGTGTGTGTGTGTGCGTGTGTGTGTGTGTGTGTGTGTGTGTGTGTGTGTGTGTAGTGTGAGCATTCTTCTTTGATTCCAAAAGGTATAGTGAGTAAAATATGAATTTGTGAAGCTTTCCTCTTTTCCATCCCCCATCAAAGGAATGAAATGCTATATGAGAAGGAAACTCTACCCCACTTTTTTGTATCTGACTCATTTGTAGACTATGTTGAACAAAGTTTAGAATTGCTTCTTTCAATTTGAGTCTTCTACTGGGCTGTAGTACCATGTAGGCTTGCGTGACAATATAAAATAATTGTTATCATGTGGACTGTAGAATATATTTTTATTCCATTACTAATGTGTATAGCTCAACTCCCCAAACTTCCTGCATTGAAGTTTTAGCCTGCAGTACTTCAAAGCATGGTTCTATTCGGAGATAATGGTGACTATTTGGAGAGTGGTGTCCTTATAAGAAGGGGGAATTTGAATATACACGTATAGAGAGAAGA
The DNA here is from genome assembly GCF_032405125.1 of Capricornis sumatraensis. Lineage (NCBI taxonomy): Eukaryota > Metazoa > Chordata > Mammalia > Artiodactyla > Bovidae > Capricornis > Capricornis sumatraensis. The sequence continues at coordinate 5,643,827 of NC_091084.1, forward strand.
CCATTTATAGGAGTGACATCTCAGAAGCAACTAGTCCTACCAACACCTTGATCTCAGCCTTCTAGCCTCCAGAATTGTGAAAATATGTATTTCTGTTTTGTAAGGCTCATTGTTGGTGGCACTTTGTTATTTCAGCCCTAGCTAACATACAAAAGTTTAGAAAAAAATAATTTGGGGGGAGGAAATACCCTCGTACTTAAAAATAGAGTTTCCGTGTGTGTGACCATAAGACAGTGGAAGAATGATGTCAACTCTTATGACGGGATCCTACTGTTACCCACCAGTGGCTGCCAATTCAATGCTTTTAATAGTTGGTCCATTAGACTATATTGATTGTTGTACTCTTATTTCTCATCAATTGATTCTAATAATTATGTGATAAGCCACCAACCATTGATAGGTACTGTGTATGTAATCACAGTTCCCATGTTTCCCATTGACCACCTAAGCCATTCAGCACTTGGAATGAGTATTAGTTCAGTTAAGTTCAGTCACTCACTCATGTCCGACTCTTTGCTATCCCATGGACTGCAGCATGCCAGGCTTCCCTGTCCATCACCAAATCCCACAGTTTGCTCAAATTCATGTCCATCGAGTCGGTGGTGCCATCCAACCATCTCATCTTCTGTTGTCCCTTCTCCTCCTGCCTTCAATCTTTCCCAGCATCAGGGTCTTTTCCAATGAGTCAGCTCTTCGCATCAGGTGGCCAAAGTATGGGAGTTTCAGCTTCAACATCAGTCCTTGCAATGAATATTCAGGACTGATTTCCTTTAGGATGGAAAATCTAAAACCCTACTTAATTTTCACCCTTTATTAACCTTACCAGGAAGTAGAACTGTAAATACTATTTTATATCTAATGACAGTCTAGTAGTACTAGAGAATCAATAAAGGTCAGGTAACTTAATCCTCTTGAATTGATTTCATGAATAACAGGCTTACCCTCCAATGTTTTACATTGCATTGAACACATATGCAAGTAGATACACTATAGAACAGTGTACTATTTAAGATCATAATCTCTAGAGTCAATGTGTCTGGGATTATATTTTGACTTCCCAATTTAATAATATTCAAGTTACTAGAAACACTCATCATATTTTTTTTTTCCACTTGAAATAGGATTTCAGTTTACCTGATTAAAAAAAAAAAAAACTGGAGGAAAACTTAGTTGGATCTAAATATGTAAAGTGCCAAGAACTGCAGCAGAAACATAGTAGGCAATTAATAAATATTTACTGTTAGTATAGTCAAATGTGAAGAACCATTAGGGCCACCAAATCATTAACCCATCAAACTACTTAAAATATGTATGTATATAATGATATAAACTCATTTCTAGGAATAAATAATCCATATTTCATACTTTCTCATGACTGAAGTATCTCTGTTTTACAAAACCTCATTGATTACACTCACTAAACTCTCATTCTTCCTCCTTATCTATTTTTCTAAGACATTTTTATTCTAAGGAAGTTTGCTAACACTTCTGCTCACCACAAAAATTAATAGTAATAACAATAATAGTTGTTATTCATGGAATGATTACAATGTACTAGACACTATAATAAGCTCCATAATTACAAAGAATATTACAAAGAATATCCCCATTTTACAGATTTGGAAACTGAGTCTAGAGTTCAAGTAACTGTTTGAACTCACCTAGTAAGTGGTAAATGTGGAATCTGAACCCAGACATCCAGACTCCAGAGCAAAAGAAATGTAACTATTTCACCATATGGAATACACTCTATAGCATTTTCTCTCTACCAAGTATTCGTTGAAATTTTCTTTGCTCTTCTAAGTTTGTAAGATGCAGTTACCTCCACATGACTCCATTTTCAAAAGACTTAAATCCTGGTATTAAATATAAATTGGATGTGTACAATTATGTAACTTTATAAAACAGAGCAGTCTGCAATAATTCCACAATGGAAATGTATCCTAATAAATATGCTTCACAGTATTCAAGTGCATTTATAAAGACATCAATCTTTCATCTAGATATGCAAGCTTTAATTAGGAATTGTTGAGCAAAATCTTTCTAGAGAACATTTTTGGCAATATCTGTTTCTTTAGAAGTATCTGCTATTTTTCTTAGAAATGCCACCTTTCCAATAGGTCTTGTTTGTTCCTTTATTTCTTGGCCTCTAATAATTTTTTTCCTTTCATTTTGAATTGCACCAGACTTGCACTTTTATTTTATTTTTATTTTTAAATTTAAATTTATTTATTTTAATGGGAGGCTAATTACTTTACAATATTGTATTGGTTTTGCCATATGTCAACATGAATCTGCCATGGGTGTACACGTGTTCCCAATCCTGAAACCCCCTCCCACCTTCCTCTCCATACCATCCCTCTGGGTCATCCCAGTGCATCAGCCCCAAGCATCCCGTATCCTGCATCGAACCTAGACTGGTGATTCGTTTCTTATATGACATTATACATGTTTCAATGCCATTCTCTCAAATCATCCCACCCTCTCCCTCTCCCACAGAGTCCAAAAGACAGTTCTATACATCTATGTCTCTTTTGCTGTCTGGCATATGGGGTTATTGTTACCATCTTTCTAAATTCCATATATATGCGTTAGTATACTGTAGTGATGTTTTTCTTTCTGGCTTACTTCACTCTGTATAATAGGCTCCAGTTTCATCCACCTCATTAGAACTGATTCAAATGTATTATTTTTAATGGCTGAGTAAAAAACTGGAAATAGAACTGCCTTATGACCCAGCAATCCCACTGCTGGGCATAAACACCTAGGAAACAAGATACTTTTAAAACACACACACACACACCTCTCTCCTTGTAGGTGTATCATTCTGATGATTTTCATAAGTTTATTTTAAGTTGTGAAATTATGAATTCTCATTGCTTGCTCATGGCTTTTCAGTGTTATTTAGGTGGATAGAGGCAGACCCCATGGACTGAATCAATTTTAATTGTATCTTCTGTAATTTGTCTGCTGCACCTCAGAAAGCTGGTTTAGGGGGAAAAAAAAATTTAAGCAGACCTCTCCCATTTGTCCCCTCTGACACAATAATTTTACACGATTTTGTTTTCTGTGATCAATACTCCTCTTTTTAGAATCTCTCCATTTCCTTTTGCCATTCATCTTCTGAGCTACCTCCGAATGCTTGTCAATTACAAACTCTATACTTGAGTTTTCTGCTGAATTTTTAGAGGCTGAGTTGAGGAGCTATGCTTCTTTAAAAGTCTTCCCAGGTGGCTCAGTGAGTAAAGAATCCACCTGCAATGCAGCAGATGCGGGTTTGATCCTCAGGTTAAGCAGATACCCTGGAGGAGGGTATCATAATCTTCTCCAGTATTCTTCCCTGGAGAATCCCATGGACAGAGGAGGCTGATGGACTATAGTCCATAGCTTTGCAGAGTCCCTCAGACACAAGTGACTGAGTCTGCTTGCATGCCTCTTTAAGGCTTTTAAGTACTCTGTCTAAAGAGGCAAATTCTGGGAATGTTGAATGATAATCTAGTGAGTGGGATTCATCTAGATGTTTGTGGTGGATGCTGTGATGCCCAGGCCAGATTTCACTTCTTTACATCCACCTCCTATTCCCTGAGCCGCTAACTGCTAGCTGCTCACAGGTATGTGATTCCCTTGAAATTGCTTTAGTTGAAGAAAGTTCCCTCACCAAGGTTACAACATTTTCCTAAAGGGAGCCCATATCCAGCAATTGTTTAATGGAACCAGTGGCAAAGTTTGGGCCCCTTTCTTTCTAAAGAGATATCATAGCCCCTAAACCCAATGTGAGATCAACTGAGGGATCTATGATAACTTAATTGTGGAAATGTAGTTCAAAGTCTTCCTCCACTCAGATGATTTTTCCTCACCTCCTCAAGCACTTTGCTGACTGTACTCACTGAAAAGCCCCCTTTCAAATTGCCAGTTCATAGTCTGTTTCCAGAAAACTGGCCTAAGACAGTGTTGCAATGAATCCTAGCAGACTGCATTTAATTAGGTAAAACCTCACCACTATTTTTAACTAAGCTATTTATATAATTGTCTTCCTTTTCAAAATTCTATTTCCCCTATCTTCTAAAAGGCAAATCAGCTGCAATGAAGGAATGAGAGTTCTGCTTATTGAAGTTACCTTATTGAATAGTGGGCTTCCCTGGTGGCTCAGATGGTAAAGTGCCTGTCTACAATGCAGAAGATCTGGGTTCGATCCCTGGGTTGGGAAGATCCCTTGGAGAAGGAAACGTCAACCCACTCCAGTACTCTTGCTTGGAAAATCCCATGGATGGAGAAGCCTGGTAGGCTACAGTTCATGGGGTTGCAAAGAGTCAGACACGACTGAGCAATTCCATTTTATTGAATAGTGATTAATGCTGTTGCTGCTGCTGCTGCTAAGTCTCTTCAGTCACAAGCTAATTTCATTTTAAAAGTAATTAACAAGCCAGTCTCAATCTCTCTTGTCTCTCTTTCCTTCTAGCTTCATCTCTTTATCTCCATCTCTCTCTCTATGACACATACATGCTTCTTCTCTCTCTTCATGAGCCAGGTCACTGAAGAAATTAGGGATGTTGTTAATTACACTTTATTGTTGGTATATCTTCATTGAAGATATACTTCCTTCTCTTTTCCCATTAGACTCTCAACTCTAAGAGGTTAATGAATTAAAATAATATTCTAATCCCAAGTATGTATTAGATACTCAAATAATTTGGTATGGATAGAAGAACATTCTAAAATTTTAACTTTCATTCTGACAGCTTGAAGTAGCAATTATAACCCCACTATACTACTGAGAATTATGCTTTATTTATAATTTATTATATTAATAATATTTATATAATTTATCTTTGGTAAATCATGGATCAATAAATTATACTTCTAAACATTTGTAATAATAATAATGCTATTATTTTAAAGTACATGAAACTGACCCCTCCTACCAAGCACCATTTAGGGCCTAACTTTGCTGTCATATTCTAGTGGGGTGTTGGTACTTAATCATTTCAATTAAACCATACTTGTTTGTCTTTCTCAGGATCTAGCTCTTATCAGCCTATGCAAAATTTTCTTACACATTGTATTCCATTAAATTCAAACATAGCCACAATAAATATTCTGATAACTTTTAATGGAGTGAGAAGTAAGTATCCCCTGCATTTACTGAAGTATTCAGGGGCAGTTTTCCTCCCCAGCTACTTCAGCACCTTATTATGCTCTTCACCTGTGATCCATTTCCCAGTCTCCTATCAGCAAAGGTAATTATATTCTCAAGCTCAGCTGACAGCAAGTCATAATTCACAGACAGGCATCCTGTTTTAGAGAAAGTACAGCTCCTGTAGACACGTGCACAGGAAGATAAGAGAGAGAGGACCCACAACAGTCTGTGAGACATAGAGATTTTCACAGAGGGGATGAGTATCAGAGAAGAAACTCACATGCTAGAAATTCTTCTCATGTTCCAACAATTTTTAAATTTTATTTTTTCTTATGACTGTCAAAGATATTTGCTTATTATTTTTATATCCTTTAAGGTGATAAGGAGAGGCTGTTTCTCTCCCTTTCTCAAGCAAGCTTTTCTTTTTTGATCAGACATTTCAGATAATCTTCCTGCTTTTAATGTCCTCTTGCAGGTGGTCCTGTGACAGGCCTTTCATCTCTCCACCCTTCTGATCTAGAAGCAATCACTAACACAAAATTATTTCTAAAATAGATCACTGAAAACAGTTTAGTATGTATTTACTGAGATGAGCACTAATACCTCTTGACAATTTACTTTCCTGAATTAATAAAGCCATTTAGGATAACAGCTTTCTTGGTCACACTAGGACTCTTAGAAATTGCTGAATCTTAAAGATGGTGATTATGTACTGCATGGTTGATCAAAAGTATGAGAATAGCTGACATGTAAGAGAAAACCCATGAATGTTGAGTTAAGACAATCTCTTTGGATGGGTTCTATTAGCTCCGTTGATTTTGTATGAGGTAATTTCCTACAGCCATGAGTGAAACACACAGGCATATGCACATGTTTGCACACATATCTGTACCACTGAATTTATATACAACCCACGTATATTTAACTTCTCTGACAGTCACAGCTGATTGATTTTGGCAGTCAACTAAATCCTGACATCTTTTCCACATAAACTGCTGTTGAGGACTTTTCAAATACTGATTGATATGCAGTATATTAATCGTTTCTCTCAGCTTTTTGTCACCTGAAAATTTTATGAGCATACATTTTTTTCTTTATCCAAGTCAATGAGAAAAGGGTTACATAGGACAAGGCTTAGGACAGAGTCTAAATGATCACTCTTTTTTTTTTTAAGTGATCAGTGGAGGAGATGTAATTCAACCGTCTAAATGTACTGTCACCCAACTCTGACCAAACTTGATTTTTCTCTCATCTGGCCTACATTTCTCCAACTGGTAAATGAATAAATCATGAGAAATTTTAACACTTTTCTGAAATACAGATCATCTTGTGAGTCTTCTCTGCTTGACCGTTCTTACTAGATACCACTTTACTTAAAATACTAATAGAGTGAGGTTATCCTTCCATGTTGATTCTGTAACTATGCTAATCCCTTGTGATACCTTCTTTTTTAGGTTCTTAGAACTCATTTAGTTTTACAAACAAGTATTGAGCATTTATATGTATCATGTGCTATGTTAGGTGTTTCAGTTATAAAGATATCTATTCTATAATGCCTGTTCCCACTATGCTCATTGTCTGCTCTATAATATGTTATAAAATATTTCCAGAATCTGATATTAAGTTCATATATCTTTAGTTTTTATCATTGACATCAACATTGTTATCATATTTGATAATAACAAGTATTCCAGTACCTATTTTATGTGACATTACAAAAAATATCGAGCAATATCAATGCAAAAACTCTGCCTATGTGTACTGGTGCTGAATTGAATCCCAAAGACAGAGTTTTGGGTGAAGTAAAAGAGAAAATCTTTATGACTTTTCCAGGCAAATGGAGACACAGGGAGACTCAAAGCTTGAAAAATTGTGTGTCCTAAGCCAGGAGGATTTTGTTAATTTTATATCAATGATTCAAGGGCAAGGTTGCTGATAAGGATGAGGGGGTATACAGGACCTACATTCTTTTAATATGACCTCAAGAGGTCTCCTGATGAGCTTCTTGAGGTTATCAAACTGATCTCTGGAGTGAGGAAGCTAACATTTTCCATCTGTGGGAGTTTTACTTCTAAAGAAGAACTAAAAGGTGTTGTGTGTACTGCTTGAAGTGTAACCAGGACCCTGCTCCAAGGCTGCACTACTGTTCCTTGGGTGCTCCTCCCTTGCCCCTTCCTTCTCTGATTGTGCTTATACTTATGCTCTTAGTCACTCACTCATTTCAGACTCTGCGACTCCATTGGATTGTAGCCCAACAGGCCTCTCTGTCCATGCGATTTTCCAGGAAACAATACTGGAGTGAGTTCCCATCTCCTTCTCCAGAGGATCTTCCCAATCCAGGGGTTGAAATTGAATCTCCTGTGTCTGGTGCATTGCAAGTAGATACTTAACCTGCAGAGCCATTGAGGAAGCCTTCCCTTTCGTGATTAGCAGCTGTTAGATTCTCTCTCTTTTTTTTAAATATAAATTTATTTATTTTAATTGGAGGCTAATTACTTTACAATATTGTATTGGTTTTGCCATACATCAACATAAAACCGCCATGGGTGTTTCCCATCCTGAACCTCCCTCCCACCTCCCTCCCTGTACCATCCCTCTGGGTCATCCCAGTGAACCAGCCCCAAGATTCTGCCCTTTCAAACTCAGGGAAGGTCATGGAGGCTGGAGTCTATTCCCTACAAACAAGAAACAGAGGATATGGAAAGGTTTCCTCACCCAGGACCCCACATGTTCTTGCTCCATTCAATACTGATAATATAAATACAGTTAACTGTAGTAGTTAAATGTATAACTCATCTGAAACTATGTGCATTTATAATCATTATTAAAATTTTCTCTCCATTATGGATCACCAAGGCCATTCTCAGGCTTGAAGATTAACTAGAACTCATATAATTCATTCAGAAGATCTGTTATGCTCATATTTACAATTACAGTCAAAGGATTCAGAGTAAACTCAGAAAAGGGAAAAGGCACATGAGATCAAATATAGGGGAAAACAGACACAAGCTTTCAGGTGTCCCTCTCCCCGTGGAATGGTACAAAAAAATTATTCTTCTAGAAACAATGTCTAACAACACAGGAAAAGTATTGCTGACTAGGAAAGCTCACCCGAGCCTTGAACTGTAGAGTTTTCACTGACTGTCAGCCATTTAAGCATTCATAACTTGTATGACTTGGATTACCATGATATTGAATGGTTTGCCTTGGAGACGAACAGAGATCATTCTGTTGTTTTTGAGATTGCATCCAAGTACTGCATTTCGGAGTCTTTTGTTGACCATGATGGCTACTCCATTTCTTCTGAGGGATTCCTGCCCGCAGTAGTAGATATAATGGTCATCTGAGATAAATTCACCCATTCCAGTCCATTTTAGTTTGCTGATTCCTAGAATGTCGACGTTCACTCTTGTTATCTCTTGTTTGACCACTTCCAATTTGCCTTGATTCATGGACCTGACATTCCAGGTTCCTATGCAATATTGCTCTTTACAGCATCAGAACTTGCTGCTATCACCAGTCACATCCACAGCTGGGTATTGTTTTTGCTTTAGCTCCACCCCTTCATTCTTTCTCGAGTTATTTCTCCACTGACCTCCAAGAGCATATTGGGCTCCTACTGACCTGGGGAGTTCCTCTTTCAGTATCCTATCATTTTGCCTTTCATACTGTTCATGGGGTTCTCAAGGCAAGAATACTGAAGTGGCTTGCCATTCCCTTCTCCAGTGGACTACATTCTGTCAGTAATGCTGAAGAAGCTGAAGTTGAACGGTTCTATGAAGACCTACAAGAACTTTTAGAACTAACACCCAAAAAAGATGTCCTTTTCATTTTAGGGGACTGGAATGCAAAAGTAGCAAGCCGAGAAACACCTGGAGTAACAGGCAGATTTGGCCTTGGAATACGGAATGAAGCAGGGAAAAGACTAATAGAGTTTTGCCAAGAAAATGCACTGATCATAGCAAACGCCCTCTTCCAACAACACAAGAGAAGGCTCTACACATGGACATCACCAGATGGTCAACACCAAAATCAGATTAATTATATTCTTACAGCCAAAAATGGAGAAGCTCTATACAGTCAACTAAAACAAGACAAGGAGCTGACCGTGGCTCAGATCATGAACTCCTTGTTACCAAATTCAGACCCAAATTGAAGAAAGTAGGGAAAACCACTAGACCATTCAGGTATGACTTAATCAAATCCCTTATGATTATACAGTGGAAGTGAAATAGATTTAAGGGCCTAGATCTGATAGATAGAGTGCCTGGTGAACTATGGAATGAGGTTCGAGACATTGTACAGGAGACAGGGATCAAGACCATCCCCATGGAAAAGAAATGCAAAAAAGCAAAATGGCTGTCTGGGGAGGCCTTACAAATAGCTCTGAAAAGAAGAGAAGCGAAAAGCAAAGGAGAAAAGGAAAGATGTAAGCATCTGAATGCAGAGTTCCAAAGAATAGCAAGAAGAGATAAGAAAGCCTTCTTTAGAGATCAATGAAAAGAAATAGAGGAAAAGAACAGAATGGAAAAGTCTACACATCTCTTCAAGAAAATTAGAGATACCAAGGGAACAGTTCATGCAAAGATGGGCTAGGTAAAGGACAGAAATGGTATGGACCTAACAGAAGCAGAAGATATTATGAAGAGGTGGCAAGAATACACAGAAGTGTACAAAAAAGATCTTCACGACCCAGATAATCACGGTGGTGTGATCACACATCTAGAGCCAGACATCCTGAAATGTGAAGTAAAGTGGGCCTTAGAAAGCATCACTATGAACAAAGCTAGTGGAGGTGATGGAATTCCAGTAGAGCTGTTTCAAATTGAAGAAAGATGATGCTGTGAAAGTGCTGCACTCAATATGCCAGCAAAATTGGAAAACTCAGCAGTGGCCACAGGACTGGAGAAGGTCAGTTTTCAATCCAATCCCAAAGAAAGGCAATGTCAAAGAATGCTGAAACTACTGCACAATTGCACTCATCTCACATGCTAGTAAAGTAATGCTCAAAATTCTCCAAGCCAGGCTTCAGCAATACATGAACCGTGAACTTCATGATGTTCAAGCTGGTTTTAGAAAAAGCAGAGGAACCAGGGATCAAATTGACAACATCCACTGGATCATGGAAAAAGCAAGAGAGTTCCAGAAAAACATCTATTTCTGCTTTATTAACTATGCCAAAGCCTTTGACTGTGTGGATCACAATAAACTGTGGAAAATCCTGAAAGAGATGGGAATACCAGACCACCTAACCTGCCTCTTGAGAAATCTGTATGCAGGTCAGGAAGTGCCGGGGTCCAGCCCCAGTGGATCCAGGGAATTCGAAGGGTGGACGGCGTTGGCGTGGAAAGACTTGTTTATTGATTGATATAAGATTAGATTAAGAAACTATAGTGTAGTAGGAAGATTAAGTGGAGGAAGAAGGCTGAATAGCTTGGTTTATGCGGAAGACCAATAAAATTCCAGACAAGGAATTTGCACCATCTATGTTGGGCCACCGGCGCCCGCTTGAATATCTAAGGGTGCCTCGCCTTAAGCTCCCTTTCGCGCGGGTCTTAACAACCACGGCAAGTAAGTAGACCTGGCGAGCCTCCGCGCCCCAGATGAAAATTCAGCCTGAAATTAAAGTAAAGAGCAGAGAGAGGGAAAGGGAGAGAAAATGAGAGAGAGAGAGACACGGGGGGAGCCAGATTCCCCAGAAACCAGGCCGAGAGACTAGTTCAAGAAACTGGTCCGAGAAGCTGGTCCGAAAACTGGTCCGAGAAACTGGTCCGAGAAGCTGGTCCAAGAAGCTGGTCTGAGAAGCTGGTCCGAGAAGCTGGTCTGAGAAGCTGGTCCCCCCCTTTATTGTTCACAAGGCCTTTTATACTTTTGATAAAACATGGAGATCAATGGGTAACACAAAATTATGTAGCGTTCGCAGCCCAGACTCTTTCTATACATCATTTTGTAAACAAAAGGTCTCAGGTGATTTACATTATCTTCTGGCCAAGAGGCTTGTTAACACTTTTTGGCTCTCTTCCTTAATGAATGTTAATTTTGTTTCTCCTGAAGTGTTTTTCTTTAATCTGCATCTCCTTAAAAGCGCTAAAGTTACATCTCTATAGAACAAAGGCACAGTGGGTTATAACAAAGAAGGTACTTAACTCAAAGATCTAATGTTGCTAATACCAGGTCTACTACTTGTTTTTTTATATACCAACTATATCTAAAAACAAAGGATATGAAAATTTGGCAGCAAGCATTGACTCAACAAATGAAACTTTTAATCAGTCCTATTCTAAAGATTTTGACTCTTCGGAAGCCCCTACATTCCTAGGATGTTTTAAGCTTCCTGTGCCTCCTGCGGTCAGGAGGCCTCAAACAATCACATGCGCAGCTGTACGAGTCCTGCAGGCAGGTTAGAAAGCCATCAGAGGGGTATTTGGATTGAAACACTCTTTCAAATGCAGAAGACTAAAGCCCTGAATTGACTTTTTCCAGAAAATGTCAGAAGAGTGGAAAAGCAGAGCACAAAAGTCGGCAGATTTTTGTTGGGGTACATGCTTAGGAATTTCCAGAGGGGTCCCTGAAGTCTGAGCATGCCTTGCGTATGTCAGCTTCCTTCCTCATGACCTTGTCACGGGCGGGATTCCTCACACTGGCTTCCGGCAAGGAAGCAACAGTTAGAACTGGACATGGAACAACAGACTGGTTCCAAATAGGAAAAGGAGTAAGGCAAGGCTGTATATTGTCACCCTGCTCATTTAACTTATATGCAGAGTACATCATGAGAAACGCTGGACTGGAAGAAACACAAGCTGGAATCAAGATTGCCAGGAGAAATATCAATAGCCTCAGATATGCAGATGACACCACCCTTATGGCAGAAAGTGAAGAGGAACTCAAAAGCCTCTAAATGAAAGTGAAAGAGGAGACTGAAAAAGTTGGCTTAAAGGTCAACATTCAGAAAACGAAGATCATGGTTTGCAGTCCCATCACTTCATGGGAAATAGATGGGGAAACAGTGTCAGACTTTGTTTTTTTTTGGCTCCAAAATCTGGAGAAATATCAATTTTTGAACTTCATCTAAATAATTCCTTTTAATTTAAAATTAAGATTTTGTGGTTATATTGAAGCAACATACTCAAAACACTAAAGCACACTAAAACATACTAAAAATAATTATCTCTTGATGTTTTGTTTTTATGCATACCAGTCATTTTCTATTTTCACAAATATTTGTTTTTCTTTTACATTTCCATCATCTAGTAGTGGATGTATGTCTTGTGAAGTGTAAATTAGAGATTTTAGACTAATTATAAAAAGGAAATAAAAACTGAAGAAAAACAAAATCATGACAGCTGAGCACTAGATGACTCAAAGCCTTGGAATTTGCCTTATAAAAAATTTAAAGAAAAAGAAGTCTAAAATCCATAATAAATTAATTTTAACTAAATGAAATACCACAGTATTAATTATCCATAACTGCATATCAAGCTACCTCAAAAACTAGAAGCTTAAAGCCAGGCTTTTATTTTCTTACAGTTTCTGAGATCAACATGCAGACACAGCAAACAAAGTGTCACTGGGATCTGCAATCATTTCAAAGTAAAACTGAAGGAGGATCCCCTTCCAAGCTCACTGGCATGGTTTTTAACCGTGGTTTTACCTACAGACTTTTGGTTGAAGTTGTCCCCTAGTTCCTCTCCACCTGGGTCACTTTATAGGGCAGCTGTCTTTCATCAGAGGGAGCAAGAGCAAGAGCAAGAAATTAACAAGACAGAACCTATTCTAAGTTTATTTCTGAAGTGATATTTCATCACTTTTGTCATAGATAATTGGTTAAAGCAAATCATTAAGTTAATCTGACACTCAAGGGAAGAAGTTTATGCAAAAGCATAAACAAGGCAGTGACAGAAGATGAGATGGTTGGACAGTGTCATTGACTTGATTGACACGAGTTTGAGCAAATTCTGGGAGATAATAAAGGACAAGGAAGCCTGGTGTGCTGCGGTCTATGGGGTCTAAAAGAGTCAGACACGACTTAGCAACTGAACAACAGGGAGGTAAGAATTTTCAGCACCCAACTTAGAAGCTCCCTACCATAGTGCTTTATATAACAATACCATTGAATGCCATGTAGAAAGCTTCACTATGAACAAACCTAGTGGAGGTGATGGAATTCCAGTAGAGCTAGCTCAAATCCTGAAAGATGATGCTGTGAAAATGGTGCACTCAATATGCTAGCAAATTTGGAAAACTCAGCAATGGCCACAGGACTGGAAAAGGTCAGTTTTCATTTCAATCCCAAAGAAAGGCAGTGCCAAAGAATGTTCAAACTACCTCACAGTTGCACTTATCTCACATGCTAGTAAAGTAATGCTCAAAGTTCTCCAAGCCAGGCTTCAGCAATATATGAACCGTGAACTTCATGATGTTCAAGCTGGTTTTAGAAAAGGCAGAGGAACCAGAGATCAAATTGCCAACATCCACTGGATCATGGAAAAAGCAAGAGAGTTCCAGAAAAACATCTATTTCTGCTTTATTGACTATGCCAAAGCCTTTGACTGTGTGGATCACAATAAACTGTGGAAAATTCTGAAAGAGATGGGAATCCCAGACCACCTAACCTGCCTCTTGAGAAATCTGTATGCAGGTCAGGAAGCAACAGTTAGAACTGGATGTGGAAAAACAGATTGGTTCCAAATAGGAAAAGGAGTAAGGCAAGGCTGTATATTGTCACCCTGCTCATTTAACTTATATGCAGAGTACATCATGAGAAATGCTGGACTGGAAGAAACACAAGCTGGAATCAAGATTGCCAGGAGAAATATCAATAACCTCAGATATGCAGATGACACCACCCTTATGGCAGAAAGTGAAGAGGAACTCAAAAGCCTCTAAATGAAAGTGAAAGAGGAGACTGAAAAAGTTGGCTTAAAGGTCAACATTCAGAAAACGAAGATCATGGTTTGCAGTCCCATCACTTCATGGGAAATAGATGGGGAAACAGTGGAAACAGTGTCAGACTTTATTTTGGGGGGCTCAAAAGTCACTGCAGATGGTGACTGCAGCCATGAAATTAAAAGACGCTTCCTCCTTGGAAGAAAAGTTATGACCAACCTAGATAGCATATTCAAAAGCAGAGACATTACTTTGCCGACTAAGGTCCATCTAGTCAAGGCTATGGTTTTTCCAGTAGCCATGTATGGATGTGAGAGTTGGACTGTGAAGAAGGCTGAGTGCCGAAGAATTGATGCTTTTGAGCTGTGGTGTTGGAGAAGACTCTTGAGAGTCCCTTGGACTGCAAAGAAATCCAACCAGTTCATTCTGAAGGAGATCAACCCTGGGATTTCTTTGGAAGGAATGATGCTAAAGCTGAAACTCCATCCTTTGGCCACCTCATATGAAGAGTTGACTCACTGGAAAAGACTCTGATGCTGGGAGGGATTGGGGGCAGGAGGAGAAGGGGCCAACAGAGGATGAGATTGCCGGATGGCATCACTGACTCGATGGACGTGAGTCTGAGTGAACTCCGGGAGTTGGTGATGGACAGGGAGGCCTGGCGTGCTGTGATTCATGAGATTGCAAAGAGTTGGAAATGACTGAGTGACTGAACTGAACCATTAAAAACCATGTATATGCATGTATATATATATATATATAATTTCTGAGTAAATGTCACTGGTTCTCAATTTATATTTTCCCATGATATCTGGAGCCAGTTTTGATTGTTTTGACTGCAGGAGCACTCTTGGCATCTAGTAGGTAGAAAACTGGAATGCTGTTTACTAATTAACATTGCACAGAACAATTCCTTTTGAAACAAAGAATTTTCCAGTTTACCATGGCACTATTTCTGAGGTTTCAAAAACCTGGTAAATATTAATAAATATTAAAATTTGTTAGATTAGTACAAAGCCTGGGATGTCCTTTAGGCAAAATATGCTAATGTCTTAGAAAATAACATATATAATCACTGACTTGATTTACTTAATCAGAAATACAAGTATTATATGTAATAATTATTATAGATCCATCTATGCAGAAGCCAAGTCAGTTCTTTTCAGAAAAATGAAACTGCCTAGTGATTTCTGCCTCACAGATATGTTTAATAACTTCCCAATATTGACAACCACTAGAACAGAATGTCTTTAGAAATTAGTGAAATAATCTGAAGTGCTAATCATTCAGTTGTGTCTTTCTCTTTGCAATCCCATGGAGTGTAGCCTTCCAGGCTTCTCTGTACATGAAATTCTCCAGGCAAGAATACTGGAGTGGGTTGCATTTCTTTCTCCAGGGTGTCTTCCCAACCCAGGGATCAAACCTGATTCTCCCATATTGCAGGCGGATTATTTACCAACTAAACCACCAGGGATAATCTAATGATGTGCTAATATTGTGCTAATATTATAAAATTAAATGTGGGACTGTTGAAATATTCTTTATTCATCTCTAGATAGATTAACACTATAATTAAAAGGTAGGTATTCTAAAAATCTATTTTTTAGTTTTTAAGGATTTATTCCTGGGGGACATCTGAGCTAAATCTGGATCACCATCTGTTTTTATAAATATATAGTTTTATCAGAATACTTCTATAGTCATTTGTTTGTTTGTTTGTTTTCTATGACTGTTTTTGAGTATAATAGCAGATTTAATGATTTGCAATAGAGACTGTATGGCTGACAAAGCCTTGAATATTTAACTTAGTCTGTTCCATATAAGAAAATGTTTATCAAGTTCTGATCTATTCCAATGCTAACAGAATTTATTTTCATTGGATTTTTGGTATTTATTATTATTTGTTTCTGGTCCCTCTCTTAATGGTGTATTTCAATATGAAGAACTTAAAATGTGGTAAGACACAATAGGGGGCAAATTCTAAAATAAGTAATATTTCTTTATTTCCATATATGCTTCCAAACATATATGTCTCCAAAATCACTGCAGATGATAACTTACTCCTTGGAAGGAAAGTTATGACCAACCTAGACAGCATATTAAAAAGCAGAGACATTACTTTGTCAACAAAGGTCCATCTAGTCAAGGGTATGGTTTTTCCAGTAGTCTTGTATGGATTTGAGAGTTGGACTATAAAGAAAGCTGAGAGCCAAAGAATTGATGCTTTTGAACTAGTGTTGGAGAAGACTCTTGAGAGTTCCTTGGACTGCAAGGAGATCCAAACAGTCCATCCTAAAGGAAATCAGTCCTGAATCTTTATTGCAAGGTCTGATGCTAAAGCTGAAACTGCAATACTTGGCCACCTGATGCAAAGAGCTGACTCATTTTAAAAGACCCTGATGCTGGGAAATATTAAAGGGAGAAGGGGACAACAGAGGATGAGATGGTTGGATGGCATCACTGACTCAATGGACATGAGTTTGAATAAACTCCAGGAGTTGGTGATGGACAGGGAGGCCTGGGGTGCTGCAGTCCATGGGGTCTCAAAGAGTCAGGCACAACTAAGCGACTGAATTGAACTGATGCTAGATTTATTATACACTATCTTTTATTGTGTAAACACAATGTCTTGAATCAATTTTTATTTACTTAGAATAAAACAGATACTTTTAAACTATGATTTTCTCCCTTCGAGTCAGCTGAAAGAGTTAATCCTTACTCTACAGATAATAAAAGCAATCATTTATTGTAACTTACTTAAGGTTACGTAGTTATATGATAATTCAGATACAGAAGGCAATCTTGGGAGTCTGGGCTTTTTATCCATAGAAGAAAACCTGTTTATGTATAAAGGACAATCAGTTACTGTTAGGTGGTTAGAATAGAAAAAAGGAGTCCAAAATGCCATTGGCTAAAAGACAAGCAAAGGGAAAATCCCGAGAAAATAGAACAAAGGAAGGTCAGAGGGCAGAGTGAGAACCTCAGGTAAAACAAACAGCATTCCTTGCTAGCCCGATTTACATAGGGCAGGCTGCAGGGAGCAGGAAAAAAACATATAAAAAGAGGAGCCAAAATTGGACCGGGGCTTCTCTTCTCTTTGAGTCTTTTGGGTTGGCCCACCCTCACACCTCAAGAATATATTTTCCTTTACTTTCTAAATAAAATTGAGCTGTAACACGGAGCTGTAACACTGATCCATCCAAGGAAATTACACAGGGCTGTAACACTGGTCAGTCTGAGGGCTGTAACACCAGTCTGTCCATCGCTTCAAATTTTTGTTGCAACAAGACAGAACCAAGGAAATTACACACTCCCCTGACACATTAATACTGCATATTCCAAAACTCCTGAAAATTTAAATTAGATCATTTTTATTCTTAAAGCTGGCTACTTAACTTTTAAATATAATTGCAATTTTAAAAAATATATTTTAATGCCACATGTTATGTTTGCTTACAAAAATAGACAGGTTAAGTGTCTTACTAAAGATGTTTCATGTTTCAAGTACACTCAATTCTTCCATCACACTTATTTTGAAACACATATATGTCCCAATGCAATCTATTAGGAAGCGATTTATAAACAATGCAAAATTAAAGTAAATCAATTTAAATTAAAAAAAAAAAAAAGAACTTCCATTGGCTTGTATGCAAATTTATGTGCAAGAAATACTGGGTGAATGCAAAAAATGTACCCAGCTGAACTGAATCACAAAGGAATGCACAAAATGAGTACGTGGGCATGTTACTGAGTCCAAGTTCTCTCTATTTGCTGCACAACAGGCCAATGTATTCGAGAGATGAGGTGTTGAGGCAAGGAAGAGACTTTAATTGTGGAGACAGATGACTGAGAAGATGGCAGGCTAGCACCTCAAAATAACCATCTTGTCAGGGCCTAGTTGCCAGGTTCTTTTATGGATCAGAGATAGGGGAAAGTGAAAATAAAGTAAAACACTATTCAATCCTTGCAAATATCCCTAGAATGGCAAGCCTCAGGCTGGTTTCACTTCCCTCAGGTTCTTCAGAGGTAGGCTGCTCAGGCTGTAGGGTATTATGTATGCTCATAATAACAAAAAAAAGGGTTAAAGTCACAGAAGCAGATCCAGTGTAAATTTAAAATTAACCCTTCCAAGTTACAGGCATACCTCAAACATTCTCTTTTATTGGCTCACTATTCATTACATGTGTTATGCTAAAGGATCATTTTAATATTTATTTATTTGTGCATTTTTGGAGACTCATTCAACATACCAAACATATCTCAGTGTACTGATCAGGAAACACAGACCGATTTATTAAAAAGAAAAAAAAAAAGCTTAAATATTGGAAAGAAGCTGGAAATAATTAAACGTTTTGAAACGAATGAACATGTGATACCTTTCAAACAACAAGCATGCAGGGAATGTACATTGGGGACCATCGGAGACAATGCCATGAAAACAAAAGAACTATCGTGGTTGGAAAGACGTCAAGCACTGCAAAGTCAGTAAGAGCAAGACATAAAGAAGTAGAAGTAATAGAATGATTGTTGCACTTGTTCTGAAGACCAAACATTAAGAAGTCAGAAAAACTTTTGCATAATCAAATATAAAGCACTATTTATAAAATACGATTTTAAACAGAAATTTCCAAATCCTGCAGAAGTGGCTTCTATTAATACCAGTTTGTGATTTCAAAAAATCAATAAAATTCAGTTTTCAGCTGTTGAACAAAGCCATGATTTAAGATTAAAAGATGTAAAAGAAATTCCAGAATTTATACAGAAAGTTACTGAAGATGGCTATGAATCATATACTTCTTTTTTTAATTTTTTATGAAGAAAATATCTCCTATAAAGAGAACCCTTGAAGGACCTGTCCCTCACAGGCAAAACAAACAAACAAACAAACAAAAATAAAAACAAAGAAGCTTCAGGCTTTAAGTCTGTAAAACATTACACTTTCTGTCATTTAACAATAAATCACAAGATTTAATGCATCTTATGTCCCTTTACAGAAAATTCTTTTCTTTTTCCACAAGGTAATTGCAGTATCTATTACGACATGAATATTTTCTTGACTGTTTAGCATGTATAAAACAAGGAATTATTTATTTTTTTAGTTCCTACCTTTCTTTTTGTGTTGTTGATGAAGTTTTTGAGGAGTTTTCCTTCTAACTTCACACTTACCATCAGTTCCTTTTTTTATTGATGATTTTGCATACTGCAATTATTTTTAGTAATCCATATATTGCATTACAGTGAAGTAGGCATAACAGGAAGTCATTCGAGAGAGATTACACAAAAAAGAAAGCAATTACCTGTTTCTCACACAGTCGAAACCAGGAAGTGTAATAAGGACTCAGGGGGCATCCTCAGTTCAGTTCAGTTCAGTTCAGTTGCTCAGTCGTGTCCGACTCTTTGCGACCCCATGAATCGCAGCATGCCAGGCCTCCCTGTCCATCACCAACTCCCGGAGTTCACTCAGACTTACGTCCATTGAGTCAGTGATGTCATCCAGCCATCTTATCCTGTGTCGTCCCCTTCTCTTCCTGCCTCCAATCCCTCCCAGCATCAGAGTCTTTTCCAGTGAGTCAACTCTTCATATGAGGTGGCCAAAGTACTGGAGTTTCAGCTTTAGCATCATTCCTTCCAAAGAAATCCCAGGGCTGATCTCCTTCAGATTGGACTGGTTGGATCTCCTTGCAGTCCAAGGGACTCTCAAGAGTCTTCTCCAACACCACACTTCAAAAGCATCAACGCTTCGGTGCTCTGCCTTCTTCACAGTCCAACTCTCACATCCATACATGACAACAGGGAAAACAATAGTCTTGACTAGATGGACCTTAGTCGGCAAAGTAATGTCCCTGCTTTTGAATATACTATCTAGGTTGGTCATAACCTTTCTTCCAAGAAGTAAGTGTCTTTTAATTTCATAGCTGCAATCACCATCTGCAGTAATTTTTGAGCCCCCCAAAATAAAGTCTGACACTGTTTCCACTGTTTCCCCATCTATTTCCCATGAAGTGATGGGACCAGATGCCATGATCTTTGTTTTCTGAATGTTGACCTTTAAGCCAACTTTTTCACTCTCTTCTTTCACGTTCATCAAGAGGCTTTTTAGTTCCTCTTCACTTTCTGCCATAAGGGTGGTGTCATCTGCATATCTGAGGTTATTGATATTTCTCCTGGCAATCTTGATTCCAGCTTGTGTTTCTTCCAGCCCAGTGTTTCTCATGATGTACTCTGCATATGAGTTAAATGAGCAGGGTGACAATATACAGCCTTGCCTTACTCCTTTTCCTATTTGGAACCAGTCTGTTGTTCCATGTTAAGTTCTAACTGTTGCTTCCTGACCTGCATACAGATTTCTCAAGAGGCAGGTCAGGTAGTCTGGGATTCCCATCTCTTTCAGAATGTTCCACAGTTTTTTTGTGATCCACACAGTCAAAGGCTTTGGCATAGTCAATAAAGCAGAAATAGATGTTTTTCTGGAACTCTCTTACTTTTTCCATGATCCTGCAGATGTTGGCAATTTGATCTCTGGTTCCTCTGCCTTTTCTAAAAACAGCTTGAGCATCAGGAAATTCATGGTTCATGAATTGCTGAAGCCTGGCTTGAAGAATTTTGAGCAATACTTTCCTCATTGGATTCTAAAAACTCTGAGACACAAAGGGAGGTACTACTCTCATTTCTGCAGGGCCAAATTATCCCTTTTATCTTCTTCCTACAAGCCTGTTCATTGTTTTGTTTATGTGTTTATTTCTATTGATGGATATTTTGTTCCTAACAAGTATATGAAAAAGATGGCCTCCCTTCAGCCTGTCAGAGTAGGTAAGCAGAAGAGACTGACTGTTGTAGAGAATAATTTCTCCAAATTTCTTGAGAGATAATTTGATAAGGCAATTTTGAACTAGAAAATAATACAAAATTGTCTAGATTTTATTTTTTTTCATTAGCACATCACTGAGTTGAATTATTAAATGAGATAAATTATGAGTTATGAAATATGTTACAAAAATTGGTTTAAGCTTTGTGTAAATGAAAAATGTTGCCTGTCACATCAATAAGCAAAAGCTGTTGCAGCCATCAAGCCATCACATTACAGTCACCCTACAATGAGCCCTAAGGGAACAAGATAGAAACAAGATGCCTGCCATTTAGCAATCAAACCTGGAGTGTCCCCCAACCCCTGCTCCCTGGCTGGAAACTCAAAATTAGAAAGAATAGATACTGGTCACAGATAGCTGAGATGTATAGCAGATTAATAATTTAAGTGAACCCAGGCTGTTACATCTTCCCATACACACAAAGCACTACATTTCTTACATTATGATATCTGGTTTTCTTTAATAGTAATTATTTTAAGTCCTGACCACCTTGTCTTTGTTGCAAAAGCTCCTATATATCCTGGCCCCTCCCTTGTCACTTTGGAGCAGTCTCTCAGAGTTATCTGAGATGATGTGTCTGAGGCTTATGTCCTCCGTTTGGCCCACTGAATAAAATATAACTCTCAACTTTTATGTTGTGCTTTTTTTTTTTTTTTCAGTTGACACCATATTGTAAATGTGAATATTTTTATTCTCCACAGTAATAATGCTAGGAATAGTGGACTGTCCACTTTGTTTTGTTTTATCTTTTTTTTTTTTTTAAGATACTGCTTTTATATTTAACAATACATAAAATGTTAACAAGAAAGGATTTGCCATCTTCATACTCTTCATGGGGTTCCCAAAGCAAGAATGCTAGAGTGATTTCCCATGCCTTCCTCCAATGGATCACATGTTTTCAGAACTCTTCATTACAACTTGTCTGTCTTGGGTGGCCCTGCACAGTGTGGCTGATACTTTCATTGAGTTACACAAACCCCTTCATCACAAGAAGGCTGGGATCAAGGAAGGGGATTTTCAACACTAAAACAACAACAACAACAGCAATAACAACTAAGATCATGGTACCCAGACCCATCACTTCATGGCAAATAGATGAAGAAAAAGTGGAAGCAGTAAAAGATTATATTTTCTAGGGCTCCAAAATCACTGCTGATGGTGACTGCAGCCATGAGATTGCAGCCATAAGATGCTTGCTGCTTGGAAGAAAAGCTATGGTAAACCAAGACAGCACATTAAAAATGAAATACATCACTTTGCTGACAGAGGTCTGTATAGTCAAAGCTATGATTTTTTCCAATAGCCATGTACTGATGTGACACTTAGACCATAAAGAAAGCTGAACATCAAAGAATTAATGCTTTTGAATTGTGTTGTTGGAGAGGATTCCTGAGAGTCTCTTGAACTGCAAAGAAATCAAATCTGTCAATCTTAAAGGAAAGCAATTCTGAATATTCATTGGAAGGACTGATGCTGAAGCTCAAGTTCCAATACTTTGGCCACCTGATGCTAAGAGCTGACTCATTGGAAAAGATGCTGATGCTGGGAAAGATTGAAGGCAAAAGAATGGTGCAGCAGAGGATAAACGGTTAGATAGCATCACCAACTCAATGGACATAAATCTGAGCAAATTCCAGGAGATAGTGAAGGACAGGGGAGTCTGGCATGCTGCAGTCCATGAGGCTGCAAAGAATCAGGCATGACTTAGAGACAAAACAACAACAAAAGCAGAGAATTTTGATGATCCAGACAGCCATCTAACTCCCAAGGAAAGACTCTGAGTTCCCGAGGGATTTTTAATTCCCCAAGATAATGTTTGGAAAACTCAAAACAGTTTGGCCACCTAATTCAAAGAGCTGACTCACTGGAAAAGATCCTGATGCTTGGAAAGATTGAGAACAGGAGAAGAAGAGGGGAGACAGAGGCTGAGATGGTTGGATGGTATCACTGACTCAGTGGACAGGAGTTTGAGCAAACTCCAGGACATAGTGATGGACAGGGAAGCCTGGCTTGCTGCAGTCCCTGGGGACACAAAGAGCCAGACACAACTTAGTGACTGAACAACAACAAAGATAATATTATAGAGTGATATTGGAGTAATTATTCCTGGCAGCTAGGAACAAAGTAGAACAATAAAAAGCAAAATGAAGAAGATTCATCCTAATTTTATCTAAATGTATTCCTGGACCTCATATTAATAATCAGTAAAATAAACATATATTACTGCTTATTATAAACAATATCAAAATTTTCTGCATGGTGAGAATTTTTGAGCAATGAAAACTAAAATCTGAGGTGAAAGGCAAAACTTTGAATGTTTAAAAAAAGGAATAGAAAGAAAACTCCAGAGAGATTTACGTCTATGTACTTACATTTACATTTCAAAGAGGGATAAAGCCCAGAACACTGGGGCATTCCAGTGATTGTAAACCAGGGACAAATATCTTATCCACCCTACTGAAGAGATTTATTTTCATTTCAAAGGACAAAAACCAAGGACCCTTAATTTATACTTTCTATGGAAACTTTGTTTTCTTTAGGGAAGCTATTCTAATTCTATTCCTTTCTCAGAATAGAGACCAGCTGTGCAAGCCATATAAGCATATAGATTTATAACTGTGAGGTTATTTTCCTGTGGTAGAAACCCTGTAGCTGCAGGCCTAACCTTTTGGCTCGTAGCACTTCAGTAAGGTGGATAAAGTGGAATATGCTGAAATGATACAATTATTGCTTTGGGTAATAATAATATCCTTTGATCAAATACTTCATGTTTGCATTCAAGAAAGTATAAACATTTCTAGATATTAAAAATGTATTACTGAAGGATGGTGTTATAAAAAGCTCTGTGTATATACTTCTCAGTGAATCACCCATAACTGGTGAAAGTTATAGAAAACAAAATCATGAACAAAAATTGAGTGAATTTATTGCTATCAGGCACCTGATAAAAAAGATATAAAGAAACTCTTCAGACTGAAAGCAAGTGACACCAGAAAATAACTTGAATCCACATTAAAGAAAAAAAAAATGATAAAAGTAAATATTGTAAAATGTATTAATATCTATATCTTCTTTATTTCACTAATTTATACAGTAACTATATATGACAATGTGTATACATATATATTATTGAAAATAGAAATGTATATTATGTAACAACGATAGTATAAAAAGGGGGAAGAGGGAATAGAGTTCTATGAAATTCTTTATTTCAATGGAATTGAGTGTAAATCTGAAGGAAGTCCTGAAAAGTTGAGGTGTATATGGTAAGCCCTAGAGCAACCACTAAGAAAATAATCAAAGGATTGAAAAATCATGAAAGGAATAAAAAGGTTATGCTAGCAAATACTCACTTAATCAAAACGAAAGTGGAAACAGAAAAAAAGAAAAGGTAAAATGTCACATATAAAGTACATATATCATTAACAATATCAAACATGAATGGATTAAATAAGTTGTTAAAAGGAAAAGATTGACAGTCTAGACAAAAGCCAAGATTCTACTCGATGCTATCAACAGGGGACATATTTCAAATTCAAATATGTAAAGAGCTTGAAAGAGAAGTTTAAAAGGGAAGAAAAAGATATATCACACAAATGGCAAGCATAAGACAAATGAAACGTCTGTACTAATATTAGGAAAAATAAATTTTAAGCAAAAAATATGACTAGAGGTAAGAGGGACATTTTATAATGATAAAATGATCAATCCATCAAAAAGATACAACAATTATAAACATATATGCATTTAAAAGGGGTTCCCTGGTGGCTAAGTGGTCAAGAATTCATCTGCAATACAGGAGGCATAGGAGACATGGATTCGTTCCCTGGGTAGGGAAGGTCCCCTGAAGAAGGAAGTGACAACCCACTCCAGTATTCTTTCCTGAAAAAGCACATTAACAGGCTACAGTCCATAGGGTCTCAAAGAGTTGAACATGACTGAGCACATGTGCACACCATAACCAAGCATTTAAAAACAGAACTCGAAATATATGCAACAAAAATTATCAAAAGTTGAGGAACGCACACAATTCAACAATGATAGTCAAAGACAATAATAATCATATTCAGTAATGGACAGAAAAACTAAAGGGATGATCAGTAAGGAAATGGTAGACTTGAGCAACACTATTAATCAACTAAACCTAATTGACATCTATAAAACACTCCACCTACCAACAGCAGAATATATATTCTTAAGTGCACATGAAGCACGTAGAAAAACTCAATTGCATAAAGAACCCTCATGTACATTTGGAAATTTAAAACATACTCCTAAGTTATCAATGAATCAAAGAAGAAATCACAAGAGGAAATAAAAAAGATACTTTAAGATAAATAAAAGTGAAAACCAGCAACATATCAAACTGTAGGATGCAGCTAAGGCAGTGTGAGTGGAAGATTTAAAGGCTGATGTGCTGCAGTCCATGGGGTCGTAATGAGTCAGATGCAGCTTAGTGACTGAACAACAACCAAGCAGTTAAGGAAAAATTAATACAAATCCTTTATAATTACATCCAAAACTCATAGGATGCGGAGATAACGCTTCATAACTCATTTTATGAGGATTGTATTACCCTGTATCCAGACAGATAAATGCTTAGCAAGAAAGTTATAGGCCAATTATTTATTATGAATATAGATATGAAAGACTTCAGCAAAGTATTAACAACAAGAAGAAGCATCCAGTAACATAAAAGAGAGATTATATACTACAATCCAATAGAATTTATTCCAGGAATTTTGTATTGATTTAATATAAAATCAACTGATGTAGTCCACCATGTCAATATAAAAAGAACAAAACTTTATGATCTTAACTGGAGCCGATTATAACAGAGTGAAGTAAGCCAGAAAGAAAAACACCAATACAGTATACTAACACAAATATATGGAATTTAGAAAGATGGCAATGCTGACCCTGTATGCAAGACAGCAAAAAAGACACAGATGTGTATAGCGGACTTTTGGACTCAGAGGGAGAGGGAGAGGGTGGGATGATTTGGGAGAATGGCATTGAAACATGTATACTATCATATAAAAATCGAATCACCAATCTATGTTCGATGCAGAATACAGCATGCTTGGGCTGGTGCACTGGGATGACCCAGAGGGATGTTGTGGGGAGGGAGGTGGGAGGGGGTTTCATGTTTGGGATCACATGTACACCTGTGGTAGATTCATGTCAATGTGTGGCAAAACCAATACTGTACTGTAAAGTAAAATAAAATTAAAATTAAAATTAAAAAATAAAATAAAATAAATAAATAAATACACACAAAAAAAAACCTTTGACTGAATCCAACATCTTTTAAAGGTAAAAACATTTTAAAAATTAGAAATGGAATCTATTTTCAAAACTAGATAAAATACATAAAAATCTTGCTAATATCACACTATGTTGAAAGACTTACTGTTTAAGAATGTGAACAAGACAAAGATGCCTGTTCTCACCTTGTCTATTTAACCTTGTACTAGAAGTTCTAGCCAGGACATTGGGGCAATAAAGTGAAATAAATGCATACGGGTTGGAAAGAGAAGAAGAGCTCTCTATGTAGATGATATGGTCAGGTTGGAAAGATTAAAAGAAAGCTATATCTATTTTCAGATGACATGGAATTGTATATAGATATCCTAATAAATCTTCTAAAAACTATTAGAACAAATAAATCAGATGAGTGAGATTGGAATGTCCAATACCAATGTTTTAAAAAGTTGTATTTCTATTAGCAATCAGCAAATCATGTAAAAATGCAATTAAGTAAGCAATTCTATTTGCAGCAGCAATTTAATGTAAGTTTTTAAACTTATACCCTGAAAATTATAAAACACTTTTGAGAGAAATTACAGAAAACCTTATAGATAGACAATCCATGTTTATGAATGAGAAGATTTAACACTATTATTTCTGCAGGGAGGACATGCAGATGGCCAAAAGGCACATAAGATGCTTAACACCACAAACTGTTGCTACAATTACTACTGCTACTGCTAAGTCGCCTCAGTTGTGTCCAACTCTGTGTGACCCCATAGATGGCAGCCCACCAGGCTCCACCATCCCTGGGATTCTCCAGGCAAGAGCACTGGAGTGGGTTGCCATTTCCTTCTCCAATGCATGAAAGTGAAAAGGCAAAGTGAAGTCACTCAGTCGTGTCCGACTCTTAGTGACCCCATGGACTGCAGCCTTCCAGGGTCCTCCATCCATGGGATTTTCCAGGCAAGAGTACTGGAGTGGGGTGCCATTGTCGAACTACAATGAGATATCACCTTACACTTCTCAGAATGGCCATCACGAAAAAATCTATAAAGAATAAATGCCAGAGAGGGTGTGGAGGAAAGGGAACCCTTCTACAATGTTGATGCGAATGTAAACTGGTACAGCCACTATGAAGAACAGTGTCTAATTTAATGGCTAAGTAATATTCCATTGTATATATGTATCACATCTTCTATATCCATTCCACTATCTATGGACATTTATGTTGCTCCCATAACATCCTGGCTATTGTAAATAGTGCTCCAATGAACATTGGAGTACATGTATATTTTTGAAATTATGGTTTTCTCTGGATATAACTCAGGGGTGGGATTGCTGGATCATATGGCAGATCTATTTTTATTTAGTTTTGTTTTGAGAACCCTTCATACTGCTTATAAGTCACATATATGATGAGAGATTTTTATCTAGAATATATAAAAAACACTTGAATATAATAAAAATATATTAAATTTCAGAAATTAAATTAGGTATAAAAATTGAAAATGGACAAATGATCTGAATAGAAACTTCTCCAAAGAACTTCTACAAATATTTAATAACACAAATATTAAATAACACAAAAGATGTTCAACATCATCAGTTATTAGAGAAATGCCAGTCAAACCCATAAGATTTCAATTTGTACTCACTAGAATGGCAATAATAATAATAAAAGACAGATAATAGCAAATGCTAACAAGAAATAAGAGAGACATGTGGGGAAATTAGAGCCTTTATACATTGTTAGTAGTAATATTACCCACCCCAGTGTTCTCACCTGGAGAAACCCAGGGAGGGGGGAGCCAGACATGACTGAAGCGACTTAGCAACACCAGCAGCAGCAGTGGTAATATTAAAGGCACTTTGGAAAACTGAGTTTAGAAGTCGCTTAAAAACTTAAACTTGGGGAATTTCCAGGTGTTACAGTGGTTAGGACTCCATGTGCTTTCACTGCTGAAGGCTTGGGTTCAATCCCTGGTCAGGGAGCTGAGATTCCACAAACTGCAAGGTGTGGTCAAAAAAAAAAAAAAAGTTTTAAATATAAAGTTATCATATAAACCAGTATACTCAAGAGAACTGAGACCAAATACATACACAAAAGTCATGTATGACTGTACATTGCAGAATTATTCAGAATAACTTAACAGTGGAAGCAACTCAAATGGCCATGGGTAAATGTTATCTATACATATTGGGTTGACCAAAACACTAAGCAGGAATTAGTCAGACATGTGTAGGGAAAAGGAGAAAAGAAATAGAAAAAAATCAGCAGTCTATTTTATGCACAACTTGGTCAGGTACATTAATTGGTTTATGTTTTATCTTAGGAAATACTGTCTGTAAATAGTTGTAAAGATGAAGAGGGAGTATTCAGATTTGTATTTCAGAATACTTATTTTGACTGCAGTATTCAGATTTTATTTCATAAGATTCAATATCTTTTAACTATTAGATTTCCAGCTTTCCCTAGAGCTTCTCAAAGTATCTCACCCTAACAACTTTAAAATCTCCTGATAATTTTACAACAACTTATGAACCTTTGGTAACATAGTCTGCTGCTGCTGCTAAGTTGCTTCAGTCGTGTCTGACCCTGTGCGACCCCATAGATGGCAACCCACCAGGCTCCCCTGTCCCTGGGATTCTCCAGGCAAGAACACTGGAGTGGGTTGCCATTTCCTTCTCCAATTCATGAAAGTGAAAAGTGAAAGTGAAGTCACTCAGTCGTCTCTGACTCTTAGCTACCCCAAGGATTGCAGCCTACCACACTCCTCCATCCATGTGATTTTCCAGGCAAAAGTACTGGAGTGGATTGCCATTGCCTTCTCTGAACATAGTCTGAGTTAAGGTTAAAATTCAGAGGGAGCTAAATCAGAGAGAAAAAATAGAAGAGAGTGAATCAGGGACACCTGCACTTTCAAAGATACCTTCCTAGAATGCAACATGTTTTCTCCATACTGTAGCATCATGTTATTGATGGTCTATCTACTATATTCCCAATATCATGCAAAGTGCTATAATCATGTGAAATAGATAAGACACTATTCCTTATTTTGAGCAGTTGGAGGAGAGAAAGACTGGTACACTTTAGCCTATGAAAACTACCGGTTAACGCCATATGTTCTGTAAAGTCAGAGATCTGAACTTATTTAGCACTGGTTCCTAGTTCTTGGGGTTCCTCAATAGCTCAGTTGGTAAAGAATCCACCAGTAATGAAGGAGACCTGGTTGGATTCCTGGGTCAGGAAGATCCCCTGGAGAAGGGATAGGCTACCCAGTCCAGTACTCTTGGGCTTCACTAGTGGCTCAGCTGGTAAATAATCTACCTGCAATGTGGGAGACCTGGGATTAATCACTGAGTTGGGAAGATCCCCTGGAGAAGGGAAAGGCTACTCATGCCAATATTCTGTCCTGGAGAATTTCTTAGTATATTTTCCAAATATAGCTGGCATTCAGCAATTACACAGTGAATAACTGTGAAAATGTAATATAAATTTGGTGCAATTATGGTTTAGACATGGTCATTTCTGGCTGTGGAGGTAACAGCATCCAGGAATTGGTAGCATTTACCTAAGAAAGATAGGTTAATATCATACAACAAGAGAAGGAGATAGATAAATGCTTGAGAGACTTCCAGTGAACCTTCTGGACTGATTTCCTGTAGGATTGACTGGTTTGATCTCTTTGAAGTCTAAAGGACTCTCAAGAGTCTTCTCCAGCACCACAATTTGAAAGCATCAATTCTTTGGCACTCAGCCTACTTTATGGTCCAAGTCTCACATCCATACATGACTGCTGGAAAAACCATAGCTTTGATTAGATGGGTCTTTGCCAGCAAAGTGATGCATCTGCTTTTTAATACACTATCTTGTTTTGTCATAGTTTTTCCTCCATAAAGCAAATGTATTTTAATTTCATAACTAAGGTAACAATCTGCAGTGAGTTTGGAGCCCAAGAATAAGTCTCTCATTATTTCCATTATTTCTCCATCTATTTGCCATGAAGTGATGGGACTGGATACCACGATCTTTGTTTTTAGAATGTTTATTTTTTAAATTAATTTATTTATTCTAATTGGTGACTAATTACTTTACAATATTGTGGTGATTTTTGCCATACACAGACATGAATCAGCCATGAATGTACATGTGTCCCACATTCTGAAACCCCCACCCACCTCCTTCACAATCTCATCCCTCAGGGTTGGCCCAGTTTATTGGCATGGAGTACTCTGTTTCATGCATTGAACTTGAATCGTATTGATTTCACATATGGTAATATATATGTTTCAGTGCTATTCTCTCAAATCATCCCACCCTTGCCTTCTCCCACAGAGTCCAAAAGTATGTTGTTTATATCTGTGTCTCTTTTGCTGTCTCACATATAGGGTCATCATTACCATCTTTCTAAATTACATATATATGAGTTAGTATACTCTATTGCTGTTTTTCTTTCTGACTGACTTCGCTTTGTAAAATAGGCTCCAGTTTCATCCACCTCATTAAAACTGATTTAAATGTGTTCTTTTTAATAGCTGAGTAATATTCCATTGCGTATATGTACCACAACTTGCTTATCCACTCATCTACCAATGGACATGTAGGTTGCTTCCATGGCTAGCTATTGTAAACAGTGCTGTGATGAACATTGGAACACATGTGTCTCTTTCAATTCTGGTTTCCTCAGTGTGTATGCTCAGCAGTGTGATGGCTGGGTTGTATGGAAGTTCTATTTCCAGTTTTTGAAAGAATCACTACACTGTTTTCCATAGTGGCTGTACTAGTTTGCATTCCCATCAACAGTGTAGGAGGGCTCCCTTTTCTCCACACACTCTCCAGCATTTATCGTTTGTAGACTTTTTGATGACAGCCATTCTGATCCATGTGAGATGGTACCTCACTGTGGTTTTGATTTGCCTTTCTCTGATAATGAGTGATATTGAGACATTCTTTCATGTGTTTATTAGCCATCTGTATGTCTTCTTTGGAGAAATGTCTGTTTAGTTATTTGGCCCATTTTTTGGTTGGGTTGTTTATTTTCTGATATTGAGCTGTACAAGCTATTTTTATATTTTTGAGATTAATTCTTGCTCAGTTGCTTCACTTGTGCTTATATTTTCCCATTCTGAAAGCTGTCTTTTAACCTTGCTTATAGTTTCCTTC
This sequence comes from Capricornis sumatraensis, assembly GCF_032405125.1. Classification (NCBI taxonomy): domain Eukaryota; kingdom Metazoa; phylum Chordata; class Mammalia; order Artiodactyla; family Bovidae; genus Capricornis; species Capricornis sumatraensis. The sequence goes on from NC_091084.1 coordinate 5,675,133, forward strand.
ATCGTGCAAAAGCTTTTAACTTTATTTAGGTCCTGCTTGTTTATTTTTACTTTTATTTCCATTAATCTGTGAGGTGGGTCATAGAGGATCTTGCTGTGATTTATGTCAGAGTGTTTTGCCTATGTTTTCCTCTAGGTGTTTTATAGTTTCTGGTTTTACATTTAGATCTTTAATCCATTTTGAGTTTATTTTTGTGCATGGTGTTAGAAAGTGTTCTAGTTTCATTCTTTTACATGTGATTGACCAGTTTTCCTAGCACCACTTACTAAAGAGATTGTCTTTTCTCCATTGTATATTTTTGCTTGCTTTATCAAAGATGAGATGTCCAAAGGTGAGAGGATTTATATCTGTGCTTTCTATTTTGATCCATTGATCTATATTTCTATCTTTGTGCCAGTACCATACTGTCTTCGTGACTGTAGCTTTGTAGTATGGTCTGAAGTCAGGCAGGTTGATTCCTCCAATTCCATCCTTCTTTCTCAAGATTGCTTTGCTTATTCAAGATTTTTTTTCCATACAAATTGCAAAATTATTTGTTCTAGCTCTGTGAAAAATACCACTGGTAGCTTGGTAGGGATTGCATTGAAACTATAGGTTGCTTTCGGTAGAACACTCGTTTTCACTATATTGATTCTTTCAATCCATAACATGGTACATTTCTCCATCTATTTGAGTCATCTTTGATTTCTTTCATCAGTGTTATATAATTTTCTAAATAAAGATTGTTTGTTTCTTTAGGTTGATTTATTCCTAAGTATTTTATTTTTTTTATCATAATGTTATTTATTTCCTTTATTTCTCTTTCTGTTTTCTCATTGTTAGTGTATAGGAATGCAAGGGAATTTTGAGTATTAATTTATATCCTGCAAGTTTATTATATTCATTGTTTAGCTCTAGTAATTTTATGCTGATGTCTTTAGTATTTTCTATGTAGAGAATCATGTCATCTGCAAACGGTGAGAGTTTTACTTCCAATCTGTATCCCTTTTATATATTTTTCTTCTCTGATTTCCAGAAGAAATAAAGAAGGGTCAATCAATAATGAATAATGCAATAACTGAGAACAAAATCACTCTGGAGGGAACTAACTGTAGAATAACTGAGGCAGAAAATAGGATAAGTGAGGTGGAAGGTAGAATTGTGGTAATAAATGAAGCAGAGAGGAAAAAAGAATAAAAAGAAAGGAGGACAACCTCAGAGACCTCTGGGACAGTGTTAAATGTCCCAACATTCAAATCATGGGAGTCCCAGGAGAAAAAAGAAAACAACAACAAACAAACAAAAAGAAAGGGCATGAGAAAATACTTAAGGAGCTACTATTTGAAAACTTCCCTAAAATGGGGAAGGAAATAGCCACTCAAGTCCAAAAAAACACAGAGAGTCCCAAACAGGATAAATCCAATGCAAAACACCCCAAGACACATATTAATCAAACTATCAAAGATCAGACAAAAAGAGAAAATATTAAATGCAGCAAGGGAAAAGCAACAAATAACACACAAGGGAATCCACATAAGAATAATAGCTGATCTTTCAATGGAAACTCTTCAGGCCAAAAGAGAATGGCAGAACATATTTAAAGTGATGAAAGAGAAAAACCTACAACCCAGATTACTGTGCCCAGCAAGGATCTCATTCAGATATGAAGGAGAAATCAAAAGCTTTATAGACAAGTAAAAGCTGAGAGAATTCAGCACCAGCAAACCAGCTCTCCAACAAATGCTAAAGGATCTTCTCTACACAGGAAACATAGAAAATATTTATAAATTTAAACCCAAAACAACAAAGTAAAAGGCAATGGGATCATACTTATCAATAATTACCTTAAATGTAAATGGGCTGAATGCCCCAACCAAAAGACAAAGACTGGCTGAATGTATATGAAAACAAGACCCCTATATATGCTGTCTACAAGGGGCCCACCTCAAACCAAGGAACACATAGAAACTGAAAGTGAAGGTCTCGAAAAGACATTTCATGCAAATAGAGACCAAAAGGAAGCAGGAGTAGCAATGCTCATATCGGATAAAATAGACTTTGAAATAAACCTTGTGTAAAGAGACAGAGTCAGACACAACTGACAGACTGAACTGAACTGAACGGAACTGAACTGAACTGAAAGAGACAAAGAAGAGCTCTACATAATGATCAAACGATCAATCCAAGAAGAAGATAAAACAATTATAAATATATATACACTCAACATAGGAGCTCCTCAATACATAAGGCAAATGCTAATAGGTATGAAAGGGGAAATTGCCAGTAATGCAATAATAGTTAGGGACTTTAATACCCCATTCACACCCATGGATAGATCAACCAAACAGAAAATTAGCAAGGAAACACAAACTTGAATGAAATGGTCTATAAATATCAATTAAGCCCCCGCTCCCCAAAAAATGATCCAATGGACCAGTTAGACCTAATTGATATCTATAGGACATTTCACCCCAAAACAATGAATTTCACCTTTCTCTCAAGTGCATATGGAGCATTCTCCAGTATAGATCACATTCTGGGCCATAAATTTAGCCTTAATTTTTTTTTTTTTTTAATGAAATAATTTCAAGCACCTTTTCTGATATCAATGTGGCAAGATGAGAGGTCAACTGCAGGAAAAAAAATCTTTTAAAAGCACAAACATATGGAGGCTAGATAACACACTTCTGAATAACCAAAAAAAACAAAAAAGGAAGAAATCAAAAAGGAAATCAAAATATGCATAGAAACAAATGAAAATGAAAACACAACAACCCAAAACCTATGGGATTCAGTAAAAGCAGTGCTAAGAGGAAGGTTCATAGCTCTGGAAGCTTACCTCAAGAAACATACACACCGAGGAATCCAGAATTGAAAGAGACACATGTACCCCAGTGTTCATTGCAGCACTGTTTTTAATAGCCAGGACATGGAGCAACCTAGATGTCCATCAGCAGATGAATGGATTAGAAAGCTGTGGTACATATACACAATGGAGTATTACTCAGCCATTAAAAAGAAGAGATATGAATCAGTTCTAATGAGGTGGATGAAACTGAAGCCTATTATACAGAGTGAAGTAAGCCAGAAAGAAAAACACCAATACAGTATACTAACGCATATATATGGAATTTAGAAAGATGGTAACGATAACCCTGTATGTGAGACAGCAAAAGTGACACAGATGTATAGAACAGTTTTTTGGACTCTGTGGGAGAAGGCGAGGGTGGGATGATTCAGAAGAGTGGCATTGAAACTTGTATAATATCACATATGAAACGAATAGCCAGTCCAGGTTTGATGCATGATACTGGATGCTTGGGGCTGGTGTACTGAGACGACCCATAGGGATGGTACGGGGAGGGGTGAGGGAGGGGGGTTCAAGATGGGGAACACGTGTATACCTGTGGCTGATTCATGCTGACGTATGGTAAAACCAATACAATATTGAGATTAACATCCAATTAAAATAAATAAATTTATATTAAAAAAAAGAAACATGAAAAATCAAACAAATAACCTAATTTTACACCTAAAGCAACTAGAAAAAGAACAAATGAAGAACCCCAGATTTAGTAGAAGGAAATAAATCAATCACAAAAATTAGGGCAGAAATAAATGAAAAAGAAACAAGGGAGATTATAGCAAAAATCAACAAAATTAAATGCTGTTTTTTTGAGAAGATAAATAAAATAGAGAAACATTATTCTCAATTCCTCAATAGTGAAAATTGAAAGCATTTCCCCTAAAGTCAGGAAAAAGACAAAAGTGCACACTCTCACCACTGCTTTCCAACATAGTTTTGGAAGTTTTAGCCATGGTAGCATGAGAAGAAAAAGAAATAAAAGAAATCCAGATTGAAAGAAAAGAAGTAAAACTCACTGTTTGCAGATGATATATGATCATCTACATAGAATGTTGAGTTTTAAGCCAGGTTTTTCACTCTCCTCTTTCACCTTCATCAAGAGACTCTATAGTTCGTCTTCACTTTCTTCCTTAAGGGTGGTATCATCTGCATATCTGAGGTAATTACTATTTCTCCCGGTAATCTTGACTCTAGCTTGTGCTTCATCCAGACCAGCATTTTGCATCATATACAAAACGTACTTATATGCATTTCTGCATATAAGTTCAATAAGCAGGGTCTGTTCTTCTATGTCCAGTTCTAACTGTTACTTATTGACCCACATACAGGTTTCTCAGGAGACAGATAAAGTGGTCTTATATTCCATCTCTTTAAGAATTTTCCACACCTTTTTGTGATTCACACTGTCAAAGGCTTTAGTGTAGTTGATGAAGCAGAAGAAGATTTTGTTTTCTTTAATTCCCTTGTTTTTTCTATGATCTAACCATGTCGGCAATTTGACTGTGGGTGGAATCAGGTCCTAAGTTGCTGGGTCAGAAGCCTTGAGGGTTGGGCCAAAACTGGCTTCTTTCCACTTAAGTGTGTGTTCTCCCCCCACTCAGCCCTTGCACCCTCACTCCAAAGGGGAGTGATCCTGGAGCAAGAGGAACTGGTGTTGTCACTGGGCATGGGTCTGAACATGAACTCATTGCAGCCTAGCTGGGGTCAGAGACTTGGATTCTTGATGTGATACCTGTGCAACATGAGTTATAAATGTCCCTACCCTGCTCAGATGCCCCCTCAGGTCTGAGTTTTCTTTGTCCCTAATAGCTGAGCTTTCCCCTCAGCCTCTGTCACTCTTCCTGATGTGGAGGTGCACCACAGGGCAGGAGGGACCTGTGCTGGCCTCAGCATAGGTTGGGACATGGACTGTGATAGTCCAGCCCCAGACAGAGACTGGTACCTTTTCTGACTTGCTTTCTGTATAAGTAACAGTATATAAGCTGCCCCTGCCCTGCTCAGATACAATGTTGGTCAGACCTCTTCTCAGTGCAGAGTTGCATCTTGAAACAGGTGGTGCTGGAGCAGTTGCTTGTCTCAGGCTGAGCCACACACCAAGTAAATTATGGGAAACTGATCAGCCACTTGTGCCATCTCAACTTACCCTCTCTTCTCTGCTTCAGGATCAAGCAAATTAGCATGCATTTTTCACAGGGGGGCATCCAGGCTTCCCACAGCTTTCTGTTAGTCCTGTTTTCTCTCCCAACTAGCCAAGGGAAGTAGTGTTCCCTGTGTTGAATAGGGCTGGGATGCCCAATATGTGCCTTAAATAGCTCATTTCTCAGGGAAGATGTCTACCTGTGTAACCTTCCTTTACTTCTGAGTCCCTTCCCAGGGACATGGGTCCCAACTTGATTTCTTTTCTTCCCTTTCTACACAGTTCTGTATGGATCTTTCTTACAGCCTTGGTTGTACAGAAGTCCTTCTGCCGGTAGCTCCAGTTAGTTTTAGTGAGAATCTTCCCACATAGAGATGTATTTTTGTTGTGTTCATGCGGGGAGGTGAATTCCACATCCTCCTACTCCAACATATTGCTCTTTTCTAAATGAACTTTTTAACCATAATTGTACCTTACAATATGTCTACTTTAAAACAATTTCCAATTTTTTTCGGTAATTTGAAAATTAAAAGTTATACTGACAACTCGTATGATGCATGGCAAAACCAATACAATATTGTAAACTAATTAACCTCCAATTAAAATAAATAAATTTATAAAATAAATAAAACTTATACTGAGATAGATTAAATGATGGATACTTATCAAAAACCTAGATTACGTCCAAATAAGATAAAATGCTGAGACACTAACTATTTAACACAAATGTATCTACTTTTGTCTTATAAAGGAGCTAAAAACATTTGGGTTTATTAATTAGCATATTTTGTGGCACATTTCAAAACTTACCATGAGAAATAATATACAGCTAGAAATTATAAAAACATATTAAAATTTTTGCCATTTAAGAGATAGTAGTTTTAATAGACATTCCACAATTGCTTACTTTTTAGTCTTAACTAGGAATAACGATTTTAAAAGTTAAAGATTCCACATGATAAATGTAATGAAAATGACAGAAATAATTAGTTAAAGAAAATAATTATATATGAAAAGTAGAGAAGGAAAGCAAAATAACTGTTCTGAAATAATAAAAAATACAATAAAACTAGAATAAAATCTTACATAAAAGACTATAGAAGACTTGTGAAAATGAAATTTATGTATGGTCAACCTGGATAAGATAGAAATGAATTTATTTGTTTTTAAAGAATAAATTTTAGGATTGGTTTTCTCTTTGTTAAAAGGACAAGGTATTATTTGACTATTAATCTTCTCTTGATAAGAGATTGTGAAAGTAATTTTTTTGTTTGTTTGTTTTTAATCTTTTAGGAAACTTGTAAGCAAAGGTTTTATGTTTTATCAAAATAATTTTCTCTACTTCATTTGTCATGAGCAGGTCTTTGATTACTGATTAAATCCACGTCTTCTCACTATTAAGAGAGCTATGTTGTGTTCACAACTGTGTAATCTTCTGTATTTGCCTTTAACATCTTCTTTTGTCACTTTTAATAGATTATTAAGTATTATTTACTAATAATCTATGATACCATTTAATCAAATATTCAAGCTCTTTGATGCCTTGACAGCTTCTTAAAATCAGTATTTTTTACTTCCAAGCAATTTTAAGTTTTCCCAGAAGGCCTGTAGAAAGTTTCAAAGTATTTGTCTCTCACCATATAAAAGAGAAATATTAAACTAATTGAACTTATTGTATGTTAAATTACATGGGAAGCATTGTCAAATATGTGATGGCAAGCTCACTTAGGTTATATTTAAATATATAAATATTATTAACAACAGAACTCTAGAAATTTTATAAAATTCCTTAAAAATGTAATATGTCCTGAAAATTTCTTTTAATATTATTATTTTCTTTTTTTTCACTTTACAATGCTGTATTGGTTTTGCCATACATTGACATGAATCCACCACAGGTCAGTCATAATTCCAGTTATTATCTTTAAAAATGTTACACATCACAGGAATAACCAATTTCCTTGTCAAGTCTGTTTTAACAAACTCTCATTGGATCTATTTTGATAAAACATAAAACCTTTGCTTGGAAGTAAAAAATACTGATTTTAAGAAGCTGTCAAGGTCTGTGTTAATGCTAGAGACCTTGAAGTTAAATTGATAAAGAATAGCAGTAGCTCACAATGAGGTATGTTGCTTTCTTTCAGGATGTTTTATCAAGAATTTTCTTTCTAGCCTTGCTTCCCTTTCTGAATAATTTTTCCTAATTCTTAAACCATGAAGATCTTTATGATTCTTTGGTTCACTTTTTGCCTTGCTCTGGTTTGGAAAAATAATGATACCTTTGATATATTTCAGGACATTGTGTGTAGTGGAGAGTAATTCAACCTCCAAATGACAGTTGAATTTGCCATGATTTTATAATTCTGCCTGTCACAAAAGTCTCCTTGATTCCCAATGTCTCAGTTTCTCTGGAAGGTAACTCAGCCCTGTCTCTATTGTGTCAACCTCTCTAACCCTGGGAGTCCATTTCTCTACCTCTGCTTAACAATTCCAAACCCAGGGAACCTCATATCTAGCCACTATACACAGAAAGGAACAAAAGACAAGGGTAATCACAAAAAAAACACCTGTGTGTCTATAGACAGCTAAATTTCACTAGTCTCATGTAAGTAATAACATATAGTATTTGTATTACTCTAACTTATTTCACTAAGAATAATACCCTCTAGGTTCATAGATGTTGTTAACGGAAATTTTCTTTTTTTTTATGATTAAGATTCCATTGCTGTGTATCTTCTTAATCTGTTCATATGTTGATAGATACATAAGTTGCTTTAAATAATATGAATATTAGAAAACATGTATCTTTTTGAATTAGTGTTTTCTTTTTTTTCAAATACATATATATGAGTGAAATTGCTGCATCAGTTTTTTGAGGAAATTCCATACTTTTTTCATAGTGGCTGCGTCAACTTATTACCTCACCAATGCTGCATAATGGTTACCTTTTCTTCACACCCTCTCTAACATTTGTTATTTGTAGACTTTTTGATGATAGCCATTGTGATAAGTGTGAGGAGATATGTCAAAATTAATATATAATAAAACAAAAACAGATTGTATATAACCAAACAGAAACAGACTCACAAATAGAAAATGAGCTAGAGACTACCACAGAGAAGAAGGGGAGGGACAGAATGGGGTATGGAATTAAGAGATACAAGCTACCACACATAAAATATATAAGCAATAAGGACATATTTTATGGTACAGGAAAATACATTCATTAATACATTATTTTATAATAGCTTTAAATAGTATAATCTATAAAAGAGTTGAATCACTATGCTACACACCTGAAAATAACATAATTTTCTGTTATGAATTTTATGTTCAACTATACCTCAATTAAAAAAAAAAAAAAAAGAAAAGAAAAGAAAGAAAGATAGCCTCCACTGTCACTTTTCCAGCCACACACTATAGACTCAAATAGGGAGTATCAGGAAGTATTCATGAGTCAAAATTAGCTTCCACCATCAGGTACCTAGTACCCTGGTTAGGAATAAGGGCAAATGAGACATCCAGGATTGTCTCCTTACTCCTGAAGCTATTGCAGAATCGGCTGCTTAAACAATAGCCACCTCACAAAAATCCCAGGATTGTTTGGTTAAATTCTTTCTTGATAATGGAATAGCTTTTGATCATCTTTTTTACGAGCAAGGAGGTGTTTGTAATTAGTACCATTTGCTGCACTGGGATTAACATTGCTGGGGAGGTTGAGACACTGTATATATATATGTGTGTGTGTATTATATATATATATATATATATATATATATATATATATATATATATATAATCACTAAACAATTTTTTTTGGCTTGAGAGAAGTCTTTGTTTGACATTTGATTCTGATCGGTTTGGGTCTCAGGGACCTTGGCTCTGAAGTGCACTCTAAACATTGGGAATAACCTTGTTGATAATAATCATAGTAGTCTCCCTGGTGTGCTGTTTTCTCTCAAAAGCTTTACATGCACATTTTCAGGCACTGACCACTAAACAATCATTCTAAGACTAGAAAGTCAGAAAAGGAAAGAAGATATTAAAGGAAAGAAGATATAAATCTGAAATTATGACTTGCAAATACCAGACTGAGTAAAAAAAAAAAAAAAGGCAAGAATTCCAGAGTCATAGCTGGGAGTAGTACCAAAGCTTTAAATTTTATAGCATCTCTCAGTCAGGCTGAGAGTATGATCAAAAGGGGAAATTGTTAAAAAAGGAAACAAGTCCAAAATGGAGTCAGTTATACTAAACCTCATGTCACCAAGCCAAAATTTAATTATAGTTTCAGCTCTCCCAGAAATGAGATCTATAATAATCAATCAGGAGTTGCCTGATCAGGACTACGCATATAATCTGTTTAACAGACTCCTGCTGTTCCCGAAAGGAAAGTAATTCTTCATAAATGACCAAGTTTTTGCCTGGTATAATGTCCTTGTTCTGCTTCTTTATGCCTATAAATGTTTGTCATTTTGTTCAAATCCTAGAGCTCTTTACTACCTGCTAGACTGAGTGCTGCCCAATTTGAATCAATTTCACTCAAATAAATTCTTTATATTTGCAATATGTCTCAGTTTATTTTTAACAATTCACATACATAGATATACAAAAAAAAAACTTTTAACTCACACACAAGAAAGTGTTCTGGTCTTTAAGAATTTGGGGAGTGATCACTTTTGGAGTTTCATCCTTTTGTAATGTTGCTTAGCAGTACTAAATTTATTTTATCTTAAATTCATATTATTTCTTTCTATAAAGCTATCAGGGACTTAGCTCATAATAAATAGTGATGAGAAATTGCCTGCCAAAGCAGTCCCCTCATTACTTCCAACCCATCATGAAATTATGACAGACTGTGTGAAAACACTTCATCAACTAGACTTATTACAGGAGAATGGCCAGTTACAGAAAACCCTCAGTCCCTAACACTGAACTTCCTCTTTTGAATTGTCCCTAAACTTCTGGCTTACCCCTTCCAGCGACCAAGGACTGTCAATTACACATTATTAAGTCTCCTCCACTGCTACATTCCACATTAATAGATGGTTTCAGTATTCTTTTTACTCTATACAATTTACTCTCCTTTTTAATACCCATAATTTATACTGAAATGAAAATGATGGTGGAAGTGTCCCTTGATGCTTATGAAAGAACATTTTATTTTATTATGGGTTAAATTTGTCTCGCGCTCAGTTTTGTCTTTGACAATAGTGTAATGTATATTTACTTGCTTCTTCCCCACACAAGATGGAGGCTTTCTGTGAACAAGAGTGTACTTTTTTTTTTTTTTTTTTTTTTTTTAATCTGTATTGTGTGACAAAGTGCCTGGCTTACTGAGACACCCAACTCATTAGGTGGACAGAAGTATTCTATTTCAATAAATGGATTATTTTAAAATGAATCCTTAATTTTAATTGCACATTTTGTAGAAATAAAGAACACTCAAATGAGAACAAACAAAATCTATTTCTCCAGTTTTTAAGAGTATACAAGTCAGCCACCATCACTAGAATTTTAGCAGATAATCAAAGGCAGGCAGAGGAGTGGGAAAGCTTTATAGTGGATAAAAGAGGAAGGTTTCATAAATGTCCTGAAAGTTTGCTGTTAGTATGGGGTAGGTATATGAGGACAACTAGAAATGAAATATTCTGTGTGATTGATTAGGAGTGCATTTTTGGCTTACTCTAGTTTCTCTTCCTAAGTTGGAACCAGAGGCAAAAATAAGGGAAATTGTAAAGTCCTTGCCACTTTGGAACTAGTTGTTAGAGGAATTATTATTATTATTATTATTATTTTAATTTATTACATCTGACTTACAGATAGCAGGTTGGCTTCCTGGGTCTGTTACTAGAGAAAATTGGTTGGCTCACTGTATTGGTTGCTGCCAATTGTGGATCAGATTTCTATTACCATACATGGTCTGGCCTTGACCATTTGTATAGTCTCTCAGGTCCTAGAAAACATGGTATTGCTAGTTCTTTCTTCTTAAAGAACACATCATTTTATCCAGGTGATAAAACTTTCAAGGATCCTCCTGACCTACCAAGAAAAGTAAAAAATATTTAAACTGACAGATTCTAATCTCAAAAGTTGTCTTCTCATCCTTTATAACCTGCTATTCTCTTCCAGGCCTCCCGGGCTACAAGCAAATTTGAGTCCTTATGGCTTTGAAATATATCCATGCCTTCCTGTTTCTGTATTTTTGAGTCAATTCTTTTCCTTTTTTGGTTTTCTTCTCTACCCATTCCGCATTTACGCCAACTGGTATTATATTATTCCTAAATGCCTACTCTAAATATGCTTTCTTCATCTGAATATTCCACAAAATTTCACTTTAAATGCTTTTTCATGGTTTAGCAGTAGGGAAGTATGATATACATCTATTGTTTTTATCTACATATGGGAAACTATCTAAACCTTGAAAGTGAGGAAAAATGTGGGGAGCACATTTGTCATATGAAAGCAAAACATTATCTACAGGAATGTAAATGGTTAAATTCACTGTTTACCCATGATCCTAGGCTTCAGTAAAGTATAATTTAACTTGTAGATTTTCTTAAGAAAAATCAATTTCTATTTTGGGGGAAAGATAACCCCCAAAATATTATTTCCCCTTTGAATTGTAACTGTTTTTTATTTCTCTAATGTAGTGATCTTAACATAAAATTACCTGTATGTCATTACTTCAGAAATACTTTTTGAAGCATCTTACCAGTTCTCTCATTAATTAATGAGTTAAATTAAAATTTTGACATTTGCACATTTTATATGTTCATAAGTCATGGTTTTAATCTTGTGAAAATTATACTTTAATATAGATGTGTTTAAAAAAAAAAAAACACCACCAGGGGTTCTTTATGGCTTTTCCATTGTTTATTGCTCCTTAGAGGTCTTCGTCCAGTGTGCTGCACATTATATATGCTTAATACATGTTTGATGAGATAGATAAATTTCATTTTTATCACAATACTATAATCTTATATCTTTAATAAAAAATATTTGGTGTTGTTTTCACAAGTAGTTAAAGGTATTTGACTTGCCAAAATAAGTTGATTAAAATATGGGAATAAAGTTTATATGTTTGTTTATACATCCAGTGGCAATAAATAATTTTTATTTTTAATGAAAAATGTGGAGTATACAAATAAACTGCAATCTCAATGAAAAAGGCAAGCACTACTCTTTAAAGACCCATATTATCAGGTGACTTAATTCAGTTACCAGTATCTTCGTAAATCCCAAGCCCATAATTTGGCTTGGGATAGCACTGAAATAGCACTTGCAGTGAGCTTAATTTCTAATGTCGACATAGCAGTTTCAAACTAAAGTTTTCTACAAATCTATAAGGAACCTCTTAAGCTACTTTATAGAAACCAATTTACCTCCTAGAAAAGATAGTCAGCTTTATGCTGGAAAATATAAGAAATTAAACTAACAGACAGTGTGAAAGATAATGCTGTCACTTGGAGCTCTGAAATTGACATATACTTGTCAGAAAATAAATATTCTTGTGAAGTAGTTCTATCCTAAAGAAAAGGAGTTTCATATAAATTGAAGCAGCAATATATAGAAAATTATGATGCATTTCCCCAGTAGTCTCTGTCTAGAGAATGAAAAGCTGAACTAACTCCAAAAAAATCAATCAATGTAATTCACCCTATTAACAGGATAAAGAAGAAATACCTTATGATCATCCTAATGGCACCCTCCCCCTCGAAAAAAAAAATCAATACCTATTCCTGAAAACAACTTTGAACAGACTAGGAAGAGATGGAACTTCTTCAATCCAATAAGGGGCATTTTAAGATAAACTTATCTTTTGCACCATATTTAATGGTGAAATATTGAACTCTTTCCTGATAAGATCAGAAGTAAGTCAAGGATTCTCATTGTCACAACTCTTGTTCAACACTGAACTAGAGGTTTGTTTATGTGAAAAATCCTAAGGCATTGACAAACATCTATTGGACATACTATGTGAATTCATCAAGGTCATAGGATGCAAGGTTAATATGGTAAAAGACAATTTTTAAAATGGTGATAGCAGCAAAAATTTCAAAACTAAAACTGAAATTTAAAATCCATTTACAATTGTCTCATGAGACATACATTATTTAGAACTTTTTTATTTAAAAATACCAAGGATATTCTTTCTTGATAGCCTACATTCATATTGTATTTGGGGCATTATTTTATACATTGCCTAATTTAATCCTGACAATAACTTTTAAGTTAGATAATTTTGTTTATTTTACTTATCTAATAGAAATGGAGGTAAACTGCATGTTGAGAGATGCTAAGCTCATCTTGTTTTAAATATACATCTTGGGAAAAGATATAAACTATGATGTTGGTCCACTAATGTTCTAATGAATCATTTTTCCATAGTTAGCAATAGGCTCAAATTGTTAGCAATTTGGCAAAATGTGTTTCCATAGTTAGCAATTGGCAAAATTTATATATTTCAAATTAATTTTATTCATTATAAACAGATGTTATAGGGCAAAATGGACATTGATTCACTTAGAAGCAGTAAAATAGAATCAGCAAAATGAAAAAGAGAAAAAAACATTTAATTACTATAGCAACTTAAATGTACTTAGTTTTCTTAATGTATTAAAATTGAAATTGTAATAAAATATTAAAAATGTATGCATTAAAAAACCTATTGCTATCAGCAGTTTTTGGCAATCCTAACTACTACTTTGGTGACTAGCTGGAAGGACCTACATGGCTTAATGTAAAATTATACTCATGGCTAAGCTTTATTACAGCAAGGGATATAGGGCAAAAATAACAGGAAAATTAGAAGGCTAGAAATATCAGTTACAGGATCTCTTGTCATTTAGCATGTATTGAACAAACAAGCTTTTTCTTCAGCTGTAAACTTCAGGGCCATTCAAGAGATATTATTGTCCCAGAAAGACCTTAAAGGTGGTTGGTCACAAACCAACCATATGATTATAGATGATACAGTCCTCAAGTCAGGCAGTAGGTGTATATCATGAAATGTAATCTTTCCTTTCAGTATGGTGACACCATCTTTCATTCTGACCTACCCCTTGCCAGTATATAGAATAATATCACTACCCAGTGATGTGAGCATTCCCATTGTTTAGTTCTCAAAGTTTGACATAGTCACCATCATGGTTATGGCAGAGGCAAGAAATGGATGATACAGACCTGATACATTGATTCTTTCCTCAAGATGGCATAAAAATCATTCAAAAGAAAAATGTTGATAGAGCTTTTTCTTGGAATTCTGATACTTTTATTGAAAAAAAAATGAAAGTGTTAGCACAGAATGATCTGGCTAATAGAGAAGCCCTTCCAATATTCTAAGGTCAAGAGATATCTTAATGTAATTTTAGTGAAATAGCAAAGTCACAATCTATAATAGACCTATTCCTACCAGGGCTCAAGATTTAGGGATGCATGCTGGGACCATAAGTAGACTCATAAGAGTCTGAGTTCCTCCCAATTGTGCATTATTGAATAGTTTCCTAATATAGGTAGATAGATTAAACCATTTGGGCCACCTTTTGAAATTTTGGGGAAAAAAATTAATGTATAATAGATGTATGTCTCATAAGCATTAAAAGAGTTTATACAAACATCTGATACATCCTTATATAACCCACTCTAACTCAATATACACTTAACATAAATTGATGAATTCTGAGAAAAATTAATAGATATACCTTTTTTGTTCTAAAATTAGTTTGATCTATACATGAAAATGTAACCAACATTTAAAATGTTTCTTATTATCAAAAGTAATATCCATATATTATATGTTCAACAAATAGGCATCTAGTTCACCCTGTAGGAATTGCCAAGATCAAAACATTACCATTTGGGGAAGAGAAAAGAAAGTTCCACTGCAGATCTATTTAATGAGCAACAGCTGTAGAGAACAGAATCCACTACAATTAAATCCTAGCAGAATGAAGAAGGAAATCTGAGACCACAAGGAAAATTTGCTGCTAAAAACAAAACTAGGGTGAAAACATGGAATGCTATATCTAACATAATGAAAGAAATTCTTAAAGGAAACATTAACTTGCTATTTACTAAGTAATGTATATGTATTTAGCACTGCTGCTGCTGCTGCTGCTGCTAAGTCGGTTCAGTCATGTCCAACTCTCCGATCCTACAGACGGCAGCCTACCAGGCTCCTCTGCCCTGGGATTCCCCAGGCAAGAATACTTAAGTGGTTCGCCATTTCCTTCCCCAGTGCATGCAAGCATGCTAAGTCGCTTCAGTCGTGTCCGACTCCATGTGACCCTATGGACAGCAGCCCACCAGGCTCCTCAGTCCACAGGATTCTCTAGGCAGGAATACTGGAGTGGGTTGCCATTTCAATATTTAGCAATAGAGAAATATAATCAATCTAAGTTGCTTGCTTGAACTGAGTTGATCTTATTCATTAATCATGGCCCAATCAGAGATGAAGCTATTACCTCACATTAAATATAGTTACATGTATAAAAATATTTAGCTCTTATTCAAATAATTTATATATTTTGGTAAATAAAGATATCATAAAATAATGAGAAAGCAAAATAAAGAAAATCAATTAAAGTAAAAACTTTAAAAGTGCTTCGTGAAACATATAAATTTGAGATGAAAAATACTCATGTTGCTGTACAGCAGAAAACAACACAACATTGTAAAGCAACTATGCTCCAACTTGAAATAAATTAAAGAATTAAAAACTTGAATTCATCAAAATACAGTTCTTGGAAATCAGCAAGTCACAGACTGGGAAAAAAAAATTTACATTTATATGTGAGAAAAGATTAATATCCAAACATGTAAAGAACCACCACAAACAAAGAAGGAAAGAAAATACATAATTTGTGTAGTATACACAACTCTGGAAAATATACTAACTAAAGAAAATCTCCAAATGGGAAACAAAGTTATAAAATCAGTCTTATCATAGTGAAATATTGCTACATATCCCAGGATGGATAAAAATTTAAAAGTTGACAATTTTATGCATTACCATAAATATGGAAGACTTGTACTTTACAAGTGGGAGAATAAATTGATTTAAGAAAACACTTTTGGAATCTCTTGGTTATTGCCTACAAAACCTAAGCATTTTCCTTTTCTATGAGTCAGTAATTTCATTCTTATTTATATATCAAAAAATAAGTTTGCACATTTAGCTATAAAAGGCATGCCATTGTTCATAGCAGCCTTCCTCCTAATAGTACCAAAATATTAACAACTATTTGCTGTCAAAAGAAAAACTAAAACTTAAAAAAAAAAAAAAACCCAATTGTCTGTCTGTGAAAAGAATAAATGAACAATAAAGAACAATATAAACAATAAAGAACAATATCACATGGGTCAAAATTCACTAATTCATGTGATAAATGTCCATTTAGAACCTCATAAAACCAAAACATTTTGCTATATTCCTTGAAATATGCAAAGATGAATGTTATAGTCCCTGTTCTCAAGAAGTTTTCACTCTATTAGGTAAATAAGACAAATATATGTAATTGTAGCATTTGGTACATTTAACAATACAAGACAGGCTAACAAAGACCCATAGTATTAGTTGCCCAGGTATCCTGACTCTTTGCCACTCCATAAACTGGGTTCCTCTGTCCACGGAATTCTCCAGGCAAGAATGATGGAGTGGGTAGCCATTTCCATCTTCATGGCATCTTCCCAACCTTGGGATCAAAGCTGGGTCTCCCACATTGCAGGCAGATTCTTTACAATTCAAGCCACCAGGGAAGCCCTCTAGGGTATTAGAAAAATTAATTCTGCCATATTCTGTTTGTCAAAGTTGTCAAAGATTAGGCTGTTTTAACAGCTAGATAGACTAGGTGGTGATATAGAATCACTTGCTTGATGGAGGAGCTGCGAAGTCACATTGCAGATAAGCGTATATTATGTGGAGACCATCTTTAAAGATACAACTGAACAACAGACTTAAGGAAATTCTAAAAATAAGAATGTTAGGAATGATGAGGAATGTTCTTTATGTTTGGTAAATATTGACTAGTTTACAGATGTTAGATAGAGGATATGGTTAAGAAATGGTGAGATATTAAATAAAATTCATATCATGAGAGGAGAGCTTGAACAAAGCCTAAGATTTGTTTAATTCCATAGGCCATGGTTATTTTCAGTAGTAGAGAAACATAATCAGACTTTTATCTTACCATATTTGATTTTTTTTTTTCAGTTGACAGGTTTTATTGATGCAAGTCAATAAAGGCGTTATAAAAAGACTGGAAATGGAGGCCAGTAAGGATGCTATTGTGATTATTCACATGAGGAAGTAGTTTGAATTAATATTTAAGATCTAGAAATAAGGAAGAGGGAACAGATTCAAAGGATGATTCAAATGTAGAGATCTGTAGAGTCAATATGTAAGGGAAGGCCACAGCAAAGTATCAGTGAAATATTTCTGGGTCTAGGCAATACTGAGGAGACTGTTGTATATTTTCCTCAGTAGTCAACCAAAGAGATACTTTACATGCTTTTCAAAAGATCTCTTATCTTCATTCACCAGTGGGCAGACAGAAGAATCAAGAACCATAATCCCACAGCCTCCAGAATGAAAACCACATTGCAGAAGGCTAACCAAAATAATCACATGGACTATAGCTTTGTGTAACTGAATGAAGCTATGACCCACAATATGCAGGGCCAGTGAGAAGAGATGGGCCATGGTGGAGATTGCTGATAAAATGTGGTCCACTGGAGAAGGGAATGGCAAACCACTTCAATATTCTTGACTTGAAAACACCATGAACACTATGAAAAGGTAAAAAAAAAAAAGAGAGAGAGAGAGACTTGGAAATAAGCCCCCCAGGTCTGTGGGTGTCCCATATGCCACTGGGGTAGAATGGAGAAACACTCCAGAGAGAATGAAGAGGCTGAGCCAAAGCAGAAACTATGCTCAGTTGTGGAAGTGCCTGGTGGTGAAAGCAAAGTTAAATGCTGTAAAGAACAATATTGCATAGACCTGGAATGTTATGTCCATGAATCAAGGTAAGTTGGGAGTGGTCAAGTAGGAGATGCCAAGAGTGAACATCAACATTTTAAGAATCAGTGAACTAACATGGAAGGGATTGGCAAATTATTTCAGATGATCATTACATCTGCTACTGTAGGCAAGAATCCTTTCAAAGAAATGAAGTGAAGTGAAGTCACTCAGTCGTGTCCGACTCTTTGTGACCCCATGGACTGTAGCCTACCAGGCTCCTCTGTCCATGGGATTTTCCAGGCAATAGTCCTGGAGTGGATTGCCATTTCCTTCTCCAGGGGATCTTCCTAACCCAGGGATCGAACCTGCGTCTCCCACATTGTAGACAGACGCTTTACTGTCTGAGCCATCAGGGAAGTCAAAGAAATAGATGCCCTTATAGCCAACAAAAGAGTCGGAAATGCAGTACTGGAATGCAGTCTAATGATAGAATGATCTAGGTTTGTTTCCAAAGAAAAGCATTCAACATCATAGTAATACAGTCTATGCCCCAACCAATAATGCCAAAGAAACTGAAGTTGAACCATTCTATGAAAAACTACAAGATTTTCTAGAACAAATAACAACAAGAACAAAAAAAGATGTCCTTTTCATCATGGGGTCACAAAGAGTCAGACATGACTGAGCAACTTCACTTCACTTCACTTCACTTCACTTCACTTCACTTCACTTCACTTCACTTCACTTCACTTCACTATTGGAATGAAATTCCAACTGGAATGAAATTGGAATGAAAAACTAGGAAGTCAAGAGATACCTGGGGCAACAGGCAAGTTTGGTTTTTGAGTATAAAATGAAGCAGAGCAAAAGCTAACAGAGTTTTGCCAATAGAACACACTGTTCATAGAAAATGCTCTCTTCTGACGACACAAGAGATGACTTTACACATGAACATCACCGGATAATCATCACCAAAATCATACTGATTATATTCTTTGCAGCTGAAGATGGAGAAGCTCCAAAGATTCAGCAAAAACAAGACCTGGAGCTGACTGTGGCTCAGCTTATGAACTCCTAATTGCAAACATCAGACTTAAATTGTAGAAAATAGGGGACACCACTAGGCCAATCAGGTATGACTTAAATCAAATCCCATATGATTATACAATGGAAGTGAAAAATATATTCAAGGGATTAGATCTAATAGACAGAGTGCCTGAAGAACTATGGATGGAGGTTCATAACATTGTACAGGAGGCATTGACGAAGTCATGCCCAGGACAAACAAATGCAAGAAAGCAAAGTGATTGTCTGAGGAGGCCTTACAAATAGCTGAGAAAAGAAGAGAAGCAAAAATTAAAAGAGAAAGAGAAACACAACTGAATGCAGAGTTCCAGAAACTAGCAAGAGGAGAAAAGAAAGCCTTCTTATATGAACAGTGCAAAGAAATAGAGGGGAAAAATAGAATGAAAAAGACTATATATATCTTCAAGACAATCAGAGATATTGAGGGAATATTTAATGCAAAGATGGGCACAATAAGGGAAGAAAAGGAAATGACCTGACAGAAGCAGAACAGATTAAGAAGCGGTGGCAAGAATACAGAGAAGAACTATACCAAAAGGCTCTTAATGACCTGGATAACCATGATGGTGTGGTCATTCACCTAGAGCCAGACATCTTGGAGTGTGAAGTCAAATAGGGCCTTAGAAATGATTACTGCAAACAAAGCTAGTGGAGGTGATGGAATTTCAGCTGAGCTATTTAAAATGCTCAACGATGATGCTGTAAAAGTGCTGTACTCAATATCCCATCAAATCTGGAAAACTCAGCAGTGGTCACAGGACTGGTAAAGGCCAATTTTCATTACATTCCCCCAGATGGCAATGCCAAAGAATGTTTATACTACCATATAGTTGTAATCATTTCACACGCTAGCAAGGAAAAGCTCAAAATCCTACAAGCTAGGCTTCAACAGCACATGAACCAAGAATTTTCAGATGTACAGGCTGGATTTAGAAAAGAAAGAGGAACCAGAAATCAAGTTGCCAACATCTTTTGGAATATAGAGAAAGCAAGGAAATTCCAGAAATATATCTACTTCTACTTAATTGGTGATGCTGAAGTCTTTGATTATGTGGATCACAACAAACTGGAAAATCCTTAAAGAGAATGAAATAACAGACCACCTTATCTGTGTCCTGAGAAACCTGTATGTAGGAGAAGTAACAGTTAGAACTGAACATGGAACAACAACAGACTGGTTCCAAATGGGGTAAGGAGTATATTGTCACCTTGCTTATTTAACTTATATGCAGAGTACATCATGCCAAATGCCAGGCTGGATGGAGCTCAAGCTGGAATCAAGATTGCCAGGAGTAATATCAACAATTTCAAATATATGGATGACAACACACTTATGGCAGAAAGTGAAGAGTAACTAAAGAGTCTCTTGATGAGCGTTAAAAAGGATAGTGAAAAAGCTGGTTTAAAAATCAACATTCAGTGAACTAAGATGATGCAGTCTGGTTCCATCACTTCATGGCAAATAGCTGGGGAAAGAGTGAAAATAGTGGCAGATTTTATTTTCTTGGACTCCAAAATCATTGCATCCTTGTGACTACAGCCACTAAATTAAAAGACTTTTACCCCTTGGAGGAAAAGCTGTGACAAACCTAGACAGTGTATTAAAAAAGCAGAGACATCACTTTGCCAACAGATACATATAGTCAAAGCTATGTTCTTTTTTTCTAGTAGCTATGTACAGTTGTGAAAGTTGGACTATAAAGAAAGCTGAGAACTGAATATTGATGCTTCCAAATTGTGGTGCTGGAGACGAGTCTGAAGAGTCTCTTGGATTGCAAGGAAATCAAACCAGTCAACCCTAAGGGAAGTCAACCCTGAATATTCACTGGAAGGACTGATGCTGAACCTGCAATGTCAATACTTTGGCCACCTGATGTGAAAAGCTGACTTATTGTTGAGAAAGATTGAGGGCAGAAAGAAAAGTGGATGACAGAGGATGAGATAGTTGAATGGCATCACCAACCTAACTGACATGAGTTTGAGCGAACTCTAGGCCATAGTGAAGGACAGGGAACCTGGTGTGCTGCGGTTCATGGGATCATGAAGAGTCAGACATAACTGAGGAACTGAACAACAGCAGTAAAAATATCTCATTTAGCTTACATAAGCTCCATGAAAATTGATGAAAATCAACATCCTGCACAAGGCAAAACTTTCCAAAACATTGACCCCCCTCCCCCGCCAAAGGGGTCACATTTGGGAGATATTGGGATTATATTCACAGGGAGAGAGTCCTAAGTATCCCAAAGGAGAGACAACAAGTGCTCTATCCAGGGCTTTTTAAAGTTTTACTGAATGACTCTCCTGTGGATAGAAGGGAAGTTGGATCTGAAAAGCGGGGGCCTCCATGGAAGCAGGGCATGGGATACAAGACTTCATAAAGCCCTTTATAATCATTATTTATTTTTATCATATTGCTTCTTCTTAACACTTGCTGATATATGTATATATATTTCTTCCTAAATTATAGCGAATAAGTATGTATAGAAAACTTATAAAAATGTGGGTCAGGCACAGAATAGATCCTTATAAAGTAAGATCTTATTTGAAACACTTTTGTGGATAATATTTAAGTACAGCATTTATGTAATCATGTGTCAGTTTTATTTCATCCATTAGATTGTTTACTGTTATGTATCTTTCTACTCTTTTATATTTTAACTGATATCAACATTACTGATCAGTATAATATCTCAGGCTACTATCAGTTCAGTTCAGCAGCTCAATCGTGTCTGACTCTTTGCAACTCCATGGACTGCAGCAGTCCAGGCTTCCCTGTCCATCACCAACTCCTGGAGTTTGCGTAAACTCATGCCTGTTGAGTCAGTGATGCCATTCAATCATCTCTTCCTCTGTCATGCCCTTCTCCTCAAGACTTTTTCTGTGATTCAGCTCTTCACAGGTGGCCAAAGTATTGGAGCTTCAGTTTCAGCATCAGTCCTTCCAATGAATATTCAGAATTGATTCCCTTTAGGATTGACTGGTTTGATCTTCAGGCTTGTTTAGGATTGACTGGTTGATATGACAGGCTTCTATAGGATTTTTAAAAATTTACAGATACAGTATAAATATATTATACAAATATTAATGGAATATTAGATATTATACATTATTTTGACACACAAAATTTCATAAAAAATAACATAGGATGAGCCATCAGGGAAGCCCCACATACATACATACATACATACATACATACATACATACATACATACATACATAATTTTTTATCTTGACCAAATATAAATTACACAAACTTATTTGTAGGCCTTCATCTATTAATACAGAAAATGGCATAAAGAGAAGTGTGCAAAGGATTATCAACTTAACAACAATCTTGAAGTTTAGCCATGTCCCCAGAATTTCTTACTTACCTCTAGCACCTCCTGTGGCCAAAACACCCCTGTGCGTGTGCTAAGTCACTTCAGTTGTTTCTGACTTTTTGTGACTCTATAACTGTAGTCTGCCAGGCTCCTCTGTCCATGGGATTCTCCAGGCAAGATTATTAGAGTGGGTTGCATTGCCCTTCTCCAAGAGATGTGCCTAACCCAGGGACTGAACCTGAGTCTCTTATGTCTTCTGCATTGGCAGGTGGGTTGTTTACCACTAGTGCCACTTGGGAAGCTCAAAACACCCCTAACCGCACAAAATTTCTCTGACTTGTACTTTATCATGGGGTCTCTTATTTGTTTATTTGACCACACTGTGCAGCATGTGAGATCTTAATTCCCTGGTCAGTTATCAAACTCATACCCACTGAATTGGAAGTGTGAATTCTTAACCACTGGACTGCCTCCTGTTGTAGTCCTGAGTCTCCACATTGGTTGCCTAATTTATAAAAATGTGTTGTCCTTTTCAATTTGCTTTAAATTTATGTCCATTGTTTCAGGAGCAGAGTGATAATGGAGGCCTTTTTTGAGGTTAGTGTATAGTAAAGTTTAAAGTTTAAAGTGAAGTCACTCAGTCGTGTCTGACTCTTTGCGACCCCATGGACTGTAGCCTACAAGTCTCTTCTGTCCATGAAATTTTCCAGGCAAGAATACTGAAGTGGGTTGCCATTTCCTTCTCCAGGGGATCTTCCCAACCCCGGGGATTGAACCTGAGTCTCCTGCACTGCAGGCAGACACTTTACCATCTGAGCCACTAGGGATGATGTAACCCTATTGCAACTCTGGTCCCTTGATTTGAATGATTTTTGAAAATACAGATAGTAAATACAGATAGTAAAAGTAATCTAACTCTCTTAAGAAGTGGGCAACAGTTCCTACAAGCCCTGTCATCAAATGCCTGTCACCTCATTCTGTTACACTGATTCAGCCATGCTTCTAATTTCTGACCAGTGACCTCAAAATGGCATGTATGAGGAGTTTCACTCTATTTGTAACACTCTGTAGCATACAGAAATTCCACTGTAGCCTTTACATGAAACAAGCCAGGGTTGTAAAATGGAATGAGAAATAACCTTTATTTTTATTTTTTTCTCACAAATAGGTAAAGCTACTCTGTAAGGCTAAGTCAGGTTTCCAGGTTTCTCTGGGATCTTTGTAACATTAAAACATCCTTCTGTCATATTTTTCTTTTTCCTACTAACAGTCTCATTTTAGTTATTGAAATAGATATTCCTATGCAGTAAGCATGAGTTCTTTGGATATCTTACCAATAAGGATCTCTGATTTTTCCTTAAAATATTCATTTTAATTTAGGTTGACTTAAAGTGCTTCTCCCCTAGTGAGTCAGTTAGCATTTTTTATTCATTTGCTGGACCCAGCCTGAGACTCTCTCTGACACCTTTAATCCAGTGACCCTTAGAAATACCTTTTCGTCTTCTCTGCTTCAGTCTTTACTAGTTATTATATAGACCTGCCAAACAACTGTCAACTTTGACTTTACCTACATTATAGAAACTCTTTTGCCTTTCTCTTTTGTAAGATTCCCAGCTTTGTGGATCTTAGGAGGCTTGTGTCATTTTCAATGGCACATTTCCATCTGAGAATGAATACATTAGCCTTTTAAAAATTCTTGACTACAAAGTATCTATACTTGCATACTATGCCTATATAAATACATGTTTATTTTTTGCTCATTCTAGATTGTGTATCAAGCGGGTATTAAGATATAGATTTGGAAAATTGACTGTAATACTATATCTTCTACATGGCTATATAAGTTTTGAATATTTGCTATAAGGGGTGTGTGTTTATGCATGTGTATGAGTAAGTATGTAAGCATATGTGTCTGGGGGCATTGGTGAGCTGTGTATGATTGATTGTATTCTGGAAGTTTTTGATATTTTTAGCATTACCTGATATTCTGAAATTTTCTTACTATGTGGTGATATAGATCATTTTTCACTTAATGTGCTGGACACTTAGTAGCAGTCTTTTCAATTTAGAAACTCATCTTCTGGGAAAATTTCCATTTATTTATTTCCCATCCAATTTTTTCTTTCTATCTCTTCCTATGTCTGCTCTTGGACAGATATGAAATCCCCTGGGTGCTAATTTCTTATTTGCTTTCTATTTTCCCATCTCTCTGTTTACCTTATCTACTAGAAAGTCTTGGTGTTCAAAGAGTGAAACTGGCAACAGCAACATCATCTGAAAGCCTATTCAAAATGAACAATCTCATGTCCAACACCAGAAATACTAAATCACAATTTTCATTTTGTCAGTTTCTCTAAGTGATATGTATGTACACTAAAATTTGAGATGCACTGCTCCAGAATCATTTTCAATATGTGCTTCAATCATTATGTTTAATTTTTAAATTTCTGCTGTCACATTTTATTTACCTTTCTTTTTTGTTCTCTGGATATTACTTTTTAATAGCATTCTTTACTTGTTTTTTTTTTTTTAATAAAGTAAAGCTACCTTATCTCTCTGATGATATAATTAGACATTCTGAATATTTTCCTGTTTTTGCATGGTCTCTCTTTCTCTAAATTTCTTTAGTATGTTCATTTGTTTTTACTTCTGTCATTCATGGTACAGTTGGTTTTCAAATATCTGGTAATTTTCACTATTCATTTTTAAAGTGAGACAATAAAAAGTTGAGTGGCAGCTTTTGAGTTGACTGAAATGGAGATGAGGTGATTATCTGGCCTTATCATATCAACATGTCAAGGTTTATTTATTTATTTTTTTCCCTAGATCATCAATCAATTTTTACCAGCCTTAAAAAGCAGAAAGTTGTCAATATTCTGGTGAATTTTGGAGACAGTTGAGGGGCAATCATCATTCAGAATATAGATCTTATTTAAACTTCTTGGTATTCAGTAAGACTAAATACCCATCTTAAGTCAGCTTAAGGTCCCTAAACTCAAAGGCTTGGCATCGACATTTTTAAAGATTAAATCTCCCATCTGTTTCATACAGAAGGGACAGAGAAGGAAATCTCTGCTAGTTGGTGTGTGGGATGTAGCAATTTAAATGCCCCAAGTATCAATTTTTCCATGTTTAGCATCACCCAGCTTCCTCACCTTTGGATGTACTACCAATTCCCAAAATTTTCTGAAGTTTTTGGGAACACAAATCAGCTTCCTTCTTAGCCCTACTCCTGTAGATACTTAATTTTAAGGTTTTAATTATAATAAAAACGTTGCTACTCAAATTCCAGCTTTCCAAATTAATTTTTTTTCTGTGTCAATTTTTCTTGTCTCTGGCATCTTTTCTCCTACCACTTTTTTTTCCCTCATGAATTTACACTTTTCATTTCTATTATTTCACATTTCAGTTGAGGGTGGGCATGTGATGGGATGGATTTTTATAAATTAGGCATTATATGGTTATTGCTAACTAAGATGTCTATGTTCATTCCTTTTATCGTTGTAGCAATGCTGTCCCTTAACTGATTATATTGCAACAAACTAAAATGGGAAATTTAGAAATATAACGTGTTTGGCTTCTGTTTCCTAGGTGGTGCTGGTGGTAAGAAAGCTGCCTGCCAATGCAGGAGACACACACAAAAAAGCAGGTTCAATCCCTAGATTGGTAAGATCCCCTAGAGGAAGGCAGGGCATCCCACTCCAGCATTCTTGCCTGGAAAATCCCACGGACAGAGGAGCCTGGCGGACTACAGTCCATAGGGTCTCAAAGAATTGGACACAACTAAAGCAACTTAGCACACATGCACACAACGTGTTTGGCTCAGCTCAAAAAACTTAAATATGATTGATTTGAATCCATGTGTTCTCACTTAAAGTCCTCTGGCCTTTAGACTATTTATCAAGGTGGGCCCGCAAACTAGGCTCATAAGGCAAACCAGGTCCACAGCATGTTTTGTAAATAAAGTTTTTTTGAGATGTAGTTAATAATTTTTTGTGTGCATTATCTGTGGCTATTTCCGCATTATAATGGAAGGGTTGAGCATTTTCAAAAACCAAACAGCCTAAAATATTTACTGCCTAGACCTATATACATAAAAAGTTTGTCAATCCCTATTCTAAATCCTTACATGGATGCTAACCCTAATCACCGTTTCTACTCACCTTGTCTGTACTTTTGCACATAGTCTAACCTCTGGGAAATGTACATCTCTTTCTCTGTACAGTGCCATTTTAAAAACTGTGTGTGTGTGTGCACATGTGTGTAACTGGCTCCTTATAAAATTGTTTAAGATAAGTAAACTCTCATTTTATTTATTTACACCCCCAGACTACTGGAGGTAATATTTTTTCACTTTAAAAGTCACTTGGTTCATAAAAAAATATTTATAACAGTCTCGGTACTTGGTGGTAGATTTTTGAAAATGGTCATTTGAACACTTTCTTCAGCCTTTTGTTCCAAAATGATTGATGATTCAAAATGCCAGCATAAGCTATATAAACACAGCTATATTTGGTCAAAGAGTGTCATCATGTCCTTGTTGAAAAATAGAAGCATCTGTCATGTCTGTGTATCTTATTAAATCTTAAGTAAGATTTGCCATGTTAATCTTGGAAATTCAAACAAATTCGTAGGCTTTATCTCATTCATGTGATAATCCACTTATATGTTTATTTATTTATTTATTTTTGGTTCTGAACCACAAAATTAGTGGATCCAAAGAGATAATCTAATGGTACAAGTAGGCAAATCTCCAGCATGAATTTAGCTGCTTTAATAGTTTTATGTTTTCAATTTGTGTCTTATTGGGAACATTGTTTTTAATTCAAAGCCTAACTATGATGAAGAATATTCATGTATATAACTCAAACCACAAAAATCATCATTTCCAGCATGATGGAATTTACTGCTGTGCTATCAAAGACATATTCTTTGGGGACTAGCTACAATATAATAAAACTGTATATTCAGAAAAAAAAAAAGAATGAGAAAATAAACCAGCAGTGAGGGAGTATGTTTCAAAGTGAAAAGAACAATGCATTGAAATAATTGTTTTGACAAAATATTGCCAGAATGATATTTAAGCAGATTCAGAAATATATATACATATGCATGTATATAATCATATATAGCATTATGCAAAGCAAAGAGCAAAGGCAGGATGGTACAGTGGGAAAGCACCTGGACTGAATATCAAAGGACTTAATATTTGTCTTTGCACTAACAATACATAATTGTAAATTGGATTAGGTAATTTCATAGAGTCCTTCCAGGTCTCTTAAATTTTCTCTTCATACAATTTACTGACAATTGTATTACATAGATTATAATATCCCCTTCATGGATCAAAATGTTGTCATGGTGAAGGGGCTTGCATAACTCAATGAAGCTACGAAACATGCTGTGCAACACCATCCAAGAAGAATGGGTCATAGTGAAGAGTGCTGATAAAACATGGTCTGGTTCACTGGAGGAGGGAATGGTGACCCATTTCAGTATTCTTGTCCTAAGAACCCCATGACCAGTATGAAAAGGCAAAAAGATATGAGGAAAGTGAGCCTCTCAGGTTGGAAGGTGTCCAGTATGCTACTGCGGAAGAGTTGAAGGCAATTACTAATAACTTCAGAAAAAAATGAAGAGGCTGGGTCAAACTGAAAATGATGCTCAGTTGTGGATGTGTCTGGTTCAG
Organism: Capricornis sumatraensis; assembly: GCF_032405125.1. Lineage (NCBI taxonomy): Eukaryota > Metazoa > Chordata > Mammalia > Artiodactyla > Bovidae > Capricornis > Capricornis sumatraensis. The sequence goes on from NC_091084.1 coordinate 5,703,171, forward strand.
GATTGAGAAACGAGTACATCAAGGCTGTTTGCTGTCACTCTTTAACTTATATGCTGATCACATCATGAGAAATACTGGGATGGATGAGTTGCAAGCTGGAATCAGGATTGGCAGGAGAAACATCAACATCCTTATATATGCAGATGACAGAAAGTGAAGAGGAACTAAAGAACCTCTTGCTGAGGGTGAAGGAGGAGAGGGAAAAAGTTGGCTTAAAACTAAATATTAAACAACAACAACAACAAGATCATGGCATCTGACCCTATCATTGGCAAATGGAAGGGTAAAAGGTGGAAGCAGTGAGTGATTTCTTCTTCTTGGGCTGTAAAATCACTGCAGATGGTGACTGCAGCCATGATATTAGAAGACAATTACTTCTCGGCAGGAACGCTATATCAAACCTAGACAGTGTGTTAAAAAGCAAACACATCACTTTACTGACAAAGTTCTATACAGTCTATACTACGGCCTTTTCAGTAGTCATATACAGTTGTGAGAGCTGGACCGAAAAGAAGATAAAGTCCTGAAGAATTGATTCCTTCAAACTGTGGTACTGGATAAAAGTTTTGAGAGTCTCTTGGACAGCAAGGAGATCAAACCAATCAATCTTAAAGGAAGTCAACCCTGAATAGTCATTGGAAGGACTGGTGCTGAGACTGGAGAAACAATATTTTGGTCATCTGATATGAATTGTTGACTCATTGGAAAAGACCCTAATGCTGGGAAAGATTGAAAGTAGAAGAAAAAGAGTGCTGGATGAGAAAGCAGAGGATAAGATGGCTGGATTACATCACTGATGCAATGGAGATGAACTTGGGCAAACTCTAGGAGATAGTGAGGAATAGAGAGGCCTGGCATGCAGTCCATGGGGTTGTGAAGAATCTGACACAACTGGGTGATTCTATAACAACAACTGCTGGTAAAAGTAAAGTCCAATGTTGTAAAGAACAATATTGCATAGGAATCTGTTAGTCTATGAATCAAGATAAATTGGAAGTGGTCAAGCAGGAGATGGCAAGCATGAACATCAACATTTTAGGAATCACTGAACTAAAATGGATAGGAATGGGTGAATTTAATTCAGATGACCATTATATGTACTATTGTGTGCAAGAATCACTTAGAGGAAATGAGATAGTCATAATAGTTAATAGAAAGTCCAAATTCAGCACTTGGGTGCTATCTTAAAAATGACAGAATGATCTAGGTTTGTTTCTAAGGCAAATCATTCAATTTTATAGTAATCTAAGTATATGACCCATCATTAATTCCAAAGAAACTGAAGTTGACCTACATTGAAGACCTACAAGACTTTCTAGAACTAACAAAAAAAGATCTCCTTTTCTGATTCTCATAAGGGATTGAAATGAAAAAACACTAAGTCAGGAAATATCTGGAGTAACAAGCAAATTTGGCCATGGAATACAAAATGAAGCAGGGCAAAGGCTAACAGAGTTTTGGCAAGAGAACCTACTGTTCATAGCTAATATCCTTTTCCAACAATATGAGAGATGGTTCTATACATGGACATTAACAGATGGTCAACACTTGAAACTGATTCTATTATTTGCAGCCAAAAAATGGAGAATCTTTATAGTTATCAGAAGTAAGATCTGGAGTTGATTGTGGCTCAGATTGCAAAATTTAAAATGAAGAAAGTAAGGAAAAGCAATAAGCCATTTATGTACGGCCTAAATCAAATCCTTGTGATTATGTGGTAGAAGTGATGAACTGATTCAAGGAATTAGATGTGGTAGACAGAGTACTTGAAGAAATATGGACAGAGGTTCATAACACTGTAGAAAATGCAGTGACCAAAACTACCCCAAAGTAAAATATGTGCAAGAAGGAAAAGAGGTTTTCTGAGGAAGTCTTACAAATAGCTGAGAAAATAAGAGAATCAAAAGGAAGGGAGAAAGAGGACCGTATACCCAACTAAAGAGATCCAGAGAATAACAAATATAGATAGAAAGACTTTATAAAGAACATAATCCACAAGAATAGAGGAAAACATTCCTCGTAGCACTGCTTTTATAGTGTCCCACAGGTTTTGGGTTGTTGTGTTTTCATTTTCATTAGTTTCTATGCATATTTTGCAACTAGAAAAGGAAGAATTGGAGAACCCCAGAGTTAGTAGAAGGAAAGAAATCTTAAAAATTAGGGCAGAAATAAATGCTAAAGAAACAAAAGAGACCATAGCAAAAATCAACAAAGCCAAAAGCTGGTTCTTTGAAAGAATAAATAAAATTGACAAACCACTAGCCAGACTCATCAAGAAGCAGAGAGAGAAAAATCAAATCAATAAAATTAGAAAGGAAAATGGAGAGATCACAACAGACAACACAGAAATACAAAGGATCATAAGAGACTACTATCAGCAGTTGTATGCCAATAAAATGGACAACATGGAAGAAATGGACAAATTCTTAGAAAAGTACAATTTTCCAAAACTGAACCAGGAAGAAATAGAAAATCTTAACAGACCCATCACAAGCACGGAAATTGAAACTGTAATCAGAAATCTTCCAGCAAACAAAAGCCCAGGTCCAGACGGCTTCACAGCTGAATTCTACCAAAAATTTCGAGAAGAGCTAACACCTATCCTACTCAAACTCTTCCAGAAAATTGCAGAGGAAGGTAAACTTCCAAACTCATTCTATGAGGCCACCATCACCCTAATACCAAAACCTGACAAAGATGTCACAAAAAAAGAAAACTACAGGCCAATATCACTGATGAACATAGATGCAAAAATCCTCAATAAAATTATAGCAATCAGAATCCAACAACACATTAAAAAGATCATACACCATGACCAAGTGGGCTTTATCCCAGGGATGCAAGGATTCTTCAATATCCGCAAATCAATCAATGTAATTCACCACATTAACAAATTGAAAAATAAAAACCATATGATTATCTCAATAGATGCAGAGAAGGCCTTTGACAAAATTCAACATCCATTTATGATAAAAACTCTCCAGAAAGCAGGAATAGAAGGAACATACCTCAACATAATAAAAGCTATATATGACAAACCCACAGCAAACATTATCCTCAATGGTGAAAAATTGAAAGCATTTCCCCTAAAGTCAGGAACAAGACAAGGGTGCCCACTTTCACCGCTACTATTCAACATAGTTCTGGAAGTTTTGGCCACAGCAATCAGAGCAGAAAAAGAAATAAAAGGAATCCAAATTGTAAAAGAAGAAGTAAAACTCTCACTGTTTGCAGACGACATGATCCTCTACATGGAAAACCCTAAAGACTCCACCAGAAAATTACTAGAGCTCATCAATGAATATAGTAAAGTTGCAGGATATAAAATCAACACACAGAAATCCCTTGCATTCCTATACACTAATAATGAGAAAGTAGAAAAAGAAATTAAGGAAACAATTCCATTCACCATTGCAACGAAAAGAATAAAATACTTAGGAATATATCTACCCAAAGAAACTAAAGACCTATATAGAGAAAACTATAAAACACTGAAGAAAGAAATCAAAGAGGACACTAATAGATGGAGAAATATACCATGTTCATGGATTGGAAGAATCAATATAGTGAAAATGAATATACTACCCAAAGCAATTTACAAATTCAATGCAATCCCTATCAAGCTACCAGCCATATTTTTCACAGAACTATAACAAATAATTTCAAGATTTGTATGGAAATACAAAAAAACTCGAATATCCAAAGCAATCTTGAGAAAGAAGAATGGAACTGGAGGAATCAACTTGCCTGACTTCAGGCTCTACTACAAAGCCACAGTCATCAAAACAGTATGGTACTGGCACAAAGACAGACATATAGATCAATGGAACAAAATAGAAAGCCCAGAGATAAATCCACACACATATGGACACCTTATCTTTGACAAAGGAGGCAAGAATATACAATGGAGTAAAAACAATCTCTTTAACAAGTGGTGCTGGGAAAACTGGTCAACCACTTGTAAAAGAATGAAACTAGATCACTTTCTAACACCGCACACAAAAATAAACTCAAAATGGATTAAAGATCTAAATGTAAGACCAGAAACTATAAAACTCCTAGAGGAGAACATAGGAAAAACACTCTCAGACATAAATCACAGCAGGATCCTCTATGATCCACCTCCCAGAATTCTGGAAATAAAAGCAAAAATAAACAAATGGGATCTAATTAAAATTAAAAGCTTCTGCACAACAAAGGAAACTATAAGCAAGGTGAAAAGACAGCCTTCTGAATGGGAGAAAATAATAGCAAATGAAGCAACTGACAAACAACTAATCTCAAAAATATACAAGCAACTTATGCAGCTCAATTCCAGAAAAATAAATGACCCAATCAAAAAACAGGCCAAAGAACTAAATAGACATTTCTCCAAAGAAGACATGCGGATGGCTAACAAACACATGAAAAGATGCTCAACATCACTCATTATCAGAGAAATGCAAATCAAAACCACAATGAGCTACCACTTCACACCAGTCAGAATGGCTGCGATCCAAAAATCTGCAAGCAATAAATGCTGGAGAGGGTGTGGAGAAAAGGGAACCCTCCTACACTGTTGGTGGGAATGCAAACTAGTACAGCCACTATGGAGAACAGTGTGGAGATTCCTTAAAAAATTGCAAATAGAACTACCTTATGACCCAGCAATCCCACTGCTGGGCATACACACTGAGGAAACCAGAATTGAAAGAGACACATGTACCCCAATGTTCATCGCAGCACTGTTTATAATAGCCAGGACATGGAAACAACCTAGATGTCCATCAGCAGATGAATGGATAAGAGCAGTGGTACATATACACAATGGAGTATTACTCAGCCATTAAAAAGAATTCATTTGAATCAGTTCTGATGAGATGGATGAAACTGGAGCCGATTATACAGAGTGAAGTAAGCCGGAAAGAAAAACACCAATACGATATACTAATACATATATATGGAATTTAGAAAGATGTATGCAAGACAGAAAAAAAGACACAGCTGTGTATAACGGACTTTTGGACTCAGAGGGAGAGGGAGAGGGTGGGATGATTTGGGAGAATGACATTCTATCATGTATACTATCATGTAAGAATTGAATCGCCAGTCTATGTCTGACGCAGGATACAGCATGCTTGGGGTTGGTGCATGGGGATGACCCACTGAGATGTTATGGGGAGGGAGGTGGGAGGGGGGTTCATGTTTGGGAACACATGTAAGAATTAAAGATTTTAAAATTAAAAAAAAAGAAAAAAGAATAGAGGAAAACAATAGAATGGGAAAGACTAGAGATCTCTTCAAGAAAATTGGAGAGATCAAGGAAATATTTTATGTAAGGATGGGTACAATAAAGGATAGAAATGTTAACAACATAACAGAAGAAAAGATTAGGAAGAATTGTCAAGAATACACAAAAGAACTATATGAAAAAGGTGTGAGTGATTCGGATAACCTTAATGTTGTGGCCATTCACCTAGAGCCTGACATCCTGCAGTGTGAAGTCAAGTTGGCCTTAGGAAGTATTACTGCAAACAAAGTTAGTAGAGGTGATGAAATTCTAGCTAAACTAATTCTAATCCTAAAAGATTATACTGTAACAGTACAGTACTCAATATGTCAGCAAATTTGGATAACTTATCAATGGCCACAGGACTGGAAAAGGTCAGTTTTCATTTCAATCTCAAAAAGGACAATGCCAAAGAATGTTCAAACTGTCATAAAGCTGCACTCATTTAACATGCTATCAAAGCTATGCTCAAAAATCTTCAAGCTAGGCTTCAATAGTATGTGAACCTAGAATTGCCAGATGTACAAGCTAGATTTGGAAAACACAGAGGAACAAAGACCAAATTGCCAACATTATTTGGATCATAGAGAAAGTAAGAAAATTTCAGAAAACATCTACTTCATTGATTAAACCAGTCTTTGTGTGGATCACAACAAACTGGAAAATTCTTAGAGATGGGAATACCTTATCTGTCTCCTGAGAAAGCTATGTCAAGGTCAAGAAGCAACAGGTAGAACTGAACATGGAATAATGAACTGGTTCAAAATTGGAAAAGGATTATGTCTTGTCACCCTGTTTACTTAACTTATATGCAGAGTACATCATGTGAAATGGCAGGCTGCAAGAATTACAAACTGGAATCAAAATTTCTGTGAAAAATATCAACTAGCTCTGATATGTAGATGATACCATTCTAATGGCAGAAAATGAAGAAGAACTGAAAAGCATTTTGATGAGGGTGAAAGAGGACAGTGAAAAAGCTGGCTTAAAACTCAGCGCTTAAAAAAACTAAAATCACAGCATCTGATCTCATCACCTCAGGGAAAATAGAAGGGGAAAAGTGTAAACAGTGACAGATTTTATTTTCTTGGGCTCCAAAACCATTGCAGACAGTGTATGCAGTCATGAAATTAAAATACACTTGCTCATTGGAAGGAAAGCTACACCAAACCTAGACAGTGTATTAAAAAACAGAGACATCAATTTATTGACAACATCCCGATGGTCAAAGCTACGGTTTTTACAAGATCATGTATGAATGTGATTTGGACCATAAAGAAGGCTGAGCACCAAAGAACTGATACTTTTGAATTGTGGTGCTGGAGAAGACTCTTGAGAGTACCTTGGACTGCGATGAGATAAAATGAGTCAATTCTAGAGGAAATCAACTCCTAATGTTCTTGGAAGGACTGATGCTGAAGCAGAAGCTCCATTATTTTGGCCACCTGATGAGAAGACTCAATGCATTGGAAAAGGTCCTGATGCTGGGAAATATTGAAAGCAAAAAGAGAAGGATGCAGCAGAGGATGAGATGGTTAGATAGTATCACAAACTCAATGGACATGAATTTGTGCCAAATCCATGAGATAGTGAAGGACAGAAAGCTTGGCATGATACCATCCATGGGTTCTGAAAGAGTTGCTCATGACTAAGGGACTGAACAACAAAGATATACAATTATGTAAACAGTGTGCAAAGAAAATTCTCACCATGTATTCTAGTATAATAATGAGTGAGAACAGTTTCCTTAGTCTGATGTTTTCTGGTAGGATCTTGACTAGTTTTGAGTACTCTGTAGTTGTTGTCTCTCAGTCATGTCCAATTTTTGTGACCCCATGGACTGCACCATGCCAGGCTTCCCTGTCTTTCACCATCTCTTGGGCTTGTTCAAACTCATGTCATGGGGTAATGGTGCTTGAGCTTAAGCATCAGTCCCTCCAGTGAATATTCTGGTTGATTTTCTTTAGGATTGATTGAATCTATCTCCTTGCAATCCAAGGAATTCTAAGACTCTTCCCCAATACCACAGTTTGAGAGTACTGTGGTATTCTCAGTTTTTCAGTACTCAGGCATCCTTATGGTCCAGCTCTCGTCTTTATATGGAAAAACCATAGCTTTGATTATATGAATCTTTGCCAAGTAATGTCACTGCTTTTTGCTATGTTGTCTAGGTTTGTCATAGTTTTTCTTCCAAGAAGCAAGTGTCTTAGAATTTCATTGCTACTGTCACAATCTGAGGTGATTTGGGAACTTAAGAAAATAAAGTCTGCCACTGTTTCCATTGTTTTCCTCTCTATCTGCCATGAAGTGATTGGACCAGATGCCATGATCTTAGTTTTCTGAATGTTGAGTTTTAAGCCAGTTTTTTCACTCTCATCCTTATTTTCATCAAGAAGCTTTTAGTCCCTCTTCACTTTCTGCCATAAGTGTGGTATCATCTGCATATCTGAGGTTACTGATATTTCTCCCAGCAATCTTGACTCCAGCTTGTGCTTCATCCAGCCAGGCATCTCATATGATGTACTCTGCATATAAGTTAAATAAGCAAGGTGACTATATACAGCCTTAACATTCTCCTTTATCAATTTTCGATCAGTCCATTGTTCCATGTCAGGAACATGGAACAATGTTCCTGATATTTCTTGATTTGCAACAGTTTCTCAAGAGGCAGATAAGGTGGTTTGGTATTACCACCTCTTAAAGACCTTTCCACAGTTTATATACTGTATTGGTGTTTTTCTTTCTGGCTTACTTCACTTTGTATAAGAGGCTCCAGTTTCATCCACCTCATTAGAACTGATTCAAATGTATTCTTTTTAATGACTACATAATACTCCATTGTGTATATGTACCACAGCTTTCTTATCCATTCATCTCAGTAAAAGGCTTTAGCAGAATCAATGAAGCAGAAATACAGTTGTTGTTGTTGTTGTTTTTCTGAAATTCTCTTGCTTTTCCTATGATCCAAAGGATGTTGGCATTTTGATCTTTGGTGTCTCTGCCTTTCCTAAATCCAGCTTGAACAACTGAAAGTTCTCAGTTTATGTACTGTTGAAGCCTAACTGGGAGAATTTTGAGAATTATTTTGCTAGCATGTAAGATATGCATATGCATGGTAGTTTGAACATTCTTTGGCGTTGTCTTTCTTTGGGATTGGAATGAAAACTGACCTCTCTCAGTCCTGTGGCCATTGCTGAATTTTCCAAATTTGCTGGCATATTGAGTGAGGCACTTTAATAGCATCATCTTTCGGGGTTTGAAATATCTCAACTGGAACTCCATTACCTCCACTTGCTTCCTAAGGTCCACTTGACTTTGTACTCCAGGATGTCTGGCTCTAGGTGAGTGATCACACCTTTGTGGCTATCTGATTCATTAAGATCTTTTTGGTATAGTTCTTCTGTGTATTCTTATCACCTGTTCTTAATATCTCCTGCTTCTGTTAGGTCCATACCATTTCTGAAGAAGGTAAAGTTCTCTCTAAAAAAAAAATAGGTTTAGAAATCCTTAAGAAAATATTAGCAACTAAAATACAATAATATATAATAGATTCATTCATTGTTACAAATTAGACCTTATAAGCATGTAAAAAATTATGAGAAAGTTTTAAAACAAAACAATTTTTATATGATTTTTTTTCAGCAGGAGAAAAAAGAATAAGGTTATGAGTCTTTTAATATTTAAACAATATGAAAACTAAAACTGAGCACTAGAACCTGTATATAAGTAAATTTAAAATACAAGAGATAAATAAGATTTTCCCTTTCAAAGAAAAAAGACTGTAAGCTTTCTTTACATTTAACAAACTTCACAGAACAGATGTTAAAGGGAAACAAGCCCTCCTGACTCCTTTTCCACCAGTCTACCATCAGGAAGTGATCATTCATTGTAAGTTCAGGGTGTGGCCTGGCTTCAATAGCTGTCTGGCAGCAGCAGCAACAGGTGGGTCCTGAGGAGGGGCAAAAGGGTGCTTGTCAGCCTCCTTTGATCAGAGCTTACCGGATCAGAGCTTAATCAAACCTCTTAAAAGTTAATTAACACATTAATATAATAAAGGTGAAAAGTACATGTCAAATCATCTCAATAGAAGAAGAACAAAACATTTAACAAAATGCAATGTCTATAAGTTGTGGATGTGACTAGTGATGGAAGTAAAGTCCAATTCTGTAAAGAGCAATATTGCATAGGAACCTGGAATGTTAGGTCAATGAATCAGGAACAATTCAAAGTGGTCAAACAGGAGATGACAAGAGTGAATATCAACATTTTAGGAAACAGAGAAGTAAAGTGGACTGGGAAGAGTGAATTTGGCTCAGATGGCCATTATATCTACTACTGTGGGCAAGAATCCCTTAGAGGAAAAGGAGTAGCTATGACAGCAAAAAAGTCCAAAATGCAGTACTTGGATCTAATCTCAAAAATGAAAGAAAGATCTCTGTTCGTTTCCAAGGCATACCATTCACTATCACAGTAATCCAATTCAATGCCCCGACCACTAATGTCAGAGAAAATGACGCTGAATGGTTCTATGAAGACCTACAAAATATTCTAGAACTCACACCCCCAAAAAAGATGTCCTTACGTTATAGGGGACATGAATGCAAAACTAGGAAGTCAACAAATACCTGGAGTAACAGGAAAATTTGGCCTTAGAGTACAGAATGAAGAATTTTGCCAAAAAACACACTGGTCATAGCAAAAATCGTCTTCCAACAACACAAGAGAAGACTCTACACATGGACATCAGCAGATGGTCAACACCGAAATCAGATTGATTATATTCTTTGCAACCAAAGATGGAGAAGGTCTATATAGTGAACAAAACAAAACCAGGAGCTGACTGTGGCTCAGATCATGAAAACCTTATTGCCAGATTCAGACTTAAGTTGAAGAAAGTAGAGAAAACCATTCAGGCGTGACTTAAATCAAATCCCTTACGATTATATAGTGGAAGTGACAAATAGATTCAAGGGATTAGATCTGATAGACAGAGCGCTTGAGGAACTATGGATAGAGGTTCATGACATCGTACAGGAGACAGGGATCAAGAAAAACCTCAAGAAAAAGAAATGCAAAAAGGCAAAATGATTGTCTGAGGAGGCCTTACAAATAGCTATGAAAAGAAGAAAAGGCAAAGGAGAAAAGGAAATATATACCCATTTAAATGCAGAATTCCAAAGAATAGCAAGGAGAAAAAAGAAAGTCTTCCTCAGTGATCCCTGCAAAGAAATAGAGGAAAACAACAGAATGGGGAAGACTAGAGATCTTTATAAGAAAATTATACATTCCAAGGGAAATTTTCATGCAAAGATGAGCTCAATAAAGGACAGAAATGGTATGGATCTAACAGAATCAGAAACTATTAAGAAGAGGTGACAAGAATACACAGAAGAACTGTACAAAAAAGATCTTCACAGTCTAGATAACCACGATAGTATGATCACTCACCTAGAGCCAGACATCCTGGAATGTGAAGTCAAGTGGGCCTTAGGAAGCATCACTACGAACAAAGCTAGTGGAGGTGATGGAATTCCAGTTGAGCTATTTCAAATCCTAAAAGACGATGCTGTGAAAGTGCTGCACTCAATATGCCAGCAAATTTGAAAAACTCATCAGTGGAGACAGGACTAGAAAAGGTCAGTTTTCACTCCAATCCCAAGAAAGGCAATGCCAAAGAATGCTCAAACTACTGCACAATTGCACTCATCTCACACACCAGCAAAGAAATGCTCAAAATTCTCCAAGTCATGATTCAATAGTATGTTAACTGTGAACTTCCAAATGTTCAAGCTGGATTTAGAAAAGGCAGAGGAAGTAGAGATGAAATAGCAACATCCATTGGATCATCAAAAAGGCACGAGAGTTCCAGAAAAATATTTACTTCTGATTTATTGACTTTGCAAAAGCCTTTGACTGTGTGGCTCACAAAAAACTGTGGAAAATTCTTAAAGAGATGGAAATACCAGATCACCTGACCTGCCTCCTGAAAAATCTGTATGCAGATTCAAAAAGGAACAGTTAAAACTGGACATGGAACAACAGACTGGTTCCAAGTTGGGAAAGGAGTATGACAAGGCTTTATATTCTCACCCTGCTTATTTGACTTATATGCAGAGTACATCATGAGAAATGCTAGACTGGATGAAGCACAAGCTGGAATCAAGATTGCTGGGAGAAATATCAATAACCTCAGATATGCAGATGACACCACCCTTATGGCAAAAACGCAGAAGAACTAAAGTGTTTCTTGATGAAAGTAATAGGAGAGTGAAAAAGTTGGCTTAAAATCCAACGTTCATAAAAATAAGATCATGTCATCTGGTCCCATCACTTCATGGCAAAGAGATGGGTAAACAGTGGAAACAATGATAGACTATGCTTTTAGGCTCCAAAATCACCTCAGATAGTGACTGCACTCATGAAATTAAAAGATGATTACTCCGTGGAAGGAAAGTTATGACCAATCTAAAGAGCATATTAAAAAGCAGAGACATTACTTTGTCAACAAAGGTCCATCTAGTCTAAGCTATGTTTTTTCCAGTAGTCATGTATGGATGTGAGTGTTGGACTATAAAGAAAGCTGAGCACTGAAGAACGGATGCTTTTGAACTGTGGTGTTGGAGAAGATTCTGGAGAGTCCCTTGGACACCAAGGAGATCCAACCTGTCAATCCTAAAGGAAATCAGTCCTGATTATTCATTGGAAGGACTGATGTTAAAGTTGAAACTCCAATACTTTGTCCCTCTGTCGCAAATAACTGACTCATTGGGAAAGACCCTGATGCTGGGAAAGATTGAAGGTGGGAGGAGAAAGGGATGACAGAGGATAAGAAGTTTGGATAACATCACCAACTCAATGGACAGGAGTTTAATCAAGCCTCAGGAATTGGTGATGGACAGGGAAGCCTTGCCTGCTACAGTCCTTGGAATCACAAAGAGTTGGACACGAATGATCAACTAAACTGAACTGAACTAATAATTTTTGTTTGTTTGTTTGTTTTAATACTGAAGGAGAGAAAATATCTTAGGAAACTAGGAGCAAAATTATGATCTACTAAAGGGAATCAAAGAAGAATTGAAGCTAAGAGAAATAATTATTGGTGAAATATTGAATTTTCCCCCAGTAATATCTGGAATGAAGTAAGATTGTTAGTATTCAGCAATTCTTCTAACAAAAAAGGGCTTCCCTGGTGGCCTAGATGTTAAAGCATCTGCTTGCAATGTGGGAGATCCGGGTTCAATCCCTGGGTTGGGAAGATCCCCTGGAGAAGGAAATGGCAATCCACTACAGAATTCTTGCTTGGAGAATCCCGTGAATAGAGGAGCCTAGTAGACTACAGTCCAGGGGGTTTCAAAGAGTTGGACATACCTGAGTGACTTCACTTTCACTTTCTTACAAAATAAACAACAACAGCAAAAACAAAACAAAATAAAACCAAAAATGCACTGGAAGTTCTATCTGGCATAAATTGGTAGAAAGAAAGAAAGAAAGAAAAGATTAAAGCTTGGGTGAAAGTGAAAATGAAAGTCACTAGTCTTTTCTGACTTTTTGCAACCCCATGGACTGTAGCCTGTCAGGCTCCTCTATCCATGGAATTCTCTAGGCCAGAATACTAGAGTGAACATGAATACTATATGGACATCAGAGTAAGCTCTGGGAATTTGTGATGGACAGGGAAGCCTGGCCTGCTACAGTCCTTGCGGTCGCAAGGAGTCAGACATGACTGAGTGACTGAACTGAAATGAACATGTTTGTTCTCTTATATGAGAAGACTTGGAAGCAGTGGTACAACCATGGTCATGAGCACATTAGGGACACACATCTTATTTTGTACATAATATTCAACACAGAAAGGAACCAACTCTTGGTAGGAATGTTTGCTTATAGGTCTGGGAAAGGAAAATTTCAAGAAAAGCCTGGATTATCTTATACCAGAAAGTAAGGTAGTGCACGGAAACTTAAAAGGACCTGGGAAAACCAGCCCTTTTGAAAGGACTTTCTCTGATGACATCTGGAATAAGCTTAACAAGAAAATAAATAATCATGACACACAAAAAGGAAAACTGAAGGCCAATATCACTGATGAACATAGATGCAAAAATCCTCAAGAAAATTCTAGCAAACCGAATGCAAAAGCATATTAAAAAGATTATACACCATGAAAAAGTGGACTTCATCCCAGGGATGCAAAAGTTCTTCAATATTTGCAAATTAATCAATATGATATACCACATTAACAAACTGAAAGATAAAAAAATATATGATTATCTCAATAGATGCATAGAAAACCTTTGACAAACTTCAGCATTCATTTATAATTAAAAAAAAAAAAAAACCCTCCAGAAACCAGGCATATAAGGAACTTACCTAAATATAATAAAAGTGATATATGATAAACCCACAGCAAACACTATCCTCAATGGAGAAATATTGAAGGGATTTTCCCTAAAGTTAGTAACAAGACATGGGTGCTCAGTCTCACCACTACTATTCAACATAGTTTTGGACATTTTAGCCATGGCAATCAGAGAAGAAAAAGAAAGATAAGGAATCCAGAGTGGAAAAAAAGTAAAACTGTCACTGTTTGCAGATGACTTGATCCTCTATATAGAGAACCCTAAAAATACCACCAGAAAATTACTAGAGCTAATGAGTAAATATAGTAAAGTTTCAGGATATAAAATTAATACATAGAAATCTCTTGCATTCCTATACACTAACAGTGAGAAAACAGAGAGAAGTTAAGGAAACAACTCCATTCACCTTTGTAACAAAAAGAATAAAAAACTTAGGAATAAATCTGCCTAAAGAAACAAAAGACCTATATTTAGAAAAATATAAAACACTGAAGAAAGAAATCAAAGATCACACAAATAGATGGAGAAATATATCATGTTCATGGATCAGAAGAATCAATGTAGTGAAAATGAGTACACTATCCAAAGCAATCTATAGATTCAATGCAATCCCTGCCAAACTACCAGTAGTATTTTTCACAGAACTAGAACAAATAATTTCATAATTTGTATGGAAATATTAAAAAAAAAACTCAAATAGGCAAAGCAATCTTGAGAAAGAAGAATGGAACTGGAGGAATCAACCTACCTGACTTCAGACTCTACTACAAAGCTATAGTCATCAAGACAGTATGGTACTGGCACAAAGACAGAAATATAGATCAACGGATCAAAATAGAAAGCCCAGAGATAAATCTCCCCACCTATGTACACCTTATCTTTGACAAAGTAGGCAAAAATATACAATGAAGAAAAGACAATCTCATTAGCAAGTGGCGCTGGGAAAACTGGTCCATCACAGGTAAAAGAATGAAACTAGAACACTTTCTAACACCATACACAAAAATAAACTCAAAATGGGTTAAAGATCTAAATGTAAGACCAGAAACTATAATACTCCTAGAGGAAAACAGAGGCAAAACACTCTCTGATATAAATCAGAGCAGGATCCTCTATGACCACCTCCTAGAGCAATGGAAATAAAAGCAAAGATAAATAGGACCTAATTAAACTTAAAATCTTTTGTACAATGAAAGAAACTATAAGCAAGGTTAAAAGACAGCCTTCAGCATGGGAGGAAATAATCACAAATTAAGCAACTGACAAAGAATTAATCTCAAATGTGTACAAGCAGCTCATGCAGCTCGATACCAGAAAATAAACAACCCAATAAAAAAATGGGCCAAACAACTAAACAGACATTTCTCCAAAGAAGACATACAAATGGCTATCAAACACATGAAAAGATGCTCAACATCACTCACTATCAGAGAAATGCAAATCAAAACCACACGTGGGTCAGAATGGATACTATCAAAAATCTACAAACAATAAATGCTAGAGAGGGTGTGAAGAAAAGGGAACCCTCTTACACCATTGTTCAGAATGCAAACTAGTACAGCCATTATGAATAACAGTGTGAAGATTCCTTAGAAATATGGAAATAGAACTGCCATACGACTTAGGAATCCCACTGCTGGGCATACGCACTGAGGAAACCAGAATTGAAAGAGACACGTGTATGTACTCCAATGTTCATTACAGCACTGTTTACAATAGCTCGCCATGGAACCAACCTAGATGTCCATTGGCAGATGAATGGATAAACAAGTTGTGGCACATATAAACAATGAAATATTCAGTTCAGTTCAGTCGCTCAGTCATGTCCAACTATTTGCGACTCCATGAATCACAGCACCCCAGGCCTCCCTGTCCATCACCAACTCCCAGGGAGTTCACTCAAACTCATGTCCATCGAGCTGGTGACTCAGCTATTAAAGAGTGCATTTGAATCAGTTCTAATGAGGTGAGTGAAACTGAAGCCTATTATACAGAATGAAAGAAGTCATAAAGAAAAACACCAGTACAGTATATTAACACATATATATGGAATTTAGAAAGATGGTAATGATGACCCTATATGCGAGACAAGAAAAGAAACACAGATATAAAGAATAGACTTTTAGACTCTGTGGGAGAAGGCTAGGGTTCGATGATCTGAGAGAATAGCATTGAAACCTGTACATTACCATATGTGAAATAGATGTAAGGTCCAAGATTGATGCATGAAAACAGGACATTCAAATCAGGTGCACTGGGATAACACTGAGGGATGGGATGGGGAGGGAATTTGGAGGGCAGTCAGGATAGGGGTCACGTGTATAGCCATGGATGATTCATAACAATGTATGGCCAAAACCAGCAAAATATTGTAAAACAATTAGCCTCCAATTAAAATGAATAAATTAATTTAAAAGAAAAGCGTTAATTGATAAAAAAGAAAAAAAAATTCTTATACACACTAAATTTTTGGTAAGTCTGGGGAGGTATATATATAGGAACTCCTTGTTTTATTCTGTAACTTCTCTAATTTTGAAATAACAAAGTAAAAAGAAAGAGAAAAAGAACTTAGAAAACTTCTGCAAAAGTGGGTTGGTAAATTTAAAGTTATAACTAGTTGACAGATGGAACTGATTACTCAGAAGAGTGGATTTTTATAGAAGGATTTTCTTTTTCTTGAGTAGTTACTTCTGTGTGATATAATCGGAGCATTTTCAAGGAGACTCACAATAATATTAACTACAAAATGGATTTCACTGCAAATAACAAATCCTTTATTTTTATTTTTATTAAATATTTTGCAAATGTTTATTTTTAGTTGGAGTATAATCGTTTTATGATATTGTGTTGGCTTCTGCCATATATCACCATGAATCCATAAGCGTACTTGTGCCTCCTCCCACTTGAACTTTCCTCCCACTTGAACTTTCCTCCCACTGTCCACTCCTTCCCATCCCTCTAGGTTGTCACAGAGCACTGGGTTTGAGTTCCCTGCATCATACAACAAATTTACACTAGCTCTCTATTTTACATGGGTAATGTATATGTTGCAGTGCTACTCTCAATTTGTTCCACCCTCTCCTTCCTTATATTGCTCCACCCTCCCCTCTCCACTGTGTCCGCAAACCTGTTCTCTATGTCTATATATCCATTGCTACCCTGCAAATAAGTTCATTAGTATCATCTTTCCAGATTCCATATGCAAATCCTTCAGTTTATAAAACTTCTTCAAAACAATTTTTTTTTTCCAACACAGGTCCACATCCTTCTCTCTTAAAATAATTAGGTCATTTGTAAATAATAATAATAATAATAATAATTAGGTCATTTGTAAACCTTACCTGTGTTATTTCCCTCAACTTTCTGTATCTTTATGTCATATCAAGATACTCCCAAATTTCTTCCTGCCTCAGGGGGGAAAAAAAAAATTGTTATTTTTTTTTCTAAATTTATCTTTATTCTTTCTAGACTAATTTTTTAAATTTCTATCTCATCCTGTTAAGCCTCCTAAGTAAGTATGTCAGTCTATCACATTGTCAAGAAGCTCCCCATCCTCTTCCTTTCACATTTATCTTTAGCTTTTGTTTCTACTGATACTTGTTTCCACATGTGTATGTGTGTGTGTATGTTTAGACACACTTACCTTAAAAAATGGGACTTCCCTGGTGGCTCAGTGGTAAAGAGTCTGCCTGCCAATGCAAGAGACATGGGTTTGATCCCTGGGTCAGGAAGATCCCCTGGAGAGAAAAATGGAAACCCATTCCAGTATTCTTGCCTGGAAAATCCCATGGACAGAGGAGCCTGGAGGGTTACATTCCATATTGGCACAAAGAGTTGGACACGACTGAGTGACTGAGCATAGCACCTTAAAGAAATAGCTGAAATCCCAAACCCAAAACTCAAATTCCCTTGAATGTATTAAAGATATTGTCTCTTTGAATGATCTTTTCTTTTTTATATCCAGTGGGAGTTCAGTGTAAAAGCAGCGAATCCAAAGCCAGTGCTGTGACAACCTAGAGGGGTGGAATGGGAAGGGAGGTAGGAGAGGGGTTCAAGAGGGAGGGGACATATGTATGCAAGGCATACAGCAACATGAATCAGCATTGGTATATTTATATATATTTTTAATATATTAATATATATAATATATACATATTTATATATATTATGTATATGACACAGTTTTTGTATTTCAGAAATCTGCAGACATTTTTGTTTGGCATTAATTTCACTATGCTGTAGATGTCTGAAGAAAGCCCAATTATTTTTTCTTATACATCACCCATTTTTTTCCCAATTTCCCTGATTGTATAGCTATTTTTTTATTCCTAACTTAAGAAATATTATCAGTCTGTATTTGTTGTCAAAATCCTTGAGATATCTTTTCAAGTAAAAGATATAATCTTTATTTCAGGAAGTAGTTTTATATAATCAAAATTTTTCTAATTTTGTGAAATTGTCTTTGGTCTTTTGACAGGGATTGCATTCAATCTGTAGATTATGATGGGTAGTATGATCATTTTAACAATATTTATTCTTCCAATACATGAACATGGTATATCTGCTTGAGTATGATTTTAGCTGTGGGCTTGTCATATAAGACCCTTATCAAATTGAATTTTACTCCTTATATGCCAACATTCTAGAGATTTTTTATCATAAATGGATGTTAAGTTTTGTCAAAATATTTTCTGCATATATTAAGAAAATCATATAGCTTTATTCTTTTTGAGATATGAGGACATCCCTCATAGCTCAAATCCATCTACAATGCAGGAGAGCCTGGGTTCGATTCCTCGATCCAAGAGATTTGCTGGAGAAGGAAAAGGCTACCCACTTCAGTATTCTGGCCTGGAGAATTCACAAACAGTTGGAGAGGACTGACTTTCACTTTATTTGTTAATGTATCACATTGAAAGATTTGCAGGTATTGAAAAATCCTTACCTTCCAGAGATAAATTGCAGTTTATCCTGGAGTATGATCCTTTTAATATGTTGTTTAATTCAGTTTATTAATATTTTGTTGAGGATTTTTGCATCTATGATCATCAGTGATATTAGCTTTTCATTTTTTGTTATATTTTATTTGATTTTGATATCAGGGTGACACTGGCCTTACAGAATGCATTAAGAATCATTTCTTCCTCCACAATTTTTGGGCTAGCTTTAAAAGGATAGGTTTTAGCATTCTCTACTATGGAATTTTTGATATGTGGTTACCATGAAGTTCATTTATAGCAAACCATACATATATTTAATTGTTTTAAATTGCTAATCTCTTTACTCCAAATTCATTAACAATCTTAATTGTGTGCTCTCTACTTTCAAACTAATTGTTTCTGGTATCACATTTATGTAACTTGTCACTTTTCTTTTGCTGCTTTTGATATTCTCTTTATTTTTAGCTTTTTCCACTTTAATTACTCTGTGGCTTTTAGTGTGCTTCTCTTTGGGTTGATCTTATCTGGGGCTCTATATTTGTTGGACTTGAAAGTTTATTTTCTTTTCTAGGTTAGGAAAATTTTCAGCTTCTATATCTTTAATTATGTTTTCAGTCCCTCTATCTCTTCTTTCTGGGACATTTATAATGGAAACATCTGTGCACTTAATTTTGTCTCATATTTCTCTTAAACTGACCTCATTTATTTTCATTATCCTTTCTTTTTCCTTTTTTTCTGTTCACAGTTCTTACTCTGTCTTCTAGCTCATTGATTAATTCCTTTGAATTATTTAGTCTACTATTGATTTCTTCTAGTTTATTTTTTTCATTTCAATTATTGTATTCTTTATCTCTGTTTCCTTGTTCTTTATATATACTAACTCTGTTAAAACATCTAACTTCTTGGTCTGTGCATCCATTCACTTTTCAAACCATTCACTTTCTCTGACCATCTTTACAATAATTAACCTGACTCTTTCTTGGGTAGAGTGGTTGTCTTCACCTGACTTAGTTCTTCTTCATTGGTTTTATATTGTTCCTTCATCTGGAACTTGTTTCTCATTTTGCCTCATTTTGCCTAATTTACTCTATAGATGAGTTATGTTTCCTTCCCTTAGACAAGTGATGTTTTGTAGGAGATATCCTATGTGTTCTAGCACTTCTCTCTTATCAAGAGTGGTATATGCTCTAGGGCTTCTACCTATGATGACTGCATGGGTCTTTCTACCATGATCAGTTAACTATGTAGGCAGTCTAATAGTCTTGGTTAGCACTCAGTCAGGTTGACTGTTAGGCCCTGCCTCATGTGGAGGATGCTAGCTACTGATCGGTGGGACCACGTCAGGAAGCAGCTGACTACAGGAACTGGAGGGCTCTGGAACTAATGCTAACTTAGTGGTGGATGAAGTCAACATCCAAGAGATACTGAAGTTGTTCCTTGCCCACTGGTGGATGAAGCCAGTCCCTGAGGCCAGTGGTGGCCTACTGATTACTCAGGTCCTGGAGTTTTGTTGCTGGGTCCAGAGATCCCAAAACTGGTTTCAGATCACTTGTGGATGGAAATGGTTCTTGACACAGTTGGCTATGGTGTCTGGGCTCTGTTGACCTACTAATGGGAAGATTCAGGGCCAAAATAGTCCCAGGACAGGATCTGGCCTGCTAGTGTTTGAGACAAAACTATAGGTTATGGGACTGTGATTTTCATGCTGCTAGTACATAACTTTGGAGCAGGAAACGACAACATACTCCAGTACTCTTGCCTGGAGAATTCTGTGGATGGAGGAGCCTGGTGTGCTGTTGTCCATGGGGCTGCACAGAGTTGGACACGACTGAAGCGACTTAGCATGCATGCATGCGTTGGACAAGGAAATGGCAACCCACTCCAGTATTCTTGCCTGGTGAATCCCAGGGACAGAGGAGCCTGGTGGGCTGCCATCTATGGGATTGCACAGAGTTGGACACGACTGAAGTGACTTAGCAGCAGCAGCAGCAGCAGCAGCAGCAGCAGCAGTACATACCCTCTTGTGGGTAAGGCTGGACCCAATGCTAGATCAGGCTCATTGGTGGGCAAGGCAAAGGCCAGGTGATTCTGAGGCTGTTGCCTGGCACCTGGCCTCTGTGGACTCTGCCCCAGAGTCTCTGACTGGAAGTCTTTGAGAGCCCCAAGTATGGGGCCTGCACAGTGATGTATGGGGCAGGGTCCTTGGCCCTGTGGTGGACTGGCACTCACCAGTATCAGTGTCCACACAGTCAAAGGTACTCCCTTAAATGGATGCCGCTTGTGTCTGCACTTGCCTACTGCCTTTCTGGGAGGAACTCCAATATTAAAAAGTAGGTCTAACTCTTGTTTTTGTTATTGTTCGGTCACTAAGTCCTGTCTGACACTTTGCAGATCCCTGGATTACAGCATGCCAGGCTCCTCTGCCTTCCACTACTGCCCAGAATTTGCTGAAATTCATGTCCATTGAATCTGCGATGCTATCTAAATATTTCATCCTCCACTGCCCTCTTCCGCTTCTGCTGACAATCATTGCCATCATCAGGGTTTTTTCCACTGAGTCAGCTCTTCACATCAATTAGTTGAAATATTGGAGCTTGAGCTTTAGTATCAGTCCTTTCTTTCTTTCTTTTTTTTTTAAATATTCTTTTTTTTCCTTTTTTTAAATTTTACTTTACAATACTGTATTGGTTTTGCAATACATCAACATTAATCTGCCATGGGTGTACACGTGTTCCCAATCCTGAACCCCCTTCCCACCTACCTCCCCTTACCATCTCTCTGGGTCATCCCATTGCACCAGCCCCAAGCATCCTGTATCCTGAATCAAACCTAAACTGGCCATGATATTATACATGTTTCAATGCCATTCTCCCAAATCATCCCACCCTCTCCCTCTCCCACAGAGCCCAAAAGACTGTTGTATACATCTGTCTCTTTTGCTCTCTCACATGCAGTTTTATAGTTACCATCTTTCTAAATTATATATATATATATATATATATATATATATATATATATATATATATATATATATATATGTTAGTGTACTGTATTTTTTTCTTTACTGGTGTTCTTCTTTCTGGCTTACTTCACTCTGTATAATAGGATCTGGTTTCATCCACCTCATTAGAACTGATTCAAATGTATTCTTTTTAATGGCTGAGTAATACTCCGTTGTGTATATGTACCACTGCTTTCTTATCCATTCATCTGCTGATGGACATCTAGGTTGCTTCCATCTCCTGGCTATTATACACAGTGTTGCAATGAATATTGGGGTACACGCGTCTTTTTCAATTCTGGTTTCCTCGGTGTGTATGCCCAGCAGTGGGATTGCTGGGTCATAAGGCAGTTCTATTTCCAGTTTTTAAAGGAATCTCCACACTGTTCTCCATAGTGGCTGTACTAGTTCGCATTCCCACCAACAGTGTAAGAGGGTTCTCTTATCTCCACACCCTCTGCAGCATTTATTGCTTATAGACTTTAGGATCACAGCTATTCTGACTGGTGTGAAATGGTACTTCATTGTGGTTTTGATTTGCATTTCTCTGATAATGAGTGATGTTGAGCATCTTTTCATGTGTTTGTTAGCCATCTGTATGTCTTCTCTGGAGAAATGTCTATTTAGTTCGTTGGCCCATTTTTTGATTGGGTCGTTTATTTTTCTGGAATTGAGCTGCAGAAGTTGCTTGTATATTTTTGAGATTAGTTGTTTGTCAGTTGCTTCATTTGCTATTATTTTCTTCCATTCTGAAGTCTGTCTTTTCACCTTGCTTATAATTTCTTTTGTTGTGCAGAAGCTTTTAATTTTAATTAGATCCCATTTGTTTATTTTTGATTTATTTCCAATATTCTGGGCAGTGGGTCATAGAGGATCCTGTTTATCAGTCCTTTCAATGAATACTCAGGGTTGATTTCCTTTAATATGGATTAGTTTGATCTCCTGGCAGTCCAAGGGACTCCAGCACCATAGTTTGCATAAAGTTTTCAGTGCTTTTTGCTTCTTTGTGGTCTAAATCTCACATCCAAACATGACTAATGGAAACACCATAGCTTTGACTATGAGGACTTTGTCGGCAAAATATGTCTCTGCTTTTTAATATGCTGTCTAGGTTTGTCATAGCTTTCCTTCCAAGGAGCAGGCAACTTTTATTTTCATGGCTGCAGTCACCACTGCAATGATTTTGGAGCACTAGAGAATAAAATATGTCACTGCTTCCACTTTTTTCTCTACTATTTGCCACAAAGTGATGGAATCAGATGTCATAATCTTAGTTTTTATATAGGTGAGTTTCAAGCCTGTGTTCTCACTCTACTCTTTATCTTTAATCAAGAGCTCTTTAGTTTCTCTTCACTTTCTGTCATTAGAGTGGTATTGCCTGCCTGTATGATATTATTGATATCTCCCCTGGCAATCTTTATTGTAACTTGTGAGTCATCTAGCCAGGCATGTTGCGTGATGTACCATGCATATAAATTAAATAAGCAGGGTGACAATATATAGCCTTGTCATGCTTATTTTCCAATTTTGAAATAATAGAATTGGAAAGGCTAGAAATCATTTCAAGAAAATTGGAAAGATCAAGGGAACATTTCATAAAAGGATGGGCACAATAAGGACATAAATGGAAAGGACCTGACAGAAACAGAGACATTAAGAAGAGCTAACAAAAATACACAGAAGAACTATATATTTTTAAAAAATTAATGACCCATATAACCAGATTGGTGTGGCCACGCACCTAATGATAGACATCCTGGAGTGTGAAGTCAGGTTGGCCATAGGAAACATTGCTATTGTTCAGTTCCCTGGTTGTGTCCGACTCATTTTGACTCCATGGACTGCAGCACTCAAGGTCTCTCTGTCCCTCACTTCTCCTGAAGTTTGTCCAAGTTCATGTCCATTGCATCTGTGATGCCCTAACCCTAACCCTAACTGTAACCCCTAACCCCTAACCCCTAACCCTAACCCTAACCCCTAACCCTAACCCTAACCCTACCCCTACTCCTACCCCTACCCCTACCCCTAACCCCTACCCCTACCCCTAACCCCTAACCCTAATCCAGCCATCTCATCCTCTGAGGCCTTTTTCTCCTTCTGCCCTCAATCTTTCACAGGATCAGGGACTTTTCCAATGAGTCAGCTGTTCACATCAAAAGACATGAATTTGAGGACAGCCAGTCGAACACCCCTACATTATTATTGGACAACTAGCATCTATCATATATTTCCTCATCATTCTAGTACTAATGCCAGTAGCTAGTACCATCGAAAACAACCTCCTAAAATGAAGACAAGTCTTTGTAGTACAATCAGTATACTGGTCTTGTAAACCAGAGAAGGAGAACAACCAACCTCCCCAAGACTTCAAGGAAGAAGCTATAGCTTCACTATCAACACCCAAAGCTGAAGTTCTATTTTAAACTACTCCCTGAATTACTATCAATACTATCCTATCAATATACCCCCAAAAACATTAAGAGCCTCCCCAGTATCAAATTCACCAAAATTTCCAACAATATAACACTAACTTCCCACTCCACATGCAATAACGTATACGCACGAGCACAGCACCAATGTACAATGAATATACATGTACACAGTACATAATCCTAGTTCATCTGAGCAGTACATAAATATCAATGTAACACAGACATAATATGTATATAGTACATTAACTGACTTACCCCATGCGTATAAGCATGTACATAAGCATTAATGTAACAAAGACATAATATGTACTAAGTACATTAAATAATCTTCCCCTTGCATATAAGTAAGTACGATCAAGTCCAATTACAGTACATAGGACATTTTAATGTTTACTCGTACATAGCGCATTGAAGTCAAATCCGTCCTTGTCAACATGCGTATCCCTTCCATTAGATCACGAGCTTAATGACCATGCCGCGTGAAACCAGCAACCCGCTGGGCAAGGATCCCTCTTCTCGCTCCGGGCCCATTAATCATGGGGGTAGCTACTTAATGAATTTTATCAGACATCTGGTTCTTTCTTCAGGGCCATCTCATCTAAAATTGCCCACACTTTCCCCTTAAATAAGACATCTCGATGGACTAATGACTAATCAGCCCATGCTCACACATAACTGTGCTGTCATACATTTGGTATTTTTTAATTTTGGGGGGATGCTTGGATTCAGCTATGGCCGTCAAAGGCCCCGACCCGGAGCATAAATTGTAGCTGGACTTAACTGCATCATGAGCATCCCCATAATGGTAGGCACGAGCATCACAGTCAATGGTCACAGGACATAACATTATATCATGCATTCTCGTACCTTCCTTATTCTTTCCCCCCCCTCCCCCTTTAATATTCACCTCTATTCTTAACACACTCATCCCTAGATATTAATCTAAATTTATTACTCCCTCAATACTCAAATCAGCACTCTAACCAAAGTAGACATATAGGCACCTGGGTCTTCCCCATAAAACATAGTTAATGTAGCTTAAAGTTAAAGCAAGGCACTGAAAATGCCTAGATGAGTGCACTAACTCCATAAACACATAGGTTTGGTCCCAGCCTTCCTGTTAACTTTCAATAGACTTACACATGCAAGTATCCACGCCCCGGTGAGTAACGCCCTCCAAATAGTGGAATTCCAGCTTCAGCATCAGTTCTTCCAATGAGTACTCATGGTTGATTTCCCTTAAGATTGACTAGTTTGAGCTCCTTGCTGTCCAAGGGACTCTCAGGAGCTTTCTCCAGTACAACAATTTGAAGGCATCAATTCTTTGGCACTCCACCTTCTTTATAGCCATCTCTCACAACTGTACATGACTGCTGGGAAGACCAGTAAAGCCTCTTTACAGTCCAGCTCTCACAACCATATATGAACACTGGGAAGAAATAGGAACCATTAATGTGAACAAAGGTCTGACTCTGGCTCCTTTCAGATCATTAGTCTGTCTGGTTTCCAGAGTACGTGAGGTTTTTATGTCCACCTTTTAAGAATGAAATCTCTTTCTTCCAGCTCTCTGAGAATCTAGTAACCCAGCTGCCCTTTGAAGCCTAATGTTCTGGGGGTTAATTTTCAAGTTTGGGAGCCCCATGCTGGGGAGCCAAATGTGAAGCTTGAACTTCTCATTCCTTTGAGAGAAACTCTGTAATAGAATATATTCTCATGAATCACTATATTTTATGTCTATAATTTATATAGTATACATTGACTAAACTTCAATTGAAAATAGTAAGTATTCTCCTGTTTCTGGTTTACCCACCAAAATTATAGTATGCATTCATATATGCTAAGTTGCTTCAGTCATATCTGACTCTTTGAAACCTTATGGACTGTTGCCTGCCAAGCGGCTCCATCCATGGGATTCTCCAGGCAAGCCTACTGGAGTGAGTTGTCATCTCTTCTAGGGGATCTTCCTGACCCAAGGGTAAAACCTTTATCTTTTATATCTCCTGCATTGGCAAGAGGGTTCTTTACCAGTAATGCCACCTGGAAAACCCAAAGTTATAGACTTAAATGTATTTACATGCTTGGTTTATTTATTTTACTATGTTTTAAAATTTTTCTTTAATTTAGAGATGACTTTATGGTCTCCAATATACATACATAACTTATAACAAGTTTATAGGACATACCACATTTCTTACAGAGTTGCAAAACTGTATAAAAACATACTTCCAAATTGTCCCTACCATTCTGTGTATCATGTTGGTCACACACTTTAAGTTTTACTAGTTTATAAACTCCAAAGTACATTATTCTTATTTTTAAAAACATTGTGTAGTCATTTCAAGGGATTCAGTTCCGTTCCGTTCAGTTCAGTCACTCAGTGATGTCCGACTCTTTGCAACCCCATGAATTGGAGCATGCCAGGCCTCCCTGTCCCTCAAGAACTCCCAGAGTTTACTCAAACTCAAGTCCATCGAGTAACTGATGCCATCCTGCCATTTCATCCTCTGTCGTCCCCTTCTCCTGTGGCCCCCAATCCCTCCCAGCATCAGAGTCTTTTCCAATGAGTCAACTCTTCACTTGAGGTGGCCAAAGTATTGGAATTTCAGCTTTAGCATCATTCTTTCCAAAGAACACCCAAGACTGATCTCCTTTAGAATGAACTAGTTGGATCTCCTTGCAGTCCAAGGGACTCTCAAGAGTCTTCTCTAACACCACAATTCGAAAGCATCAATTCTTTGGCACTCAGCTTTCTTCACAGTCCAACTCTCACACTCATACACAACCACTGGAAAAACCATAGCCTTGACTAGACAGACCTTTGTTGGCAAAGTAATGTCTCTGCTTTTGAATATGCATTCTAGGTTGGTCATAACTTTCCTTCCAAGGAGTAAAAAATGTTTTTCATATATAGATTCATTTTACCATTATTGGAGTTATTCCTTTATTTGTATGATTTCATGTTCATTCTGCCTGCAGAACTTTTTCCTTGAATATTTCTTATGGCACAATGAAGTTTATTAGTTTTCTTTGTCTGGCCAGATAGTTTTCACCTTAAGTTTTCAAAGACATTTTCATTAGCCCAGAATTCTGGGTTTTTTACTTTTATTTGTTTACATGCATATTTGTTTTATTTGATGATTTTTCCCCCCAACACTTTAAAAGTGCTATTTAACTATCTTCTGTCTTATGTAGTTTCTGACAAGCAATCTACTATAATCCTAGGGTGGGTTTTAAAACAATAATAGTCTTCTCTGACTTCTTTCACAGTATTATTCTAAAGCTGTATATTCTTTGTTCTGTTTTACTGAGCTTGTTTTCTTTTTGTATTTTTTTTTTTGATAGTTCTTCAAGTTCACAAATTCCTTCTTCATCTTCCTTGAATCTACTAATGACTTTCTCAAAGGACTTTTTGATCAGTAGTTTCTTTTATTTTAACTTGATTCCTTTTTATATCTTCTATAGCTATTTAAAATTTCTTTATCTACCCATGCTTGCTATTTTTGAGACCTGCCCCATGGGAGAGAGTGGTGAAAGAGGAAAGGTTCCCTCACCCTTGGAACTCCCCTCACCAGCTGGGAGATCAACCAGGAAGGGTAGACAGTTTCAGAGACTCTGAGAAGGGTGCAACAGTCAGCTTGCGGTAGGCAAAACAGAGAGAGACAAGCACAGACAGTCCTGGACACCTCACAGTACACTCTAGTCTGAAGTATGCTCTAACTTGTGTGGGCAGTAGTGTGACAACCACATAGGAAAGAGGAGGTCCCACTCAATATCTAGTGTAGACTTTAGTCACCACAACATCAATCATACCCCTATCAAAGGGATAACAGCAAGTACACATCAAGCAAGGTCATGGCAAACATCCATATTTTTGTTGAGCTAAAGCTATTAGACTTAGGCATGCTATACAGGAAAGGTCCCACATAAAAGATAAACCTTTGAGACAAAAAGAGATAATTATTTCTCCTAAGTTCATAGAGTCAGAGAAATATATGTAAAATGAAGAAGCAGAAGAGCCACACCCAAATAAAAGAACAACAACAAAAATATCTTGAAATAATAAGCAAAGAGATAAATGTCTCTGATCTGCCAGACATAGAGTTCAAAAGGAGTTAATAAAAATACTGAAGAGATTCAGAAAGGAAACTGATGGAAATGCAGACCACTAAAACAAGGAACTAGAAAATATAAAGAGAAGCTAATTTATTGTCTTTAGATTGAGAAAAAAACAAGTTAATGGCAATAAATAGCAAAATAAATAATGCGGAGAAACAAATTAGTGGTCTAGAAGATAAAATAACTGAAATTACTTAACCAGAACAGCAGTTACTTAACTTTAACAGAAAGTTAAATTTTTTAAAAAAAGCATATAAAAGACATAATATAATACAAAGTATACCAATTGATTCATAATAAAGATTCCAGAAGGAGAAGAAAAATAAAAGGGGATTTGAAAAGATATTTGAAGAATTTATGTCTGAAAACTTCCCAAACTTAAAGACAGAACTGTACAACCAAGTATAGAAAAGACAGAATCTGTCAAATAAGATACACCCAAACAGACCCACACAAAGATATTGCAATTAAAATGCCTCAATTTAAAGATAAGGAGAGTTTTAAAGGCAGCAAGAGATAAATATAGTTTATTTGTTCTATGGAACCCACATAAGGTGATCATCTGATTTCTCCACAGAAATGTAGGTCAGAGAGAGTGCCGAAATGAATCCAAAGTCATAAAAGTGAAAAGCCTGCAATCTAGGAACTCTACCCAGAAAGATAATCATTTAGCATAGAAGGAGAGATAAAGAACTTCTCAAACAAGCAAAAGTTTAGAAAATACAGCAATATTAAATTACCTTAAAAGAAATATTGATCAGTTCAGTTCAGTTCAGTCTCTCAGTCGTGTCTGACTCTTTGCGACCCAATGAATCGTAGCATGCCAGGCCTCCCTGTCCATCACCAACTCCCGGAGTTCATGCAGACTCACGTCCATCGAGTCAGTGATGCCATCCAGCCATCTCATCCTCTGTCATTCTCTTCTCCTGCCCCCAATCCCTCCCAGCATCAGAGTCTTTTCCAATGAGTCAACTCTTCGCATGAGGTGGCCAAAGTACTGGAGTTTCAGCTTTAGCATCATTCCTTCCAAAGAAATCCCAGGGCTGATCTCCTTCAGAAAGGACTGATTGGATCTCCTTGCAGTCCAAGGGACTCTCAAGAGTCTTCTCCAACATCACAGTTCAAATGCATCAATGCTTCGGCGCTCAGCCTTCTTCACAGTCCAACTCTCACATCCATACATGACCACAGGAAAAACCATAGCCTTGACTAGATGGACCTTAGTCGGCAAAGTAATGTCTCTGCTCTTCAACATGCTATCTAGGTTGGTCATAACTTTTCTTCCAAGGAGTAAGCGTCTTTTAATTTCATGGCTGCAGTCACCATTAGCAGTGATTTTGTAGCCCCCAAAAATAAAGTCTGACACTGTTTCCACTGTTTCCCCATCTATTTCCCATGAAGTGATGGGACCGGATGCCATGATCTTCATTTTCTGAATGTTGAGTTTTAAGCCAACTTTTTCAGTCTCCTCTTTCACTTTCATTAAGAGGCTTTTTAGTTCCTCTTCACTTTCTGCCGTAAGTGTGGTGTCATCTGCATATCTGAGGTTATTGATATTTCTCCTGGCAATCTTGATTCCAGCTCGTATTTTTTCCAGTCCAGCATTTCTCATGATGTACTCGGCCTATAACTTAAATAAGCAGGTGACAATATACAGCCTTGATGTACTCCTTTTCATATTTGGAACCAGTTTGTTGTTCCAAGTCCAGTTCTAACTGTTGCTTCCTAACCTGCATACAGGTTTCTCAAGAGGCAGGTCAGGTGGTCTGGTATTCACATCTCAGAATTTTCCACAATTTTTTGTGATCCACACAGTCAAAGGCTTTGACATAGTCAATAAAGCAGAAATAGATGTTTTTCTGGAACTCTCTTGCTTTTTCCATGATCCAGTCGATGTTGGCAATTTGGTCTCTGGTTGCTCTGCCTTTTCTAAAACCAGCTTGAACATCAGGAAGTTCACGGTTCACATATTGCTGAAGTCTGGCTTGGAGAATTTTGAGCATTACTTTACTAGCATGTGAGGTGACTGCAACTGTGTGGTAGTTTGAGCATTCTTTGGCATTGCCTTTCTTTGGGCAAAAGAAATATTGATAGCTAGTCTCTAAAGAGGAAAGAAGCAAGCATCTACAGGGAAGAGAAAACCACAATTGGAAAGTAAGTTACTAAATAACCCACTGCAAAATTTTTTTGTTTAAATTGTGAGAGGATAACTATAATTTTTAAAAAGGTAGACATGAAAATGTAAAAGAAGACATCAAAATCATAAAATATGGGAGAATGGAGTGAGAAAAATGGAGATTATTTTAAGAATATGTTTATGCTTATATGACTACCAGTCTGAAGCAAGTAGATATAGTAATGGGTTAACATTCATGAAAAACAGGATAATCAGAAATCAAAATACACAATAGATTCACAAAAAACACAAATAAGAGATCTCAAGCATAATAAAAAAGACAATCATAAAAACACAAAAGGAAAAACAAAAAGCAACAAAGAGAAAGTACAAAATAACCTCAAAAACAAGATTTAAAATGATAATAAGTGCATATCTGTCAATAATTACCTTGCAGTACAATGGATTAAATTCTCTGATAAAAAATATATAGCATGACAGAATGGATAAAACAGTCAATAGCCTGAAGTATGCTGTCAATAAAAGACTCACTTCAGGGCAAAAGAAACACTTATACTGAAAGTCTGGGGATGAGACAGATATTTAAGCAAATGGAAATGACAGGAAAATAGAGATAGCAATACTTATATCACACAAGATATACTTTTAAAAAAATACATTAAAGAAAGAAAAAGGATACCATGTTAATGATAAATTCATCCATGCAAGAAGATATTAAACTTGTTAACACCCAATATTTGAGCACCAAAATATATAAACAAATATTAGTAGAAATAAAGTGATGAATTGACCAGTATGAAATTACAGTAGGAAACTTTAGCACCTTATTAAAATCAATGAACAAATATTTCAGAGATAAAATCAATAAAACAACACTGATCCTAATTGACATGATTGACACTATAACAGTTACACTTAATTTATACTTTCAGAGCACTATATTAAAAAATAATAATAATACACAGTGTTTTCCAAAGCACAAGGAACATTCGAGCATTCCCTGGAATAGACAACACACTAGTGTACAAAACAAGCCTCAGGAAGTTTAAGAGGATAGAAATTACTTCAAGTATCTGTTCTAACAACAACAGCATGAAACAAGAAATCAACCACAAAAAGAGAAATGAGGAAAAATAATTACATGGAAAATAAACAACATGCTAATAAATACCCAATGGGTCATGATGACATCAAAAGGACATTAAAAGACAAATGAAAATGAAAACACAATCACACAAAATCTTTGGGATGCAGCTAAAGCAGTCCTAAGTAGGAATTTCATAGTGATTGAGGTTCACTAAAAAAAAAAAAAAAAGAAAAAGAAAGAAAGAAAGAAAGAAAAGAAAAAAATCTCAAATAGACAACTTGAACTACCACTTGAAAAAATTAGAAAGACACAAACCTAAAATTATCAGACAGAAGTGTCAGGGGAATTTGTAATTTCCTTGGTTCTGTCTCATCACAGCAAAAATTTGAAGCAACGGACCAGTGTTACAGCCCTTTGACAAATCAGTGTTACAGCTCTCAGATGGATCAGTGTTACAGCTCCGTGTTTCAGCTCAGTTTTATTTAGAAAATAAAGGAACTACATCCTCAAGGCGTGAGGGCATGGCAACCCAAAAGGCGCAGAGAAGAGACCCCCACCCTTTAGCTCTTCTTTTATTTATTTATTTTTTTTATTTTTTCTTTCCTCTTCCCCTGGGCCTGCTGTATAAAAATTAGGCTAACCAGGAGTGCTGTTTGGTCTACCTGAGGTCCTCACTCTGGTCCTCACACCTTCCTTTGTTCTATTTTTGCAGGCTTTTCCCTTCCTTGTATTTTAGCCACTGCCATTCTGGATTCCTTTTTCCTATTTTAACTACCTAACAGAAGGAAATAATGAAAATCTGAGACAAAATAAAACTTTCAAAAAGCAATAAAACCTTAATAAAACCAAGAGGTCTCTGTTTAACAGGGTAAACAAAGTCAACAAACCTTTGGCCAAGCTCACCAAGAAGGAAAATAAAAATGGGGGCCCAGATAAACAAAATGATAAGGGAAAGAGAAGGAATAACAACTGATACTACAGGAAAACAAAAATCATAAGAGAATACTAGAAACAATTTCATGCTAAGAAATTTGACACCCTAATGGCCCGATCAAGTTTCCAGACAAATATAGCTCATGAAAACTGAATCAAGAAGTAAGAAATAATTTGAATAGACATCTTCAGAAGTGAAATACAATCCCTAATTAAAAAGAAAAATAAAAAAAAAACTTGCAATAAAAATTCCAGACCCATGGAAACTATCACCATGATAGTTTCATTAATGAATTCTACCAACCATAAAGAGAATAATTTATACCAATCCTTCTCAAAATCTTTTAAAAGGAGAAACACTCCCAAAGTCATTCTATGAAGCTATCATCACCTTGGTGCCAAAGCCAGGCAAAGACATGTCACATGTCAGTAACTCTGAAGAATACAGAGGCAATATTCTCAGCAAAGGACTTCCCTGGTGGCTTAAACAGTAAAGAATCTGCCTGAAATGAGGGAGACCTAGGTTGGGAAGACACCCTGGAGGAGGGCATAGTAATCCCTTCCAGTATTCTTGCCTGAGAAACCCACAGACAGAGGAGCCAAGCTGGCTTCAGTCCATTGGGTCACAAAGAGTCAGACACAACTGAGTGACTAAGCACATTCACAACAAAAATATTAACATGACAATATAACATTAAAAAAATAAAAAAATATTTTAAAAAATTTAAAAAAAAAGAGAGATCTTACACCTGATCAAGTTAGATTCCTCCCAGGATCACAAGAATATTTCAGCATTTGCAAATCAATCAATGTGATATACCACTTCAATAAAAGACAAAAACCACGTGATCCTCTCAAAAGATGCATAAAATACTTTGATAAAATTCAACATCCATTAGTGTCAAAAAAAAGAAAAAAAAAATTACCAAAGTCAGTATGTTGCTACTTAGTCAGTCATGTCTAACTCTCTGTGACTGCATGGACTGTAGCCCATCAGGCTCTTCTGTCCATGGGATTACCCATGCAAGAATTCCTTCTCCAGGGGATCCTCCCAACCCACGGATCAAACACAAGTCTCTTATGTCTCCTGCACTAGCAGGCAGATTTTTTACCACTAGCACCACCAAAGTCAGTATATCTCAACATCATAAATAGTATTCATGACAAACCAACAACCAGTCTATTACTCAATGGTCAAAAGCTAAAAATCTTCTTGCTAAAATATGAAAAAAAGACAATGATGTCCACTTTCACAACTTGTATTAAATATAATATTGGAAGTCTTAACCACAGTAATAAGAGAAGAAAAATAAATACAACCATCCGAAGAGAAGAGGTTTAAAGAGAAGAGGTAAAATTGTCATTATATGAAGGTGACGCAATACTATATATAGAAAACCCTAAAGACTTCACACAAAAACTATTAATACAGGTAAACAAATTCAGCAAGGTAGCAGGATAGACAATTAACACACAGAAATCTGTTGGATTTCTTTATACAAACAATGAGATATTAGAAAGGGAATATTTTTAAAGTACTTTAAAAATTGCACCCCCAAAAATTAACATAGCTAGAAACAAACCTAAATAAAGGTATTAAAGATTTATATGCTGAGAACTATATGATTGAACTAGATGATTCAAATTAATGAAAAGACATCCCATAATCTTGTTTGGAAGAATTAATGTTGTTGAAATGTATGTACTAATCAAAGCACGCTACATATTTAATATGACCCTTATCAAGTTATCATGACATTTTTCATAGAACTAGAACAAATAATCCTAAAATTTTTAGCTTTCATAAAACTAAAACAAGTAATCCTAAGTCATGTCTGACTCTTGCAACCCCATGGACTGTAGCCCACCAGGCTCCTCTCTCCATGAGATTTCTCAGGCAAGATTACAGGAGTGGGTTGCCATTTCCTTCTCCAGGAGATCTTACTGACCCAGGGATCAAACCCAAATCTCCTGCATTGCAGGTAGTATCTTTACTGTCTGAGCCAACAGGGAAGCCCCTAAAATTTACACTCAACCATAAAAATTCCAGAAACACTAAAGCAAACCTGAGGAAAAAGAACAAAGTCGGAAGTATAAC
Source organism: Capricornis sumatraensis (assembly GCF_032405125.1). NCBI lineage: Eukaryota > Metazoa > Chordata > Mammalia > Artiodactyla > Bovidae > Capricornis > Capricornis sumatraensis. Next base: position 5,737,541 of record NC_091084.1, read on the forward strand.
CTTCCAGACTTCAGAAAATATTGCAAAGTAACAATAATTAAAATAATGTGATATTGCATAAAAACAGACATATGGTTCAATTGAACAGAATAGATAATATTAAAATAAACCCACACACCTATGGTCAATTAATCTATGACACAGCAAGCAAGAATATACAATGGAGAGAAAACAGTCTCTTCAGTAAGTGGTATTGGGAAAGTTGGATTGTTGCATGTAAATTTATGAAGTTAGGACATGCCATTACACCAAACACAAAAATAAACTCAAAATTTCTTGAAGATTTAAATATTCATATAATACCATAAAACTCCTAGAAGGGAACATAGGCAAAACATTCTGTGGCATAAATCATAGCAATGTTTTCTTATATTAGTCTCCCACAGTAATTGAAGATGCAAATCACTATATATAAAATACATAAATGATAAGTCTCTACTGTATAGTGCAGGGAACTATATTCATTATCTTGTAATAAACTATAAAGGAAAGAATATGAAAATACATATTTGAATCACTTTGTTGTATACCAGAAACTAACAAAATATTATAAACCATCTATACTTCAATTAAAAATTAAGAGAAATAATATTATATTTGGATAAGAGGAGATATGGGAGAATCTCCAATACCCATGTCTGATTCTGATTCAATACCCAAGGCTTGTCATATGGAATATGGAGCATACGGTTCCGTGTAATGCCATAGGAGAGAAAACTGACCAAAGGACAGAGGTGTACATTGATTCAATAGGACAAAATTCAGTGGATCTAATGATGACCCAATAAAACTCTTTAGTTCTGCAATATTTTAACTAGACTGAATCTCTAAAGATGCAAATACAAAATTGAATTGTATTCTGTTTAATATAGTAATCTTGTGAGGATTCAAAACATAAAGACTAATCAATAAAACAGTCTTTCTCTGGCCCATTTTCTGCAGTGGTCCTATTCTGGAACAATGCTTTCATTTACTTAACCGAGGAATAATTGCTGCCCCAATTCATTCAACTCTCTAGCTCTTAATGGTTATTTAATTCTAAAAGTTTAAAACTTTTTTTTCCTGGAATTTTTTATCAGAATTTTTCTCTTCAGCCAGGCACATTTTTTGTTTTATATATTCTTGTGAAAAACACTGTCTTTTTCCTCTGTATACCTATATGCACATCATATAGGTATATGTATACCTATATGTATACTATATAGGTATATAGTATACCTATATGCACATCACTCTATATGACTAAATCTTTAAACACTAAGCATTCCTAAACTTTCATTTCTGTGTCAGTCACATATGTGTGTTAGTAATTCAGTGGACTCTGATTCTTTGAGATCCCATGGACTGTTTCCACCAGGCTCCTCTCTACATGGAATTCTCCAGGCAAGAATACTAGAGTGGGTTGCCATTCCCTTCTACAGGTGATCTTCCTGACTAGGGTTCAAACCCAGGTTTCCTGCAATGAGGCAGGTTCTTTACTGCTTGACCCACCAGGGAAGTCAATCAGTCATAAACCTTTTAATTTGAGCAGGGATAATTCTCAGAGATACCTCCAGTGACAAAGACATTTTTCTCAGTCCACTTCTGTCTCTCAGGCATGTCTGATTCTCTGTGACCCCATAGACTGCAGCATGGCAGACTTCTCTGTCCATCACCAATTTACAGAGCTTCTTCAAACTCTTGTCCAACGAGTAGGTGATGTTATACAACAATCATATCATCTGTTCTCCCCCGCCCCTCCTCCTGCCTTCAATCTTTTCCAGGATCAGGGTCTTTTCCAATGAGTCAGTTCTTCACATCAGGTGGAAAAAGTATTGGAGTGTCAGCAATAGTCCTTCAAGTGAATATTCAGGACTGATTTCCTTTAGGATGGACTAATTGGATCTCCTTGCAGTCCAAGGGTCTCTCAAGAGTCTTCTCCAACACCACAGTTCAGAAGTATCAATTCTTCAGCACTCAGCATTATTTAATGTCCAACTCTCACAACCATACATGACTACTGGAAAAAACATAGCTTTGACTATATGACCTTTGTAGGTAAAGTAATGATGTCTGTGCTTTTAATATTCTCTCTAGGTTTGTCACAGTTTTTCTTCCAAGGAGCAAATGTCTGAATTTCATGGCTGCAGTCATCTGCAGTGATTTTGGAGCCCAGAAAAACAAAGTCTACCACTGTTTCCAGACATTCCCCATCTATTTGCCATGAAGTGATGGGACCGGATGACATGATTTTAGTTTTCTGAAGGTTGAGTTTTAAGCCAGCTTATTCATTCTCGGGCTTCCCTCGTGGCTCAGAGGGTAAAGTGGCTGCCAGCATCTGGGAGACCCAGGTTCGATCCCTGGGTCAGAAGATGCTCTGGAGAAGGAAATGGCAACCCACTCTAGTACTCTTGCCTGGAAAATCCCATGGACGGAGAAGACTGGTAGGACACAGTCCATGGGGTCACAAAGAGTCGGACACGACTGAGCGACTTTATTTTCTTTCTTTTTTTCATTCTCCTCTTTCACCTTCATCAAGAGGCTCTTTCATTTCCCTTCACTTTCTGCCACAAGGGTAGTACCATCTGTGTATCTGAGGTTATTGATATTTCTCCCTCCAATCTGGAGTCCAGCTTATGCTTCATTCAGCACAGCATTTCACATGATGTATTCTGCATTAAGTTAAATAAGCAATGTGACAATACACAGCCTTGACATACCCTTTCCCAATATGGAACCAGTCTGTTGTTCCATGTCCGGTTTTAACTGTTCCTTCTTGACCTACATACAGATTTCTCAGGAGGAAGGTAAGGTGCTCTGATGTTCCCATCATTTTAATAATTTTCCACAGTTTATTGTGGTCCACAAGGTCAAAGGCTTTAGCATAATCAATGAAGCAGATGTTTTTTCTGGAATTCTCTTGCTTATTCTAATATCCGGTGGATGTTGGCACTTTATTTCTGGTTCTTCTGCCTTTTCTTAATATCTTCTGCTTCTGTTAGGTCCATATCATTTCTGTCCTTTATTGTGCCCATCTTTGCATGAAATGTTCCCTTGGTATCTTTAATTTTCTTGACGAGATCTTTAATCTTTCCTATTCTATTGTTTTCCTCTATTTCTTTGCATTGATCACTTAGAAAGGCTTTCTTATCTTTCCTTCCTATTCTTTGGAACTCTGCATTCAGACAGCTATATTTTTCCTTTTCTGCTTTGCTTTTCACTTTTCTTCTTTTTTCAGCTATTTGTAAGGCCTCCTCAGACAGCCATTTTACCTTGTTACATTTCTTTTCTTGTGGAATGGTTTTGATCACTGCTTCCTGTACAATGTTACAAATCTCTGTCCATAGTTCTTAAGACACTCGGTCTATCACATCTAATCCCTTAAATCTATTTGCCACTTCCACTGTATAATCATAAGGGATTTGATTTAGGTCATACCTGAATGATCTAGTTGTTTTCCCTACTTTCTTCAATTTAAGTGTGAATTTTGCATTAAGGAGTTCATGATCTAAGCCACAGTCAGCTCCTGATCTTGTTTTTACGGACTGTATAGAGCTTCTCCATCTTTAGCTGGAAGGAATATAATCAGTTTGATTTCAGTATTAACCATCTGGTGATGTCCATGTGTAAAGTCTTCTCTTGTGTTGTTGGAAGAGGGTGTTTTCTATGACTAGTGCATTCTCTTGGCAAAACTCTGTTAGCCTTTGTCATGCTTCATTTTGCAGTCCAAGGTCAAACTTGCCTGTTACTACAGGTATCTCTTGACTTCCTATTTTTTGTATTCCAGTCCCCTGGAATGAGTGTAATACCTTTCCAGTAGCCTGCAAAGAGTGTAATAAAGACTTTTAGTGGATTTACAGTTTTATCCAAATACCTGGAATTTTAATTACTGTCAACAAGATCCTAATGACCTATCATCTCCCTTATGCTCTATAAGTATCTCCTGCCTCTGGCCTATCATTTACACTAGCTCCATAGAGTTTCTTGCTCTTCTTTTTGCTTACCAGGAATGCTCTTTAAGATCATTGCTCATGCTGTTCCTTTGATTTCTTCACAGTTACTGGAAAGCTACATGGTATTTTCTCACTTTTTCTTTAACCTAATGACATTTTGTCAGATATGCTTTCCTTGAGCAACCTAATGTCCTTACCTTCTTATGTTTTTTTTTCCAAATACTTATCACTGTATATCATAACTTAAATTTTTACCTATTTCTTTTAATCTTCCTGTAGTATGAAAGCTGAATGAGGACAAGATTTAATCAGTTTTGAATATTGATTTATCCTCCGTGTTCATATCAACGCCTCACACACAATAGCTACTCAGCAAACTTTGTCAAATGGATGAGTAAGTGAAAGAATGAATAATAGGGAAATTTGCTCTTGAAAATTATGACTTGCCAGTCAAACTAAGTGGTAAAGCAATGTCCTGAGTTTCCAGGACTCCTACTTTTTCTGTACTGAGATTATAGGTCTCAGAAAGGAATCCATACAACAAGAGGTAAGAGGACTGAAATAGCCTAAATTTTCTTTGTATTAATAATGATTGTAAAAATGTGTGCTATTTAATTTAACTCATACTGGAGTTCACAAGAGATCCATCATGGACAAATATAGAGGCATGTAAAACAACAAGTATTAAGAGATGCACTACAAAGGTGCAGGCTGTGCATTGTTAAAATAGAATATATATATATATATATATATATATATATATATATATATATATATATTAGAATAGAATTGTTATAATAGAATATATATAATATTCTATTATATTAATTTCTACAAAGCATATCTTTGCAGCAATAGCATAGTAATTCAATTATCAGTTCCATTTAATTACTGGGTTCCAGAAAAAACATCTACTTCTGCTTTACTGACTATGCCAAAGCCTTTGACTGTGTGGATCACAAGACACTGTGCAAAATTCTGAAAGAGATGGGAATAACAGACCACCTAACCTGCCTCTTGAGAAATCTGTATGCAGGTCAGGAAGCAACAGTTAGAACTGGACATGGAAAAACAGACTGGTTCCAAATACAAAAAGGAGTATGTCAAGGCTGTATATTGTCACCCTGCTCATTTAACTTATATGCAGAGTATATAATGAGAAACGCTGGACTGGAGGAAACACAAGCTGGAATCAAGATTGCCGGGAGAAATATCAATAACCTCAGATATGCAGATGACACCACCCTTATTGCAGAAAGTGAAGAGGAGCTAAAGAGCCTCTTGATGAAAGTAAAAGAGGAGACTGAAAAAGTGGGCTTAAAGCTCAACATTCAGAAAACAAAGATCATGGCATCCGGTCCCATCACTTCATGGGAAATAGATGGGGAAACAGTGGAAACAGTGTCAGACTTCATTTTTCTGGGCTCCAAAATCACGGCAGATGGTGACTGCAGCCATGAAATTAAAAGATGCTTTAGAAAAGTTATGACAAATCTAGATAGTATATTCAAAAGCAGAGACATTGCTTTGCCAAATAAGGTCCGTCTAGTCAAGGCTATGGTTTTTCCTGTGGTCATGTATGGACGTGAGATTTGGACTGTGAAGAAGGCTGAGCACTGAAGAATTGATGCTTTTGAAGTGTGGTGTTGGAGAAGACTCCTGAGAGTCCCTTGGACTGCAAGGAGATCCAACCAGTCCATTCTGAAGGAGATCAACCCTGGGATTTCTTTGGAAGGAATGATGCTAAAGCTGAAACTCCAATACTTTGGCCACCTCATGTGAAGAGTTGACTCATTGGAAAAGATTCTGATGCTGGGAGGGATTGGGGGCAGGAGGAGAAGGGGACGGCCGATGATGAGATGGGTGGATGGCATCATGGACTCGATGGGCATGACTCTGAGTGAACTCCGGGTGTTGGTGATGGACAGGGAGGCCTGGCGTGCTGCGATTCACGGGCTCGCAGAGTCAGACATGACTGAGCAACTGAACTGAACTAAACTACTCCTTGGAAGAAAAGTTATGACCAACCTAGATAGCATACTCATAAGCAGAGACATTACTTTGCCAACTAAGGTCTGACTAGTCAAGGCTATGGTTTTTCCAGTAGTCATGTATGGATGTGAGAGTTGGACTGTGAAGAAGGCTGAGCACTGAAGAATTGATGCTTTTGAAGTGTGGTGTTGGAGAAGACTCCTGAGAGTCCCTTGGATTGCAAGGAGATCCAACCAGTCCATTCTGAAGGAGATCAGCCCTGGGATTTCTTTGGAAGGAAAGATGCGAAAGCTGAAACTCCAGTACTTTGGCCACCTCATGCAAAGAGTTGACTCATTGGAAAAGACTCTGATGCTGGGAGGGATTGGCGGCAGGAGGAGAAGGGGATGACAGAGGATGAGATGGCTGGATGGCATCACTGATTCGATGGACGTGAATCTGAGTAAACTCCGGGAGTTGGTGATGGACAGGGAGGCCTGGCATGCTGCGATTCATGGGGTCACAAAGAGTCGGACATGACTGAGTGACTGAACTGAACTGAACTAATATACTTAATTGATATACTCTGATTTAAGTTCTGTTAAAAATAGCAAATCTCTGGAATGAAATAATTTTAATTAACAATCAACATAAAAATAATAATCACATTAGTGTAGTTTTATATTCTGTATATATTTTACAATTTAGCTCAATTAATTAATGTTTAGTTAAAATCATAGTTTTGTTAAATTAATAAAGCATGCATTACAAGTATGTATGGTTTGTATACATAAGTGGTTTGAGTTTAAAACAGCTGCCCTTACAAATACATTATAAAAGTAAATTTATCAACGGAACTTGATTTCAAATTTCTTTGAAGGATACATTTGGAGAAATATTATTTGAGTTATCAGAAATTTCCAATTGCTTATGAAATTTTCAACACTTTTGTTGTACATATAAGGCATTTACTAATTCATTTTTTAGTTATGTTTCTAGACTCTCTCTTATTACTTCCTGTACTGCTATGTTGACAGCACAAAAGTCTGCCTTAATCAAAAGCCTCATTTTTCTCTATATGGTAAAGTCCTATATGAATTCTAAAATGAGTCAATATAATCTGAATTACTAGTTTTCTCTCATTAAGAAATTTTATTTAACCTGGAATTTTATGAAATTCTTTATATATAAGGGAAATCAAAATGAGCAAACAATTTACATTATCAAATATTCCCAAGCGTATGTAAGCCAAGTGTGCTTGAAAATGCACTGCAATGGTTTAGATAAGTAAAAGAAGAAAAGAAAAGAAAGAGTAACCAAAAAAAAAAAAAAAAAAAGTCACTTGGAAAAGATGAGCCTGAAAAGAGCTCTCATTGTATATTGGAGCAAAAAATGTAGATGGGAAGACAAATGATGACACCAAGCCCAAGGCAAAAATATGAAAGCCCAAGACCTCTCTTTAAATAAAAAATGCAATTTTTCTAAAATTTTAAGTTTATTTTATAGTAGCTATGAAATATTTATAGTATAGCATCTATAAAAATTTATTTTATACTAGCCTGGCATGCTGCAGTCCATGGGGTCTCAAAGAGTTGGGCTGAGGGACTGAACTGAACTGAACTGATAGTAGCCAGATTGCCAGCCATGTCATGAGGAAAGAAGGAGAGAGACAGAGATACACAGATACACAAGTATGAGATTAATAATACAGCAGAGATGAATCAGTTGTGGGGCATGGAAACCAGGCACTTATTTTATTTATTTATTTTACAACTAATTGTTAATGTTTGTTTTGTCTCCATTACTCATTGAATGAAGGAGCTACCCTCTTTTCATTTATCCATTAGGTACCCATACACTTGATTTTTCCTCTAGAATTTCTGAAGTATTGAATACATCTTTAGACCTGACATTTTATGTTTGGCTTATAATCTCTTGAGAAATAACTTCGTTTCACCATCATTTTCCATTAGACACGTATTTTAAGTCCTAGTGGAACTTCAACTTTTCTGAGCCTTAGCATTTTTATCTGTGAAATGGCACTAATAATATGTCTTACATATGTCCCAAGGCTAATTTTAGAGACCAACAGCAATTGAATCTGGAACGTTTATATATATATTGTCTTAAGGAGGTCAGCAAGACAGTTTGGCTTTCTGTCTCATAGTCCATCTCATTTTGACTAATGGGCATGGAGAATCAAATTTTACAAAAAGCAAACCTTTACCTTGGCAACATATGTAGCTTTACCTATAACCTTGTCTTCCTTCACAATTAATGACTTACTCCTGAATTCACAAACCAGTGTTGTAGCCAGTCAACCTATCTACTTCTCTCTGCTGCTGTTACTAAGTCACTACAGCCGTGTCGGACTCTGTGCAACCCCATAGACGGCAGCCCACCAGGCTCCACGGTCCCTGGGATTTTCCAGGCAAGAACGCTGGAGTGGGTTGCCATTTCCTTCTCCAATGCATGAAAGTGAAAAGTGAAAGTGAAGTCATTCAGTTGTGTCCGACTCTTCACGATCCCATGGACTGCAGCCTACCAGGCCCCTCCATCCATGGGATTTGCCAGGCAAGAGTGCTGGAGTGGGTTGCCATTGCCTTTTCCAATATACTTCTCTCTAGGATAACTAAAATATTTTTCTTCAAATCATTATCTAAGTAATTCTCATGGTACTCAAGATACTAATATCCTATAAACTGCTGTGTATAAATTTAAAAAAATACACTTCTTCTAGAGCCATTTTAGATTTACAGAAAAATTAGGGAAAAAATATAGGATTCTTATATACCTTCCATAGTTTCCACTATTACTAATATATTTTATTGTGTTCTGTGCCCAATTGCTCAGTTGTCTGATTTTCTGTGGCCCTATGGACTTCCAGACTTTTCTGTCCATGGAATTTTCCAGGAAAGAATGCTGGAATGGGTAGCCATTCCCTTCTCCAGGGGATCTTCCCAACTCAGGGACTGAACCCCAGTTTCCTGCATTGTAGGCAGATTCTTTAAAGTCTGAGTCACCAAGGAAACTCATCTTCCATTAGTGTAGTACCTTTGCTTTAATTGATGAATCAATATTGACATATTGTTATTAACTAAGGTCCATAGTTTGGGCTTCCCTGGTGGCTCAGATGGTAAAGAAAATACCTGCAGTGTGGAAGATCTGGGTTCTACCCCTGGGTTCGGAAGATCCCCTGGAGGAGGACATGACAACCCACTCCAGTATTCTTGTGTGGAGAATCCCCACGGAGCCTGGAGGGCAACAGTCCATTTGATCGCCAAGAGTCAGACTCGACTGAACCACCAAATGCAGGTCAATGTCCATAGTTTACTTTAGGGTTCACACTTTCAGTTCAGTCTCTCAGTCGTGGCCGACTCTGTGACCCCATGAACTGCAGCACACCAGGCCTCCCTGTCCGTCACCAACTCCCAGAGTCTACCCAAACCAGTGTCCATTGAGTCAGTGATGCCATCTAACCATCTTATCTTCTGTCATCCCCTTCTCCTCCTGCCCCCAATCTTTCCCAGCCTCAGGTCTTTTCCAATGAGTCAGCTCTTCTCATCAGGTGGCCAAAGCATTGGAGTTTCAGTTTCAACATTAGTCCTTCCAATGAACACCCAGGACTGATCTCCTTTAGGGTGGACTAGGTGGATCTCCTTGCAGTCCAAGGGTTCACACCTGTTGCACCTCAAATGGGTTCTGAAAAATGTATAACAATTATTCACCATTATAGTGTCATGAAGAACAGTCCAACAGTCCCTACAAAGGGCTTTGTAGAGCCCTCACCTCCTCCCTCCCAGTTTTTCCCTCCCAATGGTTTTTCTATAATTTTCTATAGTTTCTATAGGTTTGCCTTTTCCAGAAGGTTATGTGTGTGTGTTGGAATCAAACTTTACATATCCTCTTCAGACTGTTTTATTTTTTATTTTTTTTTTCCAATTTAGAAATATACATTGAAGCTTCTTCTCTTTCTGTGGTTTGATAATTTAACATTAAAACACTCTCTTATATGAATATAACACTGCTTTTTTCCACTCATCTATGAAAGGACATCTTGATTGTTTCTAATTTGTATTTCTATTTTGTATTGCAGTGCTTCTAAGATTAATTCAGCATAAATCTTTTGGTGTTTGAATGAGGGAGAGAAGAGATGCAGCGGGAAAGCTGAGATGGAATTAGATTGTGGAAACTCTCACATTCCCAAGTAAAAAGATTGGAATTTATCTAAGAAGTGATAAATAGAAATACATGAGGAAAAGTCAAACCTGAATAAAACTAGAGTTCTGTGACTGAAAAGAAGTGCAGATAAAAACAAAGCCTAGGTAACAAATGATATCTGCCTTTATAACATGTTTGTACAAAATGGTTTACAATCAAAAGCAGCAATATGACTGCTTCCAAAGAGGAAATGGGCAGAGTTTCAAAAGAAAATGCTTTGGTCTTAAGGAACATGCAAAAGTTAACAAGCAGAGCTTTGATGTTGAGTTAAGCAAACAATATGAAAAGGAATGAGAAAATCAGTAATGATACATAACTGATAACATGACAATGAGGCAAAAAGTCCTTTGCAAGGATGGATTTTCTCACTAGCTTTTTGGAAACAAATCCTAGTGCCTAATTAAATGAAAATGTCTCCACTTTTTTATGCAGCTGTCTTCATGATGTGAATATACAATGATCATAATAATTATTTTATACATTATATTATGTTTTGTAAAACTTCAACTCCAGATAAATGAATCTGCATTTAAGATATTCAAGGCATTTTCACCAAGGTGCCCCTTAATTGGGTAGCTCACTAACCTAAAGATTGTTCATTTAAATGTGCTTAAGAACATCATAAATTATAATTTTGTCTCATTAAAAAGCTCAGCTTAGCTAAGCTTCCACCTAGAACAAGAAAACTGGAAGAAGTAGTGTTTCCATTCTAACAAGAAAAAGGAAGGGAAAAAAAAAAAAACTACAAAATCACAAGCTTTCTTAAACCCATCAGAAAGCTAGTGTTTCATGGCAATAATGTAGACCTGAAATCTAAAGAACAATAGGACTTTCCTGTAAGAGTTAGGACCTGTGCCCCACATTACCTGTGACAGAGTGTGGAGGAAAACATGCCAGGTGCTGTAAAAAGCAGTAAGAATTTACATTTTGGTAAAGAATTTGCCTGCAATGTAGGAAACCTGAGTCCAATCCCTGAGTCAGGAAGTTTCCCTAGAGAAAGGAATAGCAACCCACTCCAGTATTTGCGCCTGGAGAATCCCATTGACAGAGGAGCCTGGTGGGTATGGTCCATGGGGTCACAAAGACTTGGACACGACTGAGCAACAAACACAGATACATACAGGTAAGGTGCAGGTTAGCATAAAAGAGAATGGAACTCCTGAAAGCCACAGACATACAGATATTTCATTCACAGTTGCAAGTTCTTCTTCACAAACCTTCGCTGAGTGCTTGCCAGAAGGATCCAGAACAGGCAAGAGGCCTGCTGATGCATGCCTAGAAAGACAGTTTGTCAGTTTCTTATAAAGTTAAATAATACCACTGAACACTCAGGCCTAAGTATTTACCCAAGAAAAATTAACAAATTAACACTTTAATGCATACAATATCCTATAGGCGAATCTTCATAGTGGTTTAACTCATAACTACTCAAAACTGGAAATAACTTACATATCCATCAAATAGTGGATAGATACATTTTGATATATCCATAAAATGAAACAATAGTTGAAAACAAGAGGAAACATGCTTCTGGTACACTTAACAGCATGGATAAATCACACATTTACTATAAACTAAATATGAGAAGGGCTTCCCTGGTGGCTCAGATGGTAAAGAATCTTCTGCAATGCAAGAGACTTGGATTTCCAGTATTCTTGCTTGGGAAATCACATGGACAGAGAAGCCTGGCAGGCTACACTCCATGCGGTCACAAAGAGTCGGACACAACTGAGTGATTCACACACACACACACACACACACACACACACACACACACACACATACACACAAGAAGGCAGAACAGAGAAGGTACATACTAAATTTCATTTATATTACATTCTGAAGTGAGAAATATAGGAATAGAACACAGATCTGAGATTTCTATAGGTTAGGGTGGAGTTAATGATGCTAAAGCTGAAACTCCAGTACTTTGGCCACCTCATGCGAAGAGCTGACTCATTGGAAAAGACTCTGATGCTGGGAGGGATTGGGGGCAGGAGGAGAAGGGCACAACAGAGGATGAGATGGTTGAATGGCATCACTGACTCGATGGACCTGAGTCTGAGTGAACTGTGGGAGTGGGTGATGGACAGGGAGGCCTGGCGTGCTCCTATTCACGGGGTTGTAAAGAGTCGGACACGACTGAGCAACTGAACTGAACTGAACTGAAGGTTTGACTTCAAGGGCATGGATGGATTTTTAAAGCAATTTAACTATTCTGTATTTTAATTCTGTTAGTGGTTTACATGAATGTATATGTATGCCCATGTCATAGAACTGTGCACTGAAAAGGGTGAATTTTCATTTCTAAAAAAAAATGAAGTAATATATTGAAACCTCCTCCTCTTTGATAATAGAGCATTGTCCCTAGCTTGATGAGTGAAAGGAGAAGCATGGAAAGCAATTTTAGCTTTAGAGGTCCACCATCTAATGCAACAGTTTTCATCATAATTCTGCTCTCTTTTCTTTAACATCAAACTATAAATAGCTGAGCAATCTATTTGGAAAGTTCAGTTCAAAATAGCTGGTTAAATTTGTTGGCCTGTTTATTTAGGCCTATATATTCATATTTGAAGCAATATTCTAGAAATACTCTGAGAAAGATACAAAATACACAAAATATTGCATATTTCAAACAAAAGGAATCATCTTATATTAGTTTTTAATCAGCCTTTTAAGTTTAGGACAAATGTAATATTTTAAGTGATACTACCACATAATTTTAGAAAATACTTATTTTTATTCTGAATGTATAATGTAAAATTCAAACCTAAAAGTTTGCATGTGTGTGTGTGTGTGTGTGTGTGGTTAGCTTACATTTCCCTAAGCTGCTAACTGGAGAAAAACCTCTACTACAGATCATATTTGCTGTGAAATGCAAAAACAGATAGTGCCCTTTGGCCTTCTGAAAAATGGATATATATTCCATCTATAATTTTCTTTTATTATTTGCATGTAGGAATTGCAACCAGATTTGTTATGAGTGGGGAAAACAAAAAAATAAAGACTTTAACTAATGTGTTTTCCATCTCAATATTGAAGAAAACAGTAAAGTGCCTATCTTTGTCCCTAGTTGAGTGCAAAAGAACACTCTAGCCCAGAGGTCTCCAACCTCCAGGTTGTGGATGGGTACCTCCTATCAGATTAGTGGCAGCATTTATTAGAAATAAAGTGCATAATAAGTGTAATGTGCTTGAATCATCCTGAAGCCATCCTCCCCACCTCTGGTTTGTGGAAAAATTGTCTTCCATGAAATTGGCTCTTGGTGCCAAAAAGGTTGGGGACTACTGCTCTAGCACACCTGAAATCACAGATGTCATATGGGGAAAAATTGCTCTTTCCACAGTGTCAAACTACTTGGCAGACTCTTCTAGAAGCAGTTGGTGAGACTAGAAGCTTCTGAACTGCCCTGAGGGCTATCATATGCCTTATTTGTTGTTCAATTAATGGTCTGTTCAGGAATCCTGACCTCAAATTCTGAAGTTTGCATACAGAGTCAGCCTAAGTGAATAAAAAATAAAAAACAAAATTAAAGTAAAAGCATCTTATTATTTCAGCAGTCTTACAAAATCAAATCACATCATTACCAGATGTGATATTTTGTGATTGGTGTGTCATAGAGTAAAATAGCTGAAAGTCAGCAATTTATTTTGCTATTGAATGCAATCTGGGCCATCTCTTTGATCCCTCTGTTATTGAGCAAGCACTGTATGCTCTCCATTGTAATAGGCACTGGTGTACATAAATGAACAAGGTATGGGGCCTGTGGTAAAAAACCTAAAGCAAGAAAGATATGTAAAAAAAAAAAAAATAGAAGCATTGCTTCCCAGTGGTTATATATATATAAGTTATGACCAACCTAGATAAGTTATGACCAACCTAGATAGCATATTCAAAAGCAGAGACATTACTTTGCCAACTAAGGTTCATCTAGTCAAGGCTATGGCTTTTCCTGTGGTCATGTATGGATGTGACAGTTGGACTATGAAGAAGGCTGAGTGCCGAAGAATTGATGCTTTTGAAGTGTGGTGTTGGAGAAGACTCTTGAGAGTCCTTTGGACTTCAAGGAGATCCAACCAATCCATTCTGAAGGAGATTAGCCCTGGGATTTCTTTGGAGGGAATGATGCTAAAGCTGAAACTCCAGTACTTTGACCACTTCATGCGAAGAGTTGACTCATTGGAAAAGACTCTGATGCTGGGAGGGATTGGGAGCAGGAGGAGAAGAGGACGACCAAGGATGAGATGGCTGGATGGAATCAGTGACTCGATGGATGTGAGTCTGAGTGAACTCTGGGAGTTGGTGATCGACAGGGAGGCCTGGTGTGCTGCGATTCATGGGGTTGCAAAGAGTTGGACACGACTGAGCGACTGAACTGAACTGAACTGAACTGATACGTATATAAAAATATATATACATATAAATAAATAAATATGCATATATGTATATATAAACATGTATTCGTATACACAAGGAAAGGAAAACAAAATCTCCATCAAATCATTGTGAACATTATGAAGTTGTGTGTAATCCATCTCATTATTAAAGAATAAATATGAGTTTTCCAGAGAGGAAAAAAAAAAGAAAAAGGCATTTCAGGAAGACAAAAGGAAGTATATGGGAAAGGAAAATATGTGCTAAGAAAATGGTGAAATATTAGTAATAAATAAGGAGAAATGCATTGAAGAAGTTACAGAATGTAAGACAGAAGAGTTAGATATAAATAAAATTTAGAAATAATGGTTATGTTTACTCTAGATATTGTTCTTTTGTTGCAAGTCACAGAGAACCTTAAACAGAAAATTTGAGGCATTGATGAAATCTGTGTGGATGTAAGGACAAAAAGCATAGTGTAGTCAGACCTTAAGTGCAATACAAATCTCACAGGATCTCTATGCTCTCTTTATCGTTCAGTGACCACATGGCCTCATTCCTGCTTATTTTCTCTGTTTATTCCATTGTTTCCTTTAAAAAAACCTTTATTTTGTATTGGGCTATAGCCAGTTAACAATGTTGTGGTAGTTTCCGGTGAACAGTAAAGGGACTCAGTCACACTTATACATGTATCCATTCTCCCACAAATTCCCCTTCCATCCAGGCTACCACATAACACTGAGCAGAGCTCCCTGTGTGATACCCTAGTTCCTTGTTGGTTGTTGTTATTGTTTAGTCACTAAGTTGTGTTCAACTCTTTTGCAGCCTCATAAACTGTAGCCTGTCAAGCTCTTCGGTCCGTGAGATTTCTCAGGCAAGAATACTGGAATGGGTTGCCATTTCCTTCACCAGGGGATCTTTCTGACCCAAAGATCAAACCCGCATTTCCTGAATTGGTGGGCGGATTCTTTACCACTGAGATTATTCATTTCAAATATAACAGTGTTTACATGTCTTCTCTTCTGACAGACACTGTCTCTTTGCATGGTTGTCAGTTTTTGATATGTTCTTAAACTGAGCAATTGTGTCCTGAAATCTAAATGAGCTTCATCTCAGGAATAGCCAACTGGTTAAGATACAGTGTATTTAAAAAAAAGAAAAAAAATACAGTGTATTTGTCTTTCTGTGATCATTCTGTATTTGAAGACTTGAGGCAGCCTTCAGGATAGATTTTTTTTTTTTCTTTTGGTTGTTATAGACATTTTAATTCATCCTTTCTCCTAAATATCTATTAGACATTGTTGGAAACTCTGAGTTCATTATCTATATATCATAACTCTTTACATTGTATACCTTTGTCCTTTTGCATTTCAATTTGAGATAGTTGCTGAGGTCAAGTTTATATTGCCTACTTAAATTTTCTAATGTACTCATTCTAATAAGTCTATCTATTGAAATATTTCTTCTCTTACTCCTCATCCTTTTCTTCCTTCTCCTTCTTCTTTTAGTGAATTTAGTCTCCTTTTTTAATGAAATTATGTTATGCTACATTGGGGTAACAAATTAATCCTGAACTTTTAGTGGCTTATTATAGTAATACTTGTTATTGACTCAATAAAATGATGGATTCAGGGAATCTTCCTCTACTTAGGGACTCTGAAATTAGAAACTTATAGTGTTCAGGTAATAATGTCAGGGAATGAAAGTCTGAATAAATTCATGGAATGCTATTAAGGACTAGGTCTACATAATTTTTACTCACATCCCATTGTCTGTAACCCTG
This sequence comes from Capricornis sumatraensis, assembly GCF_032405125.1. Taxonomy (NCBI): domain Eukaryota; kingdom Metazoa; phylum Chordata; class Mammalia; order Artiodactyla; family Bovidae; genus Capricornis; species Capricornis sumatraensis. The sequence goes on from NC_091084.1 coordinate 5,753,822, forward strand.
TAAGCTAATCTAACTGCCAAGAAATTTGGCATCATAAAAAAGGAAAATGTATACACTCTTGATAAAGAGTGTATACCTTTGTTGTTGCCAAAACTGTAATCTCCAAGATATTAGTAGGTGATACTATTGCTTTTATATTATTTGTACTTATCTAAAGTTCTCTTTGTTTTCTTCAATTCACTATTGTTTTTGCTGCAGCAATCGACCCCAAAGTATAATCACTGTTCATCATCTCCTTCTTTTACTGGCTATTCTATGTGCTACTCACTCTCAGGCAATAATTTTGCTGATTTAGGGGGCCAGATCTTCACCCATGGTGGGATAACTCAGATCTTCATCCTGGTTGCACTCCCTTTCAGATCATATTTGCTGCAATTTTTCACCTAAATTTGTCGCTGGACATGAATGAATAGATCAGAACCTCTGTGTATCCTGATTTCAGACACACTCCTCCCCCCTACCCAGTACCATAGCAGCAACACTCTCACCTCAATCTAATGTTCAACCAATGGTACAGAATCTGCCCACCAATGCAGGAGCTGTGGGTTTCATCTCTTGGCCTGGAAGATCCTCTGGAGAAGAAAATGGCAATCCACTCCAATATCCTCGCCTTGGAAATCCCATGGACAGAGGATCCTGGTGGGTTTCCATGGGGCAGCAAAAGATTCAGACATGACTTAGCTACTAAACAACAACTTCTGCTAGAGTACTAACTCCTTTTTTCCTTGCTAGTCTGTCCACTGGCATAGGAGTGGACAAAATATCCAGTGGCAGAGAGATCTCCAGGCTTGAGGGAACCCTATTGTGCCCTGGTGAAACTACCCTCCCTTTAAAATGGAACTCTAGTTCAGTTTGGAGGAAAAGTGGTAAAAATTATCCAAGTGAGTCAGTGCTATTCATTGATAGTGAACAGTATGTACTCCTAATTTAAGAGACATTAATTCTGCTATTGGGGCATCCCAAGTGGTCCTAGTGGTAAATAACCTGCCTGCCAATGCAGAAGACATGAGATGAGGGTTTGATCCCTGGGTCAAGAAGATCCTCTGAAAGAAGGAATGGCAACCCACCAGTATACCTGCCTAGAGAATCCCATGGACAGAGGAGCCTGGGGGCTACAGTCCATAGGTTCTTATAGAGTTGGACATGACTGAAGCAACTTAGTATGCAGGCACACACATTCTACTATTGAAGATATAGCACTATATAATACCTGTTGGCTTAGACTTGAATTCCTCAAAGATTCATCTAAAAGAGCTCAATTCAGATGTATTTTTTATGAAGTCACTCTAATGTCCTATCAGGAAATAGTTTTTAAAAATGCAGCATAATATAGGACAAATGGATCTTATGTTTCTATCATATTTCTTTCCTATATTTTGTATATTTCCTATATTTTAATATTCCTTGTCAAATAGGCTCATTAGCTCAAAACTATGTTATGATAATTCCATGATCATAAAATTGATACTTTGTGATCCTGAGATCATTATGCTAACTGAAACAGTGAAGATAAATCTATATCTAGAAAGCATGGTAAGCATATTATTCCATTCAGTGCCTCAAATAAGGAAGAAAAGGGGGATTATGTCATGATAAAATGGTCATTCTAAAATTTATTTTGTTGTGTTGTCTTTGGAAGCATGTTTCAAAATATTACTAGATAGATATTCATTAATCCTGAGAGTGATTGACTGGATATTACTCTTATCAAACAACAATTATGTCCTCTAATATAGATTCTCATTTCATCTTGTAGACTACTTTGATTATAACTGACTGCTACTCAAGAGGTTTATTAGACATCTACTATATCTAAAGCACTTGGGTAGGTGCATGACCTGGAAAGCTGACAGTTTATTGGCAGGACTAAGAGATAATAGCAGTAATATGAGTCAAATATATAGAAGAATAAGCAATATTATGAAAGTGCTGATGTGGGAATAATTTATTTTATCTCGGTAATTAGGAAATGATCACATAAGACTTAACAATTGGATTGGGCAATGAAAAATTAGTTGAATCAAGTCACAAAAAGTTGTAGGAGCAAAGATATGGAGGAATTAAAGCTTGTAATATATTTGGGAAATGGAGAAAAACTCTGGGATACAATTCAGTACAAAGAGAAGTAGTATGGGAAAGATAGAATATGTGACCAGACAAATATGTTAAATGACATATTATTAATGTTTAATTCTTGTGAAAGTGCATGAGTATTCAGATGTACTTGAAGCAAAAGTAGTATGTAAAAAAAGTGGCATGAAATCCTGAGGAGGTTTTGAGCCAAATTATAAAACTGAGTAGAACAATAAAGAAATGATAAAGAATTGATATCGAATAAAACATTTTTGAGATCAAAAGTAACATAATTAGTGAAGAGGAAGAAGAGAGTGGAATCAATGAAAACAACTACTAATTAATTAAATGAGGCTAGATAATACATTTTTAAAAAGTATGAAGTATAGAGTAGCAAAAGGCAAGGATATAAGATAAGTGTGATAGACATATTGATAGTAAAACAAACATGAATCAATGATAACAGCAGATACTGTAAGTGATTCACCCATCTCCCATCAGCCTTTACCATCTCCCTGCACTCTGGCACAAATTCCAACCACCAACACCTCTGATTCTTTGCCTCAAAGTTGTCACTGACCAGCAGAGCCTGCTCTGTCTTCTACATAGTTGGGCTAAAAGCCGTGGTGAATCAATCGTCTTCAGGATTCCTTAACTAATAGCTGATGGTACTACTTGAATCATTATCCCCATCCCTTTTTCCCTGACTGGGATGATTCTCAAGTGCTTGTTCTTCTCTTCTTCTCTCATTTTTTATACCAGGTACTCATATGGTAATGTACGTTTTTTAAAATTTATTTTTAATTGAAGGATACTTGCTTTACAATATAGTGTTGGTTTCTGCTATGCATCAATCTGCTATGAATCACCCATAGATATACATATGTACCCTCCCTCTTGGACCTCCCTTCTACCTACCACTCTATTCCACCACTCTATGTTGTCACAGAGTCCTGGTTTAAGCTCCCTGAGTCATACAGCAAATTTCCCCTGGCTATCTATTTTACATATGGTAGCACATATGTTTCCAACTACTCTCTCCATTCATCTGACTCTTTCCTAGGCCCCCCTCCCCTCAGGTCCACAAGTCTGTTTTCTATGTTTGCATCTCCATTGCTTCCTGCAAGTAGATTCATCAGTACCATCTTTCGAGATTTCATATATATATGCATTAACATACATAAGTCAGAAAGAGAAAACTATGGCAATGTATTTATTTGTTTTATTCCCTTCTTTGTATTATCTATGTTCTCTCCAATGGTGTTTTCCAGAATCACTTCCCAAATATACTACTTGCATTTCAATTATTTTCTTCAAGATATTCTATTAGGAGAACTCAATTAAAATAGTTTTCCTGGAAATAGTCCTACACATCCTCAGATTGAACGACTAAGAATGAACCTGTCCCTAGGAATACATCACCAACAATTCACTTGAAGTGGCTAGAGATAATTATTGGCGCACTTTAACATTACAATTACTAATGCTCTCACCTGAGGAGATAAAGACAAAGTATCAGTGAACTGGAATTCACTGATGTATGGATTTTATATTGCATCCATAGCATTACTATAAACTTAGTGACTTGACACAACTATATTACCTTTGTGTTCTATAGAAATCCAATACAGATTTCAATAAACTATCATGTATCAGTAGGTCTGTGTTTCCTCTGGAGGCTCAAAGGGAGCATCCATTTTCTTATTTTTTCAGCTTTTAAGAAGCCATTTGAATTCCTTGTCTTCCTGCTACCTTCAAAACAAGTAATGTTACCTGTCTCTAACTATTCCTCCATAGAGAGATTTTCCTCTGACACTTTATGAATCCTGCTTTTAAGAATCCATGTGATTGGGAAGAGTCAGGGAGGAATAAATTAGAAGTCTGGGACTAAAATATACACACTACTACAACTATATTTCAATAAAGATTTTAAAAAGAACCTATGTGGTTATGTTGATTCTACCCTGATAGCTTTGTTCAGTATGACTGGAGATGGAAGTGAAGCCCAATGTTGTATTGAACAATACTGCATAGGAATGTGGAATGTTAGGTCTATGAATCAAGGTAAATTGGAAGTGTTCAAACAGGAGATGGCAAGAGTGAACACCAACATTTTAGGAATCAGTGAAGTAAAATGAAATGGAATAGGAGAATTTAATTCAGATGACCATTATATCTACTACTGTAGGGAAAAATCTCTTAAAAGAAATGAAGATGGAGTAGCCATCATAGTCAACAAAAGAGACCAAAATGCAGTACTTGGGTGCAATTTCAAAAAGGACAGAATGATTTCTGTTTGTTTCCAAGGCAAACCATTCAATATCATGGTAATCCAAGTCTATGACCCAACTCTAGTGCCAAAGAAGCTGGGGTTGAACAGTTCTATGATGACCTGCAAGGCCTTCTAGAACTAACACCAAAAAAGATGTGCTTTTCATCATAGGGGACTGGAATGCAAAAGTAGGGAGTCAAGAGTTGCCTGGAATAACAGGCAAGTTTGTTCTTGGGGTACAAAATGTAGCAGGGCAAAGTCTAACATAGTTTTTCAAGAGAATGCACTGGTAATAGCAAACACCTCTCACAACAACACAAGAGAAGGCTCTACACATGGACATCACTGGATGGTCAATTTTGAAATCAGATTGATTATAGTCTTTGCAGCAAAAAATGGAGAAGCTCTACACAGTCATCAAAAACAAGGCTGGGAGCTGACTGTGGTTCAGACCATGAACTCATTGCAAAATTCAGACTTAAATTGAAGCAGGGAAAACCATTAGACCATTCAAGTATGACCTAAGTCAAATCCCTTACAGTTATACAGTGGAAGTGACAAACAGATTCAAGGGGATAGATCTGATAGACAGAGTGGCTATAGAACTATGATTGGAGGTTTGGGACATTGTACAGGAGGCAGGGATCAAGACCATCCCTAAGACAAAGAAATGCAAAAAGGCAAAATAATTGTCTAAGCAGGCCTTAAAAATAGCTGAGAAAATAAGAGAAGCTAAAGGCAAAGCAAGGAGAAAAGGAAAGATAGATCCATCTGAATATAGAGTTTCAAAGAACAACAAAGAAAGATAAAGCCTTCTGCAGTGGTCAACGGGGGAAAAAAATAGAGGAAAACAATAGAATGGAAAGAATAGAGATCTCTTCAAGAAAATGACAGATAACAAGGGAACATTTAATGCAGACATGGACACAATAAGTGACAGAAATTTTATGGATATAACAGAAGCAGAAGAAGAGGTGGTAAGGATACACAGAAGAACTATACAAAAAAGATCTTAATGACCAAGATATTCATGAAGGTTTGATCACTCACCTAAAGCCAAATATCCTGTAATGTGAAGTCAAGTGGGCCTTAGGAAGCTTCACTATGAACAAAGCCAGTGGAGGTGATGGAATTCCAGTTTAGCTATTTTAGATCCTAAAAGATGGTGCTGTGGAACTGCTGCACTTAATATGCTAGCAAATTTGGAAAACTCAGCAGTGGCTACAGCACTGGAAAAGGTCAGTTTTCATTCCAATCCCAAAGAAGGACAATGCCAAAGAATGTTCAAACTACCACACAGTTACACTCATCTCACATGCTAGCAAAGTAATGCTCAAAATTCTCCAAGCCAGTCTTCAACAGTATGCGAACTGTGAATTTCCAGATGTTCAAGCTGGAGTTAGAAAAGGCAGAGGAATCAGAGATCAAATTGCCAACATCCACTGGATCATCAAAAAAGCAAGAAAGTTCCAGAAAAACATCGATTTCTGTCTTATTGATTAGGGTAAAGCCTTTGACTGTATGCACCACAACAAATAGTGGAAAATTCTCCAAGAGATGGGAATATCAGAAAACCTTACCTGCCTCCTGAGAAGTCTGTATGCAGGGCAAAAAGCAACAGTTAGAACTGGTCACAGAACAAAGATAGTTCCAAATTGGTAAAGGAATACGTCAAGACTGTATAGTGTCACCTTGCTTATTTAACTCATATACAGTGTACAGCATCTGAAATGCTGGGCTAGATGAAGCACAAGTTTGAATCAAAATTGCCAGAAGAAATGTAAATAACCTCAGATATGGAGACAACATCACCCTTATGGCAGAAGGAGAAAAAACAAAACAGACCCTTGATGAAAGTGAAAGAGGAGAGTTAAAAATTTGGCTTAAAACTGAATATTCTAAAAACAAAGATCCTGTCATCTAGCTCCATCACTTCATGGCAAGTAGATGGGGAAACAGTGACAGACTGTTTATTTTTATTTATTTTTAATTTTTATTTTTACTTTATTTTACTTTACAATACTGTATTGGTTTGCCATACATTGACATGTATCCACCACGGGTGTACATGATTTCCCAATCCTGAACCCCCCTCCCACCTCCCACCCCATATCATCTCTCTGGATCATCCCTGTGCACCAGCCCCAAGCATCCTGTATCCTGCATCGAACATAGACTGGTGGCTGGTGATTCATGTCTTACATGATAGTATACATGTCTCAGTGCCATTCTCCCAAATCATCCCACCCTCTCCCTCTCCTTCAGAGTCCAAAAGTCCTTTCTATACATCTGTGTCTCTTTTGCTGTCTCGCATACAGGGTTATCATTACCATCTTTCTAAATTCCATATTTGGAAGACTTTATTTTCTTGGGCTCCAAAATCACTGCATATCACGACTGTAGCCATGAAATTCAAAGATACTTGCTCCTTGGAAGAAAAGCCATGAAAATCCTAGACAACTTATTATAAAGCAGGGACTACTTTGCCAACAAAGGTCCATATAGTCAAAGCTATGGTTTTTCCAGTAGTCATGTACGGATGTAAGAATTGGAGTATAAAGAAAGCTGAACACCAAATAATTTATGCTTTGAACTGTGGTGTTGGTGAAGACTCTTGAGAGTCCCTTGGACTGCAAGGAGATCCAACCAGTCAATCCTAAAGGAAATCAGTCCTGAATTTTCATTGGAAAGACTGATGCTGAAGCTCCAATACTTTGGCCACCTGATGCAAATAACTAGTTCATTGGAAAAGACCCTGACTTGGGGAAAGATTGAAGACAGTAGCAGAAGGGCGCAACAGAGGATGAAATGGTTGGATGGCATCCCTGACTCAGTGGACATGAGTTTGGTCAAGGTCTGGGATTTGGTGATGGACGGTGAAGATAGATAGTGTGCTACAGTCCATGGGATCCAAAGAATCGAGCACGACTGAGAGACTGAACTGAATTGGGTTGTTCATAAGTTCTATTTCTTCCTTGTTCAGTCTGGAAGATTGAACATTTCTAAGAATCTCTTTTGTTTCAGGTTATCCATTTAGCCATATTCATTTCAGTTCAGTTCAGTCACTCAGTTGTGTCCGACTATTTGCGACCCCATGAATCGCGGCAAGCCAGGCTTCCCTGTTCATCACCAATTTCTGGAGATCACCTAAACTCATGTTCATCGAGTCAGTGATGCCATCCAGCCATCTCATCCTCTGTTATACCCTTCTCCTCCTGCCCCCAGTCCCTCCCAGCATCAGGGTCTTTTCCAATGAGCCATATAGTTGCTCATAATAATCTCATAATCCTTTGTATTTCTGCATTGTCTGTTGTAACCTCTTCTTTTTAATTTCCAATTTTGTTGATTTGATTTTTCTCTCTTTTTTTCTTGATGAGTCTGGCTAAAGGTTTGTCTTTTTTTTTTTTTTTTTTTAATCTTCGCCAAGAATCAGTTTTTAGTTGTATTAATTTTTACTATAGTTGCTTTCTTTTCTTTTTCAGTTGTTTCTGCTCTGATGTTTTTATTTCTTTCCTTCTGCTAATTTGTGTGTGTGTGTGTGTGCTGTTGTTGTTCTTCTTTCTCCAGTTGTTTTAGGCATAAAAATAGGTTTTCTATTTAATGCTTTTCTTGTTTCTTGAGGTAAGATTGTATTGCTATAAAAGTCCCTCTCAGAACTGCTTTTGCTGCATCCCATAGGTTTTGAGTTGTCATGTTTTCATTGCCATTTGTATCTAGGCATTGTTTTTATTTCTTTCATAACCAGTTGATTATTTAGAAATGTATTTTTTAATCTCCATTTGTTTGTGTTTCTTATAGTTTGTTTTTCTTGTAATTGATATTTAATCACATAGACTTGTGGTCAGAATAGTTCCTTGATATAATTTCAATTTTATTAAATGTATTAAAATTTGATTTGTGACCCACGTTGTGGTCTATCCTGGAGAGTGCTACTTGTACACTTGAGAAGAAAGTATATTCTTCTGCATTTGGATGGAATATCCTGAAGTTATCAATGCGACCCATCTCATCTAATGTATTATTTAAGACATATGTCCTCATTAATTTTCTGTTTTGATGATCTGTTCATTGGTGTAAAGGGGGTGTTAAAGTGCTTGGGGCTGGTGCATGGGGATGACCCACAGAGATGTTATGGGGAGGGAGGTGGGAGGGGGTTTCATGTTTGGGAACACATGTAAGAATTAAAGATTTTGAAATTAAAAAAATAAAAAATTAAAAAAAAAAAAAATAAAAAAAAAAATAAAGTCTCCTACTATTATTGTGTTATCATCAATTTCTTCTTTTATGTCTGTAAGTGTTTATCTTATATATTAAGGTGCCACTTTGTTGGATGCATATATAGTTACAGTTGTTATGTCTTCCTCTTGCAATGAACCCTTGACCTTTACGTAGTGTCCTTCCTTATCACTTGCAATATTCTTTTTTAAGGTCTACTTTTTCTGATATGAGGATTGCTACTCCAGCTTTCTTTGGCTTTCCATTTGCATGGAATATATTTTTCGATCCTCTCACTTCCAATCTATGACTTTCGGTCTGAAGTGGGTTTCTTGTAGACAGTGTATATATAGGTCTTGTTTTTGTATCCATTCAGCCAGTCTGTGTCTTTTGGTTGGAGGATTTAATCCCTTTTCATTTAAAGTAATTATTGATAAATATGTTCTTATTGGTATTTTCTTAATTATTGTGGGTTTGCTTTTGTAGATCTTTTACTTCTCTTTTATTTCCTGACTATATAAGTCCCTTTAACATTTGTTTGGTGATACTGAATTATCTTAACTTTTGCTTCTCTTAAAAGCTTTTGATTTCTCCATCAATTTTGAATGAGTTCATTGCTGGGTAGAGCAATCTTGATTATAGATTTTTTTCCTTTCCCATGCTTTAAATATATCCTCCCATTCCCTTCTGGCCTGCAGAATTTCTGCTGAAAGATCAGCTGTTAAATGGATGGGAGTTTCCCTTGTATGTTACTTGTTTCTTTTCCCTTTCTGATTTTAATATTCATTCTTAGTGTTTAATCATTGTTAGTTTGATTAGTATGTTCCCTGGCATGTTTCTCCTTTGATTTTTCCTGTATGGGACTCTTTGTGCATCTTGGACTTGATTGACTACTTCCTTTTCCATACTGGGGAAAGTTTAACTACAATGTCTTCAAAATTTTTTTTTTCTCATACTCTTTCTTTTTCTGTTCTTTTTCTGGGAGCCCTATAATTCCAATGTTGGTGCATTTAATATTGTCCCAGAGGTGTCTGAGACCATCCTCAGTTCTTTTCATTCTTTTTACTTTATTCTGCTCTTCAGAACTTATTTCCACCATTTTATCTTCCAGTTCACTGATCCATTCTTCTGCTTCAGATATTCTGCTAGTGGTTCCTTCTAAAGTATTTTTAATTTCAGTAATTGTGTTGCTGGTCTCTTTTGTTTATTCTTTAATTATTTTAGGTCTTTGTTAATTATCTTGCATTTTCTCCATTCTGTTTTCAAGATTTAGATCATCTTTACTATCATTACTCTGAATTATTTTTTTCAGGTAGTTTGCCTATTTTTTCTTCATTTATTTGGACTCTGTGTTTTTAGTTTGTTCCTTTAGTTGTGCAGTATGTTTCTACCTTTTCTTTTTTTTTTTTTTTTTTAAACTTGTTGTGTTTGAGGTCTCCTTTTCCAAGGCTTCAATGTTGGATTCTTTCTTCCTTTTGGTTTCTGCCCTCCTAAGATTGATCCAGTAGTTTGTGTAAGCTTCATATAGGGTGAGATTTGTGCTGAGGTGTTTTTTTTTTTTTTTTTTTTTTTCTCTGATGGCAGGGCTGAGTGAGATGGTAAGCCTGTCTGCTGATGATTGGATTTGTATTTTTGTGTTGTTTGTTGTTTGCACGAGGCTTCCTGCACAGGGTGCTAATGGTGGTTGGGTGATGCCAGGTCTTGTATTCAAGTGGTTTTCTTTGTGGGAGTTCTCATATTTGATAGTCCCTAGGGTTAGGAGTTCTGTGGCAATCTAGGGTCTTGGAGTCAGTGCTCCCACTCCAAAGGCTCAGGGCTTGATCTCTGAACTGAACCCTGGAGAGCAAACATAGTTCTACACCTGATTATCAGAGGCCATGCCATTATATTGTAAGCATTTAAAAAATGGCTTTTCCTGGAGACTTGGCAAAAGCTAGATAGACTCCTATTTCAATGCACAACAAACGCACAGGCACAGAGTTCCCCGAGGCCAGGAGCACCACACAGGGCACTAACAAGATGTTTACCCATGTTTACAACATGGAAAGAACCTGAAGAAGCAGCTCCATATGCAGAAGAAAGCTACAAGAAGCCTCATGTGCAGGAAGACCAGGTCTCACTTAGACTATATGGTCTCATGTGGACTATAAATGCGGTAAACCTGAGCCTGCACCTGCTGCACTGGCAAGACTATGATATTTTAATTAGATTCACTCACCTTGTGTCTGAGCTTACTGAGGCTCAGGTTTTTGTGTTTTAACTTAGAAGGAATTTAGAAAGAGTCAAAGTGAAAGACAAGAAATAGTTTTATTGATATAGAACACATGTGAATGATGCAAACAGGCAAGCAAGGGAGTTCTGACCTGAGGATTAAGTGGGCCAAAATTTTATAGTCAAAGGAAAGAAGGAGGAGCAAAGACCATCTTCTTCAAGTGTACATGAGTCTTACATCATTAGCTCCTATATTGTATCAGGAATGAGAATGTCTGACCCTATAAAGTTAAAGTAGGATTATCAATGGATTTACCATGTGGTGCAATGGTAAAGAATCCTGTTAATGCAGGAGATGCAAAAGACTCCCTAGATTGGGAAAATCCCTTAGAGTAGGAAAGTTTATCATAGTTCTTATTCAAATCAGGATGGATAGTGAAATTTTTATTTGACTTAATGTCCTGGGGCATATTTCATGCTTTTATTTATGGCTTTATAGTTGGCAACTCACTCCAGTACTCTTGCCTGGGAAATCCCATGGATAGAGGAGACTGGTAGGCTACAGTCCATGGGGTCACAAAGAGTTGGACATGACTTAGTGACTTCACTTTCACTTTTCACTTTCATGCACTGGAGAAAGAAATGGCAACCCACTCCAGTATTCTTGCCTGGAGAATCCCAAGGACAGGAGCTTGGTGGGCTGCCATCTATGGGGTCGCACAGAGTCGGACACTACTGACATGACTTAGCTTAGCTTAGTTAAGCTAGCCTGCTTAATTCCATGGGTGTTCTAATAGATTTCTTGAGCAATCATTAACTTACAGTGGTCTCCCAAAGGTTTCCATCTATCCATAGTCCCTTACTGGGATTTCTACAGCTATGTATTCATGGGGTTATCCATGCAAAAAATGCTGAAGAGGTTTGCCATCCCCTTCTCCAGTGGACCTCATTATGTCAGAACTCTCCAACTTGGCCCATCCATCTTGGGGCATGACCCATCTACACCATGACCTGTCCTACACAGCATGGCTTATAGTTTCACTGAGTTAGACAAGACTGGGATACATATAATCAGTTTGGTTAGTTTTCTCTAATTAAGATTTTAATTCTTTCTGCTCTCTGATGGATGAGTGTAAGACTTTGTGGAAGCTTACTCTGATGCTGGGAGGGATTGGGGGGCAGGAGGAAAAGGGAACAATAGAGGATGAGATGGCTGGATGGCATCACCAACTCGATGGACATGAGTTTGAGTGAACTCTGGGAGTTGGTGATGGACAGGGAGGCCTGGCGTGCTGCAATTCATGGGGTCATAAAGAGTCAGACACGACTGAGCAACTGTACTGAACTGAACTGAACTGATGGCGGGGGACTGGCTATGGGGAAAACTGGGTCATTACTGACAAAGGTCCATATAGTTAAAGCTATGGCTTTTCCAGTAGCTATGTATGAGCCATGTAAGAGTTGATACATAAAGAAGGCTGAGCACTGAAGAACTGATGCTTTCGGACACTGGTGTGGGAGAAGTTTCTTAAGAGTCCCTTGGACTGCCAGGCGATCAAACTAGTCAATTCTAAAGGGAATCGACCTTGAATATTCACTGAAGGACTAATGCTGAAGGTGAAATTCCAATAATTTTGCCACTTGATGTGAAGAGTTGAGTTATTGGAAAAAATTCTGATGCTGGGAAAGATTGAAGGCAGGAGGAGAAGGAGATGACAGAGGTAAAGATGGTTGGATGGCATTACTGACTCAATGGACATGAATTTGGGCAAACTCTGGGAGACAGTTAAAGACAGGGAAGCCTAGCGTTCTGCAGTCCATGGAACCGAAGAGTTGGAAAAGACTGAATGACTGAACAATAGTATATTCTATTTCTATCAGGTGAATATGTACTAATACAGGAATGAGAAACTCTTCAGGGTTATGTCTAAGGGGATAGCGATGTACTCATTACCTCCAGGATCCTACCAGATTCTCATGGTGAAAATTCAAAAAAATGCATTCTATCATGTATACTATCATGTAAGAATTGAATCGCCAGTCTATGTCTGACACAGGATACAGCATGCTTGGGGTTGGTGCATGGGGATGACCCACTGAGATGTTATGGGGAGGGAGGTGGGAGGGGGGTTCATGTTTGGGAACACATGTAAGAATTAAAGATTTTAAAATTAAAAAAAAAATTAAAAAAATAAATAAAAATAAAAACGCACAGTGGAAAAAAAATGATTGTAAATCAACTATACTTCAATAAAAATTCTTTAAAGTGTTTAAAAAAATAAAAAGCATAAAAAATAAATAAATAAATAAATAGCCTTTGAGTTTATATCAAGAAGAAATGACAGTTAGCTTCTTTGATATATTTTCAGAGACAACAGTGACCTGCTCTCTAAAGAAAAGGACTATTTAATACTTTCTAAGGAAGGGCATTTATCCCATTCAGTCCTATCTAGCCTTTCTATGTCACCTACAGGTAAGGGCAAAATTATTCAGGAACATTTGTGAAGGTCACAGGCCTCGGGCCCAAGGCTCTAAAAACTGAGATTTAATCATAATTTATAGAATACTTGCCTTCCCACACATTTTACCACCACATCAAAAAGACTTTGATATAAAAAATGGTAGCTTATAGCTGAACTGTATGGCACAGTTTGTTCTTCTTTGCTGAAAGTAACAGGATAAAAACAAGGACACTAGAAGAAACTGAACCTCTGTCACCTATGTCTACAACAAACATTAAATACAACCCAATGTCTACCAGGGTTATTAAAACCTCACACTGAAAGCTTACATACCACAGCTCCTGTTATGTGATACATAGTCTGGCTTTCAACAGCAACAAAAATTACGTCATATTAAAAGTAAAAAACAAAAACAAAGTTAGAAGACTTGATCCAGCACTCATGATTGGCATAGTTTTAAACTAGAAAGCAGCTACAAAAATATGATGAATAAATATTTTCAATATTCTGAGTGATCATTTATAGTCTTCTTTTTTTAATGCATGTATATGGGATTTATTTTTTTTATAGTCTTCTTTTAATCTCAAAGCATTTCTAGGTAGGTAAGCTGAAATCAGTAGAAATATGTGATATTTGATTTTGAAGTTAAATGACCATAATTTTAAAGCTATTTTTATGAAAGTATTTTTATAGTATTCTTGCCTATCAGTTAGATAGAGTCTTTAGTTTGTTTGTTTGTTTGTTTGTTTGTTTGTTCTTAGGGGGGAGGATGTCTGAATCTCTTATTCTTAATGAATTTTTTGTTTTCTGTAAGTAAAAGCTTCCTCTGAATAAAATGAAAAGAGAGAAATGGCTTTGACTTTACAATTCATTGACAAAACTCTGGTTGACTTGTTGAAAAAATAATATGTGACAACGTTAACACAAGCAATTTAATCCAAAGGTGAATGCCATTTTACTAAATATACAAAAGTTTCAAAGAAAAAAAGAACACAGAAGAGAGAGAGTCCCTATGGATAAGGGAGCAATTTTAACTGCTTTGGGTGACATAGCAACTGAAGAATATACATAGATGAAAATTAGATATTTACTGGAAAAGCCTAACCTGTTCAAACAGGAGCTAGATTTCAGAGGATTGGGCTCAGAATGGTGAAGAAATGGAAGCCAAGAAATGCAAAACTCAATGCATTAAAGAAAATCAGTTGTAGTGACTTAAAAATTACTATATATTTTTTGATGTTATACTAATGTTTCATTGTTGACAAACAATGTACAGAAAATAGCAATGTTTCCTGCAGATACATGATCAGGGGTTGCTGTTCAGTCAATCAGTCATGTCTGACACTATGCAACCTCATGAACTGCAGCACACCAGGCTTCCCTGTCCTTCACTGCCACCCCAAGTTTGCTCAAACTCATGTCCATTCAGTTGATGATGTCATCCAGCCATCTTGTCTTCTGTCATCCCCTGCTCCTCCTGCCCACAGTCTTTCCCAGCCTCAGGGTATTTTCCAATGAGACAGCTCTTTGCATCAGGTGGTCAAAGTATTGATGCGTCAGCTTCACTACCAGTCCTTCCAATGAATATTCGGGATTGATTTGATTGACTAGCTTGATCTCGTTGCTGTCCAAGGAGATCTCTAGTGTCTTCTACATTATCACAGTTTATAAGCATCAGTTCTTTGCCACTCAGTCTTCTTTATGGTCCAACTCTCACATCAGTAAATGACTACTGGAAAAAACATAGCTTTGATTATATGGAGCTTTGTCAGCAAAGTGATGTCTTTGCTTTTCAATAGGCTGTCTAGGTTTCTCATAGCTTTTATTCCAAGAAGCAAACATCTTTTAACTTCATGTCTGCAGTCACCGTGATTTTGTAGCCCGAGAAAATAAAGTCTGTCACTATTTTGATGTTTTTCCCCTATTTTCCATGAAATGATGGGGCCAGATGTCATGACATTAGTTTTTTTCAATGTTGGGTTTTAAGCCAGCTGTTTCATTCTCCTCTTTCACCTTCATCAAAAGGCTCTTTAGTTCTTCTTCTCTTTCTGCCATTAGAGTAGTGTCATCTGCATATCTGAGGTTATTGATATTTCTCCCAGCAATCTTGATTCCAGCTTGTGCTTTATCCAGTCTGGGATTTCTCATGATGTACTCTGCATATAAGTTAAATAGAAGGGTGACAATATACAGCCTTGACATATTCTTTTCCCAGTTTGAACCAGTCCGTTGTTCTATGTCCAGTTCTAACTATTCTTCTTGACCTGCATACAAGTTTCTCAAGAGGCAATTAAGGCAGTCTGGTATTCCCATCTCCTTCAGAAGTTTCCACAGTTTGTAGTGATCACACAGTCAAAGCCTTTAGCCTATTCAATGAAGCAGAAGTAGATGTTTTTCTGGAATTCCCTTACTTTTTCTGTGATCCAGTGGATGTTGGCAATTTGATCTCTGGTTCCTCTGCCATTTCTAAATCCATCTTGTATACCTGAAAGTTCTCTGTTCACATATTGTTGTAGCCTAGGTTAAAGAATTTTGAGTATTACCCTGCTAACATGCAAAATGAGTGCAATGGTGAGATTGAAGGGTCAGAAGTAGGTAGGAATACAGATGAAGCAGCATTAGCTACTAATAGATAATCATTAAAACTGTGTGTTGGAAATACATTATTTCATATTACCCTGTCCTTACATTTTTATTCTTTCAAAGTTTTTCTCAATAAGCTATTTCACATTTTTCCTGTCACCCTGAAAACATAAATGCATTTTTAGATGTTTTGCTACCCCAGTATATAGAGGTACTTCACTGGTGACTCAGCAGTAAAGAATCCTCCTGAAATGCAGGAGATTCAGGGAACACAGTTTCGATCCCTGTGCAGGGAAGATCCCCTGGAAGAGGAAATGGCAACCCACTCCAATGTTCTTGCCTGGAGAACGCTATGTATAGAGGAACTTAGTGGGCTGCAGTCCATGGGGTCTGAAAGAGTTGGACATGACTGAAGTAACTGAGCATGCATGCATGCAATCAGGCAGAAATATTTATTACCTGTTCCTTACATATCTTATGCCATCTCTGTCTCTACATTTTTGCTCATGCATCCTTTAAAACTTTAGTATTTTTCATTGTTTATAAATATAGAATTTGCACATATAAAAGAGCACAGATAATCTTATAATATCTATTTTTATTTCACTTTGCATTTTATTTTTAGTTTTCCAGTTTCTCTATTGGACTAGTGAAAGCAAGAACTGTGTGTTATTAATTTTTTATCTCTCACAATATCTTATGTATTACAGCTGATCAGTAACCCTTTGTTATGTGAAAATGAATTAATGAATGAATAATGAGGTGGTTAGTATATGTGTTAGTGTGTGTGTGTGTACCAAGTTGATTTCTTTGAACTTAACTATGAAGATTTAGTCATGCATGCCCTAAGCTTATTTTTTAATAGGTATTATACTGAGTATTTCAGTTAAGTTTATCATATAAATGATTGCATAATAATTAACAGGTCATCTAGCTTTTTTAATAGCTAAAAGCAATTATTTAAAGTATTTCTAAAAATAAAATAATGAAAAAGCAGACGTTGTACCAGTACAGAACAGAATTGAAAGGATTAGAAAAAGCACATTTATACAGAAGCTGGCAATTGTTTATTTTTTCAAATACTTTCATTTCCAACACTGAAGTCTTAAGCAAAATTATTAAGAAGAAGAAAAAGAGAAGAAAAAAAAAATATTTTGGAAAGCTTTCTGACAAGAAGAAAGAAATTGACTTAGATCAATCAGACCCAGCTCTCAGAAGGCATGAAAACTTAATCTAACAGTACTTCTAATTAGACTACTTTTAGATCATGTTGACATTTCATTAATTTGAGTGTGCTGACCATAATATGTTAGCATTCTAATAATTACTTTGAGACTAGTAGAAGGTTTCCTTCTTTGTAACAAGAATTTCTCTCAATTTTGTAAAATACCAAAAACCACTGGTTCATTTCAAATTTAGTGTTTCACAGACTGTATCTATCACTACATTTAACTGACAGAAATCATCCATGTGATCAAAGAAAAGATGTGGTTACAGCAATGTAAACCATAATTATAAGTAATTATAAATCATTTCCTATTAAAGAATCATTACTAAATGAAAAATTTTTATATAGGTATGATAAATAAACTCTTTATGTCAATGAAGTACTATTTAAAGAAAAATCTTAAACTGTACAATTTATTTATAAATTCTATTTGTAGAAATTGAAAATAAATAAAAATAAATACAAAGATTTGGCTAAAGAAATGATTATTGCAGCACTGTTCATTAGAAAATCCAATAAGACTATGTTCAACAATAATACTGCATTGAATACTATGTAATCCTTAAGATATTGATTAGACTTATGTTTACTCAGTTGGGTAGTTATTCACAAATGCAAAAGAATATATGTAACAATATAATGTAGAGGTTAAAAATTGGGAGCACATCAGGGCTTCAGTGATCTTGTTTCATTACTTATGGATATATCATCACTGTGACTTTTTACAATTTCTGGTTCTATATTTCTTCAAGTGTAAAATTATTTACTTAGTAAAATTGTTTTAGATACCTAATTTATCATAACAGATTTTTATTTAAATTTTAGGTACAACCAAAACAATTTGTAAAATATACTTCTCCAACTCTCCCTCACATACATACAACTCTACTGTGTTTCGTTTGTAATATTTAATCATAGAGATATGAAGTAGTGAAGTGGTGTTCAAAAGTTATATACACTCGCTGCCTTTTGTTTCTTTTCACCATGTATTTAGGAACTAGAGTGAAAACAAAAGTGGTTTCAGTGCATTATTATCCTAGGTTATGCAAACATACTAAATATTATACTTAACAACAAGAAATCTGTCATATTTTGAAAAATATTTCATTGTTAAGTTTCAAATATGTTATAATACCAGCATTAAATTTTATTTTCACCATGTTTATATTATTCTCAGAAAGCAAGAATATCTCCTGAAGAATCTATGCCTTAGTCTAACTGCATGATTATTTTGCTAAAGAACTATGATTCAAGTATTATGCTTAATCTATTTACCTTCTAAACCTGGTGTTTCTGGATTACTGAAATTGTTAGGGATGCTTTCTCATGCTAACCCAGAGAAACTGATGTTTCCCCTTTCCTATTCCTTTTTGCCCTGTGTATTAGTTTTATATGTAACAGGTTACCACATATATAGTGGGTTAAAATAATACAATACAAATGAATTGTCTTACAATTCTGGAAGTCGGAAGTCCAAAATAGATTTCACTAGGCTAAAATACAGGTGTCAATAGGACCGCTAAAATGCAGGTGTCCTAGACCTCCCAGATGCTCTAGAAAAAAATCCATTTCGTTCACTCTAATAATTTCTAGAAGCCACATCTTTTCCTTGGCTCACAGATTCTTTTCTACCCTCAGAGCCATCAGGGTAACACATTCAAATCTCTCTTTCTCTCCCTCACACACACACAGCTCTTTCTGATTCCAGTCTCATTCTTTCCTTTATATGTGCCCTTGTGATTGCATTGAAGCCTGATGGATAATCCAGGATAATCTCCATCACAAACTCCTTAACATTTTAACATGTAATGCAACACATTCACAGATTCCTGGGATTAGGGCATTGACATTTTTAGAATGCCTACAATTCCACATCATCCTGCCCCCTGCCCCCTTCACACATAATCTCCTCCTCGGTCCACATAAGAGACAAAGATAGGAATAAATTAAGCAGTAACATGATAATTAGAGAAAAGAGGAGAGTTTAGTGGTATACTTAGGAAGTAGAATTATCTTTGCTTAATGGTCTCTTAATTGTGTGGTAGGTTGAGCTATTGAGGGGAAGAGAGGAAGTCAGGAAAATAAAATTCTTAATAAAGAACAAAAATTCTCAATATTTTTTTTTGTGGAGAATAGCCAGGAGGGCAGTTTGTGAAAAAGTGCAGGTGAAAATCTACAGTAGATGTTAGGATAAGAAAATTATAAGTGTCATGCACTTTTATATAAAATTCAAGCCTACTTTTTATGTCAATGACTTAGTGTGCATTTTAATTACATATATTTGAATTACACATTTTATTTCTTTTTTAATATAAATTTATTTATTTTAATTGGAGGTTAATTACTTTACAATATTGTATTGGTTTTGCCATACATCAATATGAATCCGCCACAGGTATACATGTGTTTCCCAACCTGAAGCCCCTTCCCTCTTCCCTCCCTGTACCATCCCTCTGGGTCATCTCAGTGCACCAGCCCCAAGCATCCAGTATCATGCATCGAGCCTGGACTGGCAATTAGTTTCTTATATGATATTATACATGCTTCAAAAAAAGAAGATAAACATCTGACAATACAAGCAGTTGTTGTCATCTAAAAATATTCCCCTTAATGGCCTATAGGTATTCTTTTTTAGCTGTTCTGCTCAGTCTTGCAAAACCAATGCAAATTATAAATGATGAAATTAATTTTTATTTGTGTGGAAGTGCCAACAATCTTGTCAGCTGTAAAGACAGTTGGCCCACAATCTTTAGATGTTAGTCTATTCAGTGTTTTTGGTTTCATTCCAGGGACAGGCTATGAATAGCTAACTTGGTGAGGTTTGTCTTTAGTTTTCTTGCAAAGCTTTATTTGATGCTGATTCATAAATTATACTTGCTGCATCACAAAATTTCATTATCTATCATTCATTAGAAAAAGCATACTAAATAGATGTTAGTATTACTTGTCAGGTATTGCCTGAAGGATGAAAAAACTGGGCGAAGACATTGTAGTTTACCACTACAGAGAGGCAAGAAAATGCAGGCTCTATTCCTCTTGTCCTTGATATGAAGCATGTCTTATAATGAAGTCCAAATTTAGGCTAATTAATGGATAAGAACCATTAGTGAACTCTTAAATGAGAAGATGTTTATTATATTTCAGCCCTCCACAAACAGCTGTGAGTGGTACAGTGCTACAATGCCTGGAACATAATAAATTATTGATAAGTAAATGTGAGTAACAAACTTTAATTATTTCCATGAGTGAAGTCACTGATATTTGTTAATCAGAAAATTTTAAATCCTCATAAAGAAGTACTGAGTATTCTTTATACCACAGTTTTAATAAAGATTTATAATGTTTATGATTTTCCTTCATACACACATAAACACAAACAACTCAATGAGACAAAGATTCAACATTTGTCTGTAACTTTTCCCCTATTTTACTAGTATAATATTTGCAAAGTATCTGAAGTATACAGAAATAGAAAATATGGTCCCTTACCTCAAGAGCTTATGGTACACAAAGAATAATAAATACAGTGACAAATATAAAGAGAAACCAGCTGTTTCTAACAATCAAGTCACTAATTCCAGTTACTTTTATATCATTTTCCAGAAATGCATAGTAAATTTCTAGGAGATGAGTATTAATATAAATCAAAAAATGCTTTTTACTAAAATATATGAAATTGATGATTTATGTTATTTTTTATTTTATTTTTCAGGCAAGCCTTTATTGGGGCCCCTACCACAGCAGGGGGCAGCAGGAATAAGCAACAGGTTCCTTTGCTCGCTTTCTGGGGAATGGGAACTGAACTGGTTCCTTAAATGGGGTGAGGGTAAGAGTGTGTCCAGGAGTCTAGCCAGAGGCCTGGCTTAGGCGAAACTGTCTTTTTAAATGAAGGACCATTTAGTCAGAAACAGGAGCACTTAGATTTTTGAAAAGCCAGTATTGAAGAGGTTTTAGAAACAATTAGAAGTTAGTGATTCAGAGAACACAAGATATTAATTACAGCTGGACAGAACTCTGCAGGCATCCTAAGGTCTTCATGGTGTTACCACCACTCCTTTCCTAGTCCCTAAGTCAAAAGGCACTAAGACCTAGGTTCAAAGAAACAATGGGATGATAGGATAATGGAGCCCACTTGTAAGAGAGCAAGAAAGATTTTTAGACTATATGCCCAAATTTTGGGGTTACAGGGTAAGGGTAAAGGGGATGGGGGTAGGTAATGACAAATACTGAGCTATGTAAAGGAGCAGTTCAGGTATGAATGGAGATAAATACACATTTCTTAACTTTTTTAGGACTTTTTTTTTAATCAAGTAGAAATTTCTGATTGGATTGTCGAAATATCATTTATCTGATTAAGAGAAAAGAGAATTCATATAAACTCAAGCAAGTTTGCATGCACTTATATTATTGTTCCAGATCTAGTATACATCAAAGATGAAAGAATTTGAGACAATCTAACCAATTTAGAAAAATGAATGCAGAAATAGTTGACCAGATTTCCATAGGGAGCCATAACAGCCATAATAAATGAAACAGGCACATCAGAATCAATGTGCCGGAAAGATGATCATCATAATAGATATATGTGCTTCACTTATGAAATAAAATTGAGAAAAGACAGAAGGAAAAGGGTACAACAAAAGACGAAATGCTTGAATAGCATCACCGACTCAACAACATGAGTTTGAGCCAACTCCGAGAGATGGTGAGGGGTAGGGAGGCCTGGGGTGCTATAGTCCATGAAGTCCCAAAGAGTCAAACATGACTGAGAGACTGAACAACACAAGGAAAAGTAAATCTCTGGCTGTGTTAAGTGACGTTAAAGACAGAAAAAGAAACAATCACAAACATTTTGTCTCTGAAACAGTTTTATCCTTTTCCCTAAAGAAATATTTCATAATTGCGTGTTATCTTAATAGGGCAAATAAAAAGATTATTGAAGAGGAAAAGAATGGAATGTTTTGGATTTTAAAAAAATGTGTCAAAGTCGCTCAGTCCTGTCTGCCTCTTTGTGACCCCGTGGACTATATCTCTAGGCCAGAATACTGGAGTAGGTATCCTTTCCCTTCTCCAGGGGATCTTCCCAACCGAGGGATTAAACCCAGGTCTCCTGCACTGCAGGCAGATTCTTTACCAGCTGAGCCACAAGGGAAGCCTAAGAATACTGGAGTGGGTAGGCTATCCCTTCTCCAGAGGATCTTCCCAACCGAGGAAATGTACTAGGATCTCATGAATTGCAGGCAGATTCTTTTCCAACTGAGCTATCAGGGAAGCCCTTTTTAAAAATGTGTTCCTTTAAAACACTTATTCAGGGTTTTCCAGAGAAACAGAACCATTACCATGATCTTTTTTAAGATACTAAAAGAAGGAAATTTAAACAACAGTTGTAGATAAATATAATATAAACTAACTCTCCATCTTTAAAACCTGACGTGTCCACTACTTGCTTAATTTTTTCTGAATGTTTATGGAGGATAGAAACATAGTTACACATGTAAGAATTAAAGATTTTAAAATTAAAAAAATAAAAAACTAAAAAAAAAAAAAGAAACATAGTTCTTTTACTTTCAAAGGAGGACTGAAAATGGATGAGCTTTTTAGCAAGTATTAGTAAACTTTAGGAAATTGTCATATTCGATGACATATAGCTTTGAGTAACTTCAAGTTTAGCTGGGTGCATGTGTACTCAGTTATGAAAGATTCTTTGTGACTACATAGACTATAGCCCATCAAG
The DNA here is from genome assembly GCF_032405125.1 of Capricornis sumatraensis. Lineage (NCBI taxonomy): Eukaryota > Metazoa > Chordata > Mammalia > Artiodactyla > Bovidae > Capricornis > Capricornis sumatraensis. Next base: position 5,776,600 of record NC_091084.1, read on the forward strand.
TTCCTCACCCATGGGATTATTCTGGCAATAATACTGGAGTGACTTACCATTTTCTCGCCCAGGAGTGTTCCCGATCAAGGGACTGAACTAGGTATAATTCTTTTTCCCCTTTCAAACTAAACTGCTTCAGAATTTTCAATTTCCAATTTTAGTGCCTAAAACAAACATTTTAGTTACTTAAGCTACTTGTCCTGTGTGTTGTTTTAAAATATTGTTTTACTTGCAATCAACTTGCATCACCGTGGTCAAGTATTATAATGCATGAGCGCAAAATGCTTAAAGCAACTTAAAACTGACTTGCTGCTGCTATTCTAATTTATTTTTAGGGCTTCCAAGAAACCAAATTGTTCAACCATGTTCAACTCTGCATTTAATATGTAATGTCAAGTCAGACAATGACTTTATAAAAAATGTCAACATCATAAGTACACTTCAGAGAAAGCACTATTCAAGAGCCCTGCACTGTCTGGCCCAGAGAGATGGTATGGGGAGGGAGGTGGGAGGGGGGGTTCAGGATTAGGAACACGTGTACACCGTAGCAGATTCATGTTGATGTATGGCAGAACCAATACAGTATTGTAAAGTGAAATAAAGTTAAAAAAAAAAAAGTCAAAGCAAAAAAAAAAAAAAAAAAAAGAACAATGTATGATCACAAAGTAAGAATTCTTTGAGATCATGGTTTTGCCGCCCCTAAAAAAATAAATAAATAAATTGCCAATATTAGTAACTATTTTTCTGCTGGGATTCATAGTAGCTTCATTATACACTTCCACTTCATTTAAAGAAGTGGAAATATTTTAATATATTATTGTAAATGGATATGAATAGTTTAGACTTTGCAATAGTAATTAGAGTCAGGCTAAAATGTGCTACATTTTGAAGCTTTTGCAATTCAGTCTTATTTCCATGGATAATTTAATATTTACTGCTTATTTTCCCTCAGGGTGATCAATTGCTAAGGGAAATATCCTCCACATTTTCCTACAAATAGGAATGATTCATGTCTATTTCTATGCATTTTTATTATGTTTTGTATAAAATAATCAGCCTTGCATATTGTACATTTCTAAATGGGGGATCATTGCTGAAATATTTTCCCCACTAATTGGTTCTGGTTTAGAAATCCCCAAACTTACATCTGTATATTTAGTGGCCCATGTGTCACAAATACAAAATAGCCAAAAATAACTTTGCTTTGTTAAAGGTGTTGTTTAGTTACTAAACTGTGTTTAACTCTTTGTGACCCCATAGACTGAAGCAAGCCAAGCTCCTCTGTCCTTTACTATCTCTAACAATTTGCTCAGATTCATATACGTTGAGTCATTGATGATATCCAACCATCTTCTCCTTTAGACTTCAACATTCCCAACATCTGGGTCCTCTCCAAGAATTGGCTCTTTGTATGAGTGGCCAAAATATCAGAACTTCAGCTTCAGCATCAGTCTTTCCAATGAATATTCAGGATTTATTTCCTTTAGGAATAAACACGATTGATCTACTAGCAGTCTAACAAACTCTCAAGAGTATTCTTTAGTACCACAATTCAAAAGCATCAGTTCTTTGGGGCTCAACCTTCTTTATGGTCCAACTCTCACATCTGTACATGACTACCACAGAAATCATAGCTTTGAGTAAATGGACCTTTATTGGCAATGTGATATCTGTGCCTTTTAATATGCTTTCTAGTTTGGTTATGGGTTTTCTTCGAGGGAGCAAGTGTCTTTTAATTTCATGGTTGCAGTAATCACCTGCAAGTGATTTGGAAGCCCAAGAAAATAAATATGTTACTACTTCCACTTTTTTCCTATTTTCCATGAAATGATGGGACTGGAACTAAAAAGCCTCTTGATGAAAGTGAAAGTGGAGAGTGAAAAAGTTGGCTTAAAGCTCAACATTCAGAAAATGAAGATCATGGCATCTGATCCCATCACTTCATGGGAAATAGATGGAGAAACAGTGGAAACAGTGTCAGACTTTATTTGTGGGGGCTCCAAAATCACTGTAGATGGTGACTGCAGCCATGAAATTAAAAGACACTTACTCCTTGGAAGAAAAGTTATGACCATCCTAGATAGCATGTTGAAGACCAGAGACATTACTTTGCCAACAAAGGTCCATCTAGTCAAGGCTATGTTTTTTCCAGCAGTCATATATGGATATGAGAGTTGGACTCTGAAGAAAGCTGAGCGCCAAAGAATTGATGCTTTTGAACTGTGGTGTTGGAGAAGACTCTTGAAAGTCCCTTGGACTGCAAGAGTCCATTCTGAACCAGTCCATACTGAAGGAGATCAGCCCTGGGATTTCTTTGGAGGGGATGATGCTAAAGCTGAAACTCCAATACTTTGGCCACCTCATGTGAAGAGTTGACTCATTGGAAAAGACTCTGATGCTGGGAGGGATTGGGGGCAGGAGAAGGGGATGACAGAGGATGAGATGGCTGGATGGTATCACTGACTCGATGGACGTGAGTCTGAGTGAACTCCAGGAGTTGGTGATGGACAGGGAGGCCTGGTGTGCTGCGATTCATGAAGCCTCAAAGAGTCGGACAAGACTGAGAGACTGAACTGAACTGATGGGACTGGATGCCATGATTTTCGTTTTTTGAATATTGAGTTTCAAGCTAGCTTTTTCACTCTCCTCTTTCACCTTCATCAAGAGGCTCATTTAGCTTCTCTTCACTTCTGCCATTAGAGTGCTGTCATTTACATATCTGAGGTTGTTGATATTTCTCCAGTCAAATTGATTTCAATTTGTGATTCATTCAGCCCAGCATTTCACAAGATGTACTCTGCTTGTAAGTTATATAAGCAGGGTAACAATATACAGCCTTGTTGTATTCCTTTCCCAATTTTCTACCACTCAGTTGTTGCATGTCTGGTTCTAAATGTTGCTTCTTGACTTGCATACAGGTTTCTCAGAAAACAGAGAGATTTCTAGTCTTTTTCGATTCTATTGCTTTCCTCTCTCTTTGCACTTTTCAATTTAGAAAGGCTTCCTATCTCTCCTTGCTATTCTATGGAACTCTGAATTCTGTTGAATATATCTTTCCATTTTTCTCTTGCTTTTCCAGAGAAGGTAATGGCATTCCACTCCAGTACTCTTGCCTGGAGATCCCATGGATGGAGGAGCCTGGTAGGCTACAGTCCATGGAGTCGCTAAAAATCAGACAGGACTGAAGCGACTTAGCAGCAGCTTGCCTTTCACTTCTCTTCTTTTCTCAGCTATTTGTAAAACCTTTTCAGAAAACCACTTTGCCTTCTTCCATTCATTTTTCTTTGGGATAGTTTTGATCACTGCATCCTGTACAATGTTATGAACCATCTTCCATAGTTCTTTAGGCACTCTGTCAGCTAGATCTAACCCCTTGAATCTATTCATCACCTCCATGTATAATTGTAAGGGATTTGATTTAGGTCCAGGCAAGTCTCTTGTCCTTATCTAACAGAGGACAGCCAGAATGAAAACTACAGTTATGGAAAGCTAAAGAAACTTACCACAGGGATCGCAGCCTTGTATAACTCAATGAAACAATGAGTCATGCTGTGTAGAGCCACCCAAGACAGATGGATTATGGTAGAGAGTTCTGACAAAATGTTATCCACTGGAAGAGGGAATGGCAAACCACTGCAGTATTCTTGCCTTGAGAACCCCATGAACAGTATCAAAAGGCAAAAAGATATGACACAGAAAGATGAATTCCCTGGGTTAAGTGTCCAATGTGCTAGTGGAGAAGAGTGGAGAAATAGCTACAGAAAGAATAAAGAGGATGAGCCAAAGTGAAAACAATGCTCGGCTGTGGATGTGACTCATGATGGCAGTAAAGCCCAATGCTGTAAAGAACAGTATTGCATGGGAACCTGGAAAGTTAGGTCCAAGAATCAAGGTAAATTGGAAGCAGTCAAACAGAAGATGGCAAGAGTTAACACTGACACTTAAGGAGTCAGTGAACTAAAATGGACCTGAATGAGCAAATTTATTTCAGGTGGCCATTGTACCTACTTCTGTGGGCAAGAATCCCCTAGAAGAAATGAATTAGCTCTCATAGTAAACAAAAGAGTCCAAAATCCAGTATTTAAGTGCAGTCTTAAAAATGACAGAATAATCTCTACATATTTCCAAGGCAAGCCATGCAATATCACAGTAATCTAAGTCTAACCACTAATGCCAAAAAAGTTGAAGTCTAACCAGTAATCTAACCAGTAATGCCAAAGTCTAACCAGTAATCTAACCAGTAATGTAAAAAAAGTTGAAGTTGAACAGTTCTATGATGACCTACAAGACCTTTAGAACTAACACCAAAAAAGATGTCCTTTTCCTCATCAGTTCAGTTCAGTTCAGTTGCCCAGTCATGTCCAATTCTTTGCCACCCCATGAATTGCAGCACGCCAGGCCTCCCTGTCCATCACCAACTCCCGGAGTTAACTCAGACTCACGTCCATCGAGTCCATGATGCCATCCAGCCATCTCATCCTCTGTCATCCCCTTCTCCTCCTGCCCCCAACCCCTCCCAGCATCAGAGTCTTTTCCAATGAGACACCTCTTTGCATGAAGTGTCCAAAGTACTGGAGCTTCAGTTTTAGCATAATTCCTTCCAAAGAAATCCCAGGGCTGATCTCCTTCAGAATGGACCAGTTGGATCTCCTTGCAGGCCAAGGGACTCTCAAGAGTCTTCTCCAATACCACAGCTCAAAAGCATCAATTCTTCAGCGCTCAGCCTTCTTCACAGTCCAACTCTCACATCCATACATGACCACGGGAAAAACCATAGCTTTGACTAGACAGAACTTAGTTGGCAAAGTAATGTCTCTGCTTTTGAATATGCTATCTAGGTTGGTCATAACTTTTCTTCCAAGGAGTCAGCGTCTTTCAATTTCATGGCTGCAGTCACCATCTGCAGTGATTTTGGAGCCCCAAAAAATAAAGTCTGACACTGTTTCCACTCTTTCCCCATCTATTTCCCATGAAGTGATGGGACCGGATGCCATGATCTTCGTTTTCTGAATGTTGAGCTTTAAGACAACTTTTTCACTCTCCTCTTTCACTTTCATCAAGAGGCTTTTTAGCTCCTCTCCACTTTCTGCCATAAGGGTGGTGTCATCTGCATATCTGAGGTTATTGATATTTCTCCCAGCAATCTTGATTCCAGCTTGTGTTTCTTCCAGTTCAACGTTTCTCATGATGTACTCTGCATATAAGCTAAATAAGCAGGGTGACAATATACAGCCTTGACGTACTCCTTTTCCTATTTGGAACCAGTCTGTTGTCCCATGTCTAGTTCTAACTGTTGCTTCCTGACCTGCATACAGATTTCTCAAGAGGCAGGTCAGGTGGTCTGGTATTCCCATCTCTTTCAGAATTTTGCACAGTTTATTGTGATCCACACAGTCAAAGGCTTTAGCATAGTCAATAAAGCAGAAATAGATGTTTTTCTGGAACGCTCTTGTTTTTTTCCATGACCCGGTGGATGTTGGCAATTTGATCTCTGGTTCCTCTGCCTTTTCTAAAACCAGCTTGAACATCAGGAAGTTCACGGTTCATGTATTGCTGAAGTCTGGCTTGGAGAATTTTGAGCATTACTTTACTAGCATGTGAGATAAGTGCAATTGTGCGGTAGTTTGAGCACTACAAAGAATAGCAAGAAGAGATAAAAAAAGTCTTCTTCAGCAATCAATGCAAAGAAATAGAGGAAAACAACAGAATGGGAAAGACTAGAGATCTCTTCAAGATTATTAGAGATACCAAGGGAACACTTCATGCAAAGATGGGCTCGATAAAGGACAGAAATGGTCTGGACCTAACAGAAGCAGAAGATATTAAGAAGAGGTGGCAAGAATACACAGAAGAACTGTACAAAAAAGATTTTCAAGACCCAGATAATCATGATGATGTGATCACTAATCTAGAGCCAGACATCTTGGAATGTGAAGTCAAGTGGGCCTTAGAAAGCGTCACTACGAACAAAGCTAGTGGAGGTGATGGAATTCCAGTTGAGCTGTTTCAAATCCTGAAAGATGATGCTCTGAAAGTGCTGCACTCAATATGCCAGCAAATTTGGAAAACTCAGCAGTGGCCACAGGACTGGAAAAGGTCAGTTTTCATTCCAATTCCAAAGAAAGGCAATGTGAAAGAATGCTCAGACTACCATTTCCTCATAGGGAATGGGACTGCAAAAGTAGGAAATCAAGAGCTTCTGGGAGTAACAGGCAAATTTGTTCTTGGAGTACAAACTGAAGTGGGGAAAAAATAGGATTTTGTCAAGAGAAAACACTGGTCATAGCAAATGCACTGGTCATAGCAAACACCCTCTTCCAACAACATAAGAGAAGACTTTACACATAGACATCATCAGGCAGTTAATACCAAAATCAGATTGATTATATTCTTTGAAGGAAAAAATGAAGAAGCTACATACATTCAGGAAATACAAGGCTGGGAGGAGAATGTGGCTCAGATCATGAACTTCTTCATGCAAAAATCAAACTTGAAGAAAGTAGGGAAAATCACTAGACCATTCAGGTATGACCTAAATCAAATCCCTTACAATTATACAGGGGAAGTGACAAATAGATTCAATGGATTACATCTGATGGAGTGCCTGAAGAACTATGGACAGAGGTTCTTAATGTACAGGAGGCAGTGATCTAAACCATCCTAAAGGGGAAAAAATGCAAAAATGTAAAGTACTTGTCTGAAGAGGGCTTTTGAACAGCTGAGAAAAGAAGAGAAGCTGAAGGCAAAAGAGCAAAGAAAAGATAGATATATCCATCTGAATGCAGAATTCCAAAGAATGATAAGGAGAGATAAGAAAGCCTTCCTAAGAGAAAAATGCAAAGAAATAGAGGAAAACAATAAAATGGGAAAGACTAAAGATGCCCTCAAGAAAATTAGAGATACCAAGGGAATATTTCAGGCAAAGATGGCCACAATAAAGGACAAAATGGTCTAGACCTAACAGAGGCAGAAGGTATTTAGAAGAGGTATCACAAATATACAGAAGAACTATACAAAAAAATATCTTAATGACTCAGGTCAACACAATGGTGTAGTCACTCATCTAGAACCAGACATCCTGGAATGCAAAGTCAAATGGGCCTTAGGAAGCATCATACAAACAAAGCTAATGGAGTTGATGGAATTCCAGTTGAGCTATTTCACATCCCCCAAAAAATTGTGCTGTTAGGATGCTGCACTCAATATGCCAGCAAATGTGGAAAACTCAACGATTGCCACAGGACTGGAAAAGATCAGTTTTCATTCCAATCCCAAAGAAGGCAAATGCTAAAGAATATTCAAACTACAGCACAATTGCACTCATCTCACACACTAGTAAACTAATACTCAAAATGCACTAACCTAGGCTTCAACAGTACATGAAATAAGAATTTCCAGATGTTCAAGCTGGATTTAGGAAAGGAAGAGGAACCAGAGATCAAATTGCCAGCATCCAATGGATCAAAGAAAATGCAAGAAAATTCCAAACACATCTACTATTTGCTTCATTAACTATGTTAAAGCTTTTGACTGTATGGATCACAGGAAACTGCAGAAATTTCTTAAAGAGATGGGACTATCATACCATCTTACCTGCCTCCTGAGAAATCTGCAGGTCAAGAAGCAACAGTTAGAACCAGACATGAAAAAACAAATTGGTTCCAAATAGGCAAAGGAGTATGTCAAGGCTGTTTATTGTCACCTGGTTTATTTAACTTATATGTGCAGTGCATCATGCGAACTGGTAGGGTGAATGAAGCACAAGTGGGAATCAAGAGTGCCAGAAGAAATATCAATAACCTCAGATATGGAGATCACACTCCCCTTATGGCAGAAAGTGAAGAGGCACTCAAGAGTCTCTTGATGAAAGTGAAAGAAGAGTGAACAAGCTGGCTTAAAACTCAACATTCTAAAAACAAAGATCATGACATCTGGTCCTATCACTTCATGGCAAATAGATGTGGAAAAAAAATGGAAACAGTGACAGACTATTTTCTTGGGCTCCTAAGTCACTGCAGATGGTGACTGCAGCCACAGAATTAAAAGACAGTTGTTCCCTGGAAGAAAAACTATGACAAACCTAGACAACATATTAAAAAGCAGGCATTACTTTCCTGACAAAGGTCCATGTAGTCTAATTATGATTTTTTGAGTAGCCATGTATGAATTTGAGAGTTGGACTGTAAAGAAAGCTGAGCGCTGAAGAATTGATGTTTTTGAACTGTGGTGTTGGAGAAGACTCTTGAGAGTCCCTTGGGCGACAAGGAGATACAACCAGTCAATCTTAGAAGAAATTGGTCCTGAATACTCATTGAAAGGATTGATGCTGAAGCTGAAGCTCCAATATGCAGGCCACCTGATTCGAAGAACTGACTCATTGGAAACTCATTGGAAACTGGGAAAGATTGAAGGTGGGAGGAGAAGGGGATGACAGAGGATGAGATGGCTGGACGGTATTACTGACTTGATGGACATGAGTTTGAGTAAGCTTCAGGAGTTGGTGATGGACAGGGAAGCCTGGCATGCTGCAGTCCATGGGGTTGCAAAGAGTCCAACTCAACTGAGGGAATGAACTGAACTGAAATGAACATACCTGAAAGGCCTAGTGGGTTTTGCTGCTTTCATCAATTTAAGCCTGAATTTTGTAATGTGGAGCTAAAGATCTGAGTCACAGTCAGCTCTGGGTTTTGTTTTTGTTGACTTGTATAGAACTTCTCTAACTGCTAAGAATATATAATCAAACTGATCAGTATTGACTATCTAGTGATTTCCTTTTTTAGAACTGTCTCTTGTGTTGCTGGAAAAGGGTGTTTGCTATTTCCAGTGTGTTCTCTTGACAAATATGTAATCCTTTTCCCTACTTCATTTTGTACTCCAAGGTCAAATTTGCCTATTATTTTGAGTATCTCTTGACTTCCTAATTTTGCATTTCAATCCCCTATTATAAAAAAGACATTTGTGTGTGTGTGTGTGATAGTTCTAGAAGGTCTTGTAGGTCTTCATAGAACTGTCCAGCTTCAGCTTCTTTGGCATCACTGTTTGGAGCACAGACTTGGATTGCTGTGATCTTCAGTGGTTTGCTTGGAAATGAATTGAGATCATTCTGTCGTTTTTGAAACTGTACTAAATACTGGATTTCAGACTCTTTTGTTGACTGTGAGGGCTACTCTATTTCTTCTAAGAGATTCTTGCCAGTAGTAGATATAATGGTCATCTGAATTAATTTCTCCCATTCTAGTCCACTGACTCATAAGTTGTTGATGTTCACTCTTGTTATCTCCTGGTTGACCACATACAATTTACCTTGATTCTTGGACCTAACATTACAGGTTTCTATGCAATATTGTTCTTTACACCATCAGAATTTACTTTTGCCACTGGACATACCCACAATTGAGGGTTGTTTCCACTTTGACCCAGCTGCTTCATTCTTTCTGGAACTATTTGTACTTGACCTATGCTCTTCCCCAGTAGCATATTAGACACTGTCTTCCCTTGTGACTCATTTTCTGATGTTGTATATTTTTGCCTTTTCATAGTTTTTGTGAGATTCTCTAGGCAAGAACACTGGAGTGGGCTGCCATTTCCTACTCCAGTTTGTTACATTTTGTCAAAATGCTTTATTATGTCCCGTATGTCTTGACTGGCCCTTCATGACATGGCTCATAGCTTCATTGAGTTACACAAGACTCTATCCATTACAAGACTATGATTCATGAATGGATTTGTTAAAGTAGTAACTTTATATATACATGCACTTTACTAAAATATACATTTTAAATTACTTTATTTTTCCATTCCATGACATGGAATGGCAAAGTAATTCAATATAAGATTAGTGGAACTCATATAACTTTGTTAATCCTAAAGGAAAACTGTATCAGTTTTCTTTACTAACCAGGAGTAAATGGGTGACAAGCACAGATCTATTATTATACTACAGGGTAAACACTGTGTCCCTCAGGTTTTTAGCATGAAATATACCAGAACAAAATTTATCTCTTTTTTTTCACCAAAGGGTGAAGATAAGTTACTTCTAATATCTCATGCAGGTGGCTACAAAACTACAAAAGGTTCTATCTGAACTCTTCAAGTTTTAAACTCCTATCCACTGTAAGATATTTTTCCCCCTAAGACTCAATAAATCTTAGTGATGATGACAAATATGGTGGGTCAAACTTCATAGCTGCTATAAAATCTAACTTTGCCCTCAATCTGAGCATGAAATTATGACACCACAGTATTTGTACCCATAAAAAGATGTTTTAGGTTTTGGATCCTATGACATAATGTTTCCAAATATCATAAGGTTTCAAGTTTTCAAAAAGGTAAGTTTTATAATTTACAGAAAAACTGTATAAAACTTTATAATAAGTCAATATATTTTGAAGTTGCATACTCAGAAAGAGGAACACATCCTTAAAAATTCAGCAATTCCTGCCTTGGATTATGTGCTGTAAAGAGATTGAAATTAAGTCTTTATCAACCTACTTTATTCAGCTTTGAATAACCCATTTCTAGAAGGTGTCTGTCACTTAAAAGACATTCCAAGAAAATTTATTCAATGCAGGAAGGTTCAGTCAGTTCAGTTCAGTTCAGTTGCTCAGTCGTGTCCGACTCTTTGAGACCCCATGAATCACAGCACGTCAGGCCTCCCTGTCCATCATCAACTCCCGGAGTTCACTCAGACTCACGTCCATCGAGTCAGTGATACCATCCAGCCATCTCATCCTCTGTCATCCCCTTCTCCTCCTACCCCCAATCCCTCCCAGCATCAAAGTCTTTTCCAATGAGTCAACTCTTCACATGAGATGGCCAAAGTACTGGAGTTTCAGCTTTAGCATCATCCCCTCCAAAGAAATCCCAGGGCTGATCTCCTTCAGAATGGACTGGTTGGATCTCCATGCAGTCCAAGGGACCCTCAAGAGTCTTCTCCAACACCACGGTTCAAAAGCATCAATGCTTCGGTGCTCAGCCTTCTTCAGAATCCAACTCTCACATCCATACATGACCACTGGAAAAACCATAGCCTTGACTAGATGGACCTTTGTTATCAAAGTAATGTCTCTGCTTTTCAATATGCTATCTAGGTTGGTCATACACGCATAAAACTTACATTGTTCACATTTCATTTTAAATGGAAATTTAAAGGAATAGTTTAAGGCAAAAGACTTTTAAACATGCACAATTATAATATCCAGTTTAAGAAAATAATATGAGAATTTTGGAGTAACATCCTTTAACACACAATAGAATTCAATTTCTTAGGCAAAGAATTTAAAAATCAATAGTGTAGGAGTCAAGACTTATTTCTTTTAGCTATAAATATTCATTTACACATTTCCTCACTGTGCACTAAAGAAGTAGAAAAAGAAAGTGTACATATAAGCTTGGGGTAGTTCATGGCCAAATACGTTTTAGAAATCATTCATGATTTATCTCTCTCTCAAATAGTCTTGCAGCAAAAGAACATGTCCACTTGTGTAACACACTGCACTTCAAACTTTCTTGGCCATGGAATATTTTATTCAAAGCATGGATATCTATTAATATCTGGTAGATCTAGCATCCTAAAGAACATAGCTTCAGGAAATGTAATAGTATTGCATAATTACAAATATTCCCGCAAGCATTTTAAACACTCATTTCAGCTCTACTCAAGATGTAAGGAAGTCCTAGAGATAGTATAGAGTTTTATTTTAATTTCAAGAAAAATATATGTAAATACAAATATACAAGTGCATAGAGAGCACGAGAATTAACTTTTATCATGTAAAAACTTTTTGAGCTTGTCTGACTTTTTAAAAAGCTACTCAAGAATGTGAAAATTTACCAAATATATGTTTATTAGCTACTGAGATAATCATAGGGTTTTCTTTTACTTATTAACATGAAATATTAGATTTTCTGAATATTTAAACATTATTCAATTTTTTACTTGGCAATGGCTAATGCATTATATTTGATTTGCTAAAATTTTACTTAAGATTTTGCATATTTATGAGTGAGATTTATTTCCAATTCTATGTACTGTATCTATAGTATTTTTGTATCAGAGCTATGCTATATAATATCAAGGTATTGGAAAATTTTCCTCCATAAAGAAAATTAAGTGCTGAAAGAGTCAAATAGGGTATAATTGATTGTTTGAAGTTTATAATAAGCTCAAATTTGAAGCCTTCTGGAAATATTTTTTAGGAGTTTTGGCAATTTTCTCAAAAAAAAATTTAAGGCTATTTGTCTATTCAACTTATACATCATTTTGTGGTCACTTTGGTAACATATTCTGTAGCACATCATATCAATTAGATTCAATTTTAATAGCATAATAAATACAAAGTATCATTACATCTTTTTGCTCATATTAAATTTTGTACAATTACTCTACTTTTCTAGTTTACATTAGCAGTTGTTTTATACATTTTATTGTGTATATAAAAGTAATACATGACTATGTTAATGCAAATTGTATTCCATTTTCTACTTAATTATATATATATATTGCTTTTTAAATTTTATAATTTGTTTTCTTACATTGATTTTGTAACTATCTTTCAATCTTAGATATGATTTTTAATTGAACTTATTTTGATATTATATTACAAAATCTTTAAGAAGAGGAACTTTCTTCTGAGAATATGCTGCTGTATTAGTCACTCAGTCATGTCTGACTCTTTGTCCCACCAGGTTTGTCTGTCCATGGAATTCTTCCAGCAAGAATACTGGAGTAGGCTTCCATTTCCCTCCCCAGTGGGTTGCCATTTTCTTCTCCAGTATATGTTTTTACCACAATTCAGAAGCTTGATAATATAGTATCATTAATATCTACATAATTTTATTTAGAGCTCATTTTATGGAAGTATAAAGTAGTTTAAAAAAAGGTTTCCTGCTAGTAAAAGTATAGATGGCTTTTATTTATTGTAGTCTTCTTTTTCATCTATTACCATGTTGCCTACAGTGAACATATATTGTTTTTCCAGGAACAATTTTCTTTTCTTCTTTTCTTTTCTTTTTCATCATCTTTAAGATGATCTGTAAATTTATGACTGAAAGTAAGCTTTTTATCCCCAAAGAAAGCAATAAAGTAACTATGAAAGTGATATATAAAAAGAAAACTTTAAAAGAATATACCCTGATTCAAAAAGAAGATAATTATCTGCATGGAGAGAGGAGATTAAGGATGAAGGCTCTGACTTGCTGGAAGCAGGAGGTTTGAACAGGAATTGGCTTCAGGACCAGTTTAAGGATTAAAATCATTGCATGTGAGATGGGAAACAGAAGAAGGTAAAGCTGGGCACCTCCTTCCCCTCAGAAAAACAAACTTAACCTGTCTACTAATCAGAGGAAAGTAAGCTAAGTCTGTAGTACTATTTTACAGGCATTGATCTGGATAAGGAACAAAGAAAGTAAACACCACAATAAATCTGGCAATTTCAACTACTAGTAGAGAAATAAAAACTTTCCTCTGTTGTTGGTAATGATTTCGATTGCTAACATATACTGTACAGTTAATGTTTTATAGACATTGCTTCAAATGTTTTATACAAATAATTTATTTAATCTTTATTGCAGCCCAATCCAATTGATATAATTGTTATATTTATTTAACAGGTGAGAAAATTGAGTCACAGAGACATATCTTGCCAAGGTCATATAACTAATTCTCGGGAGTATGACTGCAGGATCCACATAATTCTCAAAAAATAAAATAGTATAATTATTTGGAGAGTAGTTTGAAAAATTATAGTCAAGTTGAAGATATAGGTACCGAAGACCATATATTTCCACTTCTGGATGTCACTCCTACATCTTGTAGTTGAAATCAAAGAGGTGAATGCATAAATGACCCTTGCAACATTATGTATAAGAATGACAAGTATAGTATTTATCCTGCATTATTTAGCACTATTCTTACATTTAACAACTATTTAATTCTCCACAAAAATCCTATAATGGAGATACTATTATTTCCAATTTAAAGATTTCCAATTTAAATATAAAGATAATAAAGCACAAATAAATGTGCATAAAACAAAATATTGAAGCTGCATAATTTATCTTTGGTAAGACAACAGATTTTTAAGCCTGATATATTCATAGAGCACTTAAAGCAGTTATATAAGAAATAAACTCTCTCTCTCTCTCTCTATATATATATATATATATATATATATATAAAGGCATAAATCTGAAAAAATAGCAATTTTTAAAAAGCCTATTTATGCTAGTACATTTTAAATGTTGTTATTGTTAAGTCTTTCAGTCATTTCTGACTCTTTGCCATCCCATGGACTGAGCACTCCAGGCTTCCCTGTCCATCACCATCTCTGGGAGATTGCTCAAACTCATGTCCATGGAGTCAGTGATACCATCCAACCATCTCATCCTCTGTTATCCCCTTCTCCTTCTGCCTTCATTTTTTCTCAGCATCAGGATCTTTTCTAATGAGTCAGTTCTTCACGTCAGGTGGTCAACGTAATGGAGCTTCAGCTTCAGCATCAGTTTTTCCAAGGAATATTCAAGATTGATTTACTTTAGGATTGACTGGTTTGATCTTCCTGAAGTCCAAAGGAGTCTCAAGAGTCTTCAACACCACAGTTCAAAAGCATCAATAGCTTGGCATTCAGCCTTCTTTATGGTCCAACTCTTGCATCCATACATGAATCCTGGAAAAACCATAGATTTGATTTTACACAATTTGTTGGAAAAACAATGCCTCTGCTTTTTAGTATTATCTCTAGGTTGGTCAAAGCTTTTCTTCAAAGTAGTAAGCTTTTATTTTTTAAAAATGTGTGGCTGCAGTTACCATCTGCACTGATTTTGGAGCCCCCCAAAATAAAGCCTGTCACTGTTTCCATTGTTTCCCATCTATTTGCCATGAAATGATGGAGCCATAAGCCACAATCTTAGTTTTTTGAATGCTGAGTTTTAAGCCAGATTTTTCACTCTCCTCTTTCATCTTCATCAAGAAGCTCCTTAGTTTCTCTTCATGTTCTGCCATAAGGTTGATGTAATCTGCATATCTGAGGTTATTGATTTTCTTCTTAGCAATCTTGATTCCATTTGTGCTCCATCCAGTCCAGCATTTTTCATGATATACACTCTATATACGTTAAGAAAGCAAGGTAACAACATACAGCCTTGATATATTCTTTTCTCAGTTTGGAACCAGTCCTTTGTTCCATGTCTGGGTCTAAAGTTGCTTCTAGACCTGCATACAGATTTCTCAGGAAGTAGGTGAAGTGGTCTGTTATTCACATATCTTTAAGACTTTTCCACAGTTTGTTGTGTTCCACATATCAAATACTTCATTATAGTCAATGAAGCAGAAGTAGATGTTTTTCTGGAAATCTCTTCATTTTTCTATGATCCAACAGATTTTGACAATTTGATCTCTGATTCCTCTGCCTTTTCTAAACCCAGCTTAAACATCTGTAAGTTCTTGGCTCACATACTGTTGAAGTCTGGCTTGGAGAATTTTGAGCATTACTTTGCTAGCATGTGAGATGAGGGCAATTGTGTGGTAGTTTGAACATTCTTGGGGCTTCCCTGGTGGCTCAGATGGTAAAGCGTCTGCTCGCAATGCGGGGGAGTCGGGTTCAATTCCTGGGTTGGGAAGATCCCCTGGAGAAGGAAATGGCAATCCACTCCAGCACTCTTGCCTGGAAAATCCCAAGGATGGAGGAGCCTGATAGGATACAGTTCATGGGGTAACAAAGAGTCACGATTGAGCGACTTCACTTTCACTTTGAACATTCTTTGGCATTACCCTTCTTAGGGATTGGAATAAAAACTGACCTTTTTCAGTCCTGTGGCCACTGCTGAGTTTTCCAAATTAGCAGCACAATGAGTGTAGCACTTTCCCAGCATCATCTTCCAGGATTTGAAATAGCTCAACTGGAATTTCATCACCTCCACTAGCTTTGTTCATAGTGATGCTTCCTAAGGCCCACTTGACTTTGCAACCCAGGATGTCTGGCTCTAGGTGAGTAATCACATCTTTGTGGCTGTCTGGGTCATTATGATTTTTTTGGTATAGTTCTTCTGTGTATTCTTGCCACCTCTTCTTAACAACTTCTGCTTCTGTTAGGCCCATGCCATTTCTGTCCTTTATTGTGCCTATCTTTGCACGAAATGTTCCCTTGGTATCTAGTTTTCTTAAAGAGATCTCTAGTCTTTCCCATTTATTGTTTTACTCTATTTCTTTGCATTATTCACTTAGAAAGACTTTCTTTTCTCTCCTTGCCATTCTTTGGAACTCTGCATTCAGATGGATCTATCTTTCCTTTTCTCCTTTGCCTTTAGCTTATTTCTTGTCTCAGCTATTTGTAAGGCCTCCTCACACAGCCATTTTGCCTTTTTGTATTTCTTTTCCTTGGGGATCCTCTACAATGTCATGAACTTCTGTCCATAGTTCTTCAGCATTCTATCAGATCTAATCCCTTGACTCTATTTGTCACTTCTACTATATATTCATAAGTGATTGATTGAGGTTATACCTGAATGGCCTAGTGTTTTTCCCTACTTTTGTCAATTTAATTCTGAATTTTGCAAAAAGAAGTTCATGATCTAAACCACAGTCAGCTCCCAGTCTTGTTTTTACTGACTGTATAGAGCTTCTCCATCTTCAGCTACAAAGAATATAATTAACTTGATTTTGGTATTGACCATCTGGTGAAGTCCAAGTGTAGAGTTATCTCTTGTGTTGCTGGAAGAGGGTGTTTGCTATGATCAATACATTCTCTTGGCAAAGCTCTGTTAGTCTTTTCCCACACTTCATTTTGTACGCCAAGGCCAAACTTGCCTGTTACTCCAGGTATCACTTAACGTCCTAGTTTTGCATTCAAGTCCTTCAGTGTGAAATGACATATTTTTTTGGTGTTAGTTCTAACAAGTCTTGTAGGTCCTCATAGAACTGATCAGCTTCAGCTTCTTTGGCATCAGCAGTTGGAGCATAGACTTCGATTGTTGACATGTTGAATGGTTTGCCTTGCAAAGAAATAGAGATCATTCTGTCATTTTTGACATCTCATCCAGGTTCTGCATTTCAAACTCTTTTGTTGACTATGATGACTACTTATTTTTTTCCAAAGGATTCTGGCCCACAGTTCAGTTCAGTTCAGTTCAGTTCAGTTCAGTTCAGTTCAGTCCTCAGTCGTGTCTGACTCTTTGCAACCCCATGAGCTGCAGCATGCCAGGCCTCCTTGTCCAACACCAACTCCTGGAGCGTACCCAAACTCATGTCCATTGAGTCAGTGATGCTATCCAACCATCTCATTCTCTGTCATCCCCTTCTCCACCCACCCTCAATCTTCCCCAGCATCAGGGTCTTTTCAAAGGAGTCTGCTCTTCACATCAGGTGGCCAAAGTATTGGAGTTTCAGCTTCAGCATCAGTCCTTCCAATGAATATTCAAGACTGATTTCCTTTAGAACTAACTGGCTGGATCTCCTTGCAGTCCAAGGGACTCTCAAGAGTTTTCTCCAACACCACAGTTCAAAAGCATCAATTCTTCAGGGCTCAGCTTTCTTTACAGTCCAACTCTCACATCCATACATGACTAATGGAAAAAACAAATCCTTGACTAGGCAGACCTTTGTTGGCAAAGTAATGTCTCTGCTTTTGAATATGCTGTCTAGGTTGGTCATAACTTCCCTTCCAAGGAGTAAGTGTCTTTTAATTTCATGGCTGCAATCACCATCTGCAGTGATTTTGGAGCCCAGGAAAATAAAGCTAGCCACTGTTTCCTCATCTATTTGCCATGAAGTGATGGGACCAGATGTCATGATCTTCATTTTCTGAATGTTGAGCTTTAAGCCAACTTTTTCACTCTCCTCTTTCACTTTCCTCAAGAAGCTGTTTAGGTCTTCTTCACTTCCAGCCATAAGGGTGGTGTTATCTGCAAATCTGAGGTTATTGATATTTCTCCCGGCAATCTTGATTCCAGCTTGTGCTTCCTCCAGCCCAGAGTTTCTCATGATGTACTCTGCATAAGTAGGGTGACAATATACAGCCTTGACATACTCTTTTTCCTATCTGGAACCAGTCTGTTGTTCCATGTTCAGTTCTCTGTTGCTTCCTGACCTGCATATAGATTTCTCAAGAGAAACATGCAGGTGAGGTGGTCTGGTATTCCCATCTCTTCCCGAATTTTCCACAGTTTATTGTGATCTACACAATCAAAGGCTTTGGCATAGTTAATCAAGCAGAAATGGATATTTTTCTATAACTCTTTTGCTTTTTTGATGATTCACCAGATGTTGGCAATTTGATGTCTGGTTCCTCTGCCTTTTCTAATACCAGCTTGAACATCTGGAAGTTCATGGTTCATGTATTGCTGAAGCCTGGCTTGGAAAACTGTTAGCATTACTTTACTAGTGTGTGAAATGAGTGCAATTGTGTGGTAGTTTGAGCATTCTTTGGCATTACTTTTCTTTGGGGTTTGAATGAAAACTGACCTTTTCCAATCCTATGGTCACTGCTGAGTTTTCCAAATTAGCTGGCATATTGAGTGCAGCACTTTCACAGCATCATCTTCCAGGATTTGAAATAGCTCAACTGGAATTCCATCATTTCCACTAGCTTTGTTCATAGTGATGCTTCCCAAGGTCCACTTGACTTCACATACCAGGATGTCTGGCTCTGGGTCAGTGATCACACCATCATAATTAATGGGTCATGAAGATCTTTTTTGTCCAGTTCTTCTGTGTATTCTTGCCATCTCTTCTTAATATCTTCTGCTTCTATCAGGTCCATACCATTTCTTGCCAAGAGTAGTAGATATAATGGTCATCTGAATTAAATTCACCTGTTTCAGTCCATTTTATATCACTGATTCCTAACATATCAGTGTTCACTTTTGTCATCTCCTGTTTCATCACTTTCAATTTACCTTGATTCATGGACCTAACATTTCAGGTTCCTATGAAATACTGTTCCTTACAGCATCAAATTTTTCTTTCACCACTAGACACATCTGCAGCTTGGCATTGTTTCTTCTATGGCTCAGCCTCTTCATTCCTTCTGGGGCTATTTCTGCACTCTTCTCCAGTAGCATATTGGCACCTACTGACCTGAGGAGTTTGTCTTTCAGTGTCATATTTTTGTTTCCCCTGTTCATACTGTTCATCGGGTTCTCAAGGCAAGAATAATAAGTGGTTTGTCATCCCCTTCCCCTGTGGACCACATTTTGTCAGAATTCTCCACCATTATCCATCTGTCTTGGGTGGCCCTACACAGAATTTCTCATAGTTTCATTCAGTACCATTTTTTAAAAGTAGGAAAGCATAAGAATAACGTTCCACATGAAGTTACAAAACTTCCTTTGGATTAAGAAGGAAGAAAATGATATTTTGGAATTGTCTACCAAGGTCTGCCAGTATCTATATTGTTTTATTTTGGAATAACATATATCAATTTATTTTTTAATTTGAATAGTGCAAATATGATTTTTCTTTATGAGCTTATATATTTTCCACAGAATTGATACATTTTACACTAAAGTATGGAACACTAAATTAAAGTTATATCATCATGTTATATCCATCATGTAATAACCAACTTGATATTAATTTTATTAAACTTACTAATAATTTACTTGTGCATAAGAAGTTATCATGAAAAATAGCTAGCAGTATCTACCACTTATAAATAATTTATTTTCTGAATCTATATAAAATTTTATATTATTTTCTCATTGGGAAAAATATTCTGGAAGTTACTTGCTAAAGATAAAACTATTTAAGTATTATATTAGGATTAAATTTGTCCAGTACCCACTTTGATGAGGCTATTGATGTTGTTTAATTGCTAAGCTGTGTCCATCTCTTTTGCAACCCTATATCCTACCAGGGACCTCAGTCCATGGGATTTCCCAGGTAAGAATACTGGAGTGGGTTGCCATTTCCTTCTCCAGGGAATCTTCCTGACCCTGGGATCAAACCTGTATTTCCTACATTGGCAGGTGGATTCTTTACCACTGAGACATGTGGGAAGCGCTGCCTAGGCTATGCATGAGTGTGTGCATGCTCAGTTGCTTCGGTTGTGTCTGACTCTTTGTGACCCCATGGAGTGTAGCCTGCCAGGATCCTTTGTACATGGAATTATTCAGGCGAGAATACTAGAGTGGGTTGCCATGCCCTCCTCCAACCTAGTCTATACAACCTCTCTAAAACTACAGAGCTGCAGGCATCTTTAGCTAAAAGGAGAAGTTGTCTCTGACCTCAGTGACTGTCTTTTCTGGAGATGGGTACAGAGAAACTGAATCACTTGGGCTTGAGCCCAGTGCCAAAACTAATACTCTTTGATTATTTTACTTCCACCACTTCCTGCAATCTGGGTTATGCCAGAGTTTGGGAATTGATACTAGAAAAGTGATATCATATACTGGAGACAAGAAAAGTTCAGAAAATTAATTGAAAGGAAGGATTTCATATAGGTCAGCACAAGTTTCTAAATCAAGGTGTGTAGAGTTGTCTAAAAGCCCCCAAAATGACACTGCCTATGCATAATTTGTTACTTTATCAGTTATTATAGTAAAGCTTCTCAGTTACAATCTCTCTCTCTCTCTCTTTTTTTTTCCTTCCTTTAATAGAATTGTTCTGAAGTTCCAATATTTGGTCACCTGAGGCGAAGAGTCAACTCATCGGAAAATATTCTGATGCTGGGAAAGACTGAAGGCAGAAGAAGAGGATGACAGAGGAAAGACTGAAGGCAGAAGGAGAAGAGGACAACAGATGATGAGATAGTTCATCACCAACCCAGAATTTGAACAAACTCTGGGAGACGGTGAAGGACAGAGAAGCCTGGTGTACTGCAGTGCTTGGGGTCACAAAGATTCGGACACGACTGAACAGAAATAACTCTGCAGGTCACTAAATCTAAAATTTCAATATTTTTCTCTGTCGTTTATCTTTACCACCGAAGTTGTAGCTTTTGAAATTATATGTGTAGTGCTTTATATATTGTGTTTGCAACCATGATGGCATTGAGAATTAAGGAAATGTAGTTGTAAAAGTCAGTTCAGTTCAGTTCAGTTCAGTCGCTCAGTTGTGTCCAACTCTTTGCGACCCCATGGACTGCAACACCCCAGGCCTCCCTGTCTATCACCAACTCCCGGAGCTTGCTGAAACTCATGTGCATAGAGTTGGTGATGACATCCAACCATATCATCCTCTGTTGTCCCCTTCTCCTCCCATCTTCAATCTTTCCCAGTATCAGGGTCTTTTCAAATGAGTCAGATCTTCACATCAGGTGGCCAAAGTATTGGAGTTTCAGCTTCAGCATCAGTCCTTCTAATGAAGACTCAGGACTGATTTCCTTTAGGATGGACTGGTTGGATCTCCTTGCAGAGCCAACAAACCTTGTGTACACCAGGACCCAGGAACCCCACAAAGACTGAGACAGAACTGTGTGTGAGCATCTCTTGTAGTGGTATGGGTCACAGTGGACTGCCACAGGAATGGGGTTCTGGGATTGGATTTTGGGACATGGTTTCTTTGGGATTGGAATGAAAACTGACCTTTTCCAGTCAACATTAAATAAAATACAGGAAATATGTTTAGATACACCACTTTCAGTAAATTGCTTTTGTTTGTTATGATATTGTAGGTTCCCTACTTTGTGATGTTAAATACAGTTGTAAAATAGAGATGCATTTCCATATATTTCCACATATATACATGACTATGAAATCCATATTTTCCTTTTTTCCTCTGTGGTTGCCCATCTAAATATTTGATTCATGTATTGTATGTAGGGTATATTCCAAAACATTTCATGAGTGTCAGTATATAAACACACCACCTAAAGATATTTTACCAGCACATTTCCATTTAAAAATCAGAGTCTATATATATTTGTCTATCATAGATATCATATATATAATTATATATCATAGATATATATTATATATCATTGATATATATTTTATCATAAATATAATAGAAAGTTATGCTTGAATAAAGTCATACCTTTTACATCTGTATTAATATTTATTAAGAGAAGGAAATGGCAATCCACTCCAGTGTTCTTGCCTGGAGAATCCCAGGGATGGGGGAGCCTGGTGGGCTGCCATCTATGGGGTCGTACAGAGTCGGAGATGACTGAAGGGACTTAGCAGCAGCAGCAGCAGTAGCAACAGCAGCAAGAGAGCTTTAATTCTCATTCTTCTCCACATTGGAGCATTTTCAGGAATCCAGAAAAGTAGCAATTGTCTAAAATTTTAAGTTACTGACATAGAGTGTCTTTAAAGTTAATTTTAGATATACAGCTATATCTTTTTTTCACTATATTTGATAATATATATTTTCAATCCTTGTACACACAATATTATCATGTATATTTTCACATGATACTACCTCACCCCAATATCATGACATACATTATCTTCCTAAGTTCCAATGAATTGTTGCTATATAACAAAATAAAACTGCTTGTTTTAAAACAGCAAAATTTATTCAGTCAGTATCCTGCAGTTTGGGCAGGATTCAATGGAGATGTAAGTCTGTTTACATGATTTACTGAGGTAGCTATCACTGGTCATATAACCACATTAGATTACGAGCAGCTTAGTGGACTCCTCTCTCTACCTTCTAAAGCATGAGTTAAATAATCCAACCCCACCTCTCCAAAAAGGGTTTATTGGAAAATAAGAACTTACATTTAGTGTGAATAGACTCATATGAATGAAAGTTCTGAAAGAATCTTTAGGGGGAAGGAAAATATATAAAAGTTGTAGAAATTACCAAGGACAGGTTAAAAAATGGAAAGGCTGGAGGGGCTAGAGATAAACATTGATCATTTAATGTCTGCCTACTTGCCTGGCTATCACTTATGGAAACTTTGCACTTGTAAGTGAAACTGCCAGCTATTTCTGCAGTGAAGCATCAGAAACCAAGCTTAATTTCTCTTTGAATTTTCTATATCCTAGAGTTGAAAGCAATTAGATAGCAAATTCTTTCAAACCCTAAGAGAAATAAATCATTAAAAGTGTGTGAAAAAGAGAAGAGCCTAGCTGTCATTTCCTGTGATGTTAACTTGGAAAACAGTTCATTTCCATATATCTTTTCAGGACCTGCAGATGTTTTAGATAGTTAATTTTAACACAATAAATCACTGCATCCTGCAATGCAGTTTTACTCATTTTAGATGAGCAAAAACCTGTTTGTGTGTGTGGGGGTTTTTTTTTTTTTTTTTTTTTTTTTTTTGCTTTTTTTTAAACTGAGCGTCAAACCAGTATCCTTGTCCCCCACTCCCAGGAGAAAATTTAAATTCAGTTTCCAATTAAGGAGATAATTGTACAGTTGAATGAGGGATCTCTCTATCGGTAAGCCACTTTTAGACTGAGATTGGATGAATTCTTTGTATATCTATCTCATTTCATGTAATTTTGATTCTCTGGCACTGAGATAATGTTGAAGGAAAGAATATGAACTGTCTTTCTTCAGTTCAAATAATGAGTCAGTGATCAGTCAGATGAATCCCCAAATCATCTTTCATTATCTTGTGAGTTATATTTTTAAACAAATCACTTGGCTTTGTTGTTCTATGGTAAAATTACAAGGGCAGTTTCCCAACCTTCAGAAAAGTTTGCATAGGACAACACTAAGTGATTCTGGAAATGTGAATCTTATTTGCATAATTTAGCCATGACTTTTTTGAGTATCTACTGAGTATTCAAATTTGTCTTAAGGGACATGCAAATGATATTTATCATGACCAAAAGTTGAAAATTAATTGTAGATATTACTGTCAACTTAAAAAATGCGCAATATAAAAGCTGTGATTTGAATTTATTCAGTGTTTACTGAGTTCTGTAGCCCAAAAGATAACCTCCCAAATAGCTCTGAGAAACTGTTCTGAAAGCTGAAATGGTGGGGAGAAATCAACATATATGGGATTTTGGTGAAGGGGTAATTGTAATTAAGCACACATCTCTGGAGAAAGTTGCTCCTCAGCATGAAGAACAGATATCTTAGCTAAAGGTTGCAGTGCTTTTCTAAGAATGGGAAGATGCAAGAATTGTGGTTCACAAAACATTCACCTGAAACTATTTTAACTATCTGAAGGCTTATTCTGCCAGTTTCCCAAGAGCACATAGTGTCTTATTCCTGATCTCCACCCTGAACTCCTCTCAGGCTGTGCAAAAAGTCAGCAACTACAGTGGCCCAATCTTTTTAGAAATGGATTGAAGGCACATTCTTTAACTGGCAAAACAAACCCACACAAAATAGTGTAAAACAAAATTTTAATATTTAATTTAATATTAAAATAGTAAATAAAATAAATATGAATTTTAAAGGTCAGTGGTCAAAAAGGGAAAGCTTGAGAATTCTTGAGCACCTAAGAGATTTAAATTAAATCCTTTAAAATGTACAAACTTGGAAGGAGAAAGAAATATAGCAAGCAAAATGGGAAAATTAGTAATAATTTGCATTTATTTAAAAATAAACACATAAGGTCTATTATTTGAAATAAAAATGCAAATATCACTTTATAGACTACTTGGTTTAAGTATTTAAAAAAAATTATAGTAAACTGTTATTTCAAAGAAGTTAAAATAGCTATAGTTTAAAGAACAGTATTAAATAGTACATCTGAAGTTTCTTATGCTAGTTATGATTTACTTTTAAATTAGTGTTCATAAATTTGTTAATTTAATTAAACCAAGATTTATTGAGAATGTACTTAGAAAAAGAAATATATACTATAGTCATTTACTGACACACAGAACTCAAAAAGAGATGGTTTAAAGGTTCTGAGAATTAGTTCAATTTTGGACATATCAGCATGAGTTGTTCTGCAGGATGCAAGTAGGTAAGATGAATACAAAACCAGATAGGTACCTGAAGAGTTTGGAATAGATGTGAGGATTGGAGATGTATATTTAAAAAATAAGAGCCTAAAGGAGTGACAGGTATCAGAGAAATAAATGAGAATACCTAGGGAATATTATACAAATTCGAAATTCTTTTAGACTCAGACCCTCTTGAAATGATAAAATCAAATAAAGACATGTTTTAAAGTAGATTTTCATAACACAGCATGTGCTCATGAAATCTATCAACATATGGTCAAGATATCTTGATAATAGATGTTTTCATTGCCTGTTGTTTTCATTAGCAAGAACATCATAGAATATAATAATAGTTTCAGTGTGCAAGGGAACAAAATTTGTCAAAATGTTTCTTTGGCATGAGGATTATTTCAAGCTGAAAACAATGGAGGTCCAAAAGACTCATAAAGTAGCAATGGCCTTCTCTGCTAGATGACTAAAATTTAGTTAAAGTCCCTGGCCCTGACAGGAGGAGAAGGAGATGACAGAGGATGAGATGGTTGGATGGCATCACTGACTCAAGGGACATGAGTTTGAGCAAATTCTGGAAGATGGTGAAGGACAGAGAAGCCAGGTGTGCTGCAGTCCATGGGGTCACAAAGAGTTAGACACGACTTAGCAACTGAACAACAGCAACCTGGCCCTGGAGGAATGGAGCTATCACCAAAAATAATTGCAAAGGATATTGGCTAGGTGTGTGTGTTGGGGGAGAAAGTAGGATTCAGAGATCAGAATCAACTCTGTGCCCACTGTCTTTGCATTGCCCTCCAAACATTTCTCTTTTTTTAACCAAACAGTTGCTTTTCTATCTTCATGTGAATGGTTTTCCAACCCTTTGAAGTCCCAAACCACTACTCCTACTATCGTCCTTTGTCTTTAGCTGAAGATGGTATTTAAGGTGAAAGTTCCAGCCATTTGCTCCTGTTAATTTGTCTCCTGTTAGTTTAATTCTCAGACCAGCCAGAAGAACTTAGAAGTGTAGCCAAAAAGTTATTTCTCCCTGAGAAGTAGAAGATGGAGTTGAGGGGTAGTTTTAGTGTTTTGGTGTTATTCTGTGTTGTGTTATGTTTCATTGATTTTAGGAAGGAAGACTGAGGATGTTTGACTAATGACAAGAAACCTATGCAAAGTATGCAAGGTCTGGAAAATATTTCTGGATAAAGATTACAAATGACAAAATTAGCCTAAATATAAAGAAGATATATAAAGCTGGAATCAAGACTGTTGGGAGAAGTATTAACAATCTCAGACATGCAGATGATACTACTCTAATGACAAAAAGTGAAGAGGAACTATAAAGCTTCTTGATAAGGGTGAAAGAGAATGAAAAACCTGGCTTAAAACTCATCATTCAAAAACTAAGATCATGGCCTCTGGTCCCATCACTTCATGACAGAATAAGAAAACATAGAAGCTGTGACAAATTTTATTTGCTTGGACTCCAAAATCACTGTGGATGGTAACTGCAGCCATGAAATTAAGAGATGCTTGCCCCTTGGAAGGACATTTCTGACAAAACTAGACAAGGTATTAAAAAGCAAAAACCTCACTTTGCCAACAAATGTCAGCATAGTCAAAGCTGTGGTTTTTCTAATAGTCATGAACCAATGTGAGATTAGGACTATAAAGAAGGTTGGGCACTGAAGAGTTTATGCTTTCCAATTGTGGTACTGGAGAAGACTCTTGAGAGTCCCTTGGACTATAAGGAGAACAAATCAGTCAATTCTAAAGGAAATCAATCCTGAATATTTATTGGAAAGTTTGATGCTAAAGCTGAATCTCCAATACTTCGGCCACCTAATGCAATGAGCAGATTCATTGGAAAAGACCCTAATGCTGGGAAAGATTGAAGGCAAAAGGAGAAGAGGTGGCATAGTATGAGATGATTAGATAGCATCACCAACTCAATGGACATGACTTTGAGCAAGCTCCAGAAGATACTGAAAGACAGAGGAGCTTGGCATGCTGCAGTCCTTGGGATCTCAAAAAGTTGAGATCCCCATGACTTGGGGACTGAAAAACAATGACAGAAACAAAGAAGAGTGAAAATTCTTCCTCTGTTAAAGAAGATAGAAATTTTAACATATGTTAACTTAGATAAACATGAGATAATTTAAATTTCTTTAGTTCCTGTTTTCAATTATACTCTTTCAGCTAAATGGTAGTTCTTGTAAAAAAAAAAAAAATATTTAGCTCAACTTTAGCACTTTCCAGTTAACTTGTTATTAATATTTGATAACTGATCATTCAATATCATCACTCTAATTTCTTTAAAGTTTCTATTTTTTAATTTACTCTTTAACAGAAAGATCTCTAATATCTCTATCAGGATGGAAGTGGGGTATAATTTATTTTAACTGCCTTCACTCTTTCTTTCCTCAGCTACACTTCTGTCATTAAGCTGAGAAGAACTGTGGAGACAAAGACATCCTTACCCTTGGCTTATATTCCTGTTGTCAAGTTACAATTCTTTCCTAGTTTGTCCTGAACTTCTCCTAATTCATGTAATTATCAAGTCCAAAATTTCATCTTTCTCCATGGTTTCTAACTTCAGGACCTAAAGGCAAATTTAGCATAAATATTTTGATTTTTTGAAAATTAGAATATAGAGGGAATATCCTTGCTTTCCAAACTTTTCTTTATGCGTTTCCTATCCAGATTTTTGCTCCCTATTCGAGCAGTAAAAGGGCAAATCAATATGTCCAGAGGTGCAATGAATTTTAAACCTGGAAACAAAATGCTGGTGTCCTTTTTTTTTTTTTTGGTAGGACTCCACATTTTGCAAGTGATTTCTTTGTGTCCTTTCTCTCTTTACTGGTGGAGGAGGAAGCAGATTCTTTCCTTCTGTATAGGGAAGAAAGTGAAGAAAAAAGCTCCTTGTAAAGAATACCACACTCTATGAAAAGACCCATATGACTCCTCAATTTTAAAATTTCATTAACAAGGCTTTGTGTGGCAATCGTTTTGGGGTGGTTTCTCCTGTGGCAACCATTTAATAAACCCTATGAAAGAGCATCAGTCCAATTGTTGGTTTCTCTTGAGTTTAGAATATGGAATATTTAGGAATTTTTATTCTTAACTTTGGGGCTTCCCTAGTGGTTCAGCAGTAAACAATTTGCTGCAATGCAAGAAACACAGGTTTGATCCCTGGGTCAGG
Source organism: Capricornis sumatraensis (assembly GCF_032405125.1). Lineage (NCBI taxonomy): Eukaryota > Metazoa > Chordata > Mammalia > Artiodactyla > Bovidae > Capricornis > Capricornis sumatraensis. The sequence continues at coordinate 5,804,582 of NC_091084.1, forward strand.
AGGATACCTTGGAGGAGGGCATGACAATCCACTCTAGTACTCTTGCCTAGAGAATCCCATGGATAGAGGAGCCTGGCAGGCTGCAGTCCATAGGGTAGCAAAGAGCTGGACACGACTAAAGAAGTTAAGAAGCAGCAGAGTTAAGAAGCAGCAGTATTCTTAACTCTGGGGCTTAGCAGCATTTTTAAGAAAACCGGAGAATTCCATTCAGAACACAGTATAAATTTACATAAGAATAAGAAAAATACAGGTTTTGAGAGGTAAGGAAGAAATCAATGTATGAGATTTTATTTCCTTGGGAAATAAAAGTCAAGTTATGAAAATAGAAATAGCCAACATAAATTAAGAAGTGAAAGTATAATAACTATTTATTGGCAAATAGAGAAAGAGTCACACAAAGACTTATCTATATTGGAAATCTTAACTCTTGGATGAATCCAAGCAGCATATTTATATATTTTTCTCAAACAGGGTAGGTTCAGTGTCCAGTTTTGATTCTAAGTTGAAAGATCCAAAGAACAGATATGGCAAAAGACCATGGGAATCAAGGGAAATTAAGAAACTTAATCCATTTTAGATCATTGATGTCTTAGTACATCTTCTTGAAAGGGGACCTTAGAAAACCAAATATTGGCATCCAGTTGTTTTGAAAAACTAAGAATTCTTAGAATCAAGAAGAGATTCTTGTCTTATTCTAGTGTCATTCAAATTGAAAAAAAAGGAGTAGAGTCATGGGTGGGAGATATGTAGTTATATAAAGGTTGTGGTGGTTTAGTCACTAAGTCATATCTGACTCTTGCAACCCTACGGACTGTAGCCTGCCAGGCTCCTCTGTCCATGGGATTCTTGAGGCAAGAATACTGGAGTGGGTTGTCATTTCCTTTTCCAGATGATCTTCCCAACCTAGGGATTGAACCTGGCTCTCCTGCATTGCAGGCAGATTCTTTACCAACTGAGCTATGAGGGAAGCCCATGTAAAAGTTACAGATAATCATCATTAATTACCACCTATTTAAATTTTAAAAATAAAATTAAGTATTGATTATACTAGATTTATGAATATCTGAAAGTGAAAGTGTTAGTCACTCCTTAGTGTCCAGCTCTTTGTGATTCCATGGTCTGTAGCTCACCAGGCTTCCCTGTCCATGGAATTCTTCAGGTAAGAATACTGAAGTGGGTGGCCATTCTCTTCTCCAGGGGATCTTCATGACTCAGGGATTGAACTTGGATCTCCTGCATTACAGGCAGATTCTTTACCATCTGAGCTACTCTGTCTAATGGTCTTCAAAGTATTTTAAATGTTAAGTTATCATTTCGAGTATAACATCAGAGAGCTACTGAGTGAGATAAACAGATAAAGGAAACATTATTCATGCTTTAAACTTAATTTTAAGATTATTTTTGTGGGAACCAGTTTCACTTTGTAAATGAATGCCTGCCTTCAGTCAAGGTAAATAATTTAGAAGGTGGAAATAATTTGGTACTCCATTTATAGCTAACACAAAATTTAATACTCTTCTAAAGGTTATCTCTTCTAAAATTTATCTTAATGACCTGAGAGCTCCTTACAGTTTACTAAAATATTCTGTTCCTGCCCCACCTGCTGTAATTATGCTGGTTGTTTCCTGATTCTAGACCTCACACAGATCCTGTGGCCCACATCCCTCTATGACCTGGTCACCTCCTCTACTGGAATGACTATAAAATGAAGCAATTTAGCTCCTCTGCCCATAGTTGCTCAGATTCAGACTTTAAAGTACTATCTTCATAAATAGTAGTTATATCTCTTTAACTATTTGTTTGGATTTGCTTTGACTCACAAGTCCTATCTGTAATAGCAGGACTTAACTCTCTCACCATGTCTTCTACCTAAATCCCCGACACAGCTGTTGGGAATTGGTTTGCCCCTTCTCCACTGAGATAGCAGAGTTGGGGTTATTTAAATTGCTATGACCTTTGGAATAAGGTTAGGTAAAAGGAAGTCCTTTAAGATTAAGCTGGCCTTAGGAAAATCTTCTTTCAAAGCACTACAAAGGAAAAAATAAATAAATAAATAACCTCTCTGGCTAGAAAATTTTTGAGCTAAAATTTACCTTAATAATAAAATGAACTCATTTAGTTTTCAACAGCTTCATGAATTATTAGTATCACTCTTATTTTCCCATTTTTAGATATAGTGATGAAGTCACAGAAGCCCAAGGTCTTGGGGCTAGTGAGTAATAGTGTTGGGCAAAGAATTTATTTCCAACATGATTTCTGCAGTCTGTACAGAAAGTCATAACAATGATTGAAGGAAGGAGTGGAAAAGAATAAAGTCTTAGGGCAGAACTTTGCATCTATCTGCATATAACTGCATATCAATGACCAATAATACTACACTCATCAGGTTTCTAACAAGGTAAGAGAAAACTAATGCCCTTCCAGGTCTCTGAGTCACTGGGCACACAGAGAGAAATGGACTATCATCCTGTTTCTTCCAGATGGCCCATGATTGAGAGTAAACCAGAATGGGGCACCAAATCTTTGTTTCAGTCCAACTGTATTGTCCTGAAATCAGGTAGAATTTTTTTAATATAAATTTATTTATTTTAATTGGAGGTTAATTATTTTCCAATATTGCATTGGTTTTGCCATATATCAACATGAATCCACCACAGGTATAGAAGTGTTCCCCATCCTGAACCCTCCTCCCTCCTCCCTCCCCGTACCATCCCTCTGGGTCGTCTCAGTGCACCAGCCCCAAGCATCCAGTATCATGCATTGAACCTGGACTTGCTATTCATTTCCTATATATTATACATGTCATTTGACTATTTATTGTTGACCTTCAATATTGTGACTATTTTATTTTTCTGAACCATTTTAGATATTGTAGTACAAATTTGAAAAGACTGCTTCAAGGTCTCTCAGAGAAGTTTTTACATATCTGAGAATCTTTTATTAAAAGTTCTTGGTGAGATGAGTGACAGCATCAGAACTGTGTTTCTGAGAGAATTATCTGGCAATAGTTTTTAAGATGTGTTGAAATGGGGTAATATATATCTTAGAAACATTATGCTCACTTATGCATGATAAATAATAAGTGAAAATTTCCATCTTTCTGAGCTATTTTTGGTTATTGGGACTTCTTAGAGTTTGCCTCAATAGCTCCAGGTAACATTTGGTTTTAAGAGAAAAAAAAAAAAATCAGATTGTTTAACTCTGTTGACTTATTTAAGTCATACCAGTCACTCAGGAAACTCATCTAGTAATACCATCCTGAATTTTATTGTTTGATACTTTCAGCATTGACATAAAATCATCTTGGGATAACATTATTCTTAAGACTTAATCTAGTTTTAAACTCTTATATACCTTTTGTGAAAAGACAGCCTTCAGAATGGGAGAAAATAATAGCAAATGAAGCCACAGACAAAGAATTAATCTCAAAAATATACAAGCAACTTCTGCAGCTCAATTCTAGAAAAATAAACTGCCCAATCAAAACATGGGCCAAAGAACTAAACAGACATTTCTCCAAAGAAGACATACAGATGGCTAACAAACACATGAAAAGATGTTCAACATCACTCATTATTAGAGAAGTGCAAATCAAAATCATAATAAGGTACCATCCTACGCTGGTCAGAATGGCTGCTATCAAAAATTCTACAAACAATAAGTGCTGGAGAGGGTGTGGAGAAAAGGGAATCCTCTTACACTATTGGTGGGAATGCAAACTAGTACAGCCAGTATGGAGAACAGTGTGGAGATTACTTAGAAAACTGTAAATAGAACTGCCATATGACCCAGGAATCCCACTCCTGGGCATACACACCAAGGAAACCAGAATCAAAAGAGACATGTGCATCCCAATGTTCATTGCAGCACTGTTTATAATAGCCAGGACATGGAAGCAACCTAGATGTCCATCAGCTGACGAATGGATAAGAAAGGTGAGGTACATATACACAATGGGATATTACTCAGCCATTAAAAAGAATGTATTTGAATCAGTTCTAATGAGCTGGTTGAAACTGGAGCCTATTATACAAAGTGAAGTAAGTCAGAAAGAAAAACACCAATACAGTATACTAACGCATATATACGGAATTTGGAAAGATTACAATGATGACCCTATGTGCAAGAAAGCAAAAGAGACACAAAGGTAAAGAACAGACTTTTAGACTCTGTGGGAGAAGGTGAGAGTGGAATGATTTGGTGTTTTTTTTTTTTTTTAAATTTTTTATTTTATTTATTTATTTTTTTAATTTTAAAATCTTTAATTCTTACATGTGTTCCCAAACATGAACCCCCCTCCCACCTCCCTCCCCATAACATCTCTGTGGGTCATCCCCATGCACCAGCCCCAAGCATGCTGTATCCTGCGTCAGACATAGACTGGCGATTCAATTCTTACATGATAGTATACATGATAGAATGCCATTCTCCCAAATCATCCCACCCTCTCCCTCTCCCTCTGAGTCCAAAAGTCCGTTATACACAGCTGTGTCTTTTTTCCTGTCTTGCATACAGGGTCGTCATTACCATCTTTCTAAATTCCATATATATGTGTTAGTATACTGTATTGGTGTTTTTCTTTCTGGCTTACTTCACTCTGTATAATCGGCTCCAGTTTCATCCATCTCATCAGAACTGATTCAAATGAATTCTTGAGTGGAATGATTTGAAACGTATATTATCATATGTGAAACAGATTGCCAGTCCAGGTTCGATGCTTGAGACAGGGTGCTCAGGGCCAGAGCACTGTGATGACCCTGAGGAATGGGATGGGGAGGGAGGTGGAAGGGGGATTCAGGATGGGGAACACATGTACACCCATGGCTGATTCATGTCAGTGTATGGCAAAACCTAATACAACATTGTAAAATAATTAGCCTCCAATTAAAATGGATAAATTAATTATAAAAATAAATTCTTATATACCTTTTGATCCATACATTTGCATTCTCTATCAAAGAGGTACAATAAAGAACATTACAAAGGCTAATAAAAAAAAACCATAATAATTGAAGATATTCCTTGGTAAAAAGAGATTGTCTGCAGAAAACAGCTGAGCCACAAATCTGTAGTGAAAAGAGTTGTGTCATATTGGTTTCTATGAATAACAGTAACACAATATTTTAGATATGTAAACTAATTCAATGACACTAGAACAATTGGTAGTTTTAGAGCTGCCAATATTAAGCCTTTTACTTAATGTGTCTTCTAGAACTATAAAATTTCAATATTTCTTTTGAAATGTAGGTGCCTGAAAAAAATATGAGGAATATTTAATAAGCATACTTCTTTACAATTTTTGAAAATAACTTTACTTGATTGCAATAGAGTAAAGCCTTTGGAAACCACCCCCCCCCCCCACTCCTCCTTTCACAAGTGGCTGCCAAAAGGAAATGAATAATGTCTTTGAGATATTCACAAACATCCGGTGTGGATGGGGAAGCTCACTTTGAGAGCCAGAAATTTATTTTACTTTCTCTATTTGAACCCGTCTCAACAAAAAGCTATTCCCGATTCTGTCTGTTACAGTGTCTTAGTGCCACACCAGATGTAGAGATAAATTCTCTGTCCCTTCTGTCTTCATTCTCGCTGTCTTGGTCTCACTTGTGGTCCTATTCTGGGACCTGGGGATGAGGTGCGAAAGCTTTGTTGGAGCTTCCTTAGCTCATCACAGAGGGAAGTTCTGGGACATACAAGCAGGTCAGGAATGCAGTATTTGTATGATACATGCTTCCCACAAAGTCCTTATCTACTGGTAGGTATGCAGCCTCCCAAGGAGATCCCATTGGGTGAGACCAAACCTGCGCTTCAGCAATATCTTAATATTAGGTGGAAACTTTTTCTCCATTCAGGGAAGAATCTGTTATCTGATGAAGCTGAATATATTTTGTGGCAGCAGTTCCCCCTCCAATCACTGTCTTGAACTACAGAGTGAAAAACAATAAGCCTTTCTGACTCTGACCTTCCCCCACCCAATGTAGGTGATAAACATCTCACAGGAGTTGTAAGTACTGTCCTAATGGTCCTGATGCAATTCTCTGGGAATACAACACACAAATATGATTATAATCATATTTCCTTTTTTACTTTTAATTGGCTGTAGCAATAATATATTTGTAATGACCTATTTCCATCTGATTTCCATATTGTCAGACATTCTGTTTATCTCAAGGCCTACCTGTAGTCTCATATCCGTGGAAAATAATCGTGTTTCCTGCATTTGCTCTGTAATTCCAGTGGTACTACCCTCTTTCTCTTATCCGAGCTAATTCTTAAGTGACTGGTTTGCTAGTCTTACTCTCTTGTCTGTGTCTCCCACTGTAGTTAGCTTTTTCCTTATCCACATGATCTGATCCTTGCCTTGTACTTCTGGCAGATGTGTTTTTTTTAATTTTCTTCATTCGTTAGCCCGTCTTGAGGGTCATATAATATCATTGCCATAACAATAAAGCACACATTGGCCAGCTGTGACGGGACAGGCCAGGGTCCCCAGCCCTGCTCCCTGGCTGCCAGGTCAGGGCCTGCATGGAACAAGCCTCCCTGTGATCCAGGCCGGTCAGTGGGCCTCCCAGGGGATTACCTCCCCCCATCTTACTCTGTGGGCTGTGGCCACCGCAGGTCACCTGCACCCAGCCAGGCACACCTGGCTCTTTGTGCTGGCTTCCTGGGCTTCCCAGGTAGTGCAGTTGGTAAAGAATCTTCCCACCAAAGCAAGAGACACAAAAGAGGAGGGTTCCTTCCCTGGGTCAGGAAAGATCCCCTGGAGTAGCAGATGGAAACCCACTCCAGTATTCTTTCCTGAATTCAGGAGCCTGGAGGCCACATTCCATGGAATTGCAAAGAGTCAGACACTGCTGAGAATACACATCCATAAAGATGTGAGGTGATGAGCTGGCAGCATTGCATGAATCTAGAGCTCACTCCAATGGCTTGTATGTGATTGTCTAATTGGTAGTTAAGCCAAGGAAAGCAATTGGAAAAAATAGTGAGAGTACAGAAAATAAAGAAGGGTCAAGGTCGCCCTTCTAATTGCATGCTAAGTCCTATCTGACTCTTTGCCTCCCTTTGAACTGTAATCCTACCACTCCCCTTTGTATACAGGATTTTCAGGCAAAAATACTAGAGTATGTTGCTATTTCCTCCTCCAGGGGATCTTCCCCACAGAAGTATCAAACCCTTATCTCCTGTGTCTCCTGCATTGCAGGCAGATATTTTACTGCTAACCCCTCTTTTTACATCATCCCATATTACCTGAAGTTTAGCCCATGTCACTCTTTAACCATGAATTTGCCTTTGTTTTCTCTGCTTAATGTCTTTCTTCCTTGTCCCTTGGAGAAGGAAATGGCAACCCACTCCAGTATTCTTGCCTGAAAAATCACATGGATGGAAGAGCCTGGTAGGCTACAGTCCATGGGATTGCAAAGAGTCAGACACAACTGAGCAACCCAACACTAATTTGCAGTTGCAATACTGCCTAATATACTTCAGCCTGGGCAATGCTATGGAATTTCATACTTAGAATAATATACCAACAGAGGAGCAGTAAATTCACAAGAGCAGAGGCTGAGGAGTAGGCTTACCCTAATGTTGTTGACAAAATATCTGGAGGCATTCCACCCACATCAGTAAATCCCTTGGTTCATACAAGTAGCATCACTGTCATAACAAGGGGGCCTGCCAGGCTGCTTGTCGTCCTCTTATCTCTACTTTTTCTCCTGTCAAAACAAACTAGAAATGCTATGATAAAGAAGTTCCCAAATCTATTCTAGGAACAACCTACTTAAAAGTTCCTAATGATGTGGTTGTCTTCCACTTCATTATGCTATTTTAAATTCACAAAAACAAAAACAAAAAGCTGATTTGTCAGGGTGTAAAGAGGAAAACACAATGACTTAGAAGTTTATATGATTTTGCTGTTTTTTCTTAGGGGTAAAAAAGCAATTACAATGATGGGGTCTTATAAAGTTAGTTGTGAGCCAAGGTTAATATATGGTCAGACACTTTAAGATCTAGAGTTAAACTGAGAGCTGAGTTAACTTATCCCAGAAGAGAAGAAATCACTGAAAAGCAAATCTAATGGAGACTCATACCACAAGGGCAGAGGAGACACAAAGATCAGCTACTGCAATCTCACTCTGAAAACCCAAAAAGACATGAAATACTGTAGAAATGGCCAGGATTCCTAAAGGACCAAATATTGTTATAATTGTTTCACAATGCTGTTATTTATACCCCATTCGGATAAGTCCTTTTTGACTATAATTACTATATAACTATAATCTCTCCAAAAGCCCCAAACTTTTTGCTTTTGTCACAGAAACTCACTTTTGAAATAAATCTTAAGAGGGAAGAAAGGAAATTAAGCCACTTCAGCTTTCACACTCTGACTTGTTAAGGAAATTCATTTCCATTAATCACTATATATTATACATATATGTATCTATATTTACAATTATCTATTTATATTAATATACATAAAGAAGGGCACTGTGAAAAAGAATACTTCCAAGAGGAAAAATCATTTTACAATTCCCTTTATTGCTTGTTCTCTGGAAAATTGTACTGACTCCATTCTGATTTTTCCTACTTGAAGTGATAGGCCAGCTCTCCTGAGCAACACCACAATCTACATGAACAGGAGTGGTTAACAGCTCACACAAGCAAAATCACAAAGAAAAATGCCTATATGAAACAAGCTCAAACACGTTCAATATTAGAATTTAAGACCCTTTTATACATATGTATGTATACATATACACTAGGGCTTCCCTGGTGGCTCATAGGGTAAAGCGTCTGCCTGCAGTGCAGGAGACCTGGGTTTGATCCCTGGGTTGGGAATATCCCCTGGAGAAGGAAATGGCAACCCACTCCAATACTCTTGCCTGGAGAATCCCAAGAACAGAGGGGCCTAGTGGGCTACCGTTTATGGGGTGGACTGAGCAATTTCACTTTCACTTTCATACATATGGAACTTTTAGATTAATATCTAATTTTTCATTTCTGTGAGTTTTTCATTTTTTGACTGGTATCAGAGTGAAAGTTTTATTGTTGTTTGTTTGTTTGTTGCTGTGGAATTTTCCCCCTTCTTGCAAAATTTCAAAGCAGGAAAATTTTAGTATCTATAAAAAAAAATGCCTGGCATTTAAGTTAGTTCCAGTAAGACTTAAATCCTGCTTACACCAATTGTTAATTTGCAGTCTATTGAAACTTATTGAACCTCACACTCATATCTCCATAAAGGAAACAGAAACATCTGCCAAGCAAATTTGATCTACCAAGGGCCAATGATATAATACATGTGAAGCATATAACTGATATATAATCAGGATTAAATGAATACAATTTATTTATTATTGCCAGAGATTATACATTTTAATGTCCATATCTTGAGAGCTTTTTCTACATAAAATTGCTAAATTTTGAGGAACTAATAAGTGAGGAAGTTAAATTATATGTTTTACTTTTAACAAAGTATTTGTTAAGCATCGTATCCTGTGGTGCCATACCCTGGAAATATAAACAATAACCCTATAACCCAATAGCACAAAGCTAAGTGAAGATAGGAAATAAAACAAATAATTATAACAGACCCCTTGAACATAAACCAGTATATGCATAAGGCATACTTGTTGTGACTGACGTGAAGGTGGTTCAGCTCTGTCTTCACAGAAAAAGGCACTTGCCTGGTAAGAGGCTTTCCAGGTAGCATTAGTAATAAAGAATCTACCTGCAATGCAGGAGACCCAGGTTCAATCTCTGGGTTGGGAAGAATCCTTGGAGAAGGGAATGGCTACCCACTTTAGTATTCTTCCCCTTAGAATTTCATGACAGAGGAGCTGGCAGGCTACAGGCCATGAGTCACAGAGAGTCAGACACGGCTGAGTAACACTCTCACTTCCACTGGTTCTTAAAGCTTGAGTATCTCCAGATGTGAGTGAATCCACATGGATATATATGAAAAACAAAACTGCCTCACAGTTATGTACAGACTTAATGAACCATAAATGATATAGAATATATAAATGAGTCCTTGACAGTGAACAGATCCAAAACATTGGTGTGGCTTCAATTTATAAATCTACTTCACCTTACTGATGATCACTTACATAGCCTCTTTTCCTGAGTCACTATTGCAAATATTGATATATATTCTCTTTTTATGTCCTGGAAACTTACCCAGTTTATGTGTGAGTTGAATCATGAAAGCAGCTATGAATTCCCCTGCAGTTGCTAGCTACTAAGACTTTATTTTCCTTCCTTCAAAGAATAAAGTTTTATCTGCTTTGGAGAAACTACCACTTTTTCATTGATGGTTATGCACTTTTACTGGCCATAGTGACTGACGTAAAGAAAGGGTTTCGGCATATTCATTTATTTATTGGATGAGTTCACAAATCAATGGATTAATACAAACTTTATTAAATAGGCATATTATATTTTCCTAGCCAGCAGGATTGCTCCAGGCATTGACCAATCATTTAATCCAATCCCATAAGTGTTTTCCTCAGAACAATTGTTAGAAGTACTAGACAACAATGTTCCCTCCATGGAGGGACGTAGGAGAATGTGAGCATTGCTGCTGCTGTTGCCATTTTACATCCATTTTATACCATCCTGAGAGCTGACTTAGCCCAGGGAGCAGGGGATATAGTGTAAAAGAGAAATCCTAATGATTAGAGCTCTAGCTTCCACTTTCAATGAACTATTTGTTTACCTTAGCCAATAGTCTGCCAAGTTTATTAATCCAATTTAAGTTGTCAGTTATTTAGAGCAGAAAGAATCCTGACTAATAGCTGTATCTTTTAGTTGACTAGTTGCAATTCTTCATTTCTATGTCTGTGGCTTATGATATCTCAAATTTTGAGACATTTGTAGTTTGAGAAAGTCAGTCTATTTTTTAAAATTTTTAAAATATAAATTTATTTATTTTAATTGGAGGTTAATTGCTAAATGGCATTGAAACATGTATAGTATCATATATGAAATGAATAGCCAGTCCAGGTTCGATGCATGATACTGGATGCTTGGGGCTGGTGCAGAGGGATGGTACTGGGAGGGAGGAGGGAGGGGGATTCAGGATGGGGAACACATGTATATCTGTGGTGAAGTCAGTCTATTTTTATCAACTTTCTACCTGTTTCAAAAAATCAGGACAATTCATGAATGATGATCCAAGTAACGGAGAGAATTTAAATGTAAAACTTTCTGATGACTGCTGCCACTTTGGTTTTTTTCTCTTCATTTTATTCCTTTTCCTTTGGTTTGGAAAGCCACAGTTTCCACTCTCCTGGGTCTCCCCATGGTTTTTCAATTCCTCAGGTTCTTATGTCTTCTTATTTTTTTACAACTTTACTTTTATTTTAGGTTTATTGTATAGATGTGTGCAGTTTGCTGCTGTTGTTTAGTTGCAAAGTTGTGTCTGACTATTTGCAACCCCATGAATTGTATGTAGCCTACAAGGCTCCTCTGTCCATGGGATTTCCCAGGCAGAAATACTGGAGTGGGTTGGCATTTCCTTCTCCAAGGGACCTTCACAATCCAGGGGTCAAACCTGCGTCTCCTGCACTGCAGGCAGATTCTTTACTGCTGAGCCACCAGGGAAGCCCACAGTTAGCATACTAAAATAAATTTTTATATTCCATGCCTATATGAAATTACTAACCTAATTCATAGCTTGTCAGAGCAACCATTTCTCAAAATCATTGTACCAAATTTTAAAATTATTTTAATAAAGAAAAATATTAAAAAATAATAATCTGGAAGGGAGTATTATAATTTACCAATGATAGGACCCATAAGATTACCAGAAATTGGGTATGAATAAATAATATTCAAAATTATAAATATACATGACATTAAAAAGTGTATACTTTAATTTCTAATTTAATTTTTTTCTGAATCAGAAAGTGCTTTAGTTTCATCAATGAACATAAGGTAGCATTTAACTATTAATTTATAATGGGATTCATAATAGATAATTTTTTGATTGCCTGATAGATAAGTAAAGTTTTATTTATATTGACTGTGCTACAATGCAGAATTTTCTCTATATAAATATACATAAACTATTGGTAAATAGTTATTCCTTTTGTCTCTCCTGCATCATTAATTTTTTCAATAAGTGACTTCAGGGAAAAATGAAACTTAATAATGAAAAATTAAAAACAAGCTATACATTCTCATCCAATTTACAAATTAGTGCTTCTGATTCAACTCCAGCCTCAGAAACCATCCTGTTGAAGGGTTACATACCATCCAAGTATATTCTTTTATCTTAATGTTAGTAGATAAAGTGCAGGCTTATACATCTTTATAAATGTTCATTAGCTGCAAGCATTATCCTCTGACTTTTATGTCCTTGAAACTATGAACATCAATTCTTCCTAATGTTTCTACTTTAAATAGAATATATTATGAAACTGAGATCTGAGCATTTTTAGAAATTCTGAGCTGAGAATATCAATTTAGTCAGAACAATGTCAAATGTGGAGCCCAAACAACATAATTGGTACTTTGAGGTTGAAGTTGATGTGACATTCTCTTGAATATATTTTAATGCTTATACATATTTAAATTAAAATTTTAACCTCCTGACATTCAAACCAAAAAAGCCATTCACCATCCAACTACAGAGCCATGTCTGACAAATAAGATGGTATACACCAAAAATCATTTGTTTTGAATCTATGTTTATTTCACAGGAAATTTCCAAAAGGCTCAGTTTGCTAACATGTTTTGACAGTGAATTTTGATATTAGCATAGATTTTCCAATTGATTATATGGCATGAATTTACTTCAGATATTTACCTATATATTATTCTAAATGGATGCTAACTAGGAATGTTATGGTATCTATTTAAGTCATGACATCTTTTAAGTTTTATTATTTTTCTTCTTGTATGGCAAGTAGTTTTCTGGTTATGCCACTTAATACAATCTCTTGCTTCCAGGAAGACTGGATAAGATAGGAGTCTATGCTACACACACTCTACCTCTCTGTATCAATACCCATCTGTCCAGAAATAGTATCCGTGATCTTATCCATTTTTGATCTACTTTGTCAGCTTCAAAGCAGCATGGCTCCTACAGAGAAGTGTCTGTGAACAGGGCCAGAACCAGGTTGGCAGGTCAGACACCACAGTTTGTTTTACCCCAGCATGTTCCTGTCACAACTCATTTGGTGCCATGGATCTGCCGATATGTTTCAGTTGAGGATTCTAAGGTCAAATGAAAGTGGCACTCCCATGCGCAGCTGGGTCTCTGTGGGAAAAAGTATCATCATTCAGCCATTCAAAGCTATTTCAAATGTGTATTTTAATTTCACATTTGTCATAGTGCAAACTTTAGAGTAAGATGCCAAAGCAAAAATCATCATGTTCAATAGCAGGCACAAATAAAAATTACTGCATCTGACTAAATACAGTAAGTATTATGCACTTGCAGTGAAGAGTTGACATTTAAATTGGAAAGTTGCCAGGGGCCTTTGGCTTCATCTCATAATTATCAAGTTCCATGGCATTGAAGACATTATATTAAGTCCAAGAAATGGGAGTTAGTATCCTCAGATCCAATGCTGCTACTCAAAACTGAACTATATCAGTGTTTATGGCAGTGAAACACAGAAGGCTCTTCTTGCCAGTTGCCTTTGTGTTTATCAGCTTCAAGTCCCAGATGAACAATCCAGATCAGTTTTGCCACCCACATTACAAAGAGCATAGCAAATTAATAGTCTTTCTTCAAAAGACAGAAATAATTCTGTGACCAAAGTCAATGTCCTTGTGAGGGAGATAGGAAGAGACAGAATATTTTCTCTAATATCAAGTCCAGGAAAGCAAGGAACATAAAAGTTAAATGGCTGGTCTCCATTTATTCAAATAAATTTATTCAAATAAATTTATTCAAATAAATTTATTCAGGAGTAGATCCAGAAATAAAGATCAAGTCTCTTGGCTCATGGGGGAGGCCCCATATTGCCTCACAGCTTTCAAAACTCTCATTTTCCAGGAAAATGAGAGAACGCTTGTCCTTGCTACACTAAATTCAGACATACTGCCACCTACTGACCCACCTAGGAATGTAGAACTTTACCTTCATAATGTCATCTCCAGGGTGCCAGTGGACTGTCCACTGGGCTACTGGTGTAAGAGCTAAGTAAACTTATGACATTTCTTTCCTTAGCAAAAGATTAGTACACTGGCATTCTTAAATTTTATATAGCAGTGCAACAATGCACCATGTTTTTTATGTGGAGAATATCTTGAAATTGTCTGTTCCTCTCTGCGCCCTTACTGTGATATATTCTCCTAAGGAATCAGCTAGTCTAAGACAGCTTTTCTTTTCACATAAAACAATTTGAGGAATCCCATACCATTTTGTGTTGCCTGTCCTTTACCAGTGTTTTACAAGATGTGCTAGTGATCCTACATGTTGCCAAACAAGGAACGAGAGAAACCAAGCTAAACAGCCATAATTCTGTTCTTGTAGAAAAATATTGCAAAATGTCCTAAAGGTGTTACAATAATAAGTGAACAGGATCCCAAATATATTTTCAACAAGATTCCCTTAATACAGAGCCAAACTGTTATTTTCCCAGAACTGTGTATCAATATATTTTTTCACCATATCAACCCTTCACAGCCTGCCTGCATTCTCCACAGAAAAAAAGTAACACTTTTCAATCAAGTTGTTTGCACACATAATTTCTGTATTCATCTCATTATCATAGCTGAGTTATAGTGTTTATCTATCACTGTTGCTCCTCATCATTAAATTTAGTTCCTTACCTCTAAGAATAAAGTTGAGTTTACATATTTGGAATACATATTTGCTTGATTAGAAAAACTATTTGACAATTGCTTAATACAGACTCAGCCTTTATAAGAACAGTTCACACAATATGAGAGAGGCATCTATGCCACTCCAGTTGCCTGTCTACAGCTGGCTTTGAGACCTTAAGAGAAAATTATTTCCTCTGGTGGTGGTTCACAGACAACATGCTTAAGAAACCTTGAATACATAACTTACTTTTCTTATTTCAGGATATAAAAGCTTATGCTCATAATGATTGAACTGCTTGCATAAAGTCATCATTTTGATCTTTAAAATTAATCAAGTAGAACTTATCTTTTCAGGTTCATAGTTTGCCAGAATCTGAAGAAGTCCATGTATTTATTTTGGAATAAGTGCCTGTATTTGTTCATCCAACTCTCCACAAATATCTTAATTTGTGGTCGTATTAGGCAGAAATGAGAAAGGATATTGTCTCCACATTTTTGCTTTGATACAAAAGCGCCAAAAATCACAAAAAAGGTAGAGAGTACAAGTAGATGTATATTGAGAATGAAAACATTATGGAGTTTTACTAATTCACAATTAATTTTAAGTGAAAATCTTACAGAAAAGGAACTTCAGCCCAGAAATCTAGCCTCATATTCTTAGTCCTTATTGAAAACCTGTTAGATGTTGGAAGATAAGAGTGAGTTCAGAGAAAGGTTAGATGGAAAATGAGAAGACAAGAAGTGATGAGGAGAGAGGAAAAGAATAGGGAGTGCAAAGGAATTTGAACATCTGTTATGAACTTAAACAATGAACCAAATATTTGGAGGATTCATCTGAAGGAATGATGCTAAAGCTGAAACTCCAGTACTTTGGCCACCTTATGCAAAGAGTTGACCCGTTGGAAAAGACCGCGATGCTGGGACGGATTGGGGGCAGGAGGAGAAGGGGACGACAGAGGATGAGGTGGCTGGATGGCATCACTGACTCGATGGATGTGAGTTTGAGTGAACTCAGGCAGTTGGTGATGGACAGGGAGGCCTGGCGTGCTGCAAATCATGGGATCGCAAAGAGTCGGACACGACTGAACAACTGAACTAAACTGAACTGAACTGAAACTGAAGCACTAAACTTTTTGAGAAGCAGTAACAAAAACAAAATATTTTCAGCCTTCTTCTATTAAAGCGCACACACCTATAACAATGTTTCACAAAATGATTCTTTATACTAGCTTCTCTTTACAACATGGTAACAATATATCATATGGTAGGAGCAGTTATGCTTTGAAAATGCTTATAGAAACTTTATTTCCCTCTTAGAAAAGTGAATTGGTTCAAAGGTGTACTCACATATTCTATATTATTTATACTCTTTTTTTTTTCCTACCCTTATATTTTGATCATCTGTTTAAAGCAAAATTATAACATCATTTCCTTAAATGAAGAGTACAAGAAAAACTTCAACTGAGATTTAAGGCCTTAGTACAAATTAGCAAGGCTTGTTTTAAGTACAAGGTTATATAAACAGATCTATTTCCAACCTAGGTGAGACAGAAGAGACATAGGCCAAGTGTGGCATTCTGGCTGAGCTGAGGAAGCAGCTGAAAGTTCAGATGCAAAGCAGCTTGGTTCCATAGAGCAAACACCAGGGGACAAAGTTCTGCAAAAAAGAAAAAGAAAAATTCTGGTAATATGCAGAACAGATCTTCACATATATGTGAGAAGGATAAATCTATCTGAAGCTTAGGAAAGAATCATCTGGAAGAATTAGGGAGAACAATTCTTTGAGTCTATACAGACTTAAAAATATTGCAATTTACACTCTCCGGAAGAGTCAGTTTATAAAAAGGATATAATAATCATAAGTATACTATAAATGCATATATATGAAGCAAAATAGAATTTCAAAGAGAATAAATCTGCAGTTATAATTGGAGAGTTCAATATCTCATTCTCAATAACTGATAAAAGTAATGCCAGTTCTATGCAATATTCCAAAAATTGAAGAGGAGGGAACACTTTTCAATCACTCAATGATGACAGCATTACCCTGACAGCAAAACAAGAAAAATTTTTATGAGGAATAAAACTAAGGACCAATATTTCTCCTGAGTGTAGATATAATAATTCATTGTTATTTTTCAGCTGCTAAGTCATGTTCTACTCTGTGACCCCATGAACTGTAGCATGTCAGGCTTCTCTATCCATCACTAACTCCCTGAGTTTGCTAACTCATGTCCATTGAATCAGTGATGCCATCCAACAATCTCATCTTCTGCCACTGCTTTATCTTGCCCTCAATTATTCCCAGCATCAGGATCTTTTCCAATGAATCAGTTCTTTCCATCACGTGGCGAAAGTGTTGGAGCTTCAGCCTCAGCATCAATCCTTCCAATGAACATTCAGGACTGATTTCCTTTAGGGTATCCTGGTTGGATCTTCCTGTCCAAGGGACTCTCAAAAGTCTTCTCCAGTGCCACAGTTTGAAAGCATCAATTCTTCAGTTCTCAGCTTTGTTTATGGTTCAACTCTCACATCCATACATGACTACTGGAAAAAAAAAAAACACAGCTTTGGGCAATACAGACCTTTGTTGGCAAAGTGATGTCTTTGCTTTTTAATACATTGTCTAGGTTTGTCATAGCTTTTCTTCCAAGGAGCAAGTGTCTTAATTTTGTGGCTGCAGCCACCACCCAAAGTGATTCTGGAGCCCAAGAAAATAAAGTCTGTCACTGTTTCCAACTTTTCCCATCTATTTGCTGGGAAGTGATGGGATGAGATGCCATGATCTTAGTTTTTTGCATGTTGAGTTTTAAGTCAGCTTTTTCACTATCCTCTCTCATCTTTATCAAGAGGCTCTTTAGTTCCTCTTTGCTTTCTGCCATTAAAGTGGTATTATCTGAGTGCCTAAGATTTTTTGGTATTTTTCCTGACAATTTTGATTGCAACTTGTGATTCATCTAGCCTGGCATTTTGCATGATGTACTCTGCATATAAGTCAAAGAAGCAAGATGACAATATACAGCCTTGACATATGCCTTTCCCAACTTGGAATCAGTCCATTGTTCCATGTTCAATTCTAACTTGTTGCTTCTTTTCCTGCATACAGTTTTCTCAGGAGGCAGGTAAGGTGGTCTGGTATTTCCATCTCTTTAAGAATATTCCAGTTTGCTGTGATTCACACAGTCAAAGGCTTAAGCATAGTCAATGAAGCAGAAGTGGATTCTTTCTGGAATTCTCTTGCTTTTTCTATGATGCAGCATATGTTGGTACTTAAATTTCTGGTTTCTCTGTCTTTTCTAAATCTAGGTTGTATATCTGGAAGTTCTCAGTTCACATACTGCTGAAGCCTAGCTTGAAAGATTTTGAGCAAAATCTTGCTATGATGTGAAATGAGTGCAATTTTACCATAATTTGAATGTTCTTTGGTATTGCTTTTCTTTGGGATTGGAATGAAAATTGACTATTTTCAGTCCTGTGGCCAGCAGCATCTTTTAGTTGAAATTACTCAGCTGGACCACTAGCTTTGTTCATAGTAATGCTTCCTAGGCCTCATTTGATTTCCCACTCCAGTATGTCTGGCTCTAGGTGAGTAACCACATCATCCTGGTTAACTGTATTATTAAAAACTTTTTTTTGAATTGTTTTGCTGTGTATTCTTGCCACCTTTTCTTAATGTCTTCTGGTTCTCTTAAGTCCTTGTTGTTTTTGTCCATTATTATCCCTATCTTTGGAGAAGGCAATGACAACCCACTCCAGTACTCTTGCCTGGAAAATCCCATAGACAGAGGAGCCCGGTAGGCTGCAGTCCATGGGGTTGCTAGGAGTCAGACACGACTGAGCGACTTCACTTTCACTTTTCACTATCATGCATTGGAGAAGGAAATGGCAACCCACTCCAGTGTTCTTGCCTGGAGAATCCCAGGGACAGGGGAGCCTGGTGGGCTGCCATCTCTGGGGTCGCACAGGGTCGGACATGACTGAAGCGACTTAGCAGCAGCAGCAGCACCCCTATCTTTGTATGAAATATTCCCTTGGTATCTTGAATTTTCTTAAAGAAATCTCTAGTCTTTCTCATTCTGTTGTTTCCCTCCATTTCTTTTCATTGGTCACTGAAGAAGGCCTTCTTATCTCTCCTTGATATTCTTTGGAACTCTGCATCCAACTGGGTATATCTTTCACTTTCTTTCCTGCCTTTCACTTCTCTTCTTTCCTCAGCTATTTGTAAGGTCTCCTCAGACAACCACTTTGCCTTCTTGCATTTGTTTTTCTTGGGGATGGTTTTGGTTATCACCTCCTGTATGATGCTCCAAATCTCTTTCCATAGTTTTTCAGGCATTCTGTCTACCAGATCTAGTTCCTTGAATCTATTTGTTACCTCCACTGTATAATTGTTAGGGATTTAATTTAGGTCATGCCTGAATGCCCTAGGGGTTTTCCTTACTTTCTTCAACTTGAGGCTAAATTTTGCAATAAGGAGCTGATAATGTGAGCCACAATCAGCTCCAAGTCTTGTTTTTGCTGTGTATACAGTTTCTCCATCTTTGGCTGCAAAGACTATAGTCAATCTGATTTCCGTAATGATCATCATGTGATGTCCATGTGTAAGTCTTCTCTTACACGTGGACAGAGTGTTTGCTATGACCAGTACGTTCTCTTGGCAATACACTGTTAACCTTTGCCTTGCTTTATTTTGCACTATAAAACCAAATTCACCTGTTACTCCAGATGTTTCTTAACTTCCTACTTTTGCATTCCAGTCCCTTATAATGAAAAGGATATCGTTTTTGGGGTGTTAGTTCTAGGAGGTCTTGTAGGTCATCATAGAATCATTCAACTTCAGCTTCTTCAGTATTAGTTTGTTGCCTTGGAATTATTCTAATGCTTGAATGGTTTGCCTTGGAAATGAACTGAGATCATCTGTCATCTTTGAGATTGTAACCAATTTCAGATCTTTTAACTATGAGGTCTACTCCATTCCTTCTAAGGTATACTACCCATACTAGTAGATATAATGGTCATCTGAATTAAATTCTCCCATTCCTATACATTTTAGTTCACTGATTCCTAAAATATTGATGTTGACTCTTGACATCTCCTGTTTGACCACATCCTTTTTACCTTGATTCTTGGACCTAACATTCCAGGTAACATTGTTCTTCAGAGCATGAAACTTTATTTTCACCACCAGATACTAGCACAGCAGGGTGCTATTTCATCTTTGGCTCAGCCTCTTCATTCTTACTGTAGCTATTGCTTCACTCTACCCCAGTAGCATACTGGGCATCTACCAACCTGAGGGGGATTTCATCTTTCAGTGTCAAAACTTTTTGCCTTTTCATGCTGTTCATGGGGCTCTCAAGGCAAGAATACTGAAGTGGTTGTTTGCCATTCATTTCTGTAGTGGACCACATTTTGTCAGGCCCTAACTATCAGGGACATGCACTTTAACTGCTCAGTGTAGTTGGATGAGATTCCTGGTGGTCTGGCTGTCTCACTGCTGGTCCTCATTGAGCATTTAAACCTTCAATGGCTGTGGGATGTCAGTCAACATGTAGCCAGGGGTTGAGACAAAGGCCCTGCTAGAGTAGTCGGGAAGGGTGCCCAGGGAAAGCTGGAGCTGATGTTGGATGACGCCCAGGAGTAGGGCGGCACCCTGGCCTCACCGCTGCTATCTGTCACTCTGGAACAATCCACTGCCGAGGAGTCACTGTTGCCCAGGAACCATCCTCTATCCAGGAGTTTCTGTTTACCACGCAGCCAATCAGCCACCCAGGAGCCACCATCCACCATGGATACAACAATAATTCATGACCAAATCTAAATAAATGGAATCCAATGGTATGTAAAAAGGCCAATGTTTCATTATGAAGTAGAAGTGATTTCAGAAAATTGAAGGCTATTTAACACTTGAAAAATTATCATTACAATTTTTCATGTTCACAGATTAAAAGAGAAAAACTTTAATTTCAAAACATAGAGACAAAATATTTGACAAAATCCACATTCATTTCTGATTTAAAAGAAAAACTCTCAATATGTGGAGAAAAGACAACTTAAAAAATAAAATTTGAAGAAAAAAAATGAAAACTATATGTAAAATCACACTTGATGTTATGAGATTCATTGCTCTTCTCCTAACAAGAAAGTTTTATTATGCCTATTCAGCATTACCCTAGAGGTTCTAGCCAATGCACTGATCCAAGAAAAATAAATAAACATATTCAGAATGGAAAGAAAGAAATCACTGTCTATATTTTCAGGCAACATGATTATCTTTTGTAGAAAAACCAAAGATATCTCCAAAAAAATTTTTAAAGCTATTCAAAGTAATAAATGAGTTTAGTTATTTAACAAGATGAAAGAACATAGAATAAATATATTATATTTAGTATACTACCAACAAAGAGTCCACATTAAAAAAATGTTGTAACTTTAAAAATATTTATAAAATATGTATGGGTAACTATGCTGAAAGATGTGAAGACCTTGAAACTAGAAACTAGACCTAGAAAACTACAGAGCATTGATGAGGGAAATTAAAGAAAACATAAATAAATGGATATATAGTACATGTTCAAAGATCAGAAGACTCAGTATTATTAAGGTATTGTTCAGTTGTCTGGTCATGTCCAATTCTTTGCTACCTCATGAACTGCAGCACACTAGGCCTTCCTGTCCCTCACCATCTCCCAAAGTTTGCTCATATTCATGTCCATTGCATCAGTGATGCTATTATGCCATCTCATCCTCTGACTCCCTCTTCTCCTTCTGCCCTCCATCTTCCCCACTATCAGGGACTTCTCCTATGAGTCAGCTCTTTGCATCAGATGAACAAAATACTGGGGTTTCAGCTTCAGCATCAGTCCTTCCAACGAGTATTCAGGGTTGATATCCCTTAAGATTGACTGGTTTTATCTCCAGTCCAAAGGACTTTCAGAAGTCTTCTCCACCACCAGAGTTCAAAGCCATCAATTCTTTGGTACTCTGACTTCTTTATGGTCAAAATCTCATAACCGTACATAGCGACTGGGAAGACCATGGCCTTGACTATATGAATCTTTGTCAGCACTGTAATATCTGTGCTTTTCTACACACTGTCTAGGTTTGCCATAGCTTTCCTGCTGAGCAGCAATTGTCTTCTAATTTCATGGCTGTGGTCACCATCTGCAGTGATTTTAGAGCCCAAGAAGAGGAAATCTGTCACTACTTCCACTTTCCCCCCTTCTATTTGCATGAAACAATGGGGCCAGATGCCATGATCTTAGTTTTTTGTTTGTTTGTTTGTTTTAATATTTAGCCTTAAGCTGTCTCTGACACTCTCTTCCTTCACCATCATCAAGAGGCATTTTAGTTCCTCCTCACTTTCTGCCATTAGAGTGGTATCAACCACATATCTGAGGTTCTTGATGTTTCTCCCACCTATCTTGATTCCAGCTTATAACTCATCTATCTGGTATTTCTCATGATGTGCTCAGCATACAGGTTAAGCAAACAGTGAGACAACAGACAGCCCTGTCGTACTCCTTTTTCAGTCTTGAACCATTGTTCCATACAGGGTTCTAACTTTTGCTTCTTGACCTGCATACAGGTTAAGATTTTATATTAAGAAATTAGTTTTTCACAAGTTGATTCATGGTCAATCTAATTTCAGTCAAAACTCAGCAGACTATTCTATAGAAATTAGAAATTTCGAATGGAAATTCAGGTGTCTAGAAAAGTTAAAATAAATTTGACCTATAATGTCATTTGATGACTTATGCAACCAGACTTTAATACAGGTTATGAAAACTACAATAATCCAGACAGACAGTGTAACATTGGTGTTCAGATAGATAAATAGATCAGTAGAATAGATTAAATAATCCAAAAATTTATTTTCAACAAAATGCAAAGAAAATTCAGTGGGGAAAGGATAGTCATGCTTTGTATTTTTTTTTTTAAACCTGGAAATTGAATATCTATGTGCAAAAAATAATGAAATTTAATCCATACCTCATATCATATACAAAAAGTAATTCAAAATGGGTCACAGACCTATGGGTAAACTGAAAACTATTAAAGTTCCTAGAATAAAATAAGAAAAAATAGGAGATATTCTTTTTTTTTTTGCCTTGGGATATGAAAAATTTCCCATTTAAAAATAGCACAAATACATATAAGAAAAGTGGATAAATCCTATGTCATCTTAATTAACCACATTTTCTGATAAAAAGACACTTTAAAGAGAATGAAAA
Organism: Capricornis sumatraensis; assembly: GCF_032405125.1. Taxonomy (NCBI): domain Eukaryota; kingdom Metazoa; phylum Chordata; class Mammalia; order Artiodactyla; family Bovidae; genus Capricornis; species Capricornis sumatraensis. The sequence continues at coordinate 5,827,594 of NC_091084.1, forward strand.
GGAAAGTCACAATTGAGGGGAAAGAATTTGCAACTCATTAAATTAGTAAAGGATTTGTATCTATATTATATAAGAAACTTTCAAAATAAGAAACAGAATCACATCAAATCGTGGGTGAAATTATTAACAGACTTCATGTATGTATGAGCTCACTTCCTCCTCTTCTACTCTCCCCATGCCTGCCATAAACAGAAAGAAGTGTTCATGTGAGAACACATGAGAATGGTAACTATACGCCAGATAAGAGAAGAAGCCTCAGAAAGAAACCTACTTTGCCAATATCTTAATCTTGGACTTCCTGGCCTTCAGAACTATGAAAAATAAATTTCTGTTGTTGGAGAAAGAAGTATATGAGTGATAAATAAGTGCAGGAAAAGGTGCTCAAATTACTAATCATTGTTGTTGAGTTGTTATGTTGTGTCCTACTCTGTGTTCCTATAGCAGCATGCCAGGCTTCCCTGTCCTTCACTATCTCCTGGAATTTGCTCAGACTCCTTTCCATTGAATCAGTGATGTTATCTAACCATCTCATGTTCTGCTGCCATCTTCCCCTTTTGCCTTTAATCTTCCCCAGCATAAGGGTCTTTTCCAGTGAGTCAGCTTTTTGAATCTGGTAGCAAACTATTTATTAATATTAATAACTAATTACTAATGATTAGGAAAATGCAAACTACAATGAGATGTCTGTACACACAAATTACAACATTTACAATTTAAATGACTGATTCAACCAAGTATTTTGAAAGACATGGAGCCATTCATTTTACTCACAAGTATTTGTTGTTTTTTAGTCACTAAGTCATGCCTAACTCTTTGCAACTCTATGGTCTGCAGCACTTCAGACTCTTCTGTCCTCCACTGTATTTTGGAATTTGCTCAAATTCATGTCCATTGAGTCACTGATGTTATCTAATCAGCTCACCCTCCGCCATGCTGGGGTATGACATGGCAATCCACTCAGTATTTTTGCCTGGAAAATTCCATAGGCAGAGGAGCCTTGCATGCTGTAGGTCATGAGGTCACAAAGAGTTAGACATGACAGAGTGAGTGAGCAATCATATAAGCATAAGCATTTACATAACATAAATAAAAGAGTATGTCCATAGAAGAGCTTATACATAGCAATGTTATACATAATAAACATTGGAAACAAAACAAATTTCCATTAATAGGTGAATGAATTAGCAAATTTTAGCAAAATGAACTGCTTTTCAAAATAAATAGAAAAATAAAAAAGTATGATACATGAAATAACATGTATGAATCTCAAAATAACTGTGCCAAGAAAAATAATCAACAGAAAATGAATACATACTGTATGATCATATTTATATAAAATTCTAGAGCATGCAAGCTAATTCATAGTAATAGAAAGTGGGTAGGGGGTTACCAGAAATGGGTGTGGATCAGGGGGTATATAAGGAAGATTATAAGGGACAAAAGAAAATTTTGGGGTGTGGTGAGCATATTTATTATCTTGACTCTGATGATAGTTTCATGAGTGTGTAAATATATCTAAACTTACAAAATAATGCACTTTCTAAACTATGTGTTTTATTTCCTTTACACCTTTAGTATTAAAAAAAAAAAGAAAGAAAGAAAGCAATGAGTAGCAGGAGATAAATTGGCTAGCCTGGATTGAAAGATTTGCACCAAAAAATGGTCCCAGTTAATTCTTCTCTCATGTCCACACACTTTGCATGTATTTGAGGACAATACAGTGTACTGTAAACCTAATAACCAAATTTCTGGAAGTTGAGAAATGAAACAAAATAGTAGATTAATCATTAAAGATATTTAATGATTTGAGATTTATGAGAAATCTAAAGAGATAATTCAGAGCTGGTGTAGTGTTTCTTTAGTAGTTCAGTCAATCAGTTCAGTTGCTCAATCGTGTCCGACTCTTTGCAACCTCATGAACCACAGCACGCCAGGCCTCCCTGCCCATCACCAACTCCTGGAGTTTACCCAAACTCATTTCCACTGAGTCGATGATGCAATCCACCCATCTCATCCTCTGTCATCCCCTTCTTCTCCTGCCCTCAATCTTTCCCAGAATCAGGGTCTTTTCAGATGAGTCAGCTCTTCGCATCAGGTGGCCAAAGTTTTCGAATTTCAGCTTCAACATCAGTCCTTTCAATGAACACCCAGGACTGATCTCCTTTAGAATGGACTGGCTGGATCTCCTTGCAGTCCAATGGACTCTCAAGATCTTCAACACCTCAGTTCAAAAGCATCAATTCTTCAGTGCTCAGCTTTCTCTACAGTCCAACTGTCACATCCATACATGACTACTGGAAAAACCATAGCCTTGACTAGACTATTACTTTGTTGACAAAGTAATGTCTCTGCTTTTTAATATGCTGTCTATGTTGATCATAACTTTCCTTCCAAGAAGTAAGTGTCTTTTAATTTCATGGCTGCAATCACCATCTGCAGTGATTTTGGAGTCCAGAAAAATAAAGTCAGCAACTGTTTCCCCATCTATTTGTATGAAGTGATGGGACTGATGCCATGATCTTCGTTTTCTGAATGTTGAGTTTTAAGCCAACTTTTTCACTCTCCTCTTTCACTTTTATCAAGAAGTTTTTTAATTCTTCACTTTCTGCTGTTCAAATGATCTTGAATTCTATGTCTTCTCTCTTCCATTATCACCAATAAAATCTAATCAGTACTGTTTTGGTAAGGTACTCAGTTATCCTTCAGTTCAGTTCAGTTCAGTTCAGTCGCTCAGTCGTGTCCAACTCTTTGCGACCCCATGAATCGCAACACACCAGGCCTCCCTGTTCATCACCATCTCCCGGAGTTCACTCAGACTCACGTCCATCGAGTCCGTGATGCCATCCAGCCATCTCATCCTCGGTCGTCCCCTTCTCCTGCCCCCAACCCCTCCCATCATCAGAGTCTTTTCCAATGAGTCAACTCTTCATATGAGGTGGCCACAGTACTAGAGTTTCAGCTATAGCATCATTCCTTCCAAAGAAATCCCAGGGTTGATCTCCTTCAGAATGGATTGGTTGGATCTCCATGCAGTCCAAGGGACTCTCAAGAGTCTTCTCCAACACCACAGTTCAAAAGGATCAATTCCTCAGTGCTCAGCCTTCTTCACAGTCCAACTCTCACATCCATACACGACCACTGGAAAAACCATAGCCTTGACTAGACGGACCTTAGTCAGCAAAGTAATGTCTCTGCTTTTGAATATGCTATCTAGGTTGGTCATAACTTTTCTTCCAAGAAGTGTCTTTTAATTTCATGGCTGCAATCACCATCTGTAATAATTTTGGCACCCAGAAAAATAAAGTCTGACACTGTTTCCACTGTTTCCCCATCTATTTCCCATGAAATATTTGGGACCAGATGCCATGATCTTCATTTTCTGAATGTTGAGCTTTAAGCCAACTTTGTCACTCCACACTTTCACTTTCATCAAGAGGCTTTTTAGTTCTTCTTCGCTTTCTGCCATAAGGGTGGTGTCATCTGCATATCTGAGGTTATTGATATTTCTCCTGGCAATCTTGATTCCAGGTTGTGTTTCTTCCAGTCCAAAGTTTCTCATGATGTACACTGCATATAAGTTATATAAGCAGAATGACAATATACAGCCTTGACGTACTCCTTTTCCTATTTGGAACCAGTCTGTTGTTCCATGTCCAGTTTTAACTGTTGTTTCCTGACCTGTATACAGATTTCTCAAGAGGCACATCAGGCGATCTGGTATTCCCATCTCTTTCAGAATTTTCCACAGTTTATTGTGATCCACACAGTCAAAGGCTTTGGCATAGTCAAGAAAGCAAAAATAGATGTTTTCCTGGAACTCTCTTGCTTTTTCAATGATCCAGAGTATGTTGGCAATTTAATCTCTGGCTTCTCTGCCTTTTCTAAAACCAGCTTGAACATCAGAGAGTTCACTGTTCACGTATTGCTGAAGCCTGGCTTGGGGAATTTTGAGTATTACTTTACTAGCGTGTGAGATGAGTGCAATTGTGTGATACTTTGAGCATTCTTTTGCATTGCCTTTCTTTGGGACTGGAATGAAAACTGACCTTTTCCAGTCCTGTGGCCACTGCTGAGTTTTCTAAATTTGCTGGCATATTGAGTGCAGCACTTTCACATAGATGTCAAATGTATAAGTTTTATTAAATGATCATTTTATTTTTGCTTTCATGAGGAAAATGTTTTCAGAACTAAACAGAATCTATCCCCCACAAAAGTTTTTACATGCAATTTCCCCCCCCCCCCAACTTTACATGAAGTCTAGTTGGGTTGAAGAGAAAAATCGTATCTGAACTGGGCTACCTCCCAGAGCATACCACTAGGATCAACTTTTATAATATGGTGGATACCTGATCTTCACTACATCAGATCCTATGGAGACTCTATAAGGCAATATCAGAGTAGAATTAGTGGAAAATTAAATGTGCCTGATGGCACTGAATTCTATCTGATTATACGCTTTTGGGGTAGAGTTCTATAATACCTCTAGACCAAACTTCTTGTTATTCAGTCCCTAAGTTGTGTCCAGCTGTTTGAAACCTCAGGAACTATAGAACGTAAGACTCCTCTTTCCTTTACTGTCTCCCAGAGTTTGCTCAAACTCATGTCCATTGCATCAGTGACGCTACCTAAACATCACATCCTTTGTCACAACCTTCTCCTTTTGCCTCCAATCTCTCCTGGTATCAGTTTTTTTTTTTTTCCAATAAGTCAGTTTTTCACATCAGGTGGTCGAAGTATTGGAGCTTCAGCTTTAGCATCAGTCCTTCCAATGAATATTTAGGATTGATTTCTTTAGGAGTGACTGGTTTAATCTCTTTGCAGTCCAAGGGACCCTCAAGAGTCTTCTCCAATACCACAATCTGAAAGGAGCAATCCTTCAGTGCTCAATCTTCTTTATGGTCCAACTCTCATATTCATACACAACTCCTGGAAAAACCGTAGCTTTGATTATATGGACTTTATCTGGAAAAGTGATGTTTCTGCTTTTTAATGTTGTCTAGGTTTATCATAACTTTTCTTCCAAGGTGTAAGCATCTTTGAATTTCATGGCTACAGTCACCAGCCACAGTGATTTTGAAGACCATGAAAATAAAATCTGTCACTACTTACACTTTTGTCCCTCCTATTTGCCATGAAGTTATGGGACTGTATGTCATGTTCTTAGTTTTCAATGCTGATTTTCAAGCCAACTTTTTCACTCTCCTCTTTCACCTTCATTAAGAGGGTTTTCAGTTCCTCTTCACTTTTGGCCATTTGAGTGGTATCATCTGCGTATATGAGGTTGTTGATATTTGTCCCAGCAATCTTGATTGCAGCTTGTGATTTATCCAGCCCTGGCATTTTACATGATGTACTCTGCACATAAGTTATATAAGTATGGAGACCATAGGCGGCTTATTACATAGACTATATACAATATAGAGCCTATTATACAGCCAATATACAGACCAACTTTATTAGACTCTAAAGTAACAAAATCAAATAAGAATAATATTTAAAATCCTTTCATTTCTTACATATTATTTTCTAGAAATTTAAAAATAAAGTTCAATAGTTGATAAATATGTAAACTGAAACAAATATACTCTCTGCATTGCAAAGAAGTAAAGTGTTCCTTTTCCAGTTCTAGGTTTAGAAATTAGACCAGGGCTGTAAATGTATTTTCTGAATAGTGGTTTGGCAAGAATTTATAGGTAACTGTCAATAGCATAGAAAAGCAGAACTCAACATGACTTTTTATTATTAATCAACATTGCTGTGGTGGCCAAATTTATTGTATCCGTGTCCAAATGATCAACTGTAATATTATTATATTTTCTGTTCTAGAAAAATTGTCTCTGGTACCATTTACTAGCATTCTTTATGCTTCTGGGTTAACAACTAATTTTAATATTAACCTTTGCTAAAATTAATGAGGAAAACAGAATCTGTAAAACAACAAGCCAATCCTGTCTTTCTAAAGTGAATGTGACCATAGTATTTCCCTCAACAACTCCTCCTAGCAGCACTCAACTAACAGATTTAACTGGCCATTTTGATTCTTATTTCCATTCTGGGCTAGGTACTTTTGCAAACATTGCTTCATTTGTGGATGTAAAATTGAACACTTTCCTCTGTATCACTAGATAATGCACTGGGAAGAAAGGTAATTCAGATATAGCCACTTTACTTCTGAATATAATTTAGTGTGTGAAAAGTAGCTAGCGAGTACAGAAAAGTTAGAGCAGAATTTCAACATGGGTTTAAAAAAGTATGAAAGGGTACCATGGTTACACATACTTGATACTATTGGACAGTGTTCAAAAGTACATGTTATTGGGATGTGTCAGATTATACAGTTTTGACCTGCTCCAGTAGTAAACCATGAAAACTGTTACAAAAAAAACAAGGAAGACTACTATATAATGGTCAAGGGATCAATCCAAGAAGATAATTTTGTTTTAAAAAATGACAAAATTATCTTAAGTCAGGTGCTAATGTTCATTATCATCTTGGTGTATGATAAATTTTTACTTACCATCCTGGCTGAAGGATTGATTTCATTTCAGAGACAACTTCATCTTCCTCCCCAGTGTAACAGCTCTTATCCAAAATGCTAAGGAATCATTGCTGAAGTACACCAATTGTTAAGTGTTTTGATTACATGTGTGGGAAATAGAAAAATAACCACCAGTGGATCAAAAAACCCAAGAGATAACACTATAGCTAGAATTTTGCAAGATGCTGTATATTACCTAGATCCAGAGAACCCAACTTTTACCAGGGGGTCCATGATGATACTTTGGGATTCCAGGGATAAATTACAAATCAAATAGTTGTCCAATAGTCCTTGAAATGGTCAAATAATATGGTTTTCTCAGTCTACTGATTAACCTGAATAACTGCTATAGATCTCTCAAGAGAAGGACTGAGAGAAATGATAAAGATACTTCTGTGTTGTTGCAGAGTACTATGTCTTAGGGACCTTGTTTCCTCTTCAATCAATGGATTTTATATTTGAAAACAGGCTCAGGTTAGAAAACTATGCCAGAAATCATGACTTTTTATTGTGACAACTTTCCTCAGCCTTCTCGTTGCCCTTCTTTGATTTCTTCTTCTGGTACAAGTTGAGCAGCGTTTGTTGACTGCTTGTTTTGATCATAAGGATGCCGTGTTTAAGATCCTTTGTAGGATTCTCCCTTAGCTTCTCCTTTAGCTTTCTATGTAGTAAGACAACTGTAGTAGCCTATTAAATTCAGTAATTAACTCCATTTCATGTCCTCTCTTCTGGAGGGAGTCCTATCACCCTTATTATTGTCAGCAAACCACATTTTATAGTAGTTTCTCCTACTGATAACCATGGCTTACAGAACAAAGCCTCCGCTGATAATTTTAATGTTTGACTTTGTTAATTTTCCCTTTTGCCTGTTTCACTGACCTCTTTTCTATTTATTTATTTGCACTAAATTTGTGATTATTTTCTAGCATCATACGATGAATACTAGGTCATTAATACTAACTTTTTCTTGTTATTTATTTGAAGTCTTTACACATAAAGATTTCCCACTGCGTATAGATTTAACAAGTTTATAACTTAAAAATTTCCTTGACTCGTAGGTTATTTAGAAATGTATTGCTTAACTTATAAACGTTTGAACCTTTTCAAGTGGTCTGTATTGCATCATGAATGATTTCACTGGAGGAAGAGAATATGCTCTAAAGAGTTTCAACCTTATAAAATACATTGGAATTTTCTTTCTGACCCACAATGTAGTCTATTTTGAAATTTTGTTATGTAATGTATACTTAAAAGAACACTCTTCACTTTTTGATGTATTCCATTTCAGTTGATGTTAATATTTATGAATGTTGTTATACTTTCAAACACATGGTGATTTATTTTCTTGTTCTAATGTTTACATAGATGCAAATATAATTTTACAATTTCTAAATTTTCTTTCAGCTTTTTTATTTTTGTTCTGTGTATTTTGAGTATATATTATTAATTGTATACAAACTCAGAATTATAACTTTCTGGTAGGTTGAAAATTTTATTCTGGTGAAATATCAATATTTTAAATAGTCTTTGTCCTTAAATTCAAGTTGTATATTGATAATGATATAGTTACTTGAGACTTCTGAAGTTAATAATTTTATTAGCTATATTCTATCAAAAGAATTGATATACTTTTCCAAGTCAAAAAAATAATTGCCTTTAATTGAAATTTTCTAAATAAATCATGGGATATAATAATTGTAATACTCAATTTTAAATTCCCCATAATAATATTTATATCGCATTTATCCCTTGTGTTCTTTGTTACCTTTAATTTCTTTGGCTTAGAATTTTTTATTAAATTTATTGTCTTCTACGAGATTTTAATTATTTTTTAGTGGTTGACCTAAAGATTATTATATACATGCGTGAGTTTATTTTTGATTATAGCTTTTACTACTAGAAGATAATGCAAAGATTTCACAATTTGAACTCTATTTACTGACTTCTGTGCTAATTTCATGTATTTGATTTATAGGTCTAATTTAAATCACACAAAGTGAAAGCGTTAGTTGCTCAGTCATGTCTGACTCTTCGCAGCCTCATGGACTGCAACCAACCAGGCTCCTCGGTCCATGGAATTCTCCAGGCAACAATGTTGGAGTGGGTTGCCATTCCCAACCCAGGGATGAACCCAGATCTCCTGCATTGCAGGCAGATTCTTTACCATCTGAGTCACAAGGGAAGCCACAAGGGAAACTCCACAACACATCATTATTATTGTTTTAAGCAATGAATATTCTTTTCTTTTTTACCTCTTTGATAACATCTTTTCATAGTTTCCTTTTTCCTTTTAGTCTGACCACCCCCATGATGAATCTCAGATTTTTGTTTATTTATAAATTCTTTCTTAAAATTATTTGAAGACAGTGTTTATCATGGATATAATTATAAAATGAGAGTATTTTCTCTCAATATTTTTTAGGATATTGCTTGTTTTCTAGTTTCCACTGCTTTTGATAAGATATTTGCCTTATTTCACCTTTGAAGAAAATATCATTTTTATTTGGCTGTTTTTTTATTTTTCCTTAGTTTTCAGTTTTTTAACCAAACTCATAATGGGTCTGTGTTCTGTGTGTTTCTGTGTGTTTGTTCTAGTTTGGGGTTATTTTGAAAGCTATTTTAAACAGGGACTTGATGTTCTTTTTTTAAGGCTTTCTAATAATAATTACCTTTTACTTTCTTTGAATATAAGTTTTTTAAAGGTCTCTGTTGCAAATTCAAGGACAAATTTAAAAAAAAAAATTCTGACTTTTCACCCTATTATCTTTGGCTTTCATATTTTCTGTGTGCTTTTCTTTTGCATACTTTGGCTTCAACCTAGTAATTTCTTGCTGAACTCCCTTCTATTTCACTAATTCTTCACTTTTTGGTTTATAAACTGTGTTTGAAACTATTATTTTCTTAATTATAGTTACTATATATTTTATTTCTAGGTTGTATTTTTATATATGCCAGTACTCTGATTAAATGATACATTTTCTTCTCTCTTTTTAAAATATATTAGTCATAGTTATATTGAAATTTTATGTCTTATAAATACAAAACTCAAATCTCTTGTGATTGTTTACATTTATCCTTGTGTTTTTCTTTTTGGTTATTTTGTTTCATTTCCTTCCATGGTAAATATATTTTTAAAACTGAATTTCATAGATAAGAAGTATTTTAATGAGCGTGAACAACATTATTATCCTCCAGAAGAAATTTGCTGTGATGTTTGCATGTCATTAGAGTATGACCGACCAGATTATCTTCATATAGTGGAGAGTAGATTACAGGTTTCTTAAATCCTGTTTTAGTTCTATTTTGCCTTGAAGCATGGTCCTTATTTTTTTACAATGTAACTCATTGATAAGGCTAGCCCCTTGAAGTTCTCAATTGTAGTGTTTCCCTGAGTCTGTCCTTTTATGGAATGGTCCTTTAAAAATGCTTCCATAGTGCTATGAAAGTGTTATTTCTCAGTGTTTCATGTGAATCCGGTGCACTCTAGAAGGTGGCAAATGCTTCAAGCAAAATTGCATACAGAATTTGAAGTTTAATTCTCTGCACTCTGTGTGAAGATTATTTTCCCTCAAGTTATGGTTGCCTTGGTTTTCCCAGACTCTGTTTCTCCCATCAGAGAAAGATTGTCATAACTCAACTGTTCTACATTCTTTTCACCTTTCCTCCCTATCACTGAGAATCAGCAAATAAATGGTCAGGAGATAGAGAGGCAAATGTGGAATTTACTTTGATGCAATGTATTTTTCCCTTCAGTCTGAGCTTCAGAAACCTTGGTAGTGATAGTTGTTTTCTAAAGAATGCAAACAGTTGCTTAGCTGTTGGTGCTGTTTTTGTTTTCTCTCCAGGGTTTACATTTGCCTTATTCAACAGTATTTCTTAGGGGAGGGGAAAGAAAAAGAAAGAGAACTATTGACTGTATTCATAAAGAGATGGGAATAGGAGAACACCTTACCTACCTCCTGAGAAACCTGTATGCAGGTCAAGAAGCAACAGTTAGAAATAGACATGGAATAATGAACTGGTTCAAAATTGAGAATGCAGTACATAATGGCTATATATTGTCACCCTGCTCATTTAACTTACCTGCAGAGTATATCATGTTAAATGCCAGGCTGCATGAAGCACGAGCTGGAGTCAAGATCACCAGGAGAAATATCAATAACCTCAGACATGCAGCTGACACCACTCTAATGGCAGAAAGTAAAGAGGACTAAAGAGCCTCTTGATGAAAGTGAAAGAGGAGAGTGAAAAAGCTGGGTTAAAACTCCACATTCAGAAAACTAAGATCATTGCATCTGGTCCCATCACTTCATGGCAAATAGATGGGGAAACAATGGAAAGAGTGAGAGACTTTATTTGGGGGGGGGGGGGGCCCAAAATCACTGCAGATGGTGACTGCAGCCATGAAATTAAAAGATTCTTGCTCCTTGGAAGAAAAGCCATGACAAATCTAGATAGCATATTAAAAAGCAGAGACATCATCTTGCCAACAGAGGTCTGTATAGTTGAAGCTATGGTTTTTCAGTAGTCACGTATGGATGTAAAAGCTGGACCATCAAGAAGACTGAGTTCTAAAGAATCAATGCTTTCAAACTGTGGTGCTGGAGTAGACTCTTCAGATTCCCTTTACAGCACAGAATTCAAACCAGTCAATTCTAAAGGATATCAACCCTGAATATTCATTGGAAGGACTGATGCTGAAGATGAAGCTCCAACCAACACCTGATGCAAAGAGTTGACTCACTGGAAAAAATCCTGATGTTAGGAAACATTGAGGGCAGGAGGAGAAGGGAGTCACAAAGGATGAGATGGTTGGATGGCATCACCGACTCAATGGACATGAGTTTGAGCAAACTCTGGGAGATAGAAAAGGACAGGGAAGCCTGGCATGCTGCAGTTCATGGGTTCACAAAGAGTTGGACATGACTGAATAACAATAACATTTTTTTTGAAGCAGAGTACATTTAAGAAACTTAATAAATATCATATATATGCAAATGGAAAAGCCATAGTTTGAATGAAAGAAACTTTGCTCAATCACAAAGCTAAATTATTCATTTTATTCATTATTTATTTTAATTCATGAATTAATCTTAAGTGTGTGTGTGTGTGTGTGTGTGTGTGTTTTTAAGTAGGTCCTTGTTGTTTATCTATTTTAAATGTATCAATGTGAACATGACAATCCCAAAATGCCAATCTATCCCTTCCCCAAAACTTTCCCCCTTGGAAACCATAAGTTTATCATTTAAGTCTGTGAGTTTTTTCCTGTCTGCTGATAAATATGTTTGCATCAAAAAGAATAAAATGGTTAGCTATAAACCTATCTAAAAACACAAAAGACTTGTCTCTGAAAACAATAAAACACTTATGAAAGAAATCAAACAAGACACAAACAGATGGAAAGATCTGTCATGTTCTTGGATTGGAAGAATCAACATTGTTAAAATGACTGTGCTACTCAAGGCAATCTACAGATTCAATATGATTCTACCAAATTACCAATAGCCTTTTGTTATTGAACTAGATTTAAAAAAAAAAAAAAAAACCTTAAAATTTGTACAGAGACACAAAGACCTCAGCAGGAGACCTGGGTTCAATACAGATTCAATATGATTCTACCAAATTACCAATAGCCTTTTGTTATTGAACTAGATTTAAAAAAAAAAAAAAAAAAACCTTAAAATTTGTACAGAGACACAAAGACCTCAGCAGGAGACCTGGGTTCAATTGCTGGGTCAGGAAGATCCCCTGGAGAAGGAAATGGCAACCCACTCCTGTATTCTTGCCTGGCAAATCCCATGGACGCAAGAGCCTGGCAGGCTACATTCTATGGGGTCATAAGATTCAGACATTACTTAGCAAACAAACCACCACCACCCAAGACCACAAACAGTCAAAGCAATCTTGAGAAAGAAAGGTGGAACTGGAGGAGTCAGGTTTCCTGACTTCAGAATATACTACAAAACTATTGTCATCAAAACAGTAATGTTGTTGGCACAAAACCAGACATAGTCCAGAGTAACACCCATTCTCCTAAGGTCAATTAATCTATGACAAAAGAGCCATGACAATATAATGGAGGAAAGATAGTCTCTTCAATAAGTGATGCTGGGAAAACTATATTTAAAAAAGAAGGAAAGAAAATAGAACATTTCATACCATCATATACAAAAAATAAACTCAAGGTGGATTAAAGACCTAAATATAAGATCAGACATTATAAAACTTTTAGAGAAAAACATAGAAAAATTTTTGACATAAATCACAGCAAGATCTTTACTGAGGCATCTCCCAGAGTAATGAAAGGGAAATAGAAACATTAATAAACAAATGGGACCTAATTAAATTCAAAAACTTTTGCAGAACAAAGAAAACCACACATACACAAAAAAGACAACCCACAGAGGGAGAAAATATTTAGAAATGTTGTGACTGACAGAGTACTAGTCTCATAATTTATAAACAACTCACTTGCCAACAAAGGTCTGTACAGTCACATCTAAGATTCTTTTTCAGTAGTCATGCACAGATGGGAGGGTTGGACCATAAATTTTTTGAAGGCTGGACATCAAAAAATTGATGCTTTTAAACTGTGGTGTTAGAAAAGACTCTTGAGAGTCCCTTGGACAGCAAGGAGATCAAACCAGTCAATCCTAAAGGAAATCAACGCTGAACATTTGTTGAAAGGTCTGATGCTGAACCTGAAGCTCCATTACGTTGACCACTTGTGAAGTACTGACTCTTTAGAAAAGACCCTGGCACTAGGAAAGAATAAAGGCAGGAGGAAAAGGGGACAATACAGGATGAAATGGCTGGATGCCATCACTGACTCAATGGACATGAATTTGAGCATGCTCAGAGAGATGGTGAAGGACAGGAAAGCCTGGCATGCTGCAGTCCATGGGGTCACACAGAATCTAACATGAATGAGCAATTGCACAACATATGGCTCAAAAAAAAAAAAATTACATACAATAAAATAACAATAAAAAATGGGCATAAGACCTAAATAGACATTTATTCAAAGAGGACATAAGATGGCCAAGAGACACATGAGAAGATGCTTTAACACAGCTAATTTTTAGAGAAATGCAAATGAAAACTACAATGAGATATCAACTTACACCAGTCAGAAGGTCCATCATCAAAAAATCTGTAAACAATAAATACTGGAAAGGGTGTGGAAAAGGGAACCCACCTATACTTTAGTTGGAAAATAAATTGGTATAGCTACTATGGAGAGAAAGGGTTCCTTAAAGAACTAAAATAAAGTTACTATAGGAAGCAGCAATCCCACTCCTGGGCACATATCCAGAGAAAAACATGGCTCAAAAGGATGTATGACTACCAATATTCATTGAAACACTCTTTAAATTAGCCAGGGCATGAAGCAACCTAAATGTATATTAACAGAGGAATACAAAAAGAAGTGGTGGAATATTACTCAGTCATTAAAAAATGAAATAATGTCATTTGCAGAAACATGGATGGACCTGTAGATTATCATATTAAGTGAAGTAAATCAGACAGAGAAAGACGAATATTATATACGCTTATATACAGAATCAAGAGATTTCCTTAATATATGCTACTCACTCTAGAATAAAAATTTCCAAGTCTAGTTTTAAGTATATAAAGTGCACTAGTGTTTGCTTCCAATTAGTATCTTACTTGTTTAGACATATCTGCTAATTTTGTATTTTGTAATCAAAATACTGAAACACAGTGATAGTATGAGAAATGCTAAATCTGCCCTCATTTAAGTTGTGGTTCCAGCAACTTACCAGAGCAATTTCATATTTGATGACCTCTGAAGAGAGAGGTTCAGCTATTCTTGGCCAATGAGAAAAGAGTAAAGGAAAGTCAAAGCAGAATTATAATAACTCACTGGAATAATTCCTATGATGTCTGTAATATAAAAGTGAGTCTTCCCATATCCCTGTGCAAACTTTAAGATGTACTCTATAGCTCATTCTCACATCATAGCATTTATATATGTAAAGCATTTATATATGCTAAGCACAATATTTTTAATAATTTGAAGTAAAAGATAAGTAAACTGATGTGACTAGAAAATGTAGTAAGACTGTGGATATTCTTTGATTGATTTCACAGTTCCCTCAGAGTCACTGATATACAGGTCAACATGCTATTCTCTACCTCAAGAGAAAGAGAATGTTTTTTCAGTGTTCGATTTCTTAATTATAGAGTTTCTTCACCTTTCTTGCCCCAAAGATAGTTTTAGGATAGTATAGGATGCATCCCTATTAAAATTAGATGTCCATAGACAGAGATCAGCAAATTTCTTTAGGCCTATGAAAAACAGAAACAGTTTGACTTTGGAGATTCATAGGGAGTGGTCACCAGACCATGTCTTGCATATGAATTGGGTTGAAAAGACCAAATCAAGTATATAGAGAGTGTAACTTAGATGACTTCCCCTTTGAATATGCCAAAATAGAGAGGCAGGATTTCCCTGAAAAAAAAAAAAAAAAAAAAGGTATGTTAGAATCAGAAGGAAATCATTTCGTTAAATAGGAAAAAGGAGAATAGGAGACAATACTGAAGTCACATGGAGTTGAAAGCAAGGTAGACAAGAAACATCCCAAGCCTATGTGCAGAAACTTGCAGATTTATTTACATTTATTGTAGTGTTGCTTCTCTGTTGTGCTCTCTATAGTCCATGGGTGAAGAAGCATATGTGAAAGTGGTCAGACCGAATGTTGGTGGTTATCCTGGCATCTTGAAAAGATATATCTAATACCATAACATCATAGAGGCCTGAACTTGGTGTTGCTATGTGGCTTAAACAAAAGATATGATATATTTAGCAGTCATTTTTTACTGGCCCATTCCTGCTAAGATTCAGTAACCTTGGTGCTGTTCTTTGTACTTAGTCGCTCAGTCGTGTCCAACTCTGCAACCCCATGGACTGTAGCCTGCCAGGCTCCTCTGTCCATGGGATTCTCCAGGCAAGAAAACTGGAGTGGGTTGCCATGTCCTCCTCCAGGGGGTCTTCTCAACCCAGGAATCAAACCCCAGTCTCCAGCATGGTAGGTGGATTCTGTACCATCTGAGCCATCAGGGCTCACCCTTAAGCATTTATTTTCCTAATTTTCCATTTCTCCTCATACCTCATACCTGCTTTCCTCCTCATTTCTTTTTTCTAAATTACCAGTCTTTTAATAGAGGAAAGAGAAAAGAGCTAACCTAGGAATAGTTCTAAAAAAGTAGAGCAGAAGGGAAATTCAAGATTGTCACTTTCAATCCTCTACCACGCACAAGGACCACTCTCTCCATACATTTTCATATAGCTTTTTTGGAAACATCCAATGATAGGAATCTGGCTGCTTCAGAGTCAGCTTATTCTATTCATAATCAATTGCAATTTTTAGAAAAAATTAATTCTTACAGTGAGCTGAGATCTATCTCTCTAAACAGGCTAGTTAGCTCAACCAACTCAAATCGATTTTTAAAATATCTTTTTTAGGAGAATACAGAAACTTTACTTCCCCTCAGATTAGTTTTACTTGTCTTTCCATCAGTCACCTGTTTCCCAAACTAGCATTTTTCCTTTTTTTAGTGGAACTATCAGCACCCTTGGGGCTGTAAGATCTTGAGTGAATTTAGGCTCATTAAAAATAAAAACAAAAACTTTTTGTACTAACTAGAAATTTTGGTAAGCACGCAACCACAGCTGTTTCACAGAGAAGAGTTAATAATGAATGCTGCTTACCTGTCTGATTTGGCTCCTTTTATAACTGAATCTTGGAGAAGGAAATGGCAACCCACTCCAGTATTCTTGCCTGGAGAATTCTATGGACAGAGGAGCCTGGTGGACTGCTGTCCATAGGGTCTCACAGAGTCAGACATGACTGAAGTAGCCTAGCAGCAGCAGCAGCAGCAGCATAATTGACTCTGAATTTTTCTGTAACTCTTTGCTATTTTTAAAGAGTCTTTGGGATAGCACAATGTTGATTCTATTTCTCCCCCACCTGAAAAACTTTGAAACATGAAATAGATCAAATTGAAAGCATTAATAAAGGAAAAAATAATGATAATCTTAGAGATTTCACTGCCCATTAAAATAAGGTAAAATCCCTAAGATAGAGTGCCTCTTCTTCAGAGGCATAAGACCTTAAATTAAAGATAGGTTTTGCCACTACATAACTGTGATTTTGTGGAAACAGCTTGACTTATGAAATTCAATTTTCTCATCTATAAAGCAGCACTAATAAAAAATAAGTAAAATATATAATCAATAAAGCACTACATAAATTTTAGATATTGTTTTTATCCTATTATACTATGGGTTTCTTGAGAGCAGTAACTGATATTACTTTTCTTTGTATCATAGAGGCCACATATCCTGAAACAGAATTGAATGCTCACTAAAAGCTTGTTGGAGAAAAGCAATAATTTAACTTCCTTTTACTTGGTAGGTAAACAATTTTCAGTAAATTTAAGACAAAGTAAACTTCTATGGGCAAATATTAACACAGAGCTCAGAAGTTTTTGTATTGCTAAATCAGTGTACGTGAAGGCAGTGTGGGAATATTTATTTAAATATATATATATATATATATAATTTCTCAATTAAATATATAATTTTAAGTAGCTGTTCCTCAGGTAAAGTGGATCTTTCTTGAGTTTCCATAATACTATATTAAAGAAAATACTGGGCATTTAATCATATTTATTTGTTGAAAAATGGATATATATTCCAGCATTCCCAAACCAAGGACACATGTAATTTTTTCCTGGAATTTTAATGAATTTGTGTTTTAAGGTTTATTCATAATCTCTGAAATTCAAAATAAGAAAAATCATAGACTGGATGTCTCATGATAACTGAACTGTATGTTCTCAGGATCATCAGATTTTGGGACTTTGTAATCTGACAAAGTTCTTTGACTCATGACAACCAAAAGCACTCTGAATATTTTACAGAAAGAACTTGATGATGAAGTTATTACTATAATAGAAATTTTGTTAGTACAAATGGATTGCATTTTTATGTAATTAACTGCTATAAATGTAGAACTTGCCTCTTTAAATCTTTACTTCGATGCTACCTGAGTTCTCAAAATTTACTCACTAAATATAGACAAAGCACTGTCAGATTGGCTGTTTTAGCCTGACAAAGTGACCATTTATCAAGAAAATGTCTGCCTGTTTAGTCACCAGTTCCTAGAATCATTGCCTATTCTGCTTCACAGTAAGAAGCAAGAAATAGAGAGAAATTGCTCACAAAAGACTCTTGTTAGTTGTAACCTCCTGCAGATGTCTGTAATTAGGGTTAAATTGGTGACCTCAAGCCTATTTGGAAGTAGAAACTACTTTAAGGGAGAAGATAAATTCAGTTGAAACTTCAAGAAAAAAAATATATTGAGAGCTCCCGAGTGGGAACAAGATATTTAAGCAGTGGTGAGAGCATAAATACAGACTTGGAAGAGAGAATGTCACTATAAAAAGAAAACAGATAAGATGAATTAAAAATTAATGGAAAACTAGACAATAAAATAAATTAGGGCAAAGTTGGGGCGGTAACATGAAGTTCAGCCAAGGAGTGTTACTACAGCTAATTGGATAGTGAGATGATATTGAAGTGCAAAATATGAAATGACTGAAAAGGAACTTGCAATTCCTACAACTGTGCCCAGTGCTGAATATACTGGTTTCCTGAACAGTATGCTACTTGTTTTAGATTAAATTTCTGTTTAAAAATATAGATGCTGAATACACCTTCATAGAATATTTTCTCATTTTAAGTTTAAAAATACAGAAAAATATCCATACATAAGGAAAATTTTCAGCTAAAAGCAGGGGGTGGGGGGCAGTAAAGTCAAATGGTGCTCATGATTAGGATATGGTGGTTGATGATACAATGTGCCACATACATTCATCTGTTAGAGGCTTAAAGATTATCACACATCCAAGTAATCTATCCAGTTTTAAATATTATAATATTCTGCTTGTGATCAAACATACAGTTGACATTTACATAATATGCAATTCAACAAGAAGATATTTTTAATATACAGATTCAACTTAGTGGTATTTATCTCAAGATTTCTTTTTTGGAACACAATATCTATTTACTCTAATTAGCGAGCTCTTCATCAGGTTATCACTTTGTTCTTTCCTCATGCATCTTTCTTTCTTTCTGGGTACAGGATTGTTCTGTCTCTTGGAAATGTGACTCTGGAATCAATTCCTGTCACTCTATATAGGCAGTTAACTCATGAATAAACTATTTTTGACTATGTGCTGTGCTGTCGCTTCAGTTGTGTCCAACTCGTGGCCCTGTGCACTGTAGCCTGCCAGTTTCCTCGGTCTGTGGGATTCTCCAGGCAGGAATACTGGACTGGGTTGCCATTTCCTTCTCCAGGGGATCTCCCGACCCAGGAATAGTGTCACATCTCCTGCATTGGCAGGTGGGTTATTTACCACTAGTGCCATATGGGAAACCATTTTTGATGATAGACATAGCCAATTTCAGCATTTTTTTTTCCCTGCTTGCATGTTTTTGTTTCAAGACAAGTGTTCTATTTTCTTGTCATAAATTGAGATGACTGTGACAGTGACACTTTTCAATATATTAATTTGAATAAGTCAATGCTGAGACCCAAATTCATTGATTTAACCAATAGTCTATAACAATTTAACCTAAAGTTCACATGGTAGCGGCACAAGGCAGCAGCCAGTGCCTTGAAGCACAAATGTTCTCTGACTTTTCTGAAGTTTAATCTCCAAGAAAGCATGTCTTTTGTGCATTATCTTGGAATTAAGTTTCAATTTTATTGCAAAGAATTCTGTGATATTGCACAATACCTGGTGAATAACCAAGGGAGCATTCTGAAATTGTACAGAGAATGTACCCTCTCTTGAATATAATTGAAAACTATGTTGCTGCCACTCTTCTATCACAAAATGCCATTTTTCAGAAGCACTAAGAAAAGCTGGAGCAAGAGTGAGGCACTACAGTAGAAGAAACACAGACCCAACTGTCAAGAAAACTGAGCTCTAGCTTCATATCCATTGCTCAGGATCTTTGTGTACATGGGCTATTCCTATAATCCTAGTTTTTCACATCCAAAATGAGTTATAAAATCTGACCCAACTTCACAAGATTCATATCAGATCAAGCTGTTTAAAAATTGCAAAATGCAATTCAACTGAAAATATTATTGTTCCATATAATTAATTTTTATTATTTATTTATTTATTTTTTACTTTACAATATTGTATTGGTTCCGCTATACATATATACTCTTAAGATGACTGAGAAAGGCTGAAATTGGCTCCCACAAATAATATGCTAACCCAGAGAAAGGCTGTAAGAAACACTAAAGGGTCTGTTCGCCATTCATTCAGGCTCGGGTCACAGGAATCTAATTCTCTGATATAGAAATGAATTGCATTCTTGGCTTGTAAATGTTTCTATCTTGCACTTAACCAACTCCAAATATATAGAATTTTTGATCATTCACTGTCAAACTTAAATCCATATCGCCTGATGGCATAGTGTTAATATAATAAAAATAACAATGGATTACATCATGGATCTAAAAAAACAAAAGTTTGGCTCAACAAATATTAATTAAAAGCACAACAACTGATAGTAAGGTGTTGTGGTGTATTGGAAAGGTTGCACAACTTGGATTCAGAGGTTATATAACTAGTTTTTTCTCAGCTGAGTAACCGTGTAACAATCCATCATGTGTGACTTCATTCTTTTGTCCTTAGTGTTCTTAACTATAAAATGAAGATAAAAACTGACACTTTTTTGGACTATGTTAAACACACAAAATAATAAAATAGGTGTATTTGTAATACTGGCAAAAGTAAATATATTAATTTAGCTAATATTAAACTAAATCAGAGAGGGAATACCAGACCACAGGACATGCCTCCTGAGAAATCTGTATACAGGTCAAGAAGCAACAGTTAGAACTCGATGTGGAAAAACAGACTGGTTCCAAATCAGGAAAGGAGTACATCAAGGCTGTATATTGCCACTCTGCTTATTTAACTTATATGCAGAGTACATCATGAGAAATGCTGGACTGGATGAAGCACAAGCTGGAATCAAAATTGCTGGGAGAAATATCAATAACCTCAGATATGCAGATGACATCACCCTTATAGCAGAAAGTGAAGAAGAACTAAAGTGCCTCTTGATGAAAGTGAAAGAAGAGTGTGAAAAAGCTGGCTTAAAAACTCAACATTCTGAAAACTAAGATCATGGCATCTGGCCCCATCACATCACGGCAAATAGATGAGAAACAATGGAAATAGTGACAGACTTTTTTTTTTTTGGAGGGGGGCTCCAAAAATCACTGCAGATGGTGGCTGCAGCCATGAAAGAAATTGGAAGAATTTTGCTCCTTGGAAGAAAAGTTATGACCAACCTAGACAGCATATTAAAGAGCAGAGACACTGCTTTGCCAACAAAGGGCCATCTAAGAATGCTATGATTTTTCCAGTAGTCATGTATGGATGTGAGAGTTTGACTATAAAGAAAGCTGAGCACTGAAGCATTGATGATTTTGAGCTGTGGTGTTGGAGAAGACTCTTGAGAGTCCCTTGGACAGCAAAGAGATCCAATCAGTCCATCCTAAAGAAAACCAGTCCTGAATATTCATTGGAAGGACTGATGCTGAAGCTGAAACTCCAATACTTTGGCCACATGATGTGAAGAGCTGACTCATTGGAAAAGACTCTGATGCTGGGAAAGATTGAAGGCAGGAGGAGAAGGGGCCAACAGAGAATGAGATGGTTGGATGGCATCCCTGACTCAATGGACATGAGTTTGAGTAGGCTCTGGGAGTTGGTGATGGACAGGGAAACCTGATGTGCTGCAGTCCATGGGTCTCAAAACATCAGACATGACTGATCAACTCTACTGACTAATTTCATCTTTAATATTTTATCTTTACCAAGTTTTCAGATTTACAGAATGCGTTGGTTGAGTTTCAGAAAAGGACTCAGTAAATCCTATTTATATCTTCCGTTAGTCCATATCTATGTCAATATGGAGGGAAAATATTAAGTTTATGTGCATCATTGTAACTTATTAAAAGAGTTCCATACATGATAAGGCCTGACATTTCTATGTTCCTAGTGAATAGACACAGCCTGACATTAAGAAATTTCATGATTAAAATACAGTCTCCACAAGTAATTAGGTACAAGTTTCAACTTTATATATATCAGAAAGTAACTGACTCATGATTTTAGTGACTTAAATTACTTTCAGTGAACATGACATGCAAAATAAATATGCATTCTTGACCTTTATAGACATGTTTCTCTATAGTTCAGTTGTTATTTGTTGGGTCTTGTTTATAAAGTAGATTGGATTTAGTTATGTGTGATATTCTAATACAGCATTATTAGTGTGCTCAGTTGTGTCTGACTCTTTGCAATCCCATGGTATCCTGGCAAGAATACTACAGTTAGTTGCCATTTCCTCCTCCAGTGGATCTTTCTCACCCAGGGATTGAACTTGCATTTCTTGCAGGTCCTGCAATGGCAGGCTGAGCCACCTGAGAAGCCTGAATTTTTAAATGAATATAATTTTATGACAGCACAGTTTAAAATTTAAAATATTATAGGGTGGGAGGTCCAAGAGGGAGGGGTTATATGTGTACATATAGCTGATTCACTTTGTTGTACAGCAAAAACTAACACAACATTGTAAAGCAATTGTAAGGTCTTCCCAAGTGGTGCAGTGGTTAAAAAATCTACCTGCCAGTGTAAGAGGTGCAGGAGATGCAGGTTAGATCCTTGGGTCAGGAATATCCCCTGGAATAGGAAATGGCAACCCACTTCAGTATTTTTGCCTGGAAGAGTTCATGGACTACAGAATCTGGCAGGCTATATAGTCCATGAGGTTGCAGAGTCAGATGCAGTTGAGCATGCATGCACTCATAAATGTGTTCAAAAATTTCCCAGATGAACACAGATAAAATTTTTAAAGTAAAAGAAATTCACTTTCACATACATTTTGTTTCACTTTTTTTTTTTTTTTTTTTTTCTCAAAAGGAAATCACTAGACTGAGCAACTTCACTTACAATTTTCACTTTCACACATTGGAGAAGGAAATGACAACCCCCTCAGTGTTCTTGCCTTGAGAATCACAGGGACAGGGGAGCCTGGTGGGCTGGCATCTAGGGGGTCGCACAGAGTTGGACATGACTGAAGCGACTTAGCAGCAGCAGCAGCAGCAGCACAGCTTTCTTAAAACATCAAAACTCAACTAAAAGCTTAACTTATGAACTGACCTAAAGGATCACCCACAGATATTCATTGTCTAGCTAACTTGACCATGTTTTCTAATCTTAAAGGTAAGTTTAGCTAATTTGCATTCTCCTAGATACTTTACTCGGAGAAGGCAATGGCACCCCACTCCGGGACTCTTGTCTGGAAAATCCCATGGACAGAGGAGCCTGGAAGGCTGCAGTCCATTGGGTCGCTGAGGGTCGGACACGACTGAGCGACTTCACTTTCACTTTTCACTTTCATGCATTGGGGAAGGAAACGGCAACCCACTCCAGTGTTCTTGCCTGGAGAATCCCACGGACGGGGGAACCTGGTGGGTTGCCGTCTCTGAGGTCGCACAGAGTCAGACACGACTGAAGCAACTTAGCCGCAGCAGCAGCAGCAGCAGATATTTTGCTAATGAAATCAGTGTCATAAACAGGGACTCTGTTTTTAGCTTGGGCTATATTTAAATCTTTTTTCAAAAATCCAACTAGTATTTTTTTAAAACTATTGTATCTATGAGTTAGTTACAGTGAGAAGAACAATGATAATTGAAGTATTAAAAAATGATATTTCTATTGCAATTAAAGAAAAACACTGAGTTACAAAGGAAAGCCTGAATATCTAAGGCTTTAATAATAATAAGAAGAAGAAGCCATTTTAAAGCTAGTTTAGACAAGGAGAAGAAAGACTACTTGTGACTGATGGGGTACAGAAGGAACCATGGGGATTTTGCTACGGTCCTCAAGCTGTGGTATATTGTGTGTTTTTGGTGAAATATGGCAATAAGAAAATCTGTTTAACTTATTATTATGCTAAGGTGCCATCAGATCCACTATTATGAAGCCATGATCTAAATGATAACGATGACCAGTTAGTAAATTTTCCCATTAGTTTACCAAGCTAAAGGAATAAAAACAATTGTCAATGTGAAATTTGTTCATTACTATTGCTTTTATATTGTGGAAGACTCTATCTCCAGGTCTCAAAGGGAAATATTTCCTTTCTCCTAAGGTGGGAAAAACTAGAGCCATAGTTTTTTAGCCTTTAAAAAAAAATATTTTCTGTGATTGTCTAATTTTAGAAGGTGTGCATATTTAGATTATTTGATCATTGTTGATGCATTAGAAACATCAATTAAATAGAAATACTCTGAAATATAAAACAGCTTACTTATATGTTTATTAAAACAATGCTTTAATTACATGTTATAAAGATATAAGTAATCAATTTATTTTTAAGTAAAGCATTTTGAAAAAACTAAGTAATGAATTCTACTCACTTAGTAAAATGTTCTTTCTTAATGAAGAGAGTTCATCTGATTAAAAATGTGCATGAAAACACTTGTGAAGCTGTCTTCTTTTCTTATCACATCAGCTCTATCCTATACCTCCTGTTTATGCCAGGTCTTATGGTGTCTGTCAACCTTTTATTTATCCGATTGTTAGGTAGGAAGTTAGCAGAGGAAAGCCTGGCTGAAAGGGATGCATGCTTATCTCTAAACTCCATCACAGACACACCCAGGAGAGTTCAGAGGTACACTGCAAAATAACCACAGAGACTTTTCAACTCCTGCACATGTGCCCTAGGCACACAGTGTATACAAAATAACCACAGGGCCCTCTTCAAGTAACTTAAAAGGAGTCAATTAAGGACTCATGGGTATTCTACATCTAATTATAACAGACTGAATCATGGGAAGACATATAGGAAGATATAAACAATGCAGTCTGCTATCATACAACTTGAAATTATGTAACTTGAAATTGTCAGTTGGCCTTGAGTGTGTGCCCATTTTCATTCCCTTTCATTACTGGTGGTGGATACAAGCTCTACCTTGTACTGGGAATAACTAAAAGGTGGAGACAGGAAGTCTAAAAGGTTGAAGCCAAGCATGATTGATAAGAAGGGTAAGGAGGACTCCTTTGGAAGTGTCTAGTAAGAGACCTGTCTGCTTGAGTTGAACTGAGTTGTAACTGGTCTGTTGTTCTACACCTTTTGGTCCACCACTCTGAGGTTTTGCTGCAATGAGATGAGAACCAAGGAAGAGAAATAAACTGACCTGACATAATCATACTTTGTAGCCTATAAAATAATTGACCTCACATTGAATCACATGTCTATCTAGGAGTTGCTCTGGAGTCTTTTTTTTTTTTTTTTAACATTTTTCTTTCTTTCTTTCTTTTTTTTTTTTTTTTTCCTGAGCATAGGCTAAGTGTTATGATTTGGATGCTTTTGTCCCATCAAAATTCATTTGTTGAAATATTAACATACCCCATGTAATGGTATGGAGGTAGGGCCTTTGAGAGAAGAGGCCTAACAAATGAAACTAGTTCCCTTAAAAGAGATCATCAGAGACCAAGCTCACTCTCTTTCTGCCGTATGTGGATACACTAGGAAGTGAGCGTCTGAAGATTGGAAGAAGATCCGAACTAGAACTCAATGATGCTGGACCATGATAAACAATCTCCAAACTCCAGAAATGTGAGAAATCATTTTTTTTTTTTGTTAACAAGTCACCCAGTTTATTGCATATTGTTATAGTAGCCTAAGTTGTCAAGAATACAAGAAAGACTTAAAAGGAAATGTTATTACTACTGTTAATAAGTATAACATTTATTGAACACCTGTTAAAATGTCAGGCTCTGTGCTAAGGGCTTGATGAACACTCTTTTAATCCACTCTGAAACCCTACAGAGTAAGATTTGTTATTAACGTTTCTCTTTTAATTTTTATTTCCTTCAGAAAGAGACTTAATTTTGTCTAAGGGAGAAACATAATTACATATTGGTAATAATCATATGAGAAATTTTATAGTCATATTGCCAAATATGTTTTCAGTTCACAAATCTTATAAATCACATATAGACAAACACAGAAAATGGTAAAGATTCAGCTGGTTAGTGTAACAATTGTGACGTCTCTGTTTCCTTGGAAACCAGTAGTGGTTACAAAGCACAGAGAATAGTAATAAACAGTTCTTTCTTGAACATAGATGTTTGAATTCTGTTCAGTTCAGTTCAGTCGCTGAGTCGTATCCGACTCTTTGTGACCCCATGAATCGCAGCACGCCAAGCCTCCCTGTCCATCATCAACTCCTGGAGTTCACTCAGACTCACACCCATCGAGTCAGTGGTGCCATCCAGCCATCTCATCCTCTGTCATCCCCTTCTCCTCCTGCCCTCAATCCCTCCCAGCATCAGAGTCTTTTCCGGTGAGTCAACTCTTTGCATGAGGTGGCCAAAGTACTGGAGTTTCAGCTTTAGCATCATTCCTTCCAAAGAAATCCCAGGGCTGATCTCCTTCAGAATGGACTGGTTGGATCTCCTTGCAGTCCAAGGGACTCTCAAGAGTCTTCTCCAACACCACAGTTCAAAAGTTTGAATTCTGTTAGATCTTCTCAAAAAATTATTTGAAAGCAAAATATTTCTCTAATGTACATAGAAGAGCAAAACAGTAACAAATAATTTTGATCTATTTCCTTTTCAACTTTGCTCAAGAAGTCAGCCTCTAAAACACATGTATGCTGGTCATGCTAGTTGACTTAAATAACCTTTAGTGGAGAAAATGCAGCAAATTCAACCAAAGTCATGTACATTATAGAAAAATATACATGAAGAAAGAAGACGGCAAAGAAAATGCAGGTTTTAAAATATTAATTCATCATTCCATTCTTACATGTTTGTAATGAGACTGTTTGTTATAGTCAGAATCTCCCACTACCAAGAAATCATAGTTCAAAGATTAACATATACACACTGCTATATATAAAATAAATGAACATCAAGAAGCCACTATACTATACTAGTGAACTATACACTATATTTTATAAAAATCTATTTGGGAAAAGAATCCTTAAAAGAATACACACACACATACATATATTATATATAATATATATATTATATAATATAATATATTTAAGTCAATTAGTATGTATTATATATATATATGTGCTAGCATTCTTTTTATTATATATATATATATATATAATACTTACATATGTTATATAAATATGTGTGTGTGGGAGGAGGTGTGTGTGTGTGTACATATAAAACTGAAATTTGGTGCTGCACACTTGAAATTATCTTGATATTGTAAATCACTCTACTTCAATTTAAAAAATTGCCATGGTGTATTCATGTCAGTGTATGGCAAAACCAATACAGTATTGTAAAGTAAAATAAAGTAAAAATATAAATTAAAAAAAAAAACCCACAATATGAGAAAAATAAAATAAAATAAAAAAATAAAAAATTGACATAAAAATAAGTAAAATGTACCTACTAAATTAAAAGTAAAATGATAGAAATCATAGTTCACCACAGAGGTCACCACACCTTTACTGTAATGAGTGAGATAATAAATAATGTAATCTTTGCAGCCTAATTTGTCTCTGTCACAACTATTCAGCTCTGTCATTGTAGTACAAGGCCAAACATGGACTTACATAAACAAACAGAAATGACTGTTTTCAAATAAAATATTATTAAGACAAAAAAATTGGCAAGCAGCCTACAGGTCAAAGTTTCCCAAGTATTGCTCTAAAAGAGAGAGAGATAAATATTTAGAAATACCTATCTTCCTGATAAAAAGAACTGGGACTACTTAATGATGTGGAGTCTTAAAAGATCACATTGTATAGCTTTTCAAAATGATTACTACAAATGTACTAGCATTCTTTTTTTATTATTTATGGGTATAAACACAGAAAAATGCATTCCATAGCCCAAGGCAGTGAGATCCAATTAAGAATTAGAAACTTATTAAAAAGTCAAGGCAATGTCATCATATATCTGCTGATCATGAATAAATATTTAAGATTATATGTCAGGCAGGAGAAATTTACCAGAAAATGTCCACCTAGAAAGATACTAATTTATATGAGACCATTTCAGGATCTCAAATTTGTGATAATAGGCAGCCTCTAAGCTCTTTATTGAGGTCCTTTAAGACACTTGTGCCTTTTTACCATAGCTATTCCTTGTTCTAAAATTTGTAGATGATTTGAGAAAGTGTGCAGTTATTTACAATGTGTACACACTTATTCATATACATGCAAATAGATAAAAAGGGAAAAAGTTCACTATCTGAAGAACTAACACTTCTTTGCATGAAGGCCAAATGGAAGATATGGATTTGAGGTTCAGTGTGTGAGGAGAGTAAAGGCCATTTTCAAAGCATACTCTTTGTTGACTCTGATCACAGACGCTTCTAAAAGATCTTTACCTACTATTTGACTAAACATCACCTGCTGAACAAGCTCAATTCCATCAGAAGAAGGAAATGAGAGTGATAATCATTCTCTAGGATAACAAAACTTATAGTCACTGCCAAAAACTGAAAGTTTGTTGCTGAATGAAAAGACACCAGGATTCTTGGCCTCTGGAGGAGAATTCAATCTGGGGCCAGAGACAAGGCTTGATCGCTCAGAGCTTTTGTGTAATAAAGTTTTATTAAAGTATAAAGGAGATAAAGAAAGCTTCTGACATAGGCATCAGAAGAGGGCAGAAAGAGTACCCTCCTGCTCATCTTCAGCTGGATGATATCTAGTCACTAAAGAAAGAAAGTGAAGTGAAGTCGCTCAGTCGTGTCCGACTCTTTGCAACCCCATGGACTATAGCCTATCAGGCTCCTCCATCCATGGGATTTTCCAGGCAAGAGTGCTGGAGTGGATTGTTATTTCCTGCTCCAGGGGATCTTCATGACCCAAGAATCGAACCCGGGTCTTCCGCATTGCAGGCAGACGCTTTACCGTCTGAGCCACCAGGGAAGCCCACTAGCAGTCTGTTAATGAAAGAAAAGAATGTCTTAAAACTCAGAATGGCACCAGGCCCCTCATCCATAAAATGCATTTTGGAATAATCTTGGCACCAGATGATTCATCCCAGGCCATAAAACGATTGACTTGAATCTTGTAGAAGGGCAGATTACCATACAAATAGTTTTGTTTACATAGATTAGGGGAACAATATCTGAATATAACACACTGATTTGTCAAGCAGGTTCTGAGCCGTTAAGCAGAATCGACTTGAAGACAGAGTCTGGGGTAAATGCATAGTACATTAACATAGCTTAAGACAAATATTTCCACAAGAAAAATGCATTGGTTAACTCAAGGTTTGAAAATAGTCAACTTCAGATGAAACCAGGTGTCATTATGGCAACATAGTATTTTAAGAGAAACCTCCTTTTAAATTTGTATAGAGAAGGAAAAAAATATCATTAGTTTGTTTCCTTCTGCTGCTTAAGAGAGATAAAAATGTCTGACACTTGCAGCCTATTTCCTCCATTTGGAGACCCCTGGCCTTCCTTCCTGTTGCCCTCTCAAAACCAAAAGAGGAAAACTGGACAGATTTTGTAATAATAAATTTATTTCAAAAATTCCTGCCAAACCTGATTTTTCATGTTATCCATATACTGTGGATCATATCATCATTTACACAATCACAGAAGTTAGAAATATTGATAAACTTCCTTTCTTATATTCTTCCACTCTCCACTCCCAAATGCTGACTGTCTTATAGATTCTATCTTCAGTACCATTTCCCAAGCCTGACCTTACTGCTCTACATTCATTGCCATTGCCTTCTTTATGCCCATCATTGCATCTTAGCTATATTGTAGAATAGTCTCCTATAACTCCTTTCACTTGTGTTTTTTAAATTTTTTTATTTCATGGAAATCAAAACCACAGTGAAATATCATTTTACTCCTGTTAAGTGGCCATTATCAAACAGACACGAGATCATGAGAACTGGGTAGAAAGTAGGTAAAAAGAAACCCTGTGCACTGTGTTTAGGAATGTATATTGGAACAACCACTATAGAAAACAGGACAGAGTTTCCTAAAAAAAAAAGAAAAAAGAAAAAAACAGAACAACAATACGATTCAGCAATCCCACTTCTGAATATATGCCTGAAGGAAATGAAATCACAATCTTCAAGGAATACCTGCACCTCCATGTTCATTGAAGCATTTTTCATAATAGCTAAAATCTGGAGACACCCTGTGTCCATTAACTGATGAACGGATAAGGAGGATGTAATGTGTGTTCGTGTACATATATATGTATATATGCATATACAATAGAATTGTACTCAACCAATAAAGACAAGAAAATCCTGCATTTATGAAAACATGAATGATCTTTAGGGCATGGACCTAAGTGAAATAGGTCACACAGATAAAGAAACATACTGTTAGATCTCACTTATATTTGGAATCTAAAAGACCTGAACTCGGAGAAAGAAATTATAGATTGGTGGGGGTTGCCAGGGGTATGGAGAAAGCAATGGTACCCCACTCCAGTACTCTTGCCTGGCAAATCCCATGGATGGAGGAGCCTTGGTAGACTGTAGTCCATGGGGTCGCGAAGAGTCAGACATGACTGAGCGACTTCCCTTTCAATTTTCACTTTCCACTTTCATGCATTGGAGAAGGAAATGGCAACCCATTCCAGTGTTCTTGGCTGGAGAATCCCAGGGATGGGGGAGCCTGGTGGGCTGCCGTCTATGAGGTCACACAGAGTCGGACATGACTGAAGTGACTTAGCAGCAGCAGTAGCCAGGGATATGGCATGAGGGAAATGAAGACACATTAATAAAAGGATACACATTTCCAGCTTGGCAATCTAATGTACAGCATCATGAGCATAGTTAACAACACTGCATTGTACTTGTAAGTTGACCAAACAAAAAAAAAAGCTCTTTTGTGTTCTCACCACTACACAGACACAAAGGTAACCCTGTGTATTGCTGGATTTGTTAACTAACCTTATTGTAGTATTTCATAATATATACATATACTAAATAATCACCCTGTACACTTCAAACTTACACAATGCTATATATCAATAATGTCTCAATAAAACTGAAAAAAAATGTACTGTAATAAATCTAGAAAAAATATATCTGTTTTCTTTCTTACATTGGCACCAGGTGTTTTCGTTTTGTTTTGTTTTTGTTTTTGTTTTTTGTTTTTTTTTTACATTTACTTACTTCGTTTTTCTTACTTTTATCTGGGGATATAGTCATGAAGTCATGTCCAACTCTTGTGACCCCATGGACTGTAGCCCACTAGGGTCCTCTGTCCATGGGATTTCCCAGGCAAGAATACTGGAGTGGGTTTCCATCTGCCAATGAATAAGCTATGCATATTTGATAAATGCTATATTATTTGGCAGGGCATACCAAACTCTGCATGATCTATTTCTCACCTGATATGCAATAAATATGCACTTTCCTTCTTCTAATAGCCAAACCTGCCTTCCTGGCTACAACTGTGGATGTGTGACCCAAACAGAGCCATCATAAAACTCGTAATAACCCATTTATAGGGATCGGTAGAGAAATTGATATATAACCCAAATTGAGTCTATTAATGTTATCACCTTAGAATTTTTAACCCCAGATGGGAAAACAACATTATTTTCAAGTTTCACCATGTAGATAAAGAACACTGCGTACAAGTCTGAGATCTATCTTCAGAGACCTTATTCTCCACATCACTTTTAAGTTGCAGTAGAGAAAGAAAAAAACTGCAAAGAGAAAAGTAAGAATAAAAAGTGGACACAGTTTAAGTCTGGCTGCAGCTGCTCCTAACTTAGCTTCCATCTACTTCATTGCACTTTGTTCTTCCATTATGTCACATGATTTAATGAATTTCTTGCTTTATCTTAAACTGCTATACTGGAGTATTTTCGCATGTGCCTAAGGTTTTGCTGAAGTAGAGGTGGCACAGTGATAAAGAATCTTGATGCTAATGCAGGAGGCACAAGAGTCACAGGTTTGATCACTGGGTTGGGAGGATCCCCTGGAGTATGAAATGGCAACGTGCTCCAGTATTCTTTCCTGGAAAATTCCATGGACAGAGGAGCCTGATAGGCTACAGTCCATGGGGTCTCAAAGAGTTGGACAGGACTGAGCACACACATAAAAATGTTAAACTAATGCAAACTGCCTGACATGTATTTTTCTCCCTGTTTAGTCCTTTTCTCTATGGTTTTAGTCCTTCTGTCTCAATTTTGAATGCCTCCTTCATATCCATCACTGGGACTTTATCCCAGGACTCTTTTAAAATGATCCTAAGGTCAGTGTCAAAGACCCAGCATACTCTTTCCTTCTTTAATTTCATTCTTGTCTTACCTATACTTGACTTTTTCATTTTTCTTAATACCAACATGTAAACAGAAAAGAGCTTTAGAATTCAACAGTAAGAACTTCTAAGAGCCCTGAGAAGTTATGATGGCACCAGACAGAAATAAATTTTTTTGGACGAAGCCAGCTCCTGGTGGAATGGGAGCTTCTGAAATAAGATAAGCAACTTGCTGTCCAATGAAGAATTATAGGGAAAATTTTAGAAAATAAAAATTGACTCATAACAGCCCCAAACAATTATAGTAAATAATTATTATCATTTTGTAATACTCTTGAAATACTCCAATCAGAAACCTTGAATGATTGCTCTGAATATTTGGACAAATAATTTAATCTTATTAGTTTTAGTTTCCTTTCTTATTATTGGGCATTAATACCTTATGTGGCTATATCACAGTTACGGTGTGGTGATGAAATAATGAATGAATGAATAAACTCTTGAGAATTGGATAGATCTTTGCAAGTGAGAGAATCTTATAAACATAATAGCCTAAGCCAAAAGAGCAGACCATCAGGTGCTGAAATGGATAGTGGGACAAGAAACTCTTTAACCCAGCACCCTCAGTCACACTTAATGGGGGCCATACTTTGTGTTTACTTACCAATTAGCACAACCAAAAGTTAAAGTAGAACATCTTTCCAAATAACTTTTTGAGGATATCAGAGAAAAATATCATTCCTGGTTGTCAAGATCTAGATTCTATAAGTAATATAAATATGCCACTTGTGCAAGACATGGCAATGTAGCTGATACTGCTAAAATTAAACAAGAAAAGATGTTATTAGGATCTTCTTTAAGAGCTTTTATTTGCATGGCTGATACTTCAAGAATTCAAGATAATTAGATTCATGGAATAGCAGAGCAAAAGCACCCAATTTCAGCATTCTGATAGGCCCATTTATAAAACCTGCCCAGGCAGAAAGCAAAGTTGGTGAACATGACAGTTTAGTATTCTTCTCCTAAAGTAAAGGAAATATCCTCAGAAACTTGAATCCATCTATCCTCTTTTGAGCAGAGAGTGTATTAGTCTTTTTCTTTTATTAAAATGAGTACAAATTGAGTAGTTATAAATTGATCTCTATTCAGCCTTGGTTTGAAACTTAACTTCTTACACATTTTAACAGGCATTTCTTGAGTCTGGATCTCTTAGCAATGCCTTCTAAATTTAGCTCTGACCTTTATGACAGTAAAGAAAGTAGTTATAATCTGGTAAAAACTTAAAGAAAATGTAACATCTGCTGATAAATATAAGAAAATAGAAATGACAACTACTTTTTAATGACTAAATTCTAAGATCTGTGGCTTTAGCATAATAGCAGCTCTTTGTTTTAAACACAAAATCATATACATAGAGGCAACCTAAGTGTCCTTTGATAGAGGAATGGATAAAGAAGATGTTATAAATAAATACAATGGAGTATTATTCAGTCATTAAAAAGAAAGGAATAATGCCATTTGCAGCAACATGAATGGACCTAGAGATTGGCATTGAAATAAGCCAGACAGAGAAGAAAAAATATCATATGACATCCTTTCTATGTAGAATCTTAAAAAAAAAAAAAAAAAGATAGAATTGACCTTACAAAGCAGAAAGACTCACAGGTTTAAAAATGAACTAATGGCTGCCTAGGGGAATGAATAGTTAGGGAGTCTGAGATTGACATGTACACACTGCAATATTTAAAATAGATAACCAACAAGGACCTACTGTATAGCACTTGAAACTCTCTTTAAAGTTATGTGGCAGCCTGGATAGGAGAGGGGTTGAAGGGACAATGGATGCATGTATATATAGGGCTGAGTCCCTTTGCTGTTCACCTGAAATTATCACAACACTGTTAATCAGCTATACCCCAGTACAAAATAAAAACATTAAAACATATTAAAATAGATAAAGTCAAAGAATCAACTGTCCCATTTTTTTTAATATTTCTATGTCTTCCTGTTTTCATGCAGAATTTATTGAGCACCTACTGTATGCAAGGCTTTGGACCAGGAATAGATATATAAATATACCATACACTAGTATCAAAAACTTCATTTGACTTCTCTAAACTACAGAGTATGGCAAGAATGAAGGAGTTTGACTTCTGAATGTAGGTCATAAAAGACATCACTGGTATATAAATAGAAGATATCAGAGTAGAAAGACTGTGATCACCTCTTACAAGCACATCAAAATTACAATTATTTACAGAATAACTACTGATGAAAAAGACTAGAAGCTGCCAGAAAAGATCTTCTAGAATTAAAATTATAAAGAAGGAGCTACAACAAGATGGGTAGTAAAAGTGGATTCAAAGTATAGTCATGAGTCATACCCCTAGGTGAGTGAAGAGAATAGCTAGAATTCCAGAGATTCTTCGTAGGGAGGAAGGATTCTGAGGCCCACATTGGTTCTCCAGCCTGGATGTCCTGTATTGAGATTGTTCATCTTTGTCAGTTAGTGGGATTTACTTGTAGGTGTTCCAGAGTGTTACAGAAAAAAGAAACCTCACTTTTAAATAAGGCACATGAAATCTCACATGCTCTGTGACCCAGAGCAGAAATAGTCATTTGAAAGGAATCTGGGTCAGGCCTACCTGTTGATCTTGGAGAGCCTTCTAGAGAGGTAGGAGGCAACTGGAGCTCACCCCAGATATATAGACGTTGTAGCAGCTGTTTTGGGTAGCTCATTCTACCATGTGGTCATTAGTGCTGAAAAGCATCATTTTGGAATCCTCCTTCTAGCTTATGAGCCTCAGGACCCCAGCTGGAACCTGCCCACCAGCTTGTACATACCAGTATTGGGCAGCCTCAGGACAAACAACTAACTGAGCAGGGATACAGCCCTGTCTATCAGCAGATAGGCTGCCTCCTGAGTCCACAGGCACCTCTGGACACAGCTATACTTGTTAGAGGACCCAGGAGCTGCCCTCATACATGAATGAACAGACACTAGACATGGAACACCAGGGTTTTGCAAGGAGACACCTTGGGCTCCAGCTGTATTTACCAGTAAGCAGGTGCCAGTCCAAGAGTGCCCTGGTCTGCAGCCACACCCACAAGTGAGTCTGCTCTAGGCTTGGGAAAAGCCTCACCCACTGGTGAACAGACCCTAGCCCCAAGACAACTGTAGTCCTTTAATCTGTTGTGACAGGACCCAAATTGCTACTAGCAGGCTATTACCAACTCTGGGACCTGATCTCTTGGACCTTGACTCCACCCACCAATTAGCCAGCACTGTCTATACTCAGGACCTCCCAGAGTTCCATAGCCAGCCATATGATGAACTGGTCCTACCAACCAATGGCTGGCAGCATCCACACAGGGCAGGGCTGGGCAGCCAGACTGGACTAGGGGCCAGGCATGTCTAGCAAACCATCCAAAGTAGACCTTCAAACTTCCACAACAGAAGGACCATGCAGCCCACATAGGAGGCATACCTAGAGCATATACCTCTAGTGATCCAAGCAGGAGGCCACTTCTCCAGGTCAGCAAATATAACCAGTCTCTGAGACATACATAAATAAAAAATTGGAAGTTAGGCAAAATGGGAAAACAAAGGAACACACTCCAAATGAAAAGACATATCAAAACTTCCCCAAAAATAAATAAATTGGAGATAAGCAACCTACCCAAGAAAGAGTTCAAGGTAATGATCCTTAAAATGTCAAAAGAAGCAGGGAGAAGAATGGATGAACAAAGGAAGTAAAGGTTTGTAACAAGGATAAGAAACTGCAAAGAACAACCAAACAAATGAAGAATACAGTGCTACAATGAAAAATCCACTAAACAGAATCTAGAAAATACCAAATGATACCATGAAACTGATGAGTGAGCTGCAAGATAGAGGAGTGGAAAGTCACTGTAGCTGAATGGAAAAGAAGGAAAAGAAATGAGACGAGATTAAGAGCCCCCTGAAACAACATCAACTATTGTAGGGGTCCCAGAATGGGAAGAAAGGGGCAGAGAACATATCTGAAAATATAATAGCCGAAAACATCCTTAATCTGGGAAAGGAAACAAGCACCCAAGTCTAGGAAATCCACCAAAAGATGACTACATAAGACATATTGAAAATAAAATGGCCAAAATTAAAGACAGAGAAGAGTAAAGGTAGCACTTTTAAAGCAGTAAGTTACATAAAACAGAACTCTAATAAGGCTATCAACTAACTTTTCAGGAGAAGCGTTGCAAGTTAGAAGGGAGTGGCATTATATATTTAGAATGATGAAAGGGAAAAGCCTACATTCAACAGCATTGGTGTGGCAAGGCTCTCATTCAGAGATGATGGAGAGATCAAAAGGTTTACAGACAACTGAAAGCTAAAAGATCAAAACTGTCAAATCAAAACTATCAAGTCAACTTTACAAAAAATACTAAAGGGACTTATTTAAGCAAGATATAAGAGGCTGCAACAAGAAACATGAAAACTATGAAATAAAAAACTCATTAGTAAAGGCTAATATATAGTAAAGGTAGTAAATCAACCATTTACAAAGCTAGCAGGAAGGTTAAAACAAAAACTAATAAAATCACCTATATCCAGAACTGGCAGTGAATGGATGAAATAAACAAATAGATGAAAAATACATAAATATCATACAAAAGTAATCAGAAATAGAAGATGGAGGAAAAGGTAGGATTATTAAAATGCATTCAAAATTAAGAGGTCAACAACTTAAAACAGTTCAGCTCAGTTACTCAGTCATGTCTGATTCTTTGTGACCCCATGGAATGCAGCAAAAAAAAAGACCAAATTGATAAAATTCTTAAAAAGACAAATTACAGCCAACATCACAGAAATACAGAGGATCATAATAAATTACTATGAAAATCAAGATGCCAACAAAACAGATGACCTAGAAGAAGTGTATGAATTCCTAGAAATATAAAATCCCTTATGACTGAATGAGGAAGAATTTGAAAATATGAACAGATTTATTTACAGTAATAAACTAAAATTGATGGTAATAAAATAAAACACATCCAACAAAAAAAGTCTACAACCAGAAGAATTTAGCCAAACATTTAGAGAAGGGGTATTACCTATCCTTCTCAAACTGTTCCAAAATTACCAGAAGGAAGACTTCTGAACTCATTCTACAAGGCCAGCATCACCATGATATCAAACTCAAAGACATCACACACACACACACACACACACACACACACACACACACACACACACACACACACACACCTGACAGACTATATCCCAAATGAACATAGATGCAAAAATTCACAACAAAATACTAACAAACCAAACCCAACAATTTATTGAAAGGATGGTGGTATCCCACCATAGTAAAATGGGATTTTCTCCAGGGATACAAGTTTTTTTTCTACTAATATATTCAAATTAATCAATGTGATATACCATGTTAACAAACTGAAAAGCCATACAATAATCTCAATAGATACAGAAAAAAATTTTGACAAAATTCAACATCCATTTTTAATAAAAACTTTCCAGAGAGTGAGCATAGAAGGAAACATACCTCAACCTAATGAAAGCAATATACTGATTGTCAAAAAGCTAAACATATTTCTGCCAAGATCAAAAACATGACAATAATACCCACTCTTGTCACTGGTATTTAACATAATATTCAAATTCCTACCACAAGAATCAGACAAGAAGAAGAAAGGAATCCAAATTGGAAGAAGAGAGGTTAAACTGTCACTGTTTGCACATGGTATGCTACTGCATATATAAAGTCCTCAAGATGACACTAGAGAGCTACTAGAACTCAGCAGTGAATATGCAAAGTTGCAGGTTAGAATATTAATATACAGAAATCTTTTGCATTTCTATACATTATCAATGAACTTTAGAAAAAAAATTAGGAAAAAATTCCTTTTATAATAACATCAAAAAGAATATAATATCTAGGAATAAACCTTCCTAAGGAGATAAAAAATCTGGACTCAGAAAACTATAACACATTGATGAAACAAACTGAAGATATAACAAACAAATGGAAAAGTGCATCATGTTCTTGCACTGAAAGAATTAATATTGTTAAAGTAACCACACTACCCAAAACAGTCTAAAGATTCAATGAAGACCTAATGAAAATATTCATGGAATTTTTCACAGCACAAAATATATAACACTAAATTTTGTATGGAGCCAGAAATATCCCAAATATCCATAGCAATCTTAAAAAAAAAAGATAGCTGGAGGTATCACACTCCATGACTTAGAGTATAATACAAAGCTTCAGTAAGTAAAACATTATGGTACTGGTACAAAAACAAACACATAGATCACTGGAACAGAATTGAGAACCCAGAAATAAAAACACAAATTCATGGTCAGTTAATCAACAAAGGGGACAAGATTATACAATGGGGAAAACATAATCTCTTCAATAAATCGTGCTGGGAAAACTGAATGAGTTCAGTTCAGTTCTGTCACTCAGTCGTGTCCGACTCTTTGCGACCCCATGAATCGCAGCACGCCAGGCCTCCCTGTCCATCACCAACTCCTGGAGTTCACTCAGATTCATGTCCATTGAGTCAGTGATGCCATCCAAAGTATTTTCCAGTATCAAAGTCTTTTCCAATGAGTCAACTCTTTGCATGAGGTGGCCAAAGTACTGGACTTTCAGCTTTAGCATCATTCCTTCCAAAGAAATCCCAGGGCTGATCTCCTTCAGAATGGACTGGTTGGATCTCCTTGAAGTCCAAGGGACTCTCAAGAGTCTTCTCCAACACTACAGTTCAAAAGCATCAATTCTTCGGCGCTCAGCTTTCTTCACAGTCCATACACTGAATAGTAATATGTAATATGTAAAACAATGAAAATAGAACATTTCCTCACACCATTTTCAAAATTAAATTTGAAATGAATGAAATAATTAAATGTAAGAATTGAAACCATAAAACTCCTAGAAAGAAACATTGGCAGAACACCCTTTGATATAAATTGTAGTGATTTTTTTGTATCTATTTCCTAAGACAAAAGAAATAAAAGCAAAAATAAGGATATGAGGCCTAGACTTAAAAGCTTCTGCACAGCAAAGGAATCCATGGGCAAATTGAGAAGGCAATCTACTGAGTGGAAGAAATTATTTGCAAATGATATGGCTAATAAGGAGTTAATATCCAAAATATACAAAGCACTCATTCAAGTCAATATAAAAAATCGAACAACCCAATTAAAATCTATACTGAAAACCTGAATAGGAAATGTACAGATAACTAATGGACTATGGACATATGCTCAACATCTCTAATAATCAGAAAAATGCAAAACAAAACCACAATGAGATATCATCTCACACCTATCAGAATGGCTAACATTAAAAAAAAAAAAAAAAAGTTTAGGTGAGAATGTGGAGAAAAGGGACCCCTAGTACACTGTTTCAGAGTAAAATCAGTAAAACCACTGTGGAAAACGCATGAAGTTTCCTCAAAACCCAAAATAGTGTCTTCCATATCATCCAAGAATTCCACTCCTGGCTGTCTAATCAAAGAAAATGAAAAGCTTAATTAGAAAATATAAATATACCTCAATGTTTACATCAGCCTTATTTACAATAGCCAAGATACGGAGGCAGCGTAAGTGTCTATCAACAGATGAATGGATAATGAAGATGGAATACTATACAATGGACTACTAGTTAAACATAGAAAATAATGAAAACTCACCATTTGTAACAACATGGATGGACTTGGAAGGTATCATGCCAAATGAAATAAGTCAGACAAAGACAAATACTCTACATTACCATCTATATTTGGGTCCAAAACAGAGAACAAATTAGTGAATATAACAAAAAGGAAACAGACTCATAGAGAACAAATTGGTCATTACCAATGGGAGTCGTAATATAATGTTAGGCCTTTAAGAGGTACACACTACAATGTATAAAATAAATAAAATACCAGGTTATATTATACAGTGTAGGGATTATAACCAATATTTTGTAATTTATCTCTAAAAATTTTGAATCACCGTCCTGTACATTTGGAACTAATATATTGTAAATCAATTACGTGAATAAGATAGATGTTCACTAAACTCACAGTGATAATCATTTCATGATATATGTAAGTCAAATCATTACACTGTTCACCATGAAAAACTATAACTCAATATAAATAAACAAATAAATATTTAAAAATAAGTTTACAAAAAAGAAGCACTACTTTCTTTTCCAGAGGTTGATTTGAATTAGTTTTCTGAGGCTGGACAAGTCACTTTTCCCATGTCCTTCATTTACTAAACACTTTTTTATTGAAGTCTTCCTTGTGGACCATAAGCCAGAACATATGGGATAAACATATCTAACCCCAGCCTTCACTGGAGCTGATTTTATAGTGAACAAGACAGACACTAAAGAATTGACTGCACACAGAAATAAATATACACACTGATTACATAAAGTGTAATAAAGAAGCATTTGATGTGAAAGAATATTTAAAACTTGGGCCCATGATTTATTTCACTGGTCCTAGAAAACGTATATGAGAAAACGAAGTTTAAACTCATATCCATAGTAAGATAGAACATTATGTGCAAAGAACAAAAGGGGAAGTGCAACTGGCTTGAGGAACTTGAGTTTGGTTTGGTTGGAATGCAGTCCAAGAGAAGGGTAAAGTGTAGAACTTAAGGGCTAGACGCAGCCCAAATCTTGTAAGTTCTTATAGATATGCTAAGAATTTTGAAATGTATCCTAAGTGAAATGAGGAAATTAACCCCCCAAAAAAATTAAGCAACAGAATGGCATAATCAGATTTGTATTTTTAAAAGTTACTTGAACTGTAATATATACAGTGAGTTGGTGGAATATGATGCAACAGTTAGAAGAAAGAGGCTAGATTGTAAACACTGAAATGCAGATAGATCTCTAAATATCATAATATTGAATTAAAAAAGAAAAGATACAATCCTCTCTATAGCAAAATAACATTTATATAATGATGATATGAGCAGAACACATACATTTTGGATACATTTTAAACACCCTGTATGGTTTCTCTTGAAAGAATTCATAGAAACAGTAATAGCGAGAGGAGCTAAAAGAATAAATAACTGAGTAAAACAATACTGAGGGCTCACATAAACCACTGATGATAGTAGGCTAGAAAATTATGGGTATGATTAACAGGAAACCCTATAACTGAGTTCCTCCTTTGGCATGCTAAAAGGGAATAGTACCTGAGACAAATCTTAGTTGATTGCGGGCGTCCCTGATAGCTCAGTTGGTAAAGAATCTGAAGGGGACCCTGGTTGGATTCCTGGGTTTGGAAAATCTACTGAAGAAAATATAGGTTACCCACTCCAGTATTCTTGGGGTTTTCTTGTGACTCAGCTGATAAAGAATCTGCCTGCAATGTGGGAGACCTGTGTTCTATCCCTGAGTTGGGAAGATTCCCTGGAGAAGAGAAAGGCTACCCACTCCAGTATTCTGGACTAGAGAATTTCATGAACTGTGCAGTCCATGGGTTCACAAGGAGTCAGACACAACTGAGCGACGTTAACTTAATGGAAAAGTAGGATTTAAACAGAAAATATGAAAAGTGTTATTTTAGGAACATCATGAATAAAGTAAATATTTGAAAAATCCAGAAAATATTTGAGAATAGGGTTTCTGTTTAGTTTGCCTAGAATATAATTGCAATATTAATAAGGGGGAGAAATATTGAAAATAGGTTGAATGCAGATATTGATAACTTTGCATGCCCTAAGGAGTTGAACTTCTGTTTAGTGAAAAATTGCATATCATTGATTTATAAACAGAAAAATGACTGAAAATTTAGAAGGAATATATTAGATTTTAAAATAACATAAGCAGATTGAATAGAAAGTGGATAGGGAGAAATTGAAAATAGAGACCAGATAAAAGATTCACATAGTAGTTTAGGAAAAAGTAACTAGACAGAACACTAACACAGAAGTCCAAAATAAAGAATATAAGGACTTAACCATGCATTTTGAGGAATAATGGGAAAAATCAAAAGTAAGACTGTGTTAATACCATCATCAAACTTGATAAAAAAGAGGAAGTATTGAGGTGAGGAAAAGGACTAAGCTAAAGAACTCACTGGTAACTCAAGGAATCATTGATAACCAATGGAAATGAGATCCTTCAAAAGAAAAGTAAATTAACATATGTAGATGGAAATTCTATTTTGCACATGTTGACTCTATAGTACTAGAAGAAAATTCAGGTAATTGTACTTAAAGGATAAGGGAACAGGATGAGAGTTAATGAACCAGATATGGACAGGAAAAATATAAGAGATTATAAAAGGTAATTCATAAAATCCTTGGAATACAGCAAACATGGGTTTAAAATGGTGGTAACAACTTCCTTTGTGCATTGTAGTCATTTTATACATTTTAATCAGTTTATCCACTTAATAAATAAGTTTGCTTTCAGTTCAGTTCAGTTCAGTCTCTCAGTGGTGTCCAACTCTTTGTGACCCCATGAATCGCAGCACGCCAGGCCTCTCTGTCCATCACCAAATCCCAGAGTTCACTCAGACTCACGTCCATTAAGTCAGTGATGCCATCCAGCCGTCTCATCCTCTGTCATCCCCTTCTCCTCCTGCCCCAAGTCCCTCCCAGCATCAGAGTTTTTTCCATGAGTCAACTATTCGCATGAGGTGGCCAAAGTACTGGAGTTTCAGCTTTAGCATCAGTCCTTCCAAAGAACATCCAGGACTGATCTCCTTCAAAATGGATTGGTTGAATCCCCTTGAAGTCCAAAGGCATCTCTAGAGTCTTCTGCAACACCACAGTTCAAAAGCATCAGTTCTTAAGTGCTCAGCTTTCTTCACTGTCCAACATTCACATCCATACATAACTACTGGAAAAACCATAGCCTTGACTAGACGGACCTTTGTTGGCAAAGTAATGTCTCTGCTTTTCAGTATGCAATCTAGGTTGGGCATAACTTTCCTTCCAAGGAGTAAGCGTCTTTTAATTTCATGGCTGCAATCACCATCTGCAGTGATTTTAGTTCAGTTCAGTTCGGTCGCTCAGTCGTGTCCGACTCTTTGCTACCCCAAGAATCGCAGCACGCCAGGACTCGCTGTCCATCACCAACTCCCAGAGTTCACTCAGACTCATGTCCATCGAGTCAGTGATGCCATCCAGCCATCTCATCTTCTGTTGTCCCCTTCTCCTCCTGCCCTCAATCCCTCCCAGCTTCAGAGTTTTTACCAATGAGTCAACTCTTCACAAGAGGTCGCCAAAGTACTGGAGTTTCAGCCTAAGCATCATTCCTTCCAAAGAAATCCCAGGGCTGACCTCCTTCAGAATGGACTGGTTGGATCTCCTTGCAGTCCAAGGGACTCTCAAGAGTCTTCTCCAACACCACAGTTCAAAAGCATAAATTCTTCAGCGCTCTGCCTTTTTCACAGTCCAACTCTTATATCCATACATGACCACTGGAAAAACCATAGCCTTGACTAGACGAACCTTAGTCGGCAAAGTAATG
This sequence comes from Capricornis sumatraensis, assembly GCF_032405125.1. Lineage (NCBI taxonomy): Eukaryota > Metazoa > Chordata > Mammalia > Artiodactyla > Bovidae > Capricornis > Capricornis sumatraensis. Next base: position 5,871,002 of record NC_091084.1, read on the forward strand.
TCTCTGCTTTTGAAAATGCTAACTATGTTTCTCATAACTTTTCTTCCAATGAGTAAGTGTCTTTTAATTTCATGGCTGCAATCACCATCTGCAGTGATTTTGGAGCCCAAAACAATAAAGTCTGACACTGTTTCCATTCTTTCCCCATCTATTTCCCATGAAGTGATGGGACCAGATGCCATGATCTTCATTTTCTGAATGTTGAGCTTTAAGCCAACTTTTTCACTCTCCTCTTTCACTCTCATCAAGAGGGTTTTGAGTTCTTCTTTACTTTCTGCCATAAGGGTGGTGTCATCTGCATATCTGAGGTTATTCATATTTCTCCCAGCAATCTTGATTCCAGCTTGTGTTTCTTCCAGCCCAGCATTTCTCATGATGTACTCTGCATATAACTTAAATAAGCAGGGTGACAATAGACAGCCTTGACGTACTCCTTTTCATATTTGGAACCAGTCTGTTTTTCGATGTCCAGTTCTAACTGTTGCTTCCTGACCTGCATACAGATTTCTCAAGAGGCAGGTCAGGTGGTCTGGTATTCCCACCTCTTTCAGAATTTTCCACAGTTTATTGTGATCCACACAGTCAAAGGCTTTGGCATAGTCAGTAAAGCAGAAATAGATGTTTTGTTGGAACTCTCTTGCTTTTACCATAATCCAACAGATGCTGGCAATTTGATCTCTGGTTCCTCTGCCTTCTCTAAAACCAGCTTGAACATCAGGAATTTCATGGTTCACGTATTGCTGAAGCCTGGCTTGGAGAATTTTGAGCATTACTTTACTAGCATGTGAGATGAGTGCAATTGTGCGGTAGTTTGAGCATTCTTTGGCATTGCCTTTCTTTGGCATTGGAATGAAAACTGACCTTTTCCAGTCCTGTGGCCACTGCTGAGTTTTCCAAACTTGCTGGCATATTGAGTGCAGCACTTTCACAGCATCATCTTTCAGGATTTGAAACAGCCCAACTGGAATGCCATCACTTCCACTAGCTTTGTTTGTAGTGATGTTCTCTAAGGCCCATTTGACTTCACATTCCAGGATGTCTGGCTCTAGATGAGTGATCACACCATCATGATTATCTGGGTCTTGAAGATCTTTTTTGTACAGTTCTTCCATGTATTCTTGCCACCTTTTCTTAATATCTTCTGCTTCTGTTAGGTCCATACCATTTATGTCCTTTATTGAGCCCATCTTTGCATGAAATGTTCCCTTGATATCTCTAATTTTCTTGAACAGCTCTCTAGTATTTCCCATTCTGTTATTTTCTTCTATTTCTTTGCATTGATCACTGAAGAAGGCTTTCTTATCTCTTCTTGCTATTCTCTGGAACTCTGCATTCAGATGCTTATATCTTTCCTTTTCTCCTTTGCTTTTCATCTCTCTTCTTTTCAGCTATTTGTAAGGCCTCCCCAGACAGCTATTTTGCTTTTTTGCATTTCTTTTCCATGGGGATGGTTTTGATCCCTGTCTCCTGTACAATGTCACGAACCTCATTCCATAGTTCATCAGGCACTCAATCTATCAGATCTAGGGCCTTAAATCAATTTCTCACTTCCACTGTATAATCATAAGGGATTTGACTTAGGTCATACCTGAGTGGTCTAGCAGTTTTCCCTATTTTCTTCAATTTCAGTCTGAATTTGTTAATAAGGAGTTCATGATCTGAGCCACAGTCAGCTCCCGGTCTTGTTTTTGGTGACTGTATAGAGCTTCTCTGTCTTTTGCTGCAGATAATATAATTAATCTGATTTTGGTGTTGACCATCTGGTGATATCCATGTGTAGAGTCTTTTCTTGTGTTGTTGGAAGAGGGTGTTTGCTATGACCAGTGCATTTTCTTGGCAAAACTCTATTAGTCTTTGCCCTGCTTCATTCTGCATTCCAAGGCTAAATTTGCCTGTTACTCCTGGTGTTTCTTGACTTCCTACTTTTGCATTCCAGTCCCCTATAATGACAAGGACATCTTTTTTGGGTGTTAGTCCTAAAAAGTCTTGTAGGTCTTCATAAAACCATTCAACTTTAGCTTCTTAAGCATTACTTGTTGGGGCATAGATTTGGATAACTGTGATATTGAATGGTTTGCCTTGGAGACGAACAGAGATCATTCTGTCGTTTTTGAGATTGCATCCAAGTACTGCATTTCAGACTCTTTAGTTGACCATGATGGCTACTCCATTTCTTCTGAGGGATTCCTGCCCGTAGTAGTAGATATAATGGTCATCTGAGTTAAATTCACCCATTCCAGTCCATTTTAGTTCACTGATTCCTAGAATATCAACATTCATTCTTGCCATCTCTTGTTTAACCACTTCCAATTTGCCTTGATTCATGGACCTGACATTCCAGGTTCCTATGCAATATTGCTCTTTACAGCATCAGACCTTGCTTCTATCACCAGTCACATCCACAGCTGGGTATTGTTTTTGCTTTGGCTCCATCCCTTCATTCTTTCGGAGTTATTTCTCCACTTATCTCCAGTAGCATATTGGGCCCCTACTGACCTGGGGAGTTCCTCTTTCAGTATCCTATCATTTTGCCTTTTCATACTGTTCATGGGGTTCTCAAGGCAAGAATACTGAAGTGGTTTGCCATTCCCTTCTCCAGTGGACCATATTCTGTCAGCTCTCTCCACCATGACCCACCCGTCTTGGGTTGCCCCACGGGCATGGCTTAGTTTCATTGAGTTAGACAAGGCTGTGGTCCTAGTGTGATTAGGCTGACTAGTTTTCTGTGAGTATGGTTTCAGTGTGCCTTCCCTCTGATGCCCTCTTGCAACATCTACCATCTTACTTGGGTTTCTCTTACCCGGGGCGTGGGGTACCTCTTCACGGCTGCTCCAGCAAAGCACAGCTGCTGCTCCTTACCTTGGACGAGGGGTATCTCCTTACCTCTGCCCTTCCTGACCTTCAACTTGGGATAGCTCCTCTAGGACCTCCTGCACCTATGCAGCCACTGCTCCTAGGGTTGCTCCTCCCAGCTGCTGCCCCTGGACTCGGGCGCGGGGTGGCTCCTCAGGGCCACCGCCCAGGCCTCGGGCGTGACGTGGTTTCTCCTGGCTGCCCCTGGCCTTGGACACAGGGTAGCTCCTTTCGGCCACCACCCGTGACCTCGGACGTGGGGTGTCTCCTCCTGCCCGTCCCTGGCCACAGACGTGGGGTGTCTCCTCCTGGCTGCCACTGACCTCAGACACGGGGTAGCTGCTCTTGGCCATTCCTGTGCCGTTGCAGCCTGGCACTCTTGGCTGCTGCCCCTGCATGATTTTGCAGCCCCAGAAAAGAAAGTCTGACACTGTTTCCACTGTTACCCCATTTATTTCCCATGAAGTGATGGGACCAGATGCCATGATCTTCGTTTTCTGAATGTTGAGCTTTAGGCCAACTTTTTCACTCTCCTCTTTCACTCTCATCAAGAGGCTTTTTAGTTCCTCTTCACTTTCTGCCATAAAGGTGGAGTCATCTGCATATCTGAGGTTATTGATATTTCTCCTGGCAATCTAGATTCCAGCTTGTGCTTTTTCTAGCCCAGCGTTTCTCATGATGTACTCTGCATATAAGTTAAACAAGCAGGGTGACCATACACAGCCTTGACATACTCCTTTTTCTATTTGGAACCAGTCTGTTTTTCCTTGTCCAGTTCTAACTTCCTGACCTAACTTCCTGACCTGCATACAGGTTTCTCAAGAGGCAGGTCAGGTGGGCTGGTATTCCCATATCTTTCAGAATTTTCCAGTTTATTGTGATCCACAGTCAAAGGCTTTGGCATTAGCACCTATTAAATGCAGCAAAATACCAGGAACTGAGAATGCAGGAGTGAAAAATAAAACAGTCACTTTAATACTTGGAGGATTTTGCATTCAGTGTTTACTGAGCACCCCCTTCACTGTGCAAAAGTTCTGGACATGGATAGATGAGTAAGATTTGTCCTGTGTTGTGTTATAGGAACAAGTAGAGTACTAGAGCCCTGGAGAAGGAAATGGCAACCTACTCCAGTATTCTTGCCTGGAAAAATCACATGGACAGTAGCATCTGGGAGGCTACAGACCATGGAGTCATAGAGTCATTCATGACTTAACTGAACAGCAACAACAAAGAATGCTAGGGACATCTGGATAAAGGAAGCTCTACATGGAACAACAGGCTGGTTCAAAACTGGGAAAGGAGTATGTCAAGGCTGTATATTGTTACCTTGCTTATTTAACTTCTATGCAGAGTACATCATGCAAAATGCTGGGCTGGATGAAGCACAGGCTGGAATCAAGATTGCCAGGAGAAATAGCAACAAACTTATATATGCAAATAACATTATTCTTATGGCAGAAAGCAAAGAAGAACTAAAGAGCCTCGATGAAAATGAAAAAAGAGAGTTGGGGAAAGTTGGCTTAAAGCTCAGCATTCAGAAAACTAAGATCATTGCATTCGGTTCCATTGCTTCATGACAAATATATGGGGAAACAGAAACAGTTACAAACTTTATTTTCTTGGGCTCCAAAATCATTGTGGATGGTGACTGGAACCATGAAATTAAAAGACGCTTTCTCCTTGGGGGGCAAGGAAAGCTATAAAAATCCTAGGCAGTGTATTAAAGAGCAGAGACATCACTTTGCCAACAAATGTCCATATAGTCAAAGCTATGGTTTATCCACAAATTATGTACAGATGTGAGAGTTGGACCATAAAGTAGGCTGAGCACCGAAGAACTGATGTTTTCAAACTGTGGTACTGGAGAAGGCTCTTGAGAGTCCCTTGGACTGCGAAGAGATGAAACCAGTCAATACTAAAGGAAATCAACCCTGAATACTCATTGGAAGTACTGATGCTGAAGCTGAAGCTCTAATTCTTCGGCTACCTGATGTGAAGGGCTGATTCATTGGAAAAGATGCTGATGCTGGAAACCACTGAGTACAGGAGCAGAAGGGAGGAACAGAGAATGGGTTAGTTAGATGGCATCATAGACTCAATGGACATGAGTTTGAGCAAACTCTGTAAGATGGTGAAGAACAGGGAAGCCTGGAGTGCTGTAGTCCATGGAGTCAGAAAAAGTCATATATGAGTGAGTGACTGAACAGTAAAAACAGATAATATTGGAGATGGACTTTAGGGAATGATTGATCCCTCTTTTTAGATTTCTTTTACATTTAGGGCACCAGAGAGCACTTAGTTTCCTGTGCTACATATTATGCTGTCATTTGTTGTGTCTTTTATACATATCCCACTCCTCTTCCCCCTTGGTATCCATACATTTGTTCTCTATGTTGTATCTCTATTTCTGCTTTGCAAGTAAGATCATCCTTACCATTTTTTCTAGATTTCCTGCATATGTGTTAATTTACAATATTTACTGTACTGTTTTTGTCTTACTTCATTCTGATGAAAGTTTCTAGGTCCATCCACATCTCTGAGAATTACTTAATTTCATTCTTTTTTATGGCTGAGCGAGTGAGTGAAGTCGCTCAGTCATGTTCACCTCTTAGCGACCCCATGGACTGTAGCCTACCATGCTCCTGTGTCCATGGGATTTTCCAAGCAAGAGTACTGGAGTGGGTTGCTATTGCCTTCTCCTTTTATGGCTGAGTAATGTTCTATTGTAATTGGGCGGGGGCGGGGGGGGGGTGTTACATGCAATTGACCCTGCTAGAAGGGCGTCCTCAGTGGTAAAGAATCTGCCTGCCAATGCAGGAGACCTGGGTTCAATCCCCTGGTTCGGAAGATCTCCTGGAGAAGGAAATGGCAACCTACTCCAGTATTCTTGCCCGAGAAATCCCCTGGATGAAGGATCCTGTCAAACTACTGTCCACAGGGTCACAAAGAGTTGGACACAACTGAGAGACTAAGAACACACACACACACACACAATGTTCCATTGTATATACGTACCACTTCTCAGTAGAAGAACAAAAGAATTCCCTGATAATATTGATCTTTCAAGAATACAAATGGGGTAAGGTATTGTGTTTGCCAAACAAAATACATAATTTCTAACACATTATGACTAATTTGGGTAAATATATTCTCTAAAGATAAGGAAATGGATTCAAGAAACAGGTTAAAACAATAGTTCTCTGTCAGTTAATTTTCAACAATATTATGAAGGTTGGTTAACGTTCCTCTTTGACAAAAAGCATTTCACTTTCTCAGACACTAGTGAATATAAATACACAAGCAAAACTTTATTAGTTAGATTCATAGTGTTTGATATTCATATTCTCTAAAGGATTTAAATTTTAGCTGAATTTAAAACTAACAGTCAACATTTAAGAATTAAATATCATTCTCCAAATTAAGTATTTTAGTTTGAATACCATGTGTTGTTCTTCCTAAGAAAACAGGTATTTAATTTTCTAATATCTACTTTTTCTTATTTATCAGTGTTGGTAGCTTATCAAAGAGTCAAGGACACCTTGATTTACTACCCATTCAAATAAGATTCAAATATGCTCAATAAGTTTCTAAAACTTAAAAAAGTCATTAATTTGAGAAACATGAGAGTTAATGCCAAGGAATTTGAAGTTCTTGTCAAAGACATTTTAACATTGCTCCCAATTAAGCTTTGATTATTAATACTCAGAAAATGCCTAAGGCAGATAATTTTAACTATGAATCATAATTTACACAATAAGAACATAACTTGTCAACTTCATAACTGTATTTCTAACATAATTTTGACTAAAAACTAACGTTTCTTTAGTTTAGAATATGACCATATTAGACAGCAAATGTGACTCAAATTAAATATGCCAGTGAAGTATGTTTAATCATCTTACTAGTGAAGTATGTTTAATCATCTCACTAAGTACTTTAATCCTCTCCAATTTATATTATGTTTGTGAACAAAAGTAGTTTGTCCCCCTTCTCTACAAGGATGGTGTTTTTAAAAATTTATGCAAATTTAATTTAATTAATACACTCATTCTCTACATGTGCTTGGCAATTTTTTCCATTTATTTTTAAAAGTTTTAGCTGTACCTGTCCCCACAATTACATACTTATCTTATGCCTCAAATGTTTAAAGATTATTTATCAATATCAAATTCCACTTGATCATCCTTTAAATATACAGTACATTTGGGTATTGAAACATGTCAGAAATCAATGAACTTGATAAGCTCATAATGTGTAAAATATATTTTATTTGAATTAAAAATTATATAATCACTATAGTGAATTGAGCATTTATGATCCAGGTGTTTTACTTCTTTCATTTATAGATGAAAACAATCAGTTATATACGTTAAACGCATTCTCTTCTCCTAACTTTTTATAACCTCTCTTATATCAGGCCCTCCATCCTACCCCTCCACCAAAAATGCTCTTGTCTATACCAAAAATATATTATTATATTAACAATTGCCTTCACCTTACTAAAACCACTGTTGAATTGTCAAGTCTCATCTTTCTTGATCTATCAGTGGCATATGATAGAGTTTATATTGCCCTCTTGAAAATACGTTCTTCAATTCACTTATGTTCTAAGTCTTTATATTTTCCTGAATTTTTTTTAATTGTCTGGCTAAGCCTTCCTCATCTCCCTGACTAACTTTTAATATGATGATGATGATGCTACTGCTAAGTCGCTTCAGTCGTGTCCGACTCTGTGCGACCCCATAGACGGCAGCTCATGATGCTTCCCCGTCCCTGGGATTCTCCAGGCAAGAACACTGGAGTGGGTTGCCATTTCCTTCTCCATAAGATGATGCAGGTCTCTTCATTCTCAAATTTTGTTTGTTTGTTTCTCTATATATATTCACACCTTGGTTATTTCATTTACTCCATATACCTACATATGGGCTTCCAAGGGTGTCTCAGTGGTGGGAAATAGCCTGCAATGCAGAAGACATGAATTTGATCCCTAGGTCAGGAAGATCCATTCTTACCTGGAAAATTCCATGGACCGAAGAGCCTGGCATGCTATAGTCCATAGGGTTGTGAAGAGTCAAACATGACTGAACACCCAAACCTACATATACATAAAAACATTTGATTATTTTCAGATTCATATTTCTATTCTTGAACTCCAAATGTATATATCAACTACATATTTAACATCTCCACTTCCCTGTCTAGCAGAAGTCTCAAACTTACCATGTTCATAATAAGCTTTTGCTGTTTTCTTTTACCTTTCCCTCAAATAAAGTTTCAAGTTATCTTCCTTGACTGTAAAGGACAACTTGGTTCCTCTCTCTTGTCAGATAAATTCCTTGGAAGCATCACTGACACTAAGACTTTTCTCAAGTGCCATATCTAATCAATTTAAGAACTACACCTACTTTAAAAAAAATACAAAACCTGACCTTTTCTTATCTCCTCTATTTCTACATATCTGATACAAAATGGAACCATCTTTCTTCAGGATATTTGTAATTTGTTTCACTCCATTTTGTTCTTCATCCTCTATTTTGTTCTTCTTTCAAATCAGTTGAGTTCAGTTCAGTTCATTTCAGTCAGTCAATCGTGTCCAACTCTCTACAACTCCATGAACAGCAGCACGCCAGGCCTCCCTGTTCATCACCAACTCCCGAAGTCCACCAAAACCCATGTCCATTGTGTCGGTGATGCCATCCAACCATCTCATCCTTTGTTGTCCCCTTCTCCTCCTGCCCTCAATCTTTCCCAGCATCAGGGTCTTTTCAAACGAGTCAGCTCATCACATCAGGTGACCAAAGTATTGGAGTTTCAGTTTCAACATCAGTTCTTCCAATGAACACCCAAGGCTGATCTCACTTAGGATGGACTGGTTGAATCTCCTTGCAGTCCAAGGTATCTCAAGAGTCTTCTCCAACACCACAGTTCAAAAGCATGAATTCCTTGGCACTCAGCTTTATTTATAGTCCAACTCTCATATTCATACATAACCACTGGAAAAACCATAGCCTTGACTAGACGGATATTTGTTGACAAAATAATGTCTCTGCTTTCTAATATGCTGTCTAGGTTGGTCATAACTTTCCTTCCAAGGAATAAGCGTCTTTTAATTTCTAATTGCAGATGGCTGCAATCACCATCTGCAGTGATTTTGGAGCCCCCCAAAATAAAGTCAGTTATTCTTCTAAAATTAGTCAGATAATGCGGCTGATCCACTTAAAAACCTCAAGTGGCTCCAGAGTTCGTTCAGTTAAACTAAGCCCCATGCAGTGATCTCAACTTCTCCCACTCTCCTTCAATTTCACTGTTCTCCAACTTCACTCCAGGCTCACTCCCACCAGATATACACTGTGTATTGGCTCTCCCCCTTTTGCCTGGAATGCCTTCCTTAAGATATCAACATGCTCTACTCTTTACTTTTTTCAGGTCTTTGCTCAATGTCTGGCTGGACCAAAGTCAAAGATACCACTGCCAGCAGTAGCTAAAGTGGTAAGGACAGATTTTAATCAGTAATAGACTATTATAATAGAGAATGGAGTGCAGTGTGAACTGAACAGCTTTGATTTGTATAAAGCTGACTGAGCACTTCAAAAGCAGAATGCGGGCAGAGATGATGGTGGGGTGAGAGGGGCCTCAATAGAGTCAGGGAAGTTAAAATTTACAAGAAATTGGAAGGAAGCCACAGTCCATGTGAAACTCATCTGTGTTTGCTAACTGACACTTACAGAGCATAGGCTCCCACCCTGTCTCTCACAAAGACTGGAAAGCAGGGTAACATTCTTTAGGTCTTGGTTGGAAGGAATAGTAAATTTTTTTTTCCGTAACCATGAGTTTTCTTAGGCAGGCACTTGAAGAGAGGCTAGAGTCACCCAAGGGAAGAGGCCTTGAGAATATTAGTAGCTATGTTAGTGTTTCGTTTAAGCCTTTAGAGGCCAAGGTTGGGGCTGAGTCAAAAACGGGGCTCAGAGGAACCTAGCTAAATGTTGGTGAATAAGGTAATCTTGCTATCAGTACTCTTTTTAGCCTAGGGATGATTATTATCCATTACTGAAGCAAGATACTTCTAAATATCCTAATGCCTAAAATATCTACCTGGAAACTCTCTCAAGGAATGGGAAATCACTGGACTCACCTCATTTTTTTTTTTCTTTTTTTCTTTTTGAGCCACTCATGGATCACTGTCCTCAAGTTTCAGATGTGTTTGAAATTATTATTTTGTATACTGTGCTTTTGTGTATGTTTCAGGGGAGAGACTAACTTCAGTTTTGGTTAGTCTATTTTACTCGTTGTTCTTAAATCTCTTCCAGGTGATATTATTATAACTGGTTCCACATTCTTTTGATTTGGTATTTGAGTGATATATTTTTCCACCTTTATTTTTTTCATTCCTGTACATCTACATATTTAAAATTGGTTTCTTGTAGACAGTGTAGAGCAGTTACATATTTTCCCCCAATCTTAAAATCATTGCCATTTAATGGCATGTTAAACTTTATTGGCATTATTGAACATCAATTTATCAGTTTTTTTCTGGTCATTTTCCACTTACTGCATGAATTCTGTGTACTTGTTAATTTTTTTTCTACCTGGTTTTGAATTGGTGAATTTTTATTCAATGATTTCATTTCATCTCTATTATAGGATTATTAGTTACACCACTGCCTAAATTTTTTGGTTATGGCCCTAGGAATTACAATACGCATCTTTAGTGTATTACTGCCTAACTTTAAAAAAACATTGTACTCCTTATTCACAATATAGGAAACTGACATTTTTAATTTCTGTCTCTGAACGTTTCATGGTGTTATCATATCATTTTTATTTATATTCATTAAAAACATTTTACTATTACATTATTTACAGTTTAAAAAATTAAATATTATTTCAAGAAATTAAGGAGAGGAAAAAAGTCTTTTATATTTACCTTCATTTCAATCACTTTTAAAATCTTAATTCTTTGTGTAGATCTGAATATCTGATATCCGATTTCTTCTGCCTGAATAATGGATTTTTACATATACATTATGCAGACCTGCTGAAAAATCTGTTAGCTTTATCTGTCAGAAAAATATGCATTTCACTTTCATTTAAAATAACTAATATACTTTATTTTTTATATCAGTTATATATTTCAAAAACAATTGCAAAGATACTACAATAAGTTCTTATATATCTCACACCTGGTTTCTTCTTATTAACATATTAATTAGTGTAACATATTTGGTACAACTAAGAACCAAATATCAATACAATATTACTAGATAAATCCCATGGTTTATTCATATTGTCTTAATTTTTACCTAGTCTCTTTTTCTGTTTCAGGATTCAAAATAGAATAGCCAAAGTGTCACATTGCATTTAGTTGCCATGCCTCCTTGGTTATGACTTGTTTTTTTTTTTTTCATATTTTTCTTCTTTTTGGTCACCTTGAAAGTTTGAAGGAATACTGTTGTTTTTTTGTTTTTTGTTTTTGTTTTTGCCTCTGGAAGATGTAAAAGACTTTTATTTCATAATAAGAATATACATATCATGAAGTATATATTACATATTTTTATTTAAGACTGTGTGTATATATATACACACACATATATATGTGTGTGTATATATATATATACACACACACAGATATATATGTAATGAAGTAAGTACTCTGGATCTTTAAAATTAGTTTAAGTGTTTGAATATGAAATGGAATGTCTTTATTAATTTTGACAAACTGAAAATTGTATATAGTATAGTTGACAGAGCACATATTAAACTAATAGAATAATATATGTGAGTAATATCATTTGTAATTATTTATTTTTGATATGAATTTATTTTAATTGGACGTTAATTACTTTACAATATTATATTGGTTTTGCCATACATCAACATGAATCTGCCACAGGTATACATGTGTTCCCCATCCTGAACGCCCTCCCTCCTCCCTCCTTGTCCATCCCTCTGGGTCATCCCAGTGCACCATCCCCAAGCATCCAGTATCATGCATCAAACCTGGACTGGCAATTTGTTTCATGCATGATATTATACATGTTTCAATGCCATTTTCCCAAATAATCTCACCCTCTCCCTCTCCTTCTCCCACAGAGTCCAAAAGACTGTTCTATACATCTGTGTCTCTTTTGCTATCTTGCATACAGGGTTATAGTTACCATATTTCTAAACTCCATATATATGTGTTAGTATACTGTATTGGTGTTTTTCTTTCTGGCTTACTTCATTCTGTATAATACGCTCCAGTTTCATCCACCTCATTAGAACTGATTCAAATATATTCTTTTAAATGGCTGAATAATACTCCATTGTGTTTATGTACCACAGCTTTCTTATCCATTCATCTGCTGATGGACATCTACTCTTGAGTACCTTGGACAGCAGGAGTAAGAAGCAGAAGATATGAAGAACAGGTGGCAAGAATACACAGAAGAACTGTACAAAAAGATCTTCACGACCAAGATAATCACGATGGTGTGATCACTCACCTAGAGCCAGACACCTGAAATGTGAAGTCAAGTGGGCCTTAGGAAGCAACACTATGAACAAAGCCAGTGGATGTGATGGAATTCCAGCTGAGCTATTTCAAGTCCTAAAAGATAATGCTGTGAAACTGCTGCACTCAATATGCCAGTAAATTTGGAATCTAAACTGTGGCCACAGGACTGGAAAAGTTCAGGTTTCATCCCAATCCCAAAGAAAAACAATGCCAAAGAATGTTTTAACGACCACACAATTTCACTCATCTCACCCACTAGCAAAGTAATGCTCAAAATTTTCCAAGAAATTCTTCAATAGTACGTGAACCGAGAACTTTCATATATTCAAACTGGATTTAGAAAAGACAGAGGAAACAGAGATCAAATTTCAAACATTCATTGGATCACAGAAAAAGCAAGAGAATTCCAGAAAAATATCTGTCTGCTCCATTGACTATGCTAAAGCCTTTGACCGTGTGGATCACAACAAACTGTGGAAAATTCTTCAGGAGATGGGAATGCCAGACCACCTTACCTGTCTCCTGAGAAATCTTTATGCAGGTCAAGAAGCAACAGTTAGAACAGGACATGGAGCAACAAACTGGTTCCAAATTGAGAAAAGAACATGTCACAGCAGTATATTGTCACCCTGTATATTTAACTTATATGCAGAGTATGTCACGTAAAATGCCAGGCTGGATGAAGCACAAGATGGACTCAAGATTGCTGGGAGAAATATAAACAACATCAAGTATGCAGATGACACTACCCTTCCAGCAGAAAGTGAAGAGGAACTAAAGAGCCTCTTGATGAAAGTGAAAGATGAGAGTGAAAAAGCTGGATTAAAACTCAACATTGAAAAATTAAGATCATGGCATCTGGTCTCATCACTTCATGGCAAATAGATGGGGAAACAATGCGAACTGTGACAGACTTTATTGACTTCAGCTCCAAAATCACTGCAGATGGTGACTACAGCCATGAAATTAGAAGACATTCATGGCTTAGAAAAAATCTTTGACCAAGCTAAACAGCATATTAAAAAGCAGAGACATTACTTTGCCATCAAATACCCATCTAGTCAAAGCTATGGCTTTCCAGTAGTCACATATGGATGTGAGTGTTGGACCATAAAGAAGGCTGAGCACCAAAGAATTGGTGCTTTTGAGCTGTGTTGCTGGAGAAGACTTTTGAGAGTACCTTGAACAGCAAGGAGATCAAATCAGGCAATCCCAGAGGAAATCAGTCTTGAATATTCACTGGAAAGACTTATGCTGAAGCTGAAGCTCTCAAGAGTCTCTTGATTAGAGTGAAAGAAGGGAGTGCAAAAGCTGGCTTAAAACTCAATATTCAAAAAACTAATAGCATGGCATTTGGTCCCATCACTTCATTGCAAATAGATGAGGAAATGATGGAAACTGTGACAGACTTTATTTTGGGGGCTCCAAAATCACTGCAGATGGTGACTACAGCCATGAAATTAAAAGATGCTTCTTGGAAGAAAAGTTATGACCAATCTAGACAGCATATTAAAAAGCAGAGACATTACTTTGCCAACAAATGTCCATCTAATCAAAGCTAGAGTTTTTCTGGTGGTCGTGTATGGATATGAGATTTAAACTGTAAAGAAAGCTGAGCGCTGAAGTATTGATGCTTTTGAAGCATTGTGTTGGAGAAGATGCTTGAGAGTCCCTTGGACTCCAAGGAGATACAACCAGTCAATCCTAAAGGAAATCATTCCTGAATATTCATTGGAAGAAATGATGCTGAACCTGAAACTCCAATACTTTGGCTACATAATGCAAAGAACTGGCTCATTGGAAAAGACCCTGATGCTGGGAAAGATTGAAGGCAGGAGGAGAAAGAGACAACAGAGGATGAAATGGTTGGGTGGCATCACTGACCTGATAGATATGAGTTTGAGCAAGCTCCTGGAGTTGATGATGGACAGGGAAGCCTCGCGTGCAGTAGTCCATCCACGGAGTCATGAAGAGTATTACATGATTGAGTGGATGAACTGGTGCTGATTCCTGAACTGACCTAATGAACATGGTACTCACCCATACCTAATCTCCACCATATCACTAAGGTACTATGTAGTAGACAAGAGCTCACTAGCCCAGTTCCCTACTTAGTCATAACCCCATGATATTTCTATGACACCAGTTCTAACAGAAGCTTAGATTACAATGAAGAATGGGAATGTGGATAAAATAATGTCAGTTATTAGAACCACAATTTCCTCTGAGTCACCAACTTCCTATTTCACTCTTCATATTTCCCATTGAAGTGTTCAGTTCCACTTCTTTTTTTAACATAATGTCCCAGGTAAAGAAATTTACTACCTCTAAGGGAAATTACCTGGGGAAGTCATGGTATGTGCTGAAAGATGTCTGACCACTAGGGAACTACTTTCCAAGTTGTGTTAATAAAATTATAAATATGAAAAGCAGAAAGCCATAAACCCAGAAGTTTGATTTTGTATAGTAACATCATCAAAGTTATCTCTGGTTATAAAATATACTGTACTACCAGTTAAATTTTAAACATTTGCTGAACAAACATACAATGCAAGATATTACCTTCTCACTCAAATATCCCTCTCATTTCTATGCAAAATTTCAGGTTTTTTAGTGTCCTTCTTCCTAAATTTTGTTCAAATTAAATACAAGGTGCAGCACATTTCACATTTGGTATGTTATTTTTTAAAATATATATATGATTATTATATTGTAAAATATTGAGATATTCAATAGCTTAATAGTAGTTATAGTTTTTTTTTTACTATCATGTAATTTTCAAAGCATATTCTTTTTTTTTTTTCTTTTTTGATTCTCACATTTAAAAAAGTGAAATCTAGGCAGTGAGAGACTCCTAGGGGATACTAGGCTGAATTCCCTGGGGAAAGAATTCTGTTAGCTTGCTAGAGGTCTAAGCCTAGCTGTCTGGAATAAACATAACTTGTTATTCTCCTTTCCTTTTCCCATTAGAGGGTCACTAGATGAGCTCTTATTTATAGCGGAGAATGGCTCCAAGAAGTTGAGCAGAAGGTTATAGTGGTGTTTGTTTGTAACCTTAGCTGAAGGTTTCACATTTTACTCTTGAAGAGACAGAGACACACACAGAGGGAGACAGAGTGGGAAGGGGGGAAGAGATTGATTTCTTGCATTATTTTTTCCTACCTATATTCTCCTACCAAAAAATTGCATTACATTTCCCTTGAACTATATTCTCATTTGATGCAGATATTAATCAATGTTTCATTTTTATAAATTCAATCAATTCTTGTATTTGCTTTTTAAGGGAGTGTTTTTGTATTGTGACTGACTTATGTGTGTTACTAATTGATGCAGTGAATAACCTGCCAGAAACCATTCATATAAAATACATGCCAGGGAAGCCAGAAATTTTCTTACTAAAGAAAATCTGAATAATTGGTAACACTTTAATATTTATTGGTTTACATAATACTTGAATGAAAACCCAGTATGTATATGAGTGTGTGCCTCTTATACACAAATAAATACATATATATATACATACACATACACTCATGTGTACAGATATGCATATATATAAATGCATATTTTGTGCTAATTTAAAGCCCTGAAACAATAATCATATTTTATCTTTTAGTTTACTAAATTCACTATGCATTATTGCACTTCTAATTTCTAGTGTTCATGTATGGATGTGAGAGTTGGACTGTGAAGAAAGCTGAGCGCTGAAGAACTTATGCTTTTGAACTGTAGTGTTGGAGAAGACTCTTGAGAGTCCCCTGGACTGCAAAGAGATCCAACCAGTCCATTCTAAAGGAGATCAGTCCTGGGTGTTCTTTGGAAGGAATGATGCTAAAGCTGAAACTCCAGTACTTTGGCCACCTCATGCAAAGAGTTGACTCATTGGAAAAGACTCTGATGCAGGGAGGGATTGGGGGCAGGAGGAGAAGGGGACGAAGGAGGATGAGATGGCTGGATGGCATCACCAACTCGATGGAAGTGAGTTTGAGTGAACTCCGGGAGTTGGTGATGGACAGGGAGGCCTGGGATGCTGCAATTCATGGGGTCGCAAAGAGTCGGACACGACTGAGCGACTGAACTGAACTGAACTGGCTGAATCCTAAAATCTCAACATCAATGAAATATAAATAAGCAAATGAATATCCAGCAACTCAACTTAGCAGTCAAGAGTTGGATACCATTGAATGCCAGTGGAATGTCATTCCCTTAATATCTGAAAATGTCCTACTCTTTGAGCCTGTGTCACAAGTGGGCAATGCTATATATGGAAAATTCAATCGCAGATAAGAGGTTTGACAAAAGAAAGCATAATGATTCACTTACCACTGGTATATCCTTGATAGTTTTTTAATATACAGATGTAACTTATGAAACATGTTACAGACACCTGGAGGACAGGGAAGCCTGGCATGCTGCAGCCCATCTCAAAAAGTCAGATAAGACTTGGTGACTGAACAGTACATGCCTGACACATAATTGTTGCTCAGTAAATTATACTGAGGGAGGAGGATTTCACAGCAGGTGTGGATGATCAGGCCACTCAAGATGGCTGTTTTTTTGCTTACTGTACATCTCCTGCTTAACCAGTTTCTGCTTCACCTATACCCTACTCACAGGACTGACCATCCTCTACTTTCTCCAAGAGGGGTAAGGGAAGGGTGCCCCTCTACTGATTTCCTTGGTAGCTGATAAGTCAACATGACTTAACTCCTCCTAAAAGTGGCACTCTCCCTTTCCACCTGGGAGCAAAGAATGCTGCAATGTCCTGCCTGCCATGCATTGCATCCAGAGGGCTATTTCTCCAAACTTTGCTTCAGATGTGTAGGATTCCCCATCCATTAAACCATTGTCTCTGTTGATGACTCCAGGCTTTTTCTTCTGTCTTAAAGCTGGGAAAGTGTAGGCATTGTAAACCCATAGTTTGTAGTCCCCAAAAGAAAACAGGACTTTGAGTCAGATGGGGGTAAAATCTAAGTTTCATTGGTTACCAATTATACAACTTTGAACAATTTATTTAACCCATCTAATATCTTGCTTTTTCTTCTGGAAAATAATATTAATATCCTCCTCACAGATTTATTATGGAAATTAAATATTGAATATAAGCCATTATAACTCTAGGTCATAAATTCCTTCTTCTATCATTATCATCAACATCATCAATAATTTTTACCTTTAGTTTTTTTTTTATTATTATTAAATATAATCAGAAATCAGCTAACAATGAAGAATGCCAAAGTTAAGATATCTAAAAAAGACATTATTGGAAAGCAAGATCAAGTTTTCATGCCAGAGTAAGAAATATGGCATGATAAGTATATAATTAAATCAAAGAGATAAAAAAAATACAGACTAAGAATATGGGTGAACACTGTAGAGAGTAAAATAGGGACTCAATAAACTATAGGCAGTGGCCATTGGGAAACATAAAGGTTACATTTCTAAAGTATGTGTATTAAATACTATGATTCCCTTCTTAGTTCAGGCATATAACTTCAGGTTCTATGGTCTTTTGTGTGCTTCTCAAAATAGCTAAGTGATTTTTAGGCTTGGTAATATAAAATTTAATAAGGGTAGAAAAATTCATTCCGATTAATGAGAAGAAAGGATAATGAAACGAATGAAGACAACTTACTCATTCAATAGTGTTCTCCATTACACATTACAATACTGATACATGAACTCTAGTACTTTATTTTTTTAACCATTTACCATTTATTTATTATTATTATTATTTTTTACTTTACAATATTGTATTGGTTTTGCCATACATCAACATGGAGATTAAGGTTTGGAAGAGGTATGATCATTTTATCAATATTCACATAACTACCACTTCCCTGGTGTCTCTGATGGTAAAGAATCCACCTGTAATTTGGGATACCCAGGTTCAATCTGTGGGTCAGGAAGATCCCCTGAAGAAGGGAATGGCAACCCACTCTAGTGATTTTGCCTGGGTTGCAAGAATAGTTGCAAGTCCATGAGGTTGCAAAGAGATGGACGCAACTGAGCTACTAACACACACGCATGAAAATGCCTCACCTACTACTGAAGTATCATGTTAGCCTATTTATATGAAAATGTGACACCTAAATTTTTCAAATGTATATATGTATGATAACGTATATAAAAACATTCCTTAAAAATAACTGTACAGCCTGTTCTTTTTATTGACAATACAGATTGAGTAATGCATTGATTTGTGTAGGCTGTTTTCTCTGAACAAAAAGTCACAAGTAGAGTACATACTCTCAAATCTACACTTTGGTGCATAAATTATTTAGATAGTTGTGTGACAGCCTAAAAATGTCCATTGTTCTAATCAGTCATGACCAGACCTCCTAGAGTTAATCCCTGCAACATGACTTTTGTTATGTGTTCATATGAAAACTTTAGCGCTGAGCCAGGCACTAAATAGATGTATGACTAAGGGAGAAATGTGCCCACAGACTAGGAAAATAGTTCAAATCATTCAAGGTAAGAATTTTTTTTTTTCCTTTTTCTGTATATCTTCCTTTTGAAAGTATAAGCTGTATAATGGTTACCTTTAACTGTCCCTATGTACCTTGATTCTGATTCACATTTAATGGAAGGTGATACTTAACTGGAAAATTCAGTCTATTCAAAACCCACATTTTTTCTCAGGGAAAGCATTAAGTCCCATACAAAGTGACATGATTATTTTCATTAAATATAGGTAATTATATCTATAAACATGCTTCCTTTCTGTTAATAAAAGGATATTAGAGTCTTAAAAGAACCCAAGACGATTATTTTTAATAAATGCAGCAGACTGCAATGATGTATTTATAGATTTATTAATGATTATATTAATAATAATAAAATTTTAAAAGATTTGTTCAAATCACACAAAATATTAAAATAAATCATCTTAATATCCACTTTTATAAACTAGAAAAAGAATCATATAAAGTTTTTGCAACATTTGAAATGGAAAGAATCACTAAATAAAGCTGAATCATTTGACTTTTTACCAGATTAGAAACATACTTTTTAATTCAGGGAATATTAAACAGTAGTATTTCAAACACCATATTTATTTCTCAATGGAGACCTATACCAAGTCGAAATGTTATTAATTGTATAGGATAATATGTTGATACTAAAAAAAAAACCAACTTGGGTTGCCACAATGAAAGAAAATGAAGTTGCAGCTACTTCTTTATAGTGAGTTTACATCTTCTTTCACAGTATTGAAGAAAGAGGAAAATAATTTTCTTGAATTATAATATTTCCCCCAAAAAAGATTAAAATAACATGAAGTAATTGTTTCAATTAAATTTTCCATGTCTTTTGCTTTGAAATTTGAGAATCTCAACTCACAAATGGCTTTCAAATAATTAATTCAGAAATCTGTTCAGCTCCCACAGCATAAACAAAAGAAACACAGCTTATTTTAAAAGCAAAGCATTTTTTTTATGTCCTACAAAAGTTTAAACATTTAAGCATTGTAATAGATCACTGTGGGAAGTTTTACTCAGAGATGCAAAAATTAATGCATTTTTTATCAAAATGGTGTTTCTGAGATTTCATTCAGCCTGAAATAACCTACACATCCTTAATAACCTACACATTAGGTTATTAAAAAGTCAAAGCATCTAAAGGGCCTCAGGCATACAGCTAAGTTTTAGTCAGCATTTTCTGTTCCTTGCTTCACGTAGAATCACCATAAATCTAGGTAGAAGTCAATTGTTATCACCTCTAAATTCTACCATTGTACAGTAGAGAAATGCAATAGTGAAAGAGTCTCCCATTTAAGTGAGTAAATTAAAAAAAAAAAGTTTAGATAGGATTTAGATTTAACAGCTCCTTCCACACAAATTGAAACATATCACACTATCTCAGAATTCATTTTACACCATTAGAAACTTCATTTCAGCAGTTTTAACAGACTCTACAGATTAGAAAGATCTGTTTTAATCAAGTTGCCTAGCAGCAAGAAAGAGGGAGACTGAAGGCTTCTATATTCCCTCAGAGTTTTTTGATTAAAGTTGCAACTATTTACCAATCATTTATTTAAAGGTTTGCAGCATCTGCATTTATTCACTGAGGGGAATGATAAACTGAACAATGTGTGAGCCAAGAGTTTCCTTTCGGTAGACTGTTGAAAAATGACCAACTTAAATAAGAAAGGAGAATTTGGCTAGAGCAAGCAGATGGCAGGAAACAACCTGAATATCCCTCTTTTGATTAAAGCTTTAATATGGGGCAAGATTCTGGGGCCAGCGGTATTGAAGGCTTCCTGGCTTCGCCTCTGGCATTTTTTTAGGGAAGAACAGTGTGAATTCTCACTAGTGTTTACTTCTTAAGGAATGCAGGGAGACTAAGGATGTCAACAGTGCCCACCTCAATCTTCACCTATTTTATGTATGTGTAGTGTTCATTTAAGGGGATTTGCTGTGGTTGTTGTTCAGTTGCTAAATCCTGTCCAACTCTTTGTGATCCCATATACTGCAGCATTCCAGGCTTCTTTGTCCTTCACTATCTCCTGGAGTTTGCTCAAAGTTACCTCTATTGAGTCAGTGATGCTATATACCCATCTCATCCTCTGCTGTCCCCTTCTACTTTTTTTGAAATTTCATCAGAAATTTGGGAGTGATAGTGTGATGGCAATTAAAAAGCTGTGATGTTAATGCTACAGAAAGAACATAAAACTGAATCCAATGTTACTTTAATTCATATACCTAGAACCAAATAAAATTGAGTAGATTCTCATAAAATTCCCAGGGCAGTGGTTCTAAACTCTGGCACCAAGCTTGGATCACCTGAAATACTTACCTAAGATATTGATGTCTGATGCTCTTCTCACAATTCTGAAATCAGTTGTCAGAGAGAGAAGGCCAGCAGCAGTCATTCAAACTCTTCCTGTAGAAAGGGGATTTAACCAGGACTCTCTTGGACATCACATAGAATAAACAAAATTCTAGACCTTACAGAATATGTAGTGCACCTGAATGCCTTCAACCTTCATTTTGTTTTCTCCATTTTCTTCCTCTTTATGCAAAAAATAAACACCTGAGAAAATTATGTGGAATTTCATACAATTTTGATATTCCCTAGATTAATTTGCATTTATTTACAAAATCTGAATAGTCTTACTCAAAAAAGAACAAATAGTTTTTCTTATTATATTTGCATTTGATTTTCTCACTATATTTGCAGACATACTGCATTTTCTCTGAAATATCAGTGTTTAACTACAGAATTGAAAACTTTGCAAAAATAAGTGGCAACAAAATTGTCAAACAATAATGCCGAAACATCATGCTTTTCTCAAGCACATAATCTCAGCAATGAAATGGCTCAGATGGTAAAAATCTGCCTGTTGTACAGAAGACCTGGGTCCATTCCCTAGGTTTGGAAGATCCCCTGGAGAAAGGAAAGGCTATCCACTCCAGTATTCATGCCTAGAGAACTCCATGGACAGAGAAGCCAGGCAGGGCTACCAGCCATGGAGTTACAGAGCTGGACACGACAGAGCGACTAACACTTGCTTTTCATGTGAAAAATTACGCCCATTTTAGGAGGTCCCATCTTCATTTCTTGAGCTTTTTTTTTTGTACAAATCTTGCAAAAATTGTTCATTAAAATAATCTATGTTACAAAAATCTGCTATATGAGTCCTACCATGTTTTGAATCTTTGGACTGCTGGGGTAGGGAAGACACTAATAACTGGAAGGATGTCTGCCCACCACTGAGAGATATTTGAAAGCACAGAACCTCTGATTTGAGAAGTTTTTCTTAAAGAATGCAAAAGCAAAAATGCTACAGATGTATATATCTGCATAACTATTTGAACTATGTTGTATGATATAGTTTATATATTCAGAAAGAAACCATCAGAATGGTTATATATAGCCTGAACTAGAAGATACTCATATGGATGTGCATGTCAGGGAGAAAATGATGTGTTTTCTTGGGAAATTAACCCTATTTTTATTAAGAAATTTTCCCCTGGTGGCTCAGTGGTAAAGAGTCTGCCTGCTAATACAGGGGACACAGAAGAGTTGTGAGTTCAATCCCTGGGTCAGGAAGATCCCCTGGAGTAATAAATGGCAAGCGACTCCATTATTTTTGCTTGGAAAATTCCAAGGACAGAGGGGCCTGGTGGGTTACAGTCTAGAGGCTGCAAAGTGTTGGACACAACTGAATGCACACACACACACACATTCACAGTTAAACTGTGATGTGTGTTTTGTTAAGTCACTTCAGCTGTGCCCGAATCTTTATGACCCTTTGGCTTTAACTGTGTTATGCCTATATATATATGTCTCTATTGAGATGGATACGTGATTGTTTTCACTATGCTTCGTGGATTTGTACATTAATATTTTCATGAAATTTGGGAAACATTTAGGCTTTATTTCTTTTTCAAAGTTTCTTCAAACACTTAGACTTTATTTCTTAAAAAAAATTCCAAATTATTCCCTTTCTAATCTACCTTCGGAAGCCAAATTACATGTATGCTATACCTTTTTGTACAGTCCCACAGATACCAAAGTGTCCGTTAAATTTTTTATCATTTCTTTTCTGTACATGAGATTGGGTAATTTCTTTTGATCCATCTTCAAGCTTACTAAACATTATCTGTCATCTCTACTCTATTGTTAAGTACATAAGTACATCCTGAGCTGCTTTTTTTTTTTTTTTTGGTAATTTCAGATAATGATTTAGCAAATCTAGAACTTGGTTCAATTTTAATTTTTCTATTTCACAGACAAGATTTTTCTTTGTCTATTATGAACATATTTTCCTTGACTTTTTTGACCATAAACTAAACTGCTTTAAAACCTTTGCTAATTTCAATATCTAGAGCATCTCAGTTCCTGTATTGTGTTTGTCTTTTCTCTTGAGAAGATATATTTTCTTATTTATTCACCTACTGAGTAATTTTGAATTATATCTTGGACATTGTAAATTATATATTGTAGAAAGTTCTGAATTTTTTAATGTTTCTCTCCACTGTCCATGAATAGTTGAGCATTTAGGGAAAAAACTCTACATGGAATTTTGTATGTTCCCCTGCAGCAGTGTTCTCTCTAGAATTTACCTCTGAAATTCCAGGAACTAGTTGTCCTAAAGCCTGTTTTCTGGTTCTTCAAGTCAGAAATACTGAATTATTCTAAAGAAATTTTAGCTGATTTTCATGGCACTGAATAGAACATGACAAAAACCTGAAAAAGATATAATTCACTTATTCACTTTCTTTCTTTCCATTGACAATTTACTTTAATTTCTGTTTGCTTTGTTATAGCTTTTTGAGGCTTTAGATAAATTTTTAAAGTATACTTTCCCAGATTTTAAAAAAATCAGGTATAATTCATACACACACACACACACACACACACACACATATATATATATATATATATATATACATATTTCCCTGTGAGATCCTTTCACAAGTTTCTCAGGAAGAAGTACTTAAGAGTTTTAAGTTTATCTTGGATCATACTATTATTATGAAAACAAAACAAGCAATGGGTTGGGAACTTGTTATAGAGTAAAGCTAATGACAAAATTTTTATTCACAATTGGCACTGTTAATAAGTTTCAGTCTTCCTTTTACCTCTGCACACAGGTATACAAGATTCACTTAAATCATAGAAAGAAAAGAGCACCACCAGACAATCATAATAAGTGAGAACAAAATTCAAATTATGTAAGCAGTGATTATAAGTAATTTTTATTTTAGCTTACTATTTATACAAATCTTATTACCTGAATCTTCAAAAAGAATGCTAGACTATATAGGTAATTTTTAAAAGAAATATATATCACAGCATAGCATTGTTAGTATCTTCCTTAACACGATGTTATTATTTAAAAATCACATACCCAAGTAATATAAACAAGAAAAAAAGAAAAGCACTAACTAAATTAAGAGCAAAAGAAAGAAGGATTTTTGAAAAAAATACTATGATTTTTATTTGGCTTTAAGGGTATATTACAAACTTGATCAAATCTGAGCCAACATCTTTTTGTGCTGTTGCTTTTATCCTTAGGGATGTCCTAATTATTTATTTTTGAGTGAACATATTTCACACAGTCAAATCACTGAACTGCCTTCTATCTGCAACTTCAACCCAGCCTTGCCCAATAGTAAAATGGCAAGACCATCAGCACATGAGGGATTTACTAACTCTGGGTATTTTATAAAATAGTGGAAATGTTGTTGAACAATATTTCTTGTAACATGATTTCCTCCAGGACTCTGTAAAGGCTTGTTTTATATCCCACATGTGGTAAGAACAAACTCTGGGTCCACTGAAAATGAGTTTTTCTCACTTACAGATAAAGAGACATAATGCAGTTAAAACGTAATAACTAAATATGTTAATTTACTTAATTTAGACATAAGAGCTGTGTGAACTATCATGATACCATGATAACTAACACTAAAAAAATAGGTTTGATTTGTTTCACTGTTTCACAATAAATATGCAGATAATCAGAAAACATTTTTAGAGCAAAAGAAATCATAAGCCAGGTTTTAAGCATTGTAAATATTATTAGATAAAAGGAAAAGAAAACCAGATGTGCTTCTTTATCTATTGTTGCTTTTTGTTTGTTTGTTTGTTGGAATAAATAATGGTGCAAAGACATGAAGCAATAGAAATCAAAGAGTGGAAGACAAATTACTAAGTGAATTAATTCAGAGACATCTAAATGTACAAGTGTAGAGTGCATTGTCAAGAAATATGAATAACTTAATGCTAAGGCATTTATTTCTTTTAAGAAAAAAAAATAGCAGTACAAGCAGGCCTTCAGATTAACTTGAGTGCATACCCTTTCTTTGGTTCTGTGTCAGTCAGGAAAGATTATGTGATAGTAACAAATGACCCCAAAATGTCAGTGGCTAACAATGAAGGCTTATTTCTAGTATATGCTACATGTCTATATTGAGTTGGATGAAATTCTATCCTTATCATTTCAGCATTGATGCAATAGGCTCTATTTTTAAAATTGCTATTTCTCATGACAGAGCAAAATAATGAATCACATAAAGGCTCTTAAAGCTTCTGCTCAGAAGTGACACATATTATTAATACTTCCAATCACATTTCATTGGCCAAAGCAAGTCTATGGTTATGCCTAAATCCTACATGTGGAATGTATCATTGTCCATCACAGAGGAAGATTTCATATGGGAACGCCAAATATAGATGGAGATAATAAAATATACTGCAGATATGTATGAGTTGAACTTAGGCATGTAATTTAACATCTTTTCCCCCATGAAATGCAGTTTTCAATTTGTGAAAAATCTAAAAAAGCAATATTAGAGTTTGTTGTGAAGATTAAATGCAATGAATATTAATTGCCTGGATCAAGAACAAAGTCCAGTAACATTCTATTATTGTTCTATTTCATTTACCTACAAAATTTTCTTACAATATGATCAAAAGTTATTTGACAAATCTTTGCTGTAGTAACTCCGAGTCAACACAAGATTTGTTAGTCTGTGTGCCTGGCAGTTAGCATTGTTGTGAAATCAGCAACAGATCCAGGGAAACTGCATATAATTGACAATTACACATTTAAATTTTTTTTGCCACAACTTATGTAATTCAGAATGAAGGTTTTGGACATGAGGCTTATTCTTTGATTGATTTGTTGATTGATTAATTTTATTAATGAGAAATAGTTTATTGCCTAATGAGAGAGATATAGGAAAAAAAGGAAGATTTAGAATGTTAACATGTCAAGTCAGTGTGATCACTCCCAATAGTTGAATGTCATCACTCTTGGCTTAAGGATAGGTGTTCCAAGAAAAGCCTAAATCAATGGAAAGCAATCCAATATAGCCTGTATTCCTGAAATTTCCCCAAACTTAACTAAGTATCCAGTTCTTACATATGCTTCAGCAAACATATCCCAGAATAATCAGTAATTCACACCAGGTGGCATGCGCTTGCCATTGTTTTTAATCACTGAATGGGAAGTTTTGTTAAATGACCTTATAGTCTACAGCCTTTTAGGATGTGTATGCCTGGTTCATAAGAACACAAGACACTGAAAATAATACTAACTATTCTTCAAAGTAAATTTTTCTTACAAATTCCAATTGAACAAAGTCCCAAATTTCACTATATTAGAAGATGCTAGGGATTGGCAACCTCTCTCCATCAATCGCATTTTACTAACTTAATGGAAGACTCTGTGTGAAATTTATATTGGAATGGCCATAGATCAATCATAAAAGAAGGATAAATCTCTTATTCTTATTTTTAGCAGGAGAAAGATACATGTGATGGAACTAGTTGGAAAAGTAATAAATCGTAAGGTTTTAATTATGAATAAGTCACATAGAAATCTTTGATACATCAATTATTTGACTACACAGTAATAATCTATTTCAGGTCATGTATGGATTATTGAATGAGAAAGAAATTCTGTGCCCATTTAAATAGCAAGATTCACTGCTGTACTTGAGCAATAATAGAGCTTGTTGAAACTTTTCTTTTTTTATTTTATTTTTTAATATAAATTTATTTATTTAAATTGGTGGTTAATTACTTTACAATACTGTATTGGTTTTGTCATACATCAACATGAATCCATCATAGGTATACATGTGTTCCCCATCCTGAAACTTTTTATCTTTGGGGTCTAAGTTCACCTTTATTTTCACTACCTTAAGCTCTTTAAAGACAAAATTATTTTTTATTTTAAGGGTACTGAGCTTGGCACAATACATTTGTAAAGCAAGACTTCCTTAACAACAGTACAAAAGTAGAGAAACTTCAGGTTTTTGTTCTCTGTTCCCATGACATGTGAACATTTCGCATTCTTCTCACCTCTCCCTATTTGTATCTCCACTCTTCAATCTATATTCTTTAAATGAAAAATATTCTATCCTATGGTAAATTTCAAAGTGTAAGACAGCTCATGATATTTATTTACTCAACATCAGTTATGAGCTGATGCTACATATAGTATCTATTTCATTAATATTTCATAGCTGAGATCTGTGTTCTGTATTTTTACTCAACCACTAATAGTGTGAAAGCCCTCAGAAAAGTCATCCTACTGTCAAAAATGGTAGCATGCAAAAAAATGGTATATGCAAGTCATTATTCTATTTAACTTAAATACATCAATTTGTTTCAATCTTATCACAGTTATTATTGTTCCTATTTTAAATTTTCATTGTCTCGGTATAGACACTGAGCCTAACATAACTTAAGTAATTTGCCCAAATTCATATAGTCAGGTTATTTCAGAATTCAAAGGGAGGTAATCATTACAAAAAAAAAAAAAAAAAAAAAAGAGCCAAAAGACCTATCACAATTTGAAAATTTATAATGCCCAATTGCAAGCATGAAGAACAATATACTTCTTGATTCATTTGCAAATGAGAGCCAACACTGGCACAAACCCAAACTTAAGAATAAGCATGATGTTTAGAATAACTGAACCCTCACCACAGAAAAAACCTTTTTGTTGGAAATAATGAGAGCCAGAATAAGCTTGTTCTTCCAAAAAGTTGGTTAAAAACAAGATCTAAATTGTATATATATATATATATATATATATATATAGCTTGAAAGATTTTGAGAATTGTTTTGCTAACATATGAAATGAGCTCAATTTTGTGGTAGTTGAACATTCTTTGGCATTGTCCTTCTTTGGGATTGAAACGAAATCTGACTTTTTCCAGGCTCTGCTAGTGGTTAAAAAAAAAAAATCCTTTAATCCTGGTGGTGATTAAAATTTTGGAAGTAATAGAGTGGCATAAAACTTGAGTGGTAATTTTTCATAAATTAATTTAGAAAATGTTTTCTTATTGCTTCAGTCGTTATTGTGGTAGGAATAGTTGTCCTTCAAAGATGTTCATATCCTCATTCTCAGTGCTTTTGAATATGTTACAAATCTTGACAAAAGAAATTTAAAGTTGCTAGTCAGATGATCTTAAATAGGGGATCATCTTCAACTATTTAGGTGGGCCCAATACTTTCACAACAGATTGGTATTAAACCTGAAATTTTCCAATTTTTTTTTATTCAAAAGAATATATATATTTTTTATTTTTGGTGTTTTCCCCAACCACCTCATAAAATGTATTTTTATCATGACAACTGTTTATTGAATTCCTAAAGTGCTATTAGAGGAGACACTTTTCTGTGTTATGTTTATACAGCAACAAGCAAAGGCATCTAATGTAGACTTGGGAAAAATGATGTGTGGGATCTCTTGACATGTTGGGGTGTGTGACTCTGTCCAATCTGTGATTCTCTGAAGAGTTATTAGAGGATGAGACATAAGGCCTGAAAGACCAATAAAGGGTGTAGAGTGAGATAAAGTGATATATGAAAGAGATTATATAAATTATTCTAGATATTATTAAAGATATGTCATTTTTTTAGGACACCCTACATCTGTTTAGTCAAGGCTATGGTTTTTCTAGTGGTCATGGGATGTGAGAGTTGGACTGTAAAGAAAGCTGAGTGCCGAAGAACTGATGCTTTTGAGCTGTGGTGTTGGAGAAGACTCTTGAGAGTCCCTTGGACTGCAAGGAAATCCAACCAGTCCATCCTAAAGGAGATCAGTCCTGGGTGTTCATTGGAAGAACTGATGTTGAAGCTGAAACTCCAATAGTTTGGCCACCTGATGCGAAGAACTGACTCATTGGAAAAGACCCTGATGCTGGGAAAGATTGAGGGCAGGAGAAGAAGGGGACGACAGAGGATGAGATGGTTGGATGGCATCACCGACTCAATGGACATGGGTTTGGGTGGATTCCCAGAGTTGATAATGGACAGGGAGGCCTGGCGTGCTGCAACTCATGGGGTCGCAAAGAGTAGGACACGACTGATCGACTGAACTGAACTGACATCTGGGTAGACTGAAAAGGCCAAGGAAGCTAAGCAACACATGATAATTTAGGGGTCCACATAAGCAAAGAAGTCCAAAAAATGGGATGTGTAGAGGTTGAGAGTCTCATTGATCTTAAGAAGACTGCCAACCTACAGCTGCCCTGTATGATTTGAGGAGATGGATCTAAAATTCAAAACAGATGAGATATTATTTTCTTATTGCAGTATAATTGCTTTAAAATATTGTGTTAGTTTCAGCAAAGGGGATCGGCTATATAAAACAAATAACCTCACTCTCCTAAACCTCCCTCCCTCTACCTCACATCCACTCCTCTAGGTCATCTCATAGCACTGTGCTGAGTTCCTTGTGCTATACAGTCAGATGAGGTATTCTTAAACAAGAGTCTTTGTGCTCAAGAAGCTCCTGTTTTGATTAGTTTGGATAAATATTCTGAATTCCATATGTGTTTAATTTATACATTTTTATTTCTAAATTTTCTTAAAAAAATTTAACCTTCCAATTTGGTCTGGTTAATCTAAGAAGAAGTTTTTTTAATATGTAGATTGAATAATTAAGTGTGATGGTGGCAACATATACTCAGCTAACCATCTGGGAAAACCTAGTAGAATTGGGGTAGTTAAGAATAATGAAAATTTTCTAATGCAACTTGTTTTCCAGCAGGAGTATTTTCCTCTCAATTACCAGTGAGCTATATTAAAGTAATTAGTTTATTTACTTCAACAAGTTTATAGTTGTAGCCATAAAAAGAAATTATGAAACTAATTTTTCATGAAAATATAGTGAGTATACTATGATAAAGACAATATAATTCCAATTTGCCTTGTAGTTTAGTTGTTAAACTTTTACCACTGGGAAATGTGTTTTTATTTTTTGATGATGTCAAAATTTTTGTAAGATCAATCTGGCAGCTCCAGGAAAGGCATACATTCAGCTAGAACAGAGTTAGAATAATAAAATTTTTATAGAAATACAAGAAGAAGATTAGTATCTGAATCAATGTGGCTATAGTTCAACAGGAAATATGGACAGACTCTGTGAAAGCAGAATTAATGCTAATTATTAAGCTAATAGTTCACGCTCATAGCTGAATCTGCAAAATGCAAGGAATGGTTATTGAAAGAGTTCATCAAAGACTTTCAACAGTAGCTATTTCTATTTAAGTGGAAGACATTTTTTTTGTTTGTTTGTTTTTCAACAGCAACAAATATGTTTCCTAACACTGGCTTTTGAGTTCATTTTCTCTTCTGCCAAAATATGCATTGAATACATTTAGTAAAAATTAATCTCTTGCCTGTATTTGCTAATTTTCCAAATAATGAAGTAATTTTAATTAGGTAATATAATCACCATAATAGTTGCTATATGTTAGAATTACATAGCTCTCAGCACTCCAGAGGCAATGGCACCCCACTTCAGTACTCTTGCCTGGAAACTCCCATGGACGGAGGAGTCTGGTGGGTTGCAGTCCATGGGGTCGCTGAGGGTCGGACATGACTGAACGACCTCACTTTCACTTTTCACTTTCATGCATTGGAGAAGAAAATGGCAACCCACTCCAGTGTTCTTGCCTGGAAAATCCCAGAGATGGGGGAGCCTGATGGGCTGCCATCTCTGGGGTCGCACAGAGTCGGACACGACTGAAGCGACTTAGCAGCAGCAGCAGCACTCCAGATTATTTCATATGTTCCCAATAGTCTTACCTTGTGCTGGATCACAGCAGACCTGACAATTATTTTTGAATATAATAGAGAATTACAAATGTATTTTCAATATAAATTTATTTATTTTAATTGGAGGTTAATTACTTTAACATATTGTATTGGTTTTGCCATACATTAACATGAATCCGCCACAGGTATACACATGTTCCCCATCCTGAACCCCCCTCCCTCCTCCCTCGCTCTGGGTCATTTCAGTGCACCAGCCCCAAGCATCCAGTATCATGCATCGAACCTAGACTGTACATATTGAGAACTTTTGTTCTAATCATGGGTTTAATGTTTTAGCTGAAAAAACACAATTTACCTACCTTTCCTCATGATAATTTATCACTTAACTTCATTTTGTCTGAACTTGACCTTTGACATTACTAGTTGTAAAATAAGGCAATACTTTTTCTCTGATCTAGAGAAAATACCACAGAAAGAATTTAAGATTTTTAATGAACTGAACATAGCATTTTTACCCAAAATATTGTAAAGGGATGCAATTGCTAATTCTTGTCTAACTTTTATTTTTTTCTGTTGTAACTGCTGGAAATAGTCACATTCACAATGAAATAAAATTCGATAATTATTTTTTGAAGATTTACAAAAAACCTTCATCAGTTTATCCTAAAGAGGAATGTGGTCTACAAAATACACATTTCAAGCCATCATTTTAAATGTCAAGATGCTAATGTTCTTTTTTTAATATAAATTTATTCATTTTAATTGGAGGTTAATTACTTTACAACATTGTATTGGTTATAAGCTGTATGATTACTTATACTGGGAACCAGGTAGAAGTTTTACTCTTCAGAAACCACCTCAAGAGCTTACTTGTAGGATGCAAGACTGTTGTCTCCTGGGAACACACTACAAAGCCTAGAGGTAAAGGCTGAAACTATTTTCCCAAGGGATATGTATGAGAGCCAAAATTTTCTTTTTCTGTCAAGTCCTTCCCAAGTTCTGAGACACAAAATAGAAAAACAAAACCATAGAAAATGGTGTATTATGCTTCTCTTGTTTCCATTAATCTGTACAATATCTGTGTTTTTTTCTGGAGTAAAAACCAAATAAAAAACATTTTAAGGGGAAAATGATATTCAAAGATGGAAATTTTATGTGACCTCTTTAATATAAATAGCAAAGAATAGTATAAGAATTTTGCCTGTTAATACCAGTATCCACAAGTCGATGTCCTACTCCCAACTACTCTTTAGAGCCACATTTACAAACATTTAAGGGTTCTCAGATTCAGATCCAAAGCAAATAAATTTAGCACTAGATGATTCACTTACAAAAATATCCATCTGCCTCTGAAAATGTTTTCAATTTGGATATCTTTCGTAAGGCAGTCATACTAAATCAATGGTAAAAAACCAGTTTGGTTGAGTGGATGTGACCTGAGGAATTCCTCAGGAGTTCATTCCACTAAACAAATGTAAATACTAAATAATAGTCTTAGAAGTGAAGGTCATAGAAATAATCGCTATTTCTTCACTTATATAGACATCAATACATTTACTGTTATTGTGATGTTTCTGTTCAAATAAATTCAGGTCTTCAGTTATTTTAACTATTAATGATTTACATTCTTCCAGTGATTCCTATACAAGTCATTTTCCTCCCTAGCTTCATGCTATTCTATTATAGCATTCAGCAACTAACTTTATTTTTTCAATAATACTTCCTCTGCTCACATCCCATCCAGAGGAGACACATAATAAGAAGCTGCTATGTTCTGGTGGATGCTGACATCCTGGTTTGCATTTGCCACCTGAGAGCTGTGTATTACCTTTCTTAATCTCAGTTGTCTTGTGCAATTGGTTTTACTGACATATTTTTTTTAATTTTACTTTATTTTTCTTTACAATACTGTAATGGTTTTGCCATGCATCATCATGAATCCTTCAGAATGGAAGAAAATAATAGCAAATGAAGCAACTGACAAATAACTAATCTCAAAAATATACAAGCAACTCATGAAGCTCAATTCCAGAAAAATAAATGACCCAATCAAAAAATGGGCCAAAGACCTAAATAGACATTTCTCCAAAGAAGACATACAGATGGTTATACTGACATTTCACAGAGATTTTATGAAAGCCACAAGACGTTGTACTTTGGAAAAAGCTTTTTGAAAACCTATGAAAGTGAAAAGTGGAGTGTTCTTAAAGACTTTCGTGTCAGTGCCAGCTTTATGGCTCTGTCTGAGACATCTTTTCCATTGATCTTGTCTTAATACTGAAAATCAGCTATGATTAAATCAGTTTAAAGGATAAGCTTCATAAATATGCAGGTGTGGGTCTCATGTTAGGGAAATTTTAGAAATTCTCTGTATTTACTCCATCCCCTGGGGTACAGACTAACAAAAATTTAAAAATTTTGCTTGTTTATTTCTGTTTTTCTTTCTAGACAGATCTTCCTAAAAGGAAGCACAAATGCAAGAATACAGTGATATCTGCATGCATGCACACACACACACACACACACACACACACACACACACACACGCACACATTTCCCTGTGATCCAAGGGACTTACATTCTAATGATCAGTAAGGCAGATTTTTTTCACTTGAGTGAAGGGTTCAGCTGGTGTGTGTTGATCTGTAGGACTTGGATTGCATCTGTTTCACCTCCATGTGTAAGTTTGAAGTAGGCTTTCATTATGTGTATCAAGATGCTATAAAGAATCTGTATGTGTCCTTTATTTCTTTCTTTGTTTAGTGGCTAAGTTGTGTCTGACCACTTTGAGACCCTATGAACTATATAGTTCACCAAGCTCCTCTGTCCATGGGATTTCCCAAGCAAGAATACTGGAGTGGTTTGCCATTTTCTTCTACAGGGTCTTCCCAACCTGGGATCAAACCAGCATCTTCTGCATTGGCAGGTGAATTCTTTACCACTGAGCCACCAGGAAAGCATTTCTTTTATGTCCAGTTTAATTCTATAATTTATTAAACAAGAAAACCAAATGCTGTAACAACTGGCAGTTGTGCAAGCCTGCCTGTGCAAGGCTTCCTTGATGTCAACTGGTAGCTAAAATGATGTTCTGCCAAATATGTCATCTTGTATATATGCATCAAGATCGAGGTCACTAGCATATAACAGAGGATTTCTTAAATGTGCTAATAGTTATCATCTGACTTTGGAAAGCATAGTCAAGCTATCAATACTATTAAGTATCAGTACTATTGATAGTTATAGCATCAATACTATTAAGTATTCTATCCTTAAACAGTGTGTCATGAAATAAGTTGAACAGACTAGATCCCTCACATAACTTGTCTCATTCCATTGGGGGTTGACAACAGCTAATGCAGAGCACCTGGCCAGTTCCCAAGGAGTCCAGCTCTGCAGGCTAATAGGTAATGCATCTGAGGCATGTGATCCCAACTAACAATATCCACTCATAAAGGAAATAACTATATAATATTACTTAATTATAGTACAAAATTCAAATAATCAACCTGTTGAATTCTTTAAATTATTTAATAATATAAACATTCATAATACAATTGAATATTGACATAAAATTCATTCATATGGTCACTAATTTTTCATATTTTCCTGATGTAAGTTTGCTGATTTGCAGCTATAAAATCTACAGCATTAAATACAGGAAAATGCCAAGTTTGTGGAGATATAATAACTACAATGTTAAAAAAAAACACAGACATATATTTCCATAAAGTTTGAATAACTGAGCATACTGAGTAAAACTGAAGAACTTCAGGCTCAGATGGTTCAGCTACTTGTCTAGACAGTGAGAAACACTTGTAGCTGACTGCAGGCAGCTGCCATTCACAACCACTGCAAGAAAATGTTCTAGACCTCAGTT
This sequence comes from Capricornis sumatraensis, assembly GCF_032405125.1. Classification (NCBI taxonomy): domain Eukaryota; kingdom Metazoa; phylum Chordata; class Mammalia; order Artiodactyla; family Bovidae; genus Capricornis; species Capricornis sumatraensis. The sequence goes on from NC_091084.1 coordinate 5,905,762, forward strand.
CTTAACATTATAATCAATTATGTATTTAAAAGGCTGGGCTGGATGAATCACAAGCTGGAATCAAGATTGCCTGGAAAAATATCAATAACCTCAGATATGCAGATGACAACATGATTATGGTAGAAAGCAAAGAACTAAAGAGCCTCTTGATGAAAGTGAAAGAGGAATGTGAAAAAGTTGGCTTAAAACTCAACATTCAGAAAACTAAGATCATGCCATCTGGTCCCACCAGTTCAGTTCAGTTCAGTTCAGTTGCTCAGTTGTGCCCGACTCTTTGCAACCCCATGAATTGCAGCACACCAGGCCTCCCTGTCCATCACCAACTCCCGGGGTTTACTCAAACTCACGTCCATCGAGTCGGTGATGCCATCCAGCCATCTCATCCTCTGTCATCCCCTTCTCCTCCTGCCCCCAATCCCTCCCAGCATCAGAGTCTTCTCCAATGAGTCAACTCTTCTCATGAGGTGGCCAGAGTACTGGAGTTTTAGCTTTAGCATCATTCCTTCCAAAGAACATCCAGGACTGATCTCCTTTAGAATGGACTGGTTGGATTTCTTTTCAGTCCAAGGGAATCTCTAGAGTCTTCTCCAACATCACAGTTCAAAAGCATCAATTCTTCAGTGCTCAGCTTTCTTCACAGTCCAACTCTCACAGTCATACATGACCACTGGAAAAACCATAGCCTTGACTAGATGGACCTTTGTTTGCAAAGTAATGTCTCTGCTTTTTAATATGCTGTCTAGGTGGGTCATAACTTTCCTTCCAAGGAGAAAGCATCTTTTAATTTCATGGCTGCAGTCACCATCTGCAGTGATTTTGAAGCCCCCAAAAAAGAAAGTCTGACCCCATCACTTCATGGTAAATAGATGGGAAAACAGTGGAAACAGTGGCTGACTTTATTTTGGGGGGAATCCAGGTGCCACAGGACTTGCTGTGTTTGCAGATAGTCATGGAATCCAAGCAGTTTCCAGGCAGACTAGAAGAAGGTCAGAGGCCTGCTCTCTTGCTTCTGAAGCCTGAAAACAAGATTACCTTCATTTTAATTTTCTGAACAGCTATATATTTAATTTATGGGCTTCCCTGAAAGCTCAGTTGGTAAATAATCTGCCTGTAATGTAGGAAACTGTGGTTTGATTCCTGGGTTGGGAAGATCCACTGGAGAAAGGATAGGCTACCCACTCCAGTATTCTTGGACTTCCTTTGTGGCTAAACAGGTTCAGTGCAAGAGACCTGGGTTTGATCCCTGAGTTGGGAAGATCCCCTGGATAAGGTAAAGGCTACACACTACAGTATTCTAGCCTGGGGAATTCCATGGATTCCAAGAATTGCATCCTTGGGGTTCCAAAAAGTTGGAAACAACTGAACGACTTTTACTTTGTCTATGAGTTAGTTTTGGGCTTTTCTGTCAAGCAGGAGATATGTGTTCAATCCCTGGGTCAAGAAGATTCCCTGGATAAGGGAATGGCAACCCACTCCAGTATTCTTGCCTGAGAAATCCCATGGAGAGTGGAGGCTGGGAGTGAAGATAATGGTTTAGTCACTCAGTTGTGTCCGACTCTTGCGACCCTATGGACTGTAGCCTGCCAAGCTCCTCTGTCCATGGGATTCTCCAGGCAAGAATACTGGAATGGGTTGCTGTTTCCTTCTCCAGGGGGTCTTCCTAACCCAGGAAGATCGAACTCGGGTCTCCTGCATCACAGGCAGATTCTTTATCAACTTAGCTATTATGGAAGCCCAGAGGATGGCAGGTTATAGACTAAAGGATCACGAAAGAGTTGGACATGACTGAAGCACTAAACAGCAACAGTAAATAAGTTTGTTTAAATATATACAAAATAAGGAAGGTACTAACCTCTTTGCTGCCTCCTAGATATAATTTTTATTGATCTAGATAGATCTGTTCACCTATGTATATAAAGGCTTATGTGTATGCATGTGTTTATACATGCACATCAGGTTAAACTAATCATTGGTTTACTTACAGTTTTCAAGTATTTAAAATTTAATCTCATATTTAGAAATATTATTGCAAAAAGGGAAATGTAATGAGAAGCTTCCTCAAAGGATTACAATCTAGATAGAAGACGAAACACATGCACTCTTATATTTAACATTTAAAAATGTAAATATGCTGTTACAATCTCAGTAGTATCACTACTGTTAGAGCTATGTGGAAATGCAGAGTTAAAATGGCCATTTAATTGTGGTACATTTGTATCTCATCAATAGAATTCCATATTAATTCAGTTCAGTTCAGTCACTCAGTTGTGTCTGATTCTTTGTGACCCCATGGACAGCACACCAGACTTTCCTGTCCATCACCAGCTCCTGGAACTTGTTCAAACACATGTCCATCAAGTCAGTAATGCCATCCAACCATCTCATCTGCTGTTATCATCTATATTACTTAGAATTTCCTTTTCTAAATTTTGCTGCTATTGTCTCACTTGTTATCAAGACCCACTTACATTTCCTAAATAGAATTTAGAATTTAACTCTAATCTTTACTTTCAACCGTTTTCTTGATCATTTCACTATTTATGTCAATGATCCTTTATGATAATTGATTTTCTTCATCCCACTGACCAATCTTATGTCTTTTCTTTGTAAATTAATTTATTTTAATTAGAGGCTAATTATTTTACCATATTGTAGTGGGTTTTGCTATACATTGACATTAATCAGCAATGCCTGTTTCAGTAGGATTACATAGAGGGTTTCCTTGTTTATTTATAAGCAATATTGCATAGGAACCTGGAATGTCAGGTCCATGAATCAAGGCAAATTTGAAGTGGTCAAACAAGAGATGGCAAGACTGAATGTCGACATTCTAGGAATCAGCAAACTAAAATGGACTAAATTGGGTGAATTCAACACAGATGACCATTATATCTACTACTGTGGGCAGGAATCCCTCAGAAGAAATGGAGTAGCCATCATGGACACATAAGAGTCCAAAATGCAGTACTTGGATGCAATCTCAAAAATGACAAAATGATCTCTGTTCATCTCCAAGGCAAACCATTCAATATCACAGTTATCCAAGTCTATGTCCCAAACAGTAATGCTGAAGAAGCTGAAGTTGAATGGTTTTATGCAGACCTACAAGACCTTATAGAACTAACACCCAAAAAAGATGTCCTTGTCATTATAGGGGACTGGAATGCAAAAGTAGGAAGTCAAGAAACACCTGGAGTAACAGGCAAATTTGGCCTTGGAATCCAGAATGAAGCAGGACAAAGACTAATAGAGTTTTGCCAAGAAAATGCACTGGTCATAGCTAACACCCTCTTCCAACAATACAAGAGAAGACTCTACACGTGGACATCACCAGATGGTCAACATTGAAATCAGATTGATTATATTCTTTGCAGCCAAAGATGAAGAAGCTCTATACAGTCAACAAAAACAAGACCGGGAGCTGACTGTGGTTCAGATCATGAACTCCTTATTACCCAATTCAGACTCAAATTGAAGAAAGTAGGGAAAACCGCTAGACCATTCAGGTATGACCTAAATCAAATCCCTTATGATTATACAGTGGACGTGAGAAATAGATTTAAGGGCCTAGATCTGAAAGATAGAGTGCCTGATAAACTATGGAATGAGGTCTGTGACATTGTACAGGAGACAGGGATCAAGACCATCCCCGTGGAAAAGAAATGCCAAAAAGCAAAATGGCTGTCTGGGGAGGCCTTAGAAATAGCTCTGAAAAAAAGAGAGGTGAAAAGAAAAGGAGAAAAGGAAAGATATAAGCATCTGAATTTAGAGTTCCAGAGAATAACAAGAAGAGATAAGAAAGCCTTCTTCAGCGATCAGTGCAAAGAAATAGAGGAAAAGAACAGAATAGGAAAGACTAGAGAGCTCTTCAAGAAAATTAGAGAAACCAAGGGAATATTTCATGCAAAGATGGGCACAATAAAGGACAGAAGTGGTCTGGACCTAACAGAAGCAGAAGATATTAAGAAGAGGTGGCAAGAATACACGGAAGAACTGTACAAAAAAGATCTTCACGACTCAGATAATCATGATGATGTGATCACTAATCTAGAGCCAGACATCCTGGAATGTGAAGTCAAGTGGGCCTTGGAAAGCATCACTACAATCAAAGCGAGTGGAAGTGATGGAATTCCAGTTGGGCTGTTTCAAATCCTGAAAGATGATGCTGTGAAAGTGCTGCACTCAATATGTCAGCAAGTTTGGAAAACTCAGCAGTGGCCACAGGACTGGAAAAGGTCAGTTTTCATTCCAATGCCAAAGAAAGGCAATGCCAAAGAATGCTCAAACTACCGCACAATTGCATTCATCTCACATGCTAGTAAAGTAATGCTCAAAATTCTCCAAGCCAGGCTTCAGCAGTACGTGAACTGTGAACTTCCTGATGTTCAAGCTGCTTTTACAAAAGGCAGAGGAACTAGAGATCAAATTGCCAACATCCGCTGGATCATGGAAAAAGCAAGAGAGTTCCAGAAAAACATCTATTTCTGCTTTATTGACTATGCAAAGTCTTTGACTATGTGGATCACAATAAACTGTGGAAAATTCTGAGAGAGATGGGAATATCACACCACCTGACCTGCCTCTTGCGAAATCTGTATGCAGTTCAGGAAGCAAGAGTTAGAACTGGACATAGAACAACAGACTGGCTCAAATACGAAAAGGAGTACGTCAAGACTGTATATTGTCATCCTGATTATTTAAATTATATGCAGAGTACATCATGAGAAACGCTGGACAGGAAGAAACACAAGCTGGAATCAAGATTGCCGGGAGAAATATCAATAACCTCAGATATGCAGATGACACCACCCTTATGGCAGAAAGTGAAGAGGGACTAAAAAGCCCCTTGATGAAAGTGAAAGTGGAGAGTGAAAAAGTTGGTTTAAAGCTCAACATTCAGAAAACGAAGATCATGGCATCTGGTCCCATGACTTCATGGGAAATAGATGCGGAAACAGCGGAAACAGTGTCAGCCTTGATTTTTCTGGGCTCCAAAATCACTGCAGATCGTGATTGCAGCCATGAAATTAAAAGACGCTTATTCCTTGGAAGAAAAGTTATGACCAACCTAGATAGTGTACTCAAAAACAGAGACATTACTTTGCCGACTAAGGTCCGTCTAGTCAAGGCTATGGTTTTTCCTGTGATCATGCATGGATGTGAGAGTTGGACTGTGAAGAAGGCTGGGCACTGAAGAATTGATGCTTTTGAACTGTGGTGTTGGAGAAGACTCTTGAGAGTCCCTTGGACTGCAAGGAGATCCAACCAGTCCATTCTGAAGAAGATCAGCCCTGGGATTTCTTTGGAAGGAATGATGCTAAAGCTGAAACTCCAGTACTTTGGCCACCTCATGCGAAGAGCTGACTCATTGGAAAAGACTTTGATGCTGGGAGGGATTGGGGGCAGGAGGAGAAGGGGACAACAGAGGATGAGATGGCTGGATGGCATCACTGACTCGATGGATGTGGGTCTGAGTGAACTCTGGGTGTTGGTGATGGACAGGGAGACCTGGAGTGCTGTGATTCATGGGGTTGCAAAGAGTCGGACATGACTGAGCGACTGAACTGAATGGAACTGAACTGCTAAATTATCAAATTTAACATCTCATGCCCTCAATATCCATCTCTTCTGTAACCTCTTTCCACTCAGCCTTTGAAAGAGGGACTTGTTCATTTTACATGTTTAGCTTTATCGTACATTTTCTGCTATGTTTCATTTCCATTTTCTAACTGCATAGTGGATATTTCCACGTAGGTAACCTGTGGCCATTTTATTTTATGACGCTTAATTCAACCTCTCCTCTTCCAAAATAGAAGCTTTATTTCAAAATTCTCCAAGTGTTTTACCTCTGTACTAGTCAACTTAGATTATTTTGAGATAATCACTAGAATATAACTTCCTTCATGATAATTTTTGCATCTTTATGATTCTCTAAGTTGCAACACTGCCATCCAAGTTCAACTTCATGTCATCTGACTTATTTTGTTAACATTCTAATTGGTCTCTGGTCTGTCCTTTACCATCTACTTGATACTCTATTGCCAATGTAATGTTCTTAATACACTTTTCCACTGAAGCAGACATCCAATGACCGTCTACTCTAGTCAGACTAATTTATTCACTGTATCTTCAGCACATAATATACTTTAGTCATATGTATATCATGGTTAGATCATTTCACTATTCTGAAATGCCCTTTCCTTTTCTCTTCATCTATTTGCATTTTATTTTTTTTATTGCATCCTTAAATGCCCTTTCCTTTTCTCTTCATCTATTTGCATTTTACTTTATTTGCAATATTTTATTCCTCAGTTGAGTTCCATTTCTTCACTCTAGATTTTATTAAAATTTATCTTCTCTAAACAATGTGTTACCTGCATTTTTACCATGCAAATGTTCCATGTATCTTATACCCATTAGAGGAGAGAGGTTGAAGGGCTCTCACTTCTGTTGAGAACTGTGATTCAATCAAACAAATTTACTTTCATTATTTCATAGAACCCATCTATTTAATATATTCAATAAGATACTTTGATGCTGAAGATATATATTGCCTTATGTTATAGACTGAATTTTTTTCCTGAAAATTCATGTGATAAAGTCCTAAACCCTAGTACATTGGAATGTGACAGTATTTGGAGAATAGGGCCTTTACAAAAGGTCTGTAAAATGAGACCACCCTGACTAGCATCCTTATAAAAAGAGAAAAGCACGGACAACATAGAGATTGTGGGCAACCATATGAGGACACAGGGAGCTCACCAGGACAAAGCCCTGAGACTCAAGCAAAGCAGTCTATACCTAATCTTAGACTTTTCGCTTCTGAAACTGTGTAAATACTCAATATGTCAAAACTAAATTAAGTGGAAGAAAATATAGACACTATTGAGGTTGACACCCATATGGACCTATTCTCAGAATAAATAACACCTGTAATAATAATATTAAGTATAGATTCTGAAAGGCCATTGGGCTTCATTTAACCTTATTTCTATCAATATAAAAGCTTTTCTAAAAAAGTTTTTAAAGTTGTCTACAATCTGGAGGTAGAAGGCCTCGCTCTTTTTCCACAGTTTGGAGGGACTGTACAAGGCCTTCTTTGCTCCTGAGTTTTGCAAGGGTTCAAATAAGGCTATCATTGTGACTATTTGAGAGTGTGAATGCTGGGCTGTGTCTGACTTTTTACAACCCCATGGACTGTAGCCGGCTAGGTTCCTCTGACCATGGAATTTTCCAGGCAAGAGTACCGGAATGGGTTACCATTTCCTTCTCCAGATGATCTTCCCAGTTCAGGGATCAAACCTGAATCTCTTGCATCTCCAGTATTGGCAGGCAGATTCTTTATCATTTGAGCCAATCCAGTAGGTAAATCATGTAGACATTTTGCAATCCTATGAACTACAGCATGCTAGATGTGGACTACACAAGGGAGATATGCCCTTTACTATCTTCTGGAGTGTGCTTAAACTCATGTTCATCGTGTCACAAAAATAGTCCTTCAAGAAATACAGCTCTCACAGAGAGGATGCAAAATATTTATAAATATCTATCAAGACTCAAGCAAGGAGTCTTATTTTACAGATCTTGATAAACTTCTCTCTTTCTCTTTCACCAAGCCATATATTATAAAACCACAGGTGACATCATACTCAGTGGTGAAAAGCTGAAAACATTTCCTTTACAATCAGGGAAAAGACAAGGATACCTACTTTCACAACTTTTATTCAACATAATTTTGGAAGTTCTAGCCACAACAATCATAAAAGTAAAAGAAAAAAACTCCCGATTGGAAGAAAGAAGTAAAAGTGTCACTGTCTGCAGATTTTCTGCCGCTACACATAGAAGATTCTAAAAATATCACCAGGAAACTATTAGCACTCATCAACAAATATGGTAAATTTTCAGGATATAAAATTAATATAAACTAAGACTAAAATGTCAGGGAGAGAAATTAGGGAAATAATCCTGTGTTCCATCACATCAAATATGATAAAATATCTAGGAATAAATCTACTGAAGGATAAATCTACTGAAGGAGGCAAAAGGCCTGTACTTCAAAAACTATAATATGCTGATTAAAGAATTTGAAGACAACACAAATGGATGGAAAGATACATCATGGTCTTGGATTGGAAAAATCAATATTGTTTGAAAGACCATATTATCCAAGGCAATCTACAGATTCACTGCAATGCCAATCAAAATACCAGTGGCATTTTTTACATAACTAGAATAAATACTCCCAAAACTTGTGGTGAAGCAAAAGACTCTGAATAGCCAAAACCATCTTGAGTATGAAAAACAGAGTCGGAAGTATCATGCTTTTTTTATATTTCAAACAGTAATATAAAGCTACAGTAATCAAAATAGTGTTGTATAACACAAAGGCATATAGATCAATGGCACAGAACAGAGAATTCAGAAAATAAAGTACCCAAATAATGTCAATTAATGTATGAAAAATGAGACAAGAATATAAAATAAGGAAAAAAATATTATTGGGGATATTGGACAGTTACATACAAAAGAATAGTCTGGACTACTTTCATATCCTGTGTTCAAAAATAGACTCAAACTGGATTTAAAGCTTAAATGTAAGAGCTGAAACCATTAAACTCCTGTAAGAAAATATATGAAGCACATACTAGATATAGATTTTAGCAATATTTTCATGTCTCCTCCAGCTAGAAAAAATAAATAAGACTATATGAAACTAAGAAATTTTTGCAGAGTGAAGAAAACTTTCAACATATTTAAAAGGAAGGTGCTATATGGGATAAGATATTTGCAAATGATATACCCAAAAGGGGATTCGTATTCAATTATATGAGAAGTCCTACCACTTAACATCAAAGGAACAAACAACCTGATTAAAACATGAGGAGAGATCCTAAACAGACATCTTCCCAAAGGCACACAGATGACCATTAAAAAAAAATGGTCAATATCACTAATTATTGGGGAATACAAATCAAAACCACAATAAGATACCACCTGACAAGTGACAGAATGGCTAGTATAAAAAGAAAAAAAAAAAAAAACAGCAAATGACAGATGTTGGGGAGAATGTGGGGGGAAAAAAAACAAAAACAAAAACACTCCTGCACTGTTGGTGGGATTCTAAATTGGTAAAGCCACTACAGGAAAACCATATGCAGGTTCTTAAAAAGCTGAAAATATAATCCAGCAGTTTTACAATTGGTTGTTTACCCAAAGCAAATAAAAACAATAATTTGAAAAGATATATGCACATCAAGTTTCACTGCATCATTACATCATTAGCCAAGATGTAGAGGCTACCTAAGTGGCCATCAATAAATAAGTAGACAGAAAATATGTGGTGTATGTGTGTGTATATACATATACATGTACACATACTGGAGTATTACTCAGCCATTAAAAGAAATATTGTCATTCTCAATAATATGTATGGGTCTAGAGGTTAGTATGCTAAGTGAAATATATCAGAGAAAGACAAACATTACATAATCTTACTTATAGGAGGAATCTCAATAAGAACAACAACAAAAAATAATTAAATAAAACAAAATGAAAACAGATTCATACAGAGAATAAATGCTTGGTTTCCAAAAAGAAGGATGGTAGGGGATGGGCAAAATTATTGAAGGGATTTAAGAGGAACAAACCACCAATTATGTAACAAATCAGTATCGATAATATCTCATAGGGGATATGGTAACAATAGTGTAATAATATATGTAGAAATGATTACTTGACCTATTATGGTGATGATAACATGATGTATGAAGATGTCAAATCATTATGTACTATACCTGAAGCTGATTCATTGTATATCAGCTATATTTCAATGAAAAAGAAACACATTAAAGCAACTTTCACTTAGTAGAGCCTGCCTAGCTGTTCATCAAAACTGTTTCCTCTTATTTTGGTAAATATAGCTAGATCAGCACCCTGTCTTAAAAGGGGTCATGTGACTAAATTTTAGTCAATGAAATGCAAGCAGAATTGGTATGTTCTGGATTATTGTTCTGGCTTATGAAAGCCTTTCAAGTGTATGTCTTTATACCCTTTCCATTTGGATGACTGAGATGAAGAAAACTGCAGTAATCTTGGAAGTCACATGTTAAAGCTGATGGAGGAACTTCCTTGGTATTTCAGTGGTTAAGACTCTGTCCTTCTACTGCAAGGGGTGTGAGCTTGATCACTGGTCAGGGAACTAAGATCCCACATGCCAGGCAATATGACTAATTTTCTTTTTTCTAATGACACAATTGCAAGATTGAAAAAGCTTGATTTCTGCAAAATTGCATGGAGGAGAGCCTCCGAGCCTCTGACATCTCCCATGCTGGATTTTATATGGATGATAAATAAATGCCTGTTTTGCTAACCTACTACATTTGTGGAGTTCATCTCTCACTTCACTAGCATTTCTTTAAAATGTACATGAGAAGTAGTTTGCTTCCTTTGATTGTGATATTGGATGGGAAAAGGTGATAATACAAGAGGAAATCAGGGGTACACCTTATCAGAAGAAATCCAGGTGTCTTCCTGTATTATAGTATTACAGAATACAGATGCTTCAGCATAAACATTAAGCTCAGAAGATTCAGATAATTAGTGTTCACAAAAGGGAGACAGCAAAGCTGTGAAAAGCACCTGACACTGAATAGTAGGAGGAAGATTCATTGCAGCTGTCATTGAACTGATTATCTGAAGGCAAAGCAATGATATTTTATGCAAACAATATATAATACTTAGGGAACAGCAATTAGAATCATGAATCCTTGCATGAGTGAATGGAGCCTGATGATGTTTACTCAATTTTAAATTGCTGGGGTAGTGATAGAAAGATAAGCCCTGCAAAGCACTTTGGAAATTTTACTTTCAGAACATTAATGACAGACTTAAATCTAAGAAGATGAATAAAGCAAATGAGAGATAAAGAAGAAAATCTTGTATTTATGAGGGTTCTCCCTTGAGGTCTCCCATCATATGTTTCCATAGTAACTCCAAGTTTCCACAAGTTTTACAAATGACATAATTAAATGTCAAAACATTTAGTGAATAAATTTACTATACATAGAGAGTGAACTACCTACTAGAGTGTTTTATGCTCAAATTTTCTTTTGCCACTTGACAATACCTAAATACTGATACATAGCAATAATCATATAAAAATCATGGTTCATAATAGCCAACATAAAACATTTATTTTTACACAGTTAGCATGCAGTCCAATATCAATTTAATCATTCAGTTGTGTCCAACTCTTTGCAACCTCATGACCAGGCTTCCCTGTCCATTACCAGCTCTTGGATCTTACTCAAACTTATGTCCATTGGGTCAATGATACAATCCAACCATCTCTTTCAATATCAGTAACACATTTTATTAACTATACCTGGACAATTCTGTGGCAAATTTTGCAGTGTCACTCCACCACCAAATTTGTTATTTAGTCTTACTCAGGTTTCATATTTATTTCTCTTTTTTCTTTTCTTGTCACCTAAATTGAACTGATAAAACTTAGTGGAAATCCTTTCAGAGGACCAGGCAACTGGGAATTTCACAATAAGCCTTTACCAGGTTTAATTCTGAAGAAGGGCATGGCAACCCATGACAGTATTCTTGCCTAGAGAATTCCCATGGACAGAGGAGCCTGACAGCCTATATTTCATAGTGTCACAGAGAGTGAGACATGACTGAGCAACTAAGCAAAGGTATAATTAATTTATATCTCATCAAAATATGAACAGCATGTAGTCAAACATGTAAACTTGCAAATTACACAAAGAAAACAGGCAGAAATATTGTACCTCAGGATTCTAAAAATAATTAGTTCCATCCATAAAAATACAAATCACTGTCTTGGTTAAGTATGCAGTATAATTATATATCTGGTTTTAACTCAAAATGTTATACATCAGACTGTAGATATCAATAATAGAAATGGAGTCCAATCTTAGAATTATATTGGATTGAAAATGTAGAGGATAGACTTAAAAAGAAAATCCAGTCTGACATGTTAAAGGATGCCTGATGGAGCTTTTTTTTTTTTTTTTTTCTCTCTAGATTGTCTTCTAATTCAGCATCAAATAATTTATAAGAGGTGCTCAGAGTGGGAGGCCATCAGGGTAAGGAGGAAGAACAGTTGTTTTGAGTAGGAGAGAATGATCTTAAAGACCAGAGTGAATTTTTTTTCTTCTGTAACTTGAAGTGACTCATGGTGTAACAACTCAAGATAAAATAATTTCAATTCATTTCACTCTAGCAGTCATTTACTGAGGACTGACTGTGAGGCAAATATCATTGTCCCTGCCATGTGAAAGGGATAGACAAAGACAAGTAAGGCAATGGAATGCTATGTGAAAAAGCTATTGCGCTATTGGGGTTGTGCACTGTTGATACAAATATGACATATAAAAGTAAGTAGAGTCATGCATGCAGAACACCAGCTGAGAGTGGACAGGAGTACCTGACTAGCAGAAAAGAATGTATAGAACCACACAAAACTCGGTAGGATAAAGGAACTAGGGGGGGAAATGGGAGTGTTAGTAGGACTAGACCTGCCCTTGGCAGGTGAGGGAACTGAAGCAGAGGTCCGATCCCCCACATCAGGGCAATTATCTGGGTCAGAGGAGAAACATTTAAGGCTGAGAGTGAGAAAGCTGATCTGTGGCAACCTAAATGGAATGATAACAGGCAGTCCTTTCCACAGCCATAGGTACCCTAGATGGCACGGTGGCTGGGAGCTGGAGTTTAGGGATTGTGGAGCAATCCCAGGGCAAGGGCTGGTCTTGACTGTGGAGAGACGGATTGAGGGGGTGTGAGGGAGGAGATTGTGGTGGGAAATGTCTGTGGAGGAAAGCCAGGCAGCCATAGAAGAAAGGAGATACTGCTGAGTCATGCATAGAGGGTGGAGCCATCACCATAGCCTCTCTCCCCATAGGCCAGCATTGCAGCTGAACAATAGAGGGGCTGGCCCACCAAACACCTGAGGCACTGAACTACAGAGTAGGACCTCACCCATGGTGCCCCTTTAAGTGACTGATACACCAATCAGCAAAGAAGGACCCCAGGCAAGGAAGTCGTCTAAATGCCTGAACCAGTGGAGCTATGGAGAAAGACTGGCCAAAGAAGCCTTCTGATTCCCAGCTACAAGAAGCTCAAGAAAAGACTGTGAGGGGGCAATAGCTCCTGCAGTGGAGACAGTCTGTGTCCCTGTGTACTTGGCACTGCCAGAGTCCCCACAAGCCAAGCAGTTGCGCCACCTTCAAGCTCATAACTGGGGCAGAGCTGCCACAGGCAAAAATTCTTGCATCTATGCACACATGGTCACTTCGGTCATGTCTGACTCTTTGCGATCCCGTAGACTGTGGCTGCCAGGCTTCTCTGTCAGGAAGGGGCTTCTCCAGGCAAGAACACTGGAGCATATTGGCCAGTACTGGTTGCCATACCCTTCTAAAGCACTATGTTTCCTGCTGCCCTAGCTACCAACTCCCGAGTACCTGGTCCTGCCAGAATCCCTAAAACTCAAGCAGCTGCACCACCTCCACACCTGACCCTCACAGGGACAAAGCCAAGTCCACCAAGGCAGCCTCAGGAGCAAACCCCAGTAGACAACCCACATGCAGAGGTGGAGATAAAACCACAATTGAAACCCAGGGGCAGTGTGACTAAAGAAAACCCAAACTTCCCCCCCCCCCCAGCTGTACAAGCTGCAAATTAAATCCACACGATCAACTAGGCAGATTCTGTTTCTGTGGAATATATAAAAGGTCATTGAGAGCTCCCACAAGATAAAATGCACTAGTTCTGACAGCTGTGGACACTGGAGACAAGAACACACAAGAGTAGGAACAGATTAGAATCTGAGCTCCCCTCATAGCAGGTCAAGAGATCAGCAGAGTGTTGGAGGGCATCCTAGGGAGGTGAGGTGGACTGTGACTCGCAGCAAGGGAAAGGACTTTGACAGCAGTGACTCAAGAAAAAGCATTTTTATTCTTGTTTCAACTCCTGTAGGTTCTTTGGATTTTTTTTTCCCTCCCCACCCCACCCCTATTATACTTGTCAATTTTATTGGCACTATGAAATCTAATTAAATTTTTGAAGTTTTCTTTTTTTATTTTTTCTCACACATTTTTTATTGTTTTTTTTAATTTTATTTTCCATTAATGTTTATTACAAGATATTGACTATAGTTCTCTGTGCTATACAATAAACCTCTCTCTATTGGGTTTTTGCAGCTCTGGGAGGTTTTTTGTTTTTGTTTTTTCTTTTCTTTTCTCTTTTATTAATTTTAATTTTTTAAACCTTTTATTATTTTTTCTGCATTTATCCCTTTGTTTGGTTTTCCTACTGTCCTTTTCCCCTTGCAGTCAAACTTTAACATATATGAATCTTTATCTACCACTATTTATCTTTGCATATATACTCTTTCTTTCTTTCCTTTCCTCTGAACATATTTGTTAGTTTTATTTTCATTACTGTATTCCTCAATCGGCCCTTTGTTCTAGTTTTGTTTCCAATTGTGCTTCAGTTAGTTTTGTTCTTGTAGATATAATTTTAGGTTTCCTTTGTTTGCCAGATCAATATATGGTACTTTACTTTTGTTGAACTGTTTTGATTTTGCTTATAGGTGTATATATATATAAGTGTGTGTATATTCAGTCACACTTCATTGCTGTTATAAACCTCTACATCTACATTGAGCTTTTGCAGTTCTGTGGAGTTTTCCTCCACTGCTTTTTTTTTTTTTTCTTCCTTTTTTTTAATCCTTTCTCTTTTTAAAAAAAAAATGATTTTAACTTTTAATTTTTTAAACCTATTCTTTTTACACTTATTTATTTGTTTGCTTTCCTAGTGTTCTTTTCCCCTTGCAGTTAATCTTCAGTATATATAAATCTTCATATACCTCTATTTAACTTTGCATATCTAATCTTTCTTTCTTTTCTTTTTTCCTTTCCTCTCAAAATATTTGTTAGTTTTATTTTCATTACTTTATTCCCCACTTGGCACCATGCTTTAGTTTTGTTTTCCACTTTGTGCTTTAGTTAGTTTTGTTCTTAACTGGTAAATATAATTTTTGATTTCTTTGTTTGCCAGGTCAATCTATTGTACTTTGTTTCTGTTGAACTATTTTGACTTTGCTCATAAATGTATGTATATATATGTGTGTGTGTGTGTGTGTGTGTGTGTGTGTGTGTATTCCATTATTTTAATTATATTTAACAGATTTTGTTACTGCCATTTGTCTGGGGTTCATCTTTTGTGTCTCATTTTTGGAAATTTGTTTTAATCTCACTTAATGTCATAACAAACCACTTGCGGAATCTTCATTCCTGAACAGAGAACAAGCCCTGAGATTTAGAGTGGGATCACTGACTCCAAGACCCTAGACTATCAGATAGCTAACCCTAGGGGCCATCAAATAGTGAGAACTAGCACAAAGGATGCCACTGTAATACAAGACCCAGCATCACCCAACCATCATGTAAACAACAAACAAAACAAAAATACAAGCCCAATCATCAGCAGACAGGATTACCACCTCATTCTCCCTTTCCAATCAGAGGAAAAAACAAACAAACAAAAACTCAGCACAAATCTCACCCTATCAGAAGCTTACACAAACAACTGGACTAACCTTAGAAAGTAGGCACCAAAAGAAAGAAAGAATTCAACCTTGAAGCCTGGGAAAAGAAGCCCAAACACAATAAGTTTAAAAAAAAAAAAAATGAAAAGGCAGAGATGTACTACGCAAATGACAGGACAAACTGGAAACACAGAAGTCTAAATAAATGAAGAGGAACTTGGCAAACTACCTGAAAAAGAATTCAGAATAATGTTAGTGAAGATGATCAAATCCTCAAAAGCGAAATGGAGAAATTGCAAGAATCAATTAACAAAGAAGTAGAAGAATGAAAGAATAAACATGCAGAGACAAACAACAGAATTATTGAAATTAAAAATACTCTAGAAGGAATCAATAGCAGAATATCTGAAGCAGAAGAATGAATCAGTGAGCTGGAAGATAAAATGGTGGACATTACTTCTGAAGAGCAGAATAAAGTAAAAAGAATGAAAAGAACAGAGGATAGACTCAGAGAACTCTAGGACAATTTCAAACATACCAACATTAGAATAATAAGAATCCCAGAAGAAGAAAAGAAAAAAAAAAGGCTATGAGAAAAATTTTGAAGCGATTACAGATGAAAATTTCCCAAGCATGGAAAAGGATAGTCAATCAAGTCCAAGAGGCACAAAAAGTCTTATACAGGATAAACCCAAGGAGAAACACACCAAGACACATGCTAATCAAATTAACAAAGATTAAACCCAAAGAAAGAATATTAAAAGTAACAAGGGAGAAGCAACAAGTAACATAAAAGGGAAACCCCATAGATTTAATGGCTGTTCTTTGAGCAGAAACTCTGCAGGCCAGAAGGTAATGACAGGATATATTTAAAGTATGGAAAGGGAAAAATCTACAACCAAGATTACTGTACCTGGCAAGGATCTTATTCAAAATTGATGGAGAAATCAAAAGCTTTTCAGAAAAGCAAAGTTAAGAGAATTCAGTACCACCAAACCAGCTTTACAACAAATGTTAAATGGACTTGTATAGTCAAGAAATACAAGAGAAGAAAAAAGATCTATAATATCAACCCCAAAAGATTAAGAAAATGGAAATAGGAATATATATATAAATAATTACTTTAAATGTAAATGTATTAAATGCTCCAACCAAAAAAACACAGTCCAGATGAATGGATACAAAAACAAGACCCATATATATGCTGTTTACAAGAAACCCACTTTAGACCTCAAAACACATATAGACTGGAAGTGAGAGGATGAAAAATATATTCCAAGCAATTGGGAAGGAAAAGAAAGCTTGAGTAGCTATCCTCATATCAGGCAAAATAGACCTTAGAACAAAGATTACAAGAGATAAGGAAGGGCACTACATAATGATCATAGGATCAATCCAAGAGGAAGACATAACAATTGTTAATATCTATGCACCTTACATAGGAGCACCTAAGTACATAAGACAAACACTAACAGACATAGAAGGAGAAATTGACATAGTAGGAGACTTTAACACCCCACTCACACCAATGGACAGATCATCAAAACAGAAAATTAATAAAGAAATACAAGTCATAAATAATACATTAGATGAGATGAATCTCATTGATATCTTCAGAACATTCCATCTAAATGCAGAAGAATACATCGTCTTCTCAAGTGCACATGGAACATTCTCCAGGATAGACCACATTTTGGGTCACACATCAAACCTCAGTAAATTTAAGGGAATTGAAACCATATCAAGCATCTTCTCTGACCACAATGCTAGGAGACTAGATATCAATTACAAGGAAAAAAAAAAAAAAACACTGTAAGAAACACAAACACATATAGATTAAAGACATTTCTAAATATCTGACAAGTACTGAAGAAATCAAAAGGGAAATCAAAAAATTTCTAGAACAAATGACAATGAAAACACAACAACCCAAAACCTATGGGATGCAGTAAAAGCAGTCCTAGGAGGGAAGTTTATAGCAATACTATCCTACCTCAAGAAACAAGGAAAACATCTAATAAACAGCCTAACTTTACACCTAAAACAACTGGAAAAAAAAAAAAAAGAAGAAGAAGAACAAAAACAACAACAAAATTAGTAGAAGGAAAGAGATTGTAAAGATCTGAGCAGAAATAAATGAAAAAGAAATGAAACAAACAATAGTAAAGATGAATAAAACTAAACACTGGTTCTTTGAGAAGATAAACAAAATTGACAACCTTTTGCTAGACTCATAACATAAAAAAAAGAGAAGAATCAAATCAACAAAATTAGAAAATAAAAAGGAGAGGTTACAACAGACAGTGCAGAAATACAAAGGATTATAAGAGACTATTGTGAACAACTATATGGCAATAAAATGGATAACCTGGAAGAAATGGACAGATTCTTAGAAAAGTTCAATCTTCCAAGACTGACCAGGAAGAAATAGAAATTATGAGCACTGAAATTGAAGCTATGATAAAAAATCTTCCAAAAAACAAAAGCCCAGGACCAGATGGCTTCACAGAAGAATTCTATTAAACATTTAGAGAAGAGCTAATGCCTATTCTAAAACTCTTTCAAAAAACTGCAGAGGAAGGAACACTTGTAAACTCATTCTAAGAGGCCACTATCACCCTGACACCAAAACCAGACAAAGACAACGCAAGAAAAGGAAACTACAGGCCAGTATCACTGAGGAATATAGATGCAAAAATTCTCAACAAAATTTTAGCAAACAGAATTCAGCAACACATCATAAAGTTCATAGACTGTGATCAATTTGGGTTTATTCCAGAAATGAAAGGATTCTTTAATATATGCAAATCAATTAATGTGATATACCATATTAACAAATTGAAAGGTAAAAACCATATGATCTCCTCAATAGACACCAAAAATACCTTTGACAAAAATCAGCACCCATTTATGATGAAAGCTCTTCAACAAATGAGCATAGAAGGAACCCCCAACATAGTAAAGACCATATATTATAAGCCTCCAGAAAACATTATTCTCAATGGTGAGAAACTGAAAGCATTCCCCCTTAGATGAGGAACAAGACAAGGGTGCCACTTTCACCATTATTATTCAACATAGTTCTGGAAGTCCTAAATACAGCAGTCAGAGAAGAAAATAAAATAAAATAAACCAGATCAGAAAGGGAGAAGTAAAGCTTTCACTGTTTGCAGATGACATGATACTGTGTGTATAAAATACCAAAAATAGTATCAGAAAATTACCAGAGCTAATTAGTGATTTTACCAAAGTTGCAAGATGCAAAATTAACACACAGAAATTACTTGCATTTCTATATACTAACAATGAAAAACCAGAAAGAGAAATTAAAGAATCAATTGCATTCACGATTGCAACAAAAAGAATTACGTGTCTATGAATAAACTTACCTAAGGAGACAAAAAAAAAACTGTACAGAGAAAATAATAAGACACTAATGAAAGAAATCAAAGACGGCATAAACAGTTGCACCTAGGTAGGAAGAATCAATATTGTGAAAGTGACTATACTACCAATCACAATATACAGATTCAATGTGATCCCTATTAAACTCCCAATGGCATTTTTCACAGAACTAGAACCAAAAAATTCACAATGCATATGGAACAAAAGACCCCGAATAGCCAAAGCAGTCTTGAAAAGAAGAATGGAGCTGAAGGAATCATCCTTCCTGACATCAGATTATCCTACAAAGCTACAGTTATCAAGACAGTATGGTACTGGCACAAAAACAGAAATATAGACCAGGAGAACAAGATAGAAAGCCCAGAAATAAACCCATGCAACAATGAGTACCTTATTTTTACAAAGGAGGCAAAAATATACAATGGGGCAAAGACAGCCTCTTCAGTAAATGTGCTGGGAAAACTGGGCAGCTACATGTAAAAGAATGAAATTAGAACACTTCGTAACACCATACACAAAGGTAAACTCAAAATGGAATAAAGAGCTAAAAGTAAGACCAGAAAGTATAGAACTCTTAGAAGAAAACATAGGCAGAACGCTTGATGTCATAAATCAAAGCAAAATCCTCTATGACCCACCTTCTAGAGTAATGGAAATAAAACCCAAAGTAAACAAGTGGGAATTGACTAAACTTAAACGCTTTTGCACAGCAAAGGATACTATCAGTTCAGTTTAGTTCAGTCACTCAGTCGTGTCCAACTCTTTGTGACCCCATGAATTGCAGCATGCCAGGCCTCCCTGTGTATCACCAACTCCCAATGTTCACCCATACCATAAGCAAGGTGAAAAGACAACCCTCAGAATGGGAGAAAATGATAGCAAAGGAAACAACTGACAAAAGATTAGTTTCCAAAATATATAAGCAGCTCATACAATTCAATACCAGGAAAACAAACAACCCAATGAAAAAGTGCGAAAAAGACCTAAACAGACATTTCTCCAAAGAAAGCATACAGATGGCTAAAAAACACATGGAAAGATGCTCAACATCACTCATTGTTAAGAGGAGTGGAGTCACTCAGTTGTGTCCAACTCTTTGTGACTCCATGAACTGTAGCCTACCAGGCTCCTCCTCCATCCATTGGATTTTCCAGGCAAGAGTACTGGAATGGGTTGCCATTTCCTTCTCCAAGGGATCTTCTCAACCCAGGGATCAAACCCAGATCTCCTGCACTGCAGACAGGGCCTTTACCATCTGAGCCACCAGTGCAAATCAAGGCTACAGAGAGATATCCCCTCCAACTGGTCAGAATGACCATCATCAAAAAGTCTACAAACAATAAATGCTGGAGAGGGTGTGGAGAAAATGGAACATTCTTGCACTGTTGATGTGAATGTAAAAATATGGGAGATGGAAGATGGTATGGAGATTCCTTAAAACACTAGGAATAAAACCACCATATGACCCAGAAATCCCACTCCTAAGAATATACCCTGAGGAAACCAGGGTTGAAAAATACACACATATCCCATTGTTCATTGCAGCAAAATTTACAATAGCTAGAACATGGAAGCAACCTAGATGCCCACTGACAGATGAATGGATAAAGAATTAGTGGTGCATATACACAATGGAATATTACTCAGCAATAAAAAGGAACACATTTGAGTCAGTTTTAATGAGGTGAATGAACCTAGAACCTATTCAACAGAGTGAAGTGAGTCAGAAAGATATATAGTGTATACTAATGCACATATTGGAGAAGGAAATGGCAACCCACTCCAGCGTTCTTGCCTGGAGAATCCCAAAGATGGAGGAGCCTGGTAGGCTGCCGTCTATGGAGTCGCACAAAGTCGGACATAACTGAAGCAACTTAGCAGCAGCAGCAGCAATGCACATATATGGAATCTAGAAAAATGGTACTGAAGAATTTATTTACAGGACAGCAATGGAGAAACAGACATAGAGAATAGATTTATGGACATGGGGAGAGATGAGGAGAGTGTGAGATGTATGGAAAGAGTAAAATGGATAGCCAATGGAAATTTACTATATGGCTCAGGAAACTCAAAGAGGGGCTCTGTATCAACTTAGAGGGGTGGGATGAGGAGAGAGATGGGAGGGAGGTTCAAAAGGGAGGGGATATATGTATATCTATGACTGATTCATGTTGAGGTTTGACAGAAAACAATGAAATTCTGTAAAGCAATTATCCTTCAATAAAAAAAAAAAAAGTAAATATAATGTTTGCCAAAATATGTTTATATTCCAGTCTTTGAGGAAAGAGGGTCACAATCTCTTAAGAGGATCAATAAAAGTTTCAGTGAAGGAAATGACTGTCAAGCGATCCTAAAATACTGAGGGATTATAACAGCCATTACCACATGGGGGAGATATTCCATGGGGAATTAGCATTAACAAAACCTTTATTTCTCCTATTGTTCCAGTGCTCATGGGGTACTCATCTTTGAATTTGGGTATTTTGCCCTGCTGACCATATCTGAGGTGGATACTGAGTTGAACTAGACCAATCAGATTCTTTCTTCTCAGACTATAGTATTTTTAATAGAGATGAACAGATACTGGGATTTGCTGATAACCAAGTCAGGTTTAACAGTCTAGAGATTGACAAAGACTCTCCTCAACACTACTATAATCAACCTCCTCTAAACACTCAAGGACCTAACCTTGGGCTCTGTCCTGGCCAGTTTAGTCCAGTTTTAGTAATACTGCAGAATCTCTCTAGCAAAAATCATCCAACCTTGATATCTAATTAAATCTCTCATCCACTTCCCTGAAAACCTTATCACCCTGGCCTGCCTTCAGCAAGAATTTTGTTGAATTGGTCTTCAAGAATTCCCTTAGTCATTATGTCCCTTCTAATAATATCTATCCACTGACTTCCACTCTATTCCTTGGCTATAAATCTTCACTTGTCCTTATATTTGGAGTTGAGCCTGATCTCTCTCCCTTACTGCAAAACCCCAGTGTAGTCATTTCCCTGAAAAAACAAAAACAAAAACAAAAAACAAAAAAAACCTTCCTTACTGTCTTTTACAAGAATCATGAATATTTTTTTTTAACATAAATGGTTTTTAACTAGAAAACATAAAAAATTCCTGGCAATGAATCTGAAGAGCTGAATTAGTTCCCAAACTTTATGTGTGTCTGTGTGTTAGTCGCTCAGCTGTGTCCGATCTTTGCAATGCCATGATCTGAAGTCCACCAGCCTCCTTTGTCCATGGAATTTTCCAAGCAAGAATACTGGAGAGGGTTGCCATGCCCTTCTCCAGGGTATCTTCCTGACCCATGGAATGAACCCAGGTCTCCAGCACTGCAGCCAGATTCTTTACCATTTGAGCTATTGTTTCTGTTTTGTGCTGTTTTTCTTTTACATTTCCTTAGACACCTGAGATAGTCCTTTTGTGCTTAAATTAAATTAGTTTCAGTTTCTGTCTTAAATAGAAAACAGATTTTAAGCAATTCTTGGCAAAATTAAAGAAAAATAGTTTGTTTTAAGAAATCACAAGACACATTTTTGTGGCTTAAATGTATATTGGGGGAATTTTGACAAAGAATTTTATTACAGAACTAAAGAGTTGGTGCTCTGTTCAGTAAAAAGTAGAAAAAAAATCATTGAAGAATTTCAAGTATGACAATGGTATGACTGAACTAACTTTAGGGAAGATCATTTGCAGTGTGGTTTAGTCAAGTAAAAAACTACAAGTTAGAAGACTGGCTATGAGTCTAGGCCAATGGTTTAGGTAGTTAGGATTCACAGGAAAGTTGTGCATATTTCTGCAGATTTTGTAGTACAAAACACCAGCGAATACTATTCATAACATATTCTTTGTGAATGACACCAACTAGAGTGTGAATTAGAGTGGTGGCCATGATGTTTAAAGGAGAGAAAAGATATGAAAGATGTTACCAAGTTAAGACTTGAAGGTATGGGAAACATTTAGAAACAGTTGTTAAAGTACTGAGAGGGCACAAAGTTACATTCAAATTTTAAATCCAAGTTACTTGGAGAATAATGGCAACGTTTGTATAAAAGTAGAAGGCAGAAAGAAAACTCAGTCAGGATTTGGTGGTTTAGTCACTAAGTTGTGTCTGACTCTTGAGATCCCATGGACTGTAGCCTGCCTCTGCCTTTGTCATCCATGGGAATCTCCAGGCAAGAATACTGGAGTGGGCTGCCATTTTCTTCTCCAAGAAGGATTTGAGTGTGCAAAATAAAATTTAAGGTGATATTGGTTTTCATGCAAATGAGTCTGAGATACCTGCATGACATCCAAGTAGAGATAACCAATAGAAATTTTACATTTGAAAGTCATTTGAACAGCCACCAGGGAAGCAAAAAGTGTTTGTAGAGAGGTAAGCAAACATATGAGAACAGAAAGATAAAATAAAGAAATTAAAAATGCAAGAGTAGGAGAAACTGATGGAGCAAGGTGTCGCACAGGAGATGGAAAGG
Source organism: Capricornis sumatraensis (assembly GCF_032405125.1). NCBI lineage: Eukaryota > Metazoa > Chordata > Mammalia > Artiodactyla > Bovidae > Capricornis > Capricornis sumatraensis. The sequence goes on from NC_091084.1 coordinate 5,929,222, forward strand.
AGGGGCAAGGTCAACAAAGAGACTGGATTTATGTGAGAAGAGAGATGAATACCATCGTCACAGAAGTAAGGGTGAAGAGAATCAATAAAAAAAAATGATATTATATGATATAATGCATAAAAGTGGTGAAAGTACATGCAGAATTCAGATACTTCTTGATTTTCTCTGTGAAATAGAAGATATCTACTGAAATTGAGGGCTAATGGTAACAAGAAAGGATAAACATGGGACATTTTCAGGGGAAAATTATTATTTTTTATTATCACCAAGAAAGCCATCGGTGATGCATTTAAAACTTTCACATTTACTTCCAGCACTTCAGTACACAGAGATTTGGAAAATAAGGTTATATTTTAAATTCTAATTCTTTTCCCTTTTGCTTCTGCTTCTAAAGAGTATTTACCTCTCTTTCTCAGCAAAGTGTACCTTTTGTGTCTTTTGTTCCATTATTTCTCCAAATCTGAGATCCAGATTCAAAAAAAATTTTTTTTTTTTGCATTGTGCAACTCTCCTTCATCCTACCAGCAGAGAGTTTGCATTTTTGAAAATACTATTTCTTTATCCTACCACTTCCTCCAATAATATGTCAGTGATAATAATTCCTAAAATGTACTGAAACCTTACTATCTTCTGGAAAATTGAATCATTTAGCTTCTAGCCATCATATAAACTTCAAAAAATCCTATGAGCGAGATGCTACGATTGTTCCCACTTTACATTTGGGGAGAATGATTTGCCCAAGATTTTACAGAAATGAGTGGTGGTACCATGAGGCAAACCTATAAAGAAAAATTCCAGATCTCATATTCTTAACCATTTTCTTCTCTCTCCTTCATCCCCAACTTCTTGGAGGAAAAAAAAAAAAAAGTTCTACTCTCAGCTGCTTTCATTACTTTCTATACAATATCTTAACCCACAGTTTCTCAAGGTAGTCTGTAAACTGACCCCTGGGGTACTTTCAGGAACCTGAAAATCCAGGTTCCTGGATCCCCTCTACACAGAGTGATTGAAGATCTAGCAACTTCACCTTAATATGTTTACCAAGGGCCTTTAAGTTTGAGAACATCTCACCTCAACCCTTGCAATTTGCTTTTTGCTACCGCCTCTAATCTTTTATAATATCTTTGAACAAGTGAATTCTTTACTCATTATTTCCAAAAGGACCTTCTTAAATTCCCCCAAACTCTTTAACATTTCATTCAATTGCTCAATCCTGGCCTCTGCCTCACTTCCCAGCATCATAATCATTTCTTGCTGCTACTTCCCTCACTCTATGTTCTGTGTTTTAAAGTCTGAACACTTCAAACTACTTGACTCCCCACCCGGCATTGTGTGCTTTGGCTTGTTTCACAAATTCTATTCAAACAGGCTCTTTACCTTCCCTTACCCTTTTATCATTCTTCAACAGCCAGCTAAAACAATGTGTATATTCACAGTACATAGACATCAAACATCCTCAATTTATCCTCCATGATACTAAAGCAGTGTTTTATGTCACTAACATAGGTATGTTAGTTGCCTTTACATTTAAGTATGGTAACATAAACATGTAATATACTCTATGATAGTTTATTGTTTTACTTTGTAAGACTGAGCTGCTTGAGGACAGAAAAATGCTCATCTCTAGTACAGTCTAGTAGACAAGAGGGATTGGGGTAAGGACTGGGTAAAAGGACCAATTCAGCATCATTTTGAGACATGTCTCCTAAGCCATGCCAGAAGAGTGCTGTGAAGGTTTGAAAAGAAGACAGGACAGGAAATCATCTGGTGACTCAAAGGGAATAGACAATTTAGAACCTAAATGCACTTTTATCACAGAGTCTCAAAGGGCTGGTCTATTTAATGGATGTCTGGACATTAATCTGAACAAAAGCCTCCACTGTAAAGAAATAAAATGAAGAAACTGAATGAAGGAATCTGTCTATCAATTGTCAAGCATAAAATTAAAGGTATATTGACATTTTCCAACTCAGTATGAATTTCTGTGTGACTTTTTCAGAAGTACTCCAAAATGGACATAGAAAGATGAAGCTATATGTGTCCAATGAACTGAGGAGAGATTTTAAAGAAAAATTATGCAGTCATTTCCCATTATAGCCAGGCATTTTAGGATGATGAAAATTTCCACTGAACCAGAAGCATATGAATTATAATTATAGTATCTGTAATAATTTCATTTTCACTACTGGTATAATACTTGGGTTTCAGTTAGCATAAAGCAAATCTTTATAATGAATTAGGAAACAGTGGTTTGGGGTGTGTGTGTGTGTGTGTGTGTGTGTGTGTGTATGCAGGCAGAAAGCTTAACAGAGTTCACTATGCTGTCTCTTTCCCTTCAAAACCTGTGGAGAAGGAATGTAATATACTGATTTGTTCAAGGAACTCATTAAATTCTTATAAAAGGCCAGGCTATGTTAAATACCCTGGCCCTGGATTTTGGGTCATTGCATCCTTGTAATTATCTACAGTTCATTTTAAACCCCATATTTAATAAATAGCTGGTTTGAAGATATTTTTATCCTAAACAAAGATAAAAATATTTATCTTTATTTTCTTTATCCAAGAAAAATCTCTTCTAGAGTCTATCCAGTATCTCTAAATCAAGATTTTTTTTCCTGTTACTGGAACTACTTTTGCTCTTTAATCCTACAATATGTGGCTTTTGATACCTTTATTATTGCCAAATCAGGGAAATGCATATATTTTAGGCTTGAAAACAAAACAAAACAAACAAGCAAAAAAAAAAAAAAAAAAAAAAGCAAGTCTAAGGAAATATATGATAATACCTTTTTATATTAAAATTGTTTCCTACTATTTTGGTTTCAATAGAAATTTGCATTAAATTAGGAAACAGAATTATGTCTTTTCCTTTCTAACTCCTATCACTGAGAGTTAGCATTCACTGTTTGATACATAGTCAACAATAAGTGTGTTTATAATGATAAAAGGAAAACAAAAAATGAGAAATATAATGAAATAAGAGTAAGTTTGAAAAATAAACATGTAGAATTTTAGAAATAAAAGTAGTTAAATTAAAAATGCAATAGATGCATTAAACTATTGGTTAGACATAGCTAACCTTTTATTTATATCTAAACTTTAAAATGTCCTCTTAAATGGTACTGTTCATTTCTGAGTTTACTGGTTTGAAAATTATATTAAATATATAGAATTAAAGGAACAAAACTAACCATCAGTGAATATGTTCCACATGCCCGAGATTTTCAAAGCTGTCTCTTACAGCCTAATGTCAGCACTCTAGAGTGTATTTTACATACCGACATTTTACTGCAGAGGCACTGAGGCTGTGAGATACTGACCTGGGCCATCTGGTTGAGTCGGTTTCTGCTTTCGGCTTGGCCTCCCATGACTGCAGTTGCTACTTAAATCCCAAATTTATATTTGCAGCCTAGAGTCATATTTTAAGCTCAAAAGAAACATACTACTTGTTAGTGGTCAGTTTCTGGAATACCACACTGTTACCTCAAACTTGGTGCTGATCTGTTCTTCTCCACCTCCATCCTGTATGTACCTCCACCCTCCCTGCCCAACACCCCTATCTCTTGGGCTCAATTTAACTTCTACTCATAGCTTCTGGTCTCATTTCATCTCTTAATCTTTAAAAGTTTATTCATGATCATTAAAGTGAGTCAGTTCCTCTGGTATGGGTTCGTCTAGCTCGTTCATTTGTTCATTAATTTCTTCAATAAAGAGTTACTGTTAGAGCGATATAACTAAATGGTTAACAGCACAAACTGTGAAGCTGGAATGCTTAGGTTTACACCCAGGCTTAGCTTAGCATCTTAGCAACTATGAAAGCTTGTAGAAGTTTAAGCTTTCCCTCAATTTCTCCATCTGTAAAATGGAAAATATTATGATACTTACCTCAAAGATGTTTAGGGCTTAATGAGTGAGTCTCAATATAAAGGTGTCCAGCACAAGTTTGTGACATGTTAGCTTTTTATACTGTCACTATTTACCTCCAAAATTATGAGGCTTTCAGATGTGATGAAGAACAACGCCGACACCACCAATAAGGCCAGGTCTGTGCTCTCATGGACTTTTAATCTAAAGGCAAAAGAGCACATGAGTAACGGATTACTATGATGAAAGAAAGATGCAGGCCACATTGATTATATGATAGGGCTATCCAATATGAGCAAAGGCTTCTCGAAAAAAGTGACATTTATCCTGAGACCTGAAGGTTGAGTAAAATTCAGTCAAGTAGGGAAGGTAGGAAACAGTTACAAAATAGAGCAGTAGCCTAAGGGAGCTCCTACACTGTTTCTTCTAGCATGTGTGATGCTTCACTCTTCTGACTTGTCTGGTGCCCGTTTCCACTTCACCCCTGCCTGCACCCCTTTCCCAGGAAACAAAACCACAGAACCTGAAACTATAACTCAACAACTATGGGACCTTTGCATTTTTCTTCTGTTCTTCATTAATTCTTGTTAAATGTATTACAATTAATCAATTGATCAAATAGGTAACAAAATCAGTAAACAAATAGCTAATTAAGTAAGTGAATATTTAGAAGAAGGGATATCCATGAAAGAGGATGGAGATATACTTTTTATGTACTTCTCACATAAATTCTAATACATGTGCTTTAAATTGGACCTGTTACCAAGTCAAAGCTGCACATTGTGCCTCTAACAGCTCCATTTCGTACAGCCACATAGATCTCTCCCCATAGGCGTTTCAACTGTTTGCTGCAGGCTATAATATTATGTTCTTTCTAACCAAACTAGTGGGGGACTTTATTTATTTATAGGTAACTATTCAGGCTGGGAAATATGCCAGCATTTTCATTATCAGCCAAATATATATAGGCAAAGTCTAAATTCTAGACTGAATCAGCTAAGAAAAGATTCCAGTTGTTTTCTTTGAGCAACCATTCCGCTGGAATAGTTTGGGCTTTGAAGCTCATTCAGCTGGAATATTGAGTAAAAAGGTGGGGTACAATTTACTTCGCTGTGTGTTAGTAGATAGTGCCAGGGCTGTATTTCTGTCCCTTGGAGACCATGTGGGCTTATTTGCACTCATATCTGAAACATGAATAGTGTTCTTGTAACAGAGTAGGTGGTTCCTGGATATGCAGTTCTTGGCTCTTAAGAGCTCACCCCTGACCAGCATTGTTTCTGCATACTCCTGGCTTCCTGGGACTTCAGAGCCTATCTTTCATGGATTATAGTAAAACTGTTTGGGAAACTGGAGCAAAAATTCTACCACCAGCATGTGCTAAAATCTGTGACATAGCTGATAGGTTGAATAATCATTTGAAGCTGAAGAAACATAATGGTTTGCCTTTACATCAGAGGGAAGTAAAGATGGGTAGGGTGCAAATATTAGGAAGCTACTGCTTCATTTTATTGTAGAAAGAAAAATCTGTCAACGTGAATACATTGTGACTAAGAAGAAAATCAAGATTTTCTGGAAGATTCCTAAGTTATTTGTCAAAACTTTAATTCTGAGCTTTTGCACTAAAGTGTAGATGCTTGTTTAAGCAATGAAGCTTCCATCTGTTGTGCCTTAATTTAAAAATGTAGTTTGTAAAATAAAACCACAAGACAATGTTCTTTGAAACACAAAATCTTTCTACTTAATCACCCAAGTAAAATATGAACTAAAACAAGCCTAGAAAGATAAAATTTCTACACACAATGACAGTGTTACTTTGTTTGCAAAAATTGTATTTGAAATTCACCTAACTTTTCAAAATAATTATGTGGCCCAAAGTTGTGCATAGACATGAATCTGATCTCAGTCTCAGATAATAGTATCTAGGAAAACACATGAAAAGCAAATTAATTTACATAGGTATGTTTGCAGTCAGATATTTTCTCTCAAATGGTAGGGTAAATAAAAAAGTCTTTGCTATAGTAAATCTCATTTTCTTCATGGATATGTGTGACATTTGATAGAACTCAATTTTGGAAGAATATGAGATAAATAAATCCTTCTGCTGCTGCTGCTGCTAGGTCACTTCAGTCGTGTCTGACTCTGTGTGACCCCATAGATGGCAGCCCACCAGGCTCCCCCGTCCCTGGGATTCTCCAGGCAAGAACACTGGAGTGGGTTGCCATTTCCTTCTCCAATGCATGAAAGTGAAAAGTGAAAGGGAAGTCACTCAGTCGTGTCTGACTCTTCGCGACCCCATGGACCGCAGCCTACCAGGCTCTTCTGTCCATGGGGTTTTCCAGGCAGGAGCACTGGAGTGGAGTGCCATCGCCTTCTCTGAAATAAATCCTTCAGTTACATAAAACTGTACCTTTAAAATAATTATTTTCTAGAAAAGCAGTATTATCCTTTAAGATTTACATGTTTCTCTTGCAGAAGCTGATTTTCTTAAAATTATTTATCTAATTTTCCATGACTGCTGAGTTGTCTCTGAGGTAGCATTTTCTACACTCTTTGAAATGATTTATAATTTGTTTGAATAAAAAACAAGTCACAGGATTAGCCAACCACAGAATAAATTATCCCAGATATGTGTGTGTGTTTGTATAAAGTGTATGTGCATCATGTGTGTTTGTGTAAGTATGTAGGTAACATGTATATGTGTGGTGTTATCATAAGTTAATCATTGTTAAAAAGTTAAGAGATGAAAAACAAATTATCTTTTCAAATAGATACTCAACTCTTAATTTGTGCTCCTGTCATATTCTTAATTGGGGTCACAGATCTATTAAAGAATTTGATGAAATTCATAGACTCTCTCCATGAATGCCTATAAGCAATAATAATAATAATAATAATCTATACCATAGCTGTAACACTCCATGGATTCCCTCAATGCCTTCATTGGACTTTAGAAATAAAATTTTCATGATACGTTTTTCTTCTTTTATCAAAAGTTTCCTTTTTAATTAAAATATTTAACCATAGAAATTTTCTCTGGAAAAGACTTTGAAAGTGAAAGTGTTAGTTGTTCAGCTATGTCCAGCTCTTTGCAACTCCAAGGACTGTGGCCCGCCAGGCTGCTCTGGCCATGGAATTCTCCAGGCATGGATACTAGAGTGGTTAAAGGTTATCTAATCCAGTTGTCTTAAAGCCCAGAGAGGTAAGGTGGTTTTCACCAGGATACACTGCCAGAAAGCAGAAGAATTGGACTGGTTGCTGTCCATGGGGTCACACAGAGTTGGACACAACTGAAGCGTCTTAGCATACATACATGCATTGGAGAAGGAAATGGCAACCCACTCCAGTATTCTTGCCTGGAGAATCCCAGGGACAGAGGAGCCTGGTGGGCTGCCATCTATGGGGTCATACAGAGTCAGACACGACTGAAGCCACTTAGCAACACCAGCAGCAGCAAGTCTCCTACTTGTCCAGTGCAATTTCAGTTAAGGTAGGCATTGGTGTTCTAAGAATATGATGCTGGTACTGTGTGTGTGCTCAGTCATGTCCCTCTCATTGTGACCCCATGAACTGTAGCCCTCCAGGCTCCCCTGTCCGCGGAATTTTTCTGGCAAGAATAATGGAATAGTTTGTCATTTCCTACTCCAGGGATTTTTCCCAACCCAGGGATCAAAACCAGATCTTCTGAGTCTCTTGCATTGGCAGGTGGATTCTTTCCCACTGAGCTACCTGGAAGGCCCTGCTAGTACAGGGTAAATGACTTATACAGAGAGAGAGAAAAATAAAATAAAATAAAGGAGACTTAAAATTGCAAATATGCTGACTGCTATAAGAGCCATCCTTCTGTGTCACAGTTTTTTCCCCTTGTGGTTATCCAAACACCAATATTGATTTACTGCACAGATCCTGTAGGGTCAATCCAAGCACAAAGCTTCCATTAGCATCAGACGGTCTTTCGTTCTTGGCTCAGCTCTGTGGGGATGCTAAACAAGACATAATGCAGGCCAGTGCTTTTGAGATGAAAACTGGAAGCAAATTACTATATGACACTTAGTTGAATAATAAGAAAAATGAACCCCATTCCTACACACTACTAAATTTCTTTGACCATGTCCCTTAATACAGACACTTGAGTCTCATTCTTTCACAATGTCGTTTCGATCACAACAATGAAATTTGGGTTATTTCATCTCAGGAAACTTGGATACAATTTGTTTAGCAGTAATTGTGTTACCTAAACTATTGATTTGGGCACTTATCCCACGTGGAGCTTGGCAAGTGATGAAGTTTGTTTTAGCTGAATTGTCTGACTACTCTTACCATATATTGCAGTAAAAGAGTTCCTCTTCTTTCAAAGGTAAGTACAAATATTTCTTAGAAAGCTAATGTTCTTCAACCAGGATACTAGCTATTGGTCTGCAAGTTACATAGCCATTGCACAACAGATCAATTTCAAGCATAAGTACTTTTTAATAAAGAATGACAGGTCAAAGACAAAGTTTATTATTGCTGTTGTTCAGTTGCTATGTCCTGTCTGACTTCCTGAAACACCATGGACTGCAGTATGCCAGGCTCCTCCGACCCTCACTGAAAGATCCTTAGCTTCCTTTTTAAATATTTAATCAAACTAGATCAGATGACAAATAAAGCATTGTTAGATATCTCCGAAAATGATGCAAAGCAATTGAAATCAGTGAAATGTAAACATAATGGTTTTCAAATTTTAAAGGGAAAATTGGGAGAACTGTTGCTGCTGTTTAGTTGCTAAATCACGGCTGACTCTTTGCAACCCCTGTGGACTGTAGCAAACAAGGCTGCTCTCTCCATGGCATTTCCAAGGCAAGAACACTGAAGTGGGTAGCCATTTCCTTCTCCAGGGGATCTTCCTGACTCAAGTACTGAATCCATGTCTTCTGCTTTTCAGGCAGATTATTTACTACTGAGCCTCCTAGGAAGCTAGAGATAAAATTAGAGTCTGATTTAGTGGGTCTGGGGTGAACCTGAATATTCTACATTTCTAACATGCTTATAGGAAACTGAATAGCAAAACTGAATAGCAGGGCTTAAGATAGCTGTGAGCTAAGATAACCAATATTAAAGATTCCATTGTGAAGGAGATCAGCCCTGGGATTTCTTTGGAAGGAATGAAGCTAAAGCTGAAACTCCAGTACTTTGGCCACCTCCTGAGAAGAGTTGACTCATTGGAAAAGACTCTGATGCTGGGAGGGATTGGGGGCAGGAGGAGAAAGGGACGACAGAGGATGAGATGGCTGGATGGCATCACTGACTCAATGAACGTGAATCTGGGTGAACTCCGGGAGTTGGTGATGGACAGGGAGGCCTGGCGTGCTGCGATTCATGGGGTCGCAAAGAGTCAGACACGATTGAGTGGCTGAACTGAACTGAACTGATACTAATGCTTGCCAAGTACCTACTGTGTGCTAAGAACTTTATTTATGTTCAACATTTACAAAGCTTGCTTAAGAAGGTGTCATTGTGCTTAAGAAGCAATCATTACCCCTTTCACATCTAATAAAGAATTGGACTCACAAAGTTATACAACATGAATAAAGCAAAAATTATAAATGGGTAGGACTGAGCTCTGAACTAAACATTTCATGGCTCAAAACTTTTTCCTTCATTTATTCATTAAACAAATATGAATAGAATATTTACATGTGCATGATGTCAAGTATGAGAAGAGCAATACACAGGAAAAAGAGCCCAAACTCATGGAGCTGATATTGCAGTTCAGTTGAATTCAGTTGCTCTGTCATGTCTGACTTTGTGGCTTCATGGACTGCAGCATGCCAGGCTTCCCTGTCCATCCCCTATTGCCTAGTACGATAGACAATCCAAGTAAAAGCATCACAATGCTGAAATCTTCAACTGAACATCTTTATTTCACTGAATCTTTTAATGAATTTCATTGTGCTTTTTAGGGCATATGGCATTTTTTTTTTCATTTTAGTCTCATACAATACTTAGGGACTTTTCTGCTTCATTATTACAACTGTTTGTCATCTGTTAATGCACTCGAGATAAAATATAGACTTTAATTATTTATATTTTGAGCTTACTAGAAACTGAATTTTGTGTATTGATAGTTATAATGACACTTATAAATGACAAGAAAATTCAGCATATACTGTAGTAGAATAATGCCACCTTCCACCTCAAGTTGAAGATGTCTATATCCTAATCCTTAAAACCCAGGAATATGCAAGTTTACATCATAAAAGGTACTTTGCAGATGTGATTACATTTAGGATTCTGAGATGGGACATGAATGTCAATTATCTGGGTGGGCCCAATATAATCATAGACTGATAATCATAATCACACTTACAGGAGTGAGGCAGGAGAGTCACAATCAAAGAGGATTTAACAATAGAAGCAAAGGTCAGAGTATTATGGGAAAGAGGTCAAGGGCCAGTTAACATGGGTGGCCTCTAGAAAACTAGGAGAGGCAAAGGAATGCATTCTACTCCTAGAGAGTCAGTAGAACACAGCTCTGTCATCCCATTTTAGACTTCTGACCTCCAGAGATGTAAGATAATAAATATATGTTGTTTTAAGCCATTTAGTTTGTGCTTATTTGTTACAGTAAAAACCAAAAACTAATACATATGGCAATATACTTCTCAGGATCTTTTACCTTCTAGAAATCACAAGATTTGTACTCCGAATGATATTACAGTCTTTAAGTAATGAGGGGTTGTTTTTGTCTTTGTTTTTAATATTATAGTAACAATCTACAAACCTGAAAACACTACAGTACTGTAGCAGAAAGGATTGCTTTCCTTTTCAAATTATGAAACAATGTAAGCATATCAGTAAGCATGATTATGATAGGAAATGTCATCTATATCCAGACCATCACTAATAAAATAAGAATACATTTCCATCTTGACATCTCACTGTTACTACCTAATCTAACCAGAATCCTGATAAATCTTCTTGAACTTACTTTTACTCTCCTTCAATTTATTCTCTACACTGACAACATAATGCTCTTTTAAAATTATGAACTTGTTCATGCTTGGTCTTTATTTAAAACTCTCCTAGTCTTTCCTTTATTTGTAGACAAAGACCTCTATTGTTAACAAAATCATAAGTATGGCTTTCAAAGCATCACAGGATCTGGTGTAGAGTTTTCCATCAGCCCCATCTCAAGTCCCTTATCTCTGTTTATCTACCCTAGGTTTTGCACATACTATTAATCTGCCTGGGTGGCCTGGTTGTGTGCTAACCCCTTCTGATCACCTAATTAATTTTTACTCATCTTTCTGAGCTCAACTCAAAATGCATTTCTTTGCAGAGTATTTTTTTTTTTTTTTTTTACTTTATCTCGGCTTAGGACAGTCTTTCCTTTTATAAACTTTCAAAATACCTTGAAATTTTACAGGACTTAAAAAAGTGCAATCAATTAATTATTAAATTAATTGTTGAATTTTTTCCTTTAATTTTATCTTCTCTACTGCAGTGTTCAAGCTGCAATATGTTCAAGCTGGATTTAGAAAAGGCAGAGGAAATAGACATCAAATTGCCAACATCTGCTGGATCATCAAAAAAGTAAGAGAGTTCCAGAAAAGCATAAACTTCTGCTTTATTGACTAGGCCAGAGCCTTTGACTGTGTGGATCACAACAATCGATGGAAAATTCTGAAAGAGGTGGGAAAGCAGACCACCTGACCTGCCTCCTGAGAAATCTGTATGCAGGTCAAGAAGCAACAGTTAGAACTGGACATGGAACAACAGACTGGTTCCAAATTGGGAAAAGAGTACATCAAGGCTGTATATTGTCACCCTGCTTATTTAACTTATATGCAGAGTACATCATGAGAAATGCTGGGCTGGCAGAAGAACAAGCTGGAATCAGGATTGCCAGGATAAATATCAATAACCTCAGATATGCAGATTATACCACCCCATGGCAGAAAGTGAAGAAGAACTAAAGAGTCTCTTGATGAAAGTAAAGAGGAGAGTGAAAAAGCTGGCTTAAAGCTCAACATTCAGAAAACTAAGATCATGGCATCCGGTCCCATCACTTCATGGCAAATAGATGGGAAACAATGGAAACAGTGACAGACTTTATTTTTTGGGAGTCCAAAATCACTGCAGATGGTGACTGCAGCAATGATATTAAAAGACGCTTGCTGCTTAGAAGAAAATTTATGACCAACCTAGACAGCATATTAAAAGGCAAAAACATTAGTTTGCCAACAAAGGTACATCTAGACAAAGCTATGGTTTATCCAGTAGTCATGTATGGATGTGAGAGTTGGACAATGAAGAAAGCTGAGCACCAAAGAATTGATGTTTTGAACTGTGGTGTTGGAGAAGACTTTTGAGAGTTCCTTAGACTGCAAGGAGATCCAACCATTTCATCCTAAAGGAAATCAGTCCTGAATTGAAAGGACTGATGCTGAAGCTGAAACTCCAATACTTTGGCCACCTGATATGAAGAACTGACTCATCAGAAAAGTCCCTGATGCTGGGAAAATTGAAGGCAGGAGGAGAAGGGGATGACAGAGTATGAAATGGTTGGATGACCTCACTGACTCGATGGACATGACTTTGAACAAGCTCTGGGAGTTGATGAGGGACAGGGAAGCCTAGCGTGCTGAAGTCCATGGGGTGACAAAGAGTTGGGACTGAGCTACTGAACTGAATTGAATTGAATTGGATACTCAGAACTGATAATGGCTCAACAATCCAGTATGTTTTATTCATACAAATGTTCTCCCAATCTATGTTAATGAGATTATATGTTTCCTTGGAGATCTGCCTTTCTTCAAGGTTCATGTCAGTTGTTTTATGTTCTTGGGTGATCTTGTGCCAATGTTATCTCAAAATGCATGTTGCATGTGAGCGGTCTGGTACCATTCTCTGAGTTTTGAGAAATTTCCTTTCTCTAATTAGCATCCTGCTAGTAGGTATATAACTTCCTGCTAAAGATTAGGGGACATTCTTTCTGCCCCCTTCTGATGCCTATGTCCAAAGCCTTCTCTATCTCTTTTATACTTTAGTAAAACTTTATTACACAACATCTCTGAGTTATCAAGTCTTGTCACTGGCCCCGGATTGAATTCTTCTCTTCTGGAGGCCAAGAATCCCAGGGTATTTCACAGCTCAGAAACAGCCTTTCAACTGCAGCCATGAAATTAGAAGACGTTTGCTCCTTGGCAGGGTAACTATGACAAACATAGACAGTGTATTTAAAAGCAGACACATCACTTTGCTGACAAAGTTCCATATAGTCAAAGCTATGGTCTTTCCAGTAAGTATGTATGGATCAGAGAGTTGGACCATGAAGAAGGATAAGTACTAAAGAATTAATGCTTTGAAACTGTGATGCTGGAGAAGACTCCCAAGAGCCCCTTGGACAGGAAGGAGATCAAACAAGTCAATCCTAAAGGAAATTGACTTTGAATATTAATTGGAAAGTTGAAGCTCCAATACTTTGGCCACCTGATGTGAGGAGCCAACTCATTGGAAAAGACCCTGACGTTAGGAAAGATTGAAGGACAAAGGAGAAGAGGGTAGCAAAGGATGAGATGGTTGAATAGAATCGCTGACTCAATGGACATGAACTTGGGCAAACTCTGGAAGATAGTGAGAAACAGGAAAGCCTGGTGTGCTGCAGTCCATGGGGTTGCAAAGAGTCGGACACAACTTAGTGACTGAACAACAACAACAGCAAATATAAAAATAAATCTCAACACCCACAAACTATTTCTTCCATTTTTAAGGCCCATTTTAAATATATTTCAAAGGATTTACTATGAGCAAGACCTTAAAGAGTACAGTGGATACATAAGCATTAAAGTCTTATATAAGTGCAACAGTTTCAACAAAGAGTTTAGTGTCGTACAAAAGAACATAATACTATAAGTATAGAAAAGAAAAAAGACACTCAGTCATGTTCAGCTCCTTCCAACCCCACAAACTGTAGCCTGCCAGGCTCTTATGTCTATGGAATTCTCCAAGCAAAAGTACTGCAGTGGGTTGCCAATTTCTTCTCTAATGTAGAACAACTGTCAAAACATGGAGAGTCACTGAATAACCCAGAATAAACCAGGCTTATTTGTGGGCATTTGACTTTTACTGAAAATTACTTATTAGTGTATTTTTTAGCACTTTCTCATGAACATTGTTTTTTGTATGTTTAGGTGATATATAGCCCTAATTATGGAGCTAATGTAAAAATTCTCAGTTAATAAAAAATTCAAGTATATGTGAAATAAAATATAGTCCAAGCAAGTAAACATATGCCTAAGGCACTGACCCAAAAATGCATACAATGCAATGCACATTTCCTGTTTTCTTTTGAATTTTCAAAAATTTTATTCCTGGAAGATAAATTTTGCATTCTCTTTGATTAGTGAGTTTAATGAAAATTTAACAGGCAAATAGAGATTTCAGTTGTAACCTATCTGCTAATTAAGCAGTACTTTATTTTATAATGCAGAGAAATAGTCAAATCATTTTAAGAAAAATCATAATTTAATGACATGGTGTTTAGATAGTAACAGTTGTACAGAATCAACAGACATCACACAGTATGTGGCATGTTTTTCTTTCTTTTTTTTTTTTTGTAGTAAGTATACTGTAAATTTTATAGAATTCAGAAAAATAAATTTTATGAGATGTAATCCAGAAAGGATTTTTTTTTTTTAAGTTTAAAAGGGCCTTGTTGCCCTTCTCTTTGAGCTCATTTACCTGCTCCATAGCCCAGTCCAGAACCCCGTTCTATAAAGGATTTTATCCACTAATTCATTTGGTAAAGACTTGGTGGTAATGGTGGTTTAGTCGCTAAGTCATGTCCAATTCTTGCAACCCCATGGGCTGCAGTCCACTAGGCTGCTCTGTCCATGGTATTCTCCCGGTGAGAATACTGAAGTGGGTTGCCATTTCCTCCTCCAGGGTATCTTCCCGACCCAGGGATAGAACCCAGGTCTCCTGTGCTGCTGGCAGATTCTTTACCGACTAAGCTGCTAGTAAACACTTACTGCTTACTACTTGCTGGCACTGTTTGAGACCTGTTGAGCAACCAAAATTAACTACTAACTCATGGAGATTACAGACGAGATAAATGAGGTTACATAAGTCAACAACATGCATTTATAACTAATTTAAAATGTATATGCAATAGAAAAAACACGGAGCAGTCTTGTTTAATGGAATATGTGAGAAATGTGATGGGGTCAGTCTGTGGGGCTCTGGGGTGAAGAGGAGATTGGCCATTTTAGAGAAATGAGAAGCCCAACAGCTCTGACAAGTGGGGCACATGGAGGATTATTACAGGAGGGGCCTTTGTAAAGTGTTCCATCTAGCTTGTTCTCAATTGCCCAAATGAGAAGCAATTTTAAAGATCAATATCTTTAAAAAAAATCTGTCAAAATATAATTATTTCCATACATCAACTTCCTAACATGGGAATTACTGGGTCAAAACTTGTGATATATTTTTAATCTTCTTTTTACACAACTCCAAATTGCCCGAGGATAAGATTATTCTAATACTACCAACAGTTATTATTACCTGATGGGTTTTATAGACATTTTATTTCATGTTAAAGAGGAAAATTTTACTCCAAAAAGGTCAAATTAAAGAAAAAATAGTGCTTAAATTCTTTGACATTATTTTCTAGAAGAGTAACCGGCTTACATGTAGAACATATAAACTTGGTATAAACTAATTTCTTCTCAGTTCTTGAATTAGATCTCTCTGGCCCATAAATTGGATGTGCGCTTATTCTCACAAAGTATGAGTCCTTCTGTGACATCCTCAAACCGTCACATGGACAGAGGAGCTTGGCGGGTTATAGTGCATGGAGTCACAAAGAATCAGATACGAGTAAACTGCTGAACAACACCAACAGGTGTCACAAAGTTTCCCAGATGTTCACCCTGCTACTCTCTGTCCTCTTCTCAGAGATACTGTTTATCTTCTTGCAACTTCTATTTTCTAATCTTCATTTCATTTATATTTGCAGAGATAATAGAAAAAGTCCCCTTATGACTGGATCAGTTCAGTTGAGTCATTCAGTCGTGTTCGAATCTTTGTGACCCCATGAACTGCAGCACGTCAGGCCTTCCTGTCCATCACCAACTCCCGGAGTCCACACAAACCCAGTTTCATCGAGTCAGTGATGCCATCCAACCATCTCATCCTCTGTTGTCCCCTTCTCCTCCTGCCCTCAATCTTTCCTAGCATCAAGGTCTTTCCAATGAGTCATCTCTTCGCATCAGTTGGCCAAAGTATTGGAGTTTCAGCTTCAACATCAGTCCTTTCAATGAACACCCAGGACTCATCTCTTTTAGTATGGACTGATTGGATCTCCTTGCAGACCAAGGGACAGTCAAGAGTCTTCTCCAAAACCACAGTTCAAAAGCATCAATTCTTCAGCACTCAACTTTCTTTATAGTACAAAACTCACATCCATACACGACCATTAGAAAAACCATAGCCTTGACTAGATGGACCATTGAGGACAAAGTAATGTCTCTGCTTTTTAATATGATGTCTCGGTTGTTCATAAACTTCCTTCCAAGGAGTAAGCGTCTTTAATTTCATGGCTGCAATCACCATCTGTGGTGATTTTGGTGCCCAGAAAAATAAAATCAGCGACTGTTTCCACTCCTTTCCTGTCTATTTGCCATGAAGTGATGGGACCGGATGCCATGATCATGATTTTCTGAATGTTGAACTTTGAGCAAACCTTTTCACTGTCCTCTCTCACTTTCATCAAGAGACTATTTAGTTCTTCTTCACTTTCTGCCCTAAGGGTGGTGTCATCTGCATATCTGAGGTTATTCATATTTCTCCTGGAAATCTGGATACCAGCTTGTGCTTCTTCCAGCCCAGAATTTCTCATGATGTACTCTGCATATAAGGTAAATAAGCAGGGTGACAATATACAGCCCTGACGTACTCCTTTACCTATTTGGAACCAGTCTGCTGTTCCATGTCCAATTCTAACTGTTGCTTCCTGACCTGCATATAGGTTTCTCAAGAGGCAGGTCAGGTGGTCTTGCAGTCCCATCTCTTTCAGAATTTTCCACAGTTTATTGTGATCCAAACAGTCAAGGGCTTTGGCATTGCCAATAAAGCAGAAATAGGTGTTATCCTGGAACTCCCTTGCTTTTTCAATGATCCAGTGGATGTTGGCAATTTGATATCTGGCTTCTCTGCCTTTTCTAAAACCAGCTTGAACATCTGGAAGTTCACAGTTCATGTATTACTGAAGTCTGGCTTGGAGAATTTTGAGCATTATTTTACTAGCATGTGAAATGAGAGCAATTGTGCGGTAGTTTGAGCATTCTTTGGCATTGCCTTTCTTTGGGATTGGAATGAAAACTGACCTTTTCCAGTCCTGGGGCCACTGCTGAGTTTTCCAAATTTGCTGGCATATTGAGTGAAGCACTGTCACAGCATCATTTTCAGGATTTTAGATAGCTCAACTGGAATTCCATCACCTTCACTAGCTTTGTTCATATGATGCTTCCTAAGACCCACTTGACTTTACATTCAGGGATGTCTGGCTCTAGCTGAGTGTGAATGATCACACCATGATGATTATCTGAATCGTGAAGCTCTTTTCTGTACAGTTCTTTTGTGTATTCTTGCCGCCTCTTCTTAATATCTTCTGTTTCTGTTAGGTCCATACCATTTCTGTCCTTTAGTGAGCCCATCTTTGCATGAAATTTTCCCTTGGTATCTCTAATTTTCTTGACGAGATCTCTAGTCTTTCCTGTTCTATTGTTTTTCTCTATTTCTTTGCATTGATCACTGAAGAAGGCTTTCTTATCTCTCCTTGCTATTCTTTGGAACTCTGCATTCAAATGGGTATATCTTTCCTTTTCTCCTTTGCTTTTCATTTCTCTTCTTTTCACAGCTATTTGTAAGGCCTCCTCAGACAGTCATTTTGCTTTCTTGCATGTCTTTTTCTTGGGGATGATCTTGATTCCTGTCTCCTGTACAATGTCATGAACCTCCATCCATAGTTCATCAGACACTCTATCAAATCTAGCCCCTTAAGTCTATTTCTAACTTCCACTATATAGTCATAAGGGATTTGTTTAGATACTATCTGAATGGTCTAGTGATTTTCCCCACTTTCTTCAATTTAAGTCTGAATTTGGCAATAAGGAGTTAATGATCTGAGCCACAGCTCCTGGTCTTGTTTTTGCTGACTGTATAGAGCTTCTCCATCTTTGGCTGCAAAGAATATAATCAATCTGCTTTCAGTGTTGATCATCTGGTGATGTCCAAGTCTAGAGTCTTCTCTTATGTTGTTGGAAGATGGTGTTTGCTATGACCAGTGTGTTCTCTTTGCAGAACTCTATTAGCCTTTGCCCACTTCATTCTGTACTCCAAGGCCAAATTCGCTTGTTACTCCAGGTATTTCTTGACTTCCTACTTTTGCATTCCAGTCCCCTATAATGAAAAGTATATCTTTATGGGGTGTTCATTTTAGAAGGTCTTGTAGGTCTCCATAGAACCATTCAGCTTCAGCTTCTTCAGCATTACTGGTTGGGGCCTACACTTGGATCACCGTGACATTGAATGGTTTGCCTTGGAAACGAACAGAGATCATTCTGTCGTTTTTGTGATTGCATCCAAGTACTGCATTTCAGACTCTTTTGTTGACTCCGATGGCTACTCCATTTCTTCTAAGGGATTCCTGACCACAGTAGTAGATATAATGGTCATCTGAGTTAAATTCATCCATTCCAGTCCATTTTAGTTGGCTGAATCCTAGAATGTAAATGTTCAGTCTTGCCATCTCCTGTTTGACCACTTCCAATTTGCCTTGATTCATGGACATAACATTCCAGGTTCCTATGCAATATTGCTCCTTACAGCATCGGACCTTGCTTCTATCACCAGTCCCATTCACAACTGAGTGTTCTTTTTTCTTTGACTCTATCCCTTCATTTTTTATGGAGTTATTTCTCCACTGATCTCCAGTAGCATATTGGGCACCTACTGATCTGGGGAGTTCATCTTTTTGCCTTTTCATACTGTTCATGGTGTTCTCAAGGCAAGAATACTGAAGTGGTTTGCCATTCCCTTCTCCAGTGGACCTCATTCTGTCAGCCCTCTCCACTGTGAGCCATCCTTCTTGGGTGACCCAACATGGTATGCCTTAGTTTCACTGAGTTAGACAAGCTATGTTCCATGTGATCAGATTGGCTAGTTGTCTGTGATTGTTGTTTCAGTCTGTCTGCCCTCTGATGCTCTCTCTCAGCACCTACCATCTTACTTGTGTTTCTCTTACCTTGGGCATGGGTTATCTCTTCATGGCTGCTCCAGCAAAGCACAGCTGGTCCTCCTTACCTTGGATGTTGGGTAGCTCCTCTCAGTTGCTCCTGATATATTAGAGGTCAAATTAAGACCCTTGTTGAAATGTTTGGTTTTGTTTTCTACAAAGAGAAAGTACCTCATACATTAATAGGAGAATTTTCTGAGTTATTTCTTTCCATGAGACAAATAAGGTTATACTGAGCCACAGATACATACCACCTCATTGTTTTCTGGTTATTACTTTTGGTAGCTGGACAGTGAGTATGACAGTTACATTCATTTCATGCTAGCAAGATAATGCTCAAAATCCTTCAAGCTAGACTTCAACAGTATGGAAACTGAGAACTTCCAAATGTACAAGCTGAGTGTAAAAAAAGCAGAGGAAGGATAGATAAAATAAAGAGCCAACACCTGCTGGATCATAGAAAAAGCAAGGGAATTCCAGGTAAACATTATTTCTACTTTGACTAAGCTAAAGTCTTTGACGGCTTGGATAATGACAAACTGTGAAAAATTATTAAAGAGATGGGAATACCAGATCACCTTATCTGCCTCCTGAGAAATCTGTATGGAAGTTAAGAAGTAACAGTTAGAACTGGACGTGTTATAATGAACTGGTCCAAAAAGAAATATGTTAAGATTGTATATTGTCACCCTGCTTATTTAACTTATATACAGAGTACATCATGTGAAATGCTGGGCTGGATGAAGCAAAAGCTCGAATCAAGATTCTAGTTTGTGCTTCATCCAGCCCAGCATTTTGCATGGTGTACTCTGCATATAACTTAAATAAAATGGGTGAGAATATACAGCCTTGATGTACTCCTTACCCAATTTTGAACCACTCTGTTTTTCCATGTCTGGTTCTAACTGTTGCTTCCTGACCTGCATACAGATTTCCTAGGAGGCAGATCAGGTGGTCTGGTATTCCCATTTCTTTAAGAATATTCCATAGATTTTTTGTGATCCACACAATCAAAGGCTTTGTCACAGTCAATAAAGCAGAAGTAGATGTGTTATGCCCAGAGTCTGAGTTCCCAAAACTGAGAGAATAAGACATCCACAGCAATGCAAAAGCATGAAGGGGTTTTATTTCTAGCTCGAGCTAGGGCTCCCACCACATCCAACGCAGTGGAGTGGAGCAAGGAGCCCGAGCCCAGATTTACAGCAGTATTTATAGGTTTTAGAACAGAGAGTTGGCAAGGGCTGATTGGTTGCAGGAGTTTCCTAGTATTTACTAATTGGCTAATCTTTGTTGGCTGCAGGGGTTTCCTGGTATTTACTAATTGGCTATTGGCTGCAGGGGGATGGATGTCTTTTACGTCCTGATAAACTCAAACCAGGTTACAGGGAGTATGCTGATTAGACAAGTCCTGGCATCCGTGGGGATGACCTCACTGGGCAATGACTCAGCCTTTCCCATGAGTCCTACCTTAGTCCCTGAAGCATATCATAGCATTTGTTAGGTCCCAACAAGATGTTTTCCTGAAACTCTTACTTTTTCTATGATCTATTGGATGTTGGTGTTTTCATCTCTGGTTCCTCTGCCTTTCTTAATTCCAGCTTGAACATCTGGAAGTTCTCACTCCATGTACTGTTGAAACCTCATTTGACAAATTTTAAGCATTACTTTTCTAGCATGTGAGATGAGTGCAATTGTCCAGCAGTTGCACAATTCTTTGGCATTGCCTTTCATTGGGATTGGAATAAAAGCTGACCTTTTCCCGTCCTGTGGCTGCTGCTGAGTTTTCCAAATTTCCCAGTATTTTGAGTGCAGCACTTTAACAGCATCATCTTTTAGGATTTGAAACAGCCCAGCTGGGATTCTATTATCTCTGCTACCTTCGTTTGCAGTGATGCTTTCTAAGCCCCACTTGACTTCACACCCTAGGATATCTGGATGTGTAGGTGTGGTAATATATAGCAAACCTCCATATTTCCTTTCAATTTTCTTTGTAACTATTTAAAAAATCAAATCTTAAGAAAAGAGAGTAAAGATTTTGCTTGTGTTTGTTTATTGTCTTTCCTTCAGAATTAGAATTTAAGTAATTTAGAAAATTCATTCTTTACTAGTCATTGGTCAAAAACAATTCGACCTCACCAGCAGCCTTACAACTAAAGAAATACTGAGGACTTTATTCTCATGAATTCAGGAGACACTGACTTCTCAACTAAAATTCTCAAATTACTAATTGCCTTTAAAAAGTTATGGTGAAGGAGGAATGCTATCCCAGGTTTCAGGAGAGCAAAGTGACAAATATTAGTGTATAACAGAGGTGGTGGGGAGCCAGAGGGTAGGAAAGAAAATATATTTAAATTAATTTTTCATGGACTTCCTGGTAGCTCTGGTACCAGGTAAAGAATCTGGCTGCAATGCAGGAGACCCTAGTTCCATTCCTGGGTCAGGAAGATCTGCTGGAGAAGGGATAGGCTACCCACTCCAGTATTACTGCCTAGAGAATTCCACGGACTGTATAATACATGGGGTTGCAAAGAATCAGACATGACTCAGTGACTTTCAGTTTAATCTTTAATATTTTCTGAGATTAATTTAATATTTGGTAAAACCTGAATATTAATGAGCCTTCTTAATTAGTGTTTATAAACACACCAGAAACCTCAGCTATATTCTTGTTGCTTTAGGATATACTTAGTCAACCATCCTCCCAGCAGTTTATTACTGCCCACATGACCATTCTTTATTATTCTGACTCTTTCAACAGCTACTCAAATAATTACTATTGTATGTAAATGATTACATTCCATAAGTTTTTTTTTTTGAGGTGATGGTATATTTATTACTTTGATTCGTGCTTTCCAATATATGTAGGTATATGTCCAAACACATCAAATTATGTTTATTATGTATGTACAGTTTTTACATATCAATTATATCTAAGTAAGCTATTAATTTTATAATAAAATATGTGTAGAAGTTGTTAGCAGTAAAGAATCATGATACTGAAGATATATTTCTTTTAAAATTCATAATCAATGTAGACCTCAGAAATATTCAGAGCTCTAGTAATCAGAATTTAGTAATGCTCCCATAAGTCATGGTGGATCTGGATATTTTGCTGTCTGAATTCCCTATTTCTAAACACTTATGCACTAGCCTTTTTTTCCAATGCCATTTCCTATAACTTGCCCCAGTTTATTCCATTGACTTTCACCAAGTTTCTACTATGTGCCAGGTGCTTGTGACTTAGCAGAGAACAAGAAGGCCTTGTGCCTACCCTCTCAGTTCAATCATTCCACGCAGTTCTCCAAACATTCCATGCCCATTCTGTCTCCTATTTCTCAATCACTTAAAGACAGAAAGTTCATACTCACAGGAGAGAAAGTGAATGGTCTTTGTAAATAATAAAGCAGCATAATAAATTCTGAAGACTGGAACATAGGCTCCAACTCCAAACACTAGAAGTTATTTTCAGTTCAGTCACTCAGTCATGTCCTATTCTTTGGGACCCCATGGACTGCAGCACACCAAGCTTCCCTGTCCATCCCCAACTCTTGGAGCGTATTCAAACTCATGTCCATCAGGTCAGTGATGCCATCCAACCATTTCACCCTCTGTTGCCCCCCTTCTCCTCCTGCTTTCCATCTTTCCCACCATCAGGATTTTTCCCAATGGATCATTCTTTGCATCAAGTGGCCAAAGTTTTGGAGTTTTAGCTTCAGCATCAGTCTTTCCAATGAATATTCAGGACTGATTTCCTTTAGCATGGACTCGTTGGATCTCCTTGCAGTCCAAGGGACTATCAAGAGTCTTCTCCAACACCGCAGTTCAAAAGCAAAAATTCTTTGGTGCTCAGCTTTCTTTATAGTCCAAATCTCACATCCATACATGACTACTGGAAAAATCACAGCTCTGACTAGACAGACCTTGTTGGCAAAGCAATGTTTCTCCTTTTTAATATGCTGTCTAAGTTGATAATAGCTTTTCTTCCAAGGACCAAGAGTCTTTTAATTTCATGGCTGCAGTCACCATCTGCAGTGATTTTGGAGTCCCCCAAAATAAAATCTCTCACTCTTTCCATTGTTCCCCCATCTATTTGCCATGAAGTGATGGGACCAGCAAAGAGTCAGACACAACTGAGCAACTGAACTGAACTGAACTGAACTGATAGGACCAGATCTTAGTTTTCTGAATGTTGAATTTTAAGCCATCATTTTCACTCTCCTCTTTCACTTACTTCAAGAGGCTTTTTAGTTCCTCTTCACTTTCTGCCATAAGGGTGGTGTCATCTGCAAACCTGATTGCATACCTGTAATCTTGATTTCAGCTTGTGCTTCATCCAGCTTGGTATTTCACATGATGTACTCTGCATATAAGTTAAATAAGCAAGGTGACAATATACAGCCTTGATGTACTCCTTTCCCAGTCTGTTTTCTTTATCTAGATAAAAAGAATTAAGTCATTCCCCTCATCCTCCCAGCACCCTTCATATCTGCTCACACATATAAACATTTTAGTTCTTAATAACTTAGACGTTAGAATCAGAAACCCTCTAGTCATGCTATAAGCTTGAACATCTTATTTAACAGTCTAAGTCTCAATTTTCTTTCTTTTCTTTTTCTTTTTTTGGTGTATTTCCTTCATTTTAAAATTTGTATTGATATATAGTTGTTATTAAATGCTGCATTAATATATTATATATGTATATAGATTTTATATGTTCTTTTACATTTTGGTTTATTAACATATAAAGAATATAATTTTCTGTGCTATACTATAAGAACTCGTTGTTTACCCATTGCATGTACAGTAACTTATATCTTCTAAACCCAACCTCCCACTTCATCCCTCCCCTAATCACCTCCCCTTTGGCAACCATAGTATGTTCTCCACATCCCTAAATCTGTTTTTGAGATAGGCTCATTTGTGTCATATTTGAAATTCCACAAATAACTGATGTCATTTGATATTTGTCTTTCTATTTTCTTACTTCACTTATTATGATACTCTCTAGTTGAATCTATGTTGCTGCAAATGACATCATTTTGTTCTTTTTTATGGCTAAGTGGTATCCCATTGTGTATATATATTACTTTTCTTTATCCATACATCTTTTGAATGACATTTAGATTATTTCCACATCATGGCTATTGTGAATAGTGTTGTTGCGAATATAGGTGTTCATGTATCTTTTTGAATTATAGTTTTGTCTCTATATATGTCCAGGAGTGAGATTCTTGGATCATATTATAATTCTATTTTTAGCTTTCTGTGAAATCTTCACACTGTTTACCATGGCAGCTGCACCACCTTACATTTCTACCATACTCTCTACAGGATTTGTTATTTGTAGACTTTTTAATAATGGTCATTTTACTCTGTGCAAGGTGGTACAACACTGTAGTTTTGATTTGCATCTCTGTAATAATCAGCAGTGTTGAGCATTTTTGTGCCTATTGTCAATATGTATTTCTTTGTTGAGAAATATCAGTTTAGGTCTTCTTCCCATTTTTCAATTGAGTTTTTATTGTTGTTTAGTTGCATGAGCTTTTTGCATATTTTGGAAATTAAGTCCTATTTTTTGCATCATTTGCAAATATTCTCTCCCATTCTGTAGGTTGCTTTTCATTTTGTTTATGATTTTCTTTGCTGTGAAAAATATTGTTTGTTGATTGGTGGTGGTGATTTAGTCACTAAGTCGTGTCCGACTCTTGTGACCCCATGGACTGTACCCTGCCAGGCTCCTCTGTCCATGGGATTCTCTAGGCAAGAATACTGGAGTGGGTTGTCATTTTCTTCTACAGGAGATCTTCCCAACTCAGGAATCGAACCCGGGTCTCCTTTATTGCAGCCAGATTCTTTATCGATTGAGCTATGAGTAAAACCCATAGCTTGTTGATTAGGTTCCCATTTGTTTATTTTTGGTTTTATTTCTATTGTCTTGGAAGACTGATATAAGAAAACATTGGTATAACTTATGTCAGAGAATGTTTTGCCTATGATCTCTTTTAGGAATTTTATGCTGCTATGTCTTATGTTTAAGTCTTTAAGCTATTTTGAATTTATTTTTGTTCATGGTGTGAGAGTGTGTTGTAAATTCATTGATCTATAAGTCCAACATTCCCAACACTACTTGCTGAAGATACTATCTTTTTCTCATTGTATATCCTTTGTAAAAAATTAATTGACCATAGGCATGTGGGTTTATTTCTGTATTCTCTCTTATTCGATTGATCCATGTATCTGTTTTTTTCTGTCTATGCTGTTTTGATTACTATAGGTTTGTACTATTGTCTGAAGTTAGGAAATCTGTGTCTGCTGCTTTGTTCTTTTTCTTCAGGATTGCTTTGGCAATTCTGGATCTTTTATGATTCCATATAAATTTTAGGATTCTTTGTTCTAGTTTGTTCTAGTTCTCTGAAAAATGTCATGGGTAATTTGATAGGGATTGCATTAAATTTGCAAATTGATTTGGCTAGTACAGCCATTTTAACAATGTTAATTCCTCATTCCAGGAGCATGGGACATCTTCCCATTTCTTTGAGTCATCTTCAATTTCACTTATTGTTTTATAGTTCTCAGTGTACAAGTCTTTAATTTTCTTGGTCAAGTTTATTCCCAAGTATTTATTATTTTGAATGTAATTTTAAAGTGTATTATTTTTTATATTTAATTTCTGATATTTTATTGCTAGTGTAAAGAAATATAACCATTTTCTAGATGTGAATCTTGTATTCTGCTACTTTGCTGAATTTGTTTATTAGTTGTGTGTGTGTGTGTGTGTGTGTGTGTGTGTGTGTGTGTGTGGAATTTTTAGGGTTTTCTATATATACATATCTTATCATCTCTATATAATGACAACATTTCCTCTTCCCTTCCAGTTTGGTTACCTTATATTTCTTTTTTCTTGATTGATTGCTGTAGTTAGGACTTCCAAAACTATGTTCAATAGAAGAGAGGAGAGTTCCAGATTTTAGCAGGAAGACTTTCATCTTTTCACCATTGAATATTGTATTAGCTGATTGTCATAAATAGATTTTACGTTGGGATATGTTTCCTCCATACCCATTTTCATAAGGGTTTTCATGATTGTTGGTTAAATATTATCAGATGCTTGTTCTACATTTATTGAGATGATCACACATTTTTTTGCCTTTTCTTTAGTCTGTGTTGCATAAATTGAACCATCCATGTGAATTTTGGATGAAACCCATTTAGTCATGGTATATGAAATTTTGTATGCATTATTGGATTTAATTTGCTAATGTTTTGTTGAGAATGATTTTGCATCTATAGTTATCAAAGATATTGGCCTGTAGCTTTATGTTTTTGTTTTTTTAATATAAAATTATTTATTTTAATTGGAGGCTAATTACTTTACAGTATTGTATTGGTTTTGCCATACATTGACATGAATCCCCCAAGGGTGTACATGTGTTCTCCATCCTGAACGCCCATCCCACCTCCTCCCCATCCCATCCCTCTGTGTGTGTGTGTGTGTGTGTGTGTGTGTGTGTGTGTGTGTGTGTGTGTTTATGTTGTCTTTGTCTGATTTTGGTATCATGATGACAGTGGTTTTCTAGAATGTCTTTGGGAATGTATCTTCCTCTTCAATCTTTTGCAAGACCTTGAGAAGGGTTGGAAGAAGCCCTTCTTTTTATGTTTGTTAGAATTTGTCTGTGAAACCATCTGGATCTGGGCTTTTGTTTGTAATGGGTTATTTTATTATAAATGCTATTTCATTTCTAGTTATCTATCTGTTCAAATTATCTATTTCTTCTCTAGTCAATTTAATTTTTTTTTTAATTTTAATTTTTACTTTATTTTACTTTACAATACTCTAGTCAATTTTGATGGGCTCTACATTTCTAGAGACTAGTTCATTCCCTCTAGGTTGTCAAATATGTTGTCATATAATTTTTCAAAATATCCCCCTATGTTTTTTCTATTTCTGCATATTGAGTGTCATATCTCATTTTTCATTTCTTACTTTGTTTCTTTGGGGCTCTCTCTTCTTCTTGGTGGGCATGGCAAGATGTTTGTTAATCTTGTTGACATTTTCAAAAGTTTTATTGATTTTAAACTGTTTTTAATCATTATTTTAATTATTTCCTCTCTGATCTCTATTATTCCCTTCTTTGCTTACTTTACGTTTGTTTTTTCTTCTTTTCCAAACTCTAAATTGCTAGGTTAAGTTATTTTTTGAGGCTTTTCTTGTTTTATGAGAAATATCTGGGTCATTATGAAATTTCCTCTTAAGAACTGCTTTTGCTTGCATCATATAGATTTTATATACTTGTATTTTCAGTATCATTTCTTTCAACTTACTTTTAAATTTTATATTTGATTCCATCATTAATCCATTTTTTTAGAAGTCAGGTTTTTTTTTTTTTTCTCATTTTTTTCCCCTGTGGTTGATTTTTATTAATGCTTTTGTGGTACTGTGGTCAGAAAAGATGCTGAAATAATTTCTATACTCTTAAATTTGCTGAGATTCATTTTGGTTTTGTACCCTAATATTTTGTCAATCCTAGAGAATGTCTCAAATGCACTTGAAAAGAATAGGTATTCTGTTTTGTTTGTTTGTTTGTTTGTTTTTTGACTGCATTATCGTGAAAATTGCAATTAAGCATAACTGTTCTATTTTACCACTTAAGATCTCTATTGTCTTGTGGAATTTTGTCTAAAAGATCAACGTGGATGAGGTATTAAAATCTATTATTATTATCATATTCCTGTCAATTCCACTCTTTGTTTTGTTTGTTTGTTTGTTGTTTTTTAGTGTGTGTATGTGCTCCACTACTATATTAGGAGGTGATGGAATTTAAGCAGAGCTATCTCAAATCCTAAATGATGATGCTATTAAAGTGCCACACTCAATATGCCAGCAAATTTGGAAAACTCAACAAAGGCCATAGGACTGGAAAGGATCAGTTTTCATTCTAATCCCGAAGAAAGGCAATGCCAAAGAATGCCCAAACTACCACACAATTGCACTCATTTCACACACTAGCAAAGTAATGTGCAAAATTTACCAAGCAAGTCTTCAACAGTTTGTGAAACAAGAACTTCCAGATGTTCAAGCTGGATGTAGAAAAAGCAGAAGAATCAGAGATCAAATCACCAACATCTGTTGGATCATAGTAAAAGCAAGAGAGTTCTAGAAAAACATCTACTGCTGCTTTATTGACTATGCCAAAGGCTTTTATTGTGCAGATCACAACAAACTGGAAAATTCTTCAAGAGGTAGGAATACCAGAACACCTTACCTACCTTCTGAGAAATCTGTGTGCGGGTCAAGAAAGAACAGCTAGAAGCAGACATGGAACAACAAGCTGGGTCCAAATTGGGAAAGGAATACATCAAGGATATATGTTTTCACCCTGTTTATTTAACTTATATGGAGAGTACATCCTGTGAAATATCAGGCTGGATAAAGCACAGCTGTAATCAAGATAGCTGGGAGAAATATCAATAACATCAGATATGCAGAGGACACTGCCCTTATGACAGAAAGGGAAGAAGAACTAAAGAACCTCTTGATGAAAGTGAAAGAGGAGAGTGAAAAAGTTGGCTTAAAAATGAACATTCAAAAAGCTAAGATCATGGCATGCAGTCCCATCACTTCCTGGCAATTAAATGGGGAAACAGTGGAAACAGTGACAGAAGTTATCTTCTTGAGATCCACAGTCATTGCAGATGGTGACTGCAGCTATGAAATTAAAAGACCCTTGCTCTTTGGAAGAAAAGCTATGACCAACCTAGAGAGCATTTTAAAAAGCAAGGACATTTATTTGCCAACAAAGGTCCAGCTAGTCAAAGCTATGATTTTTTCAGTTCAGTTTATTTCAGTTCAGTTGCTCAGTCATGTCTGACTCTTTGCGACCCCATGGACTGCAGCACACCAAGCTTCCCTGTCCATCACCTACTCCTGGAGCTTGCTCAGACTCTTGCGCATTGAGTCGATGATACCATCCAACCATCACATTCTCTGTCATCCCCTTATCCTGCCACATTCAATCTTTCCCAACATCAGCATCTTTTCTATTGTGTCAGTTCTTCACAGCAGCTGGCCAAAGTATTGGAGTTTCAGCTTCAGCATCAGTCCTTCCAATGAATACTTAGGACTGATTTCCTTTAGAATGGACTCGTTGTATCTCTGTGGTGTCCAAGGGAAGCTCAAGAGTCTTCAACACCACAGTTCAATTCTTTGGTGCTCAGCTTTCTCTATATTCCAACTCTCACATCCATATTACTGGAAAAACCATAGCTTTGACTAGACAGACCTTTGTTGGCAAAGTAATGTCTCTGCTTTTTAATATGATGTCTAGGTTAGTCATAACTTTTCTTGCAAGGAGCAAGCATCTTTTAATTTCATGACTGCAGTCACCATCTTCAGTGATTTTGGAGCCCCCCAAAATAAAATATCTCATTGTTTCCATTGTTTCCACAACTATTTGCCATGAAGTGGCAAATGCCATGGTCTTATTTTTCTGAGTGCTGAGTTTTAAGCCAACTTTCTAGTAGTCATGTATGGATGTGTATGGTTGTGAGAGTTGGACCATAAAGAAAGCTGAGCACCAAAGAATTGATGTTTTTGAACTGTGGTGTTTGAGAATTCTCTTGAGAGTCCCTTGGACTGCAAGAAGATCAAACCAGTCAGTCCTAAAGGAAATTAACCCTGATTATTCATTGAAAGGACTGATGCTGAAACTGAAGATTTGACTACCTGATATAAAGAACTGACTCATTGAAATGCTCCTGATGCTGGGAAAGATTGAAGGCAGGAGGAGAAGGGGATGACAGAGGATGAGATGGTTAGATGGCATCACTGACTCAATGGTACTGAGTTAGAGCAAGCTCCGGGTGTTTGTAATGGACAGGGATGTCTGGTGTACTGCTGTCCATAGTGTCACAAAGAGTCAGACAGGACTGAGCGACTGAACTGAACTGATACTGATGAGTGTAGAATCCTTTTCCTTTATTGATCCTTTTATCATTAGATTGTGTCCTTTATCTTTCTTTATTGCCTTTGTTTTAAAGTCTATTTTGTCTGATATGAGGGTTGCAATCACCACTTTCTTGTTATTTCCATTTGTATGATGTATCTTCTTCCATTCCTTCACTTTCAATCTATGTGTGCACTTTGCCCTAAAGTGGGTCTTTTCTAGGCAGCATATTGTAGGCTCTTTTTTTTTTTTTTCTCAGTCAGTCTGCCACTGTATGTGTTTTGATTGGATTATTTAGTCCACTAACATTTAAGGTAATTATTAACAAATATGTATTTATTATCATTTTAAATGTGTATTTCTTCTTTGTTACTTCATTTTCCTTTTTCTTGTTATGGCTTATTTCCTTCCATTATATGCTTGTATTCTCTCTTAATTTGGTTCTTATGAATGTATTGCATTTTTTTGATTTGTTGTTACTCTGGGTTTTTTTTTAAGTATCTTAACCTCTTCCTATATCTACTTGCTTTTGTCTGATAGTCACTGAGGCTCAAGCACATTCTTAATAAAGGGGAGGGGGAAATTCACATTTTCTTATTTTCCTCCCCCACATTTTATTATTTTGACATCCTTTTTTTAAATATAAATTTATTTTTACATCTTCATATTTATCCTTCTGCTGTTCATCATGGATATTATTGTTTTCACAAAAATGTTTTGATTTTTTAAAATCTGTCTGTTGGCTTATTAAAATAATTACAACTGTGATTTCCTCTTTCCTTCAGTTTTTTGCTTCTTTCCTATTTAGAGAATAATTTTTTTCAATATCTTCTTTAGGATACACTTAGCATTGCTTTGTTCTTTTGATGTTTGCTTGTCTGATAAATTCTTTATCTCTTCTTATATTGTAAATGATAATCTTGCTGCATAGAGTATTGTCAGTTGCATAATTTTCTTTTTAGGAATTTGAATATATGTTGTCACTCCCATCTGGTCTGCAATGTCTCTGGAAAGACATAAGCTGATAACCTTAATAAAGGGGTTCTCTTATAATTAACTCTTTTTCTTTATCCTTGCTGCCTTTAGAATCCTCTAATTTTTTGCCTATTAATTATGTTTTGGTGAAGGTCTGCTTAGCTTCATCTTGTTTGGGACCCTTTGTGATTACGGTACCTGGATTTTTGTTTCCTCTTTAGTTTTGGGAAGTTTTCAGCCATAATTTCTTCAAATATATTTTTCATTCCCTTTTCTCTTTCTTCCCCTTCTGGAATCCCTATTATGTGTAGATTGGCATGCTTTATATTATCCCATAGGTATCATATTACTTCTCTTTTTTATTCGGTTTTCTTCATTTGACTTTCTGTCTGCTGTTCTGATTGGGTGATTTCCATTATTCTATCATCCAGATCACTTATTCATTCTTCTTCATTATTCATTCCACAATTCATTGCCTTTACTTCAACTTTCCTCTCAGCAAATGAGCTTTCTGATTTTCCTTGGCTCCTCTTGATAGTTTCTAGTTTGTTTTTACAGTACTCTGCATTTCTGTTGATAGTCTTTCTTAATTTCTTTAGTATTTTCATTATCTCTGTTTTGAATTGCTGTCTATTAGACTGAAGAGGTCTTGTTCATTGTTCTTTCAGGGGAATTTTCTCTATCTTTTAATTGGGAATGATTCCTTCACTTCTTTGTTATACTTCTCTTATTTTGTGTTTAAGAGAAACCATGATCTACTGTGGTCTTGGAGGGCTATTTATATGTGGGAGCATCCCTGTGTGGATTGTGTGGGTTTAATATATTTTGTGCAAAGGCTGTTTGTTTTAGTATGTATGTCTGCTGCCTCTTACCGCAGTGTGTGCTGGACATTATACCCTTGATAGGGAGTGTGGAGATGCAGCAGCAGTGCCTGCTCCCAGGGCTCTAGGCAGGGATGGTGGCTTGTGTGAAACCCTAGGGCCCACAGTGGAACAGAGGTAGCCTGAGAGTTTTTCTGGAAATTGTGATGGAGGTGGCACCTGGTCTCCACTCCGAGAGCTCAAGTAGGCAGAGTCCTGTCACCTGGGAGTCCATGCAAGGAAAAAGACTGCAGTGGTGGTTCCTTCCCCTCCACTCACACACCTCACAAACAATGGTGTCTGGCCTCTCAGGCGGGCTTAGGCTTTCTCTGTATAT
Source organism: Capricornis sumatraensis (assembly GCF_032405125.1). Taxonomy (NCBI): domain Eukaryota; kingdom Metazoa; phylum Chordata; class Mammalia; order Artiodactyla; family Bovidae; genus Capricornis; species Capricornis sumatraensis. Next base: position 5,961,478 of record NC_091084.1, read on the forward strand.
ACTCTCAGTCGAGGTCATACCAGACTCCAGCCCCTTAATTCCTGTTTAATTCCTGCACTGCCAGCCCTGATCTTCTCTTCATGTCTGATCTCTGAAGTTTGAGCTTGAGCACCTAGCCCCCACCCATAGTGGGGAATGCACACCCCAGGCTGGCTAGCACTGGGCTCTGGCACTGACTATTTGTGCAGACTTCTCTCCACTCTGGCTGCTGCAAACAAGTTGTTACACTCTCCTCTGGGAAATAAAAGCTTCCCCTCTGTCTTGGCTGATCTCCCACCAGTGTGAGGACTTATCAGGGTGCAGGAATATTTCCTCTTTCACAACTCCCTTCCAGGGGTGCAAGTCCCATCCTGATTCCTTTCTTTCTTTTCCCTTTTGTCCTACCCTGTTATGTGGAGATTTTCTTGCTTTTTCAAAAGACTGAGGTTTTCTGCCAGCATTCAGCAGATATTCTATGAGAGTCATTCCACCTGTTGATTTATTTTTGCTGTGTCTGTGAGAGAAGATGAGTCTCACAGATACATCAGTGAGGGAAGGATAGAGTGGGATGAATGGAGAGAGTAGCATTGAAACGTATACATTACTGTGTGTAAGATGGATATCCACTGGAAATTTTTCTCTGTGATGCAGGAAGCTTGAACCCATTGCTCTGTGACTGCCTAAAGGGGTGGGATAAGGTGAGAGTTGAGAGGGAGTGTCAAGAGAAAGGGGACATTTGTATACCTGTGGCTGATTCGTGTTGATGTATGGCAAAAAAACAGCACAATATTGTAAAGCAATTATCCTCCAATTAGAAATAAAGAATTTTTAAAGTTTCTGTTTTTTTGTTTGTCTTTTACTTTTAGTATAGCAGTTCTCAGTAGTAAATCAAGGTACATAGTCAAATAAACACTGGACAGAAGAAATGCAGTGTGGGGAAAATGTGAGAAAAATCCAAAAAAATTACCAAGTAGCTTCTATAACTTTGGTTTTAGATTGATGAGTGAATGCTCTGAGGTTTAAAAGAGTAGATCTGCATATATAAATATATGTTGCATATATAAATATATGTGTTTCATATATATATCTCCAAACATCCTCCCTGTCTTAGAGTTATAACTTAATAATTAACAACATAGATTTTAGAGTTAGGCAAGAATTTTTCAGTTTTTTTTTTTCAACTAATGTATTTTTTTTTTTTTTTTTGAAGAAAGAAAGTTAAAAGAAAGTGAAGCCACTCAGTCGTGTCTGACTCTTTGCAAACCCATGGACTGTAGTCTACCAGGGTCCTCTATCCGTGGGATTCTCCAGGCAAATATACTGGAGTGGGTTGCCATTTCCTTCTTCAGGGGATCTTCCCCACCCAGGGATCAAACCCGGGTCTCCTACATTTCAGGCAGACGCTTTACCGTTTGAGCCGCCAGGAAAGCATTTTGTTTGAAAAAGGTTTTTAAATCACCCTTTCCCCCAAATACTAGAACACTGTTTCTCTGAAATGTATTCTTTTTAAGATTGACTTCTTAACTAGTTAGATAAGATGTCAGTTCTGCTACAGATAATCCTCAAAAATTACTACTTCACTTTAATGAGTTTAGTTTCTTTATTGATTAAAAAAATAATGATGCTTTCAAAATGTGGTGTTGAAGACTCTTGAGAGCCAACTCATTAGAAAAGACCCTGGTGCTGGGAAAGATCGAAGGCAAGAGAAGAGGATGACAGGGGATGAGATGTTTGGATAGCCTTACCAACTCGATGGACATGAGTTTGAGGAAGCTCTGTGAGTTGGTGATGGACAGGGAAGTCTGGCATGCTGCAGTCTATGGGGTCACAAAGAGCTGGACACAACTGGAGCAATTGAACAACAACTTTGTACAGAAGTTAAATAAGCAGGGTGACAATATACAGCCTTGATATACTCCTTCACCAATTTTGAACCAGTGCATTTTCCCATGTCTGGTTCTAGCTGTTGCTTATTGACCTGCATACATTTTTCTTAGGCGACAGGTAAGGTGCTCTAGTATTCCCAACTTTTAAAAGAATTTTCCACAGTTTGTTGTGTTCCATACAGTCAAAGACTTTCGAATAGTCAATGACTCAAAAGTATATATATATAATTCCCTTGCCTTTTCTATGATCCAACAGGTGTTGGCAATTTGAGTTCTGGTTCCTCTGCATTTTCTAAATCCAACTTGTACATTTGGAATTTCTCAGTTCATGTACTACTGAAACCTAGCTTGAAGGATTTTGAGCATTACTTTGCTAGCGTGTGAAATGAGCACAGTTGTAAGGTAGTCAAACATTCTTTGGAATTGCCTTTCTTTGAGATTGAAAGGAAAACTGACCCATTCCGGTCCTGTGGCCCCTGCTGAAATTTCCAAATTTGCTGGCATATTGTGTGCAGCCATTTTAACAACGTCATCTTTTAGGAATGAAATAGCTCAGTTGGAATTCCATCTCCTTCACTAGTTTTGTTGGTAGTAATGGTTCCTGCTGCTGCTACTGCTGCTAAGTTGCTTCAGTCGTGTCCGACTCTGTGAGACCCCAAAGACGGCAGCCCACCAGGTCCACCATCCCTGGGACACTCCAGGCAAGAACACTTGAGTGGGTTGCCATTTCCTTCTCCAGTGCATGAAAGTGAAAAGTAAAAGTGTATTCACTCAGTTGTGTCAGACTCTTCGTGACCTCATGGACTGCAGCCAACCAGGCTCCTCCGCCCATGGGATTTTCCAGGCAAGAGTACTAGAGTGGGGTGCCATTGCCTTCTCCAAGTAATGGTTCCTAGGACCCACTTAACTTCATACTCCAGAATGTCTGGCTCTAGGTGAAGGACCATGCTATTGTGGTTAACCAGGTCATTAAGAACTTTTTTGTATAGTTCTGTGTATTTTTGCTACCTATTCTTGATCTCTTCTGTTCCTATTAGTTCCTTGCCATTTCTGTCCTTTATTGTGCCCATTTTTGCATGAAATGTTCCCTTGCTATTTCCCATTTTCTTGAAGAGATCTTTAATTGTTCCCATTCTATTGTTTTCTTCTATTTCTTTGCATTGTTCACTTAAGGCTTTCCATATCTCTCCTTGCTATTCTCTGGAACACTGCATTAGGTTGAGTGTTTCTTTCCCTTTCCCCTTTGCTTTTTGCTTCTCTTCTTAGCTATCTTTAAGGCTTCCCCCAGACAAGCATTTTACCTTGTTGATTTCTTTTTTTTCCCCTTGAGGATGGTTTGGTCACAAACTCCTATTTTTAACTTAAGATAATAAATCATATTAATAAGCTTCTTAATGTTTAACCATCTTCACCTACCCTGATAATGCATAATTAGTCATATTTATCAGTATTTAATTAGCTAGAGAAAGTAAATACATGTTGTTAATGTTTTACTTAATACTTTAATTCTATACTCGAGTGGCTCTGGTTTATACTTCTTTGTGCATGACTAAATAGTTAAGCATATTTTTCTATGTGCTCTAAAACTGCTCCAGTATAACTTAAAGTTTTGCTAGTTTAATTTTAACTCGAAAAATTATCAGCAAATACTCTTGTTAATTGTACATTAGCCAAGTTAATAATTCATTAAGTCACCAAGTTTCCAAAGCACAATCAAAACTATCTAGAAATAAAGTTAGTACTAAAATTTACCAAAGTGTTTCAACCTTTCTTAATGACTCAAAAAAAAAAAAAAAAAACTTTAATATTTTCCAAGAATCTTTCATTGAAAGGATCCCGATACAAAACAGATGGCACACTTAAATTATTATAATTTATTGAAATTTTCTTTGCAAATGGCTTATAAAAAGCCTAAGAATGTGGTATTGTGGAACCACATGGAATAAAGATCCTCAGGACCAGGAGCAGAGGACTATTTCCACCTACAAGAATCAAAGGATGAGGGAGGGGAAGAGCCAGGAGAGACAAAGTTATGTAAAAGATGCCACCTAGTGAAGTCTGTGTCTTAACAGACTCAATCAGCTTGAAGTAATCCCTCAAGGAAGGCAGCTAGACGCAGGAGAGCAATGAAGATGCTGGTGTATTCTATAGGGGTCCGCTTCCTGAGACAGCAGAGCAGAAATGGAGATGAAGCACATTTACGAACAGACAAAGGAAAATATTCTGCACATCTTTCCAAAGGGTCAGGGACTTCCTGTGCTATGCTTTTTGTTGTACCCACTCTAGTATTCTTGCCTGGAGAATCCCATGGACGGAGGAAATTGGTGGGCTACAGTCCACGGGTCGCAAAGAGTCAGATACGACTGAGCGACTTCACTTTCACTGCTTACAGTACTGCCATAACTATTTTTGGAATAAATATATGAACAATTAAATTATAAGAAATATTCAGTGGACATTAGGTTAAAACTAAAATTTTAAAAAGCATTCTTACCTGCAAATATTTTCCACTTACCCTCCATATAATTACTTGATTTGTTAAAACATTGATATGAAAATGTCTAACCCAATAAATTCTTTGTATCTATGTAAACACAAATTAATAAAAATTTGCTTTTGAAAGTACTGCATCAGGTGCTTTCTTAACAGATCTCTAATTAATTGAATCTCTTCTCATAACGTTCTCCCTTGTCCCTGGAAACACATACTCTGTTGCTTACGACACATGCAATGGCCAATGGACTGTACCACTCCTGCTTCCCCAGTGGAATCTGAATTCACCAAGAGCCTGATACTTGCTTGCAAATCTTATTGTACTTGTCAATATATTATTTAATTAAAATATATATGAACAGATGATATGTAATACAAAAGAGGAGGTTTTTTAATGAAAATTAAGTTGCATGCTGGGAAAAGATAATGAAACTGAGTCACAAAAAATGGTGTTGGTTTGGCTGTAGGAAAGTAATGAAAATCCTGACATCTTCATGTAAGTATTGCTTTTCAATATTTTTAACTGTTTGCTTCATTTTAAATAGATTTAAGTTAAAGATCACTGATAATATAGTGAGGGTATGATTTATGCCAGAAAGATGACATTGAAATTCAGTCATAAAACAACATTCAAAGAAAGTCTACTGAACTTCCAACAAAACTTCTAACTGAATGGTTACATATAAAACTACAAAATATTATACATATAAACTTTATTATAATCTCTTATTTAATATGAATTTCTAGTTGTAGTTAAGAAATATTCTATTAAAGTTGCATTTTTACATAAAATGAATCAGAAAAGCACTATTTGTCATAAAATTGCACATGGCTGTATTTATTTTCATATCCATGCTTATTGATTCAAAACATATTTGCTAAGTACCTAATATATTCACATCATAGTATAGCCAATGAATAGTCATGAATAAAACAAATAAGTTTTGCCTCCTCTCTAAAACCTGCTTGCTAATAGGAAGGAGCATAAAATATTCATAAATACATACATATATACTTGCATACATCCATATATAAACAAATAAGCAATGAAAGGAAAGACAGGGGCAAGGAAGGAAAAATAACATAATCTCAAATATAGAAATGTTATATAATAAAGTAGAATAAAGGGAGTAGGATCTCTCTTAATGGAAGTAATCTCTGAAAATATTTATGGTACATTATAAAAGAATGACGTTTTTCACTATGTGAGCATATATTATTATAGAAAAGGACCTGAGCATTGACTATTTTACAGAAGGATACAAGCATAGACTATAATAGAGAAGAACCCATTAAAACTGGCAGTAGGGGATCCAAATTCAACCAATAGGTCAATTATCCATTTGGAAGCAATTGGGAGCATTCAAAAAAGAAATGTGAGTGTGACTGTGAGGACAAAACCCTGATTATTGTGAGTTAAGGAAAGAATAAATAATGAAGAAAGAGTGAGTAAAGATCATTCTAATGAGAATTTTATTGTCAATATGGAAATAACACCCTCTTTCTTCCACTCACTCAGTTGGGAAAATGTGAAGAAGAGGGAATTGAAAACTTTTCCATAAATGGAAGCAACTTCCCCTTTCAAGCTAGCAGGTGCTGAGAAGAAAAAAGTAATCACAAATTGAGTCAGTAAACACTGACTCTGCCACATTGCTTTCTCATTTCTCTTTAAGTCCTTGAAGGTGTTAACTGTGAAAAGGCTTGACTTCACATAAAATTCAGAAGTGAGAGGAAGCAAAACCAATTGAATTTTAAAGTAAAGCTCAAATTAATGAGCAGCAATGATTTACTTTTCTATACAAGGATCTAAAACTATGTATACAAATAAACATCATATCATTTGATGTGAACATCACACATTTCATAGGTATATAGTTTTACATTGCATTTCATATAGCATATAGTTTGTATATAGTCATCATACTATAATGGCATATTATGTCTACTAAAATAAAGATTTATAAAGCTACTCTGATTTGTGTTATTCTGAGGAAAAAACCTCCAAATGGTCATTCTGGCCTATTCCCCTAGAAAAATACAAGTTGGTTTTATAATATGGTGAACTTTCCCTCAGAACTCTATAAAATTTGATCAAATCAGATCATAACACAAATTATAATGAAAATGGATGGCGTCATCTTTTCCCAACTGTATGGAATATTGCTGAAGTGGAATCCACTCTAATTTTTCTACTGTCTCAGAATTTTCCAACTGTCTCATAATTTTCCAGTAGAAAAATTGCCCTGTTATATTTTATAGTGACAGATGTCTTTTATTTCAGGGTGTGTGCTTCACTTGATATACCTAGAATAAAATAAATCATGACTATATATTTAGTTATCCTCCACAGTTGTTTGTTTGCTTTTTTGTTTTTCCCCCTTCAATCAAGACATATTTTATTGTGGCTTAAAAAAAAAAGAGCTTAGACCCAGAGGGATGGTACAGGGAGGGAGGAGGGAGGGGGGTTCACGAGGGGGGACACGTGTATACCTGTGGCAGATTCATGTTGATGTATGGCAAAAACAATACAATATTGTAAAGTAATTAATCTCCAATTAAAATAAATAAATTTATATTTAAAAAATAAATTCATTTAAAAAAGAAAAATAAATTTAAAAAAGAGCTCAAAAGATCCAATTTAAATCCAGTTTAGAAAGCTTAGTCACTTTAAATAGACATACAGATAAAAAGGAAAGAAAATTTCTGGGTTTTCAATCATATGAAATCATAAATGACTTTGAGACCAGAAAAACTAAAATAATTGCACAAACATGTTAATGATATCTAGATAACATCCCAGGAATGATGGATAATAACACATAATTTATGAGTAAATACTTTCCTCTGAATATTAAATATATTAGATTGGAATACAAGAGCAAATAGTTCTGTCAAACTTTCAAAAATTCTCTTTGTTTTAGAATAATCGCACATAGTATTATTAGTTAAGTACACTGGTTATATCAATAATAAAATAAATAAAATTATTTTCAGAATAGGGAGCACAAAGTACAACAGTATTGTTCAGAAATATTTCAAATCATAAATATGATCACATCAGGAACAGAAATATGCAGTTTTGTTAGAATGTGAAGGTCATGAGGAGCCATTTATCTAGAGGAAAACAACTTAGCATCATGGGAAGTTACAGGTTCTGGAGAGAGGCAGGGTTTGGTATGGCCTGGAGACAGGCCATATTATTGTATAGCAGTTTGGATTTCCTCAGAAGACTCTAAAGTAAGAATTTGTGTGTAAGGAGTTTATTTGAGAGCTAGAAGGTCATTTGTAATGATGTAAGAAAGTATTAGAGTAGGAATAGGGGACACTAATTAACCCAGCTGTTATAGATTGTGCCTGGAGATTATTCTCTAGGGATAGTTCTGGGTACTGGTGCAAAACATGTACCTAAAATTCTCCTAACCAGAAAGAAAGAAGCTGGAGTGTTTAGTGAGGGCCACTGGTCAAAGATTATCTTTAGGGATGTTAATTACCCAGTACTTACGGCTAGTATCTTGGTTAAAGGAAAAATTCTATAAAGCATAGATGTAGATATTTGCAGTTGGATGTATGAGGTCACATTGGCAGGCCCTGTTGTGAGAGGCAGGCACTGAAAGCATTCTTCTAGAGGGAACTTGAACATGCACTGAGCTTCTCTGGGCCTTATATTCTCCACTTATGGAACAGAGGTTGTGATATCTTCCTCTGTCATACACTACTATGATAATTTAATGATATAATGAAAAACAACTTCCACTCAATAAATGTTACTTATCTCACCTCTGCTTGACTCCAAGATCCTTTCCACAGGATCTTACAGCACAGATATCTTGTGCTGTGACCACTGAATTCTTCTCAGCCTTAGATTCCAGCCTTAGATTACAGTAGACGTTTTAACTGCCGTTTTCCTCTATTGAGGCAAAAGAAACATCAAATTAAGATTAAAATAAAGTAATATTATATGAAGTATTGTGATTTTTGAATTTATATTATTGTTGAATTGTACAGCTGATAAGTCATGTTCAACTCTGTAACTACATGGACTGCAACTCACCAGGCTTCCCTGTCCTTCACTCTCTCCCAGGGTTTGCTTAAACTGATGTCCACTGACTCGGTGATGCCATCAAATTATCTCATTCAGTCTTGTCCCCTTCTTTTCCTGCCTTCAATCTTTCCCAGCATCAGGTCTTTTCCAATGAATCAGCTCTTCCCAACAGGTGGGTAAAGTATTGGAGCTTCAACATCAGTCCTTCCAAGAAATACTCAGGGTTGATTTCCTCTAGGATTGACTGGCTTGATCTCCTTACTGTTCAAGTTACTCTCAACAGTCTTCCCCAGCACCACAGTTTTGAGGCATCAGTTCTTTTGTGCTCAGTCATCTTTATGATCCAACTCCCATATCCATACATGACTATTGGGTAACCCATAGTTTTGACTATATGGACCTTTGTTGGCAAAGTGATGTCTCTGCTTTTTTATATACTGTTGAGGGTTGTCATAGCTTTTCTTCCAAGTAGCAGGCATCTTTTAATTTCATCGTTTAGTCACCACCCATAGTGATTTTTGAGCCCAAGAAAATGAAGTCTGTCACTGTTTCCATTGTTTCCCTATCTATTTGCCATGAAGTGATAGGACCAGATGCCATGATCTTAGTTTTTTGAATGTTAAATTTTAAGTCAGCTTTTTCACTCTTTCATCTCTATCAAGAAGCTCTACATTTTTTCATCAAGTTTCTCTACACTACGCTACACTATACATTAGGGTGGTATAATCTGCATATATGAGGTTGTTGATATTTCTCCCAGAAATCTTGATTTTAGCTTGTGATTCATCCAGTCCAGGGTTTCACATGCTGTACTCTGCATATAAATGAAATAAGCAGTGTGACAGTATACAACCTTGATGTACTCCTTTCCCAATTTTGAACCAGTCCATTGTTACATCTCCAGTTCTGTTTCTTCTTGACCTGCATTCAGGTTTCTCAGGAAGCAGAAAAGGTGGCCTGTTATTCCCATTTCTTTAAGAATTTTCCACAGTTTGTTGGGATACATACAAAGGCTTCCATGTAGTCAATGAAGGAGAAGTGTATGTTTTTCTGGAATTACTTTGCTTTTCCTATGATCCAAAGATGTTGGTGATTTGATATCTGGTTCCTCTGCCTTCTCTAAACCCAGCTTTAACATTTAGATATTCTCGACCCACATACTGCTGTAGCGTAGCTTGAAGGATTTTGAGCACTACTTTGTTAGCAAGTAAAATGAGCTTAATTGTACAGTAGTTTGAATATTCTTTGGCATTTGGCCTTCCTTGGGATTGGAGTGAAAATTGTCCTTTTCCAGTCCTGTGGCCATTGCTGAGTTTTCCATATCGTCTGGCATATTGAATGCAGCACATTCACAGCATCATCTTTTAGGATTTTCAGTAGCTCAGCTGGAATTCCATTGCCTCCCTTAGCTTTGTTTGTAGTAATGCTTCCTAAGGCCCACTTGACTTCATACTCCAAGATGTTTGGTTCTAGGTTAATAACACCACTATTGTGGCTATTCAGGTCATTAAGACCTTTTTTGCACACTTCTGTGTATTTTGCCACCTATTCTTAATCTATTCTGATTCTGTTAGGTTCATACTGTTTCTGTCCTTTATTGTACCCATCTTTGTATGAAATGTTTGCTTGGTATTTCTAATTTTCTTAAAGAAATCTATAGTCTTTCCCAGTCTGTTGTTTTTCTATATTTATTTGCACTGTTCACTTAAGAAGTCTTTCTTATCTCTCCTTGCTATTATCTGGAACTCTATATTCAGTTGGGCATTTCTTTTCTTTTCTCCCTTGCCTTTCACTTTTCTTTTTTTCTCAGATAATTGTAACGCCTCCTTAGACAACCATTTTGCCTTCTTGCATTACTTTTTCTTGCTGATGGCTTTGTTTACCACCTCTAGTATAATGTTATGAACTTCTGCCCATAGGTCTTCAGGCACTCTATCAGTTCTAATCTCTTTCATCTATTTGTCACTTCCACTGTGGTGTTGGAGAAGACTCTTGAGAGTCCCTTGGACTGCAAGGAGATCCAGCCAGTCCATCCTAAGGCAAATCAGTCCTGGGCGTTCATTGGAAGGACTGATGTTGAAGCTGAAACTCCAATATTTGTCCACCTGATGTGAAGAGATGACTCACTGGAAAAGACCCTGATGCTGGGAAAGATTAAGGGCAGGAGGAGGGGGGACGACAGAGGATAACATGGTTGGATGACATCACCGACTCAATGGACATGGGTTTGAGTGGACTCTGGGAGTTGGTGATGGACAGGGAGGCTGGGCTGCAGTTCATGGGATTGCAAAGAAAGAGTCGGACATGACTGAGTGACTGAATTGAACTGAACTGAACTGTATAATCATAAAGGATATGATTTAGGTCATACCTGAATGACCTAGTAATTTTCCCTACTTTCTCAATTTAAGCCTGAATTTTGCAATAAAGAGCTAATGATCTGAGCCACACTCAGATCCAGATTTTGTTTTTGCTGACTGTGTAGGGCTTCTCCATCTTTGGCTGCAAAAATAGCATCAATCTGTCTTTGATGTTGACCATCAAGTGATGCCCATATGTAGAGTCATCTTTTGTGTTATTGGAAGAGTGTTCGGTATGGTAAGTGTGTTCTCTTGACAAAATTCTGTTAGCCTTTGCCCTGCTTCATTTTTTACCCCAAGGCCTAACTTGCTTTATACTCCATACTCTACATTTCTATATTAAATATAGGATTATTTCCTTTATTTCCACAAAATCATTAATTTTGTTTACTAATATAGCCTTTAATATCAAAATATAAGATTATGATTTGCCTATCAATTTTCTCTCCACTTGTATTTGTTTTCTGTAAATTTTCTATTGCTCCTACTTCTCCATTGTTATTTTTCTCACTGAGTTTGATTAAATTACCTTTTCTGATTCTATCACTGATTTCTTCACTCTTTTAAAAGAATTTAAATCAGCTAGTTAAGTCAGAAACATCTTATATGTTTTAATTTTCAAAACTAATATCAGTGGTAGATTTCCAAGTGAATAAAGTACCCATTACTACTCTAACTTTTTTTCTGTGTCATGGTTACTTCTTGGACATCACTATGTCATCATCTATGTCACATAGTGACATAGAACTATAGATAAGGCTAAACTGAGGAAAAACTTAAATAGTCCTGAAACATAGTTTCACTAGGAATAGATCTGTACAGCCTTGGAGAACTTTCTGAAAGCCAAGTTTTTTATTTCCCAATTTTGAGAAGTCACTTAAATGTTGAATCAAATTAGTTACACTTTTTGATTCATAGTGAAAACCTTCTTTTATCATATATCATAAATATTTTAGATAGTATATATGGGATTTTAAAATATGCTGTATTGCAAAAAGATAAATACAATTCAATAATACTGCCATCATTGGCATGCTGCTGCTGCTGCTAAGTCGTGTCAGTCATGTCCGACTCTGTGCGACCCCAGAGATGGCAGCCCACCAGGCTCCCCTTTCCCTGGGATTCTGTAGGCAAGAACAATGGAGTGGGTTGCCATTTCCTTCTCCAATGCATGAAAGTGAAAAGTGAAAGTGAAGTTGCTCAGTCATGTCCGACTCTTAGTGACCCCATGGACTGCAGCCTACCAGGCTCCTCCATCCATTAGATTTTCCAGACAAGAATACTGGAGTGGGTCGCCACTGCCTTCTTTGATCATCAGTATGAACAGTATTTTAATAAAAATAAGTTTGAAATGCAAAAAAAAAAGTGCAAGTTGCAAGAATTTTAAATTTTTATTAGAGAATATTTAAACAAGAGTGGTCACACCTCTATGGGAGAACACAGATATACTTTGACACACTCTTTGGCACTCTATTATCTTGGCATCATCAAAAATTCATAAATACTATAGACCAATGGAACAAGATAGAAAGCCCAGAAATACAGTCATGCACCTATGGGTATCTAATTTTTGACAAAGGAGGCAAGAATATGCAATGCAACAAAGACAGCCTCTTCAAAAAATGGAGCTGGGAAAACTGGACAGTTACATGTAAAAGAATGAAATTAGAACACTTCCCAACATTATACACAAAGATAAACTCAAAATGCATTAAAGACCTAAATTAAGACGAGAAACTTTAGAGGAAAACATAGGCAGAACACTCGATGACATAAAATCAAAGCAAGATCCTCTATGACCCACCTCCTAGAGTAATGGAAATAAGAACTGAAGTAAACAAGTGGGACCTGATTAAACTTAAAAGCTTTTGCACAGCAAAGGAAACTATAAACAAGGTGAAAAGACCACCCTTGGAATGGGAGAAAATAATAGCAAATGAAACAACTGGCAAAGACTTAATTTTCCAAAACATACAAGCAGCTCATACAACTCAATAACAGAAAAACAAACAACCTAATCAAAATGTGGGGAAAAGACCTAAACTGACATTTATCCTAAGAAGACATACAAATGGTTAACAAATACATAAAAAGATGCTCAACATCGCTCATTTTAGAGGAATGTAAATTAAAACTACAATGAGATATCACCTCTCACCAGTCAGAATGATCATCATCAAAAGTCTACAAATAAATTATTTTTGTGAAGTGTGGAGGAAAGGGAATTGTATTGCATTGTTGGTGGGAATATAAATTGATAGAGTCACTCTGGAAGATGGTATGGAGATTCCTTAAAAAACTAAGAATGAAACCACCATATATCCCTGCAATCCCACTCCTAGGCATATACCCTGAGGAAACCAAAATTGAAAGAGTCACATGTATCCCATTGTCCATTGTAGCACTATTTACAATAGTTAGAACATGGAAGCAACCTAAATGTCCATTGACAGATGAATGGATAAAGAAATAGTGGTACATATATGCAATGGAACATTACTCAGCCATAAAAAGGAACACATTGAGTCAGTTCTAATGAGGTGGATGGATCTACAGCTTGTTATACAGAGTGAAGTAAGTCAGAAGGAAAAAGATGAATATAGTATTCTTACACATATATATGGAATCTAGGAAAATGGTAATGAAGAATTTATTTACAAGGCAGCAATGGAGAAACAGACATAGAGAATAGACTTATGGACACGTGGAGAGGGAAAGAGAGGGTGAGATGTATGGAAAGAGTAACATAGAAGCTTACACTACCATATGTAAAACATATAGATAATGTTAATTTGCTATATGGCTCAGGAAACTCAAACAGGGGCTCTGAATCAACCTAGAGGGGTGGGATGGGGGAGGGAGATTGGAGGGAGATTCAAAAGGGAAGGGATGTGTGTATACCTATGGCTGATTCATGTTGAGGTCTGACAGAAAACAACAAAATTTTGTAAAGCTGTTATCATTCAATTAAATATAATTGAATTAATTTTTAAATTCATAAATATTAGTCATAGTAACAGGACAGTAAATGACAGCAGATGGCATGATCTTCTACTCTCTTGAATCTTAATATATTTGTCTTTATGGTTGTTAGTTTTGTCATATGTTCTAACAAAGAGTTTACCTTGTACTCCTGTCAATTAGCTTTACTAAGTTAAAAGCTATCATCTATCAGCACTAAGCTTGAGTGAGTCCTGAGGGCTCCCTAACATACCCAACAAAAAAGCTAGTCCACTAAAAAGAAATGGCATTGAATCAATAAATCAATTGGAAAAGGGGGGGAAAAAGAGATTCAGCAGGAAATGAGTTGCGATCCCCAAAAAAGTCGAGATTTTTTATTTGTGTCAGAGATTTTAGATTTAATTTTGTCAACAAGCCAAGAACATATTCTACAGATTATTTCCCTTTCACTTCATGACCATGTATAAACATGAAACATATGCTCATTGTAATCAATTAATTTCTTATTTTATTTCAAGAAGCATTTTGAAGACTCAATTTTTCAGCAAAATATATTTTAAAAATTGTAGTTTCTTACACTAATATGTACTCAATGAATTATTATTGAATAAGCTTATAAACAGATAGTTTCATTTACATTTGAAAACTATTACTGATAAATCCCTAGAAAAGCAATCCAACTTTCCACATTTTAAATAATGCTAATTTAAAAATCATGGTGAATAAATGGGGAAACAATAGACACAGTGAGAGACTAATTTTGGGGGCTCCAAAATCACTGCAGATGGTAACTGCAGACATGAAAGTAAAAGATGCCTGGTCCTTGAAAGAAAACTATGACCAACCTAGACAGCATGTTAAAAAGCAGACATTACTTTGCCAACAAATGTCCATCTAATCAAAGCTATGGACTTTCCAGTAGTCATGTATGGATGTGAGAGTTGAACTATAAAGAAAGCTGAGCACTGAAGAATTGATGCTTTTGAACTGTGGTGTTGGAGAAGACTCTTGAGAGTCCCTTGGACTGCAAGGAGATCCAACCATTCCATCCTAATGGAAATCAGTCCTGAATATTCATTGGAAGGACTGATGCTGAAGCTGAAGCTCCAATACTTTTGGCACCTGATGTGCAGAAGTGACTCATTAGAAAACCCCCTGATGCTGGGAAAGGTTGAAAGTGGGAAAAGAGGGAACAACATAGGATGAGATGGTAGGATGGCATCACCGACTCAACAAACATGAGTTTGAGCAAGCTCTGGGAGTTGGTGATGGACAGGAAAGCCTAGTGTGCTGAAGTCCATGGTTTTGCAAAGAGTTGAACAATACTGAGTGACTGATCTGAATTGAACTGAAAAATCTTTAGCACACAGTATTAAAATTAAAGCTAAGTATGGTTCCTTTTTAAATAGCAATTCCATAAAATCTCCAGGTGCATTACATTGTTTGACTGACTACTGATACTTTTTCAGTAGCTAATTAATTATTAATTGTTTAATAGCTGATGCTCATTTAATAGTCTGCCCAGGTAGCTCAGTGGTAAAGAATCTGACTGCCAATGCAGGAGCCGCCAGAGACATGGATTTGATTCTTGGGTCAGGAACATTCCCTGGAGAAAACAATGGTGCTCCACTCCAGTATTCTTGTGGGAATAATCCCAGGGACAGAGGAGCCTGGCAGCCCACGGTCCATGAGGTCGAAAAGAGACAAGAATGAGGAACAGAGGATGTAGTAGTTCAATGCTAATCCAAAATTAATACAAATCTCTTTTTTATTTCTTGTAAAGCTAATTCAGAGCACTACATAATCATGTGCATATGGGCAATACATTACAAATAAATATATGGAGGCATGTATTTAATAAAAATTGAGTAAACTGGGTGTTACTGATGAAGGCTTCCTCCATTATAGTACAGTCTTTGCCCTAACTTCTTTCATCTTTAATCCTCCTAAAAAATATACTAAGAAATTTCCCTTTCCTTTTTTTCTAACTGAATCCCCACCTTCTCTATCTCAAGTTACCAAATTCTGACTATTTCTTTTCAAAAATAGATATAAAAATAACACTTCTTTCATGAAGCTTTTCCTTTTCATGTGGTTAGAATTAATCTCACTCTCCTTTTAATCCCTCAGTCTTTTAGTTATCATTGCTGTTGTCATACCTATAATAAACAGGTGCATATTCATATGTCTGTCACTAATATGTAAACTCATTTAAGAGCAAAGGTTGACTTATTTTTTCATATGTTTCATAAGGTGGGAGGGGAGTTCAGGATTGGGAACTCATGTACATCCATGGCGGATTCATGTTGATCTATGGCAAAACAAATACAGTATTGTAAAGTAAAATAAAGTAAAAAAAAATAATAATAATAAAATAAAATAAAATAAAAATAAAAAATCTAAAATATACTGTAAAAAATAGTCTATTTTGTCTGAAAAAAATGCTTTGTTCCATTTTACTTTGTTTTATTAAAATACAGTTGATTGGGATTTCCCTGGTGGTCCAGTGGTTAAGACTTCACTTTTCAATGCAAGGGTTTGAAGGTTTGACCCCTGGCTAGGGAGCTAAGAACCCATATACCTCATGGCCAAAAATCAAAGCATCAAACAATATTGCAATAAATTCAATAAAGAATTTAAAAATGGATCATATTTTAAAAATAACAAAATACAGTTGATTTACAATACTATTTTTTTTTTCTGATAAACTTTGAATCACCTAGGCATTTGGCATGTGTCCAGATCCATGCAAACATTCCAGAAATGCTTATTTAATTTTGATATTAATTTAAAATCCCTTTCAATATTTAGCAAACTAACTATATTGCAAGGTGTGTAAAAATGTTTATTTAATTAATTTTTTCTCAAGGAGTTAGCTAAACTCTATAACACAGGTCATCTACATTGCTTGGTTTCAGTGTGTATGGTTAATATTGCTACTAAGGATTATTTTCATAATGCTTTAAGTTCAAGTTGTCTCATTTTAGACACTGTAATTTTAATTTTAAAAAACTGATTCAGGTTTCTGGAGAACAAAAGAAAAGAAAAGCCTGAAGAGCACGTTTATTTTGGGGGTTAATCATTGAACCATATCACATTATGATGAGATATTTGTTTTTGTGGCATGAATGCAACTGCATCCTTGGTTCAATATATGCTCATCAGTCAGTTCAGTTCAGTCACTCAGTCATGTATGACTCTTTGCGACCCCATGAATCCCCACACCAGGCCTCCCTGTCCATCACTAACTCCTGGAGTTCACTCAGACTCACGTTCATCGAGTCAGTGATGCCATCCAGCCATCTCATCCTCTGTCGTCCCCTTCTCCTCCTGCCCCCAATCCCTCCCAGCATCAAAGTCTTTTCCAATGAGTTAACTCTTCACATGAGGTGGCCAAAGTACCAGAGTTTCAGCTTTAGCATCATTCCTTCCAAAGAAATCCCAGGGCTGATCTTCAGAATGGACTAGTTGGATCTCCTTGCAGTCCAAGGGACTCTCAAGAGTCTTCTCCAACACCACAGTTCAAAAGCATCAGTTCTTTGGTGCTCAGCCTTCTTCACAGTCCAACTGTGACATCCATACATGACTACTGGAAAAATCATAGCCTTGACTAGACGGACCTTAGTCGGCAAACCTCATAGAAAAAGATTAAAGCAGATAACTAGGCATTTCATGTAATATGCAAAGAATCTTTATTCCTGAGAATGTGAAGTTTAAAAAATATTCTATAGTTCCTCTTTGGCTTTCAAATAAGTGTCTACTTCCTTGATTACATTAGTGTAGCTCTGAATTTCCAGGTTTTTAATGTAGTTTTTTTAGTTGAAAACAATTCATAAGGAAATAATTTTTAATAATACACTGGATATAGCTGATGTATTAATTTGACTTCCACCAACATCATTCACTTAATAAACAGTTATTTATCCACTGTTCTATGTGTTGGTTGATGAAGAAATGCAGCAGCGAAAGGGAAAAAAAGAAACAAAACTCCTGCTTTCATGGAGTTTCTTTCTGCATGTCAGGGAGTGGTCTCTCATAAGAACAGAGCAGGGTAAGAGGACAAAGACTTTCCGAGTCAAGGCACGATCATGTTCAATTTTGGTAGCTCATCTGATAAGATGGCATTGAAGTAAAACCTTGAAGGAAGGAATCGAGAAAATCGTGGAGATATTAAGTATGTAAAGGGTGAGACAAGGGTAATTCCCAAAGAGAGAGCAGCTATGCAATGACTGTTGTGGAAGTCGATGGACATATCTGTAAGACAGCAATGTGGTCTTTATGGCTAGAATGCTACAAGTGGAAGGTGGAAAATGACAGAATAAAAGATGAAAGGATTAACAAGAGAACCAGACTTCTTACAGTGGTCTCTTACAGGACATTTATTTCTTTCTGAACAATATAAAAAGATACTGCAAGATTCTAAACTGAGGAGTAGCATAACCTAACTTATCTCATATTTCTGTGTGGAGGATAGTCTGCATAGCAAAGACAGAAGCAAGAAATTTTAGAAGACTGTTGGAACTTATAAGTTGAGAAATTAATGTGGCTTGGTTGGAGATGACAGTAATGGAGGTGGTTAGAAATGGCAAGATGCTAAATATATTTTTGAGGTATTTAAAATATTTTTCCTTGCTGGCTTGTGTTTAGAGTGTGAATGAAAGTCAAGAGCAACTGAAAGTATTTTGAACTGCACCAGTGGTAGAATGAAATAGACATTACTAAATCAAGAAGTGGGGAAAGAACAAAAGTGTATGACTAGGGTTTAGGAGTAGATGAGAGTCATCAACATAGTTACGGTACAGAATTCTTTGAGACTGAATAAGATCTCCAAGGAAGTTAGAGAAAATAGAGAAGACCAGCTGTCCAAGAACTGAGTGTGGAAGATTACAATATTTAGAGCTTAGCAATATGGGAAGAATGGAGAAAAGGAGGAAAAAGTGGTCTGAGAGGAGGAGAAAAAGCTAACTTAAGAAAAGGAGTCAACAACCGATCAACCTTATCAGATGTTGTGGATAACTTGCGGGGCTTTTCTGGTGGCTCAGTGGTAAAGCATCTGCCTGCAATGCAGGAGATGCTGCAGGTTCGATCACTGGGTTGGGAACATCCCCTGGAGGAGGCATGGCAAGCCAATAAAGTATTCTTGCCTGGACAATCCCATGGACAGAGGAACCTGGTGGGCTATAGTCCATAGTGTTGCAAAAGTCGGGCATAACTGAGCACCCACTCATGGATAACTTGAATAAAACAAGGAAAGATTATTGGCAATTGGTTAGATACAGTGTAGGCCATTAGGTAATAAAAAAAGGGGCAGTTTCATGGAGGGTAGAGAGGAAAACCTCATTGGAAGGAATTCAAAGGACAGGGAGGAGAAAAGGGGATATAGAAAATAGTGATAGCTTTCAAGGTGTTTTGTAAAAAACAAACAAACAAAAAAGAAAACAACAAGAAGGTTGTGGGGTGGGCAGAGAACTACAGTAGCAGGTCATTCAGTTGGACATATAGTCAACAGATTAGCTTTTGTTTTGTTTTAATATCACTCATAAATATTAGAATATTTTTATACAGTGATGGCCATTATCCAACTCAGGGAAAATGTTACCAGACATTTGGTCCTGCCCAAAACATCCATATGACACTTATTTTATAAATCATTTGGTTTAAGTCAAAAGGTTTCTTAAATTTGATCCTGCCCATAAACATTTGGTGGCTCATGCCAAAAGGTCTTTAAGATGCTGTCCTATCCAAAATGTCATTGAGCATACTTGGTCCATGACAAATGAAAGAACCAAATATTAATGACCCTTTGAAATAGACCAAAGGCCTTCATGAATGTTTTCAAAGGGATCAAATATGATCAAATATCAAGGATCTTTTGGCATGGACTAAATGTCTTATGTGCATTTGGGCAGGACCAAATGGTCTGCAAGTCAAGGAAACTAATGATAATGCAGAAAAAAAAAATTAGAGAATAATTTCAGGATCAAGTTTCTTGAGGAAGTGGACTTCTGAATTCAAAGTTCACTCAGAAGAATTTACCATAGGCAAAACAAATAATCCAGCCATCAAAATAAGGAAGACAGAGTTTCAGATGTAAGTGTATTAGGTTTAGTGGTATAAGCACATCCAAGTTTTTCCTGTTTATTTTTCCTCCTGTTGCTTTTCTTTCTTTCTTTTTTCCTTTCTTTTAAACCAATGAGATTTGAGACCAGGTCACCAGTTGAGAGTTTTAGCCAGGATGTATTTGAGGTTTCACGACATGTAGGATTGTAGTTTTCTAAATAAGTGGGCAAGTGAAAGAATTAGAGATAAATCTTCAGAGAGTGAAATAAAGGTGTAGGAGGTCAGATAGAGATGATTTTTTTCCCAGCTGATAGTGGAATCAAGGCCCACAGCCCTGCAGCAAATGCAAAGGGGTTACAGGCTGGCAGTAAAGATTTAATGGTAGCATCCTAAGCAGACCGCTCTCTGCTGTGCCTTTTCTCCCTTGTGCTAAGACACTTCAGTCGTGTCCAACTCTGTGTACCCCTATAGTCTGTAGCCTGCTAGGTTCCTCTATCCATGAGATTTTCCAGGCAAGAATATTGAAGTGGGCTGCCATTTCCTTCTCCAGGGGAACTTCCTGACCCATGGATTGAACCGATGTCTCTTATGCCTCCTGTATTGGCAGGTGGGTTCTTTATCACTAGTGCTACCTTGCAAAAGCTGTTTCTCTGGCATTCAGGTACACACTATGATTTACTCAGTACTCTTCCACTATATGACTTCTACTTTTTATGATAACCAGAATTGGTTTATATTATTTGAAAATAATAACCCTATGTTAACTGGCAAATATTAGTTGGAGCTACTCAAGAATTGTGGCAAATATCTAGGGACCCAGAAGAAATTCTATCATAAATTAATAAACTATAATTATTGTTTACAAAGTTTACTTACTCCAATTAACAAGACATCTTTTTCAGCTGGATGATTCCCTATCACAGTCTGTTTAAAATTGTCTCTAAAATTATAATATAACAAAGACATAGGGTGATATATTTAGGAATTTAACCATAACTGTCAGGTATGAAATGACATTTTAATCAAATCCACCAAGAGTACTTTGTAACTAGATCAAGGTAGAAACATATTTTCCTCTAATGAGCTGTATCATCCAAACCACTCCCAAAGGACACACGGGTGGTAGAAGTATTAGCTATTACTGTAAAAGGTAAACACTCCAAAAGGGAACTCTTGAAAGTTGAATCACTTGTAGTTTAAAACTGAGAACACTGAGGAAGGTAAATATGATTCAAGCCCACAACTACAACATATCCAGGAATAATAACATTTTCTGAAGACTAGATTGACCTTTAGTTAACCCACAAAACTGTTCCCTATATAGATTTTCTGTCACTGGTTCATAGATCACATGTTCTTTATTGTTCAGGACAGTCCAGATTCTTTAAGTTTTATCACAGTCCTCCATATTTCCTCTTACACATGAAGAATTTAAAGGGTCTAAAAATTTCTATACCACTTATGTCAAAGTGCATCCCCAGACAGACTCTGGAAACTAGAAAAACACAAAATTCTTTATTATATTTTTTCATCCAATTTAAGAGTTTGAAAAAATGTGGTTTTTCTATAAAGATATATTTTATTTAAAATTATGTAAGCACACACTCCACTTTAGTATTCAGTAAAGATACTGTTATCAGCTGCTTTTAGTAAAAGTCATTTGGTTTTCAATCATTGCTCTTAAATTATTCTTGAGTGAACATCTTCTTTCAGTCTTTTCCAAGAGGAATATAACAGCGTTTTTCATCCCATCATTTTCTTTTTTTCGCTTCCCTTCCAATCTTTTTATTTACTTTGCTATCTAATTTTAAAAATTCTTGTTTTGACAGGAAGGACATTTTCATTTGAATTGAAATTAGTAGAACATTAATTTGACTTTAATAATAAAACTGTCTTTCATTTTTCTAAGCAAGATCCTAATAGAAATAGAGAAAAGTGAGCCCAGGCAAAATCATAAAGTGAAATGTAATTTGACTCTAATTTGAGGTCAATACTCTCTGTGACTCCTCCATTGTTGGTGGTTTGGGAACTGCCGTTATTTTACTAAACTGAAGCTTGATCCTCTCAGAACATTGTCTCATATTCCCAAATTTCTCATATTCCCAAATTAAGATATATCTTTCTCTATCCCATTCTCACCCATAAAGTTATAATTTCAAGTGACTCATTAAGGTAATAATAATTGTCAACATTGCCTGAGTCTTTTATCTTATGTCTGATACTATTCTTAGTGTTTTACATGAATCAACTTGCTTAAAGTTAAAAAAATACCCTGTGAGTTAGGTACTACTATTCCTAGTTTACCCATGATGACCATGTGTTCTGATTTACAAAAATGAATGCACAAAAAAAAAAAAAAACTTACTATGATGATTTCAAAGTATAGTGTTTCAAATATTAATACTATTTATGAATTTAAATAGTAGTGTGAATAAATAGTGGTGTGAATAAACAGGGATAACACATGAGTTTTACTGTCTCATCTCTTTTTGCTAAAAACATGAAGAGGATTTTAAAAAGAGTTAAAAATGAAATTTCTGTTATGACATTTTTTAGAGAAATAGCCATCACAGCCTTTCTCTGAGCCACTTATAAATATATATTAATTTTTTCCAATCTTCTGTTGTCAAAAATATATCAAGTGTTCAAATGCTCTGTTCAGACTTAATTGCACTTGCAAAGTTCTTTCTGTATAGGGTTTATGTAGTTTGCAAATAGGCCGATATGGAAGAAAAATTTACTTTCCAGCCAGTATTTTTCTCTAAAAGAGGTCATCTTTCTTTAGTTCTCTGAAGATAAAGCCTAAGAAAACTATATTTGGCCAGGCCAATTCAAATGGCAGACCAGAGAGGAAGCTGTAAAACACACTCTGGCAGCGTTGCCAAGACTCATTTTAGTTCTGTGTACCTCTTCCTCCCCACCTGACTTCATGACAAAGAAAATCCACAGGAAACCAGATGGAGAAAAAAGTGCTATGGTCTCTGATCATTTGATCTATTCTGTATCAGACTAAGTTAAATTTGATTTTTTACACCTTTACTGAAACCTTTATCAACAAAATGGTTTCTATATTTCTAACCTACATTTGATTCTGGCAAGCGGTACCTGATTTTAGCTATTCCCATGATGTAATCTCGTTTTGACTATAAAAAATGGAAAGATAAAAATGGTTTATATATTTTTTCTAAAGCTACATCTGTTGAGCACAAAATATAAAAGAATCAGCTGCTTCTTATGATCATATTTAGACAAATATTTTTAAAGGACATAAAATGAGTGTTTTGTGTTTATATTTTTCCTTTATTCTCTAAATTGGTTTGCTGAATGATAGCAAACAATCAAAACAATATGGCTAACTTGTTCTTTATCTTTAAGCTAACCTGAGAAATGAACTATTCACATGAATACAAAACCAGTTATTGTGTAGAATGAATCATTTTGACAAAAAAACTCCTTAAATTATATTGATCTGGGCATCTTATCACGGATAGGTAGGGGCACATTATTTTTAGTGCATTCAGTTCAGTTCAGTTTACTCACTCAGTCGTGTCTGACTCTTTGCCACCCCGTGAATCGCAGCACGCCAGGCCTCCCTGTCCATCACCATCTCCCGAAGTTCACTCAGACTCATGGCCATCGAGTCCGTGATGCCATCCAGCCATCTTATCCTGGGTCGTCCCCTTCTCCTCCTGCCCCCAATCTCTCCCAGCATCAGAGTCTTTTCCAATGAGTTAACTCTTCGCATGAGGTGGCCAAAGTACTGGAGTTTCAGCTTCAGCATCATTCCTTCCAAAGAAATCCCAGGGCTGATCTTCAGAATGGACAGGTTGGATCTCCTTGCAGTCCAAGGGACTCTCAAGAGTCTTCTCCAACACCGCAGTTCAAAAACATCAATTCTTCGGCCCTCAGCCTTCTTCACACTCCAACTCTCACATCCATACATGATCACAGGAAAAACCATAGCCTTGACTAGACGGATTTAGTTGGCAAAGTAATGTCTCTGCTTTTGAATATGCTATCTTGGTTGGTCATAACTTTTCTTCCAAGGAGTAAGCATCCTTCAATTTCATGGCTATAGTCACCATCTACAATGATTTTGGAGCCCCCAAAAATAAAGTCTGACATTGTTTCTACTGTTTCCTCACCTATTTCCCATGAAGTGATGGGACCAGATGCCATGATCTTTGTTTTCTGAATGTTGAGCTTTGAGGCAACTTTTTCACTTTCCTCTTTCACTTTCATCAAGAGGCTTTTTACCTCCTCTTCACTTTCTGCCATTAGGGTGTTGTCATCTGCATATCTGAGGTTATTTATATTTCTCCCAGCAATCTTGATTCCAGCTTGTGTTTCTTCCAGTCAGCGTTTCTCATGATGTATTCTGCATAAAACTTAAATAAGCAGGGTGAGAATATACAGCCTTGATGTACTCCTTTTCCTATTTGGAACCAGTCTGTTGTTCCATGTCCAGTTCTGACTGTTGCTTCCTGACCTGCATACAGACTTCTCAAGAGACAGGGCAGGTGGTCTGGTATTCCAATCTCTTTCAGAATTTTCCACAGTTTATTGTGATCCACACAGTCAAAGGCTTTGGCATGGTCAAGAAAGCAGAAATAGATGTTTTTCTGGAACTCTCTTGCTTTTTCCATGATCCAAAGAATGTTGGCAATTTGATCTCTGGTTCCTCTGCCTTTTCTAAATCCAGCTTGAACATCAGGGAGTTCACGGTTCATGTATTGCTGAAGCCTGGCTTGGAGAATTTTGAGCATTACTTTACTAGCATGTGAGATGAGTGCAATTGTGTGGTAGTTTGAGCATTCTTTGGCATTGCCTTTCTTTGGAATTGAAATGAAAACTGACCTTTTCCAGTCCTGTGGCCACTGCTGAGTTTTCCAAACTTGCTGACATATTGAGTGCAGCACTTTCACAGCATCATCTTTCAGGATTTGAAACAGCTCAACTGGAATTCCATCACCTCCACTAGCCTTGTTCATAGTGATGCTTTCTAAGGCCCACTTGACTTCACATTCCAGGATGTCTGGCTCTAGATTAGTGATCACATCATCATGATTATCTGGGTCGTGAAGATCTTTTTTGTACAGTTCTTCTGTGTATTCTTGCCACCTCTTCTTAATATCTTCTGCTTCTGTTAGGTCCAGACCATTTCTGTCCTTTATGGAGACCATCATTGCATGAAATGTTCCCTTGGTATCTCTAATTTTCTTGAAGAGCTCTCTAGTCTTTCCCATTCTGTTATTTTCTTCTATTTCTTTGCATTGATCCCTGAAGGCTTTCCAGCTCTTCTTGCTGTTCTTTGGAACTCTGCATTCAGATGCTTATATCTTTCCTTTCCTCCTTTGCTTTTCACCTCTCTTCTTTTCAGAAAGAAGGCCTCCCCAGACAGCCATTTTGCTTTTTTGCATTTCTTTTCCATGGGGATGGTCTTGATCCCTGTCTCCTGTACAATGTCACGAACCTCATTCCATAGTTCATCAAGCACTCTCTATCAGATCTAGACCCTTAAATCTATTTCTCACTTCCACTGTATAATCATAAGGGATTTGATTTAGGTCATACCTGAATGGTCTAGCGGTTTTCCCTGCTTTCTTCAATTTGAGTCTGAATTTGGCAATAAGGAGTTCTTATCTGAGCCACAGTCAGCTCCTGGTCTTGTTTTTGTTTAGTGCATTAGCTATGATCTAAGTGATGGCTTTAGATAACATTAAATATCATGCTTTTTTTTTTTTTTCCCTTTAAGAGGTTCAAACCCAGAAATAGAGACATTTTTAAATGTACCATCACAAAGAAAAACTCAACATTTTTAAGGTAATATTTAAAAAATAAACATAATTATAACAATGATACTATGCTATAAAGATAGCTTCAGTTAAGTTCAGTTAAGTCGCTCAGTTGTGTCCGATTCTTTGCCACCCCATGAATCGCAGCACGCCAGGCCTCCCTGTCCATCACCAACTCCTGGAGTTCATTCAGACTCATGTCCATCGAGTCAGTGATGCCATCCAGCCATCTCATCCTCTGTCGTCCCCTGATCCTCCTGCCCTCAATTCCTCTCAGCATCAGAGTCTTTTCCAATGAGTCAACTCTTCACATGATGTGGCCAAAGTACTGGAGTTTCAGCTTCAGCATCATTCCCTCCAAAGAAATCCCAGGGCTGATCTCCTTCAGAATTGACTGGTTGGATCTCCTTGCAGTCCAAGGGACTCTCAAGTCTTCTCCAACACCACAGTTCAAAAGCATCAATTCTTCAGCACTCAGATTTCTTCACAGTCCAACTCTCACATCCATACATGACTACTGGAAAAACCATAGCCTTGACCAGACAGACCTTAGTGGGCAAAGTAATGTCTCTGCTTTTGAATATACTATCTAGGTTGGTCATAACTTTTCTTCCACGGAGTAAGCATCTTTTAATTTCATGGCTGCAGTCACCATCTGCAGTGATTTGGGAGCCCCCAAAAATAAAGTCTGGCACTGTTTCCACTGTTTCCCCATCTATCACCCATGAAATAATGGGACCAGATGCCATGATCTTTGTTTTCTGAATTTTGAGCTTTAAGCCAACTTTTTCACTTTCCTCTTTCACTTTCTTCATGAGGCGTTTTAGTTCCCCTTCACTTTCTGCCATAAGGGTGGTGTCATCTGCATATCTGAGGTTATTGATATTTCTCCTGGCAATCTTGATTCCAGCTTGTGCTTCTTCCAGCCCAGCGTTTCTCATGATGTACTCTGCATATAGTTAAATAAGCAGGGTGACAATATACTGCCTTGACATACTCCCTTTCCTATTTGGAACCAGTCTGTTTTTTCATGTCCAGTTCTAACTGTTGCTTCCTGACCTATATATAGGTTTCTCAAGAGGCTGGTCAGGTTCTCTTAGATGTAGCATTTTAAATTCAATACCCTTGAGTACTTCAAGAAGAAAAAAATGAAACAACAACAAAAAAATTATTTCTTAATGCCAAATTTGCTAGTTTCCAAAAAGTTATCGTTTCTCTTGACTTGTGTTTTTTTCAAAGCCACATTGTAAAGTCTGGATTAAATGCTCATGTATTACTTGCCTAAAGTCTAGGAATGAATGTCGATTTTTGATTGTTCTATAAAAATAATATGTGAACCAATGGACGCCTTATCTTTAACAAAGGAAGCAAGAATATACAATAGAGCAAAGACAATCTCTTTAACAGGTAGTGCTGGGAAAACTGGTCAACCACCAGGAAAGAATGAAACTAGAACACTTTCTAACACCATATACAAAAATAAACACAAAATGATTTAAAGATCTAAATGTAAGACCAGAAACTATAAAACTCCTAGAGGAAAACATAGGCAAAACACTCTCTGACATAAATCACAGCAGGATCCTCTATGACCCATCTCTCACAATAATGGAAATAAAAGCCAAAATAAGCAAATGGGACCTAATAAAACTTAAAAGCTTTTGCACAACGAAGGAAACTATAAGCAAGGTGAAAAGACAGCCTTCAGAATGGGAGAAAATGATAGCAAATGAAGCAACTGACAAAGAATTAATCTCAAAAATATACAAGCAGCTCAAAACCAGAAAAATAAATGACCCAATCAAAAAATGGGCCAAAGAGCTAAACAGACATTTCTTCAAAGAAGATGTACAGATGGCCAACAACCACATGAAAAGATGCTCAACATCACTGATTATCAGAGAAGTGCAAATCAAAACTACAATGAGGTACCATTTCATGTGGGTCAGAAGGACTATCAAAAACTCTGCAAACAAGTGATGGAGAGGGTGTGGAGAAAAGGGAACCCTCTTACACTCTTGGAATGCAAACTAGTACAGCCACTATTGAGAACAGTATGGAGGTTCCTTAAGACACTGGAAATAGAATTGCCATACTACCCAGCAATTCCACTTCTGGGTATATACACTGAGGAAACCAGAACTGAAAGAGACACGTGTACCTCAGTGTTCATCACAGCACTATTTATAATAACCAGGACATGGAAGCAACCTAGATGTCCATCGGCAGATGAATGGATAAGAAAGCTGTGGTAAATATACACAATGGAATATTGCTCACTATTAAAAAGAATGCATTTGAATCAGTTCTAATGAGGTGGATGAAAATGGAGCCTATTATACAGAGTGAAGTAAGTCAAAAGGGAAAAATCAAAACAGTATTTTAATGCATATATATGGAATTTGGAAAGATGGTAACAATGACCATATATGCAAGACAGCAAAAGAGACACAGATGTAAAGAAAAGACTTTTGGATTCTGTGGGAAAGGTGAGGGTGGGATGATTTGAAAGAATAGCATTGAAATATGTATATTATCATATGTGAAATAGTTCACCAGTCCAAGTTTTACACATGAAACAGGGCACTCAAAGTCAGTGCACTCAGACAACCCTGAGGGATGGGATGGGGAGGGAGGTGGGAGGGGGTTCATGATCCGGGACACATGTACACCCGTGACTGACTCATGCCAATGAATGGCAAAAATCACTACAATATTGTAAAGTAATTAGCCTCTAATTAAAATAAATAAATTTAAAAAGTAATGCGTGAAATCATTATATCTTAAAAGTCTAATCATGTGGAGGCAAAGTTTGATTCCATAGTTTGGTGGTAGAAAGAAATCTTTATGAAGCAGCCCTTCACTAGATATACATATTTAATTTATAAGACAACCTTCCTTATGAAGGTTCGCTTCCCTGGTGGCTCAGATTTTAAAGCATCTGCCTGCAATGTGGGAGACCCGGGTTCAATCCCTGGGTTGGGAAGACCCCCAGAGAAGGAAATGGCAACCCACTCCAGTATTCTTGCATGGAAAATCAGATGGATAGAGGACCTTGGTAGGCTACAGTCCATAGTGTTACAAAGAGTTGAAAACAACTGAGAGACTTCACTTTCTTTCTTTCTTTTCCTTAGTAAAGGAGCTTAAATAACCTAAGAATAATGTATAAAGACAGTCGTGTTTGTTATCTTTTTACTGTTTGTAGTATCACCTTACACCCTGAAAATAGATATTTCTCTTTTCCAAATGTACCTTCCGTTTTTCTACACTAATTCTCTACACATGTGCAGAGCTTCTCTCCCTCCCATTTTTGAAAAGAGCAGAAATAAATCTATTCTCCTTTATTCTATCACAAAATATCTTATTTAAAACTTATCTTTCTAAGAGAACTGCTTTTCAAATTGAGAAGCAATTCATGGGCATCTCAGGTGGAGCACTGGTAGAGGAATCCGCCTGTCAATGAAAGAGATGCAGGAG
Source organism: Capricornis sumatraensis (assembly GCF_032405125.1). Taxonomy (NCBI): domain Eukaryota; kingdom Metazoa; phylum Chordata; class Mammalia; order Artiodactyla; family Bovidae; genus Capricornis; species Capricornis sumatraensis. The sequence continues at coordinate 5,990,531 of NC_091084.1, forward strand.
AACCGAGTTTGATCCCTGGCTCAGGAAGGTCCCCTGCAAGAGGAAATGACAACCTACTCCAGTATTCCTGCCTGAAAAATCCCATGGACAGAGGAGCCTGGCAGGCTACAGTCAACGAGGTCACAAAGAGTAAAACACTATTGAGCATGCATGCTAAATTATAAATTAAATTTTGGGTAGGGAGTGTTGGACAGGATTTTTATGTATGTGCACTCATGCATTTTCATGCTGCTGTTTTTCTCTGTAACATTATTCTTATTAAAAAGAGCTGTGGTCTCTAATCTGTTTGTATATTATATACATCCATGGAGTTTATTTAAATGACATATACTCACCCCACACAAACTTAAGAATCTCTGGGCATGAAGTCCTGGTGTTGCTACTTTTAAATTGCCTGCCCCCTCACCCGGGGAATAATAAGTGCAGACAGGTTTGACAATAACTGACCTAGAAACATCAAGATGATTATAAGTGAAACCATTGATCTGCTTGTCACTTCTATGTTTGTCTCTAAATCACAGTTAAGTGAGATCAAATCCAGTTTGTTAGGATTTGTAATAACAAATCAGCATCACAATTTAAGTGCCCATTAATTTAAACATTGCTGTATGATGGACTACTTCAGTTCAGTCAGTTCAGTTGCTCAGCCGTGTCTGACTCTTTGCGACCCTATGAACCACAGTACGTCAGGCCTCCCTGTCCATCAACTCCCGGAGTCCACGCAAGCTCATGTCTATCGAGTCAGTGATGCCATCCAACCATCTCATCCTCTGTTGTCCCCTTCTCCTCCTGCCCTCAATCTTTCCCAGCATCAGGGTATTTTCCAGTGAGTCAGCTCTTCACATCAGGTGGCCAAAGTATTGGAGTTTCAGCTTCAACATCAGTCCTTGCAATGAACACTCAGGACTGATCTCCTTTAGGAAAAACTGGTTGGTTCTCCTTGTACTCCAAGGGACTCTCAAGAGTCTTCTCCAACACCACAGTTCAAAAGCATCAATTCTTTGGTGCTCAGCTTTATAGTCCAACTCTCACATCCATACATGATCACTGGAAAACCATAGCCTTAACTAGACAGACCTTTGTTGGCAAAGTAATGTCTCTACTTTTTAATAAGCTGTCTAGGTTGGTCATAACTTTCCTTCCAAGGGGCAAGCATCCTATATATATATATAAATTTATTTAATTGGAGGCTAATCACTTTACATTATTGTATTGGTTTTGCCATATATCAACATGAATCCACCACGGGTGTACACATGTTCCTCATCCTGAACCCTCCTCCCACCTCCCTCCCCATTCCATCTCTCTGGGTCATCCCAGTGCACCAGACCCGAGTATCCTGTATCATGCATCAAACTTGGGCTGGCGATTCGTTTCACATATGATATTATACATGTTTCAATGTCATTAATTTCATGGCTGCAATCACCATCTGCAGTCATTTTGAAGCGCAGAATACTAAAGTCAGCCACTGTTTCCCCATCTATTTCCCATGAAGTGATGGGACCAGATGCCATGATCTTCGTTTTCTGAATGTTGAGCTTTGAGCCAACTTTTTCACTCTCCTGTTTCACTTTCATCAAGAGGCTCTTTAGTTCTTCTTCACATTCTGCCATAAGGGTGGTGTCATCTGCATATCTGAAGTTATTGATATTTCTCCTGGCAATCTTGATTCCAGCTTGTTCTTTCTCCAGCCCAGCATTTCTGATGATGTACTCTGCATATAATTTAAATAAGCATGGTGACAATATACAGCCTGACATACTCCTTTTCCTATTTGGAACCAGTCTGTTGTTCCATGTCCAGTTTTAACTGTTGCTTCCTGACCTGCATACAGATTTCTCAAGAGGCAGGTCAGGTGGTCTGGTATTCCCATCTCTTTCAGAATTTTCCACACTTTATTGTGATCCACACAGTCAAAGGCTTTGGCACTATACATCAATAAATATGTGAAATCATAAGGAAGGAAATAATTTGTTATGATGCTTGCCTTTATTTCCTCTAATTAATTCTCATTATAATCTATATAGATTCATGCATACATCTGAAGGAATAAATATATTATGACATTATAGATATTTCTCTTTTTTTCTCTTTTTGTTTGAATGACTTACAAGAAATAAAAATCGTATAAGCCTTAGAAAAGTCTACCTTAGAACAGTGGCTCCTTAATATAATAAAAAAAAAATTCTTCATTGATTTTGATTATTAGTACTCTATACCAGTGTTGCTAAAGCTATCATGCTTTCTAGTTTATAACCAAAAGTAAGCACAATTGTGGTATTGGAGAAGACTCTTGAGAGTCCCTTGGACTGCAAGGAGATCCAACCAGTCCATTCTAAAGGAGATTAGTCCTTGGTGTTCATTGGAAGAACTGATGCTAAAGCTGAAGCTCCAGTCGTTTGGCCACCTCATGTGAAGAGTTGACTCATTGGAAAAGACCCTGATGCTGGGAGGGATTGGGAGCAGGAGGAGAAGGGGACGACAGAGGATGAGATGGCTGGATGGCATCACTGACTCGATGGACATGAATTTGAGTAAGCTTTGGGAGTTGGTGATGAACAGGGAGGCCTGGCGTGCTGCAATTCATGGGGTTGCAAAGAGTTGGACATATCTGAGCAACTGAACTGAAGCACAAATTATATGAAGTAAAAAACATTGCTAAGGTTTTGAGATCTGATTCACCAGAAAAATCCACACTCAAACTCTCAGTCACCACACAATTGCTCCCTTCTGCCAGCTCTGTCTATTCCTCTCTCACACACATCACACACACATACACACATGTTTGATTTTATTTCTTTGACTCTTTGTCTTTTTACTTGGTATTTCTGTGCCAGTATATTGTATTTCTGTTCCAATAAAAAAAAAAAAAAAAAACCTCTCCTCTTTTTACAATATTTCTATTTCTTTTACTTCAGTTAACATAGCTTAGGATTATCTAGAGGAAAAATAGCTATCAAGAATCAAAACAGTGGATGGGGAGAGTATATAACTGTTTTCAAGTATTTTAGCTTCACTCATGACATCGGTAAGTCAAGTAAAATTGATGTATCTCTATTTTTTCATCTCTTAATTGAAGTTAAAATTAAATATTCCCTGCTTATCTTATAGAAATTGTGGTAGGAGCAAATGATATAATTTTGTTGTGAATATCAATGTGTTGATGAATTTTTAGTTGTAATTCAAATTTTGAAAAGAGGATTAATAATAGAGGTAGCCTAAGTTCTGATTTCATTACTTCTTGAGTATGTTTATATGTGTGAACAATAAGAGCAATTCACTTTTTTAAATCACCCATAGTTCATATCTTTAGTACAGTTAGAGGTTTACATTAAATTTACATGTAACTGGGGACATAACCCCCCTAAAAAAAACTGAGTGAACTCGAGAGATTACAGTAGAACAAAGTCAGTTAGGACTTGCTTGTAATAAGGGAAAAGGTGGCAGGCTGATAATTTTATAATAAACACTAAGTAGAGCTTACATGCAGAAGTGGATGGTGCCATACTAAGTGGCTAAAATCTGAAACATCTGCTCTTCATAATATAGTATGATAAAGCTAAAAAAGTAAGGTGGTTAGAAAAAAGATATGCATACTATGATGTATATATAAATATAAATATTATATATATGGTCCTACTATCAGTTGCTTCAGTCTTGTCTGACTCTTTACAACCCTATATCATGTAGCCTACCAGGCTTCTCTGTCCATTGGATTTTCCTGGCAAGAACACTGGAGTGAGTTGCCATTTCCTCCTCCAGGGGATCTTCCTGACTCAGAGATTGAACCTGCATCTCCTGTAATGTAGGCAGATTCCATACCACTGAGTCACTTAGTAAGCCCTATGTACATTTACATATATATATACATATACATATATATATGTGTATATATATATGCTGTGCCTAGTCACTCAGTTGTGTCCGACTCTGTGCAAACCCATGGTTTCTAACCCTCCAAGCTTCCCTGTCCATGGGGATTCTCTAGGCAAGAATCCTGGGGTGAGTTGTCATGCCCTCCTCCAGGGTATCTTCCCAATCTAGGGATCAATTCCAGGTCTCCTGCATTGCAGGCAGATTCTTTAGCAACTGAGCTACCTGGGAAGCAAGATTATATATATATAATACATATCTTTGATATATTTATTAAATTCAGAATCTGAATAAGTTGATAAGAAATCATGCATTCCAATCCCACGTGAGCAAAGATTTCAAAAATATTTCATTAGAGAAGATATATGATCAATAAACACATAGAAAGCCACATAACATCATTTGTCATTGGGAAAGTGAAAATTAGAAACACAACATGATGCTATTGCACACCTGTTAGAATAGCTTTAATTTAAAGACTTGATAATGATAAGTGTTAATCCAGCCATGAAGTCATGATAATTTTCTTATGTTGGGAGACATATAAAATTTCCAACCACTTTGATAAAACATTTTTCAGTTTCTAATAAAGTTAAATATGCACTTACTATATAACACAGAAATTGCCATCTTCATTTTTATCCAAGTGATATGAAAAGGCACATAAAGATATGCACAGTGATGTGTACAGCACTTTTATTCACAATATTTAAAACCTAGAAATAGCCCAAATATCTGTCAACAGGTAAATGGATAAGCAAATCAGAATATTTCAATAAAATGAAATACTACTTAGCAATACAGGGGAGGGAGGAACCTACTTACATATGCAAAATATTAATGAATCTCAAAAATAATATATTCAGTGGGAAAACAAGCAAACTCAATAGGCTACATAGCAAATTACTATATATGAAAATTTTAAAGTGGCAAAAACTAATCCATAGTGACCAGAAGTATGGAGAAGGCAATAGAACCCCACTCTAGTACTCTTGCTCGGAAAATCTCATGGACGGAGGAGGCTGGTAGGCTGCAGTCCATGGGGTCGCTAAGAGTCGGACACTACTGAGCGACTTCACTTCTACTTTTCACTTTCATGCATTGGAGAAGGAAATAGCAATGCACTCCAGTGTTCTTGCCTGAAGAATCCCAAGGATGGTGGAGCCTGGTGGGTTGCTGTCTATGGGGTCGCACAGAGTCGAACACGACTGAAGCGATTTAGCAGCAGTGACCAGAAGTAGATTGGTGGTTGCCTGGGGCTGGGAACAATACCAAGGGAGCAGGAAATTTTGGAGGAATGAGAGAAGTGATCTATATCTCTAATATAAAATTCTACGTATCTAATGTTAAATTAGAAATAAATAAAAAATCCAGTAAAACAACTAAACAGCAAAACTTTTTTCCTAAAAAAGTCATTTAATTGAACAGATAGGTAGCTAACAATTACAATTAAATGGAAAAGATTCAACTTTAAGAAAAAAAAAAATGAGAAGGAAAATACCATTGAAACATCAACTCTATTTGAAAATCTAGATGAAATGAGTAACATTAAATAAATTTATTGTTTATCAGAATTGACCCGTGTAGAAGGAAAATATAAAAAGATTAATTTCTAAAGGAAAAGTTGGGAATCTTTTTAAGAAACTGCTGCAACACCTTGCCCAGGGAATTTCACTGTGGAATTCTATGAAATCATTAACTACCAGATAAGCACAGTGCTCTTTAAACAATTCTCAAAGAAAAAGAAATTTTTCAAATTTTTTTTTGCTTCCTAACTATACACCAATACTCAATACTGACTAATATTGATAAATGTAATTAAAAAAAAATAAGAACTCAATATAAATCTTAAATTTCTATGTAATTTACATTTTAAAAATGTAAAATGATAAGTAAATTATACATAAATAGAACCCATTAGTATATAATATCCATATTACAAAATAATTGATATAATAGATCTTTATCATATGAGGTTTATTCTAGGAATACAAATTTCAGTCAATATTAATAATCCCATTAATTAATATACTTATAAAGTTAAAAATAATGATTACCTTATTTGATGATATTCAAAAACTCTAGCTTGGGAAGATCCTCTGGAAGAGGAAATAGTAATCTGCTCCAATATTTTTGCCTAGGAAATCCCATGGACAGAGTAACCTGTCAGGCTGTAGTCCATGACTTACTTGTTATGATCCTATACCTGGAAAACCTGAGAGACGTAACAAACAGAAGGAGTGAATGTTAATTATAATTATTAGTAGTTTCTTCTTTATATTGAGAAAAAATTGTCTCCTTACCAGTTTGCAATAGTCTTCATTTTGTTCTGTGAAGACTGAATATTTTCTAACACTATACATTCTTTTTTTATTGCTTTTTGTCTTAAGACAGATTTTATTTTCTTGGGCCCCAAAATCACTGTGGATGGTGACTGCAGCCATAGTATTAAAGCTACAACAAACCTAGTTGTCATTCAGTCCCTCAATTGTGTTCAATTCTTTGTGACTCCATGGACTGCAGGATGCCAGGATTCCCTGTCCTTCATTATCTCCCGAAGCTTGCTCAAACTTACGTCCACTGAGTTGGTGTTGCCATCCAACCATTTCACGCTCTGTAAACTCCTTCTCATTTTGCCCTCAGTCTTTCCCATCATCAGGGTCTTTTCCAATGAGTCAGCTCATCTCATCATGTGGTCAAAGTATTGCAGCTTCAAATTCAGCATCAGACCTTCCATTGAATATTCAGGATTAATTTGTTTTAGGATTGACTGGTTTGATCTCCCTGCTATCCAAGGGACTGTTTTTTTTAAAAATATAAATTTATTTATTTTAAATGGAGGTTAATTACTTTACAATATTGCATCTTAATCAAGCACCACAGTTTGAAAGCAACTATTCTTTAGCCCTCAACCTTCTTTTTTGTCATACTCTCACATCCATACATGACTACAAGAAAAACTATAGCTTTGACTAAACAGAGCTTTGTCAGCGTAGTCTGTGCTTTTTGATATGCTGTCTAGATGGATCATAGCTTTTTTCCAAGGGGCAAGCATCTTTTACTTTCATGGCTGCAGTCACCATCTGCAGTGATTTTGGAGCCCAAGAAATAAAGTCTGTTACTGTTTCCATTGTTTCCCCATCTAGTGCTGGGACTGGACGCCATTATCTTTGTTTTCTGAATATTGAGTTTTAAGCCAACTTTTTCACTCTCCTCTTTCACCTTCATCAAGAGTCTGTAGTTCTTCTTCACTTTCTACCATTAGAGTAGTGTCATCTACACATCTGACGTTATTGATATTTCTCCCAGCAATCTTGAGTAATCAAACCTAGATAGCATGTTAAATAGCAGAGACATCACTTTGCTGACAAAGGTCCATATAGTCAAAACTATGGCTTTTCAAGTGGTCATATATGGATGTAAGTGTTGGTCCATAAATAAGGCTGAGCGCTGAGGAATTGATGCTTTCAAATTATGGTGCTGGAGAAGACTGTTGAGAGTCCCCTTGGACTATAAAGAAATTGAACCAGTGAATCCTAAAAGAACTCAACCCTGAATATTCATTGGAAGGACTGATACTGAAGCTGAATCCCCAGTAATATGGACATCTGATGAAAAGAGCTGATTCATTGGAAAACACCTTGTTGTTGGGAAAGATTGAGTGCAGGAGGTGAAGCGGATGGCAGAGGATGAGATAGTTGTAGGCATCACTGCTTCAATAGACTTGAGTTTGAGCAAACTCCAAGAGATAGTGAATGACATGGCATGCTGAATTCCATGGGGTGCAAAGAGTCAGACATGACTTAGCAACTGAATGACAACAACAAATACTTCCTTATGAGTTTGACACACACACGCATACAAAGTTCTTCACCATTCACCACAGTCTAAACTTTTCCAAGAGGGTGCTTGAATCTTTCAAATAGTTCTTAAATGGTTACCAGACTAGAATAACATTTATCAACTATTTTGCTTAGCATGAATTAAGACCTAACCTATTCCACTACTGAATCTGACAATAAATATATAATTTATCATTCATATAGTTACACTCTTAAGAGTGAAAAGGGATGTTATTAATAACTATGCTGGGATAATAGAAATAAAACAAGTCTGTCTTTCACAAACAAGAATTGATGTCTCCTCATCTCCTCATCTATTAGCCTGGTAGGCTGCAGTCCATGGGGTCGCTAAAAGTCAGACACGACTGAGCGACTTCACTTTCACTTTTCACTTTCATGCATTGGGGAAGGAAATGGCAAACTCCTCCAGTGTTCTTCCCTGGAGAATCCTGGGGACGGGGGAGCCTGGTGGGCTGCCATCTCTGGGGTCGCATGGAGTCGGACATGACTGAGGCAACTTAGCACCAGCAGCATCTATTAATCTGCATTCTGCACTTTTTCATCTTTCATTAGCCTTCTTAGTTCATGAGAGGTTTGGTATTATATACAAAAGAATCCCATATGTATCTCACTTTCATTTATGTAGCAAATGTGTAATACTTTATTTAGGCAAGTATATTATTAATAACAATAACAACCAAGTGTCACCTTTATTGAAGACCTTCAAATGACAGGCACTTGAATTAATTATATCTAGTCCTCACAAGTACACTGTAAGAGATTCAGAGTAAGAGAACTGAGATTCAGTGATAACCGGTGACTGCCTAAGCTATAACTGATAAAAAGTTGTGAGACTAAACTATGCCTGATTTTCTCATAAGCTTTTTCAAAAATTATAGGATAATTCAAATATTCAGAAATAATAAAGAATAATACATTATGAACATATGTATAGTAAATCATAATATTTATCTATAATAATAATATTTGCCATCTGCCACAGTCATCAGAGAAGGCAATGGCACCCCACTCCAGTACTCTTGCCTGGAAAATCACATGGACAGAGGAGCCTGGTAGGCTGCAGTCCATGGGGTCGCTAAGAGTCAGACACGACTGAGCAACTTCACTTTCACTTTTCACTTTCATGCATTGGAGAAGGAAATGGCAACCCACTCCAGTGTTCTTGCCTGGAGAATCCCAGGGACGGTGGAGCCTGATGGGCTGCCGTCTATGGGGTCGCACAGAATCGGACACGACTGAAGCGACTTAGCAGCAGCAGCAGTAGCAGCAGCAGCCACAGTCATATTTCTTATTAGAAAACAAACAGAGACACAGGTGAAACTCCTCTGAATTTTTCCTCAATTATATTCACTACCACCTTCCCTAAAAGTAACCACCAGTGTTTGTTATTTACTTGTTCCATGAAATTCTATAGTGCCGTTTGAGCTTTGTGACATTATATAAATGAATTATGCTTTCCACATTCCTTAGCACTTTGTATTTTTTCAACTTTATATTGTTATGATTATGCATTTAATACTTGAAGTTGCATTCTACTCTTTTTTTCTGTATTTATTATCTTGTTGAACTTTTAAGTTAATTTCAATGTTTGCTAATTGTACAATGGCAAGGTTAATGTCCATATACATCTCCTATTGTAAATGGGACAATTTCACACCCCTAATCTTTCAAAGACATGACACAACCCTTGTATACTCTGTCTTATAGTTCTGTAGTTGTGATTCCAGGCTCCCTTACCCCTTTATTTCTGCCAACATGAGGAACTGGCAAAAGATTTGGAAAGGAGCAGAAAGAAGGAAGGGAATATGCTTCCTACATCTCTACAGCAGCAGAGAATCTGAGCAGGACTCCAATCTTGAACATCTTTCCACTTTCCCAGCTCTAAGTAGAAGCGGCTGCTCTGCAGGGAACCTTCAATGGCTATAGAATCAGTCATGCTCAGCCTCAGCCACAGTGGTTGGGTACAACCATACCATAATTTCTATTCCAAATTCATAAAGAAATGTTCTCCTATTGGATAGAGGTTATTCCAAATGCACACAGGTCCATAAATTGACAGCAGTTCAGTTCAGTTTGCAACCTCATGGACTGCAGCACACCAGGCTTCCCCATAAATCACCAACTCCCGGAGTTTACTCAAATTCATATCCATTGAGTGAGTCAGGCTCTCCAACCATCTCATTCTCTGTTGTTCCCTCCTCCCGCCTTCACTCTTTCCTAGTATCAGGATCTTTTCAAATGAGTCAGTTCTTCACATCAGGTGGCCAAGGTATTGGTTTCAGCTTCAACATCAGTCCTTCCAATGAATATTCAAGACTGATTTCCTTTAGGATGGACTGGTTGGATCCCCTGGCAATCCAAGGGACTCTCAAGAGTCTTCCCTAACACTACAGTTCAAAAACATAAATTCTTCAGTGCTCATCTTTCTTTATAGTCCAACTCTCGCATCCATACATGACTGCTGACACATTCTTACTTTTTGTAGTTTTCAATGTTTCTACATGGTCTTTGTTAAGAATAAGCAAATTATTTGAACAAGGGGTTATTCAAGATGCAAAATTACATGATTCACTGAACTAAATTACCTTAAAATTCAATACATCAATTTATGGAAATTTTCTTTCTATCCATTGCCTGAATGCTAATGAAACAGAACAATGAGTATTCTATTTATTTATGTTACTAATAATAGATTCAAGAGATATATTTGTCACCTTCACTGTATAATCATAAGAGATTTCATTTAGTTCATACGTGAACGGTCCAGTGGTTTCAGACAAATCAAGTCAAAGGATTAGATATGATGGACACAGTGCCTGAAGAACTATGGACAGAGGTTCATGACATTGTACAAGAGACAGGGAGAAAGACCATCCCCAAGAAAAAGAAATGCAAAAAATCAAAATGGCTGTCTGAGGAGCCCTAACCAACATCTGTGAAAAGAAGAGAACCCAAGAGCAAAGGAGAAAAGGAAAGATATACCCATTCGAATACAGCATTCCAAAGAATAGCAAGGAGAGATAAGAAAGCCTTCCACAGTGATCAGTGAAAAGAAATAGAGGAAAACAATAGAATGGGAAAGACTAGAGATAGCTTCAGTATAATTAGAGATACCAAGAGAACACTTCATGCAAAGATGGGCTCAATAAAGGACAGAAATGGTCTGGACCTAACAGAAGCAGAAGACATTAAGAAGAGGTGGCAAGAATATACAGAAGAACAATACAGAGAAGATCTTCACAACCCAGATAATCACAATAGTATGATCACTGACCTAGAGCCAGACATCCTGGAATGCAACATCAAGTGAGCACTAGAAAGCATCACTACAGACAAAGCTAGTGAAGGTTATGGAATTCCAGTTGAGATATTTCAAATCCTAAAAGATGATGCTTTGGAAGTGCTGCAATCAAAATGCCAACAAATTTGGAAAACTCAGCAATGGCCACAGGATTGGAAAAGGTCGGTTTTCATTCCAATCCCAAAGAAAGGTTATGCCAAAGAATGCTCAAACTACTGCACAATTGCACTCATCTCACATGCTAGTAAAGTAACGCTCAAAATTTTCCAAGCCAGGCTTCAACAGTACATGAACCATGAACTTCCAGATGTTCTAGCTGGTTTCAGAAAAGACAGAGGAAAAAGAGATCAAATTGCCAACATCCGCTCGATCATCAAAAAAACAAGAGAGTTCCAGAGAAACATCTACTTCTCCTTTATTGACTTTGCCAAAGCCTTTGACTCTGTGGATCACAACAAACTGTGGAAAATTCTTAAAGAGATGGGAATACCAGACCACCTGACCTGCCTCTTGAGAAACCTATATGCAGGTTAGGAAGCAATAGTTAAAACTGGACATGGAACAACAGACTGGTTCCAAATAGGGAGAGGGTTATGTCAAGGCTGTATATTGTCACTCTGCTTATTTAACTTCAATGCAGAGTACATCATAAAAAACGCTGGGCTGGATGAAGCACAAGTTGGAATCAAAACTTCCAGGAGAAATATCAATATCCTCAGATATGCAGATGACACCACCCTTATGGCAGAAAGTGAAGAAGAACTAAAGAGCTTCTTGATGAAAGTGAAATAGGAGAGTTAAAAAAGTTTGATGGATTCATGTTGATGTATGGCAAAACCAATAAAATATTGTAAAGTAATTAACCTCCAATTAAAATAAATAAATTTATATTTTAAAAAAGTTGGTGTAAAACTCAACATTCAGAAAACTAAGATCATGGCATCTGGTCCCATCACTTCATGGCAAATGGAGAAACAGTGGAAACAGTGGCTGACTTTATTTTCTTGGGCTCCAAAATCACTGCAGATGGTGACTGCAGCCATGAAATTAAGAGATGCTTTCTCTTTGCAAGAAAAGTTATTACCAACCTAGACAGGATATTAAAAAGTAGAGACATTACTTTGCCAACAAAGACTGGTTTAGTCAAGGCTATGGTTTTTCCAGCAGTCATGTTATGGATGTGAGAGTTGAACTACAAAGAAAATTGAGCACTGAAGAATTGATGATTTTGAACTGTGGTGTTGGAGAAGACTCTTGAGAGTCTATTAGACTGCAAGGAGATCCAACCAGTCCATCCTAAAGAAATCAGTCCTAAATATTCATTGGAAGGACTGATGTTGAAGCTGAAACCAATACTCTGGCCACCTGATGTGAAGAGCTGACTCATTTGAAAAGACCCTGATGCTGGGAAAGATTGAAGGCAGGAGGAGAAAGGGATGACAGAGGATGAGATGGGTGGATGGCATCACCAACTCAATGGATATGAATTTGAGTAAATTCTGGGTGTTGGTGATGGAACATGGAAGCCTGGTATGCTGCAGTCCATGGGGTCACAAAGAGTCTGTCACAACTGAACTGAACTGAACTGAACTGATGTTACTAATATTTCACACTCCCTTAAAATCATTCCAGAATATGACAGGCATATTAATTAAGCTGGTAAATAACATTTTCTGCATGCTGATATTTTAAAAATACCACATCATGAGGTATGTACATTATTGTTAAAAATGACTGCTGGACCAGTGTTATTTAGTCTTCTTGAAAAGTAAATTTATATTGGCATATAATGTCTAGAGATGACTAGATTTAAATAAAAAAGAATTCCTCATGAAAATTATATTTATAATGTTTTTTAATGACATTAAGTATACCATGACAGCTAAGTCATCTCTGAGATGAGCTTTGAGGCATAATTATCTACACTTTTGTCTCTCTCATGCGAGGACAAGCAAGTCCTTACATACATCTCAATGGCAGTATGAGACTTATAAATGGCAGTAACTAGTCAATAGATGTTTAATGAAATTTTGTTGAAAATCAGTGATTAAACTTAAAAAGGATATGAAGTTGCTATGAGGTTTTGGATCTTCTGAAAGGGTTTAAATATGTATAAGGTAAATTTGTGGCCTAGCAGAAGATATCTCTGTTTCTGCTACTTTTGCAGGAATGTTTTTTTCACACACTGGATCTTTAATCATCTAGCATAGACATACCTGTTCATAATTTTGTAATTTAATCCTGATCCTGTTTTGCATCTGTCTAGCTCTGCTTCATATAACTCATTACCTAAAGGAACTTAAAATTTGGATATTTACATTCTTTTAAAGGATTCTGCTTGTTTGGACAGGTTTTTTGTTGAGACATAGGATTTTGGTTATGGTGAATCAGTGTGCGTGTCAGGAGAGAAGAGGGAGGTTGGAGGAAGTAGGACAGGTATAAGAAAAAGAAAGAGGTTACTGTGCATTGTGTTAATACATGTCAGTTTCCTACTAGTAGCTGATGGTCAGTCTGGATCAACATATATTCCCTTTGTGCTTATCAAAAGCAATATATAAAGGATCATCTATTTATGACAAGGAAAAAACAATGTGCAAGACATGAAAGAGAACAAAAATTAAATATTTGCAGGCTTTTTTTTAATAAGCTTTTAAATAACATTTGTTCAATAGTGAGCCGTTCAATGGTGAATAACAGGAGGACAAGTGGAAGAAATATTGCTAAAATGGAAAAATTTTAGGTCAGAAAATTTGTTGACCTAAGAGTGTCTTGGGTTCTACCCCCAGTCTTCCCTCAAATATCAATGGGGTTTTGTGACAAGTTGCTTTTTGGGATCAATTTCCCTAATCTGAAATTAAAGCAGATCAGAGAAGATTTCTAAGGTATCCAATTCTGACACTACTGCACTTCTTCTTGCAGGATAAGAGTTTGTAAACAGAAAATATGGTGAAACACAAATATTTTATAATTAGGCCAAGAAAGGATAAGTAACAATCAAATAGAAAAAAAAAATTAGCTCAACAGGCTAACTAACTAGTAAAGAACTCGGAGACAGCCACCATTGTACATTCACTTCAATTGATGCTTGTAGCAGTGCTTCTTCTTTCTTTTTTTTTCTTTTTTTTTTTTTTTTACTTTATTTTACTTTAGAATACTATATTGGTTTTGCCATACATTGACATGAATCCACCACGGGTGTATACAAGCTCCCAATCCTGAATCCCCCTCCCACCTCCCACCCCATATCATCTCTCTGGATCATCCCCGTGCACCAGCCCCAAGCATCCTGTATCCTGTATTGAACACAGACTGGCACTTCGTTTCTTACATGATAGTATACATGTTTCAATGCCATTCTCCCAAATCATCCCACCCTCTCCCTCTCCCTCAGAATCCAAAAGTCTGTTCTATACATCTGTGTCTCTTTTTCTGTCTCGCATACAGGGTCATCATTACCATCTTTCTAAATTCCGTATATATGTGTCAGTATGCTGTATTGGTGTTTTTCTTTCTGGCTTACTTCACTCTGTATAATCGACTCGAGTTTCATCCATCTCATTAGAACTGATTCAAATGTATTCTTTTTAATGGCTGAGTAATACTCCATTGTGTATATGTACCACAGCTTTCTTATCCATTCATCTGCTGATGGACATCTAGGTTGTTTCCATGTCCCGGCTATTATAAACAGTGCTGCGATGAACATTGGGGTACATGTGTCTCTTTCAATTCTGGTTTCCTTGGTGTGTATGCAAGGCTCACTTTACATCACATTCCAAGATGTCTGGCTTTAGATGAGTGACCACACCACCATGGTTATTCAAGTCATTAATACCTTTTATGTATACTTCTTCCGTGTATTCTTACCACCTCTTCTTAGTTTCTTCTTCTTCTGTTAGGCCGTTACTGTTTCTGTCCTTTATTGCACCCATCCTTGCATGAAATGATCCCATGATATCTCCAATTTTCTTGAAGAAATCTCTAGTCATAACCATTCTATTGTTTCACTCTATTTTTTGCATTGTTCATTTCAAAAGGCTTTCTTATCTGTACTTGCTATTCTGTGGAACTCTGCATTCAGTTAGGTATATTTTTCCCTTTCTCTCTTGCCTTTCACTTCTCTTCTTTCTTAGGCTTTTTGTAAAGCCTCTTCAGCAACTTTTTTGCCTTCTTGCATTTCTTTTTCTTTGGAATAATTTTAGTCACTGCCTCCTGCACAATGCCATGAACCTCTGTCCATAGTTCTTCAGGCATTCTGTCTACCACATCTAATCCCTTAAATGTATTCATCACCTCCACTGTATAATGATAAAGTATTTAATGTCAATCGTATGGATGTTAAAGTTGGACTGTGAAGAAAGCTGAGCGCCAAGGAATTGATGCTTTTGAACTGTGATGTTGGAGAAGACTCTTGAGAGTCCCTTGGACTGCAAGGAGATCCAACCAGTCCATTCTTTTCATTTTTTTTAATATAAATTTATTTTAATTGGAAGCTAATTACTTTACAATATTGTATTGGTTTTGCCATATATCAACATGAATCCACCATGGGTGTACAAGAATCACCAGTCCAGGTTCGATGCATGATACAGAATGCTCGGGGCTGGTACACTGGGATGACCCAGAGGGATGGTATGGGGATGGAGGTGGGAGGGGATTCAGGATGGGGAACACGTGTACAACCAGTCCATTCTAAAGAAGATCAGTCCTGGGTTTTCTTTGAAAGCACTGATGCTAAAGCTGAAACTCCAATACTTTGGCCACCTCATTGACTCATTGGAAAAGAACCTGATTCTGGGAGGGATTGGGGGCAGGAGGAGAAGGGGACAACAGAGGATGAGATGGTTGGATGGCATCACTGACTCAATGGACGTGAGTCTGAGTAAACTCTGGAGTTGGTGATGGACAGGGAGGCCTGGCATGCTGTGATTCATGGGGTCACAAAGAGTCGTACATGACTGAGAGACTGAACTGAACTGAAATGATACATGAATGGCATAGTGATTTCCCCTATTTCTTCAATTTAATCTTGAAATTTGAAATAAAGGAGCCATGATTTGAGCTATAGTCAACTCTTAAGTCCTGTTTTACTACTGTATAGAACTTTTGCATTTTTGGCTCTTTCATGGATTTTAGCCTTGTCATGGAGAAGGGACTTGCATAACCTAATGAAGCTATGAGCCTTGCCATGCAAGGCCACTCAAGCTGGATAATCATATTGAAGAGTTCTGACAAAACATGGTCCACTGGAGGAGGAAATGGTAACCCACTCCAGTATTCTTGTCTAAAGAATCCCATGGACAATATGAAAAGGCAAAAATATATGAACCTTGAAAATGAGCCCCCTAGTTTGGAAGGAGACCAATATGCCATGCGGGAAGAGTGGAGCACAATTATTAATAGCTACAGGAAGAATGAAGAGCCTGGACCAAATCAGAAATGAGACTCAGTTGTGGATTCTTCTAGTGGATAATATAAATTCCAATGCTGTAAGGAACAGTGTTGAGTAGTAATCTGGAATGTTAGGTCTATAAATAGAAGTAAATTGAAAGTGGTCAAGCAGGAGATTGCAACAGTGAACATTGACATCTTAGGAATCAGTGAACTAAAATGGATGAGAATGGGCAAATTTAATTCAGATGACTATTTTATCTACTACTGTGGGCAATAACCCCTTAGAAGAAATGGAATAGCCCTCATAGCCAACAAAAGAGTTCAAAATGCAGTATTTGACTATAATCTCAAAAATGATAGAATGATTTAAATTCGTTTCCAAGACAATCCATTCAACATGACAGTAATCCTAGTATATGCCCCAACCACTGATTCTGAAGAAGATGAAGTTGAATGAAACATAGTAGATTTGATAAATAGCTAATGAATAAAAAGAAAATATTTTAGTTAGATAGGTCTTACAGAGCAGACTATCGAAATTTTATAAGAACAACAAATTATTTTCCAAAATATAAGCTCTCATGTTAGCACTACTGAAGCTTGGATGCTGGAAGGGTTTGCCATGCCTCCTCATTTAAGAAATTTGCGAACACAAAGTCAAGCAAGAAATATTAAAACTCTATTTTTTTCTTTTCTTTAATATTCTTTATTTTTTAAATTATGAAAGTATGATAACACATTTTAATTTTTAGAGCTGGATATTGAAAAACTCTAAATTTTTCGTCTCGACTTTTATAAAGAAATTTTTATGACATTTAATAACCTGATTGAAAGTTGATTCCTCTTTTAGTTTCAAATAAAGATACATCCCACTAGTTTCAGGAAAAATGGTCATTCCTGAATGTGTGGATGCCCTCACACTGTCACATATTTTCTGCATATTGTCACATGTTGCAAATCATTAAACAGATTTACACATCTTTTCATCAAGTTTAGTAAAATTAATCATCCAAAAATGCATGATTAGTTACCCATTTAAAAAAGAATGATTATCTATAAAGTCATTTTATGACAAACTACACATTAAAAATAATTTCTAGCAATACAAATGAAAATAAACAAGAAGAAGAATTGATGCTTCTTTTTGTCCTAAAATTAAACTTTTGTCAAATTATGATTTGAAAACAATAACTGTCTAAAAACTCTATAAAGTTAAGCAAAAATATTCTAAAATATTTAGGGAGCCACTGGAAATATAAATTTACACTCACTATCATTGATTATATCCATTAATTTATAAAGTTTATTCATTTAAATATTGTTCATTTCTTTTATAGATTTTATATTTTTATATTTATAACATGTGTAGTATGTTAGCATAGTGTAATTTTTACATTAGTGGTACTAAGATGGCTGAAAGATAAACACATTAGGATAGTGTATAAGAGTTTTTTCCTAATTGATAGAGTTAAAAGCTTTCAGACCTCTGAGAAAAAATTGATAGTAATAGTTAATATTTACTGGGCTTGTACTATATGAAGCTTCACAATATTTTCTCTATGTTTATAATCCTTAAGGATTTCTATAAATATTATCATTTTATTTTTAAAATATATAAAATGTGATGAACCATAATCACACATATCAGTTAGATAATTATATATTATAATGATGAAACTAATATTCATTAATGCAATACCTAAGAAAAATAATATTACACATAACCGTTGTCACCATTACGTTCCTCCCTTACCCTCAGATCCCAGAGATGATCACTATCATGAAATTAAGTGTTGATAAGTCCTGTGCCACCTTTAAAACACATATATGCTTATTTTTAATTACTGTGTTTAATTTTGTGTGCTAAGCATGCTACCCGTAGTCCTCTGTGACTTGCTTTCATTTAAGATTATGTTCCACAATCATTTCATAAATATATAACTCATTTATTTAGTGCTATATAATACTGTTTGTATCTACCAACAGGGATTTCTTCCCATTTTTTCCTGTTTCCATTTTTTCAATTAAATTCAGTGCTGATATGAACATTTTTTGGTATGTAAATATGACAGCAAATTTATGTTCCACTTCCGGTAAAGGAGAGTAAGAAATATGCATGTTCAAATTTACAACATAATACCAAAGTATTTCAGAGTTGGTTAGACTGATTTACACACTAAAAAAGTCAGGGGCTTTTATTTTTCCTTAATGAGTGGTTCTCACAATGATGCTAATTTCAGATTTCTTTCAGGACTAACAAACTTTAGTATCCTTTCATGTATTTTTCATTTTTTTACCATAAAATTTTTCATAAAGTCTTATTAACTTTTAAATTTCTATTACATCAGATTATTGCTAATATTGTTTCTCTTTCTCTCTCTCAATTCCTTTTACCATGCATTTCAATTTCACCTGTTTCAGTCTTTAGTTGTATTATTTTCTTCTAATTTCTTTGATTTTATGATACTATATTGGTCTTCCCAGGTGGTTCAGTGGTAAAGAATCCAGCTGCCAATGCAGGAAATGTGCATTCGATCCCTGGATCAGGAAGAACCCCTGGAGGAGGAGGTGGCAACCCACTCCAGAATTCTTGCAAGGAAAATCTTATGGACATAGGAGCCTTGCAGGCTCCAGTCCATGGTGTCCCAAAGAGTTGGACAGGACTTAGCGACTGAGCAATGCCAGGAAAGTTCTCAATGGGTACAGGGCTCTTTAAGGGTAGTGAAAATGATCTGGAACCAGAGAGAAGAGTGGTTATACAACATGGTGAATACACTGAATGTTATTTGGTTGCTAACTTTTAAATGATTAATTTTTGTTATCTGGATTTCTTGTAAAAAATTAATTTTGACTACTAGTCTATTAATTTTTAATCTTTATGTTTTCTAACATAGTCATTAGAGACATATCTATATCAATATCTATATTCTGCTTATGTTGTATCATCTCAGTTTTCAATATATTACTTTTGGTATAATAAAGTTCTAAGTATTTTCACAACTTCTATTATGACTTATTATGTGACCAATGTATTTAACCACTGGAACATCCACTATTAAAATACTCTGTCATTTGCATGCACTAGATCTTTATTTCATGAAAAAATACTATAAGATAGGAATTATTTTCCTTATACAGAGGCCTACATACAATAAACCTCCCATCTATAGTTGTTTAAAACCAGAAATTTTACCCCATGAAATCTCAAAGTTTGATTGTACATACATATCGAAATTATTGAAACACTTACATGAAAAAGGACATTATTGTGCAACTAAAATCCTGTTTTGAGGGAATTTACATTTTCCTGGCATAAAACTATAGTCCCACTATCTTAATATAAATGTAAATGCTCTCAAATATACCTAGGAAATATCTCTCAGCTATCTTCTTAGAGTTACTGAATTCACCTTTAATCTAAACAAGATTAAAATGTACCAAATGTTTAATAAATATACATTGAATTCATTAAGTAAAGGAGACCAACAGAAATAATTTCTTACTCTGAAAACTGAACATTGATTATTCAGGCTTAACCACTAAAACACAAGACCCTTAACAACAAATATAAAAGCAAAATTTTAAAATACTTTAATTTCTTTCTTTCTCCTGTATTTATATTTTGAAAGACAAATTTTATTTTGTTTTCTTGATAGGAGGGACCATGGATTTTAGGATTCCTCACGATGATATTGAAAATAATTTATTACTCTTTGATTCTCACCAAAAGATCCTTTGCTACCAGTGTTGCACTTGACTATGACTAAAGATAGTTGGATACAAAATTTGTCTTTACATGTACTCCTTCGGATTGTTGGTTCCTTCAGTGCAAATTTTATTTACCAGATCATTAATCTCAGTGGGAGCAGTGCAAACATTTAGAGCAGAAATAGGGTAATTGAATAATTGAATTTTTTTCTCCATAAGAAGTTTCTAAAACTATTGGTGTTAGCTCTAGATGTGATTATGACTCATTCCTCCTCAAAGCTAATATTGATTTTGAATTGTTCATTGAATGAAAAATGTATAAATTCTATATTAAGTCAACTCAAATTACACAAAAAAGAGATTACAAAGTTGATTTACTAAATAGGTAAATTCAAAGCACTATAGGTAAATTAGATAATATCTATTCAGAAAAAATATCTTTTTTAAAGTTATGGAAAAATTTGGCTAAGTATCATTCATAACCAAGTATATAATTTCATTTATTTATTTATTTATATACACTTATTTGCTTATTCAGTGATAAGTATATTTCTCTAACAGAAAATCAAAACTATTGTGAAAATTTATTTGAGAAATCAATTTTAATTTATAATCTGTAATTAAAGTTTGCTAGTCTATAAAATAATATTAAGTAATGACTAATAATGATTTTGTTTCTAGCATAAATCAATAAGAAACACAATTACTCTATTAAAGTCACTGTGCTAAACACTACATTGCTCAATCCTTATATTCATTTACAGAAAGAAACAAAAAATTACTCCTTACCTGTAAAAAATTTTTTTCAATACAGTCTACATTTTTTAGGGCCTCAGGTTTTGCAAACTTGTTTGTTTGAAAGCACGTAATGTGGAACCATTTTTTGTTATTACTTTCTCATGATTCATTTGCTTTTTCCAGTTTTTGAAAACATCTGCAACACTACCAAAAGACAACATATATATTGTTGAATTTAAACTCACAGCCATGCACTTACAAAAGCAACTTTCTGGAATAACTGTGTCTAAAAATTAGCCCCAAATGAAAAGAACATATATATGGAATTTGGAAAGATGGTAATGATAACCCTGTATGCGAGACAGCAAAAGAGATACAGATATATAGAACGGACTTTTGGACTCTGTGGGAGAGGGAGAGGGTGGAATGATTTGGGAAAATTACATTGAAACATGTATACTATCAGGTAAGAGACGAATTGCCAGTCTATGTTTGATGCAAGATACAGGATGCTTGGGGCTGGTGCACCGGGATGATCCAGAGAGATGATATGGGGTGGGAGGTGGGAGGGGGGTTCAAGATTGGGAACTCATGTACACCCATGGCTGATTCATGTCAATGTATGGCAAAACCAACACAGTATTGTAAAGCAAAATAAAGTAAAAATAAAAATTTTTGAAAAAAAGAAAAAAAAAGTAATCAGGTGAATATAATTTATTTGTATAAAATCATGGTGTGGGGCTAGTCTTATTCTAAAAAGAAAAAAAATCAGGAAAAATGTATCTAAAGTTGAGTCCTAAATGTGGAGCTCTCTTAGATTTTCTTTATTTGGGGTCTGCATTTCAAGAAACTCAGCTTTCTGCCTCTAGAATATTTTCTGGTGGAGACTGGCCACCAACCAATATTCACACCAACATCTTATTGTCAACAAGACGTGCATAGTAAACCCAGTTCCCAAAACCATCTGCTACTTGAATTTCCATCCATATTTACATTTCTGTGAAACATATTTTCCTTCACCTTAAAAAATTCCCTGAGATTTTTAATTTCCTAATAAATCCCTTCCAATTCTAAAACAGAAATTTCAAATTTCTGCCATTCATTATTTTGTCATTTGCTAAATTTATAATCAGTATTGATCAGGTTGTTTTTAAAAAAAATTGTATATATAAAAAAAACTTAAAAAAAGAAAAGAAAAGAACATGAAAATGCTGTCAATGTTAAGTTTTTAAAAAATACCTTAGAAAGGATGATCACACCAAATGCCTCCTTCAGTTTACAGATAAGGAAACTTGACTCATCTATATCCTGTTTTGGTATAGACAAAGTCTGTAAAATCTTATGCCATACTCATCCTGTGGCAACAGAAGTTTTCTTCTTTTTCTTAGAATGCCCTGGTTTATACTTAGGAAGTATTTCCCCATGATAATCACAAACATTTAAAATGTGGAGCCTGACTAGAAAGAAAAGAACAATAGCTAGATATAATTTTGTTACTATATCATAGAATTATATATGCACACACATATATACATAAATATAAACAGCTGATAGATGATAGATAGCTGATATATAGATAGATAGCTTTAACCGAGATAAAAGTTTCTTGGAAACAGTTTAGGTCTTTTGGGTCTTGTTGTTAAGCCTTGTAAGTAGGAAGCAGAGTGTTTAATCTAGAATTAATTTGCCTTCTTACTGAGCCAAGACCCTTTTGAGCTTTCTACTTGATGCCCATGAATATGAGGTTCCACTCTAAGTGGTGGGAATAGGTATTTTTACAGAACCTGTGGGCAAGTTGGTATTGCTTCTTTTAATCCTTTTGGGTGCTTGCTGCACTCATCCCAGGTAATTTCCTTACACAGAGCACTAGTCAGAATTCTGCAGAAGACTCAGGAGGTGCTCTGCAGATTGCTGAAGTTCCCTCCCTGCACAGCTCCCCCCTCTCCACTGTGCCCTGTACTCTAAAATCCTACAGCAGAAAGGAGGTGATTTGGTCTCTCCATCCTCACTGCTTCTTCTCCTCAGCTCAGGAGACCACCAGAGTCCAACAAGTTTCTGTCTCCTGACTCTGTGGCCTAGAAACTTTCTGGCAGAGACCTGGGACAATCCTAGAGCATGTGTCATTTGTTTCTTGTTTCTTAGGGATTACTAACCTTTGTTGTCTAATGTCTAATGTTTAGAAAATTATGGCTTCATATTATTTTGCATTTTTTTTAGTTGTTTCTCATGGAAGGGTACATCTGATCCCTGATACTTCATTTTATGTAGAAGTCATTCAGACTTTTTAACTCTTCTTATTCTTACAAGTGAACAGCTCAATACTGAAAATTTTACTAAAAAACTCTTTTGTGCAAGATTCTGGGAAATGACAATGAGAACAGGACAACACCTTGCCTTAAGAAACATGGAGTTCATTGTGTACAAGACACATGAGTAGTTCCCAACAATATCATATGCTCAGTGCTGTAAAATAAGCCTGTACAAAGCTCAATGGGAATATAATATGCACTGTTCTCTTTAGAAGGTAAATTGCTTATATACTTTTGGATTCAGGCCTTTAACAGAGCCTCTTACACACTTGTTACTGAATAAATGTTTAAGCATGTAACAAATTCAGAGGTTTCCCTCCTGGTAAGCCTTATGATATACCATATGATATATAACTGAATCTTGAGTTTGCTGAATCTAATTTGTATGTTCAAATAAACCACACATTGTAAAGTATATCTGCGTAACTCCATGACTGTGTTGATATTGTAAGCAATAAAAGTACATTTTGTAGAAAACAAAATTACATACTAATCTTTTGTCCCTCTTTAAATTAAAATTTTAGGATTTATCTTTTTACTTATTTTTGGAAAACTTTCAAAGCTTTTGGGCTTCTCCTATGCCTCAGATGGTGAAGAATATTGCCAGCAGTGCAGAAGACCCAGGTTTGATCCCTGGATCAGGAAGATGCCTTGGAGAAGGAACTGGCAATCCACTCCAACATTCTTGCCTAGAGAATTTCATGGACAGAGGAGTCCCGTGGGCTACTGTCCATGGGGTTTCAAAGAGTCAGACACAACTGAATGACTACGCTTCCAAAGCTTTTAACCTGTAGTTTCCAATTTGAGAGATACAGTGAGTTACCGGTTGTGACTAATCATTGAGACTGAATTAATGAAAGTGTGTGTGTGTGGTCAGTCATGTCCACAGTAATTTTCAGGAGGTTGAATCAGATCTTCACTAAGTAAATTACATTTTTTGCTAGTACCTAAGCTGAAGAAGGCAATGGCACCCCACTCCAGTACTCTTGCCTGGAAAATCCCTTGGGCGGAGGAGCCTGGAAGGGTGCAGTCCATGGGGTCGCAAAGAGTCGGACACGACTGAGTGACTTCACTTTCACTTTTCACTTTCATGCATTGGAGAAGGAAATGGCAACCCACTCCAGTGTTCTTGCCTGGAGAATCCCAGAGACGGGGGAGCCTGGTAGGCTGTCGTCTTATGGGGTCGCATAGAATCTGACACCACTGAAGTGATTTAGCAGCAGCAGCAGCAAGCTGCTTAACAGAAGGAGGTGGGCTTGCCAGATCAAGGCTCACATTCAGGAGTCCCCAGGTCAACAATCATCTGAGGGCAGCACAGAATCACAGCTTAAAGACAGTTTATGTGAAATTTCCAAAGAGAGTCAAAGAAAATCAATCCCATTTGGATGGAAGAAGCAAGGAAACCAAAGAAGCTGTATGAACAACTTGTAAGGAATGTGCCAAATCTATGTTCCTGCAACATCAGCAACTATATTGATTAAAAGGTCAGGCTTGACTTACAATGTGAAAGTGGGAAGTGAAAACAATACAATGAATGTTTGCTCCTAGGTTAATGGTTAGTGCCTATTAAATGACTAATCACATATTTATTGAGTTAACCGTGTGAAAATATACAAAGAAAAAGAAATGAAAAGTTCAGAAAAGTATTTCAAAGGTTTTATTTTGAAGTAATAGGGATGGAATTTTTT
The DNA here is from genome assembly GCF_032405125.1 of Capricornis sumatraensis. Classification (NCBI taxonomy): domain Eukaryota; kingdom Metazoa; phylum Chordata; class Mammalia; order Artiodactyla; family Bovidae; genus Capricornis; species Capricornis sumatraensis. The sequence goes on from NC_091084.1 coordinate 6,015,408, forward strand.
CTACCTTTTTTCCTGTATTTTTCAAGTTTTCAATGTTTCCATTGAAAGAATTTGTCCTACAAAAATATACATTGTATCTCAAAATATATATGAGCTCATTTCCCAAATAAGGGAGAGAATGCTAGAACTAAACAAATAAGTGCTATCAAGGCTATGGTTTTTCCAGTGGTCATGTATGGATGTGAGAGTTGGACAGTGAAGAAAACTGAGCACCGAAGAACTGATGCTTTTGAACTGTGGTGTTGGAGAAGATTCTTGAGAGTCCTTTGGACTACCAGGAGATCCAACCAGTCCATTCTAATGGAGATCAGTCCTGGATGTTCATTGGAAGGAATGATGCTAAAGCTGAAACTCCAATACTTTGGCCACCTGATGCAAAGAGTTGACTCATTGGAAAAGACCCTGATGCTGGGAGGGATTGGGATCAGGAGGAGATGGGGAAAACAGAGTGTGAGATGGCTGGATGGCATCACCAACTTGATGGACATGAATTTGAGTAAACTTCAGGAGTTGTTGATGGACAGGGAGGCCTGACGTGCTGTGATTCATGGGGTCACAAAGAGTCAGACACGATTGAGCAACTGAAATGAACTGAACTGAATGATGCATTATGTTAGAATAATAACAATTTTTTAAGTAAGAAAGAATTCTAAGGATAAAAGCATAAATTGCATTTTATTGAAGATATACTGTGTGCTCATCATGATCCCAAGCACTTGACATTATTAATATCACTTATTCTCTATCCATACTTGAAGGTAGGGTTAAGTACCATGGTTTACAGATGTGAATTTATAGATTCTAAGACTTCAATTTGCCCAAGCCATGCAGCCAATAAGCTGTAGAGACAAGGTTTAAGCCTATGCTTTTCGAGAAGAAGTCTCCATTTTTAAGGCGATAATAATATTTTATCTAATCAAGACTAGTTTATTTATGGAAAGACCAGTTTAAGTTTCAACAGTTTCTCAATTCTCTGTGGTTTCTTCCAAACAATGCACATACCAAGATCCTCATATGATTTTCCTTTGTGATTCAAAAACTCATATAAATTGATGATTAGAGGCCTTAAGCAGTTTCATTCTGGGTTCTAAGTTGCATTGCCTTTAAGGTTTTTAGGGGTATTTAACTTCAAAGACTTCTAATGCAGATCACTGTGGTCTAATAAAATCTTGGTTGTGCTCTTAAAGTCCTTTGAACATCCTTTTGAAGCTGAATTCCATTCCTTTATGCTTTAACAATAAAAATTGATATTCTGTTTCTATATATTATTTTTTAATATTTTGTTATGTAAGTGCATTGAGTTTTTGAAGAGCTGCTTTATCACTATATTTTTCTCAGACATTTGAAATTTTGTTCACTTAAAACCACTCTTTGAAAAATGTCTGTAATGTCACTGGGAGACATCAATGAAAGGTCAATTAACTATTTCCCAAACTCAGTAATTGGAAGAATTTATTTATTTGTGAGTAATGTGACCAAAGTTATACATTTGAACTTTTTTTTACTATAAAGTAAATAATATCTGTATTTTCACTGTAATTGTGAAGACCATGGGTTTCAAAATGAATCATACAGACTCGTGTTCAAATTTCAGTTTTATAGTTTACAAACCAAGTGGCTTTAGGCAGTAGACTGAGGGCAATGGCATTGCCTTGTATATTAACTATTTTAAGCATTAATTGAGCTAATACATTTACAGTGATTAGCAAACTCCTGACACCTAAGCTCAATCAAGGATTGCATTTTTATCCTTATTGTTACTGTCATTATTTTTGTTGTTGACTGATATTTTATATATTTTCTCCTCACATGACATGGCATGAAATAGAGGCTTAAAACTAAAATTACTGTCTGCTGCCCCACTTGTATATCTTCCTTTCACATGCGATAAATGTCTTCAAAGCATGGCCACTTTCCTGGACCTAGAGAGTCTGTTGTATTGGACACAATTAGTTTACTTTAAATCCTGAGGAAATGGCCTTCCTGCCTGGGAATGTGCAACAAGGAAGAGGGTATCCCTCTCCTTTGTCAGGAGAACAAAAACCCTCCCATTTTTCAAATGTCAGAGTTTTAGGGAAAAGTGTTGGGCCAGTCGCCTAAACATTAGCAAATGCCTGAGTATGTGCAAAAGGGACAGTCAAATGCACGGGCTGGCCACACTAACATAACAATGATAGGCAATTCATGACAGCCAAGAGAAAATCACAGCCTGCAGGTTGAAATTAGTACTAAAGGAAAAAATCCATGCATGAATTAGAACTAAGCAAAATACAGAACCAGTCAGGAGAGATTATGTAATGTAATTAACTTAACAATGACCAACTAGAGCTTTCAGAGTAAAAGTGTGTGTGTGTGTGTGTGTGTGTGTGTGTATCTATATACAAACATATATGTGTCACACTATATAAATATATATGGAGAGAGAGAGCGCCTCAACTGTTCACCACAATCTTGTCATATATGTGTTGAGTAATAGCTCTGAAATGGAAAAGACAAGCTTTGTAAGAACAGCAGGTATTGTGCAGCCTCCCAAGTGAAGTGTGAGAACCAGGATTTAAACTTATTTCTCAGGCTTCAGACCATCATCATCACTGGAAAACAGGTGAACAATGAGCAAGCAGCTGGGGTACGGAAGGAGCCTGAAACATTCCTAAGAGGGGAGGAGATCAAAATAACAATGTAGACTCTAGTGAGCTTAAGACAAAACAGAGACTGTGCTTATAATCATAGGCCAGTACTACCGGACTCCAGGTCCTCCTGTAGAAAAATTGATCAGGAAATGCATGGTTCTCAGCTAAAACTCCAATACTTTGGCCACCTGATGTGAACAGTGGGCTCAATGGAAATGACCCTGATGCAGGGAAAAAATTGAAGGCAGAGGAGAAGAGGATGTCAGAGGATGAGATGGTTGGATGGCATCACTGATTCAATGAACATGAACTTGGGGATATTTTGGGAGGTGGTGAGAGACAGGGAAACCTGGCACACTGTAGTCCATGGGATTGTGAATAGTTGGATATGACTTGGTAACTGAACAACAACAGCCTAATGAGACCCAGCACTCTGTACCACATCAGATATTTCTTATAACATCTTTCTTTTTCTGTGCCAAAATAAAATTACTAGATAGCATATTCTAACTACCCACTTCATTTTTTCAAAGAAAATAAACATTATGCTCTTACTGCAACTTCACTGGAAGGACTGTTGATGAAACTGAATCTCCAATACTTTGGCCACCTGATAGGAAGAGCCAAATTCAAACGCCAGCTCTTGAGTTCATGTTCTTATGATCTTGGGCTAGTTGTTTTACCTTTCCTAAGGTTCTCCATTGAGAAATGAGAATAATGAAGAATTTGAGACTCTCGCAGAATTTTTGTGATGGCTGATTAAAACAAAACATAGTGATTGGCACAATGACCACACATTATGATTGCTTACTAAATTATTTTTTCTATACTTGCATATAATTAACTATTATAACATCTGACAATAAAATATTGAAAATAGCTTTGGTTAGTGTGAAGAGGTAAGCTAGATATAGAGTGCTTGGAGTCTCTTCCTACCTTGGGCTGGTAGAGTAGTCTGGCATGAAGAAGGGACATTTGAGACAAAGTAACAGGATCATCAATTTAAGTTAAGAAGTTACAGCAAGTCAACTTTGTCTATGTCCCATAATTTTAAAAACCCCATATGACTGGCATAACTTCCTACTCATATGTCTGCTTCTCTTCAAGAAGGAAAATTGGTTTCATAATGCAGCTTCTGTTTTTTTGTTACTTTCATGAATTTTCTTAAATTAAAGCATTTTGATAGGGGATTAGAATGCATTTTGAAGTAAACAGTTATTTCCAGAAACAGCAGGAGTAGACGTGTAAAATCTATAAACCATGGACATGCATATAGACACAAGGAAATATCTAATTATATTTAAGCTGCCAAAGCCTTCAAAATAACCTGACAAAATGTGCTTTAAAATTTGTTGTTTTATTTTATAATTGGCTTTAAGATGAATACAACAGACTTCTTTTCTCATTCCTTTGAAAATTAGCATTCTTTCCCATTATTCCTTTTATCTTAGGGTTTCATTGTAAAATCATTAACAGATACAATAAGAAGTTACTTCAGATGTTAAAACAGTCAACTAAACTAGGAAATAATGAAGAGACAACTGAAATAGTCACATTTGAATAGGTCAAGCTTAATTTTTTAAATGAACTTTAATAGAATTGTCAGTATATGATAAAATTATTTCCATTTTATTATAATATTAAAACTGTCGTGATCCTAAAACTTCATTGTATTGTTGTTTTAACATATAAAAATGTAAGCAATCTATCTATACAATGGGAAAGTAATATTCTAGTTAAATAAGTTATACAGAAAATTTTTTTTTGAAAAAATACTTCCCCAAAAACCCATATTCGAAGTAATACAGCCACCTTAGTTCATTCACAAGAGTGAAGGGTAGTTTGTGGGGTTAGGAAGGCAGGATTGTAAGTTTTTGGAGTGTCACAAAGATGATTGTAGAAAGAAGAAGACAAGTTATGCACTGATATCCTGGGAGTTTATAATTAAACAAAGCATACATCCTATTCAACAACTCAACAGACCATAAAAATTAATTTTTCAATTTCAGTAACTTATTGTTTTATAATCAAATTATAGCTATGGATGCAAGATGAATGATTATTCTGTGTCCTACAGCAGCAGACATGTAAAACTTATGTTTTTACTTTTTTTTTTGTATAATGTAACATTATATATGATTGTATGTGGAAGCTGTAAATATACCAATTGTATATTATCAGTAAAAAAGCGAAGTCCCACATTACCATGTTTGCCTCAGGCTAAGACATGAAGTCGGAGAAGGCAACGGCAACCCACTCCAGTATTCTTACCTGGAGAATCCCAGGGACAGAGGAGCCTGGTGGGCTGCCATCTATGGGGTCGCAGAGTCGGACACGACTGATGCAACTTAGGAGCAGCAGCAGCAGCAAGGCATGAAGTAAGATATATTGAGCTCAATTAAGCTTTATGGCTTAATAAAGCTTAACAAATAAGACAGTGTTTCTGCCTACTTGGTGCTTCTTTTGCCCAACATTTGAAAACAGGAAGACATATTATAAAAGGCATTTAGGAAAAGAAATAGATTGAATCATAAGATACACTTCTTTTGAACTAAGAGCAGTATAAAATGAAAATTAAAACTATTTAACAACTAGTATTTTTTCTTATTATAGTGTGATGTGTGATTATTTGGCATTTCTTTCACAGTCTTTTTTCATGTATGTGAATTGATGACAAATCAAATTTCTAATGATCTTCAAATCTATCTTCAAAAGTACTATGTGCTTCCTAAATTACTGAATTAACATCTTCAAAATGTCTTAAAAGACATTTTGAGAAAGATGTCATAAGAAGAACAGAAGTGCATCTTAATATATACAACAAAAATCTTATATATGCAGATGATTCCACTCTAATGGCAGAAAGCAGAGAGGAACTAAAGAGTCTCTTGATGAGGGTGAAGGAGTAGAGTGAAAGAGCCGGGTTAAGGCTACCCATAAAAAGGAAAAAAAAAAAAGTTAAGATCATGGCATCTAGCCCCTTTCATGCATGGAAAATAGAAGCAAAACTGGGAAAATGTGGAAATAGTGACAGATTTCCTCTTCCTGGGCTCCAAAATCACTGCAGATGGTGCCTGCAGCTATGAAAGCTGAAGATGATGGTTTCTTGGCAGGAAAGCAATGACAAACCTAGAGAGTATGTTGAAAAGCAGAGATATTACTCTGCCAACAAAGGTCCACATAGTCAAGACTATGGTCTTCCCAGTGGTCAAGTATGGTTGTGAGAGCTGGACTGTAAAGAAGGCAGAATGCCAAAGAATTGACACTTTCAAACAGTGATGATAGGGAAAACTCCCGAAAAGTCCCTTGGACAGGAAGGAGATCAAGCCAGTCAATCTTACAGGAGATCAACCCTGAATATTCACTGATAGGACTGATGTTGAAGCTGAAGCTCCAGTATTTGGGTCATCTGATATGAACAGGCAACTCATTGGAAAAAGTCTCTGATGCTGAAAGAGATTCAGGGCAGAAGGAGAGGGAGTCAGAGGATGAGATGGCTGGATGGCATCACTGATGCAACGAACATGAATGTGGGAAAACTCCAGGAGACAGTGAGGGACAAGAAGACCTAGTGTGCTGCAGTGCATGGGGTAGCAAAATGTCACAACACGACTGGGTGACTGAACAGCAGCAACATATGCATTATGTACTTTAAAGCTGAAAGAGCCACATAAAATCTAAGAATATTATAAAAATAAGGTTTCAAACCCAAAGATCAAGTCCACCTCGATTGTGCTCATCAACTGTGCAGGAAACCTAGAAAATGTGTAGTTTCTCAGTACAATGAAATGTATTTTATCTTTTATACTTCTGCTGCCAGGAGTGATATATTTTATACAACTGATTCTTAGAGCTACAAAGGAATTGTAACATTACATGAAGGAAACAAGCTTTTTCATTTAGAAGAATGAAATTTCTTTTACACTATCAGTTCAAACACACAATACACATACAAAGGGATCTTGGCTACCTCTTTGGTTATAGAACTTGGAAACAGGAATTTGCAGTCTCAGTTTGCCTTTAATTTTGACTAACTGCTCAGTCCAGGAGAACTCAATTAATAAATCTGGGTCTCAGTGTTTTCCATGGAGAAGAAAGCACTTTTTAAAAAACTTACACAAAAGTCCTTTTTGTACTTCTTTATTTATATTAATTTTTGAGTGTACTTTGGATATTTTTAGACAGTTTCTTGGAACTTATCAAAACATTAATTATCAGAATTAAATCTAGATTTCAACAAATCAGTAACATCCCAAGACTTCCTTTAGGTTATGACTTTTTTATCCTGTCTAAGGAGGATAGCTTACAAAAAAGTAGTCCTAGGATGAAGGAGAATGGTAGAAAGTGATCAAGCAGCAATATTTAATGAGATTTGTTAAGTGAATAAAAATCCATCCTGTAGTCATCAAAATTTTTCGACTGCTTAGTAGAATAAGATTAGGTTCACAAAAGTTGTGAAGAATATTTGGAGCATGAATTAAAATAAGGAGATAGACTGAAGAAATAATGTCACTGAATAATCTAGGCAAATGGATCTGTCTGTAATGAATCAGCCTACAATGCAGGAAACCTGGGTTCGATCCCTGGCTTAAGAAGATCCCCTAAAAAAGGAAATGGCAACCCACTCTAGTATCCTTGCCTGGGAAATCCCATGGACAGAGGAGCCTGGTGGATTACAGTCCATGGGGTTGCAAGAGTCTGACATGACTTAGTGACTAAACCACCACCACAGTCTAAGCAAGTGAGGATGATGTCAAACTAGAACAGGAAAAGAAGAGGATCATACGGGTGAGGAGCTCCCTCTTTTCAACAGACACATGGTAAAGCAATAATTAGTTAGCCTCAAGCTCAAAAGAATGTTCTGTTCTACCATTTATTATAAAATATAATATATACTACAGTACCTTTTCAAGTAATCTGCATGTGACATTGTAAAATTGTTTTGCTAGAGACTTTCCTTCATAACCTGGCTCTGAATCTGGTTGGAATTTTTCATTATTACTTTAAGAAACCAAAGGAATAGGAAAGACAATTTATCTATAACTGTAAATCTCAGCAATGAAGAAAGTCCCATCAGTTAGCACTGTCCCTAACACATGCTGAATGAACCTCTCAAGTTGTGTTTCTTCTGCTGTTGTATTGCTTGCATTATAGAATCTTACTTGTGGTCACATCTCCAACAATGATATTGTACAGGACCCGGGAAAATGACCACTGGATAAATCTGGAATATCAGTTCCTCTCTTTGACCCACACTAACACAGATTACCACATTAATCATTCAAGTCAGCATTCAGAGGCCAGCACTCCTACTGCCCTGGAGCCCTGGCCACAGAACCCTAAACTTACTTTGGCCTGAAGGAGAGTGATCTGTCAAATTCCAGCCTGCCATAATACTGTCAGACTGAGGCTCATGGATCACTACAATTCTCAACCCTTCAGGATTGAGAAGCTAGTTCTTAAAAACAAAACAAAACAAAACAAAAAAAAAAAAAAAAAGAAAGAAATGCTCGAAAAGATCTCTCCACAAAAATGTATTGAATTCACCTTGTTTATCTCCCAATTAAATTCTGCCATATTTTTCTTCATTTTTTAAAAAAGATCTGATTTTACAGTTATCATGCACAAATGAGGCCCCAGAATCCCTAAGACTCCAATCTTATTTTCTGGACTAAATACTGATGCTGTGACAGATTTCCTTAGTATCTGACCCTCACATATGCTAATTTGTCCTTATAATTCCCCTCTAAAAACTAATAAATTACAACAACCTTATTATTCTGTTGAAAAGTTATAATCCCCTGTGTCTAATGGATCTTTGGGTTCTGATTGGTTAAGATGAAATGAAAAGCTCCCTTTACCTTTTAAGTCTACTAGAAATGTTTCTGTGAATACTCAAACTGGACTTCTACATTCTCTCTGAACTACCTAAAGCTCAACAACAACAAAAAAAAAATTACTGAGTCTCAATACTGGGTCTTGGATTGTTTGAGGCATTGAGAGCTAGAAATGTGAATAAGATACAGACTCTGACCTGAAATACACATGGAAAGCAGTAGACAGAGCTACAAATATATCAGTGAGAACTAACTGTTGGGTTCAGACAGGAGATACCCACTCTCTGTGTTCATGGAAGTCTCTTGGAGACAATTAAAAAATGAGTTGAATCTGAAATAATGAGTAGAAGAAAAAACACTGGCAGCAGAAAAGACAGCATGATTATCAATGATATAGCAAGGAACAGCAGGGGAGCTGTGGGAATCTCTATATGGTATTACTGGGACACAAAATGTGAGGGAGGGTGGTAAGTGATCTGCACAACAAAGGAAAATACAAGTAAAGTGAAAAGACAGCCTTCTGAATGGGAGAAAATAATAGCGAATGAAGCAACTGACAAACAACTAATCTCAAAAATATACGAGCAACTCATGCAGTTCAATTCCAGAAAAATAAACGACCCAATCAAAAAATGGGCCAAAGAACTAAATAGACATTTCTCCAAAGAAGACATATGGATGGCTAACAAACACATGAAAAGATGCTCAACATCACTCATTATCAGAGAAATGCAAATCAAAACCACAATGAGCTACCACTTCACACCAGTCAGAATGGCTGTGATCCAAAAATCTGCAAGCAAGAAATGCTGGAGAGGGTGTGGAGAAAAGGGAACCTTCCTACACTGTTGGTGGGAATGCAAACTGGTACAGCCACTATGGAGAACAGTGTGGAGATTCCTTAAAAAATTGCAAATAGAACTACCTTATGACCCAGCAATCCCACTGCTGGGCATACACACCGAGGAAACCAGAATTGAAAGAGACACATGTACCCCAATGTTCATCGCAGCACTGTTTATAATAGCCAGGACATGGAAACAACCTAGATGTCCATCATCAGATGAATGGATAGGAAAGCTGTGGTACATATACACAATGGAGTATTACTCAGCCATTAAAAAGAATACATTTGAATCAGTTCTAATGAGATGGATGAAACTGGAGCCGATTATACAGAGTGAAGTAAGCCAGAAAGAAAAACACCAATACAGTATACTAACACATATATGTGGAATCTAGAAAGATGGCAATGACGACCCTGTATGCAAGACAGCAAAAAAGACACAGATGTGTATAACGGACTTTTGGACTCAGAGGGAGAGGGAGAGGGTGGGATGATTTGGGAGAATGGCATTGTAACATGTATACTATCATGTAAGAATTGAATCGCCAGTCTATGTCCGACGCCGGATACAGCATGCTTGGGGCTGGTGCACAGTGATGACCCAGAGAGATGTTATGGGGAGGGAGGTGGGAGGGGGGTTCATGTTTGGAAACGCATGTACACCTGTGGTGGATTCATGTCAATGTATGGCAAAACCAATACAGTATTGTAAAGTAAAATAAAATAAAAATAAAAATTAAAAAAAAGACATTAAATAAATCTGCAAAACATAAAAAAAAAAAGAAAGAACAACAAAATTATGCTAGGGCATCAACTACTATGACAACTTCAAGAGCCAAAAAAAAAGGACAGAAATCTCGCTTGGTAGAGTTCCATGGCTTAACAGGTTGTCTGTGGCCTCAAAACTGTCTGCTGATAACTGTACGTTTTGGTGAGACAAAGCTTAAGCTATAATCTTAAATCTATTATTTCTATATTTGCTTTTATAGTTATCAAACTTGTTGTATGATAATTGATCTGCTAAAAGTAATTACAGTGGGCTATAACCTCCCTAAAGGCTGGTAGCCTGCAGTCCGTGGGGTCACGGAGGGTCCGACACGACTGAGCGACTTCACTTTCACTTTTCACTTTCATGCATTGGAGGAGGAAATGGCAACCCACTCCAGTGTTCTTGCCTGGAGAATCCCAGGAACGGGGGAACCTGGTGGGCTGCCATCTCTGAGGTCGCACAGAGTCGGACACGACTAAAGTGACTTGGCAGCAGCAAAGGCTTAAAGCAAGGTTGCATTAAGTGAACATTTTATGCAATCTGTTTTTCTCAGGAATACATGACAAACCACAAGAATCCTGAAAGCTGGTCTTACAATATGCTTCTAGTTCTCCAGGAAATTCTTCCAGCTCTTTGGGCTTTGAGCATACTTGTAAATTTCTGAGACAAATGTTTATAAATTGCTGATTGCTTATGACTATGTTCTGGAAATACAAGCTCCAGCAGATATTGGGCCAAACATATATAAAAGCTTACCAAATACTTGAAATAATAATATGCAAGAGAAGAAAGACCTCCATGCTAAATTAGCATAGTGCTATGAACTATACTGGGCCAAAAACAAACAAAGTTCAAGGAGTAGCAGAATGAAAAAAAAGTTTCCCCTCATGACACTTCATGTGCCTAAGGATCAGAACATTACTCTGATGCATTTACAGCTGAAGAATCAATCTTGGATTTATTCTTTCTCATAAAATATTAAATCTTCAACTTAGAACTTAAGATCTGTATTTACATTCGTTCTGTATATTCATCATCATTTATTACATGCCAACTGGAACCTCCCTCTGGTCCATCCAGTTTTTTACTTACCTGCGCCCATTCATCTAAAATATACATGCAACACACACACACATAAACATATACACACACATACATAGACAACAATACTAATTCCTTTCACTTTGATATATTGCATGTTTCATAATCTTCTTGTATTCATTTGTTTAATCAAGTAGTACGAATATGAAAGCTCTAATTGAGACTTCCTTTTCTGCAAGCATTTGAAATTCTTTGTGTTATAGCAAAAAAATTAAGAAATCTTGGGTTCCATCATTTTCATCTATGAATTTGCCCTATTTTATGTTCTGGGGATGTTATCTTAAACTATATGATCTATTTTTCCCTTTCTATAACAGGAGGCTAACAGTATTGATTCATGGGAAGAATATGTTGAACACTGATTAGGTAAATGATGGAGAACCTGCCATTGGGATTGCGACCCGGAAAATGTAGAATAAATGTTAGATGAATAAAAATGTACTATCTGATTAAAAAATGATATTTATTCATTTAATAAGCATGTACTGAGAGTGCCTGTTCTATGCCAGGTACTGTGCTAAATGCTAGGATATGATTTCTGCCTTCAAAATTATTTTGGATCATTCAGTTAAAAAAAAGTATGCTATTTATAAATATATGTGTGTAAAAGAGAGATTTGTAATATGAATGAGTTTTTTAAAATTATAGTATTTTAAATTCTGATTCATAGATGCCTAGAATGAATATAAATTGAATATTCAAGGAGGAAAAAAATCAGAGGGTAATGCAGCTTACTTTTGATTAAAATTGTTTTACTAAGGAACTCTCTATTATTGTTTGCCACAAGCTATCAACTATTAGAAATTTCAAGTCAACTTAAATCTCCGCTATTGCCCTGTTCTCCCTACTTCACCCCATTCCAAATGGCTACTAGGAATAACATCAAGGAATCTTCTTCCTAGTGGAGCATGAAATTAAAGCTCAGCACACTGAAACAGGCAGTGGGTCTCTTTGTTTGCTAAGGGCCAATCTGTGAAGTCAACAAAGAATGCAATAGGAGAAAGTAATTCTCTAGAAAAATGTTTAAGTTTTGATATCAGGAGAGCCTAATGATAGGGAAAGGCAATCAAGGGTAATCAGAGTAAATCCTTGAGAGTTTGAGTAGGGTACTAGAGGGCAGATGGAAAAAAAAAAAACACCAGGAAATTTACTTACCTTTGTTTATATAATTTCTAAATAATAAAAATGACCTCTTTACAGAAAAAAAAAAAAAAGCCTTTTACATGAAATCTCTGTTTGTTCTGGTCATAGAGAAATTTCTCTCTAATAGCCCATGACAATTAAGACTTTAAACTTTTGGTATTTGTGTATAAGAGCATGATACCATTTACCATTTTCTTTTTATTTATAAATTCAAGTTTACAATAATAGAGAGTTGTTTTATAAACTATTAATATTCACTGAGCTCTCATCTTAGGCCCTGTTCTAATCACTTTATACACACATATTCATTCAATTTCTACAACAACACTATAAAACAGGCATTTAGTTATCCTTATTTTATCAAAGTGGACATTAGGTACAAGAGGATGAAAGAAGCAGTCTACAGTCACACATCTAGTATATGATCAAACCACTATTTAAACCATGGCAATCAAACTTCAGTGTAGTTCAGTGACAAAGAATCTACCTGAGAGTGGGATGATTTCAGAGAATAGCAATGAATATGCATATATTACCATATTTAAAATAGATGACCAGTGCAAATTCAATGCATGAAGCAGGACACCCAAAACTGGTGCTCAGGGAAAACACAGAGGGATGGGTTGGGAAAGGATACAAGGGCAGGGTGTTCAGGGTGGGAAAATATGCATTCTTCTGGCTGATTAATATTAATATATGACAAAAACCATTGCAATATTATAAAATAATTATCCTACAATTAAAAATAAACATATATATTTTTAATCTGCCTAATCAGGACTGATTTCCTTTAGGATGGACTGTTTGGATCTCCTTGCAGTCCAAGGGACTCTCAAAAAAATAAACTAATTAAAAAAAAAAAAAAAAAAAGAATTTGCCTGAAACGTAGGATTGGGTGGTTCAGTCCCTCAGTCATGTCCAACTCTTTGCGACCCCATGGACTGCAGCATGCCAGCCTTCCCTGTCCTGATCTCCTGGAGTTTGCTCAAACTTATGTCCATTGAGTCGGTAATACCATCCAACCATCTCAACCTTTGGCATTCCCTTCTCCTACAGCCTTCATCTTTGCCAGCATCAGGATCTTTTCCGATGAGTTGGCTGTTCACATCAGGTGGCCAGATATTGGAGCTTCAGCTTCAGCATCAGTCCTTCCAATGAATATTCAGGGTTTATTTCCTTTATGAAAGACTGGTTTGATCTCCTTGCAGTTCAAAGGACTCTCAAAAGTCTTCTCCAACACCACAGTTAAAAAGCATCAATTCTTCAATGCTCGGTCTTCTTTACAGTCCAACTGTCAATCCATACATGACTACTGGAAAAACCATAGCTTTGACTAGATGGGCCTTTGTTTGCAAAGCATTGTCTCTGCTTTTTAATATGCTATCTAGGTGTGTCATAACTTTTCTTCCAAGGAGCAAGCTTCTTTTAATTTCATGACTGCAGTCACCATCTGCAGAGATTTAGGAACCCAAGAAAATAATGTCTGTCACTGTTTCTATTGTTTTCCCATCTGTTTTCCATGAAGTTATGGGACCAGATGCCATGATATTCATTTTATGATAGTTGAGTTTTAAGCCAGGTTTTCACTCCCCTATTTCACCTTTATCAAGGGGCTCTTTAAATTACTCGTCATTTTCTGCCATAAGTGTGGTATCATCTGCATATTTGAAGTTCTTGATATATCTCCCAGCAATCTTGATTCCACCTTGTGTTTCCTGTAGCCTGGCATTTCTCGTAACGTACTCTGCATATAAATGAATTGCCAGTCTATGTTCGATACACGATAAAAGATGCTTGGGGCTGGTGCACGGGGATGATCCAGAGAGATGATATGGGGTGGGAGGGGGGTTCAGGATTGGGAACTCATGTACACCCATGGTGGATTCATGTCAATGTATGGCAAAACCAATACTGTATTGTAAAGTAAAATAAAGTAAAAATAAAAATTAAAAAAATTAAATAAGGTGGATGACAATATATAGCATAAAATATATGTAGATTCTAGTCTCTTTTATCATGCCCTAGCATAAAATATATACAAATTTGTTATTATGTTAAAACTTATACATATGCACATAAACTTTTACAAACCATAAGCAGCACCATTCGCAGTTGAGAAAAACATACACAAATGTGAAGATGCAGTATTAAATCACAACTGCATAAAATCACCCTAGTACATATGATTCTACAGAAATAATTTCATAATATCCTCTTATTGCTTTTGTGGTTAGCTCAAGTGTTATATCTACTTAAAATGCCATGTGATGCCATGAATAGTTCATCTCTCTGGTAAGTTGCATATCACAGTAAAAAGTGATCTCTTATGATTCTTGTATATTTTTCATGCATTTAGTTCAATTCACCAATAATGGTGAATAATAATATGGGACCCATAGCAAGTGCCACCAATGATGTTGGAAGGGTTCCCAAGAAGCAGAGAAAAGGCACGGCATGATAAGAAAATGTTAAATTACTTGATATGTATTATAGATTGAGATATGCAACTGCAGTGGCCCACTACTTCAAGATAAATTCATTGTTTAAATAAAAGATGAAGAAATTAATAAAAGAAAAACAGCTGATGCAGCTACACAATCTGGTGTGAAAACCTTGCATTTTTTGTAAAATAACTTTTATCTCATATTAAAAATGCAGATTTTGGCAGAATTAACATAAGAAAGACATTCCTATAGACTTATATGGTTTTAAAAAAATAAACCCATTACATGAAAACTTAGACCAAAGGAAGGAGAAGAATCTAAAGCTGGAGAACTAAATGCCAGAAAAGGATAGTTTGATAATTTAGAAAGACATTTGTTTTTAAAAATGTCAAGAAAACAGGAAAAGCAGCTTCTGCTGACCAAGAGTCAACAGACAAGTTCCCAGATGCCATTAAGCAAATCATTAAGGAGAATGGATATCTTCCTGAAAAGCCTTTTTTTTTTAAAAAATTTATTTATTTTCTGCTGAAGGATAATTGCTTTACAGAATTTTGCTGTTTTCTGTCAAACCTCAACATGAATCAGCCATGGGTATGCAAATATCCCCTCCCTTTTGAAACTCTGTCCCATCTTCCTCCCCATGCCACCCCTCTGTTTTCACTCAAACAGAGCACCTGTTTGAGCTTCCTGAGCCATACAGCGAATTCCCATTGGCTATCTATTTTACAAATGGTAATGTAACTTTCTATGTTACTTTTTCCTTGCAACTCACCCTCTCCTCCACTCTCCCCGTGTCCATAAGTCTATTCTCTACATCTGTTTCTCCATGGTTGTCCTGTGAATAATTATTCAGTACCATTTTTCTAGATTCTGTATATATGTGTCAGAATACAGCATTTATCTCTCTCTTTCTGACTCACTTAACTCTGTATAATAGGTCCTAGTTTCATCCACCTCGTCAGAACTGACTCAAATGTGTTCTTTTTTATGGCCTAGTAATATTCCATTGTGTATATGTACCACAATTTCTTTATCCATTCATCTGTCGATGGACATCTAGGTTGCTTCCATGTTCTAGCTATTGTAAAATATGACCCAGCAATCCCACCCCAGGCATACACCCTGAGGAAACCAAAATTTAACAAGACACATGTATCCCATCATTCACTGCAGCACTATTTACAAAAGCTGAACAAGTTTTAATAAAGATAAGTTTCCTATTTGGAAAAAAAATTGCTACAGAGGACATTTATTAGTAAGAAAGAGGAGTGAGCACTAGGATTTAAGGCAAGGAGGTAAGGCTAACTCTATTGTTTTCTGAAAATGTAGTTGGGTTCTGATCAGAACTGCCCTTATCCATAAAGCTGCTAACACTTGAGTGTTGAAGGGAAATTATACGCAAAAGCTGCCTGTCTTCTGGTTGCACAATAAGAAGACCTGGACAACCAGAACCCTTTTTCTGTATTGCTTCCGTTGATTCTTTGTCCCTGAAGTTAGGAAGCATTTGCCTAGTAAAGCACTGCCTTTTAAAGTTCTTTTAACATTGGACAATATCCCTCATCACCCAGAAACCCATGGATTCAATACCAAAGGCATTTAAGTGGTCTACCTGCCCCCAAACACAATGTCTCTAATTCAGACTCTAGAACAGGGGGGTGCAAGGACTTTTAAGGCTCATTGTACACAGTACTCTATGGAAAGGACTGTCAACACAATAGAAAAGAAACCTGTAGAAAACTGTGAACGTTTGGAACGATTACACAATTGAATAGGCCATTGTTGTTATAGAGGATACCATTAAAGCCATCAGGTTCAAGATAGCATATTTCTGTTGGAGAAAACTGGGTCCAGATGTTGTCCAAGACTTCACATGATTTATTACAGAGCTAATTAAGCAAATCATGCAAGACATTGTGGATATGGCAAAAAAAGAGTAGGAAATGAAGGATTTCAAGATATGGATCTTAGAGAAATTCAAGAGATAATGAACACCACATTTAGTCATGTCATTTAATTGTGTCCATCTTTTTTGAACCCATGGACTGTTGCCTGCCAGGCTCATCTGTCCATGGGATTTTCCAGGCAAGAATACTGGAGCAGGTTGCTATTTCCTCATCTATAGGATCTTCTGTCTCAGGGATTGCACCTACATCTCCTGTGTCTCCTGCATTAGCAGGCAATTTCTTTACCACTGAGCCATCTGAGGAGCACAAAATACACTAGAGGGATTAACAGGAGACAACATGATGGAGATGAGTTCTTTTCAAACCAGATGAAGAAGTAGCAATACAGCAGAAGCAGTTCCAGAAAACAAATTGACATTAGACAGTTTGACAGAAGGGTTCTGATGATTCAAAACTGCATTTGAGGTCTTTTAAAACATGGACCCTGGTATGACATGAGCACACAAAGTACAGAAAGTGGTGAAAGAAAGATTGGTATTGTATGGAAATATTTCTAGAAAAATGAAAAGGCAAAAATGTCAGACAGAAATTACAATGTATTTCTCATAAATTTACACCAAAGGTTCCTGTGTCTCCTGCCTCCTCTTCCACGTCCTCCACCTCTCCCTTTCTACCACCTTGAAGCAGCACGACCACCATTTCTTTCTCCTTCTCCTCCTCAGTGAAGTCAAGGTGAAGATATTTATGATGATTCACTTCCACTTAATGAATAGTAAATAATCGTCATGAGGATTTGATGGTGGAGCATCACACAGTCAGTAAAAACTACACCTGGAGCTGACAGTGGCTCAGGCCATGAGCTCCTTATTGAAAAATCTAGGCTTAAATTGAAGAAGATAGGGAAAGTCAGTAGGTCATTCAGTAAAACCTAACTAAAATCCCATTCAATTATCAAGTGACAGTAACAAATAGATCCTAGGGATTAGAAATGATAGACAGAGTGCCTGAAGAACTATGGACAGAGGTTCATAACACTGTACAGGAGGCAGTGATCAAAACCATCCCAAAGAAAAAGAAATGTGAGAAGGGAAAATGGTTGTCTGAGGAGGCTTTACAAATAGCTAAGGAAAAAGAAGTGAAAGGTGAGGGAGAAAGGGAAATATATATTCAATTGAATGCTGAGTTTTAAATAACAGCAAGGCAGAAAAGATTGCCTTTCTAAATTACCAATGGAAAAAATAGAGTAAAAAAATAGACTGGGAAAAACTAGATTTCTCTTCAATAAAAATGGAGCTATCAAGGGAATATTTCACGCAGGTATGGATACTATAAAGGACAGAAAGTGTAAGGATCTAACAGAAGCAGAAGAGATTAAGAAGAGGTGGCAAGAATACACAGAACTATTAAGTATGGCCTAAATGATCCAGATAACCATCATAGTGTGGTCGCTCACCTATAGCCAGACATCCTAGAGTGTAAAGTCAAGTAGGTCTTATAAAGCATTAATATGAACAAAGCTAGTGGACATGACATAATTCCAGCTGAGCGATTTAAAATCCTAAAAGATGATGCTGTTAAAGTGCTACACTCATTATATCAGTAAATTTGGAAAACTCAGCAATAGCCACAGAATTGGAAAAGGTCAGTTTTCATTTCAATCCCAAAGAAAGGCAATTGCAAAGAATTTTGCAACTATTGTACAAATTGTGCTTATTTTACATGCTAGTAAGTTTATGCTTAAAATTCTCCAAGGTAGACTTGAACATGAACCAAAAACTTCCAGATGTACAAGCTGAGTCTCAGGGAGCAGAGGAACCAGAGATCAACTTGACAACATTTGTTGGATCATAGAAAAAGCAAAGGAATTCCAGAAAAACATCTAATTCTGCTTCATTGATTATGCTAATACCTTTGACTGGGTGTATCATAAAAACTGTGAAAAATTCTTAAATGTGAGTACCAGACCACCTTACCTATCACCTGAGACACTTGTATAAGGGTCAAGAAGCAACAAACCCAGATGTGGAACAACTGACTGGTTCAAAATTGGGAAGTTTTGCCACCTTGCTTATTTAAGTTATATACTGAGTACATCATGTGAAATTCCGGGTTGGATGAATCGCAAGCTGGAATCAAGTTTGCCAGGAGAAATATCAACAACCTCAGAAATGCAGATAATGCCACTTTAATGGCAGAAAGTGAAGAGGAACTAAGGTGCCTCTAATTAAGAGGAGAGTAAAAAGCTAGCTTAAAACTTGGCATTAAAAAAAATAATATCTTGGCATCTGGCCCCATCACTTCATAACAAATAGAAGGGGAAAAAGTGGAAGTAGTGACAGATTTTATTTTCTTAGGCTCCAAAATCACTGTGCCTGGTCACTATAGTGATGAAATTTAACGATGATTGCTACTTGGAAGAAAAAATATGACCAAACTAGACAGCATATTAAAAAACAGAGACATCACTTTTCCAACAAATTTCCATATAGTCAAAGTTATGATTCTTCCAGTAGTCTTGTACGGATGTGAGAGTTGGACCATAAAGAAGGCTCAACACTGAAGAACTGGTGCTTTTAAACTGTGGTGCGGGAGAAGATTCTTGAGAATCCCTTGGACTGCAAGGAGATCAAACCTGAACCCAGTTAATCCTAAAGTATATAGACTCTGAATATTCATTGGAAGGACTATTGTTGAATCTGAAGCTCTGATACTTTGGATACCTGACACTAAGGGTTGACTCACTGGAAAAGACCTGATGCTGGGTAGGCCTGAAGGCAAAAGGAGAATGAGGTTGGCAGAAGATGAAATGGTTAGATAGCATCACTGACTCTTTGCTTTACTTTGCCTTCTTGCAAATTTTTTTCTTTGGGATGGTTTTGATCACAATCTCCTTTGTGATGTTACAAATCTCTATCCATAATTCTTCAGGCACTAGTCCATTCTTTCAGATCTAGTCCATTGAATCCATTTGTCACTTCCACTATATAATCATAAGGGATTTGACTTAGGTCATACCTTATTGGCATAGTGGTTTTCCCTACTATCTTCAACTTAAGCCTGAATTGTGCAATAAGGAGCTCATGCTCTGAGCCATAGTCAGCTCTAGGTCTTTATTTTACTAACTATATAGAACATTTCCATCTTTGGCTGCAAAGAACATAGTCAATCTTATTTCAGTATTGACCATCTGGTGATGTTCATGTGTAGAGTGGGCTCTTGGGTTGTTGGATTTATAACCAGTGTGTTCTCTAGACAAAACTCTGTTAGCCTTTGTCATGCTTCAATTTATACTCAAAGACCAAACTTGCCTGTTATTCCAGGTACCTCTTGAATTCCTACTTTTGCATCTGTCCCTTAGGATGAAAAGGACATCTTTTTTTGGAATTCATTCTGGAATGTTTTATTGGTTTTTCTAGAACTGATCAACTTCAGCTTTTTTGGCATTAATGGTTGGGGCATAAATTTGGATTAGTGTGATGTTGAATAGTTTGCCTAGGAAACAAATTGAGATCATTCTGTCACTTTTAAGATTGCACTCAAGTACTGCATATCTGGCTTTTGTTGACTATGAGGGCTACTCCTTTTCTTCTAAGGGATTCTTGCCTACAGTAGTAGATATAATCTTTATCTGAATTAAATTCTCATATTCCCATCCATTTTAGTGCACTGATTGATTACTAAGATGTCTGTGATCATTCTTGACCTCTGCTGCTTGACCACATCTAATTTCCTTGATTCATGTATGTAACATTCCAGGTTCCTGTGCAATATTGCTCTTTACAGCACCAGACTTTACTTTCACCACCAGACACATTCATAACCAGCCATCATTTCTGCTTTGGCCCAGCTGCTTCTTTGTTTTTGAAGCTATTAGTTATTGCCCTCCACTCTTCCCCAGCAGCATACTGGACACCTTGCTACCACGGGGTCTCATCTTCCAGTATAGGCTCTTTTGCATTTTCATACTATTCATGGAGTTCTTGCAAAGAATGCTAGAGTGGTCTGTCATTCCCCCCTCCAGTGGGCCACACTTTGTTAGAACTTTTCACTCTGATCTGTCCATTTTGGATGACCCTTCATGGTATGGCTCATAGCTTCTTTGAATTATGCAAGCCCCTCCCCATGACAAGTCTGTGATCCATAAAGATTATTCTTTTTATATATCTTTAAAGAGTGAATTTTGAAATTATATTCACAAAGTGCTAACAGGTTATTTCTTGGTGATGAGATTTATTTATTTCTATTATTTTTAGGCCTGTGTGTATTCATTGGTTCTCTGTTCCCAATGTTCAGTATTGTAAGCATGTTTTGCTGAGAATGTATTAATTGATTTATTTCGTTTTGAGGAAAAATTATATAGTGCATACTATATTCCAAGCATCATTCTAAGTGACTTACAAATATTAACTCTATATTTATATCTATAATATAAATATTATTATTATACACATTTCTTAGAAATGTGATATACAGTAGATACAATAGATATGTGAT
This sequence comes from Capricornis sumatraensis, assembly GCF_032405125.1. Lineage (NCBI taxonomy): Eukaryota > Metazoa > Chordata > Mammalia > Artiodactyla > Bovidae > Capricornis > Capricornis sumatraensis. The sequence goes on from NC_091084.1 coordinate 6,036,577, forward strand.
ATACAAAGGAGGGACAGAGAGGCTATGTATCTTGCTCAAGGTCACACATGTAGAAAGTGGCAAAATCAGGATTTAAACCCAGGCATCTGGCTCCAAAGACTATATTTCTACCTGTTATATAGAACTTTTTAAAATAAATTATTTCAATAAAGTCTTTAGTTTTAAAAAGTGATGAAAAAGGCTATAATTGGAAAAGACAGCATTTTAAAATTCAGATGAAAAGAATTATAGTATTAATCAGTCATCTCCAATGCCTTGTGACAATTTTTATTTCCCTTGATGTAGCCTTTGTGAATAACAGTTACTATAAATTCTAAAGAACTGCCAAGTTTAACCCCAATTGGCTAGTGGTAATTCCTTGATAAAAAGTTGGTATGTGGTTTGGGAAATAATAAAGCAACCTAAATAACCAGATGCATCCTGATGAAAGACAAGTAGTCCTATATTCTGGAGATTTCTACATGTGCAAATTGATTTGACTCAATTCTGATAAAATAATTAGTTTTTAAACTTGTTTGCATTTAATTTTTTTCATGGGTGTAGCATAATGACTGAATGGTTGCATTTTTTCCATTAGCTGTTTTAATGTAGATACCACCTCATATAGGAGGGAAGAAAGCTGCTTTGACACATCATCAGTCAGTTACTATCTATTGAATTTTCACTAAATGCAGAGCATTATACTGCACTAATTTCACCAATGATTTCAGATCCTAAAACAGGAATATGCTCCTTAAAATAGTGATGAAGATACTGACAATATTGAGAATTATTATACAAATAGTACAAAATCTTTATCTTTTGAAATATTTTAAAAAGACTTCTTTATGTTTTTGTGCTAATTGAAAATATACTGTAAAAACTGATATTTCCTGACTGTTTTACTTCTGAATTAGCTAGAGATTTTCTTAATTAATTAACTATATTTATTAGCTTTTAGTTGGCAATAATGTATACCTTATTCTGTGAAGTTTATTTGACACAGGAACTATGTCTGATAATATTTGAGAGCTTTTGAGTTTTGTTTTCATTTAGAAAGCTCATAAGTTAATCAAAATATACTTCAGAATTTGAAAATAGAACTGAATGACTGACTGAGTGAATAGAAAAAAAAGAAACCTTGTCTAAATCAACATCTCTCTTTTTGTCTTGTATATAAATTGGAAATGCAATGACCAGGTTTGTTATTGATATCCACGAGATGGAAACACAGTATCAATTTCAAACATTTATGAATGACTCCTGCTTATATCAGTGGCAGTTGTCTTTGCCAAGTTTAATCCTAAAAAAATCAAAATACTAACAAAAAAGTAGCTTAATAGTGATGGTACCAAACTTAAACACTTGATGTTCAAAGCAGCCCCGAGATACCCTGAATCCAGAAGATCCAGTCAAATATATCCAAAATGAACATTTTTTTAAGAAGCAAAGAGTTAAAATGGGAACCATTGTTATGAAAACTATAAATGAGAGAGTAAGCAAGAATCTAGAACACTGAATCAGGATAAGAGTGAAACGTATACAGGTTAGGATTGATCAAGAGAGGTCTAGATACATTGCATAGTTACATTGAAGCATTAGTTATCCAAGGCTTGGTTTAAGGTTTATTCATTATAGAATGCATGATTTCACAGATGTAGGGTTGATATACACATCTAAACCTTCCTTCCATGTTTCTTTGTCCTGGAGCATGACTCAAATCACACAAATATACAACTTGTATGCAAGCATTATATGAAACTACTTGCATTTGACTAAAGAACCAAGTTGTTTCATCCTTTTATGCATGTTCTATCTTCCCAGTTAAAATTCTCTGCCTTATCTGTCTGGAAAATTGCTAGTCATTTTTAAACTGTGTAAGTGCTGCTTTGTAAATTCTCTGAAAACTCCATACTCCTGAATTTGAGAAGCTCCTTTCCTTCTTTATGCACCCACTGTAACTAGCATATACCTTTTTAAAATTATTATTATAACTGCTAGATCATGTTTAGAATTATCTATATTCTGTCTCCTCTATCATGCTCTGAAGTCTTAAATATTACATATCTACATCATTTACCTCCACATTCCAGGTGTCTGAAACATTAGTTGGCACATAAGTCACTTAATATGTGAGAGAAGAATGATTAGTAAATTTAGCAAAATCTCTGGTGAATCTCTATTAAAAATTAAATTAAAGGGAAAGTTTGTTCATCAATAGCCTGAAACAATCTCTTTTAAATATCTTAATAAATAAGTGATTCTGTATTTTAATAGTAGAATGGAGTAAAAATTTTATTTTTACTGTATAATGCAGAGTTTTGCATAAATATGTGGTTCAGTGTGAGTGCTTTGCTCAGGCCTAAGATCGTGGCAGACACTGTATTGAGGCCCCAGGATTCTGAGCCAGAAGCCTCTGTCCTGGTACCAGGACTTCCAGGCTCCTAAAAGGCTAGGGTTTGGGGTCTGCATTTGCATAGTTCACTTCACAGTTCTGGCTCTTGAAGGTCACACCATTAGCAGTATTTGTGCCAGAGCTTCTTCCACACCAAGCCAGGCCTCTGTCACCAGATGCCATACCACAGTGACTCTAACTTTGGAGGGCAGAATGGGCCACTGGGGACTGTGAGCTCAGGGTTGTGAGGCAAACTCCCCAAGGACAAGTGAGGAAGGAAGGGCCTTGGCACAGGGGCACCCAGGTGTTTCTCATCCCAGGATTTGTCTGCCACTCACAGAGCTCCAGATACCCTATGGTTTCAGGCTCTCTCTGGACAGGGGTTGTGGCTGCAGGTCTGCAGCCTTTACTGCCACTGTCTGAGCCCTCCTGACCCGGAACAGCCTAGCCCATCCTCTCCATGCCCCTGCATCAGGACGGGCACTTACTCCCCCAAAACTGGGAATCACATATCACACCCTACCACTTGAAACTGCACCTTGTTTGCCTTCCTAGAAAACTTCATGCTTCAGTCACCCCAACCAAGCCAGACCTCCTCCCCTGGGACAACTTCCATGATCACCAAAATTTAGAAAAACCCCTGGTGAGGTAGATTGGCTAAGAGGGTCATTTCCCTCTACACAGAATGCTAACAGATGGGCTCTGTCAGAAGTGGAGGAATGCCCTGAGGCTGCTTTTCATTGCAAATGTTCCAAGAACAAGCAGAGACAGTCTCTGGAGTGAATTTTAGATGCTGCAGCTGCTCTGGAGGATGTTCATGAGTACTTGGTGTGTCTCTCCATTGTATTTTTGTCTTCATGTGAATAAAGAAAAAAAAAAAAGGATGACTAAATGCATTCTTCAATGACTTTCTGAGAAACAATGTATGGAGGCTAAATGTTTGGAAGTTTTCTTCCCTAAAAAATTACATTAGTTTATCACATTTAATTCATAGTTTTCTGAAAGAGCTATATGTAATAGCCTGTGAAATACCATAATAGAAATATTCCAATACTTTGGCCACCTGATGCAGAGAGCCAACTCAATGGAAAAGACCCTGATGCTGGCAAAGGCTGAAGGCAAAAGGAGAAGATGGTGGCAGAGGATGATGAGTTGATTAGATAACTTCATTAATTCAATAGACATTAATTTGAGCAAACTCTGGGAGAGAGTGGAAGACAAAGGATCCTAGAGTGCTGGAGTCAATGAAGTCGCAGAGTTGGGACTCAGTGACTAAACAACAATAGAATGAAAAATAATGTACATATAGTGTATATTAGCAGCCTCTCGAAAAACCTCTCAGTCTTCCTCATAAACTTTTTACTTGAGTTATTTATTTCTCTTCTGTACATATTGGTGTTTTAAAAAAAAAAAATTAAAAGCATATTTTTTGTTTCTGATAGTTCTACTTATTGCTTTTGCAGCTTAATGTTCTTATTTTAGAGTCAAAATACCCTTTCTTATTTCTCTGAGTAAATGATGATTGCTCTGTTTTTTGTATCAAGGCCTTTCTTTTTTCTTGCTATATATTCTAATTTAAGTAGTTTAACATTTTGTACAAGTGTAGAGTTTCTGAATAATGGGCTGCAGTGAAAGTTAGTAGTGTTGTATCAATTATTTGGGAACAAACAGGCACACAATAATCTTGCTTCCAGAGTTATCTGGTTCCACCAATTTATAAACCTTTGGAAATTTCTGCAACGCAAGTTAGGATATATCTCCATTTCTTCATTGGGATTCAACTTCCTCTGATTTGCTACACTACTGACCATTCAGTTTTTAGCTTTCTAGATACAAAATGCTGCTGTTTTTCTTTTAAAGAGTATAGTATGAATTTGGAGTAAAGAATATCTTTATAATGTAGAAACTTAACAAACAATGATTAGCCAAGTGATCAAAGTCAGCATCAATCAGTTCAGTTCAGCTTCAGTTGTTCAGTTGTGTCCGACTGTTTGTGACCTGAGACCTCTTTGGACTGTAGTATGCCAGGCTTCCCTGTCCATCACCAACTCATGAAGCCTACTCAAACTCATGTCCATTGAGTCGGTGATGACATGCAACCATCTTCTCTTCTGTCAGCCCCTTCTCTTCCTGCCTTCAATTTTTCCCAGCATCAGGATCTTTTCCAATGAATCAGCTCTTCACATCAGGTGGCCAAAGTATTGGAGTTTCAGCTTCAGCATCAGTTCTTCCAATGAATATACAGGACTGATTTCCTTTAAGATGGACTGGTTAGATTACTTTTCAGTCCAAGGGACTCTCAAGAGTCTTCTCCAACACCACAGTTCAAAACCATCAATTCTTTGGCACTCATCTTTCTTCATAGTTCAACTCTCACATCCATATGTGACTACCGGAAAAACCAGAGCTTTGACTAGACAGACCTTTGTTGGCAACATAATGCCTCTGCTTTTTAATATGCTGTCTAGGTTTGTCATAGCTTTTCTTCCAAGGAGCAAGCATCTTTTAATTTCATGGCTGTGGTCACCATCTGCAGTGATTTTGGAGACCAAGAAAATAAAGTCTCTCACTGTTTCCACTGTTTCCCCATCTATTTGCCATGAAGTGATGAGACCAGATGCCATGATTTTAGTTTTATGAATGTTGAATTTTAAACCTGCTTTTTCACTCTCCTCTTTCACTTTCATCAAGAGATTCTTCAGTTCCTCTTTGTTTTCTGCCATAAGAGGCTATCATCTGCATATCTGAGGTTATTGATATTAATTTCTCAGTCAATTGATATCTTGATTACTGCTTGTACTTTATCCAGCACAGCATCTCACATAATGTACTATGTATATAACTTAAATAAGCAGGGTGTCAATATACAGCCTCAACGTACTCCTTTTGCAGTTTGGAACCAGTCCATTAGTTTTAGTCATGTTGACAATGTACATGCTTATATAATATGATGAAAATGACACTTGACCCCTCTGATATTCTTCTCCAAAACTCAAACCCCAGTCCCGTCAGAAAGCAACACTAGACAAATACCAATTGCTTTCACCAGTGTTCATCACAATTGTCAAAATCAATAAAAACAAGGAAAGCTTGAAAAACTGTTACAGTCAAGAGCAGCTTGAGGAGACATGATTACTAAATGTAATGCATTATCCTAGATGGACTAGAAAAGAGACATTAAGCAAAAATTAATCATTGCAGGTAGATTCTTTACCAACTGAGCTACCAGAGAAGCTCAGTTCTTCTGCTCTAGGACTTAGTTAAACATCCTGAGAAATCCAAATTAAGCATGGACTTCAACTAATGACAATGAGTTAATATTAGTTTCTTACTTGTAATAATGTGCCATACTAATGTAAGATGTTAATGATAGGGGAAGTTGGGTATGGGGCATATGTCAGTCTATGTATAATCTTTGTAAGTTTTCGGTAAATCTAAAACTGTTCTAATAATGTGTATTTTTAAATTTCAGTATAATTCTTCTTTGTCCTTTTTTTACTTGTGATTTTCTATAATAAAAAGGTTTACATTACTGTCATTATTGTTCTTACATAGAAACATCTAAAAATCAATTTTAATTTATCTGTTGTATGAATCTGTGATGACTCCATGACTATTACTGAATATCCTTAAATGCAAGCACAACATCCTTCCAAAAATGGAGAGAGTGAATCAGCATAATGAAAAGAGTCATAGTCCATGGATAGTTCACACACAGGACATGGTAAACCTAGAGTAGTAAGTTGTAAATAAGTAATGAGAAATCTGCAAACTGGAAAGCTAACCAGAAGTTACTATGTGAAACAGAAATACACAGAAATTTTTTGAGAAGAGACAGAAAGAATCTTGGAGAATGATAGTAAAACTTGGACTGGCATTTAATATAATTTCGATAGGATTCAGGGTCAGAGTGACCCTGCTTACTTAGTGTGCTGAAGTCCATCATCCTTAAGTCTCAGAATAGCTATGGTAGTAAACTTTCTTGCAGTCACAACTTTGTCTTCTATTTCATTTATATAATCTCTTGATACTGAGTTTGCAGCAACATGGATTAATTAAAAATCCTTCTGATTTAATGATAAATGACAACTGCTTCTAGAATTAAGAATCCACTTTGTATTTGTTCTGCCCTGAAGTGCAGTTAAAGTCACCCAGTCATGTCTGACTCTTTGAGACCCCAGGGACTGTGTAGCCTGTCAGGCTCCTCTGTGCATAGAATTCTCCAGCCAGAATACCGGAGTGGGTACCTGTTCCCTGTTCCCTTCTCCAGGGGATCTTCTAACCCAGGGATCAAACCCAGGTCTCTTACATTGCAGGTGGATTGTTCACCATCTGAGCCCCCAGAGAAGCCCAAGAATACTGGAGTCGGTAGCCTGTCCCTTCTGCCAGGGATACTCCCAACTCAGGAATTGAACCGGGGTCTCCTGCATTGCAGGTGGATTCTTTACCAACTGAGCTACCAGAGAAGCTCAGTTCTTCTGCTCTAGGACTTAGTTAAACATCCTGACTTCACAGTTCTTGCTAGGTGCACTTCCTTCCTGTAAAAGGACAGATTCACCAATTACTTTTGAAAGAATTTCTTTAGTGACAATTAAAAGTTGATTGTCTTACTAAAATCTAATTAAAAATTATTTCTGCAAAAATAGTGCCAAATAGTGTACTTTGAGTGACTTGATAGATAAGCCTAAAATAGCCAGTAGTGCTACAATTCAATAGCAGTTTCAAATAGCTTCCATCTGAAATCAAATCCCAACATTCTAGCATGACCCTGGCCAGAATTTCAAATAATAAATCAGTTGGTACGATTTCACTATAATAAAGTTTCTTAAAGGAGCATTCTAAATTTAACTTTTTGTTATTGCATTCCTCTGTTCCAGATTCAATTTCACAGTTTCATGATGCACTTGGTTGTGTCACATCCTTTGATTCCTGCCAGTTCCCCATCTCACCTAGTTCTTTCCTTTGTTCTATGTGTGTGTGTTAGCTGCTTAGTCACATTCGACTCTTTGCAACCCCATGGACTGTAGTCCCCCAGGCTCCTCTGTCCATGGAACTCTTCAGACAACATTACTGGAGCGAGTAGCCATTCCCTTCTCCAAAGGATCTTCCCCACTCAGGGATCAAACCCAGGTCTCCTGCATTGCAGGCAGATTCTTTACTGTCTGAGTCATCATGGAAGCCCCTTGCACTATACATATACACACATATATCTCATATCAAGACCATTTGTTTCCCATGGATCAATCCGTCATTTTACATGTACCAGGTAATTCTCTCTACTTATATTCAATTCTAAATTCCTATTTTTTTAATCTGAAGAATCTGAATTAGCTGTCTCAACAGATGTTAAGATCTTGACTGATCAAAAATAAAACTTTCAGAGTTTACAACAATAAAAGCCCTATAGAATATAGGATTTTATTTGAAATCTATATGATTATATCTGAAAATAAGTAGAAAAAAAGGGACTTTTCTTAAGCATAGAATCTATTTAAAACTTGGCAAGATATAAAGCTATACGAGTCTTAATAAGCTGTAACACTGTGTGCTGGTACTGAGTTCAAACTCACTGTGTGTATGCTCTGCCCTAGGCTATGGTTAAACTTTCTAATCCCCTGCTTTTCTCTAAGGAAAGATATACCTTAACATTCAATAATTCAGGAAAATTCCTAGATCAAAAGGAAAATGGTATTATATATGTGTGTCCAACTGATCCTGGCTGAGGGCACTTTCATGGGGTCGTAAAGAGTCAGACATGACTGAGCAACTGAACTGAGGGCACTTTGTGAAAGAAGACATTTTAAAAGATAATTTCTTAGGCATTAAAATTTATTAAGCGGGATGGAATTCTGATCATATTTCTTTTATGCCACTTACTAAACTATCCCCAGAATCTTTAATCCCAAATCACACCAGCTTTTGAATTCTTGAAATCAGTTGCTACCAAGAGTTCAACCAGATTCTGGTCTCTAACAAAGGTTCTCAAAGGAATGTTGTTGAGTCACTAAGTTGTGTCTGACTATTTGTGACTCCATGGATCATAGCCCGCCGGACTCTTCCATCTATGGAGTTCTCCCAGCAAGAATACTGGAGTGGATTGTCATTTCCTTCTCCATTAAAGAATAGTAAGGAAGAAATTCCACTTTATTTGAGCTTTAGTTCTAATCTCATCTTTAAGGATTATTAGGAGTTGAGTCATTATATTCCCTATCTGTGCTCAGAGACACGTCTGTTTTTCATCATCTAAAATTGCTTCCATTGAAACTGAGGGTTCAGAACTGCCCACAAAGAAGAAATAGGTCATCCTCAGCAAATGCAAGGACTTAAAATATGGCAGAATTTTAACCAGAACAACAAGAAAAAAAGTTATTGGCCATGTTCTCATTAAGAGACAGCTCTCAGGAGTGATTTCCTAAACCCAGAATATATTTTATATCACCTTTATTCAAAATAAGTAAGTCCTATGACTTTCAAAGTATCTGACTGATAGACTGGTAAGTTCTACGTGTGAGATTTCAGAGGTCTTAACAAAGACAACATGTGTTATTGGCAGCTATTATTTAGAGTGTGAGTGTGTAGGATTAAAAACAATACCTAAATATGATGACAGTGTTAGGAAGCTCAAGAAGAGGGTAAGTCAAGTCTTAGAGGGCCTAGTGTCAACTCTACAACATGAGCCTTCCATATATAATAACATTTAATACTCAGAACAATTGCAAGAGGTAAGTACCACTGTAGCCAGTTTGCAGTTGTGAAAATAGTTCTGGAAAAGCTAAATGGCAATTTATGAATCAGTATAGTCGATGTCCATGAATCACAGTATTAAGAGTTAAGTTCTATTAAGTTACTGTGACCGCTGAATTAACAAATAAGGCGAACAAAGGGTTTGCCTTGCTACTAGGGGAAATAGAGTTTTATTCCTACAAGCTTCAAGTCACAACATTTTTGTCAACTGATTTATATATAACATGCTTTTATATGAATTTTAATTTTAAAACATCTTAAAAACATATTATTGGCTCATTAACTTTGAATTCATGACCAATAGTACAAGAACTATACCTTAAGTAACACATTTGTTTTCTGTGTAAGATACAATACAGCCTAGAGAACTATCTTAGGGCCTAAAAAACAAGGTGCTCAACAAAAAGCTCAAGATGAGAAAAATAGACCAGATTAAATAGACCAGAAAATGGACATTTGATTACAGTATGAGATGAAAAGAGAAAGCAGAGTGTCACCTTGTTCCACCTCAGCTGGGATCATACTTTTCAGAAAACTCAATTTTTCACCACCCTGCACATGTCTACAAAAGACCCAAAAATGTAGTGAATACTGATTTTAAGGTTGCAAATACATTTTAGCAAGTAGGCATATTCACAAATAGTGAAGTTGGCTGTATTTAATATCAGTTTTCTGTTCTCCAGCTTATTTTTCCCTTGTCTTTAAAAGTAATGCTCTCATGCAGAAAAATTAAGCCATATAGAAAGTATTGTTATGAAATTTTTTAATCAATAAAATTCCATCACCAGAAATCGATGATGCCATTATGTATATAATGGAGGCCACCATTAATTCCAACATATATATAAATTGTTGTTTTTCAGTCACTAAGTAATATCCAACTCTGTGACCCCTTGGACTGCAGCATGCCAGGCTTCCCTGTCCTTCTCTATTTCCCGAAGTTTGCTCAAACTCATGTCCATTGAGTCAGTGATGCTATCCAACCGTCTCATTCTCTTTCACCGCCTTCTCATCCTGCCTCAGTCTTCTCCGGTATATACATACATACATATATATATATATATATATATATATATATATATATATATATATGCACTTGTGTGCTAGTTGCCTTAGCTGTGTCCATCTCTTTGTGACCCTATGGACTATAGCCTACCAGGCTCCTCTGTCCATGGGAATTCCTCAGGCAAACAGACTGCAGTGGGTTGCCATATTCTCCTCTATAGTATCTTCCTGACTCAGGGATCAAACCTGTGTCTCTTACATCTCCTACACTGGCAGGTTGGTTCTTTACCACTAGCGCCACCTAGAAAGCCCATGTTTATATATACATAATGCTTTAAAATCTACCCTTAAATGGCAGAGTAGAAGGGCATGAACTCATCTTCTTCTGTGAAAATTCCAAAATTACAACTCATTGCTGAACAGCTATTGAGAGGAGAATGTTGGATCCCACCAAAAAAAGATACCCACATCCAAGAACAACAGAGAAGCCCCAGAAAGATGGTGTGAAGGGTGAAATCATGTTTAGAATCAAACCCCATATTGGCCAGAAATGATTGGAGGGCTCAAATGAAACCTTGTGCACACCAGGACCCAGGAGAAAGGAGCAGTAATCCCACAAGAGATTGACCCAAACTTACCTGTGAGTGTCCAGGAGTCTCCAGTGGAGGCATAGGTCAGTGGTGGCCTGCTACAGGGTTGGAGACACTGAGTGAGGCAGTGTATGCAAGGCACCTTTTGAAGGAGGCTGACATTATCTTCATTTCTTCCACCCTAGTTTAGTCTCAGGTAAAACAACAGGGATGAGACACAGCCATTCCCATCAACAGATAATCAGATTCAAGTTTTACTGAGCATGGCCCCGCCAATCAGAACAAGATGCAGTTTCCCCCTCAGGCAGTTCTTCCCATCAGGAAGCTTCCATATGCCTTGTATCCTTATCAGACAGAGGGCAGACAGATTGAAAACCACAGTCATGGAAAACTAATCAAACTGATCACATGGACCACAGCCTTGTATAACTCAATTAAACTATGGGCCACACCATGTAGGGTCACCCCAGATGGACGGGTCATGGTGGAGAGTTCTGACTAAACGTGGTCCACTGGAGAAGGCAATGGCAAACTACTTCAGTATTCCTGCCTTGAGAATCCCATGAACATTATGAAAAGGCAAAAAGATATGATGCTGAAAGATTAATTTCCCAGGTTGGGAGGTGCCCAATATGCTACAGGAGGCGAGTGGATAAATAACACCAGAAAGAATGAAGGGATGGAGCTAAAGTGAAAACAATGCCCATTTGTGGATGTGATTGGTGATGGAAGGAAAGTCTGATGTTGTAAAGAACAATACTGCATAGAAACCTGGAGTGTTAGGTCCATGAATGAAGGTAAATTGGAAGTGGTCAAACAGGACATGGCAAGAGTGAATATCGATGTTTTAGTGCCGGGGTCCAGCCCTGGTGGATCCAGGGAATTCGAAGGTGGGGACGGCGTCGGCGTCCTTGGAAAAATACATATTTAATCACAGATATATAGAGAGACTGGAAACGGATAGTGTAGTAGGGAAATTAGTAGAGAAAAAGAGGCTGAATAACTTGGCTACGTGGAATAGCATCCATGCTCCAGATGGGAATTCAGCTAGAAAAACGGGGAGCAAGAAAGAAATGACATGGGGGGAATCAGTCTTTCCGGAAACTGATCCAATTTCTTTATTTTGGGGTTTGCTTATATACCTTTTGTTACATATAGGGATGAATACAGAGTCACGCGGGGGTCAGCAGCCCTGACCTTTATCAAAATCAGGTGCTTCACATAAATGTATATAAAAAAAAAGGTCTTAGGGATATTACATCATCTTCTGGCCATGACTGAGATCTGCTGACATTTTATGATCCTTTCTTTCTGATAACCAAAACACTTATTTCTTCCAAGGGTGTTTTTTCTTAAACCAGGCACCACCCTGCAAATAAAGTTACATTCCTATAGGGTGAGGGTGTAGTGAGTTACAATCAAGAAAGGAATTTATTTAACCCAAGGTTAACAGGCTTAATCTTAAAGGTTAATACTTATTTCTCCTATATGCTTAAAGGTTAATACTTATTTCTCCTATATGTTAGTTATATTCATTATAAGGGCAGGGAATATGGAGATTTAGCAGCAAACATCAGGCCAACAAATGAAAATCCTTTCACCAATGTTCCTCTTAAGATCTATTTAGTCTTAAGATAGTGATAAAGTTACATTTTTACATAGCAAAGACACAGTGATTTATAACAAAGCACAGTGATCTATTACAAAAGAGAAAATTCATTAACTCAAAAAGTCTAGTATTGCTAACCTTAAAAACTACTACATTTCTTTTTCTATATTTCAAATACATTGATTAATATATTCCCAGGTGCCTAAGGATATGGAGGCCTGGCGGCAATCATTGACTCAACAAGAAAAAGCCCTATGCTAATTAAGACTCTCAAAATACTCCAGAACTCTCTGTGTTGTTTATGGTTGAGAGGTAGTAAACAATCATGCGCATAGTGGCAGCAGTATGGATAATCCTGTCACACAAGCTAGTCTCTCAGCAGAGAGGTTTGACCTAAGACACCCTTGTCCCACCCAGGGCAGGGAATTAGCAGCAATTATTGATATAACAAATGAAAAACCCTTCACCAATATAATTCCTAACCAACCCACTATATTAATAATTTCTAACTCCCCAAAAGAATTTGCCTTCAGTAAGTTTAAAACATCTCATGCCTCTCAGATTGGGAGGCTGTAAACAATCACATGTAGCCGGACGAACCTATACAGGTGGGCTAGATAACCTTCAGAGGAGTCCAGAAGCTGAAACACTCTTGTCATGCCCAGGAATTTTTATTGCCTTGGAGCTGCACGTTTACTCCTTCTCCGAGAGAAACGGTTATGGGGGAGAGCCCCCCGTATAGTCAGAGGTGTAGGTGAGAGCATAAAACAGACTCTGGTTTTGGGGTTAGATGCTCAGGAACAGGGGGTTTCCTGAGGCTTGATCATGCCTTTGCGTATGCCAAGCCACGTTCCTCATGACCTTTGCCATGGGCGGAGTTCCTCACGGTGGCCCCCGATATTTTAGGAATCAGTGAACTAAAATATGCTGGAATGGGCAAATGTAACTCAGATGACCATTATATCTACGACTGTGGTCAAGAATCCCTTAGGAGAAATGGAGTAGCCATTATAGTCAACAAAAGAGTTTGAAATGAAATACCTGGGAAATACAATCTCAAAAGTGATAGAATGATTTCTGTTCATTTCCAATGCAAACCATTCAATATCACAGTAATCCAAGTCTATGCTCCAACCAAAAATGCCAAAGAAGCTGAAGCTGAATGATTTTATAAAGACCTACAAGTCCTTCTAGAACTAACACCCAAAAAAGATGTCCTTTTCATCATAGGGGACAGGAATGCAAAAGTAGGAATTCAAGAGATACCTTCAGTAATAGGCAAATTTGGCCTTAGAGTAAAAAATGAAACAGGACAAAGGCTGACAGAGTTTTGCCAAGAGAAAGTATTCGTCATGGCAAACACATTCTTCCAACAACACAAGAAACGACTCTACACATGGACATCACCAGATAGTCAATACCAAAATAAGACTGATTACATTCTTTGCAGCGCAAGATGGAGAAGCACTATAGAGTCAGCAAAAACAAGACTGAGAGCTAGCTGTGGCTCAGATCATGAACTCCTTATTGCCAAATGCAGACTTAAATTGAAGAAAGTAGAGAAAGCCACTATACCATTCAGGTATGACCTAAATCAAATCACTTACAATTGTATACTGGAAGTGACAAATAGATTCTGATAGACAGAGTGCCTGAAGAACTAAGGACGCAGGTTTGTGACATTGTATAGGAGGCAGTGATCAAGACCATCCCCATGAAAAAGAAATGCGAAAGTCAAAATGATTGTCTGAGGAGGCCTTACAAAGAGCTGAGAAAAGAAGAGAAGCTAAAGGCAAAGGAAAAAAAAAAAGATATACCCATTTGAATACTGAGTTTCAAAGAATAGCACAGAGACACAGAAAGCCTTCCTCAGTGATCAACGCCAAGAATAGAGGAAAACAATAGAATGGGAAAGACTAGAAATCGCTTCAAGAAAATTAGAGATACCAAAGGAACATATGCAAAGATGGCACAATAAAAGACAGAAACAGTATGGACCTAATAGAAGCAGAAGATATGAAGAAGAGGTGGCAAGAATACACAGAAGAACTATACAAAAAAGATCTTCATGACACAGATGACAATGGTGTGATCACTCACCTAGAGTCAGACATCCTGGACTTCAAAGTCAAACGGGCCTTAGGAAGCATCTATACCAACAAAGCTAGCGGAGATGATGGATTTCTAGTTGAGTTATTCCAAATCCTGAAAGATGATGCTGTGAAAATGATGCACTCAATCTGCCAACAAATTTGGAAAACTCAGCAGTGGCCACAGGACTGGAAAAGGTCAATTTTCATTCCAATCCCAAAGAAAGGCAATGCCGAAGAATGTTCAAACTACCGCACAATTGTGTTCATCTCACACACTAGCAAAGTAATTCTCAAAATTCTCCAAACCAGGCTTCAACAGTATGTAAACCGTGAACTTCCAGACGTTCAAGTCAGATTAAGAAAGGTCAGAGGAGCCAGAGTTCAAATTGCCAACATCTGTTGGATCATCAAAAAAGCAAGGGAGTTCCAGAAAAACATCGATTTCTGCTACATTGACTATGTCAAAGCCTTTGACTGTGTGGCTCACAACAAACTGAGAAGTTGTTCAAGAGATGGGAATACCAGACCACCTTACCTACCTCCTTAAAAATCTATATGCAGGTCAAGAAGCAAAAATTAGAACAGGACATGGAACAACTGGACTGGTTCCAAATAGAGAAAGGTGTACATCAAGGCTATATATTGCCACCTCACTTATTTAACTTATATGCAGAGTATATCATGTGAGATGCCAGGCTGGATGAAGCACAAGCACAAATCAAGATTTTCAGGAGAAATATTAATAACCTCAGAGGCTCAATCGACACCACCCTATGGCAGAAAGCAAAGAACTAAAGAGCCTCTTGATGAAAGCGAAAGAGGAGAGTGAAAAAGTTGGCTTAAAACTCAGCATTTAGAAAATTAACATCATGTTATCTGGTCCCATCACTTCATGACAAATAGATGTGGAAATAATGGAAACAGTGACAGACTTTATTTTTTTTTGGTCTCCAAAATCACTGCAGGAGGTGACTGCAGTCTTGAAATCAGGAGACACTTGCTCCTTGGAAGAAAAGCTGTGACCAACCCAGACAGCATATTAAAAAGCAGAGATATTACTTTTCCAACAAAGGTCCGTCTAGTCAAGGCTATGGTTTTTCCAGTAGTCATGTGTGGATGTGAGAGTTGGCCTATAAAGAAACTGAGCATCAAAGAATTGATGCTTTTGAACTATGGTGTCGGTGAAGACTCTTGAAAGTCTCTTGGACAGCAAGGAGATCAAACCAGTCAATCCTAAAGGAAATCATTCCTGAATATTCATTGGAAGGACTGATGCTGAAACTGAAACACCAATACATTGACCACCTGATGCAAAGAACTGACTCATCGGAGAAGCCCCTGATAGTGAGAAAGATTGAGGGCAGGAGGAGAAGAGGATGACACAAGTTGAGATGGCTAGATGGCATCACCAAATGGATGGACATGACTTTTAGCAAGCTTCAAGTTTGTTGATGGACAGGGAAGCCTGGCGTGCTGCAGTCCATGTGGTTGCAAATAGTCTGACACACTGAGTAACTGAACTGAAAGCTTTTAAAAACATCACTCTGGTTTAAGAATTGTGGAAAAATAATTATTGCAGAGCAGTTTTCCTTATGTATTGAGTATAGCTATCTATTATCATTTAGTCTCCTAGTGATGAACATAAAGACTATTCTAAATATCTATTATTAACACTGCTGAAAACTCTCATCTGTCTCTGTATGTTTATTTTTGCAAAAAATTACACAAAGCACAAATTATACTTACATGCCTAATATATTGCATTCAAGAAATAGGTTTCCCTATTTTAAGCCAGGTTCTATCTATTGTTCTTTGTGCAACAGTGTCAGCTTCCTTGTTTATTTTAATGCTAAGACTTCATAACTAAGTGGACAGTATATTCAGTAACTATGGGAAGAAATATAATTATCTGACACAATTCACAGGACCAAATGTCTGTATGTGATACAGTACTAAAACAGTAAGCACTGGAAGAATTGAAAGCATCTACAAGCTTAAAGAACCAATATTAAGGGATTGTGGAAGGTGTCAGTGGTGGCAGCACACACTGTAAATGTCTCCAAAAATGGAAAAGGGAACCAAAATTCCACGAGCATAAATAACGAAACTAGGGGAAAGGGTATCAAAATTCAAGCAGATTCTCAGCTATAAGACCTGAAAGTTATTAACATTTGTATGGGTAAAAAACAGGAGATCAAACAAGCAGCTTGATGGACCTGAAATGGAAGAAACCAAAAATACCAACATGTCTTCACTGGAAAGCATCCCTGGTCAATTTGAGAAAGACAACTGAAAAGGGAGGAACTTCCCCCACTCCAACAGCAGATGAGTGCAGGGGACCCAAAATAAGGCCACATGATGAAAAGAGGTCTGCTAGCTTTTATGAAACTTGAAAACTGACTTTGTCACCTCCTTTCCAAAATAGGACTTAACAATGAGGAAAACCTACTGAGAGTGGATTCAAAATTTAGCAAGTTAAGGTCACGGATATAGAAGAAAGAGAATGTCCACAGAAAAGGAGGAAAACAGAAGTGAAACAGGGCTCCAATTTTAACAAAGTAGTCATATTCTGCACAATGGAGGAGAGAGAGACTGTGTGTGTGTTCTGGTGTATACTGTAGTAGCCTGATATGTGGGGGCTTCCCACCTGGTTCAGTGGTAAAGAATCCACCTGCCAAAGCAGGAGATGAGGGTTCAATCCCTGCATCAGAAAGGTCTCCTGGAGAATGAAATGGCAACCCACTCCAGTATTCTTCCATGGGAAATCCTGTGGATACAGAAACCTGAGTGGCACAGTTCATGGGGTCACCAAAACGTCGAACATGACTTAGTGCCTAGACAACAACTATAATAATAATCAACAAACTACAGAGGTTGTGGAAAACTGTACTGATATAACACCCTTTAGATAAAGAACCAGATGGAGACTTAAGGATATATTAGATTGAAATTTTAAAATGGAAAAGTTAAAGTACAGTGTCTATGAGTGCATGTCTGGATTTAATATACACAGACACACATGCACACAGACATATGCACGCACACATGAAAGTGATTATTATAAAAGTCAGGATACCGTTTACGTATGGGGATGAAAAAAGGTAAAATCTAGGATGGATCACAGGAAGGGAGCTTCTAAAGTGCCTTAAGAAGTTTTATTTTTTGACTAATTAGTTTCACCATACATTCACTTCATGTGGTTTTATCTTACAATAAATGGTTTTAAAAGGGGGCTATTTCTTCCAGTGCTCTGCTGTGCTTATCCACAGAGTCTTGTCTGACTCTTTGTGACCCCATGGATTGTAGCCCTCCAGGTTCCTCTGTCCATGGAGATTCTCTAGGCAGGAATACTGGAGTGTGTTGCCATGCCCTCCTCCAGGAGATCTTCCCAATCCAGGTATCGAACCCAGGTCTTCCAAATTGCGGGTGGATTCTTTACAATCTGAGCCACCAAGGAAGCCCAAGAATACTGGAATGGGTAGCTTATCCCTTCTCTAGGGGATCTTTCTGACCCAGGAATTGAACCGGAGTCTCCTGAATTGCAGGCAGATTCTTTACCAACTGAGCTACCAGGGAAGCCCATTTCTTCAAACTATATGACTAATTCCCCAAAATATCTGGAAAAGAACATGATGAATTATGAATATCGACCTAATATCTGTTGCACTTACATACTTTTGATACAGAATGCAGTCATTGATTTAAACCATTTAGCCTTACAAGATGCCAGAACAATTAAATGAATTGTAAAAACTTTCACCAAAGATGGCATTTTAGCCAGTCTGGCCAAATAGTAATCTAACCAAATCTCATTAAATTAATTATATTTTTCTGAATTGAATTAATTAATTATTATTTGGGCTTCTCAGGTGACTCTGAGGTTAAGAATCTTCCTGCCAATGTAGGAGACTTTGGAGACACTGGCTTGATCCCTGGGTTGGGAAGATTCCCTAGAGGAGGAAATGGTAACCCACCCCAGTATTATTGCTTGAAGAATCCCATGGACAGAGGAGCCTGGCAGGTTACTACTGTTCATAGCATTGCAAAGAGTTGGACATGACTGAGCACACACACACATGCATGACATATTTAAGACAAAGATTCAAAAGCTTGACTAAACTTCCTTTAATAACATTGTCTAACTCTGTTTTTTTGAAGTGAAAAACACAAAGATATGACAGGAATTAATATCACAGTACATCTAAAACTTGATAACATGCAAAAAGACCCTATTACGGGAATTCTCACAAAGATCATCCAATAAATGTCTTCTTAATCTATACTTTTTCAACTCTGTTTATCTAAAGTATACAAGGGTGATACGGTTGTCATCCTTGAACCCTGCAGAGAATATTTCCATCTTCATGGTGATTTATTACAGAGGATTACATTTTGAGGAATTAATTATAATTATATTGAGTTCAGTTCAGTTCAGTCACTCAGTCACATCCAACTCTTTGCGACCTCATGGACTGCAGCACTTCAGGCCTCCCTGTCCATCACTATAACTCCCGGAGTTTACTCAGACTCATGTCCGTTGAGTCGGTGATGCCATCCAACCATCCCATCCTCTGTCGTCCCTGTCTCCTCCTGCCTTCAATCATTCCCAGCATTAGGGTCTTTTCAAATGAGTCAACTCTTTGCATTAGGTGGCCAAAGTATTGGAGTTTCAGCTTCAACATCAGTCCTTCCAATGAACATTCAGGACTGATTTCCTTTAGGATAGACTGGTTAGATCTCTTTGCAGCTCAAGGGACTCTCAAGTCTTTTCCAGCACCACAGTTCAAAAGCATCAATTCTTCAGCGCTCAGCTTTCTTTATAGTCCAACTCTCACATTCACACATGACTACTGGATAAACCATACTCTTGACTAGACGGACTTTTGTTGGCAAAGTAATATCTCTGCTTTTTAATATGCTGTCTAGGTTGGTCATAACTTCTCTTCCAAGGAGTAAACGTCTTTTTATTTCATGGCTGCAATAATTTTGGAGCCAAAAAAAAAAAAAAAGTCTGCCACTGTTTCTTCTGTTTCTCCATCTATTTGCCATGAAGTGATGGGATCAGATGCCATGATCTCTGTTTTCTGAATGTTGAGCTTTAAGCCAACTCTTTCACTTTCATCAAGAGGCTCTTTAGTTCTTCCTCACTTTCTGCCATAAGAGTGGTGTCATCTGCATATCTGAGGTTATTGATAGTTTTCCTGGCAATCTTGATTCCAGCTTGTGCTTTATCCAGCCCAGCACTTCTCATGATGTATCAAGAAAATTTATATTAATTATATTAAGAAGAATTAATGTGTTTGCTTCCTTTTCATTCCTCCACTCCTCACCATCTTCATTCCCACCTACTGGAGTCCCAGTGGCCTGCAGTCATGCAAACTGGAGCCTAAAGTTGTGTTTTGTAGGACTGGGTAAGAGCAGAGAGGCAATCAACTAAAATAATCAGAACAGCCAAGTCACTGTGGGAGCATCGAAATTGTTAGCCTCAGGGAGAGCCTAACTACAATCCCAGGTTAATAGCTATGATCCCTCATTAGGGATCTACTGAAGCTCCAATGGAGATAAGGAGGCATATTAGCAAGAAGAGTCCTACTTGAGGTCAAATTAACTTGTGGAATCTTGCAAGTTTCTCCAGTAGTCTCAGCCTGCAAAACAGTATAAAGCAATTTGCACAATTCTGAGCTCTCCATAATCTAGGACTTAATTTTATTTTGGAGATTTTATATTATTTAGTCCACATTTTTTTTCTAAATTTCTATTTATTATGCCTTGCTATGCTTCCTATTCTTGGATAGCATAAATTCATTCTTGCCTTATTGCTTTGACTTTTAAATAGCTTGCCATCACTAGTTATTGCTTATTCATACTGTGATTACTTAGCTCTGCTTCTTTTAAATCACTCTCATTATTGCCTTAATCATGGCAGTTGTGCTTCTGTGAATCACTATCCTACAAATGTCAACACTGGTAGTAAAGTACTGGATCTCAGGGATAATTATTGTTTGAAATTTATATTATTATTATTATTATTATTAACTAATATAGGCTCTTTATTCATCTGAAACTTTATTCACAACAATCATTTTTTCTGGTCATTCTTGCTAAACATTAAAAAAAAAGCATTGTATAAAGAAATGCAAGAGATTTCATGCATCATCTTACTTTATTTCTTAATTTTCAGATGTGGAAACAGAGTCCAACAAAGTTTGACTGAATTACCCAAAGGATCTTGTCTGTAGCAGAGCCAAAATTAAGCAACAGTTTTCTTGACTTGGCCAGCACAAATTAATTTTGAAAAAAGGCAAGATATAAATGCATTAATAAATAAAATTTTAAAAATATGACTCATAATCAAGAGTAAAAGCTGTACAATTGTAGGTGCTGCTTGCTGAATAAGACTTATTAAAATACATCCTCTGAGGTCAGTTGCTACCTAAAGTTTGTTGATAGGCTTGATAGATGAGTTCACCCAGATACAGATTCAGGATAGGACAGGGCAGTATGGAGAATTGCTCACTTTAAGGATAGCAAGACAAAGTTCCTTCTGTTGTCCCATACACTCTGTTCTGTGTTCTTCTGTTTATGGTTGCCTTCCTACTAAAGAGATATCTAGGTTTTCTCCAGTTTTCAAATCTTACATTGTAAATGAGTTTTTTCATGTCTTCAATATGTTATTCAAAAGTGCTTGCTACCTGCTTTCCTCGTTAACTTTGAGAGGAATTTTCATTCCTTCTTCATGCAACTTTCTACAATGTTTTCCTAGGAGGCAGGCATTTATTTAAAAATAAAAATTACTGAAAGGGCAAATTTCTCATTGAAGCTCAAGTTTCAAGCAGTTTCCCATGGGACAAAATATGATGCCATCGTCCTTTGAAGTATAACACTTAAAATTTTACTTGATTGAAACAGCTAAAAGAAAATGTCTGGTTAATTATTGCATTTCATTATGTAGCAGGCAAAAGAATACTATAAATGTCACTTTTTAAATTTGGATATTAGATAAATTATACTTTATCTCTGAAAAAAGTAAAATAGGTGCAGTTCACAAATTATATAATTATGGGTAAAATATCTGATTCACTTGTATCATTTTGGTGTGCTGAAAGCTAAGACATTAACTAGGTAATTAAGATTGTCATTTACTAGGTATCTATCGTGCAACTTTTGCAAGTTCTATGAATCTGCAAGAGATATGCTACTGCTAAGTCACTTCAGTCATCTCTGACTCTGTGTGACCCCATAGACGGTAGCCCATCAGGCTCCCCCGTCCCTGGGATTCTCCAGGCAAGAACACTGGAGTGGGTTGCCATTTCCTTCTCCAATGCAGGAAAGTGAAAAGTGAAAGTGAAGTCGCTCAGTAGTGTCTGACCCTCAGCGACGCCATGGACTGCTACTTCCAGGCTACTCCGTCCATGGGATTTTCCAGGCAAGAGTACTGGAGTGGGTTGCCATTGCCTTCTCCGAATAATTTATGACCTACAGGTATTTATAATCTAATTAGGAAGCCACATAACTGAAAGAATTAAAGAGAAACTAAGGAGTAAGATAAAAAATTCAATCTGGTTTGTGGAGTGGAATAGTCCAAAGTGGGAAAGATGTGAGCTATGTTCTGATGTAGGATGGGATTTAGATAATTAGGAAGGATGAAGTAGACGTGCCAGAAAAGGAAGATTGTACAGGAAAAAAAAAAAAAAAAGATAATAATAATAATCACAAGAAGGGTAAATAAGTTCTTGTATGTTAGAAATAGTGGCATGCCCTACGCAACTGAAGCTATATTCAATAGAATAGTGAAGAATTATTAATGCCTTTGAGGGCATGCTGATGACTTAGAGAATTCCAGGCATCTTTGTATCCCCTTGGCACCAGGCTGCTCAGTAAATATTCACTGAGTTAAATGATTGAAGAGATACATTAATCCTTCTCATTCATTTACAAAAAATGAAACTGAAGGTCAGAGAGACCAGGATATTTGAACAAGATGTCACTGGTAGTGGACTGCACACACTCGCCACTACTTCTTAACTCCACAACAGAAAGTTCCAGATGGCAGAAGTCATGTTTAAGTTCACCCACCCAGAATCCACCAGATGCTTCTAAGGTTTCTGTTGAAGACCATATGTACGCAGGAAAAGTCAAATCTCTTTGGAAGCTCTTGTTCAAATGAAAATGAAAGTGAAGTCGCTCAGTCGTTTCCAACTCTTTGTGACCCCACAGACTGTAGCCTACCAGGCTTCATCCATCCATGGGATTTTCCAGGCAAGAGTACTGGACTGGTTTGCCATTGCCTTCTCCAGAGGATCTTTCTAACCCAGGGATCAAACTCGGGTCTACCTGCATTGTAGGCAGACACTTTACCATCTGAGCCAACAGGGAAGCCTTAAAATCGAAGGGATCCTCTTCAAATGAGATGTGACTCTGAGTTAATTTTCCACATGATCTACAGTACAAAGAGGCTGAGACTAATAAAACTGAGGAGTCAAGCTTCACTATCATCTTTTCTCACAAGAAAAAGAGAAAAAACACTTCCGCTAAACTCATGTATGTTAAGTGATGGAATGACAGGGTGAAAGTCATCCGGACAGAATTTGGAGGGGAGTCTTTCATTATAAACCTTTATTTATATGCCTTCTCAAGAAAATTTAAATGCATCAGTGCAAATTGGAAAATGCCCTTTAATCATTTGCTAATTGTTCCATATCCCTCCAGACATCAAGCTTTTCAAAACTCTAGCTGATTGTGACAAAGGCATTAGCTCCCAGATTTCTTGATATTTCCACTACGTGTATCAGGATGATGAACTGAATTTCTCAATTTATAGCCACATTTTTTTCATAATGTAGGATGCGTCCATTTGTCTCAACATAAATATCATGTTCCTACTTCTATTTAAAATTAATAGCTTCTTTAAGTTAACTATATTTTTGTTGTACTACTATTTTGTTTGTGGCTTTCTCTATTTCAGCCTTACTAAAATTAATGAATTAATACTGAAATGAATGAAACTACAGCATACTGAAACTTGACAACATCCACATACTATCTGTTGCTAAATGGTTCATTCTGTTTAGTTTTGTCCTTTTTTATTCTGATTTGCTGAATCCACAGTGCTAGAACCAGAAGATACTCAGAGCTATTTGTTGAATGAATAATTGAGTGCTATCTTCTTAAAAAGTAAAAAAAAAAAAAAAAAAAGGAATGCTTAAAACAGGATAGAAACTGTAACATCAAAAAAAAGACTGATATATTTCATTCAGTGGGTAACAAGAGAACTAATTTGCTACATACATTAAACACTTACATGTCTACTGTTTCTTATAGACTTTCCAATATCCTTATCATCCAGGGAAAGCAGGTACTTAATTAGCCAAATGAATTTATTGACTTATCTAAAGCTTACATATTCAGTAAATAAAAGTGTTCAAACTCTTGACTCTGAGTTTATTGTCCTACTTACTATAAAATGCTACACTCTGAATTATTTTGGATTTCACAGACATCACAGTAATAATTTGTCCAGTTATTCAGTATTTTGTCTTTAGAAGAATTAATTGATATGAAAGCTAGCAGCTTCTGGATTGTGACCTGCTGGAGGAGAGAGTCATTGGAGTTCTGAACACTTTTTAATAAAAAGTACAAACAAGATTTAGCAAGAAGGGCCATGAGTCAAAAACATCAGTAAAATATTTCCACAACTATTTTGGTTCATTTATTTTTGCCTGTAAGAAATGCAAGCCTTTGTTTATTTAAAGATATGCAACTTTTCATTTATTAATATCCTTTTTAGTCAGACCACATAATGCAGGCAGGCAATGTTAGATAAAACATCTGCAGAGCAGACTTGCTTTCCATGACTGATGTTGTTCCACAGAGATATGTCATAAGCAATATAGCTGCTGGAAACTCAAATAGCACATAAATAAGATATATCCATGGGAAGTTTTGAAAAACCTTAAAATAATTCTCCTGTATTTTTAGTTTCCTAAGCTTATAATCAAGGCATCTTATTTGTCTTACTATTACAAAGCTGTGCATCCTCCACCAAAATGGTTTGCATGGAGCCAGATGCTCTGCACTGAGAAAATATCAAGAAAATAATGAATTGGAAGTGACAAGTGCCTTCAGCCAAAAGTCCAAAGGGAATTGTCATCTTGAAATTATATGTAGCAGAGGAGCCAAAGAGAAAAATGAAATGGCAAAAGTGCCAGTGTTAATCCAGAAATTAATCTCAGGGGTGTGTTAGGCCAGGTTAATTGAACCAACAATGGTCTTTCTTTCATTTCTAATCAAAGCATGTTCAAAAGGAGAGGGGAGGCCAAAATATCCTCAACTAGATTAGGGGAAACATGGCAGCTGAATCAAGAAAGCATAACCAAGAAATATTTGAAAAAGTGATGTGTATTTATTAGGCAAGATATATAAATATAGCTTCATCACTTGAGTTTACAAATTAAAACTGACAGCACTTACCTGGGAAAAGGAAACCATCAAAAACAAAGTATTGATTCAGTGACATTAAGCTACAAGCAGTTTAAACACTCTGTGCTAAATAAAACTCATTCCTGCCTTCCAGAAACTTACAGTCTAAGACATATAATAACAATATTAGAAAAAACAATAACCTCTATCATTATTGGTGCCATTTCTTGAGCTACTAGTTACTAATATGCCAGGGGCTCATTTGGTGGCTCAGTGGTAAAAGAATCTTCCTGCAATGGAAGAGATGCAGGAAACACAGGTTCAATCACTGGGCCTGGAAGATTGCCTGGAGGAGGAAATGACAAACTACTGTAGTATTTTTGCCTGGAAAATTCCATGGACAGAGGAGCCTGATGGGCTGCAGTCCAAGGGGTCACAAACAGTCAAACACGACTAACCAACTGAGCATGAAAATAATATGCCAAGTACTTTACAGGCAGTATCTCTCCCAATCTTCACAATCTAAAATGTTACTATTGTCTCCATTTTAATGTTGGATAACCTGAAGCTTAGAGATAATAACCTGCTCCAGTTCCATAACTAGTAATAGGTGAGTGGATGGACAAAAATAACACTCCAAAGCCTGTGGGCTCTTCCTCTGTATTCAGTTCAGTTCAGTTGCTCAGTCATGTCCAACTATTCATGACCCCATGAATCGAAGCACATCAGGCCTCCCTGTCCATCACCAACTCCTGGAGTTCACTCAAACTCATGTGCATTGAGTTGGTGATGCCATCCAGCCATCTCATCCTCTGTCGTCCCCTTCTCCTCCTGCCCCCAATCCCTCCCAGCATCAGGGTCTTTTCCAATGAGTTAACTGTTTGCATGAGGTGGCCGAAGTATTGGAGTTTCAGCCTCAGCATCAGTCCTACTGTGTCCTAAATTAGCCACATGTAAAATGCTTCCCTGGTGGCTCAGATGATAAAGAACCTGCCTGGCAAAACAAGAGACATAAGAAACACAGGTTCAGTCCCTGGGTTGGGAAGATCCCCTGAAGGATGACATGGCAAACCACTCCTGTAATCTCGCTTGGAAAGTCCCATGGACAGAGGAGCCCAGTGGGCTATGGTCCATAGCATCGCAAAGAGTCAGATGTGACTGAAGTAACTTAGCACGAATGCAGGCAGAATGAATGATAAGAAGCATATTATTAGTCCTAGATGGAATTGGACAGTGAAGACAAGATAATGATTATACCAAAAAAAAAAAAAAAAAGAATAACCAAGATATTTATTTTTAAAAGCACAATGATTGCATAGAGAAGAGATAGCTAGCATACACATTCAACCTCAACTTTAAGTGCATAATTTGAAGTTTCAAGAAATGTAAAATGAAGAATTTGACTCTATTGTTTCTTAATGTCAGGTGCAAAGACTGCAGAGAATAAGATTCACTGGGGGAGGAAATACTAAGCCACTCCAGTATTCGTGCCTGGAGAATTCCATTGACAGAGGAGTCTGGTGGGCTACAGTCTATGGTGTTGCAAAGAGTTGGACACAAGTAACAAGTTGGAGTGACTAACGCACACACAGACACACACACACACACACACACACAAAGTCTTAATACAGTCAGCTAGCGTTTGATAGTTACAAAGGGATGTTAAGACAATCTTATTAGTATAATTCTTATTAATGTCTTTTTATTTATAAATCTCCATAGGATTAGGCAATGAGAAAAACTCTAATTCTAAATTAAATGTAAGCATAATTTGCTACAAATGGACATGGGACAAATGACTGGTTGAAAACACAAAGGACTGCAACAATGCTGCATACTGTCACCCTGATTATTTAAAGTATATGAAGTCTAACATGTGAAATGCTTCATTGGATGAATCACAAGCTTGAGTCAAGATTTGTGTGCTTAATCACTGATGCTGGGAAAGGTTGAAGGCAAAAGGAGAAGGGGACTGAAGAGGATGAAATGTTTAGATAGCATTACCAACTCAGTGGACGTGAATTTGAACAAGCTCCAGGAGATAGTGGTGGCCAGAGAAGCCTGACATGCTAAAGTCCATGGGATCACAAAGAATCAGGCATGACTTAGTGATTGAACATCAACAACAAATAATATGTTCTTGAATGGCAATACATGTGAGATACACCATTAATTACAATAGTCAATAGCTATTTGAATAAATACAAAGCAATCGTGGGAATGCTTAAAGAGTCATAAATGGAAAAAAAGAAACAGTAGTTCATCAGTAAAGCCTCCAAAATAAACTCTATTGGAACAGCATATGTGAAAATCAGATATATTTTTATTAAGGAGAAAACACAAGTAGGTAATAACCCTCATATTTATTGTTCAATACACTTGTATGTGCATGAGAAGTCACTTCAGTCATGTCTAACTCTCTGCAACACCATGGACCATGGTCCTCTGGGCTCCTTTGTCCATGGGATTCTCCAGGCAAGAATACTGGAGTGGGTTGCCGTGCTCATCTCTAGGGGATCTTCCAGACCAGGGGTCAAACCCGCATCTCCTATGGCTCTTGCATTGGAAGGTGGGTTCTTTACAACTAGCGCCACCTGGGAATTAATACTTTTTCTTTGCAAGCTCTCTATCAGACTGTTAGTTAGTTAGTTAGTTAGTTCAGTCACTCAGTCGTGTCCGACTCTTTGAGACCCCATGAATCGCAGCATGCCAGGCCTCCCTGTCCATCTCCATCTCCTGGAGTTCACTCAGACTCACATCCATCGAGTCCATGATGCCATCCAGCCATCTCATCCTCTGTCGTCCCCTTCTCCTCCTGCCCCGAATCCCTCCCAGCATCAGTCTTTTCTAATGAGTCAACTCTTTGCATGAGGTGGCCAAAATACTGGAGCTTCAGCTTTAGCAGGTATGACCTAAATCAAATCCCTTATGATTATACAGTGGAGAAGGCAATGGCACCCCACTCCAGTACTCTTGCCTGGAAAATCCCATGGACAGAGGAGCCTGGAAGGCTGCAGTCCATGGGACTGCTGAGGGTTGGACACGACTGAGCGATTTCACTTTCACTTTTCACTTTCTTGCATTGGAGAAGGAAGTGGCAACCCACTCCAGTGTTCTTGCCTGGAGAATCCCAGGGACGGGGAAGCCTGGTGGGCTGCTGTCTATGGGGTCGCACAGAGTCGGACACGACTGAAGTGACTTAGCAGCATGATTATACAGTGGAAGTGAGAAATAGATTTAAGGGTCTAGATCAGACTGTTACAATAGGTAAATCATCTCATTTGAGGGATGAAGAAAGTGAGCCTTAGGGATACTAAGTGATTTTTCAAAGATGAGACAGCCACCGATGGTTGGCATGGTATTTAGCTTTTTTTTTTTTTTTTTTTTAATTAAAGCTGGTTGCCCTCAATGTAAAAGAGGAGAAAGTAAAAGGAAACAGATATAACACTTCTATTCTTAGTTTAATGAGACTATCTGTTGAAATTGTGGAAATATAAAAAATATGTCAAAAGACTCTGTTTTGCTGGGTAACTCTGCTTTGAATCATATATGTACCAGAGAGTCATATGAAGCTGCCATACTTGCTCCATCGGTGTTAAAAACATCATTTTGTACAAAAGTCATTTGGCATTTCTGTAGACTCCTATATTTGCCTAACCCCTCATGCTGAAGGTCACCTTAGTACACAGAGAAAGAGTTTATCACCTTTTTTGACATAATAAATTCTTCTTTTCCATCTGCCACTAGGGTGAAGTGGGAAATGTATTTATTCCTAGAATCCTAAACTGATGTAAAGCAGATTTCTGCTGCTTTTTGTGGGGAGGAGACTGCAGTATAGGAAGAAAAAATTGAAATCCTCTCTATCCCCTACCCTACACTTATATAAAATATAGATTGATTGCACTGAGGAAGAGTAGAAGACTTGCCTGCTCTCTGGACTCTGGACTCTGGACTGAGTGAGAGATAGAGATTATTGCCATTCAGGAAGAGCAAGAATGCGGAAAAAAGTCTCTCCCTGGAGTTTACATGCAAATAGCTTACCCAAGACTAAGGCAAGAGCAGAATAACTAAGAAACACCTCTGCCCCCACAAAGTGACTTCAATTGACTGTGAAGTGTTAACAATATATCTTGGGAAGAGTGACAGGAGTATTGCACAGATATAAAGAATCTGATGAAATAGGAAGATAGAATAAAAACACTGAGAGAAAACCTGTAGCATCCTGGATCTCACACGTAGCTCAAGACAGCTAAAAGTCACTCTAGGAGGTATTTGAAAACTGTAATGTCCTTAATGTAACTAAAGCAACAACAAGCCAAATTCAGTTCAAATTAAAAAAAAAAAAAAAAAAAAAAAAATAGCCAGTCCTTCAGTCTGGCAGGAAAAGAGGCATGTTCAGAAAAGACATTATTGACATAAATTCTTTATTCTGACATGTTCAGAATTCAATCAAAAAGTTGTAATACACAAGATACAAGAAAAATGCCTCTGTTATTAAGAGATAAAGTAGTCATCAGAATTAGGCTAGAATTTCTGATTCAGAACTTGGGTCAGGAATTTGATCCAAATGTGATCAGACAGGTAGATATTTTAAGGTTATGTTAAAAGATCTAAGGAAAATGTGAACAACATGGGTGAATAAGTGGAAACTTCATCACAGAGAAGCAAACAATTAAAAAAAAGAAATGCTAGAGATGAATAACACAATATCAGAAAAATGACTATGGTGGGATTATTGTTAACAACATACTGTACACATGAGATGGAGAAGGAAACGGCAACCTTTCTAGCAAGGTTCTAACAAGATTGCTAGATGGTGAGATTCTAGCATTCTTCGCTAGAAAATCCCATCAGTTCAGTTCAGTTCAGTCGCTCAGTCGTGTCCAACTCTTTCCGACCCCATGAATCGCAGCATGTCAGGCCTCCCTGTCCATCACCAACTCCCGGAGTTCACTCAGATTCACGTCCATCGAGTCAGTGATGCTATCCAGCCATCTCATCCTCTGTTGGCCCCTTCTCTTCCTGCCCCCAATCCCTCCCAGCATCAGAGTCTTTTCCAATGAGTCAATTATTCTCATGAGGTAGCCAAAGTCCTGGAGCTTCAGCTTAGCATCATTCCTTCCAAAGAAATCCCAGGGTTGATATCCTTCAGAATGAACTGATTGGATCTCCTTTTAGTCCAAGGGACGCTCAACAGTCTTCTTCAACACCACAGTTCAACCACATCAATTCCTTGGTGCTCAGCTTTCTTCACATACCAACTCTCACATCCATACATGACCACTGGGAAAACCATAGCCTTGACTAGATGGACCTTTGTTGGCAAAGTAACGTCTCTGCTTTTCAATATGCTATCTAGGTTGGTCATAAATTTTCTTTTTTTAATATAAATTTATTTATTTTAATTGGAGGTTAATTACTTTACAGTATTGTATTGGTTTTGCCATACATCAGCATGAATCCACCACAGGTATACATGTGTTCCCCATCCTGAAACCCCCTCCCACTTCCCTCCCCATACCATCCCTCTGGATCATCCCAGTGTACCAGCCCCAAGCATCCTGTATCATGCATCAAACCTGGACTGGTGATTCATTTCATATATGATATTATACACATTTAAGTGCCATTCTCCCAAGTCATCCCACCCTCTCCCTATCCCACAGAGTCCAAAAATCTGTTCTATACATCTGTGTCTCTTTTGTTGTCTCACATACAGGGTTATCGTTACCATCTTTCTAAATTCCATATATATGTGTTAGTATGCTGTATTGGTGTTTTTCTTTCTGGCTTACTGCACTCTGTATAATAGGTTCCAGTTTCATCCACCTCATTAGAACTGATTCAAATGTATTCTTTTCAATGGCTAAGTAATACTCCATTGTGTATAGGTACCACTGCTTTCTTATCCATTCATCTGCTGATGGACATCTAGGTTGCTTCCATGTCCTGGCTATTATAAACAGTTCTGCAATGAACATTGGGGTACACATGTCTCTTTCAATTCCGGTTTCCTTGGTGTGTATGCCCAGCAGTGGGATTGCTGCGTCATAAGGCAGTTCTATTTCTAGTTTTTTAAGGAATCTCCATACTGTTCTCCATAGTGGCTGTACTAGTTTGCATTTCCACCTACAGTGTAAGGTGGTTCCCTTTTCTCCACACCCTCTCCAGCATTTATTGCTTGTAGACTTTTGGATCGCAGCTGTTCTGACTGGCGTGAAATTGTACTTCATTGTGGTCTTGATTTGCATTTCTCTGATAATAAGTGATGTTGAGCATCTTTTCCTGTGTTTGTTAGCCATCTGTATGTCTTCTTTGGAGAAGTGTCTATTTAGTTCTTTGGCCCATTTTTTGATTGGGTCATTTATTTTTCTGGAATTGAGCTGCATAAGTTGCTTGTATATTTTTGAGTTTAGTTGTTTGTCAGTTGCTTCTTTTGCTGTTATTTTCTCCCATTCTGAAGGCTGTCTTTTCACCTTGCTTATAGTTTCCTTTGTTGTGCAGAAGCTTTTAAGTTTAATTAGGTCCCATTTGTTTATTTTTGCTTTTGTTTCCGATATTCTTGGAGGTGGGTGATAGAGGATCATGCTGTGGATGTATGTTGGAGAGTGTTTTGCCTATGTTCTCCTCTTATAGTTTCTAGTCTTACGTTTAGGTCTTTAATACATTTTGATTTTATTTTTGAGTATGGTGTTAGAAAGTGTTCTGGTTTCATTCTTTTACAAGTGGTTGACCTGTTTTCCCAGCACCACTTGTTAAAGAGGTTGTCTTTAATCCATTGTATTATTCTTGCCTCCTTTGTCAAAGATAAGGTGTCCATATGTGTGTGGATTTATCTCTGGGCTTTCCATTTTGTTCCATTGATCTATATTTCTGTCTTTGTGCCAGTACCACACTGTCTTGATGACTGTGACTTTTTAATACAGCCTGAAGTCAGGCAGGTTGATTCCTCCAGTTCCATTCTTCTTCCTCAAGATTGCTTTGGCTATTTGAGGATTTTTGTATTTCCATACAAATTGTGAAATTATTTGGTCATTATTTGTTCTAGCTCTGTGAAAAATACCATTGGTAACTTGATAAAGATTGCATTGAATCTATAGATTGGTTTGAGTAGTATACTCATTTTCACTATATTGATTCTTCCAATCCATTAACATGGTATATTTCTCCATCTATTAGTGTCCTCTTTGATTTCTTTCACCAGTGTTTTATAGTTTTCTATAAATAGGTCTTTAGTTTCTTTAGGTAGATATATTCCTAAGTATTTTATTCTTTTCATTGCAATGGTAAATGAAATTGTTTCCTTAATTTCTCTTTCTATTTTCTCATTATTAGTGTATAGGAATGAAAGGGATTTCTGTGTGTTGATTTTATATCCTGAAATTTTACTATATTCACTGATTAGCTCTAGTAATTTTCTGGTGTAGTCTTTAGGGTTTTCTATGTAGAGGATCATGTCATTGGCAAACAGTGAGAGTTTTACTTCTTTTCCAATTTGGATTCCTTTTATTTCTTTTTCTGCTCTGATTGTTGTGGCCAAAACTTCCAAAACTATCTTGTATGTAATGGTGAAAGTGGGCACCCTTTCACCATTACATACAAAGTCAGTCTTGTTCCTGACTTTAGGGGGAATGCTTTCAATTTTTCACCATTGAGGATAATGTTTTCTGTGGGTTTATCATATATAGCTTTTATTATGTTAAGGTATCTTCCTTCTATTCCTTGTTTCTGGAGAATTTTTATCATAAATGGATGTTGAATTTTGTCAAAGTCTTTGTCTGCATTTATTGAGATAATCATATGGCTTTTATTTTTTAATTTGTTAATGTAGCATATTACACTGATTCATTTGTGGATATTGAAGAATCCTTGCATCCCTTGGATAAAGCTCATTTGGTCATGGTGTATGATCTTTTTAATGTGTTGTTGGATTCTGATTGCTAGAATTTTGATAAGGATTTTTGCATCTATGTTCATCAATGATATTGGCCTGTAGTTTTCTTTTTTTGTTGCATCTTTGTCAGGTTTTGGCATTAGAGTGATGATGGCCTTGTAGAATGAATTTGGAAGTTTACCTTCCTCTGCAATTTTCTGGAAGAGTTTCAGTAGGATAGGTAAGCATTTTTTTAATTTCATGGCTGCAGTCACTATCTGCACTGATTTTGCAGCCCAAAAAAATAAAGTCTGACACTGCTTCCACTGTTTCCCCATCTATTTCCCATGAAGTGATGGGACCAGATGCCATGATCTTCGTTTTCTGAATGTTGAGCTTTAAACCAACTTTTTCACTCTCCACTTTCACTTTCATCAAGAGGCTTTTGAGTTCCTCTTAACTTTCTCCCATAAGGGTGGTGTCATCTGCATATCTGAGGTTATTGATATTTCTCCCAGCAATCTTGATTCCAGCTTGTGTTTCTTCCAGCCCAGAGTTTCTCATGATGTAATCTGCATATAAGTTAAATAAGCAGGGTGACAATATATAGCTCTGATGTACTCCTATTCCTGTTTGGAACCAGTCTGTTGTTCCATGTCCAGTTCTAACTGTTGCTTCCTGACCTGCATACAGGTTTCTCAAGACGCAGGTTGGGTGGTCTGGTATGCTCATCTCTTTTAGAATTTTCCACAGTTTATTGTGATCCACACAGTCAAAGGCTTTGGCATAGTCAATAAAGCAGAAATAGATGTTTTTCTGGAACTCTCTTGCTTTTTCCATTATCCAGCAGATGTTGGCAATTTGATCTCTGGTTCCTCTGTCTTTTCTAAAACGAGCTTGAACATCTGGAAGTTCATGGTTCACATATTGCTGAAGCCTGGCTGGGAGAATTTTGAGCATTACTTTACTAGCGTGTGAGATGAGTGCAATTGTGTGGTAGTTTGAGCATTCTTTGGCATTGCCTTTCTTTGGGATTGGAATGAAAACTGACCTTTTCCAGTCCTGTGGCCACTGCTGAGTTTTCCAAATTTGTTGGCATATTGAGTGCAGCACTTTTACAGCATCATTTTTCAGGATTTGAAATAGCTTCACTGGAATTCCATCACCTCCACTAGCTTTGTTCATAGTGATGCTTTCTAAGGCCCACTTGACTTCACATTCCAGGATGTCTGGCTCTAGGTGAGTGATCACACCATCAGGATTATCTAGGTCATGAAGATATTTTTTGTACACTTCTTCTGTGTATTCTTGCCACCTCTTCTTAATATCTTCTACTTCTGTTACGTCCATACCATTTCTGTCCTTTATTGAGCCCACCTTTGCATGAAATATTTCCTTGGTATCTCTAATTTTCTTGAAGAGATCTCTAGACTTTCCCATTCTGTTGTTTTCCTCTATTTCTTTGCATTGATCACTGAAGAAGGCTCTCTTACTTCTTCTTGCTGTTCTTTGGAACTCTGCATTCAGATGCTTATATCTTTCCTTTTCTCTTTTGCTTTTTGCCTCTCTTCTTTTCACAGCGATTTGTAAGGCCTCCCCAGAGAGCCATTTTGCTTTTTTGCATTTCTTTTCCATGGGGATATTCTTGATCCCTGTCTCCTGTACAATGTCACAAACCTCATCCATAGTTCAGCAGGCACTCTATCTATCAGATCTAGACCCTTAAATCTATTTCTCACTTCCACTCTATGGTCATAAAGGATTTGATTTAGGTCATACCTGAATGGTCTAGTGGTTTTCCCTACTTTCTTCAATTTAAGTCTGAATTTGGCAGTAAGGAGTTCATGATCTGAGCCACAGTCAGCTCCTGGTCTTGTTTTTTTTTTTTTTTTTTGACTGTATAGAGATTCTCCATCTTTGGCTGCAAAGAAGATAATCAATCTGATTTCGGTGTTGACCATCTGATGATGTCCATGTGTAGAGTCTTCTCTTTTGTTGTTGGAAGAGGGTATTTGCTATGACCAGTGCATTCTCTTGGCAAAATTCTATTAGTATTTGCCCTGCAACATTTCATATTCCAAGGCCAAATTTGTTTGTTACTCCAGGTGTTTCTTGACTTCCTACTTTTGCATTCCAGTCCCCTATAATGAAAAGGACATCTTTTGGGGGTTCTAAAAGGTCTTATAGGTCTTCATAGAACCATTCAACTTCAGCTTCTTCTGTGTTACTGGTTGGGACATAGACTTGGATTACTGTGATATTGAATGGTTTGCCTTGGAAAAGAACAGAGATCATTCTGTCGTTTTTGAGATAGCAACCAAGTACTGCATTTCGAACTCTTGTTGACCATGATGGCTACTCCATTTCTTCTCAGGGATTCCTGCCCACAGTAGTAGATATAATGGTCATCTGAGTTAAAATCAGCCATTCCAGTCCATTTTTGTTGGCTGATTCCTAGAATGTTGACATTCACTCTTGTCATCTCTTGTTTGACCACTTCCAATTTGCCTTGATTCATGGACCTGACATTCCCGTTTCCTGTGCAATATTGCTCTTTACAGCATCAGACCTTGCTTCTATCACATCACATCCACAGCTGGGTATTGTTTTTGCTTTGGCTCCATTCCTTCATTCTCTCTGGGGTTATTTCTCCACTGATCTTCAGTAGCATATTGGGCACCTAGTGACCTGGGGAGTTCCTCTTTCAGTATCCTATCCTTTTGCCTTTTCCTACTGTTCATGGGGTTCTCGAGGCAAGGATACTAAAGTGGTTTGCCATTCCCTTCTCCAGCAGACCACATTCTGTCAGACTTCTCCATCATGACCCCACTCATCTTGGGTGGCCCCATGGGCATGGGCATGGGCATAGTTTCATTGAGTTAGACAAGACTGTGGTCCTAGTGTGATTAGATTGACTAGTTTTCTGTGAGTATGGTTTCAGTATGTCTTCCCTCTGATGCCCTCTTGCAACACCTACCATCTTACTTGGATTTCTCTTCCCTTGGACATGGGGTATCTCTTCACGGCTGCTCCAGCAAAGTGCAGCTGCTGCTCCTTACCTTGGATGAGGGGTATCTCCTCACCACCAGCCCTCCTGACCTTGAACGTGGAATAGCTCCTCTAGGCCCTCCTGCACCTCCACAGCCACCATTCCTTGGACTTGGTGTTGCTCCTCCTGTCTGCCACCCCTAGCCTCAGACCTGGGGTAGCTCCCATGGACAGAGGTGGGAAAAAAAAAAAAGGTCAGATACAGTCTTTGGGATGACAAAGTGTCAGACAGGATTGAGTAACTGAGCATGCAAGCACACAGGAAAAGAAAGAATTTATAATCAGTAAAATAAATCAATAAAGATTGTGCACACTTATAGCAAAAGGAAAAGATGAAAAGAAATATTCAAAACAGAATAGACGATCTGAGATTTTAGAACATTATCAATCTAATATATGAGTATTTGATGTCCCAGAAAAATGTGACAACATAGAACATCAAATATGGGACAAAATAAATATTTGAAGAAATAAAGTCCCATTTTTTGCTAACTTTTAGAGAACAAAGATTTAAATAGCTTAGACAAATTCATAGGATAATGTAAAGAACAATGTCGGTGTATTATATTTAAATGGTAAAATCAGAATGAAAATAATTTTTTGATGGCAGCTGAGTGAAAATATATAACCATGTTACATACAGGGAAGCAAACATAACAACTTCAGCTAACTTCTCATCAGGAAAAATAAAATCAAGAAGTCAATGAAATGACATCTTTGATATGTTGAAGTTTTAAAAACAAAAACAAGCTCTTAGAATTCTACCAGTCAAAATATCCTTCAAAAATTAAGGTAGAATAGAAACATATTTAGAAATGCAAATTCAAAGCTAATTCATCTTTTATAAAACTTCAAGACAAGAAATACTAAAATAAATTCTCTAGGTTGAAGCGAAATGTTATCAAAAAGAAATTATTCTACTTTCAACCTATGAAGTTTCATAGTTAAACAATGATACTTATTAAAACAACAGCTACAACAACACAACCTATAGTTGACTCTTGCTTTTTTAATGTCAATTATGTATTAAATATTTTTCAGTTTTAAAAAAGTTTAAATGTTTTATAAACTTTTAAAGGTTACTTTGCAGTTATTGATACAATTATTGCAAATTATTGGTTATAGTTTCTGTGTTCTACAACACATCCTTGGGCCTATCTTAAACCAAAAAGTCTGCTCCTCGCACTCCTCCACTCTTATAGTACCCTTCCTATCACTTCCCAGGGGTAGTGACTAGTTCTTTCTCTATATTTATGAATCAGCTTTTTTCTTTTTACTTCACTAGTTTTTTGTATATTTTAGATTCCACATATATCATAGATTATTTATCTTTCTCTGTCTGAATTATTTCACTGACATAATGCCCTCCAAGTCCATCCATGTTGCTATAAATGGCAAATTTTCATTGTTTTTATCTGGCTGAGTAGTGTTCAATTGTTTATATGTACCATATCTTCATTATCCATTCATCTGTTGATGGACACTTAGATTGCTTCTATATCTTGGCAACTTTAACTAATGATGCTATGAACATAGGGGTGCATCCTTTTGAACAAGTGTTTTCATTTTACCCAGATAGTCAGTTTTTCCTGATATCTACTTGAGTGGAATTTCTAAGTCATTTGTTAGTTCTATTTTTAGCTTTTTGACAAACACTCAGGCTGCTGTCCACAGTGGCTATACAAATAAATATATATAATATTTTATTTTGTATATCATAATTTTGTATATTATAATATGTATTATATTATTTATCCTAATGATTATAATTTTATAATTTACATTATATTATATCTTATAATTTTATTATATATTATATTATATGTAATATATTTAAAATACAGTATTATATACTATTATATAGTGATAGAGTATATAATATATATTTTATATATGATATAATATGTTCATTATTATATTACATTAAATTATATGCAATTATATATAATATGTAACAATCTATAATATAACTATTGAATAATGATATTAAAATAATATATAATATTATATAAAACAAAATAATATTATGACAGAATATAATGTCTTCAATTATAATATATAGTGCATATAATATTATGATATTATAATATAATAAAATATATTTAATAATTAATATAATTATTATATTATATATGATAACCTTATAATAATATATTGTTATATTTATATATTATTTGCTTATATCATATATATATATTACATATTGCATTATATGATATTTTACACTCATTATATATTATACTGTTACATTATATTATTTAAATTATATTACATTAATTATATTATATAATATATAGTTTGTATATAAATATATACATGTGTATATGTACCACAGCTTTCTTATCCATTCATCTGCTGATGGACATCTAGGTTGTTTCCATGTCCTGGCTCTTATAAACAGTGCTGCGATGAACATTGGGGTACATGTGTCTCTTTCAATTCTGGTTTCCTCGGTGTGTATGCCCAGCAGTGGGATTGCTGGGTCATAAGGTAGTTCTATTTCCTGTTTTTTAAGGAATCTCCACACTGTTCTCCATAGTGGCTGTACTAGTTTGCATTCCCACCAACAGTGTAGGAGGGTTCCCTTTTCTCCATACCCTCTCCAGCATTTATTGCTTGCAGATTTTTGGATCGCAGCCATTCTGACTGGTGTGAAGTGGTACCTCATTGTGGTTTTGATTTGCATTTCTCTGATAATGAGTGATGTTGAGCATCTTTTCATGTGTTTGTTAGCCATCTGTTTGTCTTCTTTGGAGAAATGTCTATTTAGTTCTTTGGCCCATTTTTTGATTGGGTCATTTATTTTTCTGGAATTGAGCTGCATAAGTTGCTTGTATATTTTTGAGATTAGTTGTTTGTCAGTTGCTTCATTTGCTATTATTTTCTCCCATTCAGAAGGCTGTCTTTTCACCTTGCTTATAGTTTCCTTTGTTGTGCAGAAGCTTTTAATTTTAATTAAATCCCATTTATTTATTTTTGCTTTTATTTCCAGAATTCTGGGAGGTGGATCATAGAGGATCCTGCTGTGATTTATGTCTGAGAGTGTTTTGCCTATGTTCTCCTCTAGGAGTTTTATAGTTTCTGGTCTTACATTTAGATCTTTAATCCATTTTGAGTTTATTTTTGTGTGCGGTGTTAGAAAGTGATCTAGTTTCATTCTTTTACAAGTGGTTGACCAGTTTTCCCAGCACCACTTGTTAAAGAGATTGTCTTTACTCCATTGTATATTCTTGCCTCCTTTGTCAAAGATAAGGTGTCCATATGTGTGTGGATTTATCTCTGGGCTTTCTGTTTTGTTCCATTGATCTATATGTCTGTCTTTGTGCCAGTACCAAACTGTTTTGATGACTGTGGCTTTGTAGTAGAGCCTGAAGTCAGGCAAGTTGATTCCTCCAGTTCCATTCTTATTTTTCAAGATTGCTTTGGCAATTCGAGTTTTTTTGTATTTCCATACAAATCTTGAAACTATTTGTTCTAGTTCTGTGAAAAATATGGCTGGTAGCTTGATAGGGATTGCATTGAATTTGTAAATTGCTTTGGGTAGTATACTCATTTTCACTATATTGATTCTTTCAATCCATGAACATGGTATATTTCTCCATCTATTAGTGTCCTCTTTGATTTCTTTCATCAGTGTTTTATAGTTTTCTCTATATAGGTCTTTAGTTTCTTTGGGTAGATATATTCCTAAGTATTTTATTCTTTTCATTGCAATGGTGAATGGAATTGTTTCCTTAATTTCTTTTTCTACTTTCTCATTATTAGTGTATAGGAATGCAAGGGATTTCTGTGTGTTGATTTTGTATCCTGCAACTTTACTATATTCATTGATGAGCTCTAGTAATTTTCTGGTGGAGTCTTTAGGGTTTTCCATGTAGAGGATCATGTCGTCTGCAAACAGTGAGAGTTTTTACTCAGCCGTTAAAAAGAATTCATTTGAATCAGTTCTGATGAGATGGATGAAACTGGAGCCGATTATACAGAGTGAAGTAAGCCAGAAAGAAAAATACCTATACAGTATACTAACACATATATATGGAATCTAGAAAGATGGCAATGATGACCCTGTATGCAAGACAGGAAAAAAGACACAGCTGTGTATAACGGACTTTTGGACTCAGAGGGAGAGGGAGAGGGTGGGATGATTTTGGAGAATGGCATTCTATCATGTATACTATCATGTAAGAATTGAATCGCCAGTCCATGTCTGATGCAGGATACAGCATGCTTGGGGTTGGTGCATGGGGATGACCCACTGAGATGTTATGGGGTGGGAGGTGGGAGGGGGGTTCATGTTTGGGAACACATGTAAGAATTAAAGATTTTAAAATTAAAAAAAAAATAAAAAATAAATAAATAAAGAAAGAAAGAAAGAAAGAAAGAAGCCCTTACAGAAATCTAAAATAAATAAATAAATAAATATATATATACATGAAGATATATAATATTAAAGTAGTATAATATTATATAATATATATTTAATAGTTAATATAAGCATTATATATTATAACCTTATAATAACATATTATATATGTTGTATTTATATCTTATTTGTTTATATTATATATATGAATTACATATTACATTATATTATATTATTATATATGTTGTATATAAATATATGGATGAAAAAATATATATAATATAAATAATATATAATACTATAGATTTTATTTATAATTATGATATATAAATGTATAATTATATATTATACTATAATAGTGTATATATTATAATATAACATGTTTATTATATTATATATTATTAAATACAATATCATAATTTATATGTAAATAATATTATAATTATAATCTATTGTATTATGATAATTATATATTAAGTAAATTTTATATCATATTATTATATCATATAATTGTATTATTTCATATTTTAT
This sequence comes from Capricornis sumatraensis, assembly GCF_032405125.1. Lineage (NCBI taxonomy): Eukaryota > Metazoa > Chordata > Mammalia > Artiodactyla > Bovidae > Capricornis > Capricornis sumatraensis. The sequence continues at coordinate 6,077,226 of NC_091084.1, forward strand.
TATAGTATGTTATAATATATTATATATTAATATATAATATAATATTGTATAATATTATATGTATAATATGCATATATGTATACATTTATATTACACATATTATATACATATATATATTAATCTCTTATGTTCATATCATTGGCAAATATTTTTCCCTCTTGGTAGGTTGTCTTTTGTTTTGTTGATGGTTTCCTTTCTTATGGTAAAGTGCTTAAATTTAATTAGGCCCCATTTGTTTATTTTTGCTTTTATTTCTTTTACCTTAGGGAACAAACCCATAAAGAAATCTTTCTGTGACTTAATTGCAGGGAGAGTCTCCCAATGTTTTCCTCCAGGAGTTTTATGGTATTTGGTTTTAACTTAGTCCTTTAATCGATTGGAAATTCATTTTTGCATTTAAGGTGACAAATGTTCCAATTTCATTTTTTACATGTAGCTGTCCAGTTTTCCCAGGATCACTTATTGAAGAGACTGTCTTTTCTCCATTGTATATTCCTGCTTCCTTTGATGTAGGTTAATTGATCATATGTGAATGGGTTTATTTCTGGGCTCTCTATCTTGTTCCATTGATCTAATTCATTCTAATGTGGGGGCTTCCCTGATGGCTCAGTGGTTAAGAATCTTTCTACCAATATAGGTGACATGGGTTTGATCCCTGGATTGAGAAGATATTCTGGAGAAGGAAATGGCAATGCATTCCAGTCTTTTGCCTAGGAAATCCCATGGACAAAGGAGCCTGGTGGGTTACAGCCCACTGGGTTGGAAAAGAATCAGACATGACAGCAACTGAACAATTCTTATATGTATATAATGATATCTCACTGTAATTTTAATTTGCAAATCTCTAACAACTAATGAAACTGAACAACTTACAGTTGGCTTCCTGGCCATGTGTATATCTTACTTTGTGAAGTTTCTGTTCATTTTTGTACATGTTTAATTGAGTTCCTGGACTTTTTCTTATTAAATTGCATGTATTTGTTATAATTCTGACCATGCTTTATAAAGAAGTTATCCTACTCTGCAGCTTTTCATTCCATTTTCCTAACAATAAGTTTCAAACAGGAGGAATTTTTAATTTTGATGAAGCAAAGCTTGACATTTTCTCTCTTATGCTTCATCATTTGGGGAGTTATACAGAAAATTGTTCTCTAATACAAAGTCAAAATGATTTTCTTCTAAGTGTTTTTCTAGGAAATGTATAATTTTAGATTTTAAGTTTAGAGCTATGATCCATTTCAAGTTAGTATTAGTAATGATGTGAAGTAGGGGTTGAGAATAATTTTTGTGTATAAATATTCAGTTTTTCTAGGATCAATTGTTAGAAGGATAATCATATACCTACTAAACAACCTCATAACAATTATTAAAATCTTTGGGAATTGTCCTCAGGGCATATAGTCAGTGGAGAAACATTCATTCACTAAAACCTACTAAGTCTCAGTTAATAATGAGAGTCTATGGTATTAGAGCAACAAATATCTCCCTTACCACCAGAACTTCTATATTATGAAAGCTCAACCATAGCCATTGTACTCCAGGGAAGTCTGACCAAGAGCACTGAAGTTCCTTCTCATACCAGCTGTCAGTCTGGGACTATGATTTTGCCCCAAAAGGGAAAGATTTATCAAAAAGCCCTGTACTAAGTGTAGCAGACCCAAAACTTTGGGGGCACTAATTATCACCACCTCCAACTCACTAACAGACTAGGAAATGCAAAAATAAGATCATAAGGTGTCAACCACCCATTTAAGTACATACTCGTAGAGTAGGACTATCATTCCAGTAAAGCTGTTCCCAATCCTCAGCTTCAGTGCAAAGCATAGGGCTTCTACCCAGGTGCAAGCATAAGCTATAGGGACAAAGAATTCCACAGGTCTACCTGAGGGGCCTGACTTTATCTGGAAGAAACTGTAAGAACAGCATGCTTAAGGGGCTTGTCAAAAAAATAAATAAATAACATCATTGAAGATCTCGTTGAAAAACAATTAAAAGAAGGCTGACAGCCCTGGGGTGCAAGAAAAATAGCAGAACAGTTAGAAGTTTAATAGCACCAAGACAAGAAACAACCAAGAAGAGCACTCCTATAATCAGTTACCCTGGGGATCAGGAAATATATTTACATGCACTGGACTGCACCCACTCGGAAGCAATCACTGTAATATGTGGAACAGACTTGAAAGCAATCCATAAACTGAACACAGACACATCAACTTAGAATGAACCCTCATTGGCATAAGTGCTTTAACAAAACTCCTGATTCATCTCCAGTCATCCCTGACAATTTTGAAGATTATTTGCTTGCCCAATGAAGCATCCTCTCATGAAAAAAGAAAAGAAAAGAAAAACAGAGCAGGAGTGTCCAAACTAGTCATCACTGGCTGAATGTGAGACAAAACAATAATAATAATAAACTCTCTAATCAGGCTTCAAACAACACTTATACATGTAAAGATCAAGGGTACAAATCTAACACTGTACCAATAACTGGCATACTTGGGTAGCAAGAACTGGTATACCCAGATGGCCAGATCAAAACCTAAAAACAAGGGAAAGCAAATATGAGCAGCAATATCAGAAAGCACACACTGGTACGGAAATAGTTAAGCTGAGTCACTAAATAAACAAATGTCTGTGCAAGCAGTAACCAAAACAACTCCTGAGGATGGAGGTCAGCATCCAGTATTTTTTTTTTTATAGTACACTATCTAGTTTTAAACAAAAATGTATGAAGCATACAAAAAACAGGAAGAACATATGACCCATAAACTGAAAATAAGCAGGTAATAGTAACTACCCACATGGCAGTTGAAAGGGTCTACAAGGTGGACCTATCAATCAAGACTTCAAAACAGTGATAATAAACATGCCCAAGGAAAAAAGAAAGCCATATTTAAAGAATTAAAGGAAGGTATAAAGATGATGCCTCATCAAATAGACATTAGAAAAGAGTCAATTGAAAATCCTGGATTTGGAAGTACAACAGTTGGAAGAAAAATGTCACTAGAAGGGTTTTTATAGCGGATTTGTGCTGGCAAAAGAATCAACAAACAAAAATTAATCAGTAGAGATTATACAACAAGACAAAGTCTTTGCCAACAAAGGTCTGTATAGTCAAAGCTAGGGATGTGAGAATTGGATGTGCTCAAAGAAATCTGAGCACCAAAGAATTGATGTTTTTGGACTGTGGTGTTGGAGAAGACTGTTGAAAGTCCCTTGGACTGCAGGGATATCAAACCAGTCAACCCTAAAGGAAACCAATCCTAAATATTCATTGGAAGGAGTGATGCTGAAGTATTGATGCTCCAATACTTTGATAACCTAATGCGAAGAACTGACTCCTTAAAAAAGACCCTGATGATGGGAAACATTGAGGCCAGGAGGAGAACGGGATGACAGAGGATGAGATGGCTGGATGGCATCACTGACTTGAACATGAGTTTGAGCAAGCTGCTGGAGTTAGTGATGGACAGGGAAGCCTTGTGTGCTGCAGTCCACGGGGTCACAAAGAGTTGGACATGACTAAGTGACTGAACTGAACTGATACAATAAGAAGAACAGAAAGGAGAAAAAAAGTTAAAATATATGAATAGAGCCTTAGAAAAGTGTGGGACACTATTAAGTTCACTAATATATGTGTAATGGGGGTATCGCAGGGAGAAGAAAAAGAGAAAGAAATATTAAAAATATTTCAAAGGAATAATGACTGAAAACATCCCAAGTTTGATGAAAAACCCTGACCTACACGCCCAAGGTGCTCAATGAATTCCAAATAGGATAGACACAAAGGGGTTTACAAATAGATACTTTATAGCCAAAATGAGAGCCAGAGATGAAGAGAAAAATCTTGAAAGTAATAAGAGAAAAGTGACTCATTATTTATGATATAGAGGCCAGAAGGGAATAGGAGAACATATTCAAAATGTTGAAAGTAAAAAAAAACTTCTAATAAAAAATCTTATATCCTGCAAAACTAACTTTTTTTTTGACTTATTAGATGTATTTTTATTTGCCCGTTCACTTTCTGTTCCCTTTCTTCTTCCCCTCACTAAAATAACAACATGCAATCTAAAACAAATAGGAAAAAAACCAAAGACTCTCTTAAAGCAATTCATCTTGAATAGGGATGAACAGAGTACCTTTGATGTTGTGAGATCTTTCAGTTCAGTTCAGTTCAGTTGCTCCGTCATGTCTGACTGTTTGCGACCCCATGAATCACAGCATGCCAGGCCTCCCTGTGCATCACCAACTCCCGGAGTTCACTCAGACTCATGTCCATTGAGTCGGTGATGCCATCCAGCCATCTCATCCTCTGTCATCCCCTTCTCCTCCTGCCCCCAATCCCTCTCAGCATCAGAGTCTTTTCCAATGAGTCAATCTTTGTATGAGGTGGCCAAAGTACTGGAGTTTCAGCTTTAGCATCAGTCCTTCCAAAGAACGCCTAGGACTGTTCTCCTTTAGGATGGACTGGTTGAATCTCCTTGCAGTCCAAGGGACTCTCAAGAGTCTTCTCCAACACCACAGCTCAAAAGCATCAGTTCTTCGGCACTCAGCCTTCTTCACAGTCCAACTCTCACATCCATACATGACTACTAGAAAAACCATAGCCTTGACTAAACAGATGTAGGGTAAATAGGCTAGATAAAGACATTTCCAAATGAACAAGAGAGTTTATTGTTAGCAGGCAACAAGATTCTGAAAACTACTTACATTGCTCTTCATCCTGCCCATGTCGCCAATTGTCTTGCTATATTTCACTGTGCACAGTGTTTGTTGAACCCTTCGTAGACAAGGTGTAAGTTAAGAGGCTGGAAAAAGACTCAGGAGCATAGGAAGTAGGAACTACACACAGGTTTATTCTCTCCTGGCTGATGCAGCAGCCGTAGCAGCAGCCACACTATATTCTTCCTTCTTGTGGGTGACCCAATGAACTTAGCTGTGACAAGCAGTAATGCCGCCGCTTTCTTAGGTGGAACCCATACAGGTGTCCCGCACAGAGCAACCCATGACCAAAAAATACCTCATGATGTGCGTGCTCAGCGCTGTAAATGACCTCAGCTGTTACACAGTTATTATTTACACAGTGTGGGGTGAGAAAATCTGAACATGGATTCACATCTTGCAACATTGCAACAGCAGTATCTACAGCAATACAGTTACATCGACAACACATAACAAAACCCAGTTAGGTATCACCAGGAACTCATGTTGCAGTTCTTGCCCTTATGGGCCTTGAAGAGCCACCCACTGCATGTGGAGTGCCTTTATCTTCCATGGCCAAGTCCAGTCCACCGCCTGGCCTTGTGAAATTTCAGGAAAGCTCCCACAGGGGCAACTTCACCCCTGTGGGATTCCTCACCAAGGACCTGCAAAACCCCACACAGGTGTGGGGCTCACTCCTTCAAAGAGTGGACTTTTTGGCATTCACAACCCACCCACATGATTGCAAATGCTTTCACATGTTCTAAATCTGCAAGAGAATCAGAACTTAGTAGCATATCATGGGACACAGCCTTTATACACTGTTGTAGTAAATCTGCATCACAGGAAGTAGCCTTTACAGTACATTGTTCTAAATCTTCAAGGAAGGACACAGCTTATTCAGCACACTGTTCTACATGAGGCCTCCGCTCCCTGCTTGGGTTCTTCAGGAGGACACCTTGATCTGAGCCCTATTCAAATTAGAAAAAGGCATCATCAAAAGGATCATCCTAGGGCACCATATAATCTTTTAACTGAACTGCCTGTATCTGTTGCTGTGGGTGCTGCCCAAGCTTGGTAAACTTCTGCTCTGGTCTCAGTTGCCTCCACAGCTCTAGGAGTAGAGCATTGGGCTGTCTATAAGTTTTATTTCTGCCTACTCTCGCTGCCAGCAAACCAGCCCACATCTGCATTCTCATCATCTAGACGGGGTCTTTATCAGCTCAGGTCACCTTTGGGGTCTTCACACTTCTAATCCCCTTTGACTGCCACCCTCTCTCTACTTCTTCCAAACTAGCCACCATGAAGGTCACCTCATAGATGGGGTGCCCCACACCGGGTACAAGAATAGCAATCAGAGATCCAAAAGCAGTAGACAGGGCATTATTCAAAATGGCATCTAGAATGTTGCCAGTAAAACACTCATCACTTGGGCCTCAGGTATTTGGGTTAAATATCGACTTTTTCATGCCTAGCTCTCTCATTACCTGGGTCAACTCGCCATAAGTATGTTGCTTCCTCACAGTGTCTGGGAGTTCTCTGGCACTGGACCACATGGTGAGGATGGCAGCATTAATCTGTTCCATGAGGGTGTGTGATTGGTCAGGCGCAAACTGCATGGGTCGCCTAGTTTTCTGCAACCTTTGTCCCAACGAGGAGTGAGTGGTTATAGATGCCAGTAGTTCTACTTTGTCACCAGAAAACAGGATACTGTCCACCTCTGTGTCCCAAATTCACAAGAGCAATGCTGCCAAGGGTTCCCCTTGCTTTGCTGAAATTGCTTACACAAGTTGACCAACTCCACTGGAATATATGGTTGATATGTCATGACCTCAGTCACGTGACGGGGGGCCCCTTGAGGATGCCCTCCCTGGACCATAGGCAGCTCAGTTTCACTTTCTGATGCACAACATACCTCTCTGCCAAGCGGGGACCTGAGATCTCACAATGTGTATCATCACCATCACTTCCTGCCTCTCCATTAGAGATGCTGGGTCCTTCAGGACCACAGGGTTCCTATTTATTTGGGTGTTTCTTTTTTGCCTTGCTTAATCAGCTAAAGATTTATCAATCAACTTTGTCTTTTCAAAAAACCAGCATCTTCCAAGCATCTCTGCACACTGTGCACTGGTGCAGCATCACAAACAGAGCTGTTCATATTTGCCTTCAAGGGAGTCAGGAAAATCCACTCCACAGAGCCAGTGGCAGTCCCTGCCACCTTGTTCAGCAAATGAGAGTGCACAGCCTGTAACACCTTTTCAACACTATCTGGTGAACCGTCTACTGCTTCCCAGTCTTCCACTGGAGCCCACACCCAGAAGACTGCAGCCACCTGTACCACAAGCTATATGGCGGCCACTGGCTTCCTCCATCCAGTGGCACCTCAGGCTTCCCGACCTGCTGGGTATCCTGCTGACTAGGCCGGTTGTATTGCTCTTCATCTTGTCCGTGTCACCAGCTGTCCAGCTGTATCTCACTCTGCACACTGTTCACTGAATCCGTGGTAGACATGGCGCAACCTATGAAGATGGAAGACTTGAGGAGCCATAGAAACGACAGACAAGTTTATTCTCTCCTGGCTGACGCAGCACCCACAGCAGCACCCACACTGTATTCTGTCCTCTCGTGGGTGACCCATAGACACAGCAGTGACAGGCAGCAACACTGCCGCTTTTTAGATGGAGGCCATATATGCACAAAGCAACCCACGATCAAGCGAGTGCATTGTGGCACGTGTGTTCAGTGCTACAAATGATCTGAGCTTTTGCTGCTGCTAAGTCGCTTCAGTCGTGTCCGACTCTGTGCGACCCCATAGACGGCAGCCCACCAGGCTCCTCCATCCCTGGGATTCTCCAGGCAAGAACACTGGAGTGGGTTGCCATTTCCTTTTCCAATGCATGAAAGTGAAAAGTGAAAATGAAGTCGCTCAGTTATGTCTGACTCTTCGCGACCCCATGGATGGCAGCCTACCAGGGTCCTCCGTCCATGGGATTTTCCAGGCAAGAGTACTGAAGTGGGGTGCTTTTGCCTTCTCCGCAGCTGTTACACAGTCATTGTTTACAAACAAAGGGTGAGAGAGCCTGAATACACCATCTTGGCTAATTTGTTCTCTCCCTACACTGCTAAAAGTTCTTCAGGCTGAAAGCAAGTGACCTAAACAGTAACTTAAATCCATATTTTAAAAAAAAGTAAAAATAAGTAAGTAGGTAATTACAAAATATAGTATAATTTCATATTTTTTCTCTTCTTAACTGATTTAAAATTATTTAAAGTAATATGTTTACAATTGTATTATGAGGCCCATCACAGAAGTGATATATATGACAGTAACAACACAAAGTAGGGAGGTGAGAGTAAGCTTCTGAGTAAGGAAATGATACAAGGTGGCAAGTAGAATCCACAGGAATAAATTAAATAAGAGAACTAGAAACTGTATATAAGACACTAAATTTATAAATATGCACATGCTTTGTTTTCTCTATAAACTACTTTAAAAGATATAAAATTTTGTAAAGTAATAATTATAAAATAATTTTAAGTGTTTATCATGTAGAAGTGCAATATTAATATTATTGTTAATATTATTTTGTTTGATATTTTACCATTTAAAATTTTAATAATTATGATTATTTGATTATTTTTCATATTAACAGTATTAATATAAAGAGATTTGCAGGAGTGGAAAAGTTCAGAACTAAAATTTATATATTTAACTAGAACTGAGAGAATATAAGTTTGAAGCCAATTTCAATGGTTCAGATGTTTATTGTTAGACTTAAATAAATCACTAAAAAATAATCCAAAGCTATAATAAAAGGTTTCTAACCTAAATTGGACTTCTCCAGTGGCTCAATGGTAATGAATCTACCTGCAATGAAGGAGACGTGTCAGGAGCTGTCTTCTGCCATGGGTTGAAACTCTGGGTGGGGAAGATCCTTTGGTGAACAAAATGGCCAACACACCCCAGTATTCTTGCCTGGGAAAACCCATGAACAAAGGACATGGGGTCTCAAAAGTTGGAAATGATTGTGCGATTAAACAGCAACAACAACAAAAAACTGTGTTACCCTGTAAGATAAATAAAATAATTACTTTAGAGAATCAGTCCTTTTACTTGGAATTCTGAGAGCCAAGATATATTCAATTTACATTCTAATATACAAAGGGTAGAAAAGTTTGTGTCTAACTAACATGATAAAACTATTGTGAGAGAACTTTTTTTGGAATATCTTAAGATACGACTAATATTATCAACAAAACACTATTCTACTGTGTACATAAAATTGAGTAATTTTGGACTGAATGTTGTAAAATATGTTGGCCATTTGGTTTAATTGATTCATCTGATTTTGTATTGCATTCATAGGCTTTTTGTTTTGAAGTCCAGTAAATATTTTTCACTTGTATGCCAAATGGCTAGCTAGGTGAAATATATATATATATTCCTTGAATATCATCTATTAACTTTTAGCATAATTAGAAGCATGAAACAAAATGAATAAGTCAAATTTATTTCCGAAAGAAGGCTAATGTTGAATTTTTTTTTCCTTACCTTTGGATTTTCATATTATTTTGATTATGTAAATTCAAGATGAATCATTAATTTGAATGTTCTATTGTATAAGATTGTTTCTTTAATGTCTGTGTTTCCTTGAACAAAATACACATTTTAGCATTATATGAAGGACTTGGGATTTTTTATAATTTATAGAGGGCTTCACTGTGGCACAGCTAGTAAAAAATCTGTCTGCAATGCAGAAGACCTGGCTTCAATCACTCGGGTTGGGAAGATCCCCTGGAGAACAGAAAGGCTACCCACTCCAGTATTCTTGCCTGGAGAATCCCATGGGCAGAGGAGCCTGGCAGGCTACAGGCTCACAAAGAGTCAGACACAACTTAGTGACTAAACCACTAATAAATTATGAATAGCTTATTCTGATATGACTTTATATCAATTTTTATTTTAATTTTATTATTTTATGTCCTATGGTCAGAAGTAATGATATAGAAAGAAGAATAATTCTCCATTTCCTTACGTAGTTTGAATTTAGTCATAAAAATATTTTTGCTTTGATTATATCAAAATTAATTCATTGTCTTCCTCAGCTGCATCTTTATGTGAATAAATAAATAAACAAAGAAGTGGATTGTGATATCCATATGTGTTATTAACATCTAAGCAGCAACTGAGCATATGAAAGAGGGAAATATTTTTGATACACATAAAATTCACAGGACTTTAACTGTGAATTTTGTTTTTGAAATGAAAGAATCCCTATCTCATGAAAATTATATTGATACAAATTTTTAAAATATCTGAATTAAACACTATATTGCTCTTATGTTGTATTACTCTCAAATGGATTATATTCAGTTAGTAGATAAATATGATTCCTTGGAGTAAAATGAGATGATATATAATTCACAGAAATCACCCTAAAGATAAAGCTATTGCAAAACTAAAGCTTTTTCTTGTTAATGAGAGTATTTTCCTCTAATTCTCTCTATATACACATATATAAACATATTTATAACATGTAAGTGAACTCCGGGAGTTGGTGATGGAGAGGGAGGCCTGGCGTGCTGCAATTCATGGGGTCGCAAAGAGTCAGACACGACTGAGCGACTGAACTGAACTGAACTGAAACATATATAAAATATATATAATATATACAAATATAATAAACATATATAAACATGTAAACACATATATGTATAGAAACATATATATATACACACATATGTATATATAAACAAAAACAATAAAAAGTATATCACTTTACTTCTTGCTGTTTATTCACTAGGTCATGTTAAACTCTTTTGGGACTCCATGGACTATAGCCACTAGTCTTCTCTGTCCATGGGATTTCCCAGTTAAGAATATTGGAGTGGGTTTCCATTTCCTTCTCCAGAGGATCTTCCCAACCCAGAGATCGAACTTGGATCTCCTACATTGGCAGGTGTTTTTTTTTTTTTACCACTGAGCTCTAAGCAATATACTAGGTGCTAATAATAAAACAATACAAGAGATAGACATAAACCCAACAATCCAAAACCTTAAAGGTTAACACATTCTACTAAATTGGATTTTGAAGGACTTTCTGAGATATGGACATGTGACAACATGACTGAGGTTTTAACAAATACATCAAAGTATAGAAGTGGTGTTTGCCTCTGTGTAACATGCATTTAGTCCAAAGAGGAAGCGAAAAGTCACTTGCCCCTATTCTTCTGAAAATTTTTAGAATTTATTGTATGTTCTTTTAAATCTCCTGTGGTCTCAAATTTAACCCTTGGAGATAAATTTGACTTTATAAGTAAGTAATAAACAGTAGAAATTTAAAAATATTTTTAGCAACAAAATAGCAAAGTTAAGCATATTTAAGTTAGAATTGATTGAAAATAGCATTCTCACTATTTGTACCCTATACTTTTTCCAGGGGAACAAGGTTATTATATTCTTGAGGCATCTATTCCATGGTTTCTAACCAGTTTAGGAATTTTATTTTCTCTAAGCTCAACTTGCCCTCTACAGAATAAATTGTAATGATCTTATATGCAAACTGCAGTTTCACAGAATGTCATATTCTGTCAGAATGAGTGTACTTATAATTTGATTACTTACTCTATAAATATGATGACATATTGAATAAGAACTGAACAGATTAGAACAAAAGGGCTTTTATAAAAGTAATGCTTAATTTTTTTTATTGTAGTAATTTACAAAGGAGTCAACGTAACTTTGAGTTTTATCAGGATTCTTCCCGTGACCTTTAATTAAATGATAGTTGCCATGTTAAAGGGTAATGACCTAAATCAAATCAACCTAAATTTGAATGTTCACTGTATCATTTACTACTTGTGTTCACTGAGCACCTTTTTCTTAATCCTCTCATGACTCAGCTTTCTCATTCATAAAATGATCACAATCATACCTATGAAATTTTTTTGGATTAAAAGAAAAGTTATATAAACTATTTGAATAGAATATGCCTTATTCAATCAAAATTAAACTGAAGAAAGCAGGGAAAACCACTAGACCACTGAGGTATGACCTAAATCAAATCCCTTATGATTATGCAGTGGAAGTGACCAAAAGATTCAAGGGATTAGATCTGATAGACAAACTGCCTGAAGAACTATGGATGGAGGTTCGTGACATTGTACAGGAAACAGGATCAAGACCATCCCCACGAAAAAGAAATGCAAAAAACCAAAAGTGCTGCCTGAGGAGGCCTTACAAATAGCTGTGAAAATAAGAGAGGTGAAAAGCAAAGGAGAAAAGGAAATATATACCCATTTGAATGTAGAGTTCCAAAGAATAGCAAGGAGAGATAAGACAGCCTTCCTCAATGATCAGTGCAAAGAAATAGAGGAAAACAATAGAATGAGAAAGACCAGAGATCTCTTCAAGAAAATTAGAGATATTAAGGGAACATTTCAAGCAAAGATGGGCTCAATAAAGGACAGAAATTGTATGGACCTAACAGAAGCAGAAAATATTAAGAAGAGGTGGAAGGAATACACAGAAGAACTATACAAAAAAGATCTTCACGACCCAGATAATCACGATGGTATGATCATTCACCTAGAGCCAGACATCCTGGAATGTATAGTCAATATGGCTTTAGGAAACATCACTACAAACAAAGTTAATGGAGGTGATGGAATTCCAGCTGAGCTATTTCAAATCCAAAAAGATGATGTTGTTGAAGTGCTGCACTCAATATGCCAACAAATTTGGAAAACTCAGCAGTGGCCACAAGACTGAAAAAGATCACTTTTCTTTCCAATCCCAAAGAAAAACAATGCAAAAGAATGTTCATACTACCACACAATTGTATTCATCTTACACATTAGGAAAGTAGTGGTCAAAATTATCCAAAACAGGCTTCAGTAATATGTGAACTGTGAATTCCAGGTGTTCAAGCTAGATTTTGAAATGGCAGAGGAACCAGACCAAATTGACAATATCTGCTGGATCATAAAAAAGCAAGAGAGTTCCAGATAAAACATCTACTTCTGCTTTATTAACTTAGCCAAAGCCTCTGTGTGGATCACAATAAACTGAAAACTTTTCAAGGGATGAGAATACCAGACCTCCTTACCTGCCTCCTAAGATATTTGTATGCAGGTCAAGAAGTAACAGTTAGAACCAAACATGGTACAACAGACTGGATCCAAATTGGGAAAGGAGTTTGTTAAGGCTTTCTAATGTCACCCTGCTTATTTAACTTATATGCAGAGTATATCATGTGAAATTCCAGGGTGGATGAAGCATAAGCTAGAATCAAGACTGCAGGGAGAAAAGTCAATTACCTCAGATACTCAGATGACACCACCCTTACGGCAGAAAGAGAAGAAGAACTAAAGAACCTCTTGATGAAAGTGAAAGAACAGAGTGAAAAAAAGCAGGCTTAAAACTCAACATTCAAAAAACTAAAACCATGGCATCTGGTTCCATGACTTCATGGTAAATAGATGGGTAAACAATGGAAACAGTGATAGACTTTACTTTGGGGACTCCAAAATCACTGCAGATGTTGACTGCAGCCATGAAATTAAAAGACGCTTACTCCTTGGAAGAAAAGCTATTATCAACCTAGACAGCAATTGAAAAGCAGAGACATTACTTTGCCAGCAAAGGTCTATCTAAACAAGGCTATGTTTTTTCCAGTAGTCATATATGGATGTGAGAGTTGGACTGTGAAGACAGCAGAGCGCCAAAGAATTGATGCTTTTGGACTGTGGTGTTGGAGAAGACTCTTGAGAGTCCCTTGGACTACAAGGAGATCCAACCAGTCCATTCTAAAGGAGATCAGCCCTGGGTGCTCTTTGGAAGGAATGATGCTGAAGCTAAAACTCCAGTACTTTGGCCACCTTATTCGAAGAGTTGACTCATTGGAAAAGACTCTGATGCTGGGAGGGATTGGGGGAAGGAGGAGAAGGGGACAACAGAGGATGAGATGACTGGAGGGCATCACTGACTCTATGGACATGAGTTTGAGTGAACTCTGGGGGATGGTGATGGACAGGGAGGCCTGGCGTGCTGCAATTTATGGGATTGCAAAGAGTCAGACACAACTGAGTGACTGAACTGAACTGAATTGAGCACTGAAGAATTGATGCTTTTGAACTGTGTTGTCATAGACGACTCTTGAGAGTCCTTGGACTGCAAGATCAAACCAGTCAATTCTAAAGGAAATCATTCTTTATTCATTGGAAGGACAAATGCTAAAGCTGAAACTCCAATACTTTGGCCACTGATGCAAATAACTGACTCATAGGAAAAGACCATGAAAGTGGGAAAGATTGAATGCAGGAGGAGATGGGGATGACAGAGGATGAGATGGTTGGAAGGTATTACTGACTTGATGGACCTGAGTTTGACCAAGACCCTGGAGTTGGTGATGGACAGGGTAGCTAGGGCTGCTGCAGTCTTTGGGGTTGCAAAGAGTTTGACAGGACTGAGCGACTGAACCAAACTGAAATAATAATAATATCTCACCTCTTTTAGTAAAAGTCCCTTTTCTGTGTGTTTTTCGATAGCAAAACTTTCAGGTGAATACCTTTTTTTCATCTCTCCATTTTTTCCCATTTCCTTCCAACATGGCTTCTATTCCCATTGCTAAGAACATTGTGCAGATCCGTGTCATCCAAAACTTTTATATTGCCAAAGCCGTAAGACTCTTGTACATCCCTTTTTCTAATCTTATTTCTTGATTTCTACTTATAAATACACAGAATATTTTTCCTTAGACCTTTTTAATCAGTCATCAGCATGATATCTACATTCTCAATCTCCTCTCTAAAATTTCAATCACCTTAAAGCATTAATTAAACCCAGTCTGTTAGTCACAGCCCTTCTTCCTTTAGGCCTCTCATAAAAATAACTACTCTCTCACTCCCCTCTCCTTTCTGGTCTGGATTATGGTAGGTGTCCATTTTTTCTTTATTTGAATTGGTAGTTATATATTTAAGGCCCTTTAACACAATTGATTTGCTTTTCCAACTGCTTACAGTGGTTTAAGAAAAAAAATGCTAGAAGATGTTATAATCCAGAGGATAAAATTATGCTACAAATATCACAGCCTGAAATTCTAAGATTTGAAAGCCCTATAATTTTTCTGAAAGCTTTGTATACATGATATGCAGCATGGTATCATAATACAAAAAATTAATGTGTTATACAATTGTGCCTTTTGTTATCATTATGTTGGTTTTTCTTTGGATTTAAATTTCTTTATTTAAACAGCCCTAACCCTTTTATGGTTTCCCAAGTGCTGAACCCAAGGTACTTTTATAGAATCATACCTAACCTCAATCCCTGGGTCATATATTTACTGATAACACCGATGAGGTTCATGGTTACATGTGATTGACTTGTCACTCTTTTTGTAGTGACTTTGTTGTGTATTCACTGAAAAACAAAGATGACAGAGTCTCAATCCCTGTTCTCAGGTTAGGAAACATAATTATACAAGAGAAGTTCCCTTAAACAAACCTACGCTTAACAAGCTAACTCTCCATTCCTTTAAACATAACTACTAATGTTTATCCATCTGCAATGAAGGAAACTGGGGTTTGATCCATGAGTTGGAAAGATCTCCTGGAGAATGAAATGGTAATCCACTCCACTATTCTTTCTTGGAAAATCCCATAGACTGAGGAGCCTGGCAGGCTACAGTCCATGGGGGGGCAAGAGTTGGACACAACTTGGCACTAAACCACCACTAATGTCTGTAACATTGTGAAAGGTTGTAGTTAGTAGACTGATCTTGTAATTCTTTTTCTTTTTAACTTATTTATTTTAATTGGAGGTTAATTACTTTACAATATTTTATTGGTTTTTCCATATATCAACATGAATTTGCAAGGACCAGTAGCATCAGTTACATCTGAAAATGTTAAAAATGCTCCAACTTACCAAATCAGAATGTGCTTTTTAACAATATCCCCAGGCAACTTCTAAGCAGGCTGAATTTGAGCAGCACTGCTTTAATATACCCACTTACATATGCTCCTTCTAGCTGGGTTGTATGCTCACCAAATGTCAGTTGTGTTTCAACCATATGCACAACTACTTACACTAATTGATGTATGTGTCTGTTCTTGTAATGCAAAATGATGAAATGAGAACAATGAGAAAGATAGTGTTTTTATGAACTAAGCTGAATGCTCTGTCAAGATTCAAAAACTGTGAATTGCTACTGTTATTGTCATTGGATAACTTTTAGACAAACAACAATTAAAGAACAGAAGAAAATATACTATCTGGAAGGATTCTGAATTGTGTCTTTTAAGTCCAGACTTTAATGTAAATATGCCAATACAAGAAATCACAGATGTTGCAGGAAATACAACATGAAACTCTGGCTTAGATCAATATTGGTAAACAAATTGTATCAGTATAGTTTAAGTAATCATGGATCACAGCCATGTCATGTTGAAGGACCTTGCATAACAGTGAAGCTATGAGCCATGCCATGCAGGGCCACCAAAGATGGATGAGCCATAGTAAAGAGTTCTGACAAAAAAAAAAAAAGAGAGAGTTTGATCTCTGAGTTGGAAAGATCCCCTGCAGAAGAAGGAAGAATAGCCACTCTGGTATTCTTGCCTGGAGTAACCCATGGACAGTATGAAAAGTCAAAAAGATATGACCTTAGAAGATGAGCCCCCCAGGTTATAAGATATTCAATATGCTACTGGGGAGGAGCAGAGGGCACTTACTAATAGCTCCATAAGAATGAAGTGGCTGGGCCAAATTGGAAGTGATGCTCAGCTGTGAATGTGTCTGATGGGTAAAAGCAAAATCCCACACAGTAAAAAAACAATATTGCATAGGAATCTGGAAGTTTAGGTCCATAAATCAGGGTAAATTGGATGTGGTCAAGCAGGAGATGGCAAAAGTGAACATCTACATCTCAGGAATCAGTGAACCAAAACAGACAGAAGTCACTTCAGTTCAGTTCAGTTCAATCTCTCAGTCATGTCTGACTCTTTGTGACCGCATGAATTGCAGCATGCCAGGCCTCCCTGTCCATCAACAACTCCCTGAGTTCACTCAAACTCATGTCCATCGAGTCGGTGATGCCCTCCAGCCATCTCATCCTCTGTCGTCCCCTTCTCCTCCTGCCCCCAATCCCCCCCAACCCCCCGCCAACATCAGAATCTTTTCCAATGAGTCAACTCTTCAAGGTGGCAAAGTATGCTAATCAGTGAACCAAAACAGAAAGGAATAGGCACATTTAATTCAGATGATATTTATATCTACTATGGAGGGCAAGAATCCCTGAAAAGAAATGGAGTAGTCCTCATAGTCAACAAAAGAGTCTGAACTGCAATACTTGGGTTCAGTCTCAATAAGACAGAATAACCTAGATTCATTCCCCTGGAGACAGAAATGGCAACCCCCTCCAGTACTCTTACCTGGAGAATTCCATGGACAGAGGAGCCAGACAGACTACAGTCCATGGGATCACAAAGAGTTGGACATGACTTTGCAACTAACTTTCACTTCACTTCATTTCCAAGGAAAAACATTTCCACATCACAGTAATCCAAGTCTATACCACACTTACTGATGCCAAAGAAGCTGAATTTGACCATTTCTATGAAGATCTAAAACACCTTCTAAAAAAGTGTCTTTTTCATTATAGTTATTTCTTTACAGGGGTGGTTGTTCAGTTGATGGTCATGTCCCACTCTTTCAATCGCATGAGCTACAGCACTCCATGCTTCACTGTCCTTCACTATCTTCTGGGGTTTGCTCAAATTCATGTTCATTGAGTAAGAGATGCCATTCAACCAAACATCATTTGTCACCCCCTTCCTCTCTGATCCTCAGTCTTCCCTAGCATCAAGGTCTTTTCCAATGAGTCAGCTCTTCCCAGGTGGCCAATTGAACATTGACATCATAGGAATCAGTGAACTAAAGTGAACAGAAATGGGTGATTTAATTCAAGTAGATTCAAGGAGTTACATCCGATAGACAGAGCATAGAATTATGGATGGAGGTTTGTCACATTGTACATGAGGCAGTGACCAAAGCCACTCAAAGAAAAAGAAACGCAAGAAGACAAAATGATTGTCTAAGGAGGCTTTACAAATAGCTGAGGAGAGAAGAGAAACAAAAGGCAATGGAAAAAGGGAACAGTATACCTAATTGATGCAGATTTCCAAAGAATAGCAAGGGAAGATAAGAAGGCTTTCCTAAATGAGCAATGCAAAGAAATAGAGGAAAACAACAGGATGGGAAAGACTAGAGATTTCTTCAAGAAAATTGGAGATATCAAGGGAACATTCCATATAAACCTGGGCAAAATAAAGTTCAGAAATGGTAAGGATCTACAAAAAGTAGAAGAAATTAAGGAGAGGTGGCAAGAATACACAGAAGAACTATACAGGAAAGGTTGTAATGACACAGATAGCCATGATATTGTGGTCATTCATCTAGAGCCAGACATCCTGGAGTGTGAAGTCAAATGGGCCTTAGGAAGCATTATTGTGAACAAGCTTGTGGAGGTGATAGAATTTCAGCTGAGCTATTTAAAATCCTGAAAGATGATGTTGTTAAAATGCTGCACTCAGTATGTCAGCAAATTTGGAAAACTCGGCAGTGGCCACAGGCTTGGAAAAGGTCAGTTTTCATTCTAATACCAAAGAAGGGCATTGCCAAAGATTCTTCCAGCTACCGTACTATTACACTCATTTCACATGCTATTAATAGCAAGATTATGAGTAGGAAACAGCAACACAATCCACTGTTCTTGCCTGGATAATCCCATGGACAGAGGATCCTGACAGGCTACAGTCCATGGGGTCGCAAAGAGTCAGACATGACTGAGTGACAGAGCATATGCTTAAAATCCTTCAAGCTCGGCTTCAGCAGTATGTGAACTGAGAACTTCCAGGTGCACAAACTGGGTTTAGAAGAGGCAAAGGAAATAGAGATCAAATTGCCAACATTCATTGGATCATGGAGAAAGGAAGGGAGTTTCAGAAAAATATCTATTTCTGCTTTATTGACTATTGTAAAATCCTTGACTCTGTGGATCACAAGAAACTGTGGGAGACAATTTACAATAAAAATTTTCATTTCCCTAGGGAAATTTTCCCAACTTATTTAGTTCATTCTGAGGCATTTGTTTCCATTTCTACCCTACCAGCTCCACTCTCCAATTAACTGAGTAGCTTTATTCTTGAAGTGCATTACTCATTCACGCAAACAAAAAGTATATAAAATCTCTGGACTATTTCTTGCACCTGGAATGCCATCTTCTTTGTGATATATTGAGAAGAATATTTTCTAAAAATTAATTTAGCCACATATAGACAAGGTCCAATTATTTACAGTGACACCTAAAGAGTTTGCCCATTGCTTTCAGTACCACAAAGAAACAGCCTCAAAATGAACAACCTCGCCCTTCACTACAGGCTCCAAAATCCTTATGTCACTACAAATGCCTTTCTAGAATCTCTCTCACTAGCTCTTATCTTTTCAAAAGTTTTTTTTTTTTTTATTGATAATCAATCAGTAGATTTTATCCATTGATAACAATAATCATATAATTATTTTTTTATTGTGTGTATTCAGTCAGTCACTCAGGCGTGTCCCACTCTTTGCAACCCCATGAATCGCAGCACACCAGGCCTCCCTGTCCATCACCCACTCCTGGAGTTCACTCAGACTCACGTCCATCAAGTCAGTGATGCCATCCAGACATCTCAACCTCTGTCGGCCCCTTCTCCTCCCACCCCCAATCCTTCCCAGCATCAGAGTCTTTTCCAATGAGTCAACTATTCGCATGAGGTGGCCAAAGTACTGGAGTTTCAGCTTTAGCATCATTCATTCCAAAGAAATCCCAGGGCTGATCTCCTTCAGAATGGACTGGTTGGATCTCCTTGCAGTCCAAGGGACCCTCAAGAGTTTTCTCCAACACCATAGTTCAAAAGCATCAATGATTCAGCGCTCAGCTTTCTTCACAGTCCAACTCTCACATCCATACATGACCACAGGAAAAACCATAGCCTTGACTAGATGGACCTTAGTCGGCAAAGTAATGTCTCTGCTTTTGAATATGCTATCTAGCTTGGTCATAGCTTTTCTTCCAAGGAGTAAGCGTCTTTTAATCTCATGGCTGCAGTCACCATCTGCAGTGATTTTGGAGCCCAGAAAAAAAAAAGTCTGACACTGTTTCCACTGTTTCCCCATCTATTTCCCATGAAATGATGGGACCAGATGCCATGATCTTTGTTTTCTGAATGTTGAGCTTTAAGCCAACTTTTTCACTCTCCTCTTTCACTTTCATCAAGAGGCATTTTAGTTCCTCTTCACTTTCTGCCATAATGATGGTGTCATCTGCATATCTGAGGTTATTGATATTTCTCCCAGCAATCTTGATTCCAGCTTGTGCTTCTTCCAGTCCAGCATTTCTCATGATGTACGCTGCATAAAAGTTAAATAATCAGGATGGCAATACACAGCCTTGATGTACTCCTTTTCCTATTTGGAACAAGTCTGTTTTTCCATGTCCAGTTCTAACTGTTGCTTCCTGACCTGCATATAGGTTTCTCGAGAGGCAGGTCAGGTGGTTTGGTATTCCCATCTTTTGAAGAATTTTTCCACAGTTTATTGTGATCCACACAGGCAAAGGCTTTGGCATAGTCAATAAAGCAGAAATAGATATTTTTCTGAAACTCTCTTGATTTTTTGATGATCCAGCAGATGTTGGCCATTTGATCTCTGGTTCCTCTGCCTTTTCTAAAACCAGCTGGATCATTGGGAGTTCACAGTTCACGTATTGCTGAGGCCTGGCTTGGAGAATTTTGAGCCTTAATTTACTAGAGTGTGAGATGAGTGCAATTGTGCAGTAGTTTGAGCATTCTTTGACATTGCCTTTCTTTGGAATTGGAATGAAAATTGACCTTTTCCAGTCCTGTGGCCACTGCTGTGTTTTCCAAATTTGCTGACATGTTGAGTGTAGCCCTTACACAGCATCATCTTTCAGGATTTGAAACAGCGCAACTGGAATTCCATCACCTCCACTAGCTTTGTTCATAGTGATGCTTCTTATGGCCCACTTGACTTCACATTCCAGGATGTCTGGCTCTAGATGAGTGATGACACCATCATGATTATCTTGGTCTTGAAGATCTTTTTTGTATACTGATTAGGAAAGGAAGATATTTATTTCAATTAAACCAAATTTCTTAATGATTTAGAACTAAGCAGTATAATTCATGATTCTAAGAATTTTAAGAAATTAATAAAATAAAATTAAGCTTTCTATTTCTTAAGCTTTAAAAAGAAATACTAGAAAGACTGAGTCAACTTATCCTTCTTCAAAATGCCCTGCTGGGTTATGTTATGCTTATAATTCTATGACTACTTGAGCACGTATTGCTCTCATGCACTCATTGAATTCATTCTTTCCTTGAAACTAAAGAGTCTAATGGTTCCTCCATGTAACTGCTTTGTCTATTTTCTATTTGCAGTGTCAAAGCAGATGAATGGTTGTATCTACCTCCAGTTCTGATAATTATAGAGCCAGGAAATGAATCAACTCAAAAGCAGTATTCTCTTAGGATTATATTAGTTATAGTTAACAAATTAAATCATAAATATAGGCTCAGGTGGTTTATGAAGAAAGGAAGCAATATTATAGAAGTGCCCTGGACTGACAGACCTCAGTGTGCTTCCAGGTCTAATAAAAGTACAGTGTTAACCAGGGCAAAGAAATATCTTCAACTTTCCAAAATTCAGCAATATAAGAGGAAGTCACAAAGAGGTCTTTGAGGATTAAATGTGTAGTTCCAGGCACACATTGTAGATTCCAAATAAGTAATGCTTATTTTTATGATTTTATTTATTCCTTTTAACTGTTTAGTGATTTAATATTCCTATTTCTCCTCTTTTACTTTAATCTTAATCTCTTGGAAGAAGATAAAGAAAGAAGAGGTTGATTTCTGTCTCTCTACCACAGAGTCAGGAGCCTAGTATATTTCCACTATGTATCTCAACTCTATTTATTATACATGTTTCCTCCTTTCGTTCATTTATAAAATATTTGAGCACCTGTTAAATAGTTAGCCATGTGCTTGTTTCCATCTTCCTTGCCATAAAACAGAGACATTTTTCTGTAGCATATTTCCTCAACACTAGCACAATGAAGTAAGTTCCTGAAAAGAAAAATCCATTTTCCACTCCACTTATGAAAACATATACTACTACAGACAAGGTTTACCTTAGAATGAGTGCAATCCACTGAATATATATGTAATTTAAATCTATGTACTCTAGGGAACACTCATATTTTCTTAACTCCTAAAAGCTATAAGCAACAGCTACATGTAGGGTATTTGGCAAAAATGTAGTAACAAATGAGAATACAAATATTACTGACAATTAAAATTTTCAGTAGAACCAAAGATAGATTTGGTTATTGTCAAGAATGCCAAAACACATAATGCAAATTAAACATATATCACAAATTAAGCAACAAACAGTACCGTATGGTTAATATGAATCAACATAACTACTTCTCATTTAAATTAAAACTTCTTTACAACTTTTTTTTTTTTTTTTGACACTCAGGACATTTCTTTTTCTTTTTCTTTCTCTTTTTTTGCTTCATTTTATGTTACAATACTGTATTGGTTTTGCCATACATCAACATGAATCTGCTACGGGTGTTCATGAGTTCCCAATCTTGAACCCCCCTCCCACCTCCCTCCCCATACCATCTCTCTGAGTCATTCCAGTGCACCAGCCCCAAGCATCCTGTAGCCTGCATTAGAACCTAGACTGGCAATTCATTTCTTACGTGATATTATACATGTTTCAATTCCATTCTCCCAAATCATCCCACCCTCTCCCTCTTCCTCAGAGTCCAAAAGTCTGTTCTATACATCTGTGTCTCTTTTGCTGTCTCACATACAGGGTTATTGTTACCATCTTTCTAAATTCCATATATATGTGTTAGTATACTGTATTGGTGTTTTTCTTTCTGGCTTACTTCACTCTGTATAATAGGTTCCAGGTTCATCCACCTCATTAGAACTGATTCAAATGTATTCTTTCTAATGGCTGAGTAATACTCCATTGTGTATATGTACCACAGCTTTCTTATCCATTCATCTGCTGATGGATATCTAGGTTGCTTCCATGTCCTGGCTATTATAAACAGTGCTGCGATGAACATTGGGATACACGTGTCTCTTTCACTTCTGGTTTCCTCGGTGTGTATGCCCAGCAGTGGGATTGCTGGGTCATAAGGCAGCTCTATTTGCAATTTTTAAAGGAATCTCCACACTGTTCTCCATAGTGGCTGTACTAGTTTGCATTCCCACCAACAGTGTAAGATGGTTCCCTTTTCTCCACACCCTCTCCAGCATTTATTGCTTGTAGACTTTTGAATCACAGCCATCCTGACTGGTGTGAAATGGTACCTCATTGTGGTCTTGATTTGCATTTTTCTGATAATAAGTGATGTTGAGCATCTCCTCATGTGTTTATTAACCATCTGTATGCAGCTCAATTCCAGAAAAATAAATGACCCCATCACAAAATGGGCCAAAGAACTAAATAGATGTTTCTCCAAAGAATACAACATAAAATTTAAGAATTTAAGTTCAACAGGATAAAATTGGCAAAAGCATAAAATGAATTTGTATACTGAATAAAAGTAAATTTATAAAGATTCGCAAGCAATTCACAATCAAAGAAATTATATTGGATTTAAGAAATAATGCTAAACCATAATTTGTTCTCATTGTTTTTCTTTTATATTGTTATTAATATGGTTATTAAAGTCAGTAAATATTTTACAATTAAGCTCCACACTTGAGTCTGCACATTCTCTACTTGATAAAAAATCATTAAATGAAAATACACTGCCAAAATTCTTAGCAATTTAAATGCAGATTAAATCAATGTAATAACTTAGAAGAATTTGCCTTTGGAAGGAGCGCACATTCATGCAGCTGCTCAGGATCTTCATTTTGTTTATTCAATCTCTAGCAGTATAACTATACTCAAGTCATTACTAGCAATCTCCATTTTCAAGTGTGAAGGGGCCCAGAACAAAGAAACATAACCAAAAGATGAATGTACTTGAAAAATTAAGCGTTGGTATATAGCTTCATTCTAAACCTAAAAATATGAAATTCAACTGTTGAACTAAATAGGAAGTGCTTTTATCTGTGCCAATAATTTATTCATGTAACTAGCACTGAATGAACATGGTTAGAGTTTAAAAAGTATATTTTAGCCATAAAGGAATTTTTAAAAAATATTCTATTGAATAATCCCAAAAGATAAACACATTATTCTAGGAACTTGTTTTCAATCTACAGCTTTTCCTACTATAAAAATAAACACCAAAGAAGAAATAGCACTACAAAGGCAAATTCCAAACATTAAGTAGGAACTGAAATGTGTTTTGAAATAATTTTTAGTGACATCAGCATTTTAATATATATCACATTTATGGAATAGCAGTATTACTAGATAAGTTAGAAGCTTATTTTTTTCATTTTTCTTTTTTAAATATATATTTATTTTAATTGGAGACTAATTACTTTGAAGAATAATTGCTTTACAATATTGTGTTGGTTTCTACTATACATCAACATGAATCAACCATAGGTTTACATATGCCCCCTCCCTCTTGTAAGCATATAAGTTCAGAACATTGTTATAATTAATTTAGTCAACATATAGTGTTGAACACTTATTAATATCCAGGCCTTTGAGCCAGAAATGCTTTGGGAATATAGAAATGAATATAGCACTCATTTCCTATGGTGTGGTGAGTGTGTGGGCACATGTGTAAACAACGAATAAATGTACAGTGAGGCTAGACACAGATACAGACATGGGCATGAGTCATAAGAAGAAAGAAAAAAAAGTCCCTAATTGTGCCTTAGAAAAAGTCAAGGTTCTCTATCTGACTTATTTCAGTTAGCACAATACCCTCCAGATCAATCTATGTTATTGCAAATAGCAAAACTTCATTGTTTTTATGGAAAAGTATGATTCCACTCTATACTGATATGCCTCATCTTCTTTATCCATCCATCAGTTGATA
Organism: Capricornis sumatraensis; assembly: GCF_032405125.1. Taxonomy (NCBI): domain Eukaryota; kingdom Metazoa; phylum Chordata; class Mammalia; order Artiodactyla; family Bovidae; genus Capricornis; species Capricornis sumatraensis. Next base: position 6,102,017 of record NC_091084.1, read on the forward strand.
GGCAAGATAGAGGTATGCTATTAAGAAGTACACACTACTACGTATAAAATGAATAATATACAAGGATGCAATATACAGCCAATATTTTATAATAACTTTGAGTATAATCTATAAAATATTGAATCATTATGCTGTACATCTGAAACTAATATTATATTGTAAATTATATGTTAATTTTAAAAATAATAAAAAATACAATTAAAAAGTTAAGATACTTTTGAAAGAGTAAATAATTGTGCTGACAGGAGAAAAGAACTACAAAAAAATGAATTTCATTCTTGCTTCAAAATTATGAAGACTGTGAAATACTCCAGAAGCTCGTAAAGTCCATAGATCACCAGTGATAGATGAGTACTCTAGGGAGATTAGACTCTCTTAGCTAACTATAAGGGGGGTAAACAGAGGTAGTGACTCCTTTGTAAGTAGTCCATTCACAGCTGTGGGATCCACTTGTGGGTCTAGTCTATTGATTGGAAATATTTGACTAGCCATATGAAAATCCTGTAAGCCTGGGCAACTGTGCCCATGAGCTGTGGACTTGACACATGGGTGAGTTCTGACTATGCAGGGTCAATACCTACTTTAATTGTCAGTAACCAAACTGACAAACTGTATTCTGGATTCTTACTTTGTCAGAACCAAGGCTGAATACTCTTTCTTCATCTTCATACCAAAGTGCTAAAAAAGGGCATGTATTTTCCCAGACTTTTTCTAAATTAAAATCTCTCTCTCCACTTCTCGTAATGTCAGCAACCTTGCGAAACTCCAGGAGGTGTGAGACACTGAAACAGTCCTTGTTACAGTTATTTTCTCCCTGAGATTACAGAAAAGAGAGCCAAGTCATCATATTCATGGCCACAAAACAAGTCAAAATGTTCTTGGAGAATTGACCTTTAGGACGGAGGAAATGAGAGATATTTGGCCAAAAAAAAAAAATACTGGGCCAGGGCAGAATCCAAAGTCAGATAGATTAATGTAATCAAAGCCAAAGAGAGACAGTACTGATAAAAAATAATGTAATTAGAAGAAAGAGTACAAGTATATATAAGGTAATAGCCACAGACTAAATCATGACCTTTTTGAAAAGCAGAACAAATGTTCCAACCTCTTAAAAAAACAGAGTTAAGACACTTTAAACATAATCTAGTTTTTGCTGGCTAATCTGCTAACAGTTGTGTTAATGGTGGATATTTTGCTTAGAAATAAGTATATGTTTGAACCATTACTAAATCTTGTTGCAGTAATTTCATGCAAAAATGTAAACAGATAATAAAGAAACTTTGAGATAAATGGTACTTTTTCCATCCTTAAAAACATAGTAGTTCTGAGTGTCAAGTTCCCCAATAGCTATTTAGTCCATATAGGTTCCCATGAGAGGAGTAGAAGAGTAGAGTATACAGTAAACATTATCTAATGTTGATTTTAAATCACAAAAAATAAATATATTTACTAAGAGAAGAGCTAGAAATCTATATAAACCACATGAAAACTGTTTCCTCTCTTTGTTCCGTTTTCATCTGACCAAGATATGCCTCAAATGACTTTCAATTGACAATGAATCTCAGCAGAAATGATCCTATTATATAAATAACAAACTAATGTATTTAGCTGTATACCATGCACATAAGTCACTAGTTCCAGATAAATGAAATATAAATGTGGTCTCTTTAATATTCCATTTAATTTGTATGTCCAAGCAAACTAAGCTGTTACTTTAAAACAACACACTTCAAGAGTATTGAAAAAGAGCCTTAGAACTGTTACATCTAGCTTTTAAAAAGTCATGATATAACTACCACCTTATCTAGATGTGTGTTCATGAGAAATGCATACACAACCCATGCATCACACAAGATGACCAATGTGGCAGCTTCAGCAAAGTCAACTCTTGATGTATGTCCTCCTTTAGGCTCTTGTAACTGGATCATCAGAAGGTGTTTTATATTGGAAATTAAACTCACTCACTAAAGAATTAGTTTGGTTCAGAAATAGTATCCATTCCATGAGTTAAGAGGTCTAGGCCTGTACTAAATGTGAAGAGAATGGAAATCCGTGGACAAGTTTTATTGTAACATATTCCTATATCACATCAGAATCACAAACATTCCCATACACAACATTTTTACAAAGAAAGAGGCTAGACTAAAGCAGCTATTTTACAGTACCTACTGTGTGTTTCTGGAAAATATTACCATCAAATTTTATTTTTTAAAGGAGATTGAACTTCTAAGCTCAGCAGGAAACTTATTTTCTCTCACCCAGTAAATTTATTTTCCAGAAATTAAGTTTAAGTAAATGCAGAAATTTATTTTCATCTTATCTCCCAGCAAAAGAAAATTCATCCATTACTCAGAACTGCAGAACCACCCAAAAAGGCCCTACTTCTGGTTCACCTTAAGTAGTTTTATATAGTAAGCTCTGTTTCCATTCATATCTGGTAACCGATGACTTTATCCATCTGAAATAAATCAGAGATTTTAGTCAAATTATTCAGTTGACCAGAAAATCAACACAGTAAAGGTTAGTTCTAGATAAGGAATAAGTAAGAGAATCATTTATGAGCTTTAATGTTACCTCCCTGGTTGCTCAAGAGAAGTACACATTGGAAGCTGTAATTCCAGAACAATGTCCTTGAGCCAAGCCACAGATTTCTTCCCACTATGTCTGGTGTAATGGCAAAAAAAGCAGATTTCCACGGCAGGACTTTAAAAAAGGGCGCTTCATTAATTCTTCAATGAACCATGTTACTATTTAGAACACATCAAAGAATTTCCATTTTTAAAAGCACTCAAGTGAAAGAACAAACTAGAATTACAACTGGTCAATGTCCCATTTATTTTTCCCCCAAGGTCATTCTTTAAATGTATGGGATGAATGGACATTGTGTGGAAATTTGTAAAGGAGCCATACATTACCTGACTGATTATGAGATAAAGTGAGATTACTTGCAGGAGAACGTTTACCAAGGCAGAGAAACTATAGGTAATGAAGGAAGGGGATATTGGCGAAAGCGTACATTGACAAAGGGCAAAGATTATGGACAACACCTGGGTTGTCTGAGGAGACCATGACTTATGGCTAGGAAGAAAATAAAAATAGCTTTTGAGTCACAGAGATCTGCTTTAATTCCCGAGTAACTAATTGTTAAATTTACCCAGATAATCACAATGGTGTAATCACTCATCTAGAGCCAGACATTCTGGAATGTGAAGTCAAGTGGGCCTTAGAAAGCATCACTACGAACAAAGCTAGTGGAGGTGATCAAATTCCAGTTGAGCTCTTTCAAATCCTGAAATATGATGCTGTGAAAGTGCTACATTCAACATGCTAGCAAATTTGGAAAACTCAGCAAAGGCCACAGGACTGGAAAAAGTCAGTTTTCATTCCAATCCCAAAGAAAGGCAATGCCAAAGAATGCTCATACTACTGCACAATTGCTCTCATCTCACATGCTAGTAAAGTAATGCTCAAAATTCTCCAAGCCAAGCTTCAGCAATATGCGAACCATGAACTTCCTGATGTTCAAGCTGGTTTTAGAAAAAGTAGAGGAACCAGAGATCAAATTGCCAACATCCGCTGGATCATGGAAAAAGCGAGAGAATTCCAAAAAATCATCTATTTCTGTTTTATTGACTATGCCAAAGCCTTTGACTGTGTGGATCAAAATAAACTGTGTAAAATTCTGAGAGAGATGGGGATACCAGACCACCTGACCTGCCTCTTGAGAAATCTGTATGCAGGTCAGGAAGCAACAGTTAGAACTGGACATGGAACTACAGACTGGTTCCAAATAGGAAAAGGAGTACATCAAGGCTTTATATTGTCACCCTGTTTATTTAACTTTTATGCAGAGTACATCATGAGAAACGCTGGGCTGGAAGAAGCACAAGCTGGAATCAAGATTGCCGGTAGAAATATCAATAACCTCAGATATGCATATGACACCACCCTTATGGCAGAAAGTGAAGAGAAACTAAAACACCTCTTGATGAAAGTGAAAGTGGAGAGTGAAAAAGCTGACTTAAAGTTCAACATTCAGAAAATGAAGATCATGGCATTCGGTCCCATCACTTCATGGGAAATAGATGGGGAAACAGTGGAAACATTGTCAGACTTTATTTTTGGGGGCTCCAAAATCACTTCAGAAAGTGACTGCAGCCATGAAATTAAAAGACACTCCTTGGAAGGAAAGTTATGACCAACCTAGATAGCATATTTTAAAGCAGAGACATTATTTTGCCGACTAAGATCCATCTAGTCAAGACTGGTTTTTCTAGTGGTCATGTATGGATGTGAGAGTTGGACTGTGAAGAAAGCTGAGCGCCGAATCATTGATGCTTTTGAACTGTGGTGTTGGAGAAGACTCTTGAGAGTCCCTTGGACTGCAAGGAGATCCAACCAATCCATTCTGAAGATCAACCCTGGGATTTCTTTGGAAGGAATGATGCTAAAGCTGAAACTCCAGTACTTTGGCAATCTCATGTGAAGTGTTGACTCATTGGAAAAGACTCTGAAGGTGGGAGGGATTGGGGACAGAAGGAGAAGGGGCCGACAGAGGATGAGATGGCTGGATGGCATCACTGACTCGATGGACGTGAGTCTGAGTGAATTCCGGGAGTTGGTGATGGACAGGGAGGCCTGGCGTGCTGCCATTCATGGGGTCCAAAGAGTCGGACATAACTGAGCAACTGAACTGAACCGAACATATGCTTAGTTCATCCAATAATTCAGTTCAGTCGTTCAGTCGTGTTCAATTCTTTGTGATCCCATGGACTGCAGCACGCCAGGCCTCCCTGTCCATCGCCAGCTCCTGGAGTCCACCCAAACTCATCTCCATTGAGTCAGTTATGCTATCCAACCATCTCATCCTCTGTCATCCCCTTCTCCCACCTTCAATCTTTCCCAGCATCAAGGTCTTTTCAAATCAGTCAGCTCTTCACATCAATTTGGTTCAGTCCTTCAGTCGTGTCTGACTCTCTGTGACCCTGTGAATTGCAGCATGCCAGGCCTCCCTGTCCATCACAAACTCGGCATCAAGTGGCCAAATTATTGGTGTTTCAGCCTCAGCATCAGTCCTTCCAATGAACTCTCAGGACCAATCTCCTTTAGGATGGGCTGGTTGGATAGTTTTGCAGTCCAAGGGACTCTCAAGAGTCTTCAACATCACAGTTCAAAAGCATCTATCCCTCAGTGCTCAGCTTTCTTTATAGTCCAACTCTCACATCCATACATGACTACTAGAAAAACCATAGCCTTGACTAGGCAGACCTTGTTGGCAAAGTAATGTCTGTGCTTTTTAATATGCTGTCTAGCTCAGTCATAACTTTCCTTCTAAGGAGTAAGCGTCTTTTAATTTCATGGCTGCAGTCACTTTCTGAAGTGATTTTGGAGCCCCAAAAAGTGAAGTCTGCCAGTGTTTCCACTCTTTCCCCCTCTATCTCCCATGAAGTGATGGGACTGATGCCATGATCTTAGTTTTCCATATGTTGAGCTTTAAGCCAACGTTTTCACTCTCCTCTTTCACTTTCATCAAGAGGCTCTTTAGCTCCTCTTCACTTTATGCCATAAGGGTGGTGTCATCTGCATATCTGAGGTTATTGATATTTCTCCCGGCAATCTTGATTCTAGCTTGTGCTTCTTACAGCCCAGCGTTTCTCATGATGTACTCTGCATAGATGTTAAATAAACCAAATTGTCATCCAATAATCACCACTCAGTTTAACAAGAACCAGGATCTTTTGTTAACGCAACTTTCTTTCTCTAATAGATAATTCTTTTCATACCTTCCTCTTGGATAGATTACCTTACACAACCTTAACTACCTTACACAACAATTAACTACCTTGAGAAGAAAGAATAAAACCTCTACCAAGAGTGACTAAAATAAGAACTAGTACACCAAAGCTTAATGTCTTCCAGGGCTGTGCTGTGGTCCAGAGATATAGGTTTTGTGGGGACAAAAAATTAGGGTGAAGTTCTAAAAAGTATAAACAAAAAATCAAAATCAAAAATGCAAAATTATGTATTATACATATGAATTAAACATATACCTTATATTCATAAATTATATATATGTTTAGTAAAAAAGATGACAACAAATAACCTATTTTAAAAGCTGACAAATATAGCAAAAATTTAAGGAAATAATATTTTATTAGTTGTCTAATACCTTCTATACTACTCTCTTTCCTACAGTTTTCTGGCTGAACACTCTTAATGTTCTCTTCAAATAATGATGATATCATAATATAATTTTCTATAGAGGAAAAAGTTGATTCACCTATTCTTCAGTATGCCTAATTGGAGATCAGCCCTGGGATTTCTTTGGAAGGAATGATGCTAAAGCTGAAACTCCAGTACTTTGGCCACCTCATGTGAAGAGTTGACTCATTGGAAAAGATTCTGATGCTGGGAGGGATTGGAGGCAAGAGGAGAAGGGGCCAACAGAGGATGAGATGGCTGGATGGCATCATTGACTCGATGGACGTGAGTCTGAGTGAACTCCGGGAGTTGGTGATGGACCCGGAGGGCTGGCGTGCTGTGATTCATGGGGTCACAAAGAGTCGGACATGACTGAGCGACTGAACTGAAATAAATTGAACTTATTGATAATTTAGAACCTTAACCTGAAACTAAGACATACAAGAGTAATTCAAAAACATTTCAAATTGTTGCTGTTATGTATTGAACTGCATAATATGGAGTAAAATTACTGTTATGTTATACACATTGATTTATTGATGATTATTTTTGGGAGTTTTTTAACTAGACCACTTGCTTCTTCAGATAATTTAATTGCATGGTGATTTTGCCTGTTTTCTGGAAGTACTAGACTTAATCACACACACACACACACACACACACACACACACACACACACACACACACACACAGAGTCCAAAGCTATGCCAAATATACTAGAAAGAAATTCTGTAGGTTTGCATATAGAATTGGCAACTTCACACAAACATTAACACTTGTGTATAGAAAGATATAATTGCATAAAAAATTTGCCACTTCACACAAATATATATTGGATATTTATAGAAGTGCAAGAGGTTTGTACTCTAGGTACAAAATTATACTCTTTCAAAAATGCCCATGTAAAAACTATGATATTCATATTTTTAGCATATTTTATGCATTTAATTGAGTTACAATTGATTTATGATACTATATAAGATTCAGGTGTACAGTGAAGTTCAGTTAGTTCAGTCACTCAGTCGTGTCCAACTCTTTGCGACACCATGAATCACAGCACACCAGGCCTCCCTGTCCTTCACCAACACCCGGAATTCACTCAGACTCATGTCCACTGAGTCAGCGATGCCATCCAGCCATCTCATCCTCTGCCAGCCCCTTCTCCTAGTGCCCCCAATGCCTCCCAGCATCAGAATCTTTTCCAATGAGTCAACTCTTCACATGAGGTGGCCAAGGTACTGTAGTTTCAGCTTTAGCATCATCCTTCCAAAGATATCCCAGGGCTGATCTCCTTCAGAATGGACTTGTTGGATCTCCTTGCAGTCCAAGGGACTCTCAAGAGTCTTCTCCAACACCACAGTTCAAAAGCATCAGTTCTTCGGTGCTCAGCCTTCTTCGCAGTCCAACTCTCACATCCATACATGGCTACTGGAAAAACAATAGCCTTGACTAGACGGACCTTAGTTGGCAAAGTAATGTCTCTGCTTTTGAATATGCTATCTAGGTTGGTCAAAACTTTTCTTCCAAGGAGTAAGCGTCTTTTAATTTCATGGCTGCAGTCACCATCTGCAGTTATTTTGGAGTCAAAAAAAATAAAGTTTGACAACATAGTGTTTAAAATTTTTTAAGATTGTACTTTATTTATAGTATTATAAAATATCAACTATATTTCCTGTGCTGTACAATATATTCTTGTACCTTATTTATTTTTTCATAGTAATTGGTGCCTCTTAATCCCCTAATTCTGTCTTTCTCCTCTATCCTTCCCAACCTCACTGATACCTTCTAGTTTGTTCTCTATGTTTGTGGGTTGTTTCTTTTTTGTTATATTTACTAGTTTATTTTATTTTCTAGATTTCACATATAAATGTTAACATATAGTGCTTGTCTTTCTCTGATTTACCTAACTAAACATAAAACCCTCTAAGATCATTCTTTTGTATAGCATCATATATATATATATATATATATATATATACACACATTCATTATCCATTTGTCTGGTGATAGACACTTGGGTTGCTTCCACACCTTCCACATGGACAATAATGCTGCTATGAACATTGGAACTATGCATTTTTTTAAAGTAGTGTTTTCATTTTCTTCAAATATATGCTTAGGACTGGCGTCGCTGTATCAGTTTATTTTTAGTTATTTGATGAACCTCCATATTGCTTTCCACAGTGTCTGCACATATTTACATTCCCACCAGCAGTGCACAAGCGTTCTCTTTACTCCACATTCTTGACAAATTGTTATTTGTGTTTTTGATAGTAGCCACTCTGACAAGTGTGTGGTAATATCTCATTTTAGTTTTGATTTACATTTCCCTGATGCTTAGAGATGTTGAGCTTCTTTTCATATACCTGTTGACCACTTGTGTATCTTTTGGGAAAATCATCTATTCAGACCTTCTGCTTAGTTTTTAAGAAGTTGTATATATATGTGTGTGTGTGTATATATATGTATATTGATTTGGATGAGCTATTTATATATTTTGGATGTTAAACACATAACAGTCATATCATTTGCAAATACTTTCTCCCATTCATTAAGTTGTCATTTCATTTTGTTGATGGGTTCTATTGCTCTGCAGAAACTTTTAAGTTTAATTAGGCCTCATTTGTTTATTTTTGCTTTGTTTCCTTTACCTCAATAAGAAGATAAATGTTATATATATATATATATATATATGTTTGGTTTAACTCTAAAGGATTTCTTGCTATATATTGCTGTAGGAATTTTATGGTTTCTGGTCTTACATTTAATTCTTTAATCCATTTTGAGTTTATTTTTATATATGATTTAGGAATCTGTTCTAATTTCATTCTTTTACATTTGGCTCTCCACTTTTCCTGGGACCACTTATTGAAGAGAATGTGATTTCTCTATTGTATAGGTTTTCCTCCTCTGTCATAGATTAATTAACTATAAGTGCATAGGTCTATCTCTGGGCTATATGTCCAGTTCCATTCATCTTTGTGTTGGTTTTTTGTGCCCTTACCATACGTTTTGATTGCTGTAGCTTAGTAGTATAGTCTAAAGGCATGGAGCATGATAACTTCTGCTTTATTCTTTCTGAAGAATTTTCAGGCTATTCAGGATCTTTTGTGTTTCCATGCAAATTTAACTTTTTTCCTAGTTCTGTGAGAAAATGCCACTGATATTTTGATAGAGATTTTATTGAATATGTAGATTGCCTTGGGTAGTATGGTTTCATTTTAACAAAACTATTTCTTTAATTCATGAACACAATTTTTCTCCCTAAATAAGTTTATTCCTAAGTATTTCTTTCTTTTGATTTGATTGTAAAGGACACTGTTTCTTTTATTTTTTCTCTGAGACAGTTCACTGTTAGTGTGTACAAATGCAACAAATCTGTGTATTGATTTCATATCCTGCAATTTCACTGAATCCATCAATGAGTTGTAACAGTTTTTTTTGGTGCCATCTTTATAATTTTCTATATATTTCATCATGTCATGTCCAGACCATGACAGTTTTACAGTTTCCTTTCCAATTCAAATTCCTTTTACTTCTTTCTCTTGCCTCATTGCTGTGGTTAGGAGTTCCAATATTATGTTGAATTAAACTGGTGACAGCAGGTATCCTTATCTTGTTCCTGATTTTAGAGAAAACACTTTTGGCTTTTCACCCTTGAGTATGATGTTAGCTATGGGTTATAACATATGGCCTTTGTTATGTTGAGGTATGTTCCCTCTATACTCACTTCCTGGAGAATTTTTATCATAAATGGATGTTGAATTTATGCAAAAGTTTACCCTCTTCTACTGAGATGATTATACTTTTTTTATTCTTTGACTTCTTAATACAGTGGATCATATTGAATAATTTTTGGACACTGAGACATACTTGTATTCCTGGGGTAAATTCCACTTGATCATGATGTATGACCCTTTTAATGTATTGTATTTGATTTGCTGATATTTTTTTCAGGATTTCTGTGACTGTTTTACCAGTGATATTGCCCTGTAATTTCTTTTTGTGTGTGTGATGTCATGGTTTGATATCAAGGTGATGCTGGCCTCTTAGATTGAGTTTGGAAACTTTCTCTCTGAAAATTAACTCTTCTCTAAATATTTGGTAGAATTCATATGTGATACTCTCTGATCTTGGACTTTCTTTTGGAGTTCCTTTATTATTGATTCAATTTCATTACCAGTAGTTGATCCTTTTATATTTTCTATTTCCCTCTTGGAAGATAGTGCATTTTAGAAATTTATGCATTTCTTAAAGGCTGTCCATTTTATTGCAATATAGTCATTTATAGTAATCTCTTATAATCATTTCAGTAGTGTCAGTTGTTACTTCTCCTTTTTTATTTATAATCATATTTATTTGGGCCCACTCTCTTTTTTGCTTTGATGAGTCTAGCTAAAGATTTATCAACTTTGTTTGTCTTTTAAAAGAACCAGATCTTAATTTTATTGACTTTTTCTGTCACTTTTTTAGTCTCAGTTACTTCTGCTTCTGATCTTTATGATTGCTTGCCATCTACTAGCTTTAGGTTTTGCTTTGTCATTTTTGTCTATGTGTAAAGTTAAGTGGTTTATTTGAGATTTCTCATGTTTGTTGAAGTAAATTTGTATTGCTATAAACTTCCCTTTGAAAAATTACTTTTTTTATGCCCTAGATTTTGGGTTTTGTGTTTTCATTTTCATTTCTCTCCAGGTACTTTTTGATTTCCCCTTTGTCTTCTTCAGAAACCCATTGATGTAGCATATTATTTAGCTTCCATGTTGTTTGTGTTTCAGTTTTTTTTTTTTTTCTTCTAGTTGATTTCTAGTCTTGTAGTATTGTACTCAGAAAAGATATTTGATGTGATTTCAATTTTCTTAAATTTGCCTAGGATTATTTTGTCACCTAGTATGTCATCTTTCCTGGAGAATGTTCCATATACACTAGAAAAAACTGTACATTCTTCTGGCTTTGGAAGGAATGTTTATATATATATTTATACACACACACATATATATGCTATTACATTATATATATACTATATTATATGTATATATATACACACATTTTTGTCTAATGTGTCATTTAAAGTCACTGTTGCCTTATTAGTTTTTTTTTTTTTTCCTAGATGTTCTGTCCTTTGAAGTACATGGCTTGTTAATGTTCCCCACTGTTATTGTTTTACTGTTAATTTCTCAGTTTTTTGTTGGTTAAAATTTCCTTTATGTATTTAGATGTTACTATGATAGCTGCATGTATATTTACAATTTTGTTATGTCTTCTTAGATTGATTCCTTGATTGCTATGTAATGTCCTTATTTTTCTCTTATAACAGTCTAAAGTTAACTTTTTTATGTTACAGGTATTGCTACACTGCCTTTCTTTCTGTTTCCATTTGCATGGAATATCTTTATTCCATCTCTTCATTTTCTCTCTGTATGTGTTTCTAGGTCTCAAGTGAGTCTCTTGTAAATAGTGTCTATATAGGTCTTTCTTTTTTTTTTTTTTAATTCAGCCATTTTATGTCTTTTGATTGGAGTTTATATTTTAAGTAATATGTATCTACTTATTGCCATTTTGCTAAATGTTTTGGGATTTTATAGTTTTTTCTGTGCTTCTTTCATCCTCTTCCTTTGTGACTTGATGATTATCTTTAATATTATACTTTTATTCCTTTCTTGTTTGCATAAGTATTATAGATTTTCTTATTTTGTTCACCATGAGGTTTCTGATAGTTTTAAATTGTTGGTCTATTAATTTCAAATGCATTTCAAGAACCCTGTATTTATACTCTCTTCTCATGATTTCTGTTTTTGTCATTGTATTGTACATCTATTATCTCATGGCTACTTATTGTGGATATCAATGATTTTACTTCTCTTGTCTTTTAACATTCTTACTCACTTTGCATGTGGTTGATTTTTACCTTTATTATATATTTATTTTGACCCATGTATTTTTTTCCTTTCATAAATTTCCTGTTCCTAGTTATGGCCTGCTCTTATTTATTTATCTATTTATTTTTATTTTACTTTATAATACTGTATTTGTTTTGCCATACATTGACATGAATCCCCCATGGGTGTACTTTTAATATATCTTGTAAAGCTGATTTTATGGTCCTGAATCAACTTTTAGTGTACTTTTTCATTGCAGTTTTTGTATTCTTCATCTTTGCTTGGTTGTTCTTTATCTTTAAAAAACAAATGCTTCAATAAAACTTTTTATCTTTCTGGGCCTCCCTGGTGGCTCAGGTGATAAAGTGTCTGCCTGCAATGCAGGGTTTGATCCCTGGGTCAGGAAGATCCCCTGGAGAAAGAAATGACAACCACTCCACTCCTCTTGCCTGGAAATTTTCATGGGATAGATGTTATCTTGTTGTTCAGTCTTGGTGAGCCTTCAAGAAGCTTGCCTGCTGGTGGGAGGGACTCTGTCCCTGTCCAGTTAGTTGCTTGGCCTGAGCTGTCCCAGTACTGGTACCTACAGGCTATTGGAATTAGGGTAGTAATGTACCCTAAGGCTAATAAGCCAGAGGGAGGATTCCAGAAACCAGTGTCTAAATGCTGCAGCAACCTCTGCAAACTGCTGCTACCAAACTTTCAGTTTCCCAGGTGGCTCAGTGGTAAAAGAATCCACCTGCCTATGCAGGAGATGCAGGAGACCTGGGTTCAACCTCTGGGTTGGGAAAATACCCTGGAAGAGGCAATGGCAACTCACTTTAATATTCTTGCCCAGAGAAGTCCATGGACAGAGGAGCCTGGTAGGCTACAAAGTCACATGATTTGGAGGCTTATCTTCTTGATGTGAGACCTCAGACTTGGCAACCCAATGTGGGGCTTAGTTCCCTCACTCCTTTGGGGAAACTTCTGCAACTGTAATTAGTCTCTCATTTGTGGGTCACCCACCGGGAATTACAGGACTTGACTGTACAGTGACTCTACCCCTCCTACTCTCCTTATTGTATTATTCATATCTTTAGTTGTAGAAGATATTTTCTTGGAGGTTCCAATTTTTTCTTTGATAATTTCCTGTAAAATAGTTTTGGTGTGCCCATTAGAGGAGTTGAGCTCAGTGTCTTTTTATTCTTCCCTCTTGGCCAGTCTCCCTATTCTATTTATAAACACTGCTGTATCAAGTACATGACTGCAAGTAGGAAATTTCCATTTGAGTAGTTAACAGTGAGCACTAAACTGTCCACATATATTTTACACATTTGAAGACTGGGAAAATTTTCTGTGGACCAGCTTCTAGCATAAACATTTTTAAATCCTGTTTCTCTCCCACTGCCAATAAACTTCTGGTATTAAGTGTCATAAGGCATATTTATGTCAAGATACAGCATCTGACTCTATGATTTATTATCACAAATCCAGCGTGATATCAAGATGAGACTATTCCTACAATGAAAAACTAACTATAAGTTTCTCGCAGAGTTACCATTCTGGTGCTCATTTCTTTTGTGTAGATCCTGCTTTCTATCTGATGTCATTTTCCTTCTGCTGGAAGGATCTCCTTTAACATTTCTCATAGGGCAGATCTACTAGGGACAAATTCTTTCACCTTTATACACCAAAAAAATATTTTTAAAATCTGTATATCTTGAAGATTTCACTGGGTAAAGAATTCTAGTTTGCAAGATTTTGTGTTTCTTTTTTTCTGTTATGTTATATTGTCACTCTGGCTTCTGGTTTCCACTGGTTGTTCTCAGCTTATATTTTATTCATCGTACAACTGAAAGAAGTTTCCATAAGCCAGCTTCTGGGATATGGATTTCAAGCCATTTGTTTCTCTTCCATCATATATAAACTTTTGGTATTGAGTATCTTCTGTCATTTTTATCTTTATTCCTCTGTACATTGTTCAGTGTGTCTTTTTCTTGTGGCTGACTTTAAGATTTTCACTTTATGAATGGTTTACGGTAAGTTAAGCAATGTGTTCATTTTTCTTGTGCTTGAGTTTCTTTGCACTTGAATCCATGAGAATATGCAGTGAATCAAATTTTCAGCTACTCTTTCTTCAAATATATATATATATATATATTTTTTTTCCTGGTCTTTCACTTCTGAGACTTCAGTTACATACATAATACCGCTTGAGGTTTCTTGGTAGCTCAGTGAGGCTTTCTCCTTTTTTGAGTACTTATATTTCTGTGTTTCATTTTGAATCATACCTATTGCTATATCTTCTAACATAATTTTTTGATCCTTTAAAATCATCTATAACTATCCTTCAGTTCAGTTCAGTTCAGTTCAGTTCAGTTTAGTTGCTCAGTTGTGTCTGACTCTTTATGATCCGGGGTCTGCAGCATACATGGCCTCCTGCCCATCACCAACTCCAGGAGTTTACTCAAACTCATGTCCGTTGAGTCGATTATGCCATCCAACTATCTCATCCTCTGTTGTCCCCTTCTCCTCCCACCTTCAATCTTCCCAGTATTAAGGTCTTTTCAAAAGAGTCAGCTCTTCACATCAGGTGGCTAAAGTATTGGAGTTTCAGCTTCAACATCAGTCCTTCCAATGAATATTCAGGAATGATTTCCTTTAGAGGGACTGGCTATCCAAGGGACACTTGAGAGTCTTCTCCAACACCACAGTTCAAAAGCATCAATTCTTCATTGCTCAGCTTTCTTTATAGTCCCACTCACATCCATACATGACTATTGGAAAAACCATAGCTTTGACTAGATGGACCTTTGTTGGCAAAGTAATGTCTCTGCTTTTTAATATGCTGTCTAGGTTGGTCATAACTTTTCTTCCAAGGAGTAAGCATCTTTTAATTTCATGGCTGCAGTCACCATCTGCAGTGATTTTGGAGCCCAAAAAGTTAAAGTTTGTCACTATTTCCTTTGTTTCCCCATGTATTTGCTATGAAATGATGGGGCCAGATGCCATGATCTTAGTTTCTGAATGTTGAGTTTTAAGCCAACTTTTTCACTCACCTTTTTCACTTTCATCAAGAGGCATTTTAGTTCTTCTACACATAACTTTCCTTAACTCATCATTTTTATCTTGTTTCATTCCTGAAATATATTTATAGTTTTTTGAGTAGCTTTGTGACCTAATTTTATTATCTGTGTCATTTTTAATATAATTTAATTTTTCAGTTTTATTAAGATATATTTGTCATATGTCATTGTATAAGTTTAAGATATACAGTAAATTTACTTGAATTATTTATATTGCTTATATTAATTATTTATTATATTATTAATTATTAAAAATTGCTTACCTATCATATTAAGTTTAATTGACATCCATAATCTCATATAGATATTAAAAATAAAAAGAAAATTATTTTCCTTGTTATGCGACCTCAGGATCTATTATCTTAACAACTTTCAAACATGCAATATGGCAGTATTAACTATAGTCACCATGTTTTACAGTATATCTGTAGTACTTAATTATTTTGTAATTACAAGCTGGAATTTTTTATCTTTTGATTGCCTTTATTTAATACTTCTTCCCACAACACCCTCACCTTTGGTAACCACAAATCTGATCTCTTTTTCTATAAGTATTTTTTTTTCTAGTTCCATATTTAAGTGAGATCATTTATTATTTGTTTTTTGTTTCATTTATTTCACTTAGCATAATGTCCTCAAGTTCCAGCAGGTTGTCACAAATGGCAGAATTTCCTTCTTTTTTATGGATGAATGATATGCTATTACATCACAATTTTTATATCTATTTGTGTGCCAGTGGATATTTAGGTCATTTTCATGTCTTGGCTATCATAAATAATGGTGCTATGAACATGAGGTACAGATATCTCTTTAACATAGTGTTTCCTTCTGATATATACACAGAAGTGGAATTGTCAGATCATAGTTTAATTTTTTAATTAAAATTTTTAATTGAAAAGTAGAGAAATTTCCATACTGTTTTCCACAGTGATTGTACCAATTTGCCATCCTATCAACTATGCATAACCCTTCCCTTTCTCCACATCCTTTCCAGCATTTGGTGTCACTTTTTTTTAATAGGTATGATAAATACAAGGTAGATTTGAGTCACTTTTGATTTCCTCATTATTAATTTTCTTTCCTTGCATGCCACTTAATTTTTCACTGGATGCTAGCTTTTATGAATTTTACTTTGTTATGCCAGATTTTTTCTGTATTCCTTTAAACATTCTTCAGCTTTGTAATGAAATGAGGTTAGATGGAAATATTGTTTTATCAAGGCTTCCTTTTAAGTCATTATGTTCAACCACCACAGCCTTTATTCCAGGGCTAATTTTGCTACACAGTTTGGACAGTATCTTTTGAGTACTCTAACTGACATCTTGTGCATTTCAAAGCTCCCTTCCCCCAAGGGCATCTTAGAGAACAGATAACAGAGCCAGGGATAATATAACTCTTTGGGGGAAAAAAATTTGGAGAGGTAACTGAGGAGATATTTAAGAACCAAAATAAATGAATTTGAATTGCCACAAGTTCAGGAGGTAAACTATGGAACACACTTGGTCATGCTTTTTAAATAGAGAATGGGCTTGTCTACCTTGAAGAACTACAATATATTGACATTCTAATAACACAATCTTGTTTCTTCTTACTAAAGTACTGGTGAAAGCCCCTTGGGCAAGATAAATCAAGCCTTAATCTACCCTGGGTTATTTTTTAGTTTGATTTAAGAGCTTCTACTGAGAGCTTACTATATGTCAAGTACTGTACTTAATAGCTTTGATTACAAAGTGAATAATGTTTAGTCTCTCTCCTCATGAAGCTTATAATCTCTCTTCATTTGAATAATTAATGCATGTAAATATTATGACAGTGCTTGATTAATATGTACTAAGTATCTGTAGGCAAGAGCAATGGCAGCAAGACAAGCAATAGTAGCTATAGTATACGCTCAACTTCTGGTGATCTTCTCCTGTACTGCTTTTAACTAAATTGACAACACTGGCATTTTCTTTAGTTTTATTTTACATATTCAAGTATCAATTATTTACACAATTTCGTTCTACCAGTTTTTCCTCACAGTCATATTCAGAGATCGGCAATTATGCTCTGTTACTTTTGGTAAAAAGAATAACTTCCTGGATTTTATCTGAGATGAAATACATTCCTGAATATCTGTCCTTAGGGAAAAATGGTGGTGGTGGTTTAGTCGGTAAGTCGTGTCCGACTCCTCCTGCCAGGCTCCTCTGTCCATGGGATTCTTCAGGCAAGAATACTGGAGTGGGTTGCCATTTCCTTCTCCAGGAGGGAAAAATGATCAATGAAATATAATCCAACGTACTCCAATTGATTGAATCAGCTCAAGTGTACTGCAGTATTGGCAGCTCTCTCTTTTACTGTCTCTTATTCAAAACACTGAAAATCAGGGTGCTAACTCTTTCTTGACAATGAGTTCATGAATGTTCTTGATCATCCAGTTTCTCTTTCCCTTCTTCCAGTTATGTCTCCTTTTTCTATTACATCATTTATCTCTTGTAGGATTAAGGGTTATAATTACTATAACACTTTCTTGACAGAGGCTTTTACTTACAATTTTTCACAAGTATTCTGAGGAGTAGACAACACGAATTCAGTTTATTCCAGGCCTTTAGGACTTTCACACTGAGATTGGCCAGATATTCTGTTAACTTAGAGAGTTACTCACATCTAGTAAAGTTCTTTTTTATCTTATGTCCACTGTTTCATACAGAAGCCAAAATATAATGTATCTAAAAGAAAATGCATGGAAAGTCTTTTCCAAGATCCCATGGCAAGTTACATTATTGCTTATGAAACTTTGATGATGTAATTTGATTACTATTCAGAGACTAAAAAGTGATCTCTTAGATTACTTTAGAGAAAATATGAGCATCTCTTACCATTTAAATGCACATGATTCTGAATTTGGATATAGCAAGTTTGGACTGTGAGGAAAACTATATGTCTCCTTGGGTTTCTTCCTGTTTTAGAGAGCCAGAAACAAAACTCTGGTGAGTCCTTTTTCTCCACAGAATCTTATCTCAGAAACAGTAGCTGAAACTACTAGGCCCTTGAGACCAGATAACAAGGAATGCCTTTATCTCTATTTGGTGAAAAATCAGGAATGATGTTATCTTTTTCTGACACTATGATTTTCTAACATGCTAAAATTAAAGTTATAAACTATACCTTAGCAAAGCTATCTGTGATACATACATATATATATATATATATATATATATACATACATATATGCATATTTATCTAAATAAAAAAGTGATTTTCAAGTTTAATTTTAATAATTTTCCAGTGGACATTAAATATATGACTTGATTTACATAGCTTTCCAACAGCCTTCATTAGGGTCAACCTGCCTGCTGTCAGAGCTCATAAAATATTGTACAATCTCAAGTACCTGTGAGTCTACTGATTCAGTTGACTCTATAGCCCACAATTATAGAAGTCATTGCATATGCAGGAGGTACTGTTTTTTTTTTGTCTCATCACCAGCTGGGAAATGATGTTTGAACAACAGACAAGAGAAACCACCTACAGGTTCTCTACAGAAGGAAATCTATCTTTGTCTTTTTTAGAGACTAACTATTAAGGCGGAGTCCTTCCCAGATGATGAGACACATATAAAACAGTGGAAATTACATTTTGTCAAAAAATTATCTTTGCTATTTTAATGGCCTTTACACATGTTTCTTTGCTTCCTGTCATGTATTTTATTATAAGATTGTGCCTACAGAAACACTAGTTTAGACACAATATTCCTCAGAGAAGAGGACTTCATGGAGTTTGGGCTTCCAGCCTCTGTAGCCTAGGCCCTGCTAGAATTCTGTGATCCTGTCTACTCATTCTCTCAGCTTCACACGTCCCACCTATAAATACTCTCTTCCATCCTTCCTGCTTGCTCCTGCTAGTTTGTACACCAAGTTTTTGTGCCCCCTTTTCCTAACAAGGATCTAAAACCCACTGATGCCATTAATGCTATTCTTTTACTCTCCTTCATTCTTTCCCTGTCATTTGTTTCTCTCCTAATACAGCTTGCATTCTATCTCTATTTTATCTCTATGTTGTTACATTAACTTGTCAAAATCCACCTCCTGGCTAAATCCAACTTTCCATTTAATCTTTGTTGCTCCAGGGCATCAGAAATATTGCAGAAAAACATAATCATGCTCATTGGTCTCACTTCAAATAGGAACCCAGCATGATACTAGATGAACACCAAGTGGGCCCTTAGTGCTATTTAGTAATCATGCTAGTAATTCAGTCAGTTTTCCACTCTCCATGATGACAATTAAATATCCTCTTATGTCTCCAAATACTTCATATGTCTCCTCCCCTGGCCTCACTCTCAAATAATAATTGTATTTTTGAAATAGTAGTAATCAAAATAGAAATTCTGCAAGATCCCCACATCCACATATCCACCCACAAAGATTTACACCTATTGTGCACTCACTCCTTTTTCTGTAGAAAAGCACTCCATTTTCTAATTCAATGTTGACGACCATATCTGTGCAATGGATTTAAAATATCACTTTTTACACAATCAATCACTCCAAGAATTTGCTGTCATTTTCTCTGCATATTCAATTTCTTCCTTTTTCTGCTGGATTATTCATATCAGTATACAATCGCAGTGTTAGTTCAACTATCTTAAAAATTAAAATTAAGCACATACTCAAACTTTTGACCTCATTTTCCTTGCAGCTGCCACTCGACTTCTTTATTCCACTTCACAGAAAACACCTTGAAAGAGTAGCCTGGACTGAATTCTTCTCTCATTCTTTGTTTAATCTACCTCTACATGCAGGTCAGGAAGCAACAGTTAGAACTGGACATGGAACAACAGACTGGTTCCAAATAGGAAAAGGAGTATGTCAAGGCTGTATATTGTCACCCTGCTTATTTAACTTATATGCAGACTACATCATGAGAAACGCTGGGCTGGAAGAAACACAAGCTGGAGTCAAGATTGGTGGGAGAAAAATCAGTAACCTCAGATATGCAGATGACACCACCCTTATGGCAGAAAGTGAAGAGGAACTAAAAAGCCTCTTGATGAAAGTGAAGGAGGAGAGTGAAAAAGTTGGCTTAAAGCTCAACATTCAGAAAACGAAGATCATGGCATCTGGTCCCATCACTTCATGGGAAATAGATGGGGAAACAATGGAACCAGTATCAGACTTTATTTTGGGGGGCTCCCAAATCACTGCAGATGGTGATTGCAGCCATGAAATTAAAAGATGCTTACTCCTTGGAAGGAAAGTTATAACCAATCTCGATAGCATATTCAAAAGCAGAGACATTACTTTGCCAACAAAGGTCCGTATAGTCAAGGCTATGGTTTTTCCAGTAGTCATGTATGGATGTGAGAGTTGGACTGTGAAGAAAGCTGAGCACCAAAAAATTGATGCTTTTGAACTGTGGTGTTGGGGAAGACTCTTGAGAGTCCCTTGGACTGCAAGGAGATCCAACCAGTCCATTCTAAAGGAGATCAGCCCTGGGTGTTCATTGGAAGGACTGATGCTAAAGCTGAAACTCCAGCACTTTGGCCACCTCATGTGAAGTGTTGACTCATTGGAAAATACTCTGATGCTGGGGGGATTGGGGACAGAAGGAGAAGCGGACAACAGAAGATGAGATGGCTGGATGACATCACCCACTCGATGGACATGAGTTTGAGTGAACTCTGGGAGTTGGTGATGGACAGGAAGGCCTGGCGTGCTGCTATTCAAGGATCGCAAAGAGTCGGACATGACTGAGCAACTGAACTGAACTGAACTGATATCTCTCTAAAGGGCTTCCCAAGTGGCTCAGTGATAAAGAATCTGCTATATGAAACATGGGTTCAATCCCTGGGTCCAGAAGATGCCCTGAAGGAGAGCATGGAAACCCACTTCAGTATTTTTGCCTGGAAAATCTCATGGACAGAGGAGACTGGTGAGTTACAGTCCATGAGATTGCAAAGAGTCAAACACAACTGAATGACTGAGCATGCACTCACATATACCATTCTACAAACCAGCTTTTACCAAGTCATCAACCTTCTCCACTTTGCCTAGAAAGATGAAGCTAAAGCTCCAATACTTTGGCCACCTTATGCAAAAAGCCAGCTCATTGGAAAAGATCCTAATGCTGGGAAGGTTTAAAGGCAAAAAGAGAAAGGGAGTGGCAGAGGATGAGATGGTTAGATAGAATCACCAACGCAATGGATATGAATTTGAGCAAACTTCAGGAGAGAGTGAAGGACAGGAAAGCCTGCTCTGCTGCAGTCCGTGGTATCACAAAGAGTCAGACATGGCTTATTGACTGAATGACAACAACAAATCTTACATCATAATTTGACATAGTTGATTACTCTATGCTTCTTGATATAATTTCTATACTTGCTCTCTTAATATTTTCTGCCTACATTGCTGGTTTCCTCTTTTAAGCTTCCCTTACTAGTCCTCCATAAACTTCACAACATCCAAATGTTAGACTTTCTAAGAGTAAGCCTATATATCTCTTTCCTTCTTTACTACCATCTTTGCCCTAGCTACATCATCAGACTCTTACAGGGTTATTGTCTTTCACAATTCCAGTGGTCATAATTGTTATGACATTTCATGTGAATACTATTTTGAGGAACCTAAAGTAAGTGGTACTTCTTAAAAGTATACTGTGTGGAGGAACTGGTCTCATAATGCCACCTGTACCTTGACAATCCCCAAATGTATAACTTAAGCCTGGTTTCCCTGATCTCTAAATTCATTGTTTGCCCCAAACTTATTTGCCACCTTCACTTAAATATCTAAGAAGTAACTCAAATTCTGTAAGTAAAAATACAAAAATTCTGATGGCATAGCACCCCACCTTATGCTTCTTCTCACCCCCAATTCCTACTCTAATGTAAAGAGCCTTCTTCATCATAGTAAATGGAAATTCCATTTATAGATGTTCAGGCAAGAGTATTGGTGCCATTCTTATTTATTTTTTTATGTTTTTAAAATTTTTTAAGATTTTTTTTAATTTATTTTCTTTATTTTACTTTGCAATACTGTATTGGTTTTGCCACACCTCTCCAGAGTCTTTCCACTATGCATCTAATCCAATCCATCCATAAATGTACCTTCTTTACCTTCTGCATATATTTACTTCTCACTCTACTGCATGCTACCAACATGGTCTGAAACACCCATTACCAAGGTACTTATAACGGCTTCCTAACTAATTCTTTCCTTTCTCCCTTGCCTTCCTATAGTACATTTTATAAAGCAGATATATATATATTATATTAATGTGTGTGTGTCAATAGATATCACTCTTTTGCTAAAATCCTTCAAAAGCTATCCAGTTTACTCAGTATTAAATCCAACAGCCTTACCAAATCCTTCAGAGCCATATGTATTCTTTACACCTACTACTTCTCTGACTTCATGTAAAACCACCCCCTTCCTCATCCATTTCCCCCCTCTAGCCACCTTGGCTTTCTTGTTCTTCCTCAAAAAAAAAAAAAAAAAAAAACTCCACAAACTCCTGTCCAAGGATATACCTATGTGAGATCTTCTTTATATAATATGTTCTTCCCAGCAATCCACACAGTCCAATCCCCCTCCTCCTTTCAGAATTTGGTTCAAATGTCACATTGTCCTGTGGTCTTGAATGATCACTGTATACAAAATTGTAACACATGTCATCCAGCCTGCTCCTTGGAGCTCCTAGTTCCCAAATGGCCCCCATTATCCTGAATAATTTTTCTTCAAAGTTGTTGCATGTGTGGGACTAGAGATAATAAATTATTTATCTCTCTTATATTTATACATGCTGGAATAACTAAATACACCAAAAATTAGCAGCATGAAATCACAAACATTTTATTATCTCATAAATTCTATAAAGTAAGAATCCAAGCATTGTTTTGGAGTCTCTGGCTCAGAGATTTTTAGAGGCTATAATCAATTTTTTGGCAAGGACAATAATCATTTCAAGGCTTAACTGGAGGAGAAGCCACTTCTAAACTCAGTCACTGCTGTCTAGCCTCAGGTCCTCACTGGCCAGATCCTTGCCACATGGGACTCTGTATAGCATAACTCACCACATGGCAGCTAGCTTCCCTGACATTGAGCAAAGAAGAGAATGAAAGAAAAGAAGCAAGATAGAAATCACAGTATTTTGGAAACCTAATCTCTGAAGTGACACCCCATCACTTTTGACGTGTTCTATCATTAGAAGCAAATCACTAACCAGTCCACACTTAAGGCTGAAAGAATTACATAAGCAGATAATTTCCAGGAGGAAATTGCAGACTGCCACTTTGCAAGCTGCCCCTGTGGCTCAAATGGTAGAGAATCTGGCCTGCAATGTGGGAGACCCAGGTTCAGACCCTATGTTGGAAAGATCCCCTAGAGAAGAGTATGGCAACCCACTCCAGTATTCTTGCCTGGAGAATCTCATGGACAGAGAAGCCTGGAGGGCTACAGTCCATGGGGGTCACAAAGAGTTGGAAACAACTGAGCAACTGACACTTGCAGCCTGCCCACCACATCCTCAGGACTTCCATTAATGGCTCACCAGTAAAGAATCCACCTGCAGTGCAGGAGTCACAGGAGATGCAGGTTCAATCCCTGGGTCTGGTAGATCCCCTGGCGTAGGGCATGTCAACCCACTCCAGTATTCTTGTCTGGAGAATCCTACAGACAGAGGAGACTGGTGGGCTTTATCTCCTGGAGTCACAAAGAGTCAGACACAACTGAATCGACTTAACACCTCCACACCACATCCTCTACTAGAATACAAGGTTCATCTTATTTTGGCTACCATGTATCAGCATAGAACGATACCTGGATACAGAGTAGTCACCTGTTAATTATATGAACTAATTTATTACTCTCCCACTGCTTTCTTGCCTAGGCCTTCTGTTCCCACTAAAATGTAGCAATATTTTCTGTGATGTCTTAGATTTAGAATTTTATACATACCTTATGATATATACCCACTGATGGGCTTCCCAGGTGGCGCTAATGGAAAGAATCCAGCTGCCTATGCAGGAGACGTAAGAGACACAGTTCAGTCCCTGGGTCCAGAAGGTCCCCTGGAGGATGGCATGGCAATCCGCTCAAATATTCTTGCCTGGAGAATGTCATGGACAGAGAAGACTGCTAGGTTACAGTCCATAGTGTCACAAAGAGTCAGACATGACTGAAGCGACTTAGCATGCACACATCCCTACTGAGTGTTCTCCTCCCAACCCTAGCATGTTATGGCTCTGCCCAGCACTTAGATCTCAGGTCAGATGGTGAACCACTACCCTCTTTGCCTCCTGCCCCTCCCCCCAATACCTATGGATCCCTTTAGCTTCTGTGAGTTCATGTGGTGCTTGTACTACTTAGCTGTGTGGTTACTTATATATGTCTTATTCATTCAGATTGTGAACTTCACTGTAACAAATGTCATATATTCACCCAATATAAACTCAGCCAAGTTTGGTGCAGTATCTGTCTATATAGCTGTCATACATACCTGGCAGAGTCCTTGCATACTGCAAGCACTCAACATATATTACTGGCAAATACTCTATTGGTTTCACTATTTGTTATTTCCAGTCCCAACTAAATGTTCATATATATTTGCAAAATAGCTGAATTCAAGTTCTTGAATCATTTATGAATGCACAGTTTGAGCCTCTGTTTTCCTTTTGACTCTAAGATTTATATTGGTTAAATGCCATGACTTTAATTTTAGTTCTAAAATGGAGTTTTCTGCCACTCTATGTATCTCCTGTGAAGTGGAAGAATGGTCAGAGAGAAAGGTAGAATAGGAAGAAAAATAGAGGCAAAGTAGAAATAAAATGGATTAGACAGCAAAGATTCTTGGACCTTAGCTTTTCCAACAGTGAAAATGACAAAGCAGGCAGCAGTTGTATAGAAGAACTAGAGCAATTTCCTTTATGTTCTAAATTGCTGTATTCATAGATAGGCTCTTTGGAAGTTCTTCAAAGCAGCTGAAATTGCCTGGACCCACATTTTCTTTTAATTTTACCCACACATTCTTAAGCACAACAGCAAGGAAGGCCCAAGCCAAAATAATCCAGTTGCTCATTAACTACATCATTTACAGAGACTAATTGCTCACTGCTCCTGTTTCTACCCAATATTGGCTTATGTAGAAAGAGTAATTCAAGCTTTGGAGTCCTCTCAGATTTAGGGATTTGTTATCCAAAAGGACACCCTTCAGAACATATAATTAAAGACTATTCATGTAAGGCAGAATAACAGGGATCATTTTCCTAATTTCACAAGATTCATTAGAAAAGAATAGTAATAAGAGGATGTTTTTTGATGACATGGGAAGAATTTGTATAAAGTTAAGCCAAGGATTTTATGAAGACATATCATAACTGCAATATTAGCCATGTTGACCTAATGATCAACATATCACATTTCATTGGCCCAACTATGACAGTTCAATAAAGCTTCTATCTAACACTTCTAGAGTTCAATAAATTCTCCTTTGCCTGAGTCTTAGACAGTCAACACATGATACCTGAACAGTGTTCATCTCAACATTTGATACAAATCCGAAGTTACAACCCAGCTAGCTTAGTGCCTATTCTCCAGAAGGATGGAAGCAAGAACAGATTTGAAGACATATTTTACTGCCTCTTTGGGTGTAAGTAGAATACCTTCTAGTGAAAAAGTTTTCTGGCTATTTTAGGGCATTCAGGTTGTACTAAATATGTAAGACTTGGCTCAGAATCAAACCAAAAGTTAAAACACATTTTTGAGTATGATAATAGTTTTTATTACAAGTCAAGCAAACAAGTTTTATACCTAAAAGAAGCATGTAACATTTTAGTCACTTGATGTTTCAAAGGTCAATAGGCAGTGCCATATGGTGCATGGTGTGTCTGTGTGTGCGCGTGTGCATGTGTGTGTGCATAGGCACACAGGCCAGCATGCCTTAAAACAGCAAACTATATTTGTCTCCTCTGATCCATCTGCTCTAACAGCAATAAAGAGTTTACAGAAGCTTAAAGCAATATGGACTGAAGGGTTGGTTTGACTTAAGGTTAAAGCATTTGTCCAGTTTTGAAGGTTTTGCTAAAATGTTTCAGAGCTTCCCTCATTATACTGAGCAGCATTTACCACAACTGCTGGCATATGACAGAGGGCGATTCTTACATGTATATGTATAAAATCAAATGGCTTTTCTCTTCACATGCTATATATTTTTGGCTTATTTGTTTGTTTTTTTAAACCATCCAGAATAGTGAAAATACACAAAATGGTTTTAGTTTTGGTTTTGATTTATCTGGAGAGTCAATTACATGACTGCAGTGGTCGTGACATATAATAAGATAGTAATCCAAACTTTATCTGTCTATTGTGGAATCCTGTTCAATAACACAGAAATTAATTTACATTGCTCATCTCCAGGCTGTGGACTGCATAGGTTGGGTGGGTACAGGATGGCTATGATTTGGGGAAATGAAAATCATTTTCATGATAAAAATGGATGAGTGCTTCTCTTGTCCTTGCTTTCTTTTGCCATTTTCTTTTTTCTGGAATGCTACTTACTCAGACCCATGCTCCAATCAGGTCTTAAAAATGCTTGTCTCTACTTTTCACAACAAGGTCATTTGTTAGGCTAGTAGGAATTAGCTATTCATGGTACTGATTAATTTTTAAATAAAACTTCAAAACAGAGGCAACCAAGTAAACTAATCTCTATTTGTATTTTCTATTTTAATTGAAGTATGGTTGATTTAAAATGTTGTGTTAGTTCAGCTGCACTGCATTTCTATATGCATATATAAATATATATATGGATTTCACCGGCTGCCCATCTACTCTGTACATAGCAGTGTCTGTATGTCAATTCCTAAATCCCAATTCATCCCCTATTTTTCCTCCTTGGTAGCCACAAGCCATCCTTCTATGACTGTGAGTCTATTTCTGCTTTGTAAATATGTTCATTTGTATCATATTTTTAAGATTTCACATATGTGATGCCATATGATGTATATATATACATATATTTTTAATTTAGAAGATGTAGAACCTCTAAGATCTGTAAAGATCTATGTGAAGAAGAGAATTAAAGGAGACAAGGCAATCTCAGTATTTTCTAGCTTATATCACCTCTCCCTAGAGAGGAAACTAATTTGCTCATGACATTCTCTTCTTATATATTAAAATACATTTTTAAATGTTTAAATGTTAGTAATCTTGACAAGTTATGCCTAACAGGAAAAATACCAGAAATATATCTATATATAACTATACATAGCTTCTTTTTTGGTGTGAGCAGAAAGAAAATCACCACAGTTGAATACGTAGTCTGGTGGGATGGATATTATAAGGTAGACAGGACAAGAGTTTGAAAATTCTGGTTTGAGATGTCAGAGCAATATTACAAGTAGTTAGTAGAGTGAGTCTAAGTCCCAGGTATGATCATTAAAAAAGAAAAAAAGTAAGATCACCTTGAATCCTTATTAAACATGCCTAAAGAAACCTGTGCCAACTTGATTTTATTTAGCTAGAGGTCTTTCCAACTCTCCTGAGATTGCAAATCGTAGCAAGACTGGACGATAGAGTAAAGAGCCTATCAATTCTTGTCTTATACTATTAATGACATATTGTATGTTAGCTCAGTCACTCAGGCATGTCCGACTCTTTGTGACTCCATGGACTGCAGCACACCAGGCTTCCCTGTCCATCACTTACTCCCGGAGCTTGCCCAAACTCATGCCCATCGAGTCTGCGATGCCATCCAGCCATCTCATCCTCTGTCATCCCCTTTTCCTCCTGCCTTCAATTTTTCCCAGCATCAGGGTCTTTTCAAATGAGTCAGTAAGTATTGGACTTCAGCTTCAGCATCAGTCTTTTCAATGAATATTCAGGACTGATTTCCTTTAGGATTGACTGGTTTGATCTCCTTGCAGTCAAGGGTCTCTCAAAGAGTTTTGAACACCACAGTTCAAAATTTCAAATCTTTGGTGCCCAGCCTTCTTTATGATCCAATTCTCACATCCACACATGACTACTGGAAAAACCATATCTTTAACTATACAGATCATTGTTGGCAAAGTGATGTTTCTGGTTTTTAATATGCTGTCTAGGTTTGTTATACCTTTTCTTCCAAGGAGCAAGTGTCTTTAATTTCATGGCTGCAGTCAACATCTGCAGTGATTTCAAGGCCCAGGAAAATAAAGTCTGTCACTGCTTCTATTGTTTCCCCATCCATTTGCCATGAAGCGATGGGACCAGATGCCATAATCTTTGTTGTTTTGAATGTTGAGTTTTAAGCCAGCTTTTCCACTCCCCTCTTTCACTTTCATCAATGAGTTCTTTAGTTCTTCTTCTCTTTCTGCCATAAGGTTGGTGTCATTTGCACATCTGAGGTTATTGATAACCTGTCCAACTTGATTCCAGCTTGTGCTACATGCAGCCTGGCATTTTGCATGATGTACTTGGCATATGAGTTAAATAAGCAGGGTGACAATACACAGCCTTGACATACTCCTTTCCAAATTTGGAAAAAGTCCATTGTTCCATGTCCAATTCTAACTGTGGTTTCTTGACCTGCATACAGATTTCTCAGGAGGCAAGTAAGGTTGTCTGATATTCCCATCTCTTTAAGAATTTTCCACAGTTTGTTGTGATCCACACAGTCAAAGCTTTAGCATACTCAGTGCAGCAGAAGTGGATGTTTTCTGGAATTATCTCACTTTTTCCATGTATATAATACATATTGTATACATTCAGTGAACTCTTGATCCAGATATAAAGGCACACATTTTGATACATCACCAGTGTGATTGATGTGGGTCCCAATGCAATCATTCTGCAGATTGAAAAGATGATGAAAGTTCCTTTCAAATGGGAAGAATGACTTCAATATGCTATAAGCATCTTTGAGAGAAATATAAATTACAAGCCTGGGTTAACCCAAAATATCACTTGTTTATTTTTGGCTGGGCTTCAGGAAAATGTGCGAGATACCCAAGGGAAAGTTTTATTGTCTGAAATTAAGATTAATAATACAATCATTGCTCTATGAGGGCAGATATTTTGTCTGTTTCTGCCTTCCCTTTTCACTGCTAAATAGCGTATATGCAGAGGTGCTTCATGGTAAATTTCCCTACACGGGTTGGTTTTGAAATGAACATAACGCATCCACTCGGCTATTGGCATAGTCTCCTGACTGGTCTCTGCTCTTATTCCCACTCTATAATTCTCTACCTAGTCTTCAAGCAACACAAGTGTTTGTTTTTTTTTTTTTTTAAACAAATCCCTTCCTCTACTTTGGAGTCCTCCTTGCCCAACTCTGATTATCAAGAGACTTTCTCTCTGACCACTCCTCCATCCTCTACTGCCCTGCAGTCCCATCAGTCTTTAATCCAGTTCTTAACTGGGTCAAGTGCATTCTTGTCTTTGGGCCTTTGCACCAGCTTTCTCCTCTACAATGTCCCAGTTGATTCACGTGGTTGACCTTTCTGCTCATTCAAATCTCAGATTTCTTTAAATAAACATATGGACAATAGCAGTTAACACTCTTACAGTACTTACCATGTGTCTAGCATCAAAGTGCTTTACATACATTTTTAAACAGAAATTTATAACTTTTCAACCATTTCCTCCATCTCCCCAACCTCTATCTCTGGCAACCACCAATCTGTTCACTATATCTATGAGGCTTTTCCCCCACAAATAAGAGAAATTATATGGTATTTTTTTTCTGATTTATTTTGCTCAACAAAATGATCTTGAAGTCTGTTAATGTTGTCACAAATGACAAGATTTCAATTTTTATGGCTGAATAATGTATTATATATGGAACAGAACATATATAAAGTGGAATATTATGTGCATACTATCTCACATTTATGTATTTATATGTCTCTATGTATGCATATATATTTATAGATAGGTATACTTTACATATATATATGCAATGTATATATATACGTGTGTGTGTGTGTGTGTGTGTGTGTGTGTGTGTGTATCACATCTTTTTTTGTCCACCCATCTCTCAATGAGCATTTAGGTTCCTTCCATATCTTGCCTATTGTGAATAAGGTTGCAACATGCAGATGAAGATGCTTATCAAGTTAGTATTTTCATTTTTTTCTGGATAAAGACCCAAAAGTGGAATTGTTGGATCGTATAGCAATTTTATTTTTAATTTCTAGCTCATTTAATAATAACTTAAGAACTGAAAGTGGATTCTATAGTTATCAACCTCATTTTCAGTTGAAGATACTAAGGCACAGAGAGTCTACAAAAACTGCCTAAGGTTAGACATTAGTAAATAATGAAAATAAATTTGACTCCATATCCAAAGTTCATTATTTTGACAGCTTTATTACTCTGCATTTCCAAAACTTGCCACTCAGTTACTCTCTATCATATTACTCTATTTTAATTTACTTGAGAATATCTATTACTATGTGATAGTTTTCATATGTATTCATTTGTATATATATACATATGGCTCAGATGTTAACGAATCTGCCTTCAGTGCAGGAGTTTGAGTTCTATCCCTGGGTCTGGAATATCCCCTGGAGAATGGAATGGCTACCAACTCCAGTATTCTCGTCTGGAGAATTCTAGGGACAGAGGAGTCTGGTGGGCTACAGTCAATGGGATTGCAAAGAGTCAGACATGACTGAGTGATTAAACTTTCACTACTTTTACAAATTGTCATCTGTCTCTTTTAACTAAAATATAAGAAGCTTTCTGAGGCCAAGGTGCACTTCTACGTGGTTTATAGCAGAGTGTCTGGCACTGAGAGTAGTTCTTGACACGTAGGAAGCACCCACCAAATATATGCTGAAGAATTAACTAGCAGCCCAACAGACGTGTTCCCATCTGGCTGTCAGTGCAGGCCTCCAAGATGGTGAACTGGATCTGGCCATTCATCTCAGGGAATTCTGAGTCCTTAACCATTACTTTACCTAGAAGTGATCAAAGCTAATGATTCACCCTGACCAAGTGAAGGAGAGATTAATTCATAAATCAGATGACAAATTTTTAATTTACCATGAGTACTGTTCCTGTCAGTCTAAAAGCACATTCATCACCTGTTAAAGAAACCTCTGTGGGAAAGCAAATTAAGATCAGAAGGTAGCCCAGCAAATGTAAAATCAAAGCAAAGAAGATTTTAATACTTTCAAGATATTTTAATCAAATTGTGGCAGTTCAGTGAATTACTCTTCCCAACTACCAGGCAATTCTCATGACTAGGCCAGACTTTCTAGTCAACTGGAACTCTATGTCCTTTTAGGAGGATTGTACAATCTTATTGTCCAGCTCTAGGAATCTTTATTCTCCAGCTACCTCAAGACTCTTTTTTATTTTTCAGATTTCCATTTATTTTGATCTTTACAAAATTGTCCTAATGGAAAACTTTTTTAATATAAATTTATTTATTTTAATTGGAGGCTAATTACTTTACAATATTGTATTGGTTTTGTCATACATCTGTTTTTGTCTTTTCAGTGCTTTTAGATTTTGAGAAGAAACCAACTTCAAATGCCATTTCCAGAAGGCACCCACCTTAACTCTCTATGGGTCGTCTCACTAGAGTCTTCTCTGGGGACTCCTTAATGTAACTCAATTCCCAAATAACTCAGAAGCTCATGATATAAGCTAATTTGCACAAAGCAGTTAATGTAGTGATTATTTGAGAGTCAGGGTTCTATATTGGGTTAATAATTTATGTGGCAGTCATATTGTGGAAGGAAATAAGGTATATAAAAAGTCAGTTGATGTTTAGGAAAAGGAACAGATATGTGTATATCTACCCTGTCTAGGTGCATCTGGATATATCTACCTTACCCCAAGATTGTCCACTTAGTCTCCATTGTCCACATTCAAATTTAAAAATGCCCTTATATTCACTGTTTATGCTATATTTATAACCGCATTTATAGTGGTCATCATTTTCTAAGGTGACCTCAGGATAACATGGCTTCAGCTGCCTGAAGAGGCATTAGTGGCCTGGGAAGCAGCTTCGTGAAGATCACCCTGGAGATGGAGGAGGGAGCAGGGTAGTGACCAGTACACCCAGTTCCCATTGCAGGACCTGCGGTGGCAGCAGATGGATCCATGGTGACCAGTGGCAGTGGAGTACCAAGGTACTGTCCCCTCCTGGGTGGTGGATCAGTTCCATGGTGAACACTGACTGCTGGGAAACGGATCAGCTGCAGGGCAGCCAGCAGCAGTGGTGAGGCCAGTATGCCCTCCTGGGTGTTCTGGGCTCCGGCCACCTTACCAGCCACTCTAGCAGGGCCTTTATCTCTACCCTTGGCCTTATGTTGACTGACACCCGATGGCCAGTGAAGGTTTAAACATTCAGCAAAAACCAGATATGGCACAGCTAGAGCACCAGGCATGTCACCGAGCTACGTTGAGTGGTCGAAGGGCATGTCCCAGTTAGTTGGGGACTGGCAAAACATGATCCACTGTAGAAGGGAATGGTAAACCACTTCAGTATTCTTGCCTTGAGAACCTCATGAACAACACGAAAAGGCAAAAAAATTTAACACTCAAAGATGAACTCACCAAGAAGGTAGCTGTCCAATATACTCCTGGGGTAGGGCAGGGAAATAGCTCCAGAAAGAATGAAGAGGCTGAGCCAAAGCAGAAATGACACTCAGTTTTGGTTGTATATGGTGGTGAAAGTAAAATCCGATGCTGTAAAGAACAATATTGCATAGAAACCTGGAATCTTATGTCCATGAATCAAGTTAAATTGAAAGTGGTCAAACAGGGGAAGATGAGAGTGAACATCGAAATTTTAGGAATCAGTGAACTAAAATGGATAGGAATGGGAGAATTTAATTCAGATGACCATTATATCTACTACTATTGGCAAGAATCCCTTGAAAGGAATGGCATAGTCCCCATAGTCAACAAAACAGTCCAAAATGTAATTCTTGGTTGCAATCTCAAAAATGACAGAATGATCTTGTTTCGTTTCCAAGGTGAACCATTCAACATCAGAGTAATCCAAGTCTATGTCCCATATATTTGAGTGTTTGTCATAGCAAATGCTATCTTCCAACAGTGCAAGAGACATCTCTACATATGGACATCACCAGATGGTCAGTACTGCAATCAGATTGATTATATCCTTTGCAGCTGAATGTGGAGAAGCCCTATAGAGTCAGCAAAACCTGGAGCTGACTGTGGCTCAGATCATCAGCTCCTTATTACAAAATTCAGGCTCAAATTAAAAAAAAAAAAAAAAAAGGAAAACCACTAGGCCTTTCAGGTATGACCTAAATCAAATATCTTATGATTATACAATGGAAGTATAATGAATACATTTAAGGGAATAGATCTGGTAGACAGAGTGCCTGAAGATCTATGGATGGAGGTTCACAACGTTGTATAGGAGTTAATAACCAAAACCATCCCCAAGAAAAAGAAATGAAAGAAGACAAAGTGATTGTCTAGGAGGACTTACAAATTGTTGAGAAAAGAAGAGAAGCAAAAGGTAGAGGAGAAAGGGAAAGATATACTCAACTGAAGGTTGAGTTCCAGAAGATAGCAAAGAGAGAAACAAAGTCTTCCTAGGTAATCAGTGCAAATAAATAGAGGAAAACAAGAGAATGGGAAAGACAAGAGATCTTTTTTTAAGAAAATTGGAGATACCAAGGGAACATTTCATACAAAGATAGGCACAAAAAAGGACAAAAATAGCAATGGCATAAAATAAGCAGAAAAAAATAAAAAGGAGAGACAGGAATACACAAAAGAAGTGTACAAAAAAGCTCTTAATGATATACATAACCATGAAGGTGTGGTGACTCACCTAGAGCCAGACATCCTGGGATGTGAACTCAAGTGGGCCTTAGGGAGCATTACTACAAACAAAGCTAGGGAAGATGATGGAATTACAGATGAGCTATTTTAAATCCTAAAAGATGATGCTGTGAAAGTGTTGCACTCAATATGCCAGCAAACTTGGAAAACTCAGCCATGGCCACAGAACTGGAAAACGTCAGTTTTCATACCAATTCAAAGAAAGGCAAGGGCAAAGAATGTTCAAACTACTGCACAACTGCACTCATTTCACATGCTAGCAAATAATTCTCAAAATTCTCCAAGATAGGCTTCAACAGTCCATGAACCAAGAAGTTCTATATGTTCAAGTTGGATTTAGAAAAGGCAGAAGAACCAGAGATCAAATTACTAACATCTGTTAGATCATAGAAAAAGCAAGGGAATTAAAAAAACAAATCTTTTTTTAAATTTTATTATTATTATTACTTTACAATATTGTATTGGTTTTGCCACACAACAACATGAATCTGCCACAGGTGTACACGTGTTCCCAATCCCCAACCTCCCTCCCACCTTTCCCACCACACCATCCCTCCGGGTCATCCCAATGCACCAGCCCCAAGCATCCTGCACACTGCATCGAACCTAGACTGGCAATTTGTTTCTTATATGATATTATACATGATTCAATGACATTCTCCCAAATCATCTCACCCTCTCGCTCTCCCACAGAGTCCAAAAGACTGTTCTATACATCTGTGTCTCTTTTGCTGTCTCGCACCCGTGGTGGATTCATGTTGATGTGTGGCAAAACCAATACAATATTGTAAAGTAAAATAATAATAATAATAAAATAAAAAACAAAAAACAAATCTACGTCTGATTCATCGACAACACTAAAGCCTTTGACTATGTGGATCACAATAAACTGTGGAAAATTCTTAATGATATGGGAATACCAAACCACGTTACCTGCCTCCTGAGAAACCTGTATGCAGGATAATGAGAAACAGCTAGAAACAGACATCAAACAAAGGACTGATTACAAATTGGGAAAGGAATACAACAAGACTGCATATCATCACCCTGCTTATTTAACGTATATGCAGAGTACATCATGAGAAATGCCAGGCTGGATGAACCACAAGCTGGAATCAAGATTGCCTTGAGAAATATTGACAGCCTCAGATATGAAGATGATTCCACTTTAATCACAGAAAGTGAAGAGGAACTAAAGAGCCTTTTGGTGAAGGTGAAAGAGGAAAGTGAAAAAGTTGGCTTAAAACTCAGTATTCAAAAAACTAACATCATACCATCTGATCCTATCACTTCATGCAAATAGATGGAAACTGTCAGATTTCATTTTTTTCTTAACTCCAAAATCAATGAAGGTGTTAACTGCAGCCACAAAATTAAAAGACACTTGCTGTTTGGAAGAATAGCTATGACAAACATGGACAGTGTATTAAGAAGCAGAAACATCACTTTGCCCACAAAGGTCCATATAGTCAAAGCTATGGTTTTTCCAGTAGTCGTGTATGGATGTGATAGTTGGACCATAAAGAAGGTTGAGAGCTGAAGAATTAATGCTTTCAACTGTGGTGTTGGAGGAGACTCTTGAGAGTCCCTTGGACAGCAAGAAGATGAAACCAGCCAATCCTAAAGGAAGTCAACCTTGAATATTCATTGTAAGGACTAAAGCTGAAGCTGAAGCTCCAATAACTTGGCCACCTGCTGTGAAGAGCTGACTCATTGCTAAAGACCCTGGTTCCAGGAAAATTGAAGGCAAGAAGAGAGGGGGACAGCAGAAGATGAGATGATTTGATGGCATCACCAACTCAAAGGACACAAGTTTGAGCAAACAATATGATAATGGACAGAGAACCCTGACATCCTGCAATCCATGGAATTGCAAAGAGCTGGACACAATTTAATGACTGAACAACAGCAACAGCAATGGCAATACAACATAGTAAATAAAAGGACACACTGTTGGAGAAGGAAATGGCAATCCAATCCAGTGTTCTTGCCTGAAGAATCTCAGGGATGGGCGAGCCTGGTGGGCTGCCATCTATGGGGTCACACAGAGTCGGACACGACTGAATTGACTTAGCAGCTTAGCAGTAGCAGTGAAGAAATATAACTTAGGCTTCATTTCCAAAGCCATATTTACTCAGTCTCAGTTTCTTCATAATTATTGCACCTATCTCATAAGTTTTGTCATGGGAAATCAGTGAAATGATACTTATGAAATCTTTAGCTAGTGCCTTGCAATATTAAACATATAAAATATTAAATATTAATTACAGCAATAATTATTTTACCAATGATAAAAAACATTGATTACTTTCAGTAGTACAATGCTTCCCAATACACTGAGTAGTATAAACGCTTTCCTAAATTCTGAAAGCAAAATAAGTTCTAAAGAGGATGCTATAGATGAGACATTTAAATATCATCAGAGGACAGTCTTGAAAATCTGCCTTCTAAGCAATGAAGACTTTGGCCAAGTAAATTACTAGATTGTGAAGTGGATGTACCATCACTTGCTGATGTTAATTCAGAAGCCCTAAGGAAGTAAATAAAAATAAAAGTTTCATAGCCAAATAATTCCAGGAAAAGCTATACAATCCTTTGGAGAAGTCACATGCATATTAGTATATTGACATAGGAAATAATTTGTCATTAAAAAATTAGATTGAATTTGTTTTTATCACCAGTCTTATTTGAAAACAGATATGAGCCCTCCTATACACACCTAATTTGTTTTTCATTTCATTTCCATTCTTTCACAAAAATAGTGTTCTAGAGGACACAGCTTATATGCACTCCATTAGACAGAGATTCCAGGGCAGTTGTTTGCTAATTCTTTTCTACTTTTAAAAATTACAGAAACTGAGAAATCCCCCCACAGATCACCTTAAAAAGTGCAATGATTTCTGACTCAAATCTTGCTCTCAACTGCAAGGCTATCATCACTACACACCCATCCCCACCACCCCTAGGAAAGATCTATATGCAAACAGTCCTCAGAACTTGTGAATATGTTATCTTTCATGTCAAAATGTACTTTGTGCATATGACTAGAGCAAAGACTTTGAAATAGAGAGAGTATCCTGGAGTACCTACGTAGGCCCAAAGTAATCACATGAATCATTAAGTGTGAAGAATAATTCCTGGCTGGGATTTCCAACCTGGAAAGAAAGACAGAACGATTCCACTTTGCCTATCTTGGTTGACTTTGAAGACAGAGAAAGGGGACCATGATCCAAGAGATACAGCAGTTTTTAGAAGCCAGAAATGAACCTTTGTTTACAATTAAATAAGAATACAGAGATATGTACCAAACTTCTAGCCTACAGTTAATAAAAGGTAATATTGTAAGATAGGAAGGTAAGATAGTAAGATAACAATTATCTGTTTAAACATCGAAGTTTTGATAATTTGTTAGATCAACAATGAATGAGTATAATTGTTATCTTCACAAATAACATTTTTGATCATTTAATATTTATCAGACTTATCTGCACACTCATGTGAAAGTGAAAGTCACTTAGTTGTGTCCAACTCTTTGCAACCCCACAGATTATACAGTCCATGGAATTTTTCTAGGCCAGAATATTGGAGTGGATAGCCTTTCCCTTCTCCAGGGAATCTTCTCAACCCAGGGATCGAACCCAGGTCTCCCATATTTGCGGGCAGATTCTTTACCAGCTGAGCCACAAGTGAAGCCTGCACATGCATGTATTAATTCATTAATCAATCCATTAATCCTTACAACTATCCTAAGAGGTAGGGGCTATTATCAACCCAAATTGTGGAGTGGAAACTGAGGCATAGAGAAGTGAGGAATCTTGCCCAAGATCACATAACTAATGAGTGTCAAAGCTTGAAATCAAGTGCAAGCTATCTCTGGATTTTAGGTTCTGATTCATAAAAAGTGTTAGTTCAGTGAATGAGGATACAAGTAGGTGAGGTTTCCCTGATAGCTCAGTTCTTAAAGAATTTACCTGCCATGCAGGAGACCCCGGTTCAATTCCTGGGTCAAAAAGATCTCCTAGAGAAGGGATAGGCTACCCACTCCAGTATTTTTGGTCTTCCCTTATGGCTCAGCTGGTAAAGAATCTGCCCAAAATGCAGGATACTTGAGTTTGATCCCCCTGTTGGGATGATCCCCTGGAGAAGGGAAACACTACCCACTCCAGTATTCTGGCCTGGAGAATTCCATGGACTGTATAGTCCATGGGGTTGCAAAGAGTCAGACACAACTGAGCAACTTTCACTTCACTTCAGTAGTCTAGGTTCATCAAACATTACTGACTCCTCCATTAAATTTCAATTGTACCTTCTAATTTATCATCATATATTATTTAGACTCCAGATTTTCTATTTCTTTTCAGATGATGCAAATTTCAGGAATAAGTTGAATATGAATAGTACTAATTTTATTAACATAATTTCAATTTTATACACAGACAAATTTATGCATTCAATTTGTCTTAAAAACCTAGATATTCTAAGAAATATTGTCTGCATCCTTTTAAAAGCCTTATCTGTCATGTGAAAAATATTGAATACTTGAGTCTTCTCTTTACATAATAATTTCTGCTATTGACTTAGGCAACCAACTAACTAGTTATAGGCTTATCCTGTGCAGGATGGTGCATAAGTAACAGAACTATTTAAAAAGTATGTAAGTCATAGATTTGGCCCTAATAGTCTGTAAGTTTAGAAAGATAAGACATTTACATCAGAGTCAGTTTTATGCAATTCTCAGCTTACAGTAATCCCCCCACTTCCCACCAGGAACAAGATCATTTGCAAATTCTATAGTATATAATTGAACTACTAGAAATCAGTCCATTTATTACAGTGCACCCTACATCTTGCTCTTAAATTTTAAGGTAAAATTTATATCATCAGGAACTGAAGGATTTACATGGTTGGACACACACATGATAAAAATAAAATATAAATTCCCCTCTAATCTCAGTTCACATATTTAGGCCTCTCCAACCTTTTCAGTGGCCCCCAAATATATGCTTGAAAACTGGATTCATGCCTTTAACACACACACACACACACACACACACACACATATTCAAAGGATGAATCTCTCCAAATATTTAAGATGGCAAGTCCAAAATTCCTTTTTAAGACTTGCCTTTTGTAACCATGGAAATAACCCTGCAACAATCTCTAAATAATTTTCAATAAACATTGCAAAATGTTTCAGCATGATAACTTAACAGTGAATGATGTTGTTAGGGGAAATACATAGATTGAAACTGCCCACCCTGGCCAGGCACCATAGTAACCATTTGCATGAGTTGTTTTATGACAGGAGATCCTGATAAGGAATACAGAACTAATAAGCCACCACCAACCGGAAGAGTTTGGCAAAGGTCGAAAGGAGAAACCACGTGTCCGTCCACTTCCCAGAATCCCTCTCAATAGCATCCATTTTGGCTGAACGATGCGTACACCACCAGGAAAGACTCTGAATTAGAATGATTGGCCAAAGACAACCCAGAAACTAATCCCATCACCATAAAACCCGACATTGTGAGCCACGCTGCAGAGCAGTTCTCCTGGGTTCCCTTACCCTACTGCTCTCTACCCAGGTGCCCTTTCCCAATAAAATCTCTTGCTTTGTCAGTACATGTGTTTCCTCGGACAATTCATTTCTGAGTGTTAGACAAAAGCCCAGTTTCGGGCCCTGGAAGGGGTCCCCTTTCCTGCAACAATGTTGGATTCATGATCTCCGAAAAAGAAAATTAGTTATTACAATAAATCAAAAGAATGTCTCAAAGTTGTAAAGACCTTACCAACCCACTCCCACAATTTACATTTTAAGATAACAGGATTAGAACTTAAAAAGATCTCACCAGACCCTCTCCGATAATATACATTTTAAGATAACAGGAGTAGTCAGAAGCTTTTTAGGAAGAA
This sequence comes from Capricornis sumatraensis, assembly GCF_032405125.1. Taxonomy (NCBI): domain Eukaryota; kingdom Metazoa; phylum Chordata; class Mammalia; order Artiodactyla; family Bovidae; genus Capricornis; species Capricornis sumatraensis. Next base: position 6,141,863 of record NC_091084.1, read on the forward strand.
CAAACTGTCTTCAAGCAGGATACAATGCTGTTATATAATCCTTAGTATAGAGTTTAAACTGAATTGTTTTGCTGTGTAATCAGCAGATTTAAAGGGGAGGGTGGGTGGGGAATGTGACTAAGACTAAGAAATGTAGTGGAAGGGGGGGGGGGGGGGCGATGGAAAGATGTTTGTCCTTTCCTCCTCCTTGAGAATTCCAGACCCCTATCTCCTCCTTGAGAACCCCAGACCCCTCTCTCCAGTTTGGGGACCATGGGCTTCTTATCAATCTACCTAGAAATTGACTTTCCCATCCCCACTCCCCCTTTTCTTTTAGGAGAATCATGTTGCCAAGGGAAAAGGGCATTGTTTTCTTTCCATAACTACTTCCTGCTGTTGAGGGGCATCATCCCTAAACTGTTGAGGCAACATATTCTCCTAACTCTCATATGGAGGGTCTCTGATCCAGGGGTCCCAAGTAATAGTTGGAGGAGGCTGTGGCACTTGTAGGAGCCTGAACAACCATTTGTAACTTAAAAGCTTTCAGATAGTTAAACAAATCCAGTTACACAGTTACAGATGCAGGGAGCAAACAGTAAAAACAGAACAATTAGAATTATTATAATTAAGATAGTTTTCCACCATGGGGAGCTAGTTAACTTTTCCCAAAGTGAGGTGACTGTGGCTTCAGGAGAATCCATAGCCTGAATCATTTTGTTCATGTGTTTAGTAAAGTGAATAACATTAGTACTCATATATGGTATATATGTATGACACTAGGTATTAATAATAGTACAACTTCCTCTTTGTGTGGCTGTTAGAATAACTAAGGTCACTCTGTTTTGTAAAACCACCTTTCTAACTTGTATTTGTTCAGCATTAAGGGCTGAAATAGCTTTTTTAGAATCTTGTAAAGTCTGTTGAGTTAAGTTAGTCAGAGCATCAATTCGTAGGACAACATCTGTAGTTCCCAGATAGGAATGAATATTGCAGCCAGATAATCTTACCAGTGAAATACAGACCTTGCCCAGTGAGTTTTAAGGTGTGGCAGATTAGCAGTCTTCTCTGGAAGCTCTGAAAATATGAAGCCATGAGTAAAAGGTAAACCTAGTGTTCATCCCCTATCCAGTCAGTGGGAAGCCATGCCCATGGGTAAGAGCCACATATCCAGTAGGTCTCATTTGGAGCAAACCAGTGTGACTGAGGGATCCAGTCCCATGAGTTCCTGGCCAGGCAAAAGGGGGAACTGAACTGGGATTAGAAAACAAAGGTATGCGTATGTTGCACATTTCTTGAGGCAAAAATCCCAATTGTTTCCAATAACTATAATAAAGTTGTTGGCTAACTTCTGAGGATGATTCTATTTGTTCCCAGCATATGGGAGCATTAGATAGTAGACATCCCTTTTCAGAAGTTAGCCATATGACCTCATCCCATATTTGATAAACATCAGGTAGGAAACCACCAGATCAAGACCCATTTACCTTCTTATGTGCAGCAAAGTAGTCATTAAACCAAGATAATGTATAATCAAAATTGAAAGTCACATTATGTCCATAGTCAAGGTACAAAATGTTACAGCAGTCACATAGTCCATTAATTGATAAATATCATCACATTAAAGACAGGCATAACACATGATTGCTGTTGGTAAAATTATTCACAGAGTTGAAGAAAGTATTTTCTTTGAAATGGAGAAAACTACCATGAGAAATTTTCAACTGATGAAGAGAGGAATGCTCTGTAGACCCAGCAAATAGATTGATTGTGGAATGCAGCATAAGAATAAGCCAGGACAGGAAGGTGTTGTCTTAAGGGTCAAATGGCAGAACTGGGACTTTTAGAGTCAGCAGAAGCAGGCCCACTTAGATTATCAGGCCCATTTGAAAAGTAAAAGATGAATGCATAAAGGATAAAGACATAAAACGACATTGTTTAGTTTTGGTCAGGGTGCCACTTTTTAACTCATGTGTGTGCATCCAGGAATCAATTCCTGGCACCCTGACAGCAGTAGGAGAAGAAAGAATAACCTGGTAAGGGCCTTCCTAGAGGGGCTCGAGAGATTGCCCTCCAGATACCAATGTATTTATCAGGACCTCAGTGCCTGACTCAAATAGCAGCTTGTTGGACTCAGAGCCTGGATCAGTGGTCACTTTCTGGAGTTTCCATAATGTATGTTGAAAGGCTGAAAGCTGAGTCATATAGCTAATTCTAAGGCTTCAGGGTCTATAATAAAGTCTGTGCTTAAGCAGCGTCTTCCATAGATATACTCAAAGAGGGACAGTCCCTTCTTTCTAAGTGCAGTCTGAGCCCTCATTAAAGCTATGCACAGAACTTTAAGCCAATTGTCCTGAGTCTCTTGAGTTAATTTACACAGATGTCTCTTGATAATGCCATTAACATTTTCTATCTTTCCTGAGAACTAACACCCAAAAAAGGTGTCCTTTCATTATAGGGGACTGGAATGCAAAAGTAGGAATTCAAGACACACCTGGAGTAACAGGCAAATTTAGCCTTGGAAAGTGGAATGAAGCAGGGCAAAGACTAATAGAGTTTGGCCAAGAAAATGTACTGGTCATAGCAAACACCCTCTTCCAACAACACATGAGAAGACTCTACACAAGGATATCACCAGATGGTCAACACTGAAATCAGATTTATTATATTATTTGCAGCCAAAGATGGAGAAGCTCTATACAGTCAACAAATACAAGACCAGGAGCTGACTGCAGCTCAGATCATGAACTCCTTATTACCAAATTCAGACGTAAATTAAAGAAAGCAGGAAAAACCACTAGACCATTCAGGTATGACCTAAATCAAATCCCTTATGATTATACAGTGGAAGTGAGAAATAGATTTAAGAAAATAGATCTGATAGATAGAGTGCCTGATGAACTATGGAATGAGGTTCATGACATTGTACAGGAGACAGGGATCAAGACCATCCCCATGGATAAGAAATGCAAAAAAGCAAAATGGCTGTCTGGAGAGCCTTACAAATAGCTGTGAAAAGAAGAGAGGTGAAAAACAAAAGACAAAAGGAAAGATATAAGCATGTGAATGCAGAGTTCCAAAGAATAGCAAGAGAAAAGAAAGCCTTCTTCAGCTATCAATCCAAAGAAATAGAGGAAAAGAACAGAATGGGAAAGACTAGAGATCTCTTCAAGAAAATTAGAGATACCAAGGGAACATTTCATGCAAAGATGGGCTCAATAAATGACAGAAATGGTATGGACCTAACAGAAGCAGAACATATTAAGAAGAGGAGGCAAGAATACACAGAAGAACTGTACAAAAAAGATCTTCACAACCCAGATAATCACGATGGTGTGATCACTCACCTAGAGCCAGACATCTTGGAATGTGAAGTCAAGTGGGCCTTAGAAAGCATCACTACGAACAAAGCTAGTGGAGGTGATGGAATTCCAGTTGAGCTCTTTCAAATTCTGAAATATGATGCTGTGAAAGTGCTGCACTCAGTATGCCAGAAAATTTGGAAAACTCGGCAGTGGCCACAGGACTGGAAAAGTTCAGTTTTCATTCCAATTCCAAAGAAAGGCAATGCAAAAGAATGCTCAAACTACCACACAATTGCACTCATCTCACATGCTAGTAAAGTAATGCTCAAAATTCTCCAAGCCAGGCTTCAGCAATACGTGAACCATGAACTTCCTGATGTTCAACCTGGATTTAGAAAAGGCAGAGGAACCAGAGATCAAATTGCCAACATCCTCTGGATCAGGGAAAAAGCAAGAGAGTTCCAGATAAACATCTATTTCTGCTTTATTGACTATGCCAAAGCCTTTGACTGTGTGGATCACAATAAACTTTGGAAAATTCTGAGAGAGATGGGAATACCAGACCACCTGACCTGCCTCTTGAGAAATCTGTATGCAGGTCAGGAAGCAACAGTTAGAACTGGACATGGAACAGCAGACTGGTTCCAAATAGGAAAAGGAGTACATCAAGGCTGTATATTGTCACCCTGCTTATTTAACTTATATGCAGACTACATCATGAGAAACTCTGGAATGGAAGAAACACAAGTCGGAATCAAGATTGTCAGGAAAAATATCAATAACCTCAGATATGCAGATGACACCACCCTTATGGCAGAAAGTGAAGAGGAACTAAAAATCCTCTTGATGCAAATGAAAGTGGAGAGTGAAAAAGTTGGCTTAAAGCTCAACATTCAGAAAACGAAGATCATGGCGTCCGGTACCATCACTTCATGGGAAATAGATGGGGAAACAGTGGAAACAGTGTCAGACTTTATTTTTTGGGGCTCCCAGATCACTGCAGATGGTGACTGCAGCCATGAAATTAAAAGATGCTTACTCCTTGGAAGGAAAGTTATGACCAACCTAGACAGCATATTCAAAAGCAGAGACATTACTTTACCAACAAAGGTCAGTCTAGTCAAGGCTATGGTTTTTCCTGTGGTCATGTATGGATGTGAGAGTTCTACTGTGAAGAAGGCTGAGCGCCGAAGAATTGATGCTTTTGAACTGTGGTGTTGGGGAAGACTCTTGAGAGTCCCTTGGACTGCAAGGAAATCCAACCAGTCCATTCTGAAGGAGATCAGCCCTGGGATTTCTTTGGAAGGACTGATGCTAAAGCTGAAACTCCAGTACTTTGGCCACCTCATGCGACGAGTTGACTCATTGGAAAAGACTCTGAAACTGGGAGGGATTGGGGGCAGGAGGAGAAGGGGATGACAGAGGATGAGATGGCTGGATGGCTTCACTGACTTGATGGATGTGAGTCTGAGTGAACTCCGGGTGTTGGTGATGGACAGGGAGGCCTGGCGTGCTGCGATTCATGGGGTCGCAAATAGTGGGACACGACTGAGCAACTGAACTGAACTGATCTTTCTTGAAGATTGGTGTCTCCAGAAACAATATGACATTCTATTCCTAGAGTTTTTGGCACCCCTTGAGTTACAGCAGCTTTAAAGACAGAGCCATTGTCACTGAGAGGCTCCGTGGCAGCACAAACCTGGGAATAATATCATGGATTAAAATTTTTATAACTTCCTTAGCCTGCCCACTACAGCAAGGAAAGGCCTCAATCCATCCAGTAAAAGTGTCTACCCAGACCTGTAAGGAAGAAAATCTGTTGTTTTTGGCATTTGAGTTAAAATCAGTTTCCCAATCCTCTCCAGAATACTTTTCATTTCATTGTAACCCAGATTTTACTAACTTTTCAGTCTTTAGATTATTTTTCTGACAAATCTAACATCTCTTTATAATGTTCTTTAAAGTTTTCATTACATTTTTACCCTCAAATAGGCTAGAAGCCATCTGGTAAGTGCTCTCCACACCTAAACTAAAACTCTGGTGTAAACACTTAAGAATTTTCCATTAGGCATTTTCAAGAATTATTAATTATCTGTCTTCAGGCTGTAACCATCCTTTATCAGTAATTTTTGCTCCTCTTTTCTCATATCTTTCTGATTCTTCAGTGTATTTTGCTTTTTCCTGTTCGGCAGGACCTGTCCAGACTAGGGGCATTTGTAGGAGAGGGAGTTCATAAAGCACCACTTTTCTGTCTTGGGAATTGACCAGCTGATTTCCCTTGGCTGCTTTACTACTGTCCCTGCATTACTCTTTCCAGTGTGTTACTTCTTTAGGAAAATGTACAGCAGTTAAAAATCTCTCAATCTCTTTGAAATGTTTAATAGTTTCTCCTGTTGCTGTTTTAAACTGTCTCTCTTTCCATATTGCAGCATGAGCATGTAAAGTCAAATAAGCATATTTAGAATCAGTATAGATATTTATTCGCTTCCCTTTGCTTAACTCTAGGGCTCAGGTCTGGAGAAGGTGATGGCACCCCACTGCAGTACTCTTGCCTGGAAAATCCCACGGAAGGAGGAGCCTGGTGGGCTGCAGTCCATGGGGTCACGAAGAGTCAGACACCACTGAATGACTTCACTTTACTTTTCACTTTCATGCACTGGAGAAGGAAATGGCAATCCAGTCCAGTGTTCTTGACTGGAGAATCCCAGGTACGGGGGAGACTGGTGGGCTGCCGTCTATGGGATCGCACAGAGTCAGACACGACTGAAGTGACTTAGCAGCAGCAGCAGCAGCAGCAGCAGGTCTCAGGTTAAAGCAGCAAGCTCAGCCAATTGGGCACAAGTACTAGGGAGATGAGACTTTGCCTCTAAAACCTGTTCAGAAATAACCACAGAGTAAACTGCTTTCCATTTTCCATCCCAAACAAAAGAACTGCCATCCATAAATACATTCATGTCAGAATTGTCTAATGGTGTATCCATTAAACCTTCCTGACCTGCATAATTTAAAGTTATGAATTTATTCTTGCCTCCTTTGTCAAAAATAAGGTACCCATAGGTGCATGGGTTTATTTCGGGGCTTTCTGTCTTGTTCCATTCGTCTACATTTCTGTTTTTATTCCAGTACCATACTGTACCATATTGTCTTGATGCCTGTAGCTTTGTAGTATAATCTGAATTCAGGAAAGTTGATTCCTCCAACTCTGTTCTTCTTTCTTTGGAGAAAGAAAGACTGCTTTGGCTATTCAGCGTCTTTTGTATTTCCATATGAATTGCGAATTTTTTTGTTCTAGTTCTGTGAAAAATGTTATTGGTAATTTGATAGGAATCACATTGAGTCTGTAGATTGTGTTTGGTAGTATAGTCATTTTTGCAACAGTGATTCTTCCTACCAAGAATCATGGAATATCTCTCCACCTGTTTATGTTGTCTTTGATTTCTTTCATTAGTGTCATAATTCTCCACGTACAGTTCTTTGTCTCCTTAGGTAAGTTTATTTGTAGATATTTTATTCTTTTTGTTGCAATGGTGAATGGGATTGTTTCCTTAATTTCTCTTTCTGATTTCTCATTGTCAGTATATAAAAATGAAAGTGATATCTGTGTATTGATTTTATATCCTTCAACTTTGCTAAATTCACGGGTTAGGTCTTGTAATTTTCTAGTACTATCTTTAGGGTTTTCTATATACAGTGCTATGTCATCTGCAAACAGTGAATGCTTTACTTCTTTTCTGATCAGATTCCTTTTATTTGTTTTTCTTTTCTGATTTTTGTAGCCAGGACTTCCAGAATTATGTTGAATAATAGTGGTGGAAGTAGACACCCTTGTCTTGTTTCTGACCTTTTTAGGTGGAATGCTTTCAGTTTTTCACCACTGAGAAAAATGTTTGCTGTAGGCTTAACATATATGGTCTTTATTATGCTGAGGTAGGTTCCTTCTATAATAATTTTTTGAAGAGTTTTAATCATAACTCAGTGATTAATTTTGTCAAAGGCTTTTTCTGCATCTATTGAGATTATCTTTTTTTTATCTTTCAATTTGTTAGAATAGTGTATCACATTGACTTGTGTTTTCTGAAGAATCCTTGCATCCTTGGAATAAATCCAACTTGATCATGGGATATGAGCTTTTTGATATTTTGATGAATTTTCTTTGCTAAAATTGTGTTGAGGATTTTTGCATCTGTGTTCATGAATGACATTGGCCTATAGTTTCCTTTTGTGTGTGTATTGTCTTTGTCTGGTTTTGGTATCAGGGTGATGATGGCCTTGTAGAATGAGTTTGCAAATATTCCTTCCTCTGCAATTTTTTGAAAGAGTTTTAGAAGGATAGGCATTAGCTATTCTGTAAAGGTTTGATAGAATTCTCCTGTGAAGCTATCTGGTCCTGGGCTTTTGTTTTTTGGGAGATTTTTGATCAGTTTTAATTTCAGTGCTTATACTTGTCTAGATCATAATTTCTATTTCTTCCTGCTTCAGTCTTGGAAGATTGAACTTTACTATAAATCTGTCCATTTCTTCCAGGTTTTCCATTTTATTGTGATATAGCTGTTCCTAATAGCCTCTTTTAATCCTTTGTATTTCTTCACTGTCTGTTGTAACCTCTCCTTTTTCATTTCTAATTTTGTTTATTTGATTCTTCTTTTTTCCTTAATGAGTCTGGTTAAAGGTTTGTCAATTTTGTTTATCTTCTCAAAGAACAAGTTTTAATTTTATTGATTTTTACTGTTGTTTCTTTCGTTTCTTTTTCATTTATTTCTGCACAGTTCAGTTCAGTTCAGTTGCTCAGTCATGTCCAAATTTTTGTGAACCCATGAACTGCAGCACACCAGGCCTCCCTGTCCATCATCAACTCCCAGAGTTCACTCAAACTCACGTCCATTGAGTCGGTGATGCCATCCAGCCATCTCACCCTCTGTCATCCCCTTCTCCTGTCCCCAATCCCTCCCATCATCAGAGTCTTTTCCAATGAGTCAACTCTTCTCATGAGGTGGCCAAAGTACTGGAGTTTCAGCTTTAGCATCATTCCTTCCAAAGAACACCCAGGACTGATATCTTTTAGAATGGACTAGTTGGATCTCCTTGCAGTCCAAGGGACTCTCAAGACAATTCTCCAACACCACAGTTCAAAAGCATCAATTCTTTGGCACTCAGCCTTCTTCACAGTCCAACTCTCACATCCATACATGACTACTGGAAAAACCATAGCCTTGACTAGACTGACCTTTGTTGGCAAAGTAATGTCTCTGCTTTTGAATATGCTATCTAGGTATTTCTGCTCAGATCTTTATGAATTCTTTCCATTTACTAATTTTGGGGGTTTTTAATCTTCTTTTTCCAGTAATTTTATGTGCAAATTTAGGTTGTCTATTTTCTGTTGTTCTTGTTTCTTGAGGTAGGATTGTGTTGCTATAAAATTTCCTCTTAGAACCGCTTTTGCTGCATCCCATAGGTTTTGAGTCATAGTGATTTCATTGCCACTTGTTTCTAGAATTTTTTTAACTTCCCTTTTGATTTCTTCAGTAGCCTGTTGGTTATTTAGCAATGTATTTTTAATCTCCATGTGTTTGTGTTTCTCACAGTTGTTGTTTTATGTTCTTGTAATTGATACCTAGTCTCATAGTGTTGTAGTTGGAGAAGATGTTTGATATGATTTCAATTTTCTTAAAGTTGCTGAGGTGTGATTTGTGACCCAGGATGTGGTCTCTCCTGGAGAATGTTCCATGTGCACTTGAGAAGAAGGCGTATTCTTCTGCATTTGGATGGAATGTCCTGAAGATATCAAGGAAACCCATCTTATCTAATGTGTCATTTATGACTTTTTATGTGGAAATAGGTGAGGGTTTCTGAGCTTGATAATAACAGGAACAGTATTTTATGTTCAACCCACAGTTTTTCCATCTGCCCACGCTTTAATATTTACATTTTGTTCAATTAGTGAGAGAGAAAGACCAAGCTCCATATTCTTGAAAACAGAGGCCTGGATCTTGCTCAGTATATTCCTCCCCAGAAGGAGTGAGGGAGACCCCAGCATGATCAGAAACTCAGAAACTGTAAGAAAACAACACAGAGTCTCAGGTACAGCTTAAAGGATGACTGAAATAATAAAATTTGTCTCGTCCCGACAGTCCCATTACATTAGTGGATGGGGAGGAAAGCGGGCCAGGGGCTTCAGTGAACACAGAAAAAGTTGGCTCAGTGTCCAAAAGAAAATCAACTCATTGGCCCCCCACAGTTATTAATACCCGAGGTTCCTCAGGTATTATTAAGATGGGAGCTTGTGTAGGAACCCCTGGGCATCCTTAGTCCTGATTGTGAGCCCTGGAGCCTATATCTCTGGGGTCAGTCTGTTCTCCAGCATGGTCCTTTACAGACTGGACAGAGAGCCAGGGTTGGGTTGGGGGGAGGTGCTTAGACTTCTGAGAGCAACTTCTCTTGAAATGTCCCTCATTTCCTCAGCAATAATAAGCCAGTCCTTTTTCACCTGGGCTCCTCTGGGCATTTTTCTCTTCAGGTTGACTCATGGCAGTTTTCCCAGCCATCTCTAGAGCCTGGGCCTTTTCTTTGGTTCTTTTCTGTTGTTTTCCCTTCTTATATTCTCTACTGTAATATACCATCTGAGTCAGCTGCAAAAATTTCTCTAAAGGCTGATTTGGTCCGAACGCCTCTTTTTGTAACTTATGGCGGCTATCTGGAGCTGAGTGAGTGAGAAATTTATCTTTTATTATTGTCTCTCCCTCTGCACTCTCAGCAGAAATATTAGTGAACTTTCAAAGACCTTCCCAAAGTCATTCTGGGAATCCGCCAGCAGCTTCCTCTCTCCTTGTTCAATGTCAATCAACTTAACATAATTTCGAGGCTTGGTCTGAGGTCTCTTAAGCCCTTCAATAAGGCAATTGACAAAGTGGGTCTACTCCCATATCCCTTTCTCTTTGTGATAATCCCAGTCTGGCTCTGCTATGGAAAGCACTTGGCTACCCATAGGGAGGAGAGGTATTTCGTGCTCCTTCTTTCCCCTTGCCTAACACTCAAGCCATTCATCTCCAAAAGCAGTAGCTTCCCCCAAAACTCGAGCTCTCAAGTCAGGAATCAGTGTCTGTCCAAAGACATACATTACATGTCTCCAAGTAAGCTCATAAAGTAAAGTTAGTCCTGTAAAAGCTTCTATGTACTTTTCTGGATCCTCTAGACAGTCTCCCAGATCTCTCTTTATCTGTTGTAACTCTGGGTAAGGTAAGGGCTTATGAATTTTTATGGATCTGTTATTTTTTCCAGTGGGTGCCTCCTGAAGAGGCAGTAAACTGTGTAGCTGTTCCTCTCTAGCTATCCTTCACATATGTTCCCAGAGATAGATTAGAGAAATCTGCTTTTTCTCATACTCATCCACTTTCTCATCCTCTGTCTCATCCTTTTCTCTGTCTTGTATTTTACCCTTAGTTGTGGTTGTCTGTGCCTTCTTTCCTTTGACTGCCTGATTTCCTATTGAAACCAGACTAGTCTGAGGCTGCATTGGAACATTATTTGAACTTCTATTGAGACTGAGGCAAGCCTTCCTGGAGGGGTTCCTTGACCCTCAACTCGCTCAGTTGTGAGCCCCAGATACAGAGGCAGAAGCAAAGTAAGAGGACAGGAGGGAGATGAAGGCTTTACACCGAAATCTGTACCCTTAGGAGATTTGTCTGACATATCTTAGGACTTATGTTTGACATGTCTCACAGAGCGAAAAAGAGTAACACATAGGCACTTCTACCTATTTCCCTTGTTTTCCACAGAACTGGTCTAGTTGTAAAACAGCATCTTAATTAAGAGACCCTTCAACCTGCCATTGTCTGCTACCCTCCAACGGATACTGTGGCCATGAAAGTATCTTTCTTTGCAAAAGAAAGTCAGGTGTGTCTTTAGATTCTAGGGGTCAAATTTATCCGTTTTTCTGGACACGATCCAAGGCTGTGAGTTTGGAGCTTTGAGTAGCTCCCATCTGTAAGAGAGAAAAAAGTGGCTACCAGGGTCTCTGCTTCTTTCCATTGGAGGCATCCCTCCCTATTTTAGATGGGAGTGGAGACAGACGTTTCACCAAAGCTTTTCTTCCTTGGCCAGACTTAGTTTGTCCCTTACTGACGCTGGCACCTTACTCATCCCTTCCGCTTCTACCAATAAGGCCGGGTGGAGACACACTAGGGGTATACCGGATGGCATCCCAAATTAATTTCTTACTCCATACCACCATGATCTTTGTTTGATTTGCCCTATTCCTCTGATGAAACCCAGGATGTAACAGAGTACTTTCCTGGAATGTTTCCCAAGCTAGGACTACTAAGGGAAGCGTCCATCTTCCATGTGCCCATTCACTGAGTACAATCCTGACTTCAGTAGAAAGAAGGAGTCATTGCCACATCTCTAAGCTACTGGAGAGCTTTATCTGGTCTGCTAAGAGCTCGTACTACCAAAGGAAGAGTCCCACTGTACTCTCAAACTGGGATTCCTGACCTATGTTCTTAGAAACCTTATGCTCCCTAGCAGCACTTCCATCCACACAGTTCGGAAGCACAGCTACACAAAGGACTCACTAGTTTCATTTAGCTCCTAAACTCTCTTCTAGCAAGTCTAGGTTCCCATGACTACCAAGTGTGGGGTCTAAGTAAAAGTACAAAGTAACAGCATGAGTCACAAGTCCATTGAAAGTCTATGATCCTACAATTAGGTTAGTAGTTATGAAATTATGAAATGGTCAAAGAGACCAGGAAAAGCTGACTGAAAAAGGAAAGTTTATCCTACACGCTTTGCCCATTTCTGGTTGCTCCTCTCGCAGGGATCTTGGGTGTCTCCTGGCATTGGCAGGTCGGTATAAACCCCAACAAGGCTCTCCTTTTGGGGGCTGCCTTCAGTCATTATGAGGCACTGCAAAACTGCAGAACAGGGCTCAAGGCTCATTTCGTACTCATTTCGGTATGTCTCTTTCATTCTACATCCACACAGACAGGCACACCATAGAGTTAGTATGACAGAAAATGTGTATACTGAGAAAGCAGACAAGCTAGAGCTCTGAGTATTCTTACCTTGTCCTGAAAATCCCGGACAAGCCCCCGAGATGATAATTTATGGTGAACGAAGTCGGATTTGTGGTCTCTGAAGATTTAGCTTCAGGACCAGAGACCAAGCTTGACCACTCAGAGCTCTTGTGTGGCAGAAGTTTCATTACAGTGAAAGGGACAGAGAAAGATTCTGACATAGACATCAGAAGCGCCCCCCTCCTAGTCTTAGCAAGGGAACGATATATCTTTTTGATTAGTTATTACAGTAAATCAAAAGAATATCTCAAAGTTGTAAAGATCATACCAGACCCATTTCCACAATTTACATTTTAAGATAACAGGATTAGAATCTAACAATAGAAAGATCTTTCCAGACCCACTCCCATAATATACATTTTAAGATAACAGGATTAGTTAGAAGGTTTTCAGGAAGGAGAATCTGTTCTCAAGCAGGATATGTTGTTGTTGTATAATCCTTAGTACTGAGTTTAAACTGAGTTGTTTTGTTGAGTAATCACCAGTTCTGGTTTAAACGAAAAAAAAAAAAAAAATGCTACTAAGACTAAGGAATGTAGAGGGGAAAAAAAATTCTAGACGTTTGTCCTTTCTTCCTTCTTTAAAATTCCAGACGTCTCTCTCCTCCCTGGGGACCCCAGACTTCTTATCAACCTGCCTAGAAACTGACTCTCTCAAGCATACTGGGATGACCCAGAGAGATGGAATGGGGAGGGTGGTGGGAGGGGGGTTCAGGATTGGGAACTCATGTACACCCGTGGAGGATTCATGTTGATGTATGGCAAAACCAATACAGTATTGTAAAGTAAAAAAAGTAAAATTTAAAAAAAAGGAAAACATATTGATAGCTAATATAAATGTTTATAATAAGTAAGAGACTCTGTTATATCAATGTTTCTTATGCTTTAATCTGCTGGCAAATCAGCTGGGAATCTTATAAAAATTCAGATTCTGGTTCAGTTGGTGGACCCTAAGATTCTGTTACTTCTATCAAGTTTCCAAGTGTTGCCTATTTTGAATAATATTAAATCCTGTTTGGGAAAATAAATGCTGATAAAAATAAATGTATATACATAGCAGAAAAACAGGATTAAATATCATAATTTTAAGAGCATTCTTTTAATATTACAGCCAAAGAGATCACTTTTGTTTGAAAATTTCAAGTTTATGATGATCACATAGACATGTTCCAGACAAAGTACTAGTCTATTAGCTTTTTAAACAAATAAATCAATGGTTTTGTGTTACAGTGTAAGACTTTTGAAACTTGACTAATAGATTTTTCACAGTAAATCTCAATAAAAATTTGTCATGTGTGTAAAAAAAAAAAAAAACAAAAGAACAAGTATAACGTAAGTATTCACTAAGTCCTCTCTCTTATGCTTAGAGACGATGACATCTAATAGCTTACTGAGCCAACATATTTTCTTTTTTTGAATTTCTTACACTTTCCCTTTGTTGATGATCATAGACTTGTTTATCCCCCCCTGGATTCATCATGAGGTGTCTATCTGACCTGGATTTTCAATTTATAATACATGTTAATTGATCAGAATCTCTCTTCACAGAGAGTTCAAGAGGAAACGAAAAATCGATTCTCTATCTCCTCGAGTGTGCAGATATATGTAAAATTTAATTTCTAGAGGATTAAGGAGATTTTCAATGAGAGAGAGAGAAAAAAAAAAAGGCTCCAATGTGAAGTTTTCTTGACTATCAAAAAGAATACACTTGACAATACTGCACCCTCTTACAGGGAGTTCCTCTGAGGATGCTTACCTGATTCCTAACCTAGCTTATCTTTGGCATTCCTTCTTTCCACCTTTATTCCGAATTTTACTTCCATCTATCAGAAAAATGTCACTTGTTTCAGAGAAAAACGCCATTTTCTTAGATTTTTTTTTTGCCATTTTCTTCTCACAGATTACTGAAGCTCCTGTCTTGCAAATTTGAGTGGCACTCCAAGGCTTCAGCAAAGTACACACTAGTCTCTTGGCCCTACTCCACTCAAGGCCTGAAACAAGGGGGAAAAGAAGGAATGGGGTGGAACATAATGAGCTCTGGTTCTCTGGTAATGATGGAAGTGGATGTCCCAATCCAATTCTCTCTGATAGTCTCACAAATATGAAAGGCAAACTTATCACTTCCTTAAATAGTAGGTATCTCTGCCCTTTCTACCACTAACAGGAGTGACTAAAATACAGGTAGTCAGATTTAAAAAGCTTTTTTCTGATTCTTTGACACCATTGGGTGTCCAACAGTTCAATTAAATCGTGACATCAATTTCTGGAGTTAGTGCAGACCCCAAAGGTTAAGGATTTGGTTCACAATTCTGCTGCCAATTCAGGGACCAGTCACAACTCCTGAAAGAGAAGGCCACCGTACTTCTGGTTAACTAGCTATGAACTGGGGTTCTTATAACCCCTTTGTAAGGTTCATTAATTTGCCACAATGACTCACAGAATTCAACAAAACTATTTATGCTTACCAGTTTATTATAAAGGGTACAAATCAGAAACAATGCAATGGAAGAAAAAGAGCAAGGTGTTGATTGGGGTGCCGGGTGGTTGGGCAGTGCTTAGTCTCCGTTCTCCCGCAGGATGTACCGTCTTCCCAGCACACTGACGTGTTCTCCAACAGGATTCTTCTCAAACTCGATTGTTGTTAGGTTTTAACAGAGGTTTCATTATGCAAGTATGATTGATTAAATCGTTGACCACTGTGACTGAACTCAGTCTCTAGTCCTTCTACCTTCTCCACAGTCAGGAAGTGTAGAGTAAAGACCTGAAAGTTCCATTTTTCTAATCATGACTTGGTCTTTATGGCCACCAGCCCCATCTAGAAGCTATCTAAAGGCCCCATCTGTAATCTAGGAACACAAAATGCTCTCCTGTTACTCAGGAGATTCCAATGTTTTCAGGAATTGCATATCAGGAAAATATATATGTATAAACATATAAGCATATATACACACATAAAATATTGTGTATATATATATATATATATATATATATACATATTACATACATATGCCATTATAATAGATATATTATTTTGCCACAGTTCTCTGTTAGCAAGTCAGTTGCTTCACATCCACACCCATGGAATCAGTAAAACACCATCAATTTATTATTGAGTAGAATAACCTTGGTTTCATCCTTGCTTCAGTCAGACATGATGCATTTTTATCATCTGCTGCATTCATTTCTGAAATAAGTTCAGTTTCTTACCTAGAGAAATGTTCTCTAATTGATGATACTTGTTCAAATCAGATCTTCTAATAAGAATGTCTTTTCAGATTCTATCTACTACAAAAAGACACATTGCCTATCTTTAACCATCTTTTTTTCCCTAATCCTTTATTTTTTTCATAGTAATGCAGCAGTTTATTAAAGTATTTTTTAAAAAAATTTATAACAACAATGGGAAGCACAAAAATATTCATTCATGATCAATCACATCAATTCTTAACATTTTTTCCAATATCCCTTGACAATGTTCTAAAGCACTTCAGAAATTATTGTATACAAATTATAAAATGTCTCATTAACTTTACTGTTTGATAGATATTTTCATATATTAAAACAAGCTTTTTATATTATATTCTTTTTTTTTTTTTTCTTTTCCCTAAATTGCTCTTGCTATTCAATAAAGCTTGGATCTGGAAGATGGGAGACTGCACACTGAGATTCTTTTTTTTTTTTTTTTTTTGCCTTTTTATATGTAATTACAAGTTGAGATGTGCTGATGGCCTTAATTTCATGTAGGTTTTTTTTTTTCTTTAATTTTTCTTTTTGCATTGGGGTATAGCCAATCAACAATGCTGTGATAAATTCAGGTGAATAGAAAAGGTACTCAGCCATATATATGCATGTATCCATTCTCCCCCAAACTGCCTTCTTATCCAGGCTGCCACATAACACTGAGCTGAGTTCCATGTACTATACAGTAGTTCTGTATTGGTTATCCATTTTGAACATAGCAATGTGTAAATAACCATCCAATATCCTTTCCCCCTATACTTCCCACTGGAAATTTTAAGTTCATTCTCCAAGTCTATGAGTTTCTTTCTCTTTTGCAAGTAAATTCATTTGCAACATTTCTTTTGGGAATGTAAATAGGTACACCAAAGCATTTGACTTTGTGGATCACAAGAAACTGTGGAAAATTCTTAAGGAGACAGGAATACCAGACCACCTTACCTGTCTCTGGAGAAATCTGTATTCAGGTCAAGAAGCAACAGTTAGAACTGGACATGGTACAACAGACTGGTTCCAAATGGGGAAAATAATTCATCAAGGCTGTATGTTGTCACCATGATGATTTAACTTATATGCAGAGTACCTCATGCAAAATGTTGGACTGGATGAAGCACAAGCTGGAATCAAGATGACCAGGAGAAATATCAATAACCTCAGATATGCAGATGCCCCACCATTATGCAAGAAAGTGAAGAGGAACTAAAGAACTTCTTGATGAAAGTGAAAGAGGATAGTGAAAAAGTTGGCTTAAAGCTCAACATTCAAAAACCAAAGATCATGGCATCTAGTCCCATCACTTCATGGGAAATAGATGGGGAAACACCTATTATGTTTTGGATCTCCAAAATCATTGCAGATGGTGACTGCAGCCATGAAATTAAAAGATGCTTGCTTCTTGGAAGAAAACCTATGACAAACCTAGACAGCATATTATAAAGCAGAGATATTATTTTGCCAACAAAGGTCTATCTAGTCAAAGCTATGATTTTTCCAGTGGTCATGCATGGATGTGAGAGTTGAACCAAACAGAAAGCTGAGCACCAAAGAACTGATATTATTGAACTGCAGTGTTGGAAAAGACTCTTTGAGAGTCCCTTGACTGCAGGAGATACAACCAGTCCATCCTAAAGGAAATCAATCATGAATATTCATTGGAAGAACTGGTGCTGAAACTCCAATACTTTGACCACCTGATGCGAAGAACTGACTCATTGGGAAAGACCTTGATGCTGGAAAAGATTGAAGCTGGGAGGAGAAGGGGACCGCAAAGGATGAAATGGTTGGATGGCATCACTGACTCATTGGATATTAGTCTGCATGAGCTCCATGAGTTGGTGATAGACAGGGAAGCCAGGCATTCTGCAGTCCATGGGGTTGCCAAGAATTGGACATGACTGAGAGACTGAACTGACTAACTGACAGCCAGTATGGAGAACACTATGGAGGTTCCTTAAAAACACTAAAAATAGAGATAGCATATGACCCTGCAAGCCCACTCATAGGCATATATCTGGAGGAAAACATCATTTGAAAGGATACCTGCAACCCATTGTTCACTGCAGCACTGTTTACAATAGCCAAGATATGGAAGCAACCCAAATGTCCAACGACAGAAGAATATATAAAGAAAATGTGATACATATATATGTGTGTGTGTATACACACACACACACACACACACACACACATAATAATATTACTCAGCCATTAAAAAATGAAATAATGCCATTTGAAACTATGTGGATGGACCTAGAGGTTGTCATACTGAGTGAAGTAAATCAGACAGAGAAAAAATATCATACAACACCTCTTATATGGAATCTCCCAAACCTTTATAACATCTGTTTATTATTCTAGACACATTACAAGGAGTGGCAACCAGTCTTTCTCTAACTTAGGAACATTCACATTTTCTCCTCTTTTCTTATATATATGTAATCTTGCTTGATAAAAACATAAACATGATGTTTGCAATAAAAAGCATGTTATATTTGCAAAATAAATCAAACAATTTTGTTTAATTATATATGGAGAAGGCAATGGCACCCCACTGCAGTACTCTTGCCTGGAAAATCCCATGGATGGAGGAGCCTGGTAGGCTGCAGTCCACGGGGGTCGCTAAGAGTCAGACACGACTGAGCGACTTCACTTTCACTTTTCACTTTCATGCAGTGGAGAAAGAAATGGCAACCCACTCCAGTATTCTTGCCTGGAGAATCCCAGGGACAGAGGAGCCTAGTGGGCTGCCGTCTATGAGGTCACACAGAGTCGGACACGACTGAAGCGACTTAGCAGCAGCAGCAGCATATAAACATATACATGTACATGTACATACACACCATAAACATATGGGTGTGTATGTGTTTGACAAATATCTTGACAAATACACTTTTATCAAATATGTATGTAGATATGTGATTTATGAGTTTTCTTTTAATGTCTTTAAAAGTGAAAAGTTATTTTTTAAAAGGTAAAATTAGAAATCATTAAGAATGGTGAATAATATTAGGTATGTTAAAATAATTTTAGCCTGGCCCATGTAAGCAAGTAAAAGACAAAAGAAATGCTTTTTACTGATTTATTGCATTTATATATAATTAAACAAAATTGTTTGATTTATTTTGCAAATATAACATACTTTTTATTGCAAACATCATGTTTATGTTTTTATCAAGCAAGATTAAAAACAAATACCAGAGAATGTGAAATACTCTGTGGTTTTTCTTAAAGCTTTCTGCTCTGAACTGGACAAAGATGCCTCACTCCGATAATAAACATGACTCCAAAGAGTTTGTATCATTTTCATTTTTCAAAATAATTTATCAGTCACATAAAAAATAACTTAAGAAGACCCTGCAACTTGATTAAATTTGATTGCATCCTCATCTATCTTTATATTTTTTTCAAGGCAATTCCAAATTTATCAGACAAGAGGTTAATTACAACAGAGGTGGATATCATACAACTACTTTGGCTTGGATGTATTATGTGAGTTAATTTCATCTTTAAATTATAAAGCTTCATGGATCCATAAGAGGTATTGAGAACACCTGTGTGTTCAGTATCAATTTGATTCAGCCCAGAAAATTTGCAGGGGAGAGAGAGAGAAAGAAGAAAGAGAAAAGAGAAAGAGAAAATAAACTAAGGAAATCACAGTTGACAAATAGGTACTCATAATAAAAGTGTGAGAGTAGGAAACAAAAAGAAAATCAGAGTCTTGCAGATTTGTGAGTGAAAGAGGAAGATCAGAAGAGATGAACTGCAGGTTTTGTGGGAAACTGAAAATGTAATCGATAATTAGAACTTTCAGTAAGGACTATTAATTGCATCACCTCTGACATTTTACAACAGACATTTAAATAAAATTTAGGGGTATTTCACAGTTATTCTTATTGCCAGACTAATATTTATTGTACTGCCCATAAAACAGAGACTAAACATGAAGATGTTTGATTTTAAAACCAGTTTCTATGCTATTATTATTGCATCTTCTTGTATTATTTTCCTATTATCTTTTGAAAATGAATAATTCTCTAGCAACAGCTTTTGTCATAAAATCTTTGAGAAATAGGGATTGTAGTCTACACAGAGTCTGGTATAAAAATAAGGGGAAAATATTTCTTCCTAAGGTATATTATAATAAATCGAATCAGCCATTGATTCACAATTCTAGGATGTCAGGTGTCCTGCCAGGGTGTTTTAGGAGCTAATCTTGTTGCACACACTGCTTAATTTTCTTTCCTGAAAATACAACTGCAATTTTTCAAACAAACATATCCCAAGTATTTTATCTTTATTATTTGAGAGGATAATAATAACAACTCAATGTAAATTAATTTCTGCTACACGATTGCATTTAGTTTATACCACAAACCTGTGTAACAGCCTGAAGCATGTTAAGTATTGTTTACATTTTACCTTAAAAAAGAAAATGAGGCTCCAAAAGAAAAATCAGTTGTTACTGGTCACGTGGCAGGATTGGATTAACACCCTGATGTTTGCACTCAAGCTTATATTATTTCTAATACACACTACTTATTTTAAAATATTTTAGTTTTTTTGAAATTAAAACTGAATGCAATAAAATATTTGACCAATGCACTTATAAAATTAGTTTAGATATTTTTAAACAGTAGAATAACAAGATAAATTACATACTAAATTTTCATCCATGTTTGCCATCATATATACAAAAATTATTGTATAGATTAACTACTCTAATTAATGGTAAAATCTACCCCCTATATTACCAAGAAACAAACATATGAACACGTTTTCATAAACAATAGGACTTCCCTGGTGGTTCAGACGGTAAAGCCTCTGCCTACAACACGGGAGACTTGGGTTCAATCCCTGGGTTGCGATCTCCTGGAGAAGGAAATGGCAACCCACTCCAGTATTCTTGCCTGGAAAATCAACAATAGGATTTAAGAGAATTCATAAAATAAAATGAAAATTTTCTGGGCAATATTACATTCTACCCAATAATATTCAAATGATTATTGACATAAGTCTTAAATGGCACTCTTAACTACAATTGCTGACTTTCATTAGTTCAAGATAAACGTTTCCCTGGTGAGAATAGTAAAACAGCAAGAATCTAGGACAAGTAAGAAGACAGGAGAGAAGTTCTTCAGCCATAAAAAGTGCCTTAAGTTTCACCATTAATAAAAGATGAGCTGATTCTTCAACAAAGACCCTCTCAGAGTGACATGTGCTAAAATGTCATCTATCCCAAGCTGTAAGAAACAGAAAAACCTTATTCCTTCATCCCTGGAGATTCATTTTCATTTCCTTTCCCTGTGTTTTTTAACAACCCTTAAGACCCAAAAGAGAGTTACCACAAAAAGGTCTTTATGCCCTAGAATATTTTTTCCATCATTTTTTTTTAACTTTAACATATATATATATTATATATATGTTTAACATATATATATGTTAATATTATATATATATATATATATATTACTCCCACTAGAGACCATCAAATTCATAATTGGTCAAATATCACAGCTGTGATTGATGCCAGCAGGAATCTTGGCATGAGGTACATGAGATAATCACAGAAAATAACTTCTAACATTTCATATTCACATTTTATTAGCTGAATGAGCTTTCCTTGGGAGTTTTCTTGAGGTTTGTTATTTAAAAGACAAGAAGAAAGGGCAAGAAGTAAAGGAAGATGAGGAGGAGAATGTTTAGTCGCTAAGTCGCACCTGATTCTTTTGTGATCCTATGGATTGTAACCTGTCTTGTAACCTCTGTCCATGGGATTTTCCAGGAAAGAATTCTGGAGTAGGTTGCCATTTCCTTCTCCAGGGGAATCTTCCTAACCCAGAGATCAAATCCATATTTCTTGCATTCCAGACAGATTCTTAGCCATCTGGGAAGTTTATTCATTAAGGACAAAATGGGATTTATGGAATGAGTAACATGGAAACTTATATTACCATATGTAAAATAGATAACCAATGAGAATTTTCTGTATGACTCAGGGAACTCAAACCAGGGGCTCTGTATCAACCTAGAGGGCTGGGATGGGGAGGGAGGTGTGATGGGGAGGAAGGTGTGAGAGAGGTTCAAGAGGGAGGGGACATATGTATACCTATGTCTGATTCATGTTGATGTTTGGCAGAAACCAACACAATTCTGTTAAGCATTTATCCCTCAAATAATATATATATACATACACATACATATATATATATATACACACATACACATACATATATATATATCTGCTGTGTAGCAGATTACAGGTCTTCAAAGAACTAGGTTTCCTTAATTTGAATAAATAGAAGCTACAAAAATTCAGTTATAAAATCATGCCTTCTGATTGCTTATTATGAGTTCTTCAGTGGACTTGGAGTTAATTCAAATTGCATAGTTGGTTTCATTCTCTGCTACAGTTTCTTAGTCTAGACTATCATAATAATTGCTTCCTTTCTCCCCTCAGGTTAGTATTATAAATCTGTTTTAAGATCCTAAAAAAGAACCTGGCAGAATGAGAAAGCAATTATACTCTACTCAATTTCATGTTTCCCAACAAATAGGTGTCCTTATGAGACTTTAAACCAGAAAAAAAATATATAGAATCAAATATTCACATAACTGAATAAAATCTCTAATGGCAACCCACAAAGTGTCACACTGGAAAGAATTTGCTGCTATAAGGAGCATATACATTTTAGCACTTTTAAGTTCTGAGAAATCAGGATTAAAATTCATTTATCTCATGGCCAATGTGACACTGTCAGAGTGATTAAGAGAAAGGCATTTAAACATTTAAGAAATGAAAGAATTCATTTTTTTATTCCTTGTTCTATACTTATCCTCTTATGGAGTTCTTTCTAACCCACAATTGACTCATTTATTTATTCATAATAATTCTGTAGTATTACTTACTTCAACCTATGGGCATGGATATAGGGAATACTGAGAGTAAGATGAGGAAAAAACAAGAGTTTTTTCAATCAGCTTACAGTCTAGTAAGGAAAAAATCTGGACATAAAATGATATGATATACAGCTGTCCTTCAGTGTCCTTGGGAGATTTGGTACAGGACCACCACAGATATAAAAATCCATGCTATTAAATTCCTTTATATAAAATGAAATAGTGTTTGCATATAACTTACACATGTCTTCCCATGCACTTTAAATCATTTCTAGATTACTTATAATATCTAATACAATGTTAACACTATGTAAATAGTCACCTGAAAGTAGAAAATTTTAGGTTTGCTTTTTGGAACTGCCTGGAATTTTTTCCCCAAATACTGTGGTTTATGATTTGTTGAATATGCAGATTCAGAACATATGGATACAAAGGCTTACTGTGTGCTTTGTTAGTTAAATGAGAGTAAATATATGAAAATGGATTAAAAATTTAAACATAGGTATGGAAACTATAAAACTTCCAGAAGAGAACATAGGCAGAACACTCTTTGACAAAAATTACAGCAGTATCTCTTTGGATCTGTCCCTTAAGATAAAAGATTTAAAAAATAAAAACAAATAAATAAAACCTATTAAAATTAAAAAACTATTAAACCTAAAAATTCTGCAAAGCAAAGAAAACCATCATCAAATGAAAATAAAACCTACAATGTGGGAGAAAATATTTTCAAATGATATGACCAACAAAGTGTTACTATTTAGTGTGTGTGTGTGTGTGTGTGTGTATATATATACATATATGTAAGTACAGCTTCTATAATGCATTCCAATATCAATATCAAACAACTCCAGCAAAATATGGGTAGAGGAACTCATTAGATATTTTTCCAAAGAATACATACAAATGGCTGACATATACATGAAAAGTGACACAATGCTGCTAATTATTAGAGAAATGAAGATTAAAACACCAATGAGGTAAACAAATGTTGTCAAGGATGTGGAAGAAAGGGAACTCTTGTACAGTGTTCATGGGAATGTAATTTGGTGTAGCAAATGTGGATAACAGTACTGAATTTCCTCATAATTTAAAAAATAGAACTACTGTCAGTCAGTCAGTTAGTTCAATTCAGTTCAGTTCAGTCACTCAGTAGTGTCTGACTCTTTGCGACCCCATGAACTGCAGCATGCCAGACCTCCCTGTTCATCACCAACTCCCGGAGTTTACCCAAACTCATGTCCATTGAGTTGGTGATGCCATCAAACTATCTCATCCTCTGTTGTCCCCTTCTCCTCCTGCCCTCAACCTTTCCCAGCATCACGGTCTTTTCCAATGAATCAGTTCTTCACACTAGGTGGCCAAAATATTGGAGTTTCAGCTTCAACATTACTCCTTCCAAAGAACACCCCAGACTGATGTCCTTTAGGATGGACAGGTTGGATCTCCTTGCAGTCCAAGGGACTCTCATGATTCTTCTCCAACACCACAGTTAAAAGGCATCAATTCTTCTGTGCTCAGCTTTCTTTAAAGTCAAACTGCCACATCCATACATGACTACTGGAAAAACCATAGCTTTGACTAGATGGACCTTTGTTAATAAAGTAATGTCTCTGCTTTTTATTTTTTTTTAATTTACAATACTGTATTGGTTTTGCCATACATTGACATGAATCAACTACGAGTGTACATGCGTTCCCAAACATGAACCCCCCACCCACCCCCCTCCCCATAACGTCTCTCTGGGTCATCACCGTGCACCAGCCCCAAGCATGCTGTATCCTGCATCGGACATAGACGGGCGATTCGATTCTTACATGATAGTATACATGTTACAATGCCATTCTCCCACATCATCCCACCCTCTCCCTCTCCCTCTGAGTCTAAAAGTCCGTTATACACATCTGTGTCTTTTTTGCTGTCTTGCAAACAGGGTCGTCATTGCCATCTTTCTAAATTCCATATATATGTGTTAGTATACTGTATTGGTGTTTTTCTTTCTGGCTTACTTCACTCTGTATAATCGGCTCCAGTTTCATCCATCTCATCAGAACTGATTCAAATGAATTCTTTTTAACGGCTGAGTAATACTCCATTGTGTATATGTACCACAGCTTTCTTATCCATTCATCTGCTGATGGACATCTAGGTTGTTTCCATGTCCTGGCTATTATAAACAGTGCTGCGATGAACATTGGGGTACATGTGTCTCTTTCAATTCTGGTTTCCTCGGTGTGTATGCCCAGCAGTGGGATTGCTGGGTCATAAGGTAGTTCTATTTGCAATTTTTTAAGGAATCTCCACACTGTTCTCCAAAGTCACTGTACTAGTTTGCATTCCCACACAGGAAAAGATGCTCAACATCACTCATTATTAGAGAAATGCAAATCAAAACCACAATGAGGTACCACTTCACACCTGTCTCTACTTTTTAATATGCTGTCTAGGTTGGTCATAATTTTCCTTCCAAGGAGGAAGCGTCTTTTAATTTCATGGCTTCAATCACCATCTGCAGTGATTTTAGAGCCCCAAAAATTAAAGTCAGCCACTGTCCCCACTGTTTCCCCATCTATTTGCCATGAAGCGATGGGACCAGATGCCATGATCTTAGTTTTATGAATGTTGAACTTTAAGCCAATTGTTTCACTCTCCTCTTTCACTTTCATCAAGAGGCTCTTTACTTCTTCTTCAATTTCTGCCTCAAGGGTGATGTCATCTCCGTATCTGAGGTTACCGATACTCCTCCTGACAATCCTGATTCCAGCTTGTTCTTCTGCAAGCCCAGCATTTCTCATGATGTACTCTGCATATAAGTTAAATAAGCAGAGTGACAATATACAGCCTTGATGTACTCCTTTTCTTTTATTTGGAACAGTCTGTTGTTCCATGTCCAGTTCTAACTTTTGCTTCCTGACCTTCATGCAGGTTTCTCAAGAGGCAGGTCAGGTGATCTGGTATTCCCATCTCTTTCAGAATTTTCCACAGTTTATTGTGATCCACATAGTCAAAGGCTTTGGCATAGTCAAGAAAGCAGAAATAGATGTTTTTCTGGAACTCCGTTGCTTTTTTGATGATCCACCATATGTTAGCAATTTGATCTCTGGTTCCTCTGCCTTTTCTAAAACCAGCTTGAACATCTGGAAGTTCATGGCTCATGTACTGCTGAGGCTTGTCTTGGAGAATTTTGAGCATTACTTTACTAGCATGTGAGATGAGTGAAATTGTGTGGTACTTTGAGCATTCTTTGGCATTACCTTTCTTTGGGATTGAAGTGAAAACTGACCTTTTCCAGTCCTGTGGCCACTGCTGAATGTTCCAAATTTGCTGACATATTGACTGTAGCACTCTCACAGCACCATCTTTCAGGATTTGAAACAGCTCACCTGGAATTCCATCGCCTCCACTAGCTTTGTTTGTAGTGATGCTTCCTATAGCCCACTTGACTTCACATTCCAGGATGTCTGGCTCTAGGTGAGTGATTACACCATCGTGATTATCTGGGTCTACACCACGTCCAAAGTCAGGAGGGGTGACCTCATTCAAGGTAAGGAGAAGCGACTGTGCTTTGCTGGAGCAGACGTGGAGAGATCCCCCATATCTAAGGTAAGAGAAACCCAAGCAAGAGGGTAGGCACTGAGAGAGGGCATCAGAGGGCAGACAGACTGAAACCACAATCACATTCAACTAGCCAATCTGATCACATGGACCACAACCTTGTCTCACTCAATAAAACTAAGCCATGCCATGTGGGGCCACCCAAGAGGGACAGGTCAAGGTGGAAAGGTCTGACAGAATGTGGTCCACTGGAGAAGGGAATGGCAAACAACTTCAGTATTCTTGCCTTGAGAACCACATGAATAGTATGAAAATAACTACTGTATGATTCAGCAACTCCACACCTGAGAATATATTTCTGTAAAATGGTAATAGTAATTCATAAAAAAATAGCCTAACCCACAGAGAGTGATAGAGCTGCAATTAGAGGGATATGTCATAGCCACTGGGAGAGAGAGAAGGAAGTCTTCCAGGTAGGAACTCCCAATTGAGTCAAGAACTGATTAAGCAGTAGTTCAGTAAATCAAGCAGACAAAAGGAAAAAAAGGATAAATAGGGGCAAAACAAGCAACTATGTGAGATAAAGAATGAATTAATTTACCTTATTATAGTAATCGTTTCACAGCATATGTACATTAAATCATCGCATTTGTGATTCAGTCACTCTGTCGTGTCTGACTCTGCATCCTCATAGACTGCAGCATGCCAGGCTTCCCTGTCCTTCACCATCTCCCTGAGCCTGCTCTAAATTATGTCTATTGAGTCCGAGATGCCATAAAATCATGTCATCCTTTGTCATCACTTTCTCCTGTTGTCTTGAATCTTTCCCAGCATCAGGGTCTTTTCTAATGAGTCATCTTTTCACATCAGGTGGCCAGAGTATTGGAGCTTCAGTTTGAGCATCAGTCCTTCCAAAGAATATTCAGGATTGATTTCCTTTAGGATTGACTGGTTGGATCTCCTTGCAGTCCAAGGGACTCCCAAGAGTCTTCTCCAACACCACATTTCAAAAGTATCAATTCTTTAGTGCTCAGCTTTCTTTATAGGCCAGCTCTCACATCCATACATGACCACTGGAAAAACCATAGCTTTGACTAGACAGACGTTTGTTGTCAAAGTGATGTCTCTTCTTTTTAAAGCACTGTCTAGGTTTGTCATAGCTTTTCTTCCAAGGAACAAGTATCTTTAATTTCATGGTTGTAGCCATCTCCTGCAGTGATTTTGGAGCCAAAGAAAATAAAGTCTATCACTGCCTCCGTTGCTTCCCCATCTATTGGTCATGAAGTGATGTGACCAGATGCCATGATCTTGGTTTTTTGAATGTTGAGTTTTATAGCAGCTGTTTCACTCTCCTCTTTCACCTTCATCAAGAGGCTCTTTAGTTTCTCTTCATTTTCTGTCATAAGGATGGTGTCATCTGCATAACTGAGGTTATTGATATTTTTCTCTGCAATATTGATTCCATCTTGTGCTTCATCCCGCCCAGCATTCCCCATGATGTATTGCTGTATAGGAGTTAAAGAGGAGGGTGAAAACCTTGACTTTCTCCTTTTCCAGTTTGGAATGAGTCTGTTCCATGTCTGGTTCTAATTGTTGCTTCTTGACCTACATACAGTTTTCTCAGGAGGCAGGTAGGTTGGTCTGGTATTCCCATCTCCTTAAGAATTTTCCACAGTTGTTGGTGATCCACACAGTCAAATATTTTAGTATAGTCAACGAAGCAGAAGTAATTTTTTTTTTTCAATTTTCTTACATTTTATGTGATCCAACAGGTGTTGGCAATTTGATCTCTGGTTCCTCTGCCTTTTCTAAATCCAACTTGAACACCTGGAAGTTCTCTGTTCATGTACAACTGAAGCCTAGCTTGAGGAATTTTGAACATTACTTTACTAGCATGTGAAATGAGTGTAATTGTGCAGTACTTTGAACATTCTTTGGCACCGATCTTCTTTGGGATTGAAATGAAAACTGACATTTTCCAGTCCTATGGCCACTGCTGAGTTTTCCTAATTTGATGGCATATTGAGTGCAGCATTGTAACAGCATCACCTTTTAGGATTTGAAAAGCTCAACTGGAATTCCATCACCTCCACTAGCTTTGTTTGTAGTGATGCTCCCTAAGGCCCACTTGACTTTGCCCTCCAAGATATCTGGATCTAGGTGAGTGATCACACCATCGTGGTTATCTGGGTCATTCAGATATATTTTGTATAGCTGTTCTTTATATTCTTATCATATCTTCTTAGTATCTTTTGCTTCTGTTAGGTCATGCCATTTCTGTCCTTTATTGTACCCATCTTTTCATGATACGTTCCACTGATATCTCTAATTTTCTTGAAGAAACCTTTAGTCTTTCCCATTCTGTAGCTTTCCTCTCTTTCTTTGCATTTTTCACTTGTCTTTCTTATCTCTCCTTGCTATTCTTTGGATCTGCATTCATATGGGTATATCATTCCTTTTTCCTTTGCCTTTCACTTCTTTTCTTTTCTCAGCTATTTTTAAGCACTCCTCAGATAACCATTTTGCCTATTTGCATTTCTTTTTCTTGGGGATGGTTTTGATCACCATCTGCTGTACCATGTTACAAGCCTCCATCTATAGTTCTTCAGGGACTCTATCTATCAGATCTAATCTCTTGAATTTATTTCTCACTTCTACTGTATAACCATAGGGATTTGATTTAGATCATACCTGAATGGCCTAGTGATTAACTCTACTTTGTTTAATTTGAGTCTGAATTTGGCAAAAAGGTGTTCATGATCTGAGCCACTGTCAGTTCCTAGTTTGTTTGTTTGTTTGTTTGTTTTTCCTACCAACTGTATAGAGCATCTCCATCTCTGGCTACAAAGAATATAATCAATCCAATTTTGATACTGACCATCTCATGATGTCCATGTGTAGAGTCATCTCGTGTCTTTGGAATACGTTGTGTGCTATGTCCAGTGCATTCTCTTGGCAAAACTCTGTTAGGTTTTTCCCTGATTCATTTTGTACTCCGTGGGTTAGGGATTTACTAAACATGGCCTGCCCACCAGAGCAAGACCCAATTTTCCCCACAACCAGTCCCCCCATCAGGAAGCTTCCACAAGCCTCTTGTTCTCATCTATTAGAAGGCAGATAGAATAAAAAGCCATGGTACAGGAAACTAAACAAACTGATTACATGGATCACAGCCTCATCTAATTCAATGAAGCTATGAGCCATTCTGTGTAGTGTCACCCGAGACAGACGGGTCATGGTGGAGAGTTCAGATAAAACGTGGTTCACTGGAACAGGGAATGGCAAACCACTTCAGCATCGTTGCCTTGAGAGCCCCATGAACAGCATGAAAAGGCAAAAGGATGTTACACTGAAAGATTAAATCCCCAGGTCAGTAGGTGCCCAATATGCTACTGGAGAAGAGTGGAAACGTAGCTCCAGAAGGAATGAAGAGACTGAGCTAAAGCACAAATAACACTCAGTTGTGGATTTGTTTGGTAGTGAAAGTAAATTCTATTGCTATAAAGAACAATATTGCACACAAACCTTGAAAGTTAGGTCTATGAATCAAGGTAAATTGGAAGTGGTCAAACAGAAGATGGCAAGAGTGAGCATTAACATTTTAGGAATCAGTGAATTAAAATGGACCATAATGGGTAAATTTAATTCAGATAAACATTATATCTACCCCTATGGGCAAGAATCGCTTAGAAAAAATGGAGTAGCCCTCATAGTCAACAGAAGAATTCAAAATGCAGTATTTGTATGCACTCTCAAAAATGACAGAATGATCTCTGTTCATTTCCAAGGCAAACCATTCAATATTACAGTAATCCAATTCTGTGCCCATCCACTAATGCAGAATAAGCTGAAATTGAACAGTTCTAGAAAGACCTACAAGACTTTCTAGAATGAACACCAAAATAAGAGGGCCTTTTCATCACAAAGGATAAGAATGCAAAAGTAAGAAGTCAAAAGATACCTGGAGTTACAGACAAATTTGGCCTTGGAGTACAAAATCATCACATTATATATACAGTAAATTCACATTATGTTTTTTGTCCATTAACTTTCAGTGCAGCTGGAAAAAAAAATGTATATAAAGTCAGAAAAATGTAGGACACATGTAATTCCTTAACAGACCCACATTCCTCTCTTCTTTCTTTGCTTTTCTAAGAAAATACAAACACTTTATCAGAGGACGAGACTATCAGAGGTTGAAATCAGCCTAGTTTTAATGAGCATTCTGAGAAGATAATGACTTGTAACTGAGAAAAACAAGTGACAAGAAGAAAAGCCTGCTGATGATAGTAACAGTAAAGAACAGACAGTAGTTTGCATGAAGTGATTGAGTCCTTACTTCATTGTTTAAATGTTTTTGAATTATTAAAATAAGAAACAGTTTTAGTAAGCTCCAGTATTGCTGGGGCAAACCATCTAAATACATGGAGTGGCATGCGATGAGCCTGAGAGGTAATGAGGCACCAAATGATGCAGGAACTCTATGTCAAGGGCAATAATAAGCAATGAAGAGGAACATGGATAGATTTTTATTTATAAATTACTCTAACTATGGGAGTACATTTAGGTCAGGAGGATGACAGCAATACAGCAAACATTTTCTGAGTGTTTAACGTGGACTGGGTAATTAAAACAGTATCTAAAATTATTAACCTTCTGAGTGTTAATTACATGGAAACAGAGGCACAAGTAGGCTGAGAAAATTGTCAAGGTTATATCAATTGCCCATTGTGGAGTCTAGATTCAAATCTATATTTTCTGACTTAGGAGTACATGTTCTTAATCACCATTATCATTATTTTTGGTTTAGCTTTTGAGGTGATTGTGACTTGGTTAGTCTAAATTATAAAGGACAAGGCAATCATAGGAATATAATGACTATACAGAAGAAAAAAAAAAAAAAAAGACAGATAAACAATAATGCAATATTGCCTAGAAATAAGGGGGCATAATTCACAAAAAAAAAAAAAAGAAGAAGAAGAAGAAGAAGCTAGTATAAATGAGTTTATTGTGTAAAGTTTGCATCTAGTTCCTTGTATCTTCTAGGCAAAGCATCCAGTGATGAATGGTCATAATTTGGGAAGAAATGGTATATATTTTACAATAAATGCAAAGACTACTGATGAGGACTATAAAAATAAAGTGTGTGTCACTATTAAAAGTCTGTTTGAAATTAATGATAATTAATTTATGGCAAGAGTAATCAAGATAAACTGGATTAATATTTATGAGTAATAACTAACTGCATGTACATATGTACAGATTTTGGTTGAAGCCATAAAGAGAAAAGATATAAACTGGAGAATATGTGTATCCCAGGATTTGAGGTAGAAAAATTCCAGGAAAAAGAAATACCTTCCGTTGATATAGGAGCACCTTCTGTTTAAATCAGTAGGATTCCTTGTGAATAGCCTGATCCAGCAATTCTTTTCAGCCAGAATGAAAAGTGCAGAAGGAACAAGTATCCTTATGTTGGGAGTCATCCTAGCATTTTATTACCAAAAACAAAGGCAAGAGATGGAAAACCACACTTGTAAATTAAGGATTAAAAAAATACACTGATATTCTATCAATTTGTCACCCCTCTCCTTCCACCCCAGTCCACAGGTTTGTTCTGTATGTCTGTGTCTCCACTGTTGCCCTGTGAATATTAATATCTTCATCAGTATCATACTTCTAGATTCCATATATATCCATTATGGTAGAAGCCAACACAATACTGCAATGCAGTTATCTTCCTTCAATCAGAAACATGATCTCAAAATATCTTGAAAATCAAGTTATGCTTAAGTTTTTTTTTTTTCAATAGAAATTTTACCCAGAATTGAAAAGATATACTACACCTGAAAACAAGTAGTTAAAACAAAAAGAAAAACTAAAAATCATGAAACATTTAGTTCACTTCAGTTCAGTTGCTCAGTCGTGTCTGACTCTGCGATGTCATGGATTGCAGCACACCAAGCCTCCCTGTCCATCACCAAACTCCAGAGTTTACTGAACTCATGTCCATTGAGTAGGTGATGCCATCCAACAATCTCTTACTCTGTCGTCCCCTTCTCCAACTGCCTTCAATCTTTCCTAGCATCAGGGTCTTTTCCAAAGAGTAAGCTCTTTGCATAAGTTGTCCAAAGTGTTGGAGTTTCAGCCTTAACATCAGTCCTTCCAATGACTATTCAAGACTGATCTCCTTTAGGATGGACTGATTGGATATCCTTGCGGTCCAAGGGACTCTCAAGAGTCTTCTCCAACACCACAGTTTAAAAACATAAATTATTCGATGCTCAGTTTTCTTTATAGTCCAACTCTCACATCCATACATGACTACTGGAAAACCATAGCCTTGACTAGACAGACCTTTGATGGCAAAGTAATGTCTCTGCTTTTTAATGTGCTCTCTAAGGTGGTCATCATTTTTCTTCCAAAGAGTAAATGTCTTTTAATTTCATGACTGCAGTCACAATCTGCAGTAGTTTTTGAAGCCAAAATAAGTAAATAAATAAACAATAAAATCTGTCACTGTTTCCACAGTTTCCCATCTATTTGCTATGAAGTGATGGGACTAGATGCCATAATCTTTCTGAATATTGAGTTTTAAGCCAACTGTTTCACTTTCCTCTTTCACTTTCATCAAGAGTCTCTTTATTTCTTCTTCACTTTCTGCCATAAGGGTGGTGTCATCTGCATATCTGAGGTTATTGATATTTCTCCCGGCAGTCTTGATTCCAGCTTCTGCTTCTTCCAGCCCAGCGTTTCTCATGATGTACTCTGCATATAAGTTAAATAACCAGGGTGACAATATACAGCCTTGATGTATTCCTTTCCTATTTAGAACAAGTCTGTTGTTCCATGTCCAGTTCTAACTATTGCTTCCTCACCTGCATACAGATTTCTCAAGAGGCAGGTCAGGTGGTCTGGTATTCCCATCTCTTTCAGAATTTTCCACAGCTTATTGTGATCCACATAGTAAAGGCTTTGGCATAGTCAATAAAGCAGAAATAGATGTTTTCTGGAATTCTCTTTCTTTTTCAATAATCCAGCTGATGTTAGTAATTTTATCTCTGTTTCTTCTGCATTTTCTAAAACCAGCTTGAGCATCTTGAATTACATGGTTCACATATTGTTGAAGCCTAGCTTGGATAATTTTGAGCATTACTTTACTAGTGTGTGAGATGAGTACAATTATGTGGTAGTTTGAGCATTCTTTGGCATTGCCTTTCTTTGGGATTGAAATGAAAACTGACCTTTTTCAGTCTTGTGACCACTGCTGAGTTTTCCAAATTTGCTGGCATGTTGAGTGCAGCATTTTCACAGCATCATCTTTTAGTATTTGAAATAGTTCAACTGAAATTCTGTCACCTCCACTAGCTCTGTTTGTAGTGATACTTTCTAAGGCCCACCTGACTTTGCATTCCAGGATGTCTGGCTCTAGGTGAGTGATCGTACCATTGTGATTATCTGGGTCATGAATATCTTTGTTGTATTCTTCTGTGTTTTCCTGCCACCTCTTCTTAATATCCTCTGCTTCTGTTAGGTCCATACCATTTCTGTCCTTTATTGAGCCCATCTTTGCATGAAATGTTCCCTTGGTCTCTCTAATTTTCTTGAAGAGATCTCTAGTATTTTCCACTCTATGTTTTCCTCTACTTCTTTGTACTGGTCACTAAGGAAGGCTTTCTTATCTCTCCTTGCTATTCTTTTGAATTCTGCATTCAAATAGGTATATCTTTCTTTCTCTACTTTTCTTTTTCACTTTTCCTCTTTTCAAAGCTATTTGTAAGGCCTCCTCAGACATCAATTTTGCTTTTTTGCATTTCTTTTCTTGGGGATGGTCTTGGTCCCTGTCTCCTGTACAATGTCATGAACCTTCACCTCCATCCGTAGTTCTTCAGGAACTCTATCATATCTAATCCATTGAATTTATTTCTGACTCCTATTGTATAATCTAAGAGATTTGATTTAGGTCATACCTGAATGGTCTAGTGGTTTTCCCTACTTTCTTCAATTTAAGTCTCTGTTTGGCAATAAGGGGTTCATGATCTGAGCCAGTTAGCTTCCAGTGTTGTTTTTGCTGACTGTATAGAGCTTCTCTATCTTTGGCCACAAAGAATATAATCAATCTGATTTCAGTATTGACCATTTGGTGGTGTCCATGTGTAGTCTTCTCATGTTGTTGAAAGTGGGTGTTTACTATAACCAGTGAGTTCTCTTTGCAAAACTCTGTTAGCCTTTGTCCTGCTTCATTCTGCACTCCAAGGTCAAATTTGCCTGTTACTCCAGGTGTTTCTTGACTTTCGGCTTTTGCAGGAGAGGATCAGTGACCCCACAAGAGACTGACCCAGACTTTTCCAGGAGTGTCCAGGAGTCTCCAGCAGAGGTGTGGGTTGGAGGTGGCCTGCTGCAGGGTTGGGGGCAGTAAGTGTAACAGTACATTCATGGGATCTGTTGAAGGAGGTCTCCATTATCTTCATTGCCTCCACCATAGTTGAAATCAGTCCTGAATATTCATTGGAAGGACTGATGCTGAAGCTGAAACTCCAATATTTTGGTCACCTGATGCGAAGAACTGACTCACTGGAAAAGACTCTGATGCTGGGATAGATTAAAGGCAGGAGGAGAAGGGGATGACAGAGGATGAGATGGTTGCATGGCATCACCAACTCAATGAGCATGAGTTTGAGTGAACTCTGAGAATTGGTGATGGACAGGGAGGCCCTCGGGTTGCAAAGAGTTGGACATGACTGAATGGCTGAACTGAACTGAAAGAAAGAAAGAAAGTGAAGTCACTCAGTCATGTCTGACTCTTTGCGGCCCCATTGGCTGTAACCTATCAGGTCTCCCCATCCATGGGATTTTTAGGCAAGAGTGCTCGAATGGGTTGCCACTTCCTTCTCCAAGGGATCTTCCCAACTCAGGGATCGAACTTGGTCCCCCCACATTGTAGGCAGATGTTTTACTGTCTGAGCCACCAGGGAAGTCTGAACTGAAATAGCAAGGAGGGAACAGAGCTCCACCCATCAACAGAAAATTGATTAAAGATTTACTTAGCATGGCCCTGCACATAAGAACAAGTCCCATTTTCCCCCTTTGTTAGTCTCTTCCATCAGGAAACTTCCATAAGCCTCTCCATCAGAGGGCAGACAGATTGAAAACCACAATCACAGAGAACTAACCAATCTGATCACATGGATCACAGCCTTGTCTAACTCAATGAAACTCTGAGCCATGCCATGTAGGGACACCTAACACAGACGGGTCATGGTGGAGAGTTCTGACAAAATGTAGTCCATTGGAGAAGGGAATGGCAAACTGTTTCATTATTCTTGCATTAAGAACCCCGAGAACAGTATGAAAAGGGAAAAAAAATAGGACACTGAAAGATAAACACCCCAGGTCAGTAGGTTCCCAAAATGCTACTGAAGATCAGTGGAGAAATAACTCCAGAAACAATGAGGAGAAAAAGCCAAAGCAAAAATAATACCCAGTTGTGAGTGTGACTGGTGATAGAAGCAAATTCTGATGTTGTAAACAGCAACATTGCATAGGAACCTGGAATGTTAGGTCCATGAATCAAGGCAAATTGGAAGTGGTCAAATAGGACATGGCAAGAGTGAACATAGACATTTTAGGAATCAGCAAACTAAAATGGACTGGAATGGGTGAATTTAAATTAGATGACCATTATATCTACTACTGTGGGCAAGAATCCCTTAGAAGAAATGGAGTAGCCATTATAGTCAACAAAAGAGTCTGAAATGCAGTACATGGAACATTACACAACTGTAAACTGGTATCACTTTTCTTTTAAATTCTATTTCTCTTTATCTTATTACAACACAAATTAATTAAAAATTCTGAATGTGTGTTTAATCTTTGATAATGGTTAAGCAATCTTGAAAATTTTGACATATTTTGATAATGATTTTTAAAAGTACCTTTGTTGTTTCTTAATTATGTGATTACTTTTATTAAAATTTTTGGAGTGTTTGGTAAAAAATAAAAAAGGAAAATCAGACATCAACTGAGACAGTGGAATAATAGGACAAGGAAAAAGAAAGAATGCAGGAACTGAAATTTTAATTAAAACATACTAGAAGGAATAAATAACATACAAAATGATGCAGATGGAACAATTAAAATCATTTGCTCAGAATAGAAAAAAGAAAAACAATATTTTTTAATGAAAAAAAATTAAACTATATCAGAGATAACATTGTGTATCAATGTTCCCATAATGAGAGTCCCAGAAATAGAAGAGTGGGGAAAAGTGGATAAAAAATGTATCTGTGGAAATTATGTCTAGAACTGCCAAATCTGAATAAAGAAACAGATATCTAGGTACAGGAAGTAAGAACATGCCAAAGAAGATAACCTAAAGAGAACCAAACAAAAACATCACAATAGAATATGGCAAAACCAATACAATATTGTAATTAAAAAACAGAAAAAATTAAAAAAAGAATTGACAAAAGTTAAAGACAAAATTCTGAAGTCAGTAAGAGGAAAATAAGTAAGACAAAAAAAGAATGAAGCCAGTAAGAGGAAATAAAAGGAAAATAGAAAATACAAGGGAATCCACATAAGGCTACCAGCAGATTTCTCCACAGAAACTTTGCAGGCCAGAAGAAAGTGACATGATCCATGCAAAGTGTTGGAAGGGAAGAACTTGCAACCTTAAGTACTCTACCCAGAAAGATTATTATTTAGAATAGAAGGAAAGAGAAAGGTATTCTCAGACAAGCAAAAACTAAGAATGATTGTCAATATGAAACCTACCACGGTAGGTTAAAGAGCCTTCTCTAAAAGGAAAACAAGTAAGAATTTATAGAAAAGGGAAAATCCCCTTAGGAAAGGCAAGTTACAGTAACGACTGAGGATCAACCATGTAAATAAGCAAGGTAAAGATTAAGAGAAAAAAATTGTAAAAGCAACTATAATTGAAATAAATAGCTAAAGTTTAAATGTGAACATGTAAAATATGACATCAAAAACACAAAACTTGAAAGAGAGGAGTGAAAAGAGTGGATAATTTAGGGTGTGTTTCAACTTTAATGACAGCCAGTTTAAACAAGTAGATATAGTTGTAGATCAACATATATGAGCCCCATGGGAAACACCAAATTAAAACCTACAATATATGCATAAAAACAAAAAGAAAGAAACATACTACTAAAGAAACTGCAAGGTAAGAAACAAAAAGAAGTAACAGACAAAGAAGAACCATAAAAACAACCAAAAAACAAGTAATAAATTGTCAATGAGACATAACTATCATTAATTACTTTAAATGTCAATAGATTAAATGCTTCATTCAAGACATCTGGTGGCTAATTGTACAAAAGAACAAGACCCTTTAATGTGCTACCTACAGAAACTGAAAATGGAAAGATGTAAAATGATACTTCATGCAGAGATGACAAGAAAGTGGAAGTAGCTACACTTATATCAAATAAAATAGACTTTTTAGTTTCATTCTTTTACAAGTGGTTGACCAGTTTTCCCAGCACCACTTGTTAAAGAGATTGTCTTTACTCCATTGTATATTCTTGCCTCCTTTGTCAAAGATAAGGTGTCCATATGTGTGTGGATTTATCTCTGGGCTTTCTATTTTGTTCCATTGATCTATATGTCTGTCTTTGTGCCAGTACCATACTGTTTTGATGACTGTGGCTTTGTAGTAGAGCCTGAAGTCAGGCAAGTTGATTCCTCCAGTTCCATTCTTCTTTCTCAAGATTGCTTTGGCTATTCGAGGTTTTTTGTATTTCCATACAAATCTTGAAATGATTTGTTCTAGTTCTGTGAAAAATATGGCTGGTAGCTTGATAGGGATTGCGTTGAATTTGTAAATTGCTTTGGGTAGTATACTCATTTTCACTATATTGATTCTTCCAATCCATGAACATGGTATATTTCTCCATCTATTAGTGTCCTCTTTGATTTCTTTCATCAGTGTTTTATAGTTTTCTATATATAGGTCTTTAGTTTCTAACACCGCACACAAAAATAAACTCAAAATGGATTAAAGATCTAAATGTAAGACCAGAAACTATAAAACTCCTAGAGGAGAATATAGGCAAAACACTCTCAGACATAAATCACAGCAGGATCCTCTATGATCCACCTCCCAGAATTCTGGAAATAAAAGCAAAAATAAACAAATGGGATCTAATTAAAATTAAAAGCTTCTGCACAACAAAGGAAAATATACGCAAGGTGAAAAGACAGCCTTCTGAATGGGAGAAAATAATAGCAAATGAAGCAACTGACAAACAACTAATCTCAAAAATATACAAGCAACTTATGCAGCTCAATTCCAGAAAAATAAACGACCCAATCAAAAAATGGGCTAAAGAACTAAATAGACATTTCTCCAAAGAAGACATACGGATGGCTAACAAACACATGAAAAGATGCTCAACATCACTCATTATCAGAGAAATGCAAATCAAAACCACAATGAGGTACCACTTCACACCAGTCAGAATGGCTGCGATCCAAAAATCTGCAAGCAATAAATGCTGGAGAGGGTGTGGAGAAAAGGGAACCCTCCTACACTGTTGGTGGGAATGCAAACTAGTACAGCCACTATGGAGAACAGTGTGGAGATTCCTTAAAAAATTGCAAATAGAACTACCTTATGACCCAGCAATCCCACTGCTGGGTATACACACCGAGGAAACCAGATTTGAAAGAGACACATGTACCCCAATGTTCATCGCAGCACTGTTTATAATAGCCAGGACATGGAAACAACCTAGATGTCCATCAGCAGATGAATGGATAAGAAAGCTTTGGTACATGTACACAATGGAGTATTACTCAGCCGTTAAAAAGAATTCATTTGAATCAGTTCTGATGAGATGGATGAAACTGGAGCCGATTATACAGAGTGAAGTAAGCCAGAAAGAAAAACACCAATACAGTATACTAACACATATATATGGAATTTAGAAAGATGGCAATGATGACCCTGTATGCAAGACAGGAAAAAAGACACAGCTGTGTATAACGGACTTTTGGACTCAGAGAGAGAGGGAGAGGGCGGGATGATTTGGGAGAATGGCATTCTATCATGTATACTATCATGTAAGAATTGAATCGCCAGTCTATGTCTGACGCAGGATACAGCATGCTTGGGGCTGGTGCATGGGGATCACCCACAGAGATGTTATGGGGAGGGAGGTGGGA
Source organism: Capricornis sumatraensis (assembly GCF_032405125.1). NCBI lineage: Eukaryota > Metazoa > Chordata > Mammalia > Artiodactyla > Bovidae > Capricornis > Capricornis sumatraensis. The sequence continues at coordinate 6,181,085 of NC_091084.1, forward strand.
GGGGGTTTCATGTTTGGGAACACATGTAAGAATTAAAGATTTAAAAAAAAAAAAAAAAAAAAACAAATAAAATAGACTTTTTAAAAAGGCTATGACAAAAGACAAACAAGGCAGCATAGAATGATACAGAGATTTATGCAAGAGGAGGATTAAACTTGTTAGCATAAATGCACCTAACTTCACTTCAGTTCAGTTCAGTTGCTCAGTCGTGTCCGCCTCTTTGTGACCCCATGAATTGCAGCATGCCAGGCCTCCCTGTCCATCATCAACTCCCGGAGTTCACTCAAACTCACATCCATCGAGTCAGTGATGCCATCCAGACATCTCATCCTCTGTCGTCCCCTTCTCTTCCTGCCCCCAATCCCTCCCAGCATCAGAGTCTTTTCCAATGAGTCAACTCTTCACATGAGGTGGCCAAAGTACTGTGGTTTCAGCTTTAGCATCATTCCTTCCAAAGAAATCCCAGGGCTGATCTCCTTCAGAATGGACTGGTTGGATCTCCTTGCAATCCAAGGGACTCTCAAGACACTTCTCCAACAGTTCAAATGCACCAATTCTTCAGCACTCAGCTTTCTTCACAGTCCAACTCTCACATTCATACATGACCACTGGAAAAACCATAGCCTTGACTAGACGGACCTTAGACGGCAAAGTAATGTCTCTGATTTTGAATATGATATCTAGGTTGGTCATAACTTTTCTTCCAAGGAGTAAGCATCTTTTAATTTCATGGCACCTAACTTAGAAGTACCTAAATATATACTGCAAATATGAACAAATATAAAAGGTGAAATGGGCAATAATACAAACACAGTAGAAGACTTTAAAACCTCCAATGACATCAAGAGACAGATCACCTAGAAGGAAAATCAATGAAAAGAATGACCTGAAATTAAAAAAAAAAAAAAATAGAACAGTTGGATTTAATAGGTATCTACAGGATATTCCATCCAAAAACAACAGAATATAAATTATTTTCAAGTGCACATGGAATGTTCTCCAAAATAGCTCATATGCTGTGCCACAAAACAAGTATGAACAGATTTAAAATGATAGAATTATATCAAGCATATTTTCCAGCAACAGTATACAGCTAGAAATACATTATAGAAAAGAAAACATGAAAAGAACAAAATGTGCATAATAATAAAAATGTTACTGAAGTACCAATGGGTCAACCAAGAAATCAAAGAGGAAATCAGAAAATACCTCAAGACAAATGAAAGTGGAAAAAAGACACCCTAAAACATATGTAATGCAGCAAAAGTAGTTTTAAGAGGGAAGTTTGTGGTGACACACAGCTTCCTCAACAAACAAGAAAAATCTCAAACAACCTAAGATTCCATCTAAAGGAATTAGAAAAAGAACAAACAAAGCCTAAAGTCAGAGTAAGGAAGGAATCAGTTAAATTGAGAAAGTAAAAGTGAAAGTCACTCAGTCGTGTCCAACTCTTTGTGACTCCATGTATTTATACACTCCATGGAATTCTCTAGGCCAGAATACTGGAGTGGATAGCCATTTGCTTCTCCAGGTTATCTTCCCAATCTAGGGATTGAACCCAGGTCTCCTGCATTGCACACGGATTCTTTACCAGCTGAGCCACAAGGAAAGCAGGAAATACATAAAACAGAAAAATTTAAAAAGCTATGTAGTGGATTCATGTTGATGTATGGCAAAACCAATACAATATTGTAAAGTAATTAGCCTCCAATTAAAATAAATAAATTTAAATTTAAAAAAAGCTATGCAAAAGATCAATAAAACAAAGTCTGCTTTTTTGAAAAGAAAAGAAAAATTGATGTATCTTTAGCCAGACTCACCAAGAACAAAGAGGATCCAAATAAGCAAAATAAGAAATGAAACAGGAGAAATGACAACTGATACCACAGAGATACAAAAAATGATAAGAGGATACTATGAACTGTTATATGTCAACAAACTGGATAGCCTAGAAGAAACAGATGAATTTCTATCAGCATACAGCCTGCCAAGACTGAAGTAAGAAGAGATAGATAATCTGAAGAGACCAAATACTAGTAAAGAATTGACTTTGTAATTTAAAAAAAAAAAGAAAGACAGAAAGAAAGAAAGACTTCCAACCAACAAGAGTCCAGGAGTTGATGACTTCCCAAGGGAAGTCTGAAGTGAAGTGAAGTCACTCAGTCATGTCCAACTCTTTGCGACCCCGTGGACTGTAGCCTACCAAGCTCTTTAGTCCGTGGGATTCTCCAGGCAATAATACTGGAGTGGGTTGCCATTTCCTTCTCCAGGGGATCTTCCCGACCCAGGGATCGAACCCGGGTTTCCCACATTGGAGGCAGATGCTTTAATCTCTATCAACCATATAAAGAAGAATTAATACCTACTATTATCAAAGCATTACAAAAAAATTGAAGAGGATAGAACACTCCTCAGTTCATTCTAGAAGGCCACCATTACACTGATAGCTAAAATAGACAAAAACACTAGAAAAAATTACAGGCAAATATTATTGAAGAATATAGATGCAAAATTCCTCTACAAAATATTAGCAAACTGAATGCAATAATATACAAAAAGAATGAGACACCATTCTTTCAGGGATTTATTTTGGATTTATTTCAGGGACACAAGGAAGACTCAATATTCACAAATCAATCAGAGTGATACACCACATTAACAAAAGGAAGTATATAAATCTCACCATAATTTCTATAACACCAAAAAAGCATTTAACAAAATTCAACATCCATTCATGATAAATACTCTCATCAAATAGGGCATAGAAGAAACATATCTCAACATAATAAAGACCACTTATTCCAAACTCACAGGTACCTAATATTCAAAAGTAAGGCCTTTCCTCTAAATTTAGGAGAAGGCAATGGTGCCTTCTTGCCACTTCTATGTAACATAGTTTTGGAAGTCCTAGCTGCAATAGTCAGACCAGACAAATAAATAGAAGCATCCAAATTGTAAAGCGAGAAGTAAAACCACCACTATTTGCAGAAGACATGATACTTTTTATAGAAAACCCTAAGTTCTCCCTGCAAAATCTATCAGACATAGTAAATGAATTCAGAAAATGTAAAGGATACAAGATTAACATACAAAAATACACTAATAATGGATTGTCAGAAATAGAAAGTAAAATAAAATAATTTTTAAAATCACATCAAAGAGAATAAAATACCAAGGAATAACTGTAGCTAGAGAGCTGAAAGACCTATGCATGCTCTGAAAACTGACACATTGATGAGAAAAACTGAAGAAGATAAAATTGAATCATTTTATCCTACAGAATGGGAGGAAATATTTGCAAGTGATGCTACTAACAAGGGGTTAATTTACAAAATATACAAACTGCTCATAAACTTAATATAAAAAGCAATTTAAAAAAATAGGCAGAAGACCCACACAGATATTTTCCCAAAGATATACAACACTTAACAACACGTGGAATGATTATCGTTGCTAATTATTAGAAAAATGAAAATCAAAACGACAGTGAAATATCATCTTACATCTTCAGAATTACTCTCATCAAAAAAAAAAAAATCACAAGTAGCAAATGTTGAAGAGGATATGGAGAAAAGGAACTATTTTACACTATTGGTAAGAATATAAATTAGTGAAACCGCTTTAGAAAACAATATGGAAGTTCCTTAAAAAGTTAAAAGTAGAACCACCATATGGCCGCGAAATCGCACTCCTGAGTATATGTACCTGAAAAAAAAAAAAAAATGAAATCACTAAATCAGAAAGATACATGCATCCCAGTGTTCACAGAAACACTACTTACAGTAACTGAAATATGGAAGCAGAGGCCCCAGGGTGGCACACGTCCAGGAGCTGGTGCCTCTCCCACCCTGGCTATACAAACCTAGGGCAGCCAAGCTCCCCTGTGCTGGTACCTTGCAAGCCTGTGGGAGGCAGCTGGTGAAGGGATGAGTTCCTGCTCTGCCTTCAGACAGTATCACGATAAACCTAGTTGTGTTATCTTGAATACATTGTTTCTACACTCCAAGGCTCAGCTTTCTTTGTAAACTGGAGGAGGACAAGAATAAGAGGGGACTCTCTCAGAAACAATCTTGCATTAGAATTACCTAGCTGCTAAGTCGCTTCAGTCGTATCCGACTCTCTGCGACCCCATAGATGGCAGCCCACCAGACTCCCCCGTCCCTGGGATTCTCCAGGCAAGAACACTGGAGTGGGTTGCCATTTCCTTCTCCAATGCATGTAAGTGAAAAGTGAACGTGAAGTCGTTCAGTCGTGTCCGAATCTTAGTGACCCCATGGACTGCAGCCTACCAGGCTCCTCTGTCCATGGGATTTTCCAGGCAAGAGTACTGGAGTGAGTTGCCATTGCTTTCTCTGAGAATTACCTAGAGGTTTCTCAAAATGCTCCATAGGTGACCTACTAAATCAGAATCTTCAAGAGTAGGGACAAGAATTTGCATGTTCCTGGTAACTTCATGAACCTCTAGTTGCCTACGTGTGTGTTGGGAGGAGTTAAGGGATTATTAATTATATATATATATATATATTTCTGTATTGTTTGTCTAGTTATGTAATGAGCAAGAACATCTTTTGTAACTTAAACAAAAAAGCCATGATGTCCAAAGAAAATATATCTGTGGTGAATTATCACTTGGAAAAAAAAAAAAAGACATGGAAGCAAACCAAGTCTCCATTTGTATTTGATTTGCATGGATAGAAAAGATGTGGTGTGTATGCATAATTGTGTGTGTGTGTGTGTGGGTGTAATATTACTCAGCCATTAAAAAATGCAATGGCATTTTGTCATTTGCAGCAACGTGGATGGACTTAGAGAATATTATGCTTAGTAAAGTAAGTCAGACAAAGACAAATATGGTGTGACTTCAAGTGTATATAGCAAAACAGAAGCAAACTCACAGATATAGTAGTGAGTTTACCAGTAGTGATTACTGGTAATTACTGGTAATTACTCCCAGTGGGGAGGGGCAAGATAGGGTTATTGGATTAAGATATACAAGCTATTAAGTATAAAATAGATAAAACTATAATGTATAAAAAGCAATGAGGATATATCATATAACACAGGGAGTTCTATTCATTGACTTATAATAACTTAAATTTAGTATATTTTGTAGAAATATAGAATCACTATCCCATACAGTGATTATATTAGTGTAACTAATATAATATTGTAAGTTAATTATGCATTTAAAAAAAGAATGAATCTGTGACCCAGTGGAACCGAGGTTTTTCTATTTCCTTCAGAGAGGCGTAAACTTGATTCTTCTTTTCGCTAGAAGAAAACAGTATGTAATTAATTTTTACACTTGAAATTCTTATCTGGTGGACAGTGGAAATTTTAAAAGCAAAACATTTTGAAAACAATTCCAAAATAGAAATAAGAACCATTATTTTGGGCTGAATAATTACAATAGCCATCGTCAGGGGGAAAAAAAAAAAATATGTACATCCTAATCACCAGAACCTATGAATACATTTGCTCACATGGCAAAAAGGACTTTGTATCTGTGATTAAGAATCTTGAGATAGAGGGTTATGATTTTCCAGGCAGGCCTAATGATGTGCTCATGTGGGTACTTATGAAAAGGATGCAAGAGAGTCAAAAGCAGAGAAGGTGAAATAACAAGAGAAGAATTGGGAAAGAAAGAGAAAACTAAAGATGCTATGCTGCTGGCATTGAAGATGAAAGAAAGGGTCATAAGTCAAGGAATGTAGGTAAACTCTAGCAAGTACAAAAGGCAACATATTCTTCTTCAATGTCTCTAAGAGGAACCTGCGTGGATAATACCATGTCCTCAGACCAATGAGCCTGTCTGGGGACATATGAATTCCAGAAGTGTAAGAGAATAAAGGTGCATTGTTTTAAGCATTGAGGTTGTGATAATTTGTTGGAGCAACATTAGAAAACTAATATAGCCAGCCTTTCATACTGCCCTCAGCAAGCAATACCAAGTTCTGGGAAAATAAAACTTATAATCTACTTTGAGAAATATTTCTTCCCCATGCAAGAGGAGTATAGGTGAACCACTGAAAATCAGTGAAATCAGTTTACCTGTCACAGTCTCATGGTAGTGTACTATGTACGAAAAAAGAAAAGAATATGGCAACCATGTTTACAGATGCAAATGATTATACTTGTGAGAAATAGCCTCATAAATGCCTATGCCTACATCATGTTAGAAAGTCACTGGAGGGCAAAAATATTCTATCTCTAATTGTTGTTTTTGCAAACCTTAGGAAACTAAAGTTCTTAAGGAAATTAAATTTCCTTAAAACAAGCCTTGTTTAAATCTTAAAAATATAATCTCTGCTTTCTGCCATGAGCCAAGCTAAATAATAAATGCCTTGGAGAGAATAGATCTGTAGAGGATGGGATGGATTTTAGAATTATAAAACCTGGTTTTAAGTCCTAGCTCTGTTCTTTAAAGAGATATGAAAATTAAATGAGATGATAGGTGATTGTATAACATGAAATCATAGTATTTAAAAACATAATAAGTAATTCCATTTAAATAATGTGACACATTTATCTAGTTTATCTGTTTATCTGTTTTTTCCATCATCACAGCACCTCTGAGATTGCAGTGAGTGGATCTGACTGCTTTTCCTACCTATTGTTGTGCCTACCATTGAGCCCAGAACAGCAGAATCTTCATGGAAAAAAGTGCTTATTGAATAAAAAGAAAAGATGTGCCAGGAAATGCATGTGCTGCACTGAAGTCACTGCTCCAGAAAGCACTTCACTGTCCTATTCCTAAAATAGTATTTTTGCTTCTACAAAATTTGAGATGGATTTTTAATTTAGTTTAACTAGGTGCTGAATACCTAATTAACACTTAAAGAGCTTCAGTTTGGATCAGAATGAAGATGTCTACTAACAATAGTTAATGATTATTTACAGCAATATTTTAAAAATGAGCATTCTAATGGGGTTACATAAATATTTGACACAGTTTAATTATCTTTATAAATGTGAATAGGAGCTGAGGAAGTAATACCATTCCTCAGCAGGCATTCCTATCTAATAATGTGGGTGGTAACTGGAATCCATTTGGAAAAACAAGGTTTTGTGTTCTTTCTAATGTAATTTGTATATTTTGCTAATTCCTTAGAGATGAGATACTTAAACAGAAAACAAGTCTCACATTGGAGACTTGATTTTTTCTTCCGAGAATCCCTTGGACAGCAAGGAGATCCACCTAGTAAATTCTAAAGGAAATCAACCCTGAATATTCATTGGAAGGGCTGATGCTGAAGCTGAAACTCTAATATCTTGACCATCTGACTTATTGGAAAAGACCCTGATGCTGGGAAAGATTGAAGGTGGGAGGAGAAGGAGATGACAGAGGATGAGATGGTTGGATGGCATCACCTACTCGATGGACATGAGTTTGAGTAAGCTCCGTGAGTTGATGATGGACAGGGAAGCCTGGCATGCTACAGTCCATGGGGTCACAAAGAGTCAGACATGACTGAGCAACTGAACTGAACTGAACTGAGACACAGCGTCAGGTTTAGATGCACATTTTCAAAACAATTTTTAATATGGAAAGTGGCTGCTTCATGATCTGCACAACTGTTAACAATGTCATCATTATAATACTGCCAACAATCACAAATATTTCTATTGTTTGTTATTTAGAAGTCATTATCCCAAGTCTAGAAATAAGATAAAATTGATAGTGCTAGCTATTAGTTATATCTTCACAAGTATATAGACTCCATGAAAGTGAGGACCATGTTATTCTCAATTATCTTTTTATTTTCAAAGAATTCTTGCAATCATAGACTAAGTACTCTAGATTTTTTTCAAGAAACAGATCTATAAAATTAAAACTGTAATAGTAATGACCCTCTGGTTGCTATTCTGCCCTTCCTCTCAGCATGGTTTTCAGTAGTTCATGGTCAGCATTGATTCTGCATGATCAGTGCTTATCATTTACAAATTTTAAAATGTTTTGAAAATCACATACCACAACAAAGAAAAGTGTTTTAAAGTGTAATATACTTGAAAAACTTTTACAAAGTTGAATAATTGGTAACAATAATGGTGCTGATGGTTAAAACGAGAGAAATGAACATAAAGGGGAAAATTACTAATCATGTAGCCTGTTAATAACCAAGTTAAGAAAGTAGAAAGATCTTAGAAATTCAGAAAAGAGAGAAATTGATGGGTCTAGTCTAAAGCAAGAAATATTTATAAAGCATATGACATGTAAAGAAGGTGCTAAATTACTGGATGATATGATTGAATAAAAGAGAAGGTAAAAATTTCAGGTCCAATTAAATATCCATATAAATTTATATTAAATGATAAGACATTCAATTAAAATGTTTTAACTTTCTGAAAGATAAAATGATTGGGAATTTGAAGAAATGTAGCAACATTGAACTATTTCAGAGGTAAAGAAAATTGCAATGTCTTGATAGTATTCTATAGAAGAGGTTTTCTATATTTTTTAATGTGGAGATGGCAAGGAAAATTGAATCAAAAAGTGTCCATAAAGATTGCCCATTAAGCATATAAAATATGCTTAGTAAGTATTTTTTGGATTGCATAAGATTTTTTTTTTAATTTTATCTTTTTTATACTAAAACACTTGTTATCAGAGTATTAACAATAATGTGATAGTTTCAGGTGAACAGCAAAGAGACTCAGTCATACATATACATATACAAGTATCCATTTAAAAAATTAAATACTTATAACTAATAGTTTAACATTGAGGGTTAAAATATGATTTAAAGAAAACACAGAACTATCATTGCTATGAAATACCATTGTTGTGCTTTGTTGCTCAGTAACCTATTAATCAGTCAAAGGTAAAGGGAATTCAGAAAATATGTTTAACTGACTTAAAAAGAAAACAAAAAATATAACAATTTATGGGCTGAAGTTGATGTAGTCTTCCAGAGAAATTTATAAATACAAATATTTATATTTGAAAAAGAGAAATATCTCAAAATAAGCTATGAGTCTTAAGAAACTTAAAAAAAGGAACTAGTCATACCTAAAGCAGGCAGAAGGAAAGAAATAGTTAAGATTTAAATTGAAATAAAACAGAAAAAAGAAAAACAGTTTTTAAAGTCATAAATTTTATGAAGATTTTTAGAAGACCTAAAGAAGGGTAGCTTCCATCCGGACGCTTCCATAAGCCTTGTACCCATAACCATCAGAGGACAGACAGGATGAAAATCACAATCACAGAAAACTAAACAAAATGACCACATCAACCACAACCTTCTCTTACTCATTGAAAGTACGAGCCATGCCATGTAGGGCCACCCAAGACGGACAGGTCATGATAGAGAGTTCTGACAAAACCTGGTCCACTGGAGCAGGAAATGGCAAGCCACTTCAGTATTCTTGCCTTGAGAACCCCATGAACAGTATGAAAAGGCAAAAAGATAGTACATTGAAAGATGAACTTCCCAGGTTGGAGGGTGCCCGATATGCTACTGGAGAAGAATGGAACAATAACTCCAGAAAGAATGAAGAGACAGAGCCAAAGCAAAAACACACTCAGTTGTGGCTGTGACTGGTGATGGAAGTCAAGTCCGATGTTGTAAAGAACAATATTTAATAGGACCCTGGAAAGTTAGGTCCATGAATCAAAGTAACCTGAGAGTGGTCAAACAGGAGATGGCAAGAGTGAACACCAACATTTTAGGAATCAGCGAACTAAAATGGACTGGAATGGGTGAATTTAATTCAGATGACAGTTAAATCTACTAATGTGGGCCAGAATCCCTATGAAGAAATGGAGTAACCCTCATAGTAAACAAAAAGAATCTAAAATGCAGTACTTAGATACAATCTCAAATGCAATGGGATTATCTGTTTGTTTCCAAGGAAAAACATTAAATATCACAGTAATCCAAGTCTATGCCCTAACCACTAATGCTGAAGAAGCTGAAGTTGAATGGTTCTATGATGACTTACAAGACCTTCTAGAACTAACATTAAAAAAGATGTCCATTTCATCATAGGGAACTGGAATGCAAAGGTAGGAAGTCAAGAGATCCCTGGAGTAAATTTGGCCTTGGAGTACAAAATGCAGTAGGACAAAGGCTAGCAGAGTTTTGCCAAGAGAACACACTGGTCACAGCAAAAACCCTCTTCCAGCAACACAAGAGATGACTCTATACATGGAGATCACTAGACTGTCAACACTGAAATCAGATTGAATATATTCTTTCCAGCCAAGATAGAGAAACCCTATACAGTCAGCAAAATCAAGGCAGGTAGCTGACTGTGGCTCAGATCATGAACTCTATTGCCAAATTGAAGAAAGTAGGAAAAATCACTAGACCATTCAGGTATGATCCAAATCAAATCCCTTATGATTATACAGTGAAATTGACAAATAGTCAAAGAATTAGATCTGATAGAGGTTCATGACATTGTATAGGAGGCAGTGATCAAGACCATACCCAAGGAAAAGAAAAATAAAATGGCAAAATGGTTGTCTGAGGAGGCCTTACAAATAGCTGAGAAAAAAAGAGAAGTGAAAGGCAAAAGAGAAATGAGAAAAGGAAAAATATACCGATCTGGATGCAAAGAATAGCAAGGAGAGATAATAAAGCCTTCCTCAATTACTAATGCAAAGAAATAGAGGAAAACAACAGAACGGAAAATACTAGAGACCTCTTCAAGAAAATTAGAGATACCAAGGGAATATTTCTTGTAAAGGTGGGCATAATGAAGGACAGAAATATCATGGACTTAAAAGTAGCAGAAGATATTAAGAATAAGTGGCAAGAATACACAAAAGAACTTTAAAAAATATGATAATGACCCAGGTAAGCACGATGGTACAATTACTCACCAAGAGCCAGATATCCTGAAGTGTGAAGTCAAGTGGGCCTTAGAAAGCATCACTATGAACAAAGCTGGTGGAGGTGATAGAATTCTAGTTGGGCTATTTCAAATATTAAAAGATGATGCTGTGAAATTGCTGCACTCAAAATGCCAGCAAATTTGCAAAACTTAACAGTGACCACAGGAATGGAAAAGGTCAGTTTTCATTCTAATGCCAAAGAAAGGCAATGCCAAAGAATGTTTTAAACACTGCACAACTGCACTCATCTCAAACACCTGATAAGTAATATTCAAAATTTCTAAGCAAGGCTACAACAGTATGTGAACTGAGTACTTTTGGGTGTTCAAACTGGATTTAGAAAAAGCAGAGGAATCAGTGATCAAACTGCCAAATCTATTGGATCTAAGAAAAACAATAAATTTCCAGAAAAACATCTATTTCTGCTTTACTGACTATGCCAAAACATTTTACTGTGTGGATCACAACAAACTGTGGAAAATTCTTAAAGAGGTACGAGTACCAGACTACCTTATCTGCCTCCTGAGAAATCTGTATGCATGTCAAAAGCAAACGTTAGAAAGGAATATGGGGAAAGTACTAGTTCCAAATTGGGAAAGGAGTACCTAAAGGCTGTATATTGTCACCCTGTTTGCTTAAATTATATGCAGTGTACATTATGCAAAATGTGAGGCTGGATGAAGCACAAGCTGGAATCAAGATTGCTGGGAGAAATATCAATAACCTCACATATGCAGATGGCCCCAAAATTATGGCAGAAAGCAGAGAGGAATTAAAGAGCCTCTTGATGAACATGAGAGAGGAGAGTGAAAAAGTTGGCTTTAAACTCAGCATTCAGAAAACTAAGATCATGACATCCAATTTCATCACTTCATGGCAAATAGAAGGGAAAACAATAGAAACAGTGACAGATTTTATTCTCTTAGGCTCCAAAATCACTGAAGATGGTGACTGCAGCAATGAAATTAAAAGACACTTGCTCCTGGAAGGAAAAGCTATGACCAACGTAGACAGCATATTAAAAAGCAGAGACATTACTTGACCAACAAATGTTCATCTAATAAAATCTGTCATTTTCCAGTAGTCATGCATGGATATGAGAGTTGGACCATAAAGAAAGCTGAGTGCTTAAGAATTGATGCTTTTGAACTGTGGTGTTGGAGAAGACTCTTGAGAGTCCCTTGGACTGCAAGGAGATCCAACCAGTCAATTATCAAGAAAATCAACCCTGAATATTCATTGGAAGGACTGAAGCTGAAGCTAAAGCTCCAATACTTTGGCCACCTGATGTGAAGAACTGACTCATTGAAAAAGACCCGAATGCTGGGAAAGATTGAAGGCAGGAGGAGAAGAGGGTGACAGAAGGTGAAACAGTTGGATGGAATCACCTATTCAATGGACATGAGTTTGAACAATCTTGGGGTGTTGATGGACACGAAGGCCTGGCATGCTGCAGTCCATTGGGTTGCAAAGAGTTGGACATGACTGAGGGATTGAACTGGAACCGGAAAAAAGTTTAGAAGAATTAAAGAAGGTTCTTTAGAGGAACAAAATTTAACAAGCTTTTTTAGCTAAAGAGATGAAGAAAGGAGAAAACATATGTTAAAGTCAGGGATGAAATATGTTCATTATTTCAACCTCACTAATATGAAAAATATTGTAAAGAAACACTGTTAACAAATGTATTCAAACAAAATTAAATAATTTAGACAATATAGACAAATTCTTGAAAATTTACATTAATGACAAATATTTTTAAATGCATTGAAGAGGAAGTAAAAAATATCAAAATTCTTAAAGCAAGTGAAGAAATTAAAATTGTTTTTCTTTTCCATCTTGCCAAAATAGTTTTTAATCTTGACATAAAGAAAGCTTCCCTGGTGACTCAGACGGTAAAGCGTCTGCCTGCAATGCAGGAGACCCGAGTTTGATCCCTCGGTCAGGAAGATCCCCTGGAGAAGGAAATGGCAATCCACTCCAGCACTCTTGCCTGGAAAATCCCATGGATGGAGGAGCCTGATAAGCTAAAGTCCATGGGGTCACAAAGAGTTGGACACGACTGAGTGACTTCACTTAAAGAAAGCCTTAAGAATATATGACTTCACCATTGATTTCTTGTTTATCTGACTGTTTACTCTATAAATCAAGTCCAAATCATTGTGACCCCATAGACTATATCACACCAGGCTTCCCTGTCCTTCACTATCTCCTAGAGTTTACTCAAATTCATGTCCATTGAATTGGTGATGCCATCCAACCATCTCATCCACTGTCACCCACTTTTCCTCCTGCCTTCAATCTTTCCTAGTATCGTCATCTTTTTCATTGAGTCAGCTCTTCACATCAGGTAGCCAAAGGAACGGAGCTTCAGCCTCACCATCAATCCTTTCAATGTATATTCAAGGTTACTTTCCTTTAGGATGGACTTGTATGATATTCTTGCTGACCAGGGGACTCTCAAGAGTCTTCTCCAACATCACAGTTCAGAAGCATCAATTCTGCAGTGCTCAGCCTTCTTTATGGTACAATTTTCACATCTATACATGACTACTGGAACCATAGATTTGACTATACAAATCTTCCTAGGCAAAGTAAGGTCTCTGATTTTTTTTTTATATATACACTTTCTAGTTTGGTCTTAACTTTTCTTCCACAGAGCAACCTGTTTAAATTTCATGGCTGCAGTCACCCTCTGCAGTGATTTTGGAGAACAAGAAAATAAACTGTCACTTTTCCCATTGTTTCCATCTATTTGTCATGAAGTGATGGGACCTGATGCCATGATCTTTGTTTTTTGAATGTTGAGTTTTAAGCCAGTTTTTTTTCACTCTCCTCGTCCACCTTCATCAAGAGGTTCCTTAGCTCCTCTTCACTTTTCTGCCATTAGGATGGTATCATCTGCATATCTAAGGTTGTTATATTTCTCCTGTCAATCTTGACTCTAACTTGTGATTCATCGAGCCTGGCATTTCACATGATATACTCTGCAAATAAGTTAAATAGACAGGGTGGCAATATACAACCTTGACGTACTCCTTTCCCAATTTGGAACCCATTCCATGTCTTTTCTAACTATTGTTTCTTGACCTGCATATAGGTTTCTCAAGAGGGACGTAAGGTGATCTGGTATTCCTATCTTTTTAAGAATTTTCCACAGTTTGTTGTGATCCATTTAGTCAAAGGCTTTCACATAGTGAATGAAGCAGAAGTAGATCTTTCTCTGAAATTCTCTTGCTTTTCCTATGATTCAAAATATTTCAGCAATTTATTCTCTGGTTACTCTGTCTTTTCTAAATTCAGCTTATATATCTGGAAGTTCTCAATTCATGTACTGTTGAAGCCTAGCTTGAAGGATTTTGAGCATTATTTTGCTAGCATGTGAAATGAGTGCAATTGTGTGGTAGTCTGAACATTCTTCGTCATTGGTCTTCTTTGTCTTCCACCCTTGTGGCTACTTCTGAGGTTTCCAAATTTGCTGGCATATTGAGTCCAGCACTTTAACATCAGCTTAGGATTTGAAATGGCTTAACTGAAATTCCATTCACCACAGCATGGTTTGTAGTGATGCTTCCTAAGGCCCACCTGGCTTCACATGCCAGGATGTCTGGCTTTAGGTGAGTGACCACACCATCATGATCTTGGTCATTGTGACCTCTTTTACACAGTTCTTCTGTGTATTCTTGCCACCTCTTCTTAATCTCTTCTAATGTTAGGTCCTTGCCATTCCTGTCCTTTCTTGTGTGACTTTGCATATACACATCATTGCATACTGATCCGAGATTCTAACTTTCGTCTATGTAGACTCCTCATGCCACAGAGCAACTAAACCCATGTGCCACAACTACTGAAGACTGAGCACCCCCGAGCCCATGCTTTGAAATCTATGCAACTAGAAAATGTCTGCTCACATCAAAGAAGATCCATTCCAGCCAAAAATAAATAAGTAGGAAAATATTTATTAAAAATAATAAAAACTAAAGCTAAAGCACTACTGATCCTTCACAATCTCTATAAAAATGGAGAAAGAATGATTTTCCAATCCAGTTCTTAAGGACAGTATTATCCTGACATTGACAAAGCCATTACAAAGGAAAACAAAATAGTTCAATATTCCTCATGCCTGCATGCATGTTAAGTCGCTTCAGTTGTGTCCAGCTCTTTTGGGGCCTATGCACTATAAACCACCAGGCTCCTAGGTCTGTGGAGTTCTCTGGGCAAGAATACTGGAGTGGGTTGCCATGCCCACCTCCAGAGGATCTTCCCAACCCTGGTATCAGACATGTTTCTTATGTCCTCTGCATTGGCAGGTGGATTCTTTACCACTAGCATCACCTCAGAAGACTCAGTATCCCTCATGAACACATACTAAAAAAATCCTTAGCAAAGTATTAGTGAGTATATTCAATAACATACAAAAAACATTATACAGCATGACAAAGCTCAATTCATCCCAGGAATGCAAGATTAATATGACATTAAAAAACCAATAATATTAAATACAATATTAATAGGAAAAGGTAAAAATTTACTAATAATCATCAAATACAAAACTTCTTCTTCATCTGAAAAAATGTTCAGATTCTACAAATAGAAGGATATATCCTCACTCATATACAAGGTATATATCAAAAACCTACAGCTAAAATACTACTTACTGGTGACTGAATACTTTCACCCTGAAATCAGTCATTACAGTGGCAGAACTCCAATAGGAATGATATAGATTACAAGAACAAATGTAATTACTATTTGATTCTTTAGAGAAAAAGTTTGTGGATCCCTATCTACATGAAAGAAGTCACCTACAAAAAACTACCTATGATTGCATTTATATGATATTCCAGAAAGACAAAAGAAAATCAGTGATTGCCTGAGCCTGAGAATGAAGACATGGATTGACTACAAACAAGCAAGAGGGAACTTGCTGGAGGATAAAAATGTCTTAAGATTGGATTGTGATGACAGTTGTACAATTCTAGATGTTTATTTAAAAAAAACCTCTTAATTGCAGTTATAAAGGGTGAATTTTCATATATATTATATTTCACTGAAACTTAAAACCTAACAGGCAGTGTAATTCTTTTACAAAAATTATTTTAATCCAAATGACAAAATACTCATTTACTATGATTAAAATTTGAATTTTCTATTATTTAATTTTATAATTTTTATGTAAAAAACTTTGTCTCTCAGTTCCATACAGGATAAACCTAAGGAGAAATATGTCAAGACATATACTAACCAAACTAATAGAGATTAAACACAAAGAAAAATATTAAAAACAGTAAAGGGAAAGCAACAAGTAACACACAATGGAAAATCATACAATAAACAGCTGATTTTTTAGTGTCCATTCTACAGGTCAGAAGGGAATGGAAGGTTGTATTTACAGTACAGGGAAAAAAAACAAAAACAAAAATCAAAAAACAATCTACTGACATGGTTACTAAACCTGGCAAAGACCTCATTCAAAACTGATGGAGAAATCAGCAGCTTTAAAGACAAGCAGAAGTTAAGACAATTTAGTACCACCAAACCAGCCTTACAACAAATATTAAAGGGACCCACAACAAACAATAATGTCAATAGTGAAAAACTGAAAGCATGCCCTCTAAGATCAGGAACAAAACAACGTGCCCACTCTTAACACTATCCAGCATAGTTTTGGAAGTCTTAGCTGCAGCAACAGAGAATTAAAAGAAATAAAAGGAATCCAGATTGGAAAAGAAGTAAAACTCTCACTGTTTGCACACAGCATGATATTATACATAGAAAGCCCTAAAGATACCATCAGAAAATTACTAGAGCTAATCAGTGAATTAAGCAAAGTGGCAGGATACAAGATCAATACACAGAAATCACTTGCATTCCTATGCACAAACAATGAAATACCAGAAAGAGACATTAAGGAATTAATCCCATTTAGCATTGCAACAAAAATAATTAAAGACCTAGGAATAAACCTACCTAAGAGCAGACCCATTGGAAAACTTCTTGATGCTGAGAAAGATTGAGGAAAGAAGGAGAAGAAGGCATCAGAGGATGAGATGACCAGATGGTATCACTGATGCTATGGACATAAACTTGGGCAAGCTCTCAGAAATGGCAACAGAGAGGCCTGGCATACTGCAGTCCACGGGGTTGCAAAGAGTAGGACACAACTGGGTGACTGAAGAACAACAACAAGGAGATAAAAGAGCTGTATAGAGAAAACTATAAGATACTGATCTGTTCAGTTCAGTTCAGTCACTCAGCCATGTCCGATTCTTCATGACCCCATGAATCGCAGCACGCCAGGCCTCCCTGTCCATCACCAACTCCCGGAGTTCACTCAGACTCACATCCATGGAGTCCGTGATGCCATCCAGGCATCTCATCCTCAGTCATCCCCTTCTCCTCCTGCCCCCAATCTCTCCCAGCATCAGAGTCTTTTCCAATGAGTCAACTCTTCACATGAGGTGTCCAAAGTACTGGAGCTTCAGCTTCAGCATCATCCCTTCCAAAGAAATCCCAGGGTTGGTCCCCTTCAGAATGGACTGGTTGGATCTCCTTGCAGTCCAAGGGACCCTCGAGAGTCTTCTGCAACACCACAGTTCAAACACATCAATTCTTTGGCGCTCAGCCTTCTTCACAGTCCAACTCTCACATCCATACATGACCACAGGGAAAACCATAGCCTTGACTAGATGGACCTTAGTCGGCAAAGTAATGTCTCTGCTTTTGAATATACTATCTAGGTTGGTCATAACTTTTCTTCCAAGGAGTAAGCGTCTTTTAATTTCAAGGCTGCAGTCACCATCTGCAGTGATTTTGGAGCCCAAAAAATAAAGTCTGACACTGTTTCCACTGTTTCCCCATCTATTTCCCATGAAGTGATGGGACCAGATGCCATGATCTTCGCTTTCTGAATGTTGAGCTTTAAGCCAACTTTTTCACTCTCCTCTTTCACTTTCATCAAGAGATTATTGATATTTCTCCTAGCAATCTTGATTCCAGCTTGTGTGTCTTCCAGTCCAGTGTTTCTTATGATGTACTCTGCATAGAAGTTAAATAAGCAGGGTGACAATATACAGCCTTGACGTACTCCTTTTCCTATTTGGAACAGGTCGGTTGTTCCATGTCCAGTTCTAACTCTTGCTTCCTGACCTGCATACAGATTTCTCAAGAGGCAGGTTAGGTGGTCTCTTATTCCCATCTCTTTCAGAATTTTCCAGTTAATTGTGATCCACACAGTAAAAGGCTTTGGCATTGTCAAGAAAGCAGAAATAGATGTTTTTCTGGAACTCTCTTGCTTTTTCCATGATCCGGCAGATGTTGGCAATTTGATCTCTGGTTCATCTGCCTTTTCTAAAACCAGCTTGAACATCAGGGAGCTCACGGTTCACGTATTACTGAAGTCTGGCTTGGAGAATTTTCAGCATTACTTTACTAGCATGTGAGATGAGTGCAATTGTGTGGTAGTTTGAGCATTCTTTTGCATTGCCTTTCTTTGGAATTGGAATGAAGACTGATCTTTTCCAGTCCTATGGCCACTGCTGGGTTTTCCAAACTTGCTGGCATACTGAGTGTAGCACTTTGACAGCATCATCTTTCAGGATTTGAAACAGCTCAACTGGAATTTGATCACCTCCACTAGCTTTGTTCGTAGTGTTGCTTTTGAAGGCCCACTTGACTTCACATTCCAAGATGTCTGGTTCTAGATGAGTGATCACATCATCATGATTATCTGGGTCGTGAAGATCTTTTTTGTATAGTTCTTCTGTGTATTCTTGCCTCCTCTTCTTAATATGTTCTGCTTCTGTTAGGTCCATACCATTTCTGTCCTTTATGGAGCCCATCTTTGCATGAAATGTTCCCTTGGTATCTCTAATTTTTTGAAGAGATCTCTAGTCTTTCCCATTCTGTTGTTTTCCTCTATTTCTTTGCATTGATCAATGAAGAAGGCTTTCTTATCTCTTCTTGCTATTCTTTGGAACTCTGCATTCAGATGCCTATATCTTTCCTGTTCTCCTTTGCTTTTTGCCTCTCTTCTCTTCACAGCTATTATGTAAGGCCTCCCCAGACAGCCATTTTGCTTTTTTGCATTTCTTTTCCATGGGCATGGTCTTGATCCCTGTCTCTTGTACAATGTTACAAACCTCATTCCATAGTTCATCAGGCACTCTATCTATCAGATCTAGACCCTTAAACATATTTCTCACTTCCACTGTATAATCATAAGGGATTTGATTTAGATCATACTTGAATGGTCAAGCGCGGCTGCGAGCTGGCTCACTAAGTGCAGGTGGCTGCCAGCCGGCTCACTAAGCATGGCCGAGAGGAGCTACCCTACGTCCGAGGTCAGGGGCAGCAGCCTAGAGGGCCAGGCTGCGATGGAGCAGGGACGGCCGAGAGGAGCTGCCCTGTGTCCGAGGTCAGTGGTGTTGGCTGGGAGGAGCTACCCTGCGTCTGAGGTCAGGGCGGCAGCCAGGAGGAGCTATCCCGCATCCAAGGCCAGTGGCGGCCGGGAGGAGAAACCCCATGTCCGAGATCAGGGGCGGCCAGGAGAAGCCACTTCGCACTTGAGGCCAATGGCAGTGACCTTGAGGAGCCACCCTGAGCCCTAGGCCAGGGGCGGCAGCTGGAAGGAGCCACCCACGCCCGAGGCCAGGGTTGGTGGCCGGGAGGAGCAACCCGAGGAGCGGTGGCTACGCAGGTACAGGAGGGCCAAGAGGAGCTATCCCACGTTGAAAGTCAGGAACGGTGGTGGTAAGGAGATACCACTCATCCAAGGTAAGGAACAGCAGCTGTGCTTTGCTGGAGCAACCGTGAAGAGATACCCCACGCCCAAGGTAAGAGAAACTCAAGTAAGATGGTAGGTGTTGCAAGAGGGCATCAGAGGGCAAACGCACTGAAACCATACTCACAGAAAACTAGTCAATCTAATCACACTAGGACCACAGCCTTGTCTAACTCAATGAAACTAAGCCATGCCCACTGGGCAACCCAAGATGGGCGGGTCATGGTGGAGAGGCCTGACAGACTGTGGTCCACTGGAGAAGGGAATGGCAAGCCACTTCAGTATTCTTGCCTTGAAAACCCCATGAACAGTAGGAAAAGGCAAAATGATAAGATACTGAAAGAGGAACTCCCCAGGTCAGTAGGTGCCCAATATGCTACTGGAGATCAGTGGAGAAATAACTCCAGAAAGAATGAAGTGATAGAGCCAAAGCAAAAACAATACCCGGTTGTGCATGTCACTGGTGATAGAAGCAAGGTCCGATGCTGTAAAGAGCAATATTGCATAGGAACCTGGAATGTCAGGTCCATGAATCAAGGCAAATTGGAAGTGGTCAAACAAGATATGGCAAGGGTGAACGTCAACATTCTAGGAATCAGCCAACTAAGATGGACTGGAATGGGTGAATTTAACTCAGATGACCACTACATCTACTACTGCGGGCAGGAATCCGCCAGAAGAAATGGAGTAGCCATCATGGTCAACAAAAGAGTCTGTAATGTAGTACTTGGATGCAATCGCAAAAATGACAGAATGATCTCTGTTCATCTCCAAGGCAAACCATTCAATATCACAGTAATCCAAGTCTATGCCCCAACCAGTAAGGCTGAAGAAGCTGAAGTTGAAAGGTTTTCTGAAGACCTACAAGATCTTTTAGAACTAACACCCAAAAAAGATGTCCTTTTTATTATAGGGGACTGGAATGCAAAAGTAGGAAGTCAAGAAGCACCTGGAGTAACAGGCAAATTTGGCCTTGGAATGCAGAATGAAGCAGGGCAAAGACTAAGAGAGTTTTGCCAAGAAAATGCACTGGTCATAGCAAACACCCTCTTCCAACAACACAAGAGAAGACTCTACACATGGACATCACCAGATGGTCAACATCAAAATCAGATTGATTATATTCTTTACAGCCAAAGATGGAGAAACTCTATACAGTTAACAAAAACAAGACTGGGAGCTGAATGTGGCTCAGATCATGAACTCCTTATTGCCAAATTCAGGCTTAAATTGAAGAAAGTAGGGAAAACCACTAGACCATTCAGGTATGACCTAAGATACTGATGAAAGAAACCAAAAATGACATAAACAGATGGAGAGATATTCTCTGTTCCTGTGTTAGAAGAATTACTATTGTGAAAATGATTATACTACACTACAAAATGTAATCTACAGATTCAATGCAATCCCTATCAAATTACCGATGACATTCTTCACAAAACTAGAACAAAAAGTCTCCCAGTTTATATGGAAAATACCCAGAAGAGACAAAGCAGTATTGAGAAAAAAGAATGGAGCCGGAAGAATCAACTTTCCTGACTTCACACTATACTACAAAGCTATAGACATCAAGACAATGTGGTACTGGTACAAAAACAGAAATATAGACCAATGGAACAAAATAGAAAGCCTAGAAATAAACCCACACACCTATGGGTACCTGATTTTTGACAAAGGAGGCAAAAATATATAATAGAGCAAAGACAATCTCTTCAGTAAGTACTGTTGGGAAAACTGGACAGCTATGTGTAAAAGAATGAAGTTAGAATACTTCTTAACACAATACACAAAGATAAACTCAAAATGCATTAAAGACCTAAATGTAAGACCAAAAACTATATAACTCTTAGAAGAACACATAGGCAGAATACTCTCTGACATAAATCACAGCAAGTTTCTCTATGACCCACCTTCTAAAGTAATAGAATTAAAAACAAAAATAACCAAATGGGACCTAATTTAGCTTCAAAGATTTTGCACAGCAAAGGAAACTCAAAACAAGGTAAAAAGACAGCCCATGGAATTCTCTAGGCAGAATACTAGAGCGAGTAGCCTTTCCTTTCTCCACGGAATCTTCCCAACCCAGGGATCAAACCCAGGTCTCCTGCATTGCTGACAGATTCTTTACCAGCTGAACCACAAGGAAAGCCCAAGAACACTGGAGTGGTTAGCCTATCCTTTCTCCAGAGTATCTTCTTGACCCAGGAATTGAACCAGCGTCTCCTGCATTGCAGGCAGATTCTTTACAAAGTGAGCTATCAGGAAGCCCTCAGAATGGGAGAAAATAATAGCAAATGCCACAACTGACAAAGGATTAATTTCAAAAATATACAAGTAGCGCATACAAGTCAATACCAGAAAAAATAAACACCAAAAAAAGGGCAAAAGACCTAAATAAACAGTTGTCCTAAGAAGACATACAGATGGCTAATAAACACAGGAAAAGATGCTCAACTTTGCTCATAACTAGAGAAATGCAAATCAAACCTACAGTGAGGTATCACCTCACACATGTCAAAATGGCCATCTTCAAAAATCTACAAACAATAAATTCTGGGAGGGTGAGGAGAAAAGAAACCCTCTTGCATTGTTGGTGGGAATGTAAATTGTTACAGTCTCTATGGAGATTCCTTAAAAAAATAAAAAAATAAATAAATAAAACTAGGAATAAAACCACCTACTGACCTGGGGAGCTCATCTTTCAGTATCATATCTTTTTGCCTTCATGGGTCTCTCAAGGCAAGAATGCTGATGTGACCCAGCAACCCCACTACTAGGACATACCCTGAGGAAAACAAAATTGGAAAAGATAAATGCACTCCAATTTTAACTGCAGCCCTATTTACAATACCTAGGATATGGAAGCGCCCTAGATGTCCATCAACAGATGAATGGATAAAGAATTTGTAGTAGATATACACAATGGAATATTGCTCAACCATATGAAAGAACACATTTTTGTCAGTTCTAATGAGGCGGAAAACTAGCCAAACTGACCACTGAAAATATCAACCATACTGTGTAGGGCCACCCAAGATGGATAGGTCATGGTGAAGAGTTCTGACAAAACATGGTCCACTGGAGAGGGAAATGGCAAACCACTTGAGCATTCTTAACTTGAGAACCTCATGAATAGTATGAAAAGGCAAAAAGATATGACGCTGAAAAATGAACTCCCCAGGTCGGTATGTGCCCAATATACTACAGGAGAAGAGCAAAGAAATAGCTCCAGAAGGTGTGAAGAGGCTGAGCCGAAGTGGAAACGGTGCCCAGTTTTGGATGTGTCTAGCAGTCAAAGTGTAAGGAACAATACTGCTTAAGAAACTGCAATGTTAGGTCGATGAATCAAGGTAAATTGGAAGTGGACAAGCAGGAAATGGCAAGAGTGAACATGGATATTTTAGGAATCAGTGAACTAAAATGGACTGGAATGGGCAAATTTAATTCAGATGACCATTACATCTACTGCTGTGATCAAGAATCCCTTAGAAGAAATGGAGTAGCCATCATAGTAAACAAAAAAGTCCAAAATGCAGTATTTGGGTTCAATCTCAAAAACAACAGAATAATCTCTATTCAGTTCCAAGGCAAACCATTCAATATCACAGTAATCCAAGTTGATGCCCAAACCACTAATGCCAAAGAAACTGATGTTGAACAGTTCTAATATGACCTACAAGACCTTCTAGAACTCACAGCAAAAACGATGTCCTTTTCATCATAGGGGACTGGAATGGAAAAGTAGGAAATCAGAGATACCTGGAGAAACAGGCAAGTTTGACCTTGTTGCCAAGAAAACACACTGGTCATAGCAAACACCTTCTTCCAGCAACACAAGAGATGACTCTATACATGGAGATCACCAGATGGTCAATAGTGGAATCAGATTGATTATATTCTTTGCAGCCAAAGATGGAGAAGCTCCATACAATCAGCAAAAACAAGACCAGGAGATGACTGTGGCTCAGATCATGAACTCCTTATTTTGCCAAATTGATATTTAAATTGAAGAAAGTAGGGAACAAGACCATTCAGGTATGACCTAAATCAAATCCCTTAGGGCTATATAGCAGAGGTACAAATAGATTCAAGGAATTAGATCTAAAAATACAGTGCCTGAAGAACTATGGACTGACGTTTGTAACATTGTGTAGGAGGCAGTGGGCAAAACCACCCCCAAGAATGCAAAAAGGCCAGATGGCTTTCTGAGGACGCCTATACAAATAGCTGAGAAGTGAAGAGAAGCAAAAAGCAAAGGAGGAAAGGAAAGATATATCCATCTGAATGCAGAGTTCTAAAGAAAAGAAAGGAGAGATAAGAAAGCCTTCCTAAGTGAACAATGCAAAGAAACAAAGGAAAACAACAGAATGGGAAAGACCAGAGAATTCTTCAAGAAAATTAGAGATACCAGGGAAAATTTTCATGCAAAAATGGGTGCAATAAAGGACAAAAACAGCAAGGACATAACAGAAGCAGAAGATATTAACAAGAGGTGGCAAGAAAACACAGAAGAACTATACAAAAAATAACTTAATGACTCAAATAACCATGATGATGTGATCACTCATCTAGAGCCAGGCACCTTGGAATGCAAAGTCAAGTGGGCCTTAGGAAGTATCACTAAGAACAAAGCTAGTGGAGGTGGAGGAATTTAAACTGAGCTATTTCAAATGCTATAGATGATTCTGTTAAAATGTCACAATCAATATACCAGCAAATATGAAAAACCCATCAGTGGCCACAGGACTGGAAAAGGTCAATTTTCATTCCAGTCCTGAAGAAAGACAACACCAAAGAATGTTCAAACCACCACACAGGTGCAATCATTTCACATGCTAGCGAAGTAATGCTCAAAATTCTGCAAATTAGGATTCAATAGTATATGATCTGAGCAATTCCAGATTTTCAAGATGGATTTAGAAAAGACAGAGGAAACAGAAATCAAATCATCACCATTCATTGGATCATAGAAAAAGCAAGAGAATTCCAGAAAAAAAATCTATATCTGCTTCATTGGCTGAGCTAAAGTATTTGTCTGTGTGAATCACAACAAATTGTGGAAAATTGTTAAAGAGACACAAATACTAGACCACCTTATCTGCCTCCTGCAAAATCTGTATGCAGGTCAAGAAGCAACAGTTTGAATCAGACATGGAATGATGGACTGGTTCCAAATTGGGAAAGGAGTACGTCAAGGCTGTATATTGTCACCCTGCTTATTTAGCTTGTATGCAACAGTACATCATGTGAAATGCTGGGCTGGAAAAAGCACAAGCTGGAATTAAAATTGCCTGGAGAAATACCAATAAACTCAGATATGCAGATCACACCAACTTTATGTCAGAAAGCGAAGAGAAACTAAAGGGGAAATTGAAAATGCTGACTTAAAATGCAACATTCAAAAAATGAAGATCATAGCATCGGGTCCCATCACTTTATGGCAAATAGATGGGGAAACAATGGAAACAGTGAAAGACTTTATTTTCTTGGGCTCCAGTATCACTGTAGATGTTGACTCCAGCCATGAAACTGAGAGCCTTCCTTCTTGGAAGAAAAGCTATGACAAACCTAGACAGAATTAAAAGGCAGAGACATTACTTTGCCAACAAAGGTCCATAAAATCAAAGCTATGGTTTTTCCACTAGTCATGTATGGATGTGAGAGTTGTCCCATAAAGAAGGTTGATTGCCAAAGGACTATCCTTTGAACTGTGGTGTTGGGAGAAGACTCCTGAGTGTCCCTTGGGCTGCAAAAAGATCCCAACCAGTCAATCCTAAAAGAAATCAGTCCTGAATATTTATTGGAAGGACTGATGCTGAAGCGCCAATCCTTTGCCCACCTGATGTGAAGAACTGACTCATTAAAAAAGATCCTGATCCTGGGAAAGATTGAGGGCAAGAGAAGGGGATGACAGAGGATGAGATGGTTGGATGGCATCAGTGACTCAATGGACATTATTTTGAGCAAGCTCTGGTAGACAGTGAATGACAGGGAAGCCTGGTGTGCTGCAGTCCATTGTGTCACAAAGAGTCGGAGACGACTGAATGACAGAACATCATCAACACTGAAGTGGATGAACCTAGAGCCTATTGTACAGAGTGAAGTAAGTCAGAAAGAGAAAAAAAGTATCGTATACTAACACATATATATGGAATCTAGAAAGATGGTACTGATGAATGTATTTGCAGAGCAGCAATGGAGACACAGACAGTGAGAATAAACTTATGGACACAGCTTGAGGGGGAGGAAGGAGAGGGTGGGGTGCATGGAGAGAGTCACATGGAACCATATATTACCATATGTAAAATAGACAGTCAATGGGAATTTGCTGTATGACACAGGGAACTGAAACCAGGGCTCAATAACAACCTTGAGGGGTGGGATGGGGAGGAAATTGGGGGGATGTTCAAGTGGGAGGGGACATGGGTAAACCTATGGTTGATTCATGTTGACATTGGGTAGAAGCCCACACAATACTGTAAAGCAATTATCCTTCAATTAATACCAAATAAAGTTTAAAAAACTCTGTCTCATTTTTACAGTTATCATTTTTCAAAGTCATCTAATTATGTCATGAGAAAGGGCACATATTTTTTAAGTTTGCACGGGACATCATATGACATGTGACAGGACATCACAGCATTATTCATGTTTCCAGTAACGTGCTACAGAACTTCTTAATTAACATTTTGTTTAAAATATTAATAACAGTATTCACAGGTGAAAAGAGCTGGTAGAAGGAGGTAAATACTTTCAACCTGAGAAGACTTGGCAGGGTAGAACAGCCTAATAAGACTTAAACTAAGATGTACATAAAGTACAATTCTTTTTGAGAATTCAACCTCACATAAAAGATGGATATGAGATAACATAACAGAAGTGAATGTTAAAGATAGGTTTTAGTTGAGAATAAGTTTGGAGTTTACATATGGAGTTTAGAGTGGGAACTCTGTAAATGTAAGATGTGCCATCATTTAGAAAAGAGATTAGATTAGCCTTTAGAGTAACCAAGAAGAGAAACAAGGCCAAAGTACTGAAGTGAAAGGAAAGCAAATTTCAGTTCAGCATGCTTTAATGATTATAAGACCCTGAAGTCTTAGATGATATAAAGTGAGCTCTGAGATATTTTTAAAACCCCATTCAACATCTGTTATTGTATAATTCTGTGACAGTGAATGGTATAGTAACTCAAGTTGCTAATCACTCAGATAAAAATTCACAAATTAAAATCTGTTTTTTCTACTTTAAACTCATTGTAGATCATTCCTTAGTTAAGGGGTTTTGTCTACATATGTAATTGATATTGGACGTTTTCTTTTTTCTCCCTTATGCTTCTTCCCTAGTATTCTATTCCACCATAAAAAAGGAGGAGGAATTGAGGAATCAACAGCCAAATACATCAGTTAGGTAGTTGCTGTTCCTACCCAGTTAGTCAGCCACAAGGTGGATGGGGTCATTGCCTCTCCATGTCCAAGAAAAAGGAGGCATTTTTAATGCATTCTTTCTGCATTACCTATATTTCTTCTAAGCATAAACAATACAATGAAAGCTGATGAAGATTTAATATATATATACATATGTGTGTATATACTCTTATCCATATACAACAAAATTTCATTATTTGTATTTGTAAAGTCAACTACTCCTTAACATTTATTTGTAGCCCCAAAGTCAACATGTATGATGTTTTCATGGTTATTTGTGGATATGCAGAGTCACCGGATGTGTCACCTGAGGTGTATGTAATCAGAAATTGAGGTGGAACAGCACTCAGCCTTCCTTTTTCAGCTTTCTTACTGTAAATTGATATCCTTTATATTCTTCACTTTTTTGTGATTTTTTTAGTGAACTTACTTTTTAAAATTGCCACCAAGCATAGTGCTGAAGTGCTGTTCGACGTCTCTAAGTGCCAGAAGGCTGTGATGTGCCTTACGGAGAAGATCTGTGTTCTAGACAAACTCATCAAGTCATGAATGATGGTGCTGCTGACTTTGATGTCAATGTTAGTGAGTCAGGAATATATATTAAATAAGGTGTCCTTGATCAGAAACACATAAAACTAGGACATGTACTGATCAGTTGATGAAATATTGTGAGCAGAAGTGTACGGGATCATAACTCTATTTTTCCTAGGATCAATGGTTCAGTATCAGTATTCACTAATTCAGGCTTCATAGCCACTTTGCAGAATAAAGTACTATGAATAATGAGAAGCAAGTGGTTGCTCATGTGGGTGTGTCCGTACGTGTAGAAAGAGAGAGACAAAGACAGAGTGGTTCTTTAAAAGTAAGCTAAGAGTGGGAGAAATAGAAGGGTGGTGTACACTGAGAGAAATGTCTATGATAGAATATAAGGGGTGACAGAAAATAAGATGGTTAGATGGCATCCTAACTCAATAGACATGAGTTTGAGCAAACTCCCCAGGGATAGTGAAAGATGGGAAAGTCTGATGTACTATATAGTTCATGGGGTCACAAGGGATCAAACACAACTTAGCAACTGAGCAACACAGCATACTTGATGAGGAAGCTGATGTTTATAGGAGTTAAAATAATGAGGAATACTGTTAGTAACAAATTACCTAAAAATAGAATTCCTTATCTGGCATATAAAGCTATGATTCTAACATGCTGCTGCTGCTGTGGCTAAGTCGCTTCAGTAGTGTCTGACTCTGTGTGACCCCATAGACGGCAGCCCACCAGGCTCCCCAATCCCTGGGATTCTCCAGGCAAGAACACTGGAGTGGGTATTACTAATTCTAAACTAATCTTACTTCTTCTTCTATGCTCCTGTGTTTCCAGTTACTTGACACTGAATTCGCTGAAAGTTTCACTAAACAGTCAAGCTTGTTTCTAGCCAGATCTAGAGACAGCCTGCACCAATTGTTCAGACTTAATGACAAGATGGGCTT
This sequence comes from Capricornis sumatraensis, assembly GCF_032405125.1. Classification (NCBI taxonomy): domain Eukaryota; kingdom Metazoa; phylum Chordata; class Mammalia; order Artiodactyla; family Bovidae; genus Capricornis; species Capricornis sumatraensis. The sequence continues at coordinate 6,209,615 of NC_091084.1, forward strand.
CGCCGTTGCCTCAGCAGTAAAGAATCCAACTGAGAAGCAGAAGAGGCAGGAGATGTGGGTTCAATTGTCAAATCAGGAAGATCCCCTGGAGGAGGAAATGGCAACCCACTGCAATACTCTTGCCTAAAGAATCCCATGGACAGAGGAGCCTGGCAGGCTGTAGTCCACAGGGTCACAAAGAGTTGGACATGACTGAGCAGGCAGGCATACGTACCATAATAAGAAGACAATATGTACACCTTAATTTAGTTTATGAGTCTATTTAATGAAGAAAATGTTATTGCTTGTAACTTTGATTTTCTGGTCAATGGGTATCTTAGGACCACAGAAAATATAGTATTTTAAAGATCACATGCATGAAGAAATTTTTCTTTTAATAAGTAAGTGAAAGTGAAAGTCCCACTGTTGTGTCCAACTCTTTGCAATCCCATGTGCTGTAACTTGCCCCACGCCTCAACCTATGGAATTCTCCAGTCAAGTACTAGAGTGGGTTGCCATTTCCTTCTGCAGGAGATCTTCCCCACCCAGGGATAAAATCCAGGTCTCTTGCATTGCAAGCAGATTCTTTTTCCCACTAGGAAAGTCTTAGTGGGCTCAGTTTAATAAGTAAACTGATGTGTAAATTGTTCAAAATATTTTTCTGAGGTTGCTTAGTGGCAGAACATTTTCTGTGAATATATACCTTCTAAGAATCAATGTTTTATGAAAACTGTCTGGGAAAATAGTTTATACCAGTGAAAGCATCTCATATTAATCAAGGGATTTAAAACATAACAAGACAACAGTGTGGGGAGAGAGCAAATTGTCCAGGATGGCGTGTTCAGGCTCTCTTGCCGAACATTGTGTAAATAGTGACTATGTAATAGCTGAGATCATTTGTAGCACTTGCATGCACATCACGAGGCACTTGCTTGGTCATGGGCTTCTTTGTGTGGTACACATATAAGAGCTCTCCCTAGAAAACAGTGACATTACTGCTGAGCCATGGCTGTGTCTGTTGGATCAGCCGCAAGAGGGGCTACTGCTATGGCTGCTGCGTCAGCCAGGAGAGAATAAACACGTCTGCAGTTCCTACTGCTCCTCGAGTCCCCTTCCAGCCTCATAGCTCACATCTTGCCTATTCTAGGTTCAGTGACGAGTACAAACAGTGTGAACAGCAAGACAACTGGTGTCACAAACAGGATGAGCGATATACATGATTATCAGCTTATTGTCAAATGGATGCAAAAAGCTTCCTAAATCACACTCAGCATCCTTTCATAAAAAACCATGCCCTAATATTCTGTGCATATAACATCTATCATGAGGAATTATAGATCTCAGGAAAGGTGAGCTAAAACCGAACTTCAGTTCACTCACTCAGTCGTGTCTGACTCTTTGCGACCCCATGAATCGCAGCATGCCAGGCCTCCCTGTCCATCATCAACTCCCGGAGTTCACTCAAACTCACATCCATAGAGTCCATGATGCCGTCCAGCCATCTTATCCTCTGTCGTCCACTTCTCCTCCTGCCCCCAATCCCTCCCAGCATCAGAGTCTTTTCCAATGAGTCAGCTCTTCGCATGAGGTGGCCAAAGTACTGGAGTTTCAGCTTTAGCATCATTCCTTCCAAAGAAATCCCAGGGCTGATCTCCTTCAGAATGGACTGGTTGGATCTCCTTGAAGTCCAAGGGACTCTAAAGAGTCTTCTCCAACATCACAGTTCAAAAGTATCAATTCTTCGGCGCTCAGCTATCTTCACAGTCGAACTCTCACATCCATACATGACTACTGGAAAAACCATAGCCTTGACTAGATGGACTTTAGTCGACAAAGTAATGTCTCTGCTTTTGAATATGCTATCTAGATTGATCATAACTTTTCTTCCAAGGAGTAAGCGTCTTTTAATTTCATGGCTGCAGTCAAAATCTGCAGTGATTTTGGAACCCAAAAAAATAAAGTCTGACACTGTTTCCACTGTTTTCCCATCTATTTCCCATGAAGTTATGGGACCAGATGCCATGATCTTCGTTTTCTGAATGTTAAGCTTTAAGCCAACTTTTTCACTCTCCTCTTTCACTTTCATCAAGAGGCTTTTTAGTTCCTCTTCACTTTCTGCCATAAGGGTGGTGTCATCTGCATATCTGAGGTTATTGATATTTCTCCCGGCAGTCTTGATTCCAGCTTGTTTTTCTTCCATCCCAGCGTTTCTCATGATGTACTCTGCATATAAGTTAAATAAGCAGGGTGACAATATACAGCCTTGATGACTCCTTTTCCTATTTGGAACCAGTCTGTTGTTCCATGTCCAGTTCTAACTGTTGCTTCCTGACCTGCATACAGATTTCTCAAGAGGCAGGTCAGGTGGTCTGGTATTCCCATCTCTCTCAGAATTTTTCCACAGTTGATTGTGATCCACACAGTCAAAGGCTTTGGCATAGTCAATAAAGCAGAAATAGATGTTTTTCTGGAACTCTCTTGCTTTTTCCATGATCCAGAGAATGTTGGCAATTTGATCTGTTTCTTCTGCCTTTTCCAAAACCAACTTGAACATCAAAAAGTTCACGTTTCGTGTATTGCTGAAGCCTGGCTTGGAGAATTTTGAGCATTACTTTACTAGCATGTGAGATGAGTGAAATTGTGTGGTACTTTGAGCATTCTTTGGCATTGTCTTTCTTTGGGATTGGAATGAAAACTGACCTTTTCCAGTCCTGTGGCCACTGCTGAGTTTTCCAAATTTGCTGGCATATTGAGTGCAGCACTTTGACAGCACCATCTTTCAGGATTTGAAATACCTCAACTGGAATGCCATCACCTCCACTAGCTTTATTCGTAGTGACACTTTCTAAGGTCCACTTGACTTCACATTCCAGGATGTCTGGCTCTAGATGAGTGATCACACCATTGTGATTATCCAGGTCTTGAAGATCTTTTTTGTACAGTTCGTCTGTGTATTCTTGCCACCTCTTCATAATATGTTCTGCTTCTGTTAGGTCCATACCATTTCTGTCATTTATCGAGCCCATCTTTGCATGAAATATTCCCTTGGTATCTCTATTTTTCTTGAAGAGATCTCTAGTCTTTCCCTTTCTGTTCTGCCAGGAGGAGCTACCCCACCTCTGAGGCCAGGGACGGCAGCCGGGAGGAGCTACCCTGCGTCCGAGGTCAGGGACAGTGGCCGAGAGGAGCCACCCCACGTCTGAGGCCAGGGGCAGCACCCGAGGCCAGGGACGGTGGCCAGGAGGAGCAAACTCACGTCCAAGGAGCAGGGGCTGCGCATGCGCAGGAGAGCCTAGAGGAGCCCTCCCACGTTGAAGGTCAGGAAGGGCGGTGGTGAGGAGATACCCCTCATCCAAGGTAAGGAGGAGTGGCTGTGCTTTGCTGGAGCAGCTGTGAAGAGATACCCCACGCCCAAGGTAAGAGAAACCCAAGTAAGATGGTAGGTGTTGCAAGAGGGCATCAGAGGGCAAACGCACTGAAACCATACTCACAGAAAACTAGTCAATCTAATCACACTAGGACCACAGCCTTGTCTAGCTCAATGAAACTAAGCCATGCCCGCTGGGCAACACAAGATAGGTGGATCATGGTGGACAGGTCTGACAGAATGTGGTCCACTGGAGAAGGGAATGGCAAGCCACTTCAGTATTCTTGCCTTGAAACCCCTATGAACAGTAGGAAAAGGCAAAATGATAGGATACTGAAAGAGGAACTCCCCAGGTAATTAGGTGCCCAATATGCTACTGGAGATCAGTGGAGAAATAAGTCCAGAAAGAATGAAGGGATGGAGCCAAAGCAAAACAATACCGAGTTGTGGATGTGACTGGCAATAGAAGCAAGGTCCGACGCTGTAAAGAGCAATATTGCATAGGAACCTGGAATGTCAGGTTCATGAATCAAGGCAAATTGGAGTGGTCAAACAAGAGATGGCAAGAGTGAACGTCAACATTCTAAGAATCCGCCAACTAAAATGGACTGGAATGGGTGAATTTAACTCAGATGACCATTATACCTACTACTGTGGGCAGGAATCCGTCAGAAGAAATGGAGTTGCCATCATGGTCAACAAAAGAGTCTGAAATGCAGTACTTGGATGCAATCTCAAAAATGACAGAATGATCTCTGTTCGTCTCCAAGGCAAACCATTCAATATCACAGTAATCCAAGTCTATGCCCCAACCAGTAAGGCTGAAGAAGCTGAAGTTGAATGGTTCTATGAAGACCTACAACCTTTTAGAACTAACACCCAAAAAAGATGTCCTTTTCATTATAGGGGACTGGAATCCAAAAGTAGGAAGTCAAGAAGCACCTGGAGTAACAGGCAAATTTGGCCTTGGAATGCAGAATGAAGCAGGGCAAAGACTAATAGAGTTTTGTCAAGAAAATGCGCTGGTCATAGCAAACACCCTTTTCCAACAACACAAGAGAAGACTCTACACATGGACATCACCAGATGGTCAACACCAAAATCAGACTGATTATATTTGTAACCAAAGATGGAGAAGCTCTATACAGTCAACAAAAACAAGACTGGAAGTTGACTGTGGCTCAGATCATGAACTCCTTATTGCCAAATTCAGACTCAAATTGAAGAAAGCAGGGAAAACCGCTAGACCATTCAGGTATGACCTAAATCAAATCCCTTATGATTATACAGGGGAAATGAGAAATAGATTTAAGGGAATAGATCTGATAGATAAAGTGCCTGATGAACTATGGAATGAGGTTCGTGACATTGTACAGGAGACAGGGATCAAGACCATCCCCATGGAAAAGAAATGCAAAAAAAGCAAAATGGCTGTCTGGGGAGGCCTTACAAATAGCTGTGAAAAGAAGGGAAGTGAAAAGCAAAGGAGAAAAGGAAAGATATAAGCATCTGAATGCAGAATTTCAAAGAATAGCAAGAAGAGAAAAGAAAGCCTTCTTCAGCAATCAATGCTAAAACTGGTGGAGGTCCTTAAATATCATTGCATTAATTTTAAGGACTCAGTATAGTTATGCCACCAGAGATCACATAAGGTATTTTGCCTCATCTGCATTGACTCCAGTGAAACAAAATGCTCACTTAACATTTTTTAAGTTATTCAATATTTCACTTAGTTGTTAGTTACACATAGACCTGAAATATACTCTTCCAATCTGGAGAATTTCTTTATATTACTGTAGCTGAAACTTCACAATTCATAAATTAGCTCACAGTTGACTGAAGGCCACTTTTATAATGGCCTGGGATATTCAAACTAGACATTTGGTGCTTTTTTTTTTTCCCTCTAGTCATCCTAACAATCAAACTGAGCCAGAAAATTGCAGTTTTATTTATTGATTAACTTCTATGTGCCAAGAACAGTCCTACATTTCATAATCACTATCTCATATAATTTCTGTCAGGTATTATTTTCCCCAATTTTACAGATGAGAACACAGGCTCATAAAAATTAAATAACTAGGCCAAGGTCATATAACCAATATCTAACAGGGCCAGAATTCAAGATAAAGCTTGCTCTTTCAGTTCAGTTCGGTCGCTCAGTCATGTCTGACTCTTTGCGACCCCATGAACCGCAGCATGCCAGGCTTCCCTGTCCATCACCAACTCCCAGAGTCCACCAAAACCCATGTCCATTGAGTCGGTGATGACATCCAATCATCTCATGTTCTGTCGTCCCCTTCTCCTCCCACCCTCAATCTTTCCCAGCATCAGGGTCTTTTCAAATGAGTCAGCTCTTCACATCGGGGGGTCAAAGTATTGGAGTTTCAGCCTCAGCATCAGTCCTTCCAATGCACACCCAGGACTGATCTCCTTTAGGATGGACTAGTTGGATCTCCTTGCAGTCCAAGGCACTCTCATAGGTATTCTCCAATACCACAGTTCAAAAGCATCAATTCTTCAGTGCTCAGCTTTCTTTTTTTTTAAATTTTTTATTTTTACTTTATTTTACTTTTCAATACTCTATTGTTTTTGCCATACATTGACATGAATCCACCGTGGGTGTACATACATTCCCAAACATGAACCCCCCTCCCACTTCCCTCCCCATAACGTCTCTCTGGGTCATCACCGTGCACCAGCCCCAAGCATGCTGTATCCTGCATTGGACATAGACTGGTGATTCGATTCTTACATGATAGTATACATGTTTCAATGCCATTCTCCCAAATCATCCCACCCTCTCCCTCTCCCTCTGAAACCAAAAGTCCGCTATACACATCTGTGTCTTTTTTGCTGTCTTGCATACAGGGTCATCATTGCCATCTTTCTAAATTCCATATATATGTGTTAGTATACTGTATTGTTGTTTTTCTTTCTGGCTTACTTCACTCTGTATAATCAGCTCCAGTTTTATCCATCTCATCAGAACTGATTCAAATGTATTCTTTTTAATGGCTGAGTAATACTCCATTGTGTATATGTACCACAGCTTTCTTATCCATTCATCTGCTGATGGACATCTAGGTTTTTTCCATGTCCTGGCTATTATAAACAGTGCTGTGATGAACATTGGGGTACATGTGTCTTTGTCTATTCTGGTTTCCTCAGTGTGTATGCCCAGCAGTGGGATTGCTGGGTCATAAGGCAGTTCTATTTGCAATTTTTTAAGGAATCTCTAAATAGACATTTCTCCAAAGAAGACATACGGATGGCTAACAAACACATGAAAAGATGCTCAACATCACTCATTATTAGAAAAATGCAAATCAAAACCACAGTGAGGTACCACTTCACACCAGTCAGAATGTCTGTGATCCAAAAATCTGCAAGCAATAAATGCTGGAGAGGGTGTGGAGAAAAGGGAACCCTCCTACACTGTTGGTGGGAATGCAAACTAGTACAACCACTATGGAGATCAGCTTTCTTTATAGTCCAACTCTCACATCCATACATGTCCACTGGTAAAACCGTAGCCTTGACTAGACAGACCTTTGTTGACAAAGTAATGTTTCTGCTTTTTAATATGCTGTCTAGTTTGGTCATAAGCATCTTTTAATTTCATGGCTGCAGTCACCATCTACAGTGATTTTGGAGCCCAGAAAAATAAATTTAGGCACTGTTTCCATTGTTTACCCGTCTGTTTGCCATGAAGTGATGGGACCAGATGCCATGAAAGAAGTTTTCTGAATGTTGAGCTTTAAGCCAACTTTTTCACTCTCCTCTTTCACTGTCATCAAGAAGCTCTTTAGTTCTTGTTCACTTTCTGCCATAAGGGTGGTGTCATCTGCATATCTGAGGTTATTGATATTTTTCCAGCAATCTTGATTCCAGCTTGTGCCTCCTCTAGCTTACATTTTAGAGCAGCAGCAATATGATGACTCCATGTTTGGCCTCAAAGAGAAGTTAAATCAACAAAGGAGCTGGACTTGAGCTTGGGTTCAGCCTGTCATTAGTATTTGATATAGCCTTTCATAGAATCATTGTGACATTGAATGGAAAGAAGGAAAGTAAAAATGTCTGTCTAGTCAAGGCTATGTTTTTCCCTGTGGTCATGTACGGATGTGAAAGTTGGACTGTGAAGAAGGCTGAGTGCCAAAAAAGTGATGCTTTTAAACTGTGGTGTTGGAGAAGACTCTTGAGAGTCCCCTGGACTGCAAGGAGATCTAACCAGTCCATTCTGAAGGAGATCAGCTCTGGAATTTCTTTGGAAGGAATGATGCTAAAGCTGAAACTCCAGTACTTTGGCCACCTTATGCGAAGAGTTGACTCATTGGAAAAGACTTTGATGCTGGGAGGGATTTGGGGGCAGGAGAAGAAGGGGATGACCGAGGATGAGATGGCTGGATGGCATCACTGACTCGATGGACATGAGTCTGAGTGAACTCCGGGAGTTTTGATGGACAGGGAGGCCTGGCGTGCTGCGATTCATGGGGTTGCAAAGAGTCAGACACGACTGAGCGACTGAACTGAACTGAATAGACAAAAATTACTATATATTTCTTAACTTTGTAAAATTGTTTTAAAAAGTCACATAATATAAAACATACTGTTTTAACCATATTCTACTGTACTGTTTGGGCTTTCCAGGTGGTACCAATGGTAAAGAATCAACTGCCAATGCAGGAGACACAAGAGACATGGATTCGATCCCTGGGTTGGGAAAAACCTCTGGAGTAGGAAATGGCAACCCACTCCAGTATTCTTGTTTGGAAAATTCCATCGACCGAGGAGCCTAGTGGGCTACAGTCCATGGGGTCGCAAAGAGTTGAACATGACTAAAGGACTTAGCACAGCAACTGTACAGTTCAGTGGCACCAAGCACATTCACACTGTTGTGCAACTCTTGCCATCATCCATGTCCTGAACTTTTTACCTTCCTAAACTGAAACTCTGTTGCCATGAAACACTGATTCCCCACCCTCACTCCCTCATTTCCCACCTCTCCCCCAGGCCCCTGGCACCTACCAGTGTAGCTTCTGACTCTCTGAATTTGACTATTCTATTTTAGGTACCTCATATAAGTAGAAGTGAACAGTATTTAAAAAAAAAACATCTAAATAATGTACCATATTCATGCAGATAATCAGCGTCAGACAGCCCTACATCAGTGACAACCCAGACAAGAGAACCAGCTGCCTCACCCAAGTTGGTGACACTGAGTGAAGGTTCTGAAAGCTAAGGCTCCCCTCCTGTTTCCTATCTTTTTTTTTTTTTCAATTTCCTTCCAGATGCTTTCATCTTATTAGTCCAAAGCAACAGTCTTTTACATAATTTATTAATTCCATAAACACTGTTTTAGGACTAGTCCATACAAATCTGTGTAAGCCTTATATTGGAGCAAGTGCATATTTATACCAACTACCATAAGTATGATGTTCATAGAAATATTAAATTCTTAAAGTAATCTTTATCATGACTTACCTGTTTTAGTCAAAAGTTAAAAATACATGCATTTCTGGATATACATCTTGTATTTAACTGTCAAATCTGACTCTTCCCTCCTGTAGTACACTACGTTGTACAACAATGACTGAAATGCCATTTCCACTGCCCATGTTCTTCTATAATCTTGTTATACCCCTCGGGGTGGAGCAAAATTTCCCTCCTCTTAAATATGGGAAAGTTTAGAACTCACGTGTAATGAGCAGAAGACAGCAAAGGGGATTCCGAGTGTACTTTAGCAAGATTAGAAAAGGTGGTACAGATCATATGTTGTTTACGAAACATGGTTTTGGAGCCCTATGCCACCACGGAAGCAGTGAACTGCCCTGAAGCTGCCATTCTGTGAGGAGGCCCAAACTCACCTGCCACAAAGGAACAGCAGGTGGTTTATAGAAGCAATATATAGAAACTGTAGAGAAGTTTAGTTCCTACAACCACAAGGAACAAGACTCTGCCAACAAACCAAATGAGCTTGGAAGTGGGTTCTTCCCCAGGACAGTCTCCAGATGAGACTGCCACCCAGCTGGCACACAGGTAAGCTATGACCAGATTTCTAACCCTCAGAACCTGTGAAATAAATGTGTGTGGATTTAAGCCAGTAAATTTGTGATAGTTTGTTACCTGTTAATAAAAAACTAATACAGGAACCAAGAATGAGATTAGTTTACAAACCTCATGCCATGAAGTGCTGCAGTGGTATAGCAGAATTTTGGATCTAAGCAATTAGTATTAGGATTAGAAAGATCATATATGAGACCTATAAGCTCCATGAAGTTAAAAGGAAATCATGAAAAACACGATTCTTCTGACTTGCAGTTGGAGGAGCAAGTACCTATTAGAGGCCACCCTCTCTCAGGATCTTATTTCAGGCAATCTCTTAAGGCTCTGGCTTCGGGCTTCAGTCTTAGCTTCTTCCCTGTTCCTTGTCTTAGATTCTCTCTGTTGCATTTGGCCTCAGCTTTACTATCACCGCCCCCCCACCCCCTCCCGCCACACACACACACAAACCCTCTGGAATCTCAGAGTTGGCCACAACTGAGCGACTAACATACATACACACACACACCCTTCTGTAACTCCATTTCAAACGAACCTCTGAGTTTTCCCTGACTTCCTGGTCTCAGGTTTTTTTATTATTATTATTTTACTGGGTGTAGTCCTGCTGTGTCTTTGTCAACACCCAGCACTATTTAGTAGTCCCTGGCCAAGTTCTGTCCTTCCAGACAGGAGACCGGTATAGCTAAAGTGTCTGAATTGGTCTTTTCGTCTCCTGCTTGATAGAACTATAATTTTCTAAAGGCATACTTTGTGCTAACATGAGGGGGAAGAAAATGATAGCATTGATTCAATTCACTACTAAGCTGTGCAAGTGTTCAGATACTTTGCTATGGAGCCAGAGTCATGGTCAGGATAGAAAGTGTACCCCAGAACTCATCCAGGCCTTCTTATAGGCTAATTTTGCTTTATATTAAATTGTTCAGCCACTTTATGATGGGATCAAATGGTTTCTTTAAAAAGTGAACAGGTGCTATATCACAAGCCAGTGAAATCCCATCCCCATGAATTATGGTAATAGACAAGCTTCAATGTCATTCCAAAACTAGTAATATAATAAAGCTTGCAGAGAGATAGGCTTTTCTTGTCTCTCAAAGCTAGATGAATAGGTAAAATAAATTAGTCTGTACCCTCCCTACATCCGCAAGAATAGAGAGTGCCTCTGTGCCTGCAAATAGATAAGACATTAGGGTCAAAGTAGAAAATTAGCTTGAGTAATTTAGAGCAATGCATATCTATTGAAACATATACATTTTTTAAAGTGTGACTTTCTTTATAGATGAGAAACAAAAAATCCTTGGGCAGAACCCCAAACAGGCCATATGCCATGAACAGAAAGTTTATATTTTTTGTAAAAGCTACATTTTACGTCTTTATTTCCTATGATTTTAAATGCCTGCTTCCATCATTATTTAGGAAAGCATTTCTAGTGCAGTCTTTTCATAAATCTCCCCTGACTTATTTCCAGTCATCTTCATGAGCAGGAGAACCTCAATTAGCTAATACAAGTAATCCAATTTGCATATTTTAATACATACCAGTAAATTAAGGGTGCATCATTTCTGTGCTAAACCCTTAGGATACAAAGATGAGTCAACATTTCTGGTCCACAATGAGTAATAGCCTCATGGAAAGGACAACTAAAAATGCCAGTGTGTTAAATGCCTTTAAGTGCTGGTTCTCATCCTTAAATTCACACTTGAGCAAACTGAGGAACTTTTAAGTAATACTTTTGCTCTGTCACTCCTCTTAAATAGTCAGTCTAGAACAAGAGGCAGATAATAGAAATGTTTAAAAGTTCTCCACATGACTTGAATATGTATCTAGGATTGAAATTCACTGTCTTAAAGGATTCATTTGCCAGGTGCTACAATAATAAACCACCAACCCTGCCTGTGAGAGAGAAATCATCAAAATGCACGTAGCACTTGAGTTTAAAGAATGCAGAAAATCTCTCCAGGGCTTTGGATTCAGGAGGTTTGGGGGGCTTTTGAAGTAGGATAAGCCTGCTGGGCACAATCCTGTTGAGACTAACTTTTAACTACCTTCCTATTTTATCTAAGTGTTCATCTCCACTGCCACCACCCGAATGCAAATCAAGGCTATAACAGCCTGCATGAATCTACCAGTTTCTTAGCTTTTTCTGCATGAGCACTCTTTCCTCTTCAAACATATTCATCCCACATGAGGAGAAAAAGATTTTCTTACACTACAAATCAGTTGCATTGCAATAATTCAAAATTTTCAGTGATTTCATTTTTCTCCAAAAATTAAAAATATTTAACATAGCAGATTAGATCCTATGTTATTTAATTCTGGTCTCCATTCAGCCTCATCTTAAATGTCTTGTCCACCTTCTCTCCACCTTCTCCACCATTTCATGAACTAAATTTCACTCATGTCTGCTCTGTTTCAGTCTGTGCAAATAAACCAAATGAATGAATACTACATACATCAAAAATACAATCTTACCTACTTTTTCTCTCCAATAGTTTGTATTTCCACCCAGCTCAAGATTTGGGCCATGAAATGTGTCTTACCTATCTTTATTGTATTTTTTTTTTCCTCTCTGCTTTCTCTTTGTATGGACCTCTGCATTTAAATAGAGAACCAAATAAACAATTATCTTTAATAAGAAAATTATTACCTTAGTATATGCATGTATGGATTGCCATGATGAAAAGGGAAAGGGAAGCTAAGTAATATTTTATGAGCAGCTACAATGTTTATCATATTTAGTTAAACATTTAATTCTCTTCCATGAATAATATTTTTCAGATGAAGGAACTGATATTAGGGAAGTCATTCTTTCCCAATAATCTCACAGCTAAGAACAGAACTACCAGGCTAATGACCAGTGCCTATACAATTCCTTTTCCTTTCCTCTCTCCACTACTCCAATGAAACTATAACAAGAGGTAAATCATTACCAGGGATTCAAAGCACTACATGGGAAGCTATCTAACATATCTTAACTTTATATAGCTTCTTACACTATAGATTTCAGGTGTCTGTATTATTCACTCTATTATGTTTATAAGGCTAAAAGATTATACACATTACCAATTCCTGCCTCATCTCATAACCTTTTTAAAATTGCATTCATTCATCCATTCAATAATGTATGGTACTGAGAATATAATTCTGATTTACTTTCAGAAAATGTATATTATTAATCATAAAGACGTTTTTTTAAGATTCTGAATTTGGTTCTACTCCATTTCTTTCTAAGCTTTAAAGTTAAATTCCATTATGCAATACATACAATATAGTTGATAATTCTTGCATGTGTATGAAGTGAAAAAAAAAAAAAAAAAAAACCCTGCTGGCATCTGGGCTATGTGGAATGAAGAAATAAACTTGCAAAGTGTTTCCTGACTCTTAAAACACATATGCTGTGCCAGACCACATCATGATGGAAATCCCAGGCTCAGTGCAAACTCCTTTAATAATCAGTTCAATTAAATCCATGTGGCCCAAGATAATATTACAAGCAAACTGATCTAACATTAACTACATGCAGATTCGTAAATTTTAAAGATAAGATCATTAAATATTCCAGAAATTTCGTGGTTTACAATTTCCTATCAATCCCTGCCAAGACCATCCTGTGACTAACTCTAGCCCACCTCTCCCCTCTTTCCTAGCCCTCCCTGAAAATCCCATAAATGGGTCCAATAATAGTTCTTAAGACCATCCCAAATTGGACTACTTATTATCTCTTACCATGACTAGGTCTTATCTAGAAAGGAAAGGCTGCAAAGACAATATCTGAATGACAATGTCTATCTGAAAGGTAATATCTTTCAAAGACAGTATCTAACTAGACAAATTTACCTGACATCAGTTTTCATCTGTTACATTCTAGGCCCCAACCTGATGGAGGTGTCACCTGTACAAATTGCTTAAATAAAAGTAAAAAATTAAAAAAAAAAAAAGATTTATTCAGGGTAGCTATTGTCCACATAGCAACTTGATTAAAGAGAAATGAAATAAATAGTCAAATTCATAAAAGAACTATACTAGGATTGAAAAAAAATACTGTAAGAAGAGGGTAATAAGGAACAGAATAGATGAGACAAGTGAAAGGATACTCAGAGAATTTGGTTTAAGATAGAAGAAACCAAGCAATTTGATTGTTTTAAAACTTGATTTTTACCTGCTGTTAGCCACAATGAAGTTACTACTCCCCAACTGTAAACAGCTGTAAAATGGACCAAATATATGAAGTAAATATTTCTAAAGGTTTTAAAGCATGGCACATAGAATGGCAAATCTGGACAGAAGAAATAAAGACTTAAATTTCATTAACCCCTGCTTTCTTCCTGAAGCCACTTTCCAGGCTAAAGTGCAAGGAAGTTCATATATAGCACAGCTGTATCACTGAGTTCAGTAGATAGAAATTAGAGTTCTGTTCTTCTGGAGAGGCTGGCATTTATGGAACAGAGTACCACAGAGAAGAGAATTGTGCAGAAAATTAGTTCCAGACTCTTCATAGAATGTCTCCTTGAATTTTCAGCTAAACACTAACATACACATATTTAGGGCAGGTCTCAGTAAGGATGAGCAACACATAAGTACCAGGGAAAGAATACAACAGAGGCTATTCGTGGGAGTCTGCACAAGATAGGAATAAGAGGCTTCATTAAATAATCCAAGATTTAGCAAAGATCACAAAAAGCCCCTATTGTAGAAGAGCTAATCTAGACTTACAGCAAATTCTACTCTAGATCCATCCCACCAAAAGATATGAACAACTTATCTGCAAATAAGTGAAAAAGCCAGAAACTTGTCAATAAAACAACAAAGTCCCAAAATAGAAGTAAGAAAACTTCAAAGGCTGCACTATAATACTGCAAGATAAAATATTTAAAATAAATGAGAAAGAAATAGATATCTCTGTGTTAAAAATAAAAGTCAATTCATAACTCACATCATGTAGAAACTAATGCAAAATGGATCATAGATTCAATTTAAAACAAAAGTTAAATTTCATATAAAATTATTTAAATTATAAAATGAATTATAGGAGATTATGTTTGTGACCTAGATCTTACCTACAACAGCAAAACCATGATCCAAAAGAGAAAAATAATTGATAAATTTTGATTAATTAAAATCAAACATTTCTGCTTTTTAAAGACACTAGTGAGGAAAGTCATAGACTGAGAGAAAATACTTGGGAGTCACATATTGATACACTATTTGTATCCAGAATATGTAAAGAGCTCTTAAAATTCAATAATTAGATAAACACTCCAGTAAAAAATGGGGAAAAGAAATTAAAATCACTTCAACAGATAGTGAAAATAGAAAGTTATCACAGTCTGACTTCATCAGCAAAGAAACCTGAACACATTTCTAAGACAAAAGTTAGTTACTTTACACTTATGAGTGACTCACATTGTTTTATGGCAGAAACCAATTAAGCATTGTAAAGCAATTATCCTCCAAGTAAAAGCAAAAAATAAATAAATAAAAGACATTCATAACATCAAATAATTTAAATACATAAACTATTGAAGAAATAATGAAAATATTTCAAACTGAAGGACAGTGAATATTGTTGTTATTGTTTATTCTCAGTCATGTCTGACTCTTTTGCAAATCTATGGACTGTAGCCTGCCAGACTCCTCTGTCCGTGGAATTTCCCAGGCAAGAAGACTGGAATGATTTACCAATTCCTTCTCCAGGGAATCTTTGTGATCTACATATCAAGCCCTTGTCTCCTGCACTGGCAGACTAGCTCTTTATCATTGAGCCATCAGGGAAGCCCGACAATGAATATATGACATATCGACATATCTTTTCGATGCAGTACTTAGAATGGAGTTTAGAGTTCCATGCTTACTGTAGGTTGAATTCTGCTTCTCCAAATTTGTATGTGGAAGTCCTAAGTTGCAGTACTTAGAATGTGACTTTATTTAGAAATAAAGTCTCTGCATATGGAATTAAGTTCATACTGGAAGAGGGCGAACTCCTAATCAAATTTAACTGGTGACTTTACAAAAAAAAAAAAAATGTTGGACACAAGCACACACACAGGAAGAAAGCCACATGAAGACAAAGGCAGAGATTGGGATAATGTTGGTACAAGAAAAGGAATATCAAAATTTGCCAGAAAACCACCAGAAGCTAGGAGAGAGACCTAAAACAGATTATACCTCATAGCTCTCAGAAAGAATTCATTTTGCCAAAACATTGATCTCAGATTTCTAGACTCCAATAAAAACCGTGAGACAAAATTTCTGTTCTTTAAGCTGCCCAGTTTCAGGTACATTTTTTATGGCAGCAATAGAAAATTAATGTAATGTTTTTAATAAAACAAGAAGAATGGTTCGATATCAATGATCCTTGCATCTACATTAAGATACTAGAAAAAGAGCAAATGAAAAAATAAAAATAAACAAAATGAAGGAAAGTCAAAAGAATAGTGAAAATTAATTTTTAAAAATAAATTAACAAATGAGGAAAAACAATGAAATCTAATTGACAAATAGACTAATCAAGAAATAAAGACAGAAAAGTGAAAATACCAATACAGAAATATAACACGCCAATGAATTACAATAATATCGTTCCAATGTTAATTCTCTCTTTATATGTATGCATTGTACTCTTTGTGTGAATAATATATGTACTGTTCTTGTTCAGTCTCTCAGTCATGTCTGACTCTTTGCAAACCCTTGGATACCGGTTGCCCTTCACTATCTCCTGGAGTTTGCTCAAAGTTACATCCATTGAGTTGATGATGCCATCCAAGTGTCTAAACCTCTTTCGACCTCCATCTCCTCTTGCCCTCAATCGTTCCTAGAATCAGCATCTTTTCCAATGAGTCAGCTCTTCACATCAGGTGGCCAAACCATTGGAGCTTCAGCTTCAGCATCAGTCCTTCCAATGAATATTCAAGGTTGATTTCTTTAGGATTGACTGGTTTGATCTCACTGCTGTCCAAGGATTCTTAAGAGTCTTCTCTAGCACCACAGTTCAAAAGTGTCAATTCATTAGCGCTCAGCCTTCTTCATGGGCCAACTCTCACATCCATACAAGAATACTGGAAAAATCATACCTTTGACTAAACAGACTTCTGTTAGCAAAGTAATGTCTCTGCTTTTTAATACACTGTCTAGGTTTGTCATAGCATTTCTTACAAGGAGCAAGCATCTTTGAATTACAAGGCTGCAATCATCCTCTGCAGTGATTTTGCAGCCCAAGAAAATTGTATCACTGTTTCCATTTTTTCTCCATTTATTTTCTGTGAAGTGATGGGACCAGATGCCATGATCTTCACTTTTTGAATGTTGAGATTTAAGCCAGCCCTTTCATTCTGCTCTTTCACCTTCATGAAGAGGCTCTTTAATTTGTCTCTGCTTTCTGCCATAAGGGTGGTGTCATCTGCATATCTGAGGTTATTGATATTTCTCCTGTCCATCTTGACTCCAGTTTAAGCTTTATCCAGCCTGGCATTTCGCATGATGTACTCTGCATATAATTTAAATAAGCAGGGTGACAATATACTGCCTTAATGTACTCCTTTCACAGTTTTGAAACAATCCACTGTTCCTTGTCTGATTCTGCTGTTTCTTGACCTTTATACATGTTTCTCAGGAGGCAGGTCATGTGGCCTGGTATTCCCATCTCTTTAAGAATTTTCCACAGTTTGTTGTGATCACATAAGTGCTTTAGCATAGTCAATAAAACAGAAGGCTTTTAGGAATTTTCTAGAGTGCTACATTAATCAAGAAAATGCAGTATTCAACTTAACAAAATAAAGAATTTAATTAAAAAGACTAACACTCTTGCAAACCATTCATTTTCAATAAGATATCAAAGCAGTAAAGTGGAGAAAGGCCATTCTTTGTAATAAATTTTGGAACAAATTGTGCTGGAAGACTGGTACTACATATGAGAAAAAGATAGACCTTAACCCATATCTCACACCATCATAGAAAGCTCAACATGAGATAAAGATCTAAATGAAAAACCTTGCATTGTAAAGCTTATATTTTTCATTGAAGTGGACAAAAATGTTTATAAACAAGACATAAAAAACTCTAAATAAAAAAAAGAATGTTATCTAAATTAAAACATTTTGTTCACATTGCTAAAAATATGAGCATACAAACTGCAGACTGGGTAAAATAAGCCATAAATATAACTTGCAAAATACTTTAATCGAGCATATATAAACAACTTCTAGAGCTGTATGGTAAAAAAGAAAAGCAATCCAAATAAAAAATGGGTATTTCACCAAGGTTTATATACCAGCAACAGGGCTAGTAAGCCATAAGGGTATTCCATATCATTAATCATCAGTAAAATGTCAATTAAAGCCACAGTGTGATGATGCTGCTATCATCTATCTAACTATAATGGCTAAATGTAGAAAAAAATAACACCAAGTTACAACAAATGTGTGGAGCGACTGAAACTCCCTCCTACAGCTGCTGGTAAAAATGTAAAAGTGATGAAATAAATTTGGAAATCAGTCTAGTAGCTTCTCACAAATGTTATTGTTTATCCAACAGCATGGATGAATCTCAAAAGCATTTATACATTTAATTATGGTGAAATATTTTGAAGTAATGGCTGTCTCTGGCTGAGGTAGGATTGACTGAGATTTGGCACATGTGTTCTTTCTGGGGTAATGGAAATTACATACCATTTTTTTAATACATTCTCTGATGTGTGCCATTTTTAAAGTCTTCATTGAATTTGTTACAATAGTACTTATGCTTTATGTTTTGGTATTTTGGTCTCCAGGCATGAGGGATTTTAATTCTTCAACCAGGGATTGAACTTGTATCCCCTACATTAGAAGATAAAATTTTAACCACTGAACCACCAGGAAAGTCCCTGAAATCACCTATATCTTAACATATGGGTGACAGATTCATGCAGCTGTCAAAATTCATCAAATATGAACTTAATATTTGTGCATTTCCTTGAATGGAATTTATGATTCAAATTTTTTTTAATTGAAAAAGAAGCCTTTTTTTATGTCATGCTAACCCTATGATGCAGAACTATCTGCTCAGCAAATTAGTCCAACTATATAATCAGTATATAAACCATTCTACGTTCTGAATATAATTGGTTTCTCATTCTGGAAGATAAACTTATTCATAATTTATAATTTAAGTGGTGATAAGAAAGTCTGCTTCCAGAAGAATTTTCAGTTTTCCAAAAGTATATCCAGTTTTCTAGGTTTGGTCTAGTATGTTCGTCTTCCAGGAAGATTAAGAGTATTCTGTTAAGCACCTTACTTTCTAATTTCAAACTTATGTAGCAGTGAAAATCTAATGCAGATTAATCTAATTCCTCTCAAATGTATTTAATGTCTTCTGTTCTCTTCATTTCTATCTCTCACTTCAAGGTTTTTCTTCTGTGAAACAGATCATCCCATTGAACCATAGAGGAATACCTTCTAAAGGAAATGCAACAGTTTTGTTAAGATGCAATTCATATCCCATGTAATCCACCCATCTAAAGTATATAACTCAGGGCTCTTAAAAATATTCATGCAGTTGTGCACCATCACCATGAGCCGTTTTAGAACACTTTTATCACCATCATATCACCTTGTTATAGTTTCCATTTCTTTAATTTTGTATTTGTTTTGTTTTAATATTGCGCCAGGTTAATTATTGTTTCTCTTTTCTTACACGCACTCTTAAATTCCTCTTTCACTTATAATATTAAATATATGATTATATAGTCTATCCAAAAATTCCACAGTCTCCAGTATTTGTAGATGTCATTTTAGTTGTTTTCTTTTTTCCCAATTCTTTCAGGTCTCAAGTCAGCAAAAGGACCAGCTTGTGGTTATGCATTTTCAGGGATAGTTTTATGGTATTAACGTGTGCCATCACCATCTCCTGGAGTCTGCACAAACTCATTGAGTTGGTGATGCCATCCAACCACCTCATCCTCTGTCGTCCCCTTCTCCTCCTGCCCTCAATCTTTCCCCACATCAGAGTCTTTTCCAATGAGTCAGTACTTGGCATCAGGTGGCCAAATATTGGAGTTTTAGCTTCAGTATCAGTCCTTCCAATGAATATTCAGGACCTATTTCCTTTAGGATTGACTGGTTTGATCTCCTTGCTTTTTGAAAGGACTCTCAAAACTCTTCTCCAACACCACAGTTCAAAAGCATCAATTCTTCAGCACTCAGCTTTCTTTATGGACCAACTCTCACATCTGTACATGACTACTGGCAAAACCATAGCATTGATAGATAGACCTTTGTCACCAAAATGATGTTTCTGCTTTTTAATATACTGTCTAGGATTGTCATAGCTTTTCTTCCAAAGAGCAAGCATCTTTTAATTTCATGGCTTCAGTCAGCATCTTCAGTGATTTTGGAGCCCTTCAAGAAAATAAAGTCTCTCACTGTTTCCACTGCTTCCCTATCTATTTTTCATGAAGTGGTGGGACTGGATGCCATAGTCTTAGTTTTCTGAAAGTTGAGTTTTAAGCCAACTGTTCCACTCTCCTCTTTCACTTTCATCAAGTGTCTCTTTAGTTCTTCTCTGCTTTCTGCCATTAGGGTGGTGTCATCTGCATATCTGAGATTATTGATATTTCTCCTGGCAGTCTTGATTCCTGCTTGTGCTTCATCCAGCCCAGCATTTTGCATGATGTACTCTGCATTTAAGTTAAATAAGCAGGGTGGTGTACTCCTTTCCCAATTTGGAACCAGTTCGTTGTTCCATATCCAATTCTAACTTTTTTTTCTTGGCCTGCATACAGGTTTCTCAGGAGGCAGGTAAGGAGGCCTGGGATTCTCATCTCTTTAAGAATTTTCCACAGTTTGTTTTGATCCACATAGTCAAAGGTTTTAGTGTATTCAATGAAGCAGGAGTAGATGTTTTCCTGGAATTGTCTTTCTTTTTTCTAGGATTCAGTGGGTGTTGAAAAGTTGATCTCTAATTCCTCTGCCTTTTCTAAATCCAGCTTGAACGTTTTGGATTTATCTGTTCACATAGTGTTGAAGTCTAGTTTGGAGAATTTTGATGATTACTTTGGTAGCATGTGAAATGAGTGCAATTGTGCAGTAGTTTGAACATTCTTTGACATTGCCTTTCTTTGGGATTGGAATGAAAACTGACCTTTTCCAGTCTTGTAGCCACTACCGAGTTTTCCAAATTTGCTGATATATTGAGTGTGGCACTTTAACAGCATCACCTTCTAGGATTTGAAATAGCCCAGCTAGGATTCCATCACCTCTACTAGCTTTGTTTATAGTGATGCTCCTTAAGGCCCACTTACTTGATTCACACTCCAAAATGTCTGGCTCCAGGTGAATAAATGTAGATAGTATAAACAAAATGCATAATATGGAGGAAAATTCACATATAATCATTCTCCAAATGCAAAACATTAAAAAAACAAGTAGATTATTATAAATATGAGCCTGAAAATTCATGTCAAGTCCTTTATATTAATAGCCCCAAAGAGGGTTCACAGATCTTTGTTACCCATGAATCTTTTCAATTTCATTGATCATTTTCTAAGCATTAATAACTGTCCTTATGTTCTATGTGTATTTCATGGTATTTACTCTACAGCAAGAAAGACACATATATAAATTGCTAATCATTGTTTATTGTTGTATTATGGTAGTATATAAAAGGAGTAGATAGAAGTACCTTCTGGTATCTATCTGGACAAAAAATTACTTGATAGAGAAGCTGATGTTTCAATAGGTGTTTAATGAATTAATGATTAAGAATGAGAATCCAGGCAGTAGTGTTTGAAGGCTTTTTGCCTCTTTCAAAGCCACTGGAGAAGTATTAGTTGGTGAGGTTGATAATTTTCATATTCTGCTTTTTGTTTGTACCTCTGATTTCTTTAAATTCACCTTCTAAAAAAAATCTTCCTAGAAATCATAAGAAAAAAGTTTTAATCCCGTAGACTCGGAGAAGAATGTACATTTAGAAAAATAAAATTTGTTAGGAAGTTTCTTTCAACAACATGGGAACATTCATATTGAAACTACTCCATGACTATGGAGTTTGTGTGTGTGTGTGTCTGTGTGTGTGTGTGTGTGTGTTTGTTTGTTTTGCCACTTCACACTACAGATGAACATTTTCCAAATTCTGTAATCCTCTAAATTTTTGCAATTCACATAACCTCCCACTTACCCTCTGTCTCCATTCTCTGTTTCTGATTTTTATCTTAAATAAGTTTGCTGACTTCCATTGAAATGTATGGAGTCACAGAATGATCCCGAAAGAGATTATTTAGTCTACCAGAAACTGAGAAAGATGATGAATATGATGATCAGAATGGAAAGAGAATGGCCTGTGATCTGCCCAGTACTTGCTACATGGTGTTACTTGCACAGATAAAGTAGCAGGACAGTTTTCTTAGTTTAAATCTCAAATTAAAATTCCCAGTGCTGTGGTTAATTATTTCACTCCAATAAATTCTGATTGATAGATTATATTTTCTGTATACTCACATGTGCTATATATCTTATGGCTGACTAAGAGATGGAAGACAAATTAAAAGCTATTTCCTAAATGCAATTTTCTTATTGAAAAAAGTATTTGAAAAAATGGAATATGTATATGGAAAGTATAAAAATATACATGAACTGTTAATCTAGTCTATAATATTTATTTTCTTAACTAAAAGCTTGAGATCCAAAAGGGCAAAATTAGTGCCTCAGGATCCAACAAGTTAACACCAACATCCACTGGATCACAGACAAAGGAAGAAAATTCCAGAAAAAACATTTACTTCTGCTTCATTGACTATGCCAAAGTCTTTGAATGTGGATCATGACAAACTGAAAAATTCTTAGAGATGAGAATACCAGACCAGCTTACCCACCTCCTGAGAAACCTGTATGCAGCGCAAGAACTGGACATGGGACATGAATGGTTTACTCATGGAATGAGAGAAAAATGGAAGCAAGCAGTTTATGCAAGGAACTGAAGTTCAGCTTTGAATTATTTTAATTCCAAAATTGATTGAGCATTATCTTGGAGTGTGTTGGGGAGAGAGTAAATTACAAAAGATGATGTGTCCAGGCTCTCTTACATCATGTTTTGCAAATAATAACTATGTAACAGCTGAGATCATTTATAGCACTGTACATGTGCCTCTGGAGATACTGGCTTGATTGTGTATGGTATGGCACATACGTATGTGGTATGGCTTCTCTTGTGGTTCAGCTGGTAAAGAATCTGCCAGTAATGCAGGATATCTAGATTCAATCCTTGGGCTGGGAAGGTTCCCTGGAGAAGGAAAAGGCTACCCACCCCAATATTCTGGCCTGGAGAATTACATGGACTGTATAGTCTATGGGGTCGCAAAGAGTCGGACAGGACTGAGTGACTTTCACTTTCATCTAAAAATCGGTGGCATTGCTGCTGTGTCACGGCTGTGTCTGTTGGGTCAGCCACGAATGAAGAGAATGTAGCATGTCTACTGCTATGGCTGCTGAGGAGAGAATAAACGAGTCTGCAGTTCCTACAGCTCCTTGAGTCTCCTTCCAGCCTCTTAGCTTGCACCTTGCCCACTCTGGCTTCAAGGAACAGTGGGTACAGTGAGATACAGGAGGCAATTCATGTCAGGAGCAGGATCAGCAACATAGTTAATGTTTCCAGGCACAGTTCAAGAAAAATAGACAGAGATAGAGACAGACATAAAGAGAGCCATTCCATACTTCAGGTTAATTTTATAAGTAATTTTCAAAACACATTTGATACAATAATAAAAAAAAGAATGGAAACCATGAAACAATATGAAAAATAACCAAAGGTGTTAAAGTAGTGTTCAAACAAAGAAGGACATATAATTGTGGGAACAGTATAAAGAGTCTTGGCAAGATGGTTATCTTTGTGACTGTTGCTGAAACTTGAAATGCATAGGTCTGGCAATAGGGAAGAAAAGATAGATATAAAGTAGGGGAGAACAAAACAATCTGGAAACCACAATAGAAAGGAAATCAATAGCTTATTGAAAAAACACTATCAATCAATCTGATCAAATTGACATCTATAGACCACTCTGCACATTAATAGAAATGTACATATTATTTTCAGGTATACATAAATAAAACAGCCAAGTAGAAAATATATTATATGCCAAGTTTAAATAAATTTTAAAAGATTGAAGTCATACATATTTCTCTAACCACAAAAGAATTGAATCTGAAACTAATACACAAAGATATCTGGAAAAACTTAAACAGTAGGACAATAAATATAAACTTAGGTTTGTATTACCCTTATGTCAAAGTGGAGTACACAAAGAACATTTTGAACTGAATAAAAATAGATAATATATCAAAATTTGCAGCATGGAGATAGAGCCATAATTGGAGGAAAATGTATAGCTAAAATATTTGTATTCAGATAATTAAACGTTCCAAAGGCAATGAACCACTTAAGTATGCACCTTAAGGACCTATAAAAAGAAAAACATCGTAAGCTCACTGTAGGGAGAACAAGGAAGTGAAAAAGATATGGGCATAAAATTCTTAAATAAAAAATTATAGAAACATATAGAGAAAATTAAGCCAGAAGTTTTCTTTTAGCTAATAAAAAAAAGTCTAGTTAGAGGGATCAATAAAAAGATAAAGAACAGATTATCAGTATCATTAATTTAAAAAAAGATTATCATTAGAAATCAAACAATTGAAGAACAATGAGTGAATGTTATGAATGCTGCTGCTGCTGCTGCTAAGTTGCTTGGTCGTGTCTGATTCTGTGCGACCCCATAGATGGCAGCCCACCAGGCTCCTCCCTCTCTGGGATTCCCCAGGCAAGAACACTGGAGTGAGTTGCCATTTGTGAATACTTGTTAGGAATACTCTACACCAACAAATTGAATAACTAAGACAAATTTCTTGAATAATGAAATCTACCAAAATGTACTCAAGAAGAAATGAATAATTACAGTAAATGCAAGAAAAAATAAATATCAACAACTATATGTCCACATGCACTAAACTGAATTTAAACTCCTAACTCACACATAAACAAAGATTAACTCAAAGTGGAACAAAAGCCTAAAGATATAAGCTGAAACTGTAAATTTCTTAAAAGAAAATACAGGATAAATCTCTGTGACCCTGGATTAGTCAATGATTTCTCAGATAAAACATATAAAGCACAATTGATATAAGAGAAGACTGTGAAACTGGACTTTGTCAAATTTAAAACTTTCATATTTTAACAAACATCATCAAGAAACTGCAAAGATAAACTCACAAAGAAAATAATTTCAAATCATATAACCAGTAAAAATTTTGTATACAAATATCTGTGAAGTATTCTTCTGACTCAATAACATTTTAAACAATCCTACTTTAGAATGAGTAGAGGATTTGGATACTTACACAAAGATATTTAATAAGAGCACAATTTTTATTATTTAATATTCTATTTAAGTATTTAAATTAATATTTATTTTGTATTTAATTATTTATAAAATGTTTAATAAACACACAAAAAGTTGGTCAATGTTATCAGTCTTTATAGAAATACAAAGCAAAGCCACAAAGAGTTGCCACTGCAAACCCACTAAGATGGATATAGTAAAAAAATAGTCACTAACAAGAATTGGTGGGGAAATTGGAATCTCATATGTTGCTACTGGAAATGTAAGTGAACACAACACTTTGGAAAACAATCTAGATGTACTTCAAAAGATTAAGCATAAAATTAACAAATGACCTAGCAATTTTACACTTAGGTATCTACCAAAGATAAATGGAAACATAGTTCCACACAAAAGTTGCATAAATGTCAAAGTGGCATTATTCATAACAGTTGGAAGACTGAGGCAACACAATATCCAACAAATGAATGAAAAAAATAAAAGGTGGTATATGATGGAACAGCATTTTGCATCCTGATACATGCTGCAACATGGATGAACTTCAAAAACACCATGTTAAGTGCAAGCAGTCAAAAAAAGACCACATTTTATGAAATGTCCAAAGGAGACAAATCTACATAGAAGGTAAGTAGGTTACTGGTTTCCTGGAACTGAAAGTAGAGAAGAGAAGTGGGTAGTGACTGCAAAAGATTTCATTGAGACATGGTGAGATTGTTCTCAGTTCAGTCACTTTGTCATATCACTCAGACACTTTGCGACCCCACGGACTGCACCAACCAGGCTTTGCTGTCCATCACCAATTCACAGAGCTTACTTAAACTCATGTCGATATAGTCAGTGATGCCATCCAATCATCTCATCCTACCTTGTCCCTTTCTTCTCCTGCCTTTAATCCTTCCCTGCATCAGCGTCTTTTCCAATGAGTGAGTTCTTCACATCAGGTGGCCAAAGTACTGGAGCTTCAGCTTCTGCATCAGTCCTTCCAATGAATATTCAGGACTGATTTCCTTTAGGATTGATTGGTTTGATCTCTTTGTAGTCCAAGAGACTCTCCAGAGTCTTCTCCAACACCACAGTTCAAAAGCATAATCCTTTGGCGATCAACCTTCTTTATGGTTCAACTCTCACATCTACACATGACTACTGCAAAAACCATAGCTTTGATTTTATGGATCTTTGTTGGCAAAGTAATGTCTCTGTTTTTTAATATGCTGTTTAGGATTGTCATAGCTTTTCTTCCAAGGAGCAAGCATCTTTTAATTTCATGGCTGCAGTCACCATCTGCAGTGATTTTGGAGCCCAAGAAAATAAAGACTGTCACTGCTTCCATTGTTTCCCCATCTACTTGCCATGAAGTGATGGGACTGGATGCCATGATCTTAGTTTTCTGAATGTTGAGTTCTAAGCCAACTTTTTCACTCTCCTCTTTCACTTTCATCAAGAGGCTCATTAGTTCTTCTTCATTTTCTGCCATAAGGGTGGTGTCATCTGCACATCTGAGGTTATTGATATTTCTCCAGCAATCTTGATTCCAGCTTGTGCTTCATCTGCATATAAGTTAAATAAACAGGGCAACAATATATAGCTTTGACTTACTCTTTTCCCAACTTGGAACCAGTCTGTTGTTCCATGTCCAGTTTTAACTGTTGTTCCTTGACCTGCATACATATTTCTCAGGAGGCAGGTAAGGTGGTCTTGGTATTCCCATCTCTTTAAGAATTTTCCACAGTTTGTTGTGATCCACACAGTCAAAGGCGTTGGCATAGTCAATAAAGCAGAAGTAGATGCTTCTCTGGAACTCTTTTGCTTTTTCTATGATCCAACAGATCATGAAATTGTTCTAAAATTATACAATGGTGATGTTGCACATTATGTTAACATGCTAAAAATCATGGAATTGTATATTTTATAAATAGATGAACTCTATGCCATGTAAATTACAACTCAATGAGAAAAAAGTAAATCATATAACTGAGAAATTAAAATCAAAATATTTAATTTGAAACTTCCCACAAACAAAATGCCAGGCTGTGATTGCATTAATGGAGACATATGTACAATATTTAAGGAAGAAATAGTATCAATCTTACTTAATTTCTTGTAGAAAATGGATGAGAAATGTGGAGGACAATTTTCTCTTATTTCTTAGTAAAGGATCCCAACATCCTGAATAATGGAAATTGACAAATTATAAAAGGAGACTGCTTTCTTTTTCTCCCAGAAACATTATCATTTTAAGAGTATTAAGTCTAAAACTAAGCACTTAACTTAGGTTGAAAACTACCTAAACTAAATTTTCAGAGGGAAATGAGATGCCGAGGTACTCTTTTATATTCAAACTACTGGTAAAGAAGGAAATGTTTCATTAGTTTTCCAGGGATTTGTTTACATTATGTAAATTAGTTGTCTCTAGTTCTCATAGGAGGAGCAGGTAAACTGTGCAGTATATATATATTTAAACTCAAAGATTCAAAATTCAGAGTTTCTCTCTTTTAGTGTAAAATATCCCTTTCTGTGTATTCAGGTCTAGTCATCTGTTATAAGCAATTTGCCTTCAGAACAATAAAAGTACCTTTAGATATTAAATTGCAAGAAAGTTTTTCAAATCATTTTATGTGACCATGGGACTGGAAGATGTCAGTTTTTATTCCAATCCCAAGAAAGGCAATGCTCAAACTACTGCACAATTGTACACATCTCACATGCTAGAAAAGTAATGCTCAAAATTCTCCAAACAAGATTTCAAGAGTACATGAGCAGAGAACTTCCAGATTTTAAAGCTGAACTTATAGAAGGCAGAGTAACCAGAAATCAAATTGCCAACATCTGTTGGATCACTGAAAAAGCAATAGAGGTAAAGAAAAATTTCTACTCTGTTTTATGGACTGTGCCATAGCCTTTGACTCTGGATCACAACAAACTGGAAAATTCTTAAATAGATGAGAATACCATACCACCTTCCCTGCCTCCTGAAAAAACTGTACACACATCAAGAAGCAATAGTTATAACCAGATATGAAACAACAGACTGGTTCCAAATTGGGAAGGGAGTACATCAAGGCTTTATATTGTCACCATGCTTATTTAACTTATACACAGAAATACAAAATCATGCAAAATTCTGGGCTTGATGAAGCACAAGATGGAATCAGATAGCCAGGAGAAATATCAATAACCTCAGATATGAAGATGAGCAGTCATGAAATTAAAAGACACTTGCTCCTTGAAAGGAAAGCTATGACAAACCTAGACAGCATATTAAAAAGCAGAGACAATACCTGGCCTACAACGGCCCATTTTGTCAAAGCTATGGTTTTTCCAGTATTCGTGTATGGATGTGAGAGTTGGTCCATAAAGAAAGCTGAGTGGTGAATAATTGATGCTTTCAAACGGTAGTGTTGGAGAACGCTCTTGAGAGTCCCTTGGTCAGCAAGGAGATCCAACCAGTCCAGCCTAAAGGAGATCAGTCCTGAATATTCATTGGAAGGGCTGATGCTGAAGCTGAAACTCCAATACTTTGGCCACCTGATGCGAAGAACTGACTCATTGGAAAAGATCCTGATACTGGGAAAGATTGAATGCAGGAGGAGATGGAGACAATAGAGGATAAAATCATGAGATACTATGAAAGCTCACACACTATTAGTATAAATATTGACAGTTTTTCTCTTGGCTAAATTGCAAGCCCAAGGAAGAACCTGTTGGGCTAAAGCAGCCATAGGTAAAGATGCTGCCTCAACAACATCAAAAGGAGCTGCAATATTGTACCAACACAATACTTTCTATTGTCTTCTTTTAAATAAGAGCCATCATTGAACCAAGAGATATCACTGTTATCCACAGGAACTTCTTGTAGATCATTACAATGAGTTGAGATGCTCCATTAGTCTTAAGCAGTTATGAAGGCCTGGTGATGTAGTGGAGGAAAGTAGCAAAGTTAAGGCTCTTACAACATAAAAGAGCCATTAACAAAAAGAATTTACAGGAGGTGAGATAGTGGGCTGAGAAGTGTTGAGTGTGATAAGAATTCAGGAGAGTTTCTACTGCATGAGGTACAAAACATGATTAAAGGAGATTTCACAATATTTTCTTGGGGTCCTTAACGAAAAGGGCTGTGGGCATAATGTCTCTAAGGCAAGGGGATACCCACACATAGTCCAGTCTCTGGCTATAATATCCTAGTTGATGGCTGTCCCCATGTTTTGGGGTGTTTTGGGGTGAGTAGCCCAACAGTATTCCCTTCCTTTTCATACACAAAAAGGAAAAAAGTATCTGACAATTAAGATACCCAAGGGCAAGTGGTTTCATCAAACTCTCCTTTGTTTTTCTCTGTAAAATTGGGTTAAGCTTGTTATTTTTAAGTAAAACTTATAGAGATTTGGCCATGAGAGAGATATTGGCAATCTGGTTTTGGCAATAACCAAAGAGAAAACCTCAACAGCTGACACTTAAGTTTGGATTTGGGGAAACTTATGACACTTTGAAGCCTATCTGAATGTAGGATATATGAATCCCCTTGTTTGGATATTAGATGTTCTAAGTGTCCAACCTGGGTTTACTGAAATTTGTTTTTGGAGACTTTATGTCCCTTTAAGGCTAAAAGCTTTAGCAAATGGATGATGTCTTTCTGTGAGGAAGCTTGAGAAGGAAAGCAAAAAAGCAAATAATCCACATACTGCAGGAAAGTAGAACCTCTAGGGATCTTTATGTCCTCCCAGATCAGCCTTCAGGATTTTTGAAAAATAAGGACTCTCGTTAAAACCCTCAGATGCTATTGTCCAGGTGAATTGTTTTTCTTCCCAAGTGAAAGCAAAAGGATATTAACTAGCTTCACCAACTGGAATACTAAAGACTCTACTGCATAAATAAATTACAATAAACAATTTACTTCTAGTTAATAAAAAACAAGGGTCAAGAGCAACACAGAGTCCACTGGGAACAATAGAGTTTACTGCTTAAAGGTGCTAAACAAACCTCCACATTTGGCCCTTAGATTTTCTCACGTTTAAATGCAAGTGTCACAGGGCTAGTACAAGAGATAATGGGTCTTGAGGCTTGTAATAATCTATTATAAGTTTTATGCTTTGAGTGTCTTCTTTAGTATTGATTAATTCTAGGAAGAGGTTTTGAGGAGTCTATCTGAATCTTGATGGAAAGTGCACTGCTAATTTTGCCATCTTAAGTTGCAGATCATGTCTGTAAGGAAAGTGATAGCTGATTCAACAGAGACTAATTATTGGTGTTTCTGAAATCAGCTCTAGCACCATCAGAGATGGAACAAATAAAAGATGTCAAATGATCATTTAATTTAACTGGTGGGTTACTTTGATAATTATTGTCAGTTTCTAGGATTATCCCTCCCCCTTTTTGGGAGAAGTAAATTCTTCCAAGATACTTCTCTAAAAATCTTGGCCAAAGAACTGGATGGGCCTAAACCAAAGGGAATATATTTAGAAATAGGAATATTTTTAGATTCATTAGAGAGCACCATTGTTTGATCTCTTTTAGTACTCCAAGGCAGAACCGTTTTACAGTAGTGAGGTTAAGTACCAGGAGTGATGCTCCAGACTCAAGAGGGTTAGAAAATATTCATTCTCAATCCAAAGAATGTTTATCTAAGCATAGAAACTATAAGAGGGCAGCTTGAAAAGAGCCTCTGTAGCTCCTTGTTGCTCTATCATCAACAATTGAGATGACAATGGAAAGGCTGGTGAGAGGGTGAATTCACCTAAAGCTCTAGTTTTAAAAATCTATTCCTTGGGTCTTTGCAATAATAGAAGAAACTAGGAGGGAGTTGAAGTTTAAAGATTTTGGTGCTTTTTTTTTTTTTTTTTTTTTTTGGAGATAACTCATCTAGAATGCAAGAGAGCTGGTGTGCCAGAATAACTGAGTCTGGAATAGACATATTTTCTAATTCCATCCTGGTCATTTTTTTTTTTTTTTTTCCTGGAAGGGAAAGTTTCTGGTTAAGTCTACCAAAAAAGCATAGTGTTAAAAGCTACTTGGATGAAATCAACATTTGAAGAACAAAATTTTCTTTAAAACTAATCTGAAATCTACTATAGTAGTCTTGAACAGATTTGTCAGATTTTTGTGTACAAGCCTGAATTTTGTCCCAATTATAAGACTCTGGAAAATCCTAGCTATTGCTTGATGAAGCAACCTAACAATTAGCTGAGCCTGATTGTATAGTAAGTTAGTAGGCTGGATTTCTTCTTGTAATTCTAGATATCTTTCAGGATTTTCCCAATTAGTATTTTTCTTCTAATTGTTAGCCTGATCTTCACTGATCAACACATTTATGTCAGAGACACCATGTTGTTAAGTTTAAATGTTTATATTTTGTAAAGTAAAATAAAAAATAAAAATAAATAAATAATTTTAAAAAATCTATAAGGAAGATATTTGGTCACTTTATGGAAATCTTTGACTGTGGTTCATAGTTAAGCCTTAGTCCAGGGAGTATAAGAAATTAAGGGGTTAACCTCTGAATCCTCAGAAAGCTTAATTTTAGAGGGACAGGTTCTGACAAATTCTAAGGAAAAGGGAATGAGAGAGTTTCAGGAAAAAAAAAGGAAGTTTGGTGATAGAATTAGTACAGAGTATCTGAGGGTACAGAGGAGGCATAGGAGGTTTAGAAGAGAAGGAAGAACATAGCATCAGAGGCAGAGGCTATTCACAAGATGCTGAGGGAGAGAGAGACAAGATAATGTCAGAGGTGAACCTGAGACAAAGAACCCAGTCTGGAAGCCACTTTATCTTTCTGCAGTGCATGAGACACAGGTTCAATCCCTGGGTTGGGAAGATCCCCTGAAGAAGATAATGGCCATCCACTCCAGTATTCTTGCCTGGAGAATCCCATGGACAGAGGAGCTTGGTGGACTACAGTCCATGAGGTCACGAAAGTCAGACACTACTGAGCGGCTAACACTTTCACTTACCTTTTTGCTTTCAGTTCAGTTCAGTTCAGTCTCTCAGTCCTGTCAGACTCTTTGTGGCCCCATGAATTGCAGCACGCCAGGCCTCCCTGTCCATCATCAACTCCCGGAGTTCACTCAAACTCACGTCCATGGAGTCGGTGATGCAATCCAGCCATTTCATCCTCTGTCATCCCCTTCTCCTCCTGCCCCCAATCCCTCCCAGTATCAGAGTCTTTTCCAATGAGTCAACTCTTCGCATGAGGTGGCCAAAGTACTAGAGTTAGAAGAAAAAAATCAGCTTTAGCATCATTCCTTCCAGAGAACACCCAGGACTGATCTCCTTTAGAATGGACTGGTTGGATCTCCTTGCAGTCCAAGGGACGCTCATGAGTCTTCAACACCACAGTTCAAAAGCATCAATTCTTTGGCACTCAGCTTTCTTCACAGTCCAGCTCTCACATCCATACATGACCACTGGAAAAGCCATAGCCTTGACTAGACGGACCTTTGTTGGCAAAGTAATGTCTCTGCTTTTGAATATGTTATCTAGGTTGGAGTAAGCGTCTTTTAATTTCATGGCCGCAATCACCATCTGCAGTGATTTTGGACCCCCCCAAAATAAAGTCTTACACTGTTTCCACTGTTTCCCCATCTATTTCCCATGAAGTGATGGGACCAGATGCCATGATCTTAGTTTTCTGAATGTAAATCTTATTTTGCAGAGAGGCAAGTTTAGATTCCTGATAATGCTGGGGAGCCTCAAAATACCAATCAAAATAAGCATTTCACTTGGTTCTGTGTCAGGGAACATTTAAGGAATCCTCTATGTTGTTTTCTGTTTCTCAAGGGCCCTCTGCTCCTTATCAGTTCCTGGAAAACAGGAACAAGCAGAGCTGCTCGCAGTTCTCAGGACTGAGGTCATGAGGTGCAATGCATACATGGATTCCTTTCAGTAACCTTTTTCACTTTTCTGTAAAACTACTTAGTCATGTTCCTATTTCCAATACATGGATTGTCTCCTGGCCCTGTGACAATTGTTATCCCCCTAGTTACTGTTGTTATAGACCTATGACTATTGTTATTCCCTTAGTTACTGTTGTTATGAGACTGGTTTTGGTGTTTCTTACCCAACTTTCTTTTTCTGCCTAAAGCTTCATTGTATAACAAAATATAAGCACACACTGCCATGAATAAACCACCCTTGTTCCACTAGAAACTTGAGTTCCCCGTGTTCTTTCTCGCTTTCTTTTCGTCGACTCCTGTCCCCAGGTCCCGGTTTGTCAAGAAGACCATAACAGTTCTGAAATTTTTTGAGCTATTGTAGGCCAATTAGGTTTTAAGAAACTGAAGGTTGGTAATTTCAAAAGTTCCCCATAATGATCACTGATAATCTAAACTGCCTTTGCTCAACTTGGTTCATTTAGTTGGAAATGAACTTGAGGATGAACTAAGGTTTTTAAAGATAAAATCAGTCAGAATATCTGTAGGGTGGGGACATCCTCAAAATACTGAAATAACTGTAATCCTATTTCCTAGAGGTTTTTCTTCTAGAGTTTTTTTTTTTTTTTTTCAAATAGCTTAAGCAGCTTATAGTACAAACAGCTCAATTCTAACAGTTTTCAAACCAATCCCAGCCTGCCATAAGAAGACAGCTTAGTTCCAGAGGATCTGCCCTGACATTTTACTCAGGATCAGCTGAGAATTACAATTTGGGATCTGCAATCATAGAGCCATGTTCAAGTCCCTGCACTGCAAGGGAAGGAGAATATTTTTTAAGTATTGAGTCCTTGCCAGCAAAGAAGAGGAGTCTTTCTTCTTCTCCTCCCTGGGCTCTGTTGTCACAGGCTGTGAGCGCTCTCCCATCTGGTCTCCCAATTCTATTTAATGAAGTTGCTGCTTATTAATTTTTTACATATATGTTACAGAAAAGGGGACACCTTCCAGAACCTGAAAGGGGGCACTTGTCTAACACTCAGCAGTGAATTATCTGAGGAGATCCATGGGCTGACAAAGCAAGAGATTGTATTGGGAAAGGGCACCCAGGTGAAGAGCAGCAGGGTGAGGGACCCAGGAGAACCCCTCTGCCTCGTGGCTTGCAGTCCTAGGCTTTATGGTGATGGAGTTAGTTTCCTGGTTGTCTCTGGTCAATCATTCTGACACCGGGTCATTCCTGGTAGTGCTTACACTGCTCAGCATGGATGGATTCCATTGAGCAGGATTCTGGGAGGTTAGTAGGACATATGGCTGGCATTTCCTTTATCCTTTTGACCTTTCCCAAATTCTTCTGGTTGGTGGTAGCTTGTTAATTCCACATTCCAGTGTAACCTCCTGTTGCAAGATAACTCTTGCAAGTGGTTATTATTTTGCCTGGCCAGGGTGGGCAGTTTTGGTCAGCATTTCCCCTAACACATGCATACTCTCAAAGTTTAATTATCATCTTATCTTCTCTTTTTTAAACAGTTTTTCTTTAATAATCTGAAAGGCTGTGGTGAATTTAGTCAATTATTCTGTACTGAAGACCCCTCCTCCAACCTTACTCACTGCTCCCCAAGCCCCGGATATAAATTTCTAGCCTCTTGTTAAAATTTCTACAATAGTGTTTCAAATTTAATGTGTCACTAACAGAGCTCATCAACTTCTCTCTCTCAATATGTTCCTCCATCTCCTTAAATAGATGTTCTTCTTAAAACTTTCCTGCTATTTAAGTCAGTATGCTTTTAATTACACAACTCAAGAATCCTGTAGGTATCTTCCCTAAGTATCAGGGTACATTTTTTATTTGCTATCCATGTTTGTTTAACCTTCCTCAGTCTACAAAGAATTTTCTATACATTACTACATGTTCATTTAGTGAATAGAAAATGGGTTGAAGCCAGATAGAACTACATACTAATATCTTCTCCAATGAGTGGTTGTACCCTTGAGTATAGAAGAGAAAATCTCAGTAAAAGGGAAGCATACAGATCAAACTTTAGTCCCATGAATATTCATGCAGTTCTGTTTCCACCACATTTCAATAGCTTTATCTCATCCTTTTTCCTCCACTGCAGACTCTTACTTGAATCATGTACAACTGAAACTTACAAATAGCTGAAATTTTAAATAAAAATAAAAACTTATTTTGATACTGGGAAATGGCTACCTTAAATGAAGTTCTTTAAACATTCTTTTGATATTATGCTCAAGAACATGGACCTGAGAACCTACTTGAGAAAGCAGTTTTTGTATGATTCCCTAAAATAGGTTTAAATACATTTGCATTTGGATACCATTAGGCCAAGACTATGCACTCTATGCATAGTCCTATCTTATTCACATCTCCCAGTCACTCTGGTTTATTCCTAGCCTCTTTCAGCCATTTATCTGCCCTGGCCCAATGGTCATGTTGTCTTTTAATGTTTGATCTATATTAAAGTTATTATTTTTTTTATTTTTATTTTTTAAAAGGCTTAGTGTACCTTTTTTTTTTTTTAATTTTAAAATCTTTAATTCTTACATGTGTTCCCAAACATGAACCCCCCTCCCACCTCCCTCCCCATAACATCTCAGTGGGTCATCCCCATGCACCAGCCCCAAGCATGCTGTATCCTGCGTCAGACATAGACTGGCGATTCAATTCTTACATGATAGTATACATGACAGAATGCCATTCTCCCAAATCATCCCACACTCTCCCTCTCCCTCTGAGTCCAAAAGTCCGTTATACACATCTGTGTCTTTTTTCCTGTCTTGCATACAGGGTCGTCATTGCCATCTTTCTAAATTCCATATATATGTGTTAGTATACTGTATTGGTGTTTTTCTTTCTGGCTTACTTCACTCTGTATAATCGGCTCCAGTTTCATCCATCTCATCAGAACTGATTCAAATGAATTCTTTTTAATGGCTGAGTAATACTCCATTGTGTACATGTACCAAAGCTTTCTTATCCATTCATCTGCTGATGGACATCTAGGTTGTTTCCATGTCCTGGCTATTATAAACAGTGCTGCGATGAACATTGGGGTACATGTGTCTCTTTCAATTCTGGTTTCCTCGGTGTGTATGCCCAGCAGTGGGATTGCTGGGTCATAAGGTAGTTCTATTTGCAATTTTTTAAGGAATCTCCACACTGTTCTCCATAGTGGTTGTACTAGTTTGCATTCCCACCAACAGTGTAGGAGGGTTCCCTCTTCTCCACACCCTCTCCAGCATTTATTGCTTGCAGATTTTTGGATTGCAGACATTCTGACTGGTGTGAAGTGGTACCTCATTGTGGTTTTGATTTGCATTTCTCTGATAATGAGTGATGTTGAGCATCTTTTCATGTGTTTGTTAGCCATCCGTATGTCTTCTTTGGAGAAATGTCTATTTAGTTCTTTGGCCCATTTTTATGGAATTGAGCTGCATAAGTTGCTTGTATATTTTTGAGATTAGTTGTTTGTCAGTTGCTTCATTTGCTATTATTTTCTCCCATTCAGAAGGCTGTCTTTTCACCTTGCGTATATTTTCCTTTGTTGTGCAGAAGCTTTTAATTTTAATTAGATCCCATTTGTTTATTTTTGCTTTTATTTCCAGAATTCTGGGAGGTGGATCATAGAGAATCCTGCTGTGATTTATGTCTGTATATTAAAGTTAAAAAAAAAAAAGAAATCAAGGAGAATGCCAGAAAAATAAATAAAACAAGTTCATAAATTTGAAGAAAAGGATAACAAGGCTGGTTTCAAATAAGTTTTCAATTTCTTAGAAGAATATATTTGAGAGCTTAAAAATATTAGCACTCCAGTTTCAGAGCCACCTTCCTCATAAAGGACTTTCTCTCTTCCTAATTTGTACTCTGACAACACTCTGTGTGCTTCTTTAATGTGAAAAATTGATCTCTGAGCTTCAGTTTCCTTATCCATAAGTGTTTTAATAATTTGACCTACCTCATTTTAG
The DNA here is from genome assembly GCF_032405125.1 of Capricornis sumatraensis. Classification (NCBI taxonomy): domain Eukaryota; kingdom Metazoa; phylum Chordata; class Mammalia; order Artiodactyla; family Bovidae; genus Capricornis; species Capricornis sumatraensis. The sequence goes on from NC_091084.1 coordinate 6,246,213, forward strand.
TTTTCAAGACTAAAGTGAAATCGTTCAGTCGTGTCTGACTCTCTGCGACCCCATGGACTGTGGCCTACCAGGCTCCTCCATTCTTGGGATTCTCCAGGCAATAGTACTGGAGTGGGTTGCCATTTCCTCCTCCAGGGGATCTTCCCAACCCAGGGATTGAAACCAGGTTTCCTGCCAAAAGGAGATATATAAGTAAAATGCATGGCTCAATGTCTTACAAAGAGTTGAAGGAGTTTTATATTAGTTAATCAGTTTGTATTAGCTATTTCTTTGTTTTCCAGTGAACAACAAATTCCTTCAGCATAAGCTTTTGTTTGTGAAAGTTTGGTTCACCCTTCAGTGGCACCATACTAGGATGAGGAGGTATATAAGGAAATCATAGGCCAATTCCCAACCCCAGACATGTTGATTCATTCAAACAGGGTTAAGATTTGGACACAGTTCTTATTCAAATATTCACCAGATAATAATTTCAACTACCATGGTTTGGGAACTATCAATCTAAATCAATTGGCCTGATTCCCAAGCAAAATAGACTTTGCTCTAAGCTCATACATCTCAGTTTTTAAATTCATTTCTGTCTCTTTTTTCCCTTGGGTCTTGGGTCACATTATTCCCTTTAATACAACAAAAATAACCTATGTGTGCAGCAGGTATTGACTTCCTGAGGAATATGCATAAGGCACACTTCTCTAAGGGGAAAAAAAATGGGGTATATTCCACTAAATTTCATCAAGTGTCAGAGCTAAAAATAGAACAACATAGTAGACCCATTCCAGTCCCCTTCTTAAGGTTAGAGTCCAGACAACATTGGAAAGACTACACGGTGCTCTTTTGATAGTTGGGATATTTGCAGAGGTGTTTCACTGGTGAATTTTCCTGATGATATGCCCTCTGGAGTCCAGGATATCTTCTACCGGAAGATTTCCTATACTCTACCCTCAAGGAGCCTGCTAACAGGAAACACCCCAGAAACAGAAAAAATATTGATTCCCTTCCTATTCCAATGTCCTTCTAGTACCCTGTACTGGATGTTGTTTATAGGACAATCAAGGGTAAATGCAGAAATTCTTTTCAACTTTGGCAAAATAAAGCATATGTGTGACTGGTAAAAGTAATCATTGAATGCATTTCTCTCAGTTCCCATGATTTGAAACTAATAATGAATGCATTGCTCCATGTTCTCTTGATAAAATGAATTATTAAAATATTAATACTGACTAGAATGTTAAAAGAAACTGAAATCTAGAACTTTTTAATAGTCAAATGCCAAGTGCTGAGCACACCGTTGGGAATGTAGGGACCATACAGTGGCCATAGTCTGCATCATTAAGCCTGGACCTGAGCTAATAGTGCATAAGAGTGTATCATTTCTATGTCACTGGTCCCTCATGTATCCAGGATGAACACTGTACCATTAATGGCTGGTTTAAATGAATTCAGCAAGATTTGTAATGGCACAGGATTATGTATTTAAGCTGTCTCTCACGTGGTTTAACTTATATGAAGCAATTTGGCCTGTAAAAAAGAAAATTATATCTTAAAATAGAGAATGCTAATTCTCTCCAAATTTGAGTGCTCATATAAAGGAAGGAATCCACTCAATACTTTAAGATGTTGAGGATGCTTTAAACTCTCCACGAAACCTTCAATGATTAAACCAGCCATCACTGATTTCTCTTTCCCTGAACTCTCTCTTAAACTTAAGAGACCTCTGCATCTCCATAACTCAAGTACCTGGAATGTACTCAGCAAATAGCACTAATGTTTGATTTGCTTCTTTCAGAGGATAGAAAGGTATATATACTCCCAAATGGCAATTATAAGTTATCATATTCATTCATTTTATAACTCTTGATTCATTTCTGTCCCTTGCAATAATGAAACTGTATGCTGACAGATAAAAAAAAAAAAAAAAATTAACAAGTAATGAAAGAGAGATTACCTGGGGTGGGATAGGAGGGACATTTGGGATAGTGTAATTCAGTAAAGGCTTCTAAGAGAAAACACATTTGAATAAAAAACTGAAGGAAGAGAATAAGCCCATCAACTGAAGGGCTGAGGGAAGAATATCCCAGGCAGGCAGGACCGTGCAAAGGTCAGAAAGCAGAACGGCTGGTGTAGAAAAATGCTTTAAAATATACAACTTGAAATATCTGTGGAATCTCACTATTTCATGGTTAATAGTCATGTTGTCAGAAATTTTCTGTTTTATATTCTGTCACATAATATAAAATTGCAGTTCCAGAACACACATGCAAATTTACAGTGGAAGTAATTTTTGAGCTCAAATATCATCATCTAATGTTCAAACTTTGCTCTTTGTTTATAGTTGCTGATTCTGTTATTAATATTAATAGATATTTGAATATTCCAATTTCAAAGATATTGTATATTTCTTTAAATTTATTTTAGATTAGATGAATTAATCACACTAAGTATGTTAATAGCTGGGAAATAGCAAGCATTTACTGATATCATAATAATATAAGCAAAGGATGTTACTTATTTTTCCTAACATCTTTGATTTCACATGAGCGATAATAACAAATGTAAGGAGACATTTCATTGGCCCAAAGGTTTCCTTATTTCATGATCAACTCCTTGTTTGCTATAACTCAAAATAAAGTTTCTAAAAGTTTGGAAACAAATTAAACTGTGCTTATTATTTTACTTTATTTTTAAAGCGTAATTGCATCACTAAAAAAAATTGGTTTTTTACTCTGCTCAAGTTAAATTAAGTGTGCTTGACTGGTTATATTTTCAGAAAAGCAAAACAAACTTGAAAATTGTTGCCATGGTGATGAGAAAACTTCCTAATTTGTTTTGTCAGAGCTTTCAACATTGTCTTAAAAATATGGAGTATAATTAGCCTTCATTTCTCTGATAATTATTGCCAATTTCCTGTCCAATTCACTTTCAATATCCAGTATTATAAGAATATCAATTTAGATAATTAGATTTTAGAAATGGGAAAATAATTGTCAGAACAGGATTAGATTAAATAATAAATGTATTTGTACTTTGTCAAATTGCCTTAAGTAATAGTTGTTTTTAAATTTATATTACTATTAATAATAGAATAATATTTATTTTATAATTTGCATAGTGTTTCTATTGTTAGATTCAACACCTCATCCACACAAGAATTCTAAAACACAATACTTATTATTTTTATTTCACAGAAGCTAATATGAATCAACAAGAAAAATACATGGATAGGTCTTTTATTCCATGATCATCCATGAATTTCACAGTATTTTCCAGCAACATTTTTATCAACAAGATCATTCAAAGGTATAAATCTGATAGTATAACTTATTTTGAAAATCAAGATTTCTAACTTCCTTGTTACGGGTAAAGAAAGCAAATTAAAAATTCAAGATATTAATAAATTTTCATTCAATTATTTTAGAATATTTACTGAGACTGATATGGTGATACAGAATTAATGTATATATATATATGTATATATACATAATACTTTCTCTCAGCAATATAGTTGCAATAAGAGCAATCACATACATAATGACAATATAAGGGTAAGTGCTGTGATAGATGTATGCCTGGTTAGTATGAGACAATCAGGATTGAATCAGTCCAATTCAGCATTCTGGGACAAATTGAGTATGTTTTTCCTTCATAGGTTGATAATGTAAACACAACCTTGAATGACTATTAGTAGTTATATAGGTAAAGACAAGGAGAAGGAATTCCTAAGATAGTATACTGAAATAGCGAAAGCAAAAAGGCATGGGATTATAGGATTTGTTCCAGTATTTGCAAGTATCCTAGATGCCTGGAAAGTCAGATTCAAGTGGGGATTTGGCAGGACACGATTAAGGTCATATCATTAGGTCCAAGGTACCAGACTCTAGAGTATGAATGTTAATCTGGCCACTTCTTGAAGTTTTATGATTAAATATAATATAGTCTGGGGGTTTCAAGGTGGCACTAGTGGTTAACAAAGAAAAAAAAAAAAAAAAAGGTAAGGAAGATCCCCCGGAGGAGGGTGTGGTGACCCTCTCCAGTATTCTTGCCTGGAGAACTTCATGGTCAGAGGAACCTGGCAGGCAACAGTTCATGGAGTTGCAATCAGACATGATTGGAGCAATTTAGCATGCACACACACAGCATAGTTTCAGTATTTGAGAGTCACATTTTTAATTGGTTATTGACAATGTTTTTGTTTAAAAAGGTATAACATTTACATTGTAAAGTTTAACCACACAAATTTTAATGATAAAAGTGAAATATTTCACCACACTTCCATTTCCCACAGCTAACTGTTAAAGTTGTCTTTTCTCCAATTTTTCTGTACATAGGAGAGACTGAAATTCTATTTATCAACCTATCTATCATCAGCATAAATGAAAGGGATCATGCATATTTTGAGTTCCACATTTTGTAACTAAATTGATTGTAGTTACTTTTGTCACTCTACTCTAAAAAGTGCTAGAATTACATAATATGACTATATTACAATAATTTAGTTGAGTTCAGTCGCTCAGTCGTGTCCAACTCTTTGCGACCCCATGAATCGCAGCACACCAGGCCTCCCTGTTCATCACCATCTCCCGGAGTTCACTCAGACTCACGTCCATCGAGTCCATGATGCCATTCAGCCATCTCATCCTCAGTCGTCCCCTTCTCCTCCTGCCCCCAATCCCTCCCGCATCAGAGTCTTTTCCAATGAGTCAACTCTTCCCATGAGGTTGCCAAAGTACTGGAGTTTCAGCTTTAGCATCATTCCTTCCAAAGAAATCCCAGGGTTGATTTCCTTCAGAATGGACTGGTTGGATCTCCTTGTAGTCCAAGGGACTCTCAAGAGTCTTCTCCAGCACTCTAAACCTGAACACTTGATGGTTTCCATCTTTGCTATTATAGAAATTATTTCAATAAACAGTCACATATGTTGACATGATCTATACATGTTAAGTTTTATGTAGAATAAGTTCCTAACTTTTGCAGTGCTACACTGAAAGTTCTATGCATTATTAGTTTTGATTTAAATAACTGAATTACTTTCTAATTCTTTGTGTGAATTTTTACTCTTTATTGGCATTTTAAATTATAAATAAATTTATTCAAACCCAGTTCTAATTCAAACTATCAAATATTTCATAATAAATATAATAAAATAGATGGAATTTATAGCACTTTTCTGCTTTCAGATGTTTTTATACATATTAATAATATGTATTTATATTCAAACAAAAAAACAAAATGAAGCAAAAGATATTTGCAAGTTTTTGCCTCTTCCATTTTTCTTTTGACAGAGTAGACAACTAGGCCTTCTCAATTGAAACAAAATCTGGCTACTAGTCTACAATATTATTTCCATGATACCCCCTCAAATACAAATACAAATATGATTGTCACATTTATTTTGCTTTTTTATAGCATTGTGGAAAAATTGCTGTGAATCACTATTTAAAACTACTCTCTAAGTATAGACTCAAAATGTTGAATATTATAAAAGAAAAAAAAAAAAAAGCTAGATTTAAATATCAACTTTCAGCCGGTAAAAGTTTAATCTGATCTTGAAGCAGTGATTTATAAAACCTCATGCATAGCTGTGTTGTTTTAGGAAAAGATCATTATTTCTATTTTAAGTGAAAGTGTTAGTCAGTCGTGGGTGACTCTCTATAACCCCATGGACTGTAGCCTGCCAGGCTCCTCTGTCCATGGGATTCTCTAGGCAAGAATACTGGAGTGGGTAGCCATTTCCTTCTCCAGGGGATCTTCCTGACCCAGGGATCGAGCCTTGGTCTCCTGCTTTGCAGGCGGATTCTTTACTGTCCAAGCTACTAGGGAAGCAAAAGTAACAATTATTAAATAGCAAGTCAGAGAGTAGACTTTCTAATGAGTGCTGCTGTGCTGTGCTTAGTCGCCCAGTCTTGTCTGACTCTTTGCGACCCCATGGACTGTAGCCTGCCAGGCTCTTCTGTCCATGGGATTCTCCAGGCAAGAATACTGGAGTGGGTGCCCATGCCCTCCTCCAGGAGATCTTCCCAACCCAGGGATCAAACCCAGGACTTCTGTGGATTCTTTACTGTCTGAGCCACCAGGGGAGTCCAAGAATACTGAAGCTGATATCCTAACCATTCTTCAGCGGAACTTGCCAACCCAGGAATTGAACCAGGGTCTCCTGCTTTGCAGGCAGGAGCTACCCAGGAAATCCCCTTTCTAATGAGTACATTCAACTAAAGCAATTTTGCTTTCAATTAGTTATAAAGTATCTAGTAAGTAGAGTGAGATGCCTGCTGCCAAGTTCTATGAAGCTCAGGGGAAAGAAGAATGGGAGATGAGGTCAAGAGTCAGAAACACTTCTCAGCAAATGATTTGTTTTCAGTCTATGAATAAACTCAGAGTCCTTAGTGAAATTAGTGCCCAGGACCAGGTAAGTTTCCCAGGTGGCTCAGTGGTAAGGAATCTGCCTGCCAATGCAAGAAATGGAAGTTCAAACTCTAGGTCGAGAAGATCCCCTGGAGAAGGAAATGGCAACCCATTCCTATATTCTTGTCTGGGAAATCCCTCAGACAGAGGAGACTGATGGGCTACAGTTCTGTGGGGATCACAAGGAATTAGACGTGACCTAATGACTGAACAACAACCAAGTAAGCAATTAAAAGTGTAAACGTGGTGATAGGTAAGTGCACCTGGCAAGAGTGTCAATTGAATCATGTTTGATATGCAGACCCAGACACCAAGGAACTTAAAGGATCTCAAGTGTTACTTTCAAGAGTTTCTTGATTCTAAAGTTGGAGGTTAGTGTTAGAAAAAGGGAAGTAGAGATACCTGCAGGGATAAAGAGGTGTTGAAAATCTAGAATTGCAGTTCAAAGGAAATTCTCTAAGGATAAAAGGGCTTTATTATTTGGACCAGTCTCTACTCCAAAATTAAAATACTAGGTCAGGAATCATCCACAGATCAAGGAAAGGTTTTCAGTGTAGTTTTTTCCCAATGTCTGCAACAAGCAGGGGGAGCTGAGATATGAGACTAATCCGAGCAAGGTGAGGACCAAATTCAAGAACTGATGCTGAGAGATGAAACAAAAAGTAAGACAAAGCACAGCAAGACAGAAGCAAGTCCAGAAGCAGAGTGCAAAGTTGCAATCTAAGGAGAAGAGTTTATCTGATAGCAAATATAATGTATTTCAATTGAGTTATATAAACTATCACTATTCATATTTCACACATGAGGGAGTAAAACTTAGATTAAAACTGTAAATGAGACTTTACTTTTATTTTCCTAAGGGAAAGCAGGACATCTATAGGAAAACTGGGAAAGTCTCTGACCCCAGGAAGTTATTACTGAAACTGAAGACAATTCAAGAACTTAAAAATGGGGGGTGAAGATTAAAAGAAAAACAAAATGTGTGCCTAGGCATAGTATTTTACACCATCAGACTTCATCTGTGTTTATTCTGCAGGATAGGTTATTTCTCTCTCACAGTCTCTTTATCTTTTTTAATATTTTTTTAAGTTTTCAAAAAGAACAATGAATATGTATAAATTATGTAACAAAAATAATTGCTAGTATGGTTTGAAATAAACTTTATTGAGGTACAATATGTATATAATAAAATGCATCTATTTTATGTGAGCATTTCAGTAATTTTGATGAATTCATTATACAGTCTTATGATCACCACCACAGTTCAAATATAGAACATTTCCATTGCCCCAAAAGTTCCCTTGTGCCTCTTTCCAGACAATAACTCTACCCTCAACCTCAAGCAACCTTCACATTACTTTTCATCACTAGAGACTGAATTGTTCTCCTCTAAGTTTCAAAGGTTGTTCTTTTCTAAGTTGCTGGTTGGTTGATTGGTTTGTCTCACTCAGCATGTTTGTAAAGTTCGTTTATGCCATTACAGCTCTCAGTAGTTCATTTATTCTTATTTCTGAAGAGTATTTCACTGTGAGAATAAACCATATTGTGTTCATCCATCCTCCTTTGCTGTTGTTGCTGTTCAGTCACTGCCATGTCCAACTCTATGCAACCCCATGGACTGCAGCATGCCAGGCTTCCGTGTCCTTCACTGCCTCCTGTAATTTGCTCAAACTCATGTTCATTGAGTAGGTGATGCCATCCAACCATCTCAGAATCTGTTGCCCCCTTCTTCCACCTTCCCTGAATCTTTCCCAGCGTCAGGGTCTTTTCCAATGACTTGGCTCTTCACATAAGTGGCCAAAGTATTGGAGCTTCAGATTCAGCATTCATTCTCCTAATGATGAGAATTAGGATTATTCTCAATTTGACATAATTAAGAATAATGTTGTCAAAAATACATATATGCAAATCTGTGTGTGAATATGTTATCATTTTTTCTTGTGAAAATGCAAAGGAGTGGAATTTCTTGGTTATATTGAACCTGTATATTCAACTTGAGAAGGAACTCACAAACTATAATCCAATTATATATACTTTTCAACAGTGTATGAGTGTTCTGGTTGTTATGCATGCTTGACAACATTAATATTGACAATGTTAATGTTAAGCATTCCAGTGGGTGAGTAGTAGTATCTCATTATTGTTATAATGTTATATTCATGTGTGTATGGGTCCTTAGTATATCTTCCTTTGTAATGTGTCAGTTAAAATTCTGTGTGCATTTTAAAATTTGAGTTTGTGCTTCTATTAATTTGTGAGAGGTTTTCTGGTGTGTTTGTTTTTTGTTTTTTAATAGTGAGACAACCATCCCTTTGTCAGATATATGTATTCTGGCTATTTTCTCTCAGGCTGTAATTTGCCTTCTTTACTTAACAATTCCTTTTGAAGAGCAGCAGTTTCTAATCTTAAGGATATTGATAAAAGGGTGTTGAATTTTGTCAAAGGCCTTCTCTGCATCTATTGAGATAATCATAAGGTTTTTATCTATCAGTTTGTTAATATGGTGTACCACATTGATTGATTTGCAAATACTGAAGAATCGGTGCACCCCTGGAGTAAAGTGCACTTGGTCATGATGTAAAACATTTTAATACGTTGTTGGATTCTGTTTGTTAGAATTTTGTTGAGGATTTTTGCACCCACGTTCATCAGTGATATTGGCCAGTAGTTTTCTTTTTTTTTTTTTGTGGCATCTTTGTTGGATTTTAGTATTAGGATTATGGGCGCCTTATTTGGCTGAGACAGTAAAGCGTCTGTCTACAATACGGGAGACCCGGGTTCGATCCCTGGGTTGGAAAGAACCCCTGGAGAAGGAAATATCAATCCACTCAGGGACTATTGCCTGGAAAATCCCATGGACAGAGGAGTCTGGTAGGCTACAGTCCATGGGATCTCAAAGAGTCGGACATGACTGAGTGACCTCACTATATAGATGAGTTTAGGAGTTTGCCTTCCTCTGCAATTTTCTAGAAGAGTTTTAAGTACACTAGATGTTCAGTTCAGTTCAGTTCAGTAGCTCAGTTGTGTTTGACACTTTGCAACCCCATAGACAGCAGCACGCAAGGCCCCCCAGTCCATCATCAAATTCCGGAGTTACTCAAACTCATGTCCATTGAGTCGGTGATGCCATCCAGTCATCTCATTCTCTGTTGGCCCTTTCTCTTCCCACCTTCAATCTTTCCCAGCATCAGGGTCTTTTCAAATGAGTCAGCTCTTTGCATCAGGTGGCCAAACTATTGGATTTTCAGCTGCATCAGTCCTTCCAATGCATATTCAGGACTGATTTCCTTTAGGATGGACTGGTTGGGTCTCCTTGCAGTCCAAGGGACTATCAAGTGTATTCTCCAACACCACAGTTCAAAACCATCAATTCTTCGGTGCTCAGTTTTCTTCACAGTTCAACTCTCACATCCATACATGACCACTGGAAAAACCATAGCCTTGACTGGATGGACCTTTGTTGGCAAAGTAATGTCTCTGCTTTTTAATATGCTGTCAAGGTTGGTCATAACTTTTCTTCCAAGGAGCAAGCGTCTTTTAATTTCATAGCTAGAGTCACCATCTGCAGTGATTTTGGAGCCCAAAAATATAATGTCGGACACTGTTTCCACTGTTTCCCCATCTATTTGCCATGAAATGATGGGACCAGATGCCATGATTTTAGTTTACTGAATGTTGAGCTTTAAGCCAACTTTTTCACTCTCCTCTTTCATTTTAATCAAGAGGTTCTTCAGTTCTTCTTCACCTTCTGCAATAAGGGTGGTGTCATCTGTATAGCAGACATTATTGATATTTCTCCTGGAAATCTTGATTCCAGCATGTGCTTCACCCAGTCCAGCGTTTCCCATGATGTACTCTGCACATAAGTTAAACAAGCATCGTAACAATATACAGCCTTGATGTGTTCCTTTCCCGATTTGGAACCAGTCTATTGTTCCAGTTCCAGTTCCAACTGTTGCTTTCTGACCTGCAAACAGATTTCTCAAGATACAGATCAGGTGACCTGGTTTTCCCATCTCTTTAAGAATGTACCACAATTTGTGGTGATGCACACAGTCAAAGGCTTTAGCATAGTCAATAAAGCAGAAATTGATGCTTTTTTCTGGAACTCTCCTGATTTTTCCATGATCCAGCGAATTTTGGCAATTTGATCTCTGGTTCCTCTGCCTTTTCTAAAGCCAGCTTGAACATCTGGAAGTTCACGGTTTACCTACTGTTGAAGCATGGCTTGGATAATTTTGAACATTACTGTACTAGCGTGGGAGATGAGTGCAATTGTGTGGTAGTTTTGTCACCCTGCTTATTTAACTTATATGCAGAGTACATCATGAGAAACGCTGGGATGGATGAAGCACAAGCTGGAATCAAGATTCCCAGGAGAAATATCAGTAACCCCAGATATGCAGATCACACCACCCTTATGGCAAAAAGTGAAGAAGAACAAAAGAGCTTCTTGATGACAGTGAAAGAGGAGAGTGAAAAAACTGACTTAAAACTAAGCACTCAAAAAGCTAAGATCATGGCATCTGATTCCATCACTTCACAGGAAATAGATGAGGAAACAATGAAAACAGTGACATACTTTATTTTCCTGGGCTCCAAAATCATTGCAGATGGTGAATATAGCCATGAAATTATAAGACACTTGCTCCTTGGATGAAAGTCTATGACCAACCTAGACAGCACCTTAAAAAGCAGAGATATTACTTTGCCAACAAAGGTCCATCTAGTTGAAGGTATGGTTTTTTCAGTAGTCATATATGGATGTGAGAGTTGGACCATAAAGAAGGCTGAGTGCTGAACAATTGATGCTTTGAACTATGGTGTTGGAAAAGACTCTTGCAAGTCCCTTGGACTGCAAGGAGATCAAACTATTCATTCTAAAGGAAATCAGTCCTGAATATCTATTGGAAGGACTCATGCTGAAGCTGAAGCTCCAATACTTAGGCCACCTGATGGGAAGAATTGACTCACTGGAAAAGACACTGATGTTGGGAAAGATTGAAGGCAGGAGGAGAAGGGGATGACAGAAGATGAAATGGTTGGATGGTATCATGACTCAATGGATATAAGTTTGAGTAATTCTGGGAGTTGGTGATGGACAGGGAGGCCTGGCGTGCTGCAGTCCATGGGGTCACAGAGAGTGGGACACGACTGAGTGACTGAACTGGACTGAACTGGACTGAACTAAGATGAGTAGAATTGTGTGATAGTTTGAGAATTCTTTGCCATTGCCTTTCTTTTGGATTGGAATGAAAACTGACCTTTTCCAGCCCTGTGGCCACCGCTGAGTTTTCCAAATTTGCTGGCATATTGAGTGCAGCACTTTCACAGCATCATCTTTTAGGATCTGAAATAGCTCACTTGGAATTCCATCACCTCCACTAGCTTTATTTGTAGTTATGCTTCCTAAGTCCCAGTTGACTTTGCATTCCAGGATGTCTGGCTCTAGGTGAATGATCACACCATTATGATTATCTGGGTCGTGAAGATCTTTTTGTATGGTTCTTCTATGTATTCTTGCCACCTCTTAGTATCTTCTGCTTCTGTTAGGTCCATACCATTTTTCTCTTTTATTGAGCCCATCTTTGTATGAAATATTCACTTGGCATCTTTAGTTTTCTTGAAGAAATCTCTAGTCTTTCCCATTCTATTGTTTTCCTCTATTTCTTTGCACTGATCACTGAAGAAGGCTTTCTAATCTCTCCTTGCTACTCTTTTGAACTCTGCATTCAAATGGGTATATCTTTCCTTTTCTCCTTTGCTTTTCAATTCTCTTATTTTAACAGCTATTTGTGAGGTCTCCTCAGACAGCCATTTTGCTTTTTTGCATTTCTTTCTCTTTGGGATGGTCTACAATGTCACGAACCTCCGTCCATGGTTCTTCGGGCACTCTGCCTATCAGATCTAGTCCCTTGAATCTATTTCTCACTTTCACTGTATAATCAACGGATTTGATTTTGATCATACCTGATTGGTCTAGTCCTTTTCCCTACTTTCTTTAATTTAAATGTGTATTTAGCAATAAGGAGTTCATGGTCTGAGCCACAGTCAGCTACCAGTCTTGTTTTTGTTGACTGTATAGAGATTCTCCATCTTTGGCTGCAAAGAATATAATCAATCGGATTTCACTATTGAGCATCTGGTGATGTCCATGTGTAGGGTGGTCTCTTGTGTTTGGAAGAGGGTGTTTGCTATGACAGATGTGTTCTTTTGGCAAAACTATTAGCCTTTGCCCTGCTTCATTCTGCACTCCAAGGCCAAATTTGCCTGTTATTCCAGGTGTTTCTTGATTTCCTACTTTTGCATTATAGTCCCCTATAATAAAAAGGACTTCTTTTTTGTGTGTTACCTCTAGAAGGTCTTAAAGGCCTTCATAGAATCATTCAACTTCAGCTTCTTCAGCAATACTGGTCGGGGCATAGACTTGGATTATGGTGATATTTAATGGTTTGCCTTGGCAATGAAGAGATAATTCTGTAGTTTTTGAGACTGCATCCAAGGACTGCATTTCAGACTCTTTTGTTGACTATAATGTCTACTCCATTTCTTCTAAGGGATTCTTGCCCACAGTAGTAGATATAATGGTCATTTAATTTAAATTCACCCATTCTAGTCCGTTTTAGTTTGCTGATTCCTAAAATGTCTATGTTCACTCTTGCCATGTCCTGTTTGACCACTTCCAATTTGCCTTGATTCATGGACCTAACATTCCAGGTTCCTATGCAATATTGCCGTTTACAGCATTGGACTTTGCTGCTATCACCAGTCACATCCACAACTGGGTATTATTTTTGCTTTGGCTTTTTCTCTTCATTGTTTCTGGAGTTATTTCTGCACTGATCGTCAGTAGCATTTTGGGAACCTACCCACCTGGGGTGTTTATCTTTCAATGCCCTATTTTTTCCCTTTTTCGTACTGTTCTTGGGGTTCTCAAGGCAAGAATAATGAAATGGTTTGCCATTCCCTTCTCTAATGGACTACATTTTGTCAGAACTCTCCACCAAAACCCATCAGTCTTGGGTGTCCCTGCATGGCATGGCTCATTGTTTCACTGAGTTAGACAAGGTTGTGGTCCATGTGATCAGATTGGTTAGTTTTCTGTGATTGTGGTTTTCAGTCTGTCTACCCTCTGATGGAGAAGGATAAGAGGCTTATGGAAGCTCCATGATGGGAGAGACTGACTGAGCAGGAAACTGGATCTTGTTCTCCTGGTCAGGGCCTTGCTCAGTAAATCTTTAATCCAATTTTCTCTTTATGGGTGGAGCTTTGTTCCCTCTCTGCTATTTACCTGGGGCCAAACTGTGGTTTCATTATAGGGGACTGGAATGCAAACGTAGGAAGTCAAGAAACACCTGGAGTAACAAACAAATTTGGCCTTGGAATACAGAATAAAGCAGGGCAAAGACTAATAGAGTTTTGCAAAGAAAATGGACTGGTCATACATAGCAAACACCCTCTTCCAAACGCAAGAGACCACCCTACACATGGACATCACCAGATGGTCAACACTGAAATCCGATTGATTATATTATTTACAGCCAAAGATGGAGGAGCTCTATACAGTCAACAAAAACAAGACCAAGAGCCAACTGTGGTTCAGATCATGAACTCCTTATTGCCAAATTCAGACTTAAATTGAAGAAAGTAGGGAAAACCACTACACCATTCAGGTATGACCTAAATCAAATCACTTATGACCATAGAGTGGAAGTGAGAAATAGATTTAAGGGTCTAGATCTGATAGATAGAGTGCCTGATGAACTATGGAATGAAGTTCATGACATTGAACAGGAGACAGATATCAAGACCATCCCCATGGAAAATAAATGCAAAATGGCTGTCTGGGGAGGCCTTACAAATAGTTGTGAAAAGAAGAGAGGCGAAAAACAAAGGAGAAAAGGAAAGATATAAGCATCTGAATGCAGAGTTCCAAAGAACAGCAAGAATGGATAAGAAAGCCTTCTTCAGCGATTAGTGCAAAGAAGTAGAGGAAGACAACAGAATGGGAAAGACTAGAGATCTCTTCAAGAAAATTAGAGATACCTAGAGAACATTTAATGCAAAGATGGGCTCGATAAAGGACAGAAATGGACCTAACAGAAGCAGAAGATATTAAGAAGTGTTGGAAAGAATACACAGAAGAACTGTACAAAAAATATCTTCAAATCCAAGATAATCACGATGGTGTGATCACTCACCTAGAGCCAGGCATCCTGGAATGTGAAGTCAAGTGGGCCTTAGAAAGTATCACTACGAACAAAGCTAGTGGAGGTGATGGAATTCCAAGTGAGCTATTTCAGATCCTAAAAGATGATGCTGTGAAAGTGTCGCACTCAATATGCCAGCAAATTTGGAAAACTCAGCAGTGGCCACAGGACTGAAAAAGGTCAGTTTTCATTCCAATCCCAAAGAAAGGCAATGCCAAGAATGCTCAAACTCCATATATATGCGTTAGTATACTGTATTGGTGTTTTCCTTTCTGGCTTACTTCAATCTGTATAATAAACTCCAGTTTCATCCACCTCATTAGAACTACAAGACAGCAAAAGAGACACAGATGTATAGAAATAGTCTTTTGGACTCTGTGGGAGAGGGAGAAGGTGAGATGATTTGGGAGAATGGCACTGAAACTTGTATAATATCATATATGAAACTAATCTCCAGTCCAGCTTCGATGCATGATACTGGATGCTTGGGGCTGGTGCACTGAGATGACCCAGATGGATGGTACAGGGGGGAGGGGAGAGGGGGTTTCAGGATGGGGAGCACGTGTATACCTGTGGAGGATTCATGTTGATGTGTGGCAGAACCAATCCAATATTGTAAAGTAATTAACCTCTAATTAAAATAAATAAATTTATATTTAAAAAAAAAAGAATGCTCAAAGTACCGCACAATTGCACTCATCTCACACTCTAGTAAAGTAATGCTCAAAATTCTCAAAGCCAGGCTTCAGCAACACGTGAACCGTGAACTTCCAGATGTTCCAGCTGGTTTTAGAAAAGGCAGAGAACCAGAGATCAAATTGCCAACATCCGCTGGATCATGGAAAAAGCAAGAGAGTTCCAGAAAAATATCTATTTCTGCTTTCTTGACTATGCCAAAGATTTTGACTATGTGGATCACAATAAACTGTGGAAAATTCTGAAATAGATGGAAAATACCAGACCACCTGACCTACCTCTTGAGAAACCTGTATGCAGGTCAGAGAGCAACAGTTAGAACTAGACATGGAACAACAGACTGGTTCCAAATAGGAAAAGGAGTACGTCAAGGCTGTATATCGTGTCCCTGCTTATTAAACTTATATGCAGAGCACATCATGAGAAACGCTGGACTGGAAGAAGCACAAGCTGGAATCAAGATTGCTGGGAGAAATATCAGTAACCTCAGATATGCAGATGACACCACCTTTATGACAGAAAGTGAAGAGGAACTACAAAGCCTCTTGATGAAAGTGAAAGAGGAGAATGAAAAAGTTGGCTTAAAGCTCAACATTCAGAAAATGAAGATCATGGCATCTGGTCCTATCACTTCATGGGAAATAGATGGGGAAACAGTGGAAACAGTGGAAACAGTGTCAGACTTTATTTTTTAGGGCTCCAAAATCACTGCAGATGGTGACTGCAGCCATGAAATTAAAAGATGCTGACTCCTTGGAAGAAAAGTTATGACCAACCTAGGTAGTATATTCAAAAGCAGAGACATTACTTTGCTAACAAAGGTCCATCTAGTCAAGGCTATGGTTTTTCCAGTAGTCATGTATGGATGTGAGAGTTGGACTGTGAGAGACTCTTGAGAGTCCCTTGAACTGCCAGGAGATCCAACCAGTCCATTCTGAAGGAGATCAGCCCTGGGATTTCTTTGGAGGGAATGCTGAAGCTGAAACTCCAGTACTTTGGCCACCTCATGCGAAGAGTTGACTCATTGGAAAAGACTGTGATGCTGGGAGGGATTGGGGGCAGGAGGAGAAGGGGATGACAGAGGATGAGATGGCCGGATGGCATCACTGACTCAATGGACGTGAGTCTGCATGAATTCCAGGAGTTGGTGATGGACAGGGAGGCCTGGCGTGTTGCAATTCATGGGGTCGCAAATAGTTGGACACAATGAGAGACTGTACTGAACTGAACTGAACTGAAACTACGGTGGAGGTAATGAAGATAATGGCGAATTCCTTCAGAAGACCTTGTGCATGTACAGTTACACACACTGTCCCCATCCCTGCATCAGGCCACCGCCTACCCACGCCTCCACTGGAGACTCCTTGACACTCCAGGGCAAGTTTGGGTCAGTCCCTTATGGGGTCACTGCTCCTTTCTCCTGGGTCCTGGTGCACACAAGGTTCTGTTTGTGCCCTCTAAGAGTCCATTTTCCAGTTCTGTGTAAGTTATGGCAGTTCTATGGTGGGGTTAATGGCAACCTCCTCCAAGAGGGCTCAGGCCATACGCAAGTCTGCTGCACCTAGAGCACCTGTCCTTGTTGCAGGCTATTCCTGACCCATACCTCCACAGGAGATGCTCAAACACAGTTCTGTGGGGTCCCTGGGTCCTGGTGGGTGCAAGGTTTGCTTGTGCCCTCTGAGCGTCTTCGGCAGGAATGAGCTTTGATTCTAAATGTGAATTCACCCCCTCCTACCATCTTGCAGGGACTTCTCCTTTGCCACTCCAGTGCCTACCATCTTGCTGGGGTTTCTCTGACTTTGGACATAGAGTATCTGTTCACAGCCGCTGCAGCAAAGTGCAGCTGCCATTTCTGACCTTGGACATGGGGTATATACTAATAGGTGTCAGCTCTTCTCTAAATTTTTGGTAGTATTCACCTGTGAAGAAATATGTTCCTGGGCTTTTGTTTGTTGGAAGATTTTTGCTTAGAGCTTCGATTTCTGTGCGTGTAATGGGTCTATTAAGATTTTCAGTTTATTCCTGTTTCAGTTTTGGAAAGTTATACTTTTCTAAGAATTTGTCCATTTCTTCCAAGTTTTCCATTTTATTAGCATATAATTGTTCATAGTAGTCTGTTATGATCTTTTGTATTTTTATGTTGTCTCTTGTATTTTTTCATTTCTAGTTTTATTGATTTGATTCTTCTCCCTTTTTTCCTTGATGAGTCTGGTTAATTGTTTGTCTATTTTATTTATTTTCTCAAAGAGCCAGCTTTTAATTTTGTTGATTTTTTCCATAGAGTCTCCTTCATTTTTTTTAATTTACAGTTAGTCCTTTAAAAATATTATGCAATAATTCCTTGCTAAGTATGCCAAAGAACCAAAGAATGAGAGAGCAAAGTGGTTTTTCTAATCATATTCCTTCTTGCCACCAATGATTACAGTGATTAGAGTCTTTGGAGATAAGGCACCTATATAATTTGTCTACTACTGTCCCGGTGTAACTTGATTATCCTATAATAATTATCAAGGTTTCCTCTTTTACTCTTAAAACTATCCTGCTTTGGATGGTAAAGATAGATAATCTTCCCTGGCTTTTCTGACTTTAATATGTTTCATGATAACGATACCAAATAGCCCCTTGGAAAAATGTACTGAGTACCATCTAAAGATCTGAACACAGATTTTTGGAAGTAAGTATTCCTAACTTTCGAAATAAGAACGGATCATGTCAAGGGCATCTTAAATATGATTTTAAGGGTTTTCTTAAAGGGGCTGTGTTGGAATATTCTGCCACACTTTTCAGAGATGGGCCTGTCTTTGTGTCATTTCAAAGTCAGCTCAGCTGAGTTTGTATTTAAAAGAATAAGAGAAGATATGAAAAGACTGTTCACAATAAATTAGACAATGACCCAGAAAAGATTCATCCCAAAACACAGTTACCACAAATGTTACTTGTGCAGCAAAGGGGACTTTGATGATGTGATTAAGTTAAGGATCATAAGATGAGAATATTATCAAGTCCTACTTGTGTTGATCTTAAATATAATCTCAATTACTCTTGTAAGAGAAAAGTGGAAGGAGATTTGACTATAGAACAGAAAGTAAAAGATGCGAAAATGGTAGCAAAATGTTGGATTGGTACAAAGAAGGAGTAACAAGTCAAGGAATGCAGGTGACCCCCATAAACTAAAAAGGACAAGGAAATAGACTGAACTCTGGATCCTCCAGAAGGAACCAACCCTGCTGATGATCTGCACAGTGAAATTGATTTTTGACTTCTGCCCTCCAGAAGAGAGTTAATTTGTGGTTTTTTAGGCCCTTGCATCTGAGGTAATTATTACAGTTTCCACAGGCAACTAACACACTGATGTAGCATTGTCTTATTTATAATGAATATTTTAAACATATTGGATCAAACAAATCTTGCAGAAGTTCTATGAAGTAAATGGGATTATCTTTCATAAAGGAAGAGTCAGAAGTTCAAAATTAAAACTATTAAGTTAATAACCCTCAGTTCTTTTTTGGGCTGCTGCTGCTGCTGCTGCTGCTAAGTTGCTTTAGTCGTGTCTGACTCTATGCGAACCCATAGATGGCAGCCCACCAGCCTCCCCCATCCCTGGGAGTCTCCAGGCAAGAACACTGGAGTGGGTTGCCATTCCTTCTCCAATGCATGAAAGTGAAAAGTGAAAGTGAAGTCACTCAGTCGTGTCCAACTCTTAGTGACCCCATGGACTGCAGCCTACCAGGCTCCTCCATCCATGGGATTTTCCAGGCAAGAGTACTGGAGTGGGTTGTCATTTCCTTCTCCACTTTTTTGGCATACAATAGCCAAAAAAAAAAAAAAAAAAAAAATCAAAGGAGGTAAAAAAATAAATAAATAACTAAAACCAAAAGGACTAGAAATAACTAAATAATCAAAATAAAGTTGGCATGCTACAGGATATTTGACCTAAAATGAGATATGATTCTAGAGCTAAAGGCTTAGAAAAAAAAAAGCTGAGTGAAAACCAGAAAACTAGTAAGGACTAGTATGCTTCTGAAAGAAAACTGATAGAAGTGCATTATTTAACAATTAATAAAGATGCTTTGATGAGGATATATAATCAAAGCACATGAGCCACAAAATTTGATCAGGAAAGGTAATTCCTTCGGTCATGTTGCTGTTTAGTCGCTAAATCATGTCTAACTCTTTATGACCCCATGGACTGCAGCCAAGCTTTTCTATCCTCCCCTATTTCCTGGAGTTTGCTCAAACTCATGCCCATTGCATTAGTGATGGTATTGAATTATCTCATTTTCTATCTCCCTCTTCTTTTGCCTTCAATCTTTCCAGTATCAGGGTCTTTTCTAATAAGTGGGCTCTTTCCACCAAGTGCCCAAAGTTTCAGCTTCAGCATCAGCCTTTCTGATGGATATTCAGGGTTGATTACCTTTAGGATTGACAGGTTTGATCTCCTTCCAGTCTAAGGGACTCTCAAGAGTCTTCTCCAACACCACAGTTCATAAGCATCAATTTTTCAGCACCCAGCATTCTTTATGTTCCAACTCTCACACTGAACATGACCACTGAAAAAATCAAAGCTTTGACTATCTGGATGTTTTTCAGCTAAGTGAGGACTCTGCTTTTTAATCACTGTCTAGGTTTGTCATAGATTTTCTTCCAAGGATCAAGTGTCTTTAATTCCATGGCTATAATCACCATTCACAGTGATTTTGGAACCCAAGAAAATAAAATCTGTCACTATTTCCACTTTTCCCCTTCTATTTGCCATGAGGTGATGGGACTGGATGTGATGGTCTTAGTTTTTTAACTATTGAGTTTTAAGCCAGAATTTTCACTCTCCTCTTTCACCCTTATCAAGAGGTTCTTTAGTTCCTCTTTGTTCTCTGTCACTAGAGTGGTATCATCTGCTTATCTGAGGTTACTGATACTTCTCCCAGAAATCTTGATTCCAGCTTGTGCTTCATCCAGCCTGGCATTTCACATTATGTACACTGCATATAAGTTAAATAAACAGGTGACAATATACAGACTTGAGGTACTCCTTTCCCAATTTGGAGCCAGTCATTTTTCCATATTAGGTTCTAACTGTTGCTTTTTAACCTGCATACAGATTTCTCAGGAGGCAGGCAAGGTGGTCTGGTATTCCCATCTCTTTAAGAATTTTCCTGTTTGTTGTGTTCCACACAGTCAAAACTTTAACTTAGCTAATGAACCAGAAGTAGATTTTCTTTTTCTGGATTTTCCTTGTTTTCTCTATGGTCTAATGAATGTTGGCATTTTGATCTCTGGTTCCTTTGCCTTTTCTAAGTCCTGCTTGTACATCTGGAATTTCTTGGTTTATGTACTGCTGAAGCCCAGCTTGAAGGATTTTGAGCATTACCTGGCTAGCCTGTGAAAAGTGCTCAACTGTATGGTAGTTTGTACATTCTTTGGTATTTCTTTGGTATTGTAAAGAAAACTGATCTTTTCTAGTCCTATGGCCACTGCTGAGTTTTCTAAATGTGCCACAATATTGAGTGCAGTACTTTAACAACATCGTCTTTTAGGATTTGAAACAGGTCAGCTGGAATTACCTCCACTATATTTGTTCATTGTAATGCTTTCTAATGCCCACTTGACTTCACACTCCAGGATATCTGGCTCTAGGTGAGTGACCACACAATCATGGTTATCCAAGTCATTAAAACCTTTTCATATACTTCTTCTGTGTATTCTTGTCACTTATTCTTCTTTTAGGTCATTCATTTTTGTTTGTTCATATACTTTCCCCAAAACAATACAGTAATGCCTAGGTTCATAAGAGGATAATTGAATTTCAGAGGTGAGTCTTTTCCTTTCTATGTGAAACCTATATTGAAAAGTAAATCATAGTCATCTTCTAAACAACAGCAATAATATCTTATATATTCTGTGTGGAATATAAAATGAACACATTTCCTTTAAAAATATTCTCAAAAACATTTGATACTCTAGGTCATACTTGAAAGTGTGTACAAGTTGGCAGTTTGAAGAAATCTATGACATAATTTAAAAGTCAGCTCGATTATTTATAGTCATATCCTGTGCATGTCACCAAATAACTGTGTTTCCTCATGTCAGACACTTTGGGGGTGGAAATTATTTGTTATTTATAAGAAAAATTGGGAAGTCTGATGTGGGTCCTAGAACCTTTGCAGAGAACTTCTTTAGTATAATCGTTTTCCATTTTGTGAGTCACCCACCCAGCAGCTCTATGTTAAGGTTACAGGTTTCCTGGTGGAGCTAGTGGCAACCTTCTCCAAAAGGACTTATGCCAACATGCCATGCCTCCCAGGACTGCTACTGCAAGTGTCCCTGTCCCTGAAGTAGGCCATTGCTGGCCCATGCCTCCACAGGAGACTCTCAAAAACACACAGGCAGATCTGACTCAGTATCTTGAAGAGGTCATTTTTTCTTTCTTTTTCCCTGGGTTTGGGTGTGCATGAAGAAGGTCCCATCACTTCATGCCATATGAATGAGGGAAAAATGGAAGGAATGGGAGATTTCATTTTCTTGGGTTCCAAAATCATTGTAGACAGTGACTGCAGCTGTGAAATTAAAAGATCCTTGCTCCTTGGAAGAAAAGCACTGACAAACCTAGATAGCATATTAAAAAGTAGAGACATCACTTTGATGACAAAGGTCTGTATAGTCAAAGCTATGTTTTTCCAGTAGTCATGCACAGATGTGAGAGTTGGATCATGAAGAAGGCTGAGCACTGAAGAATTAATGCTTTCATTAATTCTGGAGAAGATTCTTGAGGGTCCCATGGACTGCAAGGATATCAAGTCAATCCTAAAGGGAATCAGTCTTGAATATTCATTGAAAGGACTGATGCTGAAGCTGAACCTTCAATACTCTGGGGGCCAGATGTGAAGAGCTGACTCACTGAAAGCACCTTGATGTTAGAAAAGTTTGAGGTAAGGAGGAGAAAGGGACAAGAGAAGATGAGATGGTTGGATGGCATCCCTGACTCAATGGACATGAGTTTGAGCAAACCGTGGGATCTAGGAAAGGACAGGGGAGCCTGGCATGCTGCAGTCCATTGGGTCACAAAGAGTAGGACACAACTTAGTGACTGAACAATAAGAAAACTTTTGAGATATCAAATAAATTTTGGAGGCTTGTCCCATAATGTTTTTGAAAGTAATATGCTATAAGCAGTAATTTCATTGATTTTCAATTATTGACAAATCATTCATAAAAGGCAGCCTAATGTACATGTTAAAAGCATGTAATTTGAATTTTGTGTCCAGTGTTTCCATATTACTATTGGTCCCTACTTCTGTCTGGTGCAGTCTATGCCACCCTATATTGTAGCTCTTTGCCTGGTTTCTCTTAAGCAAAGTATGAAAACTCTCTGTGTCATAGATTCCTCCATAAAATGGGGATAAAGATAGCACCTCCATCATAGGGATGCAATACAAAAAATCAATTATTTATCTATTTAAGCACTTAAAACAGTATCTGGAACACAGTAAGCATTCAATTCAGTTCAGTTCAGTGACTCAGTTGTGTCTGACTCTTTGCGACCCCATGAACCGCAACACACCAGGCCTCCCTGTCCATCACCAATTCCCGGAGTCCACCCAAACCCATGTCCATTATGTCAGTGATGCCATCCAACCATCTCATCCTCTGTCGTCCCCTTCTCCTCCGGCCCTCAATCTTTCCCAGCATCAGCGTCTTTTCAAATGAGTCAGCTCTTCACAAAAGGTGACCGAAGTATTGCAGTTTCAGCTTCGACCTCAGTTCTTCCAATAAACACCCAGGGCTGATCTCCTTTAGAATGGACTGGTTGGATTTCCTTGCAGTCCAAGGGACTCTCAAGAGTCTTCTCCAACACCACAGTTCAAAAGCACCAATTCTTCTGCGCTCAGCTTTCTTTATAGTCCAACTCTCACATCCATACATAACTACTGGGAAAACCATAGCCTTGACTAGACGGACCTTTGTTGGCAAAGTAAGCATTAGGTATGTGTTTTCTATTATTAGGGACTTCACTGATAGCTCAGTTGGTAAAGAATCCTCCTGCAATGTGTGAGTCCTGGGTTCGATCCCTGGATTAGAAAGATCCCCTGGAGAAGGAAAAGGGTACCCACTCCAGTATTCTGGCCTAGAGAATTCTTTAGACTGTATAGTCCACAAGGTCGCAAAGAGTCAGACATGAAGGAGCAACTTTCACTTCACTTCACTTTCTATTATTTGGTTGAATGAAATAATATCAAACAACATTTAATATTCTATAAATTGCAGCTTCCAACTTTCCTAAATTCTGAAATGTTAATATTAAATGCTTTACAACTTCAACTTAAATGGTATTTAACTCTTAAAAATAATCTTATAGGCTTTCATTGCCTTTTTAAAATAATGTATTTCTTTCATACTCAGTATATTAATATATCTTAAGTATTTGATGTTTTATTAACACTTTCATTATAAAACTCATTTCATATTAAACTACTTATAACTAGGGCTAAATAGCTGTAATTTCTTGAACTAGGACACCATATGTATATATATGTGGTGAGGGTGAGAGTGATTTATTTTCTTTATTTCAAAGTGTTAAATGGAAAAAAAAAAGATTTTATTCTTCTTTTGAGGATTATTCTCCTTCTCTTAAAAATAGCAAATATCTATTTTAGATTGATAGTATCAGATCAATTGAATTTTTAGAATAAAATGAGTTTGATTCTTTTCACACCTACATATTTCAATGTTAATCAAAGCTACACAGGATGATTGGTCTGGGAGTGAAATATAATATTTGAAGAATTCAAATAAGTATTCTTAGAAATTTTTAGGAATGTTCATATACTGAAAGTCATTTTTTAAATAGAGACCTAACAAAAACAAAAGAGAAAAACCTTAGGAATTAAATTGTAACATTAATAAAATTGAACTGCTTGCTCCTGCTATTGAACTCAGTCAAACATTTCTGGTTCAGATCACTTGTCAGTAGGCCAATTTTCTCATGGAACCTACTCCTTAAGTCCAAAATTATTTCCTGAGGGAAACAGTTAAAGTTAGCTTTTACTGTAAATGTATCACATGTGCAAGTGCCTTACGAAAGAAAATAAAAGGTGAAACAGAAGAACACACACAAAAATGAAATGAAAAGTTAAAACCTATTGTTGACTCCCATTTCTAATTAACCTAACTCTTCTGAACCATAAAGATTAACATAGGAGAAAAACAAGAATATCCACTTGACATTTTACCTCCTGACTGTTACATGTGTTATGCTAATTATTCTAATCCTTGCTATTCTTCACTGCTCTAACAATATATTGGTTCATAAGAATAGAAAACGTATTACTTGAATACTATAACTTTGTCTAGAGAACTATAAAGTGTATTCTGGGAATATTAAGAAAATTTCAATATGCATTATTGCTTAAATTTTGGGCAAAGAACAACACATCAAAAAGAATAAAAGATTGCATTTCAGTAAAATGTTTAAGTATACTCTAGGCAAAAATGCTTTCTCTATAACTCCTTAATATACAAAATAGTGTGTTCATATCTATACTTTCTAAAAACAACTCAAGGAAGCAGTTTTGTTTTTTTTTTTAATAAATTAGAAGGCTCATGAGTTTGAGTCTTATTTATTTATCAGTAGGAAACAATAGCTTTAAGTACCCTTCCAATAAATGCAATCACAATACCAAATGTTTTCCTATTTGTTCTATTTCTGGAAAAAAAAACTACAATATAAAGTTAATCACAAACACACACACACACATATGGCCTTTTAATAAAAGGGCAAGTGATGGAGTCCTCCACCTGACCTAAAATCAAAATATCAACTATGTAAGCTATCAGTTATTTACTTCTATATGAAAATGAAAGAAAAGATCCAGTAAATTAAGCCCCTCTAGGTCAAAAATAGATATGACTGAAATGACTTTGCACACACATTCAAATTTCTAGAAATGTCAGTCATAATATTCACATATGTATGTCTTTCCAGAACACAAACAATGTAAAGATGTGATGTCAAAAGAATTTTAATTGTTTTCTTCTTCATCGTATTAAATACTATCAAAGAAGAAAATATATGATTAAATCAAGGCACATTTTGGGTATAAGCACAAAAGAGTATAATAAACCTTATATAAATGAAATAATTTTCCTTTTAATAATTTTATCTTATAAAAACACTTTAGCAACAAAAATTGATAAAAAATAAATTAAAATATATAAAAATTAATGATATAGTTTAAAGTAAAGTTGGACTATATAAAAATTTTTAAAATTTGTCATTACAGAACACTATTAACAGAATGAGAAGACAACCATTGAAATCAGAAATAAGATAATATTTGCAAAACATATATCTGAGAAGGGATTAATATCTAAAATATATAAACATTGCCTACAAGTCAATAATATAAACACCAATAACTCAATTTATAAATGGCAAAGAACTTTAACAGAAATTTCTCAAAAAAAGTTCACAAATGACTAAATAATCACATTAAAAGATGATCAACCTTATTGATCAGTAGGGAAATACAAATCAAAACAACAATCAGAAACCACTTTTACTCATTTAGATAGCTATTATAAAAAATATTAAGTGTTTTTGAGGATGGAAAGAGATTGATATCCTTGTCAGTTGTTAGTGGGAATGTAAGATAGTGCAGCTACTGTGGGGAACAGTGTGGAGTTTCCTTAACAGAATTACAAATAGAATTATCATGTGATCTAGCAATTCTACTTACCAAAGGGTTGAGAGCAGAGACTGGAATAGCTATTTGTAAACCTATTTTCACAACAGCTGTATTCACAATAATCAAAAGGTAAAGGCAGCTCAATTCAAGCAGCAGTAATTCATCTGTCATCAGATGAAAGGATAAACAAAACGTGGGATGTGTATATATAATATTCCATTATGTATTATATATATATAATATTCCATTATGTATTATATATATATAATACATAATGGAATATTATTCATCCTTTAAAAAGAACACATTTTTTACACATGCTGCAACATAGATCACCCTTGAAGACATTTTGATAAGTGAAACAAGTATTTGAAAAGGACAAATATTATGGGTATTCATTTATATAATTTACATATGTTTAGACTATTTATATGATTCCACCTATATGAGATACTTAGGGTGCTCAAATTCAGAAATGGGAATGGCCTAGCAAAAGAGGAGTTACTGTTTATTTGTTCATAGATTCAGTTTTGCAAGATTAAAAATACTCTGAAAAGGAAAGGTGATGATAGTTGAACAGTAATGTCAATATAACCAAGGCACTTACCTGTACACTTAAAATGGCTAAAATGTTAAACTGTATACCATTTATATTTTACCACAAGTTTTAAAACTATCTAGAGTGATAAAAATCTTTTTTTTTTTTTTTGAGTAATATGACAAATTTGGCTGTTTGGACCAGATCTGCTTTTGAATCAAGAGCAAGTGCTAAATTAAAAAATAATAATATTAATAATAATAGTAGTTCTAGAAAAGTGTCACAAAGTGATAGTGTTAACATTAACCAATTCTCCATGTGAGGTTACACTAAGCCTTGCTATCTTAATGATAGGCAAATCCATTTGACTTGATTTGGCCAATGAAAGACGATCAGAAGTGGACAATTTTTGGAGTAGAAACTGTAAAAACCATTGAATAGTTCTTCTATCTCTTCTATAGCTCTTTTACTAGAATTCCAGTTCCTATATAAGAGCCCCACCTTAATTATCTGCTTCAGAATGCAGAATACATTTGAAGCAGCAGTGTAGCTTATCTGCAGCTGATCTGTAATATAAATGAAAACAAAAACTGTTATCAATGTAAGATAAGAACATGCGGGTTCGTTTGTTACTTTAGGATAAATTAATAAAAGTTGACTTGCTGAGTAACTCACTACACACTATAAAGAAAATCCAAAATTCAGAGGAATTTCCAGTATAGGAGTTCTAACAAGATAACCTCTTCCTTTACATCTCAGACTATAAAGAGAGACAAATTAAGATAAATCAAAATCAAACAACCCAATCATCATCTCCATTCACTACAAGAAGAGTTGCCTTAAAACTGAGAAAAGCAAGACCTCAGGGACCTGCTCGTGGGGCCTCAGGGAGGTCCAGTCTCCACGCGAGTTGCGAGGGGCCCTCGGGATTCCTCTGCGGTTGCTGCTGGGGCCGAGGTCCTCATCTGGAGTTGAGGCTGGAACCTCAGGGTTCCTCTCCAGGGCTGACATGGATCTCGGGGTTCCTCTGGGGCATCCACAGGGGAGTCAGGCCTCGTCTCGTGTGGAGCCATGCAAGTCCGCTCGCCTCTCAAGCCGGAAAAGCAATGTCAGGTTTCCTGTCGGGTTGACCATAGGGATCGGTGGCTTTCTCTCGAGGTGCCACAGGGCTGTCATCGTGTTTTGAGTCAGTCCTCGGGGTGACCGTCGAGTCAGTGCAGGGGAGTCAGGTGTGTCTGGAGTGCACTGGGACATTGGGGGTCTTTTGAAATGGTGGCACGACAATTAAAACTGTAATTTAAGAAAAAATCTTCCAACAAACAGAAGCCCTGGCTTCACAGGCAATTTCTACCTAAAGTTGTGGTTGTTGTTCAGTTGCCAAGTCTTGTCCAATTCTCAATGAATCCATGGACTACAGCACTCCAGGCTTCCCTGTCCTTCATTATCTCCCAGAGATTGCTCAAACTCATGTCCATTGAGTCAGTGATGCTATCCAACCAGTGATCTCATCCTAAGTTTAGAGAAGAGCTAACATCTATCCTTCTTAAAATCTTCCAGAAAATTGCAGAGAAAGAAAAACTCCAAAACTCGTTCTAGAAGGCCACCACCACCTTGATACCAAAACCAGTCGAAGATACCACAAAAAAAGAAAATGACAGGCCAGTATCACTGACAGAAATATATGAAAAAAATTCTCAATGAGATTCTAGCAAACAAAATCCAACAAAATATTGAAAAGATCATATATATTTATCAAGTGGTCTTTATCCCAGGGATATAAGGATTATTCAATGTATGCAATTCAATCAATGTGATACACTGTATTAACAAACTGAAAGATAAAAACAATATGATCATCTCAATAGATGTAGAGAAAGCTTTTAACAAAATTCAATACCCATTTATGATAAAAACTCTCCAGAAAATAAGCATAGAAGGAAATGACTTCAAGGTATTAAAGGCCATATACAACAAACCCACAGTGGACATTTTTGTCAATGGTGTTAACTGAAATCATTTCCTCTAAGTTCAGGAACAAGTCAAGCATGCACATTATCACAAATAATATTCAACATAGTTTTGGAAGACTAAGCCACAGCAATCAGAGAGGTGAGAGAAATAAAAGAATCCAGATTGGAGAAGAAGTAAAACTCTCACTGTTTGCAGATGATATAACTCTCTACATAGAAAACCATAACAATGCCACCAGAAAATTACTAGAGATAATCAATGAATATAGTAAAAATCCAAGATATAAAATTAATACATAGAAATCCTTTTCATTCCTATACATTAGCAATGAAAAATCAGAAAGGGAAATTAAGGAAATAATCCCATTCACCATTGCAACAAAAAGAACAAAATGCCTAGGAATAAGTCAACTTAAAGAGACAAAAGACCTGTATGCAGAAAACTATAAGACACCAATGAAAGAAATAAAGGGTCAAAAAAAAAAAATATGAAGGGATACACCATGTTCTTGGATTGGGAGAATCAATACTGGGAAAATGACTACTGTAGCCAAAGCAAACCGTAGACTCAGTGCAATCCTTACCAAACTACCAATGGTATTCTTCACACAACTGCTGCTGCTGCTAAGTCACTTCAGTCATGTCCGACTTTATACGACCCCATAGACGGCAGTCCATCAGGCTCCCTTGTCTCTGGAATTCTCTAGGCAAGAACACTGGAGTGGGTTGCCATATCCTTCTCCAATGCATGAAAGTGAAACATGAAAGTGAAGTCACTCAGTTGTGTCCAACTCTTCGCGACCCCATGGACCACAGCCTACCAGGCTCCTCCATCCATGGGATTTTCCAGGCAAGAGTACTGGAGTGAGTTGCCATTGCCTTCCCTTTCTTCATAGAACTAGAACAAAACAATTCACAGTTTTTATGGAAACATAAGATAAAACATAAAAACCAAACAAAACATAATAGCCAAATCAATCTTGAGAAAGAAGAGCAGAACTGGAAGAATCAACGTGCCTGACTTCAGACTATACTACAAAGCTACAGCCATCAAGATAATATGGGACTGGCACAAAAGCAGAAATATAGACCAATGGAACAAGGTAGAAATCCTCAAGATAAACCCATGCAACTATGGGCACTTTATGTTTAATAAAGGAGACAAGCATATACAATGGAGAAAAGACAATCTTTTCAATAAGTGGGCTGTGAAAACTGATAGATACATGTAAAAAATGAAACTGGGATACTTCCTAACACCATATACAAAAATAAAATCAAAATGGATTAAAGGCAAATACAAGGCCAGAAACTATAAAACTATTAGAGGAAAACACAGGCAGAACACTCTTTGACATAAATGAGAGAAGATCATCTTTGACCCACCTCCTGGAGAAATAGAAATAAACCAAAAATAAACAAATGGACTGAATTAAAATTAAGAGTTTTTGCACAACAAAGTAAACAAAAATAGGTGAAATTGAGCAGTTGTGTCTGACTCTTCGAAACTTCAAGGACTATAGTACACCAGGCTCCTCTAGTCATGGGACTTTCCAGGCAAGAATACTGGAGCGTGTTACCATT
Organism: Capricornis sumatraensis; assembly: GCF_032405125.1. Taxonomy (NCBI): domain Eukaryota; kingdom Metazoa; phylum Chordata; class Mammalia; order Artiodactyla; family Bovidae; genus Capricornis; species Capricornis sumatraensis. The sequence continues at coordinate 6,276,292 of NC_091084.1, forward strand.
TCCTTCTCCAGGGAATCTTTCTGAGCCAGGGACCAAACCCTGGTCTCCCACATTGCAGGCAGACTCTTTACCATCTGAGCCACCAGAGAATCCCAAAGTAAACAACAAACAAGATTAAAAGACAATCTTAATAATGGGAGAAAATAACCACAAATGAAATAACAGACAAAGAATTAATCCCCAAAGTGTATAAGCATCTCATACAGCTCAATATAGAAAAACAAACAGCCCAATCAAAAAAATGGGCTGAAGACCTAAACAGATACTTCTCCAAAGAAGACATGAAGGTGATCAATAAACACATGAAAAGATACTCAACATTGCTATTTCTTATAGAAATGCCAATCAAAACTACAATGAGGTATCACCTCACACAATCACAATGTCCGTCATGAAAAAAGTCTACAAACAATAAATGCTGAAGAAGATGTAAAGAAAAGGGAACCCTCTTGCAACGCTAGTAAGAAATGTAAATTAATTCAACCACTATACAGAACAGTATGGAAATTTCTTAACAAGCTAGGAATAAAATTATCATATGACTCAGCAATACCACTACTACCCTGAGAAAACGATAATTGAAAAAGACATACATACCCCCAATGTTCATAGCAGCATTATTTACAATAGGGACATGAAAGCAACCTAGATGCCCATGTATGGATGAATGGATAAAGAAGATGTGATACATATATATAATGGAATATTAGCCATAAAAGGACAAATTTGAGTCAGTTCTAATGAGGTGGATGAACCTCTTATAGAGAGGAGCCTGTTACAGAGAGTGAAGTAAGTCAGACAAAGAGAAGCAAATTTTATATATTAATGCATCACAGCAACCCACTCCAGTATTCTTGCCTGGAGAATCCTATGGGCAGAGGAGCCCGGTGGGCTAGAGTTGACAGGGTGGCAAACAGCTGGACATATCTGAAGCTACTGAAGTGAAATGATAGAATCTAGAACAATGATATTAAGAAACCTTATTTGAGGGAAAGGAATGGAGACACTGATAGAGAAAGATGGACTTTTGGACAGCAAGGGTAGGAAAGAGGGAGACAAAGGGAGAAAGTAGCATCAACGTATATACACCGTGTGTGTGTGTGTATGTGCTCAGTTGTGTCTGCCTCTCTGAGCCCATGGACTGCAGTCTGCCATGGGATGTTCTAGGTAAGATTATTGGAATGGGTTGCCGCTTCCTCGTCCAGGGGATCGTCCCAATCCAGGGACAGAACACTAGTCTCTTAAACCTGCTGCATTGCAGGCAGATTCTTTACTATTGCACAACCTGGGAAACATATATATGTGTGTGTGTGTGTGTGTGTGTGTGTGTGTGTGTATACACTACCCTAGTGTACGTATATACATAGAACTGTACAAAAAAGATCTTCAAGACCAAGATAATCACAATGGTGTGATCACTCACCTAGAGCCAGACATCCTGGAATGTGAAGTCAAGTGGGCCTTAGAAAGCATCACTATGAGCAAAGCTAGTGGAGGTGATGGAATTCCAGTTGAGCTCTTTCAAACCCTGAAAGATGATGCTGTGAAAGTGTCACACTCAATATGCCAGCAAATTTGGAAAACTCAGCAGTGGCCACAGGACTGGAAACGGTCAGTTTTCATTCCAATCCCAAAGAAAGGGAATGCCAAAGAATGCTCAAACTACCACACAATTGCACTCATCTCACATGCTAGTAAAGTAACGCTCAAAATTCTCCAAGCCAGACTTCAGCAATATGTGAATTTCCAGATGTTCAAGCTTGTTTTAGAAAAGGCAGAGGAACCAGAGATCAAATTGACAACATCCTGTGGATCATCGAAAAAAGAAGAGAATTCCAGAAAAAAAAAAATCCATTTCTGCTTTATTGACTATGCCAAAGCTTTTGACTATGTGGATCAGAATAAACTGCCTCTTGAGAAACCTATATGCAGGTCAGGAAGCAACAGTTAGAACTGGACGTAGAACAACAGACTGGTTCCAAATAGGAAAAGGAGTACGTCAAGGCTGTATATTGTCACCCTGCTTATTTAACTTATATGAAGAGTACACCATGAGAAACGTTGGACTGAAAGAAACGCAAGCTGGAATCAAGATTGCCAGGAGAAATATCAATAGCCTCAGATTTGCAGATGACACCACCTTTATGGCAGAAAGTGAAGAGGAGTTAAAAAGCCTCTTGATGAAAGTGAAAGTGGAGAGTGAAAAAGTTGGCTTAAAGCTCAACATTCAGAAAACGAAGATCATGGCATCTGGTCCCATCACTTCATGGGAAATAGATAGGGAAACAGTGGAAACAGTGTCAGACTTTATTTTTTTGGGTTCCAAAATCACTGCAGATTGTGATTGCAGCCATGAAATTAAAAGATGCTTACTCCTTGGAAGAAAAGTTATGACCAACCTAGATAGCATATTCAAAAGTAGAGACATTACTTTGCCAACAAAGGTCCATCTAGTCAAGGCTATGGTTTTTCCAGTGATCATGTATGGATATGAGAGTCAGACTGTGAAGAAAGCTGAGTGCTGAAGAATTGATACTTTTGAACTGTGGTGTTGGAGAAGACTCTTGAGAGTCCCTTGGACTGCAAGGAGATCCAACCAGTCCATTCTGAAGGAGATCAGCCCTGGGATTTCTTTGCAAGGAATGATGCTGAAACTGAAACTCCAGTACTTTGGCCACCTCATGCGAAGAGTTGACTCATTGGAAAAGACTCTGAGGCTGGGAGGGATTGGGGGCAGGAGGAGAAGGGGATGACAGAGGATGAGATGGCTGGATGGCATCACTGACTCGACGGATGTGAGTCTGAGAGAACGTCAGGAGTTGGTGATGGACAGGGAGGCCTGGCGTGCTGCGTTTCATGGGGTGGCAAAGAGTCGGACACGACTGAGCAAATGAACTGAACTGAACTGAGATATATATACACACTACCATGTGTAAAACAGATAGCTGCTGAGAAGTTGCTGTGTAACACAGGGTTCCCAGCCTGGGACTTTGTGATGACCTAGAGAGGTGGGACAAGGGGGAGGGAATGAAGCTAATAAACCTGTGTTGTTTAGTTGCTGAGTCTGATTCTTTGGCAGTCCCATGAACTATAGCCTGCCAACCAGGATCATCCAAGCAGGAATACTGGTATGGATTATTACCTCCTTCTCCAGGGGATCTTTCTGCTCCAGGGGTCAAACCTGTGTCTTCTTCTTGACAGGAGGATTATTTACCAGTGAGCCATCTGGAAAGCCCTTCATAAACGTTTGGACAACTTAAAATAGATAAATATATTTCTAATTGGAATCCCTTAAGGTTTGACCTTGTAGCATAGGGAAAAAAATATTTGAATAAATAATATCCAAAGATTTTCTAAATTTGATAAAACTATAAACATACAGATCCAAGAAACTCAGCAAGCCCTAGGATCAGAAATATAAAGAAAGCAACACTAAGATTTATAATGAAAAGGCTTAAAACCAGGGTAAGAAACTATAAAACTCCTAAAGGGAAACATAGGTTGCACACTCCTTGACTTAAATCACAACAAGATTCTCGATAACCTACCTCCTCACAGATCCAAGAAACTCAACAAGCCCTAAGGTCAGAAATAAAAAGAAAGCAACACTAAGATTCATAATGAAAAGACTTAAAACCAGGATAAGAAACTATAAAACTCCTAAAGGGAAACATAGGCTGCACACTCCTTGACTTAAATCACAAGACTCTGGATAACCTACCTCCTAGAATTAAGAAAGTAAAAACAACAACATGTGGGACCTAATTAAACTTTAAAACTTTTGCACAACAAAGGAAACTACAAACAAGGTGAAAAGATAGCCCTCAGAATGGGAGAAAAATAATAGCAAATGAAGCAACTGGCAAAGCATTAATCTTCAAAATATACAAGCAACACTTGCAGCTCAATATCAGAGAAATAACCCAATGAAAAAGCAGGCAGAAGACCTGAACAGACTTTTTTTCCAAAGAAGACATACAGATGGGCAATAAACACATGAAAAGATGCTCAACATAGCTCATTATTAGAGAAATGCAAATCAAACTACAATGAGGTATCACCTCACACCAGTCAGGATGGCCATCATAAAACAGTCTACCAATACTACAAACAAGAGTGAAGTAAGTCAGAGAAATGCAGTATTTATATAGTAATGCATGTACCAATAAACATTTGCAGGGCAACAATTGAGATGCAGACATAGAGAACAGACTTGTGGACATGGTGAGAGAAGGAGATGGAGGGATGATTTAAAAGAGTCTCATTGAAACATATATACTACCACATGTGAAATAAATAGCCAGTGGGAATTTGCTGTAAGATGCAGGAAGTTCAAACCCGGTGCTCTGTGATAACCTAGAGGGATAGGATGGGATGAGAGGTGGGAGGAAGGTCAACAGGGAGGGGACAAATGTACACCTATGGCTGATTTATGTTGATGTATGGCAGAAACAAATACAATGTTGTAAAACAATTATTCTACTATGAAAAATAAAATTTAAAATGTCAACTGACTCTTTGTGATATTATACTGTCATTTTGAAAATGTTACTCTTGAAGGAAACTGGGTAGAGAGTACAAAGGATGATTAGTATTACTTAAAAATTCATGCAAACTTACAATTATCCCAATAAGAAATTTCACTTAAAGGGAAAAAAAAAAAAAAAACAGACAAGAGAAAATCTGAAAAGCAACCATGGAAAGAAGATACATTACATAAAGAGTAGCAAAGATAATACCTCAACCAAGATGACAGAATAGAAGGATATGTGCTCATCTTCTCTTGCAATAACTCCAAAATTACAACTAACTTCTAAACAACCATCCATGGGCGAAGGTTGCATCCCATCAAAAAAAGATACCCCAAGTCCAAAGACAAAGGAAAGCCACAGCAAGTTGGTAGGAGGAGCGAAATCGTGTTTAGAATCAAACCTCATATCTACTGGAGACACTCAGAGAAATCAAACAAAACCTTGTGTGCACTAGGAGCCAGGAGAAAGGAGGAGTGACCCCACAAGAGACTGACCACACTTGCCTGTGAGTGTGTTCAGGAGTCTCCAGTGGAGACATGGGTTGGTGGTGACCTGCTGCAGCGTTGGGGGCACTGAGAGTGGCCATGTGTGCACAGGACCTTTTGAAGGAGGTTGCCATTATTTACATTATCTCCACCATAGTTTTGTCTCAGGTCAAACAACAGGGAGGGAACACAGCACTGCCCACCAAGAGAAAAACAGATTAAAGATTTACTGAGCATTGTCTTGAACATTAGAACAAGATCCAATTTCCCCCACAGACATTCTCTCCCATCAAGAAGATTTCATAAGCCACTTATTCTTATCCATCAGAGGGCAGATAGAATGAAAACCACAATCACAGAAAACTAATCAAATGTGGTACTTGGACCACAGCCTTGTCTAACTCAATGAAACTATGAGCCATGCAGTGTAGGGCCACCCAAGAAGGACAGGTCATGGTGGAGAGTTCTGACAAAACATGGCCCACTGGAGAAGGGAATGGCAAACCACTTAAGTATTCTTGCCTTGAGAACCCCATGAACAGTATGAAAAGGCAAAAAGATATGACATTGAAAGATGAACTTCCAAGGTTGGTAGGTGCCCAATATGAATAGAGAAATAATCCCAGAAAGAATGAAGAGACAGAGTCAAAGCAAAAACAACACTCAGTTGTGGATATGACTGGTGATGGAAGTAAAGTCTAATGCTGTAAGTAACAATATTGCATAGGAACCTGAAAAGTTAGGTCCATGAATCAAGGTAAATTGGAAGTGGTCAAACAGGAGAGGCAAGAGTGAACATCAACATTTTAGGAATCAGTGAACTAAAATGGACTGGGATGGGTGAATTTAATTCAGATGACTGTTATATCTACTACTGTGGGCAAGAATCCCATTGAAGAAATGGAGTGGCCATCATAGTCACCAAAAGTCTCTGAAATCCAGTTCTTGGGGGCAATCTCAAAAATGACAGAATGATCTCTATCTGTTTCCAATGCAAACCATTCAAAAGCAAAGTAATCCAAGTCTATACCCCAACTAGTAATGCTGAAGAAGCTGAAGTTGAACAGTTCTATGAAGACCTGAAAGACCTTCTAGAACTAACACGCAGAAAAGATGTCCTTTTCATCATAGGGGACTCGAATGTAAAAATAGAAAGTCAAGAGATACCAGGAGTAACAGGCAAATTTGGTCTTGGAGTAAAAAATGAAGCAGGACAAAGGCTGACAGAGTTTTGCCAAGCGAATGCCCCAGTCATAGCAAACACTCTCTCCCAACAACACAAAAGAAGATGCTACACATAGACATCACCAGCTGGTCAATACCAAAATCAGATTGATTATATTATTTGCAGCCAAAGATGGAGAAGCTCTATACAGTCAGCAAAAACAAGACAGGAAGCTGACTGTAGCACAGATCATGAACTCCTTATTGCCAAATTCAGATTTAAATTGAAGAAAGTGGGGAAAATCACTAGACCATTCAGGTATAACTTAAATCAAATCCCTTACCACTGAGCAGTGGAAGTGACAAATAGATTCAAAGGATTGGATCTGATAGACAGAGTGCCTGAAGAACCATGGAGAGAGGTTCATGATATTGTACACAGGCAATCATCAAGACCATCCCGAAGAAAAAGAAATGCCAAAAGGCAAAATGGTTGTCTGAGGAGGCCTTAAAAATAGCTGAGAAAAGAAGAGAAACTAAGGGCAAAGGAGAAAAGGAAATATATATATCTATCTGAATGCAGTTTCAAAGACTAGCAAGGAGAGACAAGAAAGCATTCCTCAGTGTTTAGTGCAAAGAAATAGAGGAAATCAGTAGAATGGGAAAGACTAGAGATCTTATCAAGAAAATTACAGATACCAAGAGAACATTTCATGCAAAGATGGGCACATTAAAGGATATAAATGGTATGAACCTAACAGAAGCAGAAGATACTAAGAAGTGGTGGCAAGAATACACAGAAAAACTATATCAAAAAATCAAGACCCAGAAAGCATGATGTTATGCTCACCTGGAGCCAAACATCCTGGAATGCAAAATCAGTTGGCCCTTAGGAAGCATCACTATGAGCAAAGCTAATGGAGGTGATGGATTTCCAGTTGAGCTGTTCAAATCCTAAAAGGTGTTGTTGTTAAAGTGATGCACTCAATATGCCAGCAAATTGAGAAAACTCAGCGGTGGCCACAGAACTGAAAAAGATCAGTTTTCATTCTAATCCCAAAGAAAGACAATGCCAAAAATATGTTCAAACTACTGAACATTTGCACTCATCTCTCACGCTTACTCCTTGGAAGGAAAGTTATGATCAACCTAGATAGCATATTCAAAAGCAGAGACATTACTTTGCCAACAAAGGTCCATCTAGTCAAGGCTATGGTTTTTTCAGTAGTCATGTATGGATGTGAGAGTTGGACTGTGAAGAAATCTGAGCACCGAAGAATTGATGCTTTTGAAGTGTGGTGTTGGAGAAGACTCTTGAGAGTCCCTTGGACTGCAAGGAGATCCTACCTGTCCATCCTAAAGGAGATCAGTCCTGGGTGTTCATTGGAAGGACTGATGCTAAAGCTGAAACTCCAATATTTTGGCCACCTCATGTGAAGAGTTGACTCACTGGAAAAGACCCTGATGCTGGGAGAGATTGGGGGCAGGAGGAGAAGGGGATGACAGAGGATGAGATGGCTGGATGGCATCACTGACTCGATGGACGTGAGTTTGAGTGAACTCGGGGAGTTGGTGATGGACAGGGAGGCCTGGCCTGCTATGACTCATGGGGTCACAGAGTCAGACACGACTGAGTGACTGAACTGACTGACTGACTCATGCTAGCAAAGTAATGCTCAAAATTCTCCAAATCAGGCTTCAACAGTACATGAACCATGAAATTCCAAATGTTCAGGCTGGATTTAGAAAAGGCAGTGGAATAAGAGATCAAATTGTCAACATACATTGAATCACTGAAGAAGCAAGGGAGTTCCAGAAAAACATCTACTTTTGCTTTATTGACAAAGCCTAATTCTTTTACTGTGGTCACAACCAACTGGAAAATTCTTAAAGAGATGGAAGTACCAGACCACCTTACTAGCCTCCTGAGAAATCTCTATGTAAGTCAAGGAACAACAGTTAGAACCAGACATGGAACTATGGATTGGTTCAAAATTGGGAAAGGAGTACATCAAGACTGTATATTGTCACATTGCTTATTTAATTTATATGCAAAGTATATCATACAAAATACCAGGCTGGATGAAGCACAAGCTGGAATCAAGATTGCCAGGAGAAATATCAATAACCTCAGATATACAGATGACACTACCCTTATGTCAGAAAGTGAAGAAGAACTGAAGAGCTCTTGATGAAAATGAAAGAGGAAAGTGAAAAGTTTGACTTAAAAATCAACATTCAGAAAACTAAGATCATGGCATTTGGTCCCACCATTTCATCGCAAATAAATGGGAAAACAATGGAAACAGTGAGAGACTATTTTTTTGGCTCCAAAATCACTGCAGATGTTGACTGCAGCCATGAACTTAAAAGATGCTTGCTCCTTGGAAGAAAAGCTATAACCAACCTAGACAGCACATTAAAAAGCAGAGACATTACTTTGCCAACAAAGTTCTGTATAGTCAAAGCTATGGTTTTTCCAGTAGTCATGTATGGATGTGAGACTTGGAACATTGAGAAAGCTGAGCTTCGAAGAATCGATGCTTTTGACCTGTGTTGTTGGAGAAGGCTCTTGAGAGTCCCTTGCACTGCAAGGAGAGCAAGCCAGTCAATCCTAAAACAAATCAGTTCTAAATATTTATTGGAAGGACTTTTGGTGAAGCTGAAACTTTAATGCTTTAGGCACCTAATGTGGAGAACTCACTCATTGGGAAAGACCTTGATTCTGGGAACGATTGAAGGCAGGAGGAGAAGGGGATGATAGAAGATGAGATGGTTGGATGGTATCATTGACTAAATGGACAAGACTTTGAGTAAACCTTGGGAGTAGGTGATGGACAGGGAAGCCTGGCGTGCTGCAGTCTGTGGGGACACAAAACGTCAGACACAACTTAGCGACTGTACTGAACTGAACTGAATGATAAGCAGTTTTTAACATCTTTTTGTGTACCTCTTGGTCATCTGTATGTCTTCTTTGGAGAAATGTCTATTTAAATTTTCTACCTATTTGTCGATTAGTTTGTTTATTTTGATGCTGTTAAGTGTCATGAGCTGTTTGTAAATTTTGGAGATTATTCCTTTGTGGGTCACATCATTTGCAAATATTTTCTCCCAATCTGTGAGTTGCTTTTAGTTTTGTTTATTGTTTCCTTTGCTGTGAGAAAAACTTTTCAGTTTAAGTGAGTCCCATTTGTGTATTTTTGTTTTTATTTCTATTATTCTAGGAGAGAGATCAAAAAAGATTGCTGTGGTTTATGTCAAAGAATGTTCTGTCTATGTTTTCTTCTAGGAGTTTTATAGTGTCCAGTCACACATGCAGGTCTTTAATCCATTTTCACCTATTTTACATGTGTGTGCTCAGTCACTCAGTTGTGTCTGATCCTTTGCAGCCATATGGACTGTAGCCCACTAGGGTCCTATGTTCAAAGGATTTTTTTAAGCAAGAATACTGGAGTGGGTTACCATTTCCTCTTCCAAGGAATCTTCCTGACCCAGGGATAGTATCCACATCTCTTGTGCCTCCTGCATTGCAGGCAGATTATTTTTATCACTGCCCACACAGCTGGGACATCTATCCAATTTTCCCAGCACCATTTGTTGACTGTTTCTCCAATATTTGGTAGTCTTGCCTCCTTTGTCATAGAATAATTAACCATAGGGCTTCCCCGGTGGTTCAGATGGTAAAGAATTTGTTCGCAGTGCAGAAGACCTGGGTTCGATCCAGGGATAACATCCCCCGAAGAAGAGAGTGTTTTATTTCCCTTCCCTTCACCTGGGGAAGAGAGAGGTGCATGGGTTTATTTCTGGGTTTTCTGTCTTGTTCCATGGACCTATATTTCTGTTTTTGTGACAATATCATACTGTTTGATGACTCTAGCTTTGTGGTATAGTCTGAACCTGATTCTTCCAGCTGTTTTTTTTCTTTCTCAAGATTGCTTTCAATATCCAGAGTCTTTTGTGTCTCCATACAAATTTGAGATTATTTTGTTCTAGTTCTATTAAAAATGCCATTGGTGATAGGGTTTGTGTCGCATCTGTAGATTGCCTTAGGCTGTTGTTATTGTTGTTCAGTCACTCAGTCGTGTCCAATGGCTGACTCTTTGCGATCTCATGGACTGCTGCATGCAAGGCTTCCCTGTCCTTCACCATATCCCAGAGCTTGCTCAAAGTCTTATAGTCATTTTGACATGCTGGTTTTCTATAGTAATTAATGAATATAAGATTCTCTATTATTTCAAGGATATTGTATCTGTTTACTACACCCTGCCTTCAGTTTTTATGCAGATGGGATGGAATCGGAAAAGGAAATTGTAATCCTCTCCAATACTGTTGCCTGGAGAATCCCATGGACAGATGAGCCTCGTGGGCTACAGTCCATAGAGTCACAAAGAATCAGACATGACTGAAGTGACTAAGCAATCATGCCCTGCAACTAGCTTATCTTCCCTAAGGATTTCTCATTCTTCCTTCAGTGCCAAGAATTATGCCACTGTTTCTGTATGAATGTAAATGAAGCTCACCATTTGACTCAAGCATGGAAGGTGAGATTGGTGATTCAGAAAAAGAGATAAAAAGGCCCAGTGGTACCATCAACTCTGAATTGAATTCTGCAATAAGTCATCATATAGATTGTTGCTGGACCTTCTTCTTTCCTTTTTTATTTTTTGCCTTTGAACAGAATCTCCCTGCCTTTTTCAACAATTCACTAGAGTAGTTATCATTCTGTAAATTTCAAGCTATCCGCCTAGAGTCTTTCAACAATTTCTCAAATAGTATTGATGACTCTGTTTTCTTATTTTTTCACATTAATGTAGATCCATTCTGTTTCAAAATGCCTCTTTGTTATTTCTAAGAAGGCAAGGTAAGAGAGGCAAATGTGTTCAATTCACATAAAGGAAAGATGTATAGAGTAACACTAGCCAATGAAATATTCTGATTTTGAGAGATTCCTGGCATAGATCCAGACATTTTGGCATCATCAAAATATAAATGGAAACTAATTAATGAGAACTCATTAAATAAATTATATAGAGGAAGAAGAATATGAGACACTGAACCTGAATATTAATGTTTCATGTGTGGATAGAGAGAGAAAGGACTGAAGACTTAAAAGGAAACCATCTAAGAGATGAGTAGTCCTTGGGAAGAGTGGGTCTACACAAGCTAAATTTTAAAATTTTATTATCCTTTTTGACTTCCAGCACCACTTCAATTTGTACCTATTAAAATAAATTATCTCCAAAGTTTACATATTAATTATCTTTCTGTAAACTAATATTGGATTTTCAGACAATAGGTATATTAGCATAACAAAGAACAACAACATATTGCTTCAATTATTAGATGCTAATTAATTATGATAACGATAATGATGATCATGGTCATAATACTGGACAATTATTAACATATATTTTGACCAATATTGCTAATATGTTGCTCTCTGAAACTATCTTACAGCCAACTGACCTCTGTATTTTTGAGAGTGAGTAGATAACCAGACTTACATTTTATGTTTCACATCAAAAGTATTTAAAACTTTAGCTCAGATTGATAAAAGCTGGTTTTCGCAAATGACCTAACACAGATTATTGCAGAACTAAACAAAGCTTATCCTGCTCATTTTACCAGTATAGTTGCATTTTGAGGGGTTCATTACTGAATACTACCTGAAATTTATCCACGGTATGCATAGCACATCATATGCATAAACACTTAAAAATGTTTTGTTTTGTTTTGTTTTTGGAAAATGAGGACAGTGAGGAATAACAAATATTTGCATTGATTTGTCTGTATTTAAGGCTGTCTTGAGAGTTTGCTGTGCCTAATTGCTTCATTTTTTTGTTGTTGCTCAGCTAACTGAAAAATCAATAGCTACTTTTGTACTTCGTATTAGATTTCCTGTGGCTCTATAGTGTTGCAACTTGAAACTTGTTCTGCCTTTCATGAAAGATGCTTATTAATTTCCTATTGTATACTCAGTGCTATCCTTACGATACTGAAGTCAACTCTTTGTGCTAGCAGACTTTGAATTCTCTTTCTTCTATCTTCTCTGTTTCAATTGCATGAGACTAATTTGAAAATTAATCCACATGAAAACTTTTAAATTTAACCAGACTAAAAAGTATTTCCATGTCAACTTCCTTATCAGGACCTGTGCATGAACTACTTCAGACAATTTTATCTGTATAAACATGACTCCTAAATATGGGAAATTCTCATTATACAGATGGGTTGTTTTCTCAAGTTTATTTGCATAAATGCTATTTAGAACTTGGAAGGCTTTCCCCCACAAAAACAATGGTATGTATAATAATAATCCCTTAAGTTTGTCCAACATGTCAGTTTTCAGAGTATCTTTGCAACTATTTTCCCACCCATCTTGGAAGAAATTCTTTAGGAATTTATGTGGGTGTTGTGCTTCCCTTTATATAAATGATCAAAACCAGGCTCAAAGATTAAAAAGAAATGTCTGTTTTCCTCTACCCACAGAGCACTTCTGACACCAAAAGTGGGAGTTTTCCCACTCTGACTAGTTCTCCAACCCTACCAACAACAACTGGATGGCTTATAATTACATTTTGACACTATGTGAAATTAGCACAAACTCCACAGATTAAGGGAATAATCCAATAATACTACCCCTCCCTCCCGGCACCCTCTTTATTTCAGACGCCACCAGCAAATCCCAGGTATCAGCTGTATATCTCACCAACTGGCTACAAATCTGAAGTTTCCATAATTCATCCTCAGATTTAAGTCTTTGCTATAATAGCTCACAGAATTTAGAGAAAAAAGTTTATTATGAAGAATATAGATGAACAGCCAGATAAAGACTGACATATTTGAGGTCCAAAAGGGTCTTGAAGGCAAGACCTTCTGGCAAGAGCTCATGGTTATGTTTGCCAACCCAGAAGATCTCCAAACCTCATAGTTTAGGGTTTTTCTTATGAATGCTTCTTCACAGACAAGATAGCTTACAAACTCAATCTCATGTTCCTCTGCTCTCCCCAGGGGATGTATGACGGGGCTGAAAGTTTCAAACTCTAATCTTGGCTTTGTCTTTCTGCTGACCAGCCACCATCTGAAGTTCTCTAAAGCCATCATTAGCATATGAAAATACACTCATCACTCTGGAGACTCCAAAGGTCTTAAAAGCTCCTACAGCAGAAATCAGCTTCAGAGAATGCATATTAGAAAAAAAGATGTTTTTAGCACCCTATCACTCAGGAAATTACAAGCATTTTAGGAACTCTATGTCAGAAAACAGGGGCAACCACTCTATCTAATATGTAATATTGTGTATATCATATTTTTGTTATATATATAATTATAGTGTTGTTGTTTAGTCACTAAGTCATGTCCAACTCTCACAACCCCATGGACCCACCAGAATCCTCTGTCCATGGGATTTCCCAAGCAGGTGCTGGAGTGAGTATCTATTTCCTTCCACAGGGGATCTTCCCAATCCAGAGATCAAACCTGTGTCTCCTGCATTGCAGGCAGGTTCTTTTAACACTGAACCACCAGGGAAGTCCATATATAATAATAATACACATTATGCTTAACACCGCAAAACTTCATGTCTTGCTCAAGGTAACATGACCAGTGAGTGAATCAGCAATAAGAAGCATTGGAGTAGAACTCTAGATTTTGGCTGCTAGTGTAGTACTTATTCCACCACAATGTATCTCATCTGTGTTTATTAAGTTACTCAGGAAATCCAAAGCTCTTTTCAAAAGAGCTTTAAAAAAAAAACAAAGCTTTTTAAAAGAGCTCTCAAGGAAAATATCACACATTTTCCTTGAAAGATGTTATGAAATATTGAAATAGCAGCAACTAAGCAGAACAAATAAAACATAAATGAAATGTTGATATCTATTTCTTTTCTAAAATTGATTTATTTTTTAATTGAAGGATAATTACTTTACAGAATTCCGTTGTTTTCTGCCAAACTTCAGCAGGAATCAGCCATAGGTATACATATGTCCCTTCCCTCTTGAACCTCCCTCTCATCTCCCTCCCCATCCCACCCCTCTAAGTTGATACAGAGCCCCTGTTTGAGTTTCCTGAGTCGTACAGCAAATTCCTGTTGGCTATCTATTTTACATATGGCAATGTAAGTTTCCATGTTACTCTTTCCATACATCTCACCCGTTCCTCCCTTCTCCCATGATATTCTTGTCTCCTCATGATATTCATAAGTTTGTTCTCTATGTCTGCTTCTCCATTGCTACACTGCAAATAAACTCATTGGTACCACCTTTCTAGATTCCATATGTATGTATTAGTATATGATATTTATCTTTCTCTTTATGACTTAGTTTGCTATGTCATAGTAGGCTCTAGGTTCATCCACCTCATTTAAACTGACTCAAATGAGTTCCTTTCTGTGGTTGAGTAATATTCCATTGCATATATGTACCATAGCTTCTTTATTCATCATCTGTTGAAAGACATCTAGGTTGCTTCCATGTTCTACCAATGGTAAATAATGCTGCAAACAAAATTGGGATACATGGATATTTTTAAATTTTGGTTTCCTCAGGTTAATGTCTAGGAGTAGGATTGCAGGATCATATGGTGGGTTTATTCCTAGTTTTTTAAGGAATCTCCATATTGTCTTTCACAGTGGCTGTATCAATTTATATTCCCATCATCAGTGCAAGACGGTTCCTTTTTCTCCACATCCTTTCCAGCATTTATTGTTTGTAGACATTTTGACGATAGCCATTCTGGCCACCCTTATGACAGAAAGTGAAGAAGAACTAAAAGCCTATTGTGGAAAGTGAAAGAGGAGAATGAAAAAGTTGGCTTAAAATTAAACATTCAGAAAACAGATCATGACATCTGGTCCTATAACTTCATTGCAAATAGATAAACAATGGAAACAGTGACAGATTTTATTTTGGGGGCTCCAAAATCACTCCAGATGGTGACTGCAGCCATGAAATTAAGATGCTTGCTCCTTGGAAGAAAAGTTATGACCAATCTAGACAGCATATTAAGAAGCAGAGACATTACTTTGCCAACAAAGTTCTGTCTAGTCAAAGCTATGGTTTTTCCAGTAGTCATGTATGGATATGAGAGTTGGACTAAAGAAAGCTGAGCACAGAAGACTTGATGCTTTTGAACTGTGGTGTTGGAGAAGACTCTTGAGAGTCCCTTGGATTGCAAGGAGATCCAACCAGCCAATCCTAAAGGAAATCAGTCCTAAATGTTCATTGGAAGGACTGATGCTGAAGCTGAAACTCCAATAGTTTGGTCATTTGATATGAAGAACTGACTCATTGGAAAAGACCCTGATGCTGGCAAGATTGAAGGCAGGAGATGGAGGGGCCAACAGAGGATGAGGTGGTTGGATGGCATCACCAATTTGATGGACAAGAATTTGAGCAGGCTCTGGGAGTTGATGATGGACAAGGAAGCCTGGCATGCTGTAGCCCTTGGGGGTGCGAAGAGTCAGATACAACTGAGCAACTGAACTGAACTGATTTTGAGTAGTGTGAGGTGATATCTCATTGCAGTTTCCATCTTTCCTACTTGATTGAGTTGTTTGTTTTTCTGGTATGGGGTGCTTGTATGTTTTGGAAACTAATATATTGGTAAGTTGTTTCCTTTGTTTTTATTTTCACCCATTTTGAAGTTTGTGTTTTTACCTTGTTTATGGTTTCCTTTGCTGTACAAAAAAAACCTTTTAAGGTTAACTAGGTCCCATTTTGTTATTTTTGTTTTTATTTCTATTATTCTAGAAGTGGGTTATAGAGGATCTTTCTGTGATTTATGTCATCAAGTGTTCTGCCTATGCTTTTCTCCTAAGAGTTTTATCGTTTCTGATCTTAGATTTAGGTCTTTAATCCATTTTAAGTTTATATTTTGGTATGGTGTTAAGAAGTATTCTAACTTCATTCTTTTACATGTAGCTGTCCAGTTTTCCTAGCACCACTTTTTGAAGACACTATCTTTGACCCATTGTATATTATTTCCTCCTTTCATAAAAATAAGTTACCCAAAGGTGCATGGGTATATTTCTGGGCACTTTATCTTGTTCCATTTGTCTATATTTCTGTTTTTGTGCCAGTACCATGGAAAAGAAATGCAAAAAAGCAAAATGGCTGTCCAGAAAGGCCTTACAAATAGCTGTGAAAAGAAGAGAGGTGAAAAACAAAGGAGAAAAGGAAAAATATAAGCATCTGAATGCTGAGTTTCAAAGAATGGCAAGAAGAGATAAGAAAGCCTTCTTCAGTGATCAATGCAAAGAAATAGAGGAAAAGAACAGAATGGGAAAGACTAGAGATCACTTCAAGAAAATTAGAGATACCAAAGGAATATTTCATGTAAAGATGGGCTCGATAAAGGACAGAAATGGTATGGACCTAACAGAAGCAGAAGATATTAAGAACAGGTGGCAAGAATACACAGAGGAACTGTACAAAAAAGACTTTCATGACCCAGATAATCATGATGGTGTGATCATTCATCTAGAGCCAGACATCCTGGAATGTGCAGTCAAGTAGGCCTTAGAAAGCATCATTACGAACAAAGCTAGTGGAGGTGATGGAATTCCAGCTGAAATATTTCAAATACTGAAAGATGATGCTGTGAAAGTGCTGCACTCAATATGCCAGCAAATTTGGAAAACTCAGCAGTGGCCACAGGACTGGAAAAGGTCAGTTTTCATTTCAATCCCAAAGAAGTTCTGTTCAGTTCAGTCGCTCAGTCGTGTCCGACTCTTTGCGACCCCATGAATCGCAACACTCCAGGCCTCCCTGTCCATCACCAACTCCTGGAGTTCACTCCGACTCACATCCATCGTGTGAGTGATGCCATCCAGCCATCTCATCCTCTGTCATCCCCTTCTCCTCCTGCCCTCAATCCCTCCCAGCATCAGAGTCTTTTCCAATGAGTCAACTCTTTGCATGAGGTGGCCAAAGTACTGGAATTTCAGCTTTAGCATCATTCTTCCCAAAGAAAGGCAATGCCAAAGAATGCTCAAACTACCACACAACTGCACTCATCTCACATGCTAGTAAAATAATGCTCACATTTCTCCAAGCCAGGCTTCAGCAATACATGAACCATGAACTTCCTGATCTTCAAGCTGGTTTTAGAAAAGGCAGAGGAACCAGAGGTCAAATTGCCAACATCCGCTGGATCATGGAAAAAGCAAGAGAGTTCCAGAAAAACATCTATTTCTGATTTATTGACTATGCCAAAGCTTTTGACTGTATGGATCACAATAAACTGTGGAAAATTCTGAAATAGACGGGAATACCAGACAACCTGACCTGCCTCTTGAGAAATCTGTATGCAGGTCAGAAAGCAACAGTTAGAACTGGACATGGAATTACAAACTGGTTTCAAATAGGAAAAGGAGTACCTCAAGGCTGTATATTGTCACCCTGCTTATTTAACTTCAATGCAGAGTACATCATGGGAAAAGCTGGAATGGAAGAAACACAAGCTGAAATCAAGATTGCTGGGAGAAATATCAATAACCTCAGATATGCAGATGACACCACCCTTATGGCAGAAAGTGAAGAGAAACTAAAAAGCCTCTTGATGAAAGTGAGAGTGGAGAGTGGAAAAGTTGGCTTAAAGCTCAACATTCAGGAAACGAAGATCATGGCATCTGGTCCCATCACTTCATGGGCAATAGATGGGGAAACAGTGGAAACAGTGTCAGACTTTATTTTGGGGGGCTCCAAAATCACTGCAGATGGTGATTGCAGCCATGAAATTAAAAGACGCTTACTGCTTGGAAGGAAAGTTATGACCAACTTAGGTAGCGTATTCAAAAGCAGAGACATTACTTTGCAGACTAAGGTCCGTCTAGTCAAGGCTATGGTTTTTCCAGTAGTCATGTATGGATGTGAGAGTTGGACTGTGAAGAAGGCTGAGCACCAAAGAATTGATGCTTTTGAACTGTGGTATTGGAGAAGACTCTTGAGAGTCCCTTGGACGGCAAGGAGATCCAACCAATCCATTCTGAAGGAGATCAACCATGGATTTCTTTGGAAGGAATGATGCTAAAGCTGAAACTCCAGTACTTTGGCCACCTCATGAGAAGAGTTGACTCATTGGAAAAGACTGATGCTGGGAGGGATTGGGGGCAGGAGGCGAAGGGGACGCCAGAGGGTGAGATGGTTGGATGGCATCACCGACTTAATGGACACGAGTTTGGGTAAACTCTGAGAGTTAATGATGGACAGGGAGGCCTGGCGTGCTGTGGTTCATAGGGTCGAAAAGAGTCGGACACAATTGAGTGACTGAACTGAACTGAACTGTGAAAAGTGCCATTGGTAATTTGATAGGAATTGTATTGAATCTGTTGGTTGCCTCTGGTAGTACAGTCATTTTCACAATATTGAATCTTCCAACCCAGGAACATGGAATATCTTTCCATCTGTTTAGTTCATTTTGATTTCTTTCATCAATATCTTAAAATTTTCTGTATACAGTTCTTTTGTCTCCTTGGGTAGGTTTATTCCTAGATATTTTATCTTTATGTTGCAATGGTGAATGGGATTGTTTCCTTAATTTTTCTTTCTGATTTTTCATTGTTATATATAGGAATTTCAAGTGATTTCTGTGTATGGATTTTATATCTGCGACTTTGCTATATTCACTGATTAGCTCTAGTAATTTTCTGATAGTATCTTTATGGCTTTCTATGTACAGTATCATGTAATCTGCAAACAGTGAAAGCTTTATTTCTTCTTTCCCAATCTGGATTCCTTTATTTTTTTCTTCTTCTTTGATTGCCGTATCTAGGACTTCCAAAACTATGTTGAATAATAGTAGTGAGAATAAAAATCATTGTCTTGTTCCTGATCTTTGATGGAATGGTTTCAGTTTTTCATCATTGAGAATAATGTTTTCTCTGGGCTTATCATATATGGATTTTCTATGTTGAGATAGGTTCCTTCTATGACCATTTTTTAATGGTTTTAATCATAAATGTGTGCTGAATTTTGTCAAAGGCTTTTTTCTGCATCTATTGAGATTATCATATTGATTTTATCTTTTAGTTTGTTACTATGGTGTACCACATTGGTTGATTTGCCTATACTGAAGAATCCTTGCATCCCTGAAATAAACCCAAGTTAATCACGGTGTATGAATTTTTAATAGGTTGTTGAATTCTCTTTGCTAGAATTTTTTTTTGAAGATTTTTCCATCTATGTTCATCAGTGATATGGCCTGTAGTTTTCTTTTTGTGTGTTGTCTTTGTCTGGTTTTGGTGTAAGGGTGATGGTGACCTCATAGAATGAGTTTGAAGTGTTCCTTCCTCTGCAATTTTTGAAAGAGCCTTGGAAGGATAGGTATTAGCTCCTCTCTGAATGTTTGAAAGATTTCACCTGTGAAGCCATTTGGTACTGGGTTTTTGTTTTGGGGGAGATTTTTTTTATCATAGTTTCAATTTCAGTGCCTGTAATTATCTTGTTCATAATTTCTATTTCTCCCTGCTTCAGTCTTCGGAGATTGAACTTTACTATAAATCTGTCCATTTCTTCCAAGTTATGCTTTTTATTTATTTATTTATTTATTTATTTTGTCAAATAGTTGCTCATAATGATCCCTTATAATCTTTTGTATTTCTGCATTGTCTGATGTCATCTCTGTTTTTTCGTTTTTAATTCTGCTGATTTGATTCTTCTCTATTTTTTCTTGATGAGTCTGGCTAAAAGTTTGTCATTTTTGCTTGTCTCCTCAAAGAAACAGCTTTTAGTTTTGTTAACCGTTACTAATATTTCTTTCCTTTCTTTTCCACTTATTTCTGTTCTGATTTTTATGATTTATTTCCTTCTGCTAACTTTCGTAATTTTTGTTCTTCTTTTCCAGTTGTTTTAGGTGTAAAACTAGATTGTCTATTCAATGGTTTTATTATTTCTTGATGTAGGATTGTATTGCTATAAAGTTCCCTCTTAGAACTGTTTTTGTTGCATCCCATAGGTTTGAGTTGTCAAGTTTTCATTGTCATTTGTTTCTAGAAAATTTTTATTATTTCCCTTTTGATTTCTTCAATAAACCTGTTCATTATTTAGAAATGCAGTATTTAATTTCCGTGTGTTTTTGGTTTTTCAGCTTAGTTCAGTTCAGTTCAGTCACTCAGTTGTGTCTGGCTCTTTGTGACCCCATGAACCACAGCACGCCAGGCCTCCCTGTCCATCACCAACTCCCGGAGTTCACCCAGACTCACGTCCATCAAGTCGGTGATACCATCCAGCCAATGAGTCAAGTCTTCGCATGAGGTGGCCAAAGTACTGGAGTTTTAGCTTTAACATCATCCCTTCCAACGAACACCCAGGACTGATCACCTTTAGAATGGACTGGTTGGATCTCCTTGCAGTCCAAGTGACCCTCAAGAGTCTTCTCCAACATCACAGTTCAAAAACATCAATTTTTCGGTGCTCAGCTTTCATCACATCCATACCTGAACACTGGAAAAACCATAGCCTTGACTAGACGGATCTTTGTCGGCATAGTAATGTCTCTGCTTTTGAATATGCTACCTAGGTTGGTCATAACTTTCCTTCCAAGGAGTAAGGGTCTTTTAATTTCATGGCTGCAATCACCATCTGCAGTGATTTTGGAGCCCAAAAAAATAAAGTCTGACACTGCTTCCACTGTTTCCCCATCTATTGCCCATGAAGTGATGGGACCAGATGCCATGATCTTCGTTTTCTGAATGTTGAGCTTTAAGCCAACTTTTTCACCCTCCACTTTCACTTTCATCAAGAGGCTTTTTAGTTCCTCTTCACTTTCTGCCATAAGGGTGATTTCATCTGCATATTTGAGGTTATTGATATTTCTCCCAGCAATCTTGATTCCAGTTTGTGCTTCTTCCAGCCCAGCGTTTCTCATGATGTACTCTGCATTGAAGTTAAATAAGCAGGGTGACAATATACAGCCTTGACGTACTCCTTTTCCTATTTGAAACCCGTCTGTTGTTCCATGTCCAGTTCTAACTGTTGCTTCCTGACCTGCATACAGATTTCTCAAGAGGCAGGTCACCCACAGAGATGTTATGGGGAGGGAGGTGGGAGGGGGTTTCATGTTTGGGAACACATGTAAGAATTAAAGATTTTAAAATTTAATAAAAAAAAAAATCAAAAAAAAAAAAAAAAAAAGAGGCAGGTCAGGTGGTCTGGTATTCCCACCTCTTTCAGAATTTTCCACAGTTTATTGTGATCCACACAGTGAAAGGCTTTGGCATAGTCAATAAAACAGAAATAGATATTTTTCTGGAACTCTCTTGCTTTTTCCATGATCCAGCAGATGTTGGCAATTTGACCTCTGGTTCCTCTGCCTTTTCTAAAACCAGCTTGAACATCTGGAAGTTCACCAGGGTTGTTTTTTGTTTTTTGTTTTTTTTTTGCCTTGCAATTGATATCTAAGACTCATGGCTTTCTCATCAGAGAAGATGCTTGATACAATTTCAATTTTCTTAAATTTATTGAGGTTTGATTTGTGACCCAAGATGTGGTCTATCCTGGAGAATGTTCCATGTACACTTGAATTGAAGTTGTATTCTTCTGAATTTGAATAGAATATCCTGAGGATATCAGTGAGATCCATCTGATCTAATGCATCATTTAAGACTTGTGCTTCCTTATTAACTCTCTGTTTAGATGATCTCTCCAGTGGTGTGGTGTGGTTTTAAGTCTCCTACTATTATTGCATTACTGTAAATTTCTCCTTTTATGCCTGTTAGTGTTTGTCTTATGTGTTTAGGGGCTCCTGTGTTGGTTGCACAGATATTTACAATTGTTATGTCTTCCTCTTGGATTGACACCTTGTTCATTATGTAGTGTCCTTCCTTTATCCTGTAATATTATTTATTTTATGGTCTATTTTGTCTGATATAAGGATTGCTATTCCGGCCTTCTTTTGATTTCCCACTTGATGGAATATATTTTTCAACCTCTCACTTTCAGTCTTTATGTGTCTTTAGGTCTGAAGTGGGTGTCTTGTAGACAGCATACATATGGGTCTTGTTTTTGTATCCATTCAGCCAGTCTGTGTCTTTTGGTTGGAACATTTAATCCATTTACATTTAAAGTAATTATTAATATATACATATTCCTATTGCCATTTTATTTATTGTTTGGGGTCTGCTTTTGTAGATCTTTTTCTTCTCTTGTATTTCCTGGCTATATAAGTCCCATGAACGTTTGCGGTAAAGCTGGTTTGATGGTATTCTATTCTCTTTTGCTTCTCTGTAAAGCTTTCGATTTTTCCATCAATTCTGAATGATACCCTTGCTGGGTAGAGTAATCTTGGTTGTAGAATTTTCCCTTTAAGTACTTTAAATATATCCCGTCTGGCCTGCAGAGTTTCTGCTAAAAGATCAGCGGTTAAACATATGGCATTTCCCTTGTATTTTACTTGTTTTTCTTTGCTGCTTTTAATTTTCTTTCTTTCTGTTTAATCTTTGTTAGTTTGATTAGTATGTGCTTTGGTCTGTTTCTCCTTGGGTTTGTCTTGTATGGGACTCTGTACTTCTTGAACGTGATTGACTATTTCCTTTCCCATATTGGGGAAATTTTTAACTATAATCTCTTCAAAAAATTTCAAATATCTTTTCTTTTTCTCTTCTTCATCTAGGACCCCTAGAAGTTGAATGTTGATGCATTTAATATTGTCCCAGAGGGCTATGGGACTGTCTTCAGTTATTTTCATTCTTTTAACTTTATTCTGCTCTTCAGCAATTATTTCTACCATTTTATCTTCCAGCTCACTGATCTATTCTGCTTCAGATATTCTTGTATTGATTCCTTCTAGAGTATTTTTTATTTCAGTAATTGTGTTGATTGTCTCTGTGTGTTTATTCTTTAATACTTCTAGGTCTTTTTTAATTGATTCTTGCTTTTTCTCCATTCTATTTTCAAGCTATTAGATCATCTTTACTGTCATTATTCTGAATTCCTTTTTCAGATAGTTTGCCTATATCGTTTTCATGTTTTTGGACTTGTGTGTTTCTAAATTTTTCCTTCATTTGTGCAGTATGTCTCTCCCTTTTCATTATTTATTTTTTTAACTTGTGTTTGAGATCTACTTTTCCTGGGCTTCAGGGTTGAACTCTTTCTTCATTTCGGTTTGTGCCCTCATAAGGTTTGTTCATTGGTTTGTGTAAGCTTCATGTACAGTGTGACTTGTGCTTGTGTTCTGGTGGAAGAAGGTGAAGTTTGCTTGTTTGTTTTCTTCTGATGGGCTTGGCTGAGTGAGGTGGCAATCCTGTATGCTGAATATTGGGTTTGCATTTTTATCTTCTTTGTTGTTTGTATGAGGCATCTTGCACAGGGTGCTACTGGCAGTTAGGTGATGCCCGATCTTGTATATAAGTGGTTGCCTTTGTGGGGGTTCTCACCCTTTGATACTCCATAGGGTTAGGAGTTCTCTGGTAGTTTAGGGTCTTGGAGTCAGCATTCCCACTCCAAATGCTCAGGACTTTATTTTGGGCCAGAAACAGAGATTACACAGGTGGTTTGTTGGGCATTAAATGGGATTAAAGCAAATACCCAAAAACAAGAAACAAAAGACACACTCCCAGACAAATGGCAATTACAAAATCAGGCAATAACCAAAATAATGAAATATACATGCATATGTATACATCCATAAGTAAAAATCAAAACTGTTGAAAAATGAACAAATAAATAAAGTGTAATAGATTAGATTGACCTGGTGAACAAAGGAAACCAAAAATGACATCCAGCAGTTAAGAACAAAACTAACTAAATCAGAGACTGGAAAACAAAACTAAAACAAGGTGACAACTTGTTTTTGTTGAGAAAAAAGCAACGAAAACATGGCAAACTAACAAATACAGTGAGCAAAAGAAAGAAAAGAAAGAATAGAAGTGCAGAGTTAAATAGACATAGATAAAGAAGATTTATATATA
The DNA here is from genome assembly GCF_032405125.1 of Capricornis sumatraensis. Classification (NCBI taxonomy): domain Eukaryota; kingdom Metazoa; phylum Chordata; class Mammalia; order Artiodactyla; family Bovidae; genus Capricornis; species Capricornis sumatraensis. The sequence continues at coordinate 6,300,378 of NC_091084.1, forward strand.
TTAGAGATTTACTGAAAGAGGAAAAGGACAGCAGGAAAAGCACAGAAAGGAATAAATATAGAAAAATTCTTAATGACTTTAAAAATTTTAAATTAAAAAGAGAGAAAAAGGGAAAATAAATATGAAAGAAATCACCAAAAGTATAAAAAGATCAAAGTAGAGGCCGTAGTTTATAAAAGAAATAAAAACTGTAATTGAAAAAAATTTTCTCCAAATCTTAAATAGATTTCCATCCCCTCCACTATCTTTGTTTGTACTAATGCTTCCTAAGGCCCACTTGACTTTGTATTCCAAGATGTCTGGCTTTAGGTGAGTGATCATAACATCGTGGTTATCTGGGTTATGATGATCACTTTTGTAGTTATTCTGTGTATTCTTACCACCTCTTCTTAATGCCTTCTGCCTCTATTAGGTCTATATAGTTTCTGCCCTTTATTGTGCCCATTTTGCATGAAATGTTCCCTTGGTATCTCTAACTTTTTTGAAGAGATCTCTAATCTTTCTGTTCTATTGTTTTCCTCTTTTTTTTTTTTTTTTTTGCACTGATCACTGAGGAAGGCTTTCTTACCTCTCTATGCTATTCTTTGGAACTCTGAATTCAGATAGGTATATTTTTCCTTTTCTCCTTTACCTTTGGCTTCTCTTCTTTTCTCAGCTGTTTGTAAGGACTCCTAAGGAAGGAAGAGGATCATCTGTTGGACCATCGAAGAAGCAAGAGAATTCCAGAAAAAACTTCTACTTTTGCTTTGTTGAGTACACCAAAGCCTTTGACTGTATAGATCACAGTAAACTGTGGAAATTTCTTAAATAGATGGAAATACCAGATCACCTTACCTACCTCCTGAGAAATTTCTATTCAGGTCAAGAAGCAACAGTTAGAACCGGACATGGCTCAACAGACTGGCTGTAAATATGGAAAGGAGTATGTCAAGTTTGTATATTGTCACCTTACTAATTTAAATTGTATGCAGAATATATCATGTGAAATGCCAGGCTGGATGAAGCACAATCTGGAATCAAGATTTCTGGGAGAAGTATCAGTAACCTCAAATATGCATATGACACTGCCCTTATGGCAGAAAGCAAAGAGGAACTAAAGAGCCTCTTGTTGAAAGTGAAAGAGGAGAGTGAAAAAGTTGGCTTAAAACTTAACATTCAGAAAACAAAGATCATGGCATGTGGTCCCATCACTTCATGGCAAATAGATGGGGAAACAATGAAAACAGTGAGAGACTTTAATTTGGGGGCTCCAAAATCACTGAAGATGGTCACTGCAGCCATGAAATAAAGTAAAAGATGCTTGCTCCTTGGAAGAAAAGCTATGATCAAACTGGACAGCATATTAAAAAGCAAAGACATTATTTTTCCAACAAAGATCCATCTAGTCAAACCTATGGTTTTTCCAGTGGTCATGTACGGATGTGAGAGTTGGACTATAAAGAAATCTGAACGCCAAAGCATTGATCCTTTTGAATCGTGGTGTTGGAGAAGGCTCGAGAATCCCTTGGACTGCAAGGAGATCCAGCCCTAAAGGAAATCAGTCCTGAATATTCACTGGAAAGACTGATGTTGAAGCTGAAACTCCAATCTTTGGCCACCTAATGTGAAGAACTGACTCATTTTAAAAGACCCTGATGCTGGGAAAGATTGAAAGCAGGAGGAGAAGGGGGTGACAGAGGATAAAATTGTTGGATGGCATCACTGTCTCGATGGACGTGAGACTGAGTAAACTCTAGGAGTTGGTGATGGACAGGGAGGCCTGGTGTGCTGCAGTCCATGAGGTTGCAAAGACTCAGACACTACTGAGTGACTGAACTGAACTGAAATGAAAATGCCTGAATGTGTGACTTCAAAAGCAGATTGCTGCAGTCTCATTGCCTTCTCAAATACTATGAGTAATATTTTCATTGGTGGTGTAATTTTCTGAAATAAGGTAAAACACAAACTTTCTTTATTTTTTAATATAAATTTATTTATTTTAATTGGAGGTTAATTACTTTACAATATTGTACTTTCTTTAAATTCCAGAAATGTATGTGTATAATATATCATTATATTTAATTTTGAAAATGTTGCTTGTAGATAGGTTATTATTTATTAATTACATTTCACAATTTTAAAGCTGAAGTAAAAGTGATTATTATTAAAAGAGAACATTAAGTTTAATAGTAATGAGTGCTAGTGTAGATAATTTTTATTAAAAAAGAGAACATTAAGTCCAATTGGATTGATCAGTGGTCTAGAAATAAAAACAAATTTAGTGAGAATGTTGAATCAACTTGGTAGTGAATGAAAAATCGTCTTGGCAATTCACTGTTAAAAGTGGTAAATTTTTTGTCTGTAACTCAAAGGACTTCTGGACAAGAATTTATGGCTCTTCCTAGTATATTCATCATAAACTTGTACCTTTTAAGATATTGATTCACTGTACTCTTTGCCATTATAACCTCTGCTCTTGTTCTTTACTGTCTTTCTCTACTACTTCTTTTATTAGTCTAGCTCAACTTCATTTTACAATAAATTTTCTTCTTGCATTCTTTCTCTTCATGTCACCCATATAATTTGATAATTCATATCCAAAAAAAAAAAAACTGCATGACATTATCCTTAAGAAATTCTGGATTATTTCTAAAGTGCACCAAACATAGAAACAGCATTAAATTTAGACTGTCCTTAGATGAAAACATAGCAATGTTCAAAATCACAATAAGATTGGCTTGATACTGTCATGTATACTTCTGTACGTTAATATATGCATTGCTCTTCCTTCAATTTTTATTTTATGATTTTTGATGGTTTATGAATATTGCTGTCTGGAGATAGTATCTAGTATCCAGAAGTGAAGCCATGTGAGTATTTTGTGATAGTAAAATAATCCTGTAAGCATTACCAAATTGAGAAATTATAACCTCCACAATAGTGACCACAGCATAACAAAAATGTATAAAGAATCTTATATTAGCAGCAGCAAAAAGACAGTTAGGAAGGATAAATGAAAGAAACTGGCAAAAGAAGAAGATGTGGTATTTAATGCAAAGGAAATTGCTCTTATACTGTGATGACTCCAGTGGTTTTTACCTAGTCAATAGTGCTGAGTATTGGAAACTCTGGGGCATTTGTAAAAAAAATTCCTAATTTTCAGAACCACATAATGTTGATATAAAACTTCACAATTCAAATCTATAAAACCTACACTCTATATTCAAAAGCAGAAAAGTCAAAGCCATCCCCTCTTACACACCATTGACTTTCCAAAGTGATAAAACATATTATTTTTGCTTCTAGGTTACTTTTCCGTGCCTGCCGCTCTTTTGAACGATACAAATATTTCCTTGCCTAACCACCCCATGCTTCTGCACATACTAACAAGTCATCAGGTTTTGTTTTCTTTCAATTATCTTTGTAGTCCATGTGGTATTCAGGAAACTTTGTGTGAGTTCTTCATATCTACCCTTAGTTGTGAAGCTGGGCCCAAAATAAGTCTCAGCGGTTAATTCTATCATAATTTACTGAGACCCTATTTCAGCCTCCAGAGCAATTATTATAAAGTCTCCTCAGACTCTGATTCTATCCCTTCATTTTACAGTTTCAGCAAATGAGCTAACTTCTTTTGTAAATAAATAAATAACACAAAACAACAAAATGCATGCAAAATTTTCTCATATCCTTAAGTGTAATTTTACTGTCTTTACCATCTTCATCTCCAACTCAGTAAAGGAATTCCCTTACCTTGTTCCAAAGTGAAACATTCTATCTGTTCAATCTTAAATGTTAAATCTGAAATCTTATATTTATTCATTGTTATCTCCTATAAAAGTGTCCTCTGAGTCATTCTCATCTTATTTATTCAGTTTCTGTTATCTACATTTCTCTTATTTCTCAGTCTTTTTCCTCTTACAAACTCACTCAAAATCTTTATGCCTCTCCATTCATTCCCTTTAGTCTGTTCAATCTACTGTCCTGACACTATAATTTCCATCATTACTGATTTTTAAAGAAAACATCATGTCATTGTCTCCATTTAGTCTCTTTAATCTTCTAAAATTTTGTTTTTGTTCTTAACAATTGAAATAAAGTTACTCCAATAAAGTCTCCCCTTGCTTAACAGTTTTATTCACTAATTCATTCTTAATGTCTTATACTTATCAGATGCTCAATAAAACTCCTGTATGATCAAGAATAAAATTACTTTTAGAATTCTTATCTAACAACTCAAAGGCCTCAAAAATAAATCTCAAACATGTTTTTAATTTCGTCTCTTGTTATTTCAAATCATCTCATTCATATCCATCAAATTGCACAAACTCTGTGCTTTGTGTATGTGTCTTCATTGATCTGTTTCTGTTCCTGGAGGAAATTGCTCTTCCCTTCTGCCTATTAAATAATACACAGAGACATTCGAAAATACTGGTTAAGAGCTTGGCATAGGATGTCAGGTCATCTGAATTCAAATATTACTGCATTACATACCATCTACATTAACTATTGCTCTTACCTACTTAATTTTCAAAGATCATTTAAAATATCTTCCTTCATAATTACCACTGAAGGAGAAAGGAATACTTTCCTCTTTACCCCATCAAATATTTCAGAATATTTTGTCCTCTTAGGTTTTCATTAAATTGAATGATCCTTGGGGTTGGGACTGTGACACATAGATCTTTGTCTTTCCCCCCTCTCCTTTGTCAAGGACAAAGCTTTCTATTTTAAAAAAGTATTTGTTTATTTATTCATGTATTTATGTTTGTTCTGGCTCTTCCTTGCTATGTGTGGGCTTTCTCTGTGGCAAGGAGGACTACTCTTTGTTGCAGTGTATGCTTTCTCATTGCAGTGGCTTCTCTCATTGTGGTGCGCAGGCTCTAGATGCCTAAGTTTCAGTAGCTGCAGCATGCAGGATCAGTAGTTATGACATGATGCTCTAGGGTGAGTTGGCTTCTTTAGTTAAGGGATAGTGTGCTCAGTAGCTTTGGCACGTGGGCTTTAGTTGCTCTATGACATGTGGAAGCCCTCCCTGAGCAAGGATCATCCCCTATATTGGCAGGCAGATTCTTTTTCCACTGTACTACCAGGAAAGTCCACAACATTTCCTGTTGACAGTCACCAAAGTCTTCCCTAAAGCACATTAGCTTAGTCTCAGCTGGATACTAGCCCAGCAGATGGAGAAAAGATCAGAGGCTAGAGGTTGATATCAAAGTAGTGAAAGTGTTAGTCACTCAGTTGTGTCAGACTCTTTGCAACTCCATGGACTCTAGCCTGCCATGTTCCTCTGTTCATGAAATGCAGAGATAAGAATACTCAAGTGAGTAGCTGTTCCCTTCTCCAGAAGATCTTCCTGACCCAGGGATCCAACCCAAGTCTCTTGAATTACAGGCAGTCTCCTGCATTGCAGGTGGATTCTTTACCATCTAAGTCACCAAGGAAGCTGGTAGAGGTTGATATGGTTCCTTTCAATTCTAGAGAAGAAGAGAAAAACTGTAAGCAATGATCTGGATCAAATATAATACTTTGGGAAATATCATTTGCTCTTCAAATGCATACTGTGATTGGTTGATTAGATGAAACAAAGTATATATCTGCCTAAAGTAGGGGGAGAAGGGGTTAGAGAAACTCTTACTGAATGATACCATCAGCGTATGAGGAAATTTTAAAAGTCCAAGTCACCTGATCTAAGAGGTTAATTAGATATCAGAATACAGCAAAAGGAGAGTAGGGAACCTAACATCTAGTTGCCAAATTCATGGCTTATATCGAGTAATAAGAGTTAAGGAACTAAGGCAAAAACGAATGAAGAGCTAGAGAGGTTACTGAGTGAGGGGTGTTGATAAAAGCAAAAACCAGATTTGTGGACTGAATAACTAGACCAGTTCATGATGCATAGTCATATATAATAATAGCAACAACAGTGATAGTTGTTATTATCCTGGAAGTCTGGATTGCAATAGTGGATAAATGTTGGGAGGCTGATAGGGGAGAAGCAGTTTACTTGAGATATGAACAAAAAATGCAAGCATTCAGTCCAAACAAGAAGTTAATATGAAAGCCTTTGGGGCTTAAAATAAAAGGACCAAGAGGGGCAACCAGATGAAAACAAAGACCAAACTTTCTAAGTTAAGCCTTAGAGAAACACCCTAAGGCAAAGAAAACATAGCTGTCTTAATTTTGTATGTGATTCTTATGACTATTGCTTGGGGTGTGTCCAGAAATTGACTGTGTTCAGCTCAGTTCAGTCACTCAATTGTGTCTGACTCTTTGCGACTCCATGATTTGCAACACGCCAGGCCTGCCTGTCCATCACCAACTCCCGGAGTTCACACAAACTTACATCCATCGAGTCGGTGATGCCATCCAGCAATCTCATCTTCTGTCGGCCCCTTCTCCTCCTGCCCCCAATCCTTCCCAGCATCAGAGTCTTTTCCAATGAGTCAACTCTTCTCATGAGGTGACCAAAGTACTGGAGTTTCAGCTTCAACATCATCCCTTCCAAAGAACACCCAGGACTGATCTCCTTTTTATGGACTGGATGGATCTCCTTGCAGTCCAAGGGACCCTCAAGAGTCTTCTCCAACACCACAGTTCAAAAGCATCAATTCTTCAGCGCTCAGCTTTCTTCACAGTCCAACTCTCGCATCCATACATGACCACTGGAAAAACCACAGCCTTGACTAGATGGACCTTTGTTGGCAAAGTAATGTCTCTGCTTTTGAATATGCTACCTAGGTTGGTCATAACTTTTCTTCCAAGGAGAAAGCGTCTTTTAATTTCATGGCTGCAATCACCATCTGCAGTGATTTTGGAGCCCCCCAAAATAAAGTCTGATGCTGTTTCCACTGTTTCTCCATCTATTTCCCAAGAAGTGATGGGACCAGATGCCATGATCTGAATGTTGAGCTTTAAGCCAACTTTTTCACTCTCTTCTTTCACTTTAATCAAAAGGCTTATTAGTTCCTCTTCACTTTCTGCCATAAGGGTGGTGTCATCTGCATATTTGAGGTTATTGATATTTCTCCTGGCAGTCTTGATTCTAGCTTGTGCTTCTTCCAGTCCAGCGTTTCTCATGATGTAGTCTGCATATAAGTTAAACAAGCAGGGTGACAATATACAGCCTTGACATACTCCTGTTCCTATATGGAACCAGTCTGTTGTTCCATGTCCAGTTCTAACTGTTGCTTCCTGACCTGCATATAGGTTTCTCTAAGATTAATGATTCCAGATTTTGTAAGAATTCCTACCTTAAATAGAAATGGATTCTAGTGTCTAAGGACTTCACTGATAGCTCAGTCTTAAAAAAATTCTCCTGCAATACAGGAGACCTGGTTTTGATCCCTGGGTAGGGAAGATCCCATGGAGGAGAAAACACAACCCACTCCAGAATTCTTGCTTGAAGAATACCATGGACAGAGAAGAATTGCAGATTATAAGCCATGGGATTGCAAGAGTTGGGCACAACTTAGCAATTAAACTACCACCTTATCCTAGGATTCACTTTGGCTTCTGAAGAGTTCTGGAGTCCTGGGTCATGTTCTTTTTGAATCGAATATTTAATCTTGGGAAGCATCATCATCATAATAAGGAAATGTAGAATCAATGTATGCAACAAATAGCTTAGAGAAAGGGGGATGCATGTAAAGACTGAAAATCAGTATAGAAGAGAATTGTTACTCTAATTTGAATAGTGTCAAGAGAAGACAGAAACAGTAAGGACCCAGCAGAAGCTGAATAGATAAGAAGAGGTGGCAAGAATGCAAAAACTGTACAAAAACTGTCTTAAAGATACAGATAACCATGAAGGTGTGATCACTCACCTAGAGCCAGACATTTTAGAGTGTGAAGTCAAGTGGGCCTTAGGAAGCATTACTATGAACAACTGGTAGAGGTGATGGAATTCTAGCTGAGCTATTTCAAATCCTAAAATGTGATGCTATTAAAGTGCTACACTCAAATGCCAGCAAATTTGGAAAACTCAACAGTAGCCACAGGATTGGAAAAGGTCAGTTTTCATTCCAATTCCAAAGAAAAGCAATGCCAAAGAACATTCAACCACCACACAATTGTGCTCATTTCACACACTAGCAAGGTAATGCTCAAAATCCTTCAAGCAAGGCTTCAACAATATGTGAACCAAGAAGTAGAAGCTGGATATAGAAAAGGCCGAGGAACCAGTGATCAAATTGCCAAAATCAGTAGGATCATAGGAAAAGCAAAAGAACTCCAGAAAAAACATCTACTTCTGCTTCACTGATTACCCTAAAGCTTTTGACTGTGTGGTCACAACAAACTGGCCTGCCTCTTGAGAAACCTATATGCAGGTCAAGAAGCAACAGTTAGAACCAGACATGGAACTAAGGCTTGGTTCAAAATTGGGAAAGGAGTATGTCAAGGCTGTATATCACCATGCTGTTTATTTAACTTATACTGAGAGTACATCATGTAAAATGCCAGGCTGGAATCATGAGCTGGAATCAAGATTGGCAGCAGAAATATCAACAACCTCAGATATGTGGTGACACCACCCTAATGGGAAAAAGTGAAGAGGAACTAAAAAGCCATTGTTGAAGGTCAAGTAGAGAGTGAAAAGGCTAGCTTAAAGCTCAGTATTCAAAAAAGTAAGATTATGGCATCCAGTTCCATCATTTCATGGCAATTAGATGGGGAAAACATGGAAATAATGACAAACTATATTTTCTTGGACTTCAAAATCACTGCGGATGGTGACAGCAGCCATGAAACTAAAAGACACTTGCTCCTTACTTAGCGAGTAAATTACCAACTCCACCTTGGAAGGAAAAGTATGACCAACCTAGACAGCATATTAAAAAGCAGACATCACTTTGCTGACAAAGGTCCATCTAGTTAAAGCTATGGTTTTTCCAGTAGTCATGTACGGATGTGAAAATTGGAGCATAAAGAAGACTGAGGGCTAAAAAAACATTATGCTTTCAAGCTGTGGTGCTGGAGAACACTATTGACAGTCCCTTGGACAGTAAGAGAACAAACCAGTCCATCCCAAAGGAAATCAACCTTGAATATTCATTGGAAATACTGATACTGAAGCACCAATATTTTGGCCTCTTGATGCAAAGAGCCAATTCATTGGAAAAGACCCTGATTCTGGGAAAGATTGAGGCCCTGAGGAGTAGAGGATAGCAGAGGATGAAATGGTTGGATGGCATGGTTCTGAGAAAATGGGCATTGGTTTGAGCAAACTCTGGGAAATAATGAAGGATGGGGAAGCCTAGCATGCTGCAGTTCATGTGGTGACAAAGAATAAACACAACTGAGTGGCTGAACAACAACAACAACAAAGAGAAGAATTTGCTGGAAAGAATAGGAGCACAGCAAAGGAAGTGGCTTGATTTGAGAGTAGGAGTCTAGCATGGCTAACAGAAACTGGGTCTTAGAGGGAATAAACAGAGTCTCTGAGGTGAGTCTTTACATTATGTTGCTGGAGGTAAGTCCTGCATCATTACAACTGTCAAGCAGGTGGTGTTGAGAGACGAGAGTTCTGGCTCTATGAGTCATACTGGACTTTGAATCCTGGCTCTGCCACATTTGATTGTTATATAAAAGGAGTTAGGAAGTATGATTTTGGAGAAATGAGTGGGAGTGGCGGTAATGGATGGTATGTATAGACCCATGATGTTGGACCTCTATTAACCATGCCAACTCAACAGAAGAAGAGTTCTTTACATTCTCAAGGTGATTGTCATTTTCTGAGCACTTAGGAATATTATCAGATTTACAGAGTATCTGATAGATACTCAGAGTATCTGAGGTCAGAGGTAGCTGTGCAAGCACTCTGATTACTCATGCCACAGAGCTCATTTTCTCCACAGCCTCCATGTTGATACATGCCATATAATCATCTTATTCAAGTTTTTAAGTTAAAACAGAAGCTCTCATCAGGTGTCATCAAGCAAGTGGTCATACACATTAGAAAAATGCACATACCTTATAGTTATATCTGATTTTGAATCCTTATTTTCAAGGTTCAAGGCTCAGTGACCTTGGGCAAATCAATGGCTCTCTAAATTCCAACTTCATTATCTGCATATTTATTGTTGTTCAGTCACTAAATCATGTCCAACTCTTTGTGACCCATGGACTGCAGCATGCCAGGCACTTCTGTCTTTCACTATCTTCTGGAGTTTGCTCAAATTCATATCTATTGAGTCTGTGATGACATCTAGCCATCTTATCCTCTGCCCACCCTTTTTTCTTTTTCTTTCAATCTTTCCCAGCACTAGGGCCTTTTCCAATGAGTCAGCTCTTTGTATCAGTTGGCCAAATTATCAGGGCTTCAGCTTCAGCATCAGTCCTTCCAATGAACTTTTGGGCTTGATTTCCTTGTAGATTAACTGGATTGATCTCTTTCCTGTGCAAGAGAACCTCAAGAGTCTTCTCCAGCACCTCAATTTGAAAGCATCAATTCTTCGTCCCTCAGCCTTTGTTATGGTCCAATTTTCATATCTATACATACTAATACCTGTCTCATAGGGTGATTGTGAGGGCTAAGAGATATACAATTCCCATCCAGAGGAAAGTATTTAAAATGTCCCTCTTCCCTATCCCTTCAGACAGAGTCATCAATCACCATAAAGGACTTCTTGACAAAAATATTCCCTTCTACTGACCTGAAATTCTAAAGACAGAAAAGTCCGGAGGGAAGACAATATATTAAATCATACCATTTGTTGACACCTTAGTCAGAATGAATTTGTCCAAACATTTTTGCTATGATAAATAGCCTGAAAGTACCTTCCTATAAAATAAAACATATATGTGTTTTGATAGAAGGAACAGTAGACATTTGTGTTGGCCTCTGTGCTTCCCTGGTGGCTCAGATGGTAAAGCATCTGTCTGCAGTGCTGGAGACAAGGGTTAGATCCCTGGGTGAGGAAGATCCCCTAGAGAAGGAAATGGCAACCTACTCCAGTACTCTTGCCTGGAAAATCCCATGGACAGAGGAGCGTGGTAGGTTACAGTCCATGGGTTGGCAAAGAGTCGGACACAACTGAGCGACTTTGCTTTACTTTTAGGAGAACAGAGAGAATCTAGCAAAAGGACAAATAAAGGGACAATCAACTTAGGAAAGGAGAAATATGAGAGAGTCAGGGATCATTTGTTTGCTAAGTGAGGGCACAAGGGAGGATCTTAAGAATAACAGCAGATTAAACAGAAAAACATCTATTTCTACTTTATTGACTATGCCAAAGCCTTTGACTGTGTGGATCACAATAAACTGTGGAAAATTCTGAAAGAGATGGGAATACCAGACCACCTGACCTGCCTCTGGAGAAATCTGTATGCAGGTCAGGAAGCAACAGTTAGAACTGGACATGGAACAGAGGACTGGTTCCAAATAGGAAAAGGAGGACGTCAAGGCTGTATATTGTCACCCTGCTTATTTAACTTATATGCAGACTACATCATGAGAAATGCTGGGCTGGAAAAAGCACAAGCTGGAATCAAGACTGCCAGGAGAAATATCAATAACCTCAGATATGTAGATGACACCATCCTTATGGCACAAAGTGAAGAGGAACTAAAAAGGTTCTTGATGAAAGTGAAAGTGGAGAGTGAAAAAGTTGGCTTAAAGCTCACCATTCAGAAAACGAAGATCATGGCATCTGGTCCCATCACTTCCTGGGCAATAGATGGGGAAACAGTGGAAACAGTTTCAGACTTTATCTTTTTGGGCTCCCAAATCACTGCAGATGGTGACTGCAGCCATGAAATTAAAAGACGCTTACTCCTTGGAAGAAAAGTTATGACCAACCTAAATAGAATATTCAAAAGCAGAGACATTACTCTGCCAAAAAAGGTCTGTTTAGTCAAGGCTATGGTTTTTCCAGTGGTCACGTATGGATGCGAGAGTTGGACTGTGAAGAAAGCTGAGCACTGAAGAATTGATGCTTTTGAACTGTGGTGTTGTAGAAGACTCTTGAGAGTCCCTTGGACTGCAAGGAGATCCAACCAGTCCATGCTAAAGGAGATTAGCCCTGGGATTTCTTTGGAAGGAATGATGCTAAAGCTGCTACTCCAGTCCTTTGGCCACCTCATGTGAAGAGTTGACTCATTGGAAAAGACTCTGATGCTGGGAGGGATTGGGGGCAGGAGGAGAAGGGGACGACAGAGGATGAGATGGCTGGATGGCATCACTGACTCGATGGATGTGAGTCTGAGAGAACTCCGGGAGTTGGTGATGGACAGGGAGGCCTGGTGTGCTGCGATTCATGGAGTCACAAAGAGTCGGACACGACTGAGCGACTGAACTGAACTGAAAACACTTATGTGTGTTTATTCGTTAGGTCTCTCCTGATAGAACATAGCTACATGAGCTGTTACATTTGCTTTATTCATCTCTATGTCTCTCATCTACTGCAGGTTGGCACATACTAAATACTTAATAAATATTTACTGAATGAATAAATAAACAATAAATTTCTAGTCATTAGGCACTAATAAGTGCCTAACTCTATGTGAACTTTTATATCTTTAGTTCCATTTAATCCTTATGCATGCTTAGTCGCTTCAGTCATGTGCGACTCTCTGCGACCCTATTGACCGTGGCCCACCAGGCTCCTCTGTCCATGGGATCCTCCAGGCAAGAATACTGGAGTGGGTTGCCTTTTTCTTCTCCATCAATGCTTATATCTGCTCTTTAATATAGATGTTGTCTATGTTTACAAATAGATGCACTGAGTCCACAAAATTTTAAGAATTTTCACCGAGGTCACATAGCTGATAAGCAAATAAATAAAGATTTAAACTCAGGTCTATCCAGCTCTAATCCATCCTTTTCCTGTTATACTTTACCAGACAAAAATATTTCAGCTCTGTGCATTCACAGTAAATACTGTGATATCACTGCTCAAATCCCTCAGAAATCACCTCAAAATGAAGATGTTTTCTTACTGCAGTTACTTAAGTCCTATTTTTATTTGTTGGCCAAGGGCGTTGGCTTCATCTATATGCAGATTAGGCCAGAAGGGCCAGAAAATTAATTAAGTCCTAGCAAGCAGCAGTCAAATCAATGACAGATGGGAAGTTGGAAAAATTTTTTCACCCCTTTCACCCTTTAGTTGGATAATTCTGATGCATATTCTGTAATGCTGCCTATGAATCCCCAGTGGGATTGAACCTAGGTGCTCACAGGAGCACATACAAAAGAACAGATGCTTTTCTGATTTTGTCCCCTTATCTGATGCTCTAGCCCACTCCCCTTCTTGTACTTACTAGAATCACCTCTCAAGCTTCTTGTTTCCAAACTCTTTTTTCAGGGAAACCTCAGGAAAGCTATTCTTCCAAACAGTTTCCTCACCTAACTCAGGGGTTCCAAGGACTTCTCCTGGTCTTAATTCTGTAACAGGCTCTTGTGGGATAGGTGAGCTTAGGCCATTCACAGTCCAAAATATGAAATAAGGTTAACAGGCTTACACCACTCTACATGTCCCATCTGGATACACCCATCTCTTCATTGTCTTAGTCTGAAAATCCCATTTATATGTGGAGAGCTCTTTGATGCTTTGGGTATTTTTTAGGACCTATCTATTCTTAGGATGCAACAATGGTATTCAGTTAAAGGCAAAAGTATGCTTGTGCTTGATGATTGTGTGTATATATTCTATTTGGTAACAGTAAATAGGCTGGCAGAATATTTCTAAGTGAACTGATGTTGAATGCTATCTGACAACACCTGGAATTTATAATGATAACTTAAAGATGCAATCTATCAGTTCCTCTCACTGATATGTTTCACGACAAAATATGTTACTTTTATTCACATATACAACATTACTGAGGTTCCCAGAATGAGGTTTCAGCTCCATTAATGTCCCTCTTTTTTGAACTTTGTTACTGATCTATAGGTAAGTTATTCTGCCTTTGAGCAGAGCTTATATATTAGCCTGAGAAATAAACTAAGGAATACAATTTAGGGGATATTCAGTTTAGTTTTCCTTTGATGTTTTGAAAATGCAACCATACCTATGAGTTTTGTTTTGAGTAGTCTGTGTGTTTTCCCAAAGAAAAACTGTTAAGCAAATTTGGTGACTGACAAGCAACAGTGAAATAGATTATATAAAGTTCAGATTTACTTGGAGAGAACTTTAACTTGATAGAGAGAAAATAGATGTACATTATGGTCCTGGGAGTAACACAAGACAAGAATGCTTAATCAAGATTCATTAGCTGACTTGAGTTCCAGGAGAATGGCCTTGCCCACACCCAATTTCAAGGACCCTTCAGCTCCTGTCTCAGAGAAGGCACTAAAGTATTTGTTAAACTAACTAATGGAGAATGAGAAAACATACATTTTTTATTTAAAACCGTTGGCCCATTCTCAAGGTGTTCAAGGTTCAAAGGAAATTCACTGTTAATGTCAGACTACCTAAATTTCATTTCTGAAAAGGTTTCAGGAAGAAATACGTTACCACCAATTTTAGCACAAGATTTTCATAGGGAAAAGTAGCAATACAGGGTCCAATTCCCTTTAAATGAGGCCTGGACTTCTGAAACACTGAAAGGAAGATCCACCATAAGATTAAATTCATTAAATTCAGGTTCCAGGGTAATTAACTTGAACCACCTTTTTAGCCCTATTTTTGTGTTTTGTTTCCCATTCATTTCTATCAGGCTTTTAACCTTCTTGACTTGTTCACTAGTCATTGGAATGGAGTCATCCGGATTTTCAATACCTACTAATGCAACAAAGTGCATCCTAAACCACAAACATAATGCTCCAGCAAAAGAGATTGTATTAACTAATGAGAGAAAGAAAATGGTTTATACCAGGGCATTTTGTTTCAATGACAGACTCAATATCCTTTAAGATTTTGTGTTTCTTTGATGCATAAATATTCAGGTGAGTTTACCAAGTCTACAGTAATTAGTTTCATAAGAATAAAATACTATATCACTAACAAGTTCCAACTTATATCATTATTATTGTCATCATCATCATTTCTATTATATTTTTTCTGTTATTTGGTATAGTTGTTCACAATTATTTTGAGTTTCTCCATTACTTTAAACAGTAAATTCAGTCTCCTCACATCTCTTCTGCTTTTGTAAGGCTGTGGAGAAGTTTAAAACCAAACCATCTAAATAAAGGACAGAGAAAAATACTGACATAAGCTCAGTGCTGAGCACATAACACATAATTAACATATCATTTAAATTCAGTTGGATTAATGTATTTAAAGTTCTGTCCTCTGGATTTGCATTTTTTGTAACTTCTTTGACTTGAAAGATAATAACTCTTAACAACTGCAGCTAAATCATTTATATATTCTTATTTCTCCCGGAAAAAATTGTTTTGACACTCTTATACTTTAGATGGGTCTGCTTTGCATACATGACTTTTGGTTATTTTTTAAAGAAATATCATTTAGAAATAAATTTTCTCTTGTTTAATCACAAGACCAAGATTATTAGAGCTTATGATTCATGTATAAACACTGGTATAATCATTTGAATATTTTATACCATTTTCCCATTATTAATGAGTTATGCAGCATTACAAATAATTAGGGTACAAAAGCAAAATAGCTTTGCATGCATTACTGGTATCAGATATTTCTTATTACTATAAACAACTTGACTGGAACAAATAATAATGTTGCTTTCATGATATTTATTTTTATTCTTGCATTTTCTGTTTCATATTGTCTTGTTTCAAGACCAAGAACTAATTTTTAAGCAGAGTAGTATGTGTTTCTCTGACATATGGATTGATTACTATATGTGATAACAATCAAATGTGATATGTAATTCTTATCTGCTACAACTTCAAATTCATAAATACTGTTCTGTGGACAATGTATACAGACAAAATATAGACCAATTTAGTGTAAGCAGTGGTTCACCAATGTTTGTGTTATACTTCCTGAGTGTTTTCATGTTCTTGTCATGCTCCGTATTGTTACTACAAAAATTCAAACTAAATAACAACTCAGGTGAAGAATACAGAAGGAAGAGGAAAAGTGGGAAGCAGCAGGTAAGGATATTTCCAGCTCACCTGTAGCTCACCACTGTCTACAGCTCCTCACGGCAGAACTGAAAGATCTTCTAAGGATGTGCAAAGGCAGTAGGTTGCCGTCTGCTTCAAACTGGTGACATGCTGGTCAGAAAAATAAGGCCATTATTAACTCATGAATACACAGATTTCTCTATTTCCATACATAGGTATCAAAAATGATAGCTTATTTTTCTACCCAAAGCATCCAATTCTTATCACATTGATCCTAAAATATCCTTGTCACCCATGTCTATTCCATCTGCTCAGAGTTAGATGCCTTACTTATGCTGGATGTCCAATATATATGTTGACTTTTTTGTTTTCTTATCCATATTTCTTGGTATGCAGTAAACCCTGAGACCAAAATCTGTGTCTTTCTCACAATTGTATTTACTAAAACTTTAAAATCATGGAAGTTCTAAGTCTCTATACTTCTAGAAAGAAGCGAATGTATTTTAAAAATACCATGTGTGTTCCTACATAAATACCTACTAACCTCTGAGGCTGTATAAGGTTATTAAGATGTTATCAAGGAATAATTATTTTCTATTAAGCAAATATTGCAATAGTTGCCATACTAGAAAAATACCAGAATGCTTTAAGGGAAATACGACTAACAAGTTTATCCACTTAAGTAACAACGTTTTGTGGTAGTCCATTTATATTTGCAAACATGTAAAAACACTTCTTTATAAATATTGTAGTATTGTGCAAACACATAAAAACCTTTATTTAATTATTGCATATGAAAAAGTTATATTGTATGTTAGTATAGTACTGCATATTCACTAATATTTTATTTAAAACTGTTTCAAGGTATGGAATATTATTTTCCAGGGATTTAAAAACATTCTACCAGGTCTGTGTTTTTCTTCAGCTTCAGATCTCATATGAAATTAAAGTTGAACTCATTGTTCTCTTAAACAGTTATTAGCTCAGCTAAATAATATTGCAGTACACAAATGGGCTAGTATTTCCCTCATTTACTTTGAAATCTGCTGTGATGTAGAATTTTTGATGACCTATTTATTATTCTACTGCCAGACTGACTTCAGACTCTAAAATATTTTCCTAATGACAAATTTCCCTTAAAAAAATTTCTTTTCTGAATCATGTTGTCCTTAAAGCCTTTACACTCTTTCAAATTGGTCAGAAATGGTGGAGTCCTGAGTGCACTGTTTTATTTTTTTAATATAAATTTATTTATTTTAATTGGAGGTTAATTACTTTAAAATATTGTATTGGTTTGCCATACATCAACATGAATCTGCCACAGGTATACATGTGTTCCCCATCCTAAACCCCCCTCCCTCTTCCCTCCCCATAACATCCCTCTGAGTGCACTGTTTTAAATTGCTTTGCTCTATAGAATCATCATACTACATGATGCCCAGGCAAATGGAAGCTTAGGAAATAGCACAACAGAAGTGTTCACCGAAAGAGCTTCCTTTGCACACACAACCAGGTTGCCATGATTCAGTAAGCCTGGGAGTTCAGGCTGTCCATCTCCTAGCTCAGGCTCTGTGAGTTTATCCTGCTGGACTCTGCTCTATCCCAAGCCACAGCTGTCCTTTTAGTATGACCGTGGTGACTCAGTGTGCTGTCTTCCAATGTGTCCTTATTAGTATCCTCTTACTAATTAAGCAGTTCTACAATTTCGAAAGCTGTTGCTTCAGACCCACAGAAACAGAGAGCAGAATTTTAAATCCCCATCTTGCCAGGCTCTACCGGCTTCTGACAACTGCTGCTTTCCCAGCATTCCGTTGCTATCACGTCTCCATGTTCACTGTGCCCCTCCTCTCAGACTTCACATTTCACCTTGCTGACATCACTCTGTTTCAGAGTGTCATGCAATTGCTGTGGTGGAATTCCACTAGAATACTGTACTTTGCTCCCATCCAGGCCATCAGTTTATTTGATTTACTGTGGCTTCATTTGATGAGTTCTAAATTCTCAAAGCTTCATGGCTGTAAAGACAGCCAGCCTATTTAGGTCCCCCTCTCAAGAGATACTGAATCTAGACTGAATGACTGTAGAAGTTAAGAAGTCTTATGCCTATAAGGGGAGCCTGAAGATGGACTGAGATAAGTGAGTGGAACTTTGAACAGCATCTTAACTCATGAAAGCAGGATATTGTCAGTATCAGCATTTGGTTTCATTACCTGGGGTTGAGCACCAGTGTAACTCTATCTTAGTTATATGACCCTGGTAAACACATTTGAACTACCTGGGCCTCAATACCCTTTGTAAAATGAGAGCGATCACAGTATTTATCTCACCTGCCTGAGGTCCGAAGTGAATATGTCTGTGGGTGTCAAACTCTCTGGAGAGTGCTGGTACATAGAAACACTACCAAAAGGTGCCAGTTATGATTACCTGAAGATGCTCTGTGCTCCAAACATCAGCTCTGCACTGAGCACCATTGAGTTAACCCCTGCATAGTTCTCCAGGCCACTGATACTGACTAGAACAGAAACAAATAGAAGACTACCTTATCTAAAGAAATAAATGCAACATTGATAGGGACTTAAAACAAAAAGAAGGACAAGTATACAAACATGGAAAAAACACTCACATCATGGAAATTATGAGATTATGGTGAACAACTAACTTTGTTTGTTAGTAAATCCAGATATGTCAGTGACAATTTAGGGGCAAAGGAGCTGGATTTTCTTGATTTTGAACATGTGCTGTCTTGAGGGATGACTGTTTTGATACTAGCATCCCTTAAAGTGCCAGACCATCAGAGAATACTGTCACTTATCCTATACTTATTTCTCAAGTATGGACACTGAGCTTTTGAGGATTTTGTGCATTTTGAGTCAAACATTTTTTATTAGAATTATATCCAGTTCCGTTTTAATTCTCTCCCTGCATTTGTCCACATGAGTGCGTTAGAAAGAAGCTACTCCAGTTATTTCTGGAAGCACAGTCCATCTCATCCTTCAGGATCCACATCCAATGCCTTCCACTTCATGAATTCCTCCTTGATTTCCCCAAAGTCTCCAGTTGATATAACCATTCCCTCAGTTATAATTCCATAGCACTTGACCTATTCATACCTCTAGATAAATAATAATTTTAACTTTATAAACCACTGATTCATATACTTGCTATAATTGCCTGTCATATGTTATCTGAAGACTGTTATGTATATGTGCTAGATTCAATTTTAGATTTTCAAGCATTTAGAAACATATCTAGAAGCTCATCAAATATTTGTTGAAAACATGAATTTACCACTATATATCCTTTACATCCTGTACTCCATTTGGGAAAGATTATGCTAATTTTGTCTATGATAGGGTCTTGTGCAAGATAGCACTCAAAGTAGGTACTCAATAGATATTTGATTGGTGAATAAATGGGTAGGACATCCACTGACCCTTGGAGATACTTAAATTAGACAAAGTCTCATTTAGATTTAGAGAGAAGGACAAGAAGCAGCTCTGTGATGCATCATAATAGGATTTTAAATATCAGGAGAACCAGCTGCAAGCATCCATGTGCTGAAGTCTCATAACAACACTGAAACATAAAGAAATGTATAATAAAAATGTTTCTTTCTTAATTCAACGAATTTTATTTTGCCTCTCTGCTCATTAGGCATTTACCATCTTAATGAACTATAATTTGTGTGTATATACTACTGAAGTTTTAGATAAAAGTGATTATTCAAAATCATTTCAAATTTTACATGCCTTAAAATGCACCATAAATGTTTATAAGGCAGTGCATCTAATTTATAAGGAAGTGGCTATCTCAGAGAACACATGTGAGATGTTCACAAGTCTGACCTAATTATGTGAAGGTGTTTACGGTTAGTGTGCCTGAGGGCCTTCAATAATTAAAAAGGAATATACGGTACGATAAATGTGACGTATATGCACAATAAAACTGCAATTACTCCAATGCTTAGAAAATGTGTTATTCTCATTAGCTGAATTAATGGGAAACTAAGAATTAAGCATTTTCCCCTCTAGAATCATTGAGTGTTGCATTAGAACTTACTATATCAGTAGCCTCCTAACTGGACCACTAATTTTTCACTCTTGCCCCTCTACCATCTACATACCTCACAACAACAACCTATCATTTTAAGACATGAAAATCAGGTTGATTCCCATTTCATTAGAGTTAAAATTCACACTTTTTACCATGAAAAATAGCTAGGGGTGAAAACCTTAACTACAGTTCATGTTCTATGATTCTCAACCTGGGTTATATATTGGAATCACCTAAGGAGAGTCAAACTATTCTGATGCTTCTCTTCTCCTCCCAGAGATCTTGATTTAATTGGTCCAGATTGGAACCCAAGCATGGGCATCTTGTAATGGCTCCCTAATTTATACCAATGTGCAGCCTTTTGAGAACCTCTATTGAGAACCTTGGTGCTAAAAGGTCTGATTCTCATTTGGTGAGAGAATGAAAAACCATTGATGGAATCTAAGCAATGAATGAAGCAACAGAATTTGAATTGGATTAGAAAATTATTTTTTGTTGTTCAGTCACTCAGTCATGTCCAACTCTTTGCAACTGCATGGACTGCAGCACGCCAGGCTTCCCTGTCCTTCAACATCTCCAGGAGCTTGCTCAAACTCATGTCCATTAAGTCTGTGATGCCATCCAACCATCTCATCCTCTGTCATCTCCTTCTCCTCTTGCCTTTAATTTTTCCCAGCATCAGGGTCTTTTCTAATGAGTTGGCTCTTCACATAAGGTGGTCAAAGTATTAGAGCTTAAGCTTCAGCATCAGTCCTTCCAATGAATATTCAGGAGTGATTTCCTTTAGGAGCGACTGGTTTGTTCTCCTTGCAGTCCAAGGGACTCTTCAGAGTCTTCAACACCACAATTCAAAAGCATCAATTCTTCAGAACTTAGCCTTTTTAATGGTTCAACTTTCACATCAGTACATGACTACTGGAAAAACAATAGCTTTGACTATAACAACTTTTGTCAGCAAAGTAATGTCTCTTCTTTTAATTATGCTGTCTAGGTTTGTCATAGCTTTTCTTCCAAGAAGCAAACGTCTGTTAATTCCATGGCTACAGTCACCATCTGCAATGATTATGTTCAAAATTTATCCTTTTTGTGTAACTTTTCTTTGCAAACAGAAAGAGAGTAGTGTTCATCTATTAATTTTTGAGTCACTTTAACTCCTTTTAGTAGAAAATAACAATTCATCTAGAATTCATAAGATCGATGAAGTTGTTTAACAAGTGTTTATCAGTCACCTCTGCATCTATGTCACTAAGACATCACAGTCTATTGCTAAGTATGATCCTTTATTTTTCCATAGCATATGCTGTGTTTTCACTATATGCCAGGTATTGTCCTAGATGTAAGGGACATGAAAATGAACAATCACAGCTCTGCTTGTCAAGATGTCACTCTTCATCAGAAGGACAGAAAAATGTAGAGCTAATTCACTGATAGGGTAAGAATCCATAGGAGTAAAGAAAAGGAAAACATAATCTGTTGAAGGTAGAAGGACGATCAATCACAGAAGCTTCAAAGAAGAGGTATCATTTCCCCCAGACCTTAAAAGATGAATGGGGATTGATCAAGGAGAGAAGAGAGAAAGAATATCCTAATTGGGAGCCATGATGGTAGCAGTGGCCAGGAGGAAGTGTGAGACATTAGTCTGCTGAAGACATATTGGGCAATCGAGCACACTATGTGAGCTGAGAAGGATGGTGCCCATAAAAAGAGAAAGTAATTCACATTATCTCGGTCTCTTAGCAGGTTTAACTTCTTACAGTAATTTATTGATATTTACAGGTTTTACTTGGTAATGTTTCAAATATAGAAATTAAGTTTAAAATTTGAGAGTCAAACTCTTCTGTACAAAGTAGAATGGCTCAGGGCAACAGCTTTGATGCCAGCCTGCAGCTCCTATTTCCCTATGAGTTAGCAGTAAATCCATATGGTGGTACATGTAGATAAAAGTCATTCTCATTGTACACAAGAAGTGCCCAAAATAGCCTGCTCTAATTCATCCTGCATTGGCCTACAATTTCTATCTAATCTTTGGATTATAAACCATATTTCCTGTGAGTCAACTTTGGTCCAGTGCCTGCTTTTGAAAATAAAGTTTTACTGGAATACAGCCATTCTCATTCATTTACATGTTGTCTATGGATGTTTTCACACTATAATGATAGAGTTGGGTATCTGTGACAGAGACCATATGGGCTACAAATCTAAAATATTTACTATCCAGACCTTTATGGAAAAAAATTGCCAACCACTGATCTAAACTTTGAGTGAGAATTTTCTTCTAACAAAGCCTAAATAAAATGAAAATCAGTTAGCTGACAGGGGTGAGGCATTCAGTCATTGTCACTACCTAACAAGCTAACATACAGTTTTGTGAGGCAAGTAAGAGCACAAGGTCTGGAGCCATCCATGCACTTTCAAATCTCACTTCTGCCACTTACCAGCTGTGTAAATAACTTGGGAAGGTTCGTAAACTTCCCTATGTCCTAGACAGGGCCACAGGGCTCATCTGTGATGACCATTCATTACATAACTTCAGAGGCGACATTCATTCCACAGTCTGTAGAACAGATAACCATGAAATTACACTGTATGCAAATTGAGTGCCCTTATATGTTTTATTCATCCTTTAGATATGATCAAAATCACATCTTTCTCATAGAAGAGTTGAGAAGAATAAATGAGTAATATAATAAAGCAATTAATACAGGGCATAGTGTAGAGAACGCACTCAATAAATAAACTTATTGTGCAGATGACTAGTTGTCTTGCCAAATCCCACTTCAAGTTCTTTCTTTCTTTCTATTACAGTTTAAGTTAGACACAAAGCCATATGACAAGGGTCCATATTTCTTAGTTTCTTTGCAGATAGATGTGGCTATACGATTAAATTTGGGGAAAGAAGTATGTGTACAAGGGTTAAGTGCAAATTCCATATAATCTCTCATTTAAGATTACTCACTTTCTCTGGAGTGTAGTCTTTTATTCTTCTCATGAAGTACATCAGAAGATATAGCAGAAAACCAACACTGACCATACAGATGAAGACAACACCCTAAGGAGATGAAGAAACAGGAAGATGAAATGAATCTGGGGCTTTGATGATCTGAGAAGTAGAATTCCCATGATAGTCTATACAGAACAAACATATGTGAGAGGGAAATAAATATGTACTTATGCTACAAGCTTTAACAGTTTTATTGACATAAAATTGACATACAAAAATGTATACATAAACTATACAGTTTGGTATGTTTCGATTTATGTATATGCCTGTGAAACTGTCACTGCAGTCACGATAATGAATAAACTCATAATCCTAGAGTTTCCTTGTGCCCCTGGGAATCTTTCCCTGCTGTCCCTCCCCTAAACCTCCCACTCATAACTAAGCAGCCACTATAGTTTATAGCATTTTTGTCAGATTACCTTAGCCTTTATCTAAACAAATACACATGTTATTACCATCTGATCTAATCAGTCCCCATGGAAAGTTTTGGCAAATGTTTCAGGTGATGGATATATATGTGTGTGTAAAGCATAAAGCTGGCACAGAATAAAGAAGCATTTTAGGGTGAGTGATATAAGTGGTCAAGCACAATTTTGTTTGATCATAAACTCATTGCTGGTAGGGCTTATGTCTCATTCATCTCTGAATTCCTAGCACCTACAACAGTGTTTTACCTTCAAGAGTCAATGCAAGTTAGAGTGAATGAGCGTATGGTAGCACAAAAAAAGATGGGGGAAACTTCAACATTTTAAGTAATTTCATGATTACTCACTGAGCTTGGCATGGTTGTCAATGCATTAGGAGACCAAGAACAGCAGCATATTTTTAGACAATTTTGCTTCAAAGCAAAGAAAGTAATAATAATAATAATAAAAAGTTAGACACAGCAGTTTGGGGAGAAATATCTTTGATCTTCTAAAGTATTTGGCAAAGGAGAACAATAAAATATGAAAATAAAATATTCTGTGTTATGAAAACTCTCAAGAGAGAAATATTTTAATTTGACATTTAAGAGCTATTTCTAACTATCTCTTTCAACTTCTGGCCTCCAGCTTAAGAGAAAACAACAAAAAATGGAATGATGCAGAATGAATAGGATGAGTCATGTGTCAGAGTAGAGGTGAAGGGCAAGAAAATGGATAGGCAGAAACAGAAAATTTCATCAGCCTGATTCACAGTATGCTTGGGCCCTGTACTTCCTTTTCCTTTGATTGTGTTTACAGACTCAATCTTCATTTAATTGTGCACTCAACTGACCAGGGACTAGATGCTAGGTTCTATACTAGGAATTGGGGGAAAAATATAAATATGGAGCTGTCAATGAGGGTCTTGGTAGGAGAAGACCACACATGCCAATTTTCTCAGCACAGTCTCAATTTAACCTGGAATAATGTAACTTTTGCAAGTATTCTTTTACTTTCCAAAGTGTCCCAGGTTGGATGATAAATTCAGTGCTATGATAAAAATGTTAATAGCTTCTCAAAGGAGAGAACAATTAAGTCTACTTTAGGAGGTCAGAAAATATTTCATAAATAGGAAACATTTAAAGTGAACATGAAATGAAAGTGGCTAAGAGTCGGAGAAGGAAGAACAGGGCTGCATATCTTAGGCAGAGGGAGCATTACAGTCTGAGTTTCAGGGTTACAAGTAAGCATAGCACTTTTAGCAAACAAGAAGATAGCAGAGAGGAGGTGTCTTTAAGTGGCTAGAAATGCTTTGAATTAAAAATTACTGGAGCCGAGTAGGTTAAGGATGCAAAATTTTTTTCTGATAATACATCTTCATTGGTGAGCATGGTTTATTAGTGAGTTCTATCCTCCCAACTGGCAATTTCTCAAAGAAAATCCATGAGATCAGGTGACTGAGCAAGGCAAGGCTGCTGATATTGGTATAACACTTATTGTAGGATGAAACAGAAGGACAAAGGACAAAATGTTGAATGCATGTAGTGGCAAGAGAACTTTTAATACAAAAAAAATATCTCTTTAAAGCTGGGTAAAGTGGGAAGTAGAGTCAGGCTGAATGGGATTGGGAAAGGTAGGGAAAAATAAAATAAGAAACTAGAGACTCAAATTATAGGATCTCCAATTATAGTGTAAGTGAGAACCATGTAATGTGTTTACTGAAATTACATTCTCGGGTGCTTCAGTTCTAACATTCTGATATAGAAAATCTGGCATGAGTCTCAAGAATCATCTGCAAGGATGGGTATAGACAAAGTGAAGTGAAGATAGGGAGTTTAGATAGTCATTGAACTCCATGCAGATAGATGCTCTGCCTTTCTTTGAAAACTCACTTTCATCAACTGCTGTCCTTAAAGTAAGTTCTTTATTTAGTCAGTTTCTTCCTTGCTATCATTTCTCATTCATTTTTTCTCATTCTAAACCATATATTCTATTTAACCAAGGAGGTGAAAGATCTGTACACTGAAAACTATGACAGTGTTTTAAGAAACTGAAGACACAAATAAATGGAAAAATAGCAGATGCTTTTTAACTGGAATAACTAATATTGTTTAAATGCTCATATTGACCAAAGTAATCTACAGATTGATGCAATCCCTATTAAAAGTTCCATGGCATTTTTTATAGAAACAGAAAAAGAATCCTAATAATTGTACAGAAAAAAAATACTTTTAAAGAAATCTTAAGAAGAAAAGGGCTTGAATCAAGGCAAATTGGAAGTGGTCAAACAAGAGATGGCAAGAGTGAACATTGACATTTTAGGAATCAGTGAACTAAAATGAACTGGAATGGCTGAATTTAACTCAGATGACCATTATATCCACTACTGTGGGCAAAAATCCCTTAGAAGAAATGGAGTAGCCATCATAGTCAACAAAAGACTATGCAGTATGTGGATGCAATCTCAAAAAAGACAGAATGAGCTCTGTTCATTTCCAAGGCAAATCATTCAATATCATGGTAATCCACAGCTATGCCCCAACCAGTAATGCTGAAGAAGTTGAAGTGAACGGCTCTATGAAGAACTACAAGACCTTCTAGAACTAACAGCCCCCAAAAGATGTCCTTTTCATTAGAGAAGATTAGAATGCAAAAGTAGGAAGTCAAGAAACACCTGGAGTAATAGGCAAATTGAGTCTTGCAGTACAGAATGAAACAGGGCAAAGGCTAATTGAGTTTTCTCAAGAGAACGCACTGGTCAGAGAAAACACCCTCTTCCAACAACACAAAAGAAGACTCTACACATGGACCTCACCAGATGCTCAATACCAAAACCAGATTGATTATATTGTTTGCAGCCAAAGATGGAGAAGCTCTAACAGTCAGCAAAAACAAGACCAGGAGCAGACTATGACTCAATTCAGATTTAAATTGAAGAAAGTAGGGAAAACCACTAGGCCATTCAGGTATGACCTAAATCAAATCCCTTATGATTATACAGCAGAAGAGAGAAATAGATTGAAAGGATTAGATCTGATAGACAGAGTGCTTGATGAACTATGGATAGAGATTTGGAGACAGGAATCAAGACCATCCCCAAGAAAAAGAAATGCAAAAAAGCAAAATGGCTGTCTGAAGAGGCCTTACAAATAGCTGTGGAAAGAAGAGAAGTGAAAAGCAAAGGATGAAAGGAAAGATATACCCATTTGAATGCAGAGCTTCAAAGAATAGCAAGGAGAGATAAGGAAAATCTAAAGAAAAGAAAACCTTCCTTAGTGATAAGTGCAAAAAAATAGAGAAAAACAATAGAATGGGAAAGACTAGAGATCTCTCCAAGAAAATTAAAGATACGATGGGAACATTTCATGCAATGATGTGCTGAATAAAGGACAGAAATGGTATGGACCTAACAGAAGCAGATGATATTAAGAAGAGGTGGCAAAATACACAGAAGAACTATACACAAAGATCTTCATGACCTAGATAATCACGATGGTGTAATCACTCACCTAGAGCCAGACATCCTGGAATGAAAAGTCAACTGGGCTTTAGAAAGAATCACTACGAACAAAGCTAGAGAAGGTAATGGAATTCCAGTTGAGCTATTTCAGATCTTGAAAGATGATGCTGTGAAAGTGCTGCACTCAACATGCCAGCATGTTGGAAAACTCAGCAGTGGCCACAGGACTGGAAAAGGTCAGTTTTCACTCCAATCCCAAAGAAAGGCAATGCCAAAGAATACTCGAACTACCACACAATTTCACTCATCTCACACACTAGTAAACTAATGCTCAAAGATATTTGTATTTTTGCAATTTAATTTATAAATATACCATGTGAACTTATAATTTAATGTCTTAATTTTAATGCTATAATAAAAACTAAAAACAATTATTATGGAAGAATATTAGGGTGATTATTATTATTATTATGCCCAACTTACAGATGAAGAAACTGAGGCCAGAGGAATTAAAAAAACTTTCCTGAGATCATGTGTCTGGTACATGATAAAACTAGGATTTGAATCTAACCAGCACTATTAACTACTACACTGTACAACCTCTCAGAGGGAAAAAACATGCAACAAAGCAGGAAAACAAATAGTGAATGTGAATAGTGACAGTGCTATCATATGCAGAGGACACCACCCTTATGGCAGAAAGTGAAGAGGAACTAAAAAGCCTTTTTATGAAAGTGAAAGTGGAGAGTGAAAAAGTTAGTTTACAGCTCAACATTCAGAAAATGAAGATCATGGCATCCGGTCCCATCACTTCATGGGAAATAGATGGGGAAACAGTGGAAACAATATCAGACTTCATTTTGAGGGGCTCCAAAATCACTGCAGATGGTGACTGCAGCCATGAAATTAAAAGACGCTTACTCCTTGGAAGGAAAGTTATGATCAACCTAGATAGCGTATTCAAAAACAGAGACATTACTTTGCCGACTAAGGTCCATCTAGTCAAGGCTATGGTTTTTCCCGTGGTCATGTATGGATGTGAGAGTTGGACTGTGAAGAAAGCTGAGCACCAAAGAATTGATGCTTTTGAACTGTGGTGTTGGAGAAGACTCTTGAGACTCCCTTGGACTGCAAGGAGATTCATCCAGTCCATTCTGAAGGAGATCAGCCCTGGGATTTCTTTGGAAGGAATGATGCTAAAGCCACAACTCCAGTACTTTGGCCACCTCATGCAAAAAGTTGACTCATTGGAAAAGACTTTGATGCTGGGAGGGATTGGGGGCAGGAGGAGAAGGGGACGACCGAGCATGAGATGGCTGGATGGCATCACTGACTTGATGGACATGAATCCAAGTGAACTCCAGGAGATGGTGATAGACAGGGAGGCCTGGCATGCTGCAAATCATGGGGTCACAAAGAGTCGGACACGACTGAGAGACTGAACTGACCTGAAGAGAAAAGGAAAGAGTTGGAATCTTTTCAGATTCTGGTCAGGGAACTTTTTCATATTACAGGAAGACTAAGATGAAAAAGATTAGAAGCCAGATAAACAAAGAGCGGGAAATAATGGTCCACACACAACAAACAGCATGTGAGAAGGCCCAGGTGTATAAGAGACTGGTGTGCTTGTGCAAAAAAAGGCAGCCAGTGCGACTGAAGTGTTGAGAGCATGAAAGAGAAGAGATGTCACTGGAGAGAAAGGTCGGGTCCGGATGGTGCAGGGCCTTGGGCCACATTAAGAAATTTTGATTTGAAGTGCAAAGGGAAGTCACTGAAGCATTTTAAACTGAGACTGGTTTAAGGGGTTTCTGTTCTTTTTATATCTTCTCTTCAGCCTTTTTCAAAAGCTACTGCACTATACACATTGGATTGTGAATAAAGGTTAGAGTCTTAAATTACCAATAGAAAAGGCAGGGTTTTTTTTTCCCCCCACTTCTTTATTGTTACAGAGGGGATACAGGCTACATAGAAATAATAAGCAGCAACATAGAGTTAAACATATCTCAGAAGTTTGTCAGTTTTCAAGCCAATAAAAATATTACCCTATCGCCCACATAATCCACATATTTGAATAAATAAGTAACAAAGACACTATTCAAAAGGAAAAGGTCAGCCATGGGTCCATATTTTTAGAAATTCTCCGCTTAAATGAAATAAAGTATCCCGATAATTTCTTTCCCAGCCCATAGTTTCCTTGATCATGCTTTACAAAACTGAATTATGTCTGCCTTTAAGAAAAATATGTTCTTGAAAAAAATACATACTTTGTTCATGACCCATTTGAACCAGAAAATGTATATCATAATAAAAACAAAAAATATAAATTTGCCTGGGACATGTAGAATAGCTGAGAGCAGGCAAGGGATGGGAATCAGGGAAAATATTTCCAGGAATTCTTCCTCTGCCTCTTTTATAGGAATACACTCGAAATATTTAAAAACTGTAGTAGACTAAATCAGAATGTGAGTTCAGGACCAAAAAAGAGTAAAAATCAGAACTTGAGCTCAGTTCAGTTTACTCCCAATGAGGCTATTAACTTACAGAAAGGAAAGTAATGATACCCTGACAAGGGTGGGAGAATGTGGTCTCTGTTGCCTTGTATCTTTCAGACCAGCACCCCAAGCTCAGGGTCTATGGCAGCTTTCACAGAGAAGATGCCCCCCATCACAAAGACCAACAGGAGACTGAGCTTTTTATTGGACACATCCACAAGTAGCATTAGTACCAGAGACTGTCTCTTGAAATGAATGAGACCTTATATTTACAACTCAAAAAGCCATTTCTCTATTGGCTAAATGTTTGAATCATAGGTCTTAACATTTTTTTAAATTTAAAAACCACTTCATACCAATCAGAATGGCTGCGATCCAAAAGTCTGCAAGCAATAAATGCTGGAGAGGGTGTGGAGAAAAAGGAACCATCTTGCACTGTTGGTGGGAATGCAAACTGGTACAGCCACTATGGAGAACAGTGTGGAGATTCCTTAAAAAATTGCAAATAGAACTGCCTTATGACCCAGCAATCCCACTGCTGGGCATACACACCGAGGAAACCAGAATAGAAAGAGACACATGTACCCCAATGTTCATCGCAGCGCTGTTTATAATAGCCAGGACATGGAAGCAACCTAGATGTCCATCAGCAGATGAATGGATAAGAAAGCAGTGGTACATATACACAATGGAGTATTACTCAGCCGTTAAAAAGAATACATTTGAATCAGTTCTAATGAGATGGATGAAACTGGAGCCGATTATACAGAGTGAAGTAAGCCAGAAAGTAAAACACCAATACAGTATACTAACACATATATATGGAATTTAGAAAGATGGTAATGATGACCCTGTATGCGAGACAGCAAAAGAGACACAGATGTGTAGAGTGGACTTTTGGACTCTGAGGAAGAGGGTGGGATGATTTGGGAGAATTGCATTGAAACATGTATACTATCGTGTAAGAAACAAATCACCAGTCTATGTTTGATGTAGGATACAGGATGCTTGGGGCTGGTGCACGGGGATGATCCAGAGAGATGATATGGGGTGGGGGGTGGGAGGGGGGTTCATGTTTGGGAACTCATGTACACCCATGGTAGATTCATGTCAATGTATGGCAAAACCAATACAGTATTGTAAAGTATAAAGTAAAAATAAAAATTAAAAAAATAAATAAATAAATTTATTATTTTAATTGGAGGCTTTTTAATTTACTTTATTTTATTATTTACTATTTTAATTTACTTTACAATATTGTATTGGTTTTGCCATAGATCAACATGAATATACCACAGGTGTACACGTGTTCCCCATCCTGAATCCCCCTCCCACCTCCCTCCCCGTACCATCCCTCTGGGTCATCCCAGTGCACCAGCCCCAAGCATCCTGTATCCTGCATCGAACTTGTTGGAGGATAATTGCTTTACAGTGTTATGTTGGTTTCTGTCATACAACATGAATCAGCCATAATTACACATAGGCTCCTCTTTCTGGGAACTCTCTCCCACCTCCCACCAAATCCCACTCCTCTAGGTTGTTCCAGAGTACCGAGTAGAGCTTCCTATGTTATACCGCAGCTTCCCACTATATATCTATTTTGCATATGGTAATGTATGTTTCAACACTACTCTTTCAATTCGTCCCACCCTCTCCTTCCATCACTGTGTCTACAAGTCTGTTCTCTGTGTCTGCATTTCTATTCCTGCCCTGCAGATAGGCTCATCAGTACCATTCTTCTAGATGCCATATATATGAATTAATAAATGATTTTTGCCTTTCTCTTTCTAACTTACTTCACTCTGTATAACAGGCTCTAGGTTCATCCATCTCACTAGAATGGACTCAAATTCACTCTTTTTTATGGTTGACTAATATCCCATCGTATGCATATGCAACTTCTTTAGCCATTCACCTGTTAATAGACATCTTGGTTGCTTCTATGTCCTGGATATTGTAAAGAGTGCTGCAAAGAACATTGGGGTATAATTTAGAATTATGGTTTTCTTAGGATATATATCCTGTAGTGGGATTGCTGAGTCATATGGTAGTTTGATTCCTAGTTTTTTAAGGAAACTCCATGCTGTTCTCCATAGTGGCTGTATCAATTTACATCCCCACCAATAGTACAAGAGAGTTCTCTTTTCTCCATAACCTCTCCAGCATTTACTCTTTGTAGGTTTTTTTGATGATGTTCATTCTAACCAGTGTGAGGTGATGCCTCATTGTAGTTTTTATTTGCATGAGAGATGTTGAGCATCTTTTCATGTGTTTATAGGCCATCTGTATGTCTTCCTTGGAAAAATGTCTGTTTAGGTGTTCTGCCATTTTGTGACAAAGTCTTAACATTTTTACCCTCCTCTGAATGAGGCAATCTCTCTATCTAAGCTTTCACTGCAAAATCTAAGAATTCCACTATGTTTGTTTAGAGACTTACCGTGGCCAACTAGGCATAGCCCACCAGAGTAGCTCATACTAAGTTAAAACAGTGATTAATTCCTCACACCTGGCATCCTATGTTTTATTGTTCACAGAAGTGACATTTTAAACAAATCATGAAGAATGAATTCACACTTGTATAGTCTTATATCATGAATTACATCCTTAAAAATAACAAATGATGGTTATCTCAACTAGTAAAACAAAGGGAAAGTAATAGTGTTAAGACAGGAATATTATACTCTCTAGTATTAGTTAAAATAGAATTCTAGAATTCTGAAAAGTGTTCTCATAATCACTTTATAAATGATGGTTTTCATGTATATATGTGAAATTTATGAATAAAGCCATGTATTTGAACAATCTCAGTTTCTGTAGAAACAAGATTAAATCTGGGCTAACCAAGCAAAGCACTGTGTGTCTAACAGTTACCTGATCCCCCTAATCTAGCAAGGAACACTGCTGCCTTTTAGAGCATGAGGTGCTAGACATCTTTTTTTTTTTTTTTTTTTTCTCCCTGTTAGATGCTCTTTTTTCTCAAAAAACTTTGTGGGAACAATTGCATCAACTTTGGAAAATTACCTCAAGATACCTTAAATCCCTCTGCTGAGCAAAACAAGATTAAATAAGTGCTACAATAACTGAGTTTACAACAACTCACAGGTATAATTATGGTATTTGACCTCTAACAACTTTAAGCCATTAAGCTATCCATTTGCAGATGATGTCTATACAAGAACTTTGAAACTGACCTAGACAGAAAGAGGCTCTTTTGCCACTATCCCTCCGTCTACAACCTGGAAAGGAGTAAAAGTATTTCAGATTTAAGTAGTGCTTTATAGTTTATACACCAATTTATTTAACAAATTATTTGAAACATTTTGTAAATATAGAAGCTTATGTCCAGAATACTTAATTGATTGTCCAACATCATACTGCTAGTAAGTTAAAAATCAAAACTCAACCTTGAATTTTTTTACAATTCCAAGTATAAGCCATTAACTGCATACCTAAGATATATAGGAGTCAATTGCATTCTGTGGGCTGGTGCAGCATGCTAGTACTTGAATTAGTACAGACCTTGACATTGTTTTTTTCAAAGCAATGTTGGTACATGTTATCAAATAAATATTTAATTTCATCCTCCCTTGACTGCCTTCTTATGCTCTATCATCAAGATATATAAAATATATATTTTTCAAGATTAGCAAGCATAGGAATAGATTTTATCTTATTATTTTTTCAGACAGATACCAGTTGATCTATGTATTATATTTTTGTAAATATTGGCAAATGCTCTGACATCATGTGCCCAGATCAACATTATTCTTGATGAAAATTAGGGAAAATTGTAGTTTTCCATTACCACTTCCCAAAAATATATTCATGGATATGGACTAGGCTTACCCCATGAATGAGGACATCAAATAAGAGATGAATTTAAATTTCTATTATGAAATATAAAAAAAGTCAAAATTGTCATAAGATGCATTTTTGAGTGCATAAGATTAAAAACTTAAATTTAGTTATAAATGCCACTATTACTTGTTCTGACCTCATCTTTCTGAAATAATTCCAGACCACTGTCCCAGGGGAGCAAACAAGAGGCCAAATATCCACATCACTCCTCCACCCCAAACTCACCGTACTCCCCACCCGCACCCCCCAGTACCTCTTCTGCAGCTGACTAGACCAATACGGGGGCTTTAACAATAGGTCTCATCTACATAGGCCCCACCTGTAACCTGTAAGAGATTCAGTTCCAAAAGGTAAAGTGCACCAATCAGACTGTCACTGACCAAACTTTGATGAGAAGGGAAAATCTAGTCAGTGATGAATATTTGCTCTGAAAAGTGTATAGAACTGAGTCTAGGGGGACAATGAAAAGACTGCAATCCTTAGAAAGCTATATAAGAGGAGTATCTCAGAGGGAGATGATTGGGACGTGAGGGCGGGAACCTGACACCCAGGCAGATGCAGGCTGGTGGCCTCAGGCCCCAGGTCAGGCAGCCTCAGGCCTCACTCCCAAGGTCCAGCCTCTGTCTAGGGAGGCCCTACCACAATTCACTTTCAACTTTATATAGGCATGGGACTCTCTAGATGCTTTCTAAAAAATCTCCTTTTCCATGAGCAAGCCTGAATGAGTCTCTAGAACTTGAAACTGAAAATAATACCCTAACTAGGACATGACAGTTACCTAAGAGTTGAGATCTGTATATGTGGATAGGAGCGGGTATTTTCTCTGGTTATCTTTTACTTCCATAAAAAAAAAAAAAAATAGGCAAATGGTTTTAATTTTGTAAATAGCAGTTCATCACAATTTCTAAAGATGAGAGGGCAATATTAGGAAATGAGAAGTGTGAGATGTTATTTACTGTCTATTAAGATGTCAGCAATTTATTTTAACCAAAATATCATGACCATGAAGTCTGTATACTCAATCAGGAGAAATATGTGCCCTAAAATGTGAACAAGGATAATGTAGTCTAACCCCATGTGCACATTCAGTTCATGAGGGGACTGAGAAGTCAGGACACGGCATGCTGCTTCCTCAGGTAGATGTTGTCCACTGTTAATACTCCTGCTGAGCTTGAGAAACAGTAGAAAGACACACTGAATCCAAAACAGCATATTATTGATGACGGGAGAAAAATACCAAGAGGAGCAGGAAAACTGGGACTGCCAGTTTTGTATTTCAATCAGAAAACTGCAGTTTTTCTTATCAAGCCATCTGTGGGAGGATGTCCATAGAAATTTCCCTGAAGCAGGCATTTATATTTACACCAGGAATGATTGCATAAATTGCAGGCCTCTTCCTACATTAGGCAGGTCTAGAATTGCCAGTTCTACTCTCAACTTTAGAACTGTCATGATAAATTACTTTGCCCAGTGCTGATGTTTTCTTAGTCACATCAGCTTAGAAAGAGATGAGGACATTTCTAAGAATGCTTTCACTTGTTAAGAAATTGATTCTGTTAAATGTACTAATCATCAACTGTAGTTTATTTTTTTATTTTAAAATATCTTTCTTTCTTTATTTTTATGATTTTTTTTTAAAATTTTATTTTACTATTATGTTTTTGTTTTTTTTTTTACTTTATAATATTGTATTGGTTTTGCCATACATCAACATGAATCCGCCATGGGTGTAAACGTGTTCCCAGTCCTGAATCTCCCTCCTTCCTCCCTCCCCGTACCATCCCTCTGGGTCATCCCAGTGCACCAGCCCCAAGCATCCTGTATCCTGCATCGAACCTAGACTAGCAACTGTAATTTTAATTGTTGTCTTCTGGGACCCTATTGGAAAAGGCAATGGCACCCCACTCCAGTACTGTTGCCTGGAAAATCCCATGGATGGAGGAGCCTGGTAGGCTGCAGTCCATGGGATCGCGAAGAGTCGGACACGACTGAGTGACTTCACTTTCACTTTTCACTTTCATGCATTGGAGAAGGAAATGGCAACCCACTCCAGTGTTCTTGCCTGGAGAATCCCGGGGACGGCGGAGCCTGTTGGGCTGCCTTCTGTGGGGTCGCGCAGAGTTGAACACGACTGAAACGACATAGCAGCAGCAGCAGCAGGGACCCTATTAGCAAGAGGTATTTCACAAACACATCCCAGGGACTCCTAGGACTTCACAAGTGGTGCAGTGATTAAGAATCTGCCTACCACTGCAGGAGACACAAGAGATGTGGGTTCGATCTCTGGGTCCAGAAGATCCCCTGGAGAAGGAAATGGCAACCCACTCCAATATTTGCCTGGAAAATTTCATTGACAGAGGGGCTCATGGGCTACAGGCCATGAGACCACAGAGAATCTGACACAACTGAGAGAATGAGCACACAGGGACTCCTAGGTGCTTTGATGGGACACTGTTGATTCTGCAACCCTGGTTCTGTTCACCCCCAAATCTTCCTAATTTGAAAATAAATTTAAGCAAAAGAAAAAAATCACTGGAAAGCATTTGCTATTATATTTAGATAATATCCTTTATGATAATCCACGTAGATATTTTATGAACTTTAGTTAGTTAATTCAGTTGCTCAGTCATATCCAACTCTTTGTGATCCCATGAAATGCAGCACGCCAGGCCTCCCTGTCCATCACCAACTCCCCGAGTTCACTCAAACTCACGTCCATCGAGTCAGTGATGCCATCCAGCAATCTCATCCTTTGTCATCCCCTTTTCCTCCTGCCCCCAATCCCTCCCAGCATCAGAGTCTTTTCCAATGAGTCAACTCTTCACATGAGGTGGCCAAAGTACTGGAGTTGCAGTTTAGCATCATTCCTTCCAAAGAAATCCCAAGGCTGATCTCCTTCAGAATGGACTGGTTGGATCTCCTTGCAGTCCAAGGGACTCTCAAGAGTCTTCTCCAACACCACAGTTCAAAAGCATCAATCCCTTGGTGCTCAGCTTTCTTCACAGTCCAACTCTCATATCCATACATGACCACAGGAAAAACCATAGCCTTGACTAGATGGACCTTTGTTGGCAAAGTAATGTCTCTGCTTTTCAATATGCTATCTAGGTTGGTCATAACTTTTCTTCCAAGGAGTAAGTGTCTTTTAATTTCATGGATGCAGTGATTTTGGAGCCCCTCAAAATAAAGTCTGACACTGTTTCCACTGTTTCCCCATCTATTCCCCATGAAGTGATGGGACCGGATGCCATGATCTTCGTTTTCTGAACTTTAATGGTTTATATTTATGATAGATTCTAAACTTACTAAAAGTATGTTAGTTACTTAATAGTATCATTACTCCCAAGAGAAGCACTTGAGTTTACAATTTGATATAGAATAAACTTCTCTGAAATAAATAGCAATTGCCAAGCTTCATGGCTAGAAACCTAATAGTAAATCTGGAAAACTAAAGAGTTACCCGAGGGTAAAAACTTTCACTGCTTATAGAAAATGAAGACATGGAAGTCTATTCAAACACATTAAGACCTGCATAGCTTTGAAGCCAACGCATTTTTTTTTTTTTTTCCCCACTAAGAAACTACAGTTTTAAAGATGAAGCCTGTAGTGGGAAGACTGTAACTGAGTTAGGCACAAATAATTTATTTTCATCTAAATTGAATGCTTGATTCTCTGGTATGTTAAGTGCTACAATTATCTGGACCAGACAAATGCTTTGTTTTCATTTTCTGAGGTGATTTTTTTTTTTTTATGGTTGAATATATCTGGCTATTTTTGCATAGTCACTTACAATGGGCTTTCTCATTTCCCATTTAAAATTGCTAAAATAAGTTAGTTTGATGTTTTGCTATGTTTAAATTTATATTAATCCTGAAGGGTCAAATTGAATAATGTTAGTGTACTTAAGATTGTTTTTCCATAGTAGGGAGGAGAATTCAGGTCACAGGGAAATTCTATTCCATATAAGTAAGTACATTTTCTTCCCTTTTGCCCACTCATACTCAATTATCATTGTATTTATTTGAGCACTGAAACATTTCTTTTAAGTGGGGGAAATCTTAGCATATGAATTTGTTTTGAGGAAAACAGCATGCCCACAAATATGCAGCAAAAGGCAAGGATTCTACTTTTCAAGTTTTGTGGGACTTGAATGTTCTTCATTTAAAGCCACTTTTCTTCTTTTGACAAATGTGGAATCATATGGAAAACTGGTAGAATGCAAAAACCGTGAACACTTGCAATTATTTTTCCCTGTATATTTCTTCATCATATATTCAGAGGAGTTCTTTTTCTCCTTCAATAGTGTAATATCAAAAAGATGGTGGGGAAAGAATTTTGCTAGAATAGCATAATCTTTTAGGTTTTGACACAGACTCAGAGTTAGAAGCATAATTTTTAAGTCAGAGCAAATCTGAGAACTACTTCATTTTTACCTTCTGTATTTTTAACTTCAGGTGAAGAGGGTTGATGAATTCACACTCCACTGTACCTGGCACTGACATTATTATCTTTAGAAGGGCCCATCCTTTTTTTCTTAAATCCCTTTTATATCCTTTATATTTATTGCCCAGTGTCCTCATTCTTCACAGGAAATAGAAGGGGAAGAAAAATCAAACATTTGATCCCAGAAGCTTCTAAGGATCCTTAATAGGTAAGGGGAAATAAAAGGGAAGAGAGGAAGGGGAATTATTCAGAAAAGAAAAACAACCATCAGATTAATCAAGTCTTCATTTATGAGAAAACAGTTTTAATATATGATTTTGATGTAACTACCTCTTAAAATGTACTATATACTATAATTTCACATTGATCAAGTAAAAAGGCTAGTAGACATCCTTGACTTATCTCTTTCTTTCAGCTCTCACATACAATAGCCCCCCAAACATGTTCCTATAACAACATCTCCTCTTGCCTGGACTAGAGAAGCTATCTCTTTTCTCATCTCTCTGCTTCCACACTGGCAAATATATTTCTACCACATCAGCATTTTCCTTCCAACCTCAACATCACAGTGACTCTTTTCTCTGCCTGTAAAACCCTTCTTCTGAATTTCACTTACTTTAATCCTTTACATCATTCAGCTTTCAGATCAAATGTCTCTTCCTTAAAGGTGATTTCTATCACTTTCCTATGGAAAGTAGCTCTAGTCTACCCCAAGGCATTCTTCCTTTTATTGCTTGGTTTATTTTCTTTTCATTACTAACTGCTAATGTGTCTTATAAATGTGTATTATTTATTTGTTTGTATATTTGCTTATTTTTCTATATTCCAGCTTCTCTCAGTTACAAATAGGAGGTAAACTCCATGAAAGACAAGGACATTATGCTTCAGTATTTTCACCCAAACACCCAGAACAGTAGTCACATCACAGACAATTGATGATTATTTATTAAATGGGTGAAAGCACCAGGCTCATTATTAGGTGACATACCTCCATCCTAAGAATAGGTATAACATAAGTCACTACAGACAGTGACTGCAGCCTTGAAATTAAAAGATGCTTGCTTCTTGGAAGAAAAGCTATGGCAAACCTAGGCAGCACATTAAAAAACAGAGATATCACTTCGCAAAAAAAAAGTCCATATAGTCAAAGCTATGGTTTTTCCAACAGTCATGTACAGATGTCAAAGTTGGACCATAAACAAGGTTAAAATGCTGAAAGGGTGATATTTTTCAACTGTGGCACTGGAGAAGACTCTTGAGAGTCCCTTAGACTGCAAGGAGATCAAACCATTCAATCCTAAAGGAAATC
Source organism: Capricornis sumatraensis (assembly GCF_032405125.1). Lineage (NCBI taxonomy): Eukaryota > Metazoa > Chordata > Mammalia > Artiodactyla > Bovidae > Capricornis > Capricornis sumatraensis. Next base: position 6,339,368 of record NC_091084.1, read on the forward strand.
AATCCTGAATATTCATTGGAAGAACTGATGCTGAAGCTGAAGCTCCAATACTTTGGCCACCTGATGCAAAGAGCCAAACCATTGGAAAAGACCCTGATGCTGGGAAAATTTGAGGGCAGGAGGAGAAGGGATGACAGAAAATGGGATGTTTGGATAGCATCAGTGACTCAATAGACATGAGTATGAACAAATTCCGGGAAACAGTGAAGGAGAGGGAAGCTTGGCATACTGCAGTCTATGGGATCACAAAGAGTCAGACACAACTGATCGACTGAACAACAGCAAAGAATAGGTATACCATATTGTTGTTATTTCTGTTTTGTAATCATGAAACTGAAATTCTATTAGAAAGATTAGACAATTCTTCCAAGATTGTATGCAATATAAATGGTACATCCAGCATGAAGACCTTCATTTATTCTAATTCCAAAATTCTTGGTCTTTTTATTAAGTTTAAAATTAATAAACGTGACTTCCTTTAATTTATACGACAGTCCTATGAGGTAAGTATTATTATCTCCATTTGTATAGATGATGAAGTTTAGGCTCAAGATAATCACTTTGCCCAAATCACACAAGTGAAATATGGTGGAGTCAGAATTTGAGTGCTATTTTCTATGACCTAACCTCATGTTCTTTGTATCACGTCACATTGTTTCCCAAATCATAGTATTAAGGTGAAGGTCCATCTTAGTCAAAGCTATGGTTTTTCCAGTAGTCATGAATGGATGTGAGAGCTGAAAGAAAGCTGAGCACTGAAGAATTGATGCTTTTGAACTGTGGTATTTGAGAAGACTCTTGAGAGTCCCTTGGACTGCAAAGAGATCCAACCAGTCCATCCTAAAGGAAAGCAGTCCTGACTATTCCTCTAAAACTCTAGTAGCGACTGACATTTCTACTGTCACTATAGTTTTTCCTTTTCAGGATGTCATATGATTGGAAACACATCTTTTTAAAAGTACTAGAATTTTTCTTAATCTTTTAGTGTTCTGGTTTAGAAAGCTTCATGGGTTTGAAAGGTCTTCCCCAACTCTATTGTTTGAGAAGTTCTGTTACTCTTGGAGTTCAATTTTGTAGAAAGAGTGATATATATATATATTTATTTAAATGGATACACTGAGTTTTCATAGAGACAACTTTAGTTTGAGCCACTATAAATTTGGAGGTCTCAATGTTGCAAGAATTAGCCTACTCTGGTTTATATAGATATTTAACTAAAAATCACTTTTATCCAAAAGATAGGGCATTTTGAAAAAGTATTATTAGAAGAAGTGCAGCATAGTAGTTGAGTGAACTTGAGAAAGTCTCTAAATGTTAATCACCTTATCTGTCAAATAGATGTAGTAGGATTCTGTGAGTATTGAACAAAACAATTTGAGTAATACATTTAGTTCAGTACTGACTCACAGTAGGAATTCACACATATCATATCAGTCACAATTTGTACCATTGGCTTTGATGTCAGATATATCACAATTCTGCCATATACTATCTGTATAGACTTAACAATACTAGTTAAACTTGTAAAGCATCAATTTCTTTATTTGTAAAATAAAATTAATAACTTATCTCATTGTTCCTGGGAAAGTGTTTGAATATTATTCTGTCTGCTTATATGTAATCCAATATGTGTTATTAGTTTTGCATATATTAGCTTACCTAGAAAAAATGATATTCAAACACTTTCACAGGAATAGCAGACACATTAAAAACAAAATAGGCTTTGGTATGTCTTAGAGATTTAAACTGGAGAAGGCAATGGCAACCCACTCCAATACTCTTGCCTGGAAAATCCCATGGGCGGAAGAGCCTGGTAGGCTACAGTCCATGGGGTCCCTAAGAGTCAGACACGATTGAGTGACTTTACTTTCACTTTTCACTTTCATGCATTGGAGAAGGAAATGGCATCCCACTCCAGTGTTCTTGCCTGGAGAATCCCAGGGACTAGGGAGCCTGGTGGGCTGCCATCTATGGGGGTCGCACAGAGTCGGACATGACTGAAGTGACTTAGCAGCAACAGCAGCAGCAGAGATTTAAATTATGTCTTACAGGTAAATGCTGTGCTTTCATATATATCAGCGTGGTTCGAGAGGTTACCAATGAGAAGGGGATATGTCTGTAATCAATAGCAGATATGCTAAGGTTAAGAAAAATAACATTCCCAACTGCAGTGCTTTCCTCTAATTTATGCAACGATATATTCACAGTGAGAAACTCTAGATTGGTAAATGGTTTATTAAAATATTTTTTCTGAATTTCACTGTATTCAATATAAAGAGGGAAGATAAAGACAAGTGACCATACATCAAAATAAATTTGAGAATTTAAGAATTAAGTAATAAAAATAATTTTAAAACTAGAAGAAATGATTTGTGAATATCTATCAGTTTCTAAGACTATGGAAAGACCTTATGAACATATTAGAGTATGGAAACCTGAAAAGAATTTTAACAAATACAACTTCCTAAAAATTTTCTTGTTTAAAATTTTTATTAAAATATAATTGATTTACACTGTTGTGTTAGTTTCAGATGTATAGCAAAATGATTCATATATATATAGATAGAGTATTCTCCATTATAATTTCCCCACAAATGTTTAATTCATCCACTCATCACCCTCCACCAAAGATAAATAACTAGAAAATTATGACTGTCAGAGGTATTAGACAAAGGAGTGATAAACCTGGTGGTCTTACTCTAATGCCATCATACTATAAGGAAAAGAGAAACATCCAAAGAGAAAAATAGTGTAAAAATGATTTGTTTTTGTGCCCCTGAAAATTCATATGTTGAGATCCTAAGACCCAATGTGATGGTATTAAGAGGTGAAGCCTTTGGGAGGTGACTAAGGAGCACTCAAGGATGGGATTAGTGTCTTTATAAAAGAGACCCCAGAGTGCTCGCTCACCTCCTGGCATGTGCAGATGCAATGAGGACAAGATGACTGTATGAGAACCACAAAAGGACCCTCAACAGACATTGAATCTGCCTGAGATTTGATCTTGGAATTCCCGATCTCTGGAACTGTAAGAAGTAGGTCTCTGTTGTTTGTAAGCCACCCAGTCTATGGCACTTCCATTATAGCAACCGTAACAGACTAAGACAGATGGGTAAGTGTAAAATTCAGATAACTCATTGCCTAAATATTTACTAACTAATATATACTAGATAAGGCTCTGAGTCATAGGAATTAATAATGAATGAATGATAGTCACACTCTCACCCCTCAGAAAGCTTTTATCTAATGAGAAGACGAGCACTAAAAAAGTAAACAGGAGGCAATTCCATAAACAAACAACATAAGGGCCTACCTGGTGGCTCAGTGGTAAAGAACCCACCTGCCAATGCAGAAGATGTGGTTTCAATACCTGAGTCAGGAAGATTCTCTATAGAAGGAAATGGCAACCCAATCCAGTAGGCTTCCCTTGAACAGAGGAACAGAGGAACCTGGTGAGCTACAGTCCAGGAAGTCACAAAGAGTCAGACATGACTTGGCAACTGAGCATGCATGCATTATGCAAAAAAAAAAAAAAAATTATATGAATCTAAGGGAAGTAGCCATAAAATAATGTGAGGAGAGGCTATTTTGGATGTTGGCACATAACAGCCTTCTCTGAGGAGGTGGCCTTTGAACAGAACAGAATGGATGGAGACAGGTGAGACTTGGAAGGATTTAGATACAAGGATGCATTGCAGGTAGAGAAAATCAAGTACAAGTTCAAGGTTCCAAGATGGAAACAAATATGGCATAGTCTAAAAATGGCAAGACCAATGTAGCTAGACAGAGTAATATAGGGAAATGTGGTTGAGAAGAAATAAGACCATGTGTGATCTCAAGCCAATTGAAGCAACAAATATATTTTCAATACAAACTCATGAATAATAATGTATGTAAATTAAAATATAGTAAAAACAAGTTTACTATCAAATAAGCAGTTATTTAATGATGATGCACATTGCTGGAGAGAAAAATGGGGAACTGAAGGATAGGATTCTTTATTCTCCTAGTAAGAATGAAAATGCCTGTCATCTTTCTGGAGAGCAATTTGATAACTGTATCTAGATACTTAATACATATTTATAATTTTGACCAGATAATTAATTCTAGGAATTTAAGTTGGTGAACATACATACATACACAGTTATTCTTACATTATTATTCAAGGTAATGCAATATTGAAAATACACTGGTGTATAAGATATAACAATAATAAGGAATGTTATGCAGAAATAAAAAATTTCCGAAGACTATTTAGTGAAACATGACTCAGGATAATATGTTGATTGATAGGGGAAAACTAGTGTACTGAAATATAAGGCTCCAATTTTAGTGAAAAAACAGAGAAAAGAATCAAGCAAGCAAGAACATTGAAATATAAGCAGTGATAATTATTGTGTTGAAGAACTGTGTGTGAGTTTGATCTTCCTTTTTATAAATTCTGTTTTCCAATTTTTGTTCAATGGTAATATGCAAATTTTATAATTAGAAAAACAGACAGATGTTATTAAGAAAGCTTCCCTCCAACATGCCTTGCATTTTATAAAATATCCTAAGATGGGTTATCCTCATAGTGAAGCGTTTGGCGATACATAGAGGAAAACCAAGGAAAATGCATGGTTTTTTGAAAAGAATGATCATAATTTGATGAGGTATTATATTTAAAAAGAACCATGAAGATAACTTAGTTAAAATACATTGCATCACTGGTAAGCAAACTCAGGAAAGATATGCTATCTGCTAAGAACTCAGAACTGAGTTAATGGTGGGAATTAAACTAAAATCTTGTTTCATGTTTAAAAATTGATTTTCATGCATGGAAGAATGGAGGGGTTTGTTTTTCATATATTTTAAACTAATAGCTCTTATATATGTTTATGACAGTGTATATGTATAAAATATATGTAATTTATTAATCTTTAAAATACAGGTGGGAGAGAGGTTCCAGAGGGAGGTGATATACATGTAATTATGACTGATTCACATTGATGTATGTGGAGACCACCACAACTGTGTAAAGGAATTATCCTCCAATAAAAAAAAATAAAATCCACAGACTATTCCAGCAATTTTTCATGATACAAACTATGCAGCATATTATATATTAATATTTCACTACAATGTAAAGCATTGATGAGCACTTTGTTATAAATAATTGATTTTTCTTCCCCTCAGGTACTCTTTTTTTTTTTATTTTACTCCCTTTGGCTTATATATATATATATATAACAAAACCAAGGAAAATGCATAGTTGAATGATCACAGTGTGATAAGATATTATATCTAAAAAGAACCATGAAGATAACTTAGTTAAAATACAGTGTTTCACTGATAAGGATAAGGATAAGGATAGTGAAAGTCAGGAAAGATATGCTGTCTGCCAAGGACTTAGGAAATATATAAATATTTTGCTTCTCAGTCCATTTTCCTGTTGCTTCTCAGTCCATTTTCCTGTATCCCGGAACATCTCTTCAAACCTAACAGCAGCATTACCCATGTTCCCAGTAAAGAAGGTATATCAGAAAAATAGGGAACCTATGGCTGAGGAAACCTCTAATGTGCAGGCAAAAAGCTACCTATAGTGAGAGAGCAATGAGGATGACAAAATGACCCCTTTTAACAACTCAATCTTTTGTAGATAGAATTAAGAGCAGAGAAGAAAGAAAATAGTCACTGGGAGTGGAGAAACAGTGACCAGTGAGCAGACTAATAATCTGTCAGAGTATCTATTTTTATGCCAACAAATTCAGCCAGGTTTGTCACCTGGAGCAACTTAACTAGGGATTATCTACTCTTCAGAAAGGCAAGACTGTACAACCTAGAACCTGGAGGCAAGGATAGTGGTCAGACAATATGCCTAGAGGTGGTGAGCTGAAGAAAGTCTATCCGTAAGGACACTGCCCTTCATTTCCTTGTGGTTTTATAAACTGAAATTCCTTACACAGGTAAGTTATTCTTATACCTTAAGGCTCTATAGATTGGTAGCTCACCATAGTTACTAACTTACTCTGTGATATACCTCATAGATATTTCCTACATGCTTGGGATCTAAACAGTGCGCTAATTGTCATGCATAATCCAATAGTGACATTGAATTCCAAAAGATGGCACGCGGAAATACCAGAGATACCATCTGACAGACCTACGTACAATTCTAATTTTTTCACTTATTAACTTGAGGTAAGTAAGCTTCAGTTTCTTAATCTATTTTACCAAATAGAACTGAAAGGATAAAGTGAGACGATGAATGTAAAACACAGGGAGAATATTTGGACAGTAAAAGGCACAAGGTAAATATTAGAGGCTCTTCCACAGTTTTTGCTTCTGTCTGTGTACCCTCCTCCCCTTCACCCCTTCCATTCTCTCCAAGCATAAGAGTTCACTAAGCTGTAAGCCCAGTTTATGTTTTTAATGATGTTTCTGCAAAGCTGTTCCTCTCATGGACATTTAGTACTTGCTGGCCAAGTCTATAATAGTTTGAGATCTTCCATGACCCTAAAGGGACTTCCCAAGTGGCTCAGTGGTAAAAAATCCACGTTCCAATGCAGGAGATGCAAGAGACTTGGGTTCGATTCCTGGGCTGGGGAGATTCCCCTGGAGAAGAAAATGGCAACCCACTTCAGTATTCTGGCCTAGGAAATCCCATGGACAGAGGAGCTTGGTAAACTATAGTCCATGTAGTCACAAAAAGTCAGACATGACTGAGCAACTGAGCATCCACATTCACATAATCTTAAAAATGAGGTTAAAAGCTTGATCTGACATTGGGAGAAAGTGAAATTGCCCAGGAAGCTCTGAAATGAATTTCCACAAACTCAACATGAAATTCTCTCACAGGATTTCGCAGCATATCTGCTTGTATATCAGATGTGTGTGTGTGTGTGTGTGAGTGATGTGCTTATGTATGAAAAGGAGAATCCTTTTGGACATGCAAAAAAGACTGAATCAAAGGAATAATGAGCAATGTAATGGTGAGTTCTATTGCACACATTGTCGAGTGTGCCTTAGAGGCACAGGCAAAACCCATGGGAAGCCTTGCAAATTTCAATTTTCGATTCCTCCCGTGAGCATGAAGTGAAGCATGAAGTGAAATGAAAAAATAAATGTTGTCGATTTGAACTTTCTAAGACATTTGGTGAAAAGGGAATATTAACTTTAAAAGCAAGGCAATATATTTTTCTCCCGGTAGCTATCACCTAATTCTATTCTTGGATGAAAATATACACCAAGAATGTGGAAGCCACAGACTGGGGACCACATCTCTGTATTCAAAACCATACGTGCACTTACCTATAGTTTTGACTCTTAATGGAAATCTATTTCTCCATTTTAATTTTTTAATCTTAGTTATGTGTTAAATGTATATAAGAATCGCAGGTAGGACTTGTTGAAAATGCCTCATCAGTTATGAAAAATTTTAATTCAGGAATCTGCATGTCTTAATGAAGATCTCAGGGGATCTGGTGCAGATGGTTATCCCAAGTACGTTATGAAAAACTTCTACAGGTCCCCTGCTCTTTCTTCTTAATTCTTTCTAATGGGGCCCTCAGCCAGTGCTTTATCCTTCCCGCTATTATTTTCTATGGAGGGACACACCTTTTCCCTTCAATTTTTTTCGAAAGCTCTGATATGTCTTATCTACTTTTACCACTGTTTTGCTTTTCTAATTCATAGAGTTAATATGAAATATCTTCTTCACTTGGCTTCTAGAGCACTTATTTATCTGCTTTTTCTCTAACACTCTTGGCCACTCCTTCTCAGTAGCCTTTTTTGGGAAGTCCCTACTTTATTTCCCAGCCCCTTAATGTCGATATTCACAGGGCTCAGTCCTTGAATATATTCTTTCTTCCTTTTTTTTTTTTTCTTTCAAAATCACTCCCTGAGTTATCGTATCCTTCTTGTGGCCTGTGTATTCAATTGTCTTTTGATATCTTCACTTGGATGTCTAAAACAAACTCCAAAAACATGACCATCATGTCTCTCCAAACCTGATTCTCCTTCAGTCTCCTCCATCTTTCCAGTTGCCAAAATTCTTGAAATCATGTTTGACTCTTCCCTTTCTCTCATACTATAAACTAATTTCATTAACAAACCCCATTGGTTCTATATAAAAATTTACTATCTGAACAATTCCTGAAACCTCCTTCTTTACCACTCTAGTCTGAGTCCTTGCCATTTCTCACCTGTATGACTCATAGCTTCCCCACTGATCTTCCTTTCACATATATCTCCCTTTGTTGAACTGTTCTTATGAAGCTAGAAGGGCCTTGTTAAAATATAAGTTGAGCATGTCACTCCTCAAAATCCAAAGATTTCTCATCTCACTAAAGTAAAGCCCAAAATCGACTCTATGTCTCAAAGGCCCTACAATAATCTGGACATAAGACTGCTAATTCACTTTCAACCATCTTACTTATTCCTTCTGGCCTCCTCACTATGCTTGGAATAGGTCACCACATTCCTACCATAGGGTCTTTGCAACTGCTGTTTCCTGTCTGGAAAGTGTACCTGTCTCAGGTATGTGCTTGGCTTGCTCTCTCTTTTCCTTTCCCTTCTTACAAAGTCACTTTCTAGACAACCCTCAGAATGGAAGGAAACAATGGATAACAAAACAATTGACAAAAGATTAATCTCCAAAGTATATAAGCAGCTCATACAACTCAATACCAGAAAAACAAACAGCCCAGTCAAAAAGTGGGCAGAAGACCCAAAACAGATATTTTTTAGACATACAAATGGCCAATAAACACATGAAAAGAGGCTCACCATTGCTCACTATTAGAGAAATGCAGATCAAAACTACAATGTGGTATCACCTCACACCAGTCAGAATGACCATCAGCAAAAAAGTTACAAAACAATAAATGCTAAAGAGAATGTGGAAAAAAGGGAACCCTACTTCACTGTTGGTGAGAGTAAATTGATACAGCCACTATAGATACCGTATGGAGATTCCTTTAAAATTAGGAATAAAATGATCATATGAACCAACATTTGGGATTTCTGGGATTTCAATCCAACCATAATCGAAAAAGACACATATATCCCAATATTCATTGCAGCACTATTTACAATAGCCAGGGGGTGGATGCAATCTAGACCTCCATCAACAGAAGAAAGGATAAAGAAGATGGTATATATACATACATACAATGGAATATTACTCAGCCGTAAAAAGGAATGGATTTGAGTCAGTTTTAGTGAGGTGAATGAACTTACAGCCTGTTATACAGAGAGAACTAATTTAGAAAGAGAAAAATAAATATTGTATATTAATGTATATATATATGGAATCTAGAAAAATGGTACAGATGAACCTACTTATAGGGAAGGAATGAAGACGTAGATATAGAGAACAGACTTATGGACGCATTGAGGGGAAGGATGAATCGAGACAGTAGCATTGACATATACACACTCTCATGTGTAAAATAATTAGTGGGAAGTTGCTGTATAAGACAGGAAGCTCACCCGGGTGCTCTGTGATGACCTAAAGGGTGGGTTGGGTGGGGGGCAGGGAGGCTCAATGGGGAGGGGATATACATATCATGTTGCTGTATGGCAGAAACCAAGACAACAGTGTAAAGCAATTATCTTACAATTTAAACAAAAATCACTTTCTCGGATAAAACTTTCTTGGCTAGTAATCTATCTAAAGGTTGACACTCCCCTACCCCTCTGCTGTTTTACTTGCTAAGTCATGTCCAGCTCTTTTGTGACTCCATGGACTATAGCCTGCCAGGTTCCTCTGTCTGTTGGAATTCCCAGACAAGAAAAATGGAGTGGTTACCATTTCCTTTTCCAGGAGATCTTTCCAATCTAGGGATCGAACCCCCGTGTCTTCTGCATGGGCAGGCAGTTTCTTTACTGCTGAGCCACTTTGGAAGCTCTCCCTCACCTATTAACACATCATAACTCCATTTTCTCCTTTATCTTTTACTCTTAGCTTTTACTATAACTTATTAGATAGATTACTTGAAAAGAGCAAAAGTGTTATTCACTCTGTTTTCTCCAACTCTTTGCAATCCCATGGACTGTAGCCTGCCAGGCTTCTCTCTCCATGGAATTCTCCAGGCAAGAATAACAGAATAGGTAGCCATTTTCTTCTCCAGAGGATCTTGCCAACCTAGGAACTGAACCTGGGTCTCTTGCATTACAGGCACCAGGGAAGCCCAGATAGATTACTTATATCCCCTATATTTAGATGCTTCTTCTTTGAGTGTTTTGTTTATTGCTATAGCCCTAGTACCTACAGTGACTAATATACAGGAGGCATTCAGTAAATACTGGTTGAATGATTTAATGAATACATGTTTAATTCCTTGGGCCCTGCAATCCTTCCAATCCATTTCTAAAATTTTCTCTAGTTCTCTAAAGAACATATTCCAAATACACTTATGTGACCAAAATAAAACGCTCTGTATGCTACACTATATTGTTTAACTTATTTTACTTTTAAAATGGTAGCCTTAATTTCTATAGTGCTTATAGTGTGAAATTATAATCAACTAACATATAACACTATTCTCCCATTTTACAGATGAGAATACCATACTTTGAGTAAATAGCCTGAGATAGCAGTTAGTGATCTTAGGATTTTTCCATAAATCATGTTCTTCCCTCTCACACCGAGGTCATATCATATCATTCCATGTAAATATTCCACTTCTGAAACATTCCCAATTCTTCTTTTTTTTTTTTTTATGATGCACTATCCTCCCCAAATTTATTTCATAAACATCCAACTTGCAGTTGTAGCTTAAAACTGACCCTACCTTTGCAATTAATTCTCCTAAAGCTTTCCTGATGCAGGGAAGATTTTATCTACCTATATAGTTTTCATGCCATTTGATTTAAAAAGTCTCTTCCTTTTTCATTCATTCTCTATATATTTTCTTTCCTCAGATTTCTCAATAGTTAAACAAATCTCAAATTTCAACCCCAATTTTAAAATGTGGCATTATGCCAGTGTTAATAATTATAGCTAATGTCAGCAAAAAAATTGGATAACTCATTGTTTCAAAATGGAATTATTGGCTCATTAATCTGGCAAAGTTATTTGCAAAGTGAAATTAACATACGTGCCAAGCATCTCATATTAAATTTTGCTGGGTATGGGTACCCATACAAATGATAACAATTAAGATAAAATTTTAAAACAATGCAAATTTTAGATGACACTGACATCTGTATTTATATAATGATAACTGTCTCATTTTTAATCATAAAGGTTTAAGATAAGGTACCTGATATTAATGGAAAAACTGCCAGAAAAAAAATAAAAGATTTTTTTTAACAAATTAATCATGTTCTTTCTGCTAAAACTGACTTTATTCGGACATTGCTCATGAAGACAATACCACCTCAACAAAACAAAATTCTAATATTTTAATTAAGATTTAATCTTATTTTAATGATCATGACTTTCAAAATAAATGCTTTCATTCCTTCCTAATGCACCAACAGTCTGTTGAGGTTATATTCTGTAAAGCCCTACTTTCTATAGAGCAAGCTTGAACTTTACAATATCCCCTGTGCATTTTTATTAAAAAAGTGGGGAGGGTGAAAGACTGGATTATGAAGGCATTTATATTAATTCATTTACCTTCTCCAGGGATGAAGATGGATTTGTATAGTCATATTGCACTGAAATGTAACTGCTTTAATATATGGTAGCTTTTTCATTTTTTAAGAACTCCTTGCAAAAAGGAAAAAGGTTAGAAATGCTAATTTATGAGAAGAAAATATATATAATAAATAAGAATGTATACAAATTTGAGATCATAATTTTTTTACTATTGAATATCAAATCTACTAAACTGTAACAAAAATGATAGTAGATAAAGAGGAATAATGACAAAATAAAAAATCTGGAAGCAAATGCAGTCATTCAACACTTCAGTGTAGACAAAAATCTCTTCCCAGGTTTTAGGAAGGAAACTCATGCAGCAGATTTTAAGCCAAGATCTTATCAGTTAATTGCAGATTCATATGACAATAATAAATTAATGCCTTTTTGGTCAACTTTATTATTTTTGTGATCATCATACATGTCAAACAAAATATTGGAAAAAAAATCAATAGTTTATACAAAGTATTGTCACTTTAGCCATTTGTGTAGACATCTTTCAGGGTGATTAATTTTCTATGACTTCCTGAAAACAATTTGAGAACATGTAGAAGTTCAACTTGTGGGGAAAAAATAAAACTAATCTGGTAGAAAATAAGAACTATTTAGTAAAACATAGTATTGAAAGAGTTTGAGAAATTTATACCAATATGAAGATTTTAAAGTTCTAGCAACCAGTGGAGAATTAACATAGTTAAACATAGCTATGTTAGAGTCTTAAGACATCATTATTTGTGTACTATTGAAAAAAGAACAAGAAAATCTGCCCAATACTGCTAATTGAATTAATCAGTGCTTTGGTAGCTTTAGAAATGTTTATTCAAAGAACTCTTTTGAACTGATTAATGTGTATATATTTTTACAGTGAATAAATAAAAATGAATATATTAGCAAAACACATTGGTTTAGTATACCTGAAACAACTTCCAACCAGAATTATTAAACTCTGTGTTTTAACATAATGTTATTTTCTGGGCAATCAAGAGTGTTGATGATATAGCATTTATTAAAAGAGGGCTCCACAAATATCTTCGAGGTTTTCTCTTTATCCATCAACAATCATTCTGTAACATTTGATGCCTGGGCTTTCTTACTCTTACCAGAGGTACCAACTGATGTCAACCACGTTATGACTGCCACTAGGCCAAGAATGTTTGAGAGAAGCAAATGATTTATCCTGATGTTAGATCTGTTTAAAATGAGAAAAGGAAATGAATCTTAGAGCTGATGATATACTGTATGTATGTGTGTGTGTCCTCAGTAGGTCAGACATGTCCAACTCTCTGTGACCACACAGACTGTAGCCCACCAGGCTCCTCTGTCCATGGCATTTTCCAATCAAGAATACTGGAGTGGATTGCCATGTCCTCCTGAGGGGATCTTCCTGACGCCTGAGATCAAACCCACACCTCCTCATTGGCAGGTGGATTTTTTACGATCGCCTATGAAACCCAGGATATATTGTATGCTATTGTCGTTCAGTTGCTAAGTGTGTGTGACTCTTTGCAACCCCATGAACTGCAGCACTCCAGGCGCCATTGTCTTCCGCTGTCTCTTGGAGTTTACTCAAACTTATGTCCATTGTGTCAATGATGCTATCTAATCATCTCATTCTCTGCCACCCCTTTCTCCTTTTGCCTTCAATCTTTCCTAATATCAGGATATTTTCCATGAGTCAGCTCTTTGCATCAGGTGGCCGATGGATTTTCAACTTCACCATCAGTCCTTCCAAAGAATCAGTATCAGTTCATTCAGTATTAGTTCATTCACTCAGTCGTGTCCGACTCTTTGCAACCCCATGGACTGCAGCACACCAGGCTTCCCTGTCCAGAACCAATGTCCGGAGCCTGCCCAAACTCATGTCCATTGAGTTGGTGATGACATCCAACCATCTTATTCTCTGTCATCCCCTTCTGCTCCCACCTGCAATCTTCCCCAGCATCACAGTCCTTTCCAATAAGTCAGTTCTTCACATACTTCTCGAGGTTTTGGAGCTTCAATGAATATTGAAGCTTTCAATGAATATTCAGGACTGATCTCTTTTAGGATGGACTGGTTGGATCTCCTTGCAGTCCAAGGGACTCTCAAGAGTCTTTTCGAACACCACAGTTCAAAAGCATCAATTCTTAACTGCTCAGCTTTCTTTATGTCCAAATTTCACATCCATACATGACTACTGGAAAAACCATAGCTTTGACTAGACGGCCTTTGTTGGCAAAGTAATGTCTCTGCTTTTAAATATGCTGTCTAGGTTGGTCATAATTTTTCTTCCAAGCAGCAAATGTCTTTTAATGTCATGGCTGTGGTCACCATCTGCACTGATTTTGGAGCCCCCAAAATAAAGTTTCCATTATATCCCCATCTATTTGCCATGAAATGATGGGACCAGATGCCATGATATTAGTTTTTTGAATGTTGAGTTTCAAGCCATTTTTTTCACCCTCCTCTTTCACTTTCATCAAGAGGTTCTTTAGCTCTTCTTCACTTTCTGCCATAAGGGTGATGTCATCTGCATATCTGAGGTTATTGATATTTCTCCCAGAAATCTTAATTCCAGCTTGTGTTTCATACAGTGCAGCATTTCTCATGATGTACTCTGCATATAATTTAAACAAGCAGGGTAACAATATACAGCCTTGACATACCCCTTTCCCAATTTGGAAGTAGTTTTTCATTCCATGTCCAGTTCTAACTGTTGCTTCTTGACATGCATACAGATTTCTCAGGAGTCGGGTAAAATGGTCTGGTATTCCCATCTCATTAAGAATTTTCCACATTTTATTGTGATTCACAGTCATAGGCTTTGGCATAGTCAATAAAGCAAAAGTAGATATCTTTTCTGGAACTCTCTTGCTTTTTCTATGATCCAAAGGATGTTGGCAATTTGATCTCTGGTTCCTCTGCCTTTTCTAAATACAGCTTGAACATCTGAAAGCTCATGGTTCACATACTGTTAAGCCTCATGTGGAGAATTTTGGGCATTATTTTGTGGATGTGTGAGATGAGCACAATTGTGCAGTAGCTTGAACATTCTTTGGCATTACCTTTCTTTGGGATTGGATTGAAAAGTGACCTTTCCAGTCCTGTGGCCACTGATGAAGTTTCCAAATTTGCTGGCATATTGAGTGCAGCACTTTCACAGCATCATCTTTTAGGATTTGAAATAGTTTAACTGGAATTCCATCACCTCCACTACCTTTGTTTGTAGTGATGCTTTCTAAGGCCCACTTGACTTCACATCCAGGATGTCTGGCTCTAGGTGTGTTATCACACCATCATGGTTATCTGGGTCATGAAATCTTTTTTGTATAGTTTTTCTGTGTATTTTTGCCACCTCTATTCCAATGAATATTCAGGGTTAATTTCCTTTAGGATCAACTAGTTTGATCTCTTTGCTGTCCAGGAGTCTCTCAAGAGTTCTCCAACACCTCAACTCAAAAACATCAATTCCTCATGGCTCAATCTTCTTTATGGTCCAGCTCTCACATTTGTACATGAATACTTGAAAAACTTTAGCTTTGCCTATATGGACCTTTGTCAGCAAGATGATGTCTCTGCTTCTTAAAATGCCATTTATATTTGTCATAGCTTTCCTTACAAGGAGCAAGCATCTTTCAATTACATGGCTGCAGTCATCACCTGCAGTGATTTTGGAGCCCAAGAAGATAAAACCTGTCACTGCTTCTACTTTTCCCCCTTCTATTTGCCATGAAGTGACTGGAGTGGCTTACTATAATCTCAGTTTTTTGAATGTTGAATTTCACGCCAGCTTTTTCACTCTCCTCTTTCACCCTCAGTGATATCATCTGCATAGCTAATATTGTTGATATTTCTCCTGGCAATCCTGAATGTTGAATCTTGGCAAGCACAATACAGCTTGTGCTTCATCCAGCCTAGCATTTTGCATGATGTACTCTGTATATAAGTTAAATAAGCAGGGTAACTGGCTTCCCAGGTGGTGCTAGTGGTAAAGAACCCACGTCGGTTTGATCCCTGGGTTGGGAAGATCCCCTGGAGGAGGGCCTGGCAACCCACTCCAGTATTCTTGCCTGAAGAATCCCATGGACAGAGGACTCTAGTGGGCTATGGTCCCTAAGGGTGAAAAGAGTTGGACACAACTGAAGCAACTTAGCACACATGCAAGCAGGGTGACAATATACAGACTTCTGCTCCTTTTTCAATTTTGAACCAATCAGTTGTTGGATGTCTGGTTCTAACTGTTGCTTCTTGACCTGCATACAGGTTTCTCAGGAGGCACTCTCAAGAGTTTTCTCCAACATCACAGTTCAAAATCCATCAAGTCTTCAGCACTCAGCTTTCTTATAGTCCAACTCTCACACCCACCCCACTCCAGTACTCTTGCCTGGAAAATCCCATGGACTGAGGAGCCTGGTGGGCTGCAGTCCATGGGGTCCCTAAGAACTGGACACGACTGAGCAACTTCACTTTCACTTTTCACTTTCATGTATTGGAGAAGGAAATGGCAACCCACTCCAGTGTTCTTGCCTGGAGAATCCCAGGGAAGGGGAGTCTGGTGGGCTGCCGTCTATGGGGTCACATAGAGTCGGACATGACTGAAGCGACTTAGCAGCAGCAGCAGCAGCACCCTCAACCCACCTTAATTCTTCCTACACTCCCACTTGTTTCAAGTCTTTATTTTTATAATTCTTAAGAAATGATTTCTACATAGATACTTCACTATTCTTGTACCTTCATCAGTACAAATATTAATTTTTCTGCACTTACTAATATATAGCACACAGATTATAATTGGACAGACTCTTTTTTCACTTCTTTCCTCTTGTTTCCCACATCCTTTTTTTGTCACATTTTTATTTTTCTTCATTTTATCCAGTCCATTCTTGAAACTGCCTCTCATTGATTATTGTACATGAATACACTGAGCTTCCTTGTTTCTTCAACGATTCCTGAAAGGTTTTAAACTTTCAGTATGGGCACCCCATTCCAGTACTCTTGCCTGGAAAATCCCATGGATGGAGGAGCCTGTTGTGCTGCAGTCCCTGGGGTGGCTAAGAGTCGGACACGGCTGATGACTTCACTTTCACTTTTCACTTTCATGCATTGGAGAAGGAAATGGCAACCCACTCCAGCGTTCTTGCCTGGAGAATCCCAGGGACCGGGGAGCCTGGTGGGCTGCCGTCTATGGGATCGCACAGAGTCAGACACGACTGAAGCAACTTAGCAGCAGCAGCAGCAGCAGCCTACTTAAAACAGGAAAATACAATAAATAATTTGGACCACAGATAACTTTTCATTACTTTCAAAATGGCCTATGCTCAAGCAAATATAATCATGGAACATACGGCATGACTTTTCAAAGATGCCATATTATATTACATTTTAGGGTAACTTGAGTATTCTTTAATTAGTCAGTCAGTATACAGTACTGAAATATAAGATTATGCTGATGAAACTAGAGAATATTGTCTATCCTTTATCAAAACAGTCTCTTTTTGTAGAAGTTTAAATTTTTCAAATGATGGAGTTTGCCAGTCTTTCTTCAGGAAACAAATCTCTTGTGCCTGCAAAAAAAAGGAACAATCATGGTCAGTGTCTAGTGATATGATTTATTTCACTATAAGTTATTTATTCAAAGTATTCATTTTGCACAACACTTTCAACACTTATTTCTCTTCTACTGTGCAATTTATTTTCTTTGGTAGACTAAACATAAGGAGGGGATTCTGACAGCTAAGATTTTAGGATACAAAAGTTGAAGTTGGGAATTCCCTAGTGGTCTGGTGGTTGGAACTCTGTGCTTGCAGTGCAGACAGCCTGGGTTCAGTTCCTGGTGAGGGAACTAAGATCCTACAAGCAAGTCAGGTGGCAGGACCAATAAATAAACAAATGCAGATGGAGCTTAAACAAAGAAGCAAATACTAGCTGAAATTTAAAGGCTTTAAAAAAAAAAAAAGGGTGACCTTGATCTCAAACTCTTAAAAGCAATTTCATCAGATGAAAAAAAAAAAAAAAAAAAAGAAAGAAACAGAAAGAAAAGAATCTCATCATTAATAAGAGCTAAATACTTATTCAAATTTTAAATATCATCTTATTATTAAATTGAATATTGTATCCACTGAAAAGAAGAAATGTATAATATGGAATCCCAAGAGACATAAATATTAAAAAATATATATTTTTTTCTTGATTGAATTAAGCTCTCAGTCAACCAAGGGAACATTTAAAGACCTGAATGCCAATTTCTTCCTCAAGAAATAACAAGGTAAGAGAAAAACTTAAAGAATAACAATGCACTGGCTATAAGCCAATCTCATAAAGATAAAAGTGCAGGATTCTGAAGGCGACTGGCAGACATCCCAGATCAATTAAGGAAGAAATCCTGCTGTATAGACAACACATTTATCTTTGAAAACTTAAATTTAGATAATGTAGCCCAAGAAAGGATAAATAGACATAAAAATATAACTAAACTGGAAAAGAATTATAGATTTGTGGGGACTCTTTTATATGATAAATGTGTAACTGAGTGACTCATTCTATTAAACTGTATCTCTGGTTAATTCACTGAAGTAAAGGTAAACTAATATTTGGCAGAACAGAACACCAACCCTACCTGACTGAATGAATGGTTTTCAAAAAGTCAAGTTGACAGTCTGACCAACCACTAATGTTAAAATATCAAACCTGGAAACTAGTGCTCAAAATGTATCAGCCTTATGTCAAATGACATTGTTATTTAGAAAACTGGAACAATATGTAGTTCATATATATATAAAGTAAATTATAAAGTGTAGTGTAAAATGAGCACGTCTGAGGACTGAATCACCATGTATTGATACCATGATTTTCTTAACTTAGGATGCAGAAAATGGAAATAGGCCAACAGTTGAGTCTATCTAGTAGAAAGAAATATTGCTACCAGTTGCCATGTGTTTTTATGGTATACAGTTAGTATGTGTCATTGAAGTCAGAGCTGTAAAGATGAATACTTAACAAGAAGCATCTCAGTGCCATGGCCTGTTGTGGAAAGACTGTGTTCAGGACACGGGATCCCTCATCAGTAATTAGGAAGAGTAGATTAATGCTGCTTTGAAGCAAATTGAATAAACCCACAAGTTTCAGTCCTCCAAACTGCCCTTTATTTCTTCTTTAATCCTTATTTAAAGGAAATACACTTAAATGTCTATATATAATTTATTTCTCATAACAATGGGAATAAAAAGAAACGTGATACACATGACAAATAAGTTGGTTAAGAATATGAGTTTAACAGATAACTTTATTGTTAAAAGAATCGTTCAATTAGTTTAAAATGGTGTTCTATTTGTTGATAAGTCAATAAAATTTAACAATATAATTTGCACACACTTGGTATAAAATATTATATAACCATCCCTGTATTCCAGATCTTTAAAAACAGCAGAACTATTTTAAAATGTATCAAAATTCGGATCGCAGACATTCTGACTGGTGTGAAGTGCCATATGACCCAGCAATCCCACTGCTGGGCTTACTCACTGAGGAAACCAGAATTGAAAGAGACACATGTACCCCAATGTTCATCACAGCACTGTTTATAATAGCCAGGACATGGAAACAACCTAGATGTCCATCAGCAGATGAATGGATAAGAAAGCCATGGTACATATACACAATGGAGTATTACTCAGCTGTTACGAAGAATACATTTGAATCAGTTCTGATGAGATGGATGAAACTGGAGCCGATTATACAGAGTGAAGTAAGCCAGAAAGAAAAACACCAATACAGTATACTAACACATATATATGGAATCTAGAAAGATGGCAATGATGACCCTGTATGCAAGACAGCAAAAAAGACACAGATGTGTATAGCGGACTTTTGGACTCTGAGGGAGAGGGAGAGGGTGGGATGATTTGGGAGAATGGCATTGAAACATGTATACTATCATGTAAGAATCGAATCACCAGTCTATGTCCGATGCAGGATACAGCATGCTTGGGGCTGGTGCATGGGGATGACCCAGAGGGATGTTGTGAGGAGGGAGGTGGGAGGGGGTTCCTGTTTGGGATCGCATGTACACCCGTTGTGGATTCATGTCAATGTATGGCAAAACCAATACAGTATTGTAAAGTAAAATAAAGTAAAAATAAAAATTAAAAAAAATAAAATAAAAATAAAATGTACCAAAATTTATCAACTTATAAATATTTAATTTCATTGTTTGGCACCTAAAATATTCACTTTTTTTTTTTTTTTGAATAGAGAGTTTAACCTGTTACTTTGAGGCAAATCATAGGTCAAAATCATTTTGTTATATATCTTAAAGTGTCAGGGTTAATTATATCTGTTTTCTAAATTTGTCATAATTTTAGTCAATGGTATTTCTTCTATTTTGTTCCTTCTACCACTAAAACATTTTATCCTTACTTATGCTTTTATAGAACTGAACCATTGATTTCCTTAATGAAAGTAAAATTTTGAAAATTAACATAAGCATTCATGATAGATAATGAACCAATCTTTGAGTTATCCTTTTATTATAGTTATTGAAATATCAAAACATGAGCTTATTTAAAATGTATAGAAAACTTCTATTCTTGAATATAACAAAATTTTCTACAACTATTTAAAATTCATTTGAGCTTGACAAAGCTACATATATATACCACATGGTGAAAAATGATAAGAGAAGGCAAAATTTTAAAAATAAAACAAAACATTCAGATTTCTGAAAGTTGCATTTAATAACCTAGTATAATACTCTCATTTCATAGGAAAGGATATCATCCCCATAAAATTCAATATTGACCAAGTTCAGTAATTTAGGAGCAGAGGAGAAATTAGGGTGCTATGTCGAACTGCTTCACTTTTCCTGAGATCTGGTGAATAGAAGATACACAACAAAAGGATGTGCTCTTTGAATGAAGTAGGCTTCATCTAAAGTCGGTAGATGTTTTGTTTTTAAAGGCAGCACTGGTGTGATTCACTTGAAATGAAAGGCTTCAGGAAGGTCATACCGCTTTTCATAACTTTTCCACCATGGTTTGTTATGAGTTAGTGAAAGCAGCCAAGAGTATTTGAAAATGTAATAGGAAACACCATTCTTGTGTCTGTTAATCAAAGGAAGAGTAGATGATAAAAATAGTGTCATATTCTAACCTACCCTTTTAGCAAATCACCACTGCCATAATATTTGAGATAAATGTCACTTTATAGTAAAAGGTAAATACATTTTACCTATCACTAGTTGGTTTTCCCTGGTGGCTCAGCGGTAAAGAATCTGCCTGCCAAGGCAGGGGACATAGGTTCAATCCCTGAATTGTGAAGAAGCCCTGGGAAGGAAATGGCAACCCACTCCAGTGTTCTTATCTGGGAAATTCCATGGACAGAGAAGCCTGGTGGGCTACAGATCATGGGATCACAACGAATCAGACACAACTTAGCAACTAAAACAATAACATTATTAGCTGCCTTCATTTGAAAAATTTTTCGAAATAATATAGGTTTCTTTTATACTTAAATGCCATCCAAAGTCAAATAAACATAAAAAAATAGATGATTTATATTATTATAAACACTATAGGAGTAAATTTTATAAATCTGTTTTCCCTGAGGGGCCTCGTATTCTTCCAATTGACCCATAGACATTTGAAACGTGGTGACATACAATATTTTGGTAAGTTAGTTTAGGATACCTGTAAAAAGTAAGTTGGTACAATTTTATCTTGATGCCAGACCTTCCCCATTCTCTCAATACATTTTTATTAAGTTCTATGCTGTGTACAGTGATACCTTAGTTGATATAATCAACATAATTTATAAGGGTTTTCAAAATGTATTTATTTATTTTTGGCTGCCTCGTCTTAGTTGCGACTGCCAGGATCTTTTGGTTACTGTTGCAGCTTGCAGGCTTCTCTCTAGCTGTGGTGCACACCCACGTGAGTTCCAGAACACATGGGCTCAGCAGCTGTGGTTCCTGGGTCTAGATGCCCAGGGCACTTGTGATCTTAGTTCCCTGATCAGGGATTGAAGCTTCATCCCCTGCATCAGAAAACAGATTCTCAACCACTGGACCACCAAGGAAGAATTGTTATGTAATACTGAAAACCAGATTCAGAATAATTGGTTAGTCTCCAGTGCCTAATTTTTGGTTTTATATTTGATTGGGGGTATTTATCGACATTAGAAATGAAGAATATGTTAATCATGTGTGATGTCCTTTACTATTCTCAGGTAATTATCTGACATTATAAATTAATAATGCCTTGAGACAGCACAGTATTAGTGTCTTGGAAAAAACTACTTTGAATATTTTAAATTCAATGTTTCATATGATATTTATATAAGTAAACACTTTTTACACGTGTCATAAAAATATAAGCCACTTGTACATTTTCTCATGTTTCCTATATTCTCACGTCAGGAGCTACAGGTAAAATTTAATGAGTATTTCCAACCACATTTTAAAAGTAGCATCATATGTTTTAATTACCTCCAGCCTATCAATCTCCAATCCTCTTCTCTTATTAATACATATATGTACCTGTTTATGATCTGTCATCCATTAGAATGTACGCTCAAAGAAAGCAGACAGTTTCTCTCTCATGTTCACTATTTTATCCCAAGAGTTTTTAGACTAGAGCATGGAAAAACGGAATAGCTAATGCTTAAACAAAACTTGCTGGGTGAATAAATGACTGAATGCCAGCCTAGGTTTTAAGTCCCTCCTTGGTCCCTCTTCCAGGGATTGTTTATATTTTGAGACCTATTTTCCCAGTGACTTATTAAATACAAACTTTTTGATTATGCCCCACAGAAATGCCTTTTATATCCCTATATGTTTGTGTATCTATAAAGCAACAGTCATGAAACAATGCAACGTTAATATCTGTAATGAACCTTGATAATTAAATTTCTACACTGTTGTATGCCATTCTATTTATTAAAAAAATAATGCTGTAGCAGAGGATTTTCAGAGCAGTGAAAATACTTTGTATGATACCATAATGATGAATGTGGTATGAACATTGGCAAATACGCAATATTTAATGGCAAATATTCTATGATGTATTTGCCCAAACCCACAGAATGTGCAACACCAAATGTGAGCCATGATGTAAACTTTATGTGTACCATATGTAACCAACCAAGAGTGCACCAAGTTCATTAATTGTAGCAGATGTGCCTCTCTGGTGGGTAGATCTGCTGGTCTGGGAGGCTATGCTTCTGTGGTGGCCCAGGGGAAATCTCTGTCTCATCCTCTCAATTTTGCTGTGAACCTAAAATTGCTCTTAAAAAAAAAGAAATGTCAATTAAAAAAAATAATACTCGTCTTGAAATTTATTTCACAATGCACAAACCCACAGTTTGTAACACTGTTTAGAAAAAAATGCAAAGAGATGAACCCACATTAATTTCTGAGTATGTAGAAAGAACACATATGTTCTAGTCAGCCTTGGATGGTGTAATCTCGAGTTTAATTTTCCTGAACTTCCTAGGCGTTTTAGTGCTTCTGGCTCTCTCTATACACGAATGTCATATATAGAAATATTCTCATATCCCAGACTTTCAGGAGCTGAAAGGCCTGAAAGAGAATGGAAAATGTCTCTTCTAGATCTCATCCTTGAGCAGCAGAGAAATTAAGTAAATTTGGATTTGGATTCAGTTACAGCAAAGCAAAATACTAAAGTTCTTTCATATAACTATCACCACAACCATGACTACTCTCCTTTTGTGTTTTTGTTTGTTTGTTTGTTTGTTTTTTAATAGGAGCATAGTGATTTTTAAAATTTTATTATTATTATTATTTTTTTTTTACGATGGTGTTGGGGGTGGGGGAGGCGGGAGTGGGGTTCGGAGTGGGGAACATGTGTACACCTGTGGTGGATTCATGTTGATGTGTGGCAAAACCAATACAATATTGTTTGTTTGTTTTTAAAGTAAAGAAACTGAGGTTCAGGAGCTCAAATGACTTAAGGTGACAAACCTAGTGACCAGCAGAGTCTTGATTCGCTGTTCCTTTTCCAAATATAGTCCCCTACCCCTGGCGGCTATAGATATGATTTAGAAGTTCCTGGACTCTAAGGGCATTTCCTCTGCACCTTTGAGCTTCCACATACTCAGAGTAGGGGGGCCCCAAGGCCTGGATGTCCCTGCCTCTCTTTGTGGACCATGAAGACAATGCCCCCTCAACTTCACCTTGCCAGTCTCAACTGGCCAAACCCCATCCAATTTCTAGATCCTTCTACAGTGCAGGAGGTGGGCGGTGGGACACACACCCTTGACGGTTTACTGTTACACTTCATCGCATGCAACCCTCACACCGAGGACACGCTGAGTTTCACTCTGAAAATTAACCTTGACTTGGCTAAGGCTACACCTATTGGAGTTGAAGGGCTTCCTTTGTGGCTCAGTTGGTAAAGAATCCTCCTGCAATTCGGGAGACCTAGGTTCAATCCCCGGGTTGGGAAGATTGCCTGGAGAAGGGAGAGGCTGCCCACTCCAGTATTCTGGCCTGGAGAATTCCATGGACTGTATGGTCCATGGGGTCTCAAAGAGTCGGATGCGACTGAGTGACTTTCACCTCACTGGGGTTCAAAGTAAAGATCAGAATCAAGTTCCTTGCTATTGAATTTTTCCTTTTTTTTCCACTTAGCAAAATCTTGACTGAGCAGAATCTGACCTTGGTTATTGTAAACGACAACTTTCGAACTGCAGCGGTTCTCCTCAGATCGCTCCCCACGCCCCACGCCCGCCCCCATTACTAGGCGGGAGCCACGTCTTGGGGTGGATGAGCCCGTCATCTCCGGAGAAGTTTGGGGATTCCGCTGTCCCGCATTTCTCCCAGCCCCCCACTCCCTGGTGCCCCTCGCCTGTCTGGTCTGATGTCTAGGGCTGAGGCCCGAGAGGTGGGGGAGTCGCGTCCCAGGTCGCCCGGCCAGGCCCGGCGGCGGCGCGGGGCTCGGCCCGGGAGCCTGGCGCGCCGCCGGGGGAGCCCGAGTGCGCGCAGCCCGGGGCGCCGCCGCCGGGCGGGGGCCGCTGCTCCTCCGCTCGGCG
This sequence comes from Capricornis sumatraensis, assembly GCF_032405125.1. Classification (NCBI taxonomy): domain Eukaryota; kingdom Metazoa; phylum Chordata; class Mammalia; order Artiodactyla; family Bovidae; genus Capricornis; species Capricornis sumatraensis. The sequence continues at coordinate 6,364,020 of NC_091084.1, forward strand.
CCCGGGCGCCTGTGCTGCAGCTGTCGGCCACCGGAGGGGGCGAACAAACGTCAACCTGTTGTTTGTCCCGTCACCATTGATCAACTCTCCGCGCCACGAGGAAGTGCGGCCGCCCCCCGCGCGGACAGCGCGGCATGCAGGAAGTTTGCGGAGAGCTCGGCGACTAGCGCGGAGGCCAGGGCCAGCGAGTGCGGGCTCGCGTCCCGGGAGCCTGTCCCGGCTTTTTCTTGGAGTGACGCTGTCCCCGGGTCTCTGATCCCAATGCACCGGCTCATCCTTGTCTACACGCTAGTCTGCGCAAACTTTTGCAGCTACCGGGACACCTCTGCCACCCCGCAGAGCGCATCTATCAAAGCTTTGCGTAACGCCAACCTCAGGCGAGATGGTAAGAGACTCTGATTTTATTTTTTCAATTAAATACTTACTTTTTTGACTGTCATCACTGTGGTTCCCCCTACCCCCCGCCCCTTCGGTTTCTTTCCTAAGAACCTTGGTGGTGTGTGTGTGGGAGAGGGTGCAGAAAAGGAAGAGGGGTCCGGTGCTTGCCTCCATCCCTGAGAGCCCCTTCCTGGGAATGGGAGTGAGGGTGTGGAAGGCGATGTGCGGGAGAGGACCGGAGAGCCCCGGTGACTCATCTCCTGAACCCCAGAGAAGTCATTTCGGTGTCCATCCGTCCACTGATAGCAGGACCTTGGAGCTGGAGAAAGTCGCAGGCTGCGCCTCCCCATGCTCAGGTTCTTAATCTTGTGGACTTGAAACAGATGGGGCATTTGTCATAGGTGGCTAGACTCAAGAGTGGCCTTCTCTGGGTGATTTATTTTTATTTTTTAAGTGGGAGGAGAGGGAATGATTAGTTTCAGAGGCAATGGTAGCTGGAGCATAGGGACAGTTTATTTATATATTATTTATCTTGAGGCCCGGTGTGCAGCCTGTTGCCCTGTTCATCCCCAGAATGACTTCCCCAGTGGAGTTCAAGAGCATGGCTCAGAAACTCAGAATTTGGGGGAAAATGCTTTTTGGAGTTTCATCTGTATTCCAGGGAGACCTGACTCCTGCTATTAGCTTTCTTTCACAGAAGTCTTTCCAACTGTTTGCAAGAAGCAAATCTCCTTCAACAGCCAAGTCTTAAGCAAAGTCCCAGAAAAGCTTGTTTGTTTTCCTTTTATGGAAGACACCTGGGCCAGTGGATGCCAGTGATTTTAATTGAGTTTGTTTGCTATCTGGGCCTCCACCAAGATCTGAAGTTAATGCATTTCTCAATTCTCAACTACAGTTTATGTTGCCAATAATTTGCAGCTGCTTCCACCACCTACCTGAACTGACCCATAGGGTTTTTGTTTTGTTTTGTTATCCCTTCATCAGATATATCTTTCCTTCTGCTTACTTAAAGTTCTGACACATCCCCTAAGGAGCTCACCAAGCTATTCTTAAAGGTTTCACTCTTTGAGCTGGCAACATTTGACTGCTGGTAAATTCATATTAGCTTTGTTATTATCAGTTTCTCTCTTGGCTTGTCCTTAGTTTGGATATCACTAAAAAGCTTCTGAGCTTTGAAACAAGCAAACAAAAACTTTGTTATATTTCCTGATGGCAAGGAGACTGTGGATTTCAGTGTGCTGAAGTCATCTGAAGTGGAGGGAATATAGGGAAACCACAGAGTCACCTCCAGGCAGAAGGTCACCCTGTATTTCAGTTACCTTATTATAGTATTTTATGTAAAATATGCTAGCAGTGCTCTTTTGATAAGCCTTCATTTTGAACACTTTTTTTTAATAAAAAATTTTAAATGTTTAGGCTCAAGACTAAATTTTTATAGTTTTGTTTCACTCATTAATGTTTCCACCAGGGACACTCTTCTACTCATTGAGTTTTTAGATTTGTTAATGTTTGCACTTCATGTGCCCTTTCAGCTTCATAGAGTAAAATGCCATTTATAATTTGCATGACTTCATAGCCATAGTTTTGTAATCCTTAACTTCCCAAGTATCAGTTACAAGAAGTCAAGGACAGAAAATGAAAAATATGTAACCGTTGCCCATTAACCCAAGATTCTGACTTTAAAACCAAGTCTCACAGCTCATATCTCTTTGTTTTTGTTGTTGTTGTTGTTAAAACTCTGTAGATCTATCTAGTCTATATGAAAAGTGCTAATGCTTTAATTTATTAAAGTTTGAAAACTACTCTGGATTTATTCCATCATATTTGAGCTAGAACTGTTGTGTAGTTACAACAGACACACGCATACACACACATTTTGATTAGTTCAGACTGCTCAATACTTTTCTCACTGTCAATCTCATTTATAAAGAAGGCTAGGAAAGGGGGAAAGATAGTTGGGTTAAAAGAAAAATGTTGTGTACAGAGTAAAAATAATTAACACTATAATGGGCTCTTAGATCGGGGAATTTTCAAAAGGCAGCTTAAGTGTTATAGACCCACATTCTCAGAAAATAATGATAATAATGATAATATTGCCCCAAGGGAATGTAATTGGATTTTAGATGGTGAAAAAAGTTTTATATGTTACAGTGGTTTGTGGCCAAAGGCCAGTGCCTATAAACAGATATACAGTATATGTGTAGTATTAACAATTCTTAGAGAGTATATGTGGAAACATGTCTAAAAAGACTCATTAATGAAGGGAGGGGCAGTAATGAAGAAAAGGTTGACAGACACTTGGTAGTATTTTGGCGAGAGCAATAATGAAGGGTTTTGATACAGTCTAGATGGGCTGCTGTCTATGGGGTCGCACAGAGTCGGACACGACTGAAGCAACTTAGCAGCAGACATCATCTGAGAGATTTTATGTGGTAACAGCTGAGCTGAGCAGAGACGTTAATAACTTATTAAATTAAATCCTTATTCTGATCTGAGACATTTTAAACTTGCTCTCTCAAAGTTCCCTAGTGGCTCATTACAGAGGACAGTGTTCTTGATCCAGTTCAAACAGGGTGTAAGTTTGGGGAGGACACACAGAGGATACAATAAGGGAAAGATGAAGATAAGTGTTTCCAAGTATTAATTTAGGGCCCGGAGAATATTTGACCCTCAGATTACAAGTAGGAAATCACAACAAAAGCTTAGATATGGTCTTTGATAGCGGTTTGGAACCACTGTCCAATGATGGAACCGTCTTTATACTTGGGCGCCGTGGTTTTGTCCCTGCCGACCATGTCAACTGCCACCTAATGTTGGGACTAAGAAGGGAATCAAGAGGACAGGTCTCCCCAGTCCTTGGCATGAGGCGTGTTGGATCCTGTCCAGCCTGATACAAAAATCTTGTTTTTTGATCTCCCTGTACCTAGTAGCTCCAGATAACTGGAGTAGTTAATAAATGAATTGGAGATAAAGTGTGAAGGTGGGTAAGTGATCGTCTCCATCTACTCAGTGTAGGAGGCCTCTCTGCTGACGTATCCTGGCCCCCCAGAACTCTTTATCTCTCCATATTCTTGCTCTAAAAGGGGTGTCTGGAGGGCCCTCGCCGGTGCTTGCAGAATGACTAAAGGTGACCCAAGGAGGCCGGTGGTTGAATTTGGTCTCTGTCCCCAGGAGAAAACCAGGTTCTGTGGCTGGAAAGAATTAAACTGTAATAGTTGGCAGTGCTTGATTGAATATCTATGCTTCTTTATATCATATTTGTTATTCTTTCTCAAAATGACTTTTGATACCCATTCCTGATCCACCTCTTGGCACAAAGAAAACCTGCCTTTGGCAATAGCACCCACATATTCTTATTTTAGTGTCTGTGCAGTTGGTGCTTTTGTTATAATAACTGGCCACAACTGGTGTTTCTCAGAGCGTGAACCAAGAAGTGTGAAGGTAGCAATTAACTGACAGTATTGCTTACTTATTTTTAAATCTAACTAGAGCTTCCTGCTTAGGCAGTTAAGATTACAGATGTATTCTTCATTTTCTTGACTTTGTTTTCCTTTCAGAAAGTATAGATGTTGATGGCAAATGATTCTGCTTGGTTAGTTCTGCTTGGTTAATATGCCAGGCCTTGAATTGTGTATTATCTATTATCATTATCTAGCGAGAAGCCTACAATTTTAGCAATTGTAGTCTTAGATTATTTTTTTAAGTAGTCAAGCTTATTTCTTAAATAATATCAGTTTCCGTTGTCCTCATTAATGATAGCACATTGACTTTGATTCAAAGATCAGAGCTTAAAGGAAAGGTGAAAAACAGCGGATAATATAAACAAATTGGGCTTCCCAGGTGGCATGGGGTAAAGACTGCCTGCCAATGCAGGAGAAGCAAGAAATGAAGGTTCAGTCTTTAGGTTGGGAAAATCTCCTGGAGGAGGCCATGGCAACCCATTCTAGTATTCTTGCTTGGAATATTCCGGGGACAGAGGAGCCTGGCAGGCTACCATCCATGGAGTAGCAAAGAGTGGGACACAACTGAGCAACTGAGCAACTGTGCACAAGCATGAGAATATAACCAAATTACTTTTAAAGCTGAGAATCGGATTAGTGATAAATCTGATATTCTTCTGTATTTATATCTTCACTTTAAGTATATTAAAAACTCATAATTTTACAGAAAATAATGGAGATTGCATATTTTAAATGCAACATGACTTTGACTTGTCACCATAGGTCATATTACTTAATAGAGCTTTTGGTTTTAAAGGTGAGTTTAGCCATATATATATATATATATATATATATATATAGAGAGAGAGAGAGAGAGAGAGAGAGAAGTGAAAGGTGCCATAAGGCTGTGAGTTATATTAATTCGTTAAATGACAGTGATTTTGGAATACAGGGTTTTTCCCTTTTAGCAAATGAAAGCAAAATGTTATTGTTTTAGTACAATAGGGTCAAACAGTGAAGCAATGTCCCCAGAGTCACTTTCATGGGATTCCTGAGTACATGTGGTCTCAGAGAATCCCCTCATTCTGAGGGTCTGGAGGATGTGGACATTTGTGTGTCTGTGCTTGAGAGCTGAGTCACAATGACAATCATCTTCCTTCTAGAACTTACTCTTGAGCTTTCTTTGCTGAAGTGATATGATTAGTGTAAAAAGGCATTAGCTGAACATTTAAACAAAATTCCGCCCATATTAAAATAGGAGTCTAGTCTGAAATTTCTAAATTTATTGATCCCAGAACCTGAGTATCACTGAGGTCTCATCACCCTGGAAGCCCCTCTGTAGCTAAGCACACTAGATATTAGATTTTATTAACTGGATCTGCGGTCTCATTGCTGCTGCTGCTGCTGCTGCTAAGTTGCTTCAGTCGTGTCCAACTCTGTGCGACCCCACAGATGGCAGCCCACCAGGTTTCCCCGTCCCTGGGATTCTCCACGCAAGAACACTGGAGTGGGTTGCCATTTCCTCCTCCAATGCATGAAAGTAAAAAGTGAAAGTGAAGTCTGACTCTTAGCGACCCCATGGACTGCAGCCTACCGGGCTCCTCCATCCATGGATTTTCCAGGCAAGAGTACTGGAGTGGGGTGCCATTGCCTTCTGTGGAGGTCTCATTAGGGTAATGTAAATCACAAAAGTGACCTGGTTAGTGTTTGACAACATTTTAAGTTACTTCCAACTTCTACATTTCAGAATTCATGCAATTTTATAAGGGAAAATTTTATGTAACTTTTACGTGAAGGACCATTTCAACAAAATGCTACAAGAGGATGATACATAATAGTAAAAGCAAAGAATCCAAGACAAATGCTGCAGCAGAAATATTCTGGCTCCCTGTACAGTATTTCAGGACCAAATGTAAGTCCTAAATAAAGAAATAAGCCCATGAGACACTGAAGTGCACAAGTGCACAGACGGGAAGAAATATTTTCTTCCAAGAATTTCTTTTTCAGAAAAAGAATGAAGCATGCCTTATTTCTTATAAGCATTGATGATGCATATAGTAATATATCTTTGCTGTTCACCCGGATATGCTGACATTCATATATTCACTTTAATTTTGATGGATTAATACTGTTTTTCTGTGATTGTGCCATGTGCAGACCGAGAGGTCATAGCACATGAACTGTCTTTCGTTATGAAAAGTGATCTTTTACCAAGTTTGGAAGTTTTTACTTGAATACTTTTTGTGAAGTGCAGTGCTTTCCCTGTAAATATAAGCCAAACATGATTTGAAACCTTGTATATTAGGACTCTTGATTTTTTAAATTTAGCAGGCCTCCTTTGGACTGAAGGAGCTCAGTGACACAGTGCCTAAGTGTGGGCTCTGAGAATGGGTTGAAGTGCCATATTAGTTTTAAGCGAGTCATTTCAGACCCAGTGTGAGAAGCTGCTGATAAGTTCAGCATTTTGCTGAGACATTTAATAAGCAATACAGCAACAGCTTGCTTTTTCAGAATTCACTGTTCAGCAGCTTCAGCTATATAAAATGAAACCAAATGAACTAACAAATGTGCAACAAATCCACTTAAAAACCAAATTCATGTTGATGTTTGGTAGAAACTGACACAATTCTGTAAAGCAGTCATCCTTCAATTAAAAAAAAAAAAGTTAAAAAGAATCCAAATCTGTGTCACAACGTGTGTAAATGAGCTCACAAAGTTCCATGGTAGAAACTTAAATACTCTTTTCCTTTGCTTCCGTGCAGCGTGCAGCTCTATCTCTGTCTTTCCTGTGTGGCTTCCATGTCCACAGCACAGCCAGAGTGTAGTGTTAGGAGAGGGAACAGGACTGGCTCAAAATACTCATACTGTTAGCATTGAGAAGGGACAGCTAGTAGCTTTCCTGCCTCCTCTTAACTTTTTTCAGGCTTTGAAAAGCGTTCTTAAGACCTGAGCTTGCACAGCTGGCTTAAGTTTCTAACGAGTCAGATGAGAGTAGTTCCAGCCTGAACTGGACTGAAGGTATGTGTCCCCTCCAAATTTGTATATTGAAAGCCCAACCCCCAATATGATGATATCAGGAGGTGGAGTCCTTGGGATTTGATTAAACTGCAAGAGCAGAGTCCTCATGATTGAGATGAGTACACTTATTTAAAAGAGATCCCGGACACATCCTTTCCCTTTATGCCACGTGAGGAGGCAGCAAAAAGACATGGAATCTGCTGGACTTTCCAGCTTCTCAAACTGTAAGAAAAATATTTCTGTAGTTTTAAGTCACTCAGTCTGTAGAAAATATTTATAGCAGCCCAAATGGTCTCTAACCTATCTCTGTATGTCACCAGGGATATACTATATTATAAGCTAGTAAGACTGATGATTTTTAGAGAATGTTTTTGAATCACAAAGGAAATTTTAGATTGTATGTTTGGTAGGTTTATCAGGATCATAAACTGGACATGGTATTAGCTGAGGTATATATGGATTTCATCCAAAAGATTGACAACACTCACTATGACAGCTTTGTGGAAAAGAATAATTGTAGTCTGGGTAATAATGAACTGTTCTTATTCTTTTAGTGATAACTAATAGATTTGTGTTAAACAAGAGGAAGGTGAACAAGAATTTTTAATCTGCATTGTGGATTAGACCCTGTAGAATTTGGAATTCTTAATAACTTGAATGAAGACACAGAAAACACATCTACTTGCATATTTTACTTGGAAAAAATAGTTTATAGATTGGATTAGAAGCAGAGTTTGGCTGATCCTTTTCTACAAAGGGCCAGATAGTAAATATTTTAGGCTTTCCTAAAATCATGCGGTTTCTATTGCAACTACTCAACAACTCTGCCATTATGAGCAGCCATAGGAATTGCATAAATGAATGTGTGTGGCTGTGTTCCAGTAAAACTTTATTTACAAGGACAGGCAGTGAGCCTTCAGGCTGTAGTTTCCTGAATTAGAGAATCTACATGCCTTTTAGGTTGAAATGATGAACTAATCGTACAGAAACACAATTTAGGGATAAATGCAAAATTTAGCTCTTTGGCTGGAAAATAAAAACAACTGCATTATTATGGATTGGAATACCTTGAATTAACTTCAGTTTATTCTAGATAGATAGAGATATGTCTGTATCTTTGTCTTCTTACTGATTTAGTTGAACACAGCTGATGCTTCAGCAAATGGTGTAGTTGCTAAGCAACAGCAGTGTGAACCTGGGAAGAGTGCTGACACCCTGCTGGGGTCTGGGAGGCAGCAGAGCTCTTACAAGGCAGACTCTGTCCAGCTGGGTTTGAGGGTGTTGTGCTCTTGTCCTCTGTAGGATTCTGCCTCCTTCTGACTCCTTCAAACTCATGCCCTAAACTCAGAATTGGCTGCTCTTCTGTATTTAAACTTTCCCTTCTTACTGGCTCCCTCCTGTTAGCCAACACATATGTTTAAGGGTCTTTGCATTCTCCCATAGCATATAAAAGCCATTTTAATATTTCTTATATAAAAAAGTGTTGTTTTTTTTTTTCCATTTTATCACCATATAAACTTCTTTAGTCTCACCATGCCTCATTGTCTCTACTTCATGTCTCCCTTACTCACTGCAATTTGAAGTCATCCCTCACCCCTCCGGGTGAGGTCACTATGATCTGTACTCTCCTCTGTGATTGGCAGGTCTCTTCTAGAAATGATTTCTTTCGTTGGTTTCACACATGAGCCCCTTTTGCCTTAACTACTCCTAAATGTAAGTTTGAAATAGTGATAGAAATAAGCCAAAACTGACACAGTACTTATTTTGGATTCTTTGGAGAAGCAAGATTAGAGAAGGTTTTAAAAGTATATCTTAAGTTTTGTCACTGTAACTGTTATGAACAGTGAAAGAAGTGGGAACAAACTTAGACTAAAATAGGGATCTTATTAATAAAAAAAGAACATTTAAAATTAAAAAATAATTTCATAGTACAACCTATCTAGCTCTACAGTTGCAGTTTTTTGGAGGTAGATATGCAGATATACGGGAGAAGGAAATGGCGCCCCACTCCAGTACTCTTGCCTGGAGAGTCCCATGGACAGAGGAGCCTGGTGAGCTACAGTCCATGGGGTTGCAAAGAGTTGGACACAACTGAGCGACTAACACACAGACACACACACACACACATGCACATATACGTGTGATAAACAAAATATCTTAAAAGGTAAAATACTTCTAACTATAGAAATATGACATTGAATAACCACATAGATACTTTCCCTCATATCCCTGAGTGCTCTTTACCTACTTACGCTTTTTTGTCTCCTTGGCTGGGTCTTCATCTTCCTGTCTGCCCTTTAAATACTGGTATGTTTTCAGGGCTCTGACCTTCATTTTTCTCACTGTTAGTCTCTAGAGGATCTAGTTTTTGTCCAAAGTGTCAGTTGCTACTTATGTGTGAATGACCTATAAATCTATTTTTACCGCTTCTGCCTCTTTTCTGAGCTCTCAATCTGTCTTTTTACTTTGCTTCTTGAGGTTAGTAAATGGGTGATCCCACTGGCACCTAAAGTAAATGCTCCAGTTCAGTAGGCCTCAGAATAAAAGGATTCAGTTTAACATATTGGGTTATACATCCAATAGTGAATTCCTTAACAGTATTAATCCTTTTGTTGTTTTTCCTTCCAGACACATCATGATTGTTTTTGAATGAACTGTTGAGTGACTGTGCTAACCAGGCATCCCATTTTAGACAGGAACTGTACACCCTTCATAGCCTTTTCTGACTTCTCATCTCCTCTCCAGGTAGAACTGACTACCCCTTTATTTCCCGCATATTTCTGTGGTATCTGTTTATTTCCATATCTGCCATCTGCTGATGTAAGCATACTCACTGCATTTAATGAAGCTGTGCGTACTCACTGTGTATTCCGTTACTTGGTGTGCAGGACATCTCCTCAACAAGATTTGAAGGGTCAGTAAATCAGCCAATCACTGTCTTCTTTTTATGACTGATCTTTGGGCCGTGTGAGCCCTATCAGACTGTAAATTAATGGGAGCAAGGATGTTTAAATTATGTAAAGTTTCTGTTAATTGTCTGGATGGCTATTTGTATTATTGAACAGGATGAGGACTAGAGGAAGAACAGATGAGGGAAGGTCATGGAAATAGAAAATTAATTTGTGGACACTTTAAGCTTAAGAGCTTGTGCAGTATTTGTGGGGATGAAATCTAGAGGAATGAGATAAAAGAGATGCACTTATTTGCATGAAATGCATTCACAGTGAGCATGAAGTAATCAGCTCTGTACTGTCATGTTTCAAAGTGAGTGGTATGTGGGTGTAGCATCATCGTCATCATCGTCATCATCATCGTCTGGGCTTCCCTGGTGGCTCAGTGGTAAAGGATCCACCTGCAACGCAGGATACCTGGAGACAGTCCCTGGGTTGGGAAGATCCCATGGAGAAGGAAATGGCAACCCACTGCAGTGCTCTTGCCTGGAGAATCCCATGGACATAGGGCTACAGTCCCTGGAGTTGCAAAGAGTTGGACAGACTAAGCAATTAACACTAACTAGCTAATAATAATACCTGATATTTCCAGAGTTCTTGTAACATGACAAAGTGCTTTCATAGCCATGATAGACAGTGGTCTGGTGTGAAGAATTGGTCATTTCCAAATGACTGTATGGAAAATTTCAAGATCACATATTCTTTTAGACTGCTGCCTTAGACGTAAACATGACATTAGAGATTAATTTTGGACTAATATCAGTGAAATGTGGCAGGTCTTCAACTGTTTCCCCTGCACCCCAAGCCTGCCTTCCCCTACCAAAAAGCCTCACACATACTCTGACTAGAATCAATCCTTTTTGGTATACCTTTCCTTTCCAAAATTAGTATTTGAGTACTGCCCCAAGAATTTCCCAGTACTTAATAAAAGTTCAAAAGAAGGGATAGAAATAAATTAAGGATCATGAAACAAGTCTTGAGGTTCAGTCAGGATGATTGATTATGGAAAGCTGAGGAAAAAGTAATGCATCTCCATTCTGTTTAAGGATTTATCTGTAGAGAGCATGTTCACACTATTTTACTGAGGATTTAACAAGAGAGTTGCTATTGAATAGAATTTTTAAAAAGTACACATTTCCTATGAAAGCAAAAAGTCCATGGATGGGGTTGGAATATGGAATTAAAGGATTTTTTTAGACAATTGCTAATTAAAAAAAAAAAAAAAAAGAGGATGGTATAAGGCTTATTTGTAATTTAAAGTGCAGCATATTTGAATACTCTGGGAAGAGCCACTGTGATTTCATATTGTTTTGATTCAATTCTTTAGTTTACTACTTTTCACCAAACTCAACTGCAGCAACATAAACACTACTTATTTGTTCAACAAATATTTACTGAACACTGATATACATGCAAATCTCTGGATTAACTACTGAGGCAGAAACAGTTAAGCCTAAGGTACACTCTCTGCTTTGCTAAAATTTATACTTTAGTTGATGAGATAAAATATGCATGAGAATAAACAAAGGGCAAGACAGGCCCATCTGTGTGCTGCCCTCATGTGACATATTTTTTAAGACTGTGTCCTGTTGACCAAATTGTGACTCTAAGTCATTTAATGTTTAATTCAGAAAAAAATGATATTGATTAGGCTGCTATTGAGCATAGTACTGTGTGAAGACTGAAAGACAAATCCTTTATTGATTACTAATATTACTATTATTATTCAAGGATTTGAGCAGAAAAGTAATTTTAATTGTAGGACTGGGAGTCATGTGTTCTTCATTTTAGATGTTAGGCTAAATATTTTTGAACCATAAAGGCAAATATACAGGGTCACTTTCCAACCCAGTATGACTTAACTTTTTTTTTTTTTAATCAGAGTATAATTGCTTTACAAAGTTGCATTAATTTCTGCTTTACAGTGAAGCAAATCAGCTTACAATGGCACCCCACTCCAGTACTCTTGCCTGGAAAATCCCATGGATGGAGGAGCCTGGTAGGCTGCAGTCCATGGGGTCGCTAAGTCAGACATGACTGAGCGACTTCTCTTTCACCTTTCGCTTTCACGCATTGGAGAAGGAAATGACAACCCACTCCAGTGTTCTTGCCTGGAGAATCCCAGGGACGGAGAAGCCTCGTGGGCTGCCGTCTATGGGGTCGCACGGAGTCGGACATGACTGAAGTGACTTAGCAAAAAAAAAAAAATCAGCTTTACGATGTATGCATATGTCGCCTCCCTTTTGGACCTGCCGCTTAACACAGCACCAGCTCAGCTCCCGGTCATTTGCAGCAGGTTCCCACTATCTATCTATCTTACAGTATATAAATGTCAATCCTAATTTCCCAGTTCATCCCACCCTCCGCTACCCACCCCCATTCCCACATGTCCATTCTGTATGTCTGCATCTCTTTTCCTGTCCTACAAATAGGTTCATCTGTATCATTTTTCTGGATTCTACATATGTGCGTTAATATACGATATTTGTTTTTCTCTTTCTCACTTACAATAGCCAGCACATGGAAACAACCTAAATGTCCAATGACGGATGAATAATAAAGAAGATGTGGTTCTTATATACAGTAGAGTGTTGCTCAGCCATAAAAAGGAATGAAATTTGGTCATTTGTAGAGATGCGGATGGACCTAGAGTCTGTCATACAGAGTGAAGTCATAAAAAGAAAAACAATATCAACTTAACTTTTTAACATGTGATATGTACTATGATTATTTGACCACTGGATGGCAGCAGAAAAAGGACTGGTTTGTGCATCTTATTATTTTTTTAACCACTTTCTTGGTTGGGCATGTCAGCTCAACTAGGGAAATTTTCTATTTCCCAAATACATTGAAGACAGCAAATTACAAATCTTGGTAATCTGTCATTAGTGTATAACTATTACATATGAGCTCAATAAATTTTAGGTAAAAATAGAATATGTTGAAAATATGTGACTGTTTTACTGCTTTGTATCCTTTTCACTGGTGGCTCTGTGGGAAAGAACCTGCCTGCCAGTGCAGATGTGGGTTTGGTCTTTAATCTGGGAAGATCCCCTGGAGAAGGAAATGGCAACCCACTCCAGTTTTCTTACCTGGAGAATCCCATGGACAGAGGAGACTGGCAGGCTACAGTCCATGGGGTTGCAAAGAGTTGGGCACAACTGAGTAAACAACAGCAACCCTTACTCATCCAGTTTGTGTGCATTTATAAAATTCTTGAAAGTCCAATTTAGAAACATTAGTTGAAAATCATTTTCTGAATAATAGTTGCAGGTGCACAGCCACTGGTTGACAAATTTCCTTGGGGCTCATGACCAGCTTGTTGATAACTCTAGACTTGCAGTGGACTCCTCATTACTTGTCAGATGAATAAGTTACTCTGGGGGACAAAAAATATTATGATATCAGAAGTGAGATATCATCTGTAAATGCTGCAGTTTCTGAAATCCTAAGGAGACCCAGGGCAGAGTGGTGAGCATGTAACAGTGTAGGACCATGAAACCTGCAGCTCTCTGACCAGATGCAGAACAGTAATCAGTCACATAATAGTCATATTATTGCATTAAGGAAATGTACAGTTAATCCAGGTTTAGTAAAAATTGCAAAAAACATTGTTGTTTTTTAGTCGCTGAGTTGCATCTGACTCTTTTACGATCCCAGGGACTGTAAAGCTCCTTTGTCCATGGGATTTTCCAGGCAAGAATACTGGAGTGGGTTGCAGTTTCCTTCTCCAGGGGATATTCCTGACCCAGGGATCTAACCTGTGTCTCCTGCATTTGCAGGCAGATTCTTCACCACTAAGCTACCAGGGAAGCCCCAAAATTGCAAAGTGGTATACAAAAATGATTATTTTTAGTAAATGCTTTAGAGCATATTGGAAAACTATTTATTGTGGTCTGTATGAGGCTGAATGATGATCCTCAGGTCACAATTCTAGCACGCCTAAGTGCTACAGTATGTGGGAAAGACTTTGCAAGTGTGATTTTGCTTTGGATCTTGAATGGTGAGGTTATCCTGAATTATCTGGCTGGGCCATGATGCAATCACAAATGTCCTTACAGGGGAGAGATGTAGGGAGATTTGAGACAGGCAGAGGAGGGGGCAGTGTGACCACAGAAACAGAGATTTCAGTGATGTGGCCACAAGCCAAGGACTGCCGACAGCCACCAGAGGCTGGAAGATGCAAGGAAGAGATTCCCCCCTAAAGCATCAGAAGGAGCAAGACCTTGCTGGCACCTTGACTTTGGCTCTCTGAACTGACTTCACACTCCTGATTTCCAGACTCAAACAGAATAACTGTAGGTGTTTTAAGCCAGTAAATCTGTGGGAATTTGTTACAGCAATCACAGGAAACTAATCAAGGGCCTTTGAGCTGAAAGATGAATGGCTGAACTGCCTATTTGTTGAGTCCAGTTTTTTGTTGATGAAATTTCATTGACCAATGTATTGACAAATGATGAATCTAGATCCCTGCCCTTGAGAATTCTTTAGTAAGGCAAGCCTTACTTCTACTCTAGTTCCATATCAGAATATTTAGGAAATTCTGGTTCCAAATCTTACCTGTTTTTCAGAGAAGATTAAGTCCTGACATGATGGTAAAGCACAATGATCCTATTTTATCAGACTTTCATTGATTCTTGAATATTCCCTTTACCCAAACATGCCATTTATGCATTTTTAGCTCATAGTTTACTCATTTGCTTTTGCCACAGACTTTTGTTGTGAGACTGTCATGTGTCACTTTCTATACTGGGGAACAGTGTTGAAAGTGATGTGGGGAAAAGCGGTGAAAGTGATATGATAATAATTACTTTGTTAATTAACTATCTGTTAATTATGTGATAGTAGCTGCCATCCATAGAGTACTTACTGGTATAGATAGTATGCTGATAATAATACTATATGTGTTACAGTCACGATATTATATGTTAGGTGATGGGACATAGATCTTTCTAGATGACATATTGGCAAATGTTAGGTTTATTAGAAATTTGGAGCTTAGGACAGAATCAGAGAATTCCAGTTGAATACCTGTGCCCAGTTCCCTTAACTCAAACTGAACCCAACTCTTACCACTTACTCTCTTAAGCCATCACTGTCCAATAGAAATATAATGCAAATGAATGTTATTTTAAAAATTAGTAACCACAGAAGAAACTAAAAAGCAGAAGTTAATTTGAATAATATATTTTATTCAATCCAGTCTGTATCCAAATATTGTTATTTCACTGTTTAATAAATATTTTAAAAATACTGAGATTTCTTTTTGTATCCTTATTATCATATTGAACCTTCAAATATGATATGCATTTTATATATACATATAACACATCCTATTTCAGACTAGTGCATTTCAAATACTCAGTAACCACATGATGCCAGACATTACTGATTTGAACAGCACAGTTATCTTAAGATCACTTATTTAAACCAACACAAGTTATCATTTTTTTAACTTAAAAAATGTTGAGTTTCTGAAAACTATATACTCCCTGTTTGTTGCAAAATGTTTAAATTGACGATGTCAGTTTTTAGGGGGATTAATAACCTAGCATAGGCAAGTTTTATGTGGCTTATATATTGTTTTCTTATTATATCAACATTGTTATAGTTGATGTTCCTGGTTATTTTCATGTACTCTCTTTTTAAAAAATTGCAGTTATCTCATAAACTTGCAGTCAACCAAGCTACTCAGTTTATATGCAGGTGCAAATTTTTCTGATTCTTGAGACGCTTCTTTTGAAAATAGCAGCTGGCTCTTCATTTCTGTCGTGAATGTGAAAAAAAAAAAAAAAAAAAAGCTGTGTTTAACCAGCACCAATTGTCTCTTTCATTTACACCTTAGTTTGACTTAGGTAATGACACCATTCTCTTTTATCACTTGCCCATTAAAAAAAAAAAAGTACTCTTTCAATCTGATCAGTGAAAGATTTTTGGAAAAAAAAATACTGCTATATGTGTGGGAGGAGGTTAACCTATTATGTATTTGGTTCAGATTTTTATTAAATTACTGATATCTCCTTGGTTTTAGAAGCTTTAGACAGCATACATACATTTGGTGTATGCTATTTTGGGGAAAATTAAATGTTATGAAACAATTGTTTTGTGTTTTAAAATCTCAGATCTATAATTTATTTACTTCATGGCCCAGAAGTGAAAGGTGATTAATAAAAGTTGTTGCAGAAACAACAATAATTTCTACTTTTGCTAAGCAATGTATTTTTACCAGTCTTTTGGTTGGCAGTTGATTGGCATGGCCTTTTAATCTTTTGTAATTTGGGCAAGCAAAAGTATTCTACCAAGTAAAATGACTTGTAAAGGTGTCTTGTTTTTCTGTTACTGATTTAGAAACATCTCATTGAATTGTGTTCTTGTGAGAAGCTTTTAAGTAATGTTGTCATGTAAAACTCTTTTTGCTGTAAAATGTCTTTCTTTTACTGGGAATCTCAACCTGAGTCTCCCGTTTTGACGTCTCATCCCAGGAAGTCTTCAGCATGGTGTGCCTCGTTTTCAGAACAAACACCCACGATTGGAAAGGCTAAGGAAGGCTGAGAAAGGCACTGGCTCACGAGCTCAGAATCTCTTCAGCAACCCTTTATGTCAGGACACAGCATAACTCTGTTGTTATGGAAAACCTTTCATTCATAGGGCTCTTTTTGTTTTTAGTGATGGAGTGGTTTTGAAAACAATGACGTTTTTTAGTATCCCCTAGTGCTTGGTGTTGGATAAGGCAATGGCACCCCACTCCAGTAGTCTTGCCTGGAAGATCCCATGGATGGAGGAGCCCGGTAGGCTGCAGTCCATGGGGTTGCTAGGAGTCGGACACGACTGAGTGACTTTACTTTCCCTTTTCACTTTAATGCATTGGAGAAGGAAATGGCAACCCACTCCAGTGTTCTTGCCTGGAGAATCCCAGGGACTGCGGAGTCTGGTGGGCTGCCATCTGTGGGGTCGCACAGAGTCGGACACGACTGAAGCGACTTAGCAGCAGCAGCAGCAGCAGCAGTGTTTAGTGTTCATCCTTCTCACTTACCTCTACCTGAAATTGTATCATTCATTTTTACTCGTGTATGTTCTGCCTTCTCCCGAGAATCTAATCTCTGTTAGGATAGATACTTTATCTCTTTTATTCCATACTGTATCCCTGTATACTATGTAGTTAATACCAGCTACATAGGAGATCCTCAGTAAATACTTGCTGAATGATTGAGTGAACATCAGCAGAGTGCACTTCAGATGAAGCTCAGTCTTGAAGAGCATGGTGTCTGTGGGTAGCAGTGGTAGGCTGATGGTGAAGCTAATAAAGCTTAAACTTCAGAGTCCTTCCCTTACTAGGTCCCTTCCAAGGCCCTGTACCTAATTTTATATTTATAACATAATTGTTACTTTTCTTAAAGAGAGCATCCCAAATAGTTTATCAGGCTCGACAAAATCTGGATGATTCCCTGGTGTTAAGGTACATACTTGTCATTTGAGGTTTGCTCTGAAGAAATGTAAAAATATCTTCTACCAGTTGAGCAAATTAATACTGTTCATTGAAAGGGACTGTTACCCCAAGAACTGGCTTAGCCACATGGTCTAGTCTTAATTTAAAACAGTCTGGCAGACTAATGAACACAGTTATTGCAGTTCTTTTGTATTACTTACCTTGTATGCATTTCTGCTTACACACACACATATACATATACATATATATGTATATATATACACGCATATATATACACACTTATACACACACACATCACAGGTCTGTTGTACAGTGTTACCCCATTATTTATTATTTTTCTTTCCATGGTTTCAGTTGCACACAGTCAACTGCAGTGAGAACATATTATTAAATGGAAAATTCCAAAAATAAAAAAAACCCACAAGTTTTAAATTGTGTGCATTTTGAGTACCATGATGAAATCTCACACTATCCCACTGGAGTCCACTGACAAAGTGAATCATCTTTTTGTCCAACATGCCCTGCCCAGTCACTCAGTAGCTGTCATAGGCTATGTTGAGATATCACAGTGCTGTGTTCGAGTCACCCTTATTTTGCTCAACAATGGCCCCGAAGCCCAAGGATATTGATGCTGGCAATTCAGATATGCCAGAGCAGCCTTGAAGTACTTCCTGTAAGTGAAAAGTTGAAATTTTTCAATGTAAGAAAAATAAATCAAATCATGTGCTGAAGTTCCTAAGATCTATGGTAAGGACATGACTTGTCTATGAACTTGTGAAGAAGGAAAGTGAAATTTTGCTGCCTTTACTGTTGTATCTTAAACTGTGAATGTTAAGGCCACAGCACATGATAAGTGCTTAGTTAAAATGGAAAAGACATTCTATGTGTACAGTAAGATATCAAGATAGAGTTAGAGACCACATTCACATAATCTTTATTATAGTATATTGCTATGATTAGTCTATTTTATCATTAGTTATTGTTGTCAGTCTCATGAAAACAAAGTGAAAGTCACTCAATTGTGCAACCCCATGGACTTAGTCCATGGAATTCTCCAGGCCAGAATACTGGAGTGGGTAGCCTTTCCCATCTCCAGGGGATCTTTGCAACCCAGGAACTGAACTCAGGTCTCCCGCATTGCAGGTGGATTCTTTACCAGCTGAGCCACCGGAAAAGCCCAAGAATACTGGAGTGGGTGGCCTATCGATTCTCCAGCAGATCTTCCTGTCCCAGGAATCAAACTGGGCTCTCCTGCATTGCAGGCAGATTCTTTAGCAACTGAAAGAAGTTCTTAGGCCTTAGATTTTTCTAAAGCATGGTAAATCATATCTCAAACTCTCATTTAATTGCATCAAGAACTTGGAGATTTGGTGGTAAGAGAACTCACAGATTTGAAAACTTGATTAATTTGACAAATATTTCCTGAACATCTGTTGTTAGGCACTGTGTTAAGTAGATAAGGTAGACTTTTAAACAATCCATTAGATCAACTATGCACTTATATACTATGTATATATTATGTATATATTCATACATGTATACATATACCCAATGCTATAATAACATTTTATGTACGTGTTCAATATAAACACAAGTGTGCACATACCTGTACAAATTTATCTGTTCACATGCATTATATATTTTGCATATCATAAATAATCTCATGCATGACCTAAATATATGTGGTATCATTAATGTGACAGTGTTAAAACATGAAGCTGTAACAGCTCTAATTAGAGATAGTTACCAACCACATAGAGTTAGGAATCCTTTTATGGAATTGAAAATGGTGAAAAAGTGACAAATAGATAAAAGGAATTAGGTCTGATAGACAGAGTGCCTGAAGAACTGTGGACAGAGGTTCATTACACTGTACAGGAGATGGTGATCAAAATCATCCCCAAGAAAAAGAAATGCAAAGGGCGAAATGGTTGTCTGAGAAGGCCTTACAAATAACTGAGAATATAAGAATAGTGAAAAGCAAAGGAGAAAATGAAAGATATATGCATCTGAATGTAGAGTTTCAAAGAATATCAAGGAGAGATATGTAAACCTTCCTAAGGGATCAATGCAAAGAAACAGAGGAAAACAATAGAATGGGAAAGACTAGAGATCTCTTCAAGAAAATTAGAGACCAAGGGAATATTTCATGCAATGATGGGCTCAATAAAGGACAGAAATGGTATGGACCTAACAAAAGCAGAAGAAATTAAGAAGAGGTGGAAAGAATACACAGAAGAACTATACAAAAAAGATTTCATGACCCAGATAACCTCAATGGTGTGATCACTCACCTAGAGCCAGACATCCTGGAATGCAAAGTCAACTGGGCCTTAGGAAGCATCACTATGGACAAAGCTAATGGAGGTGATGCAATCCAGATGAGCTCTTTCAAATCCTAAAATATGATGCTGTTAAAGTGGTTCACTCAACATGCCAGCAAATTTGGAAAACTCAGCAGTGGCCGCAGGACTGAAAAAGGTCAGTTTTCATTTCAGTCCCCTAAGAAAGACAATGCCAAAGAATGTTCAAACTACTGCACAATTGCACTCACCTCACATGTTAGCAAATCAAAATTCTCCAAGCTAGGCTTCAATAGTCCATGAACCGAGAACTTCCAGATGTTTAAGCTGGATTTAGGAAAGGCAGAGGAATCAGAGATCAAATTACCAACATCTGTTGGATCATAAAAAAAGCAAGACAGTTCAAGAAAAACATCTACTTCTGTTTAATTGACTGCTCTTAAATGTCTAACTATGTGGATCACTACAAACTGGAAAATTCTTAAAGAAATGGGAATACCAGACTAACTTACGTGCTTCCTAAGACATCAGTATGCAGGTCAAGAAGCAACAGTTAGACCTGGACATGGAAAAGACTGGTTCCATATTGGGAAAGGAGTATGCTAAGGCTGTCACAAAGAGTCGGACACGACTGAGCGACTGAACTGAACTGAACTGAAGGCTGTATATTGTCATCCTGCTTATTTAACTTATATGCAAAGTACATCATGCAAAATGCTGGTCTGGATGAAGCACAAGCTGGAATCAAGATTGCTGGGAGAAATATCAATAAACTCAGATATGCAGATGACACCACCCTTATGGCAGAAAGTGAAGAAGAACTAAAGAGCCTCTTGATGAAAGTGAAAGAGGAGAGTGACAAAGCTGGCTTAAAACTCAACATTCAAAAAGCAAAGATCATGGCATCTGGTCCCATCATTTCATGGCAAATGCTAAACCAAGTCACTTCAGTCGTGTCCAACTCCGTGCAACCCCATATATGGCAGCTCACCAGGCTCCCCCGTCCCTGGGATTCTCCAGGCAAGAACACTGGAGTGAGTTGCCATTTCCTTCTCCAATGCATGAAAGTAAAATGTGAAAGGGAAGTCACTCAATCGTGTCCAACCCTTAGCATGGACTGCAGCCTACCAGGCTCCTCCATCCATGGGATCTTCCAGGCAAGAGTACTGGAGTGGGGTGCCATTGCCTTCTCCTCATGGCAAATAGATGGGGGAAAAATGGAAACAGTAACAGGCTTTATTTCCTTGGGCTCCAAAATCATTGCAGATGGTGACTTCAGCCATGAAATTAAAAGATGCTTGCTCCTTGGAAGAAAAGCTATGACCAACATAGACAGCATATTAAAAAGCAAAGACATTCCTTTGCTGACAAAGGTCTGTCTAGTCAAAGCTATGGTTTTTCCAGTAGTCATGTGAGAGTTGGACCATTAAGAAAGCTGAGTACCAAAGAATTGAGGCTTTTGAACTGTGGTGTTGGAGAAGACTTTTGAGAGTCCCTTGGACTGCAAGCAGATCAAACCAGTCAATCCTAAAGGAAATCAGTCCTGAATATTCACCGGAAGCACTGATGCTGAAGCTCCAATACTTTGGCCATCTGATGCGAAGAACTGACTCACTGGAAAAGACCCTGATGCTGGGAGAGATTGAAGGCAGGAGGAGAAGGGGATGACAGAGGATGAGATGGTTGGATGGCATCACCAACAAGATGGATGTGAGTTTGAGCAAGCTCCAGAAGACAGTGAAGCACAGGAAAGCCTTGTGTGCTGCAGTCCATGGGGTCACAAAGAGTCAGGCACGACTGAGCAACTCAACTGAACTGAACCAACCCCAGAGAGTCATGAATCCTTTTATGGAATAGAAAATGATGTTTGAACCAGACTGTAGTTGTGGTATGTTTTCTAAGGGTATTGTGTCAAGTTTCTACATCTTTCTTGACTAAAGCAACAGTAATTGTTTCTTTCACAGTTCTGCAAGCCAGAAGCCCAACAGTGAGATGTCAGCAAGGTGGTACACCCAAGGGGGCTCTCAGGGGGAATCTGTTCCTTGCCTGCTTTTGGCTGTTGGCTGTCCTTGGCTTTGCACACGTCACTCCAAGTTTTGCCTGCCTGGCCACTCTGCCTTTTCCTATGTA
Organism: Capricornis sumatraensis; assembly: GCF_032405125.1. Taxonomy (NCBI): domain Eukaryota; kingdom Metazoa; phylum Chordata; class Mammalia; order Artiodactyla; family Bovidae; genus Capricornis; species Capricornis sumatraensis. The sequence continues at coordinate 6,385,687 of NC_091084.1, forward strand.
TCCACTACCTCTTGGCTTCTAAGGACAGTTGAGTTTTTATAGGATTACATGAATAATGCAGGAAAATTGCTCAAGATCTTACACTTAATTGTACAGGTCTCAAGTTTGGGGTCAGATATTAGTCTTTGGGCATATTTTAAGAGGCCACCATTTAACTACCAATAGGTCAAACCCTTCAAAGGCTGAGTTTGAGGAAAGCATCACAGGCTGAGAAACTAGACTAAGCAGAGATGTAGGGGTCTGACAAAGAAGGTATGTTGGGTGCAAGAAGGAGCGTTGGGGAGCAGCAGTGTGTAAAGAGAGGAGAGGGAGGTGAACAAGGGTCAGGGAACTGCGGGAGCCCTTGGCCCCTGGGCAGCCATGTTAAAATGAGTGGAGAACCAGAGAGGATGCTGTTAACATAGCCTACGTGAGACCTTGCCAAAGCCTGCTTGAAGATGTTGGCCATGAGACTAGAAAGCATTGAAGCTTCAAATGCCTGTTTAATTGGGAGGAGGTTGGGACATTAACACAATAGGGAAATTGGAAGACAGAAATGATGTTTAGATTTGGATGTGTTGCTTCAGTTTCCAGCATGACATCTGGAGGAAGGTGTACTTAGAAATGTGGAGTTGATCTCCAGAGTGTTTGGCATGGGAGTTATCCACAGTGAAGGGTGAGACTCCTGAAGAAAGAAAGGGAAAGGGAAGAAGAGAATGTCTCCAACATTACCATCTTGGAGACCTCCTTGCTTCAGAGGTTAGGGGAACTAAGCTTCCTTTTTTCATTATGTTTTTAAATGTACACTTTTGACACAGTGGGTTCTTTAATGTACAGGATTTTTCACACACTGATTGTAGGTGAACATGTTCTCTCTTTGTTGTGTCTACTGAAATACTTTTATGTGAACTGTGCTATGATTCTTTTAAAGTAATTTACTCTAATTATGACCTTATTAAAGAAACATGGTTATATTTGCTTTTTGTTTTATGGTAATGACTGATCACCAAAATGCTAATTGATGTTACAATTTTGTGCTATATTTGTTCTGATATTCAAATGCTTTAATTAGTATTTAATTTGCTTACCAGCCTGAGTTATCTATCCTGATATTACTTTTGCTTTTTTGGTTCAGGGAAGTTATTTATTAAGACATGGCAAGGGTCCAAAACTTTGTTACTGTGTATTGTGTTAACACTGGTTTTCAGGGAAGAGAGTTTTCTTTATTAATCAATATTAATATATATTTATTCTTTATTAATTTAGTCTTTATTAATTTTTATTCTTTATTAATCTGTATTAATATATATATAAGTTTATACCATTTGTGGATTCAGATGCATTCATGATAATACACATAGATCTGTGAGAAAACATAAGAAAATTTTTAACCTCACTGGAGAATAAAAAAGCATTTAAAAACTAGAAAAGAAAATTAATCTAACTGGGGATTTTGCTGTAAAAAAAAAAAAACAACTTTGTAGTGATACCTCTTGTAATATAAGTTTCTGTCTCACATAATTGCTTTGTAAACATGGATTTCCTCATTGATTTTTCTTAAAGTGGATTTTTTTAAAAAGAAGAGTTAATATATAAGTTAGAATCTGTTGTCTATTTTTCTTTGTTCAATAAATAAGATAACTTTGATAGTTATATCATTTCATTTTTTTCCTTTAACACATAGAATTATTATACTAGATTAGGTATCATGGATTTATATCATTTGCTCTTAATAAGAAAATTTTCAGATAATATGAATCTCTGTAACATAGGCCAGGTTATGGGAGGAAGGAGATCAACCCTGGGATTTCTTTGGAAGGAATGATGCTAAAGCTGAAACTCTAGTACTTTGGCCACCTCATGCGGAGAGTTGACTCATTGGAAAATGAGGGTTGGGGGCAGGAGGAAAAAGGGACGACAGAGGATGAGATGGCTGGATGGCATCAATGACTCGATGTACGTGAGTCTGGGTGAACTCCGGGAGTTGGTGATGGACAGGGAGGCCTGGTGTGCTGCGATTCATGGGGTCGCAAAGAGTCAGACACGACTGAGCGGCTGAACTGAACTGAACTGTGTGTCAAGAATTAGCTAAGTGTGGCAGATATAATATGAATAAGCCTGATTTTTGCTTTCATGAGCTCATTTTCTTCTGGGGAGACCCAAGCATTTGTGTACCAGCACGGACAAAACCCTGGCACCTGTCTGCAAAACGGAAGCTATGTACTCTGGACAAGGGTGGATGTCAGGAGGGAGTTTGGTTTTGGCAGACAGCATCTTGAGCTAGGTATGAAGTGGGCCTATTTGGAAGGGCAGGAAAGGAAGGCAGAATTCCAGACAGAGAATTCTAGACAACCAGTAAGTAAGAAAGCACAAAAAGATAATGTTCGTTGCTAGCTGAATAATTTTAGGTACAGGGGAAGATCATAACCAGTCATTACAGAATTCGTTGCGTGGAAGTCAGCCAGTCAGTCTGTGACCAAGTCAACAAGTCAAGATGGTCTATGGCAACAAAGTGAGATTACTAAATTGACTGTAACTTTCAAATATGGAGCAATAAAAAGGCTCAGAACTGTCTGGAACACTATAGCTTTTCCTTCTGCTGTTGATAAAATTTGTCAAATAAGCTTTACTTTTATTCTAGAAACGATGCTATGAATTTTGTATCTGTTGGCATATTTGTGATTTCAGATTTTAGCAGAATGTTCCAGTTCCCATGAAGATCATCCTGTGTTGGCCATCACACTTCATTGCATTTTTTGGCTTAATCCCATTTTCTCCTGCTACAGTGTATGTTGACAAGTTATAGGGCAAGGATCAAATCTCTCATTCACAGCTATATAATGAGGAGAGTGCTGGAGCATATTACTCACTAGGGATGCAATCCTGTATTAGTCCATGTTTAAAGGTCCTTTTAGTTACTGAAATTCTAAACAGACAAATTTTAAAATGTGCTTAATATCTACAATAGTGTTAATATTTTGTGCAGGCCCTTTGGTATAATAGGCTCTAGTGCACAGTAGACAGAGCTGGAGAAATGCTAGGCAGTGGAACAAAGAATGGAAGGAAGGAGCTCTAAGGGTGGCACTGCTGAACTGTTTGGCATCTGGTGAATTCCTTAGTATGGCACTTAGCTTTTCCATACGCAAAATGAGGACCTTGGGCTAATTACACTCTAAGTCTCTTTTGGTTCTAATACTTTATGGTGTGTGCAAGTGAAATATCACTGTAAAGTATTTTAGGAGGGTGACCCCAATGTTTGAGTGTTTCTTAAAAGCACTTGGTCTGGCAGACTGGATAATGCTTTATATTTTATCTGCAATAAAGCATAAAAGTGATAACAGATAGCTGTTGATGCAGGCTGAGTGTGCCTGACAGAGCAAATGTTGACATAGGCCTAGTGTGACATAATCATGCTTTTCATGTGATTTATTACTGGAAGAGGTGTATTTGTGAAAGTTACATGCCAGCTGAATGTCATTCTCGTGTCACTGATGTTATAATTTATAAAATGTTTACTTTTGCCAATGGGTACATATATATAATTAAATAATTAAATGGAAATCCCTCAGGGTTTACGATAATGAATAGTGGTCTTTCCAATCCCTTCTTACTCACAAATCCCAATTCCCCAAGCACTCTGGTTTTTTCTTTAATCGACTTTTATTTGGTTATTTCTTTGCATATATTTCTGTTTCTAGATTTGTCAATTTTAGGCATCATTTTCTGTCTTTTTATACTGAGAGGGGATGATTCATAAGTTTTGAGAGGAAGTGAAAGTAAACAGGCTTGTTCAATCTGTTGTGCTTAATGGGAATACTGCTCATTTGCCTTTGTGTGCGTGCATGCTAAGTTGCTTCAGTCGTGTCCGACTCTTTACAACCCCATGGACTCTAGCCCACCAGGCTCCTCTGTCCATGGGATTCTCCAGGCAAGAATACTGGAGTGGGTTGCCATGCCTTCAGAGATGTTTTGTTTCTGTAGAATCATTATGGACAGTAGCAAGATCATTAAGTCATAGACAGCCTTGGCCCTCTTGGATGTCTAGTCTTCAAAAACTGAACTGTGTAGACAGTTCTAGGTCTTCTGGGTGCATGAGAGCTGAGTGGTACCTGATCTCCTCTTCCTTCAGATTCCAAAGAAGAGGCTTATGGAGTTGCCTCTGCATTTACCTCCCTTCTCTTGGAAATGCCTCTCTCTCCCTTACCATCCCATTGCACCCGTCTGCCTGGAGACCCTTCTTCTTCCAATTCAAATCCAATATTAGCTCATCTTCTCTGTCTGAGAGCACTGCCCAGCCTTTCCGAGGGTTTATGGCTCCATCTTTAATTCGCACAACTCTTGGTGTGAGTATTTTTGCCTATTTTATGTACTTTCTTTTTAGTGTTCCATGCATCTCCTAGACCACTCTCTTGGGTGCACACCTTTAACTTTAATTCTCTTACAGACACCTTATATACGTCTCTCAGGTACCTCAGATTCATTGGGGACAGAGCTAAGCTCATTCTAGCCTTTCCTGAAGTCACTTTCCCTTCAGCACCCTGTATCTTGGTGAATGACACTCCTGCTAAGGAGAGCCCCACTCCTTTCCTGCTCTCATCTAATCTGAAGTCCTCCAACTTTGCAAGGAGAAATCAGAGTAGGTCCCTCCCTTTTGAAAATACTCATTTATGCAACACTCATTTATGCAATAAATAAATAGCCTTGAGTAAGGCTTATGCGTTGACTCACTCAAACCCTTCAAGCCTTTGCACAGATATACACCCTGTCTTTGGCATATTGAACCACTCAGGATTTCTGGAAGATAGCATTTCTCTCTTATCTGGGATTTTATGTTTACTGCACCATTTTGGAAAACCCCTTTCCCTTCACTTCCTAGACAAATTCCGATCACCACGTTTATAGTTCCTCCTCTGCTTTCACCAGTTCATCTCACAAGCTGAGATGGGTGCCCCTGTAGTGGGCTGCCTTGGGTCTTGTGCTTACTTTATGCATAACACCTGACACTGTGTGATGCACTAGACACTAAGAAGCGTAGCCAATGTTTATTTAGGATTATTTTGATTAAGGAATTGTAAGAAGTGTTTTATGGAGAGCAGGCCATCTAAATGTGGTTGTTTTATTACTAATATAACAGACATAGTTGTCGGTTTACCTGCCTTATGCGTGACCCTCCTTGGAGACTGGCCTTGTCCCTGCTGAGAGAGCAGTGGATCCCTTGCCTGCCCCACTGGCCTCAGTGCATTGGGGTAGGACAGACACTTGATTCAATCTGGGTCAACCGAATTCTCTATTATTGAAATCTTGAATTTGGACTCTGAATGATATAGGAGGTCACTGAAAGCTCAGCTGAGAGAAGTGTCTACTTTTCATCCTGTGGGTGCAGAATAAGGCCAAGCAGAAAGGAGACTGGAGGTCTGCAGCCCATGGGTCCTGGGGAGGCAGAGAACAGACCTCTGGTTCTGACTTCGAGCTGATGGTTTCAGCCCCTCATGAGGCCTGAGTAAACATACTGCCTTGGGGTCCAGGAGATCTCTGTGTGTCTGCCCCTAGATTCTCCTTATATAAGCTAAATGACTGAGTTCTACTGCTTGAAATCAAGGTGTTCCTAATTAAGGTATTGATGTTTACCACAATACGGACTATGCGCCTTTTAAGGACATGGAGTGTGGACTGGGCGCCTTCAGATAGTTAAAGCCAGTGTGGCTTCTTATAGCTGGTGTTCCTGGGGTTGTACCACTTGAAGCAGGCTTTTTGTGAAGCTTATTACTCCCGTTTAGAATTGCAGTTTGTATATGTGATAAATTTTCTAATCTAACGCAATCATTTCTTTTTAATAGTATACTTAGGATGTTCTAACTATGATTAATGGGCTGTATCTCCTAGAGCTGCTTAGCATCTGAAAAAATTAAGGCTAATGTTTAATGTGTGCAATCCATTGTTGGTTTTGCAGTAGTTACCTGGAATCTAGTATTCCAAAGATGGTATTAAATGTGTGTGTGTGTGTGTGTGTGTGTGTGTGTGTGTGTAATCTCTAAATACCCGTTTATGTACACACATTTGAATTTCTACTTACAAAGGGTAACAGAAATAGAATTCTTAAGACCTTTAATTGGTACTTTCATGCTCTCTATATACTTCACTAGTGAGATGATTAATATTACAGAAATGCATGTGGTTGTCAGAGATTCAAGAAGTAAGAAGAATAAAGATGTAAGCATATGTGTGATTTGCACAGATGTCTGTCCTAACACAAGGCCCTGTCAGTAATTAAGAAGTGCCCATTTTGGTGGCTACTATGTCTCTTCAGGTTTTCCCAGATCCTGTCCCTGGTGAACAGCATGCACGGATGGACTCTGGTTACAGGATACACCAGGCCTTAGGCTACGTGATAATAGGTTACGTAGCCTCTTTAAGCCTCAGTTTCCTTCTTGTTTTGTTTTCTTGTTTAAACAAATTGCATGGAATTCATGACACTGATCTTGCAATCGTACATCAAATGACTCATCTATATAGTCTTGTGCATTACATTATACATAGTAGCATCTCAATAAATGCTAATGATTATTATTGCTGTTTAACTCAAAGTTAATTTGTTACTCTGAATTAAAACTTGAATAACATAGTGAAACATGTCAGTCAGGATAGTATTTGCAGACTACTAGAGAAGGCAATGGCAACCCACTCCAGTACTCTTGCCTAGAAAATCCCATGGACAAAGGAGCCTGGTAGGCTGCAGTCCATGGGGTCGCTAAGAGTTGGGCACGACTGAACGACTTCACTTTCAGTTTTCACTTTAATGCATTGGAGAAGGAAATGGCAACCCACTCCAGTGGTCTTGCCTGGAGAATCCCAGGGACGGCGGAGTCTGGTGGGCTGCCGTCTGTGGGGTCGCACAGAGTCAGACACGACTGAAGTGACTTAGCAGCAACAGCAGAGCATCTGTAGTGGATAGCACCATCACACTTGAACATGCAGAATGTCTCCTTTGCATGCAGGACAACTCTTAATTGTGTAAATGTATTTGGGCATCCTTGCTTGGTTCTCTTCAGTGCAGAGACTGAAAGAATGCTGAGAACTTCAAAACTTAACTTATACCTCATAAAGCCTTAGCTTATAAAATCCTACTAAAATCTTGTTGATAAGGTTATTCACAATTCCTATTTCATTGTTAGTGAGTTATAGCAATTCAAATTAATCAAAAGTAGACAAATGAACTTTGTTGCATGCCATTTATTAGATGCTGGCAATGACTTAATCTTCTATTTATTTAACAAGTATTTGAGTGCTTCATAGTGCTAAGCACTATTCTAAGTCCTGGAAATAATAATGACCAATAAAAGCAGATCCCTTCTCTCATGGAATTAGGGAAGAGGCAAAGTATTATTAGGTAAACAGGATGGTCTCCAAAGTTTAGAAGCACCTTGGAAAAAATAAAGAAGGAGCTGTGACAGTGAATGGTTTAGATAGCTGGCAATATTAGGTGGGTTGTAGAAAAATAAGCTCTCAGGAAGTGATGTTTGAGTAACATCAAAAAAATAGGCTTTGTGATAACTGGGAGAAGGAGCATCCCAGGCAGGAGGAACAGGTACAAACACCTCTAGGCAGGCGGACAGAAGGGAGTCCAGTGAGTGCACTGTATCTCGATGTAGTAAACCAAACAGCTCCCACCCAGAGATGGCAGGTCCTAATCCCTGGAACCCATGGGTGTTACCTGATGTAGTTTGGATAGATGTGGTTAAGGATTTTTAGATGAAGAGATTATTTTGTATGGTCCAAGTAGGCCCCTAAATGCATCATAAAATGTTCTTATAAGAGAGAGGCAGCAGGATATTAGACACAGACCTATGGAAGAGGAGGAAGCAATGTGAAGATGGATGCAGAGGTCAGAGTGGTGCAACCACAAGCAGAGGAATGCTGGTGACCACAGCAGCTGGAACAGCAAATAGTGAATTTCCCACCAGAGCCTCTGGAAGGAGTATGGCCTTCTATCACCTTGACGTTGGCCTTCTGGCCTCCAAAGCTGTGAGACATAAATTCCTATTATTTTGAACCACTAAATTTGAAATCATACATTACAGCAAACTTAGGAAAGTAATATACATACTGAGTGAGAACTAGAGTGATAAGGGGCTTGTAAACTGAATTTGATTGTTTTCTATGTGCAGAGAAACGGTTCTGCATTGCGTAATGTTAAGCCTGTCAGTTTGGCTCCTGGCAGTCAAAGTAAAATAGATCATGGTGGGAAAAGGTTGTGGGTAGGAACAGAGTGGAAACTCAGTAGTTAGGATTCAGTTGCAGTCATCTAAGCAGTGTCTTGGTTTAGGATAGAAGCAGTAGGAACAGAGAGTAGATGAATTCAGATAATGTTTCAGAATTAGAGAACAGAACTCAGTAAGGGATTGGTTGTAGAACCTAAAGACAGAGGTACCTTGATCTGAATAAAAGTAAAATTATAAAGTTAAGGACAAAATAACCATTCATCTTGTTGATAGTAAATATAATCTGATAAATTTTAACAGTTCTTTTATTTTTAAATAAACTAAATTATGTATGAAATGGATATCTTAAGGACTTTTCCTAAGCTATCTTAGCAGTCTTCATAATTAGAAGACAAGATTGCTTGTGTATGAGAGTGATGAGCAGAGTAAGTGCCTCTTCTGGTACATTTTGAGGAAATGTGTTAGAGAATACTGTGGAATGTACCAGTTTTTGCACTCTTCCCCTGAAGACACTAGCATGACTCCTTGTTTTGAAGCTTTTAGAATCTCTGTGTCCCTGCATGATTAAAAGTATGTGTGGTGCAGATATTATAAAGACAATTAGAGCACAATTTCATCTCACATTTTGCCATTATTTGGTGATAAACCAGCATTGTGCTGGGAGTGGCTGACTGACAGAAACAGTTGATCAATGTTTAATACTCAATATTACTATTTAAAAGCACTTATTTTTCTCTCTTGTAGTTCACTAACAAATGGTAAAACTGAAGAACCTATATGTTTTATTATCCAAATACGATGTATTATTGATGTCCAGAAAAATTTTATCTGCAATAGTCAATTTCCATTACTTAGGAAAATAATGTGTAAAATGACATGGGTTCAAATTCAATCTATGAAATAAAATTGTTTAATAATAATAATAAAATGGTAATATTTAGGTATTAATATAATAATAATGAATTCAATTAGTAAAACCTAAATATAATATGAATTTAGTAGCTCAGTATCAGTGAATGTTACTGTAGGCTAAGAATTACTTTATGAGTTATTCTTTATTTAATCTTCATAACTAATTCTAGCTGATTTACAGTAGTTGAAGTAGCATTTGTCAAATCTGGGCTGAGGCAGTTAAAAGTCAAGTGTGTCTCTTGCGTCAAGTTCTTCTGACTACTTTAGTAACTGTGGAGTTCCAAATGGGGCATCTACAAGAGGATCACCAAAACTGCTTTGTATATGTACGAGAAACAAGTTTAAGTTAAGCTACTGAGATATAAAGGTTATTTTGTTATACAGTATGATCTTTTCTATCTTGCATTTAATAATAGTATGTTATGCAGTCACATTGTTCATTTGGTATCCTCTTGGAACATAATGGAATGGTGAGTTTGGTAGTAAAGAAATATGTTTTATTTTTGTGACAAATTTTAAAGTCTCCATGTAAGACTAATTGTTGGTTACACAAAATGATAATGGTTTCAACAAGACCATAATATTCAGCATAAATAATTCTTTTTTTCTTTTTTTTTTTTTTTACTTTATTTTACTTTACAATACTGTATTGGTTTTGCCATACATTGACATGAATCCACCACAGGTGTACATGCGTTCCCAAACATGAACCCCCCTCCCACCTCCCTCCCCATAACATCTCTCTGGGTCATCTCCGTGCACCAGCCCCAAGCATGCTGTATCCTGCATCGGACATAGACTGGTGATTCGATTCTTACATGATAGTATACATGTTTCAATGCCATTCTCCCAAATCATCCCACCCTCTCCCTCTCCCTCTGAGTCCAAAAGTCCACTATACACATCTTGTCTTTTTTGCTGTCTTGCATACAGGGTCATCATTGTCATCTTTCTAAATTCCATATATATGTGTTAGTATACTCTATTGGTGTTTTTCTTTCTGGCTTACTTCACTCTGTATGATCAGCTTCAGTTTCATCCATCTCATTAGAACTGATTCAAATGTATTCTTTTTAATGGCTGAGTAATACTCCATTGTATATATGTACCACAGCTTTCTTATCCATTCATCTGCTGATGGACATCTAGGTAAATAATTCTTTAAAATAATGTAACATAGAATTATATTATCTATACTAAATGACTCATTAGATAACTTTCCTTATAAAAGGGTTCTATAACACTGCTTTACTTCATGTTTCAGAGTATAAAGAGAACAAAGGATAATAGAGATATGTGATACTAGGGAAGAAATCTACCATGGAAGAGGAACCTCTGTATAAAGAGGTTGCAAAAAAGGTTAGTGGAAACCCAAACTGAGGCCAGAGTGTTTTACGTCTAGCTGTAGGAAAGTAGCTAAGTATATTATTTCATTTCAGTACAAAGAAAGGAAAAAAGAAACAGAAAGCATGAAGTTCTTATACTAATACCTGAAATTCATTTGGGTATGTTACCTGTCAAGATTATGTTATTTGTGCAGAATTTTGAAAAAAGATGCATAGTTTTCACTGAATTTTATTGAAACTCTTATCTATTCCATATATCACAATGAGGGAACTACAGAGAGAGAGCAACAGAGAAAGCAACAAGAATTTGACCTAAGAATAAAAGATTTTAATTAAATTATTCAAGTGAATAAAAGGATGAGAATTTTGTCTAGGACTGCCGGAATTTCTGATAATTTCCTGTCCTTTGGCATGCTTACAATGTCAGATGGTATTTAGATCTCTATATTTCCTGTACCAGAAGAGGATGCTATATTTATAATGGAGTTTATGTGGTATGTACATCCAAAGATTCATCCTGGTATCACTTGTTGATTTTATCTCTACTAAGCTTCTGCAGAAGTAGATGTTTTTTCTGAATTCTCTTGTATTTTCCATGATCTAGCAAATGTCAGCTATTTGATCTCTGGTTCCTCTGCCTTTTCTAAGTCCAGCTTGAACATCTGGTAGTTCTCAGTTCATGTACTGTTGAATTCTGGCTTGGAGAATTTTGAGCATTATTTTGCTAGCATGTGAGATGAGTGCAATTGTGTGGTAGTGTGAACATTCTTTGGCATTGCCTTTCTTTGCAGGTGGAATGAAAACACCTTTTTCAGTCTTGTGGCCACTGCTACATTTTCCAAATTTGCTGGCATATTGAGTGCAGCACTTTCACAGCATCATCTTTTAGGATTTGAAATAGCTTAGCTGGGCTTCCATCACCTCCACTAGATTTCTTTGTAGTGATGTTTCCTAAGGCCCACTTGAGGTCACATCTGATGATGTCTGGCTCTAGGGAGTGATTATATCATTTCACTCCTGAGAAATCTGTATGCCGGTCAAGAAGCAACAGTTAGAACTGGACATGGAACAACATACTGGTTCCAAATTGGGAAAGGAATATATCAAGACTGTTTATTGTCACCTTGCTTATTTAACTTCTATGCAGAGTACATCATGTGAAATGCCAGAGTGGATCAAGCACAAGCTGGAATCAAGATTGCAGGGAGAAATATCAATAGCCTCAGATATGCAGATGACACCACCCTTATGACAGAATGTGAAGAGGAACTAAAGAGCCTCTTGATGAAAGTGAAAGATGAGAATGAAAAGGCTGGCTTACAGTTCTACATTGAAAAAGCTAAGATCATGGCATCTGATCCCATCACTTCATGGCAAATAGATGGGGAAACAATGGAAACAGTGTCAGACTTTATTTTCTTGGTCTCCAAAATCAGAAGATGGTGCCTTTAGACATTAAATTAAGACTCTTGCTCATTGGAAGAAAAGCTATGAGCAACCTAGACAGCATATTAAAAAGCAGAGGCATTACTTTGCCAACAAAGGTCTGTCTAGTCAAAGCAGTTTTTCCAGTAATCATGTATGGATGTGAGACTTGGACCATAAAGAAAGCTGAGCACCAAAGAATTGATGCTTTTGAACTGTGGTGTTGGAGAAGACTCTTGAAAGTCCCTTGGACTGCAAGGAGATCAAACCAGTCAATCCTAAAGGAGATCAGTCCTGAATATTCATTGGAAGAACCAATGCTGAAGCTGAAGCTCCAATACTTTGGCCACCTGATGCAAAGAACTGACTCATTGGAAAAGAACCTGATTCTGGGAAAGATTGAAGGCAGGAGAAGGGGACGACAGAGGATGAGATGATCAGATGGCATCACTGACTCCATGGACATGAATTTGAGCAAGTTCCAGGAGTTGGTGATGGGCAGGACAGCCTAGCATGCTGCAGTCCATTGGGTCGCAAAGTGTTGGACATGACTGAGCAACTGAACTAAATTGAGCTGAAGCTTCTGCAAATGAGAATTGCAGCCTGTCGGTTATATTATCAGATGGTTTAATCACAAAGAAGCCCATTTTTTAAAAAAGCTCATTGCAGTCTAATATACTTAATGGGAGACAATGGGACAGTTTCTCTGTCTATGGAGATTATAGAACATTTCTCTCAGTGGTAACAGCAAACCAGACAAATGCCAACTGTTCTAAGTTGATAGAGAAATTGCATTTTTAGTGGTTATCTTGTCCTACATCATACTGGATGGTGAAACAGCAGTATACCTCATTCTTTGAATAAATATTTTTGAATACTTATTATTTTCCGGGTTTTAGAGGTATATAGGCAAGCTTCCATTTTCTTTTAAAGACAAAGAGGCTATGTGAGAGATTGTAAATCATCAGTTAGCTTGTTGTGGTAAGGTACACATTATGTTCCACATTTTAGCAGTTTTGAAGTCAGATGCTACTCACAATTCAATATGTCTTCCCTACCATTGGCTGGAATGCAGTCTGACATATCTGTCATTTCCTGCTTATGCCCAAACTTGTTAAAATATGGACACATTGTTGCCAATTGAGTTGGATCATTATATTGTTAGTATTACGCAGGTTTAGTTTAATACTGCCATTTAAAATGTCTTTGAGTATTATAAACAGTGCTGCGATGAACATTGGGGTACACATGTCTCTTTCAATTCTGGTTTCCTCGGTGTATAATAGCCAGGACATGGAAGCAACCTAGATGTCCATCAGCAGACGAATGGATAAGAAAGCTGTGGTGCATATACACAATGGAGTATTACTCAGCCATTAAAAAGAATACATTTGAATCAGTTCTGATGAGGTGGATGAAACTGGAGCCGATTATACAGAGTTAAGTAAGCCAGAAAGAAAAACACCAATATAGTATACCAACACATATATATGGAATTTAGAAAGATGGTAATGATAACCCTGTATGCGAGACAGCAAAAGAGACACAGATGTATAGAATAGACTTTTGGACTGTGAGGGAGAGAGAGAGGGTGGGATGATTTGGGAGAATGGCATTGAAACATGTATACTATCATGTAAGAAATGAATTGCCAGTCTAAGTTCAATGCAGGATACAGGATGCTTGGGGCTGGTACACTGGGATGATCCAGAGAGATGATATGGGGTGGGAGGTGGGAGGAGGTTTCAGGATTGGGAACTCATGTACACCCATGGTGGATTCATGTCAATGTATGGCAAAACCAATACAGTATTGTAAAGTAAAATAAAGTAAAATTTAAAAAAATAAAAATAAAAAAATAAAATGTCTTTGAGATTACATTGTGATTTGACATTAAAACAGAAAGTTGTTATAGAAAATTTAATATTAATGAAGCTTTTTTGAAATAGTGACTACAATTTAATATTTTACTGAAAGCAATAAACAACAGATCTCATTTACATTTTCCTGTTTAAGTAGAAGAGTGATAGATGATAAAAATCAATGGCTAAATATGTCTATAAGAACCCTTTTTAAAATTATCTCTACATTCAGAATTCAAAATGGTAAAAATATATTGTGTCTTACTTTAATTGACAGCATTTTGCTTTGTTAGGAATACACATAATAATAGTGCATCTTACGACTGATGGCTTCTGAGTCAATGAAATACAATTTTAGTAAACTAGAAAATATTTAGTGGTTATAAGGATTATGAAAGTAGGATGAGGTGCTAGAAAATGGCTCAACCCAGAGGAGGTGAGGTACTTCAGAGAGGTGATCTGAGAAGGTCTGTCTGAGGATGTATAAGCCAAAACCTGGATGACAGAAATGAGTCATGTCCAAGAAGAGCATTCCAAGGAGAGAGACAGCAAGTTCAAAGGCCCTGAGGATGATTATATGTGGGATCTTCAGCCAGCAGAGAAGGCTAGTACTTTTGAGTACAGCAAAGGCTGATGTAATGATATTTTTATCTCCTGTTTGTTTCAGCAGCTGAAGAGTTACTTATGCAATTCAGATGTTGCCCTTCTCCTAGTAATTGAGGTCACCTCTCTGTGCATTTGGAAAACAGTGATCTCATCACATATCCTATTCCAGTTAGTTCCATTTTGTGTCCTATCACCACACAGAGGCCCACCGACATTCCTGCTGTGTTCTGGTGATGTCTCTGTCCCCTCCACAGCCCAATCTCTGGAGGACATATGACTGACCACATTCAATTTTACTTAATATTTTTGTAGAGAAAACGGGGAGCGAAAGAGGCTCTAGGATTTCGATGGTCTTTCTGCCTCATCTTATATGCCTGTGAGCCCCCATCCACCTGCATTTCTGCAGACTGCAGCCTCCTGTTAGGCTTCTCAGGCCCCACCTGTCTCTTTCTTTCTCTGTTGCCCTGCCCACAGTCCCCCTTTATTTTCCTGTGCTGAGTGGTTTAGCTATTTCTTATTTTTGTTATGTCCCTTCAGCTTTTGCCTTCATGTCTCACCTTTCACCTCTTAAGAAATTGATTGAAGTATTTTACATGAGGTTTCTTCTCAAGAAAAACTCTGTACCGACCTTTAAGATGGTAAATTCCATAACTTGCTGCTCCAAGGATGCATCTGATAGTGGTATGCAAGATTCCTTGCCATCATGATAGCAATGTTTTATTCTATTCCTTTTCCCTTTCCCTGTGTAAGTAAAAAAGAAAAATAGTGTGTTCCTAGGAGACATGACTGAGAAAATATGTATTTATAAGCATGTATTTACTTCCATGTATCTGCTCATGACTCAGAATGATAGCAGGAGGAAGTGTTGCAGGTTAGGGGGAAAGTTGACAAGAAATGCTTTAAAATTTTCATGCCTATTATTTCAGGAGATGGAAAGTAAATGTGTCTGGGATTCCTCATCTTTAAACCACTCTCCAGGATGCCTGAATTGCTCCCACACAATGCTCCCTGGAAAGATAAACACAATTATTTGAAGTTACCAAAAGGATAAAGAAAAAAAAAGACGACAATGACTGAGATCCTCTTTGTCAGGAAAATATAGTTTGAATTGGAGGCAGCTCTCTGCCAAGTTCCTTGCATTTTTTTTTTTAAGATTTATGTAGATTTCCAGTTTAATTTCAAACATTTCAAGATACACCTGAAGAACATTTCAATGTTGGCTGTAAAACTGGTAGTCACAGAGTTTATTTGAAAACTGCTGAATCACTGGATGTTTGGACTTTGCATTTCTAGGTCACCATGAGGATAATTTAATTTCTGAATACAGTATTGTCATTAAGAATTATGAGGAACAATATAGCAGCAACATCAAAAATAATAATTCTTGTCATTTATTGAGCATTTTTCATGTGGTAGGACAGTGCCAAAGACCTCATGTGCATTATCTCATTAAATCCACACAGTAAATCTTCTCAATAATGTGCGATTTTTGCCCTCATTTTAGAGTTCAATAAATGAAATTTCCCCAAAGAGAAGCCACACTTTCAAAACAGATTTTCCTTATAACAGAACACTATAGTGCCTCTTCTAAACTGGCATTTTTCTAATAGCAAACGCCTCTTCCTGATTGTTTATAGCAGACTTACAAAAGAAAGGAGAAGTACATTCTTAATCATTCAAGGAGTTAGCCATTTGTGACAGCCTTTCCATGTACCAAGAGAGTCTCAACTGGGAGTGACACTATTATGCTAGAGATGTTGTGGTTGCTATGATGAATATAGGCGTTTAGTGGACGTGGACCAAGGAAAAGGGCATCTGTTTTCCATAGAGATGGGTTTGGGCACGAATTTTAAGTGAAACTCTGTAGCACATTTTGATAAATTAAGCCATTTCCTTCTAGGCCAGCATTTAATCTCTCTCCTTCCCCTTTATTCAGGATGTCAGAGGCTTGACTGAGGTATGATCAACCTAAACCATGTTTTAAGGGACTTCCCAGGTGGCTCAGGGGTAAAGAATCTGTCTGTCAATGCAGAAGGCACAAGAGATGTGGGTTTGATCCCTGGGTCTGGAGGATCCCCGGGAGGAGGAAATGACAACCCAGGCTAGTATTCTTGCTGGGAAAATTCCATGGACAGTGTAGCCTTATCGTTACAGTCCATGGGATCTCAAAGAATGGGACACGACTGAGTGCACACATACCATGCTTTATCAGTGCACACAGGTAGCCTCCCCGTGTCCTTCTTATATTCTTCTCAGGTGTCCCAGGGTGGATTTAACACCAAAGGAGTTGTAATGGACAGAAACTGCGGAGTGGAATTTTGGGAGCTTGGTTGTTATTCAGCTAATGATAGCAGTTCCTGGTCATGAGTGAATTCATGTGAATTCCTAAGAACCCAGATGAGCTATCATCTTCCTCCTCAGAATTCGTAACAGAAATTGATAGAGAGGCACATTGACCGAATATACTAGAATACTATAGTGCTGATACAAATACTAAAACTAAATAACTAATAGATAGCAGTGCTGCTCACTGGGAGAAAGTCCATGCATTTTTGTGCCAAAGTTCTCAGAGCTTCCCTGGGTCCTGGTCTTGCCAGCATTGGTTAGTTGTTCATATTCGTCTTTCACTTTTGGAGCTTTGTGTGTACCTGTGTGCATTCTATATATGCATACACATTTTTTTTTAAGAGTCAATATTTATTCTGATTAATATTTTACAAAATTTTGACAGATTTAATTTATGTAAGGAGAGCTAATTTATTAAACACTTTACAGGTTTTTCTTTGCACAGAATAACACATTAAGTAGCAAAATAATACTTGGCACAGTTATAAATAAAGAATATAAAATAAAAATATTCATAGCTTAAGTATAATAATGATGCTGTTTTGTGCCTATTAATATTTCAAATAAATTCCTGGGAACAGCAGAAATAAGGAAAAGATTCCAAAGGAGTAATTCATGTTTAGAGCTGAGAAGTAAGTTCCTATTTGCTAAAAGTATCCAATTAAGCTGATATGAACTATTCCTCCAAGGGTCACCCTTATTCACAACTTTAGAATGGGGTTAAACTGGTTCCACACGTAAGACCTATGAAATCATTAGAAGGTACACTGCTGCATAGTTGGCTCCTGACCATCCGACCATTTCTGAGTTACAGATTTCACTGGTGCTATGAGATGGTTTAGTGCTAACGCATTAACATTGCTAATATTTTCCATGTATACATCTACAGTTTTTTTTTTTCTATTTAACTGAAAGACATTTCTTTCGCACTTAAAAGAATATTGTACCACAAAGAAAGAACATGGTAACAACACTCTCATTCAAACTCTGAGAAAACCACCATTGTATTTGACTGTTAATAATAAATGTTTTGATAAAAATTGCAACTGAGTCTTCATGTGAAGTGGCTCAAAATACAAAAAATTAAAACAAATTCTAGCCTTTTATAAATAACTTTGAATTTAAAAATTATCTAAAATTTCCCCCAATTAGTAGTCAAAACTAGCAGAGACATTTGTAAAGATAACCAATTTTGTACATTCTATGACAAAATGGCACGATGCTGTTGCCACCCCAAACCCATCTCTTCCCTTTTCAAAAATAAAGCACGTATGCCAATTTTCTAATATTAAAACACTCACATACACTAAGTAATCTTTTTGATGTATGACTTATGGTCAAAGAAACTACTATATAAAAATGGTACTTGGAAATACTGAACATCAACTATATACAGTTTCGCTGCTCCTCTTACTAAGGCAAGGGGCGGGTTTACCACTAGATTGCTTTAATAGCTGTAATCTGCATTTTACAGAGAATACTACTTTTACCCAGCATCAGACATGCAGTGAACTTGCAGGGTATAATGCCTATTAACAGCAACATCGAACACCACCACATATTTTTAAATTGAGCCATAATCATTCCTTGAAAAACCAGCAAACAAAACTGACCAACACACAATTGTCCCAGGACTGGAACATGATATTAAAAGCTGTTCTTTATTGTTACCTTTGCATATATAATTTAAAATTTAATAAATGTTTAATGTTCAGTACTTGTTAGAACCAATTTAGAATCTAGGCTTCTACCCAGCATAACTGTGACGTCTTTGACAAGTGAATCTGGTTTTGTGACTTCATTACCCTTGACTTGCTAGATATTAAAACCACCTAGAAACTGATATCTCAAAGTCCACGTTGTACCCGTATTAATTAAATTAGAAAGTCTGAAGGTGCCATGTAGGCATCAGTAGTTTTCAAAGATGCCCAAGCAACTCCAAATTGCAGCAGAATTTGGGAGTTACTTGCCTAAAAGACAAACCTTTGGTTTCCTTCTCTGGCTTCTGTCTCCCATTCCAGCGTCAGCTCTGGCTCTTTCCTTCCTCATACTTCAGTTCTTATACAATGCTTTTCTATCGTTCTTCAGCTTTGTGTGTGTGTGTGTGTGAGAATAACTTTTTTTTTGAATCACAGTATATAAAATAGGAAAGAAAACAGAGCTCGCGAAGTGACGATGGCATTGGTGCTGTCAGAGGGTCTTGAGCCTGTGAAGATCTGTAAAGCTCCCCCTCTTCCACCAAAATAAAACAAGCAACAACAACAAACTCCAGAGTTCAAACACCATTGCTTTAGCACTTTCAGTTTCAAATAAAGCTTCCTGCGCAGTTGGGAGAGCTCCTGTAATTTCTTACTCCAAGGATTCTATAGTTTGCAATTTTTTTTTTTTCTCTCAATTAGAGTTCTTTCACAGTTCTATAACTCCTTTTATTTGCATTGCAGAGTTCCTTACTGGGTGGGAGGGAGAGGGGAGGAGTTGTAGCAGGTGCCTGTCACTGAGCAGACTCACAGCCTGTTAGATTGTTCTAAGGGCTGGCACAGTGTGGCAGACGTACAGCACTTGCCACACTGCATTGATATGCTTTGTGTATGTGTGCCTCTTTGCTGGACCTTAACTTCCTTAAGAACACGAATTGCCTTTGATTGTTTCTTTCACATCTCACATCATGCCTGGAGGTAGGAAGGATCTTTTTCTCCTTACAAATTAGCTGAATTAACAACTGAGTTTATTTGAGTTTAAAGAAGCCCATTGAAAACACTTGCCCGTCCCACCTGGTTTTTGATAAAACTGATATTGAAGCATGTCTTCTAGTGTGGGTGTCTTGCTGCCTGTGGCACCCCAGTCGCACACCCCAGCTCTGCAGGGCTGGGTGAGGGGCACCTCTCCAGTGCGGCTCCCGTGAACTCTAGGCAGTAGAAATACTTGCTGCAGGCCCAGCTTTCCATTCTTGACCCAGTTTCTCTTTGAGAATCAGCGAGGGAGATGCACCAAGAATTAGCCTGCCAAGGAGACTCGGATTCGATCCCTGGGTCCGGAGGATCCCCTGGAGAAGGAAATGGCAACCCACACAAGTGTTCTTGCCTGGAAAATCCCAGGGACAGAGGAGCCTGGAGGTCTACAGCCCATGGGGTTGCAGTCAAGACATGACTCAGCACGCATGCACTCAAGAGAGGTGCTAGAGGCTAGAAGTATCCTCCTGGAGCTCTCTCCACTTGCAAGGAAAAACTCAGAGTCAGGTGGAAAAGGGTCCCTCCTGCGAAGCCTCAGCACAACGTGACCGTACTCTGCCACTCTACAGTGCCGTACCCTCAGCCACTGAGCTTTAGGCTTCATTCTACAATATGAGATTATGAGTACTGCTCTCTGTTATTCTAGGTCCGGAAATGAACATGTTGCACCTTAATTATACAGCGACAGCGCCACCTGTGGCCATAATATGAACAGCCTTACCACTGCCTAACTCAAAATCAAGGGTACTCATTCTATGCATTTGCTAACAAAATTATAGGAAATTTTATATTTTTGCAGATAAAATTATGAGAATATTATCGCTGTTATGGCGAGTTGTTGGTAAATACACAGCAGTATAATAACATGTAATTTGATTCTTAAAGTGTTCCTAATAATGGGATATTCTTGAAAGTCTGTAAACAAGATCCATTTGGGAATAAAATAATATGGTTTTAACTGAACCCAGGTCTGAATACATGTAATCTTTAGTTACTATCTTAAATTAACTGTGTCCCTGATAATTTTCATGTGAACAACTTAAAAAGTCTGAAATTGAGAACTCTCATAAACACTTTATTTAAGGTAGAAATTTTCTCAGTATAATGTAATAATAATGACAGAGTACATGAATAAAAAAAGTACATGAATATCTTCTTGATATGTGCTACCCTTTATATGTATTATTTTATTTGATCCAGAAAACAACCCTATGAAGTGCACATTTAGCCCTATTATCAAAGTAATAAATTTAGGTAGTTGTTCAAGGTCAGTTAATGTTAAGCAGAAAATTCAGATACCAAAGCAGGTGCTTCTTTATGTTTAAGCCAGGTTGTGAAGAAGACATGTTTCTAACCCTCCCTGAGGCTTGTAAGCAACCAGTAGGTTGGTTTATACCAATCATTCTCCTCCACTAACTTTAAAAGTCCTGGCTACTCCTGAAACTTAGGACTGCCCATGGAAGAAGCTAGAATGTGTTTAATAATGAAGATGATCAGAGTACTTCTTTGCTGTAGCAATTTTAATAGTAAAAGGGAATTATCAGTCTAAAATTAGTGTTTCTGTTTCATCTGCTTTAAAAGAAATGCAGCTAAATGATTGTTTTTATTGTTTTCTGCGTGACAGTGTATATGTTATTTTACTGACTCATCTGTTTTCTTCAAGATCCTTTATTTTAAATTTTTAAATAGTTTATGTGAGGAGGAAAGCCTGCATTTAGTGCATCTTTTCTGGAGAATGGGAAACTCTCATTTTTTTAACCCTCATTTTTTGTAGAGGTTTTAGGAAAGGGTATGGTTTGGATAGGAGACAATACTGAAAAGGATTCATTACATCATTAATATAGGTATTTTTGCCTATCAAAACTTTTCTTCATTATAAACCACTACAAAGCT
The DNA here is from genome assembly GCF_032405125.1 of Capricornis sumatraensis. Lineage (NCBI taxonomy): Eukaryota > Metazoa > Chordata > Mammalia > Artiodactyla > Bovidae > Capricornis > Capricornis sumatraensis. The sequence goes on from NC_091084.1 coordinate 6,407,004, forward strand.
CTAAACTTTTTCTAGCCACTTTGATAAAATTCATAATTTTATGAATCTTTCTGAATAAATGAGAAACAAAAGAATACAAACACACTAGATTTGATGAATATACACATTTATACTAATAATTAGTGACAATGAGGGTCTTAAAGATTATCTGCTGGTCTTCTAATCAGGGAGGTCTTGTCTATGACCTCTCTGATGGATGTTGATTCAGAACTTTAAGTGCAGGAGGGAATATATGTATACCTACGGCTGATTCATGCTGAGGTTTGACAGAAAACAGCAAAATTCTGTAAAGCAGTTATCTCTCAATAAAAAATTAATTAATTAAGAAATCCAGCTTTTAATTTAAAAAAAAAAAAGTGCAGGAGACTCACCACTGCACACGCCCATTCACAGCTATTGACTTCAGAGGAAGAAAGTCTTTTCATGCCTTAAAGTGGAATCTACTTCCTAGAAATACACCCAGATTGTTCTGATTTAACAGATGAATATGCAAGATAACCCTTTCCTCCATCCTGACAGCTCCTAAAATATACTGGTGTCTATTTTGTTCTTTGCCTTTTACACTTGTTATGTTTGTGCTCAAGAGTGAAGCACAGAGGTTCTCTGTGGCTGAGGTGGGAGGGGAGAAGGAAGGTAAGGATTTTTGTTAGCTTAAGTCTGAAAACAAAATACCTGGGAAAACAAAGCATTTGGAACTTGATAAGGTCCACTTCAAAGCACTATTGACATCATATGGAAAAAGGTTTGATAAATTCAATGTCGCTTTTCTCCAGAAGTCTAAGCCCTCTTCTCTTCCACTCTGCATACTTTCTTTAGGGGTAATCTTGTTAAATCCCATCCCTGTAATTACCCTCTATCGATTACTGATTCTTAGGTCTTCCTCCATCGCTGAACTGTTATGTCTGACTGCTTACTGGGCACCCCTATTTGCGTATTTCACCAGCATCATGGGAATGCCATATCATATAAATTGATAACAGAAAAAAAAAGTCATCTTTTCCTGCCAAATATGCTTCTCCTCCTTTTTTTTTTTTTTCCTATCTTATTGAGCAGCTGTGACTCAGACAGTAAATAATCTTCCTGCAATGCAGGAGACCTGGGTTTGATTCCTGGGTTGGGAAGATCCTCTGGAGAAGGAATGGCTATCCACTCCAGTATTCTTGCCTGGAAAATTCCATGGACAGAGGAGCCTGGAGGTCTACAGTCCATGGGGTCACCAAGAGTTGGACACTGAATGACTAACACATTCACTTTTTCACCGTTCTCTCAACCACTTGAGACGGACATTTGAGAAGGCTGCTTGCTTCTTCCTTCTACTTCACTCTCTTATCTTATCTATCAGTAAACTGGTTTTCACCTCCTAAAGAGCTCTCAAAGCTTTCTCTCTGCATTCCCACTGTAGCCACCCTGGCCTAGGCTCCTATCACCTCTAGCCTGCATCACTGCAGAACCTGCGTGATGTTTCTGCATGCCCTCTTCTCGAATGTTCCCTGCATATTTCTAACTTAGGTCTTTTATACACACTTCCTCTGCAGAAACCCTCTGTCTGGCCTTGACTGGCCCTAGTGGCCCCTCACCGCTCCCACAGTTGCAACCTCAATTCAGTGGCTGGTTTCTTAGATTTAAGCTGTCAGCTCCATGAGTGAAGGACAACCTTTTCTCCACTGTTTCCCAGCAGGGAGTTTGAGATAGACTAGGCAGTCACTGACTCTTTGTGAGCAAATAAAGGGTCAGTCTTCGAACTGAGAGCCTTGAAGGATAGGTTTGGCCTTACCAAGCAGAGGTAAAGACTGCAAAGTCTGATGCAAAGAATAACTACAGAAGAACTGTGCTAGTTGGACTTTTACCAAATATAAGCAAATTTTTAATTATTTTAATTTGTCATCTGGAGTCAGCACCCAGTGACTTTATAGATACTAAGATAAAAGGAAATATATTTTAGAAAAATTTCAAATCTCAGGAGGAATGGGGTTTGAATATAACAAAAAGGAATATGGGCATGTATAAAACAAAGGACATTTTAAAATTTTTTCAAAGTCTACATTAAAATTGCAAGCTTTGCTAGCAAGTTCTTTATTTTTCCTTTGAATTCATGAATTCAGAATAAAGACAAATGAATACCACTTCAAATGTATCTAATTAGTTAAATTCATGACTTCAGGATATTACTGACTCAGAGTTTACTAGGTTTAAGAATTGATAGAAGACATTAATAATAGATACTTGTATGCATTATTTAACATTCACTAAACAACCATAGTTCTGTCTCCATAGACAAATAAAGCTGTGGTTTGAGGCAATTAACTACACATTTTGAGAACTTTTTACTTGAATTGTCTAGATAATTGCCCTGGTGTCTTATTTGCTTTTCATGAGCAGGTGAAGAGATAGAATGTAAAGTTTTCTTTCTCTTTTAAAGAGCATTTTATAGAGGAAAAAAAAATCTTCGTTTTCAAAACTGGCACTCAGGCTAATAATAAGGACCTAAGCATTCTTTCCCAGGCATCACACAATCACTGTTATAGTCAGAAGTTTTAAACGTGCTATGCTGCTAGTCTTACACTTATTTTATGTTTGTATTTTTTAAAGTGAATTTTCAAGTACAATACCATTTTTAATAAATATTGACTAACGTGGAAGTTCCCAGGAAAACATTCTTTTAAAAAGGAAAGAAATAAAGCTTACCAAAATTTGCAGTGGTTTATATTGTTGAGATTAACATTAGAAGAAAAAAATTTAAACACAGCTGCGTGGAGTTTGTAGCAGATCTAGGGTCCCCAGCTGGTACTAAGAGTGATTTTTCCTTTTTGTATCAGGTTTTTCAGTCCTTGTAATCTTTTGTTCCATGTTCCCTTATGTAGACAAAATCATCAACCAAGGTATAGTTCTAAGCAATGTAAATTTTAATATTAAAAAGTCTGAAAGCTGAAATTAAGGGCAACTCTATTTTTTATTTCACGGCCTTGTAAATTAGCTAAAGTAAAAAATTGTTTAGTGAAGATTGTGTTTTATATCACATAGGACACAAAGTTACACGGATACCCCTGGTTTTGCTGCTAACTATGTTATTCAGTTCAGTTCAGTTGCTCAATCATGTTCAACTCTTTGCAACCCCGTGGACTGCAGCATGCCAGTCTGTCCTGTCCATCACCAATTCCTGGAGCTTGCTCAAACTCATGTCCACTGAGTTGGTGATGTCATCCAATCATCTCATCCTCTGTTGCCCTCTTCTCCTGCCTTCAATATTTCCCAGCATCAGAGTCTTTTCCAGTGAGTCAGTTCTTCTCATCAGGTGGCCAAAGTGTTGGAATTTCAGCTACAGCATCAGTCCTTCCAATGAATATTCAGGACTGATTTCCTTTAGGATGGACTGGTTAGATCTCCTTGCAGGCCAAGGGACTCTCAGGTGTCTTCTCCAACACCACAGTTCACAAGCATCATTCTTCCATGCTCAGCTTTCTTTATAGTCCAACTCTCACATCCATACATGACCACTGGAAAAACCATAGCCTTGACTAGACGGACCTTTGTTGGCAAAGTAATGTCTCTGCTTTTTAATATGTTGTCTAGGTTGGTCATAGCTTTTCTTCCAAGGAACAAGTGTATTTTAATTTCATGGCTGCAGTCACCATCTACAGTGATTTTGGAGCCCAAAAAGATAAAGTCTGTCACTGTATCCCTTGTTTCGCTATTTCCCGTGAAATGATGGGACTGGGTGCCATGATCTTCGTTTTTTGAATGTTGGATTTTAAGCCAACTTTTTCATTCTCCTCTTTCACTTTCATTAAGAGGCTCTTCAGTTCTTCTTCACTTTCTGCCATAAGGGTATGGCAGTATATGCAATCACCTCTGCATATGTGAGGTTATTGATATTTCTCCTGGCAATCTTGATTCTAGTTTGCTTTTTATCCAGCCCAGCATTTAATTAGATCAACTCTGCATTCAAGTTAAATAAGCAGGGTGACAATATATATTCTTGACCTACTATTTTCCCAATTTGGATTCAGTCCGTTGCTCTAAGTTCAGTTCTGTTGCTTCTTGACCTGCATACAGGTTTCTCAAGGGGCAGGTAGGTGGTCTGGTATTCCCGTCTCTTCAAGAATTTTTCACAGTTTGTTGTGATCCACACAGTCAAAGGCTTTGGTGTAGTCAATGAAGCAGAATTTTTTTTTTTTTTTTCTGGAATCCTTTTGCTTTTTCTATGATCCAGTGGATGTTGGCAATTTGATCTCTGGTTCCTTTGCCTTTTCTAAATCTAGCTTGAACATCTGGAAGTTCCCAGTTCATTTACTGTTGAAGCCTGGCTTGGAGAATTTTGAGCATTATTTTGCTGATGTGTGAGATGAATGCAATTATGTAGTAGTTTGAACATTCTTTGGCATTGCCTTTCTTTGAGATTGGAATGGAAACTGACATTTTCCAGTCCTGTGGCCACTGCTGAGTTTTCCAAATTGGCTGACATATTGAGTGCAGCTCTTTCACAGCATCATCTTTTAGAATTTGAAATAGCTCAACTGGAATTCTGTCACCTCCACTGGTTTGTTCTTAGTGATGTTTCCTAAGGCCACGTGAGTTCACATCCCAGGATGTCTGGCTCTAGGTGAGAGATTGCACCATCATCATTATCTGGGTCATGAAGACCTTTTTTATGTATTTCTTCTGTGTATTCTTTCCACCTCTTCTTAATATCTTCTGTGTCATTTCTGTCCTTTATTGTGGCCATCTTTGCGTAAAATGTTCTCTTGTTATCTCTAATTTTCTTGAAGAGATCTCTAGTCTTTCCCATTCTATTGTTTTCTTCTATTTCTTTGCATTGATCACATAGGAAAGGTTTCTTATCTCTCCTTTTTATTTTTTGGAACTCTTCTTTCAGATGGGCATATCTTTCCTTTCTTCCTTTGCCTTCAGCTTTGCTTCTTTGCTTAGCTATTTTTAAAGCCTCTCAGACAACCATTTTGCCTTTTTTGCATTTCTTTTTCTTGGTGATAGTCTTGATCAATGCCGTTTATAGAATGCCATGGACCTCCATCCATAGTTCTTCAGGCACTATTTCTGTTAAATCTAATCTCTTCAATCTATTTGTCATTTATACTGTATAATCCTGAGGTATTTGATTTAGGTCATACCTGAATAGTCTAGTGATTTACCCTACTTTCTTCAATTTAAGTCTGAATTTTGCAATAAGAAGTTCATGATCTGAGCCACAGTCAGCTCCCAGTCTTGTTTTTGCTGATTGTGTAGAGCTTCTCCATCTTTGGCTGCAAAGAATATAATCAATCTGATTTCAGAATTGACCATCTGGTGAAGTCCATGTGTAGAGTCATCTCTTGTGCTGTTGGAAGATGGTGTTTACCAGTCCATTCTCTTTGCAAAACTCTATTAGCCTTTGCCCTGCTTCATTTTGAACTCCAGTGCCAAACTTGCCTGTTACTGCAGGTATCTCTTGACTTCCTACTTTTGAATTCCAGTCCCCTATGATAAATAGGACATGAAGGTCTTATAGGTCATCATAGAATCATTCAACTTCAGCTTCTTTGGCATTAGTAGTTGGGGAGAAGACTTGGATTACAGTAATGAATAGTTTGCCTTGGAAATTAACAGAGATCTTTGTATCATTTTTGAGATTTTACCCAAGTACTGCATTTCGGACTCTTGTTTACTTTGAGGGCTACTCCATTTCTTCCCAGGGATTCCTGCCCACAGTAGTAGATATAATTGTCTTCTAAATTAAATTCACCCATTCTGGTCCATTTAAGTTCGCTGATTCCTTAAATGTTGATGTTCACCCTTGCCATCTCCTGTTTGACCACTTCCAATTTACCTTGATTCATGGACCTAACATTCCAGGTTCCTATGCAATATTGCTCTTTACAGCCTTGGACTTTACTTGCATCTCCAGTCACATCTACAATTAGGTGTTATTTTTGTTTTGGCTTCGTCTCTTCATTCTTTCTGGAGTCATTTCTCCACTCTTCTTCAGTAGCATATTGGTCACCAACAGACCTGGGGAGTTCATCTTTCTGTGTCCTATCTTTTTGCCTTTTCATACTGTTCATGGGATTCTCAAGGCACGAATACTGAAGTGGTTTGCCATTCCCTTCTCCAGTGGATCACATTTTGTTAGAACAGTCCACCATGACCCACCCATCTTGGGGACCCTACAGGGCATGGCTCATAGTTTCACTGGGTTAGACAAGGCTGTGATCTAGGTGATCAGTTTGGTTAGTTTTCTGTGATTGTCTTTTTTATTCTGTCTGACCTCTAATGGATAAGGTTAAGAGGCTTGTGGAATCTTCCTGATGGGACAGGCAGACTGTAGGGGAATCTGGATCTTGTTCTGATGGGCGAGGCCATGGTCAGTACATCTTTTGTCCAGTTTTCTCTTGTGGATGGGACTGTGTTCCCTCTCTGTTTGGCCTGAGGCAAACTATGGTTGGGGTAATGGCGTGATGGCAGCCTCCTTCCAAACGACTTGTACCTGCACTGTTACACTCAGTGCTCCTGGCCCCACAGTAGGCCACTGTCAACAACACCTCTTCTGGGGACTCCTGGACACTCACAGGCAAGTTGGGGTCAGTCTCTGATGGGGTGCCTGCTCCTTTCTCCTGGGTCCTGGTGCGCACAAGGTTTTATTTGTGCCCTCCAAGTATCTGTTGCCCCAGTCCTGTAGAAGTTCTATAGTCAAATTCCAAATCCAAAGTCAAATTCCCAGGGGGTTCTCAGTCCCTTTGCCAGACCCACAGGTTGGGAAATCTGTTGTGGGTCCTAGAAATTTTTTTAACAGTGAAAGAGTTTCTTTGGTGTAATAGTTCTGCAGTTTGTGGGTCTGCTTGATGGTTCTATGACCTCCTCCAAGAGGGCTTATGCCACATGCCACATGTCCCAGGTTTGCTGCAGCCAGAGCCCCTGCCCCTGTGGCAGGCCACTGCTGACCTGTACCTCACAGAAGACACTCAGACACTCAAAGGCAGGTCTGGCCCAGTCTCTGTGGGGCCTCTGGGACTGGTGGACACAAGGTTTTGTTTGAGCCCTCTAAGCATCTTTGACAGGTATGGGGTTTGATTCTAAATGCAATTTCGCCACACCTGCCATCTTGTTGTGGCTTCTCCTTTGCCCTTCAACATGGGGCATCTTTTTTTGGTGGGATCCAACATTCTCCTGTTGATGGTTGTTCATCAGCGAGCACATGTCCTTCAAATTGGGTTTTGACCAACATCCAGACTTAATCAGCACTATGAAGTACCATGTCACAGCACATCTGGAGTCCCATTGGGAAAATGTCTCAGGCAGCATGCCTGCTCCATTGGTGAGACTTCATTATAGATGTGTTAGATATTTTAGATGTCATTAGATGTGTTAGATATTATTAGATGTGTCTTTTTTATGGGCATTAGTATCTTCAGCTATGTAAGGATGATCTTAAACAGGTAAAGATTTTTTTGAGGACTAAATAAATTATGTGAAGAATCTAGATTATTGTTATACAGTCAGTTTTTAAAAAGGGAAATAAATTTTTATGGTTCTTACTTCATTCATCTATAAAATAAAGGGACTTTACAAGTGACACTCCAAGTATAATTTGCTAACCAGTGATGACCCAGAGTGGAGAAGGAAATGGCAAACCACGCCAGTATTCTTGCCTGGAAAATCCTAGGGACATAGGAGTGTGGCAGGCTATAGTCCATGGAGTTCAAAGAGTTGGACGTGACTTAACAACTAAAAACAAATAACAATGACCAATGAACTATCTCATTTAAAATAAGTACAGATTGAGAGTGTTTGTTACAAATTTTACATAATTTGCCAGAGTAATCTTATGTCTGTTGCAACTAATGATTAAAAATGAAAACATCTCTTCTTTTTATTATTTTATAGTGATTCATATTTATTATATTTTATAAAATCAGTGGCAGATAGAAAAACAATGCAAGGCATAGAGGTAGTTTGAGTACCAGTGGATTAGATAGCCTCTGAGATAATCTCTCTAGCTCTAAATTTCTAATATTCTGGATATATTATACAATTTTTTTCAAAGTACTATGAAATATATTCACAATGAATATAAATGTTTTTAAAGACATTTCATTTAGTGAAAATAGGTCCACTAAATTAAATTCAAACAGGTACTACTTAATATTTATTCACATTGTCACTTGGATTTAAAAAGATGTTATAGGTGGCCTGAGGGAAAGAGCAATGTGTCTGCTTTGTTGGCAATCAAATTAAACTTTCAATTTGTTCTTTAATTTATTTGGATTCAAAAACTTGTTTTTAATGAAAAGCAGAGGGGGATTACAAAGTGATGGTGACATGTGCTGTCACGTTGTGTCACCCATTGCTTCTGTTAGACTGGAGTGTTATAAACCACTGCTTATAATTTAAATGGGCTTCCCTGGTGGCTCAGATGGTAAGGTGTCTGCCTGCAATGTGGGAGACCTAGGTTTGATCCCTGGGTCGGAAAGATTCTCTCGAGAAGGAAATGGCAACCCACTGCAGTACTCTTGCCTGGAGAATTCCATGGATGGAGGAGCCTAGAGGGCTACAGTCCATGGGATCGCAAAAAAAATGTTCTGCTCCAGCTAGTTAGTTTGGAAGGAAGTAAGGTTCCAGATGGAATTAAGGTTGCTAATCAGCTGCCTTTCAAACAGGGAGCTTTACACATAGTCTCTCATGGGCCCAGTGTAGTAACAGGGGGCCTTGTAAGTAGAAGGAGGAGTTAGAAGAATAAGAACCACAGGGACAACCACGTGACCTTTTTGCCCAGTATCCATCACTGGCTTTAAGGTTGGAGGACAAGAGTTGGCAGCCAGGGAACATAGGAGGCCTCTAGCTGCTGGAGAACGTTCCCCCAGAGACCCCAGGAGAACGCAGCTCTGTCGTTTCTTAGAGTTTAGGCAGGAGGCCTACTTGGACTTTCAGCCTCTAGAACTGCTGCTGCTGCTAAGTCATTTCAGTCATGTCTGACTCTGTGCAACCCCAGAGATGGCAGCCCACCAGGCTCCCCCATCCCTGGGATTCTCCAGGCAAGAGCACTGGAGTGGGTTGCCATTTCATTCTCCAATGCATGAAAGTGAAAAGTGAAAGGGAAGTTGCTCAGTTGTATCCAACTCTTTGCAACCCCATGGACTGCAGCCCACCAGGCGCCTCCGTTCATGGGATTTTCCACTCAAGAGTGCTGGAGTGGGGTGCCATCGCCTTCAACTATAAGATAATAAATGGGTGTTCTTTTAAGGCACAGAGTTAGTGGTAGTGTGTTACAGTAGCCATAGAAAACGAATGCAGCCTGGTATTTACCAGAGACATGGCTGCTGGCTCCACCTTTCTGTCTTCGCGTGGGGCTACCAGCCCAGCAGGAGGAGACATATCACTCTGAGCGCAATGACAATGCTGTCTTTCCAAAATGTTTGTTACTTGGTAAGTCACAGAGCAAAGAGCTGCAGAAATGAACTAATCTCTCCCTTTCTGCCATCCTTCTACAGTTTACTTGTGAATTAAATATTATCCTTTAAATTACCCATCAGATTTTTTATATGAAGTCATTATGAGAAATATGAACCATAAATTGACACAATGTAATCCAGGATTTGTGTAGCTGTAAGCTTATACAGTTTAGAGTGGGGTGTTAATTAAAAGAAAAAAATAGAAAGTTAAGTATGAAAGTGAATATGTATTTGGGGTGAGAACAAATGAAAAATGAAAATGCTAACAAGTACCACTGACATTTAAAAATTAGAAAAATAATATGCAATTTTTGAATTAAATGTCTGACGTCTTTATAATCTTTTAATGTATATTTTGACTATGTGTTCTGGATTATGTTTTCATATGACTATGATTTTTGTCATTCCTTTTCTGTAAAGAGTACTGAAAGGTCAAGCAGTCTGTCTTCTAGCATGGCTAATTAAATTTTTTTTTTCCTTTTATTGATAATTTGTAAAATTTCCTCTCAGTGTCATAACTTGTAGTTAGCAATGGCATGCAAATTATAAGAGTGTTTCAAACATCCATCAAGTGTCTTTCATATATGAGCTTAAAGATTTAGAAGCTTTTTTTTGTAATTCAGTTGCTGGCTCCATGCATTTCAAACTGTACTTCTCAACTACCTCTGTTCTTCCGGTTACAGGCATGAGAAGTACTTCTAGCTTGGCAGTTCTGTGTCCTGACAGTCATGTAGGGGGAGTCAACCCAGTAGGTGGTAGGATATTTCTGGAAGCCATTCCTGCATTAGGACAGCAGGACAGTTATCAATGATTTGACTATACAAGGTCATGGTTGTGGATGGACCACGTAAGTGTAGCCGTTAAACCCAAACTAAATTTATTACCAGCTCAACTTTCCTTAACAGCACTTGCAGTGCCTCCTCACACTCCATCACCACCCAACCTGAGAGGGAGCCTACTGGAGCTTAAGGAAGAATGGAAAGAAACAATGATCTTAATTGATTGCATTCAATGTATATTTCTTTTGCAAATTTTGCTAAAACATATGCTTTGGTAAACACACTACTAGGACTCCCCAGGGCCTTGGAAAGAGCCCTTCCATGGGAGGGATCCTGAAGCTTAATTGGCCTACCAGTAAACATATCTCTGATAGGACATAGCCCCATACACTGGCTGGATTCTATAATTCTTTTATTTTTGACATTTTCCAATCCATGATTCTGAAATTCCAAATATAGAAGGAACTGAGAAGCACAGGCCATATCCCGTTAAAATATTTATCCCCATAGGCTTCTTTGTTGACCTTGAGAGACCCAGCTTTACACTAGGATTAAGCTTTTAGACCTGTTTATACTTGAAGAAGCTTCCTTATGTGCCTTCTGTGAAGTCAACTAAAATAGATATCCTTAAAGCATGTATCTCCCTTTGTTTGTTGGGTTTTGTTTTTCATTAATTTTATTGTAGCTAGGTTCGATTTAAAATTGGTCATTTTGCAGATTCCTACTTATTTGTCATTTAGCTAAAGTTAATAGCATTAGAAATTCTAAAAATATGAAGGAAAATGGAGGAAAAAATGATGTACCAAGATTTCTAGTTAGAGCAGAAGGAATGCATTAGAGCTTTCATTTAGCCATGGGAAGGAGATTTCACAGAACTGGTGGCTTACATAGCTGAGTGAACATCAAGAGTAGTTCTCACTTTTCACTGCTAAGGAAGATGAGCCCAGAAAGAGAAAATGTTCCATCATTTCTGAATAGGTATTTCCCCTCTGGATTGATAGAGCTTGCATCATTATTTTTAAATGTTCCTACTTTCATCTGTTGATAGTATGTGTAAGGAAGTAACTAATTTGCTGAAATTTTTAATCCTAGGAGACAGACTCTCCCAAGATTGATGGTGTCACTTAGAGTATTTAATGTTTTTTTGTTTTCATTGGTGGAAGGGTGATGTGGAACATGGAAAAGTCATGGGAATATTTGTCAGATTCAGGGTATGATGTTTCTGAAACCGTTAAATGGGAGCAAGATATGAAATAAATCACTTAGACATTTTCTAGACTATGTTGTACCTTTAACACAAAAGAGATGGGCTCTTTTAATGTGAAGTATGCGCCTGTCCTCCTCTAGTTTGCTTCTGTTAAAGTTGGTGTGTTCTGAAATACTGTCTGTGAGATGCCAGTGTTAAATATATATTTGATGCCACGTTGAACTGAGAACTTGCTCTTGCCAAACTTCTGAAGAAACAGCTCAGGTTTAGAATTCTCTGGATCTCAACCTCAGATTACCCAAGACCTCCATAGCACATTCCCTTCTCACGTATAAAATTCATACAATCATAGCTGACTACTTGTTCCTCCCTAAATAGGCCTTGCTAATTCTTTTCTCTGTGCTTTTTTTTTTTAATGTATTTATTTTTAATTGGAGGATAGTTGCTTTATAATATTGTGTTGGTTTCTGCCACTCTTCAGCATGAATCAGCCATAGGTATACGTGTGTCCCCTGCCACTTGAACCTCCCCCCACCTCCCACCCGGTCCCACCCCTCTGGGTTGTCACAGATTACCAGGTTTGAGCTCCCTGTGTCTACAGCAAATTCCTCTCTGTGTTTTTAAATTCCTGTTCTATTTGGTATACTAATACTTGGTAAAGAAAAAATTGTTTGCTCAAGGGAAAGGGTTTTTATCATACCTTTTGTTCTTCCCACAATGCTTTCCAAAATCCTGCCATTTCCAAATTACTTAAGAGCTATCTCCCTTTTGAAGTGATTCTTGATTTTCACTGTTAGAATCAACCAGTAAATGCACTTTGTTCCTCCCTTTTGCTTATTCTCTTCCCTATGCTTGAAGAAGCACCCTTCCTTCATTCTGCCATGTTTTATAAATAGTTACTGCTTCTCCTGACTGGCCTGTATGCTACACAATGAAAGAAATGGTTTCCTGGATTTTTTTTTTTTTTTTTTTGCTTTATCCTTCCTTAGTGACTGGAATACATAAAAGGTCAAATTTTTTGCTTGTTTTGTTATTCAACAAGTATTTATCAAGGACCTACTATTTGCCAGGTACAACTCTAAGCATTTGAGACATAGCAGTGAACCACACAGACAGAAATGTACACCATAATAAAACATATTAATTGATTGGATTCTGCATTAATTAGATTATGCTCATATTTTATCCTTAAATCTGTGGTATGTTCCTTGATTTGTAAAATTTTAGTCTTGTTCTGTAAACTTTAGCAACTCCTCACATTAATGTGATTCTTGATATATATCATTAGTAGGCCTAATCCTGTAAGATATATTTTTTTCTATATTGACAAAAGTAAAGTTGTATAAAATCTATTTAAATTAAGTCAGACAGTGGTTTAGTTGACTGATCTGTAAGGTTGCATATTATTTATTTACTTACAGATTTTAGTACTTTCTTAGACAGGTCTTGCTCAACCACCATTTTCTTACCTAATTTTTGTGCAATCTCTTTACTCTCCACCCTCTTATTCTCTGTTATTTTTCCAAATTACATGTATCCCTCTCTGTATTCTGTCATTGGGCTACAGATTCATTATCTGTCTCCTTCAGTGGAGCATAAGCTTTATGTGGTTAGGAGCTTTGTCTTAGGCATGGCCTACATCCCCAGTACTCATTGTATTGTAATAATGTCAGGCAAAAAGGAAATGCTCAGTCAGTTTTCTTTCAATGATTGAAAAATAAGTCTGGGAAAGTTATGTAACCTTTGGTATAGACACTCTCCCTTGTGAAATTAATTTTGGTAACTTACCCCTTCTGACAGACTATGTTAGTACCGGCCAAACATTTCAACTGAACAGGGCCTCTTTCAGTTATAGGTTCTATTCTTAATTTTTTAAGTCTCATGATTGGTTCTCATCCTTCTAATTGTAATCCTGCTTTATATTTTTTCTTTAATTGAATTAATTACAAAGTATAATAAATACCTTTACATTTATAATTTTATGAAATGACAGCCATCATGCAAATGACAAAGACTGTTTGAAAAAGGATGTAAGTTCTTATTTGAGATTCAAATGTAATTAGCATTTTAGCAATAAAAGCATTAGTCTGAAGACCTGAAATTTATGGAAGTGTTTTTTTTCTGTAGCAAGTTATAACAGATTACAAGCTACTTTTGGAGAAGACTCAGATGTGGTAATATTAGATATATACATATGTGAGATGTTTTACCCTGACATACCATACTGAATTTTATAATTCCTACTTATGAATTCTTTATTTTATGAAATCATTTATTATTTATCCTGCTTCCCTATGAAATGGATACTTTATCTAAACTGTAAAATGAGCATATGTCTACAATTTGCCTGTTCCTTATCATCATCAGTATTTCCTGACTTTTTCCCCAACCTTATTAGTTTCTTTCAGTAGATTATTGCCTAAGTTATCCAGAACCTAGGTTTGTAGAGAATGGGATTTAATTGTTCATGGAAAAGTAATTAATATACAGAGCTTATAGAATGGATTTGTTACTAATGCTGTTTATGTGTAGAATTTTATTTTCTTCTGCATGAGAATTTTAAGAAGGAGAAAGGTAGGAAATAAACATTGAGTGTATAAGGAATTATGCTGTGTGTACGGTTATAGTCATTGTTACTGTTATATGAATAGGTACTTAGAATGCTTCTACTTTTAAATAATAACCACTAAACATTTTCCTTCCATAGAGTTTCACTCAATAAAGAGAAGGAATATATTTCTAAGTTGAAACTGTTCATACTAGGATAAAATAAAACATTTTTTGTGATGTACGTAATAGTTAAAGAGGATTTATTTTGCCTTTATACCTTCTTCCATTCCAGTTGTTTTCGAAATATCTTATCCTGAGTTCCTAGTTATCCCTAGAATCCTTCCTAAAACTTTCATAATCTTCTTACCATTGATAAGGAAGACAAAAACACAAATAGACCACACAGTTAACCTCATTGATGCTGCCATTGCAACACCACTTATGTAAATTTTAGTTTATTTTTCTTTCCATATTTGTTGCAGCATAATTGAAAATAACATCATGGAGATTTAAGGTGTAAATATTGATTTATATGCTTACATATTGCTAGATCATTAGCACTGTGGTACATAGTTAACATCACCATCATGTCACCTAATTACTGTTTGTTTGGTTTTTTTTGTGGTAAGAACATTTAAGAATTACTTTCAGTTATATAATAGAGTGTTATTAACTGTAATCACCATCCTATACATTTGATGCCCAAAATTTATTCAACTTAGAGCTGAAAGTTTTTATACTCAGACCAACATCTCTCATATCCTCCACCCCACCTCCCAGCCCCTGGGAGGGGCTTTTACCATAAGTCTGACTTATTTGGATTTCACATATAAATGATTTCATACAGTATTTGTCTCTCTCTGATTGATTTTTTAGTGTAATACCCTCAAGGTCCATACATGTTGTCCCAAGTGGCAGTTTCCCTATTTCTCATGGTTTGTGTATATGGGCTTCCCTGATAGCTCAGTTGGTAAATAATCCACCTGCAATGCAGGAGACCCTGGTTCAATTCCTGGGTCGGGAAAATAGGCTGGTGAAGGGACAGGCTACCCACTCCAGTATTTTTGGGCTTCCCTTATGGCTGGTAAAAAAAATCCATCTGCAATGCATGAGACCTGGGTTTGATCCCTGGGTTGGGAAGATCCCCTGGAGAAAGGAAATGCTACCCACTCCCATATTCTGGATTGGAGAATGCCATGGATTGTATAAACCATGGGGTCTCAAAGAGTCAGATACCACTGAGTGACTTTCACTTTCATATGTATATGCATATATATCTTATATATTTAATATATGATATATATGCATATGTATACAATTTATTATCTTTATATATATATGTGTGTGTATGTATATATGTATATTTAGGAAACATTTAGGTTGCTTCCATATCTTGGTTATTGTGGTTAATTCTTCATTGAATTCGGAAGGGCAGATATCTCTTCAAAATCCTGTTTGTTTCCCTTTGGCTATATATCTATAAGTGAGATTCCTAGATCATATGATAATTCTTGTTTTTAACTTTTTGAAGAGGCTCCATGGTGTTCTTTCTCCACAGTGACTACAAATTTGCATTCCTGCCAACAGTGCACAAGGGACCCTTTTTATCCACAGTTTCCACAATACTTGTTATACTCGAATCTTTTTGAAAAGAAAGATCTGCTGTTAATCTTATGAGAGCTCCCTTGTACATAACAAGTTGCTTTTCTTTTACTCCTTTTAAGGTTCTCTCCTTGTCTTCAACTTTTGACATTTTAATTAAACTGTGTCTTGGCATGGGTCTCTTTGGAATCTTCTTTTTTTGGAACTCTCTGTGCCTCTTGGTTCTAGATACCTATTTCTTTCCCCTGGTTATAAACGTTTTCAGCCATTGTTTTTTTCAAATAAGCTTTCTGTCCCTTTATGTCTCTCATCTCCTGGGATCATGGTAATGCGCACATTGATCCATTTTATGATGGACTCGTAAGTTCCTTAGCTTTCTTCACTCCTTTTCATTCTGTTTCTTTCTTTCTTTTCTTTTGCACTTCTGGATAAATTCTATTGCCTTGTCTTCAAATTTGCTGATCCTTCCTTACACTTGATCTACTCCACTATCAGTCCCCTGGTAGAATTTTTCAAATAATTTATTGTATTCTTCAGCTGTGTGATTTCTCTTTGTAACTGTCTTGTATTTTCTTTCTTTCTATCAATTTTCTCACTGTGTTGTTTTCCTGACCTCTGTAAGTGTCTTTATAACTTATTCTTAAACTCTTTATCAGGTCATTCATTATCTCTATTTCATTGAAACCTGTGTCTGGAGTTTTGTCTTGTTCTTTTCCTTGTCATATATGGCTCTGTTTCTTCATTTTCCTTAACTCTCCATGTTTATTTCTGCATGTTAGATAAAACAGGTGCCTCTCCTGCCTTGGCCTAGTGGTTTTGTATGGGAAACAGACCGTCAGTCAGTCCAACCTGTGCTCCTCCTTGTTTCTCAAATCTTTTGGATCACCTAAGCTGACTTTTTGTTCTTAGTGGCTCTCACTAGTTCAGAGTGTGCCAAGACCCACTGGTGTCTCAAAGGGGAGGTTTACTCTCAGCATTGAGATGCAGGCTGGTTGGAATCTGGACTTTCAGGTAGCACCTAGGACAGTATGTAGTCAGGCCACTTCTAGGGAGAAGATGGGAGATGAGCATTTTTGTCTATTCCCTCTGAGCTGAGTCTGGCTGTGTGTGTGTGTGTGTGTGTGTGTGTGTGTGTGTGTGTGTGTATGTATATATGTGTATATATATATATGGAGAGGAGGATGCTTCAGAGCCCATTAAGAATTTACTTATTTGCTACAGTCCTATGGAACTCCTGAATGCAAGTCCTGTTGGCAGAGCCAGGTGACCCAGCATCCTGTTTCTCAAGTGGCAGCCACAACAGCTGGGGTGCCAGATGTGTGAACAAGCTTTTCCCAGGGAGACACTGGTAACTTGGAATGAGCTAGAGGGTGCCTTCTGGCTTTCCTGACCTCCAGTAATCCCTAAATGCATGCTAAATTAGAAGCCTGATCCTCAGGAAGCAAGTTGTAAAATAACTATAGTGAATTTTAGGAAGTAACAGGTAACGGCTTGGGAAATAGACGTAGTGTGGATGGCTTGGTTCACAGTTTTCTTTGCCCATAAAAAACAAACCAAGCTGTTGTTGGGCTCTTCAAATGTTTTGAGGCTTTCCTAGGCTTCCTATCTCAGTCTGGTCTCTAGTTCCAGCATGATATCTCAGTTTCATCTCAAATGCCAAAAGCAAATACCTGCCCAGAGCATTGTGATGAAAAGAATTGTGAAGGGCTCAGTAATTTTTTACTTATTTTTAATTTATTTTTATTTTATTTTTTTAATTTTATTTTTACTTTATTTTACTTTACAATACTATATTGGTTTTGCCATACATTGAAATGAATCCACCACAGGTGTACATGAGTTCCCAATCCTGAACCCCCCTTCCACCTCCCACCTCCCACCCCATATCATCTCTCTGGATCATCCCTGTGCACCAGCCCCAAGCATCCTGTATCCTGTATTGAACATAGACTGGTGATCCATTTCTTACATGATAGTATACATGTTTCACTGCCATTCTCCCAAATCATCCCACTCTCTCCCTCTCCCACAGAGTCCAAAAGTCCGTTCTATACATCTGTGTCTCTTTTGCTATCTCGCATACAGGGTTATCATTACCATCTTTCTAAATTCCATATATATGTGTTAGTATACTATATTGGTGTTTTTCTTTCTGGCTTACTTCACTCTGTATAATCGGCTCCAGTTTCATCCATCTCATTAGAACTAATTCAAATGTATTCTTTTTAATGGCTGAGTAATACTCCATTGTGTTTATGTACCACAGCTTTCTTATCCATTCATCTGCTGATGGACATCTAGGTTTTTTCCATGTCCTGGCTATTATAAACAATGCTGCGATGAACATTGGGGTACATGTGTCTCTTTCAATTCTGGTTTCCTTGGTGTGTATGCCCAGCAGTGGGATTGCTGGGTCATAAGGCAGTAATTTTGTTTTAATGAATAAATGATTTAAAACCATGGCTTAGAATTCTGGATACAATTACTTATATAATAAGGAGGATTTCTTTTCATTTCTGCTTCTCTGTATAAAGCTTGTGAAAGGCCTAGAACTAGCAGTTTTTATTTTGCCTGCTACACACAGCAAAATGCCTTGCAGGGAATAGGCAATCAATATCAACTAAATTCACTGAATGAGTGAAATTTTTATCTTATGCATGTCAATTCCAGTAATTCACCCAGAGTCTTATTGGTATATTAACCTTATTAATATAAATTATGCCTACTTTTAGAAACAGAGGTCTTTGCCAACACTGTTTGAAAGTTATGCTAATGCAGAGATAGTTATTTTGTCACTTAAAAAAAAAGCGTGTGTTATGATGTAATTCTAGCTGTGTTTCCTGGTGGTACGCTGACATTGTTCAGAGCTGAAAAATGTAAGCATATGCCATCAGTTAGTGGACTCATGAGGAAAAATCAGAATTACCTCATCTTGTTTACAACTGGGCTTCATGGAAGTTTGAGATTCCACAATTTGCTAAGTCACATTGTCTGAATGCTTTAAGTTATCTATCAAGGATTTATTCTTCTCAGAGCAAAAACTGTTATGTCTTTAATATATGCATAATTTTTAAACTTCTATATTGCTGTGTCATTTTTAAGCAAATATTATAACAAAATTTCTAAAATAACTTTAATAAACCTTATACATTTTTTTAAACAATCATTATATCAGGAATTTCTGACAACTACACATGTTATTCGGGACTTCTTTGTAGCCTTGTCACAAACTTACGTTTTTTCCCCCAATTCATGATGTTATAAACATCTACTTGTATACACCAAACTTAGAAGTTTGCTTTTTCTTTGAAAGAGTATGAATTTTCCATCAAGACCCAAGAAACATTTCCAATAATTCTTTTATGTGAATACTTTGTATGTCATCTTTTTTACTGTCCCTCTCCTTTGTCTTATTGTCACATTATTTTCATATGTCATTTTGGAAATTATAAGCTTGCACAGTTGAATATGAATCATCAATTCTATATAGAATATCACTGACTCCACATGTCAATGACATGTAAAGCTGAATAAGCATTTGAAAAACATGAAAATATTTACAAGACAGTTTACTTAACTGGAGACACATCCCTCTTCTTTCTTTTATAAGAATGATCTTATGTGGGTTGAGAGAAAACTGATGAGTGGACAGGGTTTACTTTTCTCTTTCCCATAGTTTATTCTCAACTCTGATTCCTTGGTTTAAGTGAAGTGACTCTACCCAGCAGGCATTTCATCAGGGCCTATGACTTGTTAGATAACTCAGGTGATTTGAGAATGCTAGTTGCCAACAGATACTGCGTAATGAACAGTGGATCATATGAGAACCAGAACTTATGGACCTAATTTTAGCACTCTGTCCTCCCTGCTTTACCTTTGTTTTGGGGAGCAAAAGCTTCAAGTGAGAGACCTGGCTTCAGTATGAGCCCAGCTATTAACTCTCTGTGTGACCTCAGATGAGTTACCCTTAGGTGATCCTTATCTCTGTTTCTTCATTTTATAAAATGATGAAGCCCCTCCACTTGCAGGATTTCTGCATGCATGTCAAGTGTATAAATGATGCATGTCAAGTGCTTAACACAGTGATGGGCTTATAAGTTGTTTCACTTAAATGTAGACTGTTATTATTGTTACATTTTAACTTTTATGATGAACAGCATGAAGGAAGTCGTTACTGGTGAAGAATTAGAGTTTTCTGTATAGTGTTCTTGTAGATATATGTAAATCTGCATGTGGTATCAGTGTTTGAGGTAACAAACAACTGATTTACATGGTGCTTTTGAATATCGCCACCTGCTTTCAGTGAGGCATAGCACTCAGAGACTTAGAAGATTTCTTTGAAGAAGTTTTTATATACTTCAGTTCAGTTCAGTTCAGTTGCTTAGTCGTGTCCAACTCTTTGCAACTCCATGGACTGCAGCATTCCAGGCTTCCCTGTCCTTCACCAACTCCCGGAGCATCCTCAAACTCATGTACATAGAGGTGCTGAAGCCATCCAACGATCTCACCCTCTGCTGTTCCTTTCTCTTCCTGCCTTAAATCTTGCCCAGCATCAGGGTCTTTTCCAAAGAGTCAGTTCTTCACATCTGGTGGCCAAAGTATTGGAGCTTCAGCTTAAGCATCAGTTCTTCCAATGATTATTCAGGACTGATTTCCTTCAGGATGAACTGGTTGGATCTCCTTGCAGTCTAAGGGACTCTCAAGAGTTTTCTAGAACACCACAGTTCAAAAGCATGAATTTTTAGATGCTCAGTTTTCTTTATGGTCCAACTCTCACATCCATACATGACTACTGGAAAAACCATAGCTTTGACTAGACAGACGTTTGTTGGCAAAGTAATGTCTCTACTTTTTAATATGCTGTCTAGGTTGGTCATAGCCTTTCTTTCAAGGAGCGAGTATCTTTGAATTTCATGGCTGCAGTCACCATCTTCAGTGATTGAGCCCAAGAAAATAAAGTCTGTCACTATTTCCCTTTTTTCCCCATCTATTTGCCCTGAAGTGATGGGACCAGATGCCATGATCTTTGTTTTTTGAATATTGAGTTTTAAACCAGCTTTTTCACTCTCTTCTTTCACTTTCATCAAGAGACTCCTTAGTTCCTCTTCACTTTCTGTCATAAGGGTGGTTTCAAATGCATAAATGAGGTTATCGATATTTCTCCCAGCAATCTTGATTCCAGCTTGTGCTTCAGCCAGCCCAGTGTTTCTCATGATGTACTCTGCATATTAGTTAAATAAGCAGGGTAACAATATACAGCCTTGATGTACTCCTTTCCCAGTAAGGAACCAGTCTGTTGTTCCATGTCCATAAGTGTTGCTTCTTGACTTGCATACAGATTTCTCAGGAGGCAGTTAAGGTATTCCCATCTCTTTCAGAATTTTCCACAGATTATTGTGATCCACACAGTCAAAGGCTTTGGCATAGTCAATAAGGCAGAAGTAGATGTTTTCTGGAAATTTCTTGCTTTTTCCATGATCCAGTAGACGTTGGCAATTTGATCTCTGGTTCCTCTGCCTTTTCTAAAACCAGCTTGAACATCTGGAAGTTCTTGGTTCATGTACTGTTGAAGCCTGGCTTGGAGAATTTTGAGCATTATTTTAATAGCTTATGAGATGAGTGCAATTGTGTGGTAGTTTGAGCATTCTTTGGCATTGCCTTTCTTTAGGATTACAATGAAAACTGACATTCCCAGTCCTGTGCCCTCTGCTGAGTTTTCTAAATTTGCTGGCATATTGACTGCAGCACTTTCACAGCATCATCTTTTAGGATTTGAAATAGCTCAAGTGGAATTCCATCAGCTCCACTAGCTTTGTTTGTAACAATGCTTCCTAAGGCACACTTGAATTCACATCCCAGGATGTCTGGCTCTAGGTGAGTGATTGCACCATCATGGTTATCTGGGTCATGGAGATCTTTTTTGTATAGTTCTTCTGTGTATTCTTGCCACCATTTTGTAATATCTTCTGCTTCTGTTAGGTGCATTCCTTTTCTGTCCTTTATTGTGCACGTCTTTGCATGAAATGTTCCCTTGGTATCTCTAATTTTCTTGAAAAATCACCTTGTGATTATTCAAGTTCTAACCATATAATGCATCTCCTTTTAAGCTGTCTGATAACATCACCACTCCTTAACACAACTGGAGTTTTATGCCTTTTGGAGGATTTTAAGTCATTGGAAAACTGTACCATGGATTTTTTTTCTTCCATAATTACATCTGACACCAGTCCCATATGCTAACGTGCCTAGTAACAAAAGATAGCTTGAATTGTTGTCCAAGTTATTAAATACTGACCACTCTTGAATGAGGCAGCTTGATCAGTGATCCCAGAATCCTCTACAGAATAAGACACTGCAGCCATGAAATTAAGAGACGCTTACTCCTTGAAGAAAAGTTATGACCAACCTAGACAGTATATTCAAAAGCAGAGACATTACTTTGCTGACTAAGGTCCGTCTAATCAAGGCTATGGTTTTTCCAGTAGTCGTGTATGGATGTGAGAGTTGGACTGTGAAGAAGGCTGAGCACTGAAGAATTGATGCTTTTGAACTGTGGTGTTGGAGAAGACTCTTGAGAGCCCCTTGGACTGCAAGGAGATCTAACCAGTCCATTCTGAAGGAGATCAGCCCTGGGATTTCTCTGGAAGGAATGATGCTAAAGCTGAAACTCCAGTACTTTGGCCACCTCATTTGAAGAGTTGACTCGTTGGAAAAGACTCTGATGCTGGGAGGGATTGGGGGCAGGAGGAGAAGGGGATGACAGAGGATGAGATGGCTGGATGGCATCACGGACTCGATGGGCGTGAGTCTGAGTGAACTCTGGGAGTTGGTGATGAACAGGGAGGCCTGGCGTGCTGCGATTCATGGGGTCACAAAGAGTCGGACACGACTGAGCGAATGAACTGAACTGAACTGAACAGAAGAGATGCTTTTTGAATGGCTGCTTGCATGATATGTATTGAATGAAAGAACATATGTACCTTCTATGTATCCTCTTTCATTCCAAGCCGAGTGCCTTGTGTTTTGTAGAGTCTGAAAATGTCTATTGAATGAGCAAATGGATTTTGAAGACTTATTAGTGACTATAATTGCCATTGCTTCTTCTTTTTTTAAAGGCAACTTTTTTTTACCTTTCCTGAAATTATTTATTTACTTATTTGTTTATTTGTGGCTGTGCTAGGTCTTTGTTGCCATGAGGGCTCTTCTTTAGTTGTGTGCACAGATTTCTTTCTGCAGTGGTTTCTCTTGTTGCAGAGCATGGGCTGTAGGGCATGAGGCTTCAAGTTGTGGCCCATAGGCTCAGTAGTTCTGGATTCTAGAGCATAGGCTTAACAGTCTTGTCTGTCCAGCTTTGTTGCTCTAGAACATGTGGGATCTTCGTGGATCAGGGATCAAATCCATGTCTCTTTTATTGTCAGAGGATTCTTTACCACTGAGCCACCCTGCCCATTGTTTCTTTGTCATTCTCAGATGAAATCAAGTTGAATAAATACATCACTCACCTTTTTTTTATTATTCATTACCATTTGCTTTTAAGTTACACAATAAATTCAGTGTATTCCATTTGCAGTTTTCCCATCACTCCTAATATTTTGACCAATACCCATATTATAGTAGCTATAGATAAACTTCTTTTGTCTTTTCTTTTTTTGCTTTTACAACCATATAGCCTTCTTCTTCTTCTTTTTTTTTTTTTTGCAGGAAAAATAAGATAGTTATTGAACATTTAGATTCTTGAACAAGTGCTTAGGGAAAACTGAAATTGTGACTCATTTTATAACTTCAATTAGTAATTTTAGATTGAAATTATTATTTTTCAAGGTACCCATTATAAAAACTTAACTGCAGTAATAACGAGTTTTAGAACTTAATGTTAGATTCTTTAAGTGTCTTAGTAATTCTTTTGGAAACTGCTTTGGCACATCTGAAGATTGTATTACTTTTTCCATGCCACTGGGAGAGTATTGAATGAGTTATTGTTTCAAAGTATGGGTTGTGAAATAATCTGCTGCAGAGCTAATAGAGCTAACTCACATTTTTATCTTTTCATATCTCAGTAAGCAGGATTTCATTTCTAGTGCTAAATTCATGAGGAGATAAATATGATACTAGAGTTTGTAGGATGCTTCCTTCTAAAGATTGGAGCTATATATCTGGTCTTTGCACACATTACCAGTAATGGAGATTCCATGTGCAAGTATTCATTATAGAGACAATAGGCTTTTCTATGGAGTGTGTTTTTATAGGCAGAATCTTAAAAGAAGATGGTGAGACTATTTCTTACATATCAAATCTGCTTCAGCTATGAAAATTAAGTCATTTTCTCTTTATCCTCCTCTCATTTTCTTTGTCTTTTTTTCATCTCCAAGCAGTCAGTGATGATGTTACAAAAATAGATATTGCAATAGGAATTGTAGGTGTGGGTGGAGAAGTCTTGCTGTGAATGAAAACAGGAGCTTGTAAGTCTCCCACCAGCCTCCTTTTTATAGGGCCCATATTAGAGTTGAGGGGATGGCCACTGCAATGGGAAGAGTTATTTTAAATAGTCAAAATCTTTTCGGTTCCTAACTTACATCTAATCCTCTATCACCTCCTACATGCACTGTCATGCATGCATGCATGCTAAGTCGCTTCAGTCGTGTCCAATTCTGTGTGACTCTGTGGACAGTAGCCCTCCAGGCTCCACTGTCCACAGGATTCTCCAGACAAGAATATTGGAGTAGGTTGCCATTTTCCTTCTCCCTGTGCACTGTCATAGGTGCTGGATATACAGCATTTCAGAACTATCTACTTCTCGCAATCATGGAGATTGTAGTTTAGTTAGGTGACAAAAAGCAAACAAAACATGAATAAATATACTGAAATGAGAGAGTAGTGGGATTAACTTAGGTTACGTGGGTTGTCAGACAAGATATTTGAGGATGTAAAATTTGAACTGAAATCTGAAGCATAAGACGAGGTGAGTGAGGTTAACAAGAGAGGGAAGATATTTCAAGGTAGAGGAATCTACAAGAAAAATAAATATTAGCTAGGAATAATCTTGATGCATTTGAGTAACTGACAGGGCACCAGTCTGACTGGTGTGCTGTGAGCTTGGAAGAGAATTAGAAACCTAGTTCAGTTCAGTCACTCAGTCATGTCTGGCTCTTTGTCCCATGCACTGCAGCATGCCAGACTTCCCTGTCCATCACCAACTCCCAGAGGAAGACAGATCATGCAACATTTTGTGGGCATGTTTAGGAATTCTAACTTTGTTTTCAGTTTAGTAGAATGTCTTATTGAACTTTAAAAAGGAGAGTGACATAATCTGATGTACTTTTTAAGACTGTTACTCAACAGTGTGAATTGGAAGAGGGGAGGTGCATGGAGAAAGCAGCCAGGAGACTCTTGCCTTTATCCATGTAAAGGAAGATGTCACAGCTGAAGCTTTGCTAGTACAGATGGAGAAAGTAAGACTGAAGAAACTAATATATGGATATAGGTATAGGTAACAGACTGGATGAGATTTGGCAAACAATTGGATGAGGAAGATGAGAGAGAAGGGAGCTCTCAATGTTGAAGATTAGATTCATGCCATTTACTGAGCAGGAAGACATGCTTTGAGGGGGAAGTTGAAGAGTTCAATTTAGAGAAAGGTATATCTGAGATGCTTGCATCTCAAGTAGGTTTTGGGATATGTTATCCTGGTCCTCAGGTAAAAATGTTGGCATTCTTGGCACAGAAATTATGTTGTATGGATGAGGCAACCTAAGAAGGCTATATGCAGAGAGAGAGACAGAAGGAGCCAGAACTGATGACCAAGGAATTCCTGTATCGAGAGCTGGGTTAGAGGAAGAAGAGACAGCAGGTGCTACTGTAGAATGGCTACGGGAAGCCAAGAGAGGTGAGTGGGTGGTCAAGAAGCTGAGCTGAGTCAGTGACCAAGGTGACGTCAAGATAGGGGGTTGGCTGATGTGTCAAATGCTGCTGGGAAGGCTGGGGACCCAGGAATCAAAGCAGGTCCAATCATGTCTAACAACATAAAGATCACTTTGTGTATAACATAAGCAGAACTGGTGAAGTTACGTAGACTGATGCAAGGCTGGTGGGAAGTCACAGAAGAACAAGGTGGGAGAGAGCTGACAACATGCGTAGATAACTCTTCAAAAGTTTTTTTTTTTGTTGTTTTTGTTTTTTTTCTCTGAAAAGCAGTTGAGGAATTGAGATGTGGCAGTAGCTGAAGGAGATGGTGAGACTAAGAGGACTTTTTTAAAATATGGGAGATGTTAGAATGAAAAGAGGGAGGTAAACCCATACAGCAAAGTCCTGACAAAGAGAATTAAATAATGAGAGTCAGAGGCACATGAAGGCTTGGACTTTATTAAGAAAGGAGAAAGAGAAAATGGGTGGAGACCCATAACATTTTGTAATTTGGTGATGTAATTAGGTAAGGGGTAAAGGGTTTGGGAGGTTTGAGGAAGAAAAAAGCAAGCTTTCTAAGAGAATATTATGAAAAGTGTACCCATATAAGAGCCTTCACTTTACCCATTTGAGAACTGCTCCACAGAATCTTGATCTGTAAAGCTGGTAAAAGAAGAGACGTTTTGTTTCACGGTGAGGAGGAGGAACATTGTTTTGCCCTTTCAGTTTTCTTGGCACTACTGGGGTAGCCCCAGAGGAACTCTTGGGCTTCAGAGCTCTTGATTTGAAAACACTGACATTGGGGAAAATGTTCCTGGCAAGGCAAACAGAATTCTCAGTGAAAATCAAATTCTGGAAGAGCCGCTGGCTTGTGAAACTCAGAAGCATTTAGGTTTCAGCTGACAGAAAGCAAGGTGAATGCCTGTACTGGGACGTGGGCGACCACAGAGTGGGGAAGAGAGACAGAAAGCACCGGGAAAGGAACCGAGACAAACTCCCTCTATCTTATAATTCTGTAGTAGGCTGAATTCAGAGAAGATGTTGGCCCTGGCATGTTCTCAGCCCACCTGTGGAGTGACTCATTCTCTCCTTGGGTCAACCTTAAAAACATAAGAGGGGATGAGAATGCAGGACATATTTTTTAAATCCCAGGATGATCTTGTCTTGTTTTTTCCCATAACCAGTACTGATTTTCTACTACTTACGTAAGTCAAGACATTTATCTTGTCAGAAAACCTAACGCCAGCGAAGCACCTTTTATAAAAAATGGATTATGTTTCTCAAATTTTTTTACAGTAATTACTTATGCATGTACCAGTGATATGATTTTCTTTCAGGAAGATTAGACTTAGTGTTTTGTTTTTTGTTTTTTTCTGAAGAAATGTTTAGTTATAAGAAAAGGTATTAGTTTTATTTTTACTTATGGTAAAGCTCTAAGTATTAATTATAAAAAATATGTCCTTTGGCAGTGATGATTTCTAATCTGTGAGGAAAGCAATTTTTTTATGGTTTATCATTCTAACTGATTTTAAAATGGGGAAAATAATAAGTTTGACATCTGTTTTGCTGTTTTTGTACTTAGTGGTTCAGGAAAGTACACCATCCCCAGGGCTCTGCTGGGTGTGAGCACAGGCAATTTTCTCTTTTTGTAAAATGTGAGTTATAAAATCTCCTTTCTCACAAGGTTGTTCTATGAATTTAATGAGTTGATATACCCTAAACACCTAGCTATTGCCTGATAAACAGTAACCATACGCTGAATAGTTTAGACACATGAGGAAGCTACAGAACCCACCAGGAGGCCACATGATATTGATGAAAACTCTGCCTTTGAGTCAGACTTGTAGGGATTCAAATTCTGGTGCTGTCATGTATCAGCTGTGTGATCTTGGGAACATCACCTTGTTGTCTGAGCCTTGGGTTAATCTTACTAACTTGGTGACCCCCTGTTTTTCTCTAAGCTGTAGCTTTTTTCATCTCTAAATTAGCAATAGTCATTCTTCTTTCATTGGACTGATGTGATGGTTATGTGGGATATTGTGTAGAAAATATATGGAAAAACATCACATGTAAGGTTTGTTTGACAGTTGCTGGGGATGCTTATATAAGTCAGCCTCTCCTTTACTGCCGGCCAGATTTGCTTCCATCCTGACAGATATGACTGTAGTTATTTCTGACAGCTTATTCATTTCTCACAGTCTGTTGCACCTACAAGTCTCTAAATATTAGATCATTTTTGCAACGGGGTATAGATTTTAGAACAAGTCAAAATCAAAATTATGAAGCCATTAGTTATATAATGGTGATTGTCATCTTGTTTTATATAAGCAGCATAGGCTTTATTCTAAAGCACATAAAACATAACTCCTAAGGAGTAAGTCTTAGCTTACTTCTCATTCAAGGGCAATCTTGGGACCCTTTCAGCAGCTGTGAAAACTGACTCATTTAAGACAATTTGGTAGCCTACCTCCAGCAATTGTATAGTACCATCTCCCTGAGCGTTGTTGTGGAAGTGAATCAAATGCGAATCAGTTTAGGATACATACCCTAGAGGCTATAAGCTCAGTCACACTGGGCAAAGTGTTTCCTGTAACTAGCTCTATCTGGGTCATGTAAAAATAGAGAAGGGCTGAATTTGGAAATGTATGGAATGGAGGACATGTCTCTTCTTTAGATACCAATTAAGGATGTTATGGTATCTATGTCTTAAAAGGAATTCATAGTTGAATCTATAGTTTAATACTCTCTCTATGTCTATATATCTATATATTTTATATACTATGTATATCCTTTTTTAAGAAGGTAAAAGCAATTAACATGATTTTAATTTTTAAATGTGTTCAACTGAAAAACCATTTATAAAACTATTTCTACGCCATGCTTACACACATATAAGCAAGCTTAATTTTGGCTAAAGACTGTCAGAGAGTCTATTTTAATTTACAGTGCTCTTTTCTTTCCACACCTGAGGCATCAGCTCTATATCTGTGGAAATTACACCGTTTCAGCTGGGTTAGAGGCCCTAGAGAAAGCTTTAGGATTTTAACATTAGACCTGCTATTTTACCCAAGGGGTTTCTGAGAGACTAGTCATGGGCCAAGTTACTACATCTGTTTTAAAGTCTTAATATAAGCTCTGTCACGGTCACAGTGACTGCTGCAGCTTCCACAAACATAGTTCCTGGGTGAGACCCAGCAGATCAATAAAGTGCACATTCCAGGCAGTTGGAGGAAGGCTCTGGCTTAGCCTTGGGCCTGCCTCAGAAATGTGACACAAGCAGCAAGAGTCGTTAATTCCATTTAGATGTCTTTGTCCATTGCGGGAAAATGTTCTTGAAACATTATATTTTTAAAAATAGTGCTGTGGGTTTTTTCTTTTCAATTAATGCAAAATTTTCCACAACGGTTTGTTCTGCTATACCTGTGTCTTAAAAGGAATTCATAGTTGAATCTAAAGTTTAATATATTGTGTGTATATATATATATATGTATATATACACACACATCCTTTTTTAAGAAGGGAAGGGCATTGACTGAGTACTAAAAGTTATCTAACTAGTGTTGAATTTTAACTGGAAATTTTGAAAGCCACAAACCCACATGTGAAAATGGAAAAATCAATTTTTGTGAGATTCATAGCTGGTTACTTTGTTACTGCTGTTGTTGTAATGGTTCCAAACATGGTTGAAATGGTTCCACATATGGTTCCAAATGTTTAGAGGGGAAAAAAGAGAGGAAATATAATTTAAGATGTCTTTTCCTTTTCTACCGTCCACACTGTCTTTTGAAGAAGAGATGACACTGCAATCAATCTAAAATTATAGTTTTGATTGATAAAACATTAGTAGCTTGTCGATATTGATCTTAACTAATTTGGGGCAGAGACTTGTATTAAGATGTTCTTCTCTCTATTGTCTAGATCTCAGGCAGGGAAACTGCCTCTTAAATCTCTGTATCTGGAGAGCGCTTGTACTAGTTTTGCGTCCCTTGCTATGATAAGTATGTTGCTGATAATGTGTATTGATTTTGTTGTAACAGCTGGATTATGCATCAGCTATGTCAGGGAGGCTTTGTTAGAGCATTCTTTGTTAGACTTTAACAGTTAAGAGGCCTGCGTCTTGTGGTAGGAAGTAAATACGATGCCAAGTCTTGGTGCTCTCATTGGCTGGCCAGTCACCGATGTCATCCTCACCTTGCCAAGACTCACTTCTACACAGGGTTTCTCCATGAGGATTCCTGAGGATCGATTGATGTGATTTTTGCAGCTGCTTCTGCTACTGCTAAGTCGCTCCAGTCGTGTCTGACTCTGTGTGATCCCATAGACGGCAGCCCACCAGGCTCCCCTGTCCCTGGGATTCTCCAGGCAAGAATAATGGAGTGGGTTGCCATTTCCTTCTCCAATGCATGAAAGTGAAAAGTGAAAGTGAAGTCGCTCAGTCGTGTCTGACCCTCAGCGACCCCATGGACTGCAACCTTCCAGGCTCCTCCGTCCATGGGCTTTTCCAGGCAAGAGTACTGGAGTGGGGTGCCATTGCCTTCTCTGGATTTTTGCAGCAGCACTTTGTAAACTCTGAATTCTGAGCTGATATGACTATGAGATTTTATTTTATTCTTTCAGTTGAATTTTTACTTTGTATAAACTTGGGATTTCCAACTCAAAACTGCCTAGACAAAGGCATAATCTCCTGCACTTAGAATGCTGTGTGTGTGTGTGTGTGTGTGTGTGTGTGTGTGTGTGTGTGTGTCGCTCAGTCATGTCCAACTGTTTGCAACCTCATGGACTGTAGCCCGCCAGGATCCTCTGTCCTTGGGATTCTCCAGGAAAGAAAACTGGAGTGGATTGTCATTCCCTTATCCAGGGGATCTTCCCAACCCAGGGATCAAACCCAGGTCTCCTTCATTGCAAGTGGATTCTTTACCATCTGAGCCAACAGGAAAGTCAAGAATGCTGTGGTCATCTCTTAACCATTGCTTAACAGTGTTGCTTTCAATTATTTTAGCTTTGACAGTGCAAAGGCTGCCTCCTAGGGATTCAAGCTCTGAATCCTTCTGATTCAAGCTCAGAGGAGAAAATACCTTCTTTTAACTCTTCTTTTTCTAGTCCTTGGGGTTCCAAATCCATTGTAAATTAATTCCTTGATGCTCAAGCTCATTTTTTATCACCTATTCACATTGTTCCAATATTTCAGGGTCCTGTTCAAAACCTCATCTTTCGTGAAATACTCTCAGTGACTCCAAAGTCTATCACCTACTTCATGTTTGAAGACAGTCTTGCATTCCCGGCTTATGACTTGGGTATGCATATGTTTTTTACTCTCCAATGTTAGCTTTTGGATTTCCTTAAATACAGTTCATGGAGTTGCAAAGAGTTGGACACAATTGAGCACGCACAAAGATAGAGGTAACTGTAATTCTTTTGTGTCTCTTCTCAGTGGATTTTTTCCCTATAGTTCTTTATTCTGCTTTGATGCTCATGCTTTGAATGTGATGTAGCTAATGGGCAGCTGCACTTTTAGCACTTTCCTGGATGTAGATGGTGGACCTTGCATCAGTGAGTACTAGGAGTGCTTTCCTGGCTGACAGAGTGATCTGGCTGCTCTGATATTATGTAGCCTCACTCTTTCTCAATGCCGATGTGGCTGACTCAGTTGTTCATCCAAGAAAATCTAAACATTCTCTGTCACTATTCCCCGTGAGTGCTTCTAACAGTTGCCACTTCATTGGCACAGTCTGCCTTCCCTTCTCCCAGAGAGAAGGCATCTGTTATTCAGGCAACCCTGAATAGTAAGTTATATTAATAGCATCCAGACAAAGAGTCCAAACTCAAGAGTTTTAATTGGGAATGCCATTTAAAAAACATGACATCCCTTAAATTTCAGAAATCTTTATTTTATTTTATTTTTATTTTATTTTACTTTACAATACTGTATTAGTTTTGCCATACATTGACATGAATCTGCCACGGGTGTATACGAGCTCCCAATCCTGAATACCCCTCCCACCTCCCACCCCATATCACCTCTCTGGATCCTCCCCGTGCACCAGCCCCAAGCATCCTGTATCTTGTATTGAACATAGACTGGCGATTCGTTTCTTACATGATAGTATACATGTTTCACTGCCATTCTCCCAAATCATCCCACCCTCTCTCTGTCCCTCACAGTCCAAAAGTCTGTTCTACACATCTGTGTCTCTTTTGCTGTCTCACATACAGGGTCATCATTACCATCTTTCTAAATTACATATATATGTGTCAGTATACTATATTGGTGTTTTTCTTTCTGGCTTATTTCACTCTGTATAATCGGCTCCAGTTTCATCCACCTCATTAGAACTGATTCAAATGTATTCTTTTTAATGGCTGAGTAATACTCCATTGTGTATATGTACCACAGCTTTCTTATCCATTCATCTGCTGATGGACATCTAGGTTGTTTCCATGTCCTGGCTATTATAAACAGTGCTGCAATGAACATTGGGGTACCTGTGTCTCTTTCTATTCTGGTTTCCTTGGTGTATATGCCCAGCAGTGGGATTGCTGGGTCATAAGGCAGTTCTATTTGCAATTTTTTAAGGAATCTCCACACTGTTTTCCATATGTGATGCATCTATGTGTCCATGCATTTACACTTTGTGTTATTCTAGATGAAGGAGGTTTTAAATATGAAGAAATGAATCAAGTACTTGGAAGTAATTGTTAAGCAGTAAACAAATAAGTGAAATTGACCCACATTGTGATGTGGTTTATTTAATTCTCACCTTTGGAAGACTTTCAGTATGACAGAATAAACATTATTATTTAATGAAATGTAGCTATACATTTATAAAATTACCTGTGCACATATGTGCACAAGAATGCACCTGCCAGTGCAGGAAATGGAAGAGACATGTGTTCAACTCCTGGGTCAAGAAGATGCCCTGGAGAAGGGCATGGCAACTGACTCCAGTATTCTTTCCTGGAGAATCCCATGGACAGGGGATCCTGGCGAGCTTCAGTCCATAGGATTGCAAAGAGCTGGACACAACTGAAGTGACTTAGCATGTATGAGTGTACGTATATGTGTGAAGGCAAACTGAGCACCCACCACGCACGAGTGTTTGCACGAGCTGCAAGTAGCACAGACGCAAACTAGACACAGACTCTGCCGTAAAGGAACCCAGTCTACTCACTTGCTCATTTGAATATAGCCAAGAGGCAGTTGTTAGCACAATGTGAGGGAAGCACAGAAAAAATTTTTTTAAAAAATTGACTAATTCTGTGGAGGAAAGAGATGTCTTCACAAAGAAAGTGAAGCTTCAGTTTCCTTTAGGTGGATAAATAAGATTTCACTTTTTTTTCAAGAGTAATGTGTGAAAAGCTATAAACATTTTCAGGGAATAATTTCTTCAGTCTGACTGAACCAGGGAGTATGTAAGAAGCCCCATCATAGAATTTAATTATTAAGTAGCCCAGGCCTCCCTGCCTTTTTTTCCAAATAAAAACAGTATAGGTTTCTTTTTAGCATGTAACTAATCATCTACCTCCTTGAAGCATAACACCAAGGTATTAGCCAAACACTCAAATGGAAGCAAAGTTTGTGTTGGGGATAAAATATTTTTAAAAATATCCCTGGACATCCTGAACCAAAGACTGAACTGAATCATTGTTCAGGAAAAGATGTGGAAGTGGTGGTGAGCAAATAGTAATCTGCGGGAAAATGGATTTGCCTTTGGATTCTGTGTGGCCATAATCTGATAATCTAGGCATAGATTTTGTTTTCAAATACCATGTGTTAGATTTGAGATGTATTGAAAAGACGAAGGGAAAAAAGAACCTTAATAGTTGAGATGCAAAAAGAAAATTGCTTTCTCTCTTTCTGTCTGTCTTTCTCCCAACTGAATGATAGTCACTGCATTATAAGATGAAGCCTACCATTCTCACTTTGTGTTTATAATTTATTCTTGAAGGATTTAGATAGTACCTCTCCCATGACTTGGAATCTGTTATAGGAACATTCCTTGGCACTCAAGGAACACTCTAATTATCTGTTGCTGATACTGAGGCATCTCTGTTTATATCTGGGTCTAAATATATACCTCAGTTTTTACTTCAATAAAAAGTTTTGTTTATATAATATCCTCTGGTGGAAATGAGCAAGATGAGTATCTGAAAAAAGTGAGTATTATTACACTACTTGAGTGATATGTTGGCCTAGAGTTAACATCCTTTGTTCTGACTCTGCCGTGTTTATTTCTAACTAAAGTTATCAACAACATGGAAAGGAAAATGGAATCATTAAATATTTGTGCATTCTTACTTATAAAACTTGTTATAAAACTGTTTTAAAAATCTATACTTGGTTAATGCTGGCTCAAGATATTGTACTTTATTTTGGAGGCTATGATCTAAAATCTCCCCAAAAACAAAAGCCCAGTACCAGATGGCTTCACAGGAAAATTCTATCAAACATTTAGAGAAGAGCCAATGCCTATCCTTCTAAAACTCTTTCAAAAAATTGCAGAGGAAGGAGCACTTCCAAACTCATTTTATGAGGCCACCATTACTCTGATACCAAAACTAGACAAAGACACCACACAAACAGAAAACTATAGGCCAGTATCACTGATGAGCATAGATGCAAAAATCCTCAACAAAATTTTAGCAAACAGAATTTAGCAACACATCCAAAAGCTCATGCACCATGATCAACTTGGATTTATTCCAGAAATGCAAGCATTCTTCAATATACACAAATTAATCAATGTGATATACCATATTAACAAATTAAAAGATAAAAAAATCATATGATAATCTCATAAAGATGCAGAAAAAGCCTGTGACAAAATTCAGCACCTATTTATGATTAAAATTCTTCCACAAATGGGCATAGAAGGAACCTACCTCAACATAATAAAGGTCATATATGCTAAGCCTACAACAAACATTATTCTCAATGGTGAAAAACTGAAAGCATTCCCACTAAGGTAATGAACAAGACAAGGGTGTCCACTTTCACAATTATTCAACATAGTTTTGGAAGTCCTAGCTACAGCAATCAGAGAAGAAAAATAAATAAAAGGAATTCAGATGGAAAAAGAAGTAAATCTCTCACTGTTTGCAGATTACAAGATGCTGTACATAGAAAACTCTAAAGATAGTATCAGAAAATTGCTAGAGCTAATCAGTGAATTTAGCAAAGTTGCAAGATACAGAATCAACACAGAATCACTTGCATTTCTATATACTAACAATGAAAAATCATAAAGGGAAATTAAGAAATCAATCCCATTCACCATTGCAACATAAATAATTAAATACCTAGGAATAAACTTATGTAATGAGACAAAAGAACTGTACACAGAAAATTATAAGACAGTAATGAAAGAAAGAGTTAGAGAAGACCCTTGAGAGTCCCTTGGACTGCAAGGAGATCCAACCAGTCCATTCTGAAGGAGATCAGCCCTGGGATTTCTTTGGAAGGAATGATGCTAAAGCTGAAACTCCAGTACTTTGGCTACCTCATGCGAAGAGTTGACTCATTGGAAAAGACTCTGATGCTGGGAGGGATTGGGGGCAGGAGGAGAAGGGGATGACAGAGGATGAGATGGCTGGATGGCATCACTGTCTCAATGGACGTGAGTCTGGGTGAACTCCAGGAGTTGGTGATGGACAGGAAGGCCTGGCATGCTGTGATTCATGGGGTCACAAAGAGTCGGATGCAACTGAGTGACTGAACTGAACTGAACTGAATGAAATAAATCAAAGATGACATAAACAGATGGAGAGATATTCCATGTTCCTGGGTAGGAAGAATCAATATTGTGAAAACGACTATACTACCAAATGCAATGTACAGATTCAGTACAATCCCTATCAAATTACCAATGACATTTTTCACAGAACTAGAACAAAAATTTTCACAATTCATATGGAAACACAAAAGACCCCATAGATAAAGCAGTCTTGAGAAAGAAGAATGGAGCTGGAAGAATCAACCTTCCTGACTTCAGGATGCTACAAAGTTACAGTCCTCAAGACAGTATGGTACTGGCACAGAAATTTGGACAAGTGGAACAAGATAAAAAGCCAAGAAATAAACCCATGCACCTATGGGTGCCTTATTTTTGACAAAGGAGGCAAGAATATACCATGGGGCAAAGACAGCCTCTTCAGTAAATGGTGCTGGTAAAACTGGACAGCTACATGTAAAAGAATGAAATTAGAACACTTCCTAACACCATGCTACTGCTGCTGCTGCTGCTAAGTCGCTTCAGTCGTGTACGACTCTATGCGACTCCATAGACTGCAGCCCGCCAGGCTCCCCCGTCCCTGGGATTCTCCAGGCAAGAACACTAGAGTGGGTTGCCATTTCCTTCTCTAATGCATGAAAGTGAAAAGTGAAAGTGAAGTTGCTCAGTTGTGTGCAACTCTTCACAACCCCATGGACTGCAGCCCACCAGGCTCCTCCATCCATGGGCTTTTCCAGGCAAGAGTACTGGAGTGGGGTGCTATCGCCTTCTCCATCCTAATGCCATAAACAAAGGTAAAATAAAAATGGATTAAAGACCTAAATTTAAGACCAGAAACTATAAAACTCTCAGAGGAAAACTTAGGCAGAACACTCAATGACATAAATCAAAGCAAGATCCTCTATGACCCACCTCCTAGAGTAATGGAAATAAAAACCAAAGTAAACAAGTGGGACCTGATTAAACTCAAAAGCTTTTGGGCAGCAAAGGAAACTATAAGCAAGGAGGAAAGACAACCCTCAGAATGGGAGATAATAATAGCAAATGAAACAACTGGCAAAGGATTAATTTCCAAAATATACAAGCAGCTCAAACAACTCAATGCCAGAAAAGCAAGCAACCTAATCAAAAAGTGTGGAAAAGAGCTGAACAGACATTTATCCAAAGAAGACATACAGATGGCTAACACCTGAAAAGATGCTCAACATCACTCATTATTAGAGAAGTGCAAATCAAAACTACATTGAAATATCACCTCACACCAGTCAGAATGGCCATTATCAAGAAGTCTACAAACAATAAATGCTGGAGAGGATGTGGACAGAAGAGAACACTCTTGCACTATTGGTGGAAATGTAAATTGATACAGCTACTATGGAAGACAGTATGGAGATTCCTTAAAAAACCTAGGAATAAAAGCACCATATGACCCAGCAATCCCACTCCTAGGCATGTACTTTAAGGAAACCAAAATTGAAAAAGACATATGTACCCCAATGTTCATTGCAGTGCTATTTACAATAGCTAGAACATGGAAGCAAACTAGATGTCCATTGACAGATGAGTGGATAAAGAAGTTGTGGTCCATATATACAGTGAAACAATGGACTATTACTCAGCCATTCAAAGGAATGCATTTGAGTCAGTTCTGATGAGATGGATGAACCTAGAACCCATTATACAGAGTGAAGTGAGTCAGAAAGAGAAAGATAAATTTCGTTTTCTAATACATATACACAGAATCTAGATGAATGGTAGTGAAGAACTTATTTACAGGGCAACAATGGAGAAATAGATATTTATGGACATGGAGAGAGGTTAGGAGAGTGTGAGATATATGGAAAGAGTAACATGGAAACTTACATTACCATATGTAAAATTGATAGCCAATGGGAATTTGCTGTATGGCTCAGGAAACTCAAACAGGGGCTCTGTATCAACCTAGAGGGGTGGGGTGGGGAGGGAGATTGGAGGAAGGTTCAAAAGGGAGGGTATATATATGTATCTATGACTTATTCACGTTGAGGTTTGACAGAAAAGAGCAAAATTCTGTAAAGCAATTATCCTTCAATAAAAAGAAATAAATTAAAAAGAAGATGCAGGTGGGGGAAATCTATACTTAGTTCTAATCTGTAAACAATATTAGAATAGAGAAGATGTGTAGTTCCTTATATATGAGATGTCATTGAATTTAAGATGCACCCCCCAATTTAATAGCAGCTTTGGAAGAGGGAGGAAAAAAAAAACAAAATTATATGGCTCATTAGATGCACACACTTTTATCTTTTGCCAATTTCACCCTAAAACTTGTTGCTCCTCCTGGTTTTATCGAACACGCTCTTACACACTAGTGATTAGGTACAAAATAAGTGAGGGATTCCTGTTTCCTCTGTTTCATCTTCCATATCTGCTTCATGATCAAGACCTTAAAGACAGACTCCATTACTGTTGCTTTCACTGCCACCCTCTCCTAGAGTACTGTGGTGTCTTACCAGGAGCCTCCTAGTCAATCCCTCCATAAGCGCTCCATGTTCTTTGCTGTCACTAGCCACCCCAGTGACATGAGAGGATGAAATGGTTGGATGGCATCACCGACTCAATGGGCATGAGTTTCAGTAAACTCTGGGAGTTGGTGATGAACAGGGAGGCCTGTCATGCAGCATGTCCTGCTGCTGCTGCTGCTGCTGCTGCTGCTGCTGCTGCTGCTAAGTTGCCATATCCATGGGGTCACAAAGAGTCGGACACAACTGAGTGACTGAACTGAACTGAGCCACCCCAGGTATTTATTATGCACAGAGACACCAGAGGAGTGATATATCAAAAAAGTATAAATCAAATAAAGCCACTGCATGTTTAAACTCTACAGTGAACTTCTTTTCCCTTAAAATCCAGCTTCTATATTAGCCAAGACATTAACATGGTGATTCAGCAAGTCTTGAGAATTCTGGAGACCTTTCCAGGTGGTCCACAAGGTCAAAAGCACTTGATCATCAAACCATGATGATACTGACTTGTTCCCTCTCATTCTCTCATATATGTTTTGAGGAGAATTCAAGAGGTCACATGGCATGTGATATCACAACACATTGAATGGAGAAATGCATATGAGAATCCAGCAGTCTTCTATTAAGCCAGATATTAAATAAGTTTGCAAAAATATAAAACAGTGCCATTCTTCTCACTGATTTTTTTGTAGGAAAAATTTCTCATAAAATAATATCTTTCTATGAACCTATAATAGATTTCTTATGGATATTTTAAGTTAATTAATAGATAAATATTTTGAAATGCCTCTGTTTGAACCCCTAACATGGTATATATCACTGTATGTAACATGCATAAACAAAAACTATTAGGTTTCTTCAGTAATTTTTAGTAGGAGTGTAAACAACTCTCGTGTCCTTCAGTGAGTAAATTGGAAAACAGGCTGTGGTCCAGCCATACCTGGAGAACTGCTCAGAATTAAAAGGAATGAACTATTGAAACATGCCAGCAATTTGGATGCATCACAAGGACATTATGCCGAGTTAAATCAAAAAGTCTGTCACACAGAGTGAAGTAAGTCAGAAAGAGGAAAACAAATATCAGTTATTGATGCATATATGTGGAATCTAGAAAAACAGCATAATTTTACAGGAATAGAGATGCAGACTTAGAGAACAGTTGGTTGGACATGGTCGGGGTGAAATGAATTGAGAGATTGGGATTGATGTATGTGCACTGCTGTGTATAAAACAAATAGCCAGTGGAAATATGCTGTGTACCACAGGGTGCTCAGCTCAGTGCTCTGTGGGGACCCAGATGGGTGGGATGGGGGAGGGGAGGGAAGCCCATTAGGGAGGGGATGTGTATACATACAGACGATTCACCTCATTTACAGCAGAAATTAACGCAACATTGGAAAGCAACTATCCCCAGTGAAAAAGAAACAACTTATGTGACATTATAGAAAACATGTCCCTGGCTTCCAGGGAGCTTTGTGTGTGTGTGTGTTGGCGGCGGGGGGGTGACAGAACAGTTCTGTAATGACAGTGATGGTGGTTACATGAATCTGCACATGTGATAAAACCTAATAGAAATACATACCAAAAAAAAACCAAATTCAAACTGGTGAAATCTGAGCAAGGTTTGCATTTAAGTTAATAGTATTCTACAAACATAGATTTCTTTGTTTGGAAATGTACTATGGTATGTAAGTAAGCAAGAGGAAAGGGTACCATATGGCTCAGACGGTAAAGAATCTGCCTGCAATGCAGGACACCTGGGTTTGATCCCTGGGTTGGGAAGATCCTCTGGAGAAGGGAGTGGCAACTGACTCCAGTATTCTTACCGGGAGAATCCCATGGACAGAGGAGCCAGGTGGGCTACAGTCCATGGGGTCACAAAGTGTCAGACACGACTGAGTGACTAACACACACACTATATATTTTGTATGTATGTTATCAGTATTACATATTATTTAATATGTTATATGATATAAAATGCATTGTTTGTATTATTTTTTTTTCTTTTTTAAATAGTGTGAAGGAACCCATAGGAAAAAAAAAAAATGGAGAAACGTTATCATGAATAAATCTAAGACCTCCCTGACTTCTAGACCTTTCTTCCTTCTAATGATTACATTTCAACTGCACTCCTCTTTCTTCTGTTCCTTCAATATCTGGAGCTCAGGGTCTTTGTATCAGCCCTTGCTTCTCCCGGGAAATCACATCCCAGATCTCTTCAGTGCTGCTTCTGTCTGTAATTGGGCTTCAGCATACACATCATTTCGGTGGAAAGAGCTTCCCTGACTGTGCAGCATGGAGCAGCTGCTCAGTCAGGCTCTGTGCCCTCCACTCTGACTTTCACCCTAATGCTCTCCACCCCCTGACATTTCTTGTTTACATATCGGTTTGTTGCCCATGAGCTGCGCTGTGAGCTCATGAGTGCAAGCATCTTCTCTGAGCTTTCACTGGTGTACCCACTGCATCAAATACTTGAAATAGCATAGGAACCAAATACATACTTGCTAAGTGAATGCACTGATACATACAGGTTCTTCTTCACTGTCACATCAGAGTTTGAAGCTGCAGTTTGTTCACATGCAGCTCTAAGTCTGAAGGGTTCGTTTAGTCAGTTTTCAGGTATTTGACTGCTTTTCATAACCTGAATGTGAAATCTTGACCTCTTTGGCACCTTCAGAATTTTCAGTGTACTTTTGAGACACAGTAAAGAATTCTAGAAATACAACCCAAATGTCTGTCAAGCAGTCTCTATAAATTGAGAATACTTCGAAGGATGGATTCCAGGAGAGTAGGACCAAAGTCGCCACAGGGAGATGATCATAATGGTTAGATTCCTCATCAGGGTCAAGAACCTAGAATTCTATGGAAATATATTAATTTTAAATATTGTCAATTAAATTTTTAGAAAAAGCTATGTGGGGAGAATAACATGTATCTATGTATCAGATATGGATGTGAGAGTTGGACTGTGAAGAAGGCTGAGCACTGAAGAATTGATGCTTTTGAACTGTGGTGTTGGAGAAGACTCTTGAGAGTCCCTTGGACTGCAAGGAGATCTAACCAGTCCATTCTGAAGGAGATCAGCCCTGGG
Organism: Capricornis sumatraensis; assembly: GCF_032405125.1. Taxonomy (NCBI): domain Eukaryota; kingdom Metazoa; phylum Chordata; class Mammalia; order Artiodactyla; family Bovidae; genus Capricornis; species Capricornis sumatraensis. The sequence continues at coordinate 6,447,805 of NC_091084.1, forward strand.
ATTCCTTTGGAAGGAATGATGCTAAAGCTGAAACTCCAGTACTTTGGCCACATGATGCAAAGAGTTGACTCACTGGAAAAGACTCTGATGCTGGGAGGGATTGGGGGCAGGAGGAGAAGGGGACGACCGAGGATGAGATGGCTGGATGGCATCACTGACTCAATGGACATGAGTCTGAGTGAACTCCGGGAGTTGGTGATGGACAGGGAGGCCTGGCGTGCTGCGATTCATGGGGTTGCAAAGAGTCAGACACGACTGAGTGACTGAACTGAACTGATGTATCAGATTTTATGGTTGCTTCAATTATAGTCTGTATTAAATTTGTGGGTTTTGTTTTCTGCATTGTGACTGTAGCTATGTATACCTGTCAGAAAACACAAGTACTTTGAAAATAATCTTGAAATTTTTCATTAAAAAAATCTGACGGTTGAATAATACATTTTTTCTTTGATGTATAAGTCATTTGGTCCTACTTCTAGTTTCAGAATCCAGTGACTAATTATAAGAGATGGCATATTCTGTTGCTGTCAATGAATTTGTCTTTTATTGCAGTGCTAGTTTAGTGAGCAATGAATTTGAAATATTATGCATTAATTAATGGTCTTAATTTATGTGACACTCCTAATGGAAATAATTTAATATTTTCCATGCAACAATAAATTTATATAGTTAAATCCACATCTGTCTAGTCAGTCTCTACTGGGTCACAACTCACATGCCTGGTATCAGGCAAGTTTCTTTTGATGTTGACTGCAACAAGCACTGTGACTTTGGAAGCTGAGACAAAGTGCAGCTTAGAATTGAGTTAGTGTGGTCATTGTTAGTGGAGCTGTGTTGAATTAGAACTGAATTGCGGTCATTCAGGATATTCCCTGACTAGATCCTTTTCTTTAAATTTTTATACCTAGCAAGATGTTGGGAAAGTTACCTTTCTCCATCCCAAACTATCTGTTGATAATACTCAAATTTGAGTACCATGGAGGAATACCATAGAGCTCTACCATTTTCTACTTTTATGGGTACATTTTTTTACATCCTACATCTGGAGTCCAGGATTAAAAAAAGAATGTACCCTTAAAATTAGAAAATAGTAGACCTCCATGCTACTCAAATTCGATAATTGGAGTTCAGGGCTTCCCAGGTGGTTCAGTGGTAAAGAATACACTTGCCAATTCAGGAGATGCAGGAGATGTGGGTTTGATCTCTGAGTCAGAAAGCTCCCCTGGAGGAGGAAATGGCAACCCACTCCACTATACTTGCCTGAAAAATCCCATGGACAGAGAAGCCTGGCAGGCTAGAGTCCATGGAGTTGCAGAGAGTTAGAAATGACTGAGCACATAAGTGACTGTGAGCTGGAGTTCAAGTATTCATGAACATGTAGCTTAGTAAAATAAAGGTATATAGCAAAACATTTTTCCTAGAGCAACTGAATAAAATAATTCATTCAGTTCAGTTCAGTTCAGTCGCTCAGTCATGTCCGACTCTTTGCAACCCCATGAATCGCAGCACGCCAGGCCTCACTGTCCATCACCAACTCCCGGAGTTCACTCAGACTCATGTCCATCGAGTCAGTGATGCCATCCAGCCATCTCATCCTCGGTCGTCCCCTTCTCCTCCTGCCCCCAATCTCTCCCAGCATCAGAGTCTTTTCCAGTGAGTCAACTCTTCGCATGAGGTGGCCAAAGTACTGGAGTTTAAGCTTTAGCATCATCCCTTCCAAAGAAAACCCAGGGCTGATCTCCTTCAGAATGGACTGGTTAGATCCCCTTGCAGTCCAAGGGACTCTCAAGAGTCTTCTCCAACACCACAGTTCAAAAGCATCAATTAGAGTATATGAATATATTATTGGTTTCTGAAAAAGAAAAGCAATTTCAATTTTATTATTAGTAGAAGTATCAATATTATTAATATTAGTACTATTCTGAATCTTAGAACTACTAAAGAAAGTGCAAATCCAGAGATAGAGGCACAAGATTTAGCAAATAAAAATACAGGACATTCAGATGGTATTAGTCAAGGTTTCCCAGAAGAACAGAACCAACAGGGTACAATACAGATAATACAGTAAAGAAAGTTGTGAAGAACTGGCTTATATGATTATGAAAGCTAAGACATCCCGAGATCTATAGACAGTTGGCAAGCTGGAGACCCAGGAGAATCAACGGTGTGATCCCAGTGTCAGTCTGAAAGCTTGATGTATAAAAAGAGCCTGTGTTTCAGTTTGCATCTGAAAAGACCAATGTCTTCAGACCCAAAACAACTGAATAGCAGTGCCTTCAGCACCAAGACAGGCTCCCACTTACTAGCTGGAGTACCAGCATTTATGCTCTCTTTAGGCCTTCAACTGATTGGATGGGGCTACCCACATTAGGGCAGGCAATCTGCTTTGTTCATTCTACACAGTAAGTTGTAATCTCATTCAAAAACACACTCACACAAACACACACACCTAGAAAAATATTTGATTACATATCTGGATACCCCAGGGCCTACTCAATTTGATACAAAATTGAACATCACACAGACTGATGTAAATTTCAAATAAATAGTAATTTTTAGTATAAATATATCCCATGTAATATTCAGAATACAATTAAAGTAAATAATTATTATCTGGAATTCCAATTTAACTGTCCTGTATTTTATCTAAAACTGCTGGATACTAGATTACATTGTGTTCCTTCTTCTCAAAGTGGATGGACTGATTTGTATGAGTGGCAGAATGTCAGCTAATGCATGAAACTCAGAACAATATGATACACTTCCTGTACTGTCAGTGTTTCATTTGAGGATGCATTTGAAGATTTTGCAGTGTTCCAAGATTTTGTCATAAGCATACTCTAATTAAACACAATCCAGTTTTTCTACGTTGAAACAATACCATATTTTGTTTGATTGTGTGTTTGCTTTTGGTTGTGTGACAGCCTAGAGAATAGGCAAAATTTCTGTTCAGTTCACTTCAATTCAGTCGTTCAGTCATGCCTGACTCTTAGCGACCGCATGAACAACAGTACACCAGGCCTCCCTTTCCATAACCAACAGCCAGAGTTCACCCAATCTCATGTTCATTGAGTCAGTGATGCCATCCAACCATCTCATCCTCTGTCGTCGCCTTCTCCTCCTGCCTTCAATCTTTCCCAGCATCAAGGTCTTTTCAAATGAGTCAGTTCTTCCCATCAGGTGGCCAAACTATTGGAGTTTCAGCTTCAACATCAGTCCCTCCAATGAACATCCAGGACTGATTTCCCTTAGGATGGACTGGCTGGATCTCCTTGCAGTCCAAGGGACTCTCAAGAGTATTCTCCAACACCACAGTTCAAAAGCATCAATTCTTTGGCACTCAGCTTTCTTTATAGTCCAACACTCACATCCATGCATGGCTACTGGAAAAACCATAGCGTTGACTAGGCTGACTTTTGTTGGCAAAGTAATGTCTCTGCTTTTTAATATGCTGTGTAGGTTGGTCATAACTTTCCTTCCGAGGAGTAAGTGTCTTTTAATTTCATGGCTGCAACCACCATCTGCAGTGATTTTTTGGAGCCCCCCAAAAATAAAGTCAGCCCCTGCTTCCACTCTTTCCCCATCTATTTCCCATGAAGTGATGGGACTGGATGCCATGATCTTAGTTTTCTGAACGCTGAGCTTTAGGCCAACTTTTTCACTCTCCTCTTTCACTTTCAACAAGAGGCTCCTTAGTTCTTCTTCACTTTCTGCCATAAGGGTGGTGTCATCTGCATATCTGGTTATTGATATTTCTCCCAGCAATATTGATTCCAGCTTGTGGTTCTTCCAGTCCAGTGTTTCTCATGATGTACTCCACATGTAAGGTAAATAAGCAGGGTGACAATATACAGCCTTGACATACTCCTTTTCCTATTTGGAACTGGTCTGGAGTTCCATGTCCAGTTCTAACTGTTGATTCCTGACCTGCGTATAGGTTTCTCAAGAGGCAGGTCAGGTCATCTGGTATTCCCAACTCTTTCAGAATTTTCCACAGTTTATTATGATCCACACAGTCAAAGGTTTGGCATAGTCAGTAAAGCAAAAATAGATGTTTTTCTGGAACTCTCTTGCTTTTTTGATGATCCTGTAGATGTTGGCAATTTGATCTCTGGTTCCTCTGCCTTTTCTAAAACCAGCTTGAACATCAGGGAGTTCATGGTTCACATATTGCTGAAGCCTGGCTTGGAAAATTTTGAGCTTTAGTTTACTAGCATGTGAGATGAGTGGAATCATGAGGTAGTTTGAACATTCTTTGGCATTGCCTTTCATTGGGATGGGAATGAAAACTGACCTTTTCCAGTCCTGTGGCCTCTGTTGAGTTTTCCAAATTTGCTGGCATATTGAGTGCAGCACTTTCACAGCAGCATCTTTTAGGATTTGAAACAGCTCAACTGGAATTCGATCACCTCCACTAGCTTTGTTTGTAGTGATGCTTCTTAAGGCCCACTTGATTTCACATTCCAGGATGACTGGCTCTAGGTGAGTGATCACACCATCGTGATTATCTTGATCTGAAGATCTTTTTTTGTACAGTTCTTCTGTGTATTCTTGCCACCTCTTCCAAATGTCTTCTGCTTCTGTTAGGTCCATACCATTTCTGTCCTTTATTGTGCCTATCTTTGCATTAAATGTTCCCTTGGTATCCCTAATTTCTTGAAGAGATCTCTAGTCTTTCCCATTCTTGTTTTCCTCTGTATCTTTGTGTTGTTTGCTGAGGAAGGCTTTCTTACCTCTCCTTGCTATTCTTTGGAACTCTGCATTCAAACTCTGCAAACAACTCCATCTCAAAGATGAAGTTGATCCTATGGAATATTATATCCTTTGTGACTCAGTTCATTTGGATTTGACAGAAACAGATTTCTTTGTGAAAGAAAAATAGCTTTTCATGACTTACCTTTCTAAGACATTAAAAAACAAACTGAATAGCGATTCAGAGAATATTTCAATGTGTCACATAAAACAAGCAATTTTACCTGTTACCAAGAAAATGAACTCAATAAGTTTTCTATAAGCTATAACTTGAAAATTTAACTCCACCAAATTATTGTTAGGACCATGCACACGCTTTTTTCAGGTTTTTTTCTTCACATAGTTCATGAAAAAGTAAAAATAATTCATTGCCTATATCCACTTGCATATTATTAATTTATCATGTATAACAAAATATCCCAAAACTTAGTGCCTTAGAAAAAAAGAAATATACATTTTTATCCTAGACCTCTTTTAAATTAAGAATTAGGAGTAACTTCGCTGGACATTTCTGACTCTGATTCTTTTATGAAGTTGCGGTTAAGATATCATCTAGGGCTACAGTCACCTGCAAATTTACCTGAGGCTATAGGAATTGTTTCTCTGTGACTCTCTCACAAAACCATTGTTATGGTTGTTGCTGGTTGTTGTTTGGAGGCCTCAGTCTTTCCCCACGTGGACTATGACTCACTCACATAACCATTGTTATGGTTGTTGCTGATTGTTGTTTGGAGGCCTCAGTCTTTCCCTTTGTGGACTGTGACTCACTCGCATAACCATTGTTATGGTCGTTGCTGGTTGTTGGTTGGCGGCCTCAGTCTTTCCCCATGTAGGCTGTGACTCACTCACATAACTATTGTTAGGGCTGTTGCTTGTCATTGATTGGAGGCCTCAGTTTTTCCCCATGTGGACTTTTCCACAGTGGGCACCTCATGATAGGACAGCTGGTTTCTTAAAGAGTGAGCAGTCCAAGAGGCCAGCATGAAAATGGCAGTGTCCTTTTAGGCATATTTTGTGAGGTCACACACCATTGCTTCCTCAGTATGTGTTTGTCATGCAGATTACCCTTTTGCAATGTATGAAGGTGCTACTCAAGAGTTTCAAGCAAGGATCACATTGGAAGGACCAAGTGGAAGCTGTCTATTCCCACCCATATCAAAGTATCATCATGAAACTTTGTGATGCCAATATGGAGACAAGAAATTGTCTAGAGGCTGAAACTAACGCACAGTGAATGTCCTATCTATTTAGTTCAGTTCAATTTTCAGACCTTTGAGACTCAGTACAAGTTTATCTTGCATTTTAACCCAAATGATATCAAAATTTCTATTGTTTCCCAGAAGGTATTTTAAGCCATCATATCAATATTAAGACATGATTGATATATTATGGAGTTGAATTCAAATTTTAAATGAAATTTCTAGGAAATTTTAAAACTAGATCATATTTAGGTCAAGCTGGCTAGATATTTTTTGTTGTTCTTCAGTAGCTCAGTTGTGACCAACTCTTTGTGACCCCATGGACTGTAGCACACAGGTTTCCCTGTCCTTCACTATCTCCTAGAGCTTGCTCAAACTCATGTCCATTGAGTTGATGATGCCATCAACCATCTCAGCCTCTAATGCCCACTTCTCCTCCTGTCTTTAGTTTTTCCCAGCATCAGGGTCTTTTCCAATGAGTCAACTCATCGCATCAGGTGGCCATAATATTGGAGCTTCAGTTTCAACATCAGTCTTTTTGATGAATATTCAGGGCTGATTTCCTGTAGGATTGACTGGTTTGATCTCCTTGGTTTGATCAAGACTCTCGATCTCAAGAGTCTCCTCCAGCACCAGAATTCAGAAGTATCAATTCTTCAGTGCTCATGGACAATGGAGCCTGGCAGGCTATAGTCCATGGAGTCACAAAAAATTAGACATGAGTTCGTGACTAAACAATAAAAACTAACTTTCTTTAGTAGGGAAGTTTGAGAAGCATTTTCCTTTAGGGAATTCGTAAGACAGGTTGGCCTGCATAACTAATTCTAAATGTCTGAGATAAAAAGGTGCAGTGTCAGCCTGGTTTTTGTTAGTGCTTAAGTTCTTGAACATGTTCTCTATAAAATGCCTTTTTTTTTTTTTTTTTTGCGTTTTAATGTAACCTAAGTTATTTTCAATCAGCTCTCATCTATAGATGCCTAAATCCTTCCATATTTCAAAACCAATATTAAATGCTTTGTGTTCCACAGAGACTTTCCATTTGGCCTCCATAACCCTCTCTAGCCTACTGACTCCTGTCCACCATGGGTGGGGTGAAGGCCATAGAGTATATGGAGTTGTGAAGAGAGAAGGAGTTTGGTGACAAGGTAGAAGTAACAACAGTGTTGTCTGAGATTACTCCCATACTCGCTTTTAGTATGGTACTTTCATGTCAGTTATGAATATCTGTCTTGTAATATCATAGTCATAATAAGAGACTCAATAATGATTTGTTGAATTATGTTTCTTGAAATAAATCTGTGATAACTTTACACTGGTTATCATGATATGAAAGTCAAGGCTTTCATGTGATGCTTTTTATATTCTGTTTGAGAAAGAAAATTCACCAATTAAAAAGCTCAGCTCTGCTATTTATCATTCATTGATCTTAGTTTAGAATGTCATTGGTTTTAATACACTGAAGATTTTCTGCTTTGGTTCTTCATTCTCATATGATTCTCAGCATTATTGTTTTCATTGACAAAAATATTAGTCATACTGCTGTACTTATGAAAAAGGAACACTAACGATTACTCACTTATTTTTGTAGAACATGCCACTCGTACCACCCATTTTAAAAGTTAAATTGAATAGTGCCTTGATTAATTCTTATTTTCCTAATTAAACAATAAAGTATTATAAGACATAGTTATTCTTTAGACTTCCTGAAGCACCAAAACATATTACATTTTAGTTGCTTCATTTGATTGCACAAGTTGTGAATTACCAAAACAGTTTAATTCTCTTACTAAAAACCTTTTTTATATATTTTTTAAATGACCTTATTCAATCAACTTCTCTCCCTGCTTTCTCTCTCCCCCTTCTGTCCTCTCTCCTTTACCTTTTTTCTCCCTCCCCACTTCCTTCCTTCCTTTTTTCCTCTCATCTTTTCTTCCTATTTAAGCTAAATAATTTAGGGTCACAATTGGCCCTTTTTGCTTCAGTTATGGAAATTTATTGTTTGTAAGCTTCTTTAGAACAAAACTGTGCTTTAAAGTGTTAGTCGCTAAGTTGTGTCTGACTTTTTGTGACCCCATGGACTGTAGCCCACCAAGATCCTCTGTCCATGGAATTCTCCAGGCAAGAATACAGGAGTGGGTTGCCATTTCTTTCTCCAAGGGATTTTCCTGACCTAGGGATAAAACCTGGGTCACCTGCATTGCAGGCAGATTCTCTACTATCTGAGCCACAGCTGCTCAAACTGTGTTTAGTACAATATTATAATCCTAACATCGTGCCTGAATAAAGCAGACGTTTATAAATATTTGCTCAATGAATGAATTAGGTGAGTCATACATAATAATTGAGTGTCATATGTGATTTTAAAGCTCTTGAATTTCTGGCCTTATAGTTGATGGTTGATATTATGTGAAAGGTGTTTTGTTTGGCTTAAGCATCATTTATTTACCATTGATAAGCATATATCTCATCTTATTCCCTTGCTGATAGTATCAAAAGGAAGCAGTGTTGAAAGACCAAAGGGGCCAGGAACCTCATTCTTTGAAAATTGTGCTTTCAAGTCAGGGCAGTGCTAGCTAACAACAGATTTTATTGATTCAGACCTAGAAAATCCTCTCTTTTCTCTTGGTAAAAGATACATATACCAATCCTCTCTTCACTTTATTTAATCCCAATTACTGTAGAATTTGTGGAGAAAATGAATAATTTAGCAGGTTTTCAGCTATGTATATGCATAGACAATAATACTGTCAATACCATTACCTTTTAAATCAAAGAGTATGACATACACCTCAGAACATGTACAAAACATATAAATTTAAAGAGATTCATCACAGAGCAATGACTTTAGTATAAATAAATATTATAAATGTACATTTATATTGTACATTAATACTATTAAATCATATGTTCAGCCTTTTTCTTTATATTCTTGCCATTAATAATTCATTTATGAATGTGGTATATATTTATGTACATAATATGTATGTATGTATTTATGTAAAGATTAAGGTTTTAGATTACAACTACTCTATCACTATGCACATGTTGGGAAAACTGGAAGAGCATTCACAAAAGGAATTGTCAATGGAAATTGAAAGTGGACCTTAGGCCAAAATCAGCAATCTAGTTGAAAGTATTTAGGATACCAGCCTGATAATCATTTTAGGAGAGTGGGGTGACAGGCATATTGTAATTCCACAGATCTTTCTTTAGTAAATGCAATACTATCACCTAAAAGTTGTGCTAAAGTGTTAAAGATAGAAAAATAGTAAAGCAAACTACTTATTTCATTTGCCTGGGTAATGGATCCTGAATTATTGAATGAGCTCATCTGCATTAGTTTAAATTAACTGGATGAGTTGTTGTTTTTCCAGATCTTCAGCTCTGTGCTTGTTATTGTCAGAAATGAGAAAATTAAATTATTGCTATCTGTTAAAGTAAAAATAGCAATTTAATCAGTTATTTTTAGCAATATCCAAAGTAGATATTAAGATACATCAGAGGGAAAAATATTTCCTAATCTACCAAAGCTTTTTTAAAGAGCAAGTAAACCTAGATAATGTTCAGTCTTACACTTATTTAGGAAATATATATAAAATATCATGTATGGATGTGAGAGTTGGACTGTGAAGAAAGCTGAGCACCAAAGAATTGATGCTTTTGAACTGTAGTATTGGAAAAGACTCTTGAGAGTCCCTTGGACTGCACGGAGATCCAACCAGTCCATTCTGAAGGAGATCAGCCCTGAGTGTTCTTTGGAAGGAATGATGCTAAAGCTGAAACTCTAGTACTTTGGCCATCTCATGCAAAGAGTTGACTCACTGGAAAAGACCATGATGCTGGGAGGGATTTGGGGCAGGAGGAGAAGGGGACAACAGAGGATGAGATGGCTGGATGGCATCACTGACTCGATGGATGTGAGTTTGAGTGAACTCCAGGAGATGGAGGGACAGGGAGGCCTGGCGTGCTGCGATTCATGGGATTGCAGAGTCGGACACAACTGAGCGACTGAACTGATATAAAATATGTAAAGAAAACAATGTAACTTGTCATAATATTTCTGTACTCATTGGTAAACAGCTAACTGCTTAACATTAAATGCTTTATGGGAGCAATTCGTTTAAAGTCCATGTTTGTCAAAATATGGTCAATTTATTAAAATGAAATACTATTTTGGTGGACTGCTTCCAAGAGTAACATGGATTACCTATTGATTACCCGATATTTACATACTCGAAAGCATTTTTGAATGACTTTTGTTGAACTTTCAGTTTGTGGAAATAAACTACATGGAATACACAATGAATACATTACCTATAAAAAAAAGAAATAAGAAATAGATACTTTCAAAGTAGTGCAACAGTCCAAAGAAAGAAAAGATGTTCACTAAAATGCTAGGGCCACAAAGGCCCCTTTACCCTGCATATGCAGCAGTTGGTCATGTAAGAGGAGCAGTGGCAAGTGCTGTAATAAAGTCCTTTTGAAGCTGTGCTGTTTCCTTCTCCATGTCGTCGAGCCAGAGCAACACAGCCAGCCATGTCCTCCTTCAGTGGCCCAGCAGACTCAGCATGAAGCAGGGGAATGAGTCACATTCACCATCTCCTGTGTCTAGTTTCATCTCTGAAACTTCTGCTCTCAGAATGTGAGATGTTCCTTCATCATGTTAAGTCTCATTTGCTTCATTTGTAGAAGAGAACTAAAATACTTAACTTTATAAATTTATTGTGAGGATGGTAAGGATATTTTTATATCCTGAATGAATGTTTGTTTTTCCTCCAGTACCTCATATGCATTATGGTCCTGGAGAGGGAGCAGGGAAAACACCACCCTGGGAAGGAAGTCGGGAGAGCACCTAATAAGATATAAGTGGGAAGTGGAAGGAAGTCTGGTCAGGGAAAGTGATAGGATAGGGGAATGAGCAAGAAGGAAAAGGTAGGAGGACCCATCAGATTAGAAACAGGCTCCTTAGTAAAGGCAGAATCTGAGAATTTGGTCCTTAGTGGCTGGCTTCCTGAAGCACAGTGTTGGTGGATGTCTCATCCTTTTAAAACAAATATATCAGATTATCTGGGTTCAAACCTCCTTGGATTGAAATTTTTTCAAAGTTTCCTTAGAGATTCCAGTGTAATGTAAGGTTAAGGGGAAAAAAAGGATCCAATAATTCATAACATGTATTTTTTAGAAGATGGATCTGATGTGAAAATACAACATTTTAAAAGTTGACATACAACTTAAAGACCCAAGACCTGTTTGGGCAAGGAACTGGAGAGATGCTTTTGTATCCTTGGATGGAAAACATTTGAAGATTTTTAAGCCAAAGAGTGATATGATCATACTGAATAATAATAGTGATAGTAGTAGCAGTAGTAGGAATTCTAGGAGTAATTGTAATGGTGGATACAGAGAACCCAGAGCTCTTAGGAGGATATCCATCAATAATCCAGGTGTGAAATCCTGTTGATGTGAAGATATTGTTACATTGTTTGGTTGTTCAGTCGTGTCTGACTTCTTGCAACCCAGTGGTTTGTAGCATGCCATGTTTTCATCATCTCTCAGAGCTTGCTCAAACCCATGTCCATTGAGTTGGTGATATCATCGCACCATCTCATCCTCTGTCATCCCCTTCTCCTCCTGACTTCAATTTTTCCATTATCAGGTTCTTTTCCAGTGTGTTGGTTGTTTGTATCAGGTGGCCAAAGTATTGGAGCTTCAGCTTCAATATCAGTCCTTCCAATGAGAATTTAGGACTGATTTTCTTTAAGATTGACTGGTTTGATCTCCTCACAATCCAAGGGACTCTCAAGTGTCTCCTCCAACACCACAGTTCAAAATCATCAGTTATTCATTGCTCAGCCTTCTTTATGGTCGAACACTCACATCCATACACAACTACTGGAAAAACCATAGCTTTGACTATACAGACCTTTTTGGTAGGCAAAGTGATGCCTCTGCTTTTCAATACACTAAGTTTGTCATAGCTTTTCTTCTAAGGAGCAAATGTCTTTTAATTTCATGTCTGCAATCACTATCTGCAGTGATTTTGGAGCCCAAGCTGTGGACGAGTCTGGAGGTGAAAATAAATTTGGATGCTGTAAAGAACAATATTGCATAGGAACATGGAATGTTAGGTCCATGAATCAAAGTAAATGGGAAGTGGTCAAACAGGAGATTGGAGAAGGAAATGGCAACCCACTCCAGTATTCTTGCTTGGAGAATCCCATGGAGAGAGGAACCTGGTGGGCTACAGTCCATAGGGTCACAGAGTCATACATGACTGAGCAACTAACACCCAAACAGGAGATGGTAAGAGTGAATATCGACCTTTTAGGAATCAGTGAACTAAATGGACTAGAATGGGAGAGTTTATCTCAGGTGACCATTGTATCTATCTAGTAGGCTTCCTGGGTTGCTCAGCTGGTAATGAATCTGCCTGCGATGCAGGAGACCCTGGTTCGATTCCTGGGTTAGGAAGATCCCCTGGAGAAGGAAATGGCAACTCACTCTGGTATACTTGCCTGGAGAATCCCTGTGGACAGAGGAGCCTGGCAGGCTACAGGTCATGAGGGTGCAGAGTCGGACACAACTGAGTGAGCGCAGCACAACACATTATATCTACCACTGTGGGCAAGAATCCCTTAAAAGAACTGAAATAGTCCTCATAGTCAGCCGAAGAGCCCAAAATGTAGTACTTGGGTGCAATCTCAACAACTCTGTTCAAATCATGAAGAGAATGATCTCTGTTCATTTCCAAGGAAAACCATTCAATATCACAGTAATCCAAGTCTATGCCCCAGTCACTAATGCCAAACAAGCTAAATTTGAATGGTTCTATAAAGACCTACAAGACCTTTTAGAACTCACACACACACACACACACACACACACACACAAGATGTCCTTTCATCATAGGGGACTGGAATGCAGAAGTAGGGAGTCAAGAGATTCCTGAAGTAGCAGGCAAGTTTGGCCTTGAAGTACAAAATGAAGCAGGGCAAAGGCTAACAGAGTTCTGACAAGAGAATATGCTGGTCATAGTAAACACCCTCTCCCAACAACACAAGAGAAGACTCTACATATGGATATCACCAGATGGTCAATACTGAAATCAGGTTGATTAAGATTTAATTTGAAGATAGAGAAACATGCAGAAATCACCATGGAGATAGTCTAGTAGAGTGAGAACATCATGGTACTTGGGCAGTGAGTGTGGGAAAAACACATACCGGGTATACTGACAGCAAAAGAGAGGGGCAGGTGGTAAACAATTCAGACTGTGGATATACAGCAATATTTTTTAAGTGTCAAAATTATAACATAATCACAGTCTCATATGAAGTAACAACTGGAAAAAAATGACTTACTGTGGATTAAAATTGAAAAGCTTGAAAATGGAATAGTGAATTATAATAGGCTTATTATGTATTTTTCCAGGAGCATCTGTTTATAAAGCCAACTACAAAAAAAAAAAAGAAGAGCCAAATGCAGCTAATGGTTCATCAGAGCAAAAAGTTTTGCAAATTCATCAGTAGCATACTTTGCTTTGTGTATGAGAAAGAAGTGATCAAGATGTATGAACTCTTTAAAGAGAGCAAATTACAGCACCCTTAATTATGTGACCATTGGCCATTTTTATCCCAGCCATGTTTGAAAACTGTATGTTTATGTTGTATCTGACTCTTTATGACCCCATGGACTGCAGCATGCCAGGCTTCTCTGTCTTTCACTGTCTCCTGGAGCTTGCTCAAACCCATGTACATTAAGTCTTTGATGCCATCCAACCATCTCATCCTCTGTCACCATCTTCTCCTTCTGCCTTCAATCTTTCCCAGCATCAGGGTCTTTTCCAGTGTGTTGGCTGTTCGTATCAGGTGGCCAAGGTATTGGAGCTTCATCTTCAGCATCAGTCTTTCCAATGAATATTTAGGCTTGATTTACTTTAGGATTGACTGGTTTAATCTCTGCTGACCAATGGATTCTTAATAGTCTTCTCCACTTTGGCCACCTGATGTGAAGAGTTGACTCAGTGGAAAAGACCATGATGCTGGGAAGGATTGAAGATGGGAGGAGAAGGGGATGACAGAGGATGAGAAGGTTGGATAGCATCACCAACTCAATGGACGTGACTTTGAGTAAACTCACTCTGGGAGTTGGTGATGGACAGGGAAGCCTGGAGTGCTGCAGTCCATGGGGTCGCAAAGAGTTGGATATGACTGAGCAACTGAACTGAACTGAATTGAATTGAATTTAGGTAGCACCCAGATCTTGGCCATTTTCTATTTTTGGAGTGAAGTGACTTTGTATCAGTAAGGTTGGTCATTCCCCAGAATCCCTTCCTGCTAAAACTACTTGTTTTATGATTGTAAAATGACTACTAGTCATTGCTAGAATATGCACAGAAGCACAGATTTTTGAAGGTCAAACACTTGAGTAAATCATAATCTGTGTATAGGTAATGGCTTCTCTATGAATATCCCAAGATGTTTATGTCATCGTTATATTGGAAACTTAAGAGAGATACTAAGTCGTACTATAGATTCATCCCCACTTTGGGAATAAAGCATGGCTGTATGCAATGAAATCTTAAGACCATTTTTAATCCTAAATTATAAAACTACTTGGGAAAGAGATAGTAACAGTAAAAGAAGAAAATAATTATTAGCATTTGATTATACTTTAATGAAAATATATATTCGCTTTCATTTGGGCTTAAGTATGTGCCTACTACCTGCAGAAAATAGTCAGATACAAAGAAGTTTGTTGTTTGGTTACAACAGCTCTGGAGCCAGATAGATTTGGGTTCAATTCCAATTCTGTTCTTAATCAGTGAAATGGTGACTTTGATTTCTACCACAGGGTGTAGGTTTGGTTTAACAAGATAGCCTAAAAGGTGCAGTGTCGTCATTGGTGTTACTGCTCCAGTTTTCTAAATAGTGAAGTGATACAATCAAGCTGGCTGTTTTGTCTCATAGGTTAAAAATAATTATGTGGGGAAAAAACCTTACTCTTTAATGTGTTAACATTTAAGTGTGATAACACATGGTTCCTTTCACCTAACTGAAATTTTTGTGTCCGTATCACGTTTATAATTCTCTTTCCCCTGCAATCTTATTAGCATTATTCCCGTGAAACAACCAAAGCGTTTTAATTAACTCAGGTTTAATGTGTTTTCCTTATCTGCCATGACTGCAGATACCAGTTGAGCAGAACTGCTCAGTGTATTCAAAATCTTTTAGTTGATCAAAGAAAGGAAATTCAAGGCTAGAAATTCATTTAGTTCTGGCTAGGTTACAGGCATGAACAGAGGCCATTTATCCTTCAAAACATCTTGAAATATATGCTTTGCTATTTGAATCTAATGTTCTCTAGAATGATTCTGGTCTACTAAAGAAGACAGCACACCTGGCTGACCTCCTTGTGTTCTTCTAGCCTCATATCTTATTAATAGGAAAACAGGAGATTTCTTATGATATGTTTGGCAATACTTTGAATAGAATTTTAAGATTCTTGCATGTATGTGTGTATATTTGATTGAATTTCAATTTTGAAGTACCTTTTATCTCCTAATATGTATGAAACAAGATTTACTTGTATACTTTTCAACTGGCTGTCTCAGTATGGTTAGAACAATTTTTCTGTCTTAAATATTTAGCAAGTATCTACTATTTTAAAAGAAATGAGTAGTTGAGAACCACAAGGACTTTTTTGGTTCTGCTTCAAAAATCAAATAAACAGCCAAAAATCAATTACATTTCCCACACTGTTCATACAGGGAAATAACACTCTTATTTTAAGAAATTTTTGTCTCTAGAGAAGTGTCTGCACTTCTGTATATCATAGGAGCAGAAATGGCACTAATGTACACATTTCATTTCACTTACTCTATATATATGTGTGTGTGTGTGGGTGGGTGGGTGGGTGTGTGGGTGTGTGTGTGTGTATAAGCTGCTCTGTCATGTCTGACTTTTTGCTAACCCACAGACTGTAGCTGGCCAGGTTCCTCTGTCCATGGGATTTTCCAGGCAAGAGTACTAGAGTGGCTTACCATTTCCTCCAGACCCAGGGATCAAACCCTCATCTCCTAAGTTTCCTTCATTGGCAGGCAGGTTCTTTACTATAGTGCCTCCTGCGACTATATATATTCTATGAGTGAGTGAGTGAGTGAGTGAAACTCGCTCAGTCATGTCTGACTCTTTGTGACTCCATGGACTGTATAGGCCAAAATACTGGAGTGGGTAGCCTTTCCCTTCTCCAGGGAATCTTCCTAACCCAGGGATCAAACCCAGGTCTCCCACATTACAGGTGGATTCTTTACCATCTGAGTTACAAGGAAATCCCAGGAATAATGGAGTGGTAGCCTACCCCTCCTCCAGGGGATCTTCCCAACCCAGGAATCAAACCAGGGTCTCCTGCATTGCAGGCAGATTCTTTACCAACTGAACTATGGTGAAGACTAAATAAATGGCATAATCCTTGCCTTCTAAGTCTTGAGATGAGATATGTCGTCTTTGTACTTTCTTCACCTTTACCCATAAGTGCCTCACATGATGCTGGGCCCATCTTCGATGTTCAATAACCCAAAAAGGATTAGAGTATAACTTATGATGGAAGAGAAAGTATTTGGAGATTCTTCACATTCTCCTGATATTTAGTAGTGTAAGTACTTTTATTTCAATACTTCAGTGAAGGGGCATATTGGAGCTAATCCTCCACTCACCAAAGGGTGAGTAGAATTTGATCATATGATTTGTCCCTATGCATTGCCCCATCTGGGATCAGTCAGTGATGGTCACTGAGCCCAGAATTTTATACCACGGCACCAGGAATTTTATATCATTTCCTTCTGATATATGCTTAACAATGTGCTCCAAATACCTTCAGCATCCTTTACGAACTGTCAAGTCTATAACATGTAATAGTTTATCCAAATGCTTAATGTTGTGTTATCTCTGGATGTTAGTTAAAGACCATATACTGTGTAAAGAGATATTTCTGTTTAGTTCTGAAAGCTACTAAGACAGTGTTTATGTCATCTCACTTAGAGGTTTTACAAGTGTGCATTCTTCAGGTTTTACAAGACTCAGCCTATATTCCTGAAGGTAACACATAGTTAATACTTCTCTATCACTGAAGAACCTGGTTATTTCTAACCTCTATAACTATATTTGGCATACAATACCATCTGATTTTATTCAACTGGTTCTTTTTTCGGTATTTTTAAAACTTATTTTGGGGTTTTATTATAGAACTCCAGAAAAAGGATTGTTGGTGATTTTAACAAATCATAGCTTATAATTCCTATCCAAGTATATCAAAAGTTCTAGAAGATGAGGAAGGTGCAGCATTCTTCTACAAAAGTTCATCATTTCCCCACGTTGGCAGTAGACAGTGCTGCTGTTGCTTCTTTACCTTTCAACAATAAACATGATTTGTATCTTATCAGCCTGTTAGTTTGTATATATGATGCCATATTTTCCAAATAAAATTGAAATATTTCAGCTCACCAGATAGTTGTTTCATTTAGAATGTTGGAACACTTTTTGTTTTTGAATTTCTACACTCTTATTTACTGGTCATAGTGACTTGCTTTTCCCATGTCTTCAGTAATTATTAAATATATGCTGCAGTTCCTTCAGGATGGAATAAAACATCTCCAGAACGTTAATAAAATTTTGTTGTAGCAAATATACAAAGTACAATATGTGGAGGAGTTTGTGTTTTAAGCTTTCACATGATTTGAGGGTCATTCTCCATGGACCCTTGATATAGAAGGTGGAACAAAAAATTACACAAACATTAACCATGTCTTCATGGTTAATTCATGAAGAGGTTGATTTTGAATAATCACTACCATATTGAATTTGATTAAGAATTTGCCATTGCCAGTTAATTTTGGATACATTTTTAAGAGACAATTTTATTTTAAGGAGTTTTATGTTCATTCTTATTTTATATTTACCTTTGATCAGTTCTTTGTGAGAAATAGACAGTTATAAGTAATTTAAAATCTCATGCTCCATGATAAGAATTTTTTAATACTAAAAACTTGCTAAAAAC
The DNA here is from genome assembly GCF_032405125.1 of Capricornis sumatraensis. Lineage (NCBI taxonomy): Eukaryota > Metazoa > Chordata > Mammalia > Artiodactyla > Bovidae > Capricornis > Capricornis sumatraensis. Next base: position 6,465,810 of record NC_091084.1, read on the forward strand.
TCTAAAACTTTTGTAAGGTGTGATGTGAGAACAGTAGTTTGTTAAAGCTAAGTTAAAGAAATGCACATTTGAGGTCTAGAAATAGTGCCCCAGTAATTGTACTTTTATTAAATTTAGGTGTTGTTAATTTGCAGAATGAACAAGTTTTATATTATGTCAGTTTCAAGTCAAAATCAGAATATGAAATGTGCTAAGAGGTAACATTTACAGAATTAAGTGTGAAAATGCAGAGTGACCAGAACACGACTGTTGGGGCAGAGTGACGTCTCCAATGGAAACACCTCATTTTTGCCTTTCATGTTAATTTATATATAACAATTTTATAAACATTAAAATCCAAGATACTTCCTTGGAAATGTTTAGGGAAAGAGCAAATTAGCCAAGATGGTGTGGTCAGGCTGTCTGGCTCCACATCCTCTTGCTCCTCTCCCACGTTTTGTAAACAATGATTAGGTAACAGTCGAGGTTACTTATAGCACTGTGCATGCATGTCAGGAGGTTCTTGCTTGGTCACAGGCTGCTTGTGTTCTGTAAGCATACATAAGCTTCACCTGGAAAGCCGTAGGCTGTGTTGTTGAGGCTGCATCATAGCTGCATTGGCTCCGCCCACTGGGTCAACCAGGAGAGAATGCAGCATGTCTGTTGCTATGGCTGCCGTGCCAGCCAGGAGAGAATAAAAATGTGTGCACCCCTGTGGCTCCTTTCTCTTCCAGCTCCCCAACTCACACTTCACCTACCCAGGGTTCAGCGAACAGCGTGAAGATTGAGATAAAATGAAACCCCTCCTTTGTAGACAGTGTTTAGCCCGCTTCTTTTATGTATGGTGCTGACCTCATAGGCATCTTAAGTAACTCTGTGTCTGAGGGTATTATGAGTATATCTAGTGGCCTTGAAGAAAGGATTGTCAACATGTGCTTCTTAGGTGCAGCAGGCATCTGTCTAAGGTACGTTCAGCCTCACTTCCACTGGGTCGCCTCGTAGCTCCTGTCAGGGTATTTCTCATATAACGTTTTGATGAGTCACCCTAACACATTAACATAGTTTTAGGTGATCTCTCTGAACTGTTTGAGCTCAGGGAGAAAGGACATGTTGTAAAGACAACACTTACTCTATTTTCTGTCTTATAAACACATAGTCAAATTCATCACGAAGGTTGTATTTTGATGTTATGAATGTACATGTACTTTTATCACTGACTTTATGCTGAAAATCACAAACTATGGCCTTCATGGAGTAGGTTCAGAGTTAAGTCTTTGAAGCCTAGCAGCTAGACTCAAATCTAGACTCTCCACTGACCATAAGGCCCTAGGCAAGTTATGTACATTTTCTAAACTTGTCTGCTTCATTCTTCTTCCTCCCACCTCTAGTCTCCTCATCCTCTGCTCTTTGAGGCAACAAATAATTTTTGATAGGATTGGGCTTCGTGATTAGAAAAAAATAACAACTTAAATTTTAAGGATGAAGAGTGTGATATACTAATGTCCCCAAGGATCCTGCATCTAATTATTGCAGAACTCAGAGTCATTACTCTTCTTCCTCTGCTTCTTTATCAAAGTCTCTCTCTCTCTCCCACACACATACACACACACACAGATCTAAAACATCATAGAAGGCTCGAAGACAAATCATTACAGGAAGCATCCTGGAAGCATCCCATGTTTCTTAATGCTGGTGATGATGTTGGAGTCTGTCTCTTGAGTATGTGTACTTATAGAATGGCCTCAAGATCTTTTGCTTTAGGAGAAAAATACCTTCGTTACTGGTTGCTCCCCTTCACTTTCATTCTGTAATATTTAGCAGCATAATTGAGTGGATGTTTATTAGTCTTTCAAAGCTTGGAGTCTGGGGTAGTTGCCCTAGTTTGCTGGATCTCAGGGGAAGCTCCTCATAAAGTATTTATATAACCCACAATCATGGAGCTTTGAAAGAAGAGGATTTTGTTTTGTTTTTTGTTCAGAGATGATAAATGTTCACAAAATTTGATGAGCATATGTGGGAGAAAAAATTAATAGCCCTGACAGATAGTCTGTATCTCTAGAGAAAGCTGTATATCTGATCAGCAAGTTCATTAGCATGTCTGTTGTGGACACCAGTGATTAATCTGATTGAAGGAATTTTTATTTTCTCCCCTTAACATGCTTTTTCAAACATGGCCCCTTGTCCCCAGGAAATAGGTTTGAATTGACTATTTTATTGCAGTTATTTAAAGGATATTTGTAGTAACACAAAAATCTATTCATTTTTAAAATGTCAATTCTCGGCTGACTTGGATGGATAAGCATATTTACTTAATATAGGTAATTATTTCTAAGCTATTCTGAAGTGTTGAGCTGCCACCTGGATATATTTTTCGATCTAACCAAAAAAACATAATTTAATTCAGAGCATAAATGGACTGTTACATATGTTGATAACACTGATTATTCATTTTCACATACTTTATATGAATTCAGAAAAGTCTTTTGTACTAGATGGAGTCAGTGAGCAACAGTGCACAGGGCCAGACCCGATGACACATCGGGAAGAGCAGGAGGAGAGCTTTTCCCTCTTCTGTGGCCAAGAAGAGCAACAGGGATGAGAAACATCCCAGGGAGAACTGGCCCAAGATTCTAAGTGGAATGCTGGTTGAAGGTATTTGTTTACGAGTGACAGGGAGAACACAGGGAACTTCTGGGGAGGGAGTCAGCAGCTGCTAGCTCGTTTTCTTACAGGTCCAACAAAATGGCACTGAAAAACTTCCCCATCCCCTCCTCCTCTGCATTAGAAAAGCTTAGCTTTGATTTTTTTAATTGGTTATTTATCTTTTTATTAATTTATTTTAATTGGAGGATAATTGCTTTACAGACTGTTTTTGCCATACATCGACATGAATCAGCCATGGGTGCACGTGTCTGCCCATCCCTCTGGGTTGTCCCAGAGCACCAGCTTTGAGCACCCTGCTTCATGCATTGAACTTGCACTGGTCATCTGTTTTACACATGGTAATATATATGTTTCAGTGCTGATCTCTCAGATCATACCACTCTGTTGGCCTTCTCCCACAGAGCCCAAAAGTCTGTTCTTTACATCTGTGGCTCTTTTGCTATCTTGCATATAGGATCATCATTCCCATCTTTATAAATTCTATATATATGCATTAACCATGTAAAGGCATTTTAAATATAGTACTGTGTACATGTCAGGGCTTCCCCAAAGGCTGAGCAGGTAAAGAATCTGCCTGTCATGCAGGAGACATGGGTTCAATACCTCAGTTAGAAAGATCCCCTGGAGGAGAAAATAGCAACCTACTCCAGTATTCTTGCCTGGCAAAATCCCATGGACAGAGGAGCCTGGTGGGCTACAGTCCAAAGGGTTGCAAAGAGTCAGACACGACTGAGTGACTGAGCACAGACACACATCACAGTGTGTACATGTCAATCCCAAACTCCCAGTCTGTCCCTCGTCCCCACTCTTCCTCCTGGAATCCATAAATTCATTCTCCAATTCTGTGAATCTATTTCAGTTTTATAAATAAGTTCACCTGTATCTTTTTTTTTTTTTTTAGATTCTGCATATAATCAATATCCTGTGATGTTTATCTTTCTCTGTCTGACTTACCACTGTAGAATTACCCATAGCAGCCAACAGTCACGGGCAGTATACTTAGGTCTGAATTAGCGACTCAGAGGCCATCTTTCAGCTCCTCCCACCCTGCTGGGAAGAGGAGTAAGTAATGAGAGAGTTGTGATGCCTTTCCCCCTTCATCGCACGTAGACGGGGACCCAGGCCCAGTCTAACAGGACTGTGCTCGTCCAGGCTCCTAGGCCAGCCCTGTGGCCCATACCTACCTGGTCTGTAGAAGCTGATGAAACCTGGCATACAGAGGAAGAAGCCACATGGGTCAGAATGCTGTCACTCTGCGTGTTCAGGGTCAGAAAAGTCAAGTTACACCCAAGTGCACCTGATACCTGGGGCCTTGCTGGCTGCTGACCTGGACAAAACCCACATCTAGACGTGAGATGCCAGAACACGGTCAGAATGTTGTTCATAACATAGCAGATCTGTATAATCATTTGCAGTTCTAACACTGCACATTTCTGATACAACCCCCCATTAATAAGTCTCTGGGGATGACACAGTATCTTTATGAAAAAGAAAAAATAGCCAGCAAGCAAAATCAAATTAGGATTTAGTTTATTGTCCTTCAAATGCCATTTCATTATGAAATCCCTTCTTGGGCTATGGTCCATTTAGGCCAGCCTCCTTCAGGGGCTGTCTCCCATACAGTGAAATGACAACTGATGTTCAAGATATGATGTATTTTCAAAGCTAGACTTGTATTTAGCACCTTCTAGGTCTTAGAAACATTGCTAAGAGTTGGGCAAATAAAGATATATAAACTAGAATTCCTAGTTCTCATTTTAGCAGAAGAGACAAATAAATGTCAAAGGAGTGCTATCCTGGAAACAGATTAGATGCCCTGGAGCTCAGGGAGAAACGGGTGAATCAGCCTGACACAGCAGCAGTGTTCAGGGAGGAAGGCTGCTGGAGCCATCTTGAGGGATTAGTTGTTCCTTAGGCAGAGAAGGTCTCAGAAGAAAAAACAAAAATTCAATAGCATGTGACAGACTGCTCTAACGTGGGAATTTTTACAACATAAATTAGAAAAGCTCAGTAAATTAGAGAACTAGATTTGAATTAACTTATATAATAACCATAACAATGTAGAGCTAAAACTATGGGCTATTTTCACCTTGGAGCCATTATTTCACTTGCAAAGAGGTACTTTGTGCTTAGTTTATCAAAACAGGACATTTAAGAATCATGTGGTATTGGTAATGCTTACGGTTATTTTTAACGGCTTTTTTAGGAGAAGATACATATATAGATTGTATTTGTTTGGGAATGTTTCAAGTTTGTATTTGCTTAGAAATATTAGCATTTTTGAAGAACATACCCAAGTTAATATAGCTCCAGAAGAACAAATGCTGTTGTAAAGCTACTCTGAAACTCCCTAGTTTAAATCCTCCTTTTTGCCACTGAAATACTTTTTTTAGTTAGATTCATTGAGGTATAATTTGCACATAGTAAAATCCACCTTTTTAGGTATATGGGTTGCGTTTTAACAAATATAAACAGTTCTGTAGCCATCACAACCATCAAGATACGGAACTTTGTTGTTACCTGAAAGCATTTTCTGATGCTTCTCTGTAGTCAGTCCTCTCGCCATGACCCCATGTTCTGTCAATTTCTGATCTACTTTCTGTGCCTTTCCTGAATCTCATATAAATGGAATCATGCAGCATTTAGACTTGTGTGTCTGGATTCTTCCACGTAGCAGATGCTTTGCAGATTATCCATATTCTTGCATGTATCCATAATTCATTTTTATTGTTGAGTGGTTCCATTGTTTGGAAATTCTGTAATCGGTGTGTCCATCTAAATGCCCAGGCATTTGAGTATTTCTGGCTTTTGGCTGCTATAGGTAAAACTACTGTAAACATTTGTGTACAGGTCTGTAATGTTATTTCATTGGCACAAGTATCTCCTAGTGTGGTTAGTATTTGTTTAACTGTATGAAACTCCAAACCATTTTCCACAGTAGCTGCCCCTTTGTGTATCAGAGTTCTGGATGTTCTGCATCTTTGCCAACACACAGTATTGTTGCTGTTGACACTGTTATATAATCTTAGCCATTTTAGTGGATGTGTCTTGATATCTTGTGGTTTTTGTTTTCATTTCCCTAATGACTAATAATATTGAACATCTTTTTTAAAGCTCTTGTGTACCACTCATACCTCTGCAGTGAACTGTCTCAAATCTAGTGCTCATTTTGTATTGGGTTGTATTTCCTGTTATTAAATTGTAAAAGTTTAAAGATATATATATATATATGTGTGTATAATTGAATATTTATCAGACATACATTTTACAAATAATTTCTCCCTGTCTGAAGTTTATCTTTTTGGTTTCTTAAAGTATTTTTTTTAAGTTTTTTAACTCTGATGAGGCCAAATTTTATTTTATTTTTTTATGGTTCATGCGTTTTGTGTTCTACCTAAGAAATCTTTGCCTAATCTTCGCCAAGAAAATTTTCTCCTATGTTTTCTTCCAGAAGTTTTAAGGCTCTACATTAACTTTTGTGATCCACTTGTGTGTGTGTGTGTGTGTGTGTGTGTGTGTGTGTGTGTGTATGGATTCATTACTGTTTTAGTATCATTTGTTGAAAAGATAGGTCTTTCTGTACTGGATAACTTTGGCATCTTTGTTGAAAATTAGCTGACCACATATGTAAGGATCTGTTTCTGGACCCTATCTGTGAATCCCTATGTATGGATGTATATGATGGGCTGACTGTGTGCTAAATCAAATCACCTTGATTACTGCAGCTTTGCAGTAAGTATTGAAATCAAGTATTGTGAGATTTCCAACAATCTTTTTTTAAAATTCATTTTAACTATTTTAAGTCCCTTGTTTTACATATAAATTATAAAATCAGATTGCTAATTTTTACCCACAAAAGTTTTTTACTGGGTTTGAATTGGAATTACTTGGGTTCCATGTATTAAATTATGAGGAACTGACATCTTAACAATATTGAATCTTCTAGTATTTAATTTTTCTTATCAATGTTATATAGTTTTCTGCATACACATCTTACACATATTTTGTTAGATTTATCCATATGAACTTTGTGTTTTTGATAATATTAAACAATTTGAAATATAATTCATAATATTAAAATATAATTTTAAATATTAATTTAAAATATAATTGATAATATTAAACAATTTGATTTCCAAATGTTTATTAGTAGTACATAAATATGAAGTTGACTTTTGTATTAAATAATAGTTTTAACCTTTTTATTAAAATGTAAATATGGAAAGAAATCACTTTTAAAATTCAATTTTGCCGAGTTTTCTTAGAAGTTCCTGTCATGGTATAGAGGAAAAACATTGTTACTAAAGTGTATAGTGGTTACTGGCTTCCCCAATGGCTTTGGCAGTAAAGAATCCTCCTGCAGTGCAGGAAGATCCCCTGGAGAAGGAAATGGTTACCCACTCTAGTATTCATGCCTGGAGAATTCCCTGGACAGAGGAGCCTGGCAGGGTACAGTCCATGGAGTTACAAATGGTCCGACATGACTGAGCGACTAACACTTTTGCATTGTAGTTATAATGTCACTGAACAATGTCTTACTTTAATCCATAATTATTTAGAATTAGTGTGCGAATTAGAATCTAATTTGCTACTTAGAATCTAAGAGTGGTAATAATATTGGAGAAAGTTACTTCCCTGAGCCTTAAATTCTTCCCCTGGATAAGGGAATAATTTTATTTTTCTTCAGAATTTTGTGAGATTAAATGAGATGAAATGCAAAACAATGTGGATTTTGGTGCATAGTCAGTGCTCAACAAAAGTCAGTTTCCTTCACTTTCTTTACCTTGTTGAAGGCTGTGTTAGTTTCCTAGGTCTGCTGTAACAAATTACCACAAACTCGTTGGCTTAAAACAAAATAAACTTACTCTCTCTGGAAGGCAGAAGTCTGAAAGCAAGGTGTCATCAGGGTTGGTTCCTTCCAGAGACTGTGAGGGAGCATCTATTTCATGGCCCTGTCACAGCGGCTTGCACAGTCCTTGGTGGTCCTGAGCTTGTGGCTGCATCATTCCAGGATGTAGTGACTGCCTGTGTTCTCATGTGGACATCCCCCGTGTATCTGGGTACCAGGTCTTCCCCTCCTTACTCTTGTAAGAATGCCAGTTGTTAATCTCAGGGCTCACCCTGAATTCAAAGATCATTAAGTTAATTATATCTGCAAAGACCCTATTTCCAAATAAGGTCACATTGACAGCCCCTGGGGGGTTGGACTTGAACATATCTGTTCTGCGGATACTATGCAACTCACTACGAATGTGCAGATAAAAATTAATGGTGCAAAGAAATATTTAATATTGTTATGTACAACATAAGTGAAGGATATAGAAAAGTGGTGCACACAAAGCACCAGCTGGGGAGCCACAGTGGGCCAGGTGTGGCTAAGCTCTGCCACCAGAGCTCTACCAGCTGCTGCCTTGCATCCTCTAGGCCTGTCAGGATGGCCCAGGACAGGGCGAAAAATAAAAGAATATGAGAGAGACACAGATGGGGTATGTGAGGTGTTCATGTTTGTAGATAATCTGACATGTACATGGATTACTTTCTCCCTCTTTTCCATCTACATTTGAAAAATCTTTACTTTTTAATAGATTTATATATGTAAAAACCACAGTCGGTTTTTGGATAAGTGTGTTTTTAACAATTTTATATCATGTTATAATCTATTAACTTGGAGGTTGTGGTGAATAATCTGGCTCTGCTTGTTGATTTTTGTTTTTTATTAGGCATATTGTTTTGAAAGGTAAAAGTAAATTAATAAAAAATAGAAATTACTCTCAGTGTTATGTGTGTGTGAGTGAATATGTGTTTTCTCTCTTGAAGGAAGCACATTCAAACTCAAAGGAGAGAAATGTCATTTCTATGGCAACGGTGCTATTATACTTGTGCTTCAGTAGAATTTCTGTAGCACGTTGGATCACTGTAGTTGGCACCTTCAAAGGATTTAAAGTGAGGAAATAATACATCAATATTGTCACTTTAGTAAAAATTGGAAAAATTTCTTCAAGTAAAAAATATTTTCAAGTAATCACATTAATGGTATATTTTAGATTTTAATAATAAAGTTCTGATTCATTAAACCTTTCTGTTAATCCCTCAAATTATTTTTTATTTTTACTAAAGATTGATATTTGCCTCATAGCTCCAGTTATGGCCCAGACACAGTACTACTTTAATATGTTATTTCTATTCCTTGTAGCACACTTGACTTAGAAGTAGTATTGGGCTTTGTAGGTGGCTCTAGTGGTGAAGAACCTACCTGCCAATGAAGCAGACATAAGAGATGTGGGTTTGATCTCTGGATTGGGAAGATCCCCTGAAGGAGGGCACAGCAACCCGATCCAGCATTCTTGCCTGGAGAATCCCATAAATAGAAGAGCCTGATGGGCTACTGTCCATGGGACCTCAAGGAGTTGGACATGACTGAAGTGATTTAGTATGCACATATAAAAAGTTAAGAAAACTTTATTCATGTATTCCTTCAACGATATTTATTGCCAGCCACTATTCTAAATGTCAGACATAGAGCAGTGAATGAATAAGGAAGGGCTAGAAACTGAGAGCGGAGAAGGCACTGGCACCCCACTACAGTACTCTTGCCTAGAATATCCCATTGATGGAGGAGCCTGGTAGGCTGCAGTCCATGGGATCGCGAAGAGTAGGACACGACTGAGTGACTTCACTTTCACTTTTCACTTTCATGCATTGGAGAAGAAAATGGCAACCCACTTCAGTGTTCTTGCCTGGAGAATCCCACGGACAGAGGAGCCCAGTGGGCTGCAGTCCATGGGGTCGCACAGAGTAGGACACGACTGAAGCAACTTAGCAGCAGCAGCAGCAGCAGCAGCAGAATCTGAGAGGGCCAGAATTCAAACCCACATTCTAACATCTACATTCTTCCTGATAAATACCTGCTGCTGAGTCTGCTCCACTTTCCAGACTATTTATATGTGTGTGTGTATGTGTCTGTGTGTGTATATATATATTTGTGCTATGTATATATAAATATAAATGTTACGTATATTAAATAACATAGCATATATATTCAGTTCAGTTCAGTAGCTCAGTCGTGTCTGACTCTTTGTGACAGCATGGACTGCAACACGCCAGGCCTCGCTATCCATTGCCATTTCCTGGAGTTTACTCAAACTCATGTCCATTGAGTTTTTTTCTACTTGCTATCTTTTTTTAAAATAAAAATTTATTTATTTTAATTGGAGGCTAATTACTTTACAATATTGTATTGGTTTTGCCATACATCAACATGAATCCGCCATGGGTGTACACGTGTTCCCCATCCTGAACCCCCCTCCTACCTCCCTCCCCATACCATCCCTCTGGGTCATCCCAGTGCACCAGCCCCAAGCATCCAATTCCTTATAATTAATTCTTTAAGTGAATTGCTACCAGAAAATTTGCTTTTGAATATATATATAATATTTGTATAAAAGCTGCTGGTAGTGACAGGTATGTGCATGTGTGTGTTCAGTTGTGTTCAGCTCTTTGTGACCACATGGATTATAAACCACCAGGCTCCTCCATGGAATTTCTCAGGCAAGACTACTGGTATGGGTCGCCATTTCTACTGCGTAGTAACAGGTTGTGTTTGTGTTAGATTTTTTAATTGAAATGAACTTTTATATGTCAGATGCTCTTTGTATATTTTTTCTAAATTACAGATATTGTTGTTCTTAATTTAAAGTTAAGAAATTGGGCTTTGGAATGTTAAGGTACTTGCTCTTCCTGAGGCCTGGCTGCCTAAGGCCTTCTTTGTCATCTCCGCCTCTCCGAGATGCTCACCACATCAGAATCCTTTGTCTCTCAAAGTTACTGGTCGCTTCCGTCTGCATTTTAACTTATTCTGGTGTCTCCCATCTGAAAGCAGATAAATGCTCTTCTGCCCATCTGTTCCTCTCCAGGAGGTACTCTTCCTTTGAATCTAAACAACCTGAAAACATTCTCTACATTTGCTGCCATTGCTTTCTCATTGCCTCTTTAATCTTCAGCATCTTATTTCTCCATTTCTGCTCCAAGTGCCCTCACCAAAGACTTTGCCAGCCTAATGTTGCAACTGATACCTCATTGCTCATATGTCTAATTTATTCCTAACATGATTGAATATGTTTTTTATCCATTTCTCACATATGTGTATGAATTGCCTGCTCAAAGCATATGCTTATTTTCTTATGATTGCCCTATTTCTTTTAAATTACCACATATTTAATAGGGGAAATAGATTATTTAATCACTTTTGACCAACATCAGGTAGAATTAAGAAACTGAAACAACATCACTGATTAAAGGTCAACAGTATATATATGGTTAAGAACATTGGACAAATAGACTATGAAGGATATTATGCAAATAAACAGATTTATTTCCCAGCAACATGAAGCTTTTTTCCTCCTTCTCGGTAACCATTTCCCATTAGTCAGAGTCCATTCATGAAATAAACATGTAACCCATGTATGGCAGTATTTGCCACTGCAGTATTTGATATAGAGCTCCCTGGAGACTACCTGTTTGCCTCACTGTGTTGTGTTGGAGTGGTGGACGTGTGGGTTTCCAGCAAGTTGATCTCATGAAAAGCACCATGACTCCTCTTTTCTGGCCTCTTTTGCTCTTTTCATAATTTGTGTATCATTTACCTTGATAAATGTAGAGACATTACATGCTCTGACTCATGCTATATTGTAGATGTCTTTTACTTCTGTTACGTGGCAAAGTACTATCACAACCAAGACTGCCCTGAAATTTAGAAACTTCCAAAGAGTATGGCATTGTTCCAAACAATTTTATAGATTCATCAAATTTTACACTGACCTGTGTTGTTTTGTATCTCAAAATCATATCTGGTTTGATTTCTCTGGATTATGCAAGTGTTTATAAAATCCTGATATATTGAATATATGCGCTTCTTGTTCTGTATTGTCCATTACAAACTATATTCCAAATAACTGATGTGGTTCAAAAGTTCATTTTTTGTGGCTGAAATTGGTTTTACAGATGACTGCAATTACACTAAAGGATGCAAATAATTTATCTTCAGCTTGTACCTATTACAGTTATTTAACATATTTCCATAGGAACAGTATACCAAACCTGGACCATTTTTGTAGTAAGTTAATTATATTCTTACAAGATTTTCAAGTACCTATTAATTTCTGCAGGAAATTACCATCTCACTTAAGTGAGTAAAGTGAGTAAAGTGGTCACAGTTTTAAAAATAGATATGTCACGCGAGTGTATGTTCCTCAGTTCTTTGTCTCATCACAACAAAGATTTGGAGTGACGGACATTAAAGCCCCCTCGGCGGGTCACAGCTCTCAGGTCTTGGATAGACCGTGTTATAGCTCTCAGGTCTCGAATGGACCATGTTATAGCTCTTAGACAAATCAGTGTTACAGCTCAGTGTTACAGCTCTATTTTATTTAGAAGATAGCAGGAAAATCCATCTTCAAGGCATGAGGGCACGTCGATCAGACACGAGGAGAAGAGTGCCCCAGTGCATGGGAGAGAGAGAGAGAGAGCAAGCTAGCTTTGGCTCCTCTATTTATATGTTTATCTCTCCCTGGGCCTGTCCTATGTAAATTGGGCCAGCCAGGAGTGTTGCTTGTTTTACCTGAGGTCCTCACTCAGGTCCTTGGACCTTCTTTGGTTCTATTTTTGCGGGCTTTTCCCTTCCTTGTCTTTTAGCCACCGCCATTTTGGACTCCTTTTCCCTATTCTACCTACCTAACGGATATTTGAAAGGCAGACACAAAGAGGTAAATTTCAGATATTTTGCATAGTGTTTTTCCCTAACTGAAATGCAAGAGAGAACAAAATAATGTCTCCTTGGAGGAAAATTTATACATTGTAAATGGACTCTCAACTTCTTAGTATTCTTTCTGAAACCCTTGCAATACAAAAAGGGCTCTTTTTATCCCTCAAACTTATCATTAAGAACTAAAGTTAGATTACTATCTTACCTGAGCTTCTTAAGAGCAGGTCACCATTCCACGCTTCATAATAAAGTATTCATTCAACTAAATCAAAAGCATATAAACCAAATAATCAGAAATGTTTGATTTAAAATAATAGTGTGGAAAATCACAGTTAAGAACAATATTCTATCTCATAAATTACCTCACTGTGGCTGACAGTGAATAAAAAAAATATAGAAATTCTGTGCTAGATATAGGCTGAATGGAGATCCCACAGGATATGGATGGAGATTTTTTAAAAGAAAAAGAAAAATCCTTTCTGACTTTTTCTATAGCATACTCAGGACATTTCATACAAAAGCAACTTGTTCCATCAGCCCCTGTGTGGATCAGGCTACCAGTTTAGAAGCAGGGTCATCTTTAAGAATCAATCTGATCAACTTTGAGAATCAATCTGATCGACACCAGAAAGACATGCTTGCTCATGTCAGCCACCTTGCATTAGCCCTAGTTGGATAGAAAAGAACAAATAAAAAAATACCAAAAGACCCACATACTCTCTTTGATTCTTATTGCAGTTTACTCAACAACCATTTACTGAGCATCTTCTGCATCCTAGCTAGGGAATTCCAAAACTTTCAGCTCATCAATAATTAATGCATCTTTACTGTGTCTTATTTGGAGAAGGCAATGGCGACCCACTCCAGTACTCTTGCCTGGAAAATCCCATGGATGGAGGAGCCTGGTAGGCTGAAGTCCATGGGGTCGCGAACAGTTGGACATGACTGAGCGACTTTGAGAGGGTAACAGACAGGAAGGCCAGGGGTCTCCAAACGGAGGAAATAGCCTGCAAGTATCAGACATTTTTATCTCTCTTAAGTGGCACGAGGAAACAAACTAGCGATATTTTTTTCCGTCTCTATACAAATTTAAAAAGCGGTTTCTCTTAAAATTCTGTGTTTCCATAATGACACCTGGTTTCACCTGAAGTTAACTATTCTCAAACCTAGAGATAACCAATGCCTTTTTCTTATGAAAATGTTTATCTTAAGCTATGCTAATGTACTACGCATTTACCCCAAACTCTGTCTTCAAATTGGTTCCGCCTTTTGGCTGAGAACCTACTTGACAAACCAGTATGTTATACTCAGATTTTGTTCCTCTAATCTGTGTAAATGAAACTATTTGTGTGGTGATCTGCCCTTTTTCAAGATTCAAGTTAATCATTTTATGGCCCAGGATGAACCATTTGATGCCAAGATTATCCCAAAATGCATCTTATGGGTGAGGGGCCTGGTGCCATTCTGAGTTTTAAGACATTCCTTTCTTTCATTAACAGACTGCTAGTGACTATATAACATCCAGCTGAAGACTAGCAGGGGGGTACTCCTTCTGTCCCCTTCTGATGCCTATGTCAGAAGCTTTCTCTATCGCCTTTATACTTTAATAAAACTTTATTACACAAAAGCTCTGAGCGATCAAGCCTCGTCTCTGGGCCCAGATTAAATTCTTCTCTTTCGGGGCCAAGAATCCTGGCATCTTTGCGTGATTCAACAACAACCTTTCAACTTCACTTTCACTTTTCACTTTCATGCATTGGAGAAGGAACTGACAACCCACTCCCGCGTTCTTCCCTGGAGAATCTCAGGTTCTTCCCTGGAGAATCTCAGGGACCGGGGAGTCTGGTGGGCTGCCATCCATGGGGTCACACAGAGTCAGACACGACTGAAGCGACTTAGCAGCACTATGTCTTATTAGTAAAGATCCAAGTGTCACTTAAGAAAAGACTTTCTAACAGTACCATCTTCTGTTTCATGAATTCCTAATAGTAAAATTAATAAAATAAGCTCTTTTTCCTTTCTCTTCTATCCTTAAGACTTACAGTAATTAAGATAAGGTAGGTTTTGCTGGATTTCTGCTGGGTTCTGCTTATTGTTGGCACTCAGAACTGAGAGGTAGCTCCATGCCATGTTTTGAATAACATTGTAATTATAAGTATAGACTTCTGCCATAAAAAGAAATGAAGTACTGATATATGCTTCAAGGTGGATGAGCCTTGGGAACATTATGCTAAGTGAATGAAGCCAGACAGAAAAGGTTGCATATTGTATGATTCTATTTAACTGAAATATCCAGAATGGAGTAGTCCATAGAGACAAAACATGGATTGGTGGTTACCAGAGGCTAGGAAAGAGGGGACAGGCTTTCTTTCATATATATTACGCTTTCTTTTTGGAGCTGAAGCTGGGTAAAGCTGGTGGTTGCACCACATTGTGACTGTATTAACTGCTACTGAATAATTCTACTAAAATGGTTAATTTATGCTATATGAATTTTATATTATATGAGTTGCACTAAAAGTTTTTTTTTTTTACATTTTTGAAAGATCAAACAAAGCACATTGGCTATTTGTATTCTTTTACTGTATTGATTACATTCTATAGATGAAGCAGTAATTATAATATCTGGCAGGCATTCTTATGACAAATGTCAGTGATAAAACTATTTGAGAAACTGTGTAATCACTGATTTTTTTCCCCCAAGGAATCACCATCACAGTACTTAAGATTTTCACCTAGAATGTTCCCTATCTATCTGTTATCTGACTGCATAATTGCCTGCCTTGAATTTTGAGTCCTGCTGAGGACACTCTATTCTTTTCTACTTAAGTTATTACTGTGATGCTGGAAGCTTGCACTTGGAAAGACTCCCAAGGTAGAATCAGTTTTGCAAATCCATCTACATGCTGGTTTTCCTCTTACAAATCAGTAACGAAGGTGTCAACCAGAAAGGTCACTAGCAGCCCTGCCTGCAGCACCCCATTGATCATCTGAGTAGAATTTGATATATTACCTTTAGTAATACTGCCTTGTCCTTGTCAACTAATTCTCAGTTCATGTTGGGGCCTTAATGGTCAATACAAACAAAATCACTTTTTCTCATTTAATGGTGGTGAGATGCTACTGCCAAACTGGCAAGATGTGGGTATCAAGCTTTCTTTGCTACTATTGGACACTGTCGCTGGCAGAACTTTTAATTATTGTGACAGCTAATGACCCTGCTTTCTGTAATTACAGAGCGCTGATTTTTCATTTCTGGATCACCCTGTACTGGCTCTTGCTTTCTCTGGCTGTAATCTGTAGATTCTGTCAGTGCTCATGAGTACCTTAAAAAGGCCTAAGTAACAAGGCTAAATTCAACATGTTAGAATGCCATTCTCCCAAATCATCCCACCCTCTCCCTCTCTCTCTGAGTCTGAGAATGGCATTCTATCATGTATACTATCATGTAAGAATTGAATCGCCAGTCTATGTCTGACGCAGGATACAGCATGCTTGGGGCTGGTGCATGGGGATGACCCACAGAGATGTTATGGGGAGGGAGGTGGGAGGGGGTTTCATGTTTGGGAACACATGTAAGAATTAAAGATTTTAAAATTAAAACAAATATATATTAAAAAAAATAAAAATAAAAAAAATAAATTCAACATGTTTTCATTTTGTCTGGCTAGCAGCCTGTTTTCAGTCTAGAAACACCTCAAGGGTAAGAGCGATGATTGTTGGTGATAAATTAACTGGATATATGCGTGGCTCAGTGGTAAAGAATCCACCTGCCAATTCAGGAACCACAGGAGACAGAGGTTTGATCCTTGGGTTGGGAAGATCCCCTGGAGTAGGAAATGACAACCCACCCCATTATTTTGGCCTGGAGAATTCCACGGACAGAGAAGCTCAGCGGACCACAGTCTACTGCAGAGACAGCCACGACTGAGCACACACATGGTGTCATCCATCCCTGTGAGCTGGCTCTCTCTGACATCAACACCTAAAGTTACAGTTAGTGTCTTAGACCTGGCACAACACCTGGTGTGATCCTTGGCCCCCCCTGTTTCTCACCAGGGGTGGGCATCGCTGGAGATTTGGGAGGGAGAGTCATTTTTCTTACAGGATTGTTCCGTGCACCAAGGAACTTGGAGCATTCTGGACATGGAGTTCTAAATGGCACTAGTCGCCAGGACAACCCAAAGTACCCAACACGTTTGTGGGTGCCTCCGAGCGGTGCTCATCTACACCTTGTCGCTTATGAGCAAACTGAGACCCAGAGAGGGATCTGATGTTTTGCATACCAGTGCATATCCAATAAGAGGCACAAGTGGTGTTGGAATCAAAGTGTCCACTTTCCTTGTCCAGTTTGCCTGCTAAGGAACTCTGTCATGCCATAAAATGACTATTTCATACCCTCTCCCAGCTTCATCCTTTGACACTCCCTGCCTTCATCTCACCCTTAACCAAGGCCCTTAATTCACTGTGAAACTGGAAGATAGAGGAGAAACAGATCATCTTCACACCCTCAAATCTGCCAGCCCATCTTGCACGTGTGTGCTCTGCTCAGCTTCCCGTCATAAACAGTGGACTCTTTGCTCTAAGGCTCACTTCCTCCCTGAACCTGAGGACTGTGCCCCTTGTGTTACCCTTGTTCTCTCTAGCTTCCTCAGTTTCCCTCTCACTGGTCATTCTCACTATATCCAGAGGTGCAGTTACCTTCACAGGGAAAGGAATGCTCTTGTGGCCCCTTCATCTACTGCCATGTTTCTTTGCATCCCTGAAAGGGTTGTTTCCTAAGACACCTGGCAGCACTTGCTCTCTCTGCTTCCCCTGGTCCGGTGGGCTGGCCAGCCTCCTCAGACTAGGCTTTCTTTACCCACCACACCCACACACACACTCTCATTACCTACAAGCTCCCCTTGCCAGATCCAGTCATGAGTTCCAGCCCTCTTCCTAACCTTCCAGCAGTGTTGGACACAGTGACTACACCACTCTTCAGGAAGCAGTTTCTTCATCTGGCTTCTTAGATGTGATTTCTGTATTTTCCTCCTACCTTTACGGTTTTGGGGCTTCCCTGGTGGCTCAGAGGGTAGGCCGTCTGCCTGCAATGCAGGAGACCTGGGTTCGATCCCCAGGTCGGGAAGATCCCCTGGAGAAGGAAATGGCCACCCACTGTGGTACTCTTGCCTGGAGAATCTGATGGACGGAGGAGCCTGGTGTCTCCTCCATCCATGGGGTCTCAAAGAGTCAGACATGACTGAGCGACTTCACTCTCACTTTATTTCTTTCCCTTGGCCCCTTTGCTGACTCAACCTCAGCTCTGCCTGCACAACCTCAACTCTGCCTCAGCTCTGCTTCCTGGCCTCCACAAGGGCCCAGTCCTCAGCTCTTCTATTTTTAACAGAGCAACCAAAGAAGAGTTAACAAATAAACCAAAAGTCTTCCCTTGGTTAAAAAGCCTGTAAGTATCCTCAAATGAACTCCAAACCCTTCATTTAGACCACAAGGCCTTGCATACCAACCCCTTCAGGTTATTCCCTCTCCCCCCCAGCCACTGACCTCCTTGCCCTTCCTTGACACTCCCAGTTCACTTCTGTCTTGGGGCCTTTGTTTTGGGTGTTTCATCTAGGAATGCTCTCTGCCCAGATCTTCTTAACAGTTCCTCTCTCTCGTCACTCAGGTTCCCTCTCAAATATTAGCATCATCTCCTTGGAAAGATCTTCCTTGACAGTTTTATCTAAAGTAGAACCCTCTCCTCTTCCATTGCTCTCTATTCTTTTTGATACTTTAATCTTATGTTCATATATCTTTACTACACTTTATATATATTTTACTTGCTGTCATTGAGAGGTAATATGGTAGAATGATTAAATATATAGATTATGAATCGCTAATTCCTAGATGCAGGGACTTTATATCTCTGTGACCTTGGACAACTTAACCTTCCTTTTCCTCTGAGTCTTAACCTTTAAGATGGAGATATTGTTTGGTACTTATATACTGTTTTGAAGATAAAATGAGCTAAACCATATGCTTAGGATAAATCAGTCACCTAGTACTATGTAAATTATAGGTATTAACATTGTTATGTTTTTTTATTGTTTGAAACTTCCAATGGAAAATAAGCTTCAGGAAGTCAGCTACTTTGTAATTCTTGTGTACCACTATTTTTCTAACTCTTGCATAAATACCTGGTGCATTTATGGCTCTTAGTATCTAGTTACTGAATGCACAAATGAATGACTTGAAGCTCATTGGATTTGGGTCTCAGTATCCTCTCAAGTGAGTTTTATATGGTCTGAAAACAAGGTAACTTTAAGAATGGTCTATATCAGTAGCAAAGGATAGTCTTTCAGGAGCTAAAAGTGAGTTAGAATACTTACATAAAGTAAGACACCCACATCTTCCTAGCTATCAGTTAAGGTTTTGATGACCTTCCATTTAGTCTGGTTTCCATTTACGTGGACACCATAGGAGGAACAAGGAGGTAGAAAATGTTTGAGGTGAAGTAGGAGACATAACAACTAGTGATACATTAAAAGCATAAGCTTTGCTTATTTAAGGTAGAAGAGCAGAAAAATAAATGCATGACAGAATAAGAATCAGAGTTCCAATGTTTGACTTTACCCGTTTTGCTGCTATATTATTTTAAATGTTCTCTTAACAATCTGTCCCTTGATATTTCCTATTTAGAGTTGTATTTTTCTTTCGGTCTAATTGAACAGATTCCTCTGAGTAAGTCACCCTCAAGATAAAGACAGAGTCTCCTAGAAACAGAGCTGTTGAATGCCTATATAAAAGATCAAGTGAGATTACTAAAATACAGCTACATCAAATTCTGAAAGTCTTCTTTTAAGAGAAATACTCCCAGAATTTCACTGATGAGAAATTATACATGGAGTTCATGAGCCACTATAGTCCTCTCAGAAATAGTGCTAAATTTGTTCATTTGTAGCTTGGTAGGCTGAACTAACTCAGTGCTTCCTAAGCACTATCAAACCTAAGGCAAACTTACCTTGGCTCTGCAGTAGAACCCTTGGGGCCAACTGTCCATGAACATAGTGAGCATACTTGCATTCAATCTGACCGCCTCTGCTGTTCCCCACAGCATCTCATCCAAGGAGACTGATCACTAACCTATTCTCTGAACTTCCTGCCGGACTTAAACCCATTCATTTTGTTGACTGCCAAGTTTTTTTTTAAATCTCACAAACTATGGAAAGTTATAGTGCATATGGAAATCTTTTTTTTTTTTTTTTTTTTTTTTTTAATTTTATTTTTTTTTAAATTTTAAAATCTTTAATTCTTACATGTGTTCCCAAACATGAAATCTTAAGACTTCCACATGTGTCTTTATGGCACTTAGCTACAACCTGAAATATGTTTAGAATGTTTTTCAAAAGGAAAAAGCATATAATAGTGTATACTCACAGTGCTTTTGCATTTTTTCTAAATCACTTTTTAAAAATTAATTAACCTGAATAACAAAATATTTATATAGCATTAGTTAGATAGCGTGAAATGTTTTGCACTTTTCATAAAACTTAGGTTTGCTAGTGATTGAGCACTTAGAGAAGAGCAAACACTGTTTTAGTTTCTTGAATTAATGAAGACACTTTCAGATCAGATCCTCAAGAATCATTGTATAATGAGGCTTTGACAGTAGAAACCTTGCCATATGGGCACATAAACTCCTATCGCTTATGGAATGTCAATGACATTGCTTTGTGTCAGTTACTGCTCTGGAGACAAAGTGACGGCAGTTGGCAGTCTTTGAACAGAGAATATCTTTGTTTCTGTCTTACTCTAACTGCCCATCTGTTGCTTTCACTTTATGCGATCATTTCTGACAGAATGAAGCTTAAAACACTGGTTCCAGTATACTTATTTTTTTCTTACTGTTGTTCATTTCTAAATTCTTGATAATATGGGTAAGAGGGAAGTTATTAACCATCAAAATTATTAAAGAAATGAATTGATTCAACTGATAGCAAAAGTTGCCTTCTCTATATTTCTGATGTTCATTGATGCCATCAACTTCTCTGATTCTGCAAAAGCTACCCTCATCGTAGGTTGAATTGTCCTTTCCGGTGGCGCTTCACCATTTTACTTTTCCTCAAATTATTTGGTGTACCCGCTGTCAGTGGCCAACTTGCTTCTCCTTGGAAGCTCCTCCGATGTCTGCTTCCACAGCAGCGTGACAATCTGGCCATCTCCCACTCCTTCCCAGCCCCTCAACACTGCACCGTTTTCTACCTGAGAATCCTGGGCTCTCCGTCTCGGCCTCAACCAGGTACTCAGCAAAGCTGCTTCTTCTAGGCCTCATCTACGGTTTATAAGGACAACTCTTTATCAAAAACCTGCTCATCTTTTACTGTTCCCCATTGTATAGACCTGTTTGACATGCTGTTCATTGTATTTTGACAGTTTAAAGTAAACTTTAAACTGGATGTCACATGGAAGTGATGTCATTATTTATGTGTGCTTCTTTCTGAAGTTTTTTTTTTCTGTTCCTTTGTTCAAATATTCCCTTAAAAATTCAAAACCTAGGATTTACTTTGAAACTTAGATTTAATCTATCTCTATCTTCACTCTAAGTGTAAAAACTGGTGTAGTTTATTTTATCAGTGCTTTTTCAGGATACTCCAAGTTCCCAGATAATTTAAATATTTTATCTCATGCCCCCATATTCTGATGTCAGTCTCCACTCATTTTATTTTTTTTAGTTGCATAAATATATACCACTTCCAAGGAATCTTGAAAATTGAAAAAGTTTCATGAACTTCAGTTAAATTGTACACTTTCTTGAAAGAAATTATAAGGTTTTCCTCATTAAATTCTTTCAATATTTATTTTAAAAAGATTTTCATATACTTTTCAGTGGTTAACATTCCAGTGTAGAAATACTTAATGAATGAGTTTAAATAAAGTTATTTCTCCTATACAAAATAGATTAAGAAATTCTGCTTTCAACATTTGAGTATATAACCTGGAATATTGATCTTTCAGGCCTATTAAAAGTACAGCTTGTTTTGTGGTGCCAACTGCACGTTCATGGGCTAGAAATGAAAAATCCACTTCCAACATTTATAGGGTAACCAGCTTTTCTGATTTTCCTGAGATTGAGGGAGTTGCCAGCATGCTGAGCTAGTTTTAAAACGAAGGCAGTCCCAGACAAACGGGTGATCTAGCTACTGCAAGAACTGGTCAAACCACTCTTGTGTGTCACATGCTCAGTCGGGGCCTGACTCTGCAACTCCATGGACTGCAGCCCACCTGGCTCCTCTGTCCATGGAATTTTCCAGGCAAGAATATTGGAGTGGGTTCCCATTTTCTATTCCAGGGGATCTTCCCAACTCAGGGATTGAACTCAAGTCTCTTGTGTCTCTGGTATTGGCAGGCAGAATTTTTACCACTGCCCAACCTGGAAAGCCCACCTTACCAGGTTAAGGGTTTGTTTCTTGATTCACCTACACTTAAATCTATACACATAAATATCAGCTATGCAGTTAACCCAAACCTATTTTTTCTAATTTATAGAAAGATAATATAGATATGATTAAGTTTTACTTTACATATTTTAATATGAAAACTAAGCTAAATAAAAAGTCACACCTTCTCTATATCAGCTTATTAATAACAATGAAACTTTGTCTCTTTTCATTCAAATAATCTGTAATTTATTAAGCAAATACTGTTTGCCTCACATAAAATACTGAAAACTAAAGATATAATTATGGACAAGATTATAATCACTCCAGAGAATCCCAGCACTTTAGTAGATTATTGTTAATAATTTGGGGCTCCATTCTAGGTTTTTTAAATGCCCAAACCTGAATTTAATTGCCATCTGGTTTATATCTCATTGTTTTTGAGATCCCCTGTTCTTTTATGCCCTGGAGTTAAAGTATGTGACAATACTCCACCAAGTTAACTCATCTCTGGGTGTTAGTTTCTTCTCCCTGTGTCACGAGTTGTTCATCTGTTGTGTAAGCCCTCAACCTTTTTGAGAGAAGTGTTTGTTTACAGTGGCCAAACCATGTTCCAAGACTAAGCTCCTAATAGGAAGCAAGGGGGGTTCAGTGCCACTGTGAGTTAAGGCAGAAACAGACCACACATTTCACCTTCAGGTTCAGCCTGAGAATTGGGCTACCTTTGGTTGTGTTACTTGGGTCAAAGATGGGAGGTGACAGATTTTCCTGTATGTCTGACTGCATCTCAGAGTACCAGGTGAGCATCAGAAGACTCTTCCTGCATCGAGAAAATCCAGTCTCTAAAATGGTGCCTTTCCTAGAGTAGCTGCTCAATAAAACTGTGTCCAATAGCTCCTGCCCTGTTATAGTCAGCATCTCAAATGAGAAGCGGTCCATTCCCCTGAACTCACACTCTGTATCTCATGATGCAGCACTAAATTAAATATTTCTGCATTACTTACTTTGTATTTTTTTTCCAGTTCCTCTAACAGGACTTTAAAGATAATTTAAAGGCTAAGGCTATAATTTACATTTCCTTTGTCTCTCTGAATGATAGAGTACAATGGCAAGACTCTTAAAAATCTATATCAGATTTTTAGTGACAGCAGTGAATGCAAAGAATGATACTTTTTGAATGATAAGCCAATCAAATCCCTAAACATGACATGAGTTTGGAAGAGAGAATAAGTGAATTAATGTAATCTTAAATTATTTTTTCTCTTCATCTGAATTGGTCTCTGTAGCAAAGTACCAGTAGAATAAGCTTTTAGAGTGGTGACTGATGTTGTTGAGTAAGACTTTGATGGATTTAAGTGATTATTTTACTTAGAATATGCTTATGCTGGTAATTATCATCTATTTTATTTGGACAGAGCATCAATATATCAACAGTAGGAAAATATACACTTCACTCTTGTGTGGAGCAAAACCCATGTTGCCTCCTGTGGACTTTAACATAGGAAGAAATTGCCTTGTGATATTTCTAATGATATTCTTAAAATAAACCTTACTCATTAGAATATATAAAAGCTGGATTCATACAAGTCTTTCTCTAAAGGAGGAGGGGGAGGGATGGGGATGAAGAAGCAGCAGCCACAATCGTCAGATGCACTCAGTGCAGGAATAAGAGGTAAAACCACACCCGGTGTGCCCATCTCAACAGGCTGTAAGTACACAGAGGGCACAGCAGGACCTGGAACCCCATTTTTCTGAAAATAGACCGTAGAAACTCTAAGATTCTAACAGATAGACCTAAATATGCAAACAAGATGGAGTTCAAAAGCAAGTTTGACTTAAGCTCTAATGTGAAAATATTTTCATTTTTAGATAACCTTCCAATGATAGATGAAGAATTATGGAAATGTAACCAATCCTTAATCTCAGCCCAGTCCCCACCTACTTTATGAAAGAATACTTAAACCAAGAAAGAATTGTTTAAAAGCAGCCCAGATTTCTGTGTGTTTTCCCCTTCATCCTCCTTTATTTCTCTTTACCTTTGTTCCTCTTTTTTGGTTTTCCAGGCTCTTGTTTATCTCAAAGAATCACTATAAATGTTAGCATTGATTAATATCTTCATCAGCAGTTTTCTGGTGTGAATCCCAGATGGCTTTCTCATCCTTTACTCAAGTGTTTCTTTATGGAATGTTGGATGTCAGCAAATGACCTCTGAAAGAAGTGCAATGTTCTCTTTAAAAAGGCAACATTTAACACCCGCAGTTAAGATGAAGTCATACATGCAGATATTCATTTGCCTTTCTCTCTTGGGGGAGTGGACTCTCTTCCAGAAGCAAGAGAAATTTTATGACTTGATACTTTAAGAGAGAAGTTAGAATTTTGTTAATATATACGCTCTACTAATATCAAATATTATCAGTCTTCCAGTTTAACTGCAGCAGAATACATTGCTGTAATTTCAAATGCATGCTTATTAACAAGACGGATTTTCTTTTAGGTAAGATGAGTGTTTGGGCATTGAGAAAGCAAGTGGTTGATGGAATTTTAAAATGGCTTGTTATTTTAAAGGCATTATGTCTGATTCATCATGTGGTCTAGTTTATCATGATTTCTAATGGGAAGAAAGAAAATGAAGAACTGTTCATTATTTTTTGGGTAGCAAATTCCCAAGACTAAATATTTATAAGTTGTATATTATAGCAATCTGAACTTTGGGAGGGAAGTTATGTTTGTGTTTCCCAGCATCAGTTTTGGCCATTTAGACACATTAAAAGTACATTTCGCTGGCTTGCTTAGTTATATTAAAAATAACTCCCCAATTAAAATGTATTCCTTCATTGACACCAAAATAGTACGGATTACATGCCTACCTTTTTTGTTCTTAGTGGATTACAAGATTGTCTCTCTTACTCATACCAAGTTGTAATCACCTTGAAGTCTGAAACTACCTATTCATTTTCACGCTTATAAAAGCCTAGCGCAGGGCTTATTTCATGCATATTCAGTAAATATTGCTGAGTGTATTCTGATTACTACTACTGCGTTGCCATTTTTACTTGTAGTGTTTTGGTAGTCTTTATAAAATGAAACTTTTAACAGTTTGCACCAGTATCTAGAATTAAAATGGATCATGTGAACAAGGTCACATTTTAGAAAGAACATGACATTTGAAATTAGACTTGAATCAGGCAGTCTAGGAGGTGAGTGTGTTTCAAATTGCAGATCAGGATACCTTGGGTATAGTTAGTGGGACATGTCCAAAATGTTTTTAAAATAATAAAATACAACTTTTTTATTCTTTATTTTTTTTAATCATAAAAGAAATAGACTAAGAAAAGACTAAACATTTCATACTACTTCGAGTCTCTTTGTTTCAAAGATAGATGTGTGTGTGCTTTGCATGTGTGTATATGTGTGTGTAATATGAAACAGGATCACAATTTAAAATGTAGATTGCTGCCAAAAAAAACTTTAAAAAAGGTAAGCTTTAGGCATTTGAATATTTCACAATAATTCTGAGCCTTTAATTTCTTATCTGTAAAATACAGTCAATGATAACCTTTTTGAAGGTCAGTTCTAGGGGCTAAGAATACTAGTATATGTAAAGTACCTTACGTAGCTCCTGATTTACATAGGAGACATGCAAAACGTGTTGCTTTTTACTAAAACTAGTCCATTTAAAATTTAACTGACTGTGATTTATTCACATGTACACAGGATTGAGTCAAAATTTTAAATCCATAAAACTAATTTTCAAAATACTTTCTGATTTAAAAGATAATGATCTTAAAAAATGTACCAGCAAGGACATTGCTTAACTAATTAACTCTTTATTGATTTTTCCTTGAGATAATTTATTTTCAGTTCAATGAAAGTATTTTTAATTTACCAGTCCACCTAGTCAAGTAATATTTTTAAAAGCTGGAATATGTCCAAAGGAATGCAACAGAAATTTTTAAGTGGTTCCAAACTTATCCAGTGAGGAACAGTTAAGGAATCTGGTGAAAGCCTATAAAAGAGACTATTTCAGATGACATTTATTTCCATATTAAAAAGGTTGTCTCATGCCAGAGAAATGTGTTCTTGACAAAGGGAAGAATGAAAACCAACTTATTGGAAGTTATGGATTAATAGAGTTCAATTCAAACCAAAACTCTAAACAAAAAACAAAGACTTGAGTCTGGTCCTAAAAAAACATCATAGTTACATTAGCAGTGACCTTGTTCTGAGAAAGGCAACTGTGTGTGATGGGATTTGATATCATGCAAAGTGTCTTTTTAATTTAAATACTTGGTGATTTTTGATTGACTTTCATGGGTTAGATATCCTGATACACAGTATACTCAACCTTGGTCACCCCCATGTGACATGTGCAAATGAGATATGTTTTTCGTATAAATGGATCTGAAAGCTGAGTCTTGAAGAAAATACTGAGGAGTTTGCAAATTTTTATCCATGAAGGAATCCAAGCATTTATCAGGTCAGTTCCCATGTTTCATTGGCACTTAACTGCTGATCCCTGGCTCTACTCTGAATTTCTTCCTTTACTTTGTCACCTACTTTTGTCTTTAGCACTTAATTAGAAAGAAAAGTAGAAAAGAAGACTACTCATTGGTCATTTTTAGTAACTCTAGTGGATATAAAGTGAAAGTGAAAATTAGTCAGATAGCCGTGTACAACTCTTGCAATCTCATTAACTGCCCAGCTCTGTCCCTGGAATTCTCCAGGCAAGAATACTGCAGTGGGTTGCCATTTCCTTTTCCAGGAGATCTTACCAACCCAGGGATCAAACCTGGGTCTCCTGCATTGCAGGGAGATTCTTTACCAACTGAGACACTAGGGAAGCCCAGATGTAAATCCTTGGTGCAAATGTAGACAAGGTTGGGAAAATGATATGAGCATAGGAATTCTATAATGAAGAATGAAAAGTGAAAGTGAGGTCACTCAGTTGCGTCTGACTCTTTGTGACCCCATGGACTGTAGTCTACCAGGATCCTCCATCTGTGGGATTTTCCAGGCAAGAGTACTGGAGTAGGGTGCCGTTGCCTTCTCCAGGGGATAAGGAAGAATACTGGGAGGCAAATTGATGATAGCTGGAAGGAAAGAGGAGACTCTATAAAAATATAATGAAGAAGCCAATCAAGAAAGGGAGAATTCCAGGGTAGGAATTTTTTCCCATCGCCTTTGGAAGGGCTTCAGGTGGCTTTAGATCTTGTTGGGAAAACAAATAAAGGCTATCCTAGTTCATAATGTAGTCTTAGTAGTTGAAAATGACTCTCCCATTTGAAAGAGCTTATAGACGAGAAATCTGAGGTATACTATATGTGAACTGATTTGCCTAATAAAGAGCTAAGATCAGAATATATTTTTTACTTTGAACCCTGTGTTCTGTTAATAATACTAGTCTTAATGAATTGTTGTTGTTCAGTTGTTAAGTCATGTCTGTATTGACCCAATGGACTGTAGTATGCCAGGCTTCCCTGTCCTACACTATCTCCTGGAGATTACTCAGATTCATGTCCATTGAGTCAGGGATGCCATCCAATGATCTTTTCCTCTGTCATTCCCTTCTTCCCCTTGGCCTCAATCTTTCCATTATGGATTACTGCCCTCATACATTTTCTGTGAGTCTGATGGCCTCAGGCAGCTGAAGCTTTTCTCTGAGGTGTTAGAGCCATGGATTGTAATTTAGTCTGGAATATTCCATTTCTCACTATCACCCATAATGGAGAGTAGCTTTGTCAGAATGGACCGTATTGCTTAATGCGGCCTTAGAGATCTCATTCAGAAATTTTCAGATGTTATTTTAAAAGTGAAGCCCTTTGTTCAAACCATACTTATGTTGTAACAGCTTAACATATAAAGCCAGAAAGATAATCCAGGGACCTAGACACTGCCTGCCCTTGACTCTCGTTCCCACCACAATTTAACCACTAGGTTCCCAAGAAGCATAATTTAAAAAAAAAAAAAAAACTACTTGATTGCCTTCCTTTTATTACCAGAATTTCTTGGAATGTAGAGGAGGAAATTATTTTAGGACATCCTGGGAGAAAAATTCACGCTCTCAAGTATGGCAGAAATAGCCTTTTAGAATGAATTGCAGTGAGCATTCCTCCACATGTGAGAATGTGGAGAAATGAGAAGTGAGAAATACCCCAAACAGACATTTATATGTATTAATCAACTTGAGTACAACTGACCAACCATATCTAGTACCTTTCCTAAAAAGAAAAAAGGGGGGAGGAGGTCTATGAAAATCAATGTATTCCCCTAAATATACAATCGTTACTGCTGATGTAAAATAATTTTGCATAGGTGCATTGTAGCATCTGCAGCAATGGCTTTTTCCAGGAAATTATTCAAAAGAGTAACAGGTTTGGACAAGCCATCCTATAATATCCTTGGACAGCGTCTCCAAAGAGGATGGTTTTCCTTTCATAGATTATCTGATAATCAGTCTGAGCCTCCAGAGCCTTCTCAGGATAAGGTTCAGTGATTTTTGGATAAGGAAAATGGATGGACCGAGATCAATCACAGTTTACATAGTGATGGTTCTGAGAACTTAGTCCCAAGGCCAGGTTTAGTGGTTACTGATGTTTTTAATGATTGCATTGCCAGTGAGCTCATGTCTTATAATTTCCGGAGGCTTGAGACTCCCTCACGGTGATAGCATATATAGAGCCTGTTTCAGTGCTTTCTCCGCCCCGAATCCATGACTGAATGTTTAATAGCATTTGCTATTTCCTTATCTGAAGACTCCTCTGGTCCCATTCCACTTACCAACTT
The DNA here is from genome assembly GCF_032405125.1 of Capricornis sumatraensis. Taxonomy (NCBI): domain Eukaryota; kingdom Metazoa; phylum Chordata; class Mammalia; order Artiodactyla; family Bovidae; genus Capricornis; species Capricornis sumatraensis. The sequence goes on from NC_091084.1 coordinate 6,494,412, forward strand.
AGCACATGGAGGTAACTCTCCCTCAGGAAGGAAGGAAGTCTGTGTGCCAGTTGTGCCGATCACCAGCACGTTTCTCTTAAGGTCAATGGAACACTGATGTCTCCTGAGCATATCCAGCCCGAGAAGCATGTCCATGGGCTGCTCCTCCAGTATAGAGAAAGAGCACTGTAGGAAGTCGCCTTCGATCTGAATCTGCGCTAGGTGGACTCGGCCGAGAATTCGCTGCGTGCCCACGCCTTTAGCGACCCCAGCCCACCGCCGATCCACCAGCCGTATGATGTTGCATCTCTCGGCACAGACTTGGTTCATGATGGTCATCTGGGCCCCCGAGTCGACAAAGGCCTTCAGAGGATGCCCGTTGACTCTGCAGTTGATGTAGAGCATGGCCACCTGGCCGAAGCTCTCCGGCGCCTCTTCCATGGCTATGGTCATATTCTCCTCGATGTTCTGCTGCCGGATCTCCTCCTCGATCTTGGCCTGGGCCTCCAGATCGAATGGGTCAGCCGAGAAGAGGCGCAGTCGCTCTTGCTCTCTCAGCGCCCTCTCCCTTCGCTGCTCCATCAGGACCTGGGAGAAACTCTCCAAGTTTCCACTGAGCAGCGCTTCGGCCAGGGCAGGGTTGCGCTCCTTCAGCAGGGACAGGTCATGCGGGCTGGACAGCAGCATGCTCCGGACCAGGGCCGGGCTGTCCAGCCCTTGACCCGGGCCTGCCTTCTCCCCAGAGCCGCGGCGGCTGGAGTGCTGGGCTGACTGGGCACGCTGATGTGGCCGGGAGCTGGACGTCCCAGGCAGGGCAGGCCCCGCTGGCTCCATGCGGCAGAGGCCAGCTGCCCGCTCGGGGGAGCACGGCCGTACGGCCTCCTTCTGCAGTAAAATGACCATGTCGCCGTCCTTGAGGCCGAAGGAGCCGAGGGAGCAGTGATCTTCGACGAGGAGCCGCTCCATGTAGACGATTTGGGTCTCCTCGGCGGGGATGCCAGACTCCAGCTCACAGAGCACACGGAAGTTGTGAAGCTCAAAGTCGGGTCTGACCTGCAGGGAGAAGGTGGCCTCGGAGAGGTCCCTCCGCACGCAATAGACTGTGAGCAGCATGGCCTGGGCCCAGGAGGGCCGAATGGACAGAGGGCATCGGGCAGCTCGCTGGCTTGACTGGAGCTGGTCTCCGTGGATGGCTGGGCTGCTTCTGGTGACGTAGTGTCTTGTGCATTCACCTCCCTGGGAGATGCAGCCACTCACCGGTCTGGGGGCCGTCTGCCAGCCTCGGTGCCTGCTGCTTGGCTTCATGGAACCCTGCAGGGGCATTTGTGTTCCAAAGTCCATTCATATGTGTGCTGCTTGGAACTTAAACCTATTGTTCCCATAGAAACAGTCACTCCAGCCCATTTAGTTCTAAGACTAGTCCTTCAAAGCCTATTTGACCCACAGTCTGAAAAAGATTTTTTCAGCTTTCCCTAAACAACATATTAGCAATCTGTTCATTTAAGAATTGTATTCTGTACTTTTACTTAACCCCCAAACAATGAGTACTTGTTTCCTACACGGCAAGTATCAGGCTAAGTGGTTGGTATAAAAAATGATGGATGGGACATGGTGCCTTTCCTTGAGGATCTCATATTCTACGGGTGGACTGATGGGAAATGACTAAATCACAATTCTGGAGGTCAGTACTTTCAGACGTGTTCAGCATACTGAGGGATTCAGTGGAACAGAGGATGTCTCTCTAAAGAGGAGACAGGTGGATGTTGAAGGATGAGTATTTCCCACGTGAAAAGTGGGGAGAGTCACTCTAGACAAAAAGAACTGTATGCATAAAAGCAACGATTCATAACAAGGTCTGTTCTTTCCAGAGAAATGTGATACATCAAATGTAATAGGAGAAAAGTGTCCGTGAATTTGAATGGCAGTCTGTGAAGCTGGAAAAAATTCATTGTAGCCAATTTATAAAGAGCCATATATGAACCCAACGAATTTAAGCATTATCAATAAACAAGAATCCTCCCCTCCCCAACCCCACTCCAAAAAAGATGGGGAAAAAAGAGAAAAGAAAGGAAATGGAAAGGATTTGAAGCAGGTCTTTGTGATGTTTACTTGTTTTATTAATTGATTTAAGCAAGAGTTTTCTCACAACAAATCAAAGATATAATTTGGCAGGAGAGTCAGCTAGAGGTTTTCTCAATGGCTCAAAGAGGGAGCTGTTGCTGAAATATGAAAATGTAGGAGACAGTGCATAATTATAGTGTTTCCTTAGTAGAATGTGTTTACCCGTTGGATGTGGGAGCAGAATTGTGTGGAAAATACAGAAGTTCTCTAAAACGAGAGACTGGTTAGAAATGTCATTGATTTGAACAGATCAGTGAGGTGAACCTAGAGGAGACCAATTTGACATCAGTTCTATAGGAAAGAACTTCTCTGGTGGCTCAGACGGTAAAGCACCTGCCTATAACACGGGACACCTGGGTTCGATCCCTGGGTTGGGAAGATCCCCTGCAGAAGGAAATGGCAACCCACTCCAGTATTCTTGCCTGGAGAATCCCATAGATGGAGGAGCCTGGTGGGCTACAGCCCATGGGGTTGCAAAGAGTCAGACACAACTGAGCCACTTCTCTTTCTTTCTTTCTTTCTTTTCTTTCTTTCTTCTTTCTATAGGAAAAGGCAGGGTAAATGCCATACTGCTTCACACTCTGACCTGAGGGCACAGGCTTACTCCATGCCGGGCTCCAGGCCCAAAGGCAGGGGTAACATGGTCCTTCAAGGCAATGGAGATCAGGTAGAAAGCCTAGAGTGCCAGTTGTTTTTCTTTGTGTTTCACTGTGTGTTTCCACTGTAAAGAGGTCATATCTTCCTAGCTTGGTCTTCCCAAGTGTACTTTTTTATGAGCCAAAAGATAGTTGACATCATCTGCCTCATCCCCTCTCCTTATTTCAAGTCTTGTCAGAAGACCTGCACTGTTACTTAGAGAAATGCTTTATATCAGTCTGAAGAATTTGGAGAGGGGTTCTGTTTTCATGTGTCTGTCTCAGATGGAAGACTATATCTGCACTCATTGCTCTAATCATCCTAAGGTCTCATGCTCACATTCATTTACATTTAGAATGTTGGCCGAATGCCTACTGTGTGTGGAAAACGTGCAAAGTTTTGGGGGTGCACATAAATAACGTTAAATACAAGCTGCGTTCTTAAAGGACATACACACATATACCTACACATTGGGAGTTAAAAATACCACAGAATCTGGCAGAATGTGGGAGATATTAGTAGTATCTGTAGAACAAATGCAGAATATGGATAGGACTATTGGGCATGGAAGGCTTCCTGAAAGAGCTGAGTTTATGACAATGACAAGTTGGTCATGTGGGAGTAGGCTAGCAGGGAGAACAAGGCCAAGAAGCCTGCCTGACTTAAGAGCCTTTAGCTGGAAAGGCAGCACCTCATGACAAGGAGGACTTTACAGAATTTTAGGGGAAAAAACCTAGTGTCATAATGTTCTTGTAGAAAATCATGAATTATTTAGAATTATCTTTCACTCTTTATGGAGATGGATGGCACTTTGGCCAAATAATAATAAGTTAATAAATGTCTTCTGTGGTTCTTAGTGTCCAGATAAGCCCATCAGAGATCAGTAATGGTTTCTCCTAAGTTTGGGAACAACTGTAATGAAGATCCCCTAGAGAAGGGATAGGCTACCCACTCCAGCATTCATGGTTTTCCCTGGTGGGTCAGAAGGCAAAGAATCTGCCTACAAAGTGGGAGACCTGGTTTCAGTCCCTAGGTTGGGAAGATCTCCTAGAGGAGGGCATGGCAACCCACTCTAGTATTCTTGCCTGGAGAATCCCCATGGACGGAGGAGCCTCGTGGGCTACAGTCCATGGTGTTACAGAGTCAGACACGACTGAGCTACTAAGTACACACACACACATAATGTGAGACATGTTCATATGCAAATTACTCTGCTAAGGAGCAAGATGAAAAGTTAGTAGGGCTCACATTCCATATTCCTTTCCCCCTACCCAACCAGCTTTGAACCGTGGTTCTTAAAATATTGATAAGTCACGAAGGTAATACTAGGACTTTTTTTTTAAGCAGTGAATAAAATTATTTTCACAGAATAAGTCTTTTTTTTTAAGCAAAACAAGTATTCAGAATTCACGTCAAAATCAGCCAATATCTTTTTTCATGTTACCCTGCCTTGATACTGAATGTCATTAAATTTTATGTCGTATCTTTTATTATCTTTTTATTATCTTTTGTAATTCTTTACCTTTGGTGACATTTTGAATTTATGTACTTTTTTACCTTTTACTGAGAACACACAGTGGAAAACAAAGAGACTCAAGGTCTGGCCAATTAACTGTCATCATTCTATAGATCACAGGATGTCAGGATTGGCACGGAGCCTTCAGATTCTGTGGTCCAGTCACTCATTCAGATCTTAAACCTCAGTTGCCAAATAGTCTAGAATCTGAAAAGATAAATGCAACCTCCTGTTTAGTACTTCAGTTTGTATATTCTTTGATTTTTTTTTTTCATTTTACTCAGTATTACTGGTGATTCAAATATTATATGTATAATTTTCTTGCCTCAAAATTTTAGTTAAAAACCTCTTCTAATTATGTAATAAACTGGGGAATAATCTGGAATATATAAAAATACTCATAAATGTAAAATATTTTAAAATCTATAATCCTTATTGCACAGATCACTTGGAAATGGGAGCTCTGAATTATCTAGGTGTGTTTATCTTGGTAACTGAAGGTTATTGCAACTTTTCTTTAGGAAATTTTGTGAAGTATAGTCCCTTACTTTTCTTCCCTGGTAAGTACAATGTAGGAACATAATTGAATCTTTCTTTGATAAGTGAGACTCCTGCAAGGTCTTAGGGCTATCAATCAGAAAATCAGTTCTCATTGTATAGCCTAAATACCCATAAAATAGAAAAGATGACACTCATTTCATACTACCCAGTAAATAACCCCAAAATTATTTTTTGAAGTAAATCTATAATAGTACGTTTTGTAATTTGCTTCTTTTAAAAAACATAATGTAGCAAAAATCCAGATGATTAATGGTTCCACTTAGTATAGTGAGTTGATGTTTAAAGTACCATCTCTTGCTTTACAGAGCAAAATAAATGTTTTCTGTCTGAAACAATAACAGCAACATGAGTGTTATTATGTAGTATATGTAATAATTAAGTTGCATTAAGCAAATATATTAGCTTGTTATATTTTGTTTCCTTTAAATATATGCCTGGTGTTACTTTTAAAATACAGTATAACTGAGACTTATTAAAACAGTTATATCATCACTTGAGATTTTCAATGCCATTTGAGGGAAGATACAGAATTTTTAAAGCTGTATTCATAGGCTGAGCAACTGAGTTTCCCACTGTTTTCATAGGTTAAACAACTAATTTTCCCATTTTCCTGTTTGCAATACAATATTGTGCCTGAACTGACAGTAATGAATATCATTGATTTCTTCAGGAAGCAAATCATTTAATAGATACATTAAAATGCTGCTCTGATGGAAGGTCAAGCTTTTATTAGTTTGTTTGGAGGTTTTCCCTAATAAAAAGTCTTACATTACCCATTTTTGAAACCTAAAGACCACAAGACCTCTTAAATATATGAACAGATATATAACTGAAGAAACTCTGAGAAATTAGTATGTCTCAACCTGCTGGGAACTCAGCTAGTGGTTTTTCTTTATTGTAAGAAAAATCAAGAGTATGAACGGAAGACCGACACATGCATTTGCACACGTAGTACACACACATGCACATGCTTGGAGAGAGAGAGCAAACACACACTCAGTGAGACCATGTTTTCAATTATTTTGAGAATGTAGTAAAGATGATGTCACTTTCCAACAGGGAATACTTTATCATGCCTTTATCTATTACTTTATTTTATAGCATAACATTTTAACATTTTATCATATAAAGAGATGCATTGAAGGTAATATAATCTCTTGTTAACTTTTAGTGTTTTCAATACATATGCTTTCCAAGTCTATATATACATGTGTATATTTTCATTTTTAAGAAAATTTGCTGCCACAATTTTGTACTTTATGGTCCCTTTCAATGTGTTAAGAATATGAAAAAATATTCTGATCTATGGGATGCCCACCTTGTTTATTGAAGGTTTGAAGATTACTTATATTTTGTGATTGTGTATAGATGAAATAAAGTTAGTATAATAAGTTAAAAACAGGATAAAAACAATTTATAAATGCAACTTTGTGGGTTGATAGTTACTTGTCTTGGGACTTCCCAGGTGGCCCAGTGGTAAAGAATCTGTCTGCCAATGCAGGAGATATGGGTTCCATTCCTGGGTTGAGAATATCCCCTAGAGAAGAACATGGCAACCCACTTCAATATTCTTGCCCGGAAAATTCCATGGACAGGGGAGCCTGGTGAGCTACAATTCATGGTGCTGTGAAGAGTCAGATACAACTGAGCACACACACTTACTTTTCTTAAATTTCAGTGTACCTTAGACAAGGAATGTTTCATTTTCCTGTTTCTGCTGTGAGAATAATCATGTAAAACAAAATGTAATGATAATGACAAATAGGGTCTTATGTGTTGATTTCAGCTGTGATTGTGGAAAATTATTCAAACTGTTCTTATTGTTTATTCTTTTACAGTAACTTGTAATCAACTTATCTCAAAAACAATGTCACTGTAGTTTAGAAATACCATTGGGATCTATTTATAAGTTCAAATACACTTTAATAGCTGTAATTTCTATACTTTTCTGTTTTGTCCTTCCTCTACAGTTAGTCCTAATTGGAAACCATGGAAGTGTCTTGACTCAGTCCAATTAGTTACAAAAAATACGTGTTTAGAAAGTTATAGATTTGTTTAGTTTTCCGCCATTTGAAGATGAGCTCAGAAACATGTTAATAATTTCTCATAGTAAATATTTAATGACTACATTCTATGAGCGTGTCAGTGGACTTGGGGCTTTGAGGACAAAAATGAATAGGACTCACTTTTCTCCAAAGAACAAGGTAGCTAGTAGGCCAGATAAGACTCATGCACTTTGGATCATTTTATATAACAGAATGTATTAGAAGTTGTAATAGATGTATGAATAAAATGCTGTGCTTGCTCAGAGAAGACAAAGGTTACTTGTTTGGGTGAGGGGTACAAGGGGTGAGTAGGAATATGTAGAAAGCTCACTGGTGAAATTGCTCCTGAATTCACCTTGAAACATGACTTGGTCACAGCCATAGTTAAATTTTATCCAGCTGACTTTGGAGGAATAATGGTTTGCTCAATGTGTCATAGCATGAAAGTGAAAAGAAAGTGAAGTCACTCAGTCATGTCTGACTCTTTGCGACCCCATGGACTGTAGCCTGTGAGGCTGCTCCATCCATGAAATTTTCCAGGCAAGAATACTGAAGTGAGTTTCCCTTTCCTTCTCCAGGAGTATCATAGCATACACTTGACTTTTTTCTCCTCTAACACACATGCATTTTGCTGTCCATTGTTTCCCCTTGTAGATGGTATTAATGGAAGGATACAGTAGGATGTTAGGACTGGTGCAGGGAAGGAATAATAGTCTAGCTTTCTCCCCAGCCCTATCATTCACAAAGGCATCCACACAAACAAACACAATGAATGTCCATGTTTGTTTCTGTACAGAGCCTGACTGGTTGAGCTAACAGTCAGTCTTTATCATGAGGAAAAGCCAATTCAGTTCCTGGGGTGACATCTTCATAGATCCTTTTCTTCCTCTGCTTTAGAGTTAGTGAAGATTCTTTCAATATTTTGACGTGTATTGCCTGTCAGTCTTTGTTACTCTCTAGCCTGTAGAGATATTTCATTAGGAAATGTGTAGCGGCTGCATTAGGAATTTCCAAATGTCCTTGTAAGTGCTTTTAATGTGGATGCATATAATTAGTTAATATTATAGTTTAATTTTTTAAATGTCTTGATGCTATACACATACGTGGATAATATAGTGCAAACTGTTCTGAAAGTAGCCAGTTTCTGCATTGTCCACAAATATTCACTCTGACACATGAAACATCTAACTCCCCAGCACATGCATGCAGTCCCAGTAGGAGAGATCTGAAGATGCCTCCAGTCAACAGCCATGCCACCCCCAAAGCTAGCTGTGTAGCAGGTCACTTCATTTATCATGACCTTTTGGGCCAGATTGACTGGATGCATGCTCCCTGCTAGGACAGAGGTATATGGTAAAGATCTCAAATAAATAAAGAAGCCCATTGTACCACAACAACATGGCCATTTGGATATTTTATGAGTTATATGGTTGATAGCTTTCTACAACTGTCTTAGAGAAAATTTCTAGGTTGTTGTTTATGTAGCTTTCTCTGTTCTAAACAGCAACTGAGTTAATTGATCACCATGGTAATTAGCACAGCTGAAGCCCATCTGTCTATAGAATTTAATTGTATTCCAACCATGAAAATGAGAAAGTCTGACAAACAAAAGCTTCAATTAAAAAAAAAAAAAAAGCAAATAAAAGAGAAATCAGCTCACCTATTTTTCCCAGATAAATTAAATTTAGCAGTTTAGCTACAAGAAGACTTCTTTCTTAGGCCATCTAAATGATGTCAGGCTCAGAGAATCTCCCTCCTTATTATCAGAATGGTTTGGAGGTATTACTGTCCCCCTGGGCTCTTTCTCTGTTTTGAGAGACATGAAGCTCCCAGCCCTATCCTCTATTCTGTTGTCATTTCCATTCCACTTAAGAATATTCTGTTTTGCTCAGCTCATAAAATGCATTTAACTGCTGATATGCTTTTCTTTACTCATATGTTGGTAAAGTATGTCAGTGCTGCTTATTCGTAGAGCATGAACAGTCTCTCTTTGGAACCCTCCAAAGGACGTGAACCGATCAGAGAAACCACATACCCTGGCTTTCCAAATAAGAGACCCAAATTCAGATGCTGAAGGGAAAAAAGATCAGCTCACTGATTTTCCTTTTTCTTTACAAACTGTACATGAAGTGAAACAGAAAGATCTGTGGCAACCCTAACTAAATTGTTTTTCAGGCTTATTTTTCTGTATTTCCTTATTTTTCTTCAAAATAACTTAAATTACTATTAATCTTGAGCAAAGACATGGTTTGATTTCATGTTCTTACTGTAGTATGTTTCATCTGGAATGTAGAATTGTGGTGGGCCCTTCATGCCTGTGGCTAAGTGACACTAGACCAAATGTTCCAAGGATAACTCATAAATTACTGCTTACACAACACGAAATATACTGACATTAGATTGACATCAAAGAGTGGATCCCCACTGAAATCATGGTTGCTGATATTAAAGTTGAACTCTCAGATTATGTCTTTGTAGAAAAATTTAAATCAAGGAGGATCATAAAATCCTGAATTTGCAGTAAACCAGCCTGAATAAACAAGCAATGACAATTTCAGGTAGGAGGTACACTTTGTGTTTGTTGGGATGGATATGTAGCCAATTTATCTAGGAGTTAGCCTCAGGTCTCTATGTTCTTTTTTATAGTCTTAAGTAGATCATTTCTTTATGATATTGAATTCTTCATCTAAAATATCTGAGATCATCCTAGATATAAGATACCTCAGTAAAAGAAAAGGAATTTATCTTATAATAAAATAGGCTCTCAGTGAATCACTTCTTACAAACAAGGCTGCAAGCTCTTTTCTTTGAAAGTATCAACTCATTCTTCCTCTGTGACCAAAAAACATCAAAACACAAGCATTAAAAAAAAAACTAGTATCAAAAATTTAATCAAGTTATGTTATTCTCTCCTTTTATAAAGCAACAGTATTCTGTGTCTCGGGTAGTAGACAGTCACACACACACACTCACAAACTGGGTTGGATACACAGTAAGATAGAAAGCCTTTATTTTCTTTGAAGTAAAGAAAGCAGGGCTTATGCTCATTGGGTTTGTCACGTTCTCTGAATGTCCTTGGACAAAGCATCTATTTCTCTGAGCCTCATTATCCTCTTATATAAAATGGGGATGATGGCAATGATCTCTTTTCCATAGGATTTTGGTGTGGGCTTAATGGATAACTTGAATTTGTCCTATAAATAGAAAAACACTCTACCAAAGTTATCTTTCCCTCAATGAGTAGAAGCAATACTTAACAACCCAGAAAAGTCAAGGAGAATGGGATGTATATGCCCTGAAGATGACATGCAGATTAATTTTAACTGCTAATTGACTCAAACTGGGTGCTGTTGTGCTTTTAGAACCATCCCTACTCTCTTCATTCTGCACTTTAGGCTTCCCACGGTAGTAGCAAGAGTCTGTCATTAGCCTGTTTAAAAATCCCAAGAAGTAACCTTTAAGAGTTGAAAATAAATCCATTCATAGTTCTTTATTTCAACAACTTATTCACTGTCGTTTTGAACCAAAGCAGTCTGTGAGCTGTTAAAGGAAGTAGACAGGTTAAAGGAAATAGACAACAAGCGTCTGCTTGTAAGGTGCTTTCAGAATTATTGAGCAGATGGAACAGATGAAAAGACAATCCATTCACCATTATTGAAAGGGTTGCAAATTAAGTCTAGTTAATAGGCAACCAAATTGTTGAGATGGATGCCAAGAGTATGGTTTTTCCCATAAATTATGACTTGGAATTATTATTGTGGAAGGTCATGTGTTAGATGGAATAGTAAAGAGAGCTTCATTCCACATACCTTCTTTAAAGGCCTTTTTTAAAAAACCAAACCCTCAATGCAGTTTACAGAGCTAAGCAAATCAACACTCAGGGTGAATGCCCAGAGTCATTTGGACTGAAGAGTATAACCACGAGGCCATGAGGTTTGCAAACCTAGGTGTCTCCTCAGGACAATTGATTGCAGCCTTCTAAAAGTTCCCTTGAAAAACCTGCTGTTTGACAGTGGTTATTGGCCCTCTTGGAGAAGGCAATGGCACCCCACTCCAGTACTTTTGTCTGGAAAATCCCATGGACAGAGGAGTCTGGTGGGCTGCAGTCCATGGGGTCGCTAAGAGTCGGACACAACTGAGCAACTTCACTTTCACTTTTCACTTTCATGCAGTGGAGAAGGAAATGGCAACCCACTCCAGTGTTCTTGCCTGGAGAATCCCAGGGACGGGGGAGCCTGGTGGGCTGCCATCTATGGGGTCACACAGAGTCAGTCACGACTGAAGCAACTTAGCAGCATTGGCCCTCTGGCCATGAAACAACAGATGCAATCTCTCAGAGCAAATCATTTTGATGGTGCACCTCATTAGTTAAAAAGAATCAGCAAGAAACTTTTATCACATTCTCAATATGTGTATATATATATATATTTATAAACTGTATATAGTATTATATAACTTTATAAAATATTAAAGGGATAGATATTTTAAATTGATCTACTACTTTTTGTCTACACTCACCCATGCGTCTTGAAGTGTAAGAACCTTACTTCTGAGACTTTCAGAAAACAATTAAGTCTCTGATACTTTGAATATACCCAAGGAGCAGACTTCCTTTCAGGTTGGCATAGGTTAGGAGCAAAACAGGAAGGCAAGAACGCAAAGAAAGCCTAGTCTTAAGAGAAACTGCAGAGAATCACGTATGCAATGCCACTCCATGGGCTGAGACCAACCTTTCCTAACACAGTGACTAGCGGGTAGAGGTCAGGAGAGAACAATGTGGCAGCCACAGCCCCTGAGTCAGGAGCAACTGGAACACAGCTCTCTCTGTCCTAGTTTTCCCACCTCTGCTACTGACTTTGGGGACAAAAATGCAAAGGACACTTGAAAGCCACTCTAGAGAGTCCATGTGGGAAATGACAGACTGATAATGATTCAAGGAAAAGAGAAAGATGAGGAGGGAAGATTCTGAAAGTCTTTACCTTTGCTGCTCAGTGGCTGGGAAAGTTTATCAGTGCTTTAGAAACAAGTGAGTTCAGTCCCTAGGCTGGGAAGATTCCCTGAAGGAGGACATAGCAACCCACTCCAGTATTCTTGCCTGGAGAATTCCTTGGACAGAGCGGACTGGCGGACTACAGTCCACAGGATCACAAAGAGTCAGACACAACTGAAGCAATTTAGCAGGCTTGCACACACTGCTGAATAAACAAAAGCTGTGATTTTGTGACGCTTGTCCTTCTGAACATACTGCTGTGGCTCCAGCTCATGGGATTTGGTGGATAAATGCCCCAGATTCTCCATCTTTTGGTGGGGGCAATTCTGAAGTATGTTCCTCAGACTTCCTCAGAGGGTGTGAACTGCAGTGGTCCATGGCAATGATGTGTTCACTAGATTTTCTCCCTTCCTTGTCTGAGTATAACCAATTCTCACTTGTGCCTCCTGGAATACCCTCCCAGATAAAGACTGTCTGCACCCATAACCTTCAGTTCAGTTCAGTCGCTCAGTTGTGTCCGACTCTTTGCGACCCCATGAATTGCAGCATGCCAGGCCTCCCTGTCCATCACCAACTCCCGGAGTTCACTCAGACTCACGTCCATCGAGTCAGTGATGCCATCCAGCCATCTCATCCTCTGTCGTCCCCTTCTCCTCCTGCCCCCAATCCCTCCCAGCATCAGAGTCTTTTCCAATGAGTCAGCTCTTCGCATGAGGTGGCCAAATACTGGAGTTTCAGTTTTAGCATCATTCCTTCCAAAGAAATCCCAGGGCTGATCCCCTTCAGAATGGATTGGTTGGATCTCCTTGCAGTCCCATGGGCTCTCAAGCATCTTCTCCAACACCACAGTTATCTCAGTGTTAACGTCCAAGGAGAAACAACCGTAAACGAATTTGAGCTGGGGGACTGGTGGCGGTTAAATATTTATCTGTTACATTCCCTGTGGTTTTATTTCAGCCATTTCTTCTGGATTATCAAAAAAATCCAAGTACATTTTACAAAAATATAAACACCATGGACTTACACCTTACATCATCGGGTCAACATCTTGCTGGCTGGACCTGGGTTCAATGTGGACGTGGAGTTTTTACTATTTCCACATATTCTGTAATGGTGTTATCAATTCTTGCTCTAAATTGTCTGATCCAGATTCAGAAGTACTCTGTCCGTTTTATCTATTTGGTAATTACAATATATAATAAAATGTAGACAGTTTGACATAAGTCTTAAGGGCATGCACTGCCCATGTACTGAGATTCAGTTCGCCACTTTGAGGTTTTTACTTCTGTGCATAAATTTATTTATATTTTAAACAAGAGTTTTAGTGTTGATATCTTGTTGACTCCTAAGAAGCACACCTAGCATTGGTTTGTGGGCTTATTTTTAAGCATCAATCATATTACGATACTTGACTGAGGATGTGTTCCATATTCTACTTGCAAATCCTTGAGATCAGTTCTTCAGTAGAGATTACACAGATTTGATACTTATGTTTGCAAATTGGTAATTTGTATGCACATTGGAAGGAATGATGCCAAAGCTGAAACTCCAGTACTTTGGCCACCTCATGCAAAGAGTTGACTCATTGGAAAAGACTCTGATGCTGGGAGGGATTTGGGGCGGGAGGAGAAGGGGACGACAGAGGATGAGATGGCTGGATCGCATTGCTGACTCAACGGACGTGAGTCTGAGTGAACTCTGGGAGTTGGTGATGGACAGGGAGGCCTGGCATGCTGCGATTCATGGGGTCGCAAAGAATCGGACACGGCTGAGCGAATGAACTGAACTGAACTGAACTGATGCACATTTTTGACAGAGGTCTTATGTGTATTTCTCATTGTTTTGACAATATTAGCAAACATTAGAGACACTGATTGCTGCTACTGCTAAGTCGCTTCAGTCTTGTCCGACTCTGTGCAATCCCATAGATGGCAGCCCACCAGGCTCCCCCGTCCCTGGGATTCTCCAGGCAAGAACAATGGAGTGTGTTGCCATTTCCTTCTCCAATGCAGGAAAGTGAAAAGTTAAAGTGAAGTCACTGAGTCGTGTCCAACTCTCAGCGACCCCATGGACTGCAGCCTACCAGGCTCCTCCGTCCATGGGATTTTCCAGGCAAAAGTACTGGAGTGGGGTGCCATTGCGTTCTCTGAGAGACATTGATTAAGTATCCGTTATTTGTATGCAATCCAGGAGACTTCCTGCGGTTCTTTGAAGAAAATTCATATTCTCTGACCAATTTGTTCTACATTTGAAATATGGATACAATAGCAGCATAATAGGTAATGAACAAAAATGTTGTTTCTTTTGTCTTTGTATCATATTATCATGTTCAAATGTATTCCTAAAGCAAGTACTTGAAACTATTCTTTTTTTTTAATTTTTATTTTTACTTTATTTTACTTTACAATACTGTATTGGTTTTGGCATACATTGACATGAATCCACCACAGTGTACATGATTTCCCAAAGATGGACGCCCCCCCACCTCCCACCCCACATCATCCCTCCAGATCATCCCTGTGCACCAGCCCCAAGCATCCTGCATCGAACATAGACTGGCGATTCGTTTCTTACATGATAGTATACATGTTTCAATGCCATTCTCCCAGATCATCCCACCCTCTCCCTCTCCCTCAGAGTCCAAAAGTCCACTCTACACATCTGTGTCTCTTTTGCTGTCTTGCATACAGGGTCATCATTACCATCTTTCTAAATTCCATATATATGTGTTAGTATACTGTATTGGTCGGAGAAGGCAATGGCAACCCACTCCAGTACTCTTGCCTGGAAAATCCCATGGATGGAAGAGCCTGGTAGGCTGCAGTCCATGGGGTCGCTAAGAGTCGGGCACGACTGAGCGACTTCACTTTCATTTTTCACTTTCATGCATTGGAGAAGGAATGGCAACCCATTCCAGTGTTCTTGCCTGGAGAATCCCGGGGACAGTGGAGCCTGGTGGGCTGCTGTCTATGGCATGGCACAGAGTCGGACACGACTGGAGCAACTTAGCAGCAGCAGCAGCAGCAGCATACTGTATTGGTGTTTTTCTTTCTGGCTTACTTCACTCTGTATAATCGGCTCCAGTTTCATCCATCTCATTAGAACTGATTCAAATGTATTCTTTTTAATGGCTGAGTAATACTCCATTGTGTATATGTACCACAGCTTTCTTATCCATTCATCTGCTGATGGACATCTAGGTTGTTTCTATGTCCTGGCTATTATAAACAGTGCTGTGATGAACATTGGGGTACATGTGTCTCTTTCTATTCTGGTTTCCTCGGTGTGTATGCCCAGCAGTGGGATTGCTGGGTCATAAGGCAGTTCTATTTGCAATTTTTTAAGGAATCTCCACACTGTTCTCCATAGTGGCTGTACTAGTTTGCATTCCCACCAACAGTGTAAGAGGGTTCCCTCTTCTCCACACCCTCTCCAGCATTTATTGCTTGCAGACTTTTGGATCGCAGCCATTCTGACTGGTGTGAAGTGGTACCTCATTGTGATCTTGATTTGCATTTCTCTAATAATGAGTGATGTTGAGCATCTTTTCATGTGTTTATTAGCCATCCATATGTCTTCTTTGGGGAAATGTCTATTTAGTTCTTTGGCCCATTTTTTGATTGGGTCGTTTATTTTTCTGGAGTTGAGCTGCATAAGTTGCTTGTATATTTTTGAGATTAGTTGTTTGTCAGTTGCTTCATTTGCTATTATTTTCTCCCATTCTGAAGGCTGTCTTTTCACCTTGCTTATAGTTTCCTTTGTTGTACAGAAGCTTTTAATTTTAATTAGATCCCATTTGTTTATTTTTGCTTTTATTTCCAATATTCTGGGAGGTGGATCATAGAGGATCCTGCTGTGATTTATGTCAGAGAGTGTTTTGCCTATGTTCTCCTCTAGGAGTTTTATAGTTTCTGGTCTTACATTTAGATCTTTAATCCATTTTGAGTTTATTTTTGTGTGCGGTGTTAGAAAGTGATCTAGTTTCATTCTTTTACAAGTGGTTGACCAGTTTTCCCAACACCACTTGTTAAAGAGATTGTCTTTACTCCATTGTGTATTCTTGCCTCCTTTGTCAAAGATAAGGTGTCCATAAACCCCAAAAATATTCTTTTGATTTAGCTATTTTTATCATCAAAATTTATACCCCAAGAGGAAAGTTCCCTGATACTAAATATCAAATTCTGTATTTTGTGAAAACTTTTTGTTCACAAGAATCATAGTGGAAAGTATCTCTTTACTCAAGTAATTTTTATTCCTCATAGCCTTAGTTAACGTTATAGTATCATACATGTGTTCCAGTTTATGAGGTTGTCAAAAGCAAAGATCGTTGAAGGTACCTTTGAGATAATATTAACACTTGTCACAAGTTTATACAATCTTTTTTTCTTAGGTTAGCAATATTTGTATAAATCATGGCCAGGGTGGTAATTTTACTCTGAATATGACTATTAGATATAATAGGAAAATCATTTCAAAGAGGATTTCTGCATTAAATATATAAGTTGTAATAGGCATTTAGCCAACATATAAAATTTCATTTGAATGTCCGTGGTGGGTATACTCATTCATTGTTGAAAAAGAAATTCTGAGTGTCTGTTTAGCACATCTCTAGATCATTTTATATAATCTCTGGTCTATGGCTACATAATGTGTTTCAAGGAAAAGACAGGTAACATTTCTTACCAGTGAATTGTCTTTGCATAATATTAAGACTAGACATTAGGAGAAATTGTGAAATTTACCAAGAATGAATCAGTAGTGTGCTTTTTTGTTTTTTAAAAAAATTGAACTATTGATTAAAGAATAGTTAGTGTCATCTTTTTCCCCTTGTACTCAAATTCAACACTTCTTAAATATTACCCAAGAGGTAGGAGCATTTCTAGAACTATTATATATCTATCTTAGGCGAGTTGAGTTAGATGAAAGAAACTTTGCCTTAATTGAAAAAGGATGATTGGATATGTTGAGATCAAGAGCTTCCTGAAAAGACAGGATTCTGTTTGAAATGCATTAGAACGAAGTTTGTAGTTCAGAAAGATGTAAATAAAACACTGCTCTGAAGACATTTTTGTTGCTTACTTGCAGCTGTTATTTACTTGAGATTTTGGTTATTTAACTATACTTTATTCCAGAAGATATTCAAGATCATAGTTGCGGCAGATTTTTAATTATATACAAAGCTATACAAACTGGAACATTTCACCCTGGGGAACACCCCAGAATGGCTGAAGCCACTTTATTAAGTGAACTGCTGTAGTTTGCTCTGGTTGCTAAATCAAAGGTTTTATTTATTTACTTACGTTTTATTCCTTTGGGCAATAGTTGTTCCATAGTTTTCATTTTTGACTAACTGGAAGTACAAACAAATAAACCTTTGAAGAAATAAAAACAGTTTTTACATTTTTATATAGCTATTACCCAAATAGTATTGAATAGTATATAGGAAACTTTAACAAAAATGGCCTGTTAATTTAGTGTGTTTGTACAGACCTAAATTTACCTAAATACTTGATAAGGTTCAGATATATACACTAAATTTTAGCTTAAAACATTATAAAAACAAAAACCTAGATAAAATATTGTTTCACATTTTAAAAAATCTTAAGGTCATATTTTTCTTTACTTGTAGAGTAATTGGAACCATCTATTTTGGAAATTGACTTAGGAAATTGGAGGGGTAAAATCTATTCCATTCTTAGTGCTACAGAAAGTATATGTTATTATAATATCACACTCTAAATAATAATTATGAAAGCAGTTTCTGTAAGCAGTCCTGTTGTTCAGTCTATTTAAAGAAGCTACATAAATTAATGCAGTTGTCTCTCTCAGCTGTTGAGTCCAGCTATCCATTTTGGACATGGGATCCATTTAAGTTAGAACTTGAAAGAAAAATACAAAGAACAGTAGTAAGTCAGTTGAATCTGATTTAGAGTGGCTATTTTAAGGAAGCAAACTGAAAATGACTGTAACTTTATATATGTCTATTATTAGCTGAAATTTTTTCTTTAGTAAGTGGTTGAGGCCTATTATATTTCAGTTCAAAACATTCTCTTATTAACAGATTTCTGGTCTTTGTGCATTACATTCTGTTTTGTTTCTTGCTATACTCACCGGGGAAGAAAATAGGGAAGAATGGTCCTTCCTTATATCAGAGCCCTGACGGGGATCCTCAGAACTTGTGAAATCAGGAATTTTTAGAATCTGTTGAATGAGCTACCCATAAACATAGTCATTAAGATTTTTTCTACTCACACTGTGAGTATATCCTTTCCAACACTGTTCATCTCAGCAGCCCTCCTCCACTTTGACTCTTAAAAGTTTCCTTCTGTATAGATATTAAATAGCTATTTGCAGAATAATCTGTGTAATAACTGACCCAAAACTCAGTGGCTTAAAACAAAAATTATTTATTTTCGTTTGTGTGTCTGGGGTTAGATGTATCTTGACATACATAGACTAAGCTTGTATGGTGTTTACCCCCTAAGTTCAGGTTGCATCTGTATCTGTCTCTCAGCCTTGGTAGCCTAACAGGCTACCCAGTACACGTGTTTCTTCAGGAAGTAGCAGAAGCAGAGATGGCTGAATAGAAACAAAATCAAAAGTAAAAGTGAAGTCGTGTCCAGTAGGCTCCCCCATCCATGGAATTTTCCGAGCAAGAGTACTGGAGTGGGTTGCCATTTCCTTCTCCATGGGATCTTCCCCACCCAGGGATCGAACCTGGGTCTCCTGCATTGCAAGCCGATGTTTTTACCATCTGATGCATGAGGGAAACGCCCAAATGGAAACAAAGGATGACTCCTAAGGCCTAGGCTCAGAATCAGTACACCAGCACGTCTTCCTGAATTCTACCATCTCAGTTCAGTTCAGTCACTCAGTCGTGTCCGACTGTTTGTGACCCCATGAATCGCAGCATGCCAGGCCTCCCTGTCCATCACCATCTCACGTCCATCGAGTCGGTGATGCCATCCAGCCATCCCATCCTCTGTCGTCCCCTTCTCCTCCTGACTTCAATCTTTCCCAGCATCAAGGTCTTTTCAAATAAGCCAGCTCTTC
Source organism: Capricornis sumatraensis (assembly GCF_032405125.1). Classification (NCBI taxonomy): domain Eukaryota; kingdom Metazoa; phylum Chordata; class Mammalia; order Artiodactyla; family Bovidae; genus Capricornis; species Capricornis sumatraensis. Next base: position 6,513,313 of record NC_091084.1, read on the forward strand.
CCATTAGGTAGCCAAACTATTGGAGTTTCAGCTTCAACATCAGTCCCTCCAATGAACACCCAGGACTGATCTCCCTTAGGATGGACTGGTTGGATCTCCTTGCAGTCCAAGGGACTCTCAAGAGTCTTCTCCAACACCACAGTTCAAAAACATCAATTCTTTGGTGCTCAGCTTTCTTCACAGTCCAACTCTTGCATCCATACAGATGGACTTTGTCAAGTCATATTACCAAGTGTAGTAAAAACAGGACAGTAAAATGAAGTGGTTGACTCAAGAGCAGGGATCCCCAACCAGTTGGTCCTCAACCTGTTGGGAAGCAAGCCACACAGCAGGAAGTCAGTGGCAGGCTAGTGAGTGAAGGTTCATCAGTTGCTGCCATCACTTGCTTTACCCCCTGAATCACCCCCCACCCCCCAATTCCATCTGTAGGAAAAGTGTCTTCCGTGAAACCAGTCCCTGGTGCCAAAGGGTTGGGACTGTTGCAGAACACTCAAACTAATTTAGGCTAGTGATTCTATACGTCAGAATTCAGAGAATCAATCTAGTTTTAAGTTTCCCTGGACCAGTGCTGCTCAAATGTGATCCATGGACCTGCTGCCATTCGAGGAACCCTTTATTCATAGTCTACACTTGGTGTAGATTAACTATGGCCCTGAGTGCATTGTTTAGTTTGGTAAAATTGCTTTTTTAAATAGCAAGACATTTTTGATAAAGGAAGCAGTATGTTGATTTTCAACCCAGTTCAGGCTCCTCATCACATAGCAGACAAGCACTTTGAATAGCCTTGCCTTGAACTTGTTTAGAAAAATAAACCCCTTAATCTGAGATTTTGATTCTTCTGCTAATTTTAGATCCAGAACTGAAGTTAAAACGTAATGAATTCATCACCTATATATTGGCATTGATGGTTGTATCTTTTTAAAACTATTCCATTAATAGTACAAATGCAGGCATGAAATAATATAATATTAGGATAGATGTGAAACTTGACAGTTATATAAAGGCATAGGAAAAAGTGAGTTTAAAATATGACTGTATCCTAAGCTCCATACTCTTAAAATATAGTCATTTTTCTAGATCTAAATCGAAAAATATGCTTTCGATTGCCTTTTCAACATATTCTAGAAACATTTATTGTGCTTCCTGATTTTGCATAAGGTACCTATCAGAATACAGCTGTGATATAATAAAATGTGAAGTGAAAGTCGTTCAGTCATGTCTGACCCTTTGTGACTCCATGGACTGTACAGTCCATGGAATTCTCCAGGCCAGAGCCACTCCCTTCTGCAGGGGATCTCCCCAACCCAGGGATTGAACCCAGGTCTCCCTCATTGCAGGTGGATTCTTTTCTTATATTTTTTGTCATAGATATGATCTCATTCATATTATTGAAATATTTTCCATTTTTTAATTTTAATTTAGGAGCTATCAATAAATCATTTGTTATATCTTTGGGAGATTAAATGGATAAAGTAAGTTCATACTTTCTGAGGTTTATATTTTCTGTGTTATGTCGACAGTCACAGTTATCTCAGACTTATTAGGAAAAAAATTAATGAAATACCTCTAGGGCCTAACATTCCTAGACATTGTGTCAAGAAAAACCAGATTTAAAATATTGTGTATCTCTCCATCTCTACATTTTATTACATATGTTATTTCTTCTCTTTGAAATAATAAATTGGACGGTGGTTCACTATCCAAATTCCTAGAATGTTTGCTGCCTAGAAATCATTGTTTGTTTACTTCTTTATATTATTACTCTGTGCATCAGTTTAAGTGGCATTTCTTTCATTTCTGGTTTAGATTTCATAAAGCATTGCTGTGTGTCTTTTTGCTTATTTGTTTTTGGTCCTTGGAATCCTGTAGAAAACTTAATGGCCTCACTATTTGCAGACAAAGAAACTGTCACTTTAGGTAATCTCCTCAAAGACACACAGCTAGAAAGTAGTACAGAACACTCCCTTCAAACACACTCATTTTTAAGAAAGCTCATTCACTTTATCCCTTTTACAGTTCAGTTCAGTCGCTCGTGTCCAAATCTTTGTGACCACATGGACTGCAGCACACCAGGACTCCCTGTCCATCACCAACTCCCAGATTTTACCCAAACTCATGTCCATTGAGTCAGTGATGCCATCCAACCATTTTATCCTCTGTCATACCCGTCTCCTTCTGCCTTCAATCTTTCCCACCATCAGGGTCTTTTCCAGTAAGTCAGCTCTTTGTATCAGGTGGCCAAAGTATTGGAGTTTTGGCTTCAACATCACTCCTTCCAGTAAACATTCAGGACGGATCTCCTTTAGGATGGACTGGTTGGATCTCCCGGTACACAGAAGTGGCAAATATAACATGTGTATGACCATTTATCCCCCTTTCATACTCAGGGTAGTTGCTAGTAATTATATAGTCTTTCCCCTAGAGCATACCTGCAGTCTTAGAAACCTTCTCAAAGCTCATAAAAAAAAGACTCATAAGTGTTTTGGAGTTGGCATTCAAGATTAAAGATATTTGATTTCCATCTCTGTATCTTACTTTGTTAGGTTTTATGTCTTGTGTGTTTGTGCCCTATAATATCTACTATTGTACTTTACACAGAATAATAAAGATTAAATAACTATGCTGGAAGAAACGTTATGACCAACCTAGATAGCATATTTAAAGGCAGAGACATTACTTTGCCAATAAAGGTCCGTCTAGTCAAAGCTATGTTTTTTTCCAGTACTCATGTATGGATGTGAGAGTTGGTCTATAAAGAAAGCTGAGCACCAAAGAATTGATGCTTTTGAACTGTGGTGTTGGAGAAGACTCTTGAGAGTCCCTTGGACAGCAGGGAGATCCAACCAGTCCATCCTAAAGGAAATCAGTCCTGAATATTCATTGGAAGAACTGATGTTGAAGCTGAAACTCCAATAGTTTGGCCACATGATGCAAAGAACTGACTCACTGGAAAAACCCTGGTGCTGGGAAAGATTGAAGGTGAAGGAGAAGAGGATGACAGAGGATGAGATGGTTGGATGGCATCACCGACTTGATGGACATGAGTTTGAGGAAGCCCTGGGAGTTGGTGATGGACAGGGAGGACTGGCGTGCTGCAGTCCATGGGGTTGCAAGGAGTCAGACTTGACTGAGTGACTGAACTGAACTGAATAATTTATGGTTAAATGGGTATAAGTCATAATGTGGTAGAATTTGATTTACTGTAAGGAAGGATCTTTTCTTTTATTATCATTGAATAATTTATTTCTAGATATTACTCGACCTCATCTTGTGCCAGGCACTGTGTTATGCATTTGAGACTCAAGGATTAATTCATTCGCTGGGGCCTGAAATGGAGACAGAAAAGGACATCTCATAGCAGACAGGATGTCTGCACAATGATGGGTTATAAATGTTTCTGGATGTAGCTCACCACTGGGGAGTGGGGCTGCCTGGGCACCTACTGAATTGCTATTCACAAAGAAAAGGGTATCAGAGTAGCTGGACCCCCAAAATACATCTTAGTATCAGAAGCAGACTAGCAGGAGTACATGTTATAGCTTTGACTGCAGGTTTTGAAATTCTTGTTTCAAATTTGCAAATGAACGTACTCAGTCATCAGATGGATTAAGTGCTTTTCTTCTCTTTTACTGCTTCTTCATATGTAAATGTGCATAAATATCTTGCTCCAAGAATATCCTTAATGTCATTCATTCAAAAAATATTTATTGAAAGCCTCCTATTAGCTCTCATTGTGTCTTGATATAGCAACGAATAAGACTCAGTCATTATTTTCCAGAAGCTTTCACTTTGGGAAATGGAGGACAGGAAACAAATGAATATTTTAGGCAAAGGCAGTAAGGCAACACATGCTGTTTTTTGTCACAGTGCTTGACCCAAGAAATTCTATTTCCCTTCCCCGTTCCCACCCACCATATCATCATGAGGCACTCGATGCATTTTTCAAACTCTCAAAACCTCTCTGTTCCATAATTGCTAGTGAGAACACCAGTTGTCACTGTAGCTTTTAAATCTTCCTGGAGCTATAAATGACAGTGATGCACCTGTACCAAATGGCCCACCAGCAGATGCCAGGGATCCTGTCTCTAACACCCATAACAATGAAATATTTGGTACTTACTTTCTGTAAGGCTCTCATGAGTAGCTCTATAAGACTTCAGCTCTTCTTCACCAAAGTTAGTATCCTGATAAATATAATAAGATAAAGATGTAGGCAATGTTAGCTGAATAAGTCTTTGTAAGACACATGTCAGGCACCGCCCCCTCTCCCCCCGCAAAAAAAAAAAAGAAACATCCTGGAGGTGAGAGAAAAGATAAAAGCTTCTGAACTTCAGTTATTGTTTATTGAATACTTAAGTGATTAAGCAGTTGGAGTTTATGAAAATTCCTAATTTTAGGTGAGGGGTTGGACAGGACAGGGATGAAGGCTATGCTGAATGCTAGGCTAGAAACTTGAACTGAGACAGTATTAATAGGAGATGAAGGCTAATATTTAGCTACATGGACTGAGACAGTTTCCATTGAATAGAGTCAATCTTATCTGATGTTCCTCGCATTTGTTTCCATATACTGAATAATAAAATAGATAGGAAAAAAACACCCAAGGAATGTTAACAAATTGTTTTAAGGTGAGAGAGATTGCTGAGGGCTGAAAATGTCAGAGATTTCCTTTCAAAATTTAGTTTAATATGACCTACATTCTTGGGTAGAATTACATGCTGTGTGTGGAAGGGAAGGTTTTTCTACAAACATCCCTTCCCAGCAAACAGATTATAAACATTTTTCAGAGCAGGAACTGTGTCATAGTAATTTCTTTATTCCAACAGTGGTTCTGATCCCCTGTCCACATTGAAATAGCGTGCACTCAGGAAGTGTTGGTTGAATGTATATTAGCAGTGGCCTTGTATACGTTGTTAAAAACACAGACAAGCACACTGATTCTCAAATCACTGACATCAGTGGCCACTCCAGCTGCTTTCCTGCCCCCTATTGGTTACTCACTGAACCACGATGGGTGGACATGGGCTTCAGGGGAGGGAGGCTCAGCTGCTGCCCAGGCTTCCCTGGTGGCTCAGAGGGTAAAGAATCTGCCTGCAATTCAGGAGACCTGAGTACGATCCCTGGGTCAGGAAGCTCCCCTGGGGAAGGAAATGACAACCTACTCCAGTATTCTGGCCTGGATAATCCCATGGACAGAGGAGCCTGGTGGGCTACAGTCCACGGGGGTCACAAAAGAGTTCAACACAACTGAGCAACTAACACTCTCAGTCAGCTGCCTCCAGCCCAGGGAGTGTGTTGTGTGCATGTGAGCCAGTCATGGTAACTCCACTGGGGATGGAGTAGGCCTGAGAATGTGCCCAGTAAGGCGGAGGGAAGGAGGGAATGCCAGCTTGGGGGTGGGCATCAGGGTTCCAGAAAGGCTTCTGGTTTCTTAAAAAGAGATGCGCATGGAGAGAAGTCCCCACTTTGGCCTCTGAATCCCACCCTGTGAGGAGAAGATAGCTGGCAGAGAATATTTTGAGAACAGACGACACAATGAGGATGGCACCTCAGAAAAGTAGATGCCCATGACTACATTGCCAGAGAAGGCACTGGCACCCCACTCCAGTACTCTTGCCTGGAAAATCCCATGGATGGAGGAGCCTGGTAGGCTGCAGTCCATGGGGTCGCGAAGAGTCAGACAAGACTGAGCGACTTCACTTTCACTTTTCACTTTCATGCATTGGAAAAGGAAATGGCAACCCACTCCAGTGTTCTTGCCTGGAGAATCCCAGGGACGGGGGAGCCTGGTGGGCTGCCGTCTGTGGGGTCACACACAGTTGGACATGACTGAAGCGATTTAGCAGCAGCAGCAGCAGCGTGACTACATTGCAGAACATTGAATTAACCAACCCCGAATATATTGTAACTCTTCATTGCCTTTGTGACAGGATACAGTTTCTTTCTTCTTAACTTTTTAAAGGTGTTTTATGTTTTATTGGAATATGATAGCTTAATGTGTTGTGTGAGTTTCTGGTCTACAACGTCAAGAATCAGCCATATGTATCATATATGTCCTCTTCTTGAGCCTCCTTCTGAACCCACCATTCCACCCTTCTAGGTCATCACAGAGCCTAAGTGTGTTCTCTGTGATATACGGAGCTTCCCATTAGCCATTTTACATACGGTGATGTGTATATATCAACACTACTTCCTCAGTTAATCCTCCATCTATTAATGCATATATAGGAAATCTGTAAAAGTGATCCTAATAAACCTGTTTGCAGGCCAAGAATAGAGATGCAGATGTAGAGAATGAACTTGTCAGTGCAGAGGGGGAATGACACTTTATTTATTAAGTCATTTTTCAGTGTGGTCATCTGTTACTTGCAGCCTAGATTAGCCTGTAAGATCAGTGGATTAATTAAACATATGGTACTGTGGTGCAAATGAAGTAAAAGACCTCTCCCTGTGTGCAGAATCTCGGAAGGATTTATTCAGCAAATATTTCTTCAGAGCTTACTGATTTTCACAAACTGATAAATGAAGAGATAAATTGATTCTATTGAGGTTTTGGACTCTAGCACAAACATGAAATGGAGAGTAAAAAAACAGTTAGTATTCACTGTATTTTCCATGCAAGTTCTTTATATGCATGAAAGGCTTGTCTTTGAGACTCTTTTGTAAGCCAAAAGTGAAAAGTAGAAATAGCTAAATTGGATAACCATGCAGATTTCTCACATGATATTGCAATTTTATGAGACATGCCATTTTCATGGTTTAATGAATACTATTACTCTGATACTTTTTAATTTATTCAGTTTTTGCACTTCCCAAACCCTATTTTATTTATATATATGTCTGATGTAGAGAATTTAGAAAGTCATGCTTTTGAATATGCTGTTTAGTTTAAGGAAATGTTACACATAGGGTTCTATTGTCTAAACGGCCGCTTTTGAGCTCCATCTTAGCATTCATTAAGATCTCAGCCAGTGCTTGTATAATGATGGACCACTGTGAGTCTTGACCCAGAAAATAACTTCAGATTTCTTTTCCTCTTCATGTAAGAGATTAGCTGATTATTATTAATATGTGTGTTCCCAGGGAAGCCAGACAGATGCTGGTATACCATTAGTCCTTGTTTGCCATATCAGCTCAGTTCAGTCACACAGTCGTGTCCAACCCTTTGAGGTCGCATGGACTGCAGCATGTCAGGCTTCCCTCTCCATCACCAACTCCTGGAGCTTGCTTAAACTCTAGTTTGAGTAAACTCTGGGAGTTGGTGATGCACAGGGAGGCCTGATGTGCTGCAGTCCATTGGGTCGCAAAGAGTCAAACACGACTGAGCGACTGAACTGAACTGAATTGAGTCGGTGATGCCATCCAACTCTCTTATCCTCTGCTGTGCCCTTCTCCTCCCACTTTCAATCTTTCCCAGCATCAAGGTCCTTTCTAATGAGTCAGTTCTTTGCATCAGGTAACCAAATATTGGAGTTGCAGCTTTAGTATCAGTCCTTTCAATGAATAATCAGGATTGATTTCCTTTAGAATTGACTCGCTTGATCTCGTTGCTGTCCAAGGGACTTTCAAGAGTCTTCTTCAACAGGCTTTTCTTGTTCAAAAGCATCAATTCTTCAGCACTCAGCCTTCTTTATGGTCCAACTCTCACATCCATCCATGGCTACTCAAAAAACCATAGCTTTGACTATACAGACCTTTGTTGGCGCAGTAATGTCTCTGCTTTTTAATATGCTATCTAGGTTGGTCATAGCTTTTCTTCCAAGGAGCAAGCATCTTTTAATTTCATGGTTGCAGTCATCATCTGCAGTGATTTGGAGCCCAATAAAATAAAGTCTGTCACTGTTTGCCATACAGTCTTCTAGTTTTCTAGCATAAATTAGAGCTGGACTCTGACAATGCCTATTTGGGTTCACAGATTTATATAAACACAATTGTGTCATTTTCAATATTCATTAGATATAAGTATGAATTGTTCTTTATTAAAAGCCACACTTTTTCTTCTATTTCATCTAAAAAAAGATTCTAGATCACAATAGGAGTGGTCTGACAAGAAAACAAGCTCAAATTATATTGACATATGTTATATAAGCCAAAATATATTGCCATCATTTTTATTGAGAAATAGTTGATGTATAATATTATATTAGTTTCAGGTCTACAACACAATGATTTGATATTTGTATACACTGCAAAATGATCACTACCATGTCTCATTAACATTCATCACCACATATAGTTACAATTTTTTTGTGTGATGAACACTTTTAACACCTACTTTCTTAGAAACTTCCAAATGTACAAGTATTATAAACTATACTGAAAGATGATGCTGTGAAAGTGCTACACTCAATATGCCAGCAAATTTGGAAAACTCGGCAGTGGCCACAGGACTGGAAAAGGTCAGTTTTCATTCCAATCCCAAAGAAAAGCAATGCCAAAGAATGCTCATACTACCACACAATTGCACTCATCTCACATGCTAGTAAAGTAATGCTCAAAATTCTCCAAGCCAGGCTTCAGCAGTAGGTGAACCGTGAACTTCCTGATGTTCAAGCTGGTTTTAGAAAAGGCAGAGGAACCAGAGATCAAATTGCCAACATCCACTGGATCATCAAAAAAGCAAGAGAGTTCAAGAAAAACATCTACTTTTGCTTTATTGGCTATGCCAAAGCCTTTGACTGTGTCGATCACAATAAACTGTGGAAAATTCTGAAAGAGATGGGAATACCAGACCACCAACCTGCCTCTTGAGAAATCTATGCAGGTCAGGAAGCAACAGTTAGAACTGGACATGGAACAACAGACTGGTTCCAAATAGGGAAAGGAGTACATCAAGACTGTATATTGTCACCCTGCTTATTTAACTTAATGCACAGTACATCATGAGAAACGCTGGTCTGGAAGAAACACAAGCTGGAATCAAGATTGCTAGGGGAAATATCAATAACCTCAGATATGCAGATGACACCACCCTTATGGCAGAAAGTGAAGAGGAACTAAAAAGCCTCTTGATGAAAGTGAAAGAGGAAAGTGAAACAGTTGGCTTAAAGCTCAACATTCAGAAAACGAAGATCATGGCATCCGGTCCCATCACTTCATGAGAAATAGATGGGGAAACAGTGGAAACAGTGTCAGACTTTATTTTGGGGGGCTCCAAAATCACTGCAGATGGTGAATGCAGCCATGAAATTAAAAGACGCTTACTCCTTGGAAGGAACGTTATGACCAACCTAGATAGCATATTCAAAAGCAGAGACATTACTTTGCCAACTAAAATCCGTCTAGCCAAGGCTTGGTTTTTCCTGTGGTCATGTATGGATGTGAGAGTTGGACTGTGAAGAAGGCTGAGCTCCGAAGGATTGATGCTTTTGAACTGTGGTGTTGGAGAAGACTCTTGAGAGTCCCTTGGACTGCAAGGAAATCCAACCAGTCCATTCTGAAGATCAGCCCTGGGATTTCTTTGGAAGGACTGATGCTAAAGCTGAAACTCCAGTACTTTGGCCACCTCATGCGAAGAGTTCACTCATTGGAAAAGACTCTGATGCTGGGAGGGATTGTGGGCAGGAGGAGAAGGGGACGACAGAGGATGAGATGGCTGGATGGCATCACGGACTCGATGAATGTGAGTCTGAGTGAACTCCGGGAGATGGTGATGGACAGGGAGGCCTGGCGTGCTGCAGTTCATGGGATCGCAAAGAGTCGGATACGACTGAGCGACTGAACTGAACTGAACTGAACTGCTATACATTACTATCTTATATCTGGAAGTTTGTACTTTTTCACTACCTTTACTGATTTTACAAGCATTTTCAATGGTGGGAAACAGTATCTTGTGAAGTACTATCTATCAGCTCATACAATGTCTTTATCCATTTAACATCTGCTAAATGTTAGGGATAGTGGCTCAGATGGTTAAAAAATCTGCCTGCAAGGCAGGACCCCTGGGGTTCGATCCCTGTGTTAGAAAGATCCCCTGAACAAAGGAATGGCAACCCACTCTAATATTCTTGCATGGGGACCTGATGGGCTACAGTCAGTGGGTTCACAAAGGGTCAGATACAACTGAGCAACTAACAGTTCCAAATATTTGGGGCTATTCATGGTGCTAGCACTAAAGAGAAGCTTGCCTATGATGGTGACCAGCACCGGAACAACTGGATGTATAAAAGTTAGACCTGAGAAAAAGATCCCATGAATATTAACCTCATTTGTTCATTTCTTCCCTCTTGATCGAAATAACTGATTAGATAAACCTGAATGTCTGCTATTAAAGTTACAGTGGTTGATACAAGTAAGTCATGATGTCATAAATAAAGAATAAAATTTATCTCTTTTACAAATAAGCAAGTAACTTCCTGTTTTGGAAGAAGTGGTAATAATGAAGATGAATACATAAGGTTCCCTTGACTTTTAAACACTAATAAACATTAAGTATTTATGTAATATTGTTGCTGTTGGAGGCTAAGTCATGTTCAATTCTTTGCAACCTCATGAACCGCAGCACACGAGGCTTCCCTGTCCTTCACTATCTTGCTGAGTTTGCTGAAACTCATGTCCTTTGAGTCAGTGATACCACTTAAACATCTAATCCTGTTGCCCACTTCTCCTCCTTCCCTCAATCTTTCCCTGCATCAGGGTCTTTTCCAATGAGATAGTTCTTCACATAAGGTGGTCAAAATATTGGAGCTTCAGATTCAGCACCAGTCCTTCCAATGATCTCCTTTAGGATGGAATGGTTTGATCTCCTTGCTGTCCAAAGGACTCTCAAGAGTTCTCTAGCATCACAGTTTGAAAGCCTCTGTTCTTTGATGCTCAGCCTTCTTTATGGTCCAACTCTGACATCCATATATGACTACTGGAAAAACCACAGTATGACTATAGGGACCTTTGTTGGCAAAGTGATGTCTCTGCTTTTGTATTAAACTGTCTAGGTCTGTCATAGGTTTTCTTCCAAGGAGCAAGCCTCTTTTAATTTCTTGGCTGCAGTCACCATCCACAGTGATTTTTGGAGTCCAAGAAAATGAAATCTGACACTGTTTCTACTTTTTCCCCATCTATTTGCCATGAAGTGATGGGACCGGATTTCATAAAGTTTTTGCAATGTTAAGTTTTAAGCCAGCTTTTTCTGTCTCTTCTTTCACATTCATCAAGAGGCTCTTTAGTTCCTCTTCACTTTCTGCCATAAAATACCATTAAAGTGGTTTCATCTGTGTATCTGAGATTGTTGTTATTTCTCTCAACAATCTTGATTCCAGCTTGTGAGTCATCTAGCCAGTATTTCACATGATGTACTGTGCATATAAGTTAAATAAGCAAGGGTGACAATATACAGCATAACACGCCTTTCCCAATGTTGAACCAGTTGATTGTTCCATGTCTAATTCTAACTGTTGTTTCTTGACCTGCATACAGGTTTCTCAGGAGGCAGGTAAGGTGGTCTGATAGTCCCTCTCTTCAAGAATGTTCCACAGTTTGTTGTGCTCCTCACAGGTCTTTAGCATAGTCAATGAAACAGAAATGGATGATTTTTGGAATTCCCTTGCTTTTTGTATGATCCATTGGATGTTAGCAATTTCATATCCGGTTCCTCTGCCTTTTCTAAATCCACCTTGTACATCTAGAGGTTCTCAGTTCACGTCCTGCTGAAACCTAGCTTGAAGGATTTTGAATATAATCTTGCTAGCATGTGAAATGAGTGCAAATGTACAGTAATTTTTCCATTCCTTGGCATTGTCTTTTTATGGGATTGGGTTGAAACTGACCTTTTCCAGTCCTATGGCCACTGCTGAGTTTTCCAAAGTTGCTGGCATATTGAGTATGGCACTTTGACAGCATCATCTTTTAGGATCTGAAATAGCTCAGCTAGAATTCTATCACCTCTGTTAGCTTTATTCATAGCAATGCTTCCAAAGGCCCACTTGACTTCACACTGCAGGATGCCTGGCTCTAGGTGAATGGCAATACCATCATGGTTTTCTGGGTCATTAAGAGCTCTTTTGTACAAGTCTGTGTATTCTTACCACCTCTTCTTAATCTTTACTGCTTCTATTAGGTCCTTGTCACTTTTGTCCTTTATTGTACCTATCTTTGCATGAAATATTCTCTTGGTATCTCCAGTTTTCTTGAAGAGATCTCTAGTCGTTTCCATTCTGTTGTTTTCCTGTATTCCTTTGCATTGATCACCGAGAAAGGCCTTCTTATCTCTCCTTGCTATTCTTTGGAACTCTGCATTCAAATGGATATATCTTTCCTTTTCTCCTTTGCCTTTCACTTCTCTTCTTTTCTCAGCGACTTGTAAGGCCTCATCAGACAACCACCTTGCCTTTTTGATTTTTTTTTTCTTGGGGATGATTTTTGTCACTACCTCCTGTTCAGTGTTATGAACCTCCATCCATAGTTATCTGGCACTCTGTCTGTCCGATCTAGTCCTTTGAATCTATTTGTCACCTCGACTCTCTGGGGATATATTTAGTAAATGCTAGCTTTGTGAAAAACATTATTTTAACCTAACATTCATTGATATTCTGAATAATATGTAAATGATGTGCTATATAACTTTAATTTGCCCAGAGATTTCTTTGCTTCTGGACAGGTAAACCACACAGTTTTCCTACATTATTCCCAAGCAAATACTCGTTCAAGTAGTATTTATCAGGTCCCCACTATGAATGATAGTGCTATGCAGAAATTCATAATCTTTTGAAACAAGCAAGAGAAAAGCTAAATACAGGGTAACAAGGAGACTTAAAATATGATTCAGTGTTAAAGCAAATGGTATAAACAAGAGCAGCTTCCGTGTTGGCTCATACAGTAAAGAATCCACCTGTAATGCAAGAGATGTGGGTTCAAACTTTGGGTTGGGAAGATCCCCTGGAGGAATGGCATGGAAACCCACTCTGGTATTCTTGCCTAGAGGATCCCATGGACTGAGGAGCCTGGCAGGCTACAGTCCATAGGGTCACAAAGAGTCAGTCATGACTGAGTGACTCAGCACACATGCACAGAAGTGAGGGATGCCGTTCTGTCTCTGTCCCTGTACTAGACTCTGTTCATCATTTCCATTTTTTCCCATTTACTACAGAAACAAGTTCAGAACCCTTTTTAAGATAGTGCTGCAGGAAGCAATTACCTTTTAGTTTACCTACTGGGGAAACTATTTGCCATCTCTAACAGGCACGTTCTAAAGAAAATCAAGACTGCTTATTCAAATTTGTTTCCTGGTGCCTCACAACAATTTTCCTTCCTTTGTAGTAATAAAGTTGTCCTCTATGAATCATCTACTCATCTTTCACGACTGACCATGTCTCCCACCATCACTGCAATGGTTTAGAGTAAAATAACAATGAGATATTATTTAGGACATGCATAGATAGTGCTCCCAGCTGGAAAACAAGGTGAGTCAAGCCATCATATCAGTGTATGGGCAGCAAGTAAACACTGCGGTGGTGACTGGCATTGTTCATTGATTTCCAGTTCTCCTTTTCTTTCAGTTACCCACTCTGGTAGAAGTTAAGGTCTGGCCATGTGATTAGCTTTAGTCCATGATATGTAAACAGAAGTATTTAAAAAACCAATGGGCAATTCTTCATGTCCTGATTTCTCCCTGCTATAACTGTTAATTTTATAATGAGCCTCATTAGCTCTGGTCCCAGAGTAAGAACAAGGGAACAGGGCCCCACTGACCCAAAGTGGATGTGAAGTATGAGCAAGGAATAAAATTTTATTGTAAAAACCACTGAGATCTACAATGGCATGATTTCACCTCTCGAGACAAATACTACTCAATTACTATGTGTAGGTCAAGGGAAGAATCCATGGTGAGCCTTCTCAATAGTAACCATATTAAAGGGAACCTATAGTATGAGATTTGATTAGGAAACCAAAGTCTCAACCACTCTAAAATCTGTCCATTGTAAGACCCAACATTGATCTAGTAATAGGTTTTGTGGAGAAAAGAGATTCACATTGAAAGTAGACAAAACCCTTTAAAAAAAAAAAAAAAGATAATAGCATGAATTTATCCATTAAAGTAAAAGATCTATTTTACTTATCATCTTAGCACAAGGCTTTCTTTTAATTGTCTCAAAAGTCTTCAAATTATTAGTCCTTCCGCATAGAGAAGGTCTTGACATGCTTAGCTTACTACTTTTAGGGACCAAAAGAATTTTAAAAATATTGAATACTGGGCATTCATCTGCATTTTTTGTTTAATAAATCATGTCATTTTTCATGTGAGTTTTTGTTGTTGTTGTTCACTTACTAAATCCCATCTGACTCTTTCAGACCCCATGGACTGCATCACACTAGACTCCCCTTTCCTTCACTGTCTCCTGGAGTTTGCTCAAATTCATGTCCATTGAGTCAGTGATGCTATCCAACCATCTCATCCTCTGCTGCCCCCTTCTTTTGCCTTCAATCTTTTCCAACATCAGGGTTTTTTCCAATGAGTCATCCATTTGCATCAGGTGGCCAAGTTATTGGAGCTTCAGATTCAGCACCAGTCCTTCCAATGAATATTCAGGGTTGATTGCCTTTAGGATTTACTGGTTTTATCTCCTTGCAGTCCAAGAGACTTCAAGAGTCTTCTCCAGGACCATAATTCAAAAGCATCAATTCTTCATCACTCAGCCTTCTTTATGGTCCAACTCTCACATCTGTACATAACTACTGGAAAAACTATAGCTTTGATTATGTGGATGTTTGTTGGCAAAGTGATGTCTCTGCTTTTCAACATGCTATCTAGGTTTGTCATAGCTTTACTTCCAAGGAGCAAGCATCTTCTGATTTCATGCCTGCAGTAATCGTCTGCAGTGATTTTGGGGAAAAAAATATGTCACTGCTTCCTCTTTCCCCTTCTATTTGCCATGAAGTGGTAGGACCAGAAGCCATGATCTTAGTTTTTTGAATGTTGAGTTTTAAGCCAGCTTTTTCACTCTCCTCTTTAACCTTCATCAAGAGGCTCTTTAGTTCCTCTTTGCTTTCTGCTGTTAACATGGATCTGCATATCTGAGGTTGTTGATATTTCTCCCAGCAATTTTGATTCCAGCTTTGATTCATTCAGCCTGGCATTTTACATAATGTACTCTGCAAAGAAGTTAAATAAGCAGGGTGACAATATAGAGCCTTGACATACTCCTTTCCCAATTTCTAACCAATTAGTAGTTCCATGTCTGGTTCTAACCATTGCTTGTTGACCCACATATAGGTTTCTCAGGAGACAGATAAGGTGGTCTGGTATTCCCATATCTTTAAGAATTTTGCACAGTTTGTTGTGATCCACACAACCAAAGGCTTTAGTGTACTCAATGAAGCATAAGTAGATATTTTTTTCTGGAATTCCCTTGTTTTCTCTATGATCCAATGGATATTGGCAATTTACACTCTTCTCTCTGAAATTTCAAACCCATTTTGTACATCTGGAAGTTTCTGGTTCACATACTGCTGAAGCCCAGCTTGAAAGACTTTTAATATAAATGATTTATGTATGTTAAACAATTATCTTAAAAGCTACCAGCTTTTGACATATAGGTGTTTATCAACATCAGAGTGCATGAATTGTTTGCATTAATATCTCATAGCTTTGACAATTCTTTGACCTATTCTGAGATATATAGTAATTCCTGCCTTTATTTTCATTGTCTGAAGTGAGAAGAGAATTTGTTTCCTTGAATCTCAATGACAAATCAAAATTCAGCTTTATTTACTTGCATATATCTTCTCAGCTTTGGTTCTCTAAAGCACTTGATTATTCTTTAAAAGAGAATGAGGATGAGATATCATTATTTTATTAATATCTTTTTTGTACTCAGTTATATGCATAAAAACTTTATTTTAGTGATGCATCATAGTGCAATGTTGATAAAGGCTTTTTGAATGACAATGAGATATCCAAATATAAGCTGTAATTCGTCTCTACATATGGTGCTACCAGTGAAAATATCTGAGATTGAAATCAGATTAACAGTTATCTCCTAAATGTTGCTAGATTTGCACACACAAAAGCTATGACAGTTGTGTCCCAATTTGCTCTATGTTCTAATACCTGGACAGTATTCATAAGCTAATCTCCAATTTGAAATATTAATATGTGAATTAAGTGTTCTAGAATTCAGTGAACTTTGATATTGAAAAATGACTGAATCTATAAATAATATGACAGTCATATAGTTTAATAAGCATTTAAGTTCAGCAGCAGCAGAGAAGCTTCCAAGGTGACGTTCATGGTCAAGAACCTGCCTACCAGTGCAGGAGACTTAAGAGAGGAAGATTCGACCCCTGGGTTGGGAAGATCCCCTGGAGGAGGGCATGGCAACCCACTCCAGTACTCTTGCCTGGGTAATCCCATGGACAGAGGAGCCTGGCAGGCTACAGCCCATAGGGTTGCAGAGTCAGACACGACTGAAGAGACTTAGTATACATGCATACATTGATGTGTATATTTTTAATATGTATATATTATATTAGCGTTCCATTGGAGAAGGGAATGGCAAGCCACTTCAGTATTCTTGCCTTGAGAACCCCATGAACAATATGAAAAGGCAAAATGATAGGATACCAAAAGAGGAACTCCTCAGGTCATTAGGTGCCCAATATGCTACTGGAGATCAGTGGAGAAATAACTCCAGAAAGAATGAAGGGATGGAGCCAAAGCAAAAACAATACCCAGCTGTGGATGTGACTGGTGATAGAAGCAAGGTCCGATGCTGTAAAGAGCAATATTGCATAGGAACCTGGAATGTCAGGTCCATGAATCAAGGCAAATTGGAAGTGGTCAAACAAGAGTTGGCAAGCATGAACGTCAACATTCTAGGAATCAGCGAACTAAAATGGACTGGAATGGGTGAATTTAATTCAGATGACCACTACATCTACTACTGTGGGCAGGAATCCCTTAGAAGAAAAGAATAGCCATCATGGTCAACAAAAGAGTCCGAAATGCAGTACTTCGATGCAATCTCAAAACTGACAGAATGATTTCTGTTCGTCTCCAAGGCAAACCATTCAATATCACAGTTATCCAAGTCTATGCCCCAACCAGTAACACTGAAGAAGCTGAAGTTGAATGGTTTTATGAAGACCTACAAGACCTTTTAGAACTAACACCCAAAAAAGATGTCCTTTTCATTATAGGGGACTGGAATGCAAAAGTAGGAAGTCAAGAAACACTGGGAGTAAGAGGCAAATTTGGCCTTGGAATGCAGAATGAAGCAGGGCAAAGACTAATAGAGTTTTGCCAAGAAAATGCACTGGTCATAGCAAACACCCTCTTCCAATGACACAAGAGAAGACTCTACACATGGACATCACCACATGGTCAACACTGAAATCAGATTGATTATATTCTTTGCAGCCAAAGATGGAGAAGTTCTATACAGTTAACAAAAACAAGACCAGGAGCTGACTGTGACTCAGATCATGAACTCCTTATAACCAAATTCAGACTCAAATTGAAGAAAGTAGGGAAAACCACTAGACCATTCAGGTATGACCTAAATCAAATCCCTTATGATTATACAGTGAAAATGAGAAATAGATTTAAGGGCCTAGATCTGATAGATAGAGTGCCTGATGAACTATGGAGAGAGGTTCATGACATTGTACAGGAGACAGGGATCAAGACCATCCCCATGGAAAAGAAATGCAAAAAATCAAAATGGCTGTCTGGGGAGGCCTTACAAATAGCTATGAAAAGAAGAGAGGCAAAAAGCAAAGGAGAAAAGGAAAGATATAAGCATCTGAATGCAGAATTCCAAAGAATAGCAAGAAGAGATTAAAAAAAAAAAAAAGCCTTCTTCAGTGATCAATGCAAAGAAATAAAGGAAAAGAACAGAATGGGAAAGACTAGAGATCTCTTCAAGAAAATTAGAGATACCAAGGGAACATTTCATGCAAAGATGGGCTCAATAAAAGACAGAAATGGTCTGAACCTAGCAGAAGCAGAAGATATTAAGAAGACATAGCAAGAATACACAGAAGAACTGTACAAAAAAGATCTTCACGAGCCAGATAATCATGATGATGTGATCACTAATCTAGAGCCAGACATCTTGGAATGTGAAGTCAAGTGGGCCTTAGAAAGCATCACTACGAACAAAGCTAGTGGAGGTGATAGAATTCCAGTTGAGCTGTTTCAAATCCTGAAAGATGATGCTGTGAAAGTGCTGCACTCAATATGCCAGCAAATTTGGAAAACTCGGCAGTGGCCACAGGACTGGAAAAGATCAGTTTTCATTCCAATCCCAAAGAAAGGCAATGCCAAAGAATGCTCAAACTACCGCACAATTGCACTCATCTCACATTCTAGTAAAGTAATGCTCAAAATTCTCCAAGCCAGGCTTCAGCAATACATGAACCGTGAACTTCCTGATGTTCAAGCTGGTTTTAGAAAAGGCAGAGGAACCAGAGATCAAATTGCCAACATCCACTGGATCATGGAAAAAGCAAGAGAGTTCCAGAAAAACATCTATTTGTTCTTTATTGACTATGCCAAAGCCTTTGACTGTGGATCACAATAAACTGTGGAAAAATCTGAAAGAGATAGGAATACCAGACCACCTAACCTGCCTCTTGAGAAATCTGTATGCAGGCCAGGAAGCAACAGTTAGAACTGGACATGGAACAACAGACTGGTTCCAAATAGGAAAAGGAGTACGTCAAGGCTGTATATTGTCACCCTGCTTATTTAACTTCTATGCAGAGTACATCATGAGAAACGCTGGACTGGAAGAAACACAAACTAGAATCAAGATTGCCAGAAGAAATATCAATAACCTCAGATATGCAGATGACACCACCCTTATGGCAGAAAGTGAAGAGGAACTAAAAAGCCTCTTGATGAAAGTGAAAGAGGAGAGCGAAATAGTTGGCTTAAATCTCAACATTCAGAAAACAAAGATCATGGCATTCGGTCCCATCATTTCATGGGCAATAGATGGGGAAACAGTGGAAACAGTTTCAGACTTTATCTTTTTGGGCTCCAAAATCACTGCAGATGGTGACTGCAGCCATGAAATTAAAAGATGCTTACTCCTTGGAAGGAAAGTTATGAGCAACCTAGATAGCATATTCAAAAGCAGAGACATTACTTTGCCGACTAAGGTCCGTCTAGTCAAGGCTATGGTTTTTCCAGTAGTCATGTATGGATGTGAGAGTTGGACTGTGAAGAAGGCTGAGCACCAAAGAATTGATGTTTTTCAACTGTGGTGTTGGAGAAGCCTCTTGAGAGTCGCTTGGATTGCAAGGAGATCCAACCAGTTCATTCTGAAGGAGATCAGCCCTGAGATTTCTTTGGAAGGAATTCTGCTAAAGCTGAAGCTCCAGTACTTTGGCCACCTCATGTGAAGAGTTGACTCATTGGAAAAGACTCTGATGCTGGGAGGGATTGTGGGCAGGAGGAAAAGGGGACGACAGAGGATGAGATGCCTGGATGGCATCACGGACTCAATGGACGTGAGTCTGAGTGGACTCTGGGAGATGGTGATGTATAGGGAAGCCTGGCATGCTGCGATTCATGGAGTCCCAAAGAGTCGGACATGACTGAGCGACTGAACTGAACTGAACTGAATGTACATGTTAAGTAATGTGTTAATTTATATTTTGATAATATAACTTTATATACATACATATATAAACCACAGATAATAAACCATGTGATTCTTATATTAACTCTCAATTAGTTTTCTCTTAAGAATTGATGAGCTCTTTAGTCAGGTGTGATTAGCAAACTGTTTTGTCTTTGAATATAAATTAACTTTCTAATTATTATGGTATTGAAAGATCGTCTCTTTCACACACTATTCCATTCCATATCAGCTTTGTTGAACTAATTACTTCCTCCAGAAACTTACCCTATAAAATAATTTCAGAAAATTCTCACTTTTTATGAATAAACAGAGGTCATACTTTAAGTAGCTTTCCTTCACAATGTTTATAAAAGTGTTAGTTTTCCTATAATAAGTGTTTTCTTGAAAAAAATACTAAATCTACTTTCTGGGAACATTTTTTTTTTTAAATTTTGCCTGTTACTTTTCTATGTATCAGAACTATGTTTAATTCATTTCAGTCGCTCAGTCATGTCCGACTCTCTGTTATGTTGGCGCTGGGAAAAGCAGATATTTTTGTCATTAAGGTTGTCTTGTTTTCTGGGTGTTAACTTGGTGTGGCTGAAAAGCTCTTGCTCTACACAGCCTCATCTATAGTGTTTTCTGTCGTCCTGCTCTACAGTCCCTGCCCCCTCTTCCACAGTTTTGAACGTTATTGTCTCATTTTTTTTCACATCCTTTACATGGTCAACAACATCCCAACACAGAGACCATAGCATAAGAAGAATTACCAGAGAATTAATTAATTTGGAATATCCTAAAGTGGTAAAAATGGCTTCCCTTGTGCTTCAGTGGTAAAGAATCCACCTGCCAATGCAGGACGTGCAGAAGATGCAGGTTCAGTCCCTGGGTCTGGAAGATGCCCTGGAGTAGGAAACAGCAACCCTCTGCAGTATGTTTGCTGGGAAATCCCATGGGCAGAGGAACCTGGCAGGCTACAGGCCATGGGGTCACAAAGAGTCAGACATGACTTAGCAGTTGAACAACAGTGTGATAAAATATAGCATGTTTATTTTACTGCAATCATTTTCACTGATTTCAATTTTCAGAAAACTTAGACCAAAAATAATATCCATTTTAATATAATTTAATAATCACTTCTACATGCGTGTGTGTTAGTCGCTCAGTTATGTCCGACTCTTTGCAACCCATAGACTGTAGCCCACTGGGCTCCTCTGTCCATGGAATTCTCCAGGCAAGAATGCTGGAGTGCGTTGCCATGTCCTTCTTTCCTGGGATCAAACCCAGGTCTTCCGCATTGCAGGGAGATTTTTTGCCATCTGAGCTACCAAGAAAGCCTCAACCACTCCTCTAGCTTACCTATAAAATACAAGTGGTTTTGAAAGAAAGTGTGTAATTGCTCACTGTTGTAGAAATAACACAAACCCTTATTCATTAAGAGATCTTGTGAGGTGAGGAATAATAAGTACCAATGTGGGCATTACTACCCCCTGGTAATTATAACTGGAAAATGTTCAAAAGGACATTGTGATACTCTTTTTTTTTTTCTTTCTTTTTTGATAGACTCAGATTTTTAAAGAAGAATAATTTTGAGTTCAGGGAATTTTCAATTGATTACAAAAATATTGTCTCCACATTGTTACTCTAAGGAATGTTGTTTATATAACACTAATACTTTGTGTGAAAAGGAATTACAATTTTTTTAAAAAGATATATAAGTGGGAAACAACCAACTCCCTCCTGCTCAAATCTTTATAAACAGAAAGGTTTTATATTACTACTGAGTTCTTAGAAAAATCTCTGCTAGAGAATTCTAAATAAATCCTGATGCTTAATCGGCTTTGCCCTTGAGTTGCTTAAAAGCAGAGTGATCACGGGGGATGATTGTTTTTAGAGCTGTTATATAGGCTTTTGGAATACTGGTTCTTTCCAAGACGATGTGTCAGATGTTAACCCAAAATTCCTTAATGAAAATTGGCCCACTAGCAGTCCCTGGAGGAAATTAGTTCATTGATTGCAAGCTTCAGTGCCTTAAGAAACATTGAGGAAAAAGAATGTTGAAAATGCTTTCACGCTGATTTTTAAACTTACATTGTTAACAAAGTCTAATTTTCACCTTTAGCAATTCACAGGGTGAGCCAACCCTGTGCTTTTTAAGTTAGGAGTTAATTTATGAAAAAGTATCTAATTAAATTCACTTTAATCCCAGTTGGCCTTTTCTAATAATTATGTTTTATGGCCTGATCTATTAATTGACATTCATTTTAAAATTAGGGACTCCTGCCCTAGTCTTTTATGTTGTCCATCACTCCCTTGCTTCTTTTTCCCTTTTCAGCAATACATTGTGCGCTGTCTCACTGATGAAGGTACTAATTTGCGTTCTAAGATACTTTTGTATAAAATGATGTGATTGTTGAGGGATAGTACAAAGATTAGAGGTAGTTAGTAGTAATAATAAGCATGCATTAGTCAGTCACAGGTCTCACTGTTGATTAGCCTTGCTGAACTTTCTATTCTAAATTAGATGGCTGTATAACACGAGAACTTTGGGAGACTTGTCAGTCACCCGATTTTGATCCACCGCTTGCTCGATCTGAGAGTAGATCCCAACTATAGCAGCAAACTCTCCCGCTTTAGTCCAGCGTTGTTCTTTCTTGGTCACAGGTTTTTAAAGACTGGTGTGGACTGACTTTGCTGAGCTTGGTGGTGCATGTCTTGCTGGAAATAGTGCAGAAAAAGAGGCAGTTCTTTCAAAATTAATGTCTGAACTGGACGGCAAGCAGGATCATTTCAATATAACTCTTTCCAAAATAGTCCTTTAATGTTCGTGCAAGATGTGTTCCCACAAACGTCAGGCACACTTAGAAATAAACTATTTGGGCATTTTAAACTGCCTTTCATTTATTATCTTACTCAAAATGCTTTTCAGTGTTTAGGAATTCTGCCTATTCATTATTCACAGTAACCTTTCATCCATGTATGTATTTAACAGCTCTGTTTCGAAAGTCTCCATATGCCCAGACTGATGAGGTTCTGAGGTTACCTTGGTAAACAAGACATTGTCCTTTCCCTCAAGATATATAATATTCTGCACATGATTTTTTTTTAACTTTTCTGTGAAACTTTCAAAGAAATTATAAACCATCTTTTAGTAACTTAAAGTCCCTGTACCCAACCAGCTTCAGGCAGAAACCTTTACTTAATTTTTTTAAAAAGCAAGATAGAATACATTGCTTACTTTTTACACTGTCTACTTTAAAGGATCTATTTACATTCCTCCATAATGTGTTCAGCACAAGTTGATGGGCTAAGTGGCCGGTTACTTGCCTGGGGCACTTTTCTTGTTAATAAGAAAGATTTTCATACATATGTTTGAACAACAATTGATAAAATATCCATTGTACACCTATTTTAGATGATAGCATACAACTATATATACAATCACTGATAGATGGGAAAAGTGTTTATCCTGCTAAAGATTTTGGATTTCAGATTCCTTGGTCTTATTACCTCACATCTGTCAGTCAAACCACTGGCAGTTCTGCCTTCCTGAAGGAAAATCGTTGAGGTGTCCGGTCATTTGGACCTGAAAAGAATCTTAAATATCATATTTTTCAGCCCCTAAACTATTAGTTTAGGAAACAGAAGTCAGGAAGATGACATGGTGTGTCTGATGCTGCTGTTGATTGTAGTGAAGAAAGTCACCTACTTGATGTCGCTGCATTCAAAACTTCTCTTTTCCACATACCAGCCAGCCTTCTGTTCTCTTCACTTACAACAAATCACTTTAACTTCTGTGTGTTGGTTTCATTACCTGTTAAAGTAATATAACAAAATTAAATTTAAAAGAAAAAACAGAATGAAAGCAGTGGTAATTACTGCAATATTTACTTTTTATCAACTTATGGTAGACTTACAAAATTGGATGCTTGTAAAATATATTGCATCCCACAAAAATTAAGTGGTTGTAATGTGGCTGTTTGGCAGCAGTTTGGTTTATATAACACTTAACTACATGCTCATCAAACATTGTTCATATTATATATTGTATGATTGTGAAATAACCATTTTATAAATGAAATTTTATAATAAATCCCTTTGCAAATTGGGAATTTCCCTGAACCAATGACCATTCTTTTCTTTTGGCTTATAGCTGTTAACACTCATGATACTGGCTTATGTCTTAGAGAGACAGTGGAGCAAATGAGTATCCCTGTATGTTCTACTGAATGTGTGTGAGGTGCCACAGTCTGCAGAGATCACCGTTTATTCCTATGGAATCACTGATGAAATATTTTAATTCTTTAATAACTGAGCATTTACCATATGGATCACATGCTGTCATAGACAATATTATGATCTGAGAAGAAAAAATAAACCATTATTTGTGATTTCATTCCTCCTTAAACATAACTTGAAGCAGTAGGTTACCAGATGTGTCTGCTGGGGCCAAGAATGACTATTCCATGAAATGGGGAATTTTAGATAGATAATTTCCAAAATAGATAGTTCTTACCCTAGTTCATTCTGTATATAATATGATGTCCTCAAGAATGTTTCAAGGTCAAAGACAGGAAAATGAGCCCAAGACAGGTCATCAGGCAGGGAGGTAAGATGAAAATTCAGATATGAGATATAGAGTCAAGCAAGGCAGTGAAGGAGCCTGGGAAGTCAAGAATGTTCCCCAGAAGAGTAGAAAGAATGATATGGTCAGTGGTTCTCACAGTTTAGGGAGCTCAGGATCACCTGGAGGGCTTATTAAAATAATAGTGTTGGGCTCCACCACCAGCATTTCTGCTTCAGTAGGTCTGGGATAAGGTCTGATAATTTACATTTCCGACAAATTCCCAGCTGATGATGCTGATCTGGGGACCACACTCTGAGAACAACAGTTGTTCAAGATGAATCCCAAAGTAAGTGATAGTGCCTCCAGGGATTTAAGGAGCTCCTGGGATACTTGGTTGGGCGAACTCAGTTTGCCAAAGAGTTAGGGACAGAATGAAAACATTTTGACTTTTCCTTTCATTTTAATTCACTTTTTTAAAAGCATCAAATTCATAACCCAAAGTAATGACTATGTGAAACTCTTTCTGTATTAAAATGTAAAATAAGAACTTATATTCTTGGCGTGTAAAACATAAATCAAAATGATTCCCTCTATGAAAAATGATATATTTCATTTTTTTGTAGTTTAACAACTCATACAGTGTTCTGGTTAAGAATGTGTGCTCTGCAGATAGTCTAGGGTCAGATATTGATTTCACCACCTGCTTTGTGCCCTGAGGTCATAAGTTTCTTGAACTCTCTAAGCCTTCTTCTTAATGGGGATGTTACTAATTGCATACAGTTGTTGTGAGGATTAAATGAAGTAACGAATTTAAACAACTTACTGGAGTTCCTGGCATACAGTGTTAGTTATTATTGGAACACCAATGTAAATGCCTTCATTGAGGAATGTGACTTTGTATATAACACTTCAGAGTTATCTCAGGTTTAACCTGATAGGTTGCTCTCTGTTTCTATAATTCATTACAGCTCTTCTGCCAAGAATAGCCCTGAGTTTGGCATGAGGTTATAAATTATATATAAACAATGTGATTCAGAAGTCAAAGTGATTATAGATAGCAGAGGATCTAAAATTGCCTCTAGCAAATTTCAGGCTAAGAAGGAAAACTACCTTCTGTTACAGATAGTTAAGAGCATCAAACCTGGGACCAGAGCATGGGACACTACTGCAGAGCCGGTGCTCTGGGCTCCTGGTCGAGTGGGAGCTGGGGCGTCCGCTCCTCTAGCTACCTTTGTTCTTCCTAAGGCTGTCTCCCACTCAAAAGCTAGCCGGGCAAGCACAAAACACTAAACACTGAATTAGTCAAAAAAGAAAGAAAAATTGAAATTCCCATCCACATCAGAACGTTTGTAAAAGGAGAGAAGCCTTTGCATCTCACATGCTGACTCCTTGTTCATCCCCCTTGTCTTATTTTGGAAGCTTTAACAATCACTCTCTGCAACCCCATCTTTCAGTGGTTTCCACCAGCAATTTGGGCCTCCCTGACCAGGCTCACTGAATTATAGGCTTCGGAGTCAACTCTCTGTGGGAGGACGCAAATAGACTGCGGCTGCAGTTCTGCATACAGAGGGGCCTAAAATGTCAAAATCTAAAATGCAAAGAACTCTGGACACTGGGAGATAGGCAAAATGGGCCCGCTGAGCAGTGCAATTCTCATACAGACCACCTGCAGTTAGGTCAGATATCATTGGTTAAGAGCCCAGGTCCCAAGACTGATCTTCAGTCACCTGCTGAAAGTTGTGAGGTACCCAGGTTACCCACACTCCTTACCAATTCACAGTAAACGAGGGCTTCCTATAACCCCCTGAGATTTGATAATTTGCTAGGGAAACAGAATTCAAGAAAACACTGTAGTTATAATTACAGTTTTACGATAAAGGATACAAATCAGGACCAGCCAAACAAACAGACACTTAAGGAGAGGTCTGGGAAGGTTCAAGCATGAAGCTTCATGTCCTCAGGACATGTCACCTCCCAGCATATGTGTGTGTCATGAACAAGGAAACTCCCTCAAGCCACAGTGACCAGAGTTTTTATAAGAGTTTCATTCTATAGATATGATTGATTGGATCACTGGCAATAGGCTAAGACTCCAAGACACCTTACCTCCAGGGAGGTTGGAAAGTCAGACTGGTGTCAGAGCTGAAAGTCACGTGTTTAGTCTTTCTATCATAGCCAGTACCCATCCTGAAACTACTTAGGGGCCCACAGTGAATCACCCCATCAGCATAAAATCAGGTTTGGCCCCAAGGGCCTACTATAAATAATAAAGACACTTCGGAATTCTAAGGGATTAGAAGTTCCCTTTTAGGAACCCATGACAAGATCAGACAAGTTCTTTATTATACAATATACGGAAAATAGAATTGGAACTATTTTAAGTCAGCAACAATGAAGGCCCAAAATTATGATCTTTTATGATGGAGAAACAACTAGAAAATGCCATTTGATTAAAAACTACATGGTCATTAAATATCATTAGAGTCTTTAATTTGCTTTTCACTCACTTGTTTCACTCATTCATTCTTTCATTCAGCAATATTCATTGAGTACCTCCTGTGCTAATCATTGAAGATATACTGTTACTCTGTCAATGGAAAAAAAAAAGTATTTGTATAGTTGATCTGTGAACAAAGTGAGGTTTAGGGATGCCAGTACCTTACCGGGGCTTCCCTCTGGCTCAGCAGTGAAGAATCCTCCTGCAGCGCAGGAGGTTTGATCCCTGGGTCAGAAAGGTCCCCAGAAAAAGGGCATGGCAACTGTTGACTAAAAACGTGCAAAGTGAGAGTTGCAAGTTAAATTTTAATGGGGCAAAATGAAGACTGCAGCCCAGGAGACAGGACCTCAGATACCTCTAAGGAATGGTTCAAAAAAGGCAGTGGGGAAGGTCAATATATAAGATGTTGTGAAGGGGGAATTCAGAGCAGTCAAGTACTTACTTTACAAAAGGTTTTCTGTTAGTCATGAGAATCTGATGTCACCATGAATGGATTCAGTGCTTTTCTAGATGTGAGGAGATGCCTGGATTGGGATCATGAAACCAGTTTCTGAAAATATCTGACTATCTAAAGACCTGTTTCCCAGTTTCCCTGGAGCACAGAGTACCTCACTCTCCACCCTGAACTGCCTTCAGGGCATGTTGAGGGTCAACAGCTGCAGCAGCACAGGATTCAGGCTCTGCAGAGGCAGGTGGCAAAGGCTCTTGGCAAACGCCAATTTGTAGTTGACACAACCCGCTCCAGTATTCTTGCCAGGAGAGGAGCCTGGTGGGCTACAGTCCATGGGATGGCAAAGAGTCAGACACCACTGTGCAACTAAGAGCATGTGTGTGCACACACACACACCCCCTACAGTCAAAAATCCACATATAACTTTTGTCTCCGCACCCCCAACCAAACTTTATTCATACTTCACTGTTGGCCAAAAACATTACTTTTTCCCCCCTCGTTGGCTTTTGTTTGTTTGTTTGTTTGGGGCTGTGTTAGGTCTTCACTGTGCCATGTATGCCTCTCTAGCTGTTGCGTGGGCTTAGTTACTATGGCATGTGGTATCTGAATTCCCTGACCAGGGATTGAACCCATGTCTCCTGCATTGGAAGGTGGATTCTTTATCACTGGCCGACAACAAAAGTCCCCAGAAGCCTTACTGCTAAACAGTTGATTCACATATTTTGTATGTTATATGTATTATATATTCTACGATAAAGTGAACTAGAAAAGAGAAAGAAAGTCAAATGAGAAAATGCATTTACAATGTTGCTGATGAATTTACGGTTCTTGCTTTGTCATGAAAGGATTCAGAGATGAAATGATAGTAACTGGATGTCTTTAAAGGCAAACACACTTCGCAGAATGTGGGCCATCTCAGAAAGTGAGAAGAGAGCCTCAGTATACAGTGTGGATACTCTTTATGGACTGGGTAATTTCATAGGCTAATTAGTGGGAGGATTATTCCAATTATTTGGGGGAAGAGGCAGGGATTTTTAGGAATTTGTTCACAGCACAATATTTGACCTTTTATGGTTGACCTCAGAACTGTCTTGGTGCCAATGGGCGTGTCATTTAACATGCTAACAAGCGTAAGATGAAGCGCTAGGGCTACTGCAAGTTGACACTTCCGACATCTTGGACAAAGTTAGTTCTAACCAGTCTTCATCATGGTTATATCATGCCCTGCCTGCTTCCCTGCTTCCCTCCTGTTTCAACTGTATGTGTGTGTGTGTATATACACACACACACACACACACACACACATATATATATATATATATATATATATATATAAATTCACAGACCCACACAGTTCAAACCTGTGTTGCTCAAGGGTCAGCTATGTTACATGGAAAAAAGGAAATATGAACTATTTGAAATTACTTGCTCATTTTAATTCCAATTGAAATGAGTCTGAGTTCTGAGATAATTGTTAATTTTGCTTGTCAAAAACAATCTTAAGAGCGCTCCCAAAATAGAAAATATTAGAAGTCAAGTCTAGATTTATGAAGAATTGAGGAGACAGGGGTAGTAGAAAAAAACATGGATGTTGTTTGTTTAACCACAAAGCTGCCATTTGGCCTTAATGTTTTTAAACAAAATCAAGAAGTGTTTTGCAATGTGATGTGTTTTAAACTGTTCTTTTTTTGCTTTCCTGTAATTGGAGCAACATACTAATTTCTACAAGTTGTGACTACTAACAGAGAGCAATCACCTCACAGACTTGTACCGAAGAGACGAGACCATCCAGGTGACAGGACACGGCCACGTGCAGAGTCCCCGCTTCCCAAACAGCTACCCTCGCAACCTGCTTCTGACCTGGCGGCTCCATTCCCAGGAGAAAACAAGGATACAGCTAGCCTTTGACAATCAGTTTGGATTAGAGGAAGCGGAAAATGATATCTGTAGGTGAGTGTGAAATAAAGTCCATATTAGGGTAAATTCCAAGGTGAAGAAAAGATTTAAAACATTGCATCAAAATTCTCATTTGGGCCCTATCCAAAATACGTAACTTCTTTTTCAAAAGCCTTTATGTCCATCCTAAAGTACAACGTAAATTGAAGCACAGTCTGTGTGGAAGCCTGGTAACCTGGCATGACTCACAGAAGCTCACTCCTGCAGCTGGCACAGCCAGGCTGTGTGATTTCCGGAGAAGGGGGATCTGGGTGATTCTTTTTTCTGGGCCAGGCCTAGAACCACCTCTGTGAGCAGCTGGACACATCCAGTGTCCCGGGTCACCAGCAACCATGTCCCCTGGCTCAGGTGCGAGCTTCCCAGGACTTGAGGAGTGTACCCACTGCTGGGCTCCAGGAACTGACCCAGCCCTGGGAGAGGGTGATGGCAAGGACCCTGCCAGGCCTTTACCTGAAATTGTAATTTTAAGGCCTCCGATACATGTAAAAAGAAAGAGAAGGCAAGCTCCCAAGGCGAGTGTGCTCCTCCTCAGAGGTCTGTTCCTTCCTGCAGTTTTGGGGTCAGCAGAAAATGAAAGCTGCACTGAGATAGTCTTCTCCCTTTTGAGCATATTTTTCAGAGCACGTCTTGGCTGCTGTTCTTCAAATTGTCCACTCACAGCATCTTATTCCCTTAATTAGCATGCATAAGATGCGGAGGATGTTTTCTTCCTTCCTGTACTTCGCTGCATGCACTTGTTCTGCATTGCCAATGAACTACTGCTAAACTGCTAAATCCTTTCAGCATGTTTATTTTACTTTGAATAATAAAAATCAGGTGCCTCAAATTTGGCTGTCCTTTGTTGCATGCTTATTACGCTGACAGTTTTTATTATGTTGCTATTTTTTTCAAGAATACTAGCACTCACTATTAATTTCTAGGACCATAGAGGGTAATGTATGCCGGAAAGTAAAGATGAATACATGCAGGAAGAGCCAGTTAATATTTACAGAGAGAATAAGCTTGAGGAGATCTTGTGTCTTTTCAACCTTGAAAGGGGGACTTCATTTCCTGTGCTTAAAAAAAAGGGAGAGAGACAGAGAGAGAGATCATGTAAACAGACACCAAGGCCAGTGTTAAAAGATTATTAGATGATGTCATTGAAGAGATACTGGTCTCCACTCCTGTGCAGGGTTTTGATCTGGTAGTGACTAAACCCTTTGGGCATCCTGACCTTAAAAATAGGAGAGGAAATTAAGGATGACATTTCCTTAAGTGGTGTCCAACTCTTTGCAACCCCATGGACTGCAGCACACCAGGCCTCCCTGTCCCTAACCATCTCCTGGGGTTTGCTCAAATTCATGTCCATTGAGTTGGTGATGCTATCTAACCATCTCATCCTCTGTCGCCTCCTTCTCCTCCTGCCTTCAATCTTTCCCAACATCAGGGTCTTTTCCAATGAGTCAGCTCTTCACATAGGTAGCCAAAGTATTGGAGCTTCAGTTTCATTATCAGTCCTTCCAATGAGTATTCAGGGTTGATTTCCTTTATGATTGACTAAAGGATCCCCAGACCATTCATCAAATCAAGTTGCTCCTAAAAATTTGTAGAGGGAGGTAGTGAAGTAAGAGGTAGAGGAGAAAGGAAGAAGGGGAAGAGTTCAGGACCCTCTCTGAAAACCAAAATGGAGCTTTGAGAATGAAAATTGTACTAATAGGTTATCTAAAAAACAAAAGTGACCTCTTGCGTTATTAAAGTTTCAAGTATACTTTTGCTTAGTGTAGTGAATATGATTCACATACATTGTATATAAAATGTAATGAAGTTGTTTCTTCCCATCTGTTGCAAAACTTCCTTGATGTCTACATTGTAATATTTATTGGTCTAATGATGATTCTATCTTAGTACTTTTCACTTTCCAACCACCATATATCAAGTAGTTAATTTGCATAGCACTCAAGAGATATTCAGCTGGTAAAATTACATAAACCTTCTTATTTTGTTCATTAGGAAACTGAGGCAAAAGAGATAAAAGCCCCACAGACTATTTTCAGTGAAACTGAGTCACCATTTTATTATGCTCACCTGCTCCTTAGATCACCCTGCCCCATCCAATAAGAGCTCTGAGGTGTATGAAGACTAGTTAAACCGTATTGGGTTTTCTTCATATTCAGATGTGATAGTTCTCATGCTGACTCCTTTTGGTAATCCTGACAGGAAAATATAAAGTAAATATGAGACTTCTGCCACTGTTCACCCTGAGTGTGTGCCCTGAGTGTTCATCGTGTGCACTGTGACTTTAGCATCTAAAGTCATATGGGGAACAGGTGACTGAAGGGTGGGGTACTGATGACCAGAACTGAAAGGCACACAGTTCAGCTCTCAAGTAGAATGTCTGAAGATGTGGGGTATCTCAGAAGAAGTGATTCTGTCTCTGAACGTGTTTTACTCTACAACGAAAGAGTGGAATATTGTTCAGGGACTTTGAGGATCTAATGGCTCCGTGGAATATCTAAAATGCCTCTCCTGTCTTTTTCAATCCTGCAATTCTCTGTTTCTCTGACCAGTGTCAATGATGAACCCATGGTCTTACCCTCATTCACACACAGACCAGATATATTCAGTACTGGCTAGGGCACATCACTGCTAAAGGCATGTGCTTTTGATTATGATAAATGCCATTATTTATGATACAATCCTTCCAAAAGATAGGTTCCACAAAGAGAAAACAGTTGTTTATTTTCTAATTTTACCATTTATTTTCTACAATGAGATTGCTGATTTTTTTATGCTGTGTAGGTATAGACCATTTCCTTTCCTACAGAAATGCTGGATGTGGTAAATTAATTCCAAGTGGGAATTTGTTTAAAAATTTGATATAGTAAACATGTGGGTATATAATTTAAGCTACAGGCTTCCCCAGTGGCTCAGCGGTAAAGTATCCGCCTGTAATACAGGAGATGCTTGTTCAATACCTGAGTCAGGAAGATCCCCTGGAGGAGGTCCTGGCAACCCACTCCAGTATTCTTGCCTGGAGAATCCCATGGACAGAGGTGCCTGGAGGGCTACAGTCCATAGGGTCACAAAGGGGGACATGACAGAAGCAACTGAGCATGCATGCACGCACACAGCTGGAGCTACATCTCCCAAAATATGACAAGAGATTCTATTTATTGGCTTCTCCAGGAAAACCTTTATAATCTAGATGCTCAGAAAGTATCCTATTTTGATTTTTGACAATTTAGGAAGTGTTATGAGGCTTCCCTGTTAGCTCAACTGGTAAAGAATCCGCCTGCAATGCAGAAGACCCCTGATCAATCCCTAGGTTGGGAAGATCCCCTAGAGAAGGGATAGGCTACCCATTCCAGTATTCTTGGGCTTCCCTGTTGGCTCGGATGGTAAAAAAAATCTCTCCGCACACTGTTTACAATAGCTAGGATATAGAAGCAACCTAGATGTCCATCAGGAGACAAATGGATAAGAAAGCTGTGGTACATATACACAATGGAATATTACTCAGCTATTTAAAAGAATGCATTTGAATCAGTTCTAATGAGATGGGTGACTGGAGCCTATTATACAGAGTGAAGTAAGTAAGAAAGAAAAATACCAATTCAGTATACTAAAGCATATGTTGGAATTTAGAAAGATGGCAACGATGATCCTATATGTGAGATAACAGAGACACAGATATAAAGAACAGTCTTTTGGACTCTGTAGGGGAAGGCAAAGGTGGGATGATTTGAGAGAATAGCATTGAAACATGTATATTATCATATGTGAAACAGATCTCCAGTCCAGGTTCGATGCATGAGACAGGGTGCTCAGGGCTGGTGCACTGAGATGACCCTGAGGGATGGGGTGGGGAGGCAGGTGTGAGGGGCGTTCACGATGGGGAATGTATGTACACACATGGCTGATTCATGTCAGTGTATGGCAAAAACCACTACAATATTGTAAAGTAATTAGCTTCCAATTAAAATAATAAAAAATAAAAAAGACTCTCCCTGCAATGCAGAATACCTGGGTTTTGATCCCTGGGTTGAGAAGATCCCCTGGAGGAGGGCATGGCAACCCACTCTAGTAGTCTGGCCTGGAGAATCCCATGGACAGAGGAGCCTGGTGGGCTATATTCCATGGGGTCACAAAGAGTCAGACATATCTGAGCAACTTTCACTCACTCCAGGAGGATAGGCTGAAAGCGTATAAAAGTTTTTCCTCAGAATAGATTGTTGAAGTTTGAATTTGAGCAATCTAATCCAAGAACTGGTTTTTCTTCTAAATTTCATTTCAGATAATAGGTCATGAGAAATTGCATATGTTAGTTTTAATTTCTCAGTGAAAGTATGAATTTCAAAGTGTATTTTAATCAAAATGTATTTATGTTAAATTGGTACCAGGTACGATTTTGTAGAAGTTGAAGACATATCTGAAACCAGTACTGTTATTAGAGGACGATGGTGTGGACACAAGGAAGTTCCTCCAAGGATAACATCAAGAACGAACCAGATTAAAATAACGTTCAAGTCTGATGACTACTTTGTGGCTAAACCTGGATTCAAGATTTATTATTCTTTTGTGGTAAGTAGCTTAACCACCCTATGATTAAAAGCAGACACTGGTTAAATGAAGTTTAGAGATCATTTTCTGTGATTAAATTCAGTGGTGTGAAATTGAACGAACTGCGTTAATTGTCTGTGGTATGGTTTGTCCCTGCCTTGTGGCCAAAATGTTAAAACTTTCTTTAGTGAGGAATGCCATTTTAGATCTGTTAAATCAATGCTTGGGTCCCAAGCATTTTGAAAGAAAGCACAGTGAATAGAAAAAGTAAAATCGTTTACAGTAAAGCATATACCATTTTCCCTTTGATTCAGCAAAATAAATGTATAGCCAAAGAGAGGGTATGTGATATTTGAGAAATTTTCTATGTAATTCCAATCACAGAAGAGTTCCAATGATTTCAGTTTAAATTATGACCCAAATTTGTGAATGACCTATGTTATCATCATAGAACCTCAGAGTTAGCAAGCATCTTAAAGATTGGACTATACTTCAGGACCCAAAGATTGATTGATTTTTGCCTACTCTACCCATGTTTATTTTTCCTCTTACGTCTGCTGAAGCACCTCGGCAGCCATTTTAAACTTTAAATGCTTCTGTGAGAAGATGTTCAACCTCATATTGAGGTATAATCTACCTTGTAGTTAAGTCTAGTTGTTGGGTTATACATGGTCATGGATCTCCTTTACTCAGTCATTCATTAGTAAAACAATATAAAGTTCCTTGGAGGAGGAAATGCCAACCCACGCCAATATTCTTGCCTGAAAATTTCCATGGACAGAGGAGCCTGGCGGGCTACAGTCCATGGGGTCACAAAGCAACTGAGCACATGCGCACACGTCAAGGTCCTGCTTATTATCAGACACTCTGATAGGCATAGTAGATAAAAGGCAAGCAAGAAGACAGGGCCCTTGAACCTCCTGAAGTTGATAGTCTAGTGGAAATGACAGTTAAAAAGCAGTACAACTAATGATGAGTAATGAGACAGAAGCCTGGGTGTTGCAGATGAAGTGCAGGGAGAAATTGGGATAATTGTGTCTATGTGTTACTTTTAGGATAGATGAAATATCTCTGAATCCTTGAGTCATCCATAGCATATTGCCTCTTGCTCACCTGGCAGCAGCAGTAACTCTCATTCAGTTTATTGCTACCCCTTTTCAAAATGTGGTTGCCAAAATAGAACACAGTACTACAAATGGAGTCAGTTTGTTTTCCTCATATGAGTTAAATTTAGAGTAGGAAAAAAATCTTGATTTTTTTCAAATCAAAAGTGGTTTCTTCTCTCTTTTTTTTTTTTTGCATTATGATAAGTTATTAAATACTAAGTGAATTCTACATCAGAATAATATAAATGAAAAAATAGCATGTGGTGATCTTGGTTCCACTTTAATTTGGGAATAATCCATCAAGCATGATATACATTATTGCATACTCATGCAGGGCTACTCAGCATTAAAATGGAAGTATGAACCTCTGGTTTCTGCATTTCTTTGCTTTTAATGTGTTCAGTGATGCATCTGTTCTCAATTTTTCATGGACAAAGCGGTCTCAGCATGTCGGAATGGTGATGTGGCAGAATGGCTTAGTTAAGGACCTGTTTTATTCCCTCAACGTATCAAGGCCTGTTAGTGCTCATGTTTATGCTTTTTGTGAAACTTTGGTTATGACCAAGTTAAATGATCCATAAGTCAGAAACACACTAACTCTAATATCATGCCTTTAAGGCAAAATAACTCCTTTTCGTTGAAAAAGGCAGTGCAGATGTGGATTTAAGGAAAAGGGAGTATTTTTGTTTGAGGTGTTTTGGCTTACAGTGCAGGCTTGTCACTCAATTCCTGGCTGCTATTAAGTGGAGTATTGGACAGACTGTAGTTTGGATGTAAACTCTTTGGCATGACTCCACTCACTTACTTATTCACCTCCACTGGTACATTCAGTTGTGTTTTTTAGAAATGATGGCTGTTGTACATTTTTTTCTTATACCAGCCTCTTGGTCTGCATTCATTGCAAATAGCTCCAGGCTCTCTTTTCGCTCCTAATAGGCTTCTGGCACTAAATATGATCAATTAGGGCCAAAGTGCTTTGGTGGCTGAATTCCAAGAGGTAGAATGAGCATAACCTTCAGGTGTATATAAACTCTAGATCTGTGTGACTTTTTGATAAACTCTTCTATTTGAACCTTGTTCAACAGGGATCATTTATGGCTTGACCAATGCTTTGGAAATGTCATTTTATTGATGCTTAAATTTTTCCTGGAGAAACTTTAAAGCAGAGTTTATGAAATCAAATGCTACAGAGACCAGACTTAAAAGTCTTAGTGAGCCCTATGTAAAATTAGAGGGAGACAGTGGGATTAAAAATAGTGAGCGCTGATGTATATAAGTCATATCATTATGCTTCCCGCATTATACAGTGCTGTATGTCAATTATATCTCATGAAACTAGAAAAAATGACAAGCCTCCTTTAGGTGTATTTAAATAATGAATTTTAAAATGTTTTACAGACCTAGAAAGCCTCTCGAATTTGGAGGCAGCTGTTTTGCAATTGCTCCTTTAAGGCATGGCAGGTGCTGGAGAAATTTGGACTGATAATAGTTCCTGAGCAATCACTGTGCTCTTAGAAAATGGAACATAGCTATTTGATAAGTCAAAACCACCTCCCTTCTCATCTCCACCTTTCCACTTCTCAGCCTTCCATCAAACACCTCTCTTTTTCCTACCTCAAGACTCTCCTGTTGTACAAGGGCCTCCCTTGAGGCTGTAAGTTACAGGTGCCCAGGACCGTAAGAGCCCACTGCACTAGAATCACATCTACATGATTCTCAGGCTTATAACATTTTTAGAATAAGTCTGGTGTACATTTTTAGTCTATTTTTCACTCCAGCAAAGTATGGGAGACTGACTAATGGGATAACATCATGAACACTTAGTTTTGGTTAGCCATTATTCTTATAATTGCTACAATTTTGTCTGATGTGCTAATTCAATCATTTACTTTTTTTTTTTTTTCTTCAACACCTATCACAGTCTTTCCTATGGCCAGGCAGCACAGCCATAGGGGACCACATTGCTATAAAGCAAATTTTGATTCAAAGAATGCTTCCCCAATTATTAATGTGTGATATAGAATGAGTCTCTTACCTTTTGGTTTTATATCCATAAAATGGGGATAATAATTGGAGTTGATGTGAGATTTTAAATTAATAGCAAATACTTATAATAGCACCTAGGATATAGTGGAAGTGCTCAATAAATAATGGTGGTAATGATCCTATCTTTGCCATCACTAAGTGGGTGTGTGTGTGTGTGTCTCCTCCAGATATGATCAATAGCAATGAACTATTTGAAGGCAGGACAAGTGTCCTGTGTGTATTCTACACAGTGCCTTATACATGGCTAGTTATGATCTTTGTTGAATTGACTCCTACTGAGAAAATGATTCAATTTCATATTTCAATTTTTTCTCTCCTACTGAGTTTTCTTTCCTAATTTCACTCAGTTGAGGAGGATAGATGACCATCAGCGCTTCCCAGGTGGCATAGTAGGAAAGAGTCTGCCTGTCAATGCAGGAGGTGCAAGAGACATGTGTTCAGTCTCTGGGTTGGAAAGATCCCCTGGAGTACGTCATGGCAACCAACTCCAGGATTCTTGCCTGGCAAATTGCATGGACAGAGGAGCCTGGTGGGCTACAGTCCATGGGGTCACAAAGAGTCGGACACGACAGACCACACAACACAGTAAAAACAACAGATACCATCAGAGAGCATAATGAAGCAGAATGGATAATGTTATCAAATTGTTAGCAAAATGTGTTTGTCTAAATAAATTAGGCTCTGCCATCACAAATTTAGTTTACTGGGGAATGAATGGATTGATTGGATTGTTAGGAATCTTTTTGAAGACCATTAAGTAGATTATTGGAAAGGTGTCAATTATTAGACTCCAAGAGTGTGGTGTGCAAAGAAGTCTGCAAGCATGTGTGTGAATTTCAGCTCTGCTTCTTACTGACTAAAGGCTCAGTTTTGTCATCTGTAAGATTGTGATCATGCTGCCTGATATGCAGTTAACTAGTTATTGGGTTAAGTAACATTTGTAAAGCACCCTGCCTGGAACTTGATAAAATTACACAAATATCTACTGCTCTTATTGTTATCATTATCACTGGTTTAATTATTAATGTATCGACAGGTGATAAGTGAACTTTGCAGACCTATACAAACAGCCCAGTTGTCATTGTGTGTGTGTATGTATGCACATATACACATATTTCTGACCATAATTCACTTCTGACCTCCAAAGTAAAAGCATTTGATTTCATATTGTGACAAACATTAAAGAGCCTTTTATTTATATATATATGTGTTTAGTCAAAGTGAAATTGAAGTTGCTCAGTCGTGTCTGACTCTCTGCGCCTCCATGGACTGTAGCCCCCCAGGCTCCTCCATCCATGGAATTTCCCAAGCAAGAATACTGGAGTGGATTGTCATTTCCTTCTCCAGGGAATCTTCCTGACTCAGGGATCAAACCCAGGTCTCCCACATTGCAGGTAGATGCTTTTACTGTCTGAGCCACCAGGGAAGCCTGTGTTTAATGAAAAGTATATTTTCATTCAAAAAATTATTTTTAAAACTTGTATTGAAATATAGATGATTTACAACATTAAAATATTAAATATTAAAGTAAAAATTAAATTCCTTGAAAGCTAGCCCAAACATTTTTGTTTTATTAACAAACTCTAGTTTATTTTTTAAATTGAATTTAATAATACATTATAAACATTTTCTAAGATTAAAAAAGCAATTTTATCTGTTACTTAACTGTGTACCTCTGTAGTTTGAATCAACTTCAAGTAGCACAGTTAAAATTTCCATTGAGGTTTAAACTCCACATGAATCATAGTTTTGCATTATAAGTAATTATTTAAAATAGATGCAGAAAGGGAAGGGGATGGAAAAGAAGATGAGATTGCAAAGAAAAAAGAAGAAGAAGGCCAATGAGTTAATAACAAAGATTCTGATTTGTAACAGTTTTCGCAGATTCTAATTTTGCTCACCTAAATCTTGCCAGTTGGTGAAACAAAAACAAAATAATGATGGGCAATTCATTATTATTCCCATAAACTAAATTCTCAAAGCTAGAAACTAAAGGACCTTATTCACTTTCTCTACAAAATGTGGAAATTCCATGTTTAATTCCATTGTCAGATCAAAATTGTTGAAGGTTTTTGAACATCCCTGGCTGTTCTGATCACGTCAGCCAGGACTATATATAGAGCCAAGGATTGTCAAGATGAGGATGGTCATCACATGGCAGATCCTGTTTCCCTCAACTTCATTTCAGTATATCCTACTGAAAGTCTGGCAATATGAGAGATGCAGTATTATTTATTAAATGCCTACTGTATGCTAGACCAAGCTCAGTCTAGGGTCCTGGAGATACAGCTGTGAGAAAGATATGCAGATCTCTGTCTTCAGGATCTCACGTAGTTGTTCAGTTGCTCAGTCGTGTCTAACTCTTTGCGACCCCATGACCTGCAGCATGCCAGGGCTCCCTGTCCATCGCCAACTCCTGGAGCTTACTCAAACTCATGTCCATTGAGTCGGTGATGCCATCCAACCATCTCATCCTCTATCGTCCCCTTCTCCTCCTGCCTTCAATCTTTCCCAGCATCAGAGTCTATTCTAATGAGTTAGCTCTATGCAGCAGGTGGCCAAAGTATTTGAGTTTCAGCTTCAGCATCTGTCCTTCCAATGAATATTCAGGGTTTATTTCCCTTAGGGTGGACTGGCTTGATCTCCTTGCAGTCCAAGGGATTCTCCAGAGTCTTCTCCAACACCACAGTTCAAAAACAGCAATTTTTCATCACTCAGACTTCTTTATGGTCCAGCACTCACATCCATCCATGTCTACCAGAAAAAACGCAGCTTTGACTATACTTCATTGGCAATATCTCTGCTTTTTAATATGCTGTCTGTTTGTCATAGCTTTTCTTACAAGGAGCAAACATTTTAATTTCTTGGCTTCAGTCACCATCTGCAATGATTTTGGAGCCCAAGAAAATAAAATCTGTCACTGTTTCCATTGTTTCCCCATCTGTCTGCCATGATTTTAGGGTTTTTTTTGAATGTTGAGTTTTAAGCAACTTTTTCATTTTCCTCTTTCACCTTCATCAAGAGACTCTTTACTTCCTCTTAACATTCTGCCATAAAGGTGGTGTCATCTGCATATCTGAGGTTATCGCTGTTTCTCCCTGCAGTCTTGATTCCAGCTTGTGCTTCATCCGACTTGGCATTCCACATGATGTACTCTGCATATAAGTTAAATAAGCAGGGTGACAATATATAGCCTTGTTGTACTCCTTTCCCAATTTTGAACCAGTCCATTGTTCCACGTCCGGTTCTAACTGTTGCTTCTTGACCTGCATACAGGTTTCTCAGCAGGCAGGTACGGTGGTCTGGTGGAAACAAAATAAACATTTACGTAAACAAGAAAGTAAGTACATATATACAAACATAAGTTTTTTGAGGTTCAGTAGTAACTAGAAAGAGGATAAAAGAGAATATTGTAACAGAGGATAACTGGAAAAAGACCACTTAGAGAGTCAAAGGAGATCTGTGTGTGTAAAATTTGAGTTGATACCAAAAGAGGAGCCAGCAGCAGCAACACCATGTGGAAGTACGGGAGAAATGCTTTAAGAAAAAAAGACAGCAAATGCTAAACCTTGGAACAGAAAAAAGAAGACTCTTTTCTTTGATAGCAGTGAATCTCTTGGCATCGTGGGAATCCAGCCACTGTAAGGAGGCAAATATAAGAGAGGGAAGTAAAACGGTAGCTGATTCCTCTCTCAGCAAAGCGTCAGAAGGTTTTCTTATCCTCATCTGAGCCCATCCTATATTGTATGTTTCTCAAATCTTTTAGTACTTAGACCAGGTGAGGTAGCTAAAATCAGAGAGTTAGCTCAGGGCAGATACTAAGAAATTATCAACAAGATGACAAAGTGTGGAGCAGAAAGAAAACCCAGGGTCATGGTCTGTGTCAGACAGGAGGATAGTACACGCATACCCCCAAGGCCCCAAGTGAGAGTCGGAGCAGTAAGATGCCAAGTTGGCAAGCCCAGGGGCATCAAAGGATACTGGTTGAAGCAATCATTCCTAAGGCCAGAGTCTTGTTGCAACATTTCTTAGGCAAATGTAGATAAGTATTCTTATTTTAAGTTTTACAGATGTTCTAAAATTTCACCTATTACATAGAACATTTTTTGATAAACTAGGAGTCTCGTTGGGAAGGTTAAGTAAATCAGTTATTTTAATCAACTTGCGTTCAGAAAACCTGAATACATAATGAGAAACTTGATTGAGTTTTTAAGAAAGTAAAAAGCAAAATTCAATATAGTCCTGGGGCAAAGGATAATTTAACAAGGAGTATCGTTAGGATAATTTAAAAAGCAGTATGTTGGCTTAAAGCTCAACATTCAGAAAATGAAGATCATGGCATTTGGTCCCATCACTTCATGGGAAATAGATGGGGAAACAATGGAAACAGTCTCAGACTTTATCTTTTTGGGGCTTCAAAATCACTGCAGATGGTGACTGCAGCCATGAAATTAAAAGATGCTTACTCCTTGGAAGGAAAGTTATGACCAACCTAGATAGCATATTCAAAAGCAGAGACATTACTTTGCCAACAAAGGTCCGTTTAGTCAAGGCTATGGTTTTTCCAGTAGTCATGAATGGATGTGAGAGCTGGACTGTGAAGAAAGCTGAGTGCCGAAGAATTGATGCTTTTGAACTGTGGTGTTGGAGGATACTCTTGAGAGTCCCTTGGACTGCAAGGAGATCCAGTCAGTCCATTCTGAAGGAGATCAGCCCTGGTTGTTCTTTGGAAGGAATGATGTTAAAGCTGAAACTCCAGTACTTTGACCACCTCATGTGAAGAGTTGACTCATTGGAAAAAACTCTGCTGCTGGGAGGGATTGAGGGCAGGAGGAAAAGGGGACAGCAGAGGATGAGATGGCTGGATGGCATCACCGACTCGATGGATGTGAGTTTGAGTGAACTCTGGGAGACAATGATGGACAGGGAGGCCTGGCGTGCTGCAATTTATGGGGTCACAGAGTTGGACACGACTGAGCAACTGAACTGAACTGATGCCTATGTCTAGAAGCAAATGATAGTGATTGAGGAGAATAAAGGGAAATGGGCTCTTGCAGATGGAGTGGGGAGCAAAAGAGGAGGGGGTAGGTAAAAATAGGATTAAGGAAGCAGGAGAAGACAAGAAAGTGAGGTAGAATAAAATCCTGACAGTATTTTCCCCTGTGGAATTCAGGGCATTTTTGCTAGTTGTATATTCGTTTCAATGGATTATTTAAGGACTTTTTATTGGGCACCTATTATTTTTCATGCACTTTGATCAATACTGGGTAGTGAACAAAACGCAACAAGGTTCCTATCCTTGTAGAACTTACAGTTTGGTAGACACACTCCTGATGATGACAAAAATATATTATAAAATAATAATAAATAAGAGCATATAACTCTGGGTTATTGTGAGGAGTAAATATACAGACCAATGTATGTGAATATGCATGTGGCATATTATAATCTGCTTCTATTAAACCATGCATTGCTTGAAGACTGAATATAAGAAAAATACAGAATCTTGGAGAACCAGTGCTTAGACCAACCCTCTTCTTTTATAAGTGAGGCAGCGAACTCAGGTTGGGTAACTTTACTAGTGAGACAGTGAACACAGCTTGTGAGTTTGTGATCACAGAGCTCACATATATTTGTTATCCAAGAGATATGAAAGCTGTGGACCCTATCCAAAGAAAAATAAATATATCTAAAGTTTGCACAGAGTACCAGGGAAACCCCCTATATCTTATCTGTGATGGCCCTTAGATGCAGTTAAAAACCCCACACATATTGCCTCTGCATGTTCTCTGATTTGGGGAATGTTTTCTTCCATTTTAGCTAGTCCTCCCCAACATAAGCAGTGTTTGAAATAGTACTTTATTACTGTAATTAATTTTCCTCATAAAACCCATGCACTAATCACATGAGTAGATGACTCCCCAGGTGCTAAGTAAACACATTTCCAGCCTTGCGAGGGATGCTGTATAATGACACCTGGACAGTCCATTATCCTTTTTATCTAGTATTAAGTCATACGGACTTGCCACAAGTAAATTTTTTATCCCTAAAAATCATAAAGATTCACTGATATTAAATAACTGGACCTCTTTATATACATATCATTTTTTCTCTATAACCGTGCTTTCTGATGTACTAATTTTGGTAGATGAAGAAAGTGAGAAAGTTGAAGAAGGAAAAAGCTATTCAATTATATTAGAAAGTGATTTGCATATTAAAAATACGCTTAAAGCAAGAGCAGTATTTCTTTCTTAAAAAGCTTTGAAGAAGTGTGTCTCAGTAAGAAAATATCTCTACCTAATGTTCACTTATCAATTCAACAGATAATTCTGAGAACTCACTGTGGATAATAAGAAGAAAATTATATTCCTTTGAGGGAGAAAGACATATTAATTATAAGACACCATGAATTGCAGTGATGAAATGTGCATGGAATATTCTGGGCACACAGAGAAGAAGAACGCTTAATATCACAAAAATGGGACTTGCTGCTCTAAGGAAAGAAAAAAAGAGTATTCCCTCTACCCGCCTTGGTTCTGTTTTCAACTGTGTAAATTAGACTGACAGAAACCAAATCAACAAGAAATAAGCAAACAGATTATTCGCACTTACATATCACACACACATGGGAGTTACTCAGTGTTGAGTAACTCAGAGTGGTGGTTAGAATATGGGCTTATATAACATTTTAATCAAAGGATAATACATTTTCAGAGAAGTGACAAGACAATGGAAAAGGACTTTGAAGATTCTAGGGCAGAAAATTTTGGAAAGGTAAATATATGGGAGAACAAATGGAAGCAAAGGACTAGTAAGAAAAGTTTGTTATGTGGACTCTTCTGGTGCCTCAGTAGGCTGCTAAGGGTGCAGTCTTCTCTGATGAGGGGAGAGGTGTGACCTTTATGAACTTATATGCTTCTAGGCACATAGAGGGAGAACAGAGACCTTTCCTGAGCCTGCTTCTCAGTTGCCTTCAGCTCAATATAACTATTAGGCCGAAGTGGCATATTTGAGGGTGGCATATTCCACTATGCTTCTCTGGACTGGGTCAAGGAAGGGAGCAGACCCTAAGAAGAGAATGCTGCCTAAACAAGAGCATGAAGTCAGAGAAGCCAGACATTTCAGAGTATTCTGATGAGCTAATTCAAGGATTTCAGCTTGAGGCTGCTAAGCATTTACTATCTTTCTTTACTCTTGCCAATAGAAAGGAGATGCATGCTAAGTTGCTTCACTCGTGTCTGACTTTTTGCGACTGTATAGACTCATCTGTCCACGGGATTCTCTAGGCAAGAATATTGGA
The DNA here is from genome assembly GCF_032405125.1 of Capricornis sumatraensis. Classification (NCBI taxonomy): domain Eukaryota; kingdom Metazoa; phylum Chordata; class Mammalia; order Artiodactyla; family Bovidae; genus Capricornis; species Capricornis sumatraensis. The sequence continues at coordinate 6,557,337 of NC_091084.1, forward strand.
ATGGGTTGTCATGGCTTCCTTCAAGAGATCTTCCCATTGCAGGGGTCAAACCTGCATCTCTTACTTCTCCTGCATTGGCAGGTGGGTTGTGTTTTTATTTTTTTTAACTACTAGAGTCACCTGGGAAGCCCAGAAAACAGAAGAAGTCAGAAGATGATGAAAGAAGAAATTTTATTAATGGTGGCCCATAAAATGCCAAAGCTCAGGACTTCCTTGTAAAATTAGAGTGGAGAATTAGGCTGTGACCCAAGGCCAAAGTTTGGGTGCATCAATACTGTGATACAAATTCAGGATCAAGGATTCTTTCCAGGGCTCTAGGGGGCATACTTACGTGCCCCTCCAACTGCATGGAAGATCACAGGCCTGGTTACAGATACTCTCCAGCAGTGGGGAGAAGGCACTGAGGACAGAACAGCTGACTCCAGGCCCACCCATGCTTGGCAGATGGAGTGGAGGAGAGCTGAGACCCTTTCCAGGGGCTGACATCAGAAACAGGCCACCCAAGAGAGCAAAGGGGAGAGGGGATGGGGATGGGAGCGAAGATAAAAGAAGTGATGAAGGGAAGGAATCCATGAAGGAGAAAAACAAAAATGTCTGCTAACGTCTTTATGTCGGTGGGCTGAGGCAGGAACATGGAGAGAAGCGTTTCTCCTCCAGAAGAGCAGACAAAGCTCTTTGTGCTCCTGAAGGGTCCAAACCCGCAGTGATTTTTGTGGGTTTATTTATTTATTTTTAATCAGTCATCTTTGGTAGCAGTCCTTGGGGACTCAATCCTACCCACCTCTGGTCCTAAGGATAACTGGGTGACCTCGTTCCTCTATATAAGAATCAGCCATTCTGTCTGGGAGATTGAAGATTCCTGGAACATTGGGGAGATGCCAGTCTTCTCTCCCAGGTGAACCAAAGAATGATTAATCAATCATACAGACAGGACTCATTTAGCCTTGAAAATAATCACTCGTAACATCCCTTTATCAGTGGGAACGTGGTGGATTAAGGCTGACCTCCATTCAACATTGGTTCTTTCACCTGTGAGAAAATTGCTTTATGTATTCAAAGTGATTCTTCCCTTATTTTGCAATTGAAAATAGGAACCAGGCAGGGAAAAAAAAAAAAAAAAAAACAAGTAGAGATTGAAAAGGTATGGAAAAAGAGAGACATGAATACCTAATCAGGTGATCAGTGCTCCTTGGCTGGGCCCTGCTCGCCACTTCCTGACTGACCTCCCATCTCCCTGCCTTCCATCTCTCCTGCACGTGACTGCCAGAGGAAGAAGCAAAGCTGTAATCAGGGCACTTTCAGCTGAAAACTTGTAAATGAGTTTCAGTTTCCTGTGGAGTTCTGTGCAGCTGCCTCACTCAGACACCAAGCCTTCTGTGTTCTCATCCACCTCACATTCTAGCTTCAGTTCTGCCCTCTCCTTCCTCGGATTGCTCAGTCAAGACCTGCAGCCATATGACCAGGCGGTCCATACTTCATGATTGTCCTCCCCTAATTTCTGCAGTTGACTTTCCCACAGATACTTCCGCAAGAATCCAAGCCCTCCTCTCTCTGTCAGACATATTCATGTCAAAGATACCACTTGTCAGCTGCTGCTGCTGCTGCTAAGTCACTTCAGTCATCTCCTTAGCTCCTTACCCACAAATATGCCTTCCCTTTGTCAGGCACCCATTTTGCTAGTCTTTATCAACATTATGGGTTTTGAAAGAAGTAATGTGTAGATATCCCAGCTGTTTTTGAAAATACATAGAAAAGTAAAACAGAAAATTGAAACCCACCAATAGCTCCCATCAAGTACAACCACTGTAAATATTGTGGATCTTTCTTTCCAGCTGTTTTCTTAACCCATAGAAACCTATGCACAGGTCTCAGTGTCTCCATTGGACTGAAAGCTCCTGGAGGATTGGGAGCCCCTTATTCCTGTAGGTCTATCACAGGTCATTGTACTCAGTAGGTCTTAACATGTTTCATTGAGCTGAACCAACAAGTATTCATTGAGTACCTGTGATCCATCTGATCGCTTGGAGTAGAAGCAATATATGGGGCTGGCCAAAAAGTTTGTTTGAGTTTTTCTATAGGCTGCTAAGGAAAAGCCTAAATGAACTTTTGGCCAACCAAATATAAAAGCAATCCCCAGTGATCTATACAGAGACAATTGATTATCTTTTTTCAGACTTAGGGCCAGAAAAACTCGCTTGCTCTCACTTTATTATTATAGTCATATCAGTTTACCAACAAACCGCAGCAGTTTGGTCCAAGATTCACTGGGCATTGGAAGGAGTGGGGGTATAAATGGAGGAATAGTGGACACTAGAGGGGTCAAATGTTAGGGGAATTGTGGAATGGAACTATGTATCCTTATTCTGAAATCTGCCTTCACTACATTTAATTGCATGTGTAACAGTCTGCATTGCAGGATGTCTGGCTCTAGGTGAGTGATCATAACATTGTGATTATCTTGGTCATGAAGAATCACTACGAACAAAGCTAGTGGAGGTGATCGAATTCCAGTTGAGCTCTTTCAAATCCTGAAAGATGATGCTGTGAAAGTGCTACACTCAATATGCCAGCAAATTTGGAATACTCAGCTGTGGCCACAGGACTGAAAAGGTCAGTCTTCATTCAAATCCCAAAGAAACGCAATGCCAAAGAATGCTCAAACTACCGCACAACTGCACTCATCTCACACGCTAGTAAAGTAATGCTCAAAATTCTCCAAGCTAGGCTTCAGCAATACATGAACCGTGAATTTCCTGATGTTCAGGCTAGTTTTAGAAAAGACAGAGGAATGAGAGATCAAATTGCCAACATCCACTGGATCATGAAAAAAGCAAGAGAGTTCCAGAAAAACATCTATTTCTGCTTTATTGACTATGCCAAAGCCTTTGACTGTGTGGATCACAATAAACTGTGGAAAATTTTGAGAGAGATGGGAATATTAGACCGCCTGACCTGCCTCTTGAGAAACCTGTATGTAGGTCAGGAAGCACCAGTTAGAACTGGACATGGAACAACAGACTGGTTCCTAATAGGAAAAGGAGTACATCAAGGCTGTATATTGTCACCCTGCTTATTTAACTTCTATGCAGAGTACATAATGAGAAACGCTGGACTGGAAGAAGCACAAGCTGGAATCAGGATTGCCAGGAAAAATATCAATAACCTCAGATATGCAGATGACACCACCCTTATAGCAGAAAGTGAAGAGGAACTAAAGAGCCTCTTGATGAAAGTGAAAGAGGAGAGTGAAAAAGTTGGCTTAAAGCTCAATATTCAGAAAATGAAGATCATGGCATCCGGTCCCATCACTTCATGAGAAATAGATGGGGAAACAGTGGAAACCGTGTCAGACTTTATTTTGGGGAGCTCCAAAATCACTGCAGATGGTGATTGCAGCCATGAAATTAAAAGACGCTTACTCCTTGGAAGGAACGTTATGACCAACCTAGATAGCATATTGAAAAACAGAAACATTACTTTGCCAGCAAAGGTCCATCTAGTCAAGGCTATTTTTTTTTCCAGTGGTCATATATGAATGTTGAGAGTTGGACTGTGAAGAAAGCTGAGCACAGAAGAATTGATGCTTTTGAACTGTGGTGTTAGAGAAGACTCTTGAGAGTTCCTTGGACTGCAAGGAGATCCAACCAGTCCATTCTGAAGGAGATCAGCCCTGGGTGTTCCTTGGAAAGAATGATGCTAAAGCTGAAACTCCAGTACTTTGGCCACCTAATGCAAAGAGTTGACTCGTTGGAAAAGACTCTGATGCTGGGAGGGATTGGGGGCAGGAGGAGAAGGGGATGACAGAGGATGAGATGGCTGGATGGCATCACTGACTCGATGGACGTGAGTTTGAGTGTACTCTGGGAGTTGGTGATGGACAGGGAGGCCTGGAGTGCTGCAATTCATGGGGTCGCGAAGAGTCGGACACGACTGAGCAACTGAACTGAACTGAACTGCCTGCATGTTGGCGACCCCATGGATTGTCATCCACCAGGCTCCTCTTCATGGGATTTCCCAAGCAAGTACACTGTTTGGGGTTGCCATTTTCACCTCCAGGGATCTTCCTGACCCTGGAGAGATTAAACCAGCATCGCCTGCATTGGCAGGTGAGTTATTTACTGTTGAGCCCACCTGGAAAGCCCATCAGCACTTCTTATTAATTGTGAAAGGTCTTTGAGGTCCTGATGTCTGTCCCACCATGGGTCTTTGCTGAGGCCTCAGGAGTTTTCCAGGTTTTTAAAATATTCCACAACTATTTATTTGTTGTTTTTTGAGTTTTTTTGTACAGGTTTGAGGATATATGAGTCAGAAACACTCAAATTCAAATCTATGAATTGATGTATCTATGAGACCTAGGACACATCATTCAAACTGTCCAAGCTGCTGTTTGTAAATTCATAAAATGAAAAGGGACCACATGCATCATAGAGCTGCCTGAGGATTACCTTTCAAATATATGGGTTTGATAAACAATGTATAACAGATGGAACTGTTATTATTACTGTTACCATCTAAATGTCTTTGGAGAATTAGAATCCAATTAAGTATATCCCAGGTTCTTAAAGAGATTTTGTGCCTTAGTTCATCTGGGTTGTCATAACAGAATATTATAGTCTGGGTGGCTTATAAGAAACAAATTTATTTTTCAGTTTTGGAGGCTGGGATGTCCAAGTTCATGGTACCAGGAGACTCAGTGTCTGGTGACAGCCTGCTTCCTGGTTCAGAGACAGTCTTCTTTTTGCTATGACCTCACATTGCAAAAGTGGGCAGGGAGCTCTCTGGGGCCTCTTTTATTAATATAAGAACACTAATCCCATTCATGAGATCTCCCCCTTCATGATGTACTCACCTCCTAAAGGCCCCACTTCCTGAAACTATCACACTGAGGTTTAAGTTGCAACATATTAATTTTGGGGAGACACACCAGTCAGTCTCTATAGCATGTTGGAACCTGGGGACTTGGAGTAAGGTCAGGCCTAGGAACAGTTCTGCTGTGTGATTCTGATTCCGAGTTAACCCACACACTGAGGCAGAGTTGAGAGGAGAGAAAGCCAAGACCTAATAGCTCTGTTCTGCCAAACTACTTTAAATGCATATTCTCTTCATCCCTTTTGAACTGCTCAGCAAAATATCTTGAACTATACCTTTAATGTGAAGATTCTAATTTTAGTAGTATATTTGGAGTTTAAAAGTTCCTTGATGTCACCCTTGTAGAAAGATATCCGTTCCTCACCTACAAAATACTGTGTAACAGCCCCTTTGGCTCAAAGACAAGCTAGGTCTCTGAAGTCTATAGTTTTTCAGGCTATGAGTACTCAGTGTCATATTCTGGCTTTTATTTTTCTTGAAGTGTTAAAAACAGTTATTTCTACAAGGAGAAAAAGACACTAAAATGTCCTAGTATTTTAATCTCTGTGATATATCTCTCTACAACAGATAACAAAGAAATATGAATTTGAAATAGAAACATTTCTTTTAGCCATGCAAGACAACCTAGACAGGGAAGGTATTTTTAAATCAATAAAGAACAGAAATGTGGATATAAAATCTTAACCAAAAAATCAGTCCTGGAGGAAAATCTGTTATAATGGTAGAGCTCTAAACTAAAATTTAAGACCAGTACCTCATTTTTATTTAATGGTACAATTAGTTAGAATAAACAACTATCAGTTTTCTTCTGTTTCTTTCATAGGAACTTCCCTTGGGTATCAAAAATATATGTTATTTATGAATATGAAAATAAAATGATTGTTTCTAAGTCCTGTTGTGGGCAGAATGGCAAAGCATATCTGATTTTATGTGTCCTCAGTTTCCTTTTGGAATCTTCTAAATTCAGTCTCTCATTCATTCTACATATATATATAAAATGTATGTATTTTTTATTGAAGGGGAGAGGGGAGGAGGGGGTGAGATGTATGGAAAGAGTGACATGGAAACTTACATTCAGTTCAGTTCAGTTCAGTTCAGTTCAGTCGCGTCCGACTCCTTGCGACCCCATGAATCACAGCACGCCAGGCCTCCCTGTCCATCACCAACTCCCAGAGTTCACTCAGAGTCACGTCCATCGAGTCCATGATGCCATCCAGCCATCTCATCCTGTCGTACCCTTCTCCTCCTGCCCCGAATCCCTCCCAGCATCAGAGTCTTTTCCAATGAGTCAACTCTTCTCATGAGGTGGCCAAAGTACTGGAGTTTCAGCTTTAGCATCATTCCTTCCAAAGAAATCCCAGGGTTGATCTCCTTTAGAATGGACTGGTTGGATCTCCTTGCAGTCCAAGGGACTCTCAAGAGTCTTCTCCAACACCACAGTTCAAATGCATCAATTCTTCTGTGCTCAGCCTTCTTCAGAGTCCAACTCTCACATCCATACATGACCACAGGAAAAACCATAGCCTTGACTAGATGGACCTTAGTTGGCAAAGTAATATCTCTGCTTTTGAATATACTATCTAGGTTGATCATAACTTTCCTTCCAAGCAGTAAGCTTCTTTTAATTTCATGGCTGCAGTCACCATTTGCAGTGATTTTGGAGCCCCAAAAAATAAAGTCTGACACTGTTTCTACTGTTTCCCCATCTATTTCCCATGAAGTGATGGGACCAGATGCCATGATCTTCATTTTCTGAATGTTGAGCTTTAAGCCAACTTTTTCACTCTCCTCTTACATTACCATATGTAAAATGGATAGTCCATGGGAATTTGCTGTATGGCTCAGGAAACTCAAACAGGGGCTCTGTATCAACCTAGAGGGGTGGGCTGGGGAGGGAGGTAGGAGGGAGTTTTGAAAGGGAGGGGATATATGTATATCTATGGCTGATTCATGGTGAGGTTTGACAGAAAACAGCAAAATTCTGTAAACCAATGATCCTTCTACATGTTGTGTGTGTGTGTGTGTGTGTGTCTGTGTATCTCCATCTCTATGTCAAGTTCCAGTTCCTGAAACTACAAATAAGATGGGACACCTACCCTCAAGAGCATAAAATTAAACAGACCTGCAGTGATCAACAATAGCAAAAACATACCCTACCCGAGAAGTCCTGGGAGGGGAGACAGGAGAGAGTTGATAACTGTGTCTCAGGGGAAGAGAAGGTAGTCAGGAAGTGATTCACAGAGGAAACAGGGACTGACCCAAGGAAGAGGTGGGCAATCACTCAATCCAGGCTGAGGGAACAACATGAGTCACTGACAGATAACCGCTAAAAGCTTTACCCATCCCAAGTTATTTGCATTTAAAAGTGATAAATCCTAAAGCTAAAAGGAAGAAAATTGGCCAAAAGCAACTCAGGCTTAAACCATAGAATATAATTTCGACAGCATGAAGCATCACAGTTCAAAGTTTTATCACTGGTGCTGTATAGAAGGAGAAGTCTTCAGACTACTGTAAAAATAAGACTGAAAATCAGAAGCAATAGTAGGCTTAAGTCCAAATCCTGAGAACATCAGAGAACTCCTGGCTCCAGGGAACATTAATCGATAGGAGCTCATCAAATGCGTCCATTCAGTTCAGTTCAGTTCAGTTCACTCACTCAATCGTGTCTGACTCTTTGCAACCCCATGAATCACAGCACACCAGGTCTCCCTGTTCACCACCATCTCCCGGAGTTCACTCAGACACGTCCATCAAGTCCGTGATGCCATCCAGCCATCTCATCCTCGGTCGTTGCCTTCTCCTCGTACCCCCAATCCCTCCCAGCATCAGAGTCTTTTCCAATGAGTCAACTCTTCGCATGAGGTGGCCAAAGTACTGGAGTTTTAGCTTTAGCATCATTCCTTCCAAAGGAATCCCAGGGTTGATCTCCTTCAGAATGGACTGGTTGGATCTTCTTGCAGTCCAAGGGACTCTCAAGAGTCTTCTCCAACACCACAGTTCAAATGCATCAATTCTTCGGTGCTCAGCCTTCTTCACAGTCCAACTCTCACATCCATACATGACCACAGGAAAAACCATAGCCTTGACTAGACGGACCTTAGTCTGCAAAGTAATGTCTCTGCTTTTGAATATACTATCTAGGTTGGTCATAACTTTTCTTCCAAGGAGGAAGCCTCTTTTAATTTCATGGCTACAGTCACCATCTGCAGTGATTTTGGAGCCCCCAAAAATAAAGTCTGACACTGTTTCCACTGTTTCCCCTTCTTTTTCCCATGAAGTGATGGGACCGGATGCCATGATCTTCGTTTTCTGAATGTTGAGCTTTAAGCCAACTTTTTCACTCTCCTCTTTCACATTCATCAAGAAGCTTTTTAGCTCCTCTTCACTTTCAGCCATAAGGGTGGTGTCATCTGTATATCTGAGGTTATTGAAATTTCTCCCAGCAATCTTGATTCCAGCGTGTGTTTCTTCCAGTCCAGCATTTCTCATGATGTACTCTGCATAGAATTTAAATAAGCAGGGTGACAATATACAGCCTTGACGTACTCCTTTTTCTATTTGGAACCAGTCTGTTGTTCCATGTCCAGTTCTAACTGTTGCTTCCTGACCTGCATACAGATTTCTCAAGAGGCAGGTTAGGTGATCTAGTATTCCCATCTCTTTCAGAATTTTCCACAGTTTATTTTGATCCACACAGTCAAAGGCTTTGGCATAGTCAAGAAAGCAGAAATAGATGTTTTTCTGGAACTCTCTTGCTTTTCCCATGATCCACCAGATGTTGGCAATTTGATCTCTGGTTCCTATGCCTTTCCTAAAACCAGCTGGAACATCAGGAAGTTCACGGTTCATGCATTGCTGAAGCCTGGCTTGGAGAATTTTGAGCATTACTTTACTAGCATGTGAGATGAGTGCAATTGTGCGGTAGTTTGAGCATTCTTTGGCATTGCCTTTCTTTGGAATTGGAATGAAAACTGACCTTTTCCAGTCCTGTGGCCACTGCTGAGTTTTCCAAATTTGCTGGCATATTGAGTGCAGCACTTTCACAGCATCATCTTTCAGGATTTGAAACAGCTCAGCTGGAATTCCATCACTTCCACTAGCTTTGTTTGTAGTGATGCTTTCTAAGGCCCACTTGACTTCACTTTCCGAGATGTCTGGCTCTAGATTAGTGATCACATCATCATGATTATCTGGGTTGTGAAGATCTTTTTTGTACAGTTCTTCCATGTATTCTTGCCACCTCTTCTTAATATCTTCTGCTTCTGTTAGGTCCATACCATTTCTGTCCTTTATTGAGTCCATCTTTGCATGAAATGTTCCCTTGGTATCTCTAATTTTCTTGAAGAGATCTCTAGTCTTTCCCATTCTGTTGTTTTCCTGTTTCTTTGCATTGATTGCTGAAGAAAGCTTTCTTATCTCTTCTTGCTATTCTTTGAAACTCTGCATTCAGATGCTTATATCTTTCCTTTTCTCCTTTGCTTTTCTCTTCTCTTCTTTTCACAGCTATTTGTAAGGCCTCCCCAGACAGCCATTTTGCTTTTTGCATTTCTTTTCCATGTGGATGGTCTTGATCCCTGTCTCCTGTACAATGTCACAAACCTCATTCCATAGTTCATCAGGCACTCTATCAGATCTAGGCCCTTAAATCTATTTCTCACTTCCACTGTTTAATCATAAGGGATTTGATTTAGGTCGTACCTGAATGGTCTAGCGGTTTTCCCTACTTTCTTCAATTGATGTCTGAATTTGGTATAAAGGAATTCATGATCTGAGCCACAGTCAGTTCCTGGTCTTGTTTTTGTTGACTGTATAGAGCTTCTCCATCTTTGGCTGCAAAGAATATAATCAATCTGATTTTGTGGTTGACCATCTGGTGATGTCCATGTGTCGAGTCTTCTCTTGTGTTGTTGGAACAGGGTGTTTGCTACGACCAGTGCATCTTCTTGGCAAAACTCTATTAGACTTTGCCCTGCTTCATTCTGCATTCCAAGGCCAAATTTGCCTGTTACTCCAGGTGATTCTTGACTTCCTACTTTTGCATTCCAGTCCCTTATAATGACAAGGACATCTTTTTTGGATGTTAGTTCATTAGGTGCCCAATATGCTACTGGAGATCAGTGGAGAAATAACTCCAGAAAGAATGAAGGGATGGAGCCAAAGCAAAAACAATACCCAGTTGTGGATGTGACTGGTGATAGAAGCAAGATCCAATGCTGTAAAGAGCAATATTGAATAGGAACCTGGAATGTCAGGTCCATGAATCAAGGCAAATTGGAAGTGATCAAACAAGTGGTGGCAAGGGTGAATGTCGATATTTTAGGAATCAGCGAATTAAAATGGACTAGAATGGGTGAATTTAACTCAGATGACCATTATGTCTACTACTGCGGGCAGGAATCCCTCAGAAGAAATGGAGTAGCCATCATGGTCAACAGAAGAGTCCGAAATGCTGTACTTGGATGCAATCTCAAAAACGACAGAATGATCTCTGTTCATCTCCAAGGCAAACCATTCAATATCAGTTATCCAAGTCTATGCCCCAACCAGTACACTGAAGAAGCTGAAGTTGAACGGTTTTATGAAGACCTACAAGACCTTTTAGAACTAACACCCAAAAAAATACCTCCATACCTATACTGAAACAAGTTCCAGAGCAAGGCATACCACGCAAATTCTCCAGCAACAGAGGAACACAGCCATGAACTTCAATATACAGGCTGCCCAAAGTTACTTCAAATCCATTGACATCTCATAACTCATTACTGGACACTTCATTGCACTCCAGAGAGAAGAAATCCAGCTCCACCCACCAGAAGACCAACACAAGCTTCCCTAACCAAGAAACCTTGAGCCACCGATACAACCCCACCCACAGCGAGGAAACTCCACAATAAAGAGAACTTCATAAACTGCCAGAATACAGAAGGACCACCCCAAACGCAGCAATATAAACAAAATGAAGAGACAAACGAATACCCAGCAGGTAAAGGAACAGGATAAATGCCCACCGAACCAAACCAAAGAGGAAGAGATAGGGAATCTACCTGATAAAGAATTCTGAATAATGATAGTGAAAATGATCCAAAATTTTGAAATAAAAATGGAATCACAGATAAATAGCTTGGAGACAAGGACTGAGAAGATTCAAGAAAGGGTTAACAAGGACCTAGAAGAAATAAAAAGAGTCAATATATAATCAATAATGCAATAAATGAGATCAAAAACATCTGGAGGCAACAAATAGGAGAATAATGGAGGCAGAAGATAGGATTAGTGAAGTAGAAGATAGAATGGTAGAAATAAATGAATCAGAGAGGAAAAAAGAAAAATGAATTAAAAGAAATTAGGACAATCTCAGAGACCTCCAGGACAATATTAAATGCTCCAACATTCAAATTATAGGAGTTTGAGAAGAAGAAGACAAAAAGAAAGACAATGAGAAAATACTTGAGGAGATAATAGTTAAAAACTTCCCTAAACTGGGAAAGGAAATAATCACCCAAGTCCAAGAAACCCAGAGAGTCCCATACAGGATAAACCCAAGGTGAAACACCCCAAGACACATATTAATCAAATTAACAAAGATCAAACACAAAGAACAAATATTAAAAGCAGCAAGGGAAAAACAACAAATAACACACAAGGGGATTCCCATAAGGATAACAGCTGATCTTTCAATAGAAACTCTTCAGGCCAGGAGGGAATGGCACGACACACTTAAAGTGATGAAAGAAAATAACCCACAGCCCAGATTACTGTACCCAGCAAGGATCTTATTCAAATTTGAAGGAGAAATCAAAAGGTTTACAGACAAGCAAAAGCTGAGAGAATTCAGCACCACCAAACCAGCTCTCCAACAAATGCTAAAGGATATTCTCTAGACAGGAAACACGAAAAGGGTGTATAAACCTGAACCCAAAACAATGAACTAAATGGCAACGGGATCATACTTATCAATAATTACCTTAAACTTAAATGGGTTGAATGCCCCAACCAAGACAAAGACTGGCTGAATGGATACAAAAATAAGACCCCTGTATATGTTGTCTATAAGAGACCCACCTCAAAACAAGGGACACATACAGACTGAAAGTGAAGGGCTGGAAAAAGATATTCCATACAAATAGAGACCAAAAGAAAGCGGGAGTAGCAATACTCATATCAGATAAAATAGACTTTAAAACAAAGGCTGTGAAAAGAGACAGAGAAGGACACTACATAATGATCAAAGGATCAATCCAAGAAGAAGATATAACAATTATAAATATATATGCACCCAACATAGGAGCACTGCATTATGTAAGACAAATGCTAACAAGTATGAAAGAGGAAATTAACAATAACGCAATAATACTGGGAGACTGTAATACCCCATTCATACCTATGGATAGGTCAACTAAACAGAAAATTAACAAAGAAACACAGACTTTAAATGATACAATAGCCAGTTAGACCTAATTGATATCTATAGGACAATTTACCCCAAAACAATGAATTTCACCTTTTTCTCAAGCACACACGGAACCTTCTCCAGGATAGATCACATCCTGGGCCATAAATCTAGCCTTGGTAAAATCAGAAAAGTTGAAATTATTCCAAGCATCTTTTCTGACCATAAATGCAGTAAGATTAGATCTCAATTACAGGAGAAAAACTACTAAAAATCCCAACATATGGAGGCTGAACAACACGCTGCTGAATAGCCAACAAATCACAGAAGAAACCAAAAAAGAAATCAAAATATGCATAGAAATGAAAGAAAATGAAAACACAACAACCCAAAACCTGTGGGACACTGTAAAAGCAGTGCTAAGGGGAAAGTTCATAGCAATACAGGCATACCTCAAGAAATAAGAAAAAAATTCAAATAAATAACCTAACTCTACACCTAAAGCAACTAGAAAAGGAAGAAATGGAGAACCCCAGGATTAGTAGAAGGAAAGAAATCTTAAAAATTAGGGCAGAAATAAATGCAAAAGAAACAAAAGAGATCATAGCAAAAATCAACAAGGCCAAAAGCTGGTTCTTTGAAAGGATAAATAAAATTGACAGACCACTAGCCAGACTCATCAAGAAACAAAGGGAGAAAAATCAAATCAATAAAATTAGAAATGAAAATGGAGAAATCACAACAGATAACACAGAAATACAAAGGATCATAAGAGATTACTATCAGCAATTATATGCCAATAAAATGGACAACGTGGACAAAATGGACAAATACTTAGAAAAGTACAACTTTCCAAAACTGAACTAGGAAGAAATAGAAAATCTTAACAGACCCATCACGAGCATGGAAATTGAAACTGTAATCAGAAATCTTCCAGCAAACAAAAGCCCAGGTCCAGATGGCTTCACAGCTGAATTCGATCCTACTCAAACTCTTCCAGAAAATTGCAGAGGAAGGTAAACTTCCAAACTCATTCTATGAGGCCACCATCACCCTAATACCAAAACCTGACAAAGATGCCACAAAAAAAGAAAACTACAGGCCAATATCACTGATGAACATAGATGCAAAAACCTTAACAAAATTCTAGCAATCAGAATCCAACAACACATTGAAAAGATCATACACCATGACCAAGTGGGCTTTATCCCAGGGATGCAAGGATTCTTCAATATCTGCAAATCAATCAATGTAATACACCACATTAATAATTGAAAAATAAAAGCCTTATGATTATCTCAATAGATGCAAAGAAAGCCTTTGACAAAATTCAACATCCATTTATGATAAAAACTCTCCAGAAAGCAGGAATAGAAAGAACATGCCTCAACATAATAAAAGCTATATATGACAAACCCACAGCAAACATTATCCTCAATGGTGAAAAATTAAAAGCATTTCCCCTAAAGTCAGGAATCAGACAATGGTGCCCACTTTCACCACTACTATTCAACACAGTTGTGGAAGTTTTGGCCACAGCAATCAGAGCAGAAAAAGAAATAAAAGGAATCCAAATTGGAGAAGAAGAAGTAAAACTCTCACTGTTTGCAGATGACATGATCTTCTACATAGAAAACCCTAAAGGCTCCACCAGAAAATTACTAGAGCTAATCAATGAGTATAGTAAAGTTGCAGGATATAAAATCAACACACAGAAATCCCTTGCATTCCTATACACTAACAATGAGAAAACAGAAAGAGAAATTAAGGAAACAATTCCATTCATCATTGCAGTGAAAAGAATAAAATACTTAAGAATACATCTACCTAAAGAAACTAAAGACCTATACAGAGAAAGCTATAAAACACTTGTGAAAGAAATCAAAGAGGATGGAAAAATATACCATGTTCATGGATTGGAAGAATCAATATAGTGAAAATGAGTATACTACCCAAAGCACTTTATAGATTCAATGCAATGCCTATTAAGCTACCAGCAGTATATTTCACAGAACTAGAACAAATTATTTTACAATTTGTATGGAAATACCAAAAAACTTCAAATACCCAAAGCAATCTTGAGAAAGAAGAATGGAACTGGAGGAATCAACCTGCCTAACTTCAGGCTCTACTACAAAGCCATAGTCATCAAGACAGTATGGTACTGGCACAAAGACAGAAATATAGATCAATGGAACAAAATAGAAAGCCCAGAGATAAATCTACGCACCTATGGACACCTTATCTTTGACAAAGGGGGCAAGAATATACAATGGATTAAAGACAATCTCTTTAACAAGTGGTGCTGGGAAAAGTGGTCAACCACTTGGAAAAGAAAGAAACTAGAACACTTTCTAACACCATACACAAAAATAAACTCAAAATGGATTAAAGATCTAAATGGAAGACCATAAACTATAAAACTCCTAGAGGAGAACATAGGCAAAACACTCTCCAACATACATCACAGCAGAATCCTCTATTACCCACCTCCGATAATATTGGAAATAAAAACAAAAATAAACAAATGGGATCTAATTAAAATTAAAAGCTTCTGCACAACAAAGGAAACTATAAGCAAGGTGAAAAGACAGCCTTCAGAATGGGAGAAAATAATAGCAAATGAAGCAACTGACAAACAACTAATCTCAAAAGTATACAAGCAACTCCTGCAGCTCAATTCCAGAAAAATAAATGACCCAATCAAAAAAATGGGCCAAAGAACTAAATAGACATTTCCCCAAAGAAGACATACAGATGGCTAACAAACATAAGAAAAGATGCTCAACATCACTCATTATCAGAGAAATGCAAATCAAAATCACAATGAGGTACCATTTCATGCCAGCCAGAATGGCTGTGATCCAATATTCTACAAGCAATAAATGCTGGAGAGGGTGTGGAGAAAAGGGAACCTCTTACACTGTTGGTGGGAATGCAAACTAGTACAGCCACTATGGAGAACAGTGTGGAGATTCCTTAAAAAGCTAGAAATAGGACTGCCTTATGACCCAGCAATCCCACTGCTGGGCATACACACTGAGGAAACCAGAATTGAAAGAGACACATGTACCCCAATGTTCATTGCAGCACTGTTTCTAATAGCCAGGACATGGAAGCAACCTAGATGCCCATCAGCAGAAGAATGGATAAGAAAGCTGTGGTACATATACACAATGGAGTATTACTCAGCCATTAAAAAGAACACATTTGAATCCGTTCTAATGAGGTGGATGAAACTGGAGCCGATTATAGAGTGAAGTAAGCCAGAAAGAAAAACACCAATACAGTATACTAACGCATATATATGGAATTTAGAAAGATGGTAATGATAACCTTGTATGTGAGACAGCAAAAGAGACACAGATGTATAGAACAGACTTTTGAACTCTGAGGGAGAGGGAGAGGGTGGGATGATTTGGGAGAATGGCATTGAAACATGTATAATATCATATAAGAAACGAATCACCAGTCTAGGTTCGATGCAGGATACAGGATTCTTGGGGCTGGTGCACTGAAACAACCCAGAGGGATGGTATGGGGATGGAGGTGGGAGGGAGGTTCAGGATTGGGAACACGTGTACACTCGTGGTGGATTCATGTTGATGTATGACAAAACCAACACAATATTGTAAAGTTAAAAATAATAATAATAATAAATAAAATACCAGATGCCTGAAAATAAATAAATAAATAAAAATTGAAAATATTAAAAAAAAAAAAAAAACAAAGAAAATTATTCTGAATTGAGTGTTTGCAGCTCAACAATCTCAGGCTTTTTCTTTAAAATAGGTGCCCAGAATTTACCCCAGACTTAGTGAATCAGAATCTCAAAAAAAGGGCCTGCAAAACTATTTTTTAAATGTGCTTCAATTGATTCGAATGTGCTGCTGTGATAAGAACTATTTCCTTTGATAAGAATTCTTACTTTATAAGCAGAGCCCCAGTCTATACTATTCTTTAAGGATACTGTCCTCAACTTCATATTTGCTACTCAATTCACCACTTCAGTAGCACTTTTACCACAGCTTTTTTTTTTAATTTAAATTTATTTATTTTAATTGGAGGCTAATTACTTTACAATATTGTATTGGTTTTGCCATACATCAACATGAATCCACCACAAGTGTACACGTGTTCCACATCCTGAACCCCCCTCCCACGTCCCTCCCCATACCATCCTTCTGGGTCATCCCAGTGCACCAGCCCCAAGCATCCTGCACCCTGCATCGAACCTGGACTGGTGTGTTGACATTTCTTGTTCTGGTTTTGACTGGACTAGGAGCACTTTAGAGAAGGCAATGGCACCCCACTCTAGTACTCTTGCCTGGAAAATCCCATGGACGGAGGAGCCTGCTAGGCTGCAGTCCATGGCGTCGAGAAGAGTCGGACACAACTGAGAGACTTCACTTTCACTTTTCACTTTCATGCATTGGAGAAGGAAATGACGACCCACTCCAGTGTTCTTGCCCAGAGGATCCCAGGGACGCTGGAGCCTGGTGGGTTGCTGTCTGTGGGGTCGCACAGAGTCGGACATGAGACTTAGGAGCAGCAGCAGCAGCAGGAGCACTTTTAAAGGGACAACTACAAGCCTTAATTATATGGTCTGTTGCTTAACCATGTCACTTAGTAGTATGGCACTTACTCACTAAGTATTCCTGGATAAATTAACATTCTGTAAACTTCCAGAAGTCATTACAAACATATCTAAAGCACCTACTATGTAGCAAGGACATAGTAGGACTGACTGAGATAAGATGTGAGAAAGTCTTTTGTAAAATGTAAATGCACCATAGTTTCCAAATATTGTAACAGACCACCAAGTATGCATCTTAATTTCATTAAAAACTCAATAGGCTGAATTCACACTTTTACATCAATGTAAATATATTTAGGCCCCATGAAAAGAGACCTCTAAATTAATTAGTTTTCTTTATTGCTCACATCAACAGCCTGCTAGTTCACATCTTTCTTTAGTCCGTGTTCTGTGTGGAGATGATAGGAGAGGTGTGCACAGAGGCCCATTTCAAAGACAGTGTTCATGTTGTGATCTATTCATGAAACAAGAAAGCAAAGTGACTTCCTTACCTCACGCATAGCATCTCACACATAGCCCATCTCTTCTCTCAGTAAACCAGATTGCATTTTGAAGGCACTATTGTTCCAATCTTCTGTTAAGGAAAAATGTCTTCAATTTCTGTTTTGAAAAAAATAGTTTTCTATGACAGAGAAAATACACCTAACAGGGTCTGTTTGCTCAGCTGTTAACAATGAGAATGACAATTTTTGTGATGAGAATACTGTTAGCGCCTGCAGCTTTTGCGTCTCTCACCCTCCCCTGGGCTGCAGAGTGCCTTGACTTTGTTTTCAGTGACTTGCTATACAGTACCAGCCTTCTTTCCCCATGTGCTAATAATTCTATAACCTCTACTTAAAATTCAACAAACTCTGCTTCTCAACACATTCCAGTTTGAATGACTACTGCCTCACCTTATTATTTAGACTGCTGGTCTCAGTAACCATATTTTTCATGGAAAATAAAATTTTCTGACCACAGTTCTTTTAGATATATTGAAACCCAGTTTCCAACATGAAATGGAGGATTCCCCAAACTGGCAAAGAGTTCTTGCACACCAACAAAGTATCCAAGAATTCAACTCCATTCTGATACTGTCTACTTGGGGAAAGCATCAGATTTCACAGGTTAAAGGCTCATTCCACATGATTCTCCCATCCTCCTCCCTCACAAACTTCAAACTGTTATAAAAGGATGTAACTCTGGAACAACCAAATGGAGGAGATGCCTAGGGCAAGGTACTTGGGAAGGGGCAAAGAAGTTCCATGTCCTCCTCCAATGCACCACTCTCCCTACCTCTCACTAATCCAGAAGCTCTTTGACCCCTGTCCTTTTGAGTTTTTATAGAGGCTTCATTACATAGTTATGATTCACTGAATCTTTGGCTGTTAGCAACTGATTCCACCTCCAGCCCCTATTCGATCCCTGGGTCGGGAAGATCCCCTGGAGAAGGATATGGCAACCCATTCCAGTATTCTAGCCTGGAAGATCCCATGGACAGAGGAGCCTGGTGGGCTACAGTCCAGGGGGTTGTAAAACAGTCAGACATGACTTAGCAACTAAACCACAACAACCAGACTCTTTCCTTCCCTGGAGGTCAGGGGTGGGACTGAATATTCCAACTCTCTTGGTTCTCCAGGTGACTAGCCTCCATTAGGTGTGGTTAAAAAAAAAAAAAAGTCAGATTTTTAATGTAACAGAAGAATTACTACTTTATAACTGTCCACATTAGGAGACTCTGGGGTTTGGAAAGCTGTGAGTCAAGAACTGTGGACAAAGAGCATATGAGAAATGTATTTTGCTCATCTGAATGCTCAAGTATATGTTTATTGTAACAAAATCACAATAATGTATTCCATTATCTTCAAATATATTTGTTGTTGTTCAGTTGCTCAGTTATGTCTGACTCTTTGTGACCCCATGGACTGCAGCATGACAGGCTTCCCTGTCCTTCAGTATCTCCCAGAGGTTGCTGAAACTCATGCCCATTGAGTCAGTGATGACATGCAAACATCTTATCCTCTGTCATCCCCTTCTCCTCAAACTTTCTTAGCATCAGGGTCTTTTCAAGTGAGTTGGCTCTTCGTATTAGGTAGCCAAAGTATTGGAGCTAAGCTTCAGCTTCAGTCCTTCCAATGAATATTCAAGGTTGATTTCCATTATGATTGACTGGTTGGATCTCCTTGCAGTCCTAGGGACTCTCAAGAGTCTTCTCTAACACCACATTTCAAAAGAATCAATTCTTTGGTTCTCAGTTCTTTATGGTCCAACTCTCACATCCATACATGACTACAGGAAAAAAAAAGCTTTGACTATACAGACCTTTGCTGGCAAAGTAATATCTCTGCTTTTTAATGTGGTTTAGGTTTGTCATAGCTTTTTTTCCAAGGAGCAAGTGTCTTTCAATTTCATGGCTGCAGTCACCATCTGCAGTGATTTTGAAACCCAAGAAAAGAAAGTCTGTCACTGTTTCCATTGTTTCCACATCTATTTGCCATGAAGTGATGGGACCAGGTGCCATGATTTTAGTTTTATGAATGTTGAGTCAGTTTTCACACTCTCTTTCATTTTCATCATGAGGCTCTTTAGTTTCTCTCTGCTTTCTGTGATAAGGGTGATGTTATCTACATATCTGAGGTTATTGATATTTCTCCAGCAATATTGATTCTAGCTTGTGCTTCATCCAGCCTGCCATTTCACATGACATACTCTGCATATAAGTTAAATAAGCAGGGTGACAATATACAGCCTTGATGCACTCCTTTCCCAATTTGGAACCAGTCCATTTTTTCATGTCTGGTTCTAACTGTTGCTTCCTGACCTGTATACAAGTTTCTCTGGAGGCAGGTAAGGTGGTCTAGTATTCCCATCCCTTTAAGAATTTTCCATGGTTTGTTGTGAATCACACAGTCACAGGTTTTAGTGTAGTCAATGAAGTAGAAGTAGATGTTTTTCTGGATTTCTCTTGCTTTTTCTCTGATCCAACTGGTGTTGGCAATTTGATCTCTGGTTCCTCTGCCTTTTCTAAATCCAGCTTGAACATCTGAAATTTCTTGGTTCATGTACTGTTGAAGTCTCACTTGGAAAATTTTGAGCATTGCTTTGCTAGCATGTGAAATGAGAGCAATTGTGCAAATGTGTATAGTTTTTGCTATTGACCTTCTTTGGAATTGGAATGAAAAATGATGTTTTCCAGTTCTGTGTTCACTGCTGAGTTTTCCAAATTTGCTGGCATATTGAGTGCAGTACTTTAACAGCATCACCTTTTAGGATTTGGAATAGCTCAGCTGGAATTCCATTACCTCCACTAGCTTTGTTCATAGTGATGCTTCCTAGAGCCCCCTTGACTTCATCCTCCAACCTTCACCTGGTTCTAGGTGAGTGATCACACTGTCATGGATATCCAGGTCTTTAAGAGCTTTTTTGTATATTTCTTCTATGTATTTTTGCCACCTCTTCTTAATATCTTCTGTTTCTGTTAGGTCCATACTGTTTCTGTCCTTTATTGTACCCATCTTTGCATGAAATGTTCCCTTGGTATCTCTAATTTTCTTGAAGAGATCTCTAGTCTTTCCCATTCTATTGTTTTTCCTCTTTATTTGCATTGATCACTGAGGAAGTCTTTCTTATCTCTCTTTGCTCTTCTTTGGGACTCTGCATTCAGATGAATTTATCTTTCCTTTTCTCCTTTGCCTTTAGCTTCTCTTTTCTCAGCTATTTGTAAGGCCTCATCAGGGAGCCATTTTGATTCTTTACATTTCTTTTTCTTAAGGATGGTCTTGATCCCTGCCTCCTGTACAATGTTATGAACCTCCATCCATAGTTCTTCAGGCACTCTGTCTATCAGATCTAATGCCTTGAATCTATTTGTCACTTCCACTGTATAATCATAAGGGATTTGATTTAGGTTAAAAATTAGATTTAAATCCTCAAATATATAATCACTAACAGTTGGCCCTCCCATTCTTGCCCTGATTCTGTAAGTGAAGAAGGACTGACAGTAAGATTCACGTCTATACACACTTGGCATATTTGAGTGAAAACGTAATCAAAATAGAACAAAGTAATACATATATCATTTGATTTGTCTATGTATACTCACTCATATACTATGATTACCAGGAAGGAATTGAAGCAGCTGATTCAGAAAATATGATTATGAAAAAAAAAAGAAAATATAATTATGGGGAACCTGTTGTATGCTTGATACTGTGGGGGATTCAGTGGACCTAGTCCAGCTTTTGAAGAAAAAACACTTGTCAGTGTCAACACTTGGAGTAGAATAAAGGTTGTGAAAGAAACATGGCAAAGCACTAAATGGTCAGTCTCTTTGTTGTTGGAGGTGGCAGTCAGTCAGGAAAGAGGAACACTGCTTCAGAGAGCTCAGATGTCCCATTTTTAGCCTCATCCACCCTGGTGGTTGGATGTGAGAGTTGGACTGAGAAGAAGGCTGAGCGCCAAAGAATTGATGCTTTTGAACTGTGGTGCTGGAGAAGACTCTTGAGAGTCCCTTGGACTGCAAGGAGATCGAACCAGTCCGTTCTGAAGGAGATCAGCCCTGGGATTTCTTTGGAAGGAATGATGCTAAAGCTGAAACTCCAGTACTTTGGCCACCTCATGCGAAGAGTTGACTCATTGGAAAAGACTCTGATGGTGGGAGGGGTTGGGGGCAGGAGGAGAAGGGGACAACAGAGGATGAGATGGCTGGATGGCATCACTGACTCAATGGACATGAGTGTGAGTGAACTCCGGGAGTTGGTGATGGACAGGGAGGCCTGGCATGCTGTGATTCATGGGGTCACAAAGAGTCAGACATGACTGAGCGACTGAACTGAACTGAACCCTGGTGCAGTTTGGACAGGAAGGAAACCCTGGGAGGGTGTAGACGTTTTTCTCTTTCCATTTGGTAAGTGCTAAGACTTTTCTTCATTAACAAGCACTCCCCATTTACCTCCCTAATGCCTCAATATCTTTTTCTATGAGCCCCTTTTTTCCTCCCTGTTCACATTAGTCTGGATATACCTACCAGAATCTCTTCCCTGGGCAATACACAAGAATCTGTTTCCTCCCTTGTTTCTCTGCCTGTAGGATGGTCACTGAACCTCTTTTCCCCAGAGCAGCCAAGAGACCTTTCTGAAGCTCATACCCAAACAAATCTGCCATTCCTCTTTTTATAAACCTTCAGTGGTTCTCCATGACATGTGATGAAATCCAAATCCCAGCATGGCGATAGAGCACTCTGTGGTTTGTCTTTGTCTGTTCGTTTGCTTTATCCTTTGCCCTGGCTTATCTCTCATCCTGCCTCCAGCCACACTGAGTATAATAGAGTTCTAGGAATAGTTGTGGCATGTTCATAGACTCTGCTAGTTAATTTGTGCTTCCTTTCTTAGAGGAGGATCCATCAAGCTTCTGGAATTTGAATGCAGACTCTGCTGCTTATTGTAGACCATCAGTGAGGCTTTCAGCTCTCCAAGCCTAAAGATTCTCCTAAAATGCAAATAGTGAGTTGTGGAATCCTTGGTAAGACTGGAGATAATATGTCCTGGTGCAGAGGTTTACACTTAGTAGGAGTGCAGGATTATCACCTGCTGCTGACCTTTCAGAGCTCCTTTCTAAGCATCACTCACCTCTTAAGTTGTGCTTATTTCTATCTGTGTGTACAACGCTTTTGTTCTTTTGAAATGCATCTATAACAATGAGTGACTCTTGTTTACATGTTAGTCTAACCCCTAAATTCCATGAAAGCAAGGGTCCTGTCTTATTGATTTCTTTAGGCCAAACCCCAGCCAAAATTCCTTGCATATAATTGACACTCACAGTACACCTTGGACTTCCCTGGTGGTTCACAGTAAAGAATCTACCTGCAGTGCAGCAGACCCAGGTTCGATCCTTGAATCTGGAAGATCCATGGAGAAGAAAATGGTAACCCACCTTAGTATTCTTGCCTGGAGAATTCCAAGGACAGAGGAGCCTAGTGGGATACAGTCCATGGGGCTGCAGAGTCAGACACAACTGAGCGGCTAACACTTTCACAGTATATCTGTATTCGTCAAATAAATGAAACGTTGGTGCCAGACTTTTGTAAAAGTTTCTTTTGATATTGGCCAGTTCACTAAAGCTCAACAGATAAAAACTAGAAGCAGTCTTTAGAATTCTCCACACCACATCCCCATGTTGCAATTGAAAACCACTGTATCCATGAAATAGAAGTATATCCACATTTATACTGTTAGGTGGTAAATTTCTCTATATATGTTTTAATGTGCATTAACATTTGCACCATTTCACTCCAGCTTCCATTATTGGCTCATAGGATTAGATGTGAACTTATCACTTTTTGTTTAGTTGATGAGTCATTTCTTTTTTGTGACTCCATATCCATTGCCTGCCAGGATCCTCTGTCCATGGGATTTCCCAGACAAAAAACCTGAAGTGGGTTCCCATTTCTTTCTGCAGGGGATCTTCCAACCCAGGGATCAAACCTGCATCTCCTGCATTGCAATCTCACTTCTCCTGCATTGCAGGCAGATTCTTTACTGCTGAGTGTCCAAACTTAACACTAGCACATTCTCAATAAGAGGGAGTGAGATTAGTATAAATGACTAAACAATTATTTTCAATATGCAACAACTATCAAGTATTTCTACTCAATATTCATTATCTTTAATCCACTCCTCATCAATTAAATGCCCATGAGCAAAAGAATTGGGGTTTAATAAAATATGGAAAAGTTATGTATTTAATTTATGAATGGTTAAAAGTGAAAATTTCTAACATGGGATTTATAGCAATAAATAAAATAGAAGAATTTCATTTTGCTGTCTAATCATTTTTTAGAGGCTGCAAGTTTGGGATTGGATGTATACATTTAAAGATGCATTATAAAATGGATTAAAATTTCCACTGTCTTTGTTGCTTTTTCCTCAGAGCAATTTCCTTACAGAGACTCAGGATATTAATGACAAACATGACTTTCACAACAGATAGTCCAGGCAAACCAAAGATTTACAAACTATAGGCCTTTTAGGAAAATAAAGTTAAAAAGATATTGAAATAATGAGCATAAAACTGAAGCCATGAAGACAGAAGATAGATGCTCAGTGAAAAAGTTGTAATGCTCCTAAAAGCAGAAATGGAAAACTCTTGTGGGTCATTCATTATGCCCTCCATCACAGCAGTGGGGTAGATTTCTTTCCAAAGGTATATCTTTGAATACTTTGTCCACTCTGGTGTGAAATGACTTACAGGATGGCTTTTCTGCTACTTCTATTGTGAGGCCATTTCACAATTTAATAGATATCACTACTGGGGAAATTTGGTAGATTCAGAGGCTACATTTTCTGTTATTCAGTTTCATGCCCTGACTTTTAGTTATTGCCCTCAGGGAACGTGGTAAATAATTCTTTCTCTTCATGGTGACACATTTTGGATTCTTAGAAATTTGTATCGTGCCCCTAGGTCATTCTCTAAAATACTTTTATGTAGTATACATCAAAGTACTTAATTCTTCTGTCAATAAACAATATATTTAGTTTTTATAATCTTGTCTCATAAGTCATTTTTCTCAGCCTGTTAATCAATCAGCTCTTCTGTAAATCCCCATAGAAATTTGTCAAATCTTCTATGAAAATACTTGCAAAATGATTTGGTAATCTCTCTCCATCTCACCACTGCATAGCAGAGATCAACAATTGATTCCTAGTTCAGATTGGAGTGCTCTTGTGTTTTGACCTCTTTGCAATATCTTAACATCTCCCTCTGTAGCTTTTTATCACTTGCTGTATTTCATAGGCATTTCTCCACTGAATTCTTAGGTAAGGTAATTCCAATATTAGATCCGTGATATTAAAGGAGTTCTAACAACTTTTTTTTTTAAATATTAAAACTCAAAAAATAAATAAATAAAATAAAATATTAAAACTCATTTAATCTGTACTACATGTGATATAGTAGCCATGTGATAGAATAGCTTTGCAACAATTGTTGATAAAGAGATAGATTTAGTAATTTCCATGTTCTTTCAGCTCTGAGATAATCTGTATCTAAATGCAATATCAACATTTCCACATTAAGAAGTCTAAAATATGCTGCAAAATCAGCCCCCACAAAGACCCTATACATGTACATTATACAAGTTATTGGAGTTACTGAGGGACCATTGTTAGGTTAATAATTTAATTCCTCTGAAATGTATAGTACATATAGTTAGCACAGCCATCTTTTCTGTTTCTTTCAGACTGATTCTGCATGATCATCTCTGTTGGGAAGACTCTACTTTCTTTTAAATTTCTAAGGTTTTCTTTTTAATATTAAGTGTTACATATCTTATAAGATGATCTTCCCTTTTCACATCATTCAACTTTAAGAGTTCTCCAGATATGCCCTGAGGAAAACAAAAATGAAAAAGACACATGAATCCCATTGTTCATTGCAGCACTATTTACAGTAGCTAGAACATGGAAGCAACCTAGATATCTATCGACAACTGAATGGATAAAGAAGCTGTGGTACATATACACAATGTAATATTATCAGCCAAACAAGGAACACATTTGAGTTAGTTCTAATGAGGTGGATGAACCTAGAACCTATTATACAGAGTGAAGTAAGTCAGAAAGAGAAAGATCAATATCATATTCTAATGCATATATCTAGAAAAAATGGTACTGAAGAACTTATTTACAGGGCAGCGATGGAGACGCAGACATAGAGAATAGACTCATGGACATGGGGAGGGGAGGAGAGGGTGAGATGCATGGAGAGAGTAACATGGAACTTACATTCCCATATGTAAAATAGAGAGCCAATGGGAATTTGCTGCATGGTTCAGGAAACTCAAACAGGGGCTCTGTATCAACCTAGAGGGGTGGGTTGGGGAGGGAGATGGGAGGGAGGTTCAAAAGGGAGGGGATATATGTGTACTTATGGCTGATTCATGTTGAAGTTTGACAGAAAACAGCAAAATCCTGTAAAGGAATTATCCTTTAATAAAAAATTAACAACAACAACAAAAAGAGTTCTCTACTTCCAGAATTTACATTACTATGAAAGTTACTGTTGTTGTTTTGTCTGAGTATTTTATTGTTATCAGAATCTTCATTTTTTTAATCTTAAAATAAATCAAATATGGGTAATTGATAAATTTTAAAAGATTTTGAGCCTATTACCAGTGAAATCTTCAAGACTCTTGGAAGTATCTTGAATTTCAGTACTAAAAGCCCCTGAATAAGTAGTTCTGATATCAAAGGACAGAAATAGAGAGAAAATATTTTTTTTCCCAGTGTCCTTAAAATAATTGAATTAATCACCTGCTGCCCAACCTTCGTAGTATTTATGTTAAGGATAGTTTACCAAGAAGAAACCACTTTTGGAGATAAAACTAAATGTCAACAGTTCTCTCACTGCCAAAAAAGTGGCTTTAGAGAATCTTTAATTGTTACACATTTTAAAATGTTTGAGAACAGAAATAGTCATTAACTCATAAGCAATCTTTAAGTCACTAGTGTGAATAAAGATAGCTTAAAAACGAATTGGTCACCTGAATATATGGTCTTTAAACTTAAAAATTAAATCCCCCACTGATAGATAATTGATCTTCATTAAGAATCTGACCCGTGGAGGATTCATGTTGATGTGTGGTAAAACCAATACAAGATTGTAAAGTAAAAATAATAGTAATAATAAAGGAATCTGAGAAGGACATTGTCACATTATGTCCTAGAAGTCTAATTAGTTTTTGAGTCTTTATTGAGAGCCTAATATGTCCCAGGCACCATACTGGCTCCTGTGGAAGCATTAAAGTCAGCAAAAGTACATTGTAAAAATATTCGTATATTCTGGAAACACAGAAGTGGGAGCATCTGCATTAGACCTAACGATGCCTCTCAAAGGGAGTGATTCAATTTGTGTTCTAAGCAATGAGGTAGAGTTAGCTAAATGGGAAAGAGATGGGAGAATTTTCCAAGCAAATGGAACAGCCCCTTCAAATTTGAGACAGCTGATAAAGCATGAAATAATTCTGAATTTTTTGGAGGAAAAAATGAGTGACTGGCTTGAAAAGTTGTTGGAGAGGACCACAGTAGTCAGATCATAAAGGTTTTGTTGTACTTGTCAAAGGACTGCAAGTTGTTCAGAGACTCAGAGATTTGGAGCTTGGAAGTCACATAGATAGCACAGTCCATTTTGTTTTGATTTTACGTTTCAAGACCAATATGGCAGGTCAGTGGAGGACAGATAGCAGTCGGGAAAGAATGGAGAAAGACTAATTAGGAGGGTAACCTAGTCGTCCAGGAGAGATATGACAAACTCTTAAAGCACAGAATAGAAGACATAGTTTTGAAAAATTTAGAAAGTACAATCTGAAGGATTTAGTGACTAATTGGGGACTATTTCAACATGCCTCCTAAATATATGATGCGCACAATGAAGTGAAGGTGGTTTTATTTTTCTAGGAAAGGAAACACAGGAAGATGAGCGGGTTTTGTGGAAAAACTGATGAGTACCATTATGTACATGTTGAGTTTGTGGAGATTATGGGATATCCAATAAGAAGTGACCAGAAGGAATTGAGCAAAATGATTTCAACAGAGATTTCTTGGCCTTTCTTGGTATATGGAGTCAGGCATCATTCATTTATGAGAAGTGAAAGTGTTACTTGTTCAATCTTGTTCAACTCTTTGTGACCCCATGGACTGTAGCTCACCAGGCTCCTCTGTCCATGGGATTCTCCAGGCAAGAATATTGGAGTGGGCTGCCATCCCCTTTTCCAGAGGATCTTCCCAAGGTTTGATCTTTCTCCAGGGTTCGATCCACAGGTCCCCCATATTGTAGGCAGATTCTTTACCACCTGAGCCACCAGGGATCTGAGCCATCATTCATGTATAAATTATTGTTAAAGTCAAGTCAAGGCTAGAAAGAATACACTAGCTTTGGCAACCCAGGAGCTATTAAAAATGTTAATAGTCTTTTCATTAGAGTGGTGGAGCAAGAATCGGGCTGCCATGAGATGAAGAGTGAATCAAATTTTCAATTAACAACAAATGTAAACAACTGTTTCAGGAAGCTTCAGTGTAAAGGGACACAGATTTTAAGAAATGATACCTAGAGAGGTTAAATGAAGAAAATACCTCTTTATTTTTTTTTAATTTTATGTAGCTATGTTATATTTTATCTCATTTAGGTTTTTTTTATTTTATTTTTACTTTATTTTACTTTACAATACTGTATTGGTTTTGCCATACATTGACATGAATCCACCACGGGTGTATACGAGCTCCCAGTCCTGAATACCCCTCCCACCTCCCACCCCATATCATCTCTCTGGATCATCCCTGTGCAACGCAAACATTTTTTATAGGTTACGTGGG
Source organism: Capricornis sumatraensis (assembly GCF_032405125.1). Classification (NCBI taxonomy): domain Eukaryota; kingdom Metazoa; phylum Chordata; class Mammalia; order Artiodactyla; family Bovidae; genus Capricornis; species Capricornis sumatraensis. Next base: position 6,585,538 of record NC_091084.1, read on the forward strand.
ACTGGTAAGTAGAGGAAAGGTTAAAGATACATGAGAAAGAAAGCTAACACGGTGTGATGGGTTTGTAATTTTACTCAAGCAGAAATCCAGGTGAAGAATAATTGGACTGCTCTAGAACAGGGCTTTTGTAGGACGGGCACCAGAGGACAGCTGGGTGGGAAGAGACTATTGATAAGAGAGGACTTGAAGTGAAAGACTGTGAGGTCTCTAACATCTAAAGAAGACTGGTATGTTGGAGGAACATGTAAATATTAAGCGGAAATCTAAGTGAATGAAGAGAGAGACAGCAGCAGGTAATTCAAGGGCATCCAAGGATATGGAAGGCATGGCATGCATTGTCCATTTCAGATTCCAGACGGAGTGGCTAAAGTGAGGGTAGGTAAAAAGGAACACTTGAGTTGAGAGTCAAGGGTAGTTTCTGTGCTATCTGACATCATCCAGGATGGTGGTGATGAAGTAGAGAGAAATATCAGAAGACGGATGCTGTGGCCCTTGTTAAATATGGGGAGTGGCCAGGACTTCAGTAGCAGTGACAATGCATAGAGAGAAAGCAGAGACTGATAGGTGAGTGACTTGTGTTTCAAAGGGGCTGATTGTAAGTTTGCTTACCTATGCCTACCGTGTCTTTAAAAGAATATGTGAGAAACATAATGTTGATTGCCTCTGAGTGGCATCTCTTTTCTGTTAGATTGGGAGCCGTATGAATGTTTTGTATTAAAACTATCAATGACAAATGATACAAAGTCATACTGATGAATGATAAAATGAAAAATGATAAAACTATCATTCTGAAAGTTTCAGAATGGAGTCAGAAGAAAGGCAACACACAGCCACGTCCCCAGCCTAGCAGGGTTTCAGAGTGGGGGCTCTCGTTAGTCAGGCCTGGCCTGGATGGAAGTACTGTCTTGAGGGTAGAAAGGGAGAGAGTGATCAGTGAGGGCTTTGAAGGTGTTGAGGTTGTTGGTCCACAGTGACTCATGACTCTAAATGACATTGCAAAACAGAAGTCTGTCAGAAGTGACGCTGTGTTTATGGTGCCCCATTTTAAGATTAATCTACTCAATAGTTTTTAGACTAAAACCATTCAACCAGTGTCAGAAATCCAATTTAAAGTTTCCTTTTTAATTTTTGAAGAGAATATGGAGTACAGGGTAGCACAGCTCCCAACAGCAATATTCTTTACTGTGCATAATAAATCATCAGCTTTCTATCCCATCAGTAAACTAAAGAAGCTGGCAGAAGATAATGTAGTGTTCTTATGAGAGAAAAGATTCTTGTTAACCTATGTTCTTATCTTCGATAAAAGTTTGTGGCTTTCTTTGGTTATTGCTGCTCTTGAAAGGATAGTATCTTCCACTTAACACAAGAGATTTGGTGGTGTTTTTGTCTTCTTTATCCGATGAAATCTGATGTATGCATTGACTAATAGTGACTGTAGAGGCTGACTCGCCCTAGCGAGGATGAGCAAAAATAAATGGAGCTGTAGAAAGCAGTAAAGCAAATATCTAGTGTCCTCAATGTAGCTTAATTTGACAACTGTGGTTAAATTCAAAATTGCTTTGCTCTGAGCAATCTTTCTTCCTGGCTTCTCCACCTCCCTTTTACCCTCCATTCTCACTAGGAAGCATCCCAGACATAGCTGGGAATAAAGTGATTCTAATTAGATGGTACTTCCCCAACCCAAATCGTCTTTGGCTTTTATATATGAAATGTTATTGCACAATTCTCTCTTCACATCACAAGGAAATATGAACAAGTCCCCTCCCTTTTCTTGTTCTCTGAGAATAGCTATATGCTAAAGACAGAAGTGCTCAGTACTGTCAGCTTGCTGAATCAGGTTCTGTGAGAGTCTGCGGCCAGCCACACACACTGCCTCTATTTCCTTGCTAGTCTGCTGGGAGAGAGGCCAGGAGGCTTTTCTTTCTCCCAACCTGAATATCAAGAAGTTGTTGAAGTGTCAGGGTTTTCCTCTGTTCAGCAGAGATGTTCCTATTATTGAGAAGCCTCCTCTAAACCTGCCAGTCAGAATGACAGTTCACCAGAGACCTCTGAAAGGCAGACTTCACATTAGGGTTAAGACTACTATGGTCAGCATTTGAACACTATAGATGCTGGGAGCAGGACCATTAATTATACACAATTCCCAACCCACCTTCCCCCATAGGCACTGGGTTCTTTCCTGCCTGTAGATGAAGGTGTCAATTTCAGCTGTATTATTTCTAGCCATAAAGTGAAAGAAAGTGAAGTTGCTCAGTCATGTCTGACTCTTTGCGACCCTGTGGACTGTAGCCTACCAGGTTCCTCTGTCCATGGAATTTTCCAGGCAAGAGTACTGAAGTGGGTTGCCATTTCCTTCTCCAGGGGATCTTCCTGACCCAGGGGTCAAACCCTGGTCTCCCACATTGCAGGCAGACACTTTACTATCTGAGCCACCTGCAAAGCCGCCTAAATATCTAGCCATAAATATCCTATTAAATAGCAGTATATGTAGCATTGTGCAAAACACTGTATCCAATTCAAATAAAATTGGGGAATTTTACAGTAGTTGTATTTATTTTAAAATAGAGCTTTCATAACTTTAATAAAGGCCACTGACTACTGCTTTTGATGATTACAAACATTGTTGCATTTTGTAGACTGTGAACTAAATGACCCATAATATCCCCTGTAACTTATTACTTTGTGTAAAAGGAAATATTATATGCTAATAATATAGGATGTGTTTATCGCATCTGCAAAACATTACTTAAAGGATGATTGTCAAAGAGACAAGCTAAACTGCACAAAATTTCCCCTGGCTTCTCACGTATCAGATGCAGAAGTAGCAGTGTGAATGCAGCTCAGTATCTGTGTATCTAGGTATGCGAATCATTTTACACAAAATCAAGTTTTCCTATACAGAGGAATTAGTTTAAATGCCCATTTTGTTTTCCCCTTGAGAGAACTTACACGTATACTGTTGATAAAATTTTGGAAGAAGACAGTGTTTTTCAAATGCATCTAGTATGGGATTAACCACTTCCCAATGTACCGGCCACCCTTGGGAAAATTTCTGTCTTTTTAAAATATAAATGTAAATATCACCTGAGAGAATATTGGCCAAAATAGCATGAGAAGTATACACTGTACTGCAACAATAATGGGATCGGAGCACAAAGACCAGGATAAGGCTTTCAGTAGATCCCAGCCTCAAACAAGAGTGCCGCTGCCACCAGCCGTCCGCATGGGAGCCTTGCCTGCTCCCGGCATACGTCAGAAAGGACAGCCACTGCTCCCTCCAAAATTATCAATTGCCCCTGAAAACAGCAAATTTTTCATGTCTTTCTTCAATAGTAATAGACTGGGGATAAAGCTGACTAGAATTTGGGAGAGAATTATAGAGTAATACAGTGTGCATGGGTTGCCACTGGAGGATTCAGGGAAGAAAAAAATGTGTGACTACAAGTTACTCTAGAGGTCTGAAGAACTACTTAGAGAAGGACTAACTTTTCTTGATGTTTTTGAACTATGGTGTTGGAGAAGATTCTTGAGAGTCCCTTGGATAGCAAGGAGATCAACCGTAAATATTCATTGGAAGGACTGGTGCTGAAGCTAAAGCTCCAATACTTTGGCTGCCTGATGGGAAGAGCCAACTCATCGGAAAAGATCCTGGTGCTGGGCAAGACTGAAGGCAAAGGAGGAGAGGGCAGAAGAGGATGAGATGGTTGGATGTCATTGCTGATTCAATGGACATGAATTGGCAAACTCCTGGAGACAGTAAGAGACAGGGAGACCTGGAGTGATACAGTTCATGGGGTTGCAAAGAGTCAGACATGACTTAGTGACTGAACAACAACACCAAGCTTTTCTTGAAGCATGTACTAGTGTGGAAAAATCTCTGATCTAGGAGTCAGGAGACATGGGATCTACTTCCAGCTTTCTCCTGAGTTAGATGTGTCTCCATTGAAAAGTAATAGTTCTGGACATTGATTCCTGAAAATAGTCGTGTGTGTGTGTGTGTGTGTGTTAGTTGCTCGGTCATGCCTGATTCTTTGCAACACCATAGACGGTAGTTCACCAGACTCCTCTGTCCATGGGATTCTCCAGGCAAGAATCCTGGGGTGGGTTGCCATTTCCTCCTCCAGGGGATCTTCATGACACGGGGATTGAAAATAGTCGTAGTTTACTAAGTTATGCTGGAGTAACAAACAACCCCAAAATTTCAGTGGCTAATCCTGTTAGCTACTCATTACCTGAAGCTATGCTCTGCTTAAGGTTCGAGGCCTGAAGGATTGCTTCACATGGGACATGAAGCAGAGGGAAAGGAACAGTGGAAAAACAGCATAATATGGTTTAAAGCTTTGCCTCACATTCCATTGGTCAAAGGCAGTCACATGGCCTAACCTCCCTTAAGAGGAAGGAAGTACACTCCTCCTACAAGCAAAGCACCCGGGAGAAGCTCTGAGAAGGCAGACCCAGGGGAGAGGGACAGCACAGTGCCTACAAGTTGAAAGCATTGGTCGATGACTTGTAAAGCCTCTTCCAGCTCCAAAATTACACATTTTAATTCATGAATTAGAAATAGCAACAATTTGTTTGGTTGTACGAATATTTTACCAGGAAATAAGAGACTAATTTTTAAAATGGCCCAATCCAAGAATGGGCAGAGCACCTGCATGAATCAATAGTTTATATATGCATATATAGGTTTTTATATTGAAATAATTTCAACTATTTTGAAAGCAAGTTCCTGACCTTTCAAAATTTTTGTTTGATATTTTGATGAATACATAAATAACACTCACTTACATATGTGAAATGCCAGGCTGGATGAAGCACAAGATGGAATCAAGATTGCATGAAGCAATATCAATAACCTCAGATATGCAGATGACACCACCCTTATGACGGAAAGCAAAGAGGAAATAAAGAACCTCTTGATGAAAGTGAAGGAGGACAGTGAAAAATCTGGCTTAAAACTCAGTATTCAAAAACTGAAAAATCATGGCATCCGGTACCATTACTTCATGACAAATAGATGGGGAAACAATAGAAACAGTGAGAGATTTTATTTTCTTGGGCTCCAAAATCACTGCAGATGGTGACTGCAGACATGAAATTAAAAGATGCTTACTCCTTAGAAGAAAAACTATTACCAACCTAGACAGCATATTAAAAAGCAGAGACGTTACTTAGCTGACAAAGGCCCACCTAGTCAAAGCTATGGTTTTCCAGTGGTCATGTATGGATGTGAGAGTTGGACTATAAAAAAAAGCTGACCACCAAAGAATTTATGCTTTTAAACTGTGGTGTTGGAGAAGACTCTTGAAAGTCCCTTGGAGAGCAAGGAGATCAAACCAGTGAATCCTAAAGGAAATCCGTTGTGAATACTCATTGGAAGGACTGATGCTGAAGCTGAAACTCCAATACTTTGGCCACCAGATGTGAAGAACTGACTCCTTGGAAAAACCCTGATGTTGGGAAAGATTGAAGGCAGGAGGAGAAGGGGATAACAGAGGATGAGATGGTTGGATATCATCACTGATTCGATAGGCATGAGTTTGAGCAAGCACCAGTTTTTGGTGATGGACAGGGAGGCCTGGCATGCTGCAGTCCATGGGGTTTCAAAGAGCCAGACAAGACTGAGTGACTGAACTGAGCGGAATGTATCTGTACTCAGTTCACATGGTGGTGCATGTGTGCTAAGTCACCGCAGTCGTGTCCAACTCTTAGCGACCCTATGGACTGTAGCCCATCAGGCTCCTCTGTCCATGGGATTCTCCAGACAAGAATCCTGGAGTGGGTTGCCATGCCCTCCTCCATAGGATCTTCCCAACACAGGGATCAAACCCAGATCTCTTATGTCTCCTGCTTTGGCAGGTGGATTCTTTATGACTAGCACACCTGGGAAGCCCTCATGTTGTGGTGGAGAGAGTGAATTGAGAGGAGATGTTTTTTGAAAATTACAAAATTCTAATGTACCTTTTAGGCAATAATATATTGGACCATTATAGGTTGTTGGATAGACGAATCAGCATTTCTTCCAAGGGAAAAAATGAGTTAAGGATACATATTTTCTTCTATGTGTCAGGCACTTTCATGATTTTACTTATAGTGATCTGATAAATCCTCAGAGCATCCCTTTGAGATAGGAATTACAATGACTCTGCTTTCAGATAAGAATATCAAGGCACAGAGAAACTTAGTAGGTGGTACAAGGACTCTAGCCAGTACATGGTAGAGTTGAAATTGAATCCAGAGTCAGACTCCAGAATTTGTAGCAATTAGTTGATTTCCATTTTTGCAGAGGTTTATAGAGCCATCTTTCCAGTATAAAGATAATATATTGGAAAGGCTGTACTAGTTTCAGAAAGTGTGCAGTTAAGAGTCAACCTGTGCTATTTTCACACGAGTTATCTCATTGAATCCTCAACTAACCCTGTGGGGGTGGGGGAGGTATTTTTCCATTTTACAAATCAGGGCTCTCAAGCACAGAGAGTTTACCTTGCCCAAGGTCACACAGTCAATGCTCCATGTAGAATCTGATTGTGAGCACTCTATCTCCAAAGCAACATTTTAAGAAATGATTATCAAATCCCTTCTACCAACCAAAAATGTGGCAATCCTTATTCAGCAAGGTGAATAGCAAAGAACATCTCAACCTCCTTGCTCTTCACTTAAAGGCATGTGGTTTGCTTTTCTTTTTTTTCACCTTCTGGTGAAACCCATCCATGCTTATTTGTGTTCTAGTATCTCTATGATCCCAACTGGGTTTATACCTAGCTCTTACTAATCCCACCAAATCAATCCCTGCTGACCAGCCCCAGGGATCATCATAAAATATTTATGGTGTTCTCATCTACTGATTCCTCTCATCAGGCAAACATTCTAACTCTTCTTTGAAAAAAAGAAAGGTAATTTTGCATTCTGCTGCAGGATAAGATAGAACTAAATTGTATTTGAGTAGAAAATGTTATCATTTTAGGGGTTTGATTATCAAAGTAAGGAATGCCTCCTGATTCTAAGATAAGCTTAGAAGATTATCAACATTCCAAATTTTTTTTTTAAACCAACAGCACTGGATTTCTGATCTTCAATTTTCTCCACTTCTCTCATCTCTCAGAATAGCCATCTACCATTTACTATTCATCCTCTAGGAATTTTATTATGTTGCTTAAGATCACTTGAATCCAGAGGAATTTTTCTCTTTTTTTTCGTATACACAAGAAAGCAATGCGTGTAAGCAGGATCAAGGGAGACATGGCTGTATTAGTAACCAGCTTCCTACGAGTTAGTGCTTTGCACTACAGTATGTCCAGAGACCCCTGCTGCAGGCTTCAGATCTGCTGATGTTGCTAACATTTGAGCTTTTGAGGGGTTGCTTTGCTCGCATGTAGGCTCCAAAATCACTGCAGATGGTGACTGCAGCCATGAAATTAAAAGACGCTTACTCCTTGGAAGAAAAGTTATGACCAACCTAGATAGCATATTCAAAAGCAGAGACATTACTTTGCCAACAAAGGTCCGTCTAGTCAAGGCTATGGTTTTTCCAGTGGTCATGTATGAATGCGAGAGTTGGACTGTGAAGAAAGCTGAGCGCCAAAGAATTGATGCTTTTGAACTGTGGTGTTGGAGAAGACTCTTGAGAGTCCCTTGGACTGCAAGGAGATCTAACCAGTCCATTCTGAAGGAGATCAGCCCTGGGATTTCTTTGGAAGGAATGATGCTAAAGCTGAAACTCCAGTACTTTGGCCACCTCATGCGAAGAGTTGACTCATTGGAAAAGACTCTGATGCTGGGAGGGATTGGGGGCAGGAGGAGAAGGGGACGACAGAGGATGAGATGGCTGGATGGCATCACGGACTCGATGGACGTGAGTCTGAATGAACTCCGGGAGTTGGTGACGGACAGGGAGGCCTGGCGTGCTGCCATTCATGGGGTCGCAAAGAGTCGGACACGACTGAGCGACTGAACTGAACTGAACTGAACTGAGGCAGAGGATGGTCAGATTGAAAACTCTCTGAGAACCATGACCTTGATGCTTTTTACATTTCTGTATCTGCCATAACTTAAGTCATGTAGTCACTAATAGTGTAAATCCACAAGTACCTGCTGAATGAATGGTTAAACGCCCTATCTCCCACCACCCCCCAGAAAACAAAGAAAGAAAATGGAAAAGAAAGAGCCACGTCTGTGATTTAAGACTCTGATTTGTCTTACTTTTTCAACCTCATTTTCTGCCTGGTACTTTGGACACACCGCAGGCTCACAGGTCCAAGATCACACCACTCTGTGCAAGCCCTTTTTCCCACCCGCCTACTCCCCTTACTGTCAGAAGCCCTGATCATCATCTGAAGGTCAACTCCAAGGCCACTTCTTCTGAGACATTTATTTCTATAGATTTTGTGTTATTCATTTATTCATTCCACAGATATTTATTAACATTCAACTGTGTAGCAGCCTTCCTGATAGGGCTTTACATGGATTGCTTCATTTGATCTTCACAGGAATCCAGCATCTATTTATTCTTTCCTTTAACCAGCATTTATTGAACACATGTTAGTTAGCAGACCCTGCTGTAAATGCTAAAGGTTGAGTAGTGAGAACATTACAAAACATCACACCTTCCAGGGTTTATATTCTAATGGAGAAATGCAAACTTGGGAAACAAGTATAGCAATAAATGAACAAGATGATGTCACCTAGTGGTAAGCCATTATGCCGCTAAAAGCTGCTGATGTGAAAGGGAGTAACAAGAGAGGGGAATTAGTATTAATCCAGGTGATATTAAATAAAGTTCCTCAAGGGCAGTTTTCCATCTTATGCAACTATGCATTATCCAGTGCCCACCATGGTGAATTACATGCTCTGGCCATTCAAAATAGAGAACTTTGAACCTAGTGACCGGTAAGGTTCCTTTTAGCTCTAAAACTGTGCTACTGAGAGTAAGAAATACATAGAAGGTTTATGTGTGCAACATGAAATCTCCCTTAAAAATATATATATATATATATATATATCTCCAGGGGATATCTCAGCTAATCCTTGGGCCTGGGCAACAAACAGCAACATAGTCTGCTCTGACTTCTTCCAATCCTGTAGAGGAGAAGCAATAGTTTATCCAACCCCTCGAGTATTTTCCCTTGACTTTGGAATGCATTGTATTTTTTTTTTTCTTTGGAAACAAAAATACCTCTGTAATTATATTTGGCTTAGATGAATGCAGCAGTGAATTCTTAAAATACACAGCATGTGATAATACCAAAGAAAGTATAGCAGGAAGCCAAGGAGAGCCAATCTGGGATTAAGACTTCGCTTGCAAAGCCTAGTGTTTTCACTCATGGAAACTGCTGATGAATATTGCTAATGTAATGACAGGCAAAAGTTAACTGGTGATAACCAAAAGTGATAAGAATTGTTAAACCCCATGAACACTAACTAATAGGCTTCAAATTGCAGACTGTCTCACCTAAATACCATTTATCCTATTCAGAATGATTTCCCCAACCAGTATGAGAAGACTTGACATTGTCTGCTCAGGAGTGATGATGAAGTTACATGGATTGAGGCACACATCTGTTCCTAGGATGGCTCCTTCACTGGCTTTAGCTGGAGTCTGGCCACAGTGTTTAGTTTTTCTCTGAGTGAAGCTTTATCAGCGTCAACAGGATGAAGTCCACAATGCGTGCTTGGCGCTCTGCTCCAAGCAGCTCAGCTAATGAACCCAGATAGTAAGCCTGCTCTCTTTAGAGATCTGAAACCTGCAAACTGCTTTGGTTAATTTCTAGTTAGGTGCAGAGTGGAAAGAGGAACTGCAAGGTCAAGAATTTGCTAATCTCAGCCTTTTTTGTAAAGTGCGATTTGAAGTAGAATGGGTGCTACATTCTGCTTCAGACTTTACTGTAATGAGTTCTCTAGTTTAACCACATAAATGAGTGTGGAAACCCCCTTACAGTCAGCTCAAGAAAAAGCATGTCCTTTGAATTAACTGTTATTTAATTACATAGTACTATGATATAAACATGTCTATTAAATATTTTATATTCAGTGTAACTTGTAGTGCCAAATGATAATTATGATGGTTTGCAGCTCTGGTGAAAGCATGCAGGCCCAATGTAAGGATGAAGATTAATATATACAGGATAAAATGTGTCACAAAAGCACAATCACCTCCTTAGGCAATATTTACATTTTAAAAAGAATGAACAGCTTTTTAAATGCTTTATGCTTATATTGCCCCCTGAATTTTTAATAAGGTGTTCCCCTTTATAAACCTATCACTCGCTGAATAGCATTTAATGAGTGATTTTTTTTTCCCTGTAGTATGACAAGCTATGTTGACTGTTGGACTTTAAATGGTATTTTCTCCCTAAAGTAAAATATTAGGAGTTTTAATTAGCAATGCAATAATTTTAGTTCAGAGAGGAAATGATTTTAGCTAAAGGATTTTGGTGGCATGGCCTTAATCTTCATAGTGTTTGTAATTACCATTTTTCCAACTTTTTTAAAAATAATATAACTAGATTTTGAGCACCATGAGGACACTCTATTTATATAATGCCATTAAAGTAAAGAGGGCCTTCCCTGGTGGTTCAAACAGTAAAGAGTCCGCCTGCAATGCAGAAGACCAGAGTTCAGTCCCTGGGTTGGGAAGATCCCCTGGAGAAAGGAACGGCAATCCACTCCAGTATTCTTGCCTAGAGAATTCCATGGATAGACGAGCCTGGCAGGCTACAGTCCATGGGGTCGCTAAGAGTCAGATAAGACTAAACGGCTAACACTTTCACTTTTCACTTTCAGAGTAGAGAGAAGTTTTGTAGTTCTTAGGGGTGTGGATTTCAGCACAGAGTCATCCAGACAAAGTGAAATGGTTTGTTGAATTTTGAGTATGACGTGTTACTTGCCCCATCAACAAAAACAAACCAAAAAACAGAGTGCTCACTATGTACCAGGAGTTGTCTAAATGAGGAGAAGAAAACATGAATAATTCAGGCCGATATTTCTCTTCTTCATTTCAAATTTGTAATTTTCCTAACGTAGCAAAGTAATTTCCTCAGCCATCCATTTTAGCTTGGTAGTGTAAATAATCTTTAAGATTAACTTACTATCCAAAACACAATCTTTAATAATATTCAGGCTAAAAAAAAATAGTATTCAGGCTACTGATGATCTAAGCCAAATATTTTTTTTGAAATGCATTTAAGAAATATATGAAAACCTATACTTAGTATAAATCAAGGGTATTTGTTTAGGTTATAAAAGGAGTCTTTATAAATGAAAAGAGGACTAGTTCAGCAGAGATGAAAGAACAGGAAGAGTCAGCCTCTGGTTCAGGTGTTTGTGAAGCCTCTTAAAACCAGGCTTGATTCCACAGGCAGGTTCCTTTTAAGCGTCTTTTCTCCCTATTTTCTCATCTCTTAAAGCTACAGAAATGATGAATGGGATGCAAGAATACTGGAGTGGGTTGCCATTTCCTCCTGCAGGGGATCTTCCCTATCCAGGGATCGAACCTGTGTCTCTTACGTCTCTGGCACTGGCAGGTGGGTTCTTTACCTCTAGCTCCACCTGGGAAGCCCCTCGTGTGTGGAAGGGTTTCCTATAATGCTGGTCACATATTCTACGTTCCAGAAAAAGCACCTGTTACTGCCAGACAATTAATCATAGAGTTTTCTTAATACTAAACAATTTTATTGTGTTTATAAGAGCTAATCACAAAATTTAAACCTGCACTAGCTTTTCAGCAACACATTGTAGAGAGACCTCTGGCAGTACTTTTCGAGATGTAAATTAAATGTTCATGTATCTTTGTATGTATCAAACACAATGAAAGCTACTACCAAGGTTGTGTTGCGCAATTTTCAATTTTCTGTTCAGCCCTTTGCTGACATGTCCTTGCTTGGCAAACAAAGGCTTTAACCACTTCTTCATTCATCCATCTCTCCTCTCCAGGATCTTCATGTTTTCCTCAACTTAATGATTGTATACAGATGATAATTGCTTGTTGTTCATCCTTTTTCTATTTGAATAGACCTTTTCTCTCTGTCTGCAAACACAGATCAGACTTTCTTTAATTCTCAAGATGACTCTCGTGACAACCTCTAAACTGATGATCTCTTTTCTGCTTGTCAGAGGAACTTTCTTCTTTGCCCATTGGACTGATGTTTGGTCAGTCAGTGCTTATCCTGTTGAGAACAGCTTCCCAGATGAAATTCCATCTGAAGAAATCAGAAACTGACAAGTATAAAAAGTTTCTTATCTTGTAAGAATAAAAATGAACTTAAAAAAAATCTTGACATTAGCATTAAGAATTCATGGATGACAGAAAACAGCAAAATTCTGTAAAGCAATTATCCTTAAGTAAAAAATAAATTAATTAAAAAATAAAAAGCTAAAAAAATACATGGATGAATCCTAGGAGTTTTAAATTAAAACATTGTACATACTTTATCATCAATAATGATAAGTGAAAAGGTGATAAAATTAATTCTTTGGCCAGTGGAAATCTGCAAGTGTGTCTTATCTACAAGGACTATTTTTTTTTTACTAAAGATATATTTGTTTTATTAAATATATAGCTTATATTTCCAATAATAGATGATTCATGCCCATGGCTTCTTATAGCTCTAAGAACATATGTTATTAAATTTCATAGGAAAATTCTCTAACTTTGAAACATGCTCTTTGATTCTTATTAATTATTGATCCTTGAACTCTTGATATCCTTATATTAAATGTTTTTGCCAATAAAAGCTTGCCTCAAGCCAAGGCTTTTCACTTAATACTTGTAAAAGAGCTGGTTTGATGATGATCACATAATGAATGATGCTTATAAAGATTTAGTTAGACCACAGAGTTTGATTGAACCTAAGAGTTTTCAATACTTGCTTCATTCTATTCCTATTGACATTAAGATATCAATGTATCATTTCCACATATGTCACTTGGATTACATGCCAAAAATCCATGTACTGGAGTATCAAGGTCTTTGTTTTAAATGATCTCACCTGTAGAGTGATCCTAAGACTCAGGGCTCCAAGTTTAGCATTATTTGCATTTCCCTCAGTGGGTCATGATGGAGAAGGTGATGGCACCCCACTCCAGTACTCTTGCCTGGAAAATCCCATGGACAGAGGAGCCTGGTAGGCTGCGGTCCATGGGGTCACGAAGAGTCGGACACGACTGAGCAACTTCCCTTTCACGTTTCACTTTCATGCATTGGAGAAGGAAATAGCAACCCACTCCAGTGTTCTTGCCTGGAGAATCCCAGGGACTGGGGAGCCTGGTGGGCTGCCGTCTATGGGGCTGCACAGAGTCGGACATGACTGAAGCGACTTAGCAGCAGCAGCAGTGGATCATGAACTGAGCAGAGTGTCATGAAATGAAGAATACACTGAAGGAATAAATGTTGTTGTATGTTTTCTCATTATGGTTTTCTGAATCATGTCAAATCCCTGTGTTTCTTTTCCATTTCAAAAGAAACACCTTGAAGCATTAGTTCAGTCAAAAAGCACAGAGGGATATTTCTTTATTTTTTGCTTGTGTGGAGTGAATATAAAACAGCAAACAGAAGAAACATTTATTTTTAATTAGGGAAATGTCTTTTAAAGCTTTTCTAAAATAAATCAGCCTTGGTAAATTAAAGGTTGTTTTGGTTGAATGCTTTTTAAAAACCCCACATAACAGCATATATTTTAAGAGATGGTGGAGTACAACCTCTGAGCAATGAACAGTTCATGGCTCATCTGCTCACGTACAGCATAATCACCTAGGATAAAAATGAACAGCCGTCCTCTGAGAGTTCCAGAAACAGGTGGTACAAATAATTATCCCAAATGTTTGGAACACTGTCGTAGCAATCAGATTCAAAAAACAAGTGTCCTAGCTCCACTATAAAGGAACAGGAGAAGGATTCTTTTGCACATCCGGTGTAGGCATTCAATGAATAAATGTGTGCAGGCTTGCCTTGGTAGAGGAACTAGTAGGTTATTTACTTATTTGCTTGTGATACACCACGTGCCCTGTGGGATGAGCTCAAGGTGACTGATGGCAAGTAAGGGTTATCTGGAGATATCTTTTCTGAAAATGGAAATTTCCATTCATATTGCAGTCTTTAAATATAGGGGATTAATATTGAAACTATTCATTACTTATAATGCTATTTTGTCCCCAGCTGTATTTGCTTTCAGCCTGTGCATAAACTGTCTGCAAATAGAGCCAGAAAAATGCCTGTCTGACCCTGAACTGATTTCATATTTCTGTGGCTGTTTTTAAACACTGCATGTTCCTGAGAAACAACAAGGTCCTATTGTATAGCATAGGGTGCTATATTCAATATCCTGTAATAAAACATAATGGAAAGGGAAATAATGAATAGAAAAGAAAAAACAACCAAAAAATGAGATAAAATAAAATGGTACTGATTGGAAAAAAAAAAAAAAAAAAAAACCCTACATATTTCTGTGACTGTTTTTAAAAACATTGAAGTTTATGTTGCATCAGCCATGTTTTAGGTGCAACCAAATATCATTCTAGAACAGCCTTTATTGTTTCATCTTTGAACAATTGTGTATTTAGTAATTTGTGAGAAACATTTCTACAAAATAGGCTTTTATTTTCCACTAGGGGATACACGGGTGATACCGTCAGTCCAGGTAAATGGAGGCACCGACCCTCCAATCCACGTTTTCTCCGCCACGGCTGCTTCTGTCCTGGTGCAGATAGTCTGTACAGGTTTCTAGCAAACTGTATTATATACAACATGCTGTTTTTTAACCTTTTGATTTATGAGTTTATATTAAGGATATTAACTGTTTATCTGTTGAATCTGCTACTGGTATATTTGCTAGTTGTCAGTATGCTTTCCATTCTGTCTTTGGTATTTTGGGGATTTATACAATGATTTGTGTATGTGAGGTGTATCAGGTTTTACATTTTCTGACTTTAGCATTCATACTTAGAAACAACTCTTCCAACACTACAATCATATAAATATCTACCCGCCTTTTATTTGGTACTTTAAGATTTTACTTTCATATACCTTTCCACCATTCTTGGCTGTAATGCTTTTCTCATCCAAACCAAACCTTACATACTAAGCTGTTTAAAAAGTGAACATCTGAGAATCATATCTATGTTATTAGAATTATTCCAAATAGTATAATGCAGAGAGAGAGGGAGTTTCATTTCAAAATGCCAAATAATGAGTTTCACTGCCAAAATATAATTAGGAACTATTTTAATGTGAGAACATGAACTGAGAGTAATTTGTTATAA
Organism: Capricornis sumatraensis; assembly: GCF_032405125.1. Classification (NCBI taxonomy): domain Eukaryota; kingdom Metazoa; phylum Chordata; class Mammalia; order Artiodactyla; family Bovidae; genus Capricornis; species Capricornis sumatraensis. The sequence continues at coordinate 6,600,790 of NC_091084.1, forward strand.
TTTTAATGACATAAATTAATTCTCATTAGATTAAGACAATGCAGATTAAAATGATAGATGTCATTATTTGGTGAATTGGAAAAAAAAAAGTGACTAAGAGATAGAGTAGCTTCTTGGGTTCTAGTCCTGACTTCAGTAATACTCGATTTGGGGTAATGGCCAGTTCCTTCTCTCTTTGAGCATCAGTTTTCTTATCTCCCAAGTGAGGGCACTAGACTTCCTGATGACCTCAATAAGGTACCCACAGAACCTGAGATTCCTACATGGACTAACAGAATAACAAAGCCAAAATATCAGCTTCTTTCTTCTAGGATGGAACATACCACCTTTCAGGAGCATGCACTAAAGAAATCAAGGACTAAGTTTGTCCTAACTTCTTGGAACAGTTCTCTCTCCCTAGATGAATAGGACATGGCTTTTAAAGCACTTATCTGACTTTGGTGTAACAAAGAACAGAAATGTGTTTTTGTAAGCTGGACTGTTTTAATACATTTTCAATGATTGGTCACTGTTCCATTTTAGCATGTCTTAAAGTAATGCTAAGGGCACTGCTCTGCTGAGAACACCCATAAAAAAAGGAGTTTGTCTTTAATTAGCCTGCAGTTTGGAAAAATAGCTGTCTCCCCAGGATGATATTAAAAACATGTAAGATACTTGCTCCTTGGAAGATAAGTTATGCCCAACCTAGACAGCATATTAAAAAGCAGAGACATTACTTTGCCGACAAAGGTCCATCTTGTCAAAGCTATGGTTTTTCCAGTAGTTGTGTATGGATGTGAAAGTTGGACTATAAAGAAAGCTGAGCGCCAAAGAATTGATGCTTTTGAACTGTGGTGTTGGAGAAGACACTTGAGAGTCCGTTGGACAGCAAGGAGATTAAAGCCACTCAATCCTAAAGGAAATCAGTCCTGAATATTCATGGGAAGGACCGATGCTTGAGCTGAAATGCCAATACTTTGGCCACCTGATGTGAAGAACTGACTCCTTGGAAAAGACCTTGAAGTGGGAAAGATTAAAGGCAGGAGGAGAAGGGGCTTACAGAGGATGAGATGGTTGGATGGCATCACTGACTCAATGGACATGAATTTGAGTAAACTCTGGGAGTTGGTGATGGACAGGGAGGCCTGGTGTGCTGCAGTCCATGGGGTCACAAAGAGTCGGACATGACTGAACTGAACTGAGCAAATAGAATGACACAGGCACCAACTGTTCAGAAAGGACCTTGACTATTAAACTATAGAACTTCCTCAGCTTATGGCAAGATTACATCCCAATAAACCTATTGAAAATATTACACTGAAAATGTATTTAATACATCTCATCTACCAAACATCATAGCTTATCCTAGCCTGCCTTAAACATGTTCCAGAACACACATAAACTTATGCTTGAGCAAAATCACCTAATACCAAGCCTATTCTCTAATAATAAAGTGTTTACTATCTCATGAAATTTATTGAATATTGAACGTGAAAAACAGAATAACTGTTCAGGTCCAGAATGGTTGTGGTGTATCAGTTGTTTACGCTCATGATCCTGTGCATGACTGGGAGAAAGCATCCTACCACACATTGCTAGCTAGAGAAAAGATCAAAATTCAAAATTTAAAGTGCAGTTTTTTTTACTGAATGTGTATCACTTTTGCACCATCTTACAGTCGAACCATCTTAAGAACTGTCTGTCTTGCTTACCTATACTGGGCGGCAGAGAGGGTTAGGTAGCAGCTGAACATCTTTCCTGAATATGCACTAGAGACCAGAGAAATTGAAGTGTGTACCAAAACTAGCTAAGAACTTGGGATAGAGAAGAGAGCAATCAACAAGGTCCCTGTCATTCAGTAGCATACTTTCTACTTGAGGAAAAAAGATAATCAGCAGTAAACAAATATAAAATCACTTCTGTTCATCCTAAATGCTTTGAAGAAAATTAAGCAAGATAAGTGAACAGAGCAACCAGGAGTGGAAGTATTTTAAATAGTGTTCAGAAGAGGTTCTCCAAATATTTGATACTTGAACAGAGAACTAAGACTTGGAGAAAGAGCATCCCAGCCAACAACAAATTTAGATTCAAGGGGAGAAGAAGCTTGGAGGTGTTATTTGAAAGGCTGTGAGAAGGCCAGTGTAGGAGGGGAGGGGGGTTGGTGAGAACTGTAGAACATCAAATCAGAGAAGACACCAGGAGCTGTGGTAAGCAGTGGTCAGCTTTTATGAAACCAGATTCTCTGAGTGCAATGGAAAGCTGTTGCTTCTTTTTTAAACAGAAAACAGAGTGACTTGATTTAGAGTTTAAAAAGATATCAATGAAATAGAATTGAGAACAAAGAAACAAATCAATATTTGACAGTGGAATCAAGAACACTCAATACAAGAGAGATAGTATTTTCAATAAATGGTGTTGGGAAAACTAGATACTCAAATGCAAAAGAATGAAATTAGACCCCTATTATACTACTCATATCACAAAAGATAACTAAAGATAGATTAAATACTTAAATGTAAGATCTGAAAGTACAAAACTCCTAGAAGAAAACATAGGGAAAATGCTTCTGACATTGGTGTTAGCAGTGATTTTTTTTTTATATGACACCAAAAACAAAGGCATTATAAAAATAACCAGTTAGACTGTATCAAAATAAAAAGATTCTACCCAGGAAAAGAAACAGCCAACAGAATGAAAAGGCAGCCTGCAGAATGGAAGAAAATATTTGCCTAACTACGTGTCTGATAAGCAGTTAATATAAAAAATATATGAACAACTCATACAACTCAATAGCAAAAAAGAAAAGAAAAATAATAATAATCAAATAATCTGATTTAAAATGAGAATGGGACCTGAGTCAACTTTTTTCCAAAGGGATATAAATGGTCAATAGGTACATGAAAAGATGCTTATTATCACTAGTCACCAGAAAAATGAAAATCAAAATCATGGTGAGATATTGTCTGCCACCTGATAGAATGGCTATTATTAAAAAGATAAAAGGTAACAACTGTCATTGAGGATGTGGAAAAAAGAAAGCCCTAATGCACTTTTGATGGGAATGTAAATTTGTGCAGCCAGTATGGAAAACAGTATGGAAGTTCCTGAAAATTTAAAAATAGAACTACCATATGATCCAGGAATCCCACTTCTGGATATACGTCCAAAGGAAATGAAATCTCTATACTGAAGAAATATCTGCACTCCCACAGTCATTGCATTGTTCACAATAGCCAACATAAGTGTCCATTGATAGATGAATGAATAAAGAAAATATGATATATATTTTACATTATATTTATGCATTTTTTCAATCACAATAAAGAAGGAAATCCTGCATTTCTGACAACATGGATGAACCTTGAGGACATTATCCTGTGTGAACTAAGTAATCAGACAGAAAAACGACAAAACCTATATGATCTCACTTATATGTGGAATCATTTAGACAAAAAACAAACAGAATTTATGCAGAAACAAAGTAGAATGGTGGTTGCTGGAGGCAAAAGAATTGGGGGAAATGTGAGATATTGATAACACACTTCTAGTAATAAGAGTAGTAGGTTCTGGGGAACTAATACACAGCCTGATGACTGCTGTATTATCTACTTGAAAGTTACTAAGAGAATATCTTAAATATTCTCACCACACACTCTCCTTCACACACATGCACACACACACACACACACACTTGTAATTATGTGAATGATGGATGTGTTATCCTTACTGTGGTAATTATTTCACAATATATACATATCAAATTGTCACATTATATACTTTAAACTTATACAGCATTTTATGTCAACTATTTCTCAATTAAGCTGGAAAAAAAGATAATTCCAGCTACCTTGTGTAATGCAGACTCTAAGGAAGAAGAAAGAAGCATGGAGAAAGTTAACAGGAAGTGGGAGATTTACTGGTATCTTGGATTTCGGAGATTATGATGGAAGAAATGAGAATTATCCTAGGAGTATAGACTTAGAGAGTAAAATTGCCATATTCTTTTCCATGCCATGATTCTCTTTTCAGGGAGGTTCTGTATTTTATTTTTATAAGGGATGGCATTCCCTTTTATAAGCTCATTTTAAATGTCATTCTTCTTATTTTAATTTAATACCAGAAGCATTTTGTATCAGGGTATAGACAACCAACAGGATTTCCCTGGTGGCTCAGATGGTTAAAAAAATCCACCTGCAATGAGGAAGACCTGGGTTCGACCCCTGGGTTGGAAGATCCCCTGGAGGAGGGCATGGCAACCCACTCCAGTATTCTTGCTGGAGAATCCCCAAGGACAGAGGAGGCTGTTGGGCTATATTCCATGGGGTCACAAAGAGCTGGACACAATTGAGCAACTAAGCCCACAGCCATTTAACAATGATGTGGTATTCCAGGTGATCAGCAGAGGGACTCAGCCATTTACATACAGGTATCCATTCTCCCAAATGCCGTTTATAAATAATGGCATACTTTTGAAATAACATAAAAGAAAGTTGGTTTCTTGTAAATGTCTAATATTCATATTGCTAAAAGGAGATAAATTTATTGATACATTTTATATAGGTCTTCATGAAGTGCTTTATCATTTGTTCCTATTAAAATTTCTGACTGGAATTCTGTAGCCCAAATAGTAAAGAAGATAGTCTCCAATAAATAGTGCTGGGAAAACTAGATATTTAAATGCAAAAGAATGAAATTAGATTCCTATCCTACTCTGCTTATAGAACCTCTGTGTGTGTGTGTGTGTGTGTGTGTGTGTGTGTGTGTGTGTATGTGTGTGTGTGTTTGGTCATGTCCAACTCTTTGTGGCCCCATGGACTGTAGCCCAGCAGGTTCCTCTGCCAATGGAATTTTCCAGCCAGGAATACTGGAGTAGGTTGCCGTTTCCTACTCCAGGGGCTTTTACTGACCCAGGGATCGAACCCACATCTCTTTTGTCTCCTGTATTGGCAGGTAGATTCTTTACCACTAGAGCCACTGTATAGAACCTCCAATAGAAGACTCTCCTTTTGGACTCTGTTCCATTTTCCTCTCCCAGGCATACAATTACCCATGCTAGCTGCAATGATGTGAAAAGTCACCACACAGTTTTTTACAGAGGAATGGGCTCTGATGGTCCAATCATTCCCAGAAGATGGCTGTGTAATATAGAGCACACTGTCTCTCTGAGAATTGGTCTTCTAATATTGTAATTAAAATAAAGAGATTATCCTTCATATCCTTTTAGCATTTTAGATAATCCTAAGAGTTCTTTCCACTTCCAAAATTTGAAGATGGTTCCTCTTCTGATTTCCATATGCCATTGACACAATCCAATGCTTATTTAGTTAATTACACAATGCTATATATGTCAGCCATTTTTATGCTGATAATTTCCCAGTTTTATATCTCAAGTTCAGGATTTATTTTATATCTCAAGTTCATGAGGTTTATTCTCTTATAATAAATGGCTTCCTGAACATGTCTACCTAGATGTTATATCAGTACTACAAATACTTAATGTCCAACATGCCTGATTCATTAACGTTCCCATCAACTTGCTCCTTTTTCTGTATACTCTCCTCATATTGTTTAGGTTACTCTCTCTTTGATTGTCTTCTACTATACCATTCTAGCAAATAACCACCTGCTTACTTGTCTACTTATCTGAGTCTACAATACTCAGTTCGAGTTACCTTTTTATGCAAAATTTTCCTAAGCCCACTTCCTAGGCAAGAAGAATTTCTCACCACCTGTGGTATCTTGAGTAATATCAGAGCACCTGCCTGAGTCTGTTCACCTATTTATTTGTCTACATTTTGAACTCCTTGAGAGGAATTATAGTTTCTTATTTCCTTGTGATTCTATGCTCAGCTTAAAATATATCACATTAGATGATTAACAAATACATCATGAGTGAGTAAAAATGAAAATTCTCTGATCTGAGAATGGCTCATGTCCCATTTTTTAATCTGAAATATATTCTCACACTAATAGCATCTCCAAGACAGGGAGAAGCCATTGGCTTTCTTGCTTATTTTGACTTGTTTACCAGTTTATGAAGACTCATATAAATGTTTACCTTCGTTTGTTTGCACTCATCCTTTCATGAGATATCAGTGTTCTTTCCATGTACATTCTGTCTTGCAGAGTGCAGAGACTTTTCTTTTTCCTCTCTCCCTTGCGATTGAGATTAGAATAATGATGCCCAGCCAGTTTTTAATGAATGTTCATTCCTGTACCCCGCATTTGCCTTAGTTCGCTCTGGAAAGCAACTGAAGTTTCTTATATGTAGGCATTTATATATAAACCAATTTTATCATCAGCAGTTAACAAATACACTTCCAACTCTTCAAAATGTTAATGAAATTTAGACATGATTCTTAGCTCTCGTTCAGTAAGCATACTTGGGTGAATAAGCTGTCAAATTTGAGTGGCTGAATTTTTCTCAGCATCATCTTAAAATACCTCCTACTCTCTGATCAGGCTAGAAGAAATTAACCAAAGTGATTTATTTTAACAGTGTCAAGAAATAATGTGTGACTAGTGAAAAATGATAGAGTCAGCTTTCCTTCCCATTATGTTTTTAAAACTTACGGGTACTGGAATAATTAACAGCAAATCAGAAAGAACTTTGCCTTATGAGAAAAGTTTCTTTCTCTAAGGTCACAAACTCTTTAAGACTTTGAGTCTGCTCTTCACTTTCTTTCCTTGAGTGGGTAGTGCTTTGTCACTCCCACAGCTATTTCCTTCCTCCTGCCAGTCTTCCTGACATTTCTTGATAGAGTCAGGAATAGCATTTTGTCAGTTAATTTATCTTTAAAAGGTCACAGATTATCATAGACTAGCTTGGCAGAAATGAACGTATTACAGAACATAGTTCAAACCAAGTAAACATTAACACTGATAATAATTATTATTAATCTTTATTAGGTTCTAGTTATAATTACATAATTAATGCAGTCAATCCTCAAAATGGCCCTGTAATTTAAGCATCCTATGTCAGCCTTTTACAGGGCTCAGTGGTAAAGAATACACCTGCCAGTGCAGGAGGTGTGAGCTTGATCCCTGGGTTAGGAAGATTCCCTGGAGGAGGAAATGGCAACCCACTCTAGTACTCTTGCTGGAGAATCCCCATGGACAGAGGAGCCTGGTGGGTTACAGTCCACGGGGTCACAAAGAGTCAGACATGACTGAGCATAGCATGGCACATCACAATGTAAAAGCACATTCCTTTTGCAGAGAGGAAGAGAAGGATTAGAGAGGAGAAGCCACGTGGCCAATGGATGACTGAGTTAAAATCTGAACTCCTGTCCTCACATTTTTTTCATTTCACCAGTGTTTATAAGAATATGTGAATTCAATTGTCCATGTCTTGAATGACAAGGGCTCTTGAGGAGAGGTGCTTAAGGCAGATGGTGATCTGTTCAGCAGGCGGGTAGCCTGTATTCCCGTTGTCACATAGTTGGAAGCAGATTCAGATGGCTGAGATGAAACTGTGCATGTAATGAGTTGAACAGGGGTTTGCCTGACTCGCATGAATGTTTCTTTGCCTTCTAGGAAGATTTCCAACCTGCAGCAGCCTCAGAGACCAACTGGGAGTCAGTCACAAGCTCTATCTCAGTAAGTAATTAATTTTTCTGTTGCCTGCAAAAACAACTGATGGAGTAGTAGCTAAGGTCAATCCTGGGATGACTTCAGCTTCATAAAGGATCTATGGCTTGATCCAAAGCCAGATCTCAAGCATGATGTGTTCTTCCATTTCTTTTGAGTTACAGTGGGCTATGTGCAATGCCCTTTTGCCTTCTCTTTCAGAAAGGTTTCCAGGAAATGTCAGTACCCACTGTAGGAACATGGGGGACAATGACTTAAGTATTTATGAGTTTCAAAGCAGAACATTCCAACTAAAAGACTATCCAGCCATATAAAATACATGAAACAGGTCCAAGGCCCAAGCTCAAGTGGGGAATTTTGAAATAGCTTTTTGAATATTCCAGGGGAAGCTGTTAACCTTTGCATTTTCAATGGTCTTTTCATATGTGAAAAAGCCCCAGGATTAATCACAAGATAAAACTTAAGTGCAAGCCAGACTTGTGTTCTGTGTGTCTTAGAAATAAAACATAACTCACCCTGAAACTTAAAATGGTTCGTGCTCCATTTGTTTTCCTCCAAATTTAGTCATTTCTCAGTATTCTGTCTACTTATCTACTTTGTTCAGAAAGAGCAGGTTTTGTTTTCACCAATCCTGTGGGTAGCACTTGCGTAGCAATAAACTAAAATATGGTAAATGCAGTTATTCATTATAAGATTAAGAGCATGGAGAAAACTTGGCTATGGTTCTAAAGTATGTTTGCGTGGCTGAGTCAACGTTGATTATTTTTTTCCCCCTGAAGTGATAGTCTATCTTTTGTTCTTGGGGGGAGTTTTAAACAATATCCTGAGATGCCAGGATTTCCTCATCTATAGACTCTGTGACTCTTTAATTCACCAAGTGTGGCTGCTCGACTAGAATATGACCTGCTGGAGAGCAGTGAGGCCTCTAATGGTGATTTTACAGAAACTTTGTTCATCTCTGACAGTTGGCAATGCATGCTCTGAAATTAGCTGGGTGTAGGCAATTATTGTCAGGTAGGAGACAATTCAAATAATGCTGGGGTACTGGGGAGCTAAGAGGCTAGGCAGGAGGTGTGGGCAGTTAGCGGCTGACTGACAATTTAAGATACGTGCCAGTGGCAGCTTTTCCACCAGGACCAAGAATTCTGTTCTGTCAGGAGATCCTCTGGCTGCTCAAGTATCTTATGCGTGATCGCTCAAGGTTGTCTCATCCCTCCTTGCCCCAAGGGCAGAAATTAATGAGCTTGAAGTCCCCCTCTAACTCAGGATAGCCCAGGTCCTCTGAAACAGAAGGATTGTCCCATCCATTTGGTGCGTCTGTGCAAGCTCAGCCTTATGTCTGAATCCACTGGAAACTCTTCTAGATTGAGTTCTAAGTCCAGGTTCTGCTGAGTCCTCTTGGAAGGTGAGGGAGACCTCGCTTCTTTTCTCAGCATTCTGATTTTCAAAAACCTTCTGAATCAGGGGCAAAAGCCCTTGGATCTCCCATTAACTTCTTTTTTTGTTTTTAAACCATTTATCATTTATTTATTATTATTATTATTACTTTACAATATGTAAACCATTCTTTGCTTCTGTTGAGACTGGTTTACAGTTTTCAGAACATTTTTTAAAACAAATTTTTATCATTTTAAAGTAATTCACTTAGCTTTTAGTTTGATTTTTATGAACATAGAATCTGAATGAGATCAAATTTATAGTGCCATTGAAAGAAGCACAATCAAATAGTATCTCCCTCAAAAAAATAGTTTTGAAATAATTGACTCAGAAACAAAAATGTTCTCCATTGTTGATTAGGTCACCTAGTCAGTCATAAATATTTTCTTAACCATTATTAGTGTGTTAGTCGCTCAGTCATGTCTGACTCTTTGTGGCCCCATGACTGTAGCCCATCAGGCTCCTCTGTCCATGGAATTCTCCAGGCAACAATGCTGGAGCGTGTAGCCATTCTTCTTCTCCAGTGAATCTTCCCAACCCAGGGATCAAACTCCGGTCTCCTCCATTGCAGATTCTTTACCATCTGAGCCACCAGAGAATCCCCAACCATCATTAGTATTTCAAGTCAAAACTTGAAAAGAGCAGCAAAACTCATACATAAGTTCTCTTTTACATTGTACCTATAGTTTGTATTTACTCTTCAAACTAATATTAGCAGAGCTTGGATCCCCTCCTCATCCTCAGGGACTAAGAGCACCTCCACAGCTTTCTCTTGGAGGGACATCTGAATACACCCCCTACACCTTAGGTACTGTTAAGACGAAGCCCAGGAAGCTCCTTGCCAGGAGGTCCCCAGAATCATTTAGTTAGCTTTGCTTGTGGTTGAATGGCTTGATTGATGTACCTGCTTTTGTCTCAAAAAAGAGGGAAAAATGTAATTTCAAAGCTTTCATATGGTGTCATGCACCTAACTTGGGCCAGTTAATTTTGATTTTGTGGATCTTAGACCACATTATTGTGATACAAAGCTAATTGTAAATCATGTGGTCAGTAAGAGCCAAGTAGACTGCAGACCCAGACAATACAAAGTTGAGTGGGAATTTGGACTTGTGTTACTGAATTGTAAATTTAGCTGCCTTAAGCATAGTGTACCAAGAGGGTTGTGAAAGACAGAAGTAATGTACCTTAATCAGGGTTCAGCTTCTATGAGCCATGCACACACAAACACAAACACAAACACAAATACACTCCTAGATTAAATAGCCAGACTGGTACCTTCACCAGTCTATCTCACGTCTCTCACTTTACACTCCAAACCCCATCTGCCACTTACTCCCTTTCCATATAGGGTGTATTTGCATTACAGCAAATTATACCAATAGTAGGTATTTATGCTCTTATAAAACCTCTTAACAATATTGCATAGGACAATATTACATAGGAACCTGGAATGTTAGGTCCATGAATCAAGGTAAATTGGAAGTGGTCAAACAGGAACAAAGTGAACATCAACATTTAGGAATCAGTGAACTAAAATGGACTGGAATGGGTGAATTTAACTCAGATGACCATTATATCTACTACTGTGGGCAAGAATCCCTTAGAAGAAATGGAGTAGCCCTCATAGTCAACAGGAGTCTGAAATGAAGTACTTGGATTCAATCTCAAAAATGACAGAATGACCTCTGTTGGTTTCCAAGGCAAACCATTCAATATCACGGTAATCCAAGTCTATGCCCCAAACAGTAATGCTGAAAAACCTGATGTTGAATGGTTCTATGAAGATCTACAAGACCTTCTAGAACTAACACCCAAAAAAGATGTCCTTTTCATTATAAGGGACTGCAATACAAATGTAGGTAGTCAAGAGATACCTGGAGTAACAGACAAATTTAGCCTTGGAGTAAAAACATGAAGCAGGGCAAAGGTTAATAAAGTTTTGCCAAGAGAACTCACTGATAAAATCAAGCACCATTTCCAACAACACAAGAGAAGACTCTACACATCGACATTACCAGATTGTCTATACTGAAATCAGATTGATCATATTCTTTGCAGCCAAAGATGGAGAAGCTCTATACAGTCAGCAAAAACATGACCAGGAGCTGACTGTGGCTCAGATCGTGAATTCCTTATTGCCAAATTCAGACTTAAATGAAGAAAGTAGGGAAAACCAGGATGACCTAAGTCAAATCCTTTATGATTATAAAGTAGAAGTGACAAACAGATTCAAAGGATTTGATCTGATAGACATACTGTCTGAAGAACTACGAACAGAGGTTTGTGACATTGTACAGGAGGCAGGGATCAAGACCATCCCCCAAGAAAAAGAAATGCAAAAAGACAACATAGTTGTCTGAGGAGGCCTTGCAAATAGCTGAGAAACAAAGAGAAGCTAAAGGCAAAGGAGAAAAGGAAAGATACCCACTTGAATGCAGAATTCCAAAGAAGAGCAAGGAGAAATAAGAAAGCCTTCCTTAGTGAACAATGCAAAGACATTGAGGAAAACAATAGAATGGGAAAGACTAGAGATCTCTTCAAGAAAATTAGAGATACCAAGGGAATATTTCATGCAAAGATGGGCACAATAAAGGACAGAAATAGTATGAACCTAAAAGAATCAGAAGATATTAAGAAGAGGTGGTAAGATTAAACAGAAAATTACAAAGAAGATCTTCATGACCCAGATAATCATGATGGTGTGATCCCTCACCTAGAACCAGACATCCTGGAATGTGAAGTAAGTGGGCCTTAGGAAGCATCACTACGAACAAAGCTAGAGGAGGTGATGGAATTCCAGTTGCGCTATTTCAGATCCTAAAAAGATGATGCTGTGAAAGTACCGCACTCAATATGCTAGCAAATTTGGAAAACTCAGCAGTGGCCACAGGACTGGAAAAGGTCAGTTTTCATTCCAATCCCAAAGAAAGGCAATGCCAAAGAATGTTCAAACTACCACACAATTGCACTCATCTCACATGCTAGTAAAGTAATGCTCAAAATTCTCCAAGGCAGGCTTCAGCAATATGTAAACTATGAACTTTCAAATGTTCCAGATGGATTTAGAAAAGGCAGAGGAACCAGAGATCAAATGGCCAACATCCACTGGATCATCAAAAAAGCAAAGGAGTTTCAAAATAATATCTACTTATGCTTTATTGACTATGCCAAAGCCTTTGACTGTGTGGATCACAATAAACTGTGGAAAATTCTTAACGAGATGGGAATACCAGACTACCTTATCTGCCTCCTGAGAAATCTGTATGCAGGCCAAGAAGGAACAGTTAGAACTGGACATGGAACAACAGCCTGGTTTCAAATTGGGAAAGGAGTATATCAAAGCTGTATATTGTCACCCTCCTTATTTAACTTAGATGCAGAGTACATCATGAGAAATGCTGGGCTGGATGAAGCATAAGCTAGAATCAAGATTGCCAGGAGAAATATCAGTAATCTCAGATATGCAGATGACACCACCCTTATGGCAGAAAGTGAAGAAGAACTAAAGAGCCTCCTGATGAAAGTGAAAGAGGAGAGTGAAAAAGTTGGCTTAAAACTCAACATTCAGAAAACTAAGATCATGATGTTTAGTCCCATCACTTCAATGGCAAATAGATGGGGAAACAATGAAAACAATGACAGACTTTATTTTTGGGGGCTCTAAAATCACTGCACATGATGACTGCACCCATGAGATTAAAAGACACTTGCTCCTTGGAAGAAAAGCTATGACAAACCTAGACAGCATATTAAAAAGAAGAGACATTACTTTGTCAACAAATGTCCATCTAGTCAAAGCTATAGTTTTTTGTGTAGTCATGTATGGATGTGAGAGTTAGGCTATTAAGAAAGATCAATGCCAAAGAATTGATGCTTTTGAATTGTGATGTTGGAGAAGACTCTTTAGAGTCTCTTGGACTGCAAGGAGATCCAACTAGTGCATCCTAAAGGAAATCAGTCCTGAATAGTCATTGGAAGGACTGATGGTGAAGCTGAAATAGTTGGCTACCTGATGCGAAGAACTGACTGATTGGAAAAGACCCTGATGCTGGGAAAGATTGAAGGTGGGATGAGCCAGGGTCAACAAAAGATGAAATGGTTGGATGGCCTCGCCAACTCAACGGACCTGAGTTTGAGTAAGCTCCTGAAGTTGGTGATGGACAGGGAGGCCTGGCATGCTGCAGTCCATGGGGTTGCAAAGAGTCAGACATGACTGAGCAACTGAACTAAACTGAAAACCTCTTAATTTTCCCCAAGAGTAAGTGTCATTTGGGTATCTTTGGATCTTGATTTGTTAAAAAGCATTCACCTGAAAGTCTGAAAATAATTGTGGGCCATGCTATCTGGGACTCTATAAGGCATATGCATATTATTTCTCTTTAGGAATACAGCTAAGTTTCAGAAATGTAAGTTTTCATTAATTTTTATTTTCCTATATAGATATGAGATACTTGCCCTTGGGGGATATTATTTGTTTAGCAGTTTCTTTAAAGACATTTAGAAAACATTGGAGACTATGCTTTCCATTCCCTTATTAATGGGTCATGAATTTTTACAGAGATGTTTGACTCATGGCTCATTTACCTCTAGATTGTACAAGGGTTAGTGAAGTAAGTGCTTAGAAATTTATATGGGAATATATTCCATGACAAAATGCATAATCCCTTCCAGACTTTCTATGATGTTGCATTCCCCACTTAAGGAGTATTCCTGAGAATGTTTTAATGGCAACAGGGATCCCTAGCAATTATAGCACTTAAAATGCATACACACACACACACACAAAGTGCATTTACACACATACACACCCAAATGAATCTTCCAGTCAAGGAAGCCAGTTTCATGGCTTATTATTCTTGTTGACAATAAGCTGCTTAACGTACCAAATTTTATCAAGATATTTACAGAGTAAATATAAACACTGCTCAGAGAACGTCTATTGTGCTAGGTGAGCTATAAAGAGGGGGCATTGAGGCTAAGCAAGGGAGATGAAATAGATTACTCACAGTTTGCACAGAGGATGAAAGGAGTTCAAAATTTACCTATTACCATTATTTGTTGATATGGATGTGATGATTTGGGTCTTTGAACCAAGAAATTTAATGACTTATTTTGATATTTCCATTTATCTGGTATCATTTTTAACGATTACAGTTCAGATGCTGTGTATTTTATGATCTTCCTGTTTTTGATTTGCAGTAAGGCAAATGACTGTGATTTACCAAGTAATTATTTAGGAATATGGCAAGACTATGGCATAGGGGCTTAACATGATATTTATATATGTGATGTCTTATAATCGGAAGTCTGTGTTCCTTCCATAAGGTTGTGTGACTTGTATTTCATAGCAATGCACTTTTTCTGAGTACACTGAGCTGTATGTCACTCTTAGGGGGTATCCTATCACTCTCCATCAGTAACGGACCCCACTCTCACTGCGGATGCTCTGGACAGAACGATTGCAGAATTTGATACTGTGGAAGAGCTGCTCAAGCACTTCAATCCAGAATCATGGCAAGACGATCTTGAGAATCTGTATTTGGATACCCCTCATCATCGAGGCAGATCGTATCATGACAGGAAGTCAAAAGGTAAGAAACAGATACAGTTCTTCATAAGCAGATACAAGTGCTAATAGTAACAAGTAAGAGTTTGAAATGCAATATATTTAATACAGTTAAATCAGATTATTATATATCTTTTCACAACACTTTCAAATGATATTCTGTGTTTTGCCCAAACTGTGTTGTTTGTATAGGACTAAGAAAGACTTGAGTCATTCAAAGTTTGGAGCTAGAAAAGACCTTATAAAATCAGCTGGATCAACTTTGTGCTTCTTGGCAAACAAGGTATTTTTAGTCCCACCATAAATAGTAGAGGTGACCAACGTCAGGGGAGCTGGATAACTCTTCAAAGGCTGCATGGCAATGGAGAGGAAAGGAGAATCACGGTCTCTTGCCTCCAATATCAGTGCATGTGAGTGTTTAATTAGCCCAGGACTCATTCAGTGTTCGCAGGAGAGGCTCCTGGTAAAGCAGTGGTCAAAATTCTCGAGGATTACAACTCTACTCATTCAGTGTCCTTTCCAAAAAATTTCATAAGGTCCTACCATAGGCTTGGCGTCCTTGGTAGTTCATAGGATGGAAAGGTCCCAAGAAAGAAACAAAGATGTGGGATATTTTGCACAAGTGTGAGGGCACACATTCAGTTGGAAGGTTCAGAAAAACACAGTGAAGGGATGAGAAAAGAATATTCAGCAGAGTTAAAACATCAAGAGTTAAAACCATAGTTCTTAAACTCTTAAAAAATAGGATGCTGCATCTGGGTAACATGATTTTAGGATGTGAATGTTTATTTGAATGTTTAACTCAAATTAATAGAGAAATAATTTGTAATTACCTCTTATTGAATAAAAGTATAATTTCTAGTCTGTTATGTTCTTGCTTCATTTGTTAAGATTTGTTATTATTAACATTTTCTTTGGAAGTCTTATAAGGCTGACTTGCATCACAGATGTAAAGATATTTAATGCTGTACAGCCTGTTTCTTTGTAGTAACAGAGGTCCTTCTAAAGAGAAGGGATAGGTTGCCCCCTCCAGTATTCTTGGGCTTCTCTGGCGGCTCAGATGGTAAAGAATCCACCTATAGTGTGGGAGACCTGGACTCCATCCCTGGGTTGGAAGATCCCCTGCAGAAGGGATGGATATTATGTTGAGTTAGAGGCATCTTGGTTCAAATCCTAACCCTGCCACTTACAAGTTTGGTGATTATTTTCAGCTAATCATTGATTGTTCCTGATCCTCAGTTTCCTCATTGGCAAGTATGATAATACCTACTTTCAGGAATTGTTAGAAGTTCTATCCAAAGCACCTGACACATAGTACTGCTCAAGAGATGTTAGCCAGTTGTAGTTACTGAGATTTCTGAAATGACTGCTTCACTTCCTCGATGGAGCCTTTATTGCCCCTTGTTTTCTCTCTGTGAAGCCCACCACTCCATACTTCTCAAGTTTGGAGTACTTGAGATGCTACAGCACTTACTTGCCCTACTACTGCATTGCTGTTGTATCTCTGTATTTTCTCTAAGGGGTTTCCCTGGTGACTCAGATGGTAAAAAAAATAAAATAAAAAATGAAAAAATCTGCCTGCAATGCAGACCTGGTTTGATCCCTCAGTTGGGAAGGTTCCCTGGAAAAGCAAATGGCAACTTATTCCAGTATTCTTGCCTGGAGAGAGTATTCTTGCATGGACAGAGGAGCCTGGCAGGCTACAGTCCAAAGAGTTAGATATGACTAAGAAATGTGAGATCCTAGGACCTAAGTGTTTCAACTGTGGCTGAATATAAAGTCACCTGGGAAGCTTTAACAAAATATAGGTGCCTAGTGCTGTCCCAGTCACACGGACTCAGAAACTCTGAGGGCGAGCCTGAGGCATTGATATTATTTCATGGCTCCTAGGAGATTGAGTAGATCCCCTCTGGCCTAGAGAATTCCATGAACTATAGTCCATGGGGTCACAAAGAGTCGGACACAACTGAGAGACTTTCATTTTCAGGAGATTGAGAGGGATCCTCAGAGGTACTCAGTGTTGAAGGATTGTTCATCCTCTATCTTCAGTAAATTGATATAATCTCTGACACATTGGAAAAGACCCTGATGCTGGGAAAGACTGAGAGCAGGAGAAGAAGGGGGTGACAGAGGACAAGATGGTTGGATGGCATCACTGATCAATGGACATGAGTTTGAGCAAGCTCTGGGAGATAGTTGTGAAGGACAGGGAAGCTGATGTGCTACGGTCCATGGACTTGCAAAGAGTCAGACATGACTTAATGACTGAACAGCTGTAACAACTGACACATTTTAGCTGCTCAATTGGTGTCTGTGAATTTGGAGATATTAATAATTTAGTATATTTCTAAAGTTTATAGAAGCCCACTCCATAGAGTTTGGCTTGTGCCTTTATTAAGAATGCCTTTGGTTACTGAAATAACCTTGCTAGAGTATTCAAGGCAACATTCTGCTGATTTCTGATAGAGTAAACATTTATCTCCCCTATTGGCTTAGATTCCATTTCTCAAACTCTTATTTAAAATGGCTCTAAGGCAGATCTGTACCCTTTCATTGAAGACTGGCAAGTCACCCTTGTCTACACTTGTGTAACTGTGCTGATTTAATTATCATTCCCTGATGCTGAACCACCTGCGTGTATCACAGAAGCAAAGGAAGTCGCATTTAATATTTCAGCTGCCATTGTCAGCTTTTGCAACTTAAAAATATAAATCCATGGTTTTTATCCTGATGTATAAGAAATGGGATAGTGAAAAAAAGAGTGAAAACCGAAAAATGGTTATAGATGATGGAGGTCCATTAGATGTCAAATAAAATATGAAGTCCATAGGATTTCTAAAACGTTTTCTACTACCAGGATTTGTTGCTGTTGTTTAATCCCTGAGTCATGTCTGACTCTTTGTGATCCCCTGAACTTTAGCCTTTTAGCCTACCTGGCTCCTCTGTCCATGGGATTTCCCAGGCAAGCATGCTGGAGTGGGTTGCCATTCCTTTCTCCACGGGCTCTTCCTGACCCAGGGATTGAACCTGCATCTGCTGTACTGGCAGGCTGATTCTTTACCACTGAGCCACCTGGGAAGCCCCTAAAATAATCTTTTAATGATGCTGTATAGAAACAAACTTGTCATTTGTGAATATCTATTGAGCATCCTCTTTTCTGATTTCCCCAGACTGATCAAAAGTGGAATTTTTCATGATATCAAATCTAAATTTTTCATGATATCAAAGAACAAGATTCTAAAATTGAATGTGAATATATAGATCACAAAATTTTATAAACACTAAAATAAAATACAAATACACTAAGTGAAGAACTTGTAAACTAGGAAAGAGTTAATATATTTAAATTAAAATTTATGCTTTGCTTCTCCTGTTATTTGAAGGGACATTAGGTGACAGTGAGGTTTTACTTCTCCTTAAGAAGAGACTTGAAAATGGGAAGTATGAGGATATTAAAAGTGTAGAGAGAAGAGGGAGGGAAAGGAGACGTAACACTGCCAAGTACTGAAGCCAGAATTTCAGTGCATAAGGTCCACTTTTTTTCAAATTCACAAGCAATAGATAAGAAAAAACTTGTCTGTAAAAGCTTCTGGACTGATGATATTAGGACAAGTTAATATATCCAACTTTCAGTTTCCTAGAGGGTAATGGAGAAAAGGGTAGCGTGGATAATTGAAATCTGTAAATAACTGCAGTTCCAAAACCCAATTTTGCCAATAATTTCAACCTTAAAGCTGCTCAAAGTTTTAAAATAAGCCATTTGAAATTCAAGTTGCATTTATTTCTTCTGATGAACATGCTAATAACATAGCAAATTTGCACATAATTAGGTAAAAAATTATATGGATGTTCTACAAACCATGCAATTACTCTCTGAATCCTTGCATGGCCGCTATACCTGTGTTCAGTTATGAAATCATGTTTAACTCCTTTTGACCCCATGGACTAGAGCCAGCCAGGCTCCTTTGTCCATGGGATTTCCCAGTCAAGAATACTGGAGTGAGCTGCCATTTTCTTCTCCAGGAGACCTTCCCAATCCAGGGATCAACCCATATCTCCTACATTGGCAGGTGGATTCTTTACCACTGAGCCACCAGGGAAGTCAAGGAAGCATGACCACTGAAGTTAACAGAAATTATACTATGATTCCTTGAAAAAAAAAAAAAAAAGAAAAGGCCTTTGAATTTATGGGCGATGTGTATTTAGTCAAGTATATAGCACAAAATCTGACATCTCAACATGGAAAAGCTGTTGGTCTTAAACTCTTCTAGACTGGGCATTGAGAAGTGACTTATGGGAATTAACAACGTGAGAGCCTTTTTTTTTTTTTTTTTTTTTTTTTTTTTACTTACTCCGGGAGAGCACAACTTTCCTGAATGATGGTGTGTTTGTGTGGCTGAGCTGGTAAAGAATCCGCCTGCAGTGTGGGAGACCTGGGTTCAATCCCTATGTTGGGAAGATCCCCTGGAGAAGGGAAAGGCTACCCACTCCAGTATTTTGGCCTGGAGAATTCCATGGACTGTGTAGTCCATGAGGCCGCAGAGTCGGATACGACTGAGCAAATTTCTCTTTCACTTTTGCTATAGAAAACCCAATAATAAGAGAGAAACCTGTTTTCATAGCTTGTGTTGTGATTAAAATATGGATATAATTGTTGAGGCATTCCAACTTAGTAGTTCTGAACAACAATAATGCTTGACAAAAATACATTTTCCCCAAAAATTTGCCATTTATTGATACATGAGCTGAATTTGACCTGCACTCCTCTTTAAAAATCAGTAAGTTAATATTGAGTGAATCAAGCATACTAATATTAAATTGATTCCAGATGACAGAGTTTGAAATATATGCTTTTTACAGACTCTAAATGGTTAGATGTTGTAACTCTGGGACAGTTACCAACCCATTCCGCAGGATCTTATATCAATTCTGTGATTTCTTACATGATGTTATTTTTATATAAGATCTAAAACACTCTTTAATATTAAAACAGTTTATTGGTAAATAACTGGAATAAGAAGCTGAGGATTAAATTAAATAGATATGTCTCATATAAATGTTAGAACTGGCTCTGAATTCTTTTAGATGCAAATATCTTTTATTTTTAAATTAGTCTCTTAGTGTTGTGTTTTGTCATGCCCTTGCATACTAACTAGAAAGAGGTAACTTGCTCTTCCAAAAATGATTTAGAATGTAGGAAATAATTTCAGTGTATTAAGATATGAATATGTTTTTAAAATGAGCTAGTCAATGTAAATCAAATGCTTACAACTTTCTCTTGCCTGTTTGATATCTGAGTAAGAATTTGCAGAAAAGTCCTTGACTCTATGGATGAATTGGGTATGGCAGTCTTGAGATGTCATCTGCTTGCAACTATCTATAGGTAAATTAAACAGGGGTACAAGAGACATTAAATCAAATGGATTTTTCTAATTTCTTATGTTCAGTAAGGGCTAACTTCTTTGATTTTCCTGAACAATGTGGTATGTGCCAAGTAAAAGCTTCTTTTTATCAATATTAAAATTGCTTACCATAAATTTGATAGAGCAAAAAGGAAGAAAGTGATAGTGGGAAGAGGACAGACTTTGGAGTCAAGTGAACTTACAATAAGATTCTAAATGAGTTCCTGATAGTAGCCTTGGACAAGTTATATGCAGACCTCAGCATTTAGTAAAATAGCTAATTACAGCCCTTTTGCAAAGCTGTATTAGGCTTAGTAATAGCAGCGTATCCAACTCCTAGTAGCCCCTCAATAAATGATGGCTACTATTATTATTTGAATACAAAACTTTGCATAGAACCCAGACATTTCTGTGGACCCTGTTCTCTTCCCTGTATGGTTTTAAAAGTCTGGAGAGCCTCCTATGGACTATCCAAATATTGTCATATTTAAGTATCTGTATAATCAGTACACTCATTAAAATTTTACAAAATAAATTCCAACTACTCAACTTTTCCAATATACTATTTATTAAGAAATTTCTGGCCCCATTTTGCTTTTTAGACGTTTTCTCTTTAAAGCTTAGTTTTTAGGCTTTAGCCACTGTTTATAACCCATATGATTTGAAAGTATCTAGATGCCCCACTCACTCGGTTTGCCTGCAACCATTAATAAAAACCATATTGTCATATATAGTGCTGCATGCATCTACGAGGGCACACACATAAAAGTTTGAAGAAAATCTCAGCACAGGATCAAGGATTTTTTTTTTGCTCGTTTATTCTCTTAGTGCCAGCACAGCCTCTGCTTTTCTCCGATAATGGTTGTCTATCTTTGTGAATATCCTAAGCCAACTTTCATTATCAAACATTCCTCAGGTCTAGGCATATGACTTAAGTGCAAATTGATTGGAAAATCCATTTCACAGTAGAAAACCATAAGTAACTTTTAACATCTTGGTGGACAAATGTGCCTTTTCCACAACGGTCCCTCTTGTTACTCTGAGTGGATTTGCCTTGTGGTTCCTATACCAGTTTTTACCTGTGTGGCATTGAGGAACCCAGCAGCATCCTGTGCTCAGTGCACTGATGGACTTCAGGAGACAGCACACCCTTCCTAGAACTCATGCTCATGCAGAAACTGCTGGTGCTGGGAGATCTGGCTTGCTAAGTGTCTTTACTTGCAAGGGACTGCGCTTCGGTGCTATGTCTCATTGAATTAAACTAAACACACATCATCATTGCTTTCTGACATTGTGATCAAAGTGAGCATGATCTTCCTTTCCTTAGTGATTACCAATTGCACAATCTTGACTACTTCTGGTTTTAGGTGATTCTGTTCTTAACTTTATTTCATTGATCTGTTTTACTCATTTCGACATTAATGTGAAGCATACCTACTGGGAGCTGAGGGTTTGGACCACACTTCAGACACGTCTAACTTGTTCAAGCTTAATGAGTTTCTTGGCAGGAGAGTGCTGTTATTCCCATTTTATCTAATAAAAGAAAGAAATGCAGAAAGGTTTACTGACAGTTATAAAATAGAGAGCCATGACATGAACCTGGGTGTGTTGACTGTGAGGTCAATGCTGAGAGGGACCCAGTGGTGCTTAAAACTCAGAGACTCATAGTCTAGTAAATGAGAGAAAGACAAACAATTAAAGGACTCCTTGATTCTTATTCATCTCCTAACCTTGTTCTTCTTTCCCATTTTATAGATATATTTTTATACCCCCTCTAGAGTTCAGAGAATTGCATTATGACAGTGTCAGTTGCTTTCATTTCTAATCCAATACCTTGTAGATATCCATGTATTCACGCATTCATTTTCTAGCCTATATTTGTCAAATGTCAAATTGCCCAGTGGCTGTAGGCAAGTCACTCAACTCCTCTGCATCTCAGTTTCCATATCCATCAGATGGGAAAAGTAGTCTCTAAGATGAAGGTTTGTTATGAGAATTCCACGACACTTAACTTTGTAAAAGCATCTCACATAGTACCCGGCACATAGTAGCTGCTCAGTAAATTCCCATTCACTCATTGCTTAACAATGTTTTAAACCCTGACAATTAGGAATTGTCTCATTGGGAATATTTTACTACGATTTAGGTTAATTTCTATAAATGCAAGTGGTGAATGTTTCCATTCTTGAGAAGTTAAACCAGGAAATGGAGTCATGAGATTCATGATTTTAAGTTTAAAATACCCTGATATTCCCTCATTAAAAGTTATAAAATAAGTGTTCTATCCAGACTCATTTGCACTTGAAAACTGGGTTGAAATGTGGAAACAGTCTTCACAATTAAGTGCTAATTTATAGAAGTGGGAATCTGAAAATCATAGTGAGGTTGTAATGCTCATAAAGATGAATAGATGCCTCCTGGGAAATTTATGAACCTTAAAGAAGGCTGAGAGCCCCTAGTTTCTTGGTATAAAAATACTACAATTATTCGTACACTCCCCTGACCTCCCACCCCTACCTAAAGCACTATAAATCTTGTCTTGTAATATAAAAGTCAAGTTTATAGCACTTTGTGTAGCAGGCTGTGGGACTATCACCCATTTGGCAAAAGACATATTCCTGAGCACCTTGAGATGTATATCAGAGAGCCAGCCTCCTGGATGCCATCCTTCACCCCATGTAAAAGATGTGGAAAAGCTTCTAGAGCCCATCTGTCTTGGTGCCAATCTTCATGCATCACAGTTCATCTGCCATCGAGCTGGTTCTAGAATCCTAGCTTTTCAATTCTAACCCAACAACAATCAGTAATTTGATTCATTTAGTCATTACAGAGTACCTATGCCTTATAAAGAAAACGGATTGATTAGTAGGTCTATAAATGGCCTAAACATTTTCTAATTTTGGTTTTAAGTTGCTTGGTATCCCACAAAAGATAGATGTTTTAAAAAAATATCAGAAATGTTTGCCTAGGTAAGCCATGGTGATTCCTGTTGTTTTTTATTGGATTTAATTAATTATTTCAAATATCCTGAAATGGCACGTATTCTGAGACTACCAAAAAATGTATTTTTCTCAGCACTATGCAGCTTCTAATTGTTGAAACTAAATGGTTTTAGGAGTGATACACTTAATTGACCTACATATACGTCTTCCACTAGTGGTAAAGCACTATGAGAGGGAAGATTAAAAGATGATTAACTCAGATTCCAAGAACCTTATGGTTTAGTGGATGAGAAACACCTACATAAAGAAAAGAATATCCATTCATCTGACGCTGGACATCTAGATTGCTTCCATGTCCTAGCTATTGTAAACAGTGCTGCAGTGAACATATAATGAAGTTGTGGTACATATACACAATAGAATATTACTCAGCTATAAAAAGGAACACATTTGAGTCAGTTCTAATGAGGCAGATGAAATTGGAGCCTATTATACAGAGTGAAGTAAGTCAGAAAGAAAAACATAAATACTGTATATTAACACATATATATGAAATTTAGAAAGACAGTAAAAATGATCCTCTATGCAAGGGAGCAAAAGAGACACAGATGTAAAGAACAGACTTTTGGACTATGTGGGTGAAGGCAAGGGTGGGATGATTTGAGAGAATAACACCAAAACGTGTATTACCATATGTAAAATAGATGACCAGTGCAAGTTTGATGCATGAGGAAGGGCACTCAAAGCAGTCCTCTGGGACACCCCAGAGGGATGGGATGGGGAGGGAGGTGGAAGGGGGTTCAGGATGGGGGACACATGTGCACCTGTGGCTGATTCATGTCCATGTGTGACAAAACCCATCACAATATTGTAAAGTAATTAGTCTCCAATTAAAATGCATTAATTTAAAAAAGAAAAGGATAAAGCAAGTTCTACAAAGTAAGTGCTACAATAGAAGGCAGAGAATGTGAGGTGAGTATTTAGTGAAGGGGTTAGAGAAGATGTAGGGTGAATGTGCCTCTTGACTTAGAAGATTAAAGCAACACAGTGGCCTGAGATGCCCGAGAAGGTAAATTAGATTGACAAAAGCTTGAAGTTAGAAAAGCATGGCCCTCCTTCAGGCACTTGCTCTTTGAGCACCAGTGCCATGTGCTGAATCTGCATGAACAGAGGCTGCCTGCTAGGAGAATCCTTAAAAGATTTCAGCACTGCAAAGCCCTTAACTGGATTATACTAAAGTGATTACTTGCAGAAGAGCATGACAACCCCCTCCAATATTCTTGCCTGGAGAATCCCATGGACAGAGGAGCCTGGTGGGCTACAGTCCATAGGGTTGCAAAGAGTTGGTCACAACTGAACTGACTTAGCATGCATGCATACAAAATGATTACTGGCTAACTCCAAGAATATGTAGAAGTTTAACTGGAGAATAGCAAGAATATTCAAGACTGGTGACACACATGACAGGATAAAGACTGATGGATTGATGAGGAAATAGCATAATGAACTTGGGATCCAGAAGAGACTGACTCAAGGAAGTTCAGTCACTCCAGTTGTGCCCGACTCTTTGTGACCCCATGGACTGCAGCATGCCAGGCTTCCCTGTCCATCACCAACTCCCTGAGCTTGCTCAAACTCATGTCCATCGAGTCGGTGATGTCATCTAACCATCTCATCCTCAGTCTCCCTCTTTTCCTTCTGGCTTCAATCTTCCCACCATCAGAGTCTTTTCCAGTGAGTCACCTGGTCTCATCAGGTGGTATTTTTCAATACCAAAGGAAAACACTAGGTTCTGTGCAGTTGCCTGCTTTCTTAGCAAGACTATGATCAGTGCGTACTCTTTTGGTAGAATCTGATAGATGAATGCTTGCGCACAGGTGTACATGCTTGGATACATACATAATTGACAACATCTTATAAGTGACAGGTCAGTGCCTGGCAACGCACCTAGGAAGCCAGGTCATTGACAGGAAGTAGACCTCTAGTAGGAAAGCTCCAGCAGGGTTCATAGCATCTGCTCGCTGTACCCTTCTTCAAATCTTCAGACTGGAGCTTCAAAGTGCAAGAGTGATGAAAAGGTTAGATTCAGACTCTGGCTCTTCTACTGACTGGGTGTGTGGTTGTAGACAAGTGTTTTCCCTTTCCTCTCAGAGGCTCTATTGTCTCAAGTGTAAATGTAAGGGTAAAAATAGTATGTGATTCATAGCATTGATGGGGATTTCATGCAATCATATTCATGAAGAACTTCTATATTACCTGATACTTGGGATGGCCAGTATCAAAAAGACCAGGCTGACTCTCCTTCCTCCCAAATCTGAGCCTTCGTAGACTAGAAACTGATGAGGGTGTGCATTCAACAACGTCCCATTGCTTTACACATCCCCGCCCCAGGGCTCAGATCGCAGAGCTCATCCCACAGCCCAGGGGCCTCTGTGACTAGGCTGCACTCTGAGGCCAGCCAGCACTGAGGAAAAATGGTGCTTCCCGAGACTGGGTGCAATGGCCCACACTGGATTCCTGAGTCCAGAGGAAGGCTTTGACAACACCGCAGCCCTGTCAGCCTTTGCAGCAGATTGTTGGTGCAGAACACAAAAATGGAAATGACGTCAAATTTCCATGAGAAAGCAGGACTCAAATTCAAAAGGACAGCGAAAGAGGGATGATGACATTATGTACAGCTGAGTGAAATAAGGGCAATTAGATGAAATTAATGGGCCTTTGAATTAAATTTGGTACATCCTCGCTCTCAGTAAGATTCCACTGTGGAGGCTGAATCGGGAATGGGAAGGGTCGCTCTTCTCCCCGGGTTTGTACCACGTGGCCTGCACCCCGCCCCCCACAGGAGCTTACACCAGAGTCCCCCTCAGACCAGGGCTCCAGAAGCCTTAATTGCCACTCAGTCCCCTGTCTGGCTCCCCAGTCTGCTGCACTGCCTAATCAGTCTTCTTTGACTTGAAATTCAATATCCCCTGCAGAAAGTCTGCAATGGAGCTTTAAAGTTATTTGCATCCACTCTGAGGAATGTTTTTAGTTCAAGTTCTAAATTGAGTGCCTTCGTGGTTTCAATCCCCCCTGATAAGCAGGGCAGCTGGATTCTACAGCAGTCACACAGGGCCACATAAATAACTGACAGCATCGTAAATCTCTTCATGGCCAGTAGGAAACGGAAGTAACCAGTGTGAGTCAGTAAAACAGTCATACAACGTGAAGAGTTTTGTTCCAAGACAAGTAAGGCATGCATGCCTATCCTGATTTGTGGAGGGCCCTCTAGGCAATCAGCTGAGTTCCCACTGGAAAGCACGCTATGGTTTGGCTTGGACATACTCTGGACATAAAGGAGGAGCCATTCACCACCCCAGTCGTAGTACACTGCCATACAGGACAGCTTAATATCATGCCAGGGAGATCAGTCTTATCCCTTCAACCCCAGGTTGCCTGCCAGCCCCCCATTCTGCCTGATGTGGCAGAGACTGGGGAGCAAGAGGCAGAATGACTTCAAGCCCAGTTTTCCTACTTCGTATTCACTTTGAGTAAGTAACACACATCTCAGAAGGTTAGGGAGCAGCAATAAGTAGCCCTGTGTGTCACATGCCTGGCAGAGGACTGGCTGAACCCACCTGTGCTCAGTCTGTCACTTCCTTCCCATCCCTCTTGGCCTACCACACTTTACTGAACACACTGTGTTCAGTGGCTCAGGCATATCCAACTCTTTGCAACCCTCTGGACTGTAGCCCGCCAGGCTCCTCTATCCGTGGGATTCTCCAGGCAAGAACACTGGAGTGGGTTTCCAGGTCCTCCTCCAGGTTACCTTCCCAACCCAGGAGTTAAACCTGAGTCCCTCAATGTCTTCTTGCATTGACAGGCAGATTCTTTACCACTGAGCCACCTGGGAAACCGCACACATTACAATCCCTTCCTGCAAATAGAGCCTCTTGCTCCTAGATGGTGGACAAAATATATTCCCAGCATCACAATCAGCAGCTTTGGTCCTCTGCATTAGCCCTGTCTGTAGCCCAGTAATGCACAGCCAGCATCAGTATTTATCTCAAGGTGACACTTGTAATGGATGATTGCAGCACTTCTAAATCCATTTATGTAATCCTCTCTGCTTTGCTTGCAGTTATTTTTCAGGGTTTTAGCAGCAATGAAATGGTTCCTTTCCCAAGACAGAGTTCATTTAATTTAAAACTGGATTGATTATAGCTAAACTTATGATATGTCTTTGCAAAGGAAGAAAAAAACAGCCATCAATTATGCACAATAATTATTTAGCATTTATGCAGCTCCCACAGTGTCCTGGGCTCAGCATCTAAGAGTTGGGGTAAAACCCATGCCCTTGAGAATCAAAGGCACGCAGGCAGAGCATGAGTCCACTTGCCATTTAATTCTTTATTCAAGGGGGTCATCGACCATATGGCCAGCATTTTAGCTGACTTCATGGGGTTAAGTGGAATCTTCATCCATTTGTGCCTTCTTTCATTTCTGTCTCATTCAGATGCATTCTACTGACAGCATCCTTAGCCTTTGACCTCTATCCCAAAAGAGTACTCCTTACTACTCCTCAGGCAGTTTTGGTTTAGGACTAAGACATTTAATGGGGCTAAAATCAGAGTAAATCTGATGACGATTGCCTGGCATCTGTGGGATTCCTCCTGCAGTCGCCTGACTGGTGACAAGGGAAGTGCATTCAGAAATGGGATGGAACCCAGGAAAGGACAGAGGACTTTCCTCTAGCTGCATTCTTGTGAGAAGATAGTCATGTACGTGCTCACCTGCCAGAGGATTTGAATGCCAAATAGATGGATGATTAGATGGATTTCGAGACCACAAGTTAAAATATAATTTATATAGTACAATGATAGAAATTTAACTCAAGTAAAATATTAGTAACTAAATTCTGAAAATTTAGTGTAATGCTCTTAATTCAGAGAAGTCCTGATAGACAATCCCCCAGATAATTATTTATATAGAATAATGGCCAAAAGAGAAATAGAAGAGACAGATCTGAAAAAAAAAATCCTTTTTTAAATTATTGACCATTTGACTTTAGAGGGAAAAACTGGAGAAACTCAATCAAGATAAATGATAATAACCAGACTGAATACCAGGCACACTACATTCAATACTTCAAAGATTGCTGAAATAGTAAAGTTACACTACTTACATTTTATAGATGAAGAAACAGAATATAGAGGAGTCAAGTAACTTACCAACTAAGAGGAGACATAGCTATGGTTTAAATGCTGTTGTAGATTAACTGCAGAGCCCAAGCACTTAACCACTATGCTATACTGCCATCTAGGATGCAATGCACAAATGTGCATCATATTCACAACCTCCAAATTCCTTGTCCTTTGACATTTTGCTTAACCTTGGAGTTACAATGAAGCTAAAACTTTTTATTCATCACATTTACTTGTAGAATTTCACTGTCAGATCAATAAATCAGAATAATTCTCCCTAACGTATCCCTGATATAATTCAAATTATATTAAGTAATGGCTTAGAGTCAGGAGTTGTTTAAAGTCAAGAAGATATATATATATATACATTTGCATGCGTGCGCACACACACACACATATGTTTTTTAAGGTAAAGACAATTATTTTAAATTGCTGAATGTTTCATTTTCTTTCATTGGAACTTATTTTTTTGCATTAGAAGGGTGCAAGAAAAATTGAACCAAGATTTAGCTAAGTTTTTGAAGGTTTTTTTGTTTTCTCTTTGCTGTTGTTGATTTCTTTCTTTTTTGAAGGGGAAGATAGGATCAAAAGAGAAATTAGATTTTCTACCTTTGGTATTAGAAAAGGAAATGGCAACCCACTCCAGTATTCTTGCCTGGAAAATCCCATGGACAGAGGAGCCTGGTGGGTTACAGTCAACAGGGTCGCAAAGAGTTGGACATGACTGAGCATGTGACACTCACACTCACCTTTGGTATTTGGGGTAATAGTTGAGGTCCCATGAATAGGGTCAATCCCTGGGTTAAGGCTGTCCTCACAGAATCTCCCCACCCTGCTCCCAAAATGCATGCTGAGTGTTTATGCCACAGTCGTGCACTTGGTTACCCAATGCATGTGTTTCTTACAGTTGACCTGGACAGGCTCAATGATGATGTCAAGCGTTACAGTTGCACTCCCAGGAATTACTCCGTCAACTTGAGAGAAGAGCTGAAGCTTACCAATGTGGTCTTCTTTCCACGCTGCCTCCTTGTGCAGCGCTGCGGAGGAAACTGTGGCTGTGGAACTGTCAACTGGAAGTCCTGTGCATGCAATTCAGGGAAAACTGTGAAAAAGTATCACGAGGTATGCCGTTTTCAGAATTTTTTTGTTGCATTGCTGCACTTGGTCCTTTAGCAGCTACAAAAGTCCTGTAATTGCTAGGGTGCTGGGAAACTGGGCCACTGCATTGTTTGTTCAGGTTTTTCACTGCACAGGGGCACCTCCCAGGGAGATGACTGCAAAATTGTACTTAAGCTTAACTTGCAAAGGCAGGTCCCTGGGGAGGTTGTAGGTCCATCCTGAAGTAGAGATTCCTTTTTCTAACCCTTATTCATAATATATATGCGGGTTGACAACAGTCTTGTTAGTATACACAATCAAATGCATGATGTAATAATTTGAGAGCTTACTTACAGAAATATAATGGGATTCATTAACAGCATATGACTGCAAATCTAGGTTACTTTAAGAGAATACTAAGAGCTAATCTTCAATTCAGTCAACTCATTGAAAAATGAATCAGGGTAAAAATAGCAAAGTATAAATTGTCAGAAAAGATACTTTGTCAGAGACTTTTTCAATCTCTAAATACGGGAATATTATTCTTCCAGAATTACTAATTTTTCCTAAATATAACTGAGTGCCCTGGGGAATCAGCTCTGAAATTATGCAAAAATAAACAAAAGTAAATATAGAGATGTAAGAGAAATGAAAATTTAAGGAGAGCAGCAACTTTTAATGATAATAACAGCAAATACACGTAAGCCTTTACAGTGTACCAGACATTATTGTAAGCAATCATTAGCTCACTTGGCACTTTCTCCACATGTTGTCAGGGGAGTGCTATTTGTATCCCCTTTTTATAGATGAATAAACTGAAGCCTAAGAGAGCAGTGGATTGACCAGTATGACTTGGTCAGTAACTCAGAGAGATGGGACCTTAACTGATCCACTGTTTCTAAAGTCTATATACTTAGCAACAGTAACACTGAGCACTCTCATTTTAAATATTTAGCACATTATTGAAGATTAAAGAAAGAGTGGACTTAAGGGGAGTTAGAGCTGCTCTTGACATTGACAGCAACTTTATCACTTCCTGGTTGTGCAAGTCACTAAAGTTTAGAGAGCCAGTTTTCATGTATGTGAAATAGGACTTAAGAAATTATATGATAACCCGTACGGGGTGGCTCTGGGGAATCAATCCAGTGCATATGAAGTGCATTTTGTAAGAGGTAAAATACCATATTGCAATATGTTTAAAATATAAAATATGAGCCAAACACTATTGTTAGGAATTATTATTTGAGCTGCTTTTCATCAGTATCCATCAAAACAAAAGAATAAATGGGGCTCCCTAAATAAGATCTCCCACTTTACACAACCACTTTGTTACCCTGAAAACAATAAAACAATAATCAGTTAAGAGGTAATTACTGAACTAAATGAAAAGGGATTCGTCATAAGTGATATTTTCAACGTGGGAAAAGTAGGAGCTTGGAGGCCACGATAACCCTGCTTACCTCAAATAGATGCAGACCCGATTTGAGACCTACATAGAGCATGTTTTCTTAGTAACAAGAATTTCTTACTCCACCTCACATTTTTCAAAGGAAAAAAAAAAAAAAAATCTGTTCTCATATCCAGAGAATGCTGTTGTCTGTGTTCATTGTGTTTTATTTTTGTATGACCTGATGAACTCTAGATTGGACTTTGTCCTTTGTGTCTAAGAACCTGAATTTTGCAATGTTGAGTCATACACTGAGAACAAATGCAGAATGCAATAATTTGGTTTGCGTTAAAATAAGCCAAGAAGTGACAAGATCTTTACCCAGTCTTTACTGTGAGGAAAACATGTAAATTCAGGTCTTTGATGCTTTATTTTCATCTTGACTCTCCTCTCAGAGAGAAGTTGTAGTTTGATTTTTTTTTAATTGCTAATTGTGGAAACACAGAGTTAAACACACACCCAAAAGGGCCCTCACCTCCCAGACAGTTAACTCTGAAAGAATCTAAAAGGTCTTTTTCTTAGGTCTATTGTCTCTCTGCACAGAGGCTGTTACCTATATATTTCTATTCACAATTAATATCTAGGAGGCAAAGCCCTTGATCTCTTTGTTCAGTCACATGAGTAGGTCTAAAATGTGGAATCTTTTTGAAACTGCTATCTAAAGCATCTCTGTGAAACGTGTCATGATATTTTTACTTCTCAGAGTCTGCTGAGCTCTGTGCCAAATCACTCTGCTGAGTTGTGGACAAAAGGACAAAAGAGCATCAATCACTCCATCAGTTACTGCACACCTGGAACACACACGTTTAGGAGGCTGGCACGTTTTCCCCAGCCTCCTAAAAGACCCCTGAAGTATGTCCCAGGCGTCACTCTGTCCTGTTCCCTGGAAAAGAGCAGGAGACTCATTTCAGCTCCAGAAATAGGGCTTGCTTGG
Source organism: Capricornis sumatraensis (assembly GCF_032405125.1). Taxonomy (NCBI): domain Eukaryota; kingdom Metazoa; phylum Chordata; class Mammalia; order Artiodactyla; family Bovidae; genus Capricornis; species Capricornis sumatraensis. The sequence goes on from NC_091084.1 coordinate 6,632,368, forward strand.
GCACAGTCTTGTGAGGGAAGAATCCTTGTCCTCTCTTCTGTTAGTTTTGTGCCTGTAGTCTTAACTCAGAAAAATGAGAAACTGGTCTCCCCGCCTCCTGGTTGTAACTGATGAGATGGGAAATGAGTTTTTATGAGAGATGAGCACCCTTAAGGGGGTGACTAGAACTTGCCACCTAAGCAGGACTCTATGACTCTCCACAGATATTTCAAGGCCCAACATTTAAGGAATAAAATCCAAAAAATTAAATGTATAATTATAAAATTATCAATAATTAGAAATTATAAATAAAAGGAGGTTTCATTGCTCTTTCCCCAGGTCACATGACTTCTTCTTGTAGAGATCTGAGCATTTTGCACTGTGCAATAAAATGCTCCATCTGTACAATTCCCTCGTCTGAAAAGTTTGTAGGTATCCTGCTAAAGTATTTTTCCTCTTTCCTAGCAACCATTTCTTCTCTTGGAATATATAGAATATAAAAAATACTTTCGGTGGGGATTTTTAAAAAGAGAAGATTCCAGAAAACATACTCTGTAGACAGTTAGAGGATGCTATTATTTTAGTTCTTATCTTTGCTTGTTAATGTATAATGAAGGGATGTTCCCTAGAAATATATTGAGCTTTTAGATTAATGCTTACTATTTTATTTTTTTTTAAGCATTTGGTCTCCTGGCTATGTCCATTCAGTCAACAGCCAAAAGCTTAGGAGGCAACAGAGAAAGACAAGTTAATGTTCACTGTCCTACCTCTCATGATTTTGTCCCAATGCTGGCAAAACTGCATTATCTGTTAGGACTTTCTGCAGTGATGAGAAAGTTCCGTATCGGTACTATCCAATCTGGTAGTCACTACCAACATGTGGTTACAGAGCACTTGAAATGTGTGTAATGCAAATGAGAAACTGAAGTTTTAAATTTTATTTAATTTACACTAATTTGAATGTAAATAGCTGCACATGGTCAGGGGCTCCCATAGTGAACAGCATAAGCTGAGACACAACTCTGTCTCTGGCACCTACAGCATCTAACCATTCCAGTCGCTTGAACAACGGAAAAAATTACTGTGAATGACTTTTTTAACTTTATGTTAAATATAAGAATTTTGTATTAAAAATTTGTTGCCCATTTAACATAAGAGGTAGAAGATATAAGCAGATATTTATATATGAAACAAAAGATTGATTGGAGATAATAAAATATTGAGATTTAGACTTGAGATAAAAGAATGGTACTTTTAATTTTTACTTGTTTTAAGCATCTGTCATTGAAACAAATTTAGCTAAAATCGCAAACTGAGACCAAGAAGACAGGAAAACAATATTTTTCCAAAAGTTTCTACTCTATGGCAAAGGCAACGTATCTGAGGGTTATAACAAAAGTCACAAAAATCTTTATTCTTTTTCTGGAAACAGCATTTCTAGAGCTTATGTAGAGTCTCCCTACTTCTTTCTCCCTCTTTGAGTGAGACCATGAGAAGATTCCCTTGCAGCCCTTTCCTGTTCCTATAAGAGACAAGACAATAGAGACAAAGCAAATCACACAACTGAAGAGAGAGCATGTGGATTCACATGAAAGGCCACCTCGGACCAGCCACCAAAAACTCCCCAGGGCCTCGGGTTTCCTCTTTTACTCCCTATGATAACCTACAATTTTGAGTTCCCAGACAGATCTGAAATTATATGATATCTGTTCACCACTCCCTAAATCTTACCTTGCTGAGATTGTGTTAGGAATATAAACAAGTTGGTGGTTGAAATGCTAAGAAAATACAAAAGAACAAAGATATGATCTGGAACATATGTATAAAACAGTTATCCACTCATCATTAGTAACACCTGTGCTGCTTATCTCTTGGGGCTCTTGGGACAATGAAAGCCTCTGAAGGCTGTAAAACACTCGACAGATGTGGGTGGAATATCCTGAGAGTGTGGTCGGGCTTGCTCCCTTCTGACTCCCTTAGACCCTTGATGACTTACTGGTGCCGAGACCCTCTAAGTACAGCAAAGTGTATACATCCTTTTCCTTGTAGATCTGGATTCATATTAGGCCTTCTTGCCAAAGTTGAGCAAAGCTGCCTTCAGGCATGATACTCCCCAACTAGACAAAGACCCATTTGTGACACGAATGATACTCAGTGTTAAAGCTGTGCTCTGAAACTTGGTGCCCAGCTCAGCTTCCATCATGTTTTCTGCAATTGGGCTGAACATGTAGTCATTAATCCTCTAAAATACTGTCAAAATCATTTACCTAGTTACGTCTTCTAAAGGAAGAACTGCTGCTGAATACACTCCAGAGTGCTCACAAGAAAATTTCGGTTATAAGTAAATGTTCACAGATGTCAAGATTGCATTTTCAAAATTCATGAGGGTTGTATAGATCCACATTATAAGCCCAGCCTTTAGTCACCTTCATACCTAGCTTGTCAGAGAAGCATTGCTGAACTCTGTTATTTGTGTCCTTCTTATTGAGGACTGTATCTCAGGACTTGGTATCACTCCTTCCCTTACAACTCTCAATCTCCCTTGAAACTATTACCTTCAAGTTGTGCAGTTACCCAGGTAGAAAATAATATGTTTTCTCATCTCAAAATATTTTTGCTTGTAGTCACTTTAGGTTTCAGAAAGGTTGACTACAAGACCTTAAAAATCTTAACTGTATGTACATTTTTATAGTCTATAAGCATGAAAGAAATCATAAAGTAAGGAAAAATATGAAGCTTTTTTTTCTTAAGAAAGTGTTTATACTGAATGCTGCCTGCTTTAGAAGTTGGGTGAATCTTAAGTTAACCCTTAATGATTCGAGTTTATACAGTGCACATGTCCTAAAATATGTATTTGTGATCCTACATCAGCCATTAATTTGAAAACTATTACAAGGCCTTAACGACCTTTCTTTAATATTTCCAATAAACAAGAGCCCAACTCAGCATGTAGCATTTCTGTCTAGTACTGTTTTATTACTGTAATAACTTCATGGCAATGATTCATTCAGTGCTTTATTGGCAACAAAGAGAGTAATTGTAGTAAATATCTTTTGTGATATGGTAATTTGCAAACTGAGCATCTTTGATTCTGTGTAGTGGTATGAAAGCCACCAACTGCTTCAGTCATTCACCATTTAATAAAAATCAACTTTCCCTGGCTTCATGTGGTTTTCCAGATGGTGGAGAAGGGTCAAGAATGCCATTTTCACCCATAGGTAATAAGAAATGACTGGCTGCTCCTCCATGGATTTTTATTTCAGTGTGTATGCTTGCAGCAGTGAATCATAGAGCAGAAAATAGGAAAGCATTTTGTGAAGGTACCTATTAGTGAGTGTCCTACAGCGACTGTAATTAATTCAGTGGTTCCTTCCCTTTAAAGGTGAAACGATAACCCAGAGACAGTTTGCTTTCTCAGATAAAGGCTTTTCATTTTTCTTTTAACTTTTTATGCTCTCTCAAATCAGCTTTGCTTTCTTTCTCCTTTCAATGCTGTGTACCTGAACCTAAGACTATTACATGGTCTGAAAGCTTTGAACATCAGTGCTGTGATCAGCCAGTAAAGCAGTCCAATTTCCACTTTGTTCAAATAGTGCTTTCCTGTCTTGTCTGGAAAAGTGTCTGCCAAATCATTTTTCTCCTCTTATCAGCAAAACACATATATACTGGGCTAACGTGGCTTAATATAAAACACAGGGAAAATCCCTGAACAATCAGGAGACCAGTTAGAGAAAACTGGCCAGGTGCAGCTTTTACCCCAAAGCACACAATTTCATTTCTCATTAAATGAGGAAGCAAATCAATGGAGCACTGATTTTGTAGATGTCAGTCATGGCAACTTATTAGGCTTTGATAATGGTCTTTTTATTTATTTTTTTAAATATGAATTTATTTATTTTAATTGGAGGTTAATTACTTTAAAATATTGTATTGGTTTTGCCATACATCAACATGTATCCGCCACAGGTATACAGGTGTTCCCCATCCTGAACTCGCCACCCTCCTTCCTCCCCATACTATCCCTCTGGGTCATCTCAGTGCACCAGCCCCAAGCATCCAGTATCATGGACTGGCGATTCGTTTCATATATGATATTATACATGTTTCAATGCCATTCTCCCAAATCATCCCACACTCTCCCTCTCCCACAGAGTCCAAAAGACTGTTCTATACATCTGTGCCTCTTTTGCTGTCTCACATACAGGGTTATCATTGCCATCTTTCTAAATTCCATATATATGTATTAGTATACTGTATTGGTACTTTTCTTTCTGGCTTACTTCCATCTGTATAATCGGCTCCAGTTTCATCCACCTCATTAGAGCTGATTCAAATGTATTCTTTTTCATGGCTGAGTAATACTCCATTTTGTATATGTACCACAGCTTTCTTATCTATTCATCTGCTGATGGACATCTAGGTTGCTTCCATGTCCTGGCTATTAGAAACAATGCTTCGAAGAACATTGGGGTACATGTGTCTCTTTCAGTTCTGGTTTCCTCGGTGTGTATGCCCAGCAGTGGGATTGCTGGGTCATAAGACAGTTCTATTTCCAGTTTTTTGAGGAATCTCCACACTGTTCTCCATAATGGCTGTACTACTTTGCATTCCCACCAACAGTGTAAGAGGGTTCCCTTTTCTCCACACCCTCTCCAGCATTTATTGCTTGTAGACTTTTGGATCACAGCCATTCTGACTGGCGTGAAATGGTACCTCATTGTGGTTTTGATTTGCATTTCTCTAATAATGAGTGATGTTGAGCATCTTTTCATGTGTTTGTTAGCCATCTGTATGTCTTCTTTGGAGAAATGTCTATTTAGTTCTTTGGCCCATTTTTTTGATTGGGTCATTTATTTTTCTGGAATTGAGCTGCATAAGTTGCTTGTATATTTTTGAGATTAGTTGTTTGTCATTTGCTTCATTTGCTATTATTTTCTCCCATTCAGAAGGCTGTCTTTTCACCTTGCTTATAGTTTCCTTTGTTGTGCAGAAGCTTTTAATTTTAAGTAGATCCCATTTGTTTATTTTTGTTCTTATTTCTAGTTCCCTTTGTTGTGCAGAAGCTTTTATTTTTAGTTAGGTCCCATTTGTCTATTTTTGTTCTTATTTCTAGTTTCTGGTCTTACATTTAAATCTTTAATCCCTTTTGAGTTTATTTTGGTGTATGGTGTTAGAAAGTGTGCTAGTTTCATTCTTTTACAAGTGGTTGACCAGTTTTCCCAGCACCACTTGTTAAAGAGATTGTCTTTTCTCCATTGCATATTTTTGACTCCTTTGTCAAAGATAAGGTGTCCATAAGTGCATGGATTTATCTCTGGGCTTTCTATTTTGTTCCACTGATCTATACTTCTGTCTTTGTGCCAGTACCATACTGTCTTGATGACTGTGGCTTTGTAGTAGAGCCTGAAGTCAGGCAGGTTGAGTCCTCCAGTTCCATTCTTCTTTCTCAAGATTGCTTTGGCTATTTGAAGTTTTTTGTATTTCTATACAAATAGTGAAATTATTTGTTCTAGCTCTGTGAAAAATACCATTGGTAGCTTGATAGGGATTGCATTGAATCTGTAAATTGCTTTGGGTATTATACTCATTTTCACTATATTGATTCTTCCATTCCATGAACATGGTGTATTTCTCCATCTATTAGTGTCTTCTTTGACTTCTTTCACCAGTGTTTTATAGTTTTCTATATATGTCTTTAGTTTCTTTAGGTAGATATATTCCTAAGTATTTTATTCTTTTTGTTGCAATGGTGAATGGAATTGTTTCCTTAATTTCTCTATTTTCTCATTGTTAGTGTATAGGAATAAAGAGAATATTTATCATCTACTCAGCTTCTTAGGAATCATTTTCTTCCCCTGAATAGATCAACCTCCAGATCTGGTTTATTAGGGTTGGAAAATAGTGACTAATATTAGAGAAATTCTCGGCAAAGTTGCAGGAACCCGAGCTTTAATCTCTTCCAGGGTGTTCTGACTAAGAGTGGCACTGGAGGGCTTTCCTATCTATTGTAGCAGGGTATTTAATATCCCCAAATACAATATACACTGCATCCATGGTTTGGTTACTTAGTTTTTCATGGAGAAGCAACAGTTTTTATTTTCTTTAGAGGTGAAGCAGGAGTGAACATGGGAGCAACAAAAGGAAAATATCATTATCACTCTGCTCTCAGTACTTGAAATTCTGTTTCAAAATCGTAAAAGACTTACAAGTGATACAAAGCATAGGCCACTTCATTTTGGCCTCTGGTTTGGTTTGGTTTGCGCCCCTCCCCTTGTTGGAGGTTGGGGTAGAAGCGATGTAGGGAGGAGACAGGAAAGAGGCCGTGAATATAGGTCCCCATATTGTGACGTGGCAGCGTTACCCACCATAGCCACCGGAGCGCATCCCACTGGAAACCTATTGTGTTCCCAATGCTGCTGACCAGAACAGACAAAACTCCACCTTCCAGGTAAGGGCATGCGCTGTGCCACATGGAGACAACACTGGTGACACCAGTCACTGACTCTGCAACCTTAATCTCTCTCTTCCCTTATCCGAAACAGTGTTAGAAAAGTACCTATATCATAGAGTTACAGTGATACGCAAAACGTTTAATACTTCCAGTCATAACAGTGTGTGGCATCTAACAAATACTCAAAAATGTTAGTCATTATTTTTGCTATCCTTGCCCTCAAAGCGTTTGTTAATAGAGAGAAAGCATATGTCATATGAAACTATGTGATTCTAGTGTATGTTCAGTGGAATTTAGGTAATGAGGATAATATAATTATCAAAACTGGTACTATCAAACTATCAAAACTGGCACTGGGACTAGCTTTACCATAATCTGGTATTTTTGTGCCTCCCTCATGAACTCTTCTAGACCATCCCTTCCCACCCCATCCCCCAACCCCAGTTTGTACTCACAAAAGTACAAATATCCTTTTGAAGCTCTTCTCCAAATGGGACAAGGTATTTCACACTGTGTTATCAGAGCCCAGGTTCCTTACTTGACTGAACATTGAACAAATGACCTGCTGCACAGAACTCTTACAGAAAAACAGGCTAAATGTTGGGACTTACCTGGTGGTCCAGTGGTTAAGCATATGTCTTGCAATGCAGGGGACACAGGTTCAGTCCTTGGTCAGAGAACTAAGTTCCCACATGCTGTGGAGTAATTAAACTTGCATGCCACAACCGGTGAGTCTGTGCACTCTGGAGGCCATGTGCCACACCTAGAGCATCTGTGCAAGCTCCTGCAAGACCCAGTGAAGATCCCGTGCACCACAACTAAGATACAATGCAGCCAAATAAAGAAATATCACCCCCTCAATGTTTTGAAAAGGCAAACGCTAAAGTAAAGTGGATGCATGGGGACTGAGGGCTCTAGGCCTGTTTTCCTAGTAGATGGTTTTTATTTGCTTATAACTTGAAACATAAGGTAACATAAGGATGAGGACATTGCTAGGAAGACAATCCAGTAGAAAAATTGGAGCAGGGGGGCTTGCCATGAAGAGTTATACAGCCTAGAAAATAAGATTTCCTTGCATCTAATCTTCATCTTGGAGCAAAGTATACCAAGCATCAGGGCCCCATTTCAGTTCACACATGTGTCTGCCACACCTTTGAGATACAGAAGGAAGCTGCAGCTGCATTAGAGATGCATTGGTCCTTGGGTCCTAGTGTGCTGGAAGCCTAGAGAACACACTGCTCTCAGGTCCCCGCTGACAGAAGGCTGGGCACCTGGCCTCCTCAGTTCTCCAGCCTATACACTGTGAGTAAAGACGCCTTCTCTATGACAAGGTTTGTCTTGGGACAGACGAAATAGTGCCTATGTGCAAATTTTTTTAAAACTACAAAATGCTACATAGTTGTATGGTAGTATCATGCAGAGTTTAAAGTTGAAAAGGGAAAATAGAACAGAATCAAAAATCAAAGCTAACAGGAGCCTAAGAATATAAATAAAGAAGCAATTTAGTTGACTGTATATGGAAAACAAGTATTTATGTATATTGACTTCAAGTGAAGCAAATATTGAAGCAAATATTCAAATGAAAAAATTCAAGTGAAGCAAAATTTGAAGCAAATATTGACTTCAGTGAAGGCCACACTAGGGAAGAAGTGTTAGCTTCTATTTAAACTTTAAAAAAAAAATCACATTTACAGTTATTAATGTAAACATTTAAGGATGTGATTTATTCAAGAAATGTTGGATTGTTTTAAAGGTATTAATATGCGAACATTTTAGTGGAACATGATCTGTTTTGAATTGTAAAGGGTATTATTCGATATAGCTTAACAGATATGTAAGAACATACACACATTTTCAGTTATTTATGACCACTAAGGAGGCAAAATGTCTTACCTCACCAACATGTTTAGCCACACCAGCATTTTTGCGGGGCAGGGCAGGGGTGGCGCACTGGGCCCTTGCTGCTGCACACGGGCTTTCTCCAGCTGTGAGCAGGGGCTGCTCTGCAGTGGTGCAAGGGCTTCTCACTGTGGTGGCCACTTGTTTACAGAGCTCTGGCTCCAGGCATGGGCTCCATGGTTGGGGCACAATGTTTAGTTGCCCTGTGGAACGTGGGATCTTCCCAGACCACTGGCTAGCAGATTCTTAACCACTCTCCAGGGAAGTCCCCATACCAGCATATTAGGTCACAACTGTATTCGTTGTCTTGTCTGCAGAGTATTGTCTCAGCATTGTATTTATCCATAACACATGCTTTAGTCAGAAGACTCTTTGTGATATTAATAATATTTGGGACAGCACTTGGCACAAAGCAGGCCCTTAGAAAGTTATCAGTAAACACATGCTCAGACACCTGCGCTCCTCATGACCCTGCACATAGGTAATACATTACTCTGTGATCAGTGGATTCCATTACTTTAAGGAGTCAGTGATTGTCTATAACAATATTTGTACTTGTGCATTCTAATAGTGAGCCCATAGATTTCATTGGATCCTCAAAGGCTTAAGAACCAGTTTTCATAAAGAGAATAAGTGGTTATGATTTGAGTTAAATCCCAGGTACTTTCTAACAGGAAATGCTTCTTGTCCTAGGTGTTAAAGTTTGAACCTGGCCATTTCAAGAGGAGGGGCAGAGCGAAGCATATGGCTCTCGTTGACATCCAGTTGGATCATCATGAGCGGTGCGACTGTATCTGCAGCTCAAGACCACCTCGATAAGAGACTGTGCATGTACTTTCATTAAACACGAAAGAACCTTTATTTTAAGGAGGGTGTGGTAAGAGACCCCTTTCCCACCAGCAACCGAACTTACTATTAGCCTGAAAAGCAATGAATACAAGTGGTTGCTGACTTTCAATCTAGCTTTGTTAGTGCCATGACAAGTAGAAAGGCATATCATCAACCTCTATATCCAAGAATATAGGATTGCATTTAACAATAGTGTCTGAGGATATATGTCATCTCCATGTCTCTGTGTAAATAGACCAAATGGTTTACTCAGTATATATAACCAGGTACACCAGAGCTTACATATGGTTTAATTACTTAGACTCTTAAAATCTGACAAAATAAGGGACATAGTAAATACATTAAACATGTCTTTAGAAGATTTGGAAGATTAATTTGTTTATTTTTAAGTTTTGAATCACAAAACAATTTTGGATCTTGCTCTTTTAAAGAAAGCACCTTTTATATTAAAAATCCAATAAATGAGCATTTCTTGTGCATACATCTTAATTATAAAAAGAGGGAAATATGGTTTCTGGGAAAAGATACATTCCTAGCCGTTTTTCTCATGAGATGTACTACATACTTACCTATATAGACAATAATTACCTGTCTCCAAAAGCATGTCATCATAATATAGGTGCTTTAGAAATAAAGCCCTTAAGTCTTCTCTTAGTGTATCTTGCCAAGGCATGCAAACTCATTAACACCTGTCTTCAAAAAATTCTCACAAGGTTTATTATTATTATCCTATGAGAGAAAATGTATAAGTTGAAGCAGAATTTTGAATTGTTTCTTCTCAAAACCTCTCCACAAAAGTAACTCCTTTGGAGAATGTCATGGGGACTCTGTATGAGCCTTTCAAAATAATGCTCACTGAAAAGTTTGAGAAGTTGAAAGTAAAAAAATGTGAGCATTGAAATATTAACATAACTGGGAGTGGGATGGACTATTTGATTGGGATCCATATTTGATAATGATTCATACTCTCCAGATTATGCCAATTAATTTTATGTATCTTGCTTTTGTGTTCCTATCTCTTCCATATCTCTTCCTATCTCTTCCATATATATATCTGTTTATGAGTCATTATGAGCTTCCCTGGTGGCTCAGACGGTAAAGCGTCTGCCTGCAATGTGGAAGACGTGGGTTCAATTCCTGGGTTGGGAAGATCCCCTGGAGAAGGAAATGGCAATCCACTCCAGCACTCTTGCCTGGAAAATCCCGTGGATGGAGGAGCCTGATAGGCTACAGTCCATGGGGTCGCAAAGGGTCGGACACGACTGAGCGACATCTTCAGTCTTCAGCATGAGTCATTATTAAATGAGACAATGTGTATATATATATATATACAATGGCATTTTATATTTGGCAAGCCATCATGGATTACTTATAGCCCAGAAGCTGTTTTTGCATTAAAGCAACCCAATTTCATTGACGTAAAGTCCTGTGTACTCACTATTCATTTCAGTTGAATTCCTGTTTCTGAACCAAGTGAAAGGAGACCTGGGGTCTCTGGTTCTTTCCAAATCTATGGCACTTGTTCTAAGAAGCCTCACTGCAATTTGTGAGAGCACAAGTTTGGCCCTGCTCTACCCTAGGAAATGGTTTTTGCATTGGTAGTTATTATTGGTACTTAGAGTAATTTTTCCTCCTTGGCTCCTTAATGTCTGTTAAGGCCTCAGGGACTGACTACAGGCGTAGGAAGTGATTCATCATTCTCCAAAACAAGACTCTAAGAGAGCAATATTGACATCAAGATAGCTCTGGAGCCGCTCAGAGAGAAGGACATTTTTCTTCTCACCTTGAAAGAAAAAAGGAGAGCTGGTTTCTTCCTTGAGTCCAGGGCCCTACTGAACACAGACAAGTCGAATGAGGGATGTGTAACTGGGACTCATTAAGTCTCAGTGTCAGATGAGCAGCCTATATATATTTGGATTTCTGAGCATGATGCTTTCAGGACCAAGTTCTCAAGTATCTTTATGAGCTCATTTCTGATAAGCTCTTTAAAAGGTCAATGCTTATTGAAGATATTCCTTCAAAATTTCCCTGAAAGTGTCCTGTGTTTTTACCTCAAAGGATGACTGGTAAAAATAAATACTCTATTGGTGAGTTGTCCGAAATCCAGAGTGCAGTCAGAAAGAGCACAGCCAGACCCTTTAATAATCAGTAACCATTCTTTCCCTGCAAGTCTCTTGAAAGCTTCCTGTGAAAACATAGAATTGCTGGGCCAAAACCAAAATTTGAGTTATATCACTAACTTGCTCAACTGTTAAGTATGAAAAATTAGAGTGTTCTACCCAATTTTCAATAAACCTTCCAAGCTGCAATAACCAGGATGGTTTTCAGTTAAAGCCCTGTCTCGACTTTTTATTTATTAGCTGCCATGTAAGCATGCAGTCTCACTCACTTCTTTTTTTTCTTTCCTGAGTGTTTTATGAAAACTTCTCCCTTGGTTATCTGTTATCTATTGCACTTCCAACATGTAGCCAATAAATCTGCTTCATTGCCATCAAAGGAATAAAAAGCTCACCATACAAATTACATTTCAAAACAAATCCTAATAAATCCTCATTTCTGTGTGGCTCACTCACCTGGAATAATGCCTTCTGTTCAATATGTTATAGGGCAGAGCACTTTCATAAGTAGAATTTCTGTTGTTTTTTTTTTTTCTTTTTTTTGGTTATATTGGTAACATGCAGCTTTTCCTCTCATAGTGTTTTCTGTAACAAATGTAATTTCCCTCTTATCTTCATGAAAAATAAATATTGCTTACAAACAAAGCTACTCCATTATTTAGTACTCAACTGCAGTTTTAAAAGGTGCACAATGATACAGACTTACTTCCCCAAATACATGCAGCTGTCTGACAAGGTTGGGGGCGTTCTGCGGGCCTGGTTTTAGAACATTGTTCCTTGAAAACTGGCTTTTACCCTGTCCCTTCTAGAAGCCACCGGAAACTGGAAATGGAGTGGCACTTTGGTTGTGCGGGTTTGTTTTTTTTTTTTTTTTTTTTTTTTTTGCTGCTCTTGGTGCTTCTTTGTTTGGCTGTCTCCCTGCAGGCTTTTAGTAGAAGATATCCTCCTCTGGCATTTTTGCTTTGGAGTGTCCACAGGCTGTCTCCTTTGGGGCCTGAAATCAATAACATTATGTTTGCCCTCACACCTTCACCCATCTTGATGAACACCACAGTTGGTGGGTCAGTGTTAACCAGATTTTTTTTTCCAATATGAGTTTATTTCATTATTTAGAACCAACGCCCTCAACAGAATGCCTAAACCTGTAAGATACTTTAAAATGATCCCAAATAGTTCAAAATACTAGATTTGAAGATCATATATAGTTTTCCCTCATAACATAAGTGCTTTCAGTAAATTACAAACCAAACCATGTAAAATTATGTGAAGGCAGATGATCAATCTGGTAGCATTTGTAAGGATTCCTGGGAAGTGATCTGTGGGAGCTGGGGGCTTTTCCTCCCAGCAGGTGGAGACTGAAAGTTTCTTAGTGCATCAGAGAGAAAGCTAGAAGGCCTTGGATATAGTGACAAATCTGACACTTCCTGGACCTGCTTAGGGGCTACTCTGCTATAGAGTTTGGAGTGTGCCTTGTTGGTGGGGGAGGCAGAGAGACAAAGGCTAAAGAGAGCTCATCTTGCTGTAAGAATTTTTGCTTTTGCTTGTAGTCTTGGTCTTCACCATCCCATTGAAGACAGGATGGCAACTGTACAGTGTTGGGTGAAACTCTGCCACTTTATTTAGTTCAATAGTGTTGGGTTTTGGGGAAAAGGGAGTAGAGACGTGTATTTTGTGGCAAGAATCCATTTTACCACTGGAAATATCAGCTAACGTGGAGTCAAAGTATGGGGGGAAAATGGGCAAGGATAGGTAGAGTAGTTTATTTATATAACTTGGATTTTTATGACAAAAATCATACTAGTCATAGATATACAAGCAATATTTTAATGCAAATACATTAAGAATGTTATTTTATTTCCTGAAATGCACACATGTCCAGTTTTCTATTAAGAGTAACTCAATAGATGTCCAAATTGTTCATATTCTCCTAGGGTCCTCTGGTAGAACATTATGTTAATAGATTAGTATTCATGCCTGAAATCCTAGGAAACACAATTTTGTTTATTGATAGCTCTGGTCAAATATGCTGGAAGAGAGACTATTTATAATTCACTGGTTTTATTGGCATTCACTTAAATTCTATTGTTTTTGATGATCAACTTAAAAATGACATAGGCCTTTAAAACTTAACACACTGAATATTGTGTTAAACATATCTCCTGAATATCTCCTGAATATTGTAGTTAAACATCAGCAATGGGTAAGCAGCTAACCACTTAATTTAAGATTTTGAGCTTTCTGTTCTTCTTACAGTTCAGAATTTACAAGTTAATTTTTATATTTTAAAGTAAACTGTATTTGTATAGATATCTCTAAGAATTCTTTAGCAGAACACATTAGAAGAGAGTATGGAGCTGAGTCCATAATAAATGCTAATATACTCAGTGCAGCAAGTCATGGGCCAAGAAATCTTCATTTTCTAATAAAGGCGTTTGATTTTCTAATTATTTTAAACTGCTAAGTGCTGGTTTCCAGGCTTAGTGGCCAGGAATAAAACGTTAAAATCACCCTTGGGTTCAATTTATATTTTAAATAATCCCTGGTATGCAAATTTTCTTGTAAGAACTAAAGTCTTCAGGTAGTATTTCTTAATCTCCATTTTTGGTTGAGGAAATATTACAAATTCATTCTCCTCTGGTATCTTCTAGCCTTTCCTTTTTTCTTTGTGACTTCCACATCTCTCCTCTTCTGACCAATTTCTATCCCCCAGGCTTCAACTCAGAGAAAGTCAGGATGGGTGTGCACTTTAGTATGCGAGACAGCAAAAGAGACACAGATGTATAGAACAGACTTTTGGACTCTGTGGGAGAGGGAGAGGGTGGGGTGATTTGGGAGAATGGCATTGAAACATGTATACTATCATGTAAGAAACGAATCACCAGTCTAGGTTCGATACAGGATACAGGATGCTTGGGGCTGGTGCATCTCTCTGGGATGACCCAGAGAGATGATATGGGGAGGGTGGTGGGAGAGGGGTTCAGGATTGGGAACTCATGTACATCCGTAGCAGATTCATGTCAATGTATGGCAAAACCAATACAGTATTGTAAAGTAAAAAAAAATGAATTAATTAATTAAATTTAAAAATAAATAAATAAATAAAAAACAAAAGACACAGGAGGTGGGGTCATTTGAGGCGATCAGATCCAATGCATGGTTTACCAAGTGAGAAATTAATAGGCTAAAATTGCCAGCTGTTAAGAAATCACTGTTGTGGGAGTTGAATACATTAAGTGAATATTTCCCAATATTTTCCACTTTTATATAAACTTGAGAATATGGTGTAGATATTTATGACTTCTATCAAAAGAAATTTGGCCATAGTCAATATGGGGGAAACTGGTTCAATGTTTCACATATTCATATGAGGCATGCTTTAGACTTCAAAACACAAGATCTACAGCAGGGGATAAAACTAGAGCAAGATATTCTAGGTGAAATCAATAAAAAAACTAAAGATTCCCCAGCAAAAGTACATGTGGAGGTAAATGTGGACGGTTCAAAGACTAGTGAATAAAGTATCAGAAAGGAAAGGAATCTATATACAGGAACAATGGGTCATATGTTTGAAAAGGTACATAAGTACCTGATTATGCAAAGTCTATGGATGGTTAGCAAAAACTGTCTTTTACATGTGGGAGAGGAAGCCAGGGAGGCTTCTGGGCATGGTGTGGGCTTCAAGTGCCATATGCATCAGAGACAGAGGCCTTGGGTATAGAAAGACTTGGGTATAGTAACAAGTCTGCCCCTTTCTGGGTGTGTTTTCTTATTTACAAATTGGCAGGATAAGATGTTTCCTAGGTCCTTCCCATAGATCAATTCTGAAGTTCTGTATTTTGGAAAGTGGCAATTTGCAGGAAGGACAGAGGTGGATACAATTGATAAACCTCCTGAAGTTGCAGTGAAACCAAGTCCCCCTAAAACTGAAGTCCTCTGCCACCCCTCAAGATGGAGAAGTATCAGAGAAAATGGGAGTTTGAAACTGTGCAGGATCCTGTGTTTTCCCTTCCACCTCAGGTACAGACACCTTTCTTTGTCCCCCATTTCCTGTTTATAGGAAAAAGGTTTCCATCTCCTAGATCTACCCTGTGTTCCAAAGGGCAGATTCAAACAGTTACTATTTAGGTGAGTGAGGAATGCTGGAAGAATGGCAGTGCAGGATGGGACTTGAGCCTGGTTCCTCCTGGGGGGATTTGTGTAACAATTTGATACATAACTCTGAGCTCTGCTAGAACTGAGGCTACCCCTCTCCAAGTGGAGGATGATTACCTCAGGCTTAAAATAAACACTTAGACCTAAGACTGGTTGGAACCAGAAGGCTGATGATTAAGATCCCTGTTACTTCACCACCACCAAATCAGAGGAGGGTTCCACACCCTGCAGTACTCCCTCTCCCCAAATTTTGCTTATTAAAACTTTTTCCCTAAAATCTATCAGTGAGTTCACATCTTTGAATGAGAGCGGCCCCATACTCCTTGCATGGTTCGATAACAAATGTTTTCTTGGCTCCATACTCGTCCATTTTGGCTTGTTTGGTCTTAGTTTATGTCAGGCACACGAACTTGGGCATGACAACATTAGGAGTGAGACAGGACAAAAGTGAGACCTCAGACACTAGAAGGTGTGTAGGACCTTGTGGTTATCTAGGATGTGTATTAAAAATCTCTGTCGTTTTTGCTGTTCAGTTACTCAGTCCTGTCTGGCTCTTTGCAACCCCTTAGGCTGGCACAGCATGCCTGTCCTTCACATCTCCTGGAGTTTGCTCAAATGCACGTGCATTGAGTCAGTGATGCCACCCAACCATCTCACCCACTGTCACCCCTTCTCCTCCTACCTTCAATCTTTCCCAGCATCAGGGCTTTTTCCAGTGAGTCAGCTATTCACATCATTTGGCCAAAGTATTGGAGCTTCAACTTCACCATCAGTCTTTACAACGAATATTCAGGGTTGATTTACTTTAGGATTAACTGGTTTGATCTCCTTACAGTCCAAGGGAGTCTCAAGAGTCTTCTCCAACACCAGAATTCAAAACCATCAATCTGTGGCATTCAGCCTTCTTTATGCTGACATGCTCACTTCTCTTCATGACTAAGGGCTTCCCTGGAAGCTGAATTGGTAAAGAATCTGCTTGCAGTGCAGGAGACCCAGGTTCAATCCCTAGGTCAGGAAGATCCCCTGGAGGAGGGCATGGCAACCCACTCCAGTATTCTTGCCTGGAAAATCCCATGCACAGAGAAGCCTGGAGGGCTACAGTCCATGGGTTGCAAGAGTTGAACGTGACTGAGCAACTAAACCACCACCATACATGCCTACTTGGAAAACCATAGCATTGATTACATGGACTTTAGTTACCAAAGTAATGTCTTTGCTTTTGAATATGCTTTCTAGGTGGGTCATAGCTTTTCTTCCAAGGAGCAAGCATCTTTTAATTTCATGGCTTCAGTCTCTGATTTTGGAACCTAAGAAAATACTCTGTCACTGTTTCTATTGTTTCCCCCTTCTATTTGCCATGAAGTGATAGGACCAGATGCCGTGATCTCCATTTTTTGAATGTTGAGTTTAAAGCCAGATTCTTCACTCTCCTCTTTCACTTTCATCAAGAGGCTCTTTAGTTCACCTTTACTTTCTGCCATAAGGGTGGTGTTATCTGCATATCTGAGGTTATTGATATTTCTCAATTTTGAATTCAGCTTGTGCTTCATCCAGCCTGGCATTTTGCATGATGTACTCTGCATATAAGTTAAATAAGCAGGGTGACAACATACAGCCTTGATATACCTCAGGAGGCAGGTGAGGTGGTCTGATAATCCCATCTTTTTAAGAATTTTCCACAGTTTGTTGTGATCCCTACAGTCAAAGGATTTAGCATGGTCAATGAGCCAGAAGTATATTTTTTTCCTGGAATTCTCTTGTTTTTTCTATGATCCAATGCATGTTGGCAATTTGATCTCTGGTTCCTCTGCCTTTTCTAAATCCAGCTTGAACATCTGGAAGTTCTCAGTTCACATACTGATGAAGCCTGGCTTGGAGGATTTTGAGCCTGACCGTGCTAGCGTGTGAAAATAGCTCAACTGTGTGGTAGTTTGAGCATTCTTTGGCATTTCCCTTCTTTGGGATTGGAATGAAAACTGACCTTTTCCAATGCTGTGACCACTGCTGATTTTTCCAAATTTGCTGGCATATTGAATGCAGCACTTTCACAGCATCATCTTTTAGGATTTGAAATAGCTCAGCTGGGATTGTATCACCTCCATTAGCTTTGTTCATAGTGATGCTTCCTAAGGCCCACTGGACTTGGCACTCCAGGATGTTTGGCTCTAGGTGAAAGATCACACCATCATGGTTATCCCAGTCATTAAGATCTTTTTTTTTTTTTTTTGGTATAGTTCTTCTGTATACTCTTGCCACCACTTCTTAATACCTTCTGCTTCCATACTGTTTATATCCTTTATTGTGCCCATCTTTGCATGAAATATTCCTTGGTATCTCTAATTTTCTTGGCGAGATCTCTAGTCTTTCCCATTCTGTTCTTGTCCTCTATTTCTTTGCATTGTTCACTTAGCTAGGCTTCTTATCTCTCCTTGCTATTCTTTGGAACTCTGCACTCAGATGAGTGTATCTTTCCTTTTCTCCTTTGCCTTTCACTTCTTTTCTCAGCTATTTGTAAAGCCTCCTCAGACAATCATTTTGCCTTTTTCCACTTCTTTTTCTTGGAGATAGTTTTGGTCACCACCTTCTGTACGTTTTTATGAACTTCCGTCCATAGTTCTTCAGGCACTCTATCAGATCTAATCCCCTGAAGCTATTTCTCACTTCCACTGTATAATCATAAGGGATTTGATTTAGGTCATACCTGAATGGTCTAGTGGTTTTCCCTACTTTCTTCAGTTTAAGTCTGAATTTTGCAATAAGTTGTTCCTGATCTGAGCCACAGTCAGCTTTCAGTCTTTTTTTCTGCTGACTGTATAGAGCTTTTCATCTTTGGCTGCAAAGAATATAATCAGTCTGATTTCGGTGTTGACCATCTAGTGATGTCCATGTATAGAGCTGTCTCTTGTGTTGTTGGATGAGGATGTTTGCTATGACCAATGTGTTCTCTTAGCAAAACTCCGTTAGTCTTTATGCTGTTTCATTTTGTACTTCAAGGCCAAAGGTGCCTGTTACTCCTGGTATCTCTTGACTTCCTACTTTTGCATTGCATTTTGCAAAAGTAGGAAGCAGTGATAAGGCCATTTCTAGGAGGTGCTATTTCCATAGAGTAGGATTAACAAACTACAAGAGAAATTAACAAGAGCATTCAAGGGTCTTAGTTGCTGAATGAGAATGGCAGTGCAGGCTAGGTAGTATCCTGAAGGAAAGAATCATGTGGGTTAGAATTTTCACAGTATTCTGAGAAAACTAGGAAAGCAGGAAAGAGGCTAATTGTGAGAGAAGAAATGTCTCCCAGAAGATCCAGGTCTTGTAATGTTGACTGGGAGTCATCCTTAAAATGCCAAACCTGAATTCATAAGATAAGATTCAGAATTCAAAGGATATCCATGACCACAGAGAAGAAGAAAATAGGAATTCACAAAGCTCACAATATATGTTCCAAAAATTGGATAAATACTAACCAAGAGCTAGCTCGCCCTCATTAAGTGCCAGACACAAAAGATTTAAAGTATAATAAAACAGCTATGTTTCTTGTGCTTATCAAGCTAGATAAGAAAGGGCAGATATTGAACAGGTAAGTAAATGATCCACTGTATTTGTGAAAATAAAATGTAATGTGAGATGATATTAAAAGGTGGAATTTAGATCAGGTGCACAAAAGGATTCCTTAAGAAAATGACATTGAAGCAGAAACAGAAAGCTGAAAAAATGTTAAATAATATTAACTAGGGGGAAAGTAGAAGGAGATTGTGGTATTAGAAATGTAAAGAAGTGTGACTAGATTAGAGAAATATTTTGAATGTTTAATTCAGCAGGTGGTGATGGATTGGGTGTTGAGAGAGAAGTGAAAGAGGATGTCATGAATTTTTCCAAGGCTTCTGGCATAACAAACTAGGCAGATAGAGAGGCCATTTTTTGAGTCTGGAGATAGGGAAAGAGAAGAAGGCTTGTATATCAAGAACTCAACGTCAGATATTAATGCCAAATGGTCTTTGACATGTCCAGTTGAAGATATGAAGTAGGCAGTTAGGTCTGTGGGTCTGGAGCTCAGAAGAGGTGTTGGGAATAAGACGTAAATTTAGGAATCATCAACGTGTAGCTATTAAAAACCACGGGCACGGTTGAGTCACTTAGAGGAGGGTGAAGATTGAGGAGAAAAAGGATCACAGGGCAATTGAAAGAGTATAAAAATATCCTTCCTGAGTGCCAGAGGGAGAAATTGTTCCAAGGGACAAGTTTTATCAAGTATTGCAGAAAAGATGTTGGAGAAACCTACTGATACATCTGCCCAGAAACACTCTTCCCTACCCCCGCCTCCACCCTCTTTCTGGGAAAAACCAGTTTATCTGTAGTGGCACTGTATAATAGAAATTTGTGGTGATGGAAGTGCTCTAATTCTGCTCCGTTCAGAGCTGTAGCCACAAGCTATACGTGCTTGTTAAGCATGTGAAATGTGACTGTATAACTGAAGACTTTTTAATTGTATTTAATTTTAATTAATTTACAGTTAAATGTAAACAGCCACATAGGACTAGTAGCTATTGTATCAGACAGTGCAGCTCTAGACTCCAGACATCACCTACAAAGTTGCAGCCACAATAACACTTCATAACAACACACACACACACACACACACACACACACACACACACACGCATGCATGCACGCACGTGCACACACATGCCTCAGCTGAATATCTAGGATTGTGGCACCTGATCCAAACAGGAATCGAAGTGTTTCTCAGTATGCATGAAGCTGAAAAGAGATTTGGACCGTGTTTATTTGGTTATTTGGAAGATAGGATTTAAAAATAATCGGCTATTGGCAGCCACACTCCTTCCAAATAGACCAAAAAGACCAGAAAAAGTCACATTGCAAATGGAGAGAGGGAA
This sequence comes from Capricornis sumatraensis, assembly GCF_032405125.1. Lineage (NCBI taxonomy): Eukaryota > Metazoa > Chordata > Mammalia > Artiodactyla > Bovidae > Capricornis > Capricornis sumatraensis. The sequence continues at coordinate 6,652,707 of NC_091084.1, forward strand.
GAATGACACCAGCAGAGAGAAGAAAGCTGAGGGTCCTGCGAGAGTCCTTCATTCCTGTGGGTCTTGATTCTGGACAATTCCCTCTTTTGGATTTTCTCAGAATACCTAGTGATGGACTTGTGAATCAGATGGAGAAATATTGTAGAGGAAAGAGCTGTGATGAAATGGAAGAAGTTTCAGAATGAAAACTACTTGCTGGAGAGGTTGATTAGTGATTAGAGGGAGAGAAACAGTCAGTTCTTGTCACCATGAACACTGAGTTAGCAAATACTGAATCACGGCTCCTGGGGAACATACAAGCTTAGGTTCCCAGGAGCCTCTCTGATCACTACTTTTTCATCAACAGATAAATGCATAACCTTGTTTTATGCATGTTTATGATTAAGGATTTTATTTTAACAAATATTATTGACTCATTAAATTGAACTCACAGCCAACAGCACCATTATTCATGCCTAAATGAAGCTTAGTTTACACATTTATTTGCCTTATTATACTTGGGAACACCAGAAAGTACTTTAGCTACACTTCAGGGCCATTTCAGATGACAAAACCAAGAGCACAAAAATGTGAAAACTGTGTCACTAAAAGGATGCTTGTTTATAGGCTGAGAGCTGGAACAAGAGGGCAGAGTGTTCCCTTGTTCACCCTCTTACATGTGTTAGATAGCTCAAAATTTTCACCACTCTGCATGTGTCTGCAACTGACCACAAAAATACTTCATGTATTAAGTTTGGAGTTACATTTAAATTTTAGGGAGTGGATAAATTTGCAAACACAGAAGCTACAAATATTGGCTATTGATGTAATCTGTCCACTTATGGAATGTTTACAATGTGCTATTTTTCTGATGCTTATATGTATTTGCTTAATTCTCATAATAATCTAGTGATAAATGAGTCATCAGCAGATGAATGGATAAGAAAGCTTTGGTACATATACACAATGGAGTATTACTCAGCCGTTAAAAAGAATTCATTTGATTCAGTTCTGATGAGATGGATGAAACTGGAGCCGATTATACAGAGTGAAGTAAGCCAGAAAGAAAAACACCAATACAGTATACTAACACATATATATGGAATTTAGAAAGATGGCAGTGACGACCCTGTATGCAAGACAGGAAAAAAGACATAGCTGTGTATAACAGACTTTTGGACTCAGAGGAAGAGGGAGAGGGTGGGATGATTTGGGAGAATGGCATTCTATCATGTATACTATCATGTAAGAATTGAATCGCCAGTCTATGTCTGACGCAGGATACAGCATGCTTGGGGCTGGTGCATGGGGATGACCCACAGAGATGTTATGGGGAGGGAGGTGGGAGGGGGGTTCATGTTTGGGAACACATGTAAGAATTAAAGATTTTAAAATTAAAAAATTAAAAATTAAAAAAAAGAATACATTTAACATTTTTATTGTAAAACAATGTTATCATGTCTATTATGTTTCATAAAGACAAAAAAAAAAATGTGAAGCATAAGGAGTTTTAGTATTATTACCCAAGGTCAGTGGGCTTCCCTGGTGGCTTAGCTGGTAAAGAATCCTCCTACAATGCGGGAGACCTGGGTTTGATCCCTGGGTTGGGAAGATCCCTAGAGAAGGGAACCATTACCCATTCCAGTATTCTGGCCTTGAGAATTCCATGGACTATATAGACCATGGGATTGCAAAGAGTCAGACACGACTGAGCAACATTCACTTTCACCCAAGGTCAACAAGTGGTAAACTCCAGGCAGTTCCCCTGCAACTCACATCCTTAATCACACTGCAACACTATTTGTCCAACTCAGGAAATACTTAATACTTTCTTCATAAAGTCTTCCCAATTATAATCCAAAACATGGACCTTGAAGTTTTCATTGAACATTCTGGTCCACCTCCATTCATTTAATTAATCATAATTGAGCATATGGTAGGTACAATTCTGGGCTTCGTTGGTGGCTCAGAGGGTAAAGCATCTGCCTGTGATGCAGAAGACCCAGGTTCGATCCCTGGGTCTAAAGATCCCCTGGAGAAGGAAATGGCAACCCACTCCAGTATTCTTGCCTGGAAAATCCCATGGACAGAGGAGCCTGGAGGGCTACAGTCCCTGGGGTCACAAAGAGTTAGACACGACTGAGCGACTACACTTAGGTACAATTCTAGGCACCAGGTATAATGAACAACAAAATGTTCTAGCTTTCAGGAAACTTGTACCAAGTTAGAAACAGAAAATAAAACAACTAACAAAGAATTAATCTTCAAAATATACAAGCAGCTCATGTAGCTCAATACCAGAAAAAAAGAAAAACCCAATCAAAAAGTGGGCAGAAGATCTAAACAGACATGTCTCCAAAGACATACAGTTAGCTAATAAACACATGAAAAGATACTCAACATCACTCATTATTAGAGAAATGCAAATACCACAATAAGGTATCATTTCAGGCCAGTCAGAATTGTTGTTCAGTCGCTTAGTTGTATCCAACACTTTGCGACCACATGGGCTATGGCACACCAGGCTTTCCTGCCCTTCACCGTCTCCCAGAGCTTGCTCAAAACTCATGTACATTGAGTCAGTGATACCATCCAATCATCTTGTCCTCTGTTGTCCCCTTCTCCTCCTGCCTTCAATCTTTCCCAGCATCAGGGTCTTTCCTAATGAGTACACTCTATCAACAGCTGGCCAAAGTATTGGAGCTTCAGCTTTAGCATCAGTCCGTCCAATGAATATTCAGGATTGATTTCCTTTAGTATGGACTGGTTTGATCTCCTTGCAGTCCAAGGGACTCTCAAGAGTCTTCTCCAACACCATAGTTCAAAAGCATCAATTCTTCAGCACTCAGCCTTTTTTATGATCCAACTCTCACATCCATGCATGACTACTGGAAAAATAATGCTGCTACTGCTAAGTCGCTTCAGTCATCTCCGACTCTGTGTGACCCCATAGATGACAGCCCACCAGGCTCCCCCATCCCTGGGATTCTCCAGGCAAGAACACTGCAGTGGGTTGCCATTTCCTTCTCCAGTGAAGGAAAAACCATAGCTTTGACTATATGGACCTTTCTTGGCAAAGTATTGTCTCTACTTTTTAATGTGCCTTCTAGGTTTGTCATAGCTTTTCTTCCCAAGAGCAAGTGTCTTTCAATTTCATGGCTGCAATCACCATCTTTAGTGATTTGGGAGCCCAAGAAAATAAAGTCTCTCACTACTTCCATTGTTTCCCCATCTCTTTGCCTAAAGTGATGGGACTGGATGCCATGATCTTAGTTTTTCAAATGTTGAATTTTAAGCCAGTATGTTCACTCTCCTCTTTCACTTTCACCCAGAGGCTCTTTAGTTCCTCTTCACTTAAGGGTGGTGTCAGCTGCATATCAGAGGTTATTTATATTTCTCTCTGCAATCTTGATTTCAGCTTGTGCCTCATCCAGCGCAGCATTTCTCATGATGTACTCTGCATATAAGTTAGATAAGCAGGGTGACAATATACAGACTTTACCTATTCCTTTCCCAATTTTGAACTAATCCATTGTTCCATGTCCAGCTGTAACTGTTGCTTCTTAACCTGCATACAGGTTTCTCAGGAGGCAGATAAGGTACTCTGGTATTCCCAGTCAGAATGGCCATCATCAAAAAGTCTACAAATAATAAATGCTGGAGAGGGTGTGGAGAAAAGGGGACACTCTTACACTGTTGGTGGGAATGCAAACTGGTACAGCCACTATGTAGAAAGTGTGAAGATTCCTTAAAAAACTTGAAATAGAATGCCATATGACCCAGCGATCCCACTGCTGGGCATACACACCTAGGAAACTAGAACTGAAAGAGACACATGTACCCCAGTGTTCATTGCAGCACCGTTTACAATAGCTAGGACATGGGAGCAACCCAGATCTCCAAATACAGATGAATAGATAAGGAAGCCATGGTACATATACACAATGAAATATTACTCAATTATAAAAAGGAACACATTTGAGTCAGTGCTAATGAGATGGATGGACATAGAGCCTATTATACAGAGTGAAGTAAATCAGAAAGAAAAAGACAAATACCATATAGTAATGCATATATATGGAATTTAGAAAGATAGTAGCAATGGTCCTACATACAGGGCAGCAAAGAAGACACAGATGTAAAGAACAAATTTTTGGACTCAGCAGGAGAAGGTGCGGGTGGGATGATTTGAGAGAATATCATTGAAACATGTATATTACCATATGTAAAATAGATGACCAGTGCAAGTTCGATGCATAAAGCAGGGCACCCAAAGCTGGTGCTCTGGGACAACCCAGCGGGATGGGGTGGGAAGGAGGTGGGGAGGGTCCAGGATGGGGGGACACATGCATACCTGTGGCCAATTCATGTTGATGTATGGCAAAAGGCATCACAGTATTGTAATTATTCTCCAATCAAAATAAGTAAACTTTTAAAAATTTATATAGTAAGTGCTGTAAGGAAAAAAAGCACATTAGACAAGGAAAATCTCTATCCTAAGGAGGTGAAATATTTGCTGAGCTCGAGACTTCCCTGGTGGCTCAGAGGATAAAGCGTCTGCATGCAATGCAGGAGACCTGGGTTTGATCCCTGGGTTGGGAAGATCCCCTGGAGAAGAAAATGGCAACCCATTCCAGTATTCTTGCCTGGAGAACCCCATGGACAGAGGAGCCTGATGGGCTACAGTCCACGGGGTCGCAAAGAGTCGGACACGACTGAGCGACTTCACACACACAAAGGAGGTGAAGAAAGAATAGGATAGAAATAACAGGGAAGAATATTCTAGTCAAAGGGAATAGCACTTCCAACACCAAGGCAGAGACGCTCTAGAGAAGATGTGAGGGACAGCAAAAGGGCGAGAGTGGAAAGAAAGCAGAAGTGGAAGAAGTAATCAGGGAAATTCATGTGGGGTCCTGAAGGTCATGGTAACGAGTTTCAGTTCTGAGTATACTGGAAAGCCCTTGGAGGGTTTCACGCAAGGAAATGAAATAATATGACAAGCTATGAAAAGATCTCTCTCTATGTAGAAAGTTGATCTTAGGAAAGCAAGAGTTGAAGGTAATAGATCATTATTTAAGGAAACAGACTCAGGAGGGGTAGGAGGCTCCATCTAGGGAGGCTGACATAGAGATATGAGAAGCAGACAGTTTCAGGCCATATTTGAAAAGTGAAGCTTTAAATATAGAGCATATGGGAAAGAGAGGATGTCTCCAGGGATCCAGAATTTCCAGGTGGATATTAGAATCTTTCGCCTCAATAGGGAAGGTTGGGGTTGGAGGATGGGAGGATGGGAGGAAAGAGGGTTGGGGGATGGGAGACCTAGTATTTTCCTTCAAACTCAAAATCTTTTACTAAATTCTAGATTTCAGGATTGAGATTATTTTTTAAGTTCATTTGTGTGTCTCTGGACAAAAGGTGCTCTCAATATGTAGGAGTCAATCACCTTGGTTATGCTGTGAAATCCTCATTTTCTTAAAAAAAAACAACTGATTTTTCCCCCAAGCAAACCTTATCTGAACACCAAATAGATCTTGGTTGTTACATAACTAAAATGAAGGTTGGTGTGATAAACTAACTCACCCTGTATATGCACATGCCTAAGTAGAGACACTTGAGCATAAAGCTCTGACAGGAAATGGCACGCAGACTGATAAACTGGTTTTGCTGAGAAATCCATCTGGCATGCATCTGAAGCCTGCAGTAGAGAAAAGCATGGGCCAAATCAGCAAGTGTATAAACTGAAAAAAAAAAAAAAAAAATAGAAGGAAATATTTTGGTCAACTATGTATCCAAACTAAAAATAATTCTCTGAATTCTAATACCTCAAGCTCACCTCTAATTTCCACAGTAACTAAACTCATTTCCTGTTTCATCCATAGGAGCAAACATTTCTTCAGCAGACATTTTAACAAAATATATAAACGTTTTCATAAGGCTGGGACTAATACGACTTTCCTTTATCCTTTCATGGATATTGAAAGTAGACCAAAAGCCACAGAGCTGTGAATAGTATAGGGCTAAATCTGAACATGAACTAGAATAAAGGGAGACAGGCATCGCTTAATCATCATCATAGTACTTACTGGGTCTAAAATATATCTAGCACTTTAATATGACACCTTTTTCTCATTAACCCATTCAACAATTAATGTTCAAGAACCTACTATATTTCAGACACTGTATAAAAGTGCTAGGAATATACCAGTGAATAATACCATTTCAACTGTTATCCTTGTGTTTCTTCTAGTCTAATACTGATATGTAGTCAAACACTGATTATCTGAAGCAATTTTCAGAACAAATGTGATCAGTCACTCCACTTCCCTTAAGACAAGGTTTCTCAAGTTCAGGGCTATTGACACTTGGGGCCTGGTAATCTTTGTTGGGAGGGAGGTGCAGCTACTGCTGCTAAGTTGCTTCAATCATGTCCGACTCTATGTGACCCCCATAGACTGCAGCCCACCAGGCTCCCCCGTCCCTGGGAGTCTCCAGGCAAGAACACTGGAATGGGTTGCCATTTCCTTCTCCAATGCAGGAAAGTGAAAAGTGAAAGTGAAGTTGCTCAGTCGTGTCCGACTCCTAGCGACCCCATGGACTGCAGCCCACAAGGCTCCTCCATCCATGGGATTTTCCAGGCAAGAGTACTGGAGTGGGGTGCCATTGCCTTCTCCCGGGAGTTGCAGGACGGGTGGCTATCCCAGGCATTGCAGGCTGTAGTGTGTGTTAGTCGCTCAGTCAGGTCTGATTCTTTGCAACACCATGGATTGTAGCCCTCTAGGCACCTCTGTCCATGGGATTCTCCAGGCAGGGACACTGGAGAGGGTTGCTATGCCCTCCTCCAGAGGATCTTCCTGACCCAGAGATTAACCTGGGTCTCCTGCACTACAGGCAGATTCTTTACCGTCTAAGCTGTCAGGGAAGTATTGCAGGTTATTTAGCAGCATTCTTGGTCTCTGCTTACTAGATAACAGAAGCACTTTTCCCCATTAGTGGCAATCCAAAGAAAGTCTCCAGATACTGCCAAACGTCCTTTGAAGGAAATACTCATACCTGTTGGAGAACTGCAACAAGATCCTGGCTTTCTGTGAAGTGTCCCATTTGTTCTATAAACTTGCCTTTGCCAAATGACATTGCCTGGAGAAGAGAGTGTGCTTAATGCAGAGTGGCCAGTCCATCAGACTGGGCTGAATGAAACCACAAAGGCAGCAGGACCCCTCAGTCAACTTTTAAAATACAAAGGCAATGACTGTGTCTGATGACAAAAATATCAGCTTCCAAGATAGTCATTCATTTACTTAATAAAAAGCTATTAAATACATACACGTCTATATGCCAGATTAAATTATAGATTTTAGGGAAAGTGAACAAAACAGATCAAAATCCCTGTCCTTATGGAGCGAGGCGAGACAAGTAAAATGTATATATGTGCATGAGAAGGAAATAAGGGTTATGACTACAGATAAATAAATGCAAGGAAAGGGGATCAGTAGCATAGGGAATCTCAGTTTTAGATAATGCAGTCATCTAAATTAAAGGTCAAAAGGACGTAAGGGAGAAAGTCATGCAAACATCTAATAGATGAATATCCCTGGCAGAATAAACTGTTAAGTGCAAAGGCCCTGAGGTAAGAGCTTGCTTGGTGTAGGACTGGAATACCATAAGCTCGACTGAGTAGTGGAGATGAAGTTAGGAAGCTGGTAGAAGCCAGATTCTATCCAACTTATGGCCATTGTAGGGACTTTGACTCACACCACTGATGATTTTTAGTGATGTTTAACAAATGTTTTCAATCATCCTTCTAGGCACCCAAGGAGGATTATATTCCCTTGTTTCTTTAAAGCCAGGTGTGGCCACGTGTGATATTTTCTGTTGTTTGGCCGAAGCCTGCACTTCTTTGCACCCAGGCGCATCCCCTGGCTTCTCTGTAGACGGACTGTACGTCTCTACTTATTGGCTGTGGATTTTGGTCACATGATTTGCTTTGGCCAATAGGATATAAGTAATATGATGCAGGTGAGAACTTGTAATGGGCTTCGCTTCTTGCTCTTCTGCCATCACCATGAGAAAAACCTGTCCTGCCTGCCCATCACCTTAGACGGAGGATGGAAAACGTATTCAACAGAGCTGTCCCAGATGAACTGTAACTTAAAGCAGGCCACCCAGACTAGTGAAGGCTGCAGCGGCTGACAGCATTTATTTACATCAGCCAGTCTGCATTTATGCCTTGTTTGGTACATGCCACTGAGATCTTGTAGTGATGTGTTACAAAGCAAGACACATTTTGTTGGCCAAAGAAATGGGAGTGGAAGTGGAATGTGACATTTCTGGGTAGGAGTGGAATCCTTGAAAGACACTGCCAATGTTCTCATTGCTGCAGGGATGATGAAGTGCACGTCAAGTCACAGCCTCGGTACCCTGAGTATTGCTCTGGTACCCTGATTGACTGTTTAGCAAAGCCCCTTTGGCCCACACTAGATTTATACCCTAAGAAAGAAAGAAAAATCTGTGCTATTAGCTGTTTTTGTTTCAGTTTTTGATACTAAACTATAACCTAGCTTGGCTGATACATGAAGTCACTATAGGATTTTGAGGTGAGAAATGACAAGTTTTGAGTTAGATGTAAACAATTCTGGCTATGCTAAGACTAGATTGAAGGGGTAGGGGCAGAACCAGGAGACAAATTTGGAGGTGGTAGTTGTTGTTGTCCTATAGTTGCTCAGTAATGTCCCTTTCTTTGCAGCCCCATTGACTGTAGCATCCCAGGTCTCCCTGTCCCGCAGCATCTCCTGGAACTTGCTCAAACTCATGTCCTTTGAGTCCGTGATGCCATCCAACCATCTCATCCTCTGTCCTCCACTTCTCCTCCTTCTTTCAATCTTTCCCAGCATCAGGGTTTTTTTCCAATGAGACAGCTCTTCACATCAGGTGGCCAAAGTACTGGAGCTTCAGCTTCAGCCTCAGTCCTTTGAGTCTGTGATACCACCCAACCATCTCATCCTCTGTCCTCCACTTCTCCTCCTTCTTTCACTCTTTCCCAACATCAGGGTTTTTTTTTTTTTTTTTTCCAATGAGACAGCTCTTCACATCAGGTGGCCAAAGCACTGGAGCTTCAGCTTTGGCCTCAGTCCTTCCAACGAATATTCAGGGTTGATTTCCTTTAGGATGGACTGGTTTGATCTCCTTGCAGTCCAAGGGGCTCTTAAGAGTCTTCTCCAACAGCACAGTTTGAAAGCATCAATTCTTCAGCACTCAGCACTCAGCACTTCAGCACTTCTTTATGGCCCAACTCTCACATCTCTACATGGCTACCGGAAAAACCATAGCTTTGACTATATGGACATTTGTTGTCAAAGTAATGTCTCTGCTTTTTAATATACTGTCTAGGTTGGTCATAGTTTTTCTTCCAAAGGGCAAGTGTCTTTTAACTTCATAGCTGCAGTCACCATCTGCAGTGATTTAGGGGCCCAGAAAATAGAGTCTCTCACTGTTTCCATTGTTTCCCCATCTATTTGCCAAGAAGCAGTCAGACCAGATGCCATGATCTTCATTTTTTGAATGCAGAGTTTTACACCAGCTTTTTCACTCCCTTCTTTCACATTTATCAAGAGGCTCTTTAGATACTCTTTGCTTTCTGCTATAAAGGTTATTGGTTATTGAGATTTTTCCAAGGAATCTTGATTCCAGCTTGTGCTTCATCCAGCCTGGCATTTCACATGATGCATTCTGCATATAAGTTAATTAAGAAGGGTGACAAAAAGCAGCTTTGATGTACTCATTTCCCAATTTTGAACCAAGTGATTCAGTTTTGCGGGTGGTTAATGCAATGATGGAAATACCAGACCACCTAACCTGCCTCTTGAGAAATCTGTATGCAGGTCAGGAAGCAGCAGTTAGAACTGGACATGGAACAGATGGTTCCAAATACGAAAAGGAGTATGTCAAGGCTGTATATCATCACTCTGCTTATTTAACTTATATGCAGAGTACATCATGAGAAACACTGGAATGGAAGAAACACAAGCTGGAATCAAGATTGCCGGGAGAAATATCAATAACCTCAGATATGCAGATGACACCACCCTTATGGCAGAAAGTGAAGAGGAACTCAAAAGCCTTTTGATGAAAATGAAAGAGGAGAGTGAAAAAGTTGGCTTAAAGCTCAACATTCAGAAAATGAAGATCATGGCATCTGGTCCCATGACTTCATGGGAAATAGATGGGGAAACAGTGTCAGACTTTATTTCTTTGGGCTCCAAAATCACGGCAGATAGTGATTGCAGCCATGAAATTAAAAGACGCATACTCCTTGGAAGTAAAGTTATGACCAACCTAGATAGCATATTCAAAAGCAGAGACATTACTTTGCCAACAAAGGTCCATCTAGTCAAGGCTATGGTTTTTCCAATAGTCATGTATGGATGTGAGAGTTGGACTGTGAAGAAAGCTGAGCGCCAAGAATTGATGCTTTTGAATTGTGGTGCTGGAGAAGACTCTTGAGAGTCCCTTGGACTGCAAGGATATCCAACCAGTCCATTCTAAAGATCAATTCTGGGTGTTCATTGGAAGGACTGATGTTGAAGCTGAAACACCAATACTTTGGCCACCTGATGGGAAGAGCTGACTCTGGAAAAGACTCTGATGCTGGGAAGGATTGGGGAAGGAGGAGAAAGGGACGACAGAGGAGGAGATGGCTGGATGGCATCACCAACTCAATGGACAAGAGTTTGGGTGAACTCCGGGAGTTGGTGATGGACAGGGAGGCCTGGCATGTGACAATTCATGGGGTCGCAGAGTTGGACACGACTGAGCAACTGAACTGAACTAAACTGAATGCAACAATTTTAACTTAATGAAATTAATTTCATTTATTTAATTTAATGAAATTAATTTCATTTAATCATTTTAATGAAATTTAATGATTTAATGAAATTAAAAGATGCTTACTCCTTGGAAGTAAAGCAATGGCAAGCTAAGATCTCATCAGTACTTCAACTTTAAGGATGCATGAAATCACTTGCAAGGATTCATATACTGAGTGCTGGACCCCATCCTCAGAGTTTCTGATTCTTATCTGATTCTTGGGTGAGATAAGTATTTGCATTTTCACATTCCTAGGAGGTGCTCCTGCTGCTCATCTGGGAACCACACTTTGAGAATCACTAGGTTAGAATCACTAGGTTAGGTATCCCTCTGAATTCTTCCCTGAAAGATTTCATCATCCTGGGTAATCCTGAACATAAGATCCCTCCCCTGATGTCCTGTACTATATGATTTTATTATCTCTGAAGTTGTAATAATTTTTTTTTTCATGCCTTCAACTTTTCAAAGATCTATAACAGTTCCATTTTTGATGGCCTCAAGTTTCTATTCTTTCCTATACCCTACTCAGATCTTGGTAATTAGTCTCTTTGCAAATACACTCTCCTTGAATTATCCTAAAATGAGTGAGTCACCAGTATCACTGATATAGGGTCATGGAGATGAATGAATAGTACTTTTAAAAGGCACATGTGATCAACTGAATCAAATGATGCAAAAGAGACAAATAGAAGAAAGATTTAGAAATGACCATTGCATTCAGCATTTGGAGGTCATTATGTAATGTTGTCCTGGGAAATCCCATGGACAGAGGAGCCTCAGGGGCTACAGCACATGGGGTCGCAAAGAGTAGGACTCAACTGAACAACTAAACAACAATAGAATGTTGTAGACAAAGGCTGATTGGGGTGCATTTGAGAAAGAGTGGTGGAGGTATATATTGCAAATTAGGCCAGTTCTCATAAAGATCCTAACTAACATTGAAGACAATGACTATGAGGCCCTGTGTCATCCATGTTTGAATTTGCTAAGCATTCAATCAGTTGTTCAGATATCCATGAGGCACCCTATATCCCTCTTCTCCTTAAGTCAAATCAATTAGTCGTGGTTATTCTTTAAATCCGGAGAAGGCAATAGCACCTCACTCCAGTACTCTTGCCTGGAAAATCCCATGGATGGAGGAGCCTGGTAGGCTGCAGTCCATGGGGTCGCTGAGGGTCGGACACGACTGAGCGACTTCACTTCTACTTTTCACTTTCATGCATTGGAGAAGGAAATGGCAACCCATTCCAGTGTTCTTGCCTGGAGAATCCCAGGGATGGGGGAGCCTGGTGGGCTGCCATCTGTGGGGTTGCACAGAGTTGGACATGACTGAAATGACTTAGCTTAGCTTAGCTTTAGCTTATTCTATAAATCATTCCTCCCTTGTGGCTCAGCTGGTAAAGAATCTACCTGCAATGCGGGAGACCTGGGCTCAATCCCTGGGTTGGGAAGATCTCCTGAAGAAGAGAAAGGCTACCCACTCCAGTATTCTCACCTGGAGAATTCCATGTACTCTTTAGTCCAATGGGTCACAAAGAGTTGGACATGACTGAGTGACTTTCACATCACATGACATGACATCTTATATATCAGGGCTTTCCAGATGATGCTAGTGGTAAAGAAGCCACATGCCAATGTAGGAGACACAAGAGACATGGGTTCAGTCCCTGGGTGGGGAACATCCCCTGGAGGAGGGCATGGTAACCCACCCCAGTGTTCTTGCCTGAAGAATTCCGTGACAGAGGAGCCTGGCAGGTTAGTCTATAGGGTCGCAGAGTCAGACACAACTGAAGTAACTTAGCACTCACGCAGGCACACATCCTGTAAATCAATCTGTAGCAATGGTTCTTAAACTATGGGATACATCAGAATCACCTGGCATGATTGTTAAGCCTGAGCAATGAACCCTCCCTCAGAGTTCTGACTCAGTAAGTCTGTGATGAAACCCAGCCATTTTTATTTTTAGCAAACTCCCAGGTGAGGTTAATGTGGCTGGTAATGGGGCCCACACGAGAAATCACTCCTCTGTTGGAGATCATTCCTATCCGACTTTTTCTTTCCATCCACAGCCAGTCCAGTCTTTGATGACATTTGCCTGTATTACCACCCACACTGCAAGCCATCCTTCTGTTTCTGGTTGTGCGTCTGTTCTATGTTAAGAGACCTAAGACATAAATTTGATTATATCACTTCCTTGCCCATAATGCAGGGTTCCATAGCCACGGTCTTTGGGAAAAATGGCAGACTCCTTAGCCTAACCCTTCACTCCCGCCTCTTACCATCTCCCACTCTTATCACACTCGGAAGATGCTGAATTATTCCCTGAAAACAATTCTACCTCATACATGACATTTTCCAATCTTTGGATGTTTCCTATCTTATTTCCTAAGAGTCTCACCTATTCCAGTTCCCTGAGCAAATACCTCCCTCTCCTGGGCCATCCCCTGACAGGCCCTGGAGGCCCCCAACTCGCAGTGACAAGTTGTTAGGTCTCCTGGGTCTGTGTCTCCAGGGCTCAGCACTTGCCTGGCCCAGGAGAACAAGCCCTCAAACACACTGTGTTAAATAATGAGTAGAAGATCCTGTATTATGTCAAAATAGGGGCATTTTAGTAAGAATTTCAATAAGCAAAAAATAGTTTTTAGTTATGAACCAGAAAATTCAAAAGAACTATAGCAATATGTTCCCTGGTTAATTGATATTTTAAGGCTTCCCTGGTGGCTCAGATAGCAAAGAGCCTGCCTATAATGCAGGAGATATAAGAGACGCAGGTTTGATCCCAGGGTCAGGAAGATCCCCTGGAGAAGGGAATGGCTACCCATTCCAGTATTCTTGCCTGGGAATCCCATGGACAGTGGGGTCACAAAGAGTTGGACAAGACTGATTGACTAACACTTTCAGTTTCAATTGATATTTCAGTGACCTAACAATGTCACTAGGAATGGTGAATCTTGCATTCAGGATTCAATTGTGTTAAACCATAAATCCTGTAATAGAATTCCTTGCTTTTATTTATTTTTTTTTCTTTTCATGGTACAAGAACTTTTATAGAGATAAATAAAATCAAGACTTGAACATATTTTTCTGAAGTTTATAAACTCATCCAAAAATGTGTATCTCTGCATGAGTATATATAGCATGCCATGTCCCAACATGAAACATGTCTTTAACAACATACCAGGGTTCTCACTAATTGTGGCAGAACTGGTGGGACATTGAATTTTTCTCTCCTTTGCTGTGGAAAAAAAAAAATCACATCTAAGAAAGGAATTAATTGAACAGCTCACAGGTGGACAGGAAGTAAAGGCCAGAGTGGGATCAAGTCTCAGAAGATCTGAGTGTAGGACTGCTATATGACCCACCCAGAACTGCCCTTACTGGGTGGGTATTGTACCAACTTTAAAATGTATAAGTTGGATTAATTGCCTGAACACATGCATTAACTATAATTTTACATCAGAACTGGAAATCACAAAAGCCTGAGAGCTTCTGGAAAATTATGTGCCAGGAACATAAAGTGATGGGTCTGAACATCAGGAAATAAGACTTGTAAGTCATAGGAAAGAAAGTTGGGAAAGTCAGGTCCTGGGAATCTGAGCGCCTATGTGCTAGAGTTCTTTGTCTGTTTTTGTTTTGTTTTGTACATTGTGTATATGTGAGAGAGAAAGAGAGAGATCTGACTTCACGGGCCAGGGTGAGGCTCCTCATCTACTTGGGAAAAGCTATTAAGGTAAATGTTCAAAGTCACCCTTAGAAATGTTAACAATAACACTGAATGCTGAAGCTGTTTATTTGTTTGACAAAACAAACCTCTCTTGAAAACTACTAGGCTTAAGGAGTTTTAAAATTATTTTTGAGTCCTTTAACCATTTTTCTCACCAGTTATATGATTCATCACTGCTTTAAAGATGTTCTGTCTTCAAAACTCATCTTGCACAGTGTTGCAATCTTTCTGTGAAATAGTACTCATAATTTTTAAGGAAAATAAACTGGTCAACTTTCTATAAAACACAAAGCAAGGTTATCTCTCCTGGAAGACTGTATGTATAGGATTAGAGTGTGTTTTTCTGTATTACTGATTAAATGCAGTTGTGTTAAACTGTCAGTATTTCACAGTCAACCAATCTTTTTTGTATTGCTGCTAAGTCGCTTCAGTCATGTCCAACTCTATGTGACCCCATAGACGGCAGCCCACCAGGCTCCCCTGTCCCTGGGATTCTCCAGGCAAGAACACTGGAGTGGGTTGCCATTTCCTTCTCCAATGCATGAAAGTGAAAAGTGAAAGTGAAATCGCTCAGTCTTGTCCGACTCAGCGACCCCATGGACTGCAGCCCTCCAGGCTCCTCCACCCATGGAATTTGCCAGGCGAGAGTACTGGAGTGGGTTGCCATTGCCAGGTTTAAAATGCTCTAAAAGGACAAATATTCAATTTTCAAAATTTTTGAGTTATCCCCCAAATGGCCAAAACCAAGCATTTAATTTATAGAAGGGCTAATGGTTATATTAAAACTTAATCCGAGAAGGGCAGGAGCCAATGGCTAGGGACCAAAGGCACAGAGAAGTGGGCAACACACTAAGGGGAGTTGGGTTGCCAGGTTTTAGGTGTCTTGTCCAAAGAAGGAAATTATTGCTGTGAATTTTCTTTCTTTTAAAACATAGTCCTTCTTTGGTAATCGATGGGTTTATGAAAATCTTAAATTGAGTAAGGAGAAGCAGCTTTACTACGTGAAAGTGATGAGATGCAGGGAGATTATTGTCAATGTAATTTTCATAGGATGCCGTGTTTCTGGTCAGGTGAAAATCTGGGTCGGCGCAGTGAATGGTGATGTAGGGAAGAAGGAGCAAAGGAGCTCTGAGGATAGGAGAGAAAACGGGAGCTGAGTGACGAGCCTGAGCAAGAGGCGGGTGAGGAGACGGACCTGAAGGAGGCTCTGTATGGATGCTGTGCTGACACTTTTGTTCTGGAGTCAGGGAGGAATCCAGGGTTTCGACAGATGGAAAAACAGAATCTTATCTCTCGTGGGCCGAAGACAGTCAGAGGTGGGATAAGAATGCCATAGACCAAACAAAACAAAACCTTATTCTGGAGAGGCTGGCAGGACAAGAAGAGGAAGGGGACCCTCATCCCCTCCCGAAGCTGAGCAGAGCCAACAGTGGCCACGTAGGGCCTGCCGCTTCCCAAGGCCCCTCTGAGCAGCCCACAGGTCTTAGTCGGATCTCTGACACGTTGTAAACAGACGTTGGTAAGGAAATGAGTTAAAATAGAGGTGGGGAAGAGGAGAAACACGTTCCCACATCTTCTCCCCCAGCCCCAGGTGGTAGCAGCAAGTTGCAAGCAGCAAGGAGCCTTTCCCCCACAGAGGGCATTGGCTGATCCACCATCTCAACGACAGTGCCTTGTCTTTCAGGGCCCTGGGAGAGGAGACCACAGCACACATCTGTGAACAGGAGCCAGAAGTGTTTACTACTAGTAATTCTCGCACGGCCCAAGCATTGATCACTACCCTGCATGGAGGGTGTGCTAGCAACTGTCTTAATAAGCACTTCACATCATGCCGCCATTTAACTCTTACAAAAATCTCGTTCTTTCACCATGCACATTCTAAAGATGAGAAAAACAAGAGGCAGATATTCCATCACAAGCCAAAATCTTCACGGAATTTAAATGCAAGAAGTCTGGTTTCCAGGCTTGTGACCAACACGCTTTCCTGCCACACACACCTTTGAGAAAACACTGTTCCTCCTGCTTCTGCTCCTTACTTAGGAATATGCACAGACGGATTTAGAACAGCACAATTCATAGAAAACTTGAGAGCCATGAACAAACCCCACACATTGTACTTTGTGAGTGCTGTCTCTTGCTTTGAAGTCCAGCTCACGTCCATTAACCCTTCTCTGTTTGGTGAGAGCATTTCCCATCTTTCAAAGCCCTCCTGAATGCCAGTACCTTACAAAGTCCTTTTTGTCTCCTCTATCCCTACCTCTTGAATTGATCCTTCATTCACGCTGCCATCGCATTTTCTTTCAACCTTTCATTCCTGTAGCTTTCATGGCATTTCATCCATTCATTTATGACTTGCTATGCTCTGTGTCCCCTAAGCTAGAGATCCTCTTTCTTGTCCTTGAATTCCTAACGCCTAATACAGTGTGTGACAAATAAAAAAGCGTCCAATAAGCTGAATTAATTAAACAATCAATTAAATGTCCTGAAACTCATTGTCTTTCTTGGCACTCGAGTCCCAGGATTATATTTCATTCACTACATGCTTACTTTAGACGTCTGTGAGAAAAATAACTGCAGAGGGATTTTCCATTTTTTACTTGGAAGTAAGAGGATTAAAAACATCAACTCATTTCAGTTGTGATAACACTCTCCACCACTGACTGAAACTGCCTGTGACCAGCGTCTGTGTCTGCCGCTGGAGAGTCAGCTCTCTAACGGCAGAGCTCCTTTCCTCCCTTTCTTGGCCAGTTCTGTGTCTCCAGACCTGGGGTAGCAACTGGAACATGGTAAGGACTGGCGGCTACTTTATATGGAGCGGGGAGTAAGCTCTGAACTAAGGAGTAGAGGCCTGGGTTGCCATCTTTACTGCTAACTTTCTATGAAACTTTGGGGAGGCCTGACCCATTCTGGCCTCAGTTTTCTTCCCTTTATAATAGCAATGGAGTTCAAGAAAAGTATGCTTTATGCATGTGGAAATAAAGACAGGAGATTTCTGTCTCTTAGAGATGTAGGATTTCATGTCTCTAAAGCTGTACATTCACAAGGCAAGTGATGGTGGTGGACTGATCAAAAGTACTTACTGGCTGCTGAGCCCATGTCCGTGAGACAGGCCCCTAGATGACAGCTGTCTCAATCCAGCTGTCACTGCAGACAAAGGTCAACAAGGGCACTTCAGAGAGAACACAGATGGCAGCAGCAACCATTCAGGTGATCTCAAAAGAAGACGGACCAGCCACTGCAGATGAGCTACGTTAGAATATTTGAAAATCCTTCCTGGTTCTCAACATCTCTCCATCTAGGAGATACATAGCTAGAATGAGAGATTAAAAAAAAAAAAAAAACAGATTGGATGCATAATAATTATTATTATATTATTAATAGGATAAATATTCCTATTATCTATTAGGATTATTAAGATTGGAAGTTATCAGAATCCAAGGACTAAAAGGTTACAAAGTGGTGATGGATGAACATAAAACCATTTCTGCTTATTCCAAACTGAGTTTATCATTTGAAGTTACAATCAGCTTGGGGCAAAGGAAGAACTTCCCACTTCTCTTGTGTGCATATCAGAGGTGGGACTTACACAGAGCTGGTAAAGCGGAAGAGCACATCAGCCTTCTTTTTATTCTGCCCAAAGCAGCAGACTCAGGAGAACTGAGGCTAGAAAAGCCTTCTGGGAGTGATATGCAAATGAGAACACCAGGCTTCACACTTGGCAGCTTCACATTCCTATGAAGTGGAAATTTTTTGCTTTGAAAGCAGTGTTGAAAGATTGCCGGAGATGTAAGTGTGATGTCAACTATTTGTATTCCCCTCATATTTCCTCAAAAGACTCAGGACTCAAAGCCCCATAACGTTTTGGAAAACCATCTTCAGAGTTTCAGCAGCCTCGTTTCCAGCTGCTCAGCCCTGCAGCTGGGAGGCAGCCTGTGACACAGCAGCACCATGAAGTGCGTCCTCTTCGCTCCAGAGACAGGGCAGCTGCAGCTCCTTCCTATAGTTCACCCTCCTGGGAGGGGGAAAGAAAGCCAAAGAGAAGTGACAAACCAATCACGAGCTACTGAACACCAACACTTAGCTGCAAACCCTGCAGCCTAAGCCATATCAGGGGCCACCTTCATAAAGCAAACACGGTTCCCCAGGGACTGTTGACAGAAACTTACATAAGAAATTTAGTGACCATGTTTTATTTAAGACCTGTTCCTTAAGTCCCACGCTTTGGACCTATACTATAGAGTTTAAGATGCACAACAGCCTTGCAAAAGAGAATGGCATGTGAATAGAGAAATACAGCTGTAACTGGGGTTATTACTGAATGTTAATTTGCCTGTTGACTGTGGGGAAACTTGAGATGCTTGTTGGTTTTCCAAGCAGCTAAATGTGCATGGTTTGTGACCTGTGGGAAGTATTAGAGGAGAAATGTGCTGGATGCTGTCTTGGCCGGCAGTTCCTACAGATGTCAAGGATTTGCTTCTGCCTCACCAGCGCCCAGCAGCCTGATGCTGAAGAGACAGCCTGGAATGTGAGAACCCCTGTGGTATAACACAGGATGGATTCCATAGGAAAATGATAGAAGTTTAGCAGAATTTCATTATTTGAAAGCTGTGCAGCCCTGCAACTCTCCCTAAGAATTCTTTAGAGATACTGCTTTTGAGAGAGTGAGACTTCAGGCTAATTACAAATGAGTCATTGCTAAAAAGAGACCTTCTAAGACCAGATGGTAAGAGGAATGTTGGGACTATTTAGAACTCTAAGTGAGCTTGGGTCCTGTGATAGAGCAGTCAAAAAATGTAGCAAGAGCCATCCACTCCAGGCAAGCATGCTGGAGTGGGTTGCCATTCCCTTTTCCAGGGGATCTTTCTGACCCAGGGATCAAACCCAAGTCTCCTGTGTTGCAGGCAAATTCTTTAGCATCTGAGCCACCAAGGGAGCCCTCTAAAGAGCCAAGTTCAAGACATTAAGGGGCATCCAAGGAAAAATGGCACACTTCAAGAACACCTGGACCTCATCTGCTTAGGGACTTTCCAGAGTGGGCACCAGACTTAGAGGACCCCATTCTTAAGAGGAAAATACACATCAGCTCTTCCTGATTGTGGTCAACCAGGAGGAGGGTAGAAGTTGCACCACCATGAAGTGGTGGATGGTGATCAGGAGTGTTGGGAATCCAAAAATCTGGGGGAGGTGTGAAGGATGTGAACTGGTGCAGCCCCATAAAGTCCTGGGTGGAAAAAGTGTGAAGTTGATAAAGTGTCAGAATGATTTGGAGGTAGACAAATGAGTGTTTTTTGTTATTGTTATTGAAGGAAGTATTTCAAAACAGACCAAGATTTTACACTAACCTGCACTAGGAAAAGTCCACCAATGACCAGAAGTATCATCAGTCAACTAACTAAAGTATCATGATCTTTTAGTACTTGCCAAAGTAAGTATTTATAAATGTCTAATCAGCAAGTCTGCTCTCAAAGCATTTATAATTTCATCAGTGTAGATCAGTGACTTTCAGCCCTGGATCTAAACTAAAGAGCCTCTTGATGAAAGTGAAAGAGGAGAGTGAAAAAGTTGGCTTAAAGCTCAACATTCAGAAAACAAAGATCATGGTATCTGGTCCCATCACTTCATAGGAAATAGAGGGGGAAACAGGGGAAACAGTGTCGGACTTTATTTTGGGGGGCTCCAAAATCACTCAAGATGGTGACTGCAGCCATTAAATTACAAAATGCTTACTCTTTGGAGGGCTTCCCTTGTGGCTCAGATGGTAAAGCATCTGCCTACAATGTGGGAGAACTGGGTTCGATCCCTGGGTTGAGAAGTTCCCCTGGAGAAGGAAATGGCAACCCAATCCAGTATGCTTGCCTGGAAAATCCCATGGACGGAGGAGCCCAGTAGGCTACAGTCCATGGGGTCACAAAGATTCAGACACGACTGAGTGATTCACTTCACTTCACTTCACCTACTCTTTGGAAGGAAAGCTATGACCAACCTAGATAGCATATTCAAAAGCAGAGACATTACTTTGCCAACAAAAGTCCATCTAGTCAAGGTTATGGTTTTTCCTGTGGACATGTATGGATGTGACAGTTGGACTATGAAGAAAGCCAGTGCTGAAGAATTGATGCTTTTGAACTGTGGTGTTGGAGAAGACTCTTGAGAGTCTTGGATGGCAAGGAGATGAAAACCAGTCCATCCTAAAGGAGATCAGTCCTGAGTGCTCATTGGAAGGACTGATGCTGAAGCTGAAACTCCAATAATTTGGCCAGCTCATGCGAACAGTTGACTCATTGGAAAAGACCCTGATGCTGGGAGGGATTGGGGACAGGAGGAGAAGGGGACGACAGAGGATGAGATGGCTGGGTGGCATCACTGACTCGATGGACATGAGTTTGGGTGGACTCTGGGAGTTGGTGATGGACAGGGAGGCCTGGCGTGCTACAATTCATGGGGTCGCAAAGAGTCAGACATGACTGAGCAACTGAACTGAACTGAACTGAACTAGGCAGCTTTGAAAAATACTACACTTCCCCCAGAAATGCTGATTAAATTGGTCCAGTGAGGAGACCGTGAAAGTGAAAGTGAAGTAGCTCAGTCGTGTCCAACTCTTTGCAACCCCATGGACTGTAGCCTTCCAGGCTCCTCCATCCGTGGGATTTTCCAGGCAAGAATACTGGAGTGGGTTGTCATTTCCATCTCCAGGAGATCTTCCTGACACAGGGATTGAACCCAGGTCTCCTGCATTGTAGGCACGCTTTACTGTCTGAGCCACCAGGGAAGATTGAACGATGGAAGAGACCATACATCTGTATTTTTAAAACCTCTCAAGAAATTCTAGTGTGTCACTTGGTTTATAAACCGTCAGTCTTCCACACTGTAATTTCCCCTGAACTCTGCCATCAGAGGACATTTTCTTTCAACTTATGTCAAAGTTTCTCATTAAAAATCTTTAATAGCTTCCCCTGGTAGGGTAAAATAAATTCTAACCTGACAGTCAAGGACCTTAGAAATCTACTTTCAACCTGTCTTTCCCATTTTATTTTTTCCTGTATTCTATGAAGCTATGCAATTCAACTTAACAAGTCTTCTGTTCTCCCAAAACACATGCATCTCCGCACCTCAGCAATGGCCCCATAGTATTCCTCTGTGACAGGCAGTGTCCCTCCACTTTGCTCAGCTAGCAAAGCACACTCATTGTTCAAGGCTCCACCTTAATGTCAATTTCCCCAACTCCTCGGCAGACTTAAGTGACTGCACCATTTCTAATTCCTTGACACTATGCAGACACCATAGCCAATTATCATATTTTATTAGATGATCATATGGCAGAGGTGATGCTAAGTAGTCAGCACATCCTATCAGTTTTCATTTCCTGGACACACAGGAAAATATATTTCCCAACTTCCTTTATTGTTGTATTGGGGTCAAATGCTGACTCCTAGTCAATATGGTATTAATGGAAGCAATGAAAGTCTCAGACATGGTCCTTGAGGATATCCCAATAAGCCTCCTATTTTTCTTTCTCTTACTGGCCAACCTGAGAGTAACTATCAATTTAAGCTCAAAGGCTGTGCCTTAGTCATCTTTGGACTCCCAAGAACCAGTAAAGTATTCAACACATATGGTAGATGCTCAATAAACATTTACACATTGATGCTAATATATGGTAAAAGAAAAGTAAGTGGAATTAGAAGTTTACAAACAAAGCTGAAATCAGATTACTACTGAGAAGGCAGGACATAGGCCAACAAACAGGGGCTGCTGTGGACCAAGAAATAGAAAACTATTTCAAAAAGGTCAGTGTATTCTTTGGACAAGTAGCTGGTATTTGTGGAGGTCAACATGACATTCATCTTCAGAGAAAATAAAAGGCTATGGAATAGGCTTAAAATGATGGTGATGATCAACCTTGTAATTCCTTGTATTTGCTTAATATGCCACATGCTTTCCAAAATATGTTATTACCTATTATTTAAATTTGATTCAGGAGATGATACAGAGATAGTTGGAGCAGTTATTACCATTTCTAATCCAGATAATGAAATCGAAGTCCTGTGAGATTAAGCACTTGCTCAAGGCCACACCTTCAGTGACTGTAGAGATGGAGCCCACTTGCCCGTGGGCTGTGGGCTGTCTGTTCCTCGGAACCACCTCATGCTTAGACCTGTCCCCTCTCAGTCATCTCTGTGCCACATGATGTTCTGTTATCAACTGCAAAAGTTAAAGCAGTGAAAGTGACTGGTTCATCCTCTTCAGCTATGAGGATTAAGCAATCCCTAGGGCTCTTGCTGTTCTCGCAGTGTTCCTGTCTCTGTGGTTAGTGGAAATGACCAGGTCGATTGAGAGCTAAGAGAGCTAGATTTAGAATTCTGAGCAGCAGACACAGCACCACAGAAAACAAGAAGTTACACAGTGGTAACTTCTAGGACTGCCTGATACAGGACAATCAGAACCAAAGGTTTTATTTCTGTGAGAGATTTGATAAGCCTGTAAGAAAAAGAAGCCAAATCGAAAATTCAGTGAGGATAAATACAGCGTGTAGACAGCAGATGTGAGCAGCACTCCAGGAGGTCAACAGTGGAGGCGAGATCACGTCGAGGATAAATGAGACAGGGTCATGGATTCACACCTTCATCTCACAAGTGACCTTAGACATAGGCCACCTCACAGAGATGGAAAGTTCTGGTCAACCCAACCTCCTAATGGAGGAACAACTCAGAACCTGTATTCCAACTAGGACAGTCTCTTTCATTTGGAGAGGTTGTTCATCATGAGCAACATAGCAGGGTTGTCCTCAGTAAGGCTACTTCAATGTGCCCATTTGTATTCCAAGTGAGTTTGCCCTTTTCTCTCCAGGGCTGCCAGTGTATTACTTTAGTAACCAATACATCAACCTTAAAGAAATACTACACTAGTGAAGCTGCCTGCCTGTGAAAGCTGCTTAGGTTTAAAACATTCTTAGGTAATTTTGTAGATAGACATAATTTTAATAACGCTAGCCACTATGTTTTAAAAGACTGCTATGAGCTAACTAAATTTTTTATAACTTGCCATATGAGGAAACACAAGCACCAAAGTGGTAACCAAGGTCACCCCACTAGAAAGGGAAGATTTCAAAATCTGTTCTTTCAGGAAAACAAAAATAACATGGAAAGATAGGGGGAAAGGATTGGAGATTCCTTTCCATTGTGCAACTTGAAGTATCTGTCATATGCAAGAGAAGTCACGGACATTTTACCAGATCCTCCGAGCAGCTTCTCCAGCCAAATTTGTTTTGGGCTTTTACTCTGCCTGCCTTGAGATCTAGCTGAGGGACACCCCCAGCTGGTTTCCAATCTTATCCTCCTTAGAACTCAAGGGTCAGGAACAGGAGTTTAGAGGCTGGGTTCCAAGCATTCATCTTCACTTCTAAGGCTGGGCCTAGCACTACTCTAGGTGTAGGGTGTGAAATCTGTTGGAATGCTACATCATGGGTTAAAGAGGCTACTGTGGACTTGCCTGGGACCTGAATACCGAGTTACACTGTTGCTATAAGGAAATAGTTCCACATTCCAAAGTGACTTCCAAATAAATTCTGGAGACACCTCCATTCATAATTTGGGAGAGCCTATATAGATATTATATGTCCCCTTGGTATTTCTAATTTTCTTGAAGAGATCTCTAGTCTTTCCCATTCTGTTGTTTTCCTCTATTTCTTTGCATTGATCACTGAGGAAGGCTTTCTTATCTCTCCTTGCTCTTCTTTGGAACTCTGCATTCAGATGTTTATATCTTCCCTTTTCTCCTTTGCTTTTCACTTCTCTTCTTTTCACAGCTATTTGTAAGGCCTCCCCAGACAGCCATTTTGCTTTTTTGCATTTCTTTTCCATGGGGATGGTCTTGATCCCTGTCTCCTGTACAATGTCATGAACCTCCGTCCATAGGTCATCAGGCACTCTATCTATCAGATCTAGACCCTTAAATCTATTTCTCACTTCCACTGTATAATCATAAGGGATTTGATTTAGGTCATCCCTGAATGGTCTAGTGGTTTTTCCTACTTTCTTCAATTTAAGTCTGAATTTGGCAACAAGGAGTTCATGATCTGAGCCACAGTCAGCTCCTGGTCTTGTTTTAGCTGACTGTATAAAGCTTCTCCATCTTTGGCTGCAAAGAATATAATCAACCTAATTTCGGTGTTGACCATCTGCTGATGTCCATGTATAGAGTCTCTTCTTTTGTTGTTAGAAGAGGGTGTTTGCTATGACCAGTGCATTCTCTTGGCAAAACTCTATTAGCCTTTCCCCTTCTTCATTCTGTATTCCAAGGCCAAATTTGCCTGTTACCCCAGGTGTTTCTTGACTTCCTACTTTTGCATTCCAGTCCCCTATAATGAAAAGGACATCTTTTTTGGATGTTAGTTCTAAAAGGTCTTGTAGGTCTTCATAGAACCATTCAACTTCAGCTTCTTTAGCATTACTGGTTGGGTCATACACTTGGATAACTGTGATATTGAATGGTTTGCCTGGGAAATGAATAGAGATCATTCTGTCGTTTTTGAGATGCCATCCAAGTACTGCATTTTGGACTCTTTTGTTGACCATGATGACTACTCCATTTCTTTTAAGGGATTTTGGCCCACAGTAGTAGATGTAGTGGTCATCTGAGTTAAATTCACCCATTCCAGTCCATTTTAGTTCGCTGATTCCTAGAATGTTGACATTCACTCTTGCCATCCTCTGTTTGACCACTTCCAATTTGCCTTGATTCATGGACCTAACATTCCAGGTTCCTATGAAATATTGCTCTTTACAGCATCAGACCTTGCTTCTATCACCAGTCACATCCACAACTGGGTATTGTTTTTGTTTTGGCTCCATCCCTTCATTCTTTCTGGAGTTATTTCTCCCCTGATCTCCAGTAGCATATTGGGCACCTACCGAACTGGGGAGTTCCTCTTTCAGTGTCCTGTCATTTTGCCTTTTCATACTAACAGAAGCAGAAGATATTAAGAAGAGGTGGCAAGAATACACAGAAGAACTGTATTAAAAATATCTTAATAACCCAGATAACCATGACGGTGTGATCACTCACCTAGAGCCAGACATCCTAGAATATGAAGTTAAGTGGGCCTTAGAAAGCATCACCACAAACAAAGCTAGTGGAGGTGATGGCATTCCAGTTGAGCTCTTTCAAATCCTGAAAGATGATGCTGTGCAAGTGCTGCACTCCATATGCCAGCAAACTTGGAAAACTCAGCAGTGGCCACAGGACTGGAAAAGGTCAGTTTTCATTCCAATCCCAAAGAAAGGCAATGCCAAAGAATGTTCCAACTACCACACAATTCCACTTATCTCACATGCTAGTAAAGTAATGCTCAAAATTCTCCAAGCCAGACTTCACCAATACATGAACTGTGAACTTCCAGATGTTCAAGCTGGTTTTAGAAAAGGCAGAGGAACCAGAGACCAAACTGCCAACATCCACTGGATCATGGAAAAAGCAAGAGAGTTCCAGAAAAACATCTATTTCTGCTTTATTGACTATGCCAAAGCTTTTGACTGTGTGGATCACAATAAACTGTGGAAAATTCTGAAAGAGATGGGATTACCAGACCACCTGACCTGCTTCTTGAGAAATCTGTATGCAGGCCAGGAAGCAGCAGTTAGAACTGGACATGGAACAACAGACTGGTTCCAAATATGAAAAGTAGTACATCAAGGCTGTATATTGTCACCCTGCTTATTTAACTTCTATGCAGAGTGCATCATGAGAAACGCTGGGCTGGAAGAAGCACAAGCTGGAATCATGATTGCCAGGAGAAATATCAATAACCTCAGATATGCATATGAGACCACCGTTATGGCAGAAAGTGAAAAGGAACTAAAAAGCCTCTTGATGAAAGTTAAAGAGGAGAGTGTAAAAGTTGCCTTAAAGCTCAACATTCTGCAAACGAAGATCATGACATCTGGTTCCATCACTTCATGGAAATTAGATGAGGAAACAGACTTTTATTTTTGGGGGCTCCAAAAGCACTGCAGACTTTATTTTTCTGGGCTCCAAAAGCACTGCAGATGGTGACTGCAGCCATGAAATTTAAAGACGCTTACTCCTTGGAAGGAAAGTTTTCAGCAACCTAGATAGCATATTCAAAAGCAGAGACACTACATTGCCAACAAATGTCTGTCTAGTCAAGGCCATGGTTTTTCCAGTGGTTATGTATGGGTGTGAGGGTTGGACTGTGAAGAAAGCTGAGTGCCGAAGAATTGATGCTTTTGCATTGTGGTGTTGGAGAAGACACTTGAGAGCCCCTTGCAAGGAGATCCAACCAGTCCATCCTAAAGGAAATCAGTCCTGAGTGCTCATTGGAAGGACTGATGCTGAAGCTGAAGCTCCAATACTTTGGCCACCTCATGTGAAGAGTTGACTCATTGGAAAAGACCCTGATGCTGGGAGGGATTGGGGGCAGGAGGAGAAGGGGACGACAGAGGATGAGATGGCTGGATGGCATCACTGACTCAACGGACATGAGTTTGAGTGAACTCCGGGAGTTGGTGATGGACAGGGAGGCCTGGGGTCACAAAGAATCTGACAGCACTGAGCAACTGAACTGAACTGGGCTTTTGTTACTCACATGAGGGTAATGTGCTTTTTCTAAGAGCCACACACTAGTGATATTATTAGACTTCTCTTCTTAGTTAGCACTTTCTGACAGAGTCTAATTGGGTGAGCCTTCTTTTTTCTGCCTTTGAATGAAGAAAATGAGTGCAAATGTCCCTGTCACCTCAGACCACAGAGGAAATACTTATGCCTGCCATTGGGCCCAAGTCCTCTGCATTGCCATGAAGGTCGTGGCAATGAAGGTCTCTACTGCCCTCAGGTGCATGAGGGTGCAAAGTGGGAAATGGAGGAGGGGAGGAGGAGAGACTGAGAAGGGATCTAATTTCTCAAATGCAAGGGTGCCACTAAAGAATTTAATCACAGGCATTTACTGAGTACCTGCTGTGTGACCTACATGGGGCTTTGGGAGAAGGAAAATGAATTTATGCTCCAAAACAAATGTAAATCTGTTCTTCCCAAGGCCAATATCACTGCTCATGTAATTTCCATAATGTAGCATTTTGCTGAGCTGAATATTGCAAGTTATTTAAAGTTGCAATTTTTTTTTCTACATGTGTCCTAAACTCAAGCCAACTACTTCATCTAGTTGCCAGTTTAAAAAAAAAAAAAAAGAAGGAAAAAATAGCCATGAGGGACTGCATGTCAGTCCAACATTCTCTAAGGAATGTTCTACATAGTTTCCACCTTACATGCTGTCTCTAAAACCCAACCCTTGAGTAAAACGTGACTCTGCTCTGCTAGGTTTGAGGATTCAGTTCTTGAGCCAACTGTCAATTCTGACATTTTAAAATTGAGCTATCCGAAAACATACATAAAATAAAAGCTCTGACACCTCTTGCTCTGTGTGGTTATGTTGCATTGTCATCTTCCCCTATGGTTTGCAATTATTTTTGTCTTTGAATTACAAGCAACAAACACACAACTGCAATCCTGCTTGAAACATGAGAGTGTCTTAATCAATTTGGACTGCTAATAACAAAACTGGGTGGTTTGTAACAACAAAATGAACATCTCTCTCAGTTCCAGAAGCCAGGAAGTCCCAGGTCACGGTCTTGTCAGGTTCCCGTGTCTCGGGAGAGACTGTCCTCACCAGTAGATATCTTCTTTGCTGTATTCTTGTGTGATGGAAGGGGAGGGGGATATCCAGGGCCTTTCTTTTATAATTGAGTGAGCTTCATGGAAATGAGTGAAAGATATGCCACAAGAAAAGGTGCACGTTGTCGAAATGTAGGGAGTAGGATTTAGGAAATCATTAGTCACATTATGTCAGGTAACATCAAGCTGTCCAGACCGAGGCGCCTTCTGGGCACTGAAGACTTGTGGGCTAGATGCTCCCCAAGAGGGACCGATAGTGAGAGCCAGTCTGTGGAAACTGAATCCAGCTGTCTGCACAGATAATAAGTGTTTCCAGTTCAGAGCAAAAAGAAGTCATTAGGAATCAGAAAAATTGTAGAGTCTTCTGGGGAGATAGGGAAAGCAGCTTGAGCTTCCAGGATGAGTGTGAGTTTAATAGGTAGAAAGAAACTGAGAAAGTTTTTCAAACTAAGGATGGACTATATGAACAGTGGTCCAGAAATTGGCAAAAAAAAGCTATCCAATGCGGCAATTTATAGATAAACTTTTCAGGTGAAAAGTTCCTAAGAAAGAGGAAAAGAATACAAGATTTCTGGGCGAGTTTGTGCTGTAGTAATGGCAGACAGGGTCTTGGCAAGGGAGAATCTGGTTGTTGGAGATCCTGCGAGTGCTGAGGCAGACGCGGGCCTCAGCAGGGGAGTCGGCTGAAACGGGCAGGGCTGTGAGGGCAGAAAACACCAGACTTGGCCCCCTCAGGTCCTGGTTCCAATTTGGACCTGCCAAGTGTTGGGTGTTTGACTGTGGGTGTTCTACACAATTAAACTTGCTGAGTCTTACTTTTTTTCTCAGTTAAATGGGCATGTAACACGCAAATCTCAAGGTACAGGAGAAAATGCCTGGTACAAAGCAGGCCTGCGATGGTGAATTAAATGAATGGATTGGAAAAGGGAATGTGTTAAACTGGGATTCTTTAAACAAGTTATTTCAATAATCCAAGTGTAATTGTAGATAATTATTTCATCAGAAAGAAAAGAAAAATAGAGATAGATGGGAGGGATGTTCTGAAGAGGAAACAACAAATGATAGGAACTGGCAGTCTGTTGGACTAAGGGAAACATCAAGATGAAGCCCCAAGTGACTCTAGGTGCCCTACTGGAACGACACTGTCTATTGTCAGAAATCACGGTGTTTGAAGGAACTGAAGTGTATTGAATTTGGCTTTAGGCTGAATCCATGACATATATGAGGGCAACTTGAAATAGCATTACTTTCTGTATTTCTAAGTTCAGTTTAACCTCTGTTACAGTTTTTTTTTTTTTTTTTCTTTTTTAATGACAGCCCTTTTGCTTGACTTCTCCATTATCAGAGGTTTGGATTCCATCATTCCTCCTTTTAATTTGGCCAGGAGCATAGGGTAGGACAGAGAGATAAATTTATCCAAGGCCACTAGAAGTACGTTTACATGCACTGCTGCAGAAAAGCAACTGCAATTGTTTTGTGACCTTTGGTAACAGTTGCTCTGCTTTCTGGGAATCAAGATTGATTTTCCACATCAGCGTAGGTGGGAGCCAATCGCCTGAGAGCTGAGATTGATGGTCTATCAAAATGCGACAGCTTCTCTAGAGAGTCTGTGGCAGAGCATCCCAAGTACCAG
This sequence comes from Capricornis sumatraensis, assembly GCF_032405125.1. NCBI lineage: Eukaryota > Metazoa > Chordata > Mammalia > Artiodactyla > Bovidae > Capricornis > Capricornis sumatraensis. Next base: position 6,682,589 of record NC_091084.1, read on the forward strand.
TGAAATGGTTGCTCATTCTTTGCCTCTAAGGTGACAGTGTAAAGGCACTCTGTTTTTACCCATTGCAAAGTAATAATGAAGCTCTGTGTTCAGATGGCAGCTTCCGGCCAAAGAGTTCATAGCATTTATTAACAATGTCACCTTGCTCCCTACCCTCTCTAGGACTCAACGGGAAATGATGATCTTCGGTCTCCTAAAGACTGACTTAAGGGGCACAGACAAAACTTTGCAGAGACAATGAATAGGTTATATCACAGGGACAGACTGGCCATTCTTGGTGCCTTTATGTTGAGTCTGAAATAATTATGACATCACAGTTTGAAGAATACTCTGGAATTCGTAAATACATTCAAATATGTAATCTTAGAGTTCAGAGATGGATTTTGGTACCTAAATCCTATCACTGATCCCATCTCTCTCACTACGGTCCAACCCAAAGAACTGGATACAACAAGGAACAATCACCAAACAGAAAGGAAAGTGCCATTTTATTAGCAATATCTGTGCTGAAGCATGTGACCAAAACCAGGAAGTCTGACTGCTCAGCCCTTTCCTCCTCCCTTGACTTTCAGACAGTTAGGCTTGAAGAGCGTGTGCTGTGCTGACCTCACGGGCCTGCCCAGTTTCAAAGGGAGAAGCAGCAATAGATAGCTCTGACTCCAGAAAATAATATGAGGGTTTGAATTCTCTTCAATGTATTTCATGAAATTTTATGTGGCTTTGAATGACAAGTTTACTTAAAATATAATCTTAAACTTTAATATATTTGAACTACTGCAGCACTTTCATCACTCACACAATGCCACATCCTACTTAGTCTTAGACGTGAAATCCATCAGCTCCATCGTTTCGTGAGGGATGGAGCTGGCAAAGGCAGTGCTTGTCCTGCAGACTAACGGGACTATTATCGAGTGGGGCGAAATAGGAGTTAAAATGTCCCGAGGTGCTAAATAAACAGCTTCACCCAGACCAACATCATCATCCAAGCGTGGCTCCAGTCAGGAACCAGGCATGGAGCGGGCATCACAGTATGGAGATTTGGGTGTTCTCCTCAGCTTTGAGCAAAGTCCAGCCTGTGAGGAAGGGAACTGGAGAGAGCTAGGCTGTGAGTCGGGCCCCAGGTAAGTGGTCCTCACTCCGGGCAGAGCTGCTGTCTCAAGGAAGAAACTGGAGAGCTCCTCAGCAACTCAAGGCCAAGCTGCACTGGGTGTCCATGGGAGGAGGGGGGAGAAGTTCCAGACTGTCCGTCAAGCTGTACTGAGGGTAGCAAGGCGGACTCTGATGGTGGGTCTGAGCTCTAGACTCACAGTTAGAACAGCTCAGCTCTAAAGCAAAGACAGGAAAATATATATGAAAATACGGGAGGACAAACCCATTCAGCATACACTGTAGAGAATTATGGTATTTAAGTGGGCTGGGAGTTGCTTTTCCCCACTGGGATTCAGAAACATCTGGTCATTTTGGATAAACTGGTGGCAAAGGCCCATCAGGAAGTTACTTGTATCAGGAGCCAAGGAATCTGGGAACAATCTCATTTTATAAAAAGAGAATCAAGGCATTCAGTTCTGCTCATTCACGTAGCATGAGACAGGTTGGATAGAGGTGGGTAGGGATTCTGCTTTCAGAATATTTTCTGTCACTTGCATTTTCCTCCCTCCCTGGTCCTTCTGAAAATTTATGTCTGAAGTTTACATTTTAAGTAAAAGGTCAAAAGATGGTTTTACTGAACATTCTGTAAAATATTGAAGCAAAAGAAGCACTACATTTTACCATTAATATGTTACAAAATGATAGCCAAGTGAGGAAAGAGATGGTCAGTGAGCCCCTGATGGGTCTGCCTCCTGAGAAAGCTGCTCTGCCTTTGACCCCTGAAAGGCTGGAGACACATGAGCAGAATCCCTCACAGGTGTCAAGCCCATCTACTGAGCTCAGCCTGCTCTGAGTGCCCTTCTGTTCATTCCACACTCCACTGCCAGAGTTGTCTTTTTGGAATAACGCTACTCAACGTGTGACCTTCAGAACAGCTGCGTAAGAATCATTAGATGCTTGTTCATAATCTCTTCAATGGCCAGACTACAAACAGGACCTATAGACTAGTATCATCTGGGTGAACATCCTGAGAACTGACGTTATGATCTACTGTTAAGTGATTCTTGTATGTGTTTCACTGAGAGTCATTATTCTAGACCTTAGATCATCGTGTGGTGCTCTCATACTTAAAGACTATAAATGATGTTTGGTTGTGTGTGAAATAAATTCTTACTGGTAAAAATGGCCTTCCACGGCACTCACAATTGCAGGTGCTATACAATCTCTCTGACATCTTCTTGCCCCACCTCACAGGCGTACTGCTCAGACACATTGAGAAACTGCCTTTGGCTTCAGCACAATCTCTTGGTCATGTCTGTGGATTTGTGGCTCCTTCTGACAAGACTTTTTTGCTTTCTTTGTTTTCTTGGTGATTTAGTTGATGAAGAATCTTCCTGCAACGCAGGAGACTGGGGTTTGATCCCTGGGTCGGGAAGATCCCCTGGAGAAGGAAATGGCAACCCACTCCAGTACACTTGCCTGGAGAATTGCATGGATGGAGGAGCCTGGCGGGCTACATTGCATGGGATCACAAAGTGTTGGACATGACTGTGTAACTTTTTTGTCTTGTTTTCTTACAGAAAAAGCTTTGATTACCTGTTGATGTATCATAGTGTAGATGTTGCTATGAAGGTATTTCTGGATGTGATTAGCTTTTACAATTAGTTGACCTTAAGCAGATTAGCCTTTACAGTGTCAGTAGGCCTCACCCAATCAGTTGAAGGCCTAAAAGTAAAGACTGAGGTTTCCTAGAAAAGGAATTCTGCCTCAGAATTGCAGCATGGAAATCTTATCTGAGTTTCCAGCCTGGAGGTTCCTCCTGCAGATTTCAGATGCAAGACTGAAATATCAATGCTTACCTGAATTTTCAGTCTTGCCAGCCTGCTTTCAGTTCATCTCAGTAGCTCAGTCATGTCCAACTATTTGTGACCCCATGGACTGCAGCACACCATGCTTCCCTGTCCATAACCAACTCCCGAATCTTGCTCAAATTCATGTCCATTGAGTAAGTGGTGCCATCTCATCCTCTGATGTCCCTTTCTCCTCCCTGCTTCAATCTTTCCCAGCATCAGGGTCTTTTACAATGAGACAGCTCATTGCATCAGGTGGCCAAAGTATTGGAGTATTCAACTTCAGCCTCAGTTCTTCCAGTGGATATTCAGGACTGATCTCCTTTAGGATGGACTGGTTGGATCTTCTTGTTGCCCAAGGGACTCTCAAGAGTCTTCTCCAACACCACAACTCAAAAGCATCAATTCTTTAGCACTCAGCTTTCTTTATGGTCCAACTCTCTCACATCCATACATGACTATGAGAAAAACTATAGCTCTGACTAGATGGACATTTGTTGGCAAAGTAATGCCTCTGCTTTTTAAAATGCTGTCTAAGTTGGTCATAGCTTTTCTTCCAAGGAGCAAGCATCTTTAATTTCATGGCTGCAGTCACCATCTGCAGTGATTTTGGAGCCCAAGGAAAGAAAGTCTGTTGCTGTTTCCATTGCTTCCCCATCTACTTGCCATGAAGTGATGGAACCAGATGCCACGATGTTAGGTTTTTGAATGTTGAGTTTTGAACCAGCTTTCTCACTCTTCACTTTCACCTGCATCAAGAGACTCTTAAGTTTCTCTTTGTTTTCTGCCATAAGGGTAGTGTCATCTGCATATCTGAAGTTATTGATATTTCTCCCAGCAATCTTTTTTAAATTAATTTATTTAAATTGGAGGTTAATTACTTTACAATATTGTAGTGGTTTTTGCCATACACTGACATGAATCAGCCATGGTGTACATGTGTTCCCCATCCTGAACCCCCCTCCCACCTTCCTCCCCATCCCATCCCTCTGGGTCATCCCAGTGCACCAGCCTTGAGCGCCCTGTCTCATGCATCGCCTGGACTGGCGATCTGTTTCACATATGGTAATATACAGGTTTCAATGCTATTCTCCCAAATCATCCCACCCTTGCCTTCCCCCACAGAGTCCAAAAGTCTGTTTTTTACATCTATATTTCTTTTGCTGTCTCGCATATAGGGTCATCATTACCATCTTTCTAAATTCCATATATATGCATTAATATACTGTATTGCTGTTTTTCTCTGTATAATAGGCTCCAGTTTCATTCACCTCATTAGAACTGATTCAAATGCATTCTTTTTAATAGCTGAGTAATATTCCATTGTGTATATGTACCAAAGCTTTCTTATTTATTCATCTGCTGATGGACATCTAGGTTGCTTCCATGTCCTGGCTATTGTAAACAGTGCTGTGATGAACATGGTCTCCCAGCAATCTTGATTCTAGCTTGAGCTTCATCCAGCCTGGCATTTTGCATGATGTACTCTGCATATAATTTAAATAAGCAAGGTGACAATATACAGCCTTGATGTTCTCCTTTCCCAATTTGGAACCACATCGTTGTTCTATGTCTGGTTTAACTGTTGCTTCTTGACCTGCATACAGGTTTCTTAGGAGGCAGGTAACGTGGTCTGGTATTTCCATCTCTTTAAGAATTTCCCACAGTTTATTGTGATCCACAAGGCTTTGGCTCAGCCAATAAAGCAGAAATAGATGTTTTTCTGGAACTCTCTTGCTTTTTTGATAATCCAGTGGATATTGGCAATTTGATCTCTGGTTCCTCTTCCTTTTCTAAATCCAGCTTGAACATCTAGAAGTTCACAGTTCAGGTACTGTTGAAGTCTGGCTTGAGGATTTTGAGTGTTACTTTGCTAGGGTGTGAGATGAGTGCAGTTGTGCAGTAGTTTGAGCATTCTTTGGCATTGCCTTTCTTTGGGATTGGAATGAAGACTAAACTTTTCTAGGCCTGTGGCCACTGCTGAGTTTTCCAAATTTGCTGGCATATTGAGTGCAGCACTTTCACAGCATCATCTTTTAGGATTTTAAATAGCTCAACAGGAATTCCATCCCTCCACTAGCTTTGTTCATAGTGATGCTTTCTAAGGCCCACTTGACTTCACACTCCAGGGTTTCTGGCTCTAGGTGAGTGATCACACCGTCATGGTTATCTTGGTTATTAAGATCTTTTTTATACAGTTCTGTATATTCTCGCCACCTCTTCTTAATCTCTTCTGTGTCTGTTAGGTCCATACCATTTCTGTCCTTTATTGTGTCCATCCTTGCATGAAATGTTTCTTAGTATCTCCAGTTCTCTTGAAGAGATCTCTAGTCTTTCCCATTCTATTGCTTCCCTGTTTCCTGATATTGATCACTGAGGAAGTCTTTCTTATCTTTCCTTGCTATTCTTTGGAACTCTGCATTCAGATGGGTATATCTTTCCTTTTCTCCTTTGCCTTTAGCGTCTCTTCTTTTGTCAGCTATTTGTAAGGCCTCCTCAGACAACCATTTTGCCTTTTTGCATTTCTTTTTCTTGGGGATGGTATTGGTCACACCCTGCCTTACAGAGTCAAATTTTCCAGCCCCCATAATTGTGTGATAATATTTCTTAAAATAAATCCTCCACCACACACATATACACCCTTATTTATATAGACATATGATGGTTGGTGGTTTGCTCACAAAGTCATGTATGACTCTTGCAACCCGATGGACTGTGGCCTGCCAGGCTCCTCTGTCCCTGGGATTTCCCAAGCAGAATGCTGGAGTGGGTTACCATTTCCTTCTCCAGGGGATCTTCCCAACCCAGGGATGGAACCCATGTCTCCTGCATTGGCAGGTGGTTTCTTTACCAACTGAGCCACCAGGGAAGTCCACATATGTGTGTTTGTGTATATATATGTATGTGTGTACATGATAGATAGATACACTGTTGGTTCTGTTTTTTGGAGAACCCTGACATATGCACTTGAGTTTTATTTAGCTTAGAGTTAAGATGAGGAACAACTTGGAAGAGAGAAAGGTCTATAAGTGAGTACAGCATCTCCTTTATCCCTGGAGTGAAGAGTGGGAAGCAACTCCTCAGTCCCCTGGCCTTCTCCCCAGGATGGAGAGGAAGACCACGTAGGCAAGCAAGAGGCATGTCCTTTCCCTAAAGCCTTTAAGTGAAAAGGGAAGATGGCTTTCTTTGCAAACACAGCAATGTTTCTGGATTTCTCCCAGCACCTGTGGCCTGCTTATTCTATGTACAGTCACTGCATAGTTCTCCTAACAGCACGTCTAATCCATAGTTTCCATGAACAGCCCCTGTATCTGACCCCCTCTCCCACCTCCCCCAGCCCCAAGGCCCAGCTCAATGACCTGGCGTATAACAGTGCTTCATGACTGTTGAGTTACTGGATTAAAGACTTTATTTTCTTTCAGGATCTTTCTGCCAGGCCCACTGTGACCTGTGCACTGCTCCTGAGTGGTGTTGGGTCCGCTGCCACCTGTAGGGAGAGTTCAGCATGCCAGATTTCACAGCAATGTTCCACAAAAAATGTCTTTTGAACAAGGTGAACTTCATTTCAGAGTATTGTCACTGCTCCCTCTCTTTCTTCATAAATACAGGTTGACAGATTGATCTTACATTTGATTGTGAAGTCAGAGTGATGACTTGCTATTTAACCTTTTGTTTGGAATGTGGATCACTTCACATAAAAGGTCTGTACTCCCCAAGTGCCATTTTAATCAGAGGTGATTGTAAAATGAATGTGAATTTCATTCTTCTGTTGAGACTTCTATAACCAGCTGCTAAGCACAATAATATTTTCTACCTTCTAGCACTTTGTATTGTGTGACTCTCTTTCATGTACAGTAGTTCAACAAACATTAGCTACCCTTTTCTTTAATTCTTACAACAAAACTGAGAGGTAGATATGAATGTCAAATTGTAAAGGCAGCTCAGAAAAGTTAAGAGAATTGTTTAAGGTTAGAACTTAGTAGTTCAAGGATACATATATAAATATGTATGTAATAATATATACTGTTTTTGCTGAGTGCTTATTATATGCTAAGCGATTACTAAGAGCTTCACATGCATTACATCTTATAATTCTTGAAATGTCTTCATGAAAAAGGTGCTGCAATTATTCCCATTTTATATCTGCAGAAAATAAAGGTAAGTAACTTGCCCGGAGTTGCATAGCCTTGGATCCATCCAAATTCAGATCCCACAAGCTTAGCTGCTACCCTCTACTGCTTTTCAACCAAAATAAGCATGCGCATGACAGTTTGTCTATGCACATCATACTTTATTGTCTTTCTGAAGGCAATAAAACACCTCATGTAGTTAGTAAGAGGCACAGCAAGAATTGAATTAGGCCTCATATTCTTTATTACATTAAGGCTGCCTTCCTGAGTGCTGCAGCTGCCTCTTTAACCAACAGGCTCTGTGTCAACACTAGCTTTCAATTAGCTCATGATTGGGGTCAGGGAGAACACAGATCACTGAAATTCAAAAATAACCCCTCAAAACTATTTTTTGCAATGTGCTGTGTAAAAATACCCTGCTCAAACTGTTTAAAATAGTCCTGTGGATGTGTCTGGCTTCACTCCCTTCCCGTCCTTCCTGGAACAGAGGTTCAAACCAACTCCCAAATGACCAAATCTGGACAACACGGGGAGGCTGAGGAGGCTGCTGGGGAACAGAGGGAGTTTAATTATATCCACGAGAGGCTGAGTAACGGAGTGTTTGGCACCGTTATATGAGTTTGTGAAAGTCTAAGAGCAGGAATGAGAAAAATGAAGGGAGAAGGGCAGGCACGTGTGTAAATGTGTGCCTCGGGGCTCAGTTAACCCAGGACAGGATCTGACCTTGTGTCCATGTTGACTGCACACATGTTCAATGGATAACTGACTGACTGAATGGACAAACCACAAGAAATCGTTTCACCTCAGCTGACCTGCACATGGATACCACACCTCTGCTTCAAAGAACATAACCCTGTCACCTGAAACGGAGTATAGTGAACAGAAACTGCCTGAGGAGCCTAGTCATTCTTTGACAATTTCACATCCAATCCTTCATTCCTGTTAGCACCTGAAATCTCCCAGAAACCCCACATGGGCTACAGTCTGAGTGAGTAAGTGCCTTTGTCTTTGGAAGACAGTGGGTCCCCTTGCTCTCTCCACTCCTTGAATCAGTGGCAGGCTGTGGGTTAAGTTCAGCCCACCAGCCTCACTCTCCTGGAATGCAAGTCTGAAGTGAGTGACCTGGGATCTTTAACTGGGAGGCTGGGGCGGGGGAGGGTATCGTCTTCCCAGTAGCAGCAGACCAGCTTGCGTCTGCTGCATGATCTTAGCTGCAGGCCCCAGAGCACTGTGGTGTCCACCCACATTCCCACTCTGGGTTTCCAGTCTCAGTTCTGTGAGTCCCTGCTACTATTCCAACATATTTTTGGCTTAAGATTGCCAGACATTTTCTGCAGATTGCAATCAAGAACTCTGACACACATAAGTTGAGTGAGTCCCTTGAAATAAAAAGACCAGTGAAAGAAAATGGCTATGCATTTAACCCTCACTGGTACCACAACCATAAAAGGCAAAACACAGCACCCAGAGTCCAATTTTTTTTTTTCCACCTTCTAGCGCAACTCTATCAGATAGCATCTACTGAAGCAAGCATGGCTTCAAAATCACTGCCCAATTTTCTCACATAGAAATAGCAAGAGTTCAGCTAGGCATCTGAGAGAATGGCTTCTATTGCTAGAAAACCAGTTTGCTTATTGACTCAGAATTGAAAATTGCTTACTTGTAGTTCAAATTGAATACCGTTTAACAGAAAAGACCTGTCACAGAAATCTTCTGCAAACTTTTCTCGATCACGACCTCCCACAAATAATTCTTATGAGGTTTATGAGTAATTTGTGTTAGGGAAGATTCAAGTGTAGATTTTGCAGGGTGAACATTCCTCCCAGTCCTCTGGGACTTACTTAAACAGGCAACCAGAATTAGGAGAATTCCTCTTGTTAAACTCACAACACCTCCACAGGACAGCCTGAGCCAGGAAATTGTAACAGTGTGTGTGTATGTTGGTCACTCAGTCGCGTCTGACTCTTTGCGACCCCATGGGCTGTAGTTCTCCAAGCTCCTCTGTCCATGGAATTTTCCAGGTAAGAATACTGGAATGGGTTGTCATTCTCTTCTCAAGGGCATCTTCCTGACTGATTGAACGTGGGTCTCCTGCATTGCAGGCAGATTCTTTACTGTCTGAGTCACCAGGAAAGCTCAATTGTAACAGTATTTTGGGCTAAAACCCAATCATTTCTGCTGCAAATCAGAAAGAATAGAAAAGACATCATCAGGGTTTTAGATTTTCATTATCTGTGGTAGAGGAAAGTTGTAAAAAGAGGTAAGATTGCAATCAATTTTTTTACTACTGGATTTAGCTTCAGTGGGCTTCCCTTGTGGCTCATCTGGTAAAGAATCCCCCTGCAATGAGGGAGACCTGGATTTGATCCTTGGGTTGGGAAGATCCCCTGGAGAAGGGAAAGGCTACCCACTCCAGTATTCTGGCCACAGAATTCTATAGCCTGTATAGTCCATGAGGTCACAAAGAGTTGGATACAACTGAGCAACTTTCACTTTTGCTTTAGCTTCGGTATCACTGAGTGAAATTATATATTAATATTTTTTAAAAAGTAATATGTTTAGCCTCCCTCCTCCAACTTCCTGTCTCCTTTCAGGTGATGGGCTTATTGAACTCAGAAAACTAGATCATTGATAACTTTGTATGTGTGGCTGGACTAGAGTCACAGTGGAGTGGACTAGGGGAAGAGGGAAGCAAAGGAAGGTTTGAAAGTTCAAGTTCAAAGCAGGAAAAGAGACTCGAAGATGGAGATCTGCCCTACTTATCAATTTATTGCTTCTCGGCTCTAAGTCCATCATTTATTACCTGCTTCTGTACTAATGAAACTATACCTTCATTAAGCATGTCCCTTTTGCAGACAGCACAATTAGATTTTATTGAGAGAGCACGGGTGTGTGACGGTATGGCAGAAGGCAAGGCTTCTCCTTCTGGGTCTGGAGTGCTGCTGTTTTGTTTCTTTCTTGTTTGTATCACTTAGCCGCTAGTGATATGTGTGAGGAAAATTCAGTGGCATTCTTTCCCAGGCACTTTCCTGGAGCTCTTGGGTCCCTGTCAAGTTGGCAGCACCTACGCTGACTCTGGCCGGGTGACTACCTCTCCGTGCCCCTTTCAGTGTGGACAACAGGAACCCCAACATGGGCTCCTCTTCTAGACTTTTGTTTGCCTATCCCCACCATCATCCCTCAGTACCCCAAAGAGTTGTCTGCTGCTTGCCAGGTACTGGAGCAACTCAGAAAACTTCTCTATCAAATAGGGAAACCACCCCTCAACCTCCAACAAGGTCTAAATCTCAGCCTGGGAGAAGGGACCTCCCTTCTAGGTTCATTTTTCTTTAGGCATTCTTTCTCAGCCCTAGGGAATTGTTTAAATTTCTCTTTACCATAATTATAGTCACTCCTCTATTATAGTGAGTAATGCTTTGCATTAAACTTTCCTTGTGTGTTTTCTGCCTTCTAACCAGAATCTGATTGATAAAGAACTTGCAGAGGTAGTAGTCTCACAAAGATGGGATTTGGAGATGGGATTCCCTGGTGGCTCAGACGGCAAAGCATCTGCCTGCAATGCAGGAGACCTGGGTTCGATTCCCTGGTCAGGAAGATCCCCTGGAGAAGGAAATGGCAACTCACTCTAGTACTCTTGCCTAAAACATTCCATGGATGGAGGAGCCTGGTGGTCTACAGTCCATGGGGTCACAGGGAGTTGGACACAACTGAGTGACTTCACTTGGTCATGCCCTTAGGCTGAAGTGTAGTGTGTAGCTCCTTGAGAATAGGGAATAGGATACTAATAATCTGTGTCATACGGTGACACTGTAATTACTTAAGTCATAACCTGTGTTTGAGTTTGATAAAGTGCCAACTGAAACAAGTGCCTTAGGATCCCAAATGGTTGCTTCATTTGACTTTTATGGCAGTAATGATGACTACAAAGACTGTGGTTTAGGACTGACTTTTTTTCAATGCACTTTAGCACTTGTCAAAGGAAAATAGCATGCTCGGTTCCTTTGATTTTTAGCGTAAGTTATTGTCTGAGCACATCTATAACAGCCTTGAAAAGGTTCCCTTTTCTTTTCTTTTTATAAATTTGTTTATTTTAATTGGAGGTTAATTACTTTACAATATTGTATTGGTTTTTCCATACATCAACATGAATCCACCACAGGTATACATGTGTTCCCCATCCTGAACCCCCCTCCCTCCTCCCTCCCCATACCATCCCTCTGGGTCGTCTCAGTGCACCAGCCCCAAGCATCCAGTATCATAGCTACAGGGATGTTATAGCTGAAAATAAAACGCAACACTTCATTATGTGAGCTGTTGAATTACAACAATAGTTAAATTCAATCATGTCAAGTTTCTCATGTGAAATTTAAGACATTGATTAGGAAAGAATGGAATCATGAAACTCAGAATAGGGACTACTGGTTGGATCCAGATAAAGTTGGCAATCATTAATCCTCATGTCATCCTGAGTCTCATTTCCCAAGGGAATTAATTTCCTCTTTCATATCTGAGAAGACTAACCTACCTTTGCCTGAAAACCCTGTGATAACCTCATCTGGGACAGAAACCTTGAAAAATGAACTCTTATTCCCATTAAAACACACCACAACCGTACTCTATTGCCACCAGATCCTTGGTCTAATCTCTCCATATTCTTAAGGCCCAGGACATATTACAAGCCAGGAGGAAATACCAAAGAATTGCAAGCCTTTGTTATAACTATGTGCAGAAACTGAAGGGAAGATGTACAAGAGTGAATTCTAAGTGTATTAGACCAAGTGAAGCATTTAGCTGCAAAGACAAGGTGGAAATCTTTACCTTAAAGTCTATCATGAATGTACTGGTAATTAAAATGCTTTGATCCACAGGATATTCAGATAATTTGGATAACTGATCTGAGTATGCCTAGGAGATAAATGCACTGGTGAACTATTAGCATACTTCTTGACTGATATAGAAAAGATTATTGCTCTGGAGTCAAAACCCTGAACTGAGTAACCACAGTGAATAATCTTGGCCTCTCACTGTATCCAGTGAGTCACAGACTCAGAGTCCTTTGATTGAAAGAGAGGCTGATACACTTGAGGAGGAATCCTATGCCATTGCTGAAAGTATCTACTGTATAAAGAATCCTACGGCTGTGCATTAGAGTGAGAGTGCTCTGGGGAATTGGCCCCTGATCTTTTAGGGGTTATCATGCAATAGTCCCATATTGATGCTAATTCCTGGGAACTCAAAATACCTTTATGGTCCAACAATCAAAGTTGAGACTTATAGTGGTCAAATAATACATGGGGCTTTATTTCATATTTGACTTATAGTGGGTTTAGCTTAATCTCTAAATTCATTCTCTGACCATATGGTGAGGATCATCTTCACAGGATGATGAAGTAAAAACCCCTGGAACACCCCCTATCTTGATCAAGATTGTCAGCTAGAAGCAATATCTCAACTGAGAGACTTTGAGCTCTGTGAATTTGGAGATTTTTAATATCTAAAGGGACAATATTTCTGTCAGAGGACGCAATGGTGCTTCCATTGAATTGGAAGATGAGACCTGACTACTTTGGGCTCCTTATGCCACTTGAATAAACAGGCAGAAGTGATTCTACTTGTTCGAGTTACAAATCCTGAATGTCAAGGGGAAATTGGGTTGTTACTACACAACGAAGTCAAAGAGGATTTTATTTTCAATCCAGTGGGCTTTGGGGAGAGCCTTTTACTATTTCCACATCCAATAGAAAGAGTTAATGAAAACTATAATAACAAAAAAAGGCAGATCTCTTGATAACTTAGACCCTTTGGAAATTAAGGTTTACCTGGTAAAGCCCAACTGGCTGACATTCTGAAGTAGGAGGAAATACAGAATTCACAGGGAGAAAAGGAATAACTAAATATCAAGTGAAGCCCTATAACCAATTACAAGAATAAGAACTGTAGTACCTGTCATATTTTCTATTTGATTTTATTTTGTTTATGCAGAAATTAATTATTTTCCTCTCTCTTGTCCATTTTTATTTTATATACCAGTTGTGGTTAATTTTAAATGTTGCTCTATAAATTTTAAAATTACACAATATTAGGTGGTACTGTGATAGAATTTGGGGGTTATTAATATAGCCACATAGAAATACAATGACTATTGAAACAGTGCATCTCCTCCCATTTAGGAAAGGATGAGTGTCGGGAGCCGCGTTAGGCATTACTGACAAAATGGAGGCATGGTCCCCAGCCACCTCTCATTCTGCAAGCACGGATCCCAGGATGAAGGAGTTAGGCCTTGTAATTCTGACTTGCCTTTTCCTCTCCTCAGCTTAGTTGACTGAAAAGGAATATTGAGGTGCTTATTGTTCTTGAGAGGAGCATGAGAAGGCACAAAGCCTTCTGCAGCATTGCTCAGAAAATAATTCATAAAATTAAGCATTGACGTTTGTTCAAGGACTTTTACAAAAGAGTGTTTCAGGATGAGCACATAGGCTGTAGCTTGAGGCCATGGGAGGGATTGATATCTGAAGCCTCAGTTCAGTTCAGTTCAGTCGCTCAGTCATGTCCAACTTTTTTTGACCCCATGAATCTCAGCACGCCAGGACTCCCTGTCCATCACCAACTCCCGGAGTTCACTCAGACTCACATCCATCGAGTCAGTGATGCCATCCAGCCATCTCATCCTCTGTCGTCCCCTGATCCTCCTGTCCCCAATCCCTCCCAGCATCAGAGTCTTTTCCAATGAGTCAACTCTTCACATGAGGTGGCCAAAGTACTGGAGTTTCAACTTTAGTATCATTCCTTCCAAAGAACTACCAGGGCTGATCTCCTTCAGAATGGGCTGGTTGGATTTTCTTGCAGTCCAAGGAACTCTCAAGAGTCTTCTCCAACCCCACAGTTCAAAAGCATCAATTCTTCAGGGCTCAGCCTTCTTCACAGTCCAACTCTCACATCCATACATGACCACAGAAAAAACCATACCCTTGACTAGATGGACATTAGTCAGCAAAGTAATGTCTCTGCTTTTCAATATGCTATCTAGGTTGGTCATAACTTTTCTTCCAAGGAGCAAGTGTCTTTTAATTTCATGGCTGCAATCACTATCTGCAGTGATTTTCGAGCCCAGAAAAATAAAGTCTGACACTGTTTCCACTGTTTCCCCATCTATGTCCCATGAAGTGATGGGACCAGATACCATGATCTTTGTTTTCTGAATGTTGAGCTTTAAGCCAACTTTTTCGCTCTCCTCTTTCACTTTCATCAAGAGGCTTTTTAGTTCCTCTTCACTTTGTGATGTCATTCCCCATCTGAGTTTACTGATATTTCTCCCGGCAATCTTGATTCCAGCTTGTGTTTCTTCCAGTCCAGCATTTCTCATGATGTGCTCTGCATATACGTTAAATAAGCAGGGTGACAATATACAGCCTTAACGTACTCTTTTTCCTATTTGAAACCAGTCTGTAGTTCCATGTCCAGTTCTAAGTGTTGCTTCCTGACCTGCATACAGATTTCTCAAGAGGCAGGTCAGGTGGTTTGGTATTCCCATCTCTTTCAGAATTTTCCACAGTTTATTGTGATCCACACAGTCAAAGGCTTTGGCATAGTCAATAAAACAGAAATAGATGATTTTCTGGAACTCTCTTGCTTATTCCATGATCCAGCAGATGTTGGCAATTTGATCTCTGGTTCCTCTGCCTTTTCTAAAACCAGCTTGAACATCAGGAAGTTCACAGTTCACGTATTGCTGAAGCCTGGCTTGGAGAATTTTGAGCATTACTTTACTAGCGTGTGAGATGAGTGCAATTGTGCGGTAGTTTGAGCATTCTTTGCCATTGCCTTTCTTTGGGATTGGAATGAAAACTGACCTTTTCCAGTCCTGTGGCCACTGCCGAGTTTTCTAAATTTGCTGGCAAATTGAGTGCAGCACGTTCACAGCATCATCTTTCAGTCTTTGAAATAGCTCTATAGGAATTCCATCACCTC
Source organism: Capricornis sumatraensis (assembly GCF_032405125.1). Lineage (NCBI taxonomy): Eukaryota > Metazoa > Chordata > Mammalia > Artiodactyla > Bovidae > Capricornis > Capricornis sumatraensis. The sequence continues at coordinate 6,697,626 of NC_091084.1, forward strand.
CACTAGCTTTGTTCATAGTGATGCTTTCTAAGGCCCACTTGACTTCACATTCCAGGATGTCTGGCTCTAGATGAGTGATCACACCATCGTGATTATCTGGGTCATGAAGATCTTTTTTGTACAGTTCTTCTGTGTATTCTTGCCACCTCTTCTTAATATCTCCTGCTTCTGTTAGGTCCAGACCATTTCTGTCCTTTATTGAGCCCATCTTTGCATGAAATATTCCCTTGGTATCTCTAATTTTCTTGAAGAGATCTCTAGTCTTTCCCACTCTTTTCTTTTCCTCTATTTCTTTGCATTGATCACAAAGGGACTTCTCTGGTGGCAGGGACTTCTCTGGTGGCTTAGAGGGTAAAGCGTCTGCCTGCGGTGCTGGAGACCTGAGTTCAATCCCTGCATTGGGAAGATCCCCTGGAGAAGGAAATGGCAACCCACTCCAGTACTCTTGCCTGGAAAATTCCATGGACAGAGGATCCTGGTAGGATATAGTCCATGGGGTCTCGAAGAGTCGGACAGGACTGAGCGACTTCACTTTCACTATCTGAAGCCTATTTGTGAGGAAAACGTTTATGACAAAGGAGTTTACTGAATTTAGGGCTTAGAAATAATTAAAACAGTTAGAAGTTAAACATTTAAGGAATGTTGTAAAGTTAGCATATTTTACTATAGCTAATAGAAGTTAGGAATTTTTAGAGACACTATAGCTAGAAGCCTTTTTAAGAGATAGTGAGCTCAGGATGTTAGGGGCAAACAGGATTTAGGAAGATAAGTAGTAAACTGAGGAATGTAGAATGAGTTACAATGTAATCACAAATAACTATAGGACACATTAGAAGAGGTAGATAATAGATGATAAGGCTGATTCGGAGAGAATCACTAAAGCAGGTACTCTGTTTGAAGAGCAACAGTGATTTATGGAGATAATAAATCTGGGAGAGGGGGAACTGAAAATGTCAAACCTCTGGCCTAATGTTCTTGTAAAAGTATAAAAGAGAATCTTAAACTTAGAATAAACAGGCAGTCCAAAAGAAAACTGGGAGAGGCTGCCTCATCGCTGATACCGTTCATCTCTTCAGGTTGAATCCCTGGTTGCTGGAGTTGGACTCCGGCAGATGAGAATTTTTCACCTTTAAGAAGGATAGGTGTGGCATTTTTCGGGTTGAAATATGGAGTTGTTTACATGTTGCATGGAATTTCAAGTGTGTGGAGAAGGGTAGATATGGAATCTGAGTTATTGAAAGGTGGGTTGTGACTTCAGTGAACTTATTGCTTTTTAATAGATTTATTCTCTCGGGGCTCCCCTAGTGGCTCAGTGGTAAAAAAACCCACAGGCCAATGCAGGAGATGAGAGTTTGATCCCTGGGTTGGGAAGATCCCCTGGAGAAGGAAATGGCAACCCTCTCCATTAATCTTGCTGGTAAATCCCTTGGACAGAGGAGCTTGGCAGGCTACAGTCCAAAGGACTGCAGAAGAGTCAGACAGGACTAAACAAGAACAATAGATTCTATTATACAGTATCTGCTCTGTGATAATGCAGTTGAACCCTTTAAGCATTTCTCCTTTGGAGCAAGCACGATGTTAAATTTTGTTAGTAGAGGGTGAAGGAGGGATATTGAAAGACGAAGGAGTCTTCTTGGTTCTGGGATGTTGTATCTTCTTGCTTCTACCATAAGGCTTCCAACAATCCCCAAGGTAAAAATCCGGTGGCACTGCACTGTGCCTGCTTGCCCAGAGCAGGTATTCCTTACACATTCACTGCTCATGACCAGCTCACCTTAACCCTCCCCACAGACATAACACATCTCCAGCTTCCCACCATCCTGCTGGAAAGTGAGCTCCATATAGTCAGACTCAATAAATTGAATTTTGCCTAGATAAATGGAATGTCCTCTGAACCACTCTGAGGCACTTATCTGGCCAGAGGGTGTTTCAACTTTACACAGTAAATCCACTCTCAAATGTTCTCTAAGCCTTTTATTCGCTTACTCTATAGTCAACCATATCAGCTCTGGCATTTCTACTTCATTTAGTGTGTGCTGTCACTTTTTCTAAGTTTTCACGAGCCATTCTAGGAGTGTATTAGCACCATTTCCTAGGGTCCTTGCTAGGATGTTATAATACTAATAAACTTTAGTTTAACCAGCCTTGTATTTGATTTCCCTTGACCTAGAATTCTCAAGATCCAGTTCCATATATTTTTCCACTTCCTGACAGAATGTATTGGTCAAATTCTGCAGCTCCTTCAGAGTATAATTCCTCCCTTCCCTCAGCAGACCCCGCACAGGCTTAGTCTTAGACTCTTGTTCTAGATCTGGTTTCTGGGAGGGTGCAAGTGAACTTTGTCTTCTAAGACATCTTCCTCACTTGAGGGTTCTGTACTGCCTCTAAGGGAAACATGAGTCACTTCTGCACACCCAGAACACTCAGAGAAATCTGGGAATTCAAAGTTCTCAAATGAATCTATCCAAATGTCCTTGTCCCAAAGCTCGGGTCCCACTTCTTCCCTGTTAGAGCCCTAATTATGGCCCGGGAAGCCTGCTGTGGTAGAGTTTGCTTCTCTCTGATTTCCGCTACCTCCATGACTAAGTCCTCAGCCTGATCTTCAACCCACTCTTCTGGTCACAGCAGATGACTTAAGTGCTGCCACAGAGTCCTCTCCTGCCTTCAGTCTGTCTTGAATTGGTGATTTATCACCCTGAGCCTGACATGTCTCTTCAATTAACTATTGGTGCTTAATATCAATGCCCAACTCCATGGTTCTTTCTCATGGTTATCATTTCCTTCATCTTCCTTCAGCATCAGAAATATTATATTACCTTACGAATCCTCTTAGACCACAATCTTATCCCAAATTACCACTAGTGAGACTTTTAACAACTGCCCTGTTACAACATTTCAGGAGCTGTTCATTCTCCGCCTACCACTAGTGATGGACTCCTCATTGCCAGTCTGCCAGATCCATCTCCAAAGCCCCTTTACAATCTTCCCAGATTTCCAGGTTCTTCCCCTTCCCAGAACCGCTTCCTAGAATCCGCTTCTAGATTCTCTGGCAACAGATACTGAGACAGTGAGATGGACAGTCAGTCAGGGATGCTGGGGGAAGGAAAGATGGGGGCTCTCAGGAGACAGATTTTAAGAAAGTGAGAAAGGCGAGATGGGCAGAAAGAGAGTTTCTTATTTGCAACCAAGGCCTTGGCTGATTCTGTTGATTTCTGGAGATGAGATATCTTTCAGAGTGTCTCAGATTGAGTTTCCAGAAGGTTGGCTCCCTACCTCAACATATTTTTGGCTGTAGCATGCTTCCTGGGTAAGAGGTGAAGCTTTGGGACAAGTCTGAACTTGGATACTGAGGGTTCCAATGAGGAGTACAGCTGAAGGCATTAACAGCTGATAGTCCCAGAATTCAGGGACTGCATGACTCAGATCTAAACAAGGGATCTGGGAGGAGCACCACCATATTTACTGCTCCAATAGCTGCTGAGTCAGATCCTACTAAATTTGCTGCTAGTCTGGATCAGAAATTGTTCCAGAATAAGCCCGTAGGTTTCATGCCCTTGGGGAAGCAGATGAGCTTAACTGGGTAACAGTGTGGCTGGGGGGTGGGGGCATACTGACAGCTTGAATCTATTCCAAGCTAAAAGCCTCTTTAGAAAGGATCATTTAATTCATTTAATTAAACCATAGTTTTTACATGCATGGCTTTTGTATTCTTTTTGCTCCTGCTGTTTGGAATGGAAAAAGAATGAAAAAAAGAAGACAGAAGGAAGGTGGTTGGCTTATTGAGCGTAGGACTATCAAGCCCTATCTTTGGCAACTCTGTTCTTTTGCAGGTAAAATACAGATGGATGTGAGTTCCAGGCCCACAACATGAATTGCCTCCCTCTTGTCACAGTTCAGTAATAAATCAGCTGTAACTGCAGAAGAAAATGGGAAGTAACTATGGGCACACCCCTGGAAGAGGAAATGGCAACCTACTCCATTATTCTTGCCTGGAAAAATCGCATGGACAGAGGAGCCTGGTGGGCTACAGCCCATATGGTTGCAAAGAGTCAGACATGACAGAGCAACTGAGCATGAGCATATGGGCCCACATGACACAGTAAATCAAGTCAGTTCATCCTGGTTAGCATTGGTTCACTCAGAAGCAAATGAATTAGCATTCACCCACCTCTGACTAAAACTGTGCTCATAAGCAAGGTGGTCTGAGAGATGTCATGACCACATTTGAAAGTACTGTCTAAATGAAAAGAACAGACTTTTGGACTCTGTGAGAGAAGATGAGGGTGGGATGATCTGAGAGATTAGCACTGAAACATGTACATTACCATGTGTGAAATAGATGACCAGTGCAAGTTCAGTGCATGAAGCAGGGTGCTCAAAGCTGGTGCACTGGGACAACCTAGAGGGATGGGGTGGGGAGAGAGGTGGGAGGGGGGGTTCAGGATGGAGGGACACATGTATACTCATGGCTGATTCATGTCTATGTATGGCAAAAGCCAGCACAATACTGTAAAGTAATTATTCTCCTATTAAAATAAATAATTTTTAAAAAAAAATTAAAAAGAAATAGAAAGTACTGTTTAAGTATCTGGAAAAATATATCTCCGAAGCTTGCAATTCTACCAAAGTTCCAACCTGAGTGCCTGCAGTCAGGGCCTTCTGAGGTTTGTGTGCACAAGGGTCTCTGCTATGTAGTCAGGTGCAAGGCCTCCAAACCCACTCCCAGAACCACTGTCTTGCTCTCCTCTGCAATCCAGGGCCACATCAAGTTGACTGCCTTGAAGGTCTGTTCTCTCTCCCAGCTGAAACTGTCTTCTCACAGTGCCGGGCCAGGATATACAACTTAGGCATTTACTTCAGGGACAGAATATACAGGGTCACCGAGAAAATTCAGTAATCAAAACTAATATTTTTAAAAATCAAAACTAAGGTAAAAAATTTATGGTGAAAAAAATAACTAAAATTTAAATAAAGGCTGAGTCAATTTATTGATTTTAACTTTTGCCTGAAGCTATCTAAAACTATAGTTCATCATTGCATTACTAAGGAGGAAGCGGAGCATTTAACTTCCTGCTTGAAATTGATGGTCTCCAGAGCATGCACGGGTTCCCCTACTTCAGTGGGTATCAAGATTGCCCAAAGGGCTTGTTGAAACACAGATTACTCAACCCCAAACCCAGAATTTCTGAGATGGGCCCCATAAATTGTATTTCTAACATATTCCAGACAATGGGACTACTTCTAAAATAGTAAAACACGTTAAGAACGACTATAAGACACTTGTACAAACAATAAGCCAATGGTGCCTGTAGCAAGTGCTCATAGAAAAACAAAAATATTTTGATGAGTGAGTGAATGAGGTGTCATAAGGCCAAATCAGCTAGTGGGTACATGCTGAGTGGGGTTTTACAGGTGAATGTCCTCTCCTGTGTCTTTCTAAGGAGTGTTTCACTATCCATAAAACTAGGCTCAGGCTTCTCCTGCCTGGTACAAGGAGACACATCTCAGATGGATGTGGGCAACAAAGCAGGGCATGACTGTGACAGAGCTTGGATCTCAACTTGGCTCCAGAGGCCTCTTTTCTTTAGCTCTCCTCCTCTCCTCCCATCCCCTACTTTTCCTGCCGTCCTTTATCTACATGCTACCCAGTCCCTTCCAGCACAGAACCACCCAGATCTAGTCCCCTAGGCCACTCTCAGAGGTAGGATGGGAATGGAGGTGACAAAACAGAGATAAGGGAGACAGTTCACTTCCAGCCAGGCAAGAGGACATTTCAACACCTAGCCGTGGGTTAAGTAGCAAATTTCCAGACTCCATTAACATGTCAGTGCTGCCAATTGCAGACCCATTCTTCAGGCATTATTGACAGACATTTCCAAGTCACATCAGACAGGGGACTCAGAAAAGGAATTATTTACAATTGTGCAGACTTTAAATAATGTTCTTTTGATTCAGTCTGGCAGTCCATGATTTTAAGACATGGTTCAGCTCAGTTCAGTTCAGTTGCTCAGTCATGTCCGACTCTTTGCGACCCCATGAATTGCAGCACGCCAGGCCTCCCTGTCCATCACCAACTCCCGGAGTTCACTCAGACTGAACTCGAGTCCATCGAGCCAGTGATGACATCCAGCCATCTCATCCTCTGTCGCCCCCTTCTCCTCCTGCCCCCAATCCCTCCCAGCATCAGAGTCTTTTCCAATGAGTCAACTCTTATGAGACATGGTTGGACACAATCTAAAAATGTAAAGGATTGAGTCAGTTAACTAGAAAGGTCAAAGCATAAATTTGGAAATGTGAGAAAATATTAGCATTCATCGCTATTTTAAAAGTTCCACTCTTTCTACTCATATGCCCACCTGCAAATCAATTAAGCTGTGGGTTTATGTTGTTACTCCTATTATAATACTGCAAGGGATAGATATAATTCTGTGGCAGTCATCCTGGAAAGGAGACAAGAAATAATGTTCATCAGGAAGAAATGTATTAAAAGAAGCCCCTTGGAAAAAGAAAAAGAAAAATACTCAGTTCCTTTCCCTCATCTCTTCTACCCAACGCCAATTGGAAGAGGAGTGGGATAAGTCACACTCTACAGCCAAAGAGTTTCAGGAGGAAAGAATAAAAAGCTGTGAGAGATGGTAGAAGAAAACCTAGTGACATCTGTCACCAGAGATTTTCAAGCATAGACTGGAGATATGAATGGAGATACTAATTAGACACAAATGCAGACGTTCAGGCAAGGGATGTAACCAGTAAACAAAAACTGATGGGAAATTCAGGGAGTGCTTTTCTCTCCTTATTACATCTCTACCTCGTTGTACTTCTGCTTCATTTTTTACTTTTGCAGATTGGCTCACAGAAGAAGGTAAATGTACTACCATTTCCAAGATTATCAACCCCATTCAAGAAAACAGTCAGACTGAGGCTGTAGTAGCTTCATGCCCATTTTTTGTTAAGAAGGAGGGTACTCTGGCTCAGTTTGCTGGAGGTATTCAACTAAAGTCCAATCAACATCAACTAGATAAGGAGTCATGGGGTACTTACTGAGCTACTTGGGTTCTACTTGGTTTGGATGCCAATTTATAGAGAGAGGGGGAAATTCTTGGTCCTTGTGCTGAGAAGACATCCCCAGATTATCCAAAACACTGCACGAGCACTTGGCAAGAATGAATATTTGTAAGAATCAAGCATCAGATGTGATTTTCAACTAAATGATCTCTCGGGTACCCCCTGATCCCATCACTCCAAGAATATGATTGACAAGAAAGTATGACAGGAATGCAAGAGAAACACTTGGAATGTGCCTACCTTAGTGACATTTTGAAGATGAATTAGTTGTTTTAGTAAGAGCTTTGAAGATGATAGAGGCTGGAAAAAGCAATAAGTCTTTACTACCAATTCCTAGGTGTCAGTTGAGAAATGAATTAATTTCAGGGCTGTAATTTGTAATGACATTCACTGAAGAATTGCCTTCACTGTGTTTTACAGGGTATCTTTCACCTCAGAAAAGACTTATATAAGGCCTAAGAAACTGGAGTTCTGAAAGGAAAAAAATGAGGATTTTAGGACTACCAAATAACTCTAAGATTGGTTCCCTATATTCATTTAATATGCAATCAAGCCTTCAAAAACAGAGTGTTAGGGATGGAACAATCCCTGTAGGTGATCTAGTCTCTGTCTTCATTTTACAGATGAGACACTCAAAGCCTGGAGCTAGATAATAGCATAACTGGTGCTACCATTTGAGTCACTTAATCCCGTTTCAGTCACAGAAAGTGCAGAAAATTTCTCTGCATGGACTGGTTTGTGATTTGGGAGATTCTGGAAAGCCCTTTCTCAGCAATTTGAAAATATTTTCCGCACTAGCTATTACTCATGCTAGAAGCCACACCAATTCTAATTCTTAACTTTCTATTAAACACCACTTTCTACTGCTGTTGTGATGTGCTTAGTCACTCAATCGTGTCCGACTCTGCTACCCCATGGACTGTAGCCCGCCAGGCTCCTCTGCCCATGGGGATTCTCCAAGCAAGAGGGCTGGAGTGGATTGTCATGCCCTCCTCCAGGGGATCTTCCCAACCCAGGGATGGAACCCAGGTCTCCAGCATTGCAGGCAGATTCTTTACCATCTGAGCCACCAGGGAATTTCTCTTTTAAAATGAAAGCTTTGCAAGGAGAGGTAACTGGTTTAGCAGCCTATTATTACATTCATTGGAATAAGAAATGAAATGGACTGAGGAGTTGCATAAATAGGAGACTGAATCGCAGCTCACCACTCATGAGCTGTGGGACATTTTATGTATAGTTTTCATCTGGCAGTGTCAGTTTTATCATCTGTAAAATGGAAAAATGAAATATTGATCTCATAGGGTAGTTAAGAGTAAATGAAATTGTGCAGATAAAGCCTGACCTTTCTTGTAAGTTTTAAGGAGATAATATGCCAATGGTAAGCACTAAATAAATAGTAGTTGTTATCATTATCATTACTTCTGTGCATGAGTTTAATTGGAATAGTTTCTTCCCAGGGAGGATGGTCCTGCAGTAATGGACAAGGGAAATAAGAAGGCAAGTGGGTTGTAAAAAAGGGAGGTTTGGATCCCCAAAGAAAATCTTCATCCTTTATAGTTTGGCAGAAGAGTAGTGTGGCTTATGTTAACCAAACCAAAACTCTCAGAGATGCATGGGTCAAAATTTTTATAAAATCATTTCAATTTAAGAAACTCTCAGTGACAATTATGTTTATATCAAAGTTGCCATCAATCACTTTTCAATCATTTAATTCTTAGGAAATCTCTCAAAAGGAAAACAATACATAGCCTATGTTTTTATACAAACCATGGAAACTAAAGTGGCTATATATTCTTTTCATTGAGTTTTTCACAAGCAGATGAAGTACTTTTTAGACCTTGTTTCTTGATTTGGGCAGAGAAGGTTTTTGAGGACCTCTTGGTTTCATTTTTAGCTGAGGATCTAAGAGCCTACAAAGTGGCCCTGAGCCAATCACCTCAAGAGCTACAGACACTTCGGGAGGTCTGCCCAAGGCCAGTTCCTCCACTTGCCATGGAACCCAGCTGACCAAATCTGGTTTTCGTAGGAACTAGGCAAAAGAAGTTGAAGCTAGTGCATTTTCTTTATTTGCTGATTCATATACCCAACATTTATGAGTCACACAAATATCAGATTTGGAGTTTATTCTGGGACCCCCATCAAAGCACTGGGTGTCTGGAATCATAAACACTCCATGAACCAAAGCTACTGAGTATTTCTTTGCTACGTTTTTTAAAAATCCAAATGCTTCTGTATTTTCCACTTACGCACACAGGACATTGGAAAATGGAAACTTGTTCTATGTCTAGCTCTACATTTGCCCTTACTGCCCTCTTTGGTTTCCAAACCTCATGAGCTCTTCTGTTTGCAAACATCTATGGGACTCCTTTCGGCCCTTTAGCAGAGTATATAACTAGAACAGGACTGAACGACCTCAACTGGGGCTCTCCCTTTGGGGCTTACACCCTGAGCTTGGTCTTCTGGATCTTACCTCTCTTTTTGTGAGAGAAGAAAAGTCAAAGGAATGGAGAAAGAAAAGCTTATTCATATATGTTTTCTGTGAGGCCTAGAAAAAGCTAGCTTAAGATATATTCTCCATGCCTTCTCTCCGAGATCCTCTTCTGATCCTAGTAGGCCATCCAGGTGTCCACTCTAGGCAGCAGGCATCTGAGGCATATCTTACCACCTTAGTCAAATGTGAACAAAAAATAAGTGAGCAGGTAAGGCAATCCACAAGAATCAAGAAGCATGGCCCTCAATTGTAATAGTAAAATTCTTACTCTTCCTGCTAGAAGACCTCTCTGAAAACATGGTATCCAGTGTTTTACCTGGAAGTCTATTCAATTCTTGACATATAAAGAGGCCTCTTCCTTTGGACTCAGAGGGAGAGGGAGAGGGTGGGATGATTTGGGAGAATGGCATTGAAACATATATACTATCATGTAAGAATCGAATCGCCAGTCTATGTCTGATGCAGGATACAGCATGCTTGGGGCTGGTGCACGGTGATGACCCAGAGAGATGTTATGGGGAGGGAGGTCGGAGGGGGGTTCATGTTTGGGAACGCATGTACACCTGTGGTGGATTCATGTCAATGTATGGCAAAACCAATAGAGTATTGTAAAGTAAAATAAAGTAAAAATAAAAATTTAAAAAAAAAATAAAATAAAGAGGCCTTTTTCCTAGGTGGTTGAGCTGAGGAGTTTGACAGGGTATATAGAGGAAGCCTTGAGTTTTCCTTGAGAGTTAGAATGTGTGATTGGCCCACTGAAGACCGTGAGTTGAGGATAAGAACAAACTTGACAATGTTGATAATCAGATGACAAAGGGCTTTGCAAACTTTGCTGAGGGGGTTGAACTCTAGCATGTGTGTGATGGGAGGCTGTAGAAGGTGTCTACATATCTGTGAAGAATAATTTTGGCAAGAGAAATTCACTTTTATAATTTGCATCTATAAAAATGGCAGGTTTGTTTCTCCATTATGGACATGGAGAGAGAGGAGGAGAGGCTGAGATGTATAGAAAGAGTAACATGGAAACTTACATTACCATATGTAAAATAGATAGCCAATGGGAATTTGCTGTATGGCTCAGGAAACTCAATCAGGGGCTCTGTATCAACCTAGAGGGATGGGATGGGGGAGGGAAATGGAAGGGAGGTTCAAAAGGGAGGAGATATATATATACCTGTGGCTGATTCATGTTGAGGCTTGACAGAAAAAAAAAAAAAATTCTGTAAAGCAATTATCCTTCAATTAAAAAATAAAGTAAGTTTTAAAAAAATGGCAGATTTGATCTTAAGAGGTCAAAATTGCTCCAGTTGGCAGCTACTCTAAGGTTAAATTGTTGAGTGATTAGACCCTCCAAGAGAGGATACTTTTTCCATCTATGATGCCATCAAGGAATCTGAAGTCATCCATCAGGAGAGTCTGTGGCAAAGTGAAAAGTATACTGGACTAGCAGGGTGAATCTGAGTTTTAAACCCTACCTCTACCATTCATTCCCTCTGTGACTGGGATGATGTCACTGAAAATCTCTAGGTCTCAGGTTTCTTATCTGGAAACTGAAGATAAATCTGTCCTTAGCTGATGTGTGGATAAATGAGATCATCAAGTGCATATACCTGATAGGCATTTTGTAGATGAAGGTGACGAAGGCTGAGCATCAGCTCTACCTTCTGGCTGTTACTCTACCAGCTAAATCTGCCTCTCAGCTTTCGAGGGATTCTCTAAACAACAAAAGGTTTACTGAGAGTTGAAGGCTGAATTTTTTTTTTTTTTTTTAATGTGCAAGGTTTACGGAAGTTTCCCAAAGCATTTCTCTGCAAAATAATTTGGTAGCTCACTAATAACTGTAAACTCTCTTGATTTCTGTAGAGTGCACAATTTTTCACTATTTTTCTTCCTATTCTATCCACCTCTCAATTTTCTATTAATGATTGTTCCACCCACATGACTCAACTAGGACCTGTCATTGAACTAGTGTGTACATGTGACAAAAACTAAATTCCTGAATCATTCTCTAAAATATTTCAAATTTGAACCAAGGAGCAGGAGCCCCTTCCTTCTGGCTGGTACTAGGAGTATTATGAAGATAATGGTCTGCAGAGCTTGACAAACAGCCAACATGCACAGAGAAGCCAATGTAGTTTCAGGATAAAAACTCCCACAGTGGTACTGAGTAGCACTCTTAACTAAAGTCAGAGTCATCTTGCTTTTCCTGTGATCTGATTCACCGACCTTTATGTTATTTTAGTCTCACCCTTAGTAGCAATAAATTTCTATTATTTGAAAATTTAAAGAATCTCATTGTACACTCACCCTGAGTTGCAATCAGAAGTTTTATTTTTTATAACAACTTTTAGTGGATTCTTTCTGTTTTTGAATGAGTATGGCAATTTTAAACCATGGCCCTCACATATTTAGACATTTCTTTCCACAAGATGTAGGCTTTATGTCCCCTTCTCTGGAGTCTTGGTGGGCTTCTGATTGCTTCAACCAACAGGATAAGGCAGAAGTGATGCTAGTGTTTCTCAAGGCTTGTCAGAAAGAGCCATGTATTGTAGCTTCTACCTAGCCCTGTGGAGCACTTGTTCCATGGGAAGCCAGTCATCATGGCAGAAGGCCAGTTATACTGAAACCACCATGATTATAGAGTTTATATGCAGGTATTTTGGTCATTGGTCCCCTCTGAGCTCTCAGCTTTTCCATGGGGATAGTCTTGATCCCTGTCTCCTGTACAATGTCATGAACCTCCGTCCATAGTTCTTCAGGCGCTCTGTCTATCATATCTAGTCCCTTAAATCTATTACTCACTTCTACTGTAACTATGTAACTATGTATGGTGATAAGTGTTAATTAGACTTATTTTGGTGATTGTTTTACAATATATGCAAGTATTGAATCATAAGGGATTTGATTTAGGTCATACCTGAATGGTCTAGTGGTTTTCCCTACTTTTTTCAATTTAAGTCTGAATTTGGCAATAAGGAGTTCATGATTTGAGCCACAGACAGCTCCCAGTCTTGTTTTCGCTGACTGCATATAGCTTCTCCACCTTTGGCTCCAAAGAATATAATCAATCTGATTTTGGTGTTGACCATCTGGTGATGTCCATGTGTAGAGTCTTCTCTTGTGTTGTTGGAAGAAGGTGTTTGCTATGACCAGCGCATTCTCTTGGCAAAACTCTATAAGTCTTTGCCCTGCTTCATTCTGCATTCCAAGGCCAAATTTGCCTGTTACTCCAGGTGTTTCTTGACTTCCTACTTTTGCATTCCAGTCCCCCATAATGTAAAGGACTTCTTTGGACTGTGAAGAAAGCTGAATGCTGAAGAACCGATGCTTTTGAACTGTGGTGTTGGAGAAGACTCTTGAGAGTCCCTTGGACTGCAAGGAGATCCAACCAGTCCATCCTAAAGGAGATCTGTCCTGGGTGTTCATTGGAAGGACTGATGCTGAAGCTGAAACTCCAATACCTTGGCCACCTTATATGAAAAGTTGACCCATTGGAAAAGACCCTGATGCTGGGAGGGATTGGAGGCAGGAGGAGAAGGGGACAACAGAGGATGAGATGGCTGGATGGCATCACCGACTCAATGGACATGGGTTTGGGTAAACTCCGGGAGTTGGTGATGGACAGGGAGGCCTGGCATGCTGTGATTCATGGGTCGCAAAGAGTCAGACATGACTGAGCGACTGAACTGAACTGAACCAAGCTCTCAGCTTAGAGCCAGCAGCCTCTGCCAGTCCTACAGGTGAGCCACCAGGGCAGCCCAGGACTGAAGCCAAAGGACCTCAGCCCCACTGCCATCTGGCTGCTACCACCTCAGAGACCATGAGAAATGCTAGCCATTGTCTTCCAAATTCCTGACCAACAAATCTGAAGAGATAGAGAGTTGTTTTAAACTCCTACATCTGGGGGCAAATTCTTATACAGCAGTAATACTCAGAGCCAATAAATCACTTAAAGACTCTGAGGCTCTGAGAGATTATCAAACCCAAAAACACTTCAGGATTATTGTGAGACATTGGTGACACCTTATATGGTACCTGGACGGTGCTCGCAATGTATCTGTACATCCCTGACCTTTAATAAGCATTCTTTCTCTCTACCATTTTTCAATTAAGTGAGATGGTCTAAGTGAAAGAGATTTTTCAAGCTGTAGATATTTAACCAATGTTAGTTATTTTTCCTTTGGAACCCATTGTCCCCAAGAGTGTATTCCGAGAATACAACAGTGTATTCCCAGTCAATCATTAGTCTAAGGTACATTCATAATCCTTCTTTTGTTATTGGATCATTTATCCAATGAACATGATAGTCAGTAAGAATTTGTGAACACTTAGAGAAAACCTCATTTATCCAGAGTCTTATCCTAAGTGTTCACAAATTCTTACTATTATATTCACATTAACTTTCCATTTTCTTTAATGGAATGTTAGAATGTTCCATTTTCTTTCTTTGGTGGGTTAATTAAAGGCAGAGATAATATGTGCTAGAATATCCTTTTACCTTTGTAAGTAGTTCCAGAAGTTATAAACACTTGCTGAAATTTACGATGAGATATTTGAACTTTCAATGGTAGGAGAAAATCATGTACTTCATTAAAATCAAGAACATAGAGAAACAGGATCTCACTTACAAGTGGCGTATAAAAAACAATAAACAAGCTCGACACGGACCACAGACTGGTGGAGCCCAGAGTCGGGGTGGGGGATGAGAGAAATGGGTGAAGGAGGGCAGAAGCTTCAAACTTCCAGTTATGAAATAAATGTGGCATGGAGATGTAATGTACAGCATGGTGTCTGTAGTTAATGATGCTGTACTGCATATTCGAAAATTGCTGAGAAATTTGATCTTAAAAAATTCTTTCACGAGATAAAATGTTTTGTAACTATGTATGGTGATGAATGTTAATTAGACTTATTTTGGTGATTGTTTTACAATACATGCAAGTATTGAATCATTATGTTGTATATCTGAAACAAATGTAATATGTCATCATGTTTAATATTATTATCTTTTTACTGTACAATATTGTATTGGTTTTGCCACACATCAACATGTATAATATACACTTTCATCTTTGCAAACATCTTATTTATAAAACAACTATAAAATTTTCCCTTTAAAGATGATTCTCAATATCCATTTAAGAGTTGCCATTCATTTTCCAAATACTAAAAATTCTCAGGAGGAACAAATTAATTGTTTTGTCTTCTACCTGAGGGAAAAACAAACAAACAAAAAAAAAAACATAGTTCTTCCTTTCACCCAGTGTCTTCTTGTTCTACTACTTTATGGATTTTGTTCAAGTCATGTCAAAGGAAACTATAGTTTTCTTTGCTAACAAGTTTCAAAGAAAAACATTCAAGGCTTCTTCTGGTGAGAAAACCACATTATCCAGAGTCACTGACAGTAATCAGAACAACAACTCTTTCTCAGGTCAGAATCCAAGATACAGGAAAGAAAAGAATATATATAAGTAGGCTAAGGTAATGATACATTCCCCAGTTCTCTCTAGTTCTTGGACACTTTAAGAAGTTTAGAGATATTTCATGATGGGTGAGAGTATTAGAAATTTATTTGTTGAATTTACTTCTCATGGTTCAGTGTTGAAAATAACAATAAATTCCACAAATAGATTTCAAGTTGGTCAAGCATTTTGGCTTTGGAAAGTTAATCTCCTGAAGACAAGCTCTGCACATGCCTGGAAGGGCTCAATACAACAGTGACATGTGAGAGAAAAACATCCCAGTCCTGCGCAATTCTGACCCTCATATCACCAAATGGAATTTGAGGGGCAGGGGGAACACAGGCTCAGAAGTGATTTTCCTTCTTATTCTTTTAAAGCTTTTCTTTCTGTTATTGCTTCCAAAAGCTGTGTTGGTAGTGCTTGGGCTTTTCAATGTTTGCATTAACTAGTTTTAGTCAGGGAATCCTGACTTAACCTCCTTCTTTTTCACAGACATAATCCAATTTTAGGATGGATCCTGGGGAGTGTGCTGATTCAATAGGTGCATTGCTCCCTTAGGTGCAGAGTCCTGGAGGAATGAATTCTGCACTTAGTCCCCGTCTCAGCTTCAGGTAACACCTTACCCAAACCACCTCAAATACTGGACAATTTGCCCTAGTTTAGAAGATTTCCAGACTCAGAGACTGAACAGCCCCCTTGACATCTGAATTTAGTTTTATAGTCTTTATACCTGACTCTATCTCCCCCTCCAGCGTGCTTCAGATAATACCTGTGTGCTCTAGTTTACGTATTCTCCTTTCCTGCCCACAGGGGATTTGAAGCCAAATATGATTTACGGTTGGTTGTGGGTTCAGCATTAAGTCACTCCTCAGACCTCTAAGTTAAGAAGTGCTAATCCCCTTAAATTTTCCAGGCATCCTTACTTATGAGAATCTGTTATACATATGTTTTACTTCTATGGAATACCTCCTCATCCAATATGGAATTTTTATCAATTGGAAACACTGTTGCCACCTAGGGAGTTTACTTAATAAATACCTTGGCAACAAACAGTAACAATCCTTTAATGGGCAATGCTGTAGGCAGACTTCTAAAATGACTGCCCACTGCCACCTCCTCCCTCATACTTGCCTATATAATCTCTTTTCCTTGAGTATGGGTGAACCTGTGAACATGATTAAATGGCACATTTGTGATTAGGTTACTACTTAGCTGGCTCTGAGATACCCAGAATGGAGATTATTCTAGTGGTTCACCTAATCGGGTGAGCCTTCTCTGAAGACACAGAGCTTGAACGTATGAGAGAGATTCTATATGAGAAATATTCTCTGATTTGGGCTTTGAATTTGAAAGGGACTAAGTCATCCTTATCCTTGAGTGTGGCCTCTAGTTCTGAGAACAATTCCCAGGTGAAACTAGCAAGGACCTGAGTTATTTTCTAGACAAGTCTCTAGAGGCCAATGCAGCTAGTCAACACCTTGATTTTAGCTTCATGGGACCCTGAACAGAGAAATCAGCCACATGGTGTCTGGACTTCTGATTAACAGAATAGTGAGATAATAAATGCCTGTGATTTTAAAGCACTAGGTTAATGGCAATTTGTTACAGAAAACTGATACAGGCACTCAACCATGTACTAGACATCATAGTGAAGGCATTCCTATACTATCTCATCTAATTCCTATAGCAGCTCCTGATGTATTAATAATTACTATGTCCATCATTAGAACAAGGAAACTGAAGCTTGGCTCAGTGAACAGAAGACTGGTTCCTTAAATATTGCAGTTTTTGCTCTCACTTGTTCTGTATTTCTAAGACCTATCTGCAAGGACTGATGCTAAAGCTGAAACTCCAGTACTTTGGCCACCTCATGCGAAGAGTTGACTCACTGGAAAAGACCCTGATGCCGGGAGGGATTGGGGGCAGGAGGAGAAGGGGACGACAGAGGATGAGATGGCTGGATGGCATCACCGACTTGATGGACATGAGTTTGAGTGAACTCCGGGAGTTGGTGATGGACAGGGAGGCCTGGTGAGCTGCGATTCATGGGGTCACAAAGAGTCGGACACGACTGAGTGACTTAACTGAACTGAACTGATCCCCAAGCTATGCCCTTTCCTCTGAATTTCTCCTTCTCTCCTTATCATTTTACTGATACGGGCTGTTGCTGGTGCAATGGTAAAAGTATTTTTATCCAAACCACTTGGCTTCTTGTAGATACCAGCTACAGAAAAGGTTAATTTCCATTTAATTGTGCTTTTGAAAGGCAAATGAAGGCTTGAGATTAAAAATTATTAAGCTTAAACTCTTTCACAAAATATAAATGGAATGAGATAGATCTCCTATTAAAGCAAGAAAAGGATAATGAGTGGACACACTGGTGCCACTGTTATTGAACCAGATGGGGATCCATCTGCCCAACACGCAGTAAAGCCAATCTACTGACACCGGGCTGTGGCGAAGTAAAGTACAGCATTTAGTACAAGGCATTAAGCCGGGAGAATGGGACGCTTATGCTCAAGTAGCTGAACTCCCCAGTGCTTTCAGGGAAGGGGTTTTGAAGCAAGGTGAGGAGTGTGGTTTGCAAGGTGCTTGGTCAGTTCATGAGCAAGTCTTTAGTTGATTGAGCGTGAGGTCACTGGGTGATGTCACGGAGGTCAGCTTATTCAGTCTTCAGGATTGAGACGGTCTGAGGGCTATGTGCTCACGATCATAATGCAGTTAGAATTTTCCATCTGGTGGAGGTTTAAGCATCTGTAAAGTAACTTAAGGATATGGCTCAGGATATTGTCAATAGCCTTTGAGGATGAACTTAAGTCCTTGACTTTGTTTCGTGGCTAAACTATTATTGCCTTGCTTGATTTTTTCTTTTGTGTTTTTCTCTTATTTTATTTTACTTTTCCATGTTATATTTTATTTTTATTGTTTCTTCTTTTATTTTTTTCACTTCTCTGATTAAATTTACCATTTGGAAGTCCTGGGAGACTGAAGCTCTTTTCATAAGCAAGAGGTGGAGAATATCGGGGATCTGTCCCTGAGAAGGCCTCACAAGGTCCTGCCCAGTTTCACTGCCTTGCCCCTGCCAGCACTCACTGCCTTTCCCAGTCCTGCCTATCCCACTTTGGGATGCTTCAGGGCCACCTGGAGTCTTTGTTCCTACCTAATTCCAGTCTCCATCCCCAGCTGAGAAAACATAACAGATGGACCCATGGGTTGAAGCTTATAATGTAGTCAGTCTGGCTGCTGGAGTTATTCTAACCCAGAATCCTGAACCAGGGGGTGAGTCTTTGTTTTCCTTGTGACCACATCTTTACCTTGCATTCAAGTTTCATTTATCAGATTATAATCTGGCCCCATCATTCATTCCTTCAAGGAATTACTCTATTTTTAACATGGCCAGAAAATCAGTCTTTTTCTATCAAAATACAAGATTTCCAGAGAGTCTAAATGAATGGGCCCTTGCTCCCATGTGAGATAGTAAGAAGTTATAGTGAAAACTGTGGGAAAAAATTGAAGACAGAGAGTGGAAGGCAAGGTGCAAAATGTGGGGGAAACTGGGTTATAAATATGAAGGCAAAATGGAAAATGGCATTGAACAGAACTAGAAAGAAAAAAATACAAGAGAAAATAGAAAAAAACCTTTTTCCAATGAACAAAGAAAAGGGAATTCAGGGAAAACTATGAGCACATAAGACACAGCAGAAAGAGTTAGGCCAGGAAAACCTTATTGTATTTGAAGTTTCTGAGTTGTATTTACCTGTAATGGAGGCTAAAAGATGCTACATATGAATAAGCAGCAAGGTAATATGATCCTTTCAGAGATTATTGTCAGTTCAGGAGTTAAATAATTAGATACTCTGAAAAAAAATCAGATGACGGTAACAAAAATTATAATACTGAATATTTTAAATACTATGTGCAACCATTGTTTTAGGTATTTTAACTAACTTAACTAACCTAACAATGATCCCCTGAAGTTCGTACTATTATTAAGCCCATTTTAAAGATGAGGAAACTGAGGAACTGAGAACTTAAGTAATTGATCCAGGGGAAACATGGAGACAAAAAGCAGAGAGGAGGTCAATGTGTCAGGGATGTAGGAAGCAAGTGGGAGATAATGGAAGATCAATGCAGACAAGTGGTGAGGGATAAGATTCTGAAGAATCTTATAGGACTTGTGAGAAATGTGACTTTTATGCTGAGTGAATTGATCAACCATTGGCAGGTTTTGAGTAGAAAAATGATGCATTTTGACTCACATTTAAAAATCATTCTTTTGGCTGCAAGACTGAAAGGAAATTGTACGCAGAGGCAGAGACTGGGGTGTGGGGAGAAGAGGCGTGTGTGTCAAGAGTGTAGCCAGGTGGACTGGGTAGGAGGCCATTGCAATAACACACGCAGGGTCGGTGGCTTGGTCAGTGAACTGACTGAGTATAGATCGACTATACTTGATTGGGCCCATTTGTATCTCTACTGACTAAATAGAGAGAGGAGGTGGTGAGTGATGGTATTTAAAACTACAATACATTCATTGCAACTACAGGTGTTCCTTAACTACAGCTTACTTCATATAGATAAATCTACGTGAGCGTTTCCTATGTATGACTTAGTGATTTCAAGGTCATCCCACGACAGTGAATAAAGCCATGTGTAATTTATAAAGCAACTTCATGTGAACTGCTTTGGAAACAACCTGATGAGGCATGTGTGTCAGGAACATATTATTCCTGTCTCTTAACATGAAAGAAAACAGACACAGTAAACTTAGAGGTTACTTTGCCCAGTATCATATGAACTGTGAGTCAGAAGTCTGTGGTTTCTCCCCCGAAGCCAGCTTCCTAACTAAGCTTGTGCTAAGGATTGCCTCAAGATGAAAATGAGAAAGGAAGCCACCACTCCCAGAATGAAGTCTTAGTTTGAAAGTAAGCTCACAGTAATCCTATAGCCTGGCATTTAGGAGAAATAGCTACCACCTCACTTGGTTCTCAGCTTCTAAATTATGGGCATTAAAAGTCACCTTTGATACAAGCTGTGAATTACTATATAGAAGACATATTAAAACAAAATCCAGTTAAACTAATAATGTTGAATTGTAGCAAAGGCTTTTCTTTTACAAGATGATTTTAAGAAAGAGAAGAAACTTTTGAGAAAGCTCACAGCATTCCTCCTGCTCCCTGCAGCTTCAAGAGTCAGCTCCACATCCACATCCTATTAGCTTTGATTTCCAATTCATGAAAATCCAACCTGTCATTTTTTCCCCCTTTTTCTCAAAACACAGTGGCATCAACTCAGTCTTTTCTTTATAAGTGGTCTTCTTTTCTTAGCTGTTAAATAGATTATCACCTCTCTAATGACAGGGCCAAGCCTGGGGTAAGGTCCTAGTCTTGGCACAATATTTAAGTGGATGTTAAGAAACTAGCAATCAAGACAAAGATTTTAATATGATATCCTTAAAAATTAAATTAATGCCAAACCCTTCCAAAAGGGAATAAAGTAGCAACCTTTTAAGCAGAAACAATATCAGTACTGTTGAGTTCTTCTGCCTTGGGCTTCTCTGTGGCTCAACATGACACTGGTAAACAATACTGCCTTCTGATGTTTCATGGTTCAATTTTTTTTTTTTTAATGTATAAGCCAGACGTGATTTCTCTTGTGTGAAGCTAAAATATAGGAAGAATAAGAACAAGGACAGAGAAAGTGCTGTGTTTTGTAGAATATATTGAGCAACTCTTGATTTCCCTTTGTTACATTTTTCTAAGGCATCACAAAAAGGAACCTTTCATCATCTTAATCTCCATCACACAGAGTAATACTGAGTAGGCACAACCTCCTTGCAGTGGAGGTTAAACAGAATCACTGGCCAGCATGGCACTGCCTTGCTTATGCTCTGAGGAAGTAAATGTTAATTATCTGCAGATGATAATAACATGACTTTTGAATAAACAAAGCATGAACAGCAATCGTACAGTTAACACAAAACTATGACTGTCAGGCAATTGTATTTATCATAATTCTTGAGCCATTAACTACAGTATAGCATTTCCTCTTGAGATAATGCTGATTAAAATGTATATACACTCTGCTGGAAAATAACTTCAGGATTGATGTGAAAATAGCAAAGAGAAATTTCAAGTAAATACCTTTGAAGGAAGGGGCTTTCTTGTGAAGAGAATACTTCTCTCTTGTCTTGCTGGGACCTGTACCTCCCAGAGCCATTTTGTGGTTGGCTGGGCAAGTTTTGCCAAAAGGAGAAAAGGAATGAAGTGAGTCAGCTAAATTCTTGGTAGCTGACAAACAGAATTTTCTTTGGAAATAGCTTTCTTCTTGATCTTTTGTAATCACAGAAACAAAATGTGCTTTCGTACAATATGCATGTCATTTTCTCTGTAAACAGTCATAAGGGCAGACCTTCCCAATGAATAAAATCCACATACTCACTACTTTAATCCGGTGTGCATCAGGAAGTCCCTGCAGCATGAGTTAGCCTGGCCTTTAAATATTGGCTAAGCAGCATGGCAGCGCGGCTAGGAAGAACTCTGGGGAAGGTGGTGATGGGGCTTTGCTGAGCTGCTCACAAATGACATAAAATCAAGAAGCAGGAAGCAGTCAACAAGCCAGCCTGGCTCAGCCTGCCTTCTCCAAGTCTAGAGCCTTACTCTTCATTGAGTGCTCTGTAGACCCACAGCTTCAGCAGCACTTGGGTGCCTGTTAGAATCAGAGACTCTCGGGTCCCCAGATCTCCTGAGTCACATCTGCATTTCAGCTGGAGCTCATGGAATCCTTATGTACACTGGGAAGTTTGACAAGGACTTGCCTAAGAATGTTGTGCCCACAAGCCTTGGCTTTCAACACCATCTTTGTGACCAGGGTAAAATATCAAGGGAGTGGCATAATGACCTGCAACTGGAAGCAAATGCAAAGTGCAGGTGAGTCATCAAAAGTTTCATACCCCTTCTCAGCAAGAAGGATATATAACTTCATAGGCAGGTAACTTTAGTAAAATGGAAACTTTATCTGTAGTTAAAACTATTCTTAGATTTTGGAACATCTCTATCACTGAGGTTCAGAGGAGGTGATTGCTGGAAGCCACTTGAGGGCTGAGCATCTAAGGAAAAAAAGAGAAGGGAATATCTTCTGGTTTACTTGTGGCTACACACTAGACTGCTTCCTTGGCGGCTCAGACGGTAAAGCGTCTGCCTGCAATATGGGAGACCTGGGTTCGATTCCTGGGTTGGGAAGATCCCCTAGAGAAGGAAATGGCAATCCACTCCAGCACTCTTGCCTAGAAAATCCCAAGGACAGAGGAGCTTGATAGGCCACAGTCCATGGAGTTGCAAAGAGTGGGACACGACTGAGTGACTTCACTTTCACTTTTAACACACTGGACTATAAAGAAAGCTGAGTGCTGAAGAATTGATGCTTTTGAACTGTGGTGTTGGAGAAGACTCTTGAGAGTCCTTGGACTGCAAGGAGATCCAACCAGTCCATCCTAAAGGAGATTAATCCTGGAGGTACATTGGAAGGACTGATGCTGAAGCCAAAACTCCAATACTTTGGTCACCTCATGCGAAGAGTTGACTCATTGGAAAAGACCCTGATGCTGGGAGGGATTGGGGGCAGGAGGAGAAGGGGACGACAGAGGATGAGATGTCTGGATGGCATCACCAACCTGATGGACATGAGTTTGAGTAGACTCCGGGAATTGGTGATGGACAGGGAGGCCTGGTGTGCTGTGGTTCTTGGGGTCGCAAAGAACACACTGGGCTACACCAGACGTGTAAGTGAACAGTCCCTGTTGCATCTTACAGAGCCCTCCTGGTGGCTCAGCTGGTACCTTACTGGAGGTTTTCACACATTTCTACATACATCATTACAATCTTGGGTTTATTTCACCACAGAGAAGTCAATGTAGGTTTCATACAAGTAAATATCAATAACAACGACAGTAGTTTCCATTTATGCAGTGCTTAATACCAGACACTATCCCAGATGATTTAAATTATCTCTTTAAATCACATGGCCCTGAAGTGTGATATTATTCTATCTCATAAATGAGGAACTTAAAACATGGAGAGCACTACTTCTTATTGTGCCCCAAACCTTGTCATCCGTCTTGAATAATTTGTTTGAACAAACAGGCAGTTGTCCTTCTTTTTCAGGCACTGCTTCTTCTCTAAGTCAGTTTTGTCTGTCAGTTCATCCTCTTTGCTCATGCGTGACATCTCTTTCCTGACCCTGACCAATGACAGGTGGCATCTTGCTATTCCCTGCCATACGACAACCCCATTTTCTTCCAAATACATAGTTTTTTCCTCCGGGGGACTAATGCCAATCACCCCCCTCTCCACATAAAATGTGTCATGGGTCGCCTTGCCTTGCCTGAAAGGTGTACTGTCTCTCTACCCTCTGTCTTTCAATTCACTTCCTAAGAAGAGTTGTTGTGACAACTTCAATTAATTAAAAAAAAAGAAGTCTTCATTCTCTCTATGCCTTCTGTTGAGGTAAAAATTGTCTCTAACCTCCTGCTAATTATTCATCAGTCCAGGTATACAGAATTTTGGAAGCACAATGATTCTTAGTGCAAGGGGTGGGGGAGGTATTTCCTAGTAGTAAGTCAAGTGAAGAGGAATTAAAAAGCCTCTTGATGAAAGTGAAAGAGGAGAGTGAAAAAGTTGGCTTAAAGCTCAACATTCAGAAAACAAAGATCATGGCATCTGGTCCATCACTTCATGGCAAATAGATGGGGAAACAGTGGAAACAGTGTCAGACTTTATTTTTCTGGGCTCCAAAATCACTGCAGATGGTGACTGCAGCCATGAAATTAAAAGACACTTACTCCTTGGAAGGAAAGTTATGACCAACCTACATAGCATATTCAAAAGCAGAGACATTACTTTGACAACAAAAGTCCGTCTAGTCAAGGCTATGGTTTTTCCTGTGGTCATGCATGGATGTGAGAGTTGGACTGTGAAAAAAGCTGAGCACCGAAGAATTGATGCTTTTGAACTGTGGTGTTGGAGAAGACTCTTGAGAGTCCCTTGGACTGCAAGGAGATCCAACCAGTCCATTCTAAAGGAGATCAATGCTGGATGTTCTTTGGAAGGAATGATGCTAAAGCTGAAACTCCAATATTTCTGCCACCTCATGTGAAGAATTGACTCAGTGGAAAAGACTCTGATGCTGGGAGGAATTGGGGCAGGAGGAGAAGGGGATGACAGAGGATGAGATGGCTGGTTGGCATCACCAACTCAATGGGCGTGGGTTTGGGTGAACTCCGGGAGTTGGTGATGGACAGGGAGGCCTGGCGTGCTGTAATTCATGGGATTGCAGAGTCGGACATGACTGAGTGACTGAACTGAACTTAACTGACTGAAGTCAATTTCCAAGTAAGATCAACACTTTGGAGTACCTTGGCTTGTCTCGTTGCACACTAACACAGATTCTTCCTTTAAAAAATATCTAGTTTTGTCTAATCCTGGAATAACTTAGGGTAGCATATCTCAAACTTACCCCATCAAAGCAGAGGCAAGGACATGCATGACCACAGGAGATTGCTTAAGGGCATCTGAAAACATAATCTCTAAAGAGATTTGATAAAACGGAAAAATTTTTGAAGCCAGAAGCTTTATCTTTAAAACAGAATGCAAATTGTGACTACCCTCCTGTAACAAGTCTTTATCTGTTTCATTGTAAAAATGATTTGAATTTCACACCAGATTAAATTACCAAAAGTTTCACCTCTAAGTTTTTGGGTGAAGTTAAACAATATATAATGTGCTGTGTTTATTCTGTGGCTTTTTATCCCTGTACACTGCCATGTAAGTCCCTCAAAAGCCAAAAGTGAGGATGTTATGATCCCCTGATGACTTTGTTAATTATTTAACTACCACAGAAAATGGGATAGTCATTCAAAGAAGGACAAGTTTCTGTTTCAGAAAACTTAAGAATGGTAGTGAATGTATCTTCTGCTGGACTCCTGCAGTCTTAGCCTGTTTCCCAATTGGAGAGCCAGCGAGTAAGTTGAATAAATGTCACTGAGGCAAGTGAGGCACAGAGGGCCGAAGTGCCTAGTCTTCAGAACAGACCTTTTGTGACAGCTTCCTTCCCCTGATCCTTCGAGAAACCTTGTATGAATATTACTTTAAGAGCAATTTTTCCTGCCTTATGCAGCAATGAGGGAAAACCACTGAGGCAACTCAACATGTGTATATGTCTTATTCAGTAATCTTAAAGTAAAAAATAAATGCATCCATGTGATTTTAACATTTCAGCACAGTCTCCCTTGACAAAGAAGTAAATCCTGTCGCGGAGGAGAAAGTTTGAAAATAGTGCTCAAGGAACACCCACTGTCTCATTGTTAAATGCCTTGTCACTTGGGAGGACAGGTAATGATAGCCAAAATCTTATTAGTTTTATCTTTGAGCTTTGGAAACATTGTGATTCTTCCTGTTGATGAAGCTATCTTTAGTTATGAAATATTTGCCAAAAAATGCTTTTTATTTAAGTCACTTAAATAACTCTAGCTTAAAAAATAGTGAAAAGATGATTGAAAATATCCTCTGAGTAATTTGTAGGACATTGTGCACATGTATTTATATTTGGAAAAATAGCAATTTTAAAACTAACTGTATCTTAGGCAAAAATTTAAAGTGTCAGAATATGAAAAGATTGCTTGTTGCATATGAGAAAGAAAAATAAAACAAAATCTCAAAAAATATGTCAGAAAGTCTTGATGGTACAAAATAAATGAGACAATAGAAACATAGACAGAAATTTCCCTAATTCATGATGTATTTCCTTGTTCTGGAGATGTGTTCGTTATTGAGAAAATTAGCCATATTTAATTTCCAGGGAATCTTTCCAACCCAGGAATTGAACCCAGGTCTCTTGCATTGTAGACAGACACTTTTACCGTCTGAGCCACCAGGGAAGTCCAAAAAGTTAAAGTGACATTGCTCAGTTGTGTCCGACTCTTCACAACCCCGTAGACTGTAGCCTATCAGGCTCTTCCATCCGTGGGATTTTCCAGGAAAGAATACTGGAGTGGGTTGCCATTTCTTTCAGGAGATCTTCCCCTCGCAGGGATCAAACCCGGGTCTCCCATATTATAGACAGATGCTTTACCATCTGAGCCATCAGGGAAGTCTCTGCTGGCTTCTTTGGTGGCTAAGATGGTAAAGCGTCTGCCTGCAGTGCAGGAGACCCGGGTTCAATCCCTACGTTGGGAAGATCCCCTGGAGAAGGAAATGGCAACCCACTCCAGTACTCTTGCCTGGAGAATCCCATGGACAGAGGAGCCTGGCAGGTAATAGTGTATGGGGTCTCGAAGAGTCAGACACGACTGAGCGACTTCACTTTCAATCTTTTTAATGGCTGTTATGAGAATACTTTCCTTCATTTGTTTTGAAATATATCCTACTAAAATAAGTATATATAAACACATGTACAGACTGGAAAACAACTGTAAAACAAACATATGTACTCACCAACCACCAAAAAGAAAAGAACACAAGCTGTTACCTTGCTGTCTTCTGCCAGATAATTCTACTCCTTGCCCTGGCATCCATTATCTTGTGCATACATCAATTCTTTCCTTTAAAAAATGTTTAACTGCATGTGTTTTAAAGTCTAAACAGTATGCCATTTATTTTTGCTTGTTTTGAGCTTCATATTTGCTTGTAGTCTTCAGGAAATTGATTTTTTTTCACTAAAATTAACTTTATATGAATCAGCCATGTGAGTTGGGTTTAGCTGTATAACATTCTATTGTGCAATATTGCAAACAAGAAATCCATTTATATATCTACTTTCTAATAAATGGATATTTGGTTTAATTCTAGGTTTTGCTATTGATATTATGAACAGTAAACCAACAAAAGCTCTTGTAAATGATTCCTAAACCCATATTCAAAATTTTCTCTAGTGTATATAACTAATAATGGAATGATAGAGTCTTAGAGTACATAAAAGTTCAATTTCACATTTTATTATGAGACTGTTCTCCAAAGTGGCTGTCCTTGCCTCTCCACCAAAAATGCAGTCCAATTGATCTGTATCTTCTAAGGAACCTAATATTTTAGACAACTTAATTTTTTGCCAATCTCTTTGGAATGAAATGACATCTCATTATCTCATGGGTTTCTCTGGTTAATAGTGAGATTGGTCATATATTCATAGGTTCATTGTGAAATTTCTGTTGTTGTTATGTAGTGGGATGTTATCTTCTTTTTATTGATATTTTGACTATCTTGAGGTAAAACTGAAAAATAAAATTATAATATATTTAAAGTGTAAAATGTGATTACTCGATATATGTATACATTGTGAAAAGATTTCCTCAGCCAGATCAATTAACACATTCATAACCCTCTCATATTTATTTATTTTGTAATATTGCTTAAGATCTACACTCTTAGCAAATCTCAATTATATGTTACGGGGCTAAAAACTATCATCACCATCAACTACACTGGATTCTCAGAACCTACTCATGTTATAGTTGGAAGTTTTTACTCTTTAACCAACCTCTCCCCATTTCAACCCCACCCCTACCCCAGCCCCTGGCCGTGGCTGTTCTATTGCTCCTATGAATTTGACTTATTTCACATATGATACCATGCAGTAACTGTGTTTCTCTGGCTGGCTTATTTCACGTAGCATAATGCTCTCTGGATTCAATCATGTTGTCACAAATGTCATGATTTCCTTCTTTTTTTAAAGGCTGAATAATATTCATACATATATATGTCATATTTTATTTTTTTAATTATTTATTTTTAATTTTTGGTTGTGCTCATTCATTGCTGCACATGGGTTTTCTCTAATTGCAGTGAGCAGGGGCTACTCTTCATATCCCTTGAATCTATTTGCCATTTTCACTATAAGGGATTGGATTTAGGTCATATCTGAATGGTCTAGTGTTTTACCCTACTTTCTTCAATTTAAGTCTGAATTTTGCAATAAGGAGTTCATGATCTGAGCCACAGTCAGCTCCCAGTCTTGTTTTTGCTGACTGTATAGAGCTTCTCCATCGTTGGCTGCAAAGAATATAGTCAATCTGATTTCGATATTGACCATCTGGTGATGTCCATGTGTAGAGTCATCTCTTGTATTTTTGGAAGAGGGTGTTTGCTGTGATCAGTGTGTTGTCTTGGTGAAACTCTGTTAGCCTTTGCCCTGCTTCATTTTGTACTCCAAGGCCATACTTGCTTGTTACTCCAGGTATCTCTTGACTTCTTACTTTGCATTTCAATCAAAACAGAAAAGGACATCTTTTTTTCTTTTTTTGATTTATTTATTTTAATTGGAGGTTAATTACTTTACAATATTGTGTTGGTTTTGCCATACATCAACATGAATCTGCCCCGGGTATACAAGTGTTCCCCATCCTGAACCCCCCTCCCACCTCCCTCCCCGTACCATCCCTCTGGGTCATCCCAGTCCACCAACCCCCAGCATCCTGTATCATGCATTGACATCTTTTTTCTTGGGTTAGTTCTAGAAGGTCTTGTAGGTCTTCATAGAACTGTCCAACTTCAGCTTCTTTGGCATTAGTGGTTGGAGCATTGACCTGGGTTACTGTGATACTGAACGGTTTGCCTTGGAAATGAACAGAGATCATTCTGTCATTTTTGAGATGGCATGTGAGTAATGCATTTTGAAATCTTTTGTTGACTATGAGAGCTACTATATTTCTTCTAAGGGACTCTTGCCCACTGTAGTAGATATAAAGTCATCCATTGCAGTCCATTTTATTTCACCGATTCCTAAAATGTCAATGTTCACTTTTGCCATCTCCTATTTGACCACTTCCAATTTATCTTGTTATCCTTATTCCATTCTATTCTTTTATTCTATTATTATTTGCTCTTCTATTCTTCACAGTACATGAACCATGAACTTCAAGATGTACAAGCTGGATTTAGAAAAGGCAAAGGAACCAGAGATGAAATTGCCAACATCCATTGCATCATAGAAAAAGCAAGAGAATTCCAGAAAAACATCTACTTCTGCTTTACTGACTATGCCAAAGTCTTTCACAAACTGGGAATACTGGACCACCCTATCTGCCTCCTGAGATATCTGGATGCAGGTCAAGATGCAACAATTAGAATGGGACATGGAACAACAGACTGGTTCCAAATTGGAAACGGAGTACATCAAGGCTGTATATTGTCACCCTGCTTATTTAACTTATATGCAGAGTACATTATGAGAAACGCTGGGCTGGATGAAACACAAGCTGGAATCAAGATTGCAGGGAGAAAGATCAATGGCCTCAGATATGTAGATGACACCACCCTTATGGCAGAAAGTGAAGAGGAACTAACTAGCCTCTTGATGAAAGTGAAAAGGCTGGCTTAAAACTCACCATTCAAAAAACTAAGATCATGGCTACCAGTCCATCTCTTCATGGCAAATAGATGAGGAAACAGTGGAAATAGTGGCAGACTTTATTTTCCTGCATTCCAAAATCACTGCAGATGGTGACTACACCATGAAATACAAAGACACTTTCTCAGGAAAAGCAAAGTGGAGTCAGTGATGCTCCAAGAGTCTCTCAGATGGAGACAGAGGCCTCCCAGGATAGGAATTATGTAGTCCCAGCCTGAATGGACTCTGAGCCCATTACTCAGTAAAGTTACCCAGAACATCTCCAGAACCTGGTGACAGTCTGTCTACTCACCGGGCCCTGGCCTTAAAACGACTCGTGGTCCCTTTTGGTTGGGGTCAGTCACTCAGTCGTGTCTGGCTCTTTTCGGCCCCATGGGCTGCAGCATGCCAGGCCTCCCTGTCCATTGCCAACTCCCGGATTTCGCTCGGACTTGGGTCCGTTGAGTTGGTGGTGCCGTCCGGCCATCTCGTCCTCTGTCATCCCCTTCTCCTCCTGCCCCCGGTCCCTCCTAGCATCAGGGTCTTTTCCAGTGAGTCAGCTCTTCGCATGGGGTGGCTGGGGTGCAGGAGTTTCAGCTTTGGCATCCTTCCTTCTGGTGGGCGTCCAGGGCTGATCTCCTTTGGAGTGGACTGGTTGGGTCTCCTTGCAGTCCGGGGGACTCTCGGGAGTCTTCTCCAACACCACGGTTTAGGGGCATTGATAATTCGGCTATCAGCTTTCTTTGTGGTTCGACTCTCACGTCCATGCGTGACTGCTGGAGGGGCCATGGCCTTGACTGGACGGACCTCTGCTGGCAGAGTGGTGTCTCTTCTTTTGGGTGTGCTGTGTGGGTTGGTCATGGCTTTCCTTCCAAGGAGTAGGCGTCTTTTGATTTCGTGGCTGCGGTTGCCATCTGCAGTGATTTGGGGGCCCAAGAAGATAGGGTCTGACACTGTTTCCACTGTTTCCCCATCTGTTTCCCGTGGAGTGGTGGGACTGGATGCCATGTTCTTGGTTTTCTGAATGTTGAGCTTTAAGCCAACTTTTTCTCTCTCCTCTTTCACTTTCATCAAGAGGCTTTTTAGTTCCTCTTCACTTTCAGCCATAAAGGTGGTGTCGTGGTCCCTTTAGGACAAGTGTATTCCAGCTCCTATCAGCGTCAGGCCAGGCAACTTTGAACAAAAAGGCCTCATGTCTTTTTGTCTTCAGCGGTCCTTGACTCTCTTCCCTGAACACCCTTCCCAGGTTACCTGAATCTGGGTCTTCTAGATTGCAGTTTTTAAGACCCCAAGTAAACTCCTATCTTTTGTGCTGCCACTTGATTATTTTGGTTGATAAAATCTGGGATATGAAATATTCCACAAGATACTTGTCCTGGAGTCAAAGTTACAGAATTCCACACGAACCACCAAAAAGGATGAATTCTGCATGAACCACTACCCTAGCCTGACACCAACCACAGAGGTGCAGCCTTGCTGTGGAGACTCAAACAGAAAGCAGAAGCTTTGGAAGCTGAGCTGACACTGGATTCACCACACAGCATGGGGATCGGGACTCCATCAGGTCATGGGGCAGAGTGCATCCATCCCAGCTGGACAAGTGCAAGCCCTTGGTGTTCGCTGGCTCCACTTGAGAGACTCTTGGAGCATCACTGATTACTTCTTTCTTCCATCAAAATCAAACACTTGAGATGAATGGAATGAAATGAATGGAAAGACAGAAGCTCTTAGCAGAGAAAGAAAAAGTATAAAAAGAACCTAATGGAAATTCTAAAATTCGAAAATACAATATCTGAAAAAGATTTGCAAATCACATATCTGACAAAAGACTTGTATCTGGAATATACAAAGAACTCTTCACACTCAACAATAAGAAAACAAACAGCCCAATGAAAAATGATCACCAAAGAAGATGTATGGATGACAAGTGAGCACAGGAAAAGACGCTCATCAATAGTCAATAAGGGTTTGCAAATTAAATGTTAAGCTATGCTAGGAATCTTCTAGAATACTGCACACAAAGTCTGCAGCTGCTGACCTGGGTGTTGGGTCCCCTGTAGTGTTGCGAGAACCCGCATAGCCACTCCAGACATCCTCCCATAATTTCTTTAAAAATTGAATCTATGCCTACCGTATGCCCAAAATCATTACCTGGGCATTTCCCCTAAAGAAGTGAAAACTTACCTGCACACTGTAGCATCTTCATTTGTATGACCAAAGGCTATAAACGACCCACTGTCCTTTAGGGGGTGAATATTGGAACAGACTGGTCCAAATCGAAAGATCAAACTGTGAACAAGTGCAGCAGCTCTGATGAATCTCAGTGATTTCAAGCTGAGAAAGAAACCTTTTGAGATCACATGTTGTTTGGCTCCACACCTCCCTTCACTGTACTTGTCTTCACCCCACTTCCCAGACACTGCTTTAAAAAAAAAAAAAATTGTACTGTCAGATGATGGTTTGCATTTTTAGCAATAAAGTATTTATTTCATTAAAAAAAAAAAAAAAGACACTTTCTCCTTGGCCAAAAACTATGACCACCATGGACAGCATAGTAAAAAGCAGAGACATTACTCTGCCAAGAAACATCCATAATGTCAAAGCTATGGTTTATCCAGTGGTCGTGCATGGATGTGAGAGTTGGACCATAAAGAAGGCTGAACACCAAAGAATTTATGCTTTTGAACTGTTGTGTTGGAGAAGACTCTGGAGAGTCTCTTAGACTTCATGGAGATCAATTCAGTCAATCTTAAAGGAAATCAGTCCTGAATATTCATTGGAAGGGCTAATGCTGAAGTTGAAGCTTCAATACTTTGGCCACATGATGAGAAGAACTGACTCACTGGAAAAGACCCTGATGCTGGGAAAGATTGAAGGTGGAGGAGAAGGGGATGACAGAGGATGAGATGGTTAGGTGGCATCCAAACTCAATGGACATGAGTTTGAGCAAGTCCTGGGAGATGGTAAAGTACAGGGAACCCTGGAATGTGACAGTCCATGGGGTCGCAAAAAGCAGGATATGACTGAGTGACTGAACAACAACAAAACATATCATTGAGATTTTGGTAGAGATTACATTGAATATGCAGATTGTTTTGAGTAGTACACACATTTTTGATAATTATTATTTCAGTCCTTGAAGATTATTATCTATTTTTGTCTTTTTCAATTTTTTTTGTCTGTATTTTATAGTTTTCAGTGACAGATACTTCACCTCCTTGGTCAAACTTATTTCTAAATATATTATTATTTTTGATGCAATTGTAAATAGGGTTTCTTAATTTCTTAATTCATTATTAGCATATAGAAATGCAACTGATTTTTGTATATTGATAGTGCATCCTACAAAATTATTGAAGTTATTGAAGTCCTGATAGATTCTTGGTGGATTCTTTAGGTATTTTTACATTTAAGATTATGTTATCTACAAACAGAACCAATTTTGCTTCTTCCTTTCTGATTTGGTTGTCTTTATTTCTTTTTCTTGACCAGTTTTTCTGACTAGAATTTCCAGTACTATGAGCAAAAAGAAATGGCAAGAATGTATAACCTTGTTTTGTTCCACTTATGGAGGAGAAGATTTCAGTTTTTCACCATTGAGTCTGATGTTTGCAGTGAACTTGGCAAGCTAATTTTGGTCAGTTTTTTAAAACATCAGCTCTTAGCTTTAGTGATATTTTCTGCTGTCTTTCTAGTCTTTATTTCATTTATTTATGCTCTGATTTTGGTTTACTTCCTTCAACTAACTTTGAACCTAGTATTTCCTTCATTTTCTAGTTCCTTGAGATATAGATTTAAGTAATTTACTGCAATTTTTCTTTCTTTCTTTTGACTGTTTTGATGTTTATGCATTAGATAAAACATCCATCTTTCTTACACTTGACAGACTCTCCTCATATAAGAGATGAATCTCTTCGATCAATGCAACCTATGCTCATGGATTTCCCTCAAGCCTTTGTGATTGTTCAAGCCACCATCCTTGTTCTTACTGGCTCCCAGTAGATGATGGTGTTCCAAGACACTTCAGTGTCCTAAAGTGAAAGAAAAGTGAAGTTGCTCAGTCTTGTCCAACTCTGTGCAACTCCACGGACTATAGCCTATCACACTCTTCTGTCCATTGGATTTTCCAGGCAAGAGTACTGGAGTGGATTGCCATTTCCTTCTCCAGAGGATCTTCCTGACCCAGGAATTGAACCTGGGTCTTCTGCATTGTAGGCAGACGCTTTACCATCTGAGCCACCAGGGAAGTCCTTCGATGTCCTAACAGCATGGGCAAATACCCATATACCTGTTCGGCTCCTGAAGGACTATTGATTGCCTGACCCTTCCTCTCCTGAGTGAAAGCTAATTTGAAGATCAACATCTTCATGAAATAGGAATGTCAGGGGATTAGATAGGCAGTGTAACTCCTATCAGGAAAAAATTTGGTGATGGTTGTTTTTACTCTGTTTTAAGCCAGAAGGAATAGATGCTAGAAGTGCTTGTGTGCCCAAATAGAACCACTACTGTTTTGCGTGGTCTTGAGGAACTCATCAATGCTTGGCCTCATCATCTCCCAGAGCTGTGTGATTTGGGAGCCAGTCTGTAAGGTAGCAGCTTTAACTGTAATGTACTAGATGTATGGACAAGCTCCTTCCACGGAGAAGCTGAAGGTGTGCTTTTATTGCTGGAGTGAACCAGGGGAGATAGTGTTTTTAGGCCCTTGAGAGAATCCCAGTCAGCAAGTTGATTAGAAGCCAGAAACGCAAGCAGTAGTTGGGAAAGTACAGAGTCCTATTCCTTCCAGGGATGAATTAGGAGACAGTGATGGACATTCTGCCTGATCCTTTTGTGCTGAGTTCAGGAGGAGAGCTTCAGCATGTGCTTGTGTGCTGATCTGAAGATTATTTTCATTTGTTTTTTGTTTAATAAGCTTATGTGGTGTTTGTAAATGCTGAACTCCATTTACCATCAGAGCTAGATAATTTAGGATGCTGTCACTTGGGTAGCAGTCATAAAAGTTAGATGTGTGAACAAGCTCCTTCTAAGAAGGTTTTATTGTTGGAACAAGACTGAGGGCAAAAGATCGTGGGTGAAGTGTCCACCGAGGTATTGTTTGGCTTTACTCAGCCTAGCTGCAGGCTGATTAGAAGCCAGATACTCAGGCTGTAGTTGAGTCAATATGTAGCCAAACTGCTTCCAGGGAAAAGTAGGTATTTTCATCTCTTCCCTTTGCACTGAGCCTGGGGAGGTTAGCCTCATAGAATTTTTGTGCATCTGTTTAGCAATTGATTCTTGCTTGCTAGAGCCCTGTAGTGAGGGCTAATGTGATTTGAGGGGCCATTCCTAGAATGGCATCCTTAAATGATGGGTCACTAGATGTATGTTCCAAACCCTTTACTCCTCAAGAAGAAGCTAGATATTGGGAATTCCTTCCCAGTTGTAAGGCTCTGTGCTGGGTATGGGATTATGGCAATAGGATTTATGGGAAATACATACCCAAGTCAATGTGGTATTTTCTCACTTGCCTGATATGTAGAAGTAACTCAAGTAGTTGCTGGATTTCTCTCAGATGGAATTGATCCATGTTTAGTTGTATATCAGATATATCTGTGGGAAGCGGGAAAGTCTCCCATGTCACCATCTTGATACAGTCCTCTCATTGATTTCTAATAGTTCTAGTAGTTGTGTGTACATTCTTGACACTAGTCTTTTCTTGATCATATGTTTGGCAATATGGCTCACATTTTCACTTCCTCTATAATTTGTTTTGATGGACACAAGCTTTTCATTGTCATGAAGTAGACCTATCAATACTCTCTTTTGTGAATTGTGTTTATTATTTTAATTTAGGAACCCTTTCATACAAAGCCTAAAAAAAATTCTCCAATGTTTTCTTCTAAAAAATTAGAAGTTTTGTCATATACTTTGAATTATTAATCAGATGAGAATTAACAGCTTCACATGTGAGTTTTCTATTCTTGCTCCTTTGGTCAATTAGATTATCCTTGAATCACAACCTCCCAGTCCTAATTGATATAAATTTATAACTCTATTTTGGTGTGTCAATTTCCCCCAATGTGTTTATCCTTCTGGACATTCTCAACCCTTTGCTTTTGCACATAAAACTCCAAATCATCAATTTTGTTTAAAAATCTTTTGAAATTTAGATCAGAATTCCACCATGACTATTGATAATTCTTCAAAATTTTATGACATCTTTATGACTGAATTTTCTTATTCATGAGGTGAAACATCTTTAAACTTAATTAAATATTGTTCAATGTTTTTCTTTAAAGTTTTATAATTTTATGTGTAGAGGTATTGAACATCTTAGATTTCTTCCTTGATTTATTAGATTTGTTGGTGTGTTAATGGTCTTCAAGACCGCCCTCATGTTTGAAGGGCTTCAAATTCTTAGAAGTTATTGTACTCACAGTTATAATATATTATAGCAAAAGAACACAGATCAAAGCCAGCAAAGAGAAGGGGCACATGGGAAGGTCCGGGAGAAACCAGGCCCAAGCATCCAGATTTTCCCTCCCAGTAGAAAATATTTACACTGAAGGACAAAGGAAAGAAAAAAAAGCACACAAAAAAGCATTAAAGACACTTAAGACTTAGTAAAAACGTGTAACATCTACGTGGTTGGTGACCCAAGAAGGAATAGAGGGAGAAAATGGGGAAGAATTAACATTTGAAGATAAAGTAACCAAAAACTTTCCAAAGCAAATTTGCAACAGTTACTTACCCAATCAAACTGCTCTAAAGACCCTAAACAACATAAATACAAAGTATTTCCACTTGTGACTTGTCACAGTAAACCACAAACCTCCAAAAATAAGTACAAAATTTTAAAACCATCTGGGGGGGTGGTGAGACATCCTTTCAAAGTAGCAAGGAAAGACTGAGTTGACTTATTCACAAAAAATGAAGGAATCCAGAAGACATAAAATCATAAAGAATGCATTCTGCTATTGGAATTAATACATACTTATCATAAAGTCTTTTTTTAAAAATGAAAGCCTAAAATCAGTCTCCAAATATATTTTAAAATTTTTGCATGTATGCTTGTGAATGTTATTGGTCTACTTATTTTCGATATGCTCCTTTCTGCTATAGCTATTAAGATTAAAAATAGCTTTTTCAGAAGAATTGAAAATTTCTTACTTTTTCTTATTTACAGAAAAGAAATTCTGTACAATTTTTATTAGCTACTTGATGAATAGTTGATAGACTTTTCTGTATAATTGTATCTGGTGTTCTATTTACGGGAGACTTTTAAACTATGTTTCTGTGTCTTTATAGTCATAAAGTGTAATAATCACTGGCATTTTCTCTTACTGCAACAATAGCCCACATATCATATTTTATTTCCATTATCATTTTGTTCTAACCATTTTCCACTATAATTTATTCTTTGATTTGGAGATTTTTAGTTTTCTTTTAAACTTCCAAGTATATGGAATTTTCTTAGTTTTATTTTTATTATGATAGCTAAATTAATTTCATAGTCAAGAATGTACTATTTGATACTGATTAGAATGTTTAAAAATTGTTTTTGGCTTGCTGCTATTGTTTAGTCACTAAGTTATGCCCAGCTCTTTGTGACTCCATGAACTGCAGTACATCAGGCTTCAGCACATTCACTACCTCCCTGAGTTTGCTCAGACTCAAGTCCATTGAGTTACTGATGCCTCCAACCATCTCATCCTCTGTCTTCCCCTTCTCCTCTTGCCTTCAGTCTTTCTCAGCATCAGGATCTTTTCCAATGAGTTGGCTCTTTGCATCAGGTGGCCAAAGTATTGGAGCTTCAGCATCAGACCTTCCAGTGAATATTCAGGACTGATTTCCTTTAGGATGGACTGGTTGGATCTCCTTGCAGTCCAAGGGACTCTTAAGAGTCTTCTCTAGCACCACAGTTTGAAAGCATCAGTTCTTGGGTGATCAACCTCCTTTATAGTTCAACTCTCCCATCAATACATGACTACTGGAAAAACCATAGATTTGGCTATACAGACCTTCTTTGGCAAAGTGATGTCTCCACTTTTTAATATACTGTCTAGGTTGGTTATAGCTTTTCTTTCAAGGAGCAAGCATCTTTTAATTTCATGGCTGCAGTTGCTGTCCACATTGCTTTTTTAATACATGATAAATTTGAGCAAAAGTTGTTTGTGTACCAGAAAGAATTGTACAACAAATAGGTATTTTTATGTGCCCATTAGGTAATTTGTGTTGCTTGCATTTTTTAATATTTTCTGTAGTATTGCTGAGTTTTGATCAGCCTCATGTATTGATAACTGAGACAGCTTGAACCTTTGTACCATAACAGTGAATTTACCACATTTTTATTGGAGTCAGTCAATTTTTACTTTATACATGTATCTTAAAGAAAAATTTTAGGTATCCATAAGCTTCAATATTGAAATAGTTACATTTTCCTGGAAAATTCCACTTTTTCCCAATACAGCCTCACTCTGGTTTTCTAGCAATTATTTTTGCTTTAAAGTCTATGATCAGTCATACCAGCCTTCTTTACTTTAATAATTTTGTTGTGTATCCTTTTTCATTCTTTCAGCTTTTCTTTGTTCTGATTCAGATGTACCTCTCAGAAAGAACACATAGTGAGATTTTTTTATCTTTTTGTCTAGACTGACAAGTTTCGCCTTTCACCAAAACAGTTATTCTCTTTTATTTGCTCTAATTATTTGCATTCATTGATGTAATTTTATTTGTGTCTATTAAACTACTTTTTTTGGATTGTTTGCTTTTTATCCTTAATTCTTTACAATTTGAATATTAAACTCTCTATTTCTCTTCTTTTATTGTCTATCCTAAAACATTCTGGTGCTCATTTAACTTTACATGATCTAAAATTAGTCCTCTTTCAGAAAACCAAAAGAACTTTAGATTGCTTTAACTCCTATTATCTTCTTCCCATATTTAATACTATTGCTATCAAATAATTCAGTGGTGTTTTTGTTTTTCTGTGTAAATCAAAATTGTTTTTGCACAGTTTGTACTTGTTTTGATTTATCACAGGATTGTATTTTTAAGCTCTATATTCCTCTTTTATTTCAGACCTTTTTATTTTTTCTCCTCATCGCCCACCCAAAAGTGCATGTCTACATGTCTATAGTGCATGACACTGTCTTCCTTTCAATTCAGGGGACTGGTGAACTCTTTGAAAGTCAATATATAGATTAGGTTTAGAGCTGTTGAGGTAACTAAACACTGTCTTTAATGGTATAATTTTGATATCTTAAATTTAAATAAATATTGTATTGGTTTCGCCACAAAAGTAAAAAAAAAAAAATAATAATAAGTAATAGAAGAGAAAAATAAAATAAAATAATTTAAATAAATAAAAGGCCTTTTTTTTTTTGTCTACGAAGCTGCTATTTGCAGAATCAGCCAATTAAAAATTCAATGCATGGATTAGGTTGTTGCTTTCATAGCACAACTCTCTTGAAAGGAAGACCCACCAAAGGAATGCTGGACCCCACCATAGGGTAGGGAGATTCCTGGAGGATTCCTCTGCACTGCCAAGAGTTGTTCTTTTCCATTCCTGCTTTTGCTATTGGCAGTACTTGAATATGACGATGAGACTAAGTAATGGTTTCTGAATTCCTGCTTTACAGTTTAAACAGAGTCTCATGGTCCAGACTTCCGTGGCTAGGGAAGTAGCCTGTGGCAATGACTCTTGTTCTTGCTTAGTAGGTCATTCAACCTACCCCACGTCTTTCTAGGGTGTTGCAAGTCAGAGCCCATGCTAACTCTTGATCAGATGAGCCCATATGCATCCAGATACTGTATAGACATGAATTGTCAATGAGACAGTTTAGTATTCTGAGAGAATCATATCCACCATCCAAATAGCTGAGTGTATTTTTCTAAGTAAAGGAACAAACAGTCTTGCAGCTGATTTCATAATTGAAGACAACAGGAAAAAGAC
The DNA here is from genome assembly GCF_032405125.1 of Capricornis sumatraensis. Classification (NCBI taxonomy): domain Eukaryota; kingdom Metazoa; phylum Chordata; class Mammalia; order Artiodactyla; family Bovidae; genus Capricornis; species Capricornis sumatraensis. The sequence continues at coordinate 6,736,951 of NC_091084.1, forward strand.
TGTGAAAAGGGAAGAAACTTCCGGGAGAGAAGAATGCAAGCTACAAGTGTGGCATAGGAGGGCCAAAGGGGATGCTTATGTATTCACGTATTATTATCATTCAGTGAAGTGCTGAGCTGAATATCAAGGCTTTGACTGTTAGCACGTCTAGACCTAGCAGGGTGGTAGACTGGTGACAGCTGCGCAGGGTGCTGAAGACACGTGGGCTCTGAATGCGCGTGAGCTTAGTCTCACATGGTGGCTCGAGTATTCACTGGCTTTGCAACCGCTAGTAGTTTCTTTAGCATCTCTTGGTCTTGGCTTCCAATTTGCAAAAGGGGGAAAAGCCACTCCTGTGGCAGTGTTATGAGGATTAACTGTAATGAAAGTAAATGTCTTTCAACACCTACCCTACGAAACACCCTCAGTAAAAGGCAGCAATTATCATTATGAGACATTAGACTCAGCACTGAATCTGTATCTCTCTACAGTTTTCTAATTTATAAAATGGAAACTAAAGAACAAAAAACTCCTCTATCTAAAAAAAGTCTGTGGAGGTATAAATGAGCTTGAGCACTTTGTTGACCTTTTGGACAATTCCATTAAATAGAATTCTTTCAGAATTCTGTCCCCAGGCCCCACCCCTCAAAAGAAAATCAAGCTAGTTATAAATAAATTAGCTGGTTTTCTTTAAATAATAATTCATTTCATCCAAACTTCAAAATATTTCCAAACTGTGACTATTTCTTTGCTATTTTTCTCATATTTTTTGTTTACAATATCCACATTTTTTCATAATATTTCCAGTTCAAATCAGAAAATATAAAAAAGGAAACATTTGGGGGAAGAATCTTCCTGGGCAATAGTTGGCTTCCTTGTACCTTTTGAAAGCTGTGAATATTTGAATGTATCAATGAGCTACCTGCACCCCACGAGTTTCCTCTCTGCCTCTCACAGCCATTCTAAACTACCCAGTCTGGAGTCAGTTTCCCTCGATACAGTTGCCCAGTCACTTCCAGTTTTTGTTTGCATTTCTGCTCAATTGAGTGTTCCTGTTTCTTCCGTTTAGCTGCTATGGCCAGACTTATCTTCTGAAATAAAATGAAAGGACATTATAGTCAAGTAAGTTTTATCACGAGGAGGGCTTGTGTCCAAATCCCTTTCTCCTCTTTACCCTGGTGAACAGAGCTATAAAACACAGCAGCCTTGTGATCCCTGCCATTCTCCCCATTGGGGCTGAGAACACACCCAGTTCTGAGCCTCTGGTTCTGCTGGACTGTCTCAGCCTGTCCTTCTTAGAGACAAAGGCACTTCGTGCAGAAGGCACACTCAGCTCCAAATCGTATTACCCCAAATCCTGCTTCCAAAGTAGAATAAAGAAGAAAAAAAAAAAAAGAAGAAGAAAAGAAATAAGAGAAAAAGAATCCAAATTGCTTTCTCTACCTTTTTATCTTGTTCATTTGGGGAACCAAGGAATGGTGTCTAAAATATAGCAGTCGTTCAACAAATACATTGAATAAGTAGACTATGTAAAGTAGAGGTTGAAGTAGTAGCTTTTCTAAATGCAGTTATGGCGGCTTCTGTGCACTGGTTTGTTTGGCATCCATTCTAATCTCTTTCTTCTGTGTCTTCATCAAATCTATTGCCTGAAAGGCTGACAACTTTTTTTCCCAGATTTCCTTGCAACTGATATTATAGATATCACTTAGGTTCCACCAACCTGGTGAAATCATTATGGATTTGAATTTGAAACTCTGTCAAGTGGAGAGTTAAGAGGCCTCCGTTTTGCTGATGTAAACTGTGAGAGGCAGAGTAAAACTGTGGCTGGCAGCTTCCTAATTTGATGGCTTGTTACAGTTCAAGCGGAAGCTTTCCCATCACTGGTAGGAGTTCCTGGAAGCTCAATCCAGAGCCTGCTGCTACAGCCTCCAGTGATTTTGGAAGTCACCCAGTGCATTACAACACGCCTATTTTTGTGCAAACTACTGTCTGCAGTGTAACTCTACGGCCTCTTTCGCCACCTTACACCAACAGGTAAGGACCCTTGAACTTGAACATGCACTGTTTACTCTTTCATTACTTCAGACTATTTAATGCAGGACCTTGTACCCCGCCCACCCACCCTTGCACCACCCATTAAAACTTCCTCTAATATATTCATTTCTGTTTTGAATTCTCAGGCTTTATTTTCTACCTCGTCATGAACAATCCTCTTGTATTCTCTCAATATGCTGTTTTTATAGACTCCTGTCTTCCACACTACTTGAGGACAGCACCTTTCCCATGACCGCTGCTGCCTACACGTGAACACTGATCCCTGCCAAGGCTGGGGTTTCTGTGGGTTTGCAAAGAACCCAGTGCTCAAAGTGCTATAATCCCTTTAATGGTCACACTGTTGGAAAAATAACTGCTCCAAGAATAAAGGAGAGAAGGCCTTTCTCCTTTAACCTGTGACATGATGTATGACCAAAGCAAAATGACTTAAGCCCCATGTCTCACCATAGCCTGCTTAAGACAGCCCCTTCTCTGTAAAAGGCTGAAATTTATGCATGGTGTTTGACAAGGGAATATATACCAGCTCTTCTCTGATGCCTTTTGTCTTCTCTTCTTCTGAGCTTGTGCTGCAACTTCTCCCAAAATAAAGCCCCTGAGACAAAAGTAAATGTTAACTCAGGCCCATCTCTTACTCATGAAAGTGAAAGTCGCTCAGTCCTGTCTGACTTTTTGTGACCCCATGGACTATAGCATACCAGGCTTCTCTGTGCTTAGAATTCTCCAGGCAAGAATACTGGAGTGGGTAGCTATTCCCTTCTCTAGGGGATCTTCCCAACCTAGCGATCAAACCCAGGTCTCCTGCATTGAAGGCGATTCTTTACCATCTGAGCCACCAGGGAAGGCCAACAATACTGGAGTGGGTAGCCTATCCTTACTCCAGGAGATCTTCATGACCCAGGAATTAAACTGGAGTCTCCTGCATCGCAAGCAGATTCTTTACCAAACTCCAGCAAACGACAAGGCCAAAAACTTATATCAGCACCACTTGCTTATTTGAGCACCTACATTGTACTAGGTGTACATTCACACTGATCTGCAGGTGAGTTATTCATGGTCTTTACCCTTAAGGAATTTGTCACATAGTAGCAATAAAGAATCACCTTTAAGATAGAAAAACCTTACATACAGGAAGTGCCTGTCAGATTTGAACCCCCAAAGAAAATCAAAGAAATTTAAATTTTCTATACCCTATTATTACTTACAAAGTAAACATATCTAGCAGTGAAAAAAAGATGTTAGGCACAAAACTTGAGAAAATAGATTTAAAGCAACCCTACCTTTTAATGCAAGGGGTTAGACTGTCAGAGATAACATAGGTGATTATTTGTCAGGTCAGACTCTCGTGAATTTGAGACCTCATGCAGATTCAAGCTTTAGTGATAATTTCAAGGATATGAGTAACCACACAGCAGAGTCAAAGCAGAGAGAGTGCAGGACCACCACTGCAGGCCCCCAGGCCCTTTCTCCCAGCATCAAGACACACTTCAGTTCAGCTTATTTTAGGAGGGCTCTGAGTTGTGTATGCAGAGATATTACTTACATAGAAAGCTGTTGTTTCAGTCATGAAACATCTCCATTGTAGATTCAGATAGACATTTAGACTGATGCGGAAGCTGGAGCTCCGATACTTTGGCCACCTGATTCGAAAAACTGACTCATTGAAAAAGACCCAGATGCTGGGGGACTGAAGCAAAAGGGTGAAGTGGGTGATAGAGGATGAGGTGGTTAGACAGCATCACCCACTCAATGGACATGAATCTGAGTAAACTCCGGGAGAGAGTGAAACAGGGGAGCCTGGTGTGATGCAGCCCATGGGGTCGCAAAGAGTCAGACAGGAACTGACAGAACTTTATGGATAAGACCTTTCATGGTCATGGTCCTAAAAATCCACCCATCTAAGAGGAAGGGTCCAAAAACGAATTTGGTGCAAATACTAATCGGTTGTGTACCGAGGGCTCCAGAGTCAGTTGCACAGCTGTCCCAGGGAGATACAGTCCTCTCCAGCCCTTCCCCTCGTCCTCCAGAGACAGTGGGGATGGACGGGGAGCTGGGAGAGCAGGATCTGGGGAGAGAGACTGCCACTCTGTCTTCCTCAGCAGGAGGGGCCTTCTGAGCTCAGGGAACTTTAAATCCATGAAACTCTGGTGGTAGATGTTAGAATGATTGGGTTTTTTACATGATTAGTAGATATCTAATTAGGACTGCAAGTGCGGTGGGAACTGTCTAAGATTTTACCCAGACAAAGATAGGAAGAGCCTGCCAAGTGGGCTTAAAGCAAAAGGTTTGAAAATATGGTGAAGCTCTCTGTTTTCATCTGAGCAAGTTTTGATTATCCAATAAATGGGTTATACAGGCACACTGCTATTTGTGTCCAAGGGTGTGTGTGTGTGTGTGTGTGTGTGTGTATAATCTGTGTGTGTACATAAATTTTCTTTGTTTATTCCCCTTGCTGGTAGTGGGGATTAATCGGTCATCCACACCATGCTTGAGAAACTATACAGTCCCTTAGTCAAGGAGGAGGCGTTTGGGAGGGAAGCAGTATTTATTAATGCTATATGCAATTTGTTCTCTACTTTTGAGAGAACAATTCTTTAAAGAGAAAATAAAGTGATCCTTGGTTAAAACTAAATGCTGGGTAATTTGACCTTTAGTTGAGGAAACTTTATAGAGTTCAAAAAGCATTAAGACACTTACTGATAGGCAAGCATTATCTTTTTTCACAGGTAGGAAAGAGCAGAAAGGATTCAGTCTGAAGATGCTTTGCCCCAAATCCTCAGTCATCTTCAAGAGACATAAATTCCACAGTCTCTCCGATTCTAAAAAGTGTGCTTCAGATAGATATACAAACATTTTCCTTTCAATGCAAGCTTGGTAAAAGGTTTAAGTTTAGGTTTGCTTTTCAGTTGTCAGCTCCTCTTGGGCTCCTCTACTAAAGGGCATTGACTCCCTCTCCACAGCAGAGTCAGCCATCTGCATGCAGGTGTCCCACCCTGGAGCAGGCTCCTGTCTCTTCCCTTTTGCCGTCACACTCCTGTAAGTTCTCAGAGAATTTCAGCATAAAATGAATCCCCTGAGTTCTCCAGGAAACTAGGAAAATCTATGCAGAAAGTGACAAAAGAAGCTGTTATTATTCCTGCAGAAATTTACCAAAGAAGCAAGCCCAAGTAATAGGAAAAAAAACAAAACAAAACAGACACCCGATCTGCTAAATCTGGAAATTGATGATTGATAAAGGGCTGATGGCTATTGATGTTTTAATAGAATACTGTCATTTGGGTTAACCATGAGACCCCATCACTATCAATATTGACTAGTAAGCAAGGATGGAAATTCAAAATTAAGATAGTGACAATTTATTTTCTCCAAAACAGCATAAAATGAAAACTTTCAAAGTATATAGACTTAAAGAAAATACTTTTGATATAAGAAAAATTAGAAAGAGATGAAGAGTGAATGTATTCTGCTTATTTTTATCCAGTAGTTCTTATCACATAATTTAGAATTTCATTTTTAATATTTAAACAAGAGGGAAAGAGTAATTATATAATAGCTATCAGCTTTTTGTTTCTTCCACTTTTCAGGTTATTTTTGGCAATGATTAATACCTTTTAATCCATGTTTTAGACATTTCACAACAGAAGCTTTCATAAGGACTTATCACCCAGCAATTATTAAGTATGCTTTTTCAAAGTATGAATACACTGAAAACTATTGTGCAAGGCAGAATTTTGGGGTTTTGATTAATGGTAAAACATATGTGATTGAAGCAGATTATAATATTTAATCACATATTGGCTGAACAGATGCTTAAGAATGTAGCATCTAAAGCTCCCTACTTACCATTCACAATGCAAATTTAATAACGTAAAAAAATCTCGAGAAAAATACATTTTTGTAATGTTATAATCTCTGTATCTATCACATACACTGAAAGTTCCTTAAAAAGTGGAAAATGTCTAAATGACCTGTTAAATAAGTGGTGATATCTTAATAAAGTAGGACATTGGCTAGATAACTACATCTAGCTTAGGCTGAAAACCACTTTTACATCCCCTGCTATGTGGATCCTTCTATTTGCTGATGTCATTGCATTCACTCTGCCTCATCCACCAAAAAAAAAAAAAAAAAAAAAGGCATCTCATGCATTTCACATCCTGTTGACTCATGGGAACACCCTATATGTTTCTCACAGTCAGGTACACTTTAGTATGTCAATATATTAGCATATGTACTAGTTGGTTCTCCTCCAAAACAAAGTTGCACAAATGTTTGAATTTTGAGAATATAGATTACAGTTCCTGTGTTTGAAAAGGGGAAGGAGTAAAGATATACGTGAAAAGAAAAACAAGCTTAAAATTATTTTGTCTTCCCTAGAGCACTGGAAACAGTGAAAACAGTGTCAGACTTTATTTTTTGGGGCTCCAAAATCACTGCAGATGGTGACTGCAGCCATGAAATTAAAAGACGCTTACTCCTTGGAAGAAAAGTTATGACCAACCTAGATAGCATATTGAAAAGCAGAGGCATTACTTTGCCAACAAAGGTCCATCTAGTCAAGGCTATGGTTTTTCCTGTGGTCATACATGGATGTGAGAGTTGGACTGTAAAGAAAGCTGAGTGCCGAAGAATTGATGCTTTTGAACTGTGGTGTTGGAGAAGACTCTTGAGAGTCCCTTGGTCTGCAAGGAGATCCAACCAGTCCATTCTGAAGGAGATCAGCCCTGGGATTTCTTTGGAAGGAATGAAGCTAAAGCTGAAACTCCAGTACTTTGGCCACCTCATGAGAAGAGTTGACTCATTGGAAAAGACTCTGATGCTGGGAGGGATTGGGGGAGGAGGAGATGGGGACGACTGAGGATGAGATGGCTGGATGGCATCACGGACTCGATGGACGTGAGTCTGAGTGAACTCCGGGAGTTAGTGGTGGACAGGGAGGCCTGGTGTGCTGAGATTCATGGGGTCGCAGAGAGTCGGACACGACTGAGTGACTGAACTGAACTGAACTGAACTGAGAGCATTGCATGTGAACTGGATTACAATCTATGACTCTTTGCTGCGTGGAGGAGAGGGCATAACAAGGATGAATGTCACACTGTCCTAGTTCTCCACTTAGATGTAGTACATACACTGGACTTCAGTATTCTTGCCTTGAGAACCCCATGAACAATACGAAAAGGCCAAAAGATAGGACACTGGAAGATGAACTCCCCAGGTCAGTAGGTGCCCAATATGGTACTGGAGATAAGTGGAGAAATAACTCCAGAAAGAATGAACAGACGGAGCCAAAGCAAAAACAACACCCAGTTGTGGATGTGACTGGTGATGGAAGAAAGGTGCGATGCTGTAAAGAGCAATGCTGTATAGGAACCTGGAATGTTAGGTCCATGAATCAAGACAAATTGGAAGTGGTCAAACAGGAGATGGCAAGAGTGAACGTCGACATTCTAGGCATCAGTGAACTAAGATGGACTGGACAGGCATGCATACGTTCACTAAAGCCCGCTCACAGTGTTAATGAGCTTGTGTTGTATTCAACGGTTGTTACAGATCTGTTTGTCAAACTTTCCTGATACCGCAGCCACCAGGCCTTCTCCATTTCTACAATGCTCAGAAAACCTTTAGGCTAGGCCTGTGATTACGGAAGGCCTATGTATGGTTCAGTTCAGTTCAGTTCAGTTCAGTTCAGTTCACTTCAGTTGCTCAGTCGTGTCCAACTCTTTGCAACCCCATGAATCACAGCACGCCAGGCCTCCCTGTCCATCACCAACTCCCGGAGTTCACTCAAACTCAAGTCCATCGAGTTGGTGATGTTACTAGAGGATTAAGTATAACAAGAAAAGAACATTCATTTACTCTTTCAGTATTATTTCTTGAGTGTTCCCTTCATGCCAGATACTGATGAGTGTGGGGACAGGCAAGGCTGCAGAGGTGGCACCTGACTGAAATCATAATACCTAAGCCCTGAGTTATTAGAGGAAGTCAGTCAGCCCAGTCAACCACACAGAAAAACACCAAATAAAGGTTACAGCAGATCAGAAGAGCAGTAGTGAAATAGTTTTCTGATCATCCTTGATTACAGACTATGAAACAGAAGTGTCAATGGTCAAAATTAAATTTGTTCTTATATATTCATAATTAGTTTTAATATGGTTTTCTTTTCTTTCACAATGTTATATGTCAATTACATCTCAATTTAAAAAAAAAAAAAAGGAAAATATCTGAATCCCCAGAAGTAATGAGCCAGAATTAAAAGCAAGTATCTCACTGTTCCACTGCCCTTAGCCCCCTCACAATAAGAATGTGTTCACCATCCCCATAATGTCTCCTGCATTGTCAGATTGTCACTGAGCCACCTGGGAAGCCAAGGAAGCTCTCTGAGGCTTCTTTATTTAATTTTTATTTTAAGATATTATATATTCCTTACTTCCCACAGTGAGTGTTTGAAATTTGATGTGTATTTTACTCTTACAGCACATCTCCATTCATTTTTTAATCTCACTTTTATACCTGAAACTATCACAACATAATTATTTGGCTATACCCCAATACAAAATGTTTTTGGTGTTAAAAAAAAAAAAGTTGTAATGTTTTATTTAGCTATTTGGTAAAAGAGTTGGGCCCAACTTAGCCACAAAATGACAACCAATTCAGTTCATGTGTCAGTGTGATGAAGTTATCTCCAGCAAACTCCTTTTTGCCTGGAGCATTTGAGGAAAGACTATGAAGCAGGTTTAGGTTTAAATCCACACAGTTTTAATAATCATTGTCACAAGTCTAGCCTTGGGCAAAGACTGGATCTACGTTTACTCTGACTATTGGTAGAAAGGAAAAAATGGTTAAACTTTTGGCTTCCCTAAAAAGAATGGTCATCGAGGAGTCAGTGCCTAATACAAGAAATCAATAAACTGCTGGTGTGGATGAGGATAATAACAGTTTACAGATGCTTGGAAGCCCATGAGTCATCATCATTAATTTAGCCTCACATGTGTGTAGGCAGAATAATAGGATTCAGACAGGTCTCTGAGGGGCAGATCTATCACATTGATCGAGAGCAGCCAGCAGAAAGATGGGCTTTCTGTCACATCTGACAGTGCTATGATGCGGTAGAAGGCAATCGATGGAGTCCTGCTGTCTGACTGGACTGCCCTTTGCTTTGAACACAGCCTCACGTGATGGCCTCCCCAGCCTCTGGTTCATGTTTAGTCTGGAACTTGGCATAAGTCATCTGCGGCGTCTCCTGCCCTGAAGGTGGGCTTCTGCCTGCAGAGCAACAGACCTCTTGTGTGCTCTATGCCAATGCACGGAACCCCACTTTGCTCTTCGAATTGGGTTTCTCAAATGTCTTAGCAGATTAAATGCCCATATCTTCTAGAAGTGTAGCTTTGCTGTTGGTGTCTGGCATTTCTGTTTCCTGCCAGGGCTGGAAAGCTGGCCTCTGAACCCCGGGTGGCCGGGCACCTGCTTAAAGGCTGTCCTGCCTGCCCGCCTGCACGTCCCAGCATCACTAATGCTAATTCTCCATCACTAAACTCTGCCGCTAAACTTTTGATGCTTTTGAACTGTGGTGTTGGAGAAGACTCTTGAGAGTCCCTTGGACTGCAAGGAGATCCAACCAGTCCATCCTAAAGGAGATCAGTCCTAGGTGTTCCTTGGAAGGACTGATGCTGAAGCTGAAACTCCAATACTTTGGCCACCTGATGTGAAGAACTGACTCATTGGAAAGGACCCTGATGCTGGGAAAGATTGAAGGTGGGAGAAGGGGACAACAGAGGATGAGATGGTTGGATGGTATTGCTGACTTGATGGACGTGAGTTTGAGTAAGATCTGGGAGTTGGTGATAGACAGGGAAGCCTGGCATGCTGCAGTCCATGGGGCTGCAAAGAGTTGGACACGACTGAGCGACTGAAGTGAACTGAACTGTACTGAAATTGCCACTGGTTTGCTTCAAGTCAGAATACAGATGCTAATTGTTTACTGAGCACCACTTGTGATTCCGAGCTGTTCTCACCAAATGTTGAATTCTGTGTGGTGTTGTAGGTGGTTTCTCAGCTTCCACAAATAAGTTGTTTTTCCCTTTTCATCTTTCAATCTACCTAGTGCAGTTAACTCAGCCAAGGCTAGTTCTGTCGTGGAATGTAAGGTGGGTAGGAGATGCAAGCTGTCCTTGACCTTAAGAAGGAAGATTAACCTTAATTTAATAAATAATTAATAATTATAAATAATAAATAATATAAATAATAAATAAAGCAACCATAATTTAATAAATTCATTTATTCAATTATTATCTTTTCTTGGCTACTACACATTAAATGTTGGAATCAGAGCAACAACAATAAAAAAGACAGACTTCCCATTCTCACGGAGCTTATATTTTCAGGCAAGCATGCACACATTCATGTGTATGTTGTTGTTGAAAAGAAGGACAATAAAAACCAGTATCATGTTATAAATAGCACAGTGTAACACAATGTAGAGAGTTTAAAGAGCTAGTTCAAACTGGGAGGTAGGAAGTCTCTCTGTGGAGGTGACATTTGAAGTGACATAAAGGAGCCAGCCATTGGCTGATCAAAGAGGACACATTTCTAAGAGAGGAAAAACTGGGCAAAGGTTCAAAACAGGAATGTGCCTGAGGGTCTGTGAGTCAGATCAGAGTGGTTGGAGGTAGTGGACAGGAAAGCAGTGATTAGAACAAGGCTGGCAACTTTGTCAGAAGTTGCATCTTGAGTGGCTTTATGAATCGTGACAGAGTTTGAGTTTAAACACAATACAAAGGCATTTGAGGATTTTTAGGAAAAGAGTACCTTGATTGAGTTATATTTGTAAATGAACAGAGTGCATCTGGAAGGATCATGGATGTGTATGAAGGTCCTGAGAAGCAGCTGAGACTCCTTAGGAGTCTACCGGGTAGTCATGCAAGAGGGAGGGTGCTCTGCATGAGGCTATGTAAACACATGTAGAAAACTGGAGGTGTGGAAAGTGGAGGAAAGTGGAGAATCTGCAGGACCTACAGAAGGATGTGATGTGGGATCATAAATCTTAGATTTTTATAAGGAGCAAAAGGATCCATGACAGTGCCATCTCCTGAGGACAGGAGAAAAGCCAAGTGTGATTTTCTGGCTTGTACACTTGAGTTGCCTTTTAAACATGATGTAACTACAGAGAGTAGGCAGTCGGGTAGGTGAATCCGAAGGGCTGGGAGATATAAGGATTGGAGACGAAGCACTGGAAGCCATGAACTAAGAAAATATATGTTAGGCTTTGACCCTGGTTCCTGACCTAGAGCTCGTAAATCCCCTGGAATTTCCTGCATGATGGAGGTGTCCTTTGTTTTAATACGGTGACCCTTGGCAGAGTCCTGGATAGTTTCTGGATGGGAGCTGAACATCAGAAAGACCAAACCATGATTTGTTGTTGTTTAGTGACCAAGTCATGTCTGACTCTTTGGCAACCCTATAGCCCACCAGGCTCCTCTGCCCATGGGATTTTTCAGACAAGAATACTGGCGTGGGTTGCCATTTCTTCTTCCAGAGGATCTTCCTTCCTGCATTGACAAGCAGGTTTTTGTTTGTTTTTTACCACCCAGCCACCGTGGAAGCCGAAACCATGATCAGATGTTCGGAATTTTCAGCCCCATCACCCATCCTTCTGAAAGGCGAGAGGGACTAGAAACTGAGTTAATGATCAGTCATGGAGGTGATGAGGCTTACATGAAAATCCCGAAATTGTGGAATCCTGAGAGTTTGTGGGCTGATGAGTATAGCTGCATGCCAGGAGGGTGGTTATCCTAGCTTCACGGGGTAAGAAGCACCCGTGCCCAGGACCTTTCCAGGTCTCACCCTATGTATCTCTTTATCTGGATGTTTATCTGTATTGTGTAGTATAGTCTTCATTATAAAACAGACTGGCAAGTATAAGTAGGTGTTTCTCTGCATTCTGTGAGCTGCTCTAGCAAATTGTCAAGCGCAGAGATGAGGCTGTGGGAATGCCAGTTTACATCCTTTGGGTCAGAAGCACCAGTGACAAACTGGAACTCGCTACTGGCATCTGAAGGGGGAGGAGGGGAGAGGCCGCCTTCCGAGACTGAGCCCCTGACCTGTGGGTAATGGTGCTTCTCCAGCAGCAGACAGTGCTAGAATTGAGTTAAGCTGCAGGACATCCAGCTGCTGTCACAGATCTGCTTGATGAGTGGAGAACCCACTCATCTGGAATCAAGTACTACGAGTAGAGAAAAAAACAGAGAAGGAGTATGCTTTGTTTGTTGCTTCTGTTTGGTTGGTTGGCTGGTTTTTCACAGGAGTCATCTACACAGAGCTGGTATTTGCATGCTTGGAGTGGAGGAGGCTCCAAGGAGACGGTGTGGGCGAGAAGAGATGAGAAGGAACCGGGAGAGAGCTTTGAGACACCCTAACATGTTGAAGCCAGGAAGAGGAAAAGAAACGAGAAGTGAGCAGAAATGTGAAGCAACTGCATTTAATTAGCCCTTATCATATGCAAGCTCATTTGATAATTAAAAAAAAAAATAATGTATTGAGGTAACATTACATAAGTTTCACATGTATGACATTATATTTCAGTTTCTGTATACGCTACAGCATGTTTAACACCAAAAGCTTAGCTTCTGTCAGTCACCATACAGTTGACCCCCCGTATGCATGTCTCTCTCCTCCCCAGTCCCCTTCCCTTCTGGTACCCACTACTCTGTTCTCTGTATCTGTGTCTGTTTTTGTTTGGCTTGGTTTGGTCGTTTTAAAAAGTATTCCACAAGGTGAAATTGTTATGTAGGCTAATCACTTTAACCTTAAACTTTCAGAGCTAGTTAGAAAGTGAAATCTGTCCAAGCCCCTCCACTGGCCAGCTGTGTGACCTAGGCAAGTTAGCTAGCCTCTCCATAACTCAGTTACCTCAGCTGTAAAATCGATTTATAAAAATATTTACCTCACAGGCTGCTAGTTGGATTAAATGGATGAATATGTATAAAACCTCTAGAACAGTGCCTGTTATGTATTAAGCACCCAATAAACATGATGTAGTAATTGGTAAACAGCAACTATTATCTGCCTTTCACATTTAAGTGAGAGTCAGACAAGTCTGAATTGTGAAATATTGAGTTAGAAATGGTGGAATAAAGGCTGAAATAACTGTTTGATACCAAACAAAGGGTATAATAAGTCTACATTCCTTTAATTTAGGATCTTTAAAATAAACTGACTTATGACCTAGTTATTGTTTCTAATCAACCATGGTGCCACAGTGGGGAAACTGAAATATTAATATTTCATTTCAGATACGGAGAAGGCACTGGCAACCCACTCCAGTACTCTCGCCTGGAAAATCCCATGGGTGGAGGAGCCTGGTAGGCTGCAGTCCATGGGGTTGCTGAGTTGGGCATGACTGAGCAACTTCATGCTCACTTTTCACTTTCATGCATTGGAGAAGGAAATGGCAACCCACTCCAGTGTTCTTGCCTGGAGGTTCCCAGGGACAGGGGAGCCTAGTAGGCTACCTCTATGGGGTCGCACAGAGTTGGACATGACTGAAGCGACTTAGCAGCAGCAGCAGGATCATTTCAGATAGCATTTCAACCTTCATTCCCTCCAACCGAATTTTTTTATGGGATGCTGAATATCAAGCAAACTCAGTTTACTTTCTGTCTTGTCTATGGAGTGATTGAGTATACTACTTTCCCCCTCAAAAAAAAAAAAAAAAAAGTCAGAGTTGGGATGAGGCAAAACAGTAAAAAAATCTAGCTAACCAAATAATCAGCCATCATGTAAATATGAGCTTCCCAGGTGGCTCAGTGGGTAAAGCACCAGCCTGCAGTCCAAGAGACACAAGAGATGCGGGTTTGACCCCTGGGTCAGGAAGATCCCCTGGAGGAGGGCATGCCAAACCACTCCAGTGTTCTTGCCTAGAGAATCCCTCAGACAGAGGAGCCTGACATGCTACAGTCCATAGGGTTGCAAAGAGTCAGACACAACTAAAGCTAGTGAACAGAAACACATGTAAGAATGTAATGTATTGACCATTATTATTAATTTAAAAAATAAAATAATTGTTTAAAAAGCATGTTTATTAATTTTAGCTATGTATACCAAATTCTGTATACCACATAGCATCACTGACTCAATGGACATGAGTTTGAGCAAATTCCAGGAGATAGTGAAGGACAGGGAAGCCAAGAGTGCTGCAGTCCACAGGGTTGCAGAGTTGGACACAACTTAGCAATTGAACAACAAATACCAAATATGGGAACCAGTCTCAATAAAATGATCATTTTAAAAGGAGATATTATCTATTAATTTCAAGTAAATAAAGCAATTCAAGTGAGGCTAGTTAAGTATGGTCAAGAAAAGGAGTTGGAAAGCTACTTCCAAACAGAGAAGAATGATTTGTATTTAGCATACTTGTTGTTCATCCATAAATTGGTGCTTTTGTTTGTTTTAAAGCAACTTGTCCTCTTCAACAAATTAAATGTTCCCCTATGCGAGTGTTAGGCTATTTTATTTGCAACTCTTTTATGAAACAAAGTTAACTTCTGCTTAATTCCTATCCAGATTAATGAAGGTTTCTTTTATTTATGATATTCTAAATCTTTTCTACTGGTGCTAATTAGGTTCTATTACTAAAGTTGGGAAAGGCAGAGAATTTCTCTGTACATAATTCCATTATCCAGCTCCATAAATTATGTGAAAAGATTGTTGTTACTTTGGAAGAAACTGTGGGGAACATCTGCCAACACTAACAGGTGACAGGTCTGACTATAATTTTGTCCAAATTATACTACAGGGCATTACCCATCACAGACAACATTTAAATGTCAGAAATAAGAAGGAAAGAAAAGGAAAGAAAGAAAGGGAAGGAGAAAAGGAGGGAAGCCAGGAAGGAAATAGGGAAGGAGGGAAGCAGAAAGGAGGGGAAAAATATCTCCTCCTTTGGTCTGGAAAAGTATTCCCTCCTTCCAATTTGGTTTGGAAGCACTTGTTTCTGAACAAAGTCAATCACCAGGGACCCGCTCAATTCTGAAAACTTTCCAAAGTGAAGCTTATGTGTTCTGTTGAAATTCACCCAAGAATTGCACACCTTGCTGCTAGGAAGTCACACCAGATGTCCTGTCCAAGGATTAATAACATTTGCTCCTGTCGGCTACATCCATATGTGAAGAAGCAGAAGAAAGCGTTTCAAAGCTGGTTAGTCAACTTTAAGTTATGCTTAGTGCACTGTATCGGGAATACAAAAGCATTTTCCAGATGGCATCATAAAGTCAATTCATTTTTGCAAAGCACCATCTCATTTTTGAGAAACATCCTTGTTTTTCATTCCCCTTGGTTGCTTCAGAATTGCTTTTTCTTGCCATAAATACAACACTTAAACTGGAGGGCTGGCTAAGATATCCGGAGTGTAGTATTAAAAATGTCTAACAGACTATAAGCTTTCAGATATGAATTGACGAGGAAGATGATAAGGTATTGTCTTAACCACTGGCCAGGCCATCAAGGAGACAGAGTGCCAGATGGATGTTTGGGATTCTACTTCCACTTCTAATGACATAACCTTGTGTAATTCACTTAATCATTCTGTGTTTTGATGTCTACGTATGTATGAGAGCTATTCTAACCCTCAGAAATTCCTTTGCGAGTCATCCAAGGCCCATCTATCATATGAGTTGTTTCCCTACCTGCTTATCTGCATGAACTCTGCTGTAGCCAAACTGTTCAGCTCACGTTCTTCTAAATAAGCCTTGCACTTTTCCAAATTCATGTCTTTCATCAAGCCCTTTCCTTGGCCTAGAATGCATTTGCTCTTCTTCTCTGTCTGGCCAAATACTACTTGTTCTTTTGAGGCAAGCCTCCTCCTCAATGAAGGCATATACATATTCATGTAGTAAATTAGGATTTACACATGTAATTTTAGTTAGTAGCTAGAACCATATTAAGTCATTATTTTATGTTTATTTATAGATGAGAATATGAGACTTTAAGTAAATGCTTATTGTTCCTAGGTCCCAAAGTGTTATCAGAACCTGGATTAGATTTAGGTTTCTTGGACACCGTAAGTTCCTTTGCTGCGCCACACAGTCTCCTAGTAACATTTTTGTTTCCTTTGTTATAGTTGTTGTTATTACTTTTATACTTTTTTAATGTAAAAATTCATAAGTGCCTTATTCATAAATAATAAGTGCCTTGAAGAAAGGACTGGTATTTGTATATTTCTTACACTAGAATATAAACTCCATGGAAGCAGAGAATCTGACTCTGTTATTTACTCTTCTTACTCCAGCTGGCAGGTAGTAAACAAAGTAAATGATTAGTGAATTTCCATCTGTCTCTTACAGCATCTGGCCTTGCATGTAGACGGTCCCAATAAATACTTGTTCTTCTGGTTCTATGAGACTGTCCTCCATAAAGATTTTTAGATTAAAATCTTCTTGGATATTTACAAAGTGCTTCCCCCTTACCCCTCTCCATGCCTGTTATTTGCCTTCTGATACTGACCTTGTCTACCTAACATGACTGTTCTCAAATCATTACTATTCTCAAATCATTTACACCACTCTTGGCTTCTCATGCTAACACCAAACTCTGTCATGTTTTTCTCCAGTGATGTGGTATATCATGAGATTAAAAATTGCTTTCTAAATATCATTTATTGAATGATAAATTATCCCCATGCTGAGCAGTTCATTTATATTATTTTATTTAATTCTCAGAGAGGAACAAAGAGTCTTTCTACAGGTTAGGAAACTAGAGTTCAAAGAGATTAAGCAGCTTGCTCATGACCACAAAGCCAATAAAATGATGAGCTAGGATTAAAGCTCAAGCTCCAAACCACTGAGCTCAGCTTCATCCATGCATCTTGCAATGTTTTGGGAAAGGAGGCTAAATATTCCCATAAGCTAGCATGATCAGATTAGACAAGTCCTAAGAATAAAGTTCAGTAGAGTGAATAGTGGCACTGCATTTTAGGGGTTTGAATGCTGGGAAAATGTCCAAATTGTTGACACAAAAATACCAATTGCATTGACTGTTTTGTTGACATAGTCTGAGAAATTGTTAAACACTGAAACTAAAATTTCAGTCCTTAGTAATGTTATGTTATTTGGTGAGCATTAGATTCAATTCATTAGTGGAAGAAAATCATTAATATTTAAACTTATTTTCTCTAACTTCAACCTGGTAAAGGCCAGTTGGTATTTATTAATATTTTGAATGTGGATAATATTTCACCAACATTATTAGTAAGATTTCATCAGCTAAGTTGACTATAGTTTTGGTTTGGCATTGAGTCACATCTTTTGGTTATTTTCAGGAAGTCAAAATGAGTGACTCAGTGGTGTTCAGTGACTACTTAAATGTGAAAATAAAAACACAATGAAAAACACAACTTCTAAGCATTTGCAATAGATTTTACAGTTGTTGTAACTTCGGAGCTGGTGAGAGTTAGTTGTTCTGGCTTCTGAAATGAACTGCATTTGGAAACTTGGCTTAGCCATTTTTAATCCCTTCTGGTAAGTACTTCTAAAGCTTTTATCATTGTTACAACATAAATCAGACAAAGAGGGTTCTAGGTTGCAGATTTTAGGTTTTTAGAATTTAGATGCTATTTCTTTCTCAACTACCTACCATATGTAACACTGGACAAATTTCTCATAAAACAGGTGTTATTTTATTCAACTCTAAGTGTAAGGTAAAATATAACTCCAGGAATTCAAAAGGGATCTATAAACACACAAAGTGCTTCAGTTCAGTTCAGTCACTCAGTCGTGTCCAACTCTGCGACCCCATGAATCTCAGCACGCCAGGCCTCCCTGTCCATCACCAACTCCTAGAGTTCAGTCAAACTCATGTCCGTCAAGTTGGTGATGCCATCCAGCCATCTCATCTGCTGTCGTCCCTTTCTCCTCCTGCCCCTAATCCCTCCCAGCATCAGGGTCTTTTAGAATGAGTCAACTCTTCGCATGAGGTGGCCAAAATATTGGAGTTTTAGCTTTAGCATCAGTCCTTCCAATGAACAGCCAGGACTAATCTCCTTTAGGATGGACTGGTTGGATCTCCTTGCAGTCCAAGGAACTCACAAGAATCTTCTTCAGCACCACAGTTCAAAACCATCAATTCTTCAGCGCTCAGCTTTCTTCACATCCTTTAATCAAATCACAATGCAAATATTAGGTAGAAGATTGTGACATTCTGATATTTTATCCATTTGATTTCTCATTTTGATATCTGTGCAGAATGCATAGCAAGCAGTGAAAGTAGTTTATACCTGTTACGTATTCCAGATGATGGGGAACAAACTGGAGTATAACTTGGGAAACAGTATCATTGTTGTGGCTGTTGTGATGTTAATAAATCGGTAGCTTCTGACAGACTCGAGCAGGAAGCTGGGTCTTATCTTATTGTAGAAGTCTAAGATCTCTTGATCTGCAGGCTTTGAAACTTTGCTTGGAAGAAGATTAAACAATGCCTCATTTTACAGTAAATCAGTAATTAATGATAAATTATTTAAATGACTGCAGATTTGCCTTTGGCTTTCTCCTTGAGTATATGTACCGTAAGTAGATGAGTCTTTAAAAAGAAAATCTGACATCCTTTATTAGCAAAATGATACATTCATTACATATTCACTAAACATGTGTTGAATACCTGCTACACGTTAGGCGCTGCATCAGGTACTGGCTCCTGTCTTTGAGGCACTCACCATCGAGTGGAGGAGAAAGATGCATCCACAGCTAATTTCAGTATTCATCCCAACGCCATATTCTTTGTTGGAGGCATCATAACCAGAATAAATAATGTGGAAAATACGGTAATATACACAAAGTTAGATAAGAAGGGTTATAGAATAAAAATCTATCGTACAATAATAACCCAGAGAATACCGAATTTATACGTGATAATCTTGATGCAAAAGGAGGTGCAGCAAAGAATCGGACAGAGCAGAGGAGATGACCAGAGAGCTGGCAAGGGAAGACACAGGCGGCGAGGAGCTATAGGGGAGGAAGTCTGGGAGGGAAACTACCTTCCGGTGCTTTTAAGACAAAGCACGTTTCACATCCCCGAGAAATCTGGGGACAAGAGAACACAGACTCTCCTGTCCATAGACACCTCTGGGAGAGTCCCAGTCTCTTCCCCAAGGAATCAGCAGAGAAGTGGGGAGACTTAAGGGAAGCTGCAGGAAAGGCCACAGACACCTCTAACATAATAATATAATAGCCTTGCTTACTCATCCCCATGTCAGCTTCATAAGCCTTGACCAGGCTTAAATGATGAGGTAAACGCAGACACAACAAAAATATGGAATTCCTTAATGGTGCAGCATTCTCCACCTCCCGCCCCCTTTTCCTTAGCTGGGAGATGTGAGGCTGATGCTATCCAATGGTAGAGGGAAGGGGAACCAAAATCCCCAAGCCCCAAAATTTATAGTCTCAATTTGAAGCTTAAATGCTTTGGTTTAGTGAGAGATATAAATATTTTAGAGCAAATTGCTTGGTAAACTGGTTATTTCCTCTCCTCACCAATGCTGCAGTGTTTCGGTTTGGATCTGCTGCTGGGACAAGATAGAATTCGTAAATTTGCCTGAACCTGCACTTTAAATGGTAAAGAAATCACTGAGCGACTTGAGTCATCCTAGAGAAACCTACAGAAATAGGGCTCAAGGTAGAAATTTAGGAAAACAGAGAAAAGCATGTTTTGCCTTTTTTTTTTTTTTTTTTGCACACCAGAATTTGTAACTTGAGGAAGTTATATGAGCTAAATCTACTTTCAAAGGTCAGTTGGGGACTATATGTGATTTCATGGACATCCAGAGCCCCCATTTTTTTTCCATCTCTTTTCTGATGCCCTCAATTTTTTTTTTTTTTTTTAGTATAATATGTGTTTCATTCTACTAACAGGGTCTTGAGTTCACTCTAGGCCAGAATACTGGCATGAGTAGCCTTTCCCTTCTCCAGGAGATCTCCCCAATCCAGAGATCAAACCCAGGTCTCCCACATGGCAGGCAGATTCTTTAGCAGCTGAGCCACAGGGGAAGCCCTGAGTTCACTGGATAACAGGAATTTCTATTAATATTTGATTAATTTGTCAATCAATCAGAAAGGCCCAGTGATTGATTATCAGAGTCTCCCCTATGTGAACCTGTAAAAGAGGATTATATATCAATACTTGGAGATCTGGGGTCCCCAGTAATGAAAGAGTTGCAGGAAGAAGAGGCAAATGTACCCTCTAAAGGGGAACTGTCTCCTGAGGCGGTGGTGTTGCAAATGGCTCTTCGTTCATGATTTATGAAGATGTGTACTTTTAACAAACTAATTTCTAGGGACTTGTATGTGAGAAAAATTACTCTATCTTCATTCTAAGTGCTGAAAAGTGCTTTAGGATCCTCGTATAATTTGACTTGACATTTTTCTCTTTGTAAATTTTATTTGCGAAAACTTAAAGTCCCTCTTCAGGAAGTGTTCTTTTTCTTTGCTTTTTAATAATTTATAACTGAAATCCTGATGTCTTGCAGATGGAGTGCTGCGGCTATGGTAAATGACACTATGCTAAAAATCGTGTCTAGGAAGGACTAGGCAGGTGAAAATAGGACTCCCACCTTGACATCTCAGTGTTTCCTCCAGGAAGCAGGCATGCCCAGAGAACTCTCGAGGAGGATGGACCAACTGTCTGTTGAATACGGAGCTACCTCAGGGGGTCCAGAGAAAGTACTCACTCTAAGGGAAAACAGTACATTGGCGCTTTCAGAGCTTTGGCCCAGGTTTGGTCCCTGGTCATCGAGCTAAGATTCTGCAAGCCACGTGGCTCAGCTTAAAAAAAAAAAAAGAATGGTCCAGATT
Source organism: Capricornis sumatraensis (assembly GCF_032405125.1). NCBI lineage: Eukaryota > Metazoa > Chordata > Mammalia > Artiodactyla > Bovidae > Capricornis > Capricornis sumatraensis. Next base: position 6,757,815 of record NC_091084.1, read on the forward strand.
CACAAGGTGGCTCTCCAGACTCATCTAGTCACACGGTGAGGGACTATGACAATAGTGGATAAAATCTCAAAGAATCAGCTCACTAAAATCTTTGTTAGACATCAACAATTCAATGAAGAAATACTTTGTGGCTTGAAAGTTAAAGTCGCTCAGAGGTGTCTGACTCTTTGTGACCCCATGGACTATAGCCTTCCAGGCTCCTCTGTCCATGGAATTCTCCAGGCCAGAAGACTGGAGCAGATAGCTGATCCCTTCTCCAGGGGATCTTCCCAACCCAGGGATTGAACTTAGGCCCCACACACTGCAGGCAGATTCTTAAACAGCTAAGCTACCAGGGAAGCCCACGTTGTGGCTTATGTAATGACAATTGGGTGAAACGCACTTGCTCTTCCTGAAGGTAGACTGTTGGAACCCAGAGAAATTATGGAATAGACATGGTAGCCTGGGCAGCAAGCTGAGGCAGTCTGTGCTTGGAGAAGAGAAGCTGTAGAAGGTATCTTGCTTCCATTGTTCCCCTTTGGTTGCGATAGAAGATGGCAGAAACAGTAGTCATCACTCTGGGAGCTGGAGTGCAGAGGAAAACCAGCAACAAGCCTAGGGCAGCAGATGTGGTGAATTAAATGACTCCTTCTTGAGCTCAAGTGAGCCAGTCCTTTGCTTCTCTGTCTCCTCTAAGAGGAATGTGAAAAGGCGGAGTTGGGGATTGGGGAGTGGGGACAAAGTCAAGGAAAGTTTACTTCAGATCTGGGCAGTGCACACAAGTAAATTTTTGAGTTACACCCTGTTTGAGATCCCTTTCAACTGGGGAGTCATCTGAGGTGATCCTGGGCTTTCCTGGTGGCTCAGCGGTAAAGAATCTACCTGCAATGCAGGAGAATCAGGAGTCATGGATTCAATCCTTGAGTCGAGAAGATCCCCTGGAGGAGGAAATGGTGACCCACTCCAGTATTCTTGCCAAGGAAAATTCCATGCTCAGAAGAGCCAGGAGGGCTACAGCCCATGGAGTTTGAAAAGAGTTGGACGTGACTGAGCAATTCAGCACTGAGGTGGTCCTGGCACTCTCATCAACTTCATCACCTTAAAGAGTTCTTTTAAGGTACAGGTCTACCATGGAGAGACCTAGCTGCTTAATTCTGATTGTCTTCCAGGTAGTGGGTATTCAGTGTAAAGGCAAGTTCACTCAGTGAAATAAAAACAACACAGGGCAATCAAGAGGCTTTAGTGAGCCTGTCTTGGATTCATTTTCTTTATCTGTAAAAACAAGGTACTTCTTAACACGGAGTATGCAATAGAATCATCTGAGGAACTTAAAATGAAAACAACAACTATCTGAGCCTTGTAAATACATACCAAGTTAGATAAAATGTATGTGCATATTAAAAGAACTCCATAGGTGTGTCCACCCATTGATTAAGGACCACCAAACCTGATATTTTTTGCAGGTTCCCATTCAACTTCAAAATGTTATTTGTCTTCACATATTTGTATATATTGCTTGTGAGAGATTAAACTAGCACAATATATCTTAAAAGCCTTATGAATTTGCCTGCCTTCTAACTTAACAAGTCCCTTTATATAAATTTATCCCTCAGAAATTAGGTCATGCATACAAACATATATATTCAAAAATAATCATTCTTGATTATAAAATCAAACTGTTGAAACAAAGAAGCAATTAACAACAAGATCTTAATTATGAGATAAATTATGGTATATCCCTAAAACAAATTAATGTATAGTCATGGGAAATTAAATTTTAAGGGAATAATTAGTGATGTGGAAAATGCTTATGATATGAAATGAAGACAAGCAAATTTTAAAGTACATGTGAGTATAATCATATGTGATTATTACCATGTGTGAGAAATATGCTGAGGGAAGCTAGACACAAAGGAGTGCATACTGTGATTCCATTTATACGAAAGTCTGGAAACAGCACGGCTAGTTGATAGTGACATAAAGCAGTGTCTGCCTGCAGCAGGGAGCAGGGATGGAGGTGGACTGCAGTGCGGGGGCTCAAAGCACCTTGTTGAAGTGACTGGGATGCTTTCATCTTGGCTGCGATGGTTACACAAGTGAATGCGTTTGAACGCTGGGAACTGGTACATTTTATTGTACGAAAATACTACTTTATTCAAAACTACAGAGTGAAACTTTGCATAGTTTTTTCCATAAAATGTTTTTTCTAAGTAGCTAAAATGTTAACTTTTAAAACAAGTAAAATTCCAAAACAAAACCATGAAAACTTTCTCATTCTTTACTAAGGTGCCTGCCTGTGCCTTAAAAACAAATTAGAAATATACAAGTATAGAGATATGATAGTTACTATATTCAGGTGCTGGAATAAAAGGGAATTTTTTTTTCTTTATACTCCTACTTCTTCAAAATTTCTATAATGAACATTTTTATATTAAGAAAAGGATCATTTTAAAATTGATGTTTAAAAGACATTAAGCTGAACACCCAAAACAGAGGAAGAATGGGTGAACTAAGAGTTTAGAAAAACCTAGTTATTCTTGTCTTAATAAAACGTGACCTTAAAAAACAAACAGCGATAACAATGTGGGTGTAAAGTGGCCCAGTGGGAACGTGCACTTGAGTAGTGAGGGCACCAAACACATAAACACAGCGTGCAGGCCTGTGTGGCGTCTGCTTCCGTTCCCTGAGCCGGGCAGTGCCTCGGCGGCTGCAGCAGGAACTCGGGCCTATTTTTACTCAGGAACTGAGCCCCTGCTGCCTTCCTGAGCTCAGCTGGGGCCCCACTGCTGGCAGCACGCCTGCTCTCTGGCGTCCCCAGCCCTCTGATCGCTGGCCTGCACATCCCCTCATCACAGGCCCTTACAGCACCGCAGGTCGTAAAAAGGCAAAGTACAAGCCAAGGATGAAGGAAATGACACACGGAGTTGCTCTCAAACAAATAAGCAGAGGGGGGAAAATACGGCTGGGAACCTAAACAAGAATGCAGCAGAGGAAATAAACAAGCAAACAAAGCTCAAGGCTGAGATTGCCCAAAACAAAAGCCCTGCACCGAAGCCATTTCTAGGGGAAAATAGGAGACCAGAGGAAACAGAGACCTTCCTTACTAGCAGTGGCTTGACAAATACCTTATAAAACCATTGATTCTGAAGTCCTGATTAGCTTTCTGGGTCTGTTAGCGCCAGACCAACCTGGTGGCTTAGATCCAGACAGATCTCAGCCACTTAACAGGGTAAACTTGGAATACAAATCTAGACCTCCCAGCTATGCTCTTGAGGGCAAGGCATCCTTCTCAATAGAATACAGTGAAAGGTGCCCCTGGAGCGATACAATAATCACTTGTCAACCTTCATCTGTAAAATGGAATAATTCATTGTTCTTGCTTCAGATTCTGTGGTATAGCTTAATGACATGATTATATACTTCAGTTTCTCTGGGGCTCTGGTCCAAATGAGATTATAATAATTGTTATATTGCCTCTTTTTTCAGCTTCTGCTTACATTTAGGGCTGCTTACATTTAAATTCTTAGAGATTTTTGTACAGACTTAACCATTTAGAGTTGTATTTACTGATCTCTCTTTTCCTAGAATATAGATATGATTCTGTCAGACAAGACTAGAAATAGCTTCAGATCAGAGACAACCCTTTGGTGTTTTAATTACTGCCCCCTTCAATTCTGATGGAGAAGGAATGGCAACCCACTCCAGTATTCTTGCCTGGAAAATTCTATGGACAGAGGAGCCTGGCAGGCTCCATGGGCTTGCGAAGAGTCAGATATGACTGAGTGACTAACACTTTCTTCAGTTTTGATTCTTGGTTACCAGATCAAAACGCTTGTGTCGGACTTCATCTTCCCTTAGAATGAGTTCCTAAGAGAATCCTCAGTCCTTCATGTAATTGGACTTCCACTGAGCATTAGCCTTGGTGGTAGACGCAGAGTCACAGTGCCTCCCTATGTCAGGCTCTGCGGGAGAGAAACCTGTGGATCTCGCCGTCCACCCGGAAGCGTGGCTCATGTGAATGGGAGACCAGGAAAAATGCCCTTCTCTGAGAACTGTTCAAAGTCTCTTCTCAGATGTCTGAACTTACTAGGATCCACAGAGATTGTGAGGATCGGGGGAATAAAAGGAAAGGTCACATTTTGATTTTCTTTTTTAGTACCAGTTAATAGTCATGTAGAGGCTCTAGGATTTATTCCTAGCATATTTCAACTATCCACCCCAGCATTAACCTCCTATTTATTAAACACTGATATTATGAGACAATTAGTTTAGCTTATTATTAAATCATAGCTAATAGACTGGTATTCATTGGAAGGACTGATGCTGAAGCTCCAATACTTTGGCCACCTATGTGAAGAGCTGGCTCATTGGAGAAGAACCTGATGCTGGGAAAGACTGAAGGCAAAAGGAGAAGGGTGGTGGCAGAGGATGGGATGGTTAGATAGCATCATTGGCTCAAGGGACATGAATTTGAGCAACCTCTGAGACATAGTGAAGGGAAGGGAAGCATGGCGTGTTGCAGTCCACGAGGTCACAAAGAGTCAGACACAATTTAGTCACTGAACAACAATAGCAAACAACAGACTAGAAAGGAGGCATGCATTTGAACCTCTCGGAAGGAACAATCAGTGGAGACCTAACATTTTCTTGATCTGCAAATAACTTCAAGAATAATACCATATTTCACATAATCACCTAGAGTTCAAACGTCTGAGATATTCTGTTGCATCCAGTCCCTGTGAAGCATGTGCCAGAGAAGTCCCTCCCCCCAGGGCCCAGAACCCCCAGAGAGCAGGGCAGGATGACTCACAGTTGTCCCTGGGCCCACCTCAGAGTCTGGCCCAAAGGGAGCGCTCAGTCAGCGTCAGTACTCGACCTTCAGCACTTCTTTCAGTGAGTGTGTAGGGCAGGCGGAGGAACAGCACACAGCAAAGGCCCCCACTCTCTTGGAGAAGCCTGGCAAAAGGGAAGTTTGTAATACTTTCAAAGGAGCAACGAGTTGTAAAATCTTTAAAAGTTAGGAAATGCAGAAATCTGAACTATTTACTGTTACTGTTAAATCTGACTGTTACTTGAGGAAAATAAATAATAATTGTCAAGCAATGCCAAAGAAGGGGAAAATGACAGAAATGGAAAAAAAAAATCAAATTCAATGCCAAGGAGCAGAGGGATTCAAAGAAATGAAACAAATTACTACTGCAATTTAAAAAAAAAGCTAGAATTTACAAACATAAATGAGAAGATTGACTCAGTACAAGTTTACCAAAAGTATGTGGAATCCTAGTGGTTGGGATGTCAGTAAGTAACAAGCTGAGGCTGTTTTGTTTTGCTCTTTTAATGTAACATGATATTCAATTATTACAGAATCAGAGGTCCCAGAATAAATGCTTCCATATGGAATGTATAGTTGGAATATATAAATATGTAATTGGAAATAATTATGCATTTGTTAACGACTCTCATCTTATTTGTAGTTGAACATCTAAGTGAGATGAGAAAAAGCTGGTCGCTATAGGAAAATAAAGATACAGATTTAGAATAGCAAACCTAAGAGTAAGACTGATAGAGAGATCCTATTGTTTTAACTCAGGAAAGCGAGGGCTGAGAGATGATTTAATATGTGTCTCCAGTCTATAAAGGGTCATTATCTGGTGGTTTATGACCATCTGTTCTTTACCTCCCCTAAGGATGGAAAAGAGGAAATGAGCTTAAACTACAGGAAAATAAATTTAGGCTAGACCAAAGGGACTTCCACACTAAGGTCTGTGCAACATTGCAAGCCTGAATGGTTGTGGCATTTCCTCCCCTAACCTCGTCTGGGAACAGACAGGAGGCATTTACCCATCTGGGATGAATTCTACATAGCTCAGAGGGGATAAATCTGTGAATATTTTCAGACTGTAAATATTATTGGATGTCACTTTGATGTAACTTTTTCTCTTCTGCCTTAAAGCTTTCGTCTGGATAGAAGTCCTTCTTACATCTTAAGTAAAGGGTTTATCTGTCGATCTCACTGATGCATGAACTTTCCATTGACTCACCAACATGTGGGCTTGTCCATTCACATCCTTCTGTTCTGTTTCCCAAACTCTTCCTATGATAAAACCTGAAGCACCCCCTTGCTTGGCCCCTCCCCATATCTGCAGGCCTTGTAAAACCCCCAAGTCTTGGCAGGTTGTGCCAGGCTGGCCTTCACTCACTCCTGCCCTAGCTGTGCAGAGCCACAGTCTTCAAGCCTGACCTGGCTCCTCCCCACCCTGCTTCTGTTTACATGAACCTACTTCTCTCCAGGATGCTGTTACCTTCCTTGTCTGGGTGGACAACTAGAAAAATTTCAATTCTCTACTCAAATGTTTCAGCATTTCGAAAGGTCTTCTGTCCTTCCTACCGAAACCTACATTTTCCTCCCCCAAATTACAGTCCTTTCAGCACTTAGAGGCCCAGGGAGAATTTAACATGTGTTATGGTGAGCTTCAGTACACATTTCCATCAACCTATACAAGTAGATGTAAGAGCAAAAATAAAGATAATTTTGATTCCCTATGTATGCCCTATTGAGCAATAAATGTTTATTAAATAGCAAAAAGAAAGAATAAGTGAATGATAGTTAAACAACTGTGAAGCTGTTCTCTAACATTAAGGATAGAAATTATTACCATTGGTGAAAACTAAAACTGTAGTAGATAAAAAATTTGAAGATTGCTTTCATTTTATTTCTTTTTTAATATAAATTTATTTATTTTAATTGGAGGCTAATTACTTTACAATATTATATTGGTTTTGCCATACATCATCATGAATCTGCCACAGGTGTACATGTGTTCATTTTATTACCAAGTCAGGCATTGATTTACATTTGATACCCTACTTGGGTTAGTGCTGTTAACAAATAAGTATTTGCTGATGATACAAGTTAATACTTGCATTTGCAATGTTTTCCTGTCCTTTGCTGATATTACTGATATCTGAGCTTTAGCCAACTTTTATATATATATATATATATATACACACACATATACATAAATGAGATTCTGTGGTGGCTCAGACAGTAAAAGCATTTGCTTGCAATGCAGGAGACCCGGGTTCAATCCCTGGGTCAGGAAGATCCCCTGGAGAAGAAATGGCAACCCACTCCAGTATTCTAGCCTGGAAAATTCCATAGATGGAGGAGCCTCATAAGCTACAGTCTATGGGGTCGCAAAGAGTCAGACACGATTGAATGACTTCACCTTCACTTTCAAGCATAAAAATCTTTCATGGAAACTAAAATATGTTTTTGTTAAGCAGCACTTTTTGAAGCAATGTTTGAAAGCTGGGTAAGGGAAAAGTAATTTCATAAAATAAAATTAACAACAAAAATATTCAATTTTACTTTCATTTAAATTCATTTATTACTACTTCAGTTAAATAAATATATACTCTCCACTTCACTGAATTCTTAGGCCTGGTTATTTGGAAAATTTGATGATAAATTAAAGATTCTGTCCTCAGAAAGCTTACAATCCAGGACAGGAAAGACACCTGCACAAATGCCAGTAATATGAAGGAAGGTACGGTTAGAGAAAAACTCACATGGCGTGACAGGGACCATATGGTGGGCAGGAGAGGGTGTTTTGAGAATGTGGCATTTGAAACAGGTGTCTAAGAATGAAGTGGATTTCAACAGGAGTTGGGTTTGGTAGGTTAAACCACAAAAAGAGCAGGAGCCAGCAGGATAATTAGGGTGTCTTCAGAAAAGTCAAGGCAGCAAGGCTGGGATACACATAACTCAGTCTGAAGGAAAGATAAACCAGCATACTGATGATGAAGATGGGGATTTGGGGCTTAACTCAGTAGCTGATGGAGAGATGCTGAAGGTATGGATTAGGGGAGTGATCAACAGCATGTGGATGTCCTGAAATCGGAGGAAGAAAGTAGAGGAGACTGATGACCACAATCTATTTGACCTGGATGATAGCAGGTAACACTGGAATGACAAAGACAAAAGCAACCAAGATATTTTGTAGAGAAAGAATAAAATCTGCAGAATTAGCCCATTACTGGATGAAATGTGAGAAAGAACTCCCAGAGAGAGTGCAAGAAGGATCTGAGCATCCCATCTGGGTCCCAGGGAGAAAGATACCACAAATTAACACAATATTGAAACCACAGGAGAAGAGATATTAACTGAGTTTAGGTACATGGGTCAAATGCAAATGGAACATGCCTCTCCTAGGCAGCTTAGGGTAGAAACCTGAGAGTCATCTTCATGGAAACAATGCTTGCAATTCTGGATTTTCCTCTTTGGAGGTCCCTACACTTTGCAGGAGGCACGATTTACTTCATTTCTCTTTTACTGACATCCAGGAACTAGATCATCAGCATTCTCAGCTCTAAGACATGTGCTAAAAGCAAACAGTAAAATACATTTATGAAGCCTTTAAAATATATGAAATTCTCTGTAAATGTACAGTGTAAATTGATAATTATAGCTCTGTTCTAGATCATAGGCAAGTAGGAAATAGGAGATTAGAATGGTAATTTAAAAGAGATTAAATTATTCACAGTGGTGTGCGTGTGTGTGTTTAACAGAGAGACAGAGAGAGAATGAGGGAATGTGAATTTATTTTTCAGTACTCAGTGTGAAAATGCATCAATCTTCCTTTATTCTGAGGGTTGGAAAAAGTTCATGTTTTGAGAAGGTTACTTTTATATGCTATAGTCTTTGTAATCTGACACCTACAAGACAGTGTTCAGATGTATGCAATTAAATTGCACTTTTTGAGAAGCTGTTTCTTTGCTTTCTTCTGATAGTTCTTCAGCTTGACATAAGGCTTAATACCCAGGTGAGAAACGATAAAGTACATTTTACAAGCGTACAGACACTCAAGAAAAAAGACTTTTCTTCCTATTATTTGTTCTCTGTTCTGTGTGGTTTTATTTTTTCCAATTCTGAAAATCTGAAGGTCAACTTTCTTTCATAAACCAAAGTGGAATCATGGCTACATTGAGTGTTAGTCCGATGTCTGACGTTGTTTTTCACAACAGTTATATTAAACATGCATATCATTTATTTTCTTTTACTACAGGTAAGATGTTACTTTTCTCAAATGTAAAAATCAACTTCCTCTTCATTTAATTTAATCCCCCTGTTAATGGTTATAACTAAAAAATACTTCTTTTCTACATACAACATATGAAAAATCTCTTGGCTATGACATGTCTGACAAGCTCATTAAAAGATACTTACATTGTAGTGGGGATGCCCAGCTGGCCTTCTTAATAAGCTCTTCTATTTGTGAGTATGTCCCTTTAATAAGTTAAACAAGTACTTCATGAATAAATGAAATTAAGAATTCCTGGTGTGAACAGGGTTGCTGGCCTTTTAAGGATTTCTGGTATTGCTGTGAAAGCCACAAAGACTGTGAACTTTCCCATACGTATTTGATGATGAAAACGATGGCAATGATGATTGGCCTGGAAAAATCATTTTTCAATGTGTTTAATAAGGATCCATCAGTGACATTGAATGACCCAGAATGAGTTTCCAGTTCTCACATGATTTAAAAACACTGTTCTAGCACCATCATCTGGACAACCTCAGGCTTTCCAAAAATAAACACCCCTGCACTCATTTTCTTTAAAAAACACAGACTATACTTTGGTTTTACAAATATTTTGTTTTTTTAGGTCTAAGTATCATATCATTATTATTTAGCATTCTTTCAAAATATCTGACAATTTTCTCAGAGTATGATACCAAAAACGAAACATCAATAAAAATGAGGTCAAGAATTTCTAAATAAAATGAGCAATTGTTTCACATTTTCCCTCAATTTTTAGCAAAGTTATCATAATGTTGTAGTGCAAAATTGTATCTCACAATGGCTGATGTGGCCTTTGAAGTTTAAAGCAATAAACAGTTGTGGAGGAACTGCAGTAGAGAAGCATCTCAAAGTAAACTGAATCTGTTTTGCGTATAGATTCATTTGTATTTTTTTTTAATTTCCACATATAAGTGACAAAATGCAGTATCTGTCTTTGTCTGATTTATTTCACTAAATATAGTAATTCCTAGGTCCATGCATGTTGCTGCAAATGACAGAATTGTGTATGTGTGTATGGTGGTAGATTTGTTGCTAGGTCATGTTCAATTCTTGTGACCCCTTGGCTCCTCTGTCCATGGGATTCTCTAAGCAAGAATACTGGGGTGGGTTGTCATTTTCTCTTCTCTTGAGTTCCTGCATTGGCAGATGGGTTCTTTGCCATTACTGCCACCTGGGAAGCCCATAAGTGATACAATTTCGTATATGTTTTTACACTGTCTATCTTATTTCACCTAGCATAGTGCCCTCGTTCCATCACTGCTGTCATAAAAGGCAGGATTTCCTTCCTTTTTCAAAGCTGCATAGTGTGCCTATGCATGTGTGTCTCTGTAATCTACACATCTATATCTATGCATGTGCGTGCCTAATAAGTTGCTTTAGTTATGTCCAACTCTGTGTGACCCTTTGAACTGTAGCTGGCCACACTCCTCTGTCCATGGAATTTTCCAGGCAAGGAAACAAGAGTGGGTTGCCATGCCCTCGTCCAGGGTATCTTCCTGAACCAAGGCTCGAGCTTGAGTTTCCTGCATTGTAGGTGGATTCTTTACCATCTAAGCTACCAGGGAGGTTGTGTGTGTGTGTGTGTGTGTGTGTGTGTGTGTGTGTGTGTGTGTGTGTATCTTCCATATCCATTCATTTGTTAATAGACAATTGGTTAGCAACCATGTCTTGGTTACATAGAAAACAAATTATGGTCACCAAAGAGGAGATGGAAGGGAGGAGAGACAAAACTATCAGTGTGGTATTAACAGATATGAACTACTATATATTATATAAAATAGATAAGAAACAAGGATATACCATATGGCACAGAGCATTATACCCATTATCTCATAATAAGTTATAATGGAGTATAATCTGCAGAAACACTATGCTATACACCTGAAACTGACATAATATTGTAAATCAACTATATTTCATTGTAAAAAATAATAAAATAAATGGTAGGTCAGATATAGCAGAAGATTGTGGAGCAGGGAACTCTTTACCTAATCACTCTGCTAAACAGAAGGCATGCCAATATATCCATACGTTAACATGAAGATCAACACTTTTAAAAAATTTAAACTTTTTATTTTGAAATCATTGGAGACTCACATGTAGTTGTAAGAAATAATACAAAGAGATCACAGGAATCCTTTACCTGGTTTCCACAGTGGTGACATCTTCACAGCTATAGAACAGTAACACAACCAGGATGCTGACATTGATACTGTCAAGATATGATACATTTACACCACCGCACGGATTCCTCATGTAAGCTGTTGACACTGGCTTTTTAGGAAAGATCAACATTTTAATGTATTTAATCTTGATGTACATTTTTAAAGAATTTCTCTTCAGTTTTTCCTTAAACCAATCATGGCATCAAATACAATTTATACTTGTATTAACATTCTGCATAATTTTTTACTAGTTTATACAGGGATAAAACACACATAGAATGAAGCCTTCTGGATTATGTTAAACAACATTATACTTCACCTTCATCAGAGTATAGACACCAGAAGGGGAAGAAGGTATGGGAGGACGGAGCGGAAGGGCAGGCACAGGCAGCAGTTATGCTACTGATCTAAACAAAATTTCCTAAACCAGATTATGCCATCAATCAGAATGGTCAAACCAATTTAGATTTCTCAAAATCCCCAATGGGGACAGTTATCCTATCATTATATATATATATATATATATATATATATATATATATATATATACCCTGTAAAAATCTTTTGGGCTTATGTGAAATAGATCTCCAGTCCAGGTTCAATGCATGAGACAGGGTGCTCAGGGCTGGTGTACTGGGATGACCCAGAGGGATAGGATGGGTAGGCAGGTGGGAGGGGGGTTCAGGATGGGGAACACGTGTACACCCACGGCTGATTCATGTCAGTGTATGGCAAAAACCACTACCAAATTGTCAAGTAATTAGCCTCCAATTAAAATAAGTAAATAAAATTTTAGAATAAAAACAAATAAAAAACCTTTCGGGCTTTTCTGTGTGCCAGGTGCACCTCAGGCCATAGTTGAAGGGTAATGGGACCAAGATCTTCATCATTACGTGCCACAGTCCCAAGTACAGACAGAAGTTGAGGACAGATGTTGTGGAAAACAGCTGCACTCCTTATCTGCACTATATCCTCCAGGAATTTCAAGACAGCCGTTCAGAAGCAATCAGTTAAAAACCTGGGATTGTTAGAAGGGTTCTGTGTGTTCTTCCCCAAGTCTATTACCCACAGAGGATTTCAACCTCTGGAAGCTATGAAGGGAACAGAAAGCTCTAGTGTCAAAAGCTTTCTTTACTCTCTTCAACCCAATCAAGTATATTGGCAGGGAAGAAAGCAACCTGCTGCTATAGACATGCCACAGAGTTGACATCTCCACGTTTTGGAGGACAGCTTGGGCTTATCAGATTATTCACGGAAATGAAGAAATAAATGTCTTACGTTTTTCTGTCCTTTCCATTGAAAATCCTATGGATGAAACTAAATTAGATAAAAGGAGAAAGGTTTGCACTTATCCCTGTTCCCTGGGGTGCTGCTCTCTGCTCACCTCTGCCCATGCCTCCACAACTAAATCCCCCTATTCTCCTGCCTGGGTTATTGAGGTCGCTCATGCTCTGGTTCTCTTCTAATTCAGAAAATCCTCCAGACTCTTGACCGCAAACACCCTTGCTCCTGGGGAGGTCCCGTGGGTATGAACTCTGCCATCCCTAGCACCGCTCAGTTGGCTATACTGACTTGGAGTCTGACTACAGGGTCCCATTTGGGGCTGCCCCGGAGCTGCTTTGTCAACTATAGTAGCTACGGCACTGTCCATCGCTTCTCCTTTGCCCCCGGGTGTTCTGCTGGAACTGCTCTGATCCTAACTAGTCAGCTGTGCAGAGGACTAGCTGGTGGGAGGATAGGATGGTGGGGATGGGACTGGCATCATGAGATAGCTCCCAGGTACCTGGGGAAGGCTGGGCTCTTTGTAACCCTTCGTGCTGGATTGAGGTTGATTTGTCTCAGGGGGTTTGTTACCATCCTACAGTCCTGCAGGCCCCATGGCTGCCAGCTGTTGCCCGTAGGCTGGGTGAGCAGACTGAGTGCCATATGCAGACTGAGCTGGGTAAGAGGCCTGGGGGGCCGGGGGAGGGGGGGGTAGGAACTGTAGCCGTGGTGGCATCACAAGTCCCAGTTCTGGGCCCCTGGATGGGCGGACAACATGCCTGTGGGGACAGGCTGACACTGCACCTATGGGGACGGGCTGACAACGCACCTGCGCACCCAAGGAGAGTCTGTCCATAAGAAGTCGCATAGGTGGTCTGCAGGTAGGGTGCAGTGGTCTGATCCTGAATATGGGTGACATCAGGGAGCTGTTCAAAGGGCACATAGCTTCATTGCCCATATGCCCAGGCGGTCTGGGCACATCCTTGAGTGAGGTGGCTGGTGGAAGCTCTGTAGTCCTGCTGGGCTGTGGCTGGATTGTGGCTACTGCAATGCATGGACTCTGTCTCCCCTTCCTTCTTTTCTCAGCGTCCCTCTTCCTCTCTCATTTCCTCCTGGTGCTGCAGGCACAGGCGTGAAACCCGCAATCCTGAGGACTACTACTGTGCCAGCCTGCAGGGGTGGAGGAAGAACGGGTGAACCACAGCGTTCTCTGATGTTCTCTGGAGATCCGTCCAGGTTGTTGTGTGTGCTGTTGGTGAATAGCATTCCACCACTTATCCAACGAATTCCCCACTTAAGGACAAATGAGTTGTTTCCAGTTCAGTTCAGTTCAGTCGCTCAGTCGTGTCCAACTCTTTATGACCCCATGAATCGCAGCACGCCAGGCCTCCCTGTTCATCACCATCTCCCAGAGTTCACTCAGACTCGCGTCCATCGAGTCAGTGATGCCATCCAGCCATCTCATCGTCTGTCGTCCCCTTCTCCTCCTGCCCCCAATCCCTCCCAGCATCAGAGTCTTTTCCAATGAGTCAACTCTTTGCATGACGTGGCCAAAGTACTGGAGTTTCAGCTTTAGCATCTTTCCTTCCAAAGAAATCCCAGGGTTGATCCCCTTCAGAATGGACTGGTTGGATCTCCTTGCAGTCCAAGGGACTCTCAAGGGTCTTCTCCAACACCACAGTTCAAAAGCATCAATTCTTCGGCGCTCAGCCTTCTTCACAGTCCAACTCTCACATCCATGTATGACCACAGGAAAAACCATAGCTTGACTAGACGGATCTTAGTCGGCAAAGTAATGTCTCTGCTTTCAAATATACTATCTAGGTTGGTCATAACTTTTCTTCCAAGGGGTAAGGATCTTTTAATTTCATGGCTGCAGTCACCATCTGCAGTGGTTCTGAAGCCCCCCAAAATAAAGTCTGACACTGTTTCCCCTGTTTCCCCATCTATTGCCCATGAAGTGATGGGACTGGATGCCATAATCTTCGTTTTCTGAATGTTGAGCTTTAAGCCAACTTTTTCACTCTCCTCTTTCACTTTCATCAAGGGGCTTTTTAGTTCCTCTTCACTTTCTGCCATAAGGGTGGTGCCATCTGCATATTGAGGTTATTGATATTTCTCCCGGCAATCTTGATTCCACCTTGTGTTTCTTCCAGTCCAGGTTTTCTCATGATGTACTCTGCATAGAAGTTAAATAAGCAGGGTGACAATATAATACAGCCTTGACGTACTCCTTTTCCTATTTGGAAACAGTCTGTTCTTCCATGTCCAGTTCTAACTGTTGCTTCCTGACCTGCATACAGATTTCTCAAGAGGCAGGTCAGGTGGTCTGGTATTCCCATCTCTTTTAGAATTTTCCACAGTTTATTGTGATCCACACAGTCAAAGGCTTTGGCATAGTCAATAAAGCAGAAATAGATGTTTTTCTGGAACTCTCTTGCATTTTCAATGACCCAGTGGATGTTGGCAATTTGATCTCTGGTTCCTCTGCCTTTTCTAAAACCAGTTTGAATGTCAGGGAGTTGACGGTTCACGTATTGCTGAAGCATGGCTTGGAGAATTTTGAGCATTATTTTAAGCATGTGAGATGTGTGCAATTGTGCAGTAGTTTGAACATTCTTTGGCATTGCCTTTCTTTGGAATTGGGATGAAAACGGACCTTTTCCAGTCCTGTGGCCACTGCTGAGTTTTCCAAATTTGCTGGCATATTGAGTGCAGCACTTTTACAGCATCATCTTTCAGGATTTGAAACAGCTCAACTGGAATTCCATCACCTCCACTACCTTTGTTCGTAGTGATGCTTTCTAAGGCCCACTTGACTTCACATTCCAAGATGTCTGGTTCTAGATTAGTGATCCCATCATCATGACTATCTGGGTCGTGAATATCTTTTTTATACAGTTCTTCCATGTATTCTTGCCACCTCTTCTTAATATCTCTGTTTCTGTTAGGTCCATACCATTTCTGTCCTTTATCAAGCCCATCTTTGCATGAAATGTTCCCTTGGTCTTTCTAATTTTCTTGAAGAGATCTCTAGTCTTTCCCAATCTGTTGTTTTCCTCTATTTCTTTGCACTGATCACTGAGGAAGGCTTTCTTATCTCTTCTTGCTATTCTTTGGAACTCTGCATTTAGATGCCTATATCTTTCCTTTTCTCCTTGCTTTTTGCCTCTCTTCTCTTCACAGCTATTTGTAAGGCCTCCCCAGACAGCCATTTTGCTTTTTTGCATTTCTTTTCCATGGACATGGTCTTGATCCCTGTCTCCTGCACAATGTCACGAACTTCATTTCATAGTTCATCAGGCACTCTATCTATCAGATCTAGGCCCTTAAATCTATTTCTCCTTCCCCTGTATAATCATAAGGGATTTGATTTAGGTCATACCTAAATGGTCTAGTGGTTTTCCCTACTTTCTTCAATTTAATTCTGAATTTGGTAATAAGGAGTTCATGATCTGAGCCACAGTCAGCTCCTGGTCTTGTTTTTGGTGACTGTATAGAGCTTCTCCATCTTTGGCTGCATAGGATATAATCAATCTGATTTCGGTGTTGACCATCTGGTGATGTCCATGTGTAGAGTCTTCTCTTGTGTTGTTGGAAGCGGGTGTTTGCTATGACCAGTGCATTTTCTTGGCAAAATTCTATTGGTCCAGTTGGGAACTACTATTAGTAAAGCTGCTATAAAAATTATTTCACTGGTTCTTTTCTGTGAACACATCTCTATTTCTCTATGGTAAATGCCTGGAAGTTAAAATACTGGGTCATATAGAAGCTGCACGTTTAGTTTTTAAAGAAATTCCAAACTGTTTTCCAGAGTGTCTGTGCCAGTTACATTTACACCATCAAAGTATGAGTGATCCAGGGTCTCTGCATCTTCCCCAGCATTTAGTGTTGACTCTGGGCTTTTATTTAAGCCATCCTAGTGTATACTAATCGGAGAAGACGGAGGAGCCTGGTGGGCTGCAGTCCATGGGGTCGCTAAGAGTCGGACACGACTGAGCGACTTCACGTTTATGCATTGGAGAAGGAAATGGCAACCCACTCCAGTGTTCTTGCCTGGAGAATCCCAGGGATGGTGAAGCCTGGTGGGCTGCCATCTATGGGGTTGCACAGAGTTCGACACGACTGAAGCGACTTAGCAGCAGCAGCAGCAGTGTATATTAATACTAAGGCTTCCCAGGTGGCTCAGTGGTAAAGAATCTGCCTGCCAAGCAGAAGATATGGGTTGGACCCCTGGGTTGGGAAGAGCCCCTGGAGAAGGAAATGGCAAGCCACCCCAGTATTCAAAATCCTATGGACAGAGGAGCCTGGCAGACTGCAGTTTGTGGAGTCACAAAAATGTCCCTTGCAACTAAACAACAGAAACAGTGTAAATTTATATTTTATTGTGATTTTGAATTGCATTTCTCTGATGACCAATGACATTGGACATTTTTTCATGTGCTTATTTGCTGTCTGTATATGCTCTGTAATGACATGTCTTTATTACTTCTGTCCATTTCAAATTGGATTGTTTGGTTTCTTGCTATTTAGAATTTTCTTTTTATATTCTAGATAAGAGTCCTTTATCAAATAAGCACCTTACAATATTTTACTGTACCTGTCTTCTCATACTATCAACAAGGTCTTTCACAGGTTCTTTAATTTTATAAAGTCAATTTTTAGTTTTTCTTTTATGGATTATGTTTTTTAAGTAAAGTTTTAAAACTATTTGATTAGTCCTAGGTTTCAAAGATCTCTTGTTTTCATCCAAAAGTTTTGTAGCTTTATATTTTGTATTTAAGTCTGTGATCCATTCTGAGTTAATTTTTTTATATATACTTAGGTCGAATTTTTTTAAATATTTTTTTCTTATGGAAGTCCAATTGGTCAAATACCAGTTTGTTGAAAAAAAGTGTCTTTCTTCCAGTTAATTGCTTTTGCATCTTTGTCAGAAATCACTTGGAGTGGGTCTATTTCTGGGTTCCCTGTTCTATTCTTTTGATCTATGTGTCTTTCTGCCAGCATCATGCAGTTCTGATTACTGTACCTGTATAATAATTCTTAAAATTGGGTAAATCCTTCTATTTTTCTCTTATCGAAATTGTTTTAACTATTCTAGTTCCTTTGGGTTACCATTCTAGTTTAATTAGTTCATTGCTAAGATTTTGATCAGAGATGTGCTCAATTTGTATGCCATTTGGAGACAGTTAACACCTTTACTATATTAAGTCTTCCAAACCTTTGACACTGTATTTCTTTACATTTATTCAGATCTTTTATTTTTTTTCATAAGTGCTTTCTAGTTTTCAGTATAAAAGTCCTGTGCATACTTTATTACATACCCAGCGAAGTATTTAATTTTTGAGCAATTGAAAATGTTATGTATTTTTTATATTTGTTTCAATGTATTTATTGATAGTATATAGAAATATATTAGATTTTTGTGTGTTTATCTTCCATACTGTGACTTTACTGAACCCACTTATTTCTTGGAGTTTTTGCTAGATTTCCTGAGTTTTTTTATTGAGGTAATAGCATCATCCACCATTTCTTCCTTTCTGGTTAGTATGTCTTTTATTTAATTTTCTTGCTTTAATCCCTGGCTAGAACATTCAGTATCATGTGAAATAAGAGTGATGAGAGTTATATCCTTATTTTATTTTTTTATATTAAGAGGGAAAACATTCCGTTTTGAAACATTAAGAATACTGTTGGATTATAAGAATGTAGGATTTTTGTATTTGTTCTTGATCAAGTTGAGGAAATTTTCTCTTTTTCTACTTTTCTGATAATTTTCATTGTGAATGAGTATTAAATATCATTCAGTGTTTTTTGTGCATTGACTGATATGGTCATATTCTTCAGCCTGTTAATGTGCTGGATTCCATTGGTTGATTTTCAAATACTGAACCAGCCTTGCATCTGTGAAATAAACCACATTTAGCAATAGTCTATATATGCTTTTTAATATATCACTAAATTCTGTTGCTAATATTTTGTTAAGGATTTCAATATTAATTTACATCCTAGATACTGGTCTATGGTTTTCTTGCATTTTTCTTGCATTTTTCTCGCATTTTGTGGGGGAAGAGATAAATGTCTTTATCTACTTTTGATTTCAGAGTAATAATAGTGTCATTAAATGAATTGGCAAGTATTTCCTCCTCTCTGCTTTCTGGAAAAGATTGTGTAAAACTGGTGTTAGTTATTTTTTAAAGGGTTGGGAGAATTCTGCAGTGTCTATCTGTGTCTCAAAATTTCTTTTATGGTAGTTTTAAAGTTATAAATTCAACTACCATTATGGTTGTTGGTCT
This sequence comes from Capricornis sumatraensis, assembly GCF_032405125.1. NCBI lineage: Eukaryota > Metazoa > Chordata > Mammalia > Artiodactyla > Bovidae > Capricornis > Capricornis sumatraensis. The sequence continues at coordinate 6,776,604 of NC_091084.1, forward strand.
ATTCAAATTATCTATTTCATATTAGGAGAATTGTACTAGTTTGTGTTTTTGAGAAATTAGTTCACTGCCTCTAAACTGTCAAATGTGTACATGTAGAGCTGTTCATAGTATTTCCTTACTATCCTTTTGATATATGCACAATCGGCAATAAAATCCCTTATTTCATTCCTCGGTTCAGTTCAGTTCAGTTGCTCAGTCATGTCCGACTCTTTGCGACCCCATGAACTGCAGCACACCAGGCCTCCCTGTCCATCATCAACTCCCAGAGTCCACCCAAACCCATGTTCTTTGAGTCAGTGATGCCATCCAGCCATCGCATCCTCTGCCATCCCCTTCTCCTCCTGCTCCCAATCCCTCCCAGCATCAAGGTCTTTTCCAGTGAGTCAACTCTTCGAATGAAGTGCCTAAAGTATTGGAGTTTCAGCTTCAACATCTGTCCTTCCAATGAACACCCAGGACTGATCTCCTTTAGGATGGACTGGTTGTATCTCCTTGCAGTCCAAGGGACTCTCAAGAGTCTTCTTTAACACCACAGTTCCAAAGCATCAGTTCTTTGGCACTCAGCTTTCTTTATAGTCCAACTCTCACATCCATCCATACATGACTACTGGAAAAACTATAACTTTGACTAGATGGATATTTGTTGGCAAAGTAATGTCTCTGCTTTTTAATATGCTGCCTAGGTTGGTCATAAATTTTCTTTCAAAGAGCAAGCACCTTTAAATTCATGGCTGCAGTCACCATCTAGAGTGATTTTGGAGCCCAAGATAATAAAGTCTGTCACTGTGACCATTGTTTGCCCATCTATTTACCATGAAGTGATGGAGCTCGATGCCATGATCTTAGTTTTCTGAATGTTAAATTTTAAGCCAGCTTTTTCACTCCCTTCTTTCACTTTCATCAAGAGGCTCTTTAGTTCTTCTTTGCTTTCTGCCATAAGGGTGGTGTTATTTGCATATCTGAGGTTATTGATATTTCTCCTGGCAATCTGGATTCCAGCTTGTGTTTCATCCAGCACAGCATTTCACTTGATGTAATCTACATATAAGTGACATCCGCAAGCTGACGATATACTGACTTGATGTACTCCTTTCCTCATTTGGAACCAATCTGTTGTTCCCATCCAGTTCTAATTGGTGCTTCTTAAACGGTATACAGATTTCTCAGGAGGCAGGTAAGGTGGTCTGGTATTCCCATCTCTTTAAGAATTTTCCACAGTTGTTGTGATCCACACAGTCAAAGGCTTTGGCATAGTCAATAAAGCAAAAGTAGTTGTTTTCTGGAACTCTCTTGCTTCTTTGATAATCCAACAGATGTTGTTAATTTGATCTCTTGTTCTTCTGGCTTTTCTAAATTGAGCTTGAACATCTGGAAGTTCACAGTTCATGTACTGTTAAAGCCTGGTTTGGAGAATTTTGAGCATTACTTTGCTAGCATGTGAGATGAGTGCAATTATGTGGTAGCTTGAGCATTCTTTGGCATTGCCCTTCTTTGGTATTGGAATGAAAACTGACCTATTCCAGTCCTGTGGCCACTGATGAGTTTTCCAAATTTGCTGGCATATTGAATGCAGCACTTTCACAGCATCATCTTTTATGATTTGAAATAGCTCAACTGGAATTCCACCACCTCCAGTAGCTTTGTTCATAGTGATGCTTCCTAAGGCCCACTTGACTTTGCATTCCAAGATGTCTGGCTCTAGGTGAGTGATCACACCACCATGGTTATTTGGATCATGAAGCTCTTTTTTGTATAGTTCTTCTGTGTATTATTGTCACCTGTACTTAATATCTTCCACTTGTGTTAGGTCCATACTGTTTCTGTCCTTTATTGTGCCCATCGTTGTATGAAATATTATCTTGGTATCTTTAATTTTTTTGAAGAGATCTTTAGTCTTTCCCATTCTATTGTTTTCCTCTATTTCTTTGCATTGTTCACTGCAAAAGGCTTTCTTATCTCTCTTTACTATTTTTCAGAACTCTGCATTCAGATGGGTATCTCTTTCCTTTTCTCCTTTGCATTTAGCTTCTCTTGTTTTCTCAGCTATTTGTAAGGCCTCCTTAGACAACCTTTTTGCCTTTTTGCATTTCTTTTTCTTGGTGTGGTCTTGGTCACTGCCTCCTGTACAATGTCATGAACCTCTGCCCATAGTTCTTCAGGCACTCTCTCTATCAGATCTAATGCCTTGAATCTATTTGCCACTTTCACTCTATAATGGTAAGGGACTTGTTTTAGGTCATACCTGAATGGTCTAGTGGTTTTCCCTACTTTCTTCAATTTAAGCCTGAAGTTTGTAGTAAGGAGTTCATGGTCTGAGCTTCAGTTAGCTCCTGGTCTTATTTTTGCCTAATATACCAGGTCCCAAATTTTGCTACCTGTTAGAATCACATGGGGAGCTTTGTAAAATCCCAGTGTTCAGGTCACATTCCATACTAATGAAATGAGTATTAATGGGTGTTGTGCCAAGTTTCAGTAGTTTTCAAGGTTTCTAGATGATCCCAAAATGCAGAAAAATTTGGAACCCACTGGGCCCATTGCTTGAATCTCTACAGCAGTATTTCTCAATGTGCAGTCCCATAGCCAGCATTCTTGGCAATTCTAGGGAATCTGTTAAAAATACAAATTCTCAGATTCTGCCTTAGACCTGAGCTTCTCAGATGGCGCCAGTGGTAAAGAACTTGCCTGCTAATGCAGGAGACATAAGAGATGCAGGCTCGATCCCTGGGTCAGGAAGATCTTCTGGAGGAGTAAATGGCAACCCACTACAGTATTCTTGCATGGAGACTCCCATGGACAGAGTAACCTGGCGGGCTATGGTCCATGAGGCTGCAGAGAGTCAGACATGACTAAAAGGACTGAGCTCGCACACACTAGGTGATGAATGCACATTCAATTTTCAGAACCATTATTCTAAAAAACAAAGAAAGCATTTTGATGCTGTATTAGAGACATTGTTTGGAAGTAGTTCATCCTCCTTTTTGTTCTCTTTGTATGTGGGAGGTGGATAAGTAATATCCTTGGGAGCCTAAAGATAGCATCAGTGTAACCACGATGTGCACTGTGAAGAACAATTAGGGGGACAAGGAGGTGTTGGCACCATCCCTTTGGGTTCCACATGCCATGGACAGGACATTCTTTTAGAATGTACGTCAGACACACAGTTTTGTTTTCTGTTCCTGCACCATAGATGAGTGCATTGTCCTTTATATGAGAGGAAATGTTAGTAGGAAATGTTCAGCATCATGTTTGCATTACCTCACAGAGATCCTCAACAGCACATTGAAAAGCAGAGACATTACTTTGTCAACAAAGGTCTGTCTAGTCAAGGCTATGGTTTTTCCAGTGGTCATGTATGGATGTGAGAGTTGGACTATAAAGAAAGCTGAGCACCAAAGAATTGATGCTTTTGAACTGTGGTGTTGGAAAAGACTCTTGAGAATCCTTTGGACTACAAAGCGATCCAACCAGTCAATCCTAAAGGGGATTGATCCTGAGTGTTCATTGAAAGGACTGATATTGAAGCTGAAACTCCAATACTTTGGCCACCTGATGTGAAGATCTGACTCACTGGAAAAGACCCTGACACTGGGAAAGATTGAAGGCAGGAGGAGAAGGGGACAACAGATGATGAGATGGTTGAATGGCATCACCGATGCAATTGACAAGAATTTGAGTAAGCTCCGGGTGTTGGTGATGGACAGGCAGGCCTGGTGTGCTGCAGTCCATAGGGTCGCAAACAGTCGGACACGACTGAACAACTTAACTGAACTGAACTGAGCAGAGATCCTGCTCATTGTTCAGGCTTGTAAGCAAATCCATTAGGACGCTCTCAGTTTGCCCAGAGAGGATTGTACAACCTGATGCTTCATTTCTCAGGCTTCAGAGTGCTAATGTCTGAGTTTTCTCTGCTTGAGATTTGGGCTGGAATGTGTGTGTGTGGTGACAGAATGAAGGTTAATTATCTTAGACAATCCTAGGGCCCACTAGTTTGCATAAGACGTGATACAGCCAAACTGTTTTTCCTGTCTTTAATAATTTCCTTATTTGCCTAGGTTGGAATCCTTCTACCTAGCTTTATGCGTGTATGTTAGTAGTATTCTTTCTCATTTTCCTGTAAGGGAAAAATTACTCTCACAGTCTTTTTAACTGTAATTACCCAAGGCTGCCACGAAAAGAATTTAGTAAACTGCAACAGAATCTTTGAATACAAATAAATACAGGAGCTTATTGAATAGCATTCAGAACATAGATCAGTTTCCACTTAAGAGTAGAAATAATAATTTGTGTAGAGTGTAAGTTCAAAATTCACGTGATGAGAGATTTACTTCCATGAATGTATGGGCAGAAGTACATTATATAAACTGAATTTGTGAAATTTAAAAATGAAGATAATGATCTACTATGACAAATATAAAGATAAAACACTAAAAACAGAAAAAAGATGTATTTCCTTAAATTTTTTCTTTGTCCATTGTGTTTAGATCATGTCTGGAATGTTGTCTTTACAACATTAAATGCTAACCTTCACAGATGGTGTCATTTTTTTACTGACTTTGATTCAGGTCCTAAGTACAAATCATGTGTATGTAAGTTCTTAACACACTGTAGACTAGAGTCTCACAACAGGATATTTTTCCAGCATTCTGAACTATAGGACAGAAATAATCACTTGGAAAGGATGTAAATAGGGTATCTTAAGCAACCAAGCAAGATGTCTCAAATTATCTGTTCCAGAACAGTGGTTCTCACGGCTTTCAGCTTAATTCAAACAATAGTTGCAGGTCTCCTAGAATAGTCTGTTACATATTAAACATTTGGCACCCAAAGAAATCCTTACTAAGGAACTTGGAAGTGTTCTAGAAATTTAATTGATTTTATCCTCACAAATGTCCTATGAGGTTGATGCTTACTATTATAAACTCATTTTACATAAGAGGACACTGAGACAGAGAAATAAGGCAACTTAACCAAGGCCACCCACCTGGAAAGTAAGAGCTGGAATTGAACCCAGGAAATCTGGCCCCAGAGTCTGTGTGTTTAACCACTCTGCTATACTATGCTTCCTTCTGCTAATAAATAAAACAGACTATGAATTAATGAATACATTTAAATTAACTGTTATCAATATTCTTAAATACAGATATGTATTAGTTGGTGCAAATGTAATTGCAGTTTGGGACCATGAAGTTTAACTCACTATAATTAGTCTCAAATATATCTTTATTAATCAAATAGGAACCATTACAATCATCACACTTTTGCCAACAAGAATAAGTTTACTTATTCCTGTAGCATAGAAATCTGTGCTTCTGGATTTTACAAACCCTTGGAAAGCATTTTCTGACTCTTGCTGGTTGTGGAAGCATTTTCCCTGCCAAAAAATTGTTGAGATGCTTGTAGCCCATTCGCGAGACGTCAGGTGAATACAGCAGATGAAGCCAAACTTCATAACCCTATTCGTCAAATTTTGAAGCTTTGTGCGACTTGGGGTTGATGTCATTATGGAGAAGCATTGGGCCCTTTCTGTTGACCAATGCTGGCTGCAGGCATTGCAGTTTTCTGTGCATCTCAACAATTTACTGAGCATACTTCTCAGATGTAATGGTTTTGCCGATTCAGAAAACTGTAGTGGATCGATCAGACCAACAGCAGACCACCAAACAGTGAGCATGACTCCTTTTTGGTGCAATTTTGGCCCTAGGAAGTGCTTTGAAGCTTCCAATTGAGCTGGTTGTCACCAGTTGTCATATCAGTTCAGTACAGTTCCTCAGTCATGTCCAACTCTTTGTGACCCCATGGACTTTAGCATGCCAGATTTCCCTGTCCATCATCAAATCCCAGAGCTTACTCAAACTTATGTCCATCAAGTAGGTGATTGTCATATAAAATCCACTTTTTGTCATGCATCATAATCCAATCAAGAAATGGTCCATTGCTGTTGCAGAGAATAAGAGGAAATGACACTTCAAAATGACAAATTTTTTTTTTTAATAATCGGTCAGCTCGTGAGGCATCCACTTATCAAACTTTTTCAGCTTTCCAATTTGTTTTAAAAACCTAATAACTATAGGATGTTCAATCTTGAGTTCCTCAGCAACTTCTCCTGTGGCTCTAAGAGGATTAGCTTCAGTGATCCTCTCAACTGGTCATTGACAACTTCCAATGGCTTGCCATTGCTCTCCTCATCTTCAAGGCTCTCATTTCCTTTGAAAAACTTCTTGAACCACCACGGTACTGTACATTTGTTAGCAGTTCCTGGGTCAAATGCATTGCTGGTTACAGCAAGTAATATCATTAGTAAAATGAGAAATGTAGATTAAAATGATACATAATGTAACCACATTAATTTAAGAATATATTCTAATATCTAGCAAAGTTCAACAATGCAAAATTGCAATTACTTTTGCACCAACCTAATAATATTTGTATTCTTTTGTATGTAGATTTTTAAGCAGAGAGGGCAGGAAGGCCTCAGATAAATTACCCAGCATGGCTTTTTTGACACTAGAAAATATTTTTGGCCTAAACCATTTTGTGATCTAATGCCAGCCACAATGGTTGTCCTTAAATACATCTCACTAATTAATAATCTTAAAGGAAAAAGAGAAAGCAAGAACAAGTGACCATTATCAGGCAAGAGAAGTAATAATAACAAAGACAATAAGTCAGTTGTAAAGATTCCCAGTTCTGATACAATGGAAAATAGACTGAAGCACATTATTGAGCTGTTTGGCAGCATCCAACCCCCCGTGAGTGCTCAATCACCAGATCAACCTGAACCTAGGGAACAATGATGATGACCTTTTCTGACCCTCCTGACCTTAACCAACTAAAGCTTGGACTCTGTCAACCTTTGCCCCAATTCTTTGCTGAATTCTCCTTTGCTCCCCTTATGAATATGTATGTAACCTTGGATTAAAATGGGCTTCCCTGGTGGCTCAGATGGTAAAGAATCTGCCTGCAATGCGGGAGACCTGGGGTCAATCCCTGGGTTGGGAAGATCCCCTGGAGAAGGCTACCCACTCCAGTATTCTGGCCTGGAGAATTCCATGGATTATACAGTCCATGGAGTCACAAAGTGTTGGACACGACTGAGCGACTTCCACTTGGCTTAAAATTTTCGCAATTTTGTTGTCCAAGGAGACACTGCTTTGGAAAAGATCTTCAGCATTCTTCTTATTTGCTTCAAGTTATAAATCCTTCCTTCTCTTATTTTTGGCTTGGCAGTGTCCTTTGGCCACCAACAGGAGAACCCAGTTTTCCAGTAACAGTTTCACAGACCTAACTCTTCTGCTTCCCTCAACACTGTCAGGAATCCACTACTCTAAAGCTCAGAGATATTGCTTTCAGGAGAATTTATTAAATCTAGTGCAGCAATTATGTATTTTATACTCATTAGACACGATTCTAATGAGCTCATTCTGATGGAGCTAGTTTTCAACTCTATACCACATTACTTCCATTTTAGTGGGTAAAAACCTTGGGTTTTGAAATCAGAATGCTTTATTTTAACTTCTGACACTGCCAACTTGAATACCTTACTCAGGTTAGTTAACTTAGCTAAATCTGATTTCTCACATATGAAAGGTTCGTAGCATATATATCTCATGTGTGATGCGGATTAAATGAGCCAGTGTTTATGAATCACATTGGTCCATGGTGAGCCTCCAATAATGGCAGCTGATAATGGTCCTGTACATGGTAGCAACAGTAGTAGTAACGACAGGAGACTATGAAAATTTTAAAGATGCTCATTAATAGCCTGGCAGCCTTACAGTCAATTGTTAAGGTCGATAATCATGTACGTATTTTTTGAGCTTGGGAATACTCTTCAGAAACTCATACACCTTTGGAAATATTCATAATGGTTTTTTAACAGCATTACTTTATAAAATGATAAACAGGAGTTTTTAAAGAGGTTTTTGGATCAGTTTTTGATAAATCATGTAGAAAGCAGAATAAATTTCTCTCCCTGCTCTTAGACACAGGGAAGAAGCAAACTTTTCTCACATTCCATAATTACCAGAGTGACTGTTTCATCTATTGTCTGCTGTTTCTTCACATTATCCCCTCAGGTGGTATGCCAGACAATTTCCTTTGCAGTCTCCCAACATGAATTTTTGGATTGTCAATCAAGGCCACATATAAAAGATACAGGATCATATCAAATCAGTCTGTAGGCTGAAAATGAAATAACTAGTAACATTCATTACCAATCAAAAATGTATTTGCACAAAAGATATACTTAGAGGAATTATTCAAATATAAAATCTCAGTTGAGTTAAGAAAGGAATCACTGCTGATCGCACATCAATCACTTTTCAATGGTATAATTCCTTTAAAAATTCCCTCATCTTCATGATTATGTGAAAGATATGCTTTTCAGAAAGCAATCTTTATTAATGAGCCATAAATATAGTCTCCTCACTGCCTGCTGCACCATTTGGCAAAAGAATCCGGTGAACAAAGATTCAAATTCATGAATAGGCTCTTTAAAACCCTCACTGTATGTGTTTTGTGATTAAATCTTGATTATTTATGAGAGATGCGTCAGCGCAACAGTGAGCGGCCTTTGCACCTTCCTTCTTTGTTCACTCACTGACATGACTATTTAAAGAGAAAGCTGCAGAAGCGAGCTTAACATGGAGAGCCAAACAGTCCTGTACGTTAGTACAACCTGATTTTATTTTAAAAATTGTTAAGTAGGAGGGCAAAAGGCCGAATTTTGCCCCTAAACCCAGGTGCTTATCACCATGAAGATGATTGTCTTCAATTCTGAGAGGGCATTGGCCTCATTTGGGGTCAATAACTTTGTTGCCAGTAAGGAGGTAAACCCTGGGGCAAGTGGGAAAGTGCATTCATCAGGTTTGAAAGAAGAAAAGTCTCTTTACTCTTGAATTCGTTCTTTGTACCATGGAAAACATAAAGCATCATCTTTACACACAAAACACAAGAATGCCTCTGAACATCCTGTCAGGACTAACTTTCTATTAGGCCAGTTGATGGCCTCTAAAGGTATCATGTTAAGAAAGTCGATGAAGCAGTACGATCCTATTGGAAAGACTGTTGGGTTGAGTCAAATGACTTGAGTTTTAGTCACACTCATCACTTACTTACTGTTTGGTGTAGGCAGTCTCAGAGGTATGAAGAGTATGTCAGTAGCATGGGCAATATTGTGGTTCATATACATAGCATGCTCAGAAGAGATCATGGCACTGGTAACCAAGAAAGGCTTTAAGAAGAAAACAGAATTTGAGCTGAATCTGTAGGGTAGGGTAGGTATAATTTAAATTCACAAATGTGAGAATTTACATTCAGTGAGAATATTTGGAATTAAAGGCCCACCATAAGGGAAAGGTTTAGAGAAAGAGCTAAAAAAAAAAAAAGAATCAGCAAACAATTATATAGCTTTTAATTAGACTAATTATACAGTTTATAGTTATATAGCAAATAATTAAATTTACTCCTTATCTCAGTTATTCTTCCCTGTGTTCATTAGCTGTTGAGTAAAATTCATCATGTAAAGTAATGTTTTTGGCATCCCTGAACAAAATTAACATTAGTCTTTCAGGGCTCCAGTTACCAAATATGGCTTACTTATTGAAGCCCATTGAGAAGGCATTCTTTTTCTTTTTTAAAGTCAGTATTGTAAAGTAAAAAATAATACTAATAATACTAATTTAAAAAAGGCTCAAAATACTCCAAAGTTCTTTACCTGCTCAGCTTTAGTTCCATTCTCTCACATAAAAAGTAATAAAGTCATAGAAGATCTCATTCACAGCAGCCTCCATCTCACAGAGGTCACTAAGAATGGAATTTCTTGGAAGTACATAGGTTTAGGAGCAGAATAAAATGTATTATGTAGAACGAAGTGAAACAGTTGAAGACTAAGGCTGTAGAGAGTTAGAGTTTGTTGAAGGCCCAATATTCTATAGCATTCACTGTATGGTAAAGCCTTGACGTGGGAATTTAGAAAATGTTGGCTACCAGCAGATGTGATTGTTTGTCCATCAGTCTGTGTGCATATGGGCATATGTGTAAGTTTATTTGTTCTTGAATACATTGTGTTGTTTTCCAATTAATCATAATAAACAGTCTTTTATTATTTTTCTTTTTGCAAAACAAATATAATATTATAAAGTAATTAACCTCCAATTAAAATAAATAAACATATTACAAAAAAGTAAACAATCTTTTAAAATGTTCTTAGTCTGTTCCTATTGCTTTGTATATTTGCATCACTGGTTTAACCTTGAAGTCCCTTGACACTAGGAAGCTTGGACTAAATAGTCTGAAACCCAAATGGTTTCTCCAGCTAGTTTTGTAAACATTTAAGGAAGAAATAATAGCAATGTAAACAATTTCCACCATATTTTTTTTGAAAAAGAAAAGATATTATCCATTCATTGTATGAGGTTGCCATAACACCAAAAGGAATAATACAAGAAAGAAAAATTATAGGCTATGAAAGCAGATGCAAAAATACTAATTAAAATATTAACAACTTAGAGTCAGCATTATGTAAGAATATAATATCACAGTCAAGTTAAACTACTTCAAACATGTGCTGTTGTCTTTAATATTCAAAAATCTATCAATGTGATATGTTACATAACTAAAGAAAAATTATATGACCATCTCAGCAAATACAAAAAGAAAACAGTTGAAAAACTCCAATATTTCTTCATTATAAATGTCTTCAGTTCAGTTCAGTCACTCAGTCATGTCCCACTCATTGCCACCCCATGAACTGCAGCACTCCAGGCTTCCCTATCCGTCATCAACTCCCGAAGCTTGCTTAAATTCATGTTCATTGAGTCAGTGGTGTCATCCAACCATCTCATCCTCTGTCATCCCCTTCTCCTCCCACCTTCAATCTTTACCAGCATCAAGATCTTTTCCAAGAAACCAGTTTTTCACATCAGGTGGCCAAAGTATTTGAGTTTCAACTGCAGCATCAATCCTTCCAATGAACATTCTGGACTGATTTCCTTTAAGATGGACTGGTTGGATCTCCTTGCAGGCTAGGGGACTCTCAAGAGTCTTCTCCAACACCACAGTTCAAAAGCACCAATTCTCAGTGTTCAGCTTTCTTTATAGTCCAACTCTCACATCCGTACGTGACTAATGGCAAAAACATAGCTTTGACTAGACGTACCTTTGTTGGCAAAATGTCTCTGTTTTCTAATATGCTGTTTAGGTTGACCATAGCTTTTCTTCCAAGGAGCAAGTGTCTTTTAATTTCATGCCTTCAGTCACAATCTGCAGTGATTTTCAAACCCAAGAAAATAAAGTCACTGTGTCCATTGTTTGCCCATATATTTGCTATGAAGTGATGGGACCAGATGCAATTATCTGAGTTTTCTGAATGTTGAGTTTTAAGACAACTTTTTCACTCTCGTCTTTCATTTTATCAAGAGGTTCTTTAGTTCTTCACTTTCTGCCATAAGGGTGGTGTCATCTGAGTTTCTGAGGTTATTGTTATTTCTCCTGGCAATCTTGACTCCAGCTTGGGCTTCATACAGCCTGACATTGTATATGATATACTCTGAATATAAGTTAAATCAGCAGGGTGACAATATACAGCCTTGATATACTCCTTTCCAGATTTGGAACCAGTTGTTCCATGCCCAATTCTAACTGTTGTTTCTTGACCTGCATGCAGATTTCTCAGGAGACAGGTAAGTTGGTCTGGTACTCCACCTCTAGGAATTTTCCACAGTTGTTGTGATCTACACAGTCAAAGGCTTTGGCACACTCAATGAAGTAAAAGTAGATGTTTTTCTGAAATTCTCTTGCTTTTTCAATGATCCAACAGATGTTGGCAATTTGATCTCTGGTTCTTCTGCCTTTTCTAAATCCAGCTTGAACATCTGGAATTCCGAGTTTCACATGCTGTTGAAGCCTGGCTTGGAAAACTTTGAACATTACATTACTAGCGTGTGAGATGAGTGAAATTGTGCAATAGTCTGAGCATTCTTTCGCATTGCCTTTCGTTGGGATTGGAATGAAAACTGATCTTTTCCAGTTCTGTCGCCACTGCTGAGTTTTCCAAATTTGCTGGCATATTGAGTGCAGGACTTTCACAGCATCATCTTTTACGATTTGAAATAGCTCAACTGGAATTCCATCACATCCACTAGCTTTACTTGTAGGGATGCTTCCGAAGACCCACTTGACTTTGCATTCCAGGATGTCAGGCTCTAGGTGAGTGATCACACCATCATGGTTATCTGAGTCATGATGATCTCTTTTGTATAGTTCCTCTGTGTACTGTGGTCACCTCGTCTTACTATCTTCTGCTTCTGTTAGGCCCATATCATTTCTGTCCTTTACTTGCCCTTCTTTGCATGAAATGTTCCCTTGGTATCTTTAACTTTCTTGAAGATATCTCTAGTCTTTCCCATTCTATTGTTTTCATCTATTTCTTTGCATTGATCACTGAGGAAGGCTTTCTTATCTCTCCTTGCTAATCTTTGGAACTCTTCATTCAAATGGATATATCTTTCTTTTTCTCCTTTGTCTTTCTCTTCTTTTCTGTTCTCAGCTACTTGTAAGGCCTCCTCAGGCAACCATTTTACCTTTTTGCATTTCTTTTTCTTGTGGGTGGTCTTGATCACTGCCTCCTGTACAATGTCACGAACCTCCGTCCATTGTTCTTCAGGTACTCTATCATCAGATCTAATCGCCTGAATCTGTCACTTCCACTATATAATTATAAGGGATTTGATTTAGGTCATACCTGAATGGTCTGGTGGTTTTCCCTACTTTCTTCAATTAAAGCCTGAATTTTGCAGTAAATAGTTCATGATCTGTGCCACAGTCCACTCCCGATGGTTTTTTTTTTTTTTTTTTGGCTGACTCTATAGCACTTCACGATCTTTTGCTGCAAAGAATATAGTCAATCTGATTTCAGTGTTGACCATATGATGAGTCCATGTGTACAGTTTCCTCCTATGTTTGGAAGAGGATGTTTCCTATGACCAATGTTCTCTCTTGACAAAACTCTCTTAGACTTTGCCCTGCTTCATTTTGTACTCCAAGGCTAAATTTGCCTGTTACTCCACGTATCTCTTGACTTCCTACTTTTGCGCTCCAGTCCCCTACAATGAAAAGGACATCTATTTTAGGTGTTAGTTCTAGACCATCTTGTAGTTCTTCATAGAACCATTCAGCTTCAGATTTTTCAGCATTACTGTTTGGGGCATAGACTTGGATTGCTGTGCTATTGAATGGTTTGCCTTGGAAATGAACAGAGATTATTCTGTCATTTTTGAGATTGCATCCAAGTACTGCATTTCAGACTCTTTTGTTGACTATGAAGTCTACTCCATTTCTTCTAAGAGATTCTTGCTGACAGTAATAAATATAATGGTGATCTGAGTTAAATTCACACATTCTAGTCCATTTTAGCTCTCTGATTCCTAACATGTCAATGTTCACTCTTGCTATCTCCTGTTTGACCACTTCTAATTTACTTTGATTCATAGACCTCACATTTCAGTTTCCTATGCAATATTGCTTTTTACAGCATTGGACTTTACTTCCATCACCAGCCACATCCACAACTGGGTGTTGTTTTTGCTTTGGTACTATGCCAAAGCAAATAGTTATTTCTCCACTGATCTCCAGAAGCATATTGGGCACTTACCGACTTGGGGAGTTCATCTTTCAGTGTCCTATCTTTTTACCTTTTCATGCTGTTCATGGGGTTCTCAAGGCAAGGATACTGAAGTGATTTGCCATTCCCTTCTCTAGTGGACCATGAGCTGTGGTCCATGTGATCAGTTTGATTAGTTTTCTATGATAGTGGTTTTCATTCTGTCTGCCCTCTGATGGATAAGGATAAGAGGCTTATGGAACTTTCCTAATGAGAGAGACTGACTGAGGTGGAAACTGGGTCTTATTCTGATGGGTGGGACCATGCTCAGTAAATCTTTAATTCAGTTTTTCATTGAAGGGTGGGACTGTGTTCCCTCCCTGTTATTTACCTGGAGCCAATCTAAGGTGGAGGTAATGAAGATAATGGGGGCCTCCTTCAAAAGGTCCTATGCAGGCACTGTAGCACTCAGTGCCCCCAACCCTGCAGCAGGCCACCTCCAACCCAAGCTTCCATGGGAGACTCCTGGACACTCAGGGGCAAGTCTGGGTCAGTCTCTTGTGGGGCCACTGCTCCTTTCTCCTGGGTCCTGGTGCACATAAGGCTTTGTTTGTGCCCTCCATGAGTCTGTTTCCCCAGTCCTGTGTAATTTCTGGTAGCTCTATGGTGGAGTTAATGGCAACCTCCTCCAAGAGGGCTTAGGCCATACTCAGGAATGCTGCACTCAGAGTCCCTGCCCCTGTGGCAGGCCACTGCGGCCCATTCCTCCACAGGAGACACTCAAACACTCAAAGGCAGGTCTGGCTCAGTCTCTGTGGGATCCCCTGGTGCACACAAGACTGTGTTTGAGCCCTCTGAGTGTCTCTGGTAGGTATGGTATTTGATTCTAAATGTGATTTCACCCCTCCTACCATCTTGTTGGGGTTTCTCCTTTTGCCCTTGGATATGGGATATCTTTTTTGGTGGGATCCAACATTCTGTTGATGATTGTTCAGCAGTGGATTGTAATTTTGGAGTTCTTGCAGGAGAAGATGAGTGCATGTCTTTCTACTCTGCCCTCTATGAACCTCTTAGCAAATTAGGAATATTAGGGATCTTCCTTACTCTGATAAATACTATCTGCAAAAACACTACAGCAAATATAATACCCAGTGAGTGGTGAAACATCGACATATTTGCCTTTGTAATCAGGAAGAAAGCAATGATGTCTGCTGTCACAACTTCTATTCAGCATTGTCCTAGGGTCAGTAAAATAAAATGAGAAAAATAAATTTGAAAAAGTAGGAATTGAAAAAAAAGTGGAAACAAACAATATGACCACATAGTAGAAAATCTAACAATCTACAAATAAATTATTTGAATTAATAAATTTTTAAATTACTGAAAAAATCAATAGAAAAATAAATTGTATTTCTATATGCTAACAGTGAATTAGAAATGCCATTTAAAAGAAATATAAAATTTAAAATAGCACCATAACCATCAAATAGTTAGATGTATGTCTGAGAATGATATTTAGGAAGAAAACAGTAATAGTAGTCCTGATAGCTCAGTTGATAAGGAATCTGCTTGCCATGCAGGAGACCCCGATTCAGTTCTGGGTTGGGAAGATCCACTGGAGAAGAGATAGGCTACCCAGTCCAGTATTCTTGGGCTTCCTCTGTGGCTCTGCTGGTAAAGAATCTACCTGCAGTGGGGGAGACCTGGGTTGGATCCCTGGGTTGGGAAGGTCTGTTGGAGAAGGGAAAGGCTGCCCACTCTAGTATTCTGGCCTGGATAATTCCATGGACTTTATCATCCATGGGGTTGCAAAGAGTCAGACATGACTAAGCAACTTTCACTTTCACATTCAGACCTGTTAACAAATTTGTTTTCCAGGGAAGCCCGGTAAAAAAGGTATGACCATGTAAATGCCCTTGTAAACATAGTAATACTCTTACCTCCTGGTAAATATACTACTGGTATTTAGTAGAAAGATAATTGAGAATACTTTTCTAATAAAATGTTTTTTATCATTATTTACCAATTGTAAAGAAAATCTGAAACAACTTTTTAAGGGCATGTCAGACTGGAAAATGTTACGTAAACTGGATAATCTGTTGAATATAAAATGAGGATGGTCTCTGGCCAAAATGGTCCCTTCTGCATATGCACTATTCCACATCAATTTTAAACATTATATTTTAAATCTGAGCCAGAACACACCCTACCACAGAAGAGGAAAAATCCTTGGAGAGCTGTGTTTATGGTTTTTGGATTCCTCCAAAGGAAGAACACTTTGCCTGAGTCTTATATTCTTTATCCTGTATCCTTTGAATTATTAGTAACATTTACTATTAAGATATACAATTCATGCGAGTCTGAGTTGACAATTCTATCCTTATATTAAGCCTCTGTACAGCAAACTATAAAACACTGAAATAAATTCAAGAAAACATTCTTAATGGAGATTTATTGTGTTATGGATTGGAAAGCTCAATATTCAAAATTTATTGGTTAAATGTAGTAGAATCAACATTTCTAAGTTTGTATGTATGTGCAAACACTGAAAAGCTGATTTTAAAATTCACAGGAAAATAAAAAAGCTGAGAAGAGCTTTAGACGTTCTTGAAAAGAAGCTGTCATGGCTTGCACTGCAGATATTAAAATTACTATAAAGATGTAGTCATTAAGACAATATAGGATTAGCTCTAAAATGTATGCACCACTGAAATAGAATTGAAGCCAAAAGAACATATCTGCATATTTATGGACATTTGATTTATGACAGCCTCGTCACTGCAGAGCAGAGCAGTGGGGAAAGGACAATTATCTCAATGAATTTTGCTGAGGCTGTGCAATAAAATAAATAACAAGCAAACCTATCCCATACCATACATGAACCAGTTCAAAGTGGATTACAGTCCTAATATGAAGGACAAAAATAATAACAGTTATGTGAAATAATATGAATGACTATTCTCACAATTGCAAGGTAGGAATAATTGGTTAAATGGATATAAAATTAGGTATACATTTGACTGACCACATTGCAGTTAAGAAATTCTATTCATTAGAGACACATTATGAGAGTGCAAAGGCAAGCCACAGATGAGTAGAAAATATATGCAGCTTAATAAGAAACAAAGAGCTCATTCATATCAAGAATATATATAGTACTACAAAGAAAAAGACATTGCTATGAAACGTGAGCAAAAGACATGAAAAGGCATTTCACAAAAAAGGGACATTTAAATGATCAACAAACATATTAAAAGTTGCTAAACTCTCTTAGTAATCAGAGAAATGCAAATTAAAGTCATAATAGGATACCACTGCATATGATCAGAATGGCTATGATTAAAAACAAAAAAAAGACTGGCAATGCCGAGTGCTGGAGAAAATGTGCAACAGTTGGTCCTCTCAAGTACAAGTGTAAGCACACATTTTTACAGTCACTGACAAAAAGAGCTTGACATTATCTACTAATGTTAAATATCTTATAATCTATGACCCTGAAGTTCTACTCTTAAGTCTAAACAAACAGTGTGCATGTTTGTCTCAGAATGTGTAGACAAGAATGTCTCAGCAACATTATTTGTAATAGTCCCAAACTGAAAATAACCCAAATGTGCAATTAACAAAAGAATAGTGAATTATCATCACACAAAAGAATATCACATAGCAATGAAAGTGAATGTGTTACTGTTATGTTCAGTAGTGTAAATGGAACTTACCAAAATAATGAAGATTGACACAAAGGAATACATACTATATAATTTCATTATATAGTTCAAAGTTCAAAAATAGGCAAAATTAAAATGGTTAGGGGTGACTAATTAGGTCAGAATTTACAAATAAAACTGAGGAGCTGAGTCAGAAAAATGAGGGAAGAGAAGAGATCCTGCCCAGCAAGGAACACTAGGAGTAGAGGGTAGGGTTCTAGGTTGTTGGCAAAATTCTTTTTCTTGACCTGAGTGGTGGTTATGTAAGTGTCCACTACACAGTAATTCATTAATGCCAGTTTATGTAATTTCTTTATAATAAGCAACTTCTATATAATATTATGCTGCCCAATTCTGTTTAAAAATAAGAAATAGAGAGAAGGAAACAATTCTATGAATAACCTGAATAAGCTGCAATAATTTTTCTCCACCTAGAAGAACATTGGATTTGGAAAAATCTTTTATAATATAAAACAGAAATTCTCCACCTTGGCACGGTTGACATTTTGGACTGGATAATTAGATTATTTTTTGTTGTGGGAGGCTGTCCTGTGGATAGTAGCATCTCTGATCTCAACCCTCTGCCTGCTAGATTAAAGTAACACTCCCCACCTCCAGTGGGACTACCAGTTGATAACCATTCATTTAAAGAGATGAACACTGGAGGCATTGCTTGCTCTGGTTACAATTTTTTGGACTAGCATTCTTCAAGTATAATTTTTGGAGTTTTCTATTCTCTTACTTTTCAGCATTCTGTTCCAGTTTTCTCAGTAATTTATTTTAAAAATCCCCTAGGACGAATTTCTCCTTACTTTGTTCTATGGATACATGGACCTATGTGGATAGAGAAACAGTCAAATTTCTCTTACAATGATTGTAAATTTTATGTTGCAAGTCTTGGTAACATTGCTCAGGAGAAGATATTTTTAAATGGAATGCAATTGCAGAGTGAACTACCTGATATTAGAGAGACATGGAAACTTCTGAAAGAGATGGGAATATCAGACCACCTGACCTGCCTCTTGAGAAACCTGTATGCAGGTCAGGAAGCAACAGTTAGAACTAGACATGGAACAATGGACTGGTTCCAAATAGGAAAAGGATTACATCAAGGCTGTATATTGTCACCCTGCTTATTTAACTTCTATGCAGAGTACATCATGAGAAACACTGGGCTGGAAGAAGCACAAGCTGGAATCAAGATTGCTGGGAGAAATATGAATAACCTCAGATATGCAGATGACACCATCCTTATGACAGAAAGTGAAGAGGAGCTAAAAAGCCTCTTCATGAAAGAGGAGAGTGAAAAAGTTGGCTTAAAGCTCAACATTCAGAAAACTAATATCATGGCATCTGGTCCCATCACTTCATGGCAAATAGATGGGGAAACAGTGAAAACAGTGTCAAACATTATTTTTTTGGACTCCAAAATCACTGTTGATGGTGATTGCAGCCATGAAATTAAAACACGCTTACTGCTTAGAAGGAAAGTTATGACCAACCTAGATAGCATATTCAAAAGCAGAGACATTACTTTGCCAACAAATGTCCATTTAGTCAAGGCTATGGTTTCTCCATTGGTCATGTATGGATGTGAGAGTTGGACTGTGAAGAAGGCTGAGCACTGAAGAATTGATGGTTTTGAACTGTGGTGTTGGAGAAGACTCTTGAGAGTCCCTTGGACTGCAAGGAGATCCAATCAGTCCATTCTAAAGCAGATCAGTCCTGGGTGTTCTTTGGAAGGACTGATGCTAAAGCTGGAACTCCAGTACTTTGGCCACCTTATGCCAAGAGTTGACTCATTGGAAAAGACTCTGATGCTGGGACGACAGAGGATGAGATGGCTGGACGGCATCACCGACTCAATGAACATGAGTTTGAGTGAACTTAAGGAGATGGTGATGGACAGGGAGGCCTAGTGTGCTGTGATTCATGGGGTTGCAAAGAGTCGGACATGACTGAGCGACTGAATGGAACTGAACTGGGTTGAATCTCAGTCTTTCTGAAACAGCTTGTCAAGAAACCCCAGGAGTTTACCAACCACTAATTACGATAAGGAATCCAGAAATAGGGAAATCTTCTCTCTCATCCAGAGCAGTCTGCTCCCTTCCCCAGCTCCTACCTTTTTCCTGATCCCTAACACCATAACTTCTCTTACTTCCATGTTAACAAAGACAGATTTTGGAATTCATAACTTAACCAGTCATTTCAATTATAGTTTCGAGTGAGCCACATCAGGAACCTTAAGTAAAGGGTAAAAACCACACTCAGCTGTGGCATTTTTATTGCTTTATTTTAAGTCACTACCAGTAACTGGAATCGGTATACTTCACTGAACTTTTGAAAACAAGCTCATTTAGCACATTCAGTATACATTTTTGGGAAAATGAGTAACCAGTTTTGCTCATTTTGTGCATTTTAATTGGTTGCCAATTTCCAGACACATCTGTGGGACAAACAATGATAAGTCACCCCCTGCCAACAAAAGATACAAACAGAATGTCAACTTGACTGAACATATTTCTTATTTTCTGAAACAAAATCAAGACAACTTCCATTTCTGAGAGGATGAATGTTCTTCCAAATCTTTGCCCTCTGACAGCATTTGTATTTTGGCGGAGGGAAGGGGTAGTGGGTCGGGGGGTGTGGGGGAAGCTGTACATTTCTCCTCTACTTCTTACACAAATTCAATTAGCTGAAATCAGCACAGTGCTGCTGGACTTATAGTCAAAAGTAGGTAATTTCAGTAGCTTGGACTCATAAAAATGATATTTCTTAATGGCTTGTTACCCATTAAGTTCCTGGTTACCTGGCCAGGAGTTAACTGACAAGTAAGTTCCTGGTCAACTTACTCACAGCTCTAGCTACAGTACTGGGGAAACTTGGTCATTTGGTTATCTTCTACGAGTTGCCATATTGCAGTTCTAGAATTACATGCCTCTCTCCAGCCATTCAAACACTGAATTCCTCCCAGGTCAGGACAAAATGTGACTTACAATTTTGTGCATCTTAGTTTTTTCTTTTTTTTCTTTATGGCATTCCCAGGGCTTTTCTTTCTTTCTCAAATTTCAGTTTTTTAAACCAGTTTACTCTAAAATGATAATTTAAAACGTAATAACTGATATTTATAAAACATACTATGTGCCAGGAATGTTCTAAGAACTTTAGCCTTTACATCACCTCTATCAGATTGGTTCTCTTGTTATCACCATTTTACAGATAAGGAAATTGAGGCACAAATGGGGTTAAGTAAGTTTCCTAAGGACACATAGCTAAGAAGTGACAAACCATGGAATGAGCCCTGAAAGTAGAGCTCTAAGCTGCAATTTCTAAGAGCCAGAATTCTACTGTGGGCCTCCATAGCCACAAGTCCAAACAAATCTCTTCTAAACTACTGTGGCTTGCTCTTTTATACATTTCCAGGGGTACTTATGATATATGCCATGCTATTGATATCATCCATATCCTTGTCTTTTATACTCTAACATTTTATGATACACTGAAGGGGAGAGACAGCATCTTCTGAATTTTTATTTCCCTCCATTGGGAACTCAAAACATGATGAAAGGTATTTTGGCCACTTAGCAAAATCTTTTGTTATAACAAAATGTTGGCATATTAAAAATTCAGTTTAATAGTTTTTTGCAGGAGTCTTTGGGTTTTTTAATATATAGCATTATGTCATCTGCAAATAGCAAATAATTTACTTCTTTCTTTGTGATTCTAATGCTGCTTATTTCTTTTTCTGACAAAATGCTCTGGCTAGAACTTTCAATATAATGTTGAAGAGAAGTGCCGAGTGTGGGCACATTTGTCTTGTTCCTGAACTAAGAGGAAAACTTTCTGCATCTCACCATTGAGTAGGATGTTAGCTGTGGGCTTGTCATATATGACCTTGATTATGTTGACATATATTCCCTCTGGAGATTCCTAGGTGGCGCAGTGGTAAAGAATCCATCTGCCAATGCAGGAGACGCAAGAGACGCGGTTCAGTCCCTGGGTCTGGTAGATCCCTTGGAGAAGGAAATGGCAACCCATTCCAGTACTCTTGCCTGAAGACTCCCAAGGATAGAGGAGCCTGGCAGGCTGCAGCCCATGCGATCCTGAAGAGCTGAACATAACTGAGCAGAGCACAGCACACTTTGTTGAGAGTTTTATCATAAATGGATATTTACTTTTGTCAAATGCTTTTTCTGCATCTGTTGTGATGATAATAGGATTTTTATCGGCCACTGATTGATTGATTTACAAATTAAAGCCAATGACATTGATTTATAGATTAAAACCATCCTTGTCCTTGCATCACCTTCAATGAATCCCACTTGATCATGGTATGCAATATGTTTAATGTGTGACTGAATTTGGATTGCTAATATTTTGTTGAGAATTTTATATCAGTGTTTGTCAGGGACACTGGCTTATAATTTTCTTACGGTATCTTTGCATGCTTTGGTATCAAGGTAATATAAAATGGGTTTGAAGGTGTCTTTATTTCTAATATTTTGGAATAATTTGAGGAGCATAAGTATTAACTCTCCTTTAAATGTTTGATAGAATTCACCTGGTTTTTTACTTTTGGGGAGCATTTTGACTACTGATTCAGTTTCCTTACTAGTGATTGATCTATTCAGATTTTCTTTCTTCATGATTCAGTCTTGGAAGACTGTATATTTCTAAGAATTTATACATCTCTTCTAGATTGTCTAATTTGTTGGCATATAATTATTTATCATATTCTCTTATGAATCTATACATTTCTGTAGTGTCACTTATAACTTCTCTTTCATCTCTGAGTTTATTTATATGAGTTTTTTTTTTTTTTTGATGAGTCAGGCTAATGGTTTGTCAATTTTGTTCCTCTAACAAATGAATTCAGTAAAGTTGAAGGGAATATTGCAGAATTTTGTTAAATTTCTATACACTGATAAACTATCAGAAAAAGAAATGAAGAAAACTATCCCCTTTAATCAATAAGAATAGAAAAGTAGGAGATGAAAAGACCCAAACTCTGAAAACTATAAGACATTGAAGAAAGAAACCAATACAAATAAGTGGAAAGCTACACTGTGCTTGTGGATTAGAAGAATCAACATTGTTAAAGTGTTCACACTACCTGATGCAATTTACAGACTCAATGTAACCTCTATCAAAATATTAATGGATTTTTTCACAGAACTGAAACAAATAATCCTAAAATTTATATGGAACCACAAAAGATCTTGAATAGCAGAAGGAATTTTGAAAAAGAAAAAAAAAAGCTGGAGGTACCATGCTCCCAAACTTGAATCTAAGCTACAAGGCTATAATAATCAAAATAGCATGGTTTGGGCACAGAAACAGTCAAATAGATCAATAGAACTTAGCAGGGAGTCCAGAAATAAACTCAAAACTAATACAGTCAATTAATCCTTGACAAAGTAAGTAAGTAAGTTAAGTTGCTCAGTCGTGTTCGACTCTTCACGACCTCATGAACCGCAGCCTGCCAGGCTCCTCTGTCCATGTGATTTTCCAGGCAAGAGTACTGGAGTGGGGTGCCATTGCCTTTGCTGCAAATTGCTTAAAAGAGAGGAGACAGAGAGAAGAAAAGACAAGAGTCATGGTCACAATGACTCTTGTCTTTCCTTCTCTCTGTCTCCTCTCTTTTAATTTTTCATATTGGCATAATTGATTGGCATAGTTTTCTCAATTGATTTCAAATGCTGACAGCATCAACCTCAGGACCCAAATGATACAGGGCAACATTTCCCCAAGTGTGCTGTGCAGATTGTTAATAGCCATTATGTGAAAAAAGGTAAGAGAGAGGAGTGGGCCCCATAGGAAAATTTAAGAAATGCAGAGTTAAGTAAATATATTTATATAGAGAAGCCATTAAAACCTTGGACCCATTACTAGGCTATAATCTTCAAGAGGGGGACAAACCATAGTATTTCCCAAGGATGACGATAGGCTCCAATAGGATTTGAGCATTATTCTGTGAGAAGGGGTAAACACAGACTCAAATTAAAGGTTCTGTTTAGAGAGTCATTTGATCGTGGGGTTTGAATTTTACCCCTACCATGAAATAACTGTATGGCTTGGGCAAGTCACTAAAGTATTATGTGAATAATTACATTTATTACAGAGGATCATCATTATAAATGCATGCCTAAATTACCTAATACATGATTTATTTTTTAATGACTATTTTTATTAACTCTGCAAGTACCTGAAACAAAGAAAGAACAGTGTGTGCCTAGGAAACCAAGGATTTAGAGGAAAACACAGGGTACTAAATCTTTCTTGACACATTAAATCTTACAGTGATTCAGCTGGAAGGAAGCTGCTCTATTACGGCTAGCTTAAGTCAACATTCTGGGACTAGTTATGGCTGTTGAGAGCCAAAAATAATAGAGAACTCACCCTTGACAGCTGAAGTCGTGGTTTCTTGACAATCCCTGAAACCAGAGATGATCATGTTGATTAGTCTTGACTTGGAGCCATTAGGGAGAATGTTTAAAACACGTTTTATTTGCTTTGGTGTGATTCAAGATTTTTCATAAGTCAAGTTTTTTAAAGTACTTTCAAGGCAACCACACTGTAAAAAATAGAATTTTCATCCTTTTCAATACAGAAGAGAGAAACTGTTTGTGTGACTGTAGCCAACTCTGTGACTAAAGTAACACAGTATTTTTCCTCATTTCCAACAACACAAGAGAAGACTCTACACATGGACATCACCAGAGGGTCAACACCGAAATCAGATTGATTATATTCTTTGCAGCCAAAGATGCAGAAGCTGTATACAGTCAACAAAAACAAGACCGGGAGCTGACTATGGCTCGGATCATGACCTCCTTATTGCCACATTCAGCTTAAATTGAAGAAAGTAGGGAAAACCACTAGACCATTCAGGTATGACCTAAATCAAATCCCTTATGATTATACAGTGGAAGTGAGAAATAGATTTAAGGAACTAGATCTGATAGATAGAGTGCCTGATGAACTATGGATGGAGGTTCATGACATTGTGCAGGAGACAGGGATCAAGACCATGCCCATGGAAAAGAAATGCAAAAAAGCAAAATGGCTGTCTGGGGAGGCCTTACAAATAGCTGTGAAAAGAAGAGAGGCAAAAAGCAAAGGAGAAAAGGAAAGATATAAGTATCTGAATGCAGAGTTCGAAAGAATAGCAAGAGATAAGAAAGCCTTCCTCAGTGATCAGTGCAAAGAAATAGAGGAAAACAACAGATTGGGAAAGACTAGAGATCTCTTCAAGAAAATTAGAGATACCAAGGGAACATTTCATGCAAAGATGGGCTTGATAAAGGACAGAAATGGTATGGACCTAACAGAAGCAAAAGATATTAAGAAAAGGTGGCAAGAATACATGGAAGAACTGTACAAAAGAGATCTTCACGATCCAGATAATCATGATGATGTGATCACTAATCTAGAGCCAGATATCTTGGAATGTGAAGTCAAGTGGGCCTTAGAAAGCATCAGTACGAACAAAGCTAGTGGAGGTGATGGAATTCCAGTTGAGCTGTTTCAAATCCTGAAAGATGATGCTGTGAAAGTGCTGCACTCAATATGCCAGCACATTTGGAAAATTCAGCAGTGGCCACAGGACTGGAGAAGGTCAGTTTTCATTCCAATTCCAAAGAAAGGCAATGCCAAAGAATGCTCAAACTACCACACAATTGCACGCATCTCACATGCTAGTAAAGTAATACTTAAAATTCTCCAAGCCAGACTTCAGCAATACATGAACCATGAACTCCCTGATGTTCAAGCTGGTTTTAGAAAATGCAGAGGAACCAGAGATCAAATTGCCAACATCCGCTGGATCATGGAAAAAGCAAGAGAGTTCCAGAAAAATATCTATTTCGGCTTTCTTGACTATGCCAAAGCCTTCGACTGTGTGGATCACAATAAACTGTGGAAAATTCTGAAAGAGATGGGAATACCAGACCACCTGACCTGCCTCTTGAGAAATCTGTATGCAGGTCAGGAAGCAACAGTTAGAAGTGGACATGGAAGAACAGACTGTTTCCAAATAGGAAAAGGAGTACGTCAAGGCTGTATATTGTCACCCTGCTTATTTAACTTCTATGCAGAGTACATCATGAGAAACCCTGGACTGGAAGAAACACAAGCTGGAATCAAGATTGCCAGGAGAAATATTAATAACCTCAGATATGCAGATGACACCACCCTTATGGCAGAAAGTGAAGAGGAACTAAAAAGCCTCTTGATGAAAGTGAAAGAGGAGAGCGAAAAAGTTGGCCTAAAGCTCAACAATCAGAAAATGAAGATCATGGCATCTGGTCCCATCACTTCCTGGGAAATGGATGGGGAAACAGTGTAAACAGTGTCAGACTTTATTTTTGGGGGCTCCAAAATCACTGCAGGTGGTGATTGCAGCCATGAAATTAAAAGACACTTTCTCCTTGGAAGAAAAGTTATGACCAACGTAGATAGTATATTCAAAAGCAGAGACATTACTTTGCCGACTAAGGTCCATCTAGTCAAGGCTATGGTTTTTCCATTGGTCATGTATGGATGTGAGAGTTAGACTGTGAAGAAGGCTGAGCTTCAAAGAATTGATGGGTTTGAACTGTGGTGTTGGAGAAGACTCTTGAGAGTCCCTTGGAATGCAAGGAGATCCAACCAGTCCATTCTGAAGGAGATCAACCCTGGGATTTCTTTGGAAGGAATGATGCTAAAGCTGAAGCTCCAGTACTCTGGACACATCATGCGAAGAGTTGACTCGTTGGAAAAGACTCTGATGCTGGAAGGGATTGGGGGCAGGAGAAGGGGACGACCAAGGATGAGATGGCTGGATGGCATCATGGACTCGATGGACGTGAGTCTGAGTGAGCTCCAGGAGATGGTGATGGACAGGGAGGCCTGGCGTGCTGCGATTCATGGGGTAGCAAAGAGTCGAACACGACTGAGCGAGTGAACTGAACTACTTCACAGATTATTTTTTACTTATTTATTAAGTGTATTCTTTTCTTCTGCAATTCTGACTTACAAATTTCTCTAAATATATTATTTACTAAGATATTAGTGAGAAGCCTTAAATCATTGCCTACCATGGTGGTGAAAAACCAAGAATCTAGGCTGAAGAAAGAACTGAATTTGAGGGTCCTGTTTGAGGACAGCAAGCTCCCATATGATGAAAAATCCCCACAGTTCAAAGCAGATTAGGCTAATCTGTTTTTAGGCAGAAAGACATAAATTTTAGTGTCTGTTTTTAAGAGATTGTAGATTAGTAGATAGAAGTATTTGTTTTTGTTGTCAAAGTTTTCCTTTGTATACTAGACAAGTCTCATTGTAAGAGAATGTCTTGCTGATATGATGTACATCTTAATCTGTTCAGGCTGCTCAAACAAAATGCCACAGACTCAGTGGCTTATGAAAATATGAGTTTATTTCTCACAGTTTCGGAGGCTGGGAGTCCAAGATCTGGCTCCAGGTGCCAGCACACAGGGTTCTGGGGAAGGCTTTCTTCCCAGCTGTAGATGCTGACTGTGTCCTGGAAGGGCGCAGTGGAAGGGATGAGCTGGTCTCTAGGGTTCTCTTAATAAAGGCACTAATCCCATTCATGCAGCCTTCACCCCTATGGCCTAATTACCTCCCAAG
This sequence comes from Capricornis sumatraensis, assembly GCF_032405125.1. Taxonomy (NCBI): domain Eukaryota; kingdom Metazoa; phylum Chordata; class Mammalia; order Artiodactyla; family Bovidae; genus Capricornis; species Capricornis sumatraensis. The sequence goes on from NC_091084.1 coordinate 6,803,535, forward strand.
GAGCCCCTATCTAATAACATCACATTTAAAGTTAGGGTTTCAACATACGAATTTTGGAGAGACACAGACATTCAGACCACACCATGGAATGAGGCTGACCACGAGCAAGATAGAGTGACTCAATCTGATCATTCATTCCCAGGAGAGGAGACTTTGCAGATACCCTGACATATCCTTCCAGACCTGTTCAACTGATGTGCTCCATACCCACCACGGAGCCCTGAAGAAAAAGATCAGTATCTTCAAGGCCCACTGTCAGCAAGCAGAAGGTTGATGATGTGAGAACCTGATGGAGAATGGAAAAAAAAAAGGGGGGGAGGATAATATTTATCCTCTCTGAGTCCAAGTTACCCCCTAATCCAGGGATTAGTGAACATTTTCTGCAAAGGGCCAGATAGATACTAAACATTACAGTCTTTGCAGATCATTTGGTCTCTGTTGCAGCAATTCAACTCTTTTACAGCACAGAAGCAGGTGTACACCCACAAAAATGAGTGAAGTACATAGGTTCTTATAAAACTTTTTTTAAGGATGCTGAAATGTGAATGGCATATAATTTTCATGTGCCAAGAAATAGTCTTATTCTTGTAATTGAGTGAAGGGACATATGTATATTCGTGTTGATGTATGGCAGAAAAAAACACAGTATTGTAAAACAATTATCCTCCAATTAAAAATAAATAAATTTCAAAACATCATTTACATGTAAAAAGAATTCTCAGCTCATGAGCCACACAAAGCAGGCAGCAGGTTGGGTTTGGCCCATGGGCCCTAGTTTGCCAACCTCTGCGCAATTCTTGCCTTTCAAGGTGTGGTCCACAAACCAGCAACATGGATAATGCCTGAGGTCCTATTAGAAGTACTGAATCTTAGGCATTGCTACAAACACTCTAGAACAGAATCAGAATTTTGACAAGATGCTCAGGTGGTTTGTAAGCACATTAAAAGTTTGAAATGCACTTGTTTAAGTGACAGTTCAGACTGAGTACAAGCTCCTCAGCCGTGCCTGCGTGGTAGTCACCGGAGGAACCCTTACATGGCTCCATGCCCAGGGTGCACCAAGACCACACAGATCAGAATCACTAGAACTGGGACACAGGTAATGTTTTTGGTTTTTCTGTTTTGTTTTGTTTTAAAGCTCTCCAGTGATTCCAGTGCACAGCTAAAGTTAAGAATTGCTGCCCTACAGACTTAAACATCAGGGGCTTCCCTTGAAACAATTTTCACTGGAAATGAATAGCAATTTAATGAATTATGTATTAGTCAGTTTGGGCTGCTAAACAAAACACCACAGACTGGGGTGACTTAAACAACAGAAATTTATTTCTCACAGGTCTAGAGAGAGGGAGGTATAAGGTCAAGGTGCCACCAATTTGGCTCCTGCTGAGGCCCTTTTCCCGACTTGCAGATTTTGGGGTATGCCTTCGCTTGGCCTTTCCTCAGTATATATGTGTGTGTGGAGGCTATATATCTCTTTTTTCCTCTTTATTTAAGGGCACTAATACTATCATGGGGCTTCCCTAATATCTCAGTTGGTAAAGAATCCACCTGCAATGCAGTAGACCCTGGTTTGATTCCTGGGTTGGGAAGATCCACTGGAGAAGGGTTTGGCTACCCACTTCAGTATTCTTAGGCTTCCCTGTGGCTCAGCTGGTAAAGAATATGCCTGCAATATTGGAGACCTGGATTCAATCCCTGGGTTGGGAATATCCCCCAGAGAAGGGAAAGACTACCCAGTCCAGTATTCTTGCCTGGAGAATTCCATGGACTGCATAGTCCATGGGGTCACAGAGAGTTAGACACGACTGAGTGACTTTCACTTTCACTCTATCTGAGGCTCCCACCCTCAAAACCTAATCTAACCCTAATTATGTCCCAAAAGGCCCACCTCCAAAACCATGGCATTGGAGGTTATAGCTTCAACACAACAATTTCAGAGGTACACAAACATTCAATCCATAACAGATTATGAGAGAAAAGATCTGCTACTGTTTTGTAGTCCCTGGATGATTACTTAAAAAGTCACAGTAATCATGACTTTACCGTTTAAAATGTACCTTTTCATTTATTTCTTCTTTTGAAACACTGAGGCCTCAATAATTAGGTTGCCAGACACTATGGTATTGTTCCCACTTTTTATAGAAAGGAAAATTAAAAGAGGTAATTGATGGACCCACGTCCACTATGATAACATGTGACAAAACAGTGCCTGCTGCCACGGAGAATGCTGCTCTTCAATTCTGCTGGTAGACAAATGGCCTTATGTGTAGAAATTGTTGCAAGGAAGGGAGGGAGGGAGGGTGAAACAGAAGGACAACATTTATTGAGAAATTTCAGTGGACCAGGCACTGTGCTAAGTTACCTTATATATAATTTTTACAACAATCTTATGGGGGACTTTTAAATATGTTTCATTTCTATAGATGAGAAACTGAGCCTCAGATTTCTCAAGGCTGCAAAGCTAGCCAATGGTATAAGTAGAATTGAGGACTCGTCTCTCTAATGCTAAAGCCTGTTTCTTGGTTGGTTTGTTTTTGCTCATTGTAAAACAACACATTTGTCAAGGCTGCCCTTGATTCTGGCTTAATCCAGGATTTAGGTTTCCATGCAGAAAAGTGAAAAGTATAGATAATTTTAACACATCAGTCAATGAAGTTCAATACTATATCCTCAATTAGACAAATATAAATATCTGCTCCTAAAAAGGATTATTACCACACTATGAAGTGGCAAAATGATTGCTGCTTGTAAAATGTCTTCTTCTTTCCTACACAGGAGTTGGCATACTTTATTTTGCATTTTTTCAGCCTTCTGTGAGAACTAAGAGTGAAAGTTGCATTACCCAGCAAAGATTAAAGGCACCTGAGGATTGATGAAGTCTGTAAATATAGCACGTACTGGTATCGTTCATTGCTGCCTCCACCAAATGAAGCCTGGAAATTAATACAGCAAATGATTCATGAAGAAGTGTGCCATAGACTTTGCTGTAAACAGAAGCAGAAAGCAGCATATGTGTCTCCCGCCTTTTAACCCATGGTGCCTGTGACCCTGGGATGGCCTCGTCCATCCCTCTCCTGGGCTCTTTCCCCTACACAGCTTACCCCAGTCATTTATGAGGGTAAAATCATTGCAGATAAAAATGGCTAAGTAGAAGTAATTGTTTTCTCCCTCCCTCTACTATCTATTTCTACACAATTTACAAATATGTAAAGCTTAATCACCAACCTACCTACCTGCACAAACATGCCTCACATCCAAGGACAGAAACCATGTTTGATGTTTGTGTGTAAAATAACTATCAATATAATCATAATTTTCTAGACTAATGGTAATAATAATAACTGACATTTATTAGGTTTCTGCTCTACACATGTCCTCTGTAATTGTCACAAACAAGTAGAGATGTTAACTAAATTGGCCAAGGCCATATGGCAGAGTACTGTGTGTTCGAACCCAGATTGGGCTGCTTTCAAGGACCATGTTCTTGTCACTCTGCATGCTACCTCCTATAATCTGGCCACCTACTATAGAACACCAGCTGTGAACATAAAGACAGTACATTCTCTTCAACACTCTTTGCAACTCTGTGAGATAAGTTTGTGCTTCCCACTCAGTCAAGGTCCTTGGAAGCATCACCTACATCTTTCCTTTTTCTTTTATATACCAGACCACAGAAAATTAATGACATCAAGCATTACAGGGAGAATAAAATAAATTATAAAATGGAAAGCTATGCAGCCCTTAAAAATGTAAAGTTTAAAAAAGTGGCATTCAAAATTGTGTTTGAGAAAAAGGGAAAACAGAAAAATGGTTTAACAGTAACGAATATCCATAATTATCATGTTTAACTGATTACCTGTTTATTATCTGTCCTACACCTAGAATAGCAGATGGCAAACAAACCAAAAAAAAAAAAAATGGAAAATATTTTGGCACTGCAGGCTAAACATAGTTTGTTAGAATTACTCAACTCTGCCATCATGAGAAACACTGGGCTGGAAGAAGCACAAGTTGGAATCAAGATTGCTGGGAGAAATATCAATAACCTTAGATAGGCAGATGACACCATCCTTATGGCAGAAAGTGAGGAGGAACTAAAAAGCCTCTTGATGAAAGTGAAAGAGGAGAGTGAAAAAAGTTGGCTTAAAGCTCAACATTCAGAAAACAAAGATCATGGCATCTGGTCCCATCACTTCATGGCAAATAGATGGGGAAACAGTGGAAACAGTTTCAGACTTTATCTTTTTGGGCTCCAAAATCACTGCAGATGGTGTAAATCACTGCAGCCATGAAATTAAAAGATGCTTACTGCTTGGAAGAAAAGTTATGATCAACCAAGAAAGCATATTGAAAAGCAGACATTACTTTGCCAACAAAGGTCTGTTTAGTCAAGGCTATGGTTTTTCCAGTGGTCATGTATGGATGCGAGAGTTGGACTGTGAAGAAAGCTGAGCACCGAAGAATTGATGTTTCTGAACTGTGGTGTTGGAGAAGACTCCTGAGAGTCCCTTGGACTGCAAGGAGATCCAACCAGTCCATTCTGAAGGAGATCAGTCCTGGGTGTTCTTTGGAAAGAATGATGCTAAAGGTGAAACTCCAGTACTTCAGCCACCTCATGCAAAGAGTTGACTCACTGGAAAAGACTCTGATGCTGGGAGGGATTGGGGGCAGGAGGAGAAGGGGACGACAGAGGATGAGATGGCTGGATGGCATCACTGACTCGATAGACATGAGTTTGAGTGAACTTCGGGAGATGGTGATGGAGAGGGAGGCCTGGCGTGCTGTCATTCATGGGGTTGCAAAGAGTTGGACACCACTAAGTGACTGAACTGAACTGAACTGAAACAATAGGTAAACAAATAGGCATGGTTATTTTCCAATAAAATTTATTTATGGACACCAGTTTGAATTTTATATAGATTTCACTCCACAAGAAATTATTCTTCTCTTGATTTTTTCAAGTATCTTAAAATAGAAAAAAAATTTTTTTTTTATCCATGGGTAGTACAGAAACAGGCAGCAAGACAGGTTTGGCCTGTGAGATGTACCTTTCTGACCCTTGACATAGGATATTAGATATCAGGAAGGTAGAGACCTTGTTTGCTCTATCTTCAGATCTAGAACAGTGCTGAACACATAGTAACTGCTTAGAAATATACTTAAAGACTCAATGAGTTTATCCAGCCTCACCCTCTATGTAGAAGTAGCTATTCTATTGGGAATAGAGCTTCAAATGTTAAAATAAGGTTTCTCTCACAAGTCAAAAGTTTTCACTTATTTTAAGCTAGAAATACATGCCCAGTTTGCCCTTACATTATCCTCCAATAGCCTTAAATATGATGGAATTTTGCCAGATATAAAACAGAAGACCAAACTTACACAAGAAACAAAGATTAAGTGACATTAATACACTGGATTAAAAAATCAACATTCAAACAGATATTGTTAATATTGATGAAACCAGATTGTTCACATTACACAGATGAAAGGCTGGAAAGAAATATATTTAAAGTATGATCTCTCTAAATAAGTACAAAGACAGAATAAGTCTTACCATGGAGGTCTAAAAGTGATATGTGCTTTCTAACCCATCTACCTAGTATACTAACTGTTCTTACTCTGACACATGTCAGGGAGAATGCCTTCTTTTGAGAGAGGAAATTTATTTAGAAATCACATTTTTTTTTAGCCATCTGGGGCACAGAAGGGTAATAAACTGTCATCAAGAGATAGGTCTTGCATTGGGTTCTGAAATCAGAAAGTAAAGGCAAGAAGAAATGGTAGAAAGACCCTGAGTGAGGAGATTTTTTTTCTTATGTACATCATAGCACTACCTCAAGATTCCCAAGAGGAAATATTGACAATGTTGCTTTTGCTCTGCTATGAAATTGCATTTCTTGTTATATCTTCAAGACCCTAAAAGTCACAGAATCATTGATTTTTAGAATGGCAAGGAAATTAGAAATGTTATAATCCATCTGCATAATGTTGCATTCCAAGGACTAGAATGGCTAAAGAACTTGCTTAAACTCCCACAGCCATAGCTGCAAGTGAAGTCCCTAGGCCCTGATTGCTTGTACAGAGAGAACACTTTCTAATGTACACAGAATTCTTGCCTTGAGAATTCCATGAACAGTATGAAAAGGGAAAAAATGTATTTTTTTGAAATATCTGAAAGACGATCTCACTGAAAGAGGAACTCCCCAGGTCGGTAGGTGCCCAATATGCTACTGGAGATCAGTGAAGAAATAACTCCAGAAAGAATGAAGAGACAGAAAGCAAAAACATCAGTGAGTTTTGAATGTGTCTGGTGATGGAAGTAAAGTTTGATGCTATAAGAGCAATAAGGCACAGGAACTTGGAATGTTAGGTTCATGAATCAAGGCAAATTGGAAGTGGTCAAACAGGAGATGGCAAGAATGAACATCAACATTTTAAGAACTTGTGAACTAAAATGGGCTGGAATGGGTGAAATTAAGTCAGATGAATATTATATCTAGTACTTTGGGCAAGAATCCCTTAGAAGAAATGGAGTAAGCCTCATAGTCAGTGAAAGCTTCCAAAATGCAGCACTTGAGTGCAATCTCAAAAATGACAGAATGATCTCTGTTCATTTCCAAGGCAAATCATTCAATATCACAGTAATCCAAGCTTATGCCCCAACAAGTAATTCTGAAGAAGCTGAAATTGAATGGTTCTATGAAGATACAGACCTTCTCGAAAGAACACCCCCAAAAGATGTCCTTTTCATTATAGGGGACTGGAATGCAAAAGTAGGAAATCAAGAGATACTTGGAGTAACAGACAAATTTGGCCTTGGAGTTCAAAATGAAGAAGGGTAAAGGCTAACAGAATTTTGCCAAGAGAATGCACTGGTCATAGCAATCACTCACTTCCAATAACACAAGAGACGACTCTACACATGGACATCACCAAATGGTCAATACTGAAATCAGATTGATTATATTCTTTGCAGCCAAAGATGGAGAAGCTCTATACAGTCAGCAAAAACAAGATTGGGAGCTGACTGTGGCTCAGATTATGAACTCCTTATTGCCAAATTCAGACTTAAATTGAAGAAAGTAGGGAAAATCTTGAAATCATTCAGGTATTCCCTAAATCACATCCCTTACGATTGTACAGTGGAAGTGACAAATAGATTCAAAGGATTAGATCTGATAGAAAAAGTGCCTGAAGAACTATGGATGGAGGTTTGTAGCATGGTTCAGGAGGTGGTAATCAAAACCATCCCCAACAAAAAGAAATGTAAAAAAGACAAAGTGTCTGAAGGGGTCTTACAAATAGCTGAGAAAAGAAGAGAATCAAACAGTAAAGGAGAAAATGAAAGATAAACCCATCTGAATGTGGAGTTCCAAAGGAGAGCAAGAAGAAATAAGAAAGCCTTCCTCAGTGATTAATGCAAAGAAATAGAGAAAAACAATAGGATTGGGAAGACTAGAGATATCCTCAAGAAAATTAGAGATAACAAGGGAGCATTTCATGCAAAGATGGGCACAAAAGGACAGAAATGGTATGGACCTAACAGAAGCAGAAAATGTTAAGAAGAAGTGGCAAGAATACACAGAAGAACTCTACAAAAAAAGATCTTCATGACTCAGATAACCATGATGGTGTCATCACTCACCTAGAGCCTGACATCCTGGAGTGCAAAGTCAAGTGGGTCTTAGGAAGCATCACAAGCAACAAAGGAACTGGTGGGGATGGAATTCCAGTTAAGCCACTTCAAATCATAAAAGATGATGCTGTTAAAGTACTGCACTCAATATGCCAGCAAATTTGGAAAACTCGGCAGTGGCCACAGGACTGAAAAAGGTCAGTTTTCATTCCCAAAGAAGGGCAATCACAAAGAATGTTCAAACTACCACACAACTGCACTCATCTCACATGCTAGCAAAGTAAAGCTCAAAATTCTCCAAACCAGGCTTTAACAGTACATGAACTATGAACTTCCAGATGTTCAAGCTGGATTTAGAAAAAGCAGAGGAACCAGAGATCAAATTTCCAGCATCTGTTGGATCATCAAAACAGCAAGAGAATTCCAGAAAAATATCTACTACTGCTTTATTGACTACTCCAAAGCCTTTTACTATGTGGATCACAGCAAACTGTGGAAAATTCTTCAAGACATGGTAATACCAGACCACCTGACCTGCCTCCTGGGAAACCTGTATGTAGATCAAGAAACAAGAGTTAGAACTGGACATGGAACCTCAAACTGGTTCCAAACTGGGAAAACAGTAAGTTAATACTGTATATTGTCACCCTGCTAGTTTAACTTAATGCAGAGTACATCATGTGAAATGCCAGGCTGTATGAAGCACAAGCTGGAATAAGATTGCCAGGAGAAATATCAGTAACCTCAGAAATGCAAATAACGCCACCCTTATGGCAGAAGAAGAGGAACTGAAGAGCCTCTTGATGAAAGTGAAAGAGGAGAGTGAAAAAGCTGGCTTAAAACATTCAAAAAATGAAGATCATAGCATCTGGTCTGATTCCTTCATGGCAAATAGATGGGGAAACAATGGAAATAGAGACAGACTTTGTTTTGGGGGGCTCCAAAATGACTGCAGATGGCGACTACAGCCATGAAATTAAAAGATGCTTGCTCCTTGGAAGAAAAGCTATGACCAACCTAGACAACATACTAAAAGGCTGAGACACTGCTTTGCTGACAAAGGTCCATCTAGTCGAATCTGTGGTTTTTCCAGTAGTCATGTATGGATGTGAGAGTTGGACTATAATGCCAAAGCATTGATGCTTCTGAACTTGGTGTTGGAGAAGACTGTTGAGTGTCCCTTGGGACTGAAAGGAGATCCAATCAGTCAATCCTAAAGGCGATCAGTCCTGAATATTCACTGGGAGGACTGATGCTGAAACTCCAAATCTTTGGCTAAGTGATGTGAAGAGCTGACTCATTGGAAAAGACCCTGATGCTGAGAAAGATTGAAGGCATGAAGAAAAGGAGATGATAGAGGATGAGGTGGTTGGATGGCATCACCAGCTCAATGGACAAGAGTTTGAGCAAACCCCAGAGTTGGTGATAAACAGGGAAGCCTGGCGTGCTGTAGTCCATGGGGTCACAAAGTCAGACACGACTGAACTGACAAACCTTCACTTTTATGCCGTTGTTAATTCAGGTTACTTTGAATTGCTTTGGATTTCTTAGATAAAATGATGTAAAACTTGCATTCAATTTGGAGTTAGTATGGAGAAAGAGGCCAAAGTTCACCTGGTGGAGACATTCTCTGAGATGTTAAAAAAGGTATTAAACCAGAAGGAATTTACACTGGGTACATAGCCTTTCATTTCATTGAGTCTGGATACATCTTTATTTTATATATTAAGAGAGTAAGATTACAACCATTACCAATTTTTTTAAATGTCGGTGACTCCCATCATAATGTCGTCCTTTCCACTGTCTCTTCAGCCCATTGTCTGTCTTTCTCATCCCATCGTAAGGTCCTTGCAAAGAAGGACCGCAGTGCTGTAGCCACAGACTCTAGTGCAGGGCCTGGCTCATAATGGCAACTCGGCTAGTACTGATAATGAATGAATGAACGGACAAAACTTATTTCTAGTCCATCTTCATACTTATACTCCCTGGTGTGAATGCTGTGCAGTTTAATTTCTAATTTTTAAAATCTTAATGGAAGAAACTGATTTATTATTCTCATACACATTTATTTCCTTCTACAGGGGAACTCACAGTGATAGATACTGAGCCACTGTCCATGTTTATAGACATTGGGGTCTGTGCATGTGAGGAAAAAAAATAGTCAATAATAAGATACTTTTTAAAACACAAAGGTAAATTATGATCACTTTAATATCTAATCAGTGACATACATAATATTACATGGCATACATAATATTATATGGCATACATAATATTATAATATAATAATATATTTGATATCTAACTGAAAAGAAAAGAAATAGAGCTTAATTTTCCAAGATAGATGTGGAAGAATAAAACAGCTGGAGAAGGGGCAAGGAATAAGCTTCTTGAGAGCATTACAAAATGTTGAGAATCTGACACTAGTTGCTGCTGCTGCTGCTAAGTCACTTCAGTCGTGTCCGACTCTGTGTGACCCCATAGACGGCAGCCCACCAGGCTCCCCCGTCCCTGGGATTGTCCAGGCAAGAACCATGGAGTGGGTTGCTATTACTCACTGCCAAATAAACAGGTCCCACGATGATCCCACTTTCAAAGGAACAATTCCGGTGAAGGACCTCTGTGGTAGAGATGTGCATTTGTTAATAGATAGATCAATGGCTAATAGCTACAAGTTCCTCCTCAGGATTGTGTGGTTGTCAAATTACCACATTCTGCACATATTGGGAAATAATGAACAAAAGCAATTTTAAGAAAGAACAAAGCTGGAGGTGACACACCGTGATTTTAAACTATGCTTCAAAGCTAAAGTAACCAAAACAACATGGTATTGGCTCAAAAACAGACACACAGATCCCTAGCACAGAATGAAGAGTTCAGAAATGAACCCATATTCTAGCATGCTAAGTTGCTTCAGTTGTGTCTGACTCTTTGTGACCCTACAGACTGTAGCCCACCAGACTCCTCTGTCCATGGGATTCTCCAGGCAAGAATACTAGAATGGGTTGCCATTTCCTCCTCCAAGATTTCTTCCCAACCCAAGGGCTGAACTTGCATCTCCTATGTCTCCTGCACTGATAGGTGGGTTCTTTACTGATAGCACTGCCTGGGAAGCCCCAACCCATGTATGACCAATTAATTTGTAATGAAGAAGACAGAAATAGGCAATGGTGGAAGGATGGTGGAAAGGTGGAAGCCACATTCAAAAGACAAACTAGGTTACCATCTGGCTAAACAGAAAAAGTAACTGAAAATGCACTGAAGACTATGGCTTCCTTGGTAGCTCAGCTGCTTAAGAATCTACCTGCAAGGCAGGAGATCCCAGTTCAATTCCTGGGTCAGGAAAATCTGCTGGAGCAGAGATAGGCTATTCTTGGGCTTTCCTGGTGCCTCAGAAGGTAAAGAATTTGCCTGTAATATGAGAGACTTGGGTTTAATCCCTGGGTTGGGAAGATCCCCTGGAGAAGAACAGCTACCCACTCCAGTATTCTGGTCTGGAGAATTCCATGGATAGGGGAGCCTAGCAGGTTACACCCATTGGGTCTCAAAGAGTCAGACATGATTGAGTGACTTTCACTTTCAGTCTAAAGACTTAAATGTAACATCTGACATTATAAAACTGCTAGAAGGAAACCTAAACAGTAAGGTCTTTAAACCAGTCTTGATGATGATCTTTTGAATATGACTCTAAAAGCAAAGGCAAAAATAAACAAGTGGGACTTTATCAAACTCAAATGAAAAGGCAATCTACTTAAATGGAATTAAATATTTGTAAATTATAGATCTGCTAGGAGGTTAATATCCAAAATATATTTTAAAAGCTCATGTCAATGTATGGCAAAACCAATACAGTATTATAAAGCAATATAAAGTAAAAATAAAAATTAAAAAAAATAAAATAAAAGCTCATATACCTCAATTAAAAAACAAAACAAAACAAAACAAAGCCCAAACTGATTTAAAAATGGGCAGAGAATCTGAATAGACATTTTTCCAAAGTAGGCAAACAGGTAGCCAACAGGTATATGACCAGATGCTCAACCTCACTAACCATTAATGAAATACAAATCAAAACTGCAGTACGATATTACCTCACATCTGGTAGGATGGCTGTTATCAAAAAGACAACAAGTAATAAATGTTGGCAAGGATGTGTAAAAAAAGAAATCCTTGTGTATTATTGGTTAAAATGTAAATTGATACTGCTACTATGGAAAATATTATGGAATTTTTTTAATTTAACATAATTAAATAACAAATTAAAATAGAACTATCATATGATCTAGTCATTTAACTTACTGGAATATATCTGGAAAAATGAAAATACTAATTCAAAAACATATTCACCCCTTCATGTTTGCAGCTGGTCAGCTGCTCAGTTGTGCCCTACTCTTTGTGACCTCATGGACTGTAGCCCACCAGATTCCTCTGTTCATAGGATTTCCCAGGCAGGAATACTGGAGTGGGTTGCCGTTTCCTCCTCCAGAGGACCTTCCAGACTCATGGATCAAACCCATGTCTCCTGTGTCTCCTGCATTGGCAGGTGAATTTTTTACCACTGAACCCCCTGGGAAGCCCTCCTCCTTGTGTTTATTGAAGCATTATTTACAATAGCCAAGATACAGAAAAAACTTAAATGTCCATTGACGCATAAATCAATGAAGAAATTGGAAGATACATAGCTACATACACAATAAAATACCATTTGGTCATAAGAAAATAATGAAATCTTGCCATTTGTGACAACATGGATGGATGTGGAGGACATTATACTAAGTTAAATAAATCAGACAAATACCATATGATCTCAGTCATCTGTGGAGTTAAAAAAAAAAAAAAAAGGCATAGATTTAGAGAGCAAACATGACCAAAATAGATGAAACAGGTCAAAAGATAAAAAGTTTCACTTATGAAATAAGTCATCAGGCTGTAATATATACCATGATGACCCATGGTTATAATACTGCATTGAAAATTTAAAAATTGCTGAGAGTAGATCTCATCACAGGAAAAACATTCTGTACCCATGTATGGTAACATGTTAAGTAGACTTACAGTGTTATTTCCTAGTAAATAGGAAATACAGATGTCAGTTATCTTTGAGGCCCTTACATTATGCTGACTTAGGCCCACCTAAGTCTTGGAGACTTCCCTCCACCTACATATGGAGTGACCTCTGTTGCTCTGGACTCAGCATTCTGTGTGCTTGGAAACAGGCCTGGTGAAAGGGAAGGTGCCCTTAAAGAGTCAGGCAGTTACTATAAGCCAGCTAATCAGGTTTTTCCATAACTTTTATTACCATTTTTGTCCTATTCAGATATAATACCTGCCTCAGTTCCCCTTTTCTAGACCTTTGTCGCCTGTTGTGGCTATTTTGCCTTATGTCCCAGAACAAAATTAGTTCCTAGAAGAAGCAGAATCATTATTTAAGAAGGCAAATATAAGTTCAATGGGCAAAAATTATAAGAAAGACTATGTTAATTTAAACAGTAGAGCCTTCTGACAACTTACACTTTTCACCAATTAAATGCATATAGTAAAGAACAGCATTATTATGTATTTTTATGGTTAATTTAAGAAAAAATAAAATACTTATGAATTACATATTAATTCAAATTGAGGTTAAATCATCTCTAATGATTCTTATAAGGGAATTAAGAGACCATATGGTACACTTATGGTAGATATATATATATATATGGTATATATATGGTAATATATACCTTTATATATATTGTAATATATACCTTTTACCATTTAGCTATTTGATTAGTGAATAGGAGACACAGTGAAAAAAATTACCAATGCTTTTTAGCTCTTAAAATGGTAATATTTGAAGACATCTAGTTCAGTTTGCCAAAGAAGGCAATAGCACTCCTCTCCAGTACTCTTGCCTGGAAAATCCCGTGGACAGAGGAGCCTGGTAGGCTACAGGCCATGGGGTCGCGAAGAGTTGGACACGACTGAGCAACTTCACTTTCACTTTTCACTTTCATGCATTGGAGAAGGAAATGGCAACCCACTCCAATGTTCTTGCCTAGAGAACCCGAGACGAGGGAGCCTGGTGGGCTGCCATCTATGGGGCCGCACAGAGTCGGACACGACTAAAGCGACTTAGCAGCAGCAGCAGCAGCAGCAGCTCAGTTTGCAAAACAGATGCATTTACAATTCCTCGTTTTCACAGATTCATTAACATAAAGGTGAAGGTAAAAATCTTGCAGTTATCAAAGGGAATGAGGTAAGGTAATCCTAACAAAAGATTTCCACCAGTTACTAGAAGTTGGGCAACAGCTTGTAGAGTCTTAACTGAAGAAGCAAACAGAAGACGCCACCTCCTAGACCTACGATATAAGCTGGAGGAAGGAACAGATCTACCTGCCAGTGATCAGGACAGACAGTGTTCCCCCTAGCTTGACTGTAGAAGGCCTGCCCTCACTGGTCTTGGAGCATTTACTTTAGAAAACTTATAAATGTACTTTTGTTTAATTTTCCCTTGAGATGGAAATCTTCCCCCAGCCTTTTCCCAATTTTACAACCCAGGAATGTCTTTCTCAAGACCTGGAAGCCATCCCTTTGAAATGTAATCTTCAAGAAAGGTAGAGTCCCTATTCCCTCCCCTCCCCTTTCCTCCATAAGAGGGTAGGAGCCTCACCTGATAAGGGTTACAGAGCTATTAACAAACCAAGAATACTGGAGTGGGTAGTCATATCCCTTCTCCAGGGGATCTTCCCGATCCAGGGATCGAATCTGGGTTTTCCTGCATTGCAAACAGATTCTTTACCAGCTGAGTCAACAGGGAAACACAGATGACCTAATCACATTAACCAACCTACTCCTTCATATCTTCTAGTAATTGTCCACTAGATCACCCCAGTGCTTAATCAGTACTAGATCACCTCCTTCACCCCTACTGCTGTGGCCTTTATCCCTATTGCAAAAATTTTCTTATCTGTTGTCTCCATCTGGGGCAATATTTCTTGAGATCGGGGTAGCAGATGCTTCCATTCTGGATCTCCCGCTCCTATAGTGATGAAGTGAATGCTGGATGAGAGGTCATTTACACTTGAGCACCACTTTAGCCTAGGGGTTCCCAGAAGGGTGTTCTTCTTGAGCCATGAAGAGTCTGGGCTATTCACGGCCCCCACGCTCTCTTGATGGTCCCTGTATCAGTTCTTCTCCACCCACTGTGGATCCAGCCCTGGCTTTGCTGTCTACCCCATGTCAGCCCACTCTGAAAAACCTACCTGCCTTGGAAGTAGGAATTCCAGAAAGGCTCTTCTGTACATCTAAGAGGTTACCCCAGAGGCTCTTCCATACTCATTCGTGCACTTCCATGTGAGAGGCTGGGTTTAAATTGGTTTTAGCCATATAGGAACGTTAGCATGGCTATCTCTCTTAAAGTAGCAGAGAGCCTTTCTCTAGGCAGGAGCTGGCCTATGAGAACCTTCGAATCATCCTCTATCACAGGTTAACTCAGTGCCCAGTACCTGAGAATTCATTATTTGGTAGAAATGAAAATGCAGGGACTTTCCTAATGGTCCACGGCTAAGAATGTCTCCCAGTAAAAGGAATGTGGCAAAACCAATACAGTATTGTAAAGTAAAATAAAGTAAAAATAAAAATTTTTTTAAAAAAAGGAATGTGGGTTCGATCCCTGGTCAGGTGGTCAGGGAACTGAGACCCCACATGCTGCAGGAGAGCTGAGCCCTCCCACCACAACTACTGAGCCACACACCTCAACTAGAGACCCACTGTGCCACGAACAGTGATTAGAGAAGAGCCTTAGTGCCACAAGGAAGAGCCCACACTGCAACAAAGGATCCCTCAGGTGGCAGCCAAGACCCAAGGCAGCCACAGATAAATCATGTTTTTTAAAGGTGGGGCCAGGGGCTTTAAAAAGATGAATTATAAGGATTATGGAGTTGAGATTGCTGGCTGTGCACAGAATCTGTTCATGCTCTCCCAGTGAGGTTAAGCACATAGCTGCCCAGCTTGTCAACATCACTTACCCTCTCGTGCAGTCAGATGTCAGCTCTGACTAAATTCTCACCAAAGGATTGTGAGTAAAAGCATGTGAGATGTTGGTGTTTCTCTTCCACATGCTTTCACCTGTCATCTGCCTTCACTCTGTTTCAACCAGTCCTAAGGGGTTGGAAGGGCAAGACAGAAATTCTTTAGGGATTGGCTCAACCATATGTTGAAAGGAACCCAAGTCCTATGATGACCACAAAGAAGAAACTTGGACTGCTCATTTCAAAACTAGTAGAGAAGAAAGAAAGTCAGCGGGAGTGAATCCCAGCATAACAGAGGGCACCCAGGTGCAGGAGGCATGTGCAGACAGGGAGTGGCATAGCAGGGTTTCTCAGTGAGGGCAGTTACACTTAGGGCTGCCCAACAGCAAGCAGCCCACCAGGGACCTAGAAATAACCTCTAAGAAAGACCAGGGCAAAACTTTCAGTACAGTGCAAATTTTCAACAAGGAACTATCATTATCAGAGCTTGTTACCCCAGTGTGCTTATCAAGGCATAGAAAGTAGAAGTTGGAGAGCAGCCAAAATATGTGTATTAATTCAATAATAAAGAATTAGAGTACAAAAAAATGCATTTTTAGAGTCTTGAAGCCACTACATTTTGGAGTCTTTCTAAAACAGCAGGTTAATTTTCAGCTAAATAATTATAGAAATATTGGTAGGTTTTCCAAGCCTGGTTCTACAGCAGTGACTGGCGATATAGAACAGCTGCCCAGCCTCTCCGTAGTGAACTTGCACTATGATGATGAAACGAATGATGAAAACACTAATTGAGGACCTATTGTTCTCTTGTCACTAGCCTTCTCCAACTCTTTGAACTCCATGGGCTATAGACCACTCTGTTTCACCCTGTTTCAGCCATGCCTGCATTCATGAGATTTTTTAGGCAAGAATACTGGAGTGGGTTGCCATCTCCTTCTCCAGAGCATCTTCCTGATCCAAGGATTGAATCTGCAGGCAGATTTTACTGACTGTAATTATACAGTTAGGATTCCAAAGAAAACATGGTTATATACCAACAAAGCCAATAAGAGCGCGCATGCTCTTTTACCAGTTTGGTTTATGTAACCACAGTGGAGCTGCAGGTGGGGTTATCACTAAAAATACACATTTGTTGTTCAGTCGCTCAGTCATGTCCAACTCTGTGACCACATGGACTGCAGGGCACCAGGGTTCCCTGTCCATCACCATCTCCCAGAGCTTGCTCAAACTCATGTCCATTGATTCAGTAATGCCATCCAACCATCTCATCCTCTGTTGTCCCCTTCTCCTCCTGCCTTCAACCTTTCCCAGCATCAGAGTCTTTTCCAGTGAGTCAACTCTTCGCATCAGGTGGCCAAGGTATTGGAGTTTCAGCTTCAGCATCAGATCTTCCAATGAATATTCAGTACTGATTTCCCTTAAGACTGACTGGTTTGATCTCCTTGCAGTCCACGTTACTCTCAAGAGTATTCTCCAACACTACAGTTCAGAAGCATCAATCCTTCGGCACTCAACCTTCTTATGGTCGAACTCACATCCATAGTACATGACTACTGGGAAAATCATAGCTTTCCTACTATGCACCAACTACTCTGTTGCATCCAGACACAATTCATTTGGAAAAGACAGAAGCACAGCTGGTATTCCTTTGCCCAGGGTGCCTAAGGCTTTTGGAATGGTGTGCAATTTTGTTCTTGAGGTGAATTGTGTAGCATAATATTTTTTAAAAGGGGAAGGTTGAATCATTTTAAAAAGGATGAAGTGAGGCAATTGAAGGATAATTGCTGCCTAAAGGCAAATCAATAGAGCTGTGAAAAATTAGGAATTGCTCAGCTCAGCTCTCCTCTCTCACAGTCCCACATGCACCACAAACCAGGAACTCCAACTGAATGCAAATTGACTTGGTTTCTGTGCACTTTGAGTATATTTTCAAGTACTTTGTTCATAAGTTCAGAAACTTACAAACTTTTTTAAGGGAGAAAACACAGATCTAGCCTCTAATATTTTCTTCCTGGATTAACAATTAAAATGTCAAGATAAATTTCAAGATCTCTTAAGGGAAAAAATTAATCAGAAAGTAGGAGCATAACACTTTACTCACTAGCTACAACAAATAATTAAAATATACTTCAGTTTAGCATCAAACTTCATTAAGTGTAGATATTTATAAAAAATTGTTTGAGAATGAAAATTTTTACTCATGTAATTACTTTTGTTTTTCTGCCAAATATCTATCGAGATTCCTTTTGGTGATGGCTTTCAACACCAAATGATTTCCTCTCAGTTGTTTAGGGCTTTTAGAAATATTAATACTGGCAGACTCTCCAGGAACAGAAAGTCATTTGTGGTAGGATATAAGGCTACAGTCCCTAGTGTTGCTAAGTCGGACATGAATTAGCTACTGAGTACGCATGCACGTGAAAGAAAAGAGCTCCCCACATGGCACTAATACCTCTGAAATGGAGTGGCTGTGGCAGGCTGGATGTCCATCTTCCACTCGCACTATTTCTCACCACAAGGCCTTATGCAAGTCACTTGACCCTTGTCAGAGAGTCAATCACCTCACTCATAAAAAAAGAAATTATTTTGCACTAACATTGAGATTGAGAAATTTGTGAAACCAAGATGCACAGTGTCTGGTAGATAGTAGGGGCTCAATAAATATTTGCTGGCTTTCCTTTCTTCCTCTTCCTTGTCTCTTTTTTTCTTTGCATCCTCCCTCTTAAGGTTATCTTTTTAAAAATAAATATTGTCTTGATATCTGTACACATAAAGCTTATTCACACCTAATGTTATTTGCCCCTGACCAAAGAGAAGTGGAACTGCATTAGGTTTGGAAAAACAGATAAAGAATAGAGAAAACTGAGTTGAAAGGGCATCAGACAGACTTAGAATGCCATTTACTGAACCATCAGTTCAGTTCAGTTGCTCAGTCATGTCCGACTCTTTGCGACCCCATGAATCGCAACACGCCAGGCCTCCCTCTCCATCACCAACTCCCAGAGTTCACTCAGACTCACATCCATCGAGTCAGTGATGCCATCCAGCCATCTCATCCTCTGTCGTCCCCTTCTCCTCCTGCCCCCAATCCCTCCCAGCATCAGAGTCTTTTCCAATGAGCCAACTCTTCTCATGAGGTGGCCAAAGTACTGGAGTTTCAGCTTTAGCATCATTCCTTCCAAAGAAGTCCCAGGGTTGATCTCCTTCAGAATGGACTGGTTGGATCTCCTTGCAGTCCAAGGGACTCTCAAGAGTCTTCTCCAACACCACAGTTCAAAAGTATCAATTATTTGGTGATCAGCATTCTTCACAGTCCAACTCTCACATCCATACATGACTATTGGAAAAACCATAACCTTGATTAGACAGACTTAGTTGGCAAAGTAATGTCTCTGCTTTTGAACATGCTATCTAAATTGGTCATAACTTTTCTTCCAAGCAGTAAGCGTCTTTTAATTTCGTGGCTGCAGTCACCATCTGCAGTGATTTTGGAGCCCCCCAAAATAAAGTCTGACACTGTTTCCTCTGTTTCCCCATCCATTTCCCATGAAGTGATGGGACCGGATGCCATGATCTTTTTTTTCTGAATGTTGAGCTCTATGCCAACTTTTTCACTCTCCTCTTTCACTTTCATCAAGAGGCTTTTTAGTTCCTCTTCACTTTCTGCCATAAGGGTGGTATCATCTGCATATCTGAGGTTATTAATATTTCTCCCGGCAATCCTGATTCCAGCTTGTGCTTCTTCCAGCCCAGCGTTTCTCATGATGTACTCTGCATAGAAGTTAAATAAGCAGGGTGACAATATACAGCCTTGACGTACTCCTTTTCCTATTTGGAACCAGTCTGTTCTTCCATGTCCAGTTCTAGCTGTTGCTTCCTGACCTGCATACAGATTTCTCAAGAGGCAGGTCAGGTGGTCTGGTATTCCCATCTCTTTCAGAATTTTCCACAGTTTATTGTGATCCACACAGTTAAAGGTTTTGGCATAGTCAATAAAGCCGAAATAGATATTTTTCTGGAACTCTCTTGCTTTTTCCATGATCCAGCGGCTGTTCAGCATAGTTAATGAGAAAGATTGAGTCTTTGCTGTATTCTGGCCTTATTAAAGTTCTAATTCATGATCTGGGACAAAATTGCCAACTAGTAATAAAATATTACCTTCACTTTCCTTTCTCCCATGCATGTATCTCCCTCAGAAAGGGGAGGATGGACAAGAAAACCAAGAAGTGATTTTGGTAATCTTAAGCCTTCTTTGTAACTATCACTCTTTATATAGCTTCAAAATACTGTTCTTTAATATCACTTTTATGATTTCACCTAAGGTTTTATTCTTTATGAAGTTTCAAACATAAGAGAAACATTATAGGTAGACATGACAGCTACAAAATTACATTTGAATTAATGATTCATAAGTTTGAACACTAAGGGGCAAAAAACTATATAAAAACACAATTGAAACCTTTGGATAGAAAAGTCAGGTTCAGTAAAGCATTTACTTTTCCTTCTAAAACTTCACTAAAATAACTATAAAGGGAAAAGTACTACCAGAAGAGGATAAACCATAAAATGAATATCCTTTATATAAAGTAAAAAGTTAAAGGGAAATTTCCCCAAACTAAAGGATAAGCATTTCCAGAATGAAGAAGCCCCTTGTTTACTCTGTTTTATGTATAAACATAAGCTTTACTAGTTATGTCATGATGAAATTAACAAACATCATGAAAGAGGACAGAATTCTCAAGTTACCAAAGAGCAAAAATAGATTCCTTACAAAAGACCAGGAATTGAATGTCATGGAAGTGCTCAATAGCAAGATGAGGTGCTAAAAGGCATTATAAAAATGCCATCAAAATTCTGACGGAAAATAATTTCCAGCCTAGAATTCTATCAGTTCAGTTCAGTCACTCAGTCGAGTCCGACTCTTTGCGACCCCAAGAATCGAGCACGTCAGGCCTCCCTGTCCATCACCAACTCCCAGAGTTCACTCAGACTCACGTCCATCCAGTCCGTGATGCCATCCAGCCATCTCATCTTTGGTTGTCCCCTTCTCCTCCTGCCCCCAATCCCTCCCAAAGTCAGAGTCTTTTCCAATGAGTCAACTCTTCCCATGAGGTGGCCAAAGTACTGGAGTTTCAGCTTTAGCATCATTCCTTCCAGAGAAATCCCAGGGCTGATCTCCTTCAGAATGGACTGGTTGGATCTCCTTGCAGTCCAAGGGACTCTCCAGAGTCCTTTCCAAAATCACAGTTCAAAAGCATCAATTCTTCGGCACTCAGTTTTCTTCACAGTTCAACTCTCACATCCATACATGACCACAGGAAAAACCATAGCCTTGACTAGATGAACCTTTGTTGGCAAAGTAATGTCTCTGCTTTTGAATATACTGTCTAGGTTGGTCATAACCTTTCTTCCAAGCAGTAAGCATCTTTTAATTTCATGGCTGCAGTGACCATCTGCTGTGATTTCAGAGCCGCAAAAAATAAAGTCTGACACTGTTTACACTGTTTCCTCATCTATTTCCCATGAAGTGATGGGACCGGATGCCATGATCTTCGTTTTCTGAATGTTGTGCTTCAAGTCAACTTTTTCACTCTCCTCTTTCACTTTCATCAAGAGGCTTTTTAGTTCCTCTTCACTTTCTGCCATAAGGGTGGTGTCATTTGCATATCTGAGGTTATTGATATTTCTCCCGGCAATCTTGATTCCAACTTGTGCTTCTTCCAGCCCAGCGTTTCTCATGATGTACTCTGCATAGAAGTTAAATAAGCAGGGTGACAATATACAGCCTTGACGTACTCCTTTTCCTATTTGGAACCAGTCTGTTGTTCCATGTCCAGTTCTAACTGTTGCTTCCTGACCTGCATACAGATTTCTCAAGAGGCAGGTCAGGTGGTCTGGTATTCCATCTCTTTCAGAATTTTCCACAGTTTATTGTGATCCACACAGTCAAAGGCTTTGGCATAGTCAATAAAGCAGAAATAGATGTTTTTCTGGAACTTTCTTGCTTGTTTGATGATCCAGCGGATGTTGGCAATTTGATCTCTGGTTCCTCTGCCTTTTCTAAAACCAGCTTGAACATCTGGAAGTTAATGGTTCACGTACTCCTGAAGCCTGGCTTGGAGAATTTTGAGCATTACTTTACTAGCATGTGAGATGAGTGCAATTGTGTGGTAGTCTGAGCATTATTTTGGATTGCCTTTCTTTGGGATTGGAATGAAAACTGACCTTTTCCAGTCCTGTGGCCACTGCTGAGTTTTCCAAATTTGCTGGCATATTGAGTGCAGCACTTTCACAGCATCATTTCAGGATTTGAAAGGGCTCAACTGGAATTCTATCACCTCCACTAGCTTTGTTTGTGGTATGCTTTCTAAGGCCCACTTGACTTCACATTCCAAGATGTCTGGCTCTAGGTGAGGGATCACACCTTGATGATTATCTTGGTCTTGAAGATCTTTTTCTTACAGTTCTTCCGTGTATTCTTGCCACCTCTTCTTAAAATCTTCTGCTTCTGTTAGGTCCAGACCATTTCTGTCCTTTATTGAGCCCATCTTTGCATGAAATGTTCCCTTGGTCTCTAATTTTCTTGAAGAGATCTCTAGTCTTTCCCATTCTGTTGTTTTCCTCTGTTTCTTTGCATTGATTGCTGAGGAAGGCTTTCTTATCTCTTCTTGCTATTCTTTGGAACTCTGCATTCAGATGCTTGTATCTTTCCTTTTCTCCTTTCCTTTTCATTTCTCTTCTTTTCACAGCTATTTGTAAGGCCTCCTCAGACAGCCATTTTGGCTTTTTGCGTTTCTATAGGGAACTAATTTTCAATCAAGTTAGAGAATAGGATGCAGAGATTAAGGAAGGCAAAGTCTCAAAATTATTTTGCCTTCCTCCATCCGTTCTCAGTTAACGGAGAACATGCTCTGTTCCTTCAAATAAAAGAGAACAAAAATAAAGAATGAGAATTAGAATACAGGAAATGCAACATAGAGGAGAAGGTGGAAAATCCTCTGGATTAATATAAAAAGAAATCCCAGAATGAGAGCTGAACCGTAAGCCTAGAGAGAAACCAGGCTAGATTGGAGCAAGTCAGAAAAAAACTCTTCTTGAAAACCAACTATAAAAACCTGATTTCTCTGACATTTTGAGAGGAGATTTGACATTTTAAAAAGAAGTAACTGTTAGATGAATAACTAGTATACAGAAAAATAAACAAACAAAAAAGAGGCAAAAAAATTACTCAAGGGAAAATAAAAGGAGAAATCAAGCAGTAATATAAACACACATTGGTTTTTTTTTTTTTTCTTTTTCTGTTCATGGTATATGACTTAGGATCTTAGTTCCCCAACCAGGATTGAACCTGTGCCCATTGCATTGAGAGTTTGGTGTTTTAACTACTGGACTTCCAAGAAAAGCACCAATGCAAAGGAGACACAACCAGTGAAAAAAGAAGTTAATTGTCCTTGGGAGGAAGTAAATAGAGTAGGGAGAGATGTACTATTTCCTTCTTTAAAAATAAACCCTTGTAGAGTTAGTTGACACTTTATAACAAATAAAAACAAAAACAGCATCTTAAAATTTAAACTAAAATATACTGCATATATTTCAGTAAGCTGCAGTGTGGCTGTTCTGTTACATACTCAGAGCGTCTCCTCTGGGGTCTTCTCTGGAAACTCAAGTTTCTGCCAGCTCAACAGGAGTTATTCATAAAGGGTCACAGGGACTTCCAATGGCAGCTTATGGAATATGTCAAGCATATCAAGGATCTTTAAAATGTGATCCTTATATTTATATGACAAATATCTTTGCTAGAAAAACAACAAAATATTTCCATATATTTATAAATGTAGAAAATACATAAAAATTAGTAACAAAGTTGTCCAGCTTCCCTGGTGGTTCAGTGGTAAAAATCTACCTGCCAATAAGGAGACAAAGGTTCAACCCCTGAATTGGGTAGATCCCCTGGAAGAGGACATAGCAACCACAAAAGTTTTCTTTCCTGGAGAATCCCATGAAAAGAGGAGCCTGGTGGGCTACAACAGTTTGGAGGCTACAACAGTCCATGGGGTTGCAAAAAAATCAGATGAAACTTAGCCACTAAATAGCAACAACAAAGTTGTCTCTCCCAGAAAGAGGAACTGAGTGTGCTGGGCACCAGGAAAGAAGGGACTTTGCACTGTGCATTATTGGCAACCAGGAATTCTTCAACCAGCTTTATGAATTGCTTTTCAAAAATAAAAAATAAAATAAAAATTTAAATAGGAAGACAATTTTAAGTGTTAATCCAAAATAATTCATAGCTACATATGCAACTCTTCATCCGTTTGGTAGGTACATTGACAGCTTTGTTGCTGAAGAAGCAGAACTGGGCTTGAAATAAAGAAATATCAATCTCAGTCTTGATTTACTAGCATGGCGTTTGGGAGGGGGAGGAATTTAATCTCTCTTAACATGTAAAAAGTCTTTTTAAGTGTAAAAATCTCACTAAAAATGGAATGAATTAAAATAATAAATGATATTTAAAAACAGTAAATTTTATCACACTTCAGAGACATAAGTGCAGATTGAAGTTTAAATGTACAATGTAAAGCAAAAACAAGCTTTCATATATTCACCAGGCAAAGTTGTTGTTCTATATAATAGCAGCAAAATGCAGAAAAATACAACCAAACATTCATAATCTTAAAGTTGCTACACACTAAAACTCCATAAATATTGGCAACCTCACTGGGCTTTTCATACCAACGGTGCTAAAAGTAACCAAGACTGTCTATGAAAAATTCATAAAGCTGAGAGCATCTCCTTTCTTTCCTAATAAGTTCAGCATCTCTAAATAACACATCTCTGTTAGGTAAACATTTTCAGTATTTTGTATGAGAACTGTTTGGTGTTTGGCAGTCTCCAGAAGATTCATTTGCTTTTAGATCACTCAGGAAGAGAATTTAATTTTGTCAGATCAATAAAACACTTTTATTGAGGATCATCCTCAGAGTATGTGAATATATTTGTCATATAGAATCATGAGGATTTAAATAAGATGATGTTGGTGGGAATGCAAACTAGTACAGCCACTATGGAGAACAGTGTGGAGATTCCTTAAAAAACTGGAAATAGAACTGCCTTATGACCCAGCAATCCCACTGCTGGGCATACACACTGAGGAAACCAGAATTGAAAGAGACACATGTACCCCAATGTTCATCGCAGCACTGTTTATAATAGCCAGGACATGGAAGCAACCTAGATGTCCATCAGCAGATGAATGGATAAGAAAGCAGTGGTACATATACACAATAGAGTATTACACAGCCATTAAAAAGAATACATTTGATTCAGTTCTAATGAGGTGGATGAAACTGGAGCCAATTATACAGAGTGAAGTAAGCCAGAAAGAAAAACACCAATACAGTATACTAACACATATTTATGGAACTTAGAAAGATGGTAACGATAACCCTGTATGAGAGAGAGCAAAAGAGATACAGATGTATAGAACGGTCTTTTGGACTCTGAGGGAGAGGGAGAGGGTGGGATGATTTGGGAGAATGCCATTGAAACATGTATGATATCATATATGAAATGAATTGCCAGTCCAGGTTCGATGCATGATACTGGATGCTTGGGGCTGGTGCACTGGGATGACCCAGAGGGATGGCACAGGGAGAGAGGAGGGAGGGGGGGTTCAGGTTGGGGAACACGTGTATACCTGTGGCAGATTCATGTTGATATATGGCAAAACCAATACAATATTGTAAAGTAATTAACCTCCAATTAAAATAAATTTGTATCAAAGAGTCAGACACGACTGAGTGACTGAACTGAACTGAACTGAAATATTAAAAAAATAATTAGATGATGTAAGGAAAAGGTTCAGCATAATGTTTGGTGAACAGCAAACATCGTACAAATAGTGTCCGTTTAAATAATATCTTCTGTCTGTTGGAAAAGCCATGTTAAGGCTTCTGGATGACTGAAGCATTTCTCTTTCAAATCTAAAATAAATAGATACATATAGAGAGAGGTGGGGAGGAAACAGGAGAGGAAAGGGAGGATTGGAGGATGGGAAGGGGGAGAAAGAGGGAAAGAGGAGGAGGGACAGAGAAGGGAAGTGGGGAGGTGAATGGGGGCGAAACAAAGGTGAGGGGAGGAAGCGTTGGGAAAGGGGGACAGAGGCATGCGGGGGAGGAGGGAGACAGTTTTGTGTGCATTATACGTTTACTTGCGTCAATTACTTTTTATTCAAGAGAGCATCAAGGAAGGCCAAGGATAATTTTTATGCACATAACTTTTGTTTTATGAAGTGACTTTTGCACTGAACCTTTAACTATGGTCCTCAAGTAATTACCTAGTAACACACATCAAGTCAGGATATATCTAAGTAATTGTTTTAAGAAGAAAGCTTTGGTTTTCTTTAGCATCTTCATTAAAAACATACCATGATTTTCCACCCTTTGCAGCTTGATAATCAAGTGTGTTTCTACATCGCTTTATGTGCTAGGAAGGCAAATGAAGTAAATTAGAAGTGGTGCAGAAATCCTTAGGGTATGCACAACAGTTGGAAACAGTTTGGCACTTAATTAAAAGCCGATTATGAGTTCTTAGAGCATACAAATCTAACTAATAATAATAATAATTGAAATCTGAAGTGGATGAGAAAGGCATGATAAACATCTCTGATGTGATTAATCACTTGGTTGAGATGCAATTTTTAAGATAGTGCCTTAAAATAAATTTTAAAAAATCTACCCAGACATATACGGTCAGCCCCAATTTCCTGCTCACTGTCCTGGAAAATAAAGACATTGACATAATTTTACAATTGATTGCAACAAACCTTGGACAACTGTGCAGACAATTCCAAAGATGGGATTTCTGGGGCTTGGCTCTCGTGGCTGTAATTAGGTGCTCATGAAAGAAAAGCAATATCTCTGGAAGACAATGTCACCTTTCCTCAGTGCTAACATGACCTGGCCACACAGAGCTGTGCCTCCACTGAGATACTGCTTCTCTCTGTCCCTGACACTTACCAGCTCTCTCTCACTGAGGGCCAGCCTTTGCAATTCCAGGGTGACCATTCTGCAGTCTGTGCCTGTATGGAAAGTTTTCTTTCCCAATGTCTTTCCCTTTGTTTCCACTCCTTTCGAAGTGACTTTTTGGAAACAGCACATCTACATCTTTGTCCAGGGTAAAGATGTGACTCTCTTGAAGGACACTGTTCTTTTTGTCACACATCACCATGTGCCCAATTCAGTTTCATTTTCAAGGCCCAACTCCTTTGCCACCACCTCTGATTGACACTCCCAGGAAAACCAAATTCTCCCTCCTCTACTGCCCATAGAACCTTCCGTGTCCACCCGAGGGCAGTTCCCTTCTGTATTAGTCCCTTGTGGCTACAAAAAGAAATTGTCACAAACTGAGTGGTTTAAAACACCATTTAAGAGATAAATGCTTTCTCTCACAGTTCTTAAGGCCAGAAGATCCAAAAGGTGTATCACCGGGTTGAAATGAAGGTGTCAGCACAGCTACACACACTATAGAATTTCTAAGAGAATAGAATGCATTACTTGAGTCTTTCAGGCTGGGGCTTTCAGCACTCCAGGGCTTGAAGCTGAATC
This sequence comes from Capricornis sumatraensis, assembly GCF_032405125.1. Taxonomy (NCBI): domain Eukaryota; kingdom Metazoa; phylum Chordata; class Mammalia; order Artiodactyla; family Bovidae; genus Capricornis; species Capricornis sumatraensis. The sequence continues at coordinate 6,830,786 of NC_091084.1, forward strand.
TCTCTGGTCCCTGCCTCAGTGGCCACATTGCCTCCCCCTCTTCCATGTGCAATCTCCCTCTGCTTATCCCTTATAGACACATGATTACATTTAGGCCCACAGTTCAGCTCAGTCACTCAGTCGTGTCCGACTCTTTGTGACCCCATGAATCGCAGCACGGCAGGCCTCCCTGTCCATCACCAACTCCTGCTCAGACTCATGTCTGTCGAATCTGAGATGCCATCCAGCCATCTCATCCTCTGTCGTCCCCTTCTCCTCCTGCCCCCAATCCCTCCCAGCATCAATCTTTTCCAATGAGTCAACTGTTCACGTGAGGTGGCCAAAGTACTGGTGTTTCAGCTTCAGCATCATTCCCTCCAAAGAAATCCGAGGGCTGATATCCTTCGGAATGGACTGGTTGGATCTCCTTCCAGTCCAAGGGACTCTCAAGAGTCTTCCCAATACCATAGATCAAAAGCATCCATTCTTCAGTGCTCAGCCTTCTTCACAGTTCAATTCTCACATCCATTTATGACCACTGGAAAAACCATAGCCATGACTAGATGGAACTTTGCTGGCAAAGTAATGTCTCTGCTTTTGAAAATGCTATCTAGGTTGGTCATAACTTTGCTTCCAAGCAGTAAGTGTCTTTTAATTTCATGGTTGCAGTCAACATCTGCAGTGATTTTGGAGCCCCAAAAAATAAAGTCTGACACTGTTTCCACTGTTTCCCCATCTATGTCCCTTGAAGTGATGGGACCAGATGCCATGATCTTCGTTTTCTGAATGTTGAGCTTTAAGCCAACTTTTTCACTGTCCTCTTTCACTTTCATCAAGAGGCTTTTTAGTTCCTCTTCACTTTCTGCCATAAGGGTGGTGTCATCTGCATATTGAGGTTATTGATAATTCTTCTGGCAATCTTGATTCCAGCTTGTGCTTCTTCCAGTTCAGCGTTTCTCATGATGTACTCTGCATAGAAATTAAATAAGCAGGGAGACAATATACAGCCTTGATGTATTCCTTTTCCTATTTGGAACCAGTCTGTTGTTCCATGTCCAGTTCTAACTGTTGCTTCCAGACCTGCATACTGGTTTCTCAAGAGGCAGGTCAGGTGCTCTGGTATTCCCATCTCTTTCAGAATTTTCCACAGTTTATTGTGATCCACACAGTCAAAGGCTTTGGCATAGTCAATAAAGCAGAAATAGAGGTTTTTCTGGAACTCTCTTGCTTTTTTGATGATCCAGGGGATGTTGTCAATTTGATCTCTGGTTCCTCTGCCTTTTCTAAAACCAGCTTGAACATCTGGGAGTTCATGGTTTACGAACTGCTGAAGCATGGCTTGGAGAATTTTGAGCATTACTTTACTAGCATGTGAGATGAGTGCAACTGTGCGGTAGTTTGAGCATTCTTTGGCATTGCCTTTCTTGGGATTGGAATGAAAACTGACCTTTTCCAGTCCTGTGGCCACTGCTGAGTTTTCCAAATGTGCTGGCATATTGAGTGCAGCACTTTGACAGCATCATCTTTCAGGATTTGAAAGAGCTCAACTGGAATTCCATCACCTCCACTAGCTTTGTTTGTGGTGATGCTTTCTAAGGCCCACTTGACTTCACATTCCAGCATTTTTGGCTCTAGGTGAGTGATCACACCATTGTGATTATCTTTGTCATGAAGATCTTTTTTGTACAGTTCTGTGTATTCTTGCCACCTCTTCTTAACATCTTCTGCTTCTGTTAGGTCCAAACCATTTCTGTCCTCTATTGAGCCCATCTTTGCATGAAATGTTCCCTTGGTATCTCTCATTTTCTTGAAGAGATCTCTAGTCTTTCCCATTCTGTTGTTTTCCTCTATTTCTTTGCATTGTTCTCTGAGGAATGCTTTCTTATCTCTTCTTGCTCTTCTTTGGAAGTCTGCATTCAGATACTTATATCTCTCCTTTTCTCCTTTGCTTTTCGCTTCTCTTCCTTTCACAGCTATTTGTAAGGCTTCCTCAGACAGCCAGTTTGCTTTTTTGCATTTCCTTTCCATGGGGATGGTCTTGATCCCTGTCTCCTGTACAATGTCATGAACCTCCTTCCATAGTTCATCAAGCCCACAGGGATAATCCAATATCATCTCTCCTTCCCAAGTTTCTTAACCTAATCACATCTCAAAGTCTCAACCATTTAATCCCTCTTCACAGGTTCTGGGGATTAGTTCAGTTCAGTTCAGTCTCTCAGTCAAATCCAACTATTCATAACCCCATGGACTGTAGCACGCCAGGCTTCTCTGTCCATCACAAACTCCCGGAGTTTACTGAAATTCATGTCCATTGAGTCAGTGATGCCATCCAACCATCTTATCTTCTGTCCTCCCCTTCTCCTCCTGCCTTCAGTCTTTCCCAATATCAAGGTCTTTTCCAGTGAGTCAGTTCTTCTCATCAGGTGGCCAGAGTATTGGCATTTCAGCTTCAGCATCAATCCTTCCAATGAACATTCAGGACTTCCTTTAGGATGGGCTGGTTGGATTCCCTTGCAGTCCAAGGGACTCGCAAGAGTCTTCTCCAACACCACAGTTCAAAAGCATCAATTCTCAGCATTCAGCTTTCTTTATAGTCCAACTCTCACATCCATACATGACCATTGGAAAAACCATAGCCTTGACTAGACAGACCTTTGCTGGCAAAGTAATGTCTCTGCTTTTGAATATGCTGTCTAGGTTGGTCATAACTTTTCTTCCAAGGAATAAGCAACTTTTAATTTCATGGCTGCAGTCACCATCTGGAGTGATTTTGAAGCCCCCCAAAAATAAAGTCTGACACTGTTTCCACTGTTTCCCCATCTATTTCCCATGAAGTGATGGGACCGGATGCCATGATCTTCATTTTCTGAATGCTGAGCTTTAAGCCAACTTCACTCTCCTCTTTCACTTTCATCAAGAGGCTCTCTAGTTCTTCTTCAATTTCTGCCATAAGGGTGGTATCATCTGCATATCTGAGGTTATTGATATTTCTCCCGGCAATCCTGATTCCAGCTTGTGCTTCTTCCAGCCCAGCATTTCTCATGATGTACTCTGCATAGAAGTTAAATAAGCAGGGTGACAATATACAGCCTTGACGTACTCCTTTTCCTATTTGGAACCAGTCTGTTTTTCCATGTCCAGTTCTAACTGTTGCTTCCTGACCTTCATACAGATTTCTCAAGAGGCAGGTCAGGTGTTCTGGTATTCCCATCTCTTTTCCACAGTTTGTTGTGATCCACAGAGTCAAAGGCTTTGCATAGTCAATAAAGCAGAAGCAGACGTTTTCCTGGAACTCTCTTGTTTTTTTGATGATCCAGCAGATGTTGGCAATTTGATCTCTGGTTTCTCTGCCTTTTCTAAAACCAGCTTGAACATCTGGAAGTTCATGGTTCGTGTATTCTTGAAGCCTGGTTTGGAGAATTTTAGGCATTATTTTACTATTGTGTGAGATGAGTGCAATTGTGCATTCTTTGACATTCATTTGACATCTGTACATTCTTTGTCATTTCCTTTCTTAGGGATTGGCACGAAAACTGACCTTTTCCAGTCCTGTGGCCACTGCTGAATTTTCCAAATGTGCTGGCATATTGAGTGCAGCACTTTCACAGCATCATCTTTTAGGATTTGAAATAGCTCAACTGAAATTCCATCATCTCAACTAGCCTTGTTTATAGTGATGCTTCCTAAGGCCCACTTGACTTCACATTCCAGGATGTCTGGCTCTAGGTGAGTGATCACACCATCGTGATTAACTGGGTCATGAAGATCTTTTTTGTACAGTTCTTCCATGTATTCTTGCCACCTCTTCTTAAAATCTTCTGCTTCTGTTACGTCCATACCATTTCTGTCCTCTACTGAGCCCATCTCTGCATGAAATGTTCCCTTGGTATCTCTCATTTTCTTGAAGATAGCTCTAGCCTTTCCCATTCTGTTGTTTTCCTCTATTTCTTTGCACTGATCACTGAGGAATGCTTTCTTAAGCCTTCTTGCTATTCTCTGGAACTCTGCATTCAGTTGTTATTTTATTTTATTTTTTTATTATTTTTTTTTACTTTATTTTACTTTACAATACTGCATTCAAATGGGTATATCTTTCCTTTTCTCCTTTGCTTTTCATTTCTCTTCTTTTCACAGCTATTTGTCAGGCCTCCTCAGACAGCCATTTTGCTTTTTTGCATTTCTTTTTCTTGGGGATGATCTTGATCCCTGTCTCCTGTACAATGTTGGGAACCTCCGTCCATAGTTCATTAGGTACTCTGACTTTCAGAATAATCCCTTAAATCTATTTCTGGGGATTAGATAAGAGACCAGGTCATTATTTAGTCTACCCCACCTTCTCTATCTATATACCAGTAATTCATGCACTTGTTCAGAGGCCTTACAAGAATTAGAAGCTACCTGAAGGCAAAATTACAGTCTAGTTATTCCAAAGATTCTAACATGTCATTTTGCACCTGATAGGGAGTAAAATCAAGGGTGTCATCCAAAGTATTTAACAACCAGGTGGTCTAGTGGTAAAAAACCTGCCTGCCAATGAAGTAGACATAGAGACAGGGTTCAATCCCTGGGTCACGAAGATCCCCTGGAGGAGGGCATGGCAACCCACTCCAGTATTCTTGTCTGTAGAATCCCATGGATGGAGGAGCCTGGCAGTTCACTGTCCATAGGGCAGTAAAGAGTCAGACACTTAAATGACTCAGCACACAGTGAGAGTACCAACCAATCAGAATAATGGGTGCTGTCTGCAGGACTGTGCCAGGAGTTTTAAGCCTTAGTTATGGGTCCCAGGGGAAGTGTGTGTTTGAATTGGGGTAGATGGTCCTGGAGGAGGAGCTAGAGCTCCTGGGGCTGTGTTTGTGTGCTCCATCAGCAGGTGTGGTGGTGTTGTGTGCACTGGGACAGTATCAGCCTGAGAGAAAATACATATCTGTTGAATGGATGAATAGATTAATGAATAAATAAGAGGATAGTGGGGTTATTCTCATATAAACAAGTTATGGGGAGAGATATTTTGGAATATATGACCCTATAGTTGCCCTTCAGATAGCACCCTGAGGGGGCTGCTTCTTTAACCTGCAACTCACATGGTGGCCCACCTGGAGGAGTGTTCATCCTCTGAATTTATGGGGCCACCTAGTCCTTTCTATCTGGCCAGACCTGACATCCATACCTATGACCCCAGGAGGGGATCGTACAAGAAGGAGCAGAAGGACCAACACAACTTCATCCAGCTACTGCTGGAAAACCACTTGACAAGCATTACTGTGATGTAGGATCCAGGAGAACAACACAAAAACAAGTGATTGCTCTCCGAGGCATGGCTAAAGGAAATGGCACTGAGAGTCAGTGAATGACCATCTCATGCCAGATAAGTTGCACATCCATGGACGGACAAGATGATTGCAAGTGCTCAGGAAGCAGAATGGAAGGCCTAAACCTAACCAACCAGCCAACTGACCAGACAAAAACAGGAAGACCCACATCCTCAAGGAAGCTTTGTCAGAAACCAAGCAGTGAACAAAGACGTTTAGCAATTCTTCAAATGCTTTGACATATAAGAACTGTCTTGCTGTTGTTGTTGTTGTTTTATGCCCAAAGTCAGAGGACAAATTTAACCAGGATTGACAGCTTCACTCTGATGAAAGGAGGACTCTTAAGATGAAAATGTCATTCCAGACGGGAAGAGCAAGCATTTGGCTGTTACCAGAAAACCTTGTTGCAATTCAGTCTCTCTCCAAACATTCACTGAATTGAAAATGCTAATTCCATAAGCATGCAGAACTTGAGTCCTATCTCTTGATACTGTTTCTATTGCCACTAGGTCATTACTTCCGTCCTACATGCCCTGAGTAATCTACTCACTGGTCCCCTGACTCATCTGGTTCCAGCCCATCCCACCCTGCACTGAAAACCATTCCTCTTAAGAGCAGCTTCAAGCAACCAGCCATCAATCAGTTCAAAGACCTCCAACGACTCCTCTCTGGGAGTCAGTGAAGCACAAATCTCTCAACTGGGTATTTAAAGCCATCCTTCCTAAAGACTCTATACTTTCTCTCTGTCACATTTTTTTCCTAGTTCTGGAAGTGGTCTTGTCAGCTGAAAGAAAGCCTGACCATCTTTTAACCTCCAGATAAATTATCCTCTCTTTCAAGAAGTGTTCACTGGGACTTCTTTCTTTATTCTCAGCTCCTGAATGGAAACTCTCCTTTGCCTAAATATCTATAGCATCTTGTTGTTATTTCAACCACTGAACTTAATCTTGCTACTATACTAGTTTATTTTTTCACAACCCCTTCTCCCCTAGATTGTGATCTTGAGAAACAAAGACCTGTTGTTTCGCTCTTTCACCCCCTCCCACCCACTCACATACCACGATCATAGCCCTGCTCTCCACACAGACACTTCCATGATCCGACCTTATGTTCATGAGACAAACTGAATTACTTAGTACAGTAAGTCCCCTACATACAAACATATTCCATTCCAAGACTGTGTTCATAAGTCCAAAAGAGCCTAGATACCCAACTAACCCAATCGGCTATACAGTGCTATACTGTAATAGGTTTATAATACTTTTCACACAAATAATACATAAAAAGCAAACACAAACAAAAAACAAGCATTTTTAATATTACAGTACTGTACCTTGAAAAGTACAGTACCTTGAAAAGTACAGTAGTACAGTACAACAGCTGGCATTCAGAGGTTGGCATCGAGTGAACAGGCAAGAAGTTACTGAGTGGAGAAGGAGAGACAGCAGGAAAGAGTAGAGCTGAAGGATTTTCACCAATAGGAGACCAAGGGCAAGCTGCAATCTCATTCATGCCTGATGCTGATGGAATGCACTTTTGCATCTTTGAAAGTTTGCAACTTGAAGAATCTTTGTATGTAGGGGACTTACTGAACTGGCTAAAAATAGGCCCTCAGTCAATGGAGCACCACAGAGCTATTCAGTTTTATACCTCAAAGTCTCGATGGTAGGAGCTTTATCTAGTTTACCCATCTGTGAAAATGAAGGTAAAGTCGCTCCATTGTGTCCGACTCTTTGTGACCCCATGGACTGTAGCCTACGAGGCTCTTGCATCCATGGAAATTTCTAGGCACGAGTACTGGAGTGGGTTGCCTTTTCCTTCTCCAGATCTTCCCCACCCAGAGATTGAACCCAGCAAGGTCTCCAGCACTGCAAACAGATGCTTCTACTGTCTGAGCCCTTGATGCCTAGCACATGGTGGGCATCCCATCAACATGTGCTGAGTAAAGGAACGAATGAGCAAGTGAATGAGTGAATGTATCAGTGTAAAGTGAATAGGTAAATATGGAAACATAGAGATGGAGAGGTACCAGAAAAGAGCCCCAGAAAAGAAACAGATACAAAAAAAAGTCCATGAAAAGTCAATGTCCTCTGCATCCCAGTTTTTTAATGGTCCTTCCCCTACTTACCCTGGAGCTGTTGGGAAAATGCCCAATGTTCTGCCAAAGGAAATAAGCCTGCTGGTTGGAGTTTATATAAAATATCTGGATGGAATTGTTTCAGTGCAGTCAGCCCGCTGTGTCTGCAGAGAGCCGAGGCCTGGAGGGTTCAGGAGCCCACAGATGCTGCGAATGGTGCTCAGGCTCACGCTGCAGCCCCTGCTCAGTGCAACGCCACTCCAGCCTAGCTTGAGGTTCAAAGCTGGGGAGCTACAGTGATGTACAGCAGGGACAGAGGGACAAGGAAATCAACCCCTGTGGCCCCAATTAAATTGGGGGCACCCCAAGTTGTCCAGGTTCACAGTTTGTAAAAGATTAGATGAACAAACTTGCAGCAGGAAGGAATATAATCACTGAGGGATGATAACAGTGAAGGTTAATTTGTTCTGCCTGTTACAGAGGGTAATTAAGCTGCCACATTTCACACTGTTATATTTGGATCAAGTAGCTTCTAATTATACACTTAAAAAAAAATTCAAGTAGCCACAATTTCCAAACTGAAACTGTGACTGCACTCTGGGAACCCCTGAACTACCAATCAACTACTAATGATTGGGTTCCACTCAATCATCTTCACAAAGTCTCTCCAAGATAGGAAGGAAGAAGCCTATTGTCCGTTTAGCCACAGAACAGCTGAGGAATGAGCAACATGTTGGTTTATCCACTGGCAACTCTTGCATATAACTGCCAAGGGCATGAACTTGGACAGTCATTCATTCAATAAAGATCAATTCCCGATGGCATCAGACCCTTTGGTTGGCACTGAAGATACATCTGAATAAAACAGGCAAAATATTTGCCTTTGAGTTACCTGTACACTGTTGGGTTAAATACATAAAATCCAAATAAGTAAATAAATATATATATAATAATAAACTTAGCAGACAAAAATAAAGTTTGAAAGAGAGTGATAGAAAAGGTTTTTCAGTATTAGTTAGTAATAGATTAATTTTGATAAATGTGGAAATCAAAGCATAACTTAGGCAAATGAATAGACTAGACAAATGATAATTTGAGAGTGAAGCGAGTATGAGATGACTGCAGGTTGCAATATTCAAGGAGAGTCTCCATCTCCATGACAGAAGTGGATCTTGAACTCATCTTTAAATTAAAGATGACATAATAACTTAGAAGCTGGAGAGCAGAAAGTATTATATGGACAGTAAGCAATAAAACTTGCTCAGTACAAACTTTGGGAGGCTAAAAGAAATGAATCGTTTCAATAAGCTGAACTTTGTGGAAACTGTTCTTGGGAGGTTTACTTTAACATACACATTCACAAGTGCATAAACACACACACAACACAGGCTAATGCCGCATGATGCTAAATCAGTGGCTAAGATACTCGTGTGAATAAAAATGGGATTAATAAACTGGTGAATTGCGTTCATCATTGAGGTCAGTTCAGTAGCAATGACCAGAAGCGTTCCTCCAGGTAGAGTTCTGTGTCCTGGAGAAACGCTTCGAGACATTGCCCCATCCCAGAGCTTCGGGGTATGCCCTGGGTCTTTCAGCAGCCTCAGGCTCCAGGGTATTGATGGAGGCTACTGGATGCTGACAATATCATGCCTCAAACCTGTTTATCTTCCTTGAGAAGAAATTGTGTGAATTGTTTTTTCTTGTATACATTTTGCACACAGTGGCTATTTCATATATACTTACTTTATAAGCAACACAGCTCCTAAAGAGTTGATAGAAGGAACTTGAAACATTTCTATAATGTATAAAATTTCTATAATGTTTCTTTTAATTTTGAGTACATTTCGGTATAATCTATCTCTCCAGTCTTATAAGAAAATAAAAAATCTAAGAGAAGAAGGTGTTTCTTACATAGAATGAGCTTCTGAAAATTTGGGAATCATATGCCAAGTAACTACTATTTGTGTACTTCTAACAGCTCGTTTCCAACAGTAGTTTCCCAGTGAACCGTGCATCCTGGAACTCATGCTATGTGGTCCTCTTTCTGCAAATCTCATCTGGTTCCAAATATGAGGGAAAAGTGATACTGAGGTAAATTCAGAAGAAGCCTTGCAGTCCTTGCCTCAGTTTCTTGGAACACTCATTCTGGTGGGAGTCAGCTCCCATATGTAAAGTCACTACTTTGCAATCCTCCACTGAGAGGAAGCCCAGATTAGCTATAAGCAGCAGCAGGGAGAAAGAGATCAGTCCAGCCTCAGTTATTCTACTCCAGCCGTCCTAGCCTGGCTGCTACACATCCTAGTCCTAGTCTAGAAGCCATCTTGATCATCTTGCCCAGTGTTATGTTTAGATGTCTCAAGCCACAGTCAAGATCTAACTGTACCCATTTGAGACACTCGGTGAAAATCACTCAGCTAAGTCTAGTTCACCTACCAAATAATAAAATGTAAACATCATTTGCACAGGGTTTCCCAGCCCCTGGAATCTAATGTCTGATGACTTGAGGTAGACCTGATGTCACCCTAGATTCATGTGTTGAATCCTCAATGGGATGGTATTTGGACATGGAACCTGGGGTGGTAATTAGGACATGAGAGTGGAATTCTATGAATGTGAATAGTGCCCTTATAAGATCCTGTTCATGATGCCAGTTGTCTTGCTGATCCTGCTCATAGTGCCAACCATCTCACTGTATCTCTCTGTGCCTGTGTGCACTGAACCCAGGGTAGGCAAGGCAAGAGCAGAGGAGCTGGAAGAAGACTCAAGGAGCCATGGGAACTGCAGACACATTTATTCTCTCCTGGCTAGAATGTAGTCATAACACAGTCATAGCACAGCCTCTCTCCTGGCTGATGCAGCAGCCGTAACATACCCATAATGTAGCCATAATATAACCTCACATAACATAACCATGATGTCACTCCAGCGTAGCCCTGGTGCAGCAGCAGCCAGGACCTGCATGGTGAAGCTCACACAGGTGAACCACACAAAGCAGCCTGTGACCAAGCAATTACCTCGTGGCGTGCATGAGCAGTCCTATATGTGAGCTCAGCTGTTGCACAACTATGCAAAGTGAGAGGGCATGAGAGCGCAGGGTGAGAGGGTATAACAGAGTGGGGCAGGAGAGACTGCTGCCATCTCATTAACTTCCCAACAGAGATCTCTCTCTCTCGAACACAAGAGGACACAGCACTAAGGCCTTCAAACCAGGAAGAGGCCCCTCATCAGGAACTGATTTGGTGTACTCCTTGACCTTGAACTTCACAACCTGCTGAATAGTGAGAAACAAATTTCTGTTGTTTAAGCCATCTATGTAGGCTATGGTACTTTCATTATAGCAGCAGGAATTAACTAACACACTATTAATTTAAATATTGGAAATCGGGCCTCAAAATAATAGCTAAAACCTAAAAATTCCCCCAAATGTTTAACCATAGTAGAATGGGAGAATAAATTGTTCTGTACACAAAAAATACAGCACTGCATATGACAAAAAATCATCTATAATGCAATCTAAAAATTGTTTTATTAACAGAATATGAATGAAAAAACAGAGATCAAAGACTACATGGTATGTGATTCATTCTGAAGCTTGAAAACTAGCAAAATGAATCAATTGTGTTTCAAGTCAATACAGTGTTTAACCTTGTGGGGAGGCAGTGGTTGTTGACTAGAACAAGCCATGGAAAGTGGGTCTTATGTATGGATGGTTCTGTTTTGTGATCTTGATGCCTTTCACTTTCACAAAGTTATGTAGAGTCTGTGAAAACTAGTTGTGAATATTAACTATATTTTATATATGTGTATATTATACTTTAGTAAAAGCTTAAACTGAAACAGGTGGGGTAAATGAATTATCTGAGTGTCCTCAGTAATTTTTATTTCTGGGAGCTTGACCTCCCACCCAAGCTCTCAGTAAACTGTGTAGGTGTTTAAATCTATAAATATACTCCAACAAATAGGTCCCAGTGATCCTCCATTGTCCAAAAGTAATAACTAATATTTATTGCAAGCTAATAATTCAAGCATTATCTAGTGCTTTGCATGCACTGACTCATTTAAAACTTATAAGAATACTACGAAGTAGTTATCACCACCCTCACTCTCATCATCACCATCCGAACCCGTATCTCAGATGAGGACATTAACACCCAGAAGTGTTAGACAAACTGGCAAATAGCTCATAACAGATCTAAGATGAGACCCAGGAAATATGAGCCAAGGCCCCCTCCTCCTCCTCTCTACGCTGTTTTCCTAGTTTTGAGAAAGGTCCTCCGACGCCGGCCACAGGACCATCTCCTCTCCAACCGAGGGCATGCACACAAATATCTCTGGGCTTTATGTACCAGGTGTTTCAATACACTCCATCATTTTGGATCTTATCATAAAGAATCCTGTTGTGCAGCTCTCTTCCACCATTCATTCATTTAAGAATCCACTCATTCATTCATTCAGCTTTCTGGGTTTTAGCAAGTCTGGTCCCAGGTCTCTGCACAAGTCTCACCCACTCCATCTCACAATGTTATACAAATCTGCTCACTCTCTCTCTGTGGTGTCTTCAACCAGCACAAGACCCTTCTTTAAGTCCATACAAAGCGCTATATTCAGTTGCATTTTATTGTTCCTTACAACAAATCCTTAAGGAAAAAGTCATTGACTTCCCTTTACAGATGAGAGAGAATTCAATTTTTGCGTTTTTAGTCAGACTTCTTCATCAGATTATCACCTGGAAAGCTTTCTCCCCTACAGGGAAGCAGCCAGCACAAGGAGGAGATCTCAGCCCATTCCATGCAGTTTTGGTACCCTGGTTTATTTCCATCAACCTTGGGAGTGTCATAAGTAATTTATTGATAAAGTATCAAAGCTTGCAAGCAATTTACTATTAAAAAATAAATGTGCTTGGCTTCAAAGTTATCTCTATGAGAAATCAGCTCATTCTTGCATCTCTGTTCATTGTGCCAACAAGAAATCTCTCTGTGCTGAAGCTCAGACGAAGTTACTGTCAAGAACAGTGACTTGTCCAAGGCCATACAGGGTCATAATCAGTACTAGAGGTAGACCCTAATTCCCTAGTCTAGGGATATTATTATTATTTTTTAGCTCGATGACAACCTGTCACCCTTTCCTATCGAAGATTCACCTTTTAGAGTCATAGTCAGAAACCTGGTTTTAGCAGCATGGGACAAGGACTAAATTGGGCCAGGATGGGTCCACCTATATTTTTTGGCCACTTTTCCAGAAAGGCTTCTCATAATATAGCACCAGCAATTACTGCCAAGGTCTTCCTTCCAGGAGCTCCCAAGCTCTGAGATGCCAGTCCTCACCCAAGGTAGTACATTCTTGTCTAATTGTTGTTCACCATTTCAAAGCAACCATCTCTGGAAAAAAAGACTGGCCTATAACTTGTCAAAATGTCTTGCAAGCATTTCTAGGCACTTAAAAAAAAAAGCATTGCTGTCAATTTCATGCAAATATGCATAAGTTGACAGTGTAGTGTCAAATAGCTGAGCTCTGAAGGGTTTGAGGCAAAATCAGAAGTCAAGGAAATTTTTCATGGACCTCAGCTCATTTACATTTTGCTAATTTACTGAGACAAAGTGAAGCCTGCTGGCTAATGAGATGGTTCGTGATGCTGAACCATATTTTGTGTAAATGAAAATCTGCCACTCTGTTTATTGGAAAAAATATGCTTCTAAAGACAATTATTGAGTTTAGATGCTTAAATTCTTACATTTAAAAGTGTAAAACTGAACATAAAATATCTTAATTAAATTAGTCTCTCTGCAAAGGACCGAGCTGTGGCTTTCAGCCCCTGAAGGGCTGGTACTGAATTTACTACCTCTTGCAAAATTGAAGTCTCTATAACACCACACTTTGTCTGTGACTTTGGCTGCAAATGTGAATTATTTGTGCAGAAGGCCTAGGGAATGCTGTTAGAGCTTGAACAGTTTCAGATCTACAATGAGCAAAGGGCTAGAACAGATAAGATTCCCTGCAGTCAGAAGCTGGGACTTGGAATTCAGACACAGGAAGATGGTTGAGAGGCAGAGATGGGAGGTGTTTTTAATCTCCTTTATCTTTCTGACAGGTATAAACAGAGACTTCTGAACTGATTGGCATGTTTATGCAAACACAAAAAGCTATGGGACAAACCAGTGAAGAGATTTTAGTTTTGTTTTTTTCTCCAAATAAATATAAAAAACAGAGGAAATGCTGATAAAACAGCCTTGATAACTTGCCTCCAAATTTAAAAGCAAGACACTTTACCTGGTATACGCTCTTTGGGTTTGGGAAATACTTTGGGGGAGGTAATTGAATTGTTACTTATAACGGGCTGGGACCACACGTGTTTACTTATTCTAGCCCCTTACTCTGCAAACATGTCCATGAGCACCCTGTCTAACGCCTGTATCTGACTCTCAGAATCTACACTAGGAGCCTTATTCAGAGGCAGATTGCAAAAAAATTATACCCCAGAAGCCCTAGTCTAAAGTGTTCTGGTCTGTAATTGTATGAAATTGAAGTGGGCAGACACAGAACTTAACTGCATGTGTAATGTGTAACTGAATTGTGCTTCTGCTGAGTAATTGATATGGAAGCAGTCTAGGGTTTAGCTGGGACAGTGGGGTTCCTGGCCCCAGCAGCAGACTCTGGAAGTGCCTTCGTAATGGCTTTATCCTCTACCCATGTTTGGAGCACAGTATATACACAGAATGCCACCCCCAGGCTGCACACCTAGGTGGAGAGAGCAGGATTAGCCTCTAGAGATCAGGTTGCCTCCCCCTGAAGGTCACAATGCAAGATTCACACAAGTATGGAATCAAGGAACAGATCCCAAAAGCCAGGTTTCAAGAAATGAATTTAAATGCTTGATGCAATAACATCTTGCTTGATCACACTATTTTTCAGAGTTGGCTACCATTGGTAGAAAATCCCTCACTCACGCAAGGAAGATATTTGACAGGTTTTAGGAGTAGTTGGGGAAAGTGATCACTTCTCCCTCTTATCTTCCTCTTCTCCAGTACACAAATAAATGGTCAGCTCTCACAGGCAGGAAGCTAAATGCTGGATAGCATCAGGCCATGATCCTGGCCCCTTAGGAAGCTTAAGAGGATATAGCAATACCTCTTTCTGAAGCGAGAAGATTGAGTTCCCCACCTTTTACAATGTACAGTCATATTGTCTCTTGGCTGCCTATGTGATATATTCAAGCTCCCTGAGCTGGTTTGAATTTTGTTTGATTGTTTAGTATTTTATAGGGTATTTTATTTAGAGATAATGTCACTGACAATTTATTATCCAAAATATCATCCACGTCTATGAGCTGAGATTCAATTTTCATGGCTTTTATATCTGTCATACTCGCTAGTCTCCAAACTCAATTGCTCATCCTTTCTTTTGAATTATGAAGCTATGTTATTATGAATTATGATTCCATGTTCAGTGCTCATTTCATCATGTTTATCCCCATACTTATCTCATTTATACCCAATAATACAGTGTTTTGCATATTTGGAAGTTGCACTAGGCCATGAATTCCCTTTTTCCTTAATTCTTGGTGGATATTTCTATTACAGGCTTCCTCACATAGAGTTTAACTTACTAACTTTTCACATACTAGACAGTAAACACATCAAGGGCAGGAACTTTATTCATTTTTCTATCTTTCAGCATCTATTACTGTAAGAATAAATAAACATTAATTGGTTAAAAGACGAAAAGTTTTTAAATCAACTTAAAATTTAGTTTTAAACTAATCTTTTATTCTTTGCCCTTTCCTGTTAAGTCTGCAATGTATATTCTAAGTCATTCTCGTATTTCTGAGCACAAAAAGCATGACAATATTTCTCGTAAATGAGAAGGCAGGATTGAAAGTCACCAAATTTGGACCCAGTCCCACCTAATTTATAAAACTCTACAGTAACTGCAGCCCACACTGACCTTTCCCAGAATTCTTATTGTACTTAGAGACAGTATCAGCCAATTTAGCACAGAATTCTTCTTCAACATTTTTTTTTTTTTTTTTGGCCTGTGCTAGTTTTGCCTTCTGAACTAGGTCATAAACTCACAGCAAATATCCCAGAAATACCTGATAACTAAAGAGTAGGGTAACAAATTCTTCCTACTTTTAGCACTGGAAGTCCTCTGTTCCAGGAAACTCCAGTTTCACACAAACTAGGACAGTTGATCACCCTGAGTGGATGGGTTGTTCAGTTGACTAAATGACTGATTTTACAAGTTCTATTGATCACTGACTATAAAGTGTCTAGTAATATCCATATCAGCCTAGTCTTCTTCCTATTGCCAGACATGTGAGTATAAGAAACACTGACAAGCATATAGGCATATAATATAACACTGATATTTGGTGGGCTTTTTACTGAGCTAACACATACATTTTATATTATTTTTAGCTATACCTGATCTGTGGGCTTCCCTAGCAGCTCAGTGGTAAACAATCCACCTGCCAATACAGGAGACTTGGGTTTGATCCCCTGGAGAAGAAAATGGCAACTCACTCCAGTATTCTTTCCTGGAAAACCCCGTGGACAGAGGAACCTGGCAGGCTACAGTCCATGGGTTTCCAAAGAGTCAGACACAAGCAAGCAACTAAACAACAACAACACACGTGATCTGTGGGTTTGTATCAGGTTCAGTCAGATTTGGCCTATACTAAGGCATTCTTGGGATTCCCTGATGGTTAAGAGGGTAAAGTGTCTGCCTGCAATGCGAGAGACTCAGGTTCGATCCCTGGGTAGGGAAGATCCCCTGGAGAAGGAAATGGCAACTCACTCTACTACTCTTGCCTAGAAAATTCCACGGATGGAGGAGCCTGGTGGGCTACAGTCCATGGGGTCGCAAATAGTCGGACACGACTGAGCGACTTCACTCACTTACTCACTCAAGGTATTCTTAGTAATGTGAAACCTAAGGAATCATCTGATCAAACTTTGATCAAGTGGAAGCCTAGAAAGATGAAGTGAACTGACCAAAGTCTCCACAAAATTGTTAGAAGGGTTAGAAGTACATCTCAGGCACATCCTTCCTTGCTCTCCAGTCTCCAGCAGAAACCCCAACCCATAGGGTGGGTTTTGGGGAAAAATTCAAATTTCATTACACAATTTGTATTTTATTGAACATCTTCTTGCACATTTTGAGGAGATCTAGGTAAACTGAATAACTCCCTTGAGATGAATATAATCTTCAGTTTCTTCTATGACTGCCTACTCAAAGCTATATTTTCTGTTCTAAAGACAAAGAAGTAATTTCTGGCAGCTGCCATTTACCTATAAGGAGCAAGCATTATCCTTTCAGGAGTCTATCTTTCTACCTAAAGTATGTTATTAGATAATGCCTGAATTTCCTCCTGCCATGGTAGTGTTCCTTGTAAGTCACTGGAACTGATGAGTGTGCTAGACTAGTATTCCTCAAAGTGATAAACGACCACCTGCATCAGAATTTCCAAGAGTATTGCGGGGAGAGAGAAAATTAGCCAAGATGGAATGTTCAGGCTCTCTCACCCCATGTTTTGTAAATCATGACTCTGTAACAGCTGAGACCACTTAGAGACTGCGCATGCATGTTGTACTCGCTCGGTCAAGGGTTACTGCATGTGGTACACCTGTATGGGTTCCACCTAAGAAAGTGGTGGCATTCCTGCTGCAACACAGCTGTGTCTGTCAGGTCATCCATGAGAGGAGAAAATATAGCGTGACTACTGCTACAGCGGCTGCATCAGCCAGGAGAGAACACTGCTGTGGCTGCTGTGTCAGCTGGGAGAGAAGTTGTGCAGGGTTAGTTTATGTTATAGCTGACATGCCAGCCAGCAGAGAATAAACCTGTCTGCACTTTCTATAGCTCCCTGAGTCTCCTTCCAGGCTCTTAGCTTGCATCTTGTCTATCCTGGTTCAGCCAACAGTGCAAACAGGATGATCAGCGATACAACTGGCATAGTCAGCAGGATACACAGTGGGGAGAGCATGAGACTCCCCTGGGTGGAGGAATCCAGAGGCTACCATACAGCATGTGGTACCATGTGGGCACGATTCTCTCGGCGTAGGTTCCAGTGGAAGACTGGGAGGTGGGGGATGGGTCACCGAATGGCATTGAAAAGGCATTGCAGGTGGTGAGTTCCCATTCCCCAAACAAGGCAGCATGGATTGCCGCTGGCAATGTGGGGGTAGATTTTCCTGACTGCCCTAAAGGTGAATATGGATAGTACTCTGTGATGCCATGCCAGTTGCAACATGCAGAGATGCTTGGAAGAGCTAAAGCAACATACATTGGCATTAAAGCAAGAACCCCATGCCCCTGAAGAATCCAGCATCTCTGACAGCGAGGTGGTAAGTGACAGTGATGATGAATGTTATGAGACTGCAGGTTCCCATTTGTTAGCGAGGCTCATTGTACAGCAGAAGTGAAGCATGAGCAGACTATGGCCCGGGGTGGGAGAATCCTCAGGGGATCCCCAGTGTGACTGAGTTCATGACATATTGACCACATACTCAGGTGGAGTTGGTTGACTTGGGTAAGCAGTTTTGGCAAACACATGGGGAACCCTTGGCAGCATGGCTTTTGGGACTTTGGGACACAGGAGTGGGCCTGGCACCTCTGGGAGGCTTTGTAGGTCCTTATGTAGGCCTCAATGAAAGTGAAAGTGGAGAGTGAAAAAGTTGGCTTAAAGCTCAACATTCAGAAAATGAAGATCATGGCAGCCGGTCGCATCACTTCATGGCAAATAGATGGGGAAACAGTGGAAACAGTGTCAGACTTTATTTTGAGGGGCTCCAAAATCCCTGCAGATGATGACTGCAGCTATGAAATTAAAAGACGCTTCCTCCTTGGAAGAAAATTATGACCAACCTAGATAGCATATTCAAAAGCAGAGACATTACTTTGCTGACTAAAGTCTGTCTAGGCAAGGCTATGGTTTTTCCTGTGGTCATGTATGGATGTGAGAGTTGGACTGTGAAGAAAGCTGAGCACCGAAGAATTGATGGTTTTGAACTGTGGTGTTGGAGAAAACTCTTGAGAGTCCCTTGGACTGCAAGGAGATCCAACCAGTCCATTCTGAAGGAGATCAGCCCTGGGATTTCTTTGGAAGGAATGCTGCTGAAGCTGAAACTCCAGTACTTCAGCCACCTCATGCGAAGAGTTGACTCACTGGAAAAGACTTTGATGCTGGGAGGGATTGGGGGCAGGAGGAGAAGGGGATGACAGAGGATGACATGGCTGGATGGCATCACGGACTCGATGGATGTGAGTCTGAGTGAACTCCGGGAGATGGTGATGGACAGGGAGGCCTGGCGTGCTGCGATTCATGGGGTCACAAAGAGTCAGACACGACTGAGCGATTGAACTGACTGACTGACTGACTAAGACAAGTAGAGGGAAAGCATGGGAGACACCGTTTTGAAAGTGTGAAGACCTCGAAGCTGGCAGGGGTCCCATCCGGGTTATGCAGATGCGAATATGCACAGATTTGTGCAGAGGTATACTGTAAAGACGGAGAAGGCAATGGCATCCCACTCCAGTACTGTTGCCTGGAAAATCCCATGGATGAAGGAGCCTGGTAGGTTGCAGTCCATGGTGTCACCATGAATCGGACATGACTGAGCAACTTCCCTTTCACTTTTCACTTTTGCGCATTGGAGAAGGAAATGGCAACCCACGCCAGTGTTCCTGCCTGGAGAATCCCAGGGACAGGGGAGCCTGGTGGGCTGCCGTCTATGGGGTCGCACAGAGTCAGATACGACTGAAGTGACTTAGAAGCAGCAGCAGCATACTGTAAAGCTGTGTCCTATGTAGAAAATTGTCTTTTAAAGGCTATGTCCTATGATGCAGACTTGTATGCTAGAAGCTGTGTCCTATGATATGGACTTAGAACGATGTGCTGAAAAGACTGTATCTTGTCATGTGCTACTGACCTCTGAATCTCTTGCAGATTTAGAACAGTGTGAAAGCACTTGCAATCTTGTGGGTGGGCCAGAAAAATCCCCTCCTTGAGATTTGGGCCTGGCCCCTGTAGGGGGTTTTTGCAATCCTTTATGACTCTATGGACATGAGTTTGAGTGAACTCCGGGAGTTGGTGATGAACAGGGAGGCCTGGCACGCTGCGATTCGTGGGGTCGCAAAGAGTTGGACACAACTGAGCGACTGAACTGAACTGAACTGAACTGGACTGAATATAAAGACCTGCAGGGGTGGATTTGCCCCTGTAGAGGTTTTCCTGAAATTTCACAAGGACGGGAGGTGGACTGGATTTGGTTAAGGCAGATGAAGGCACTCCACAAGCAGTGGGTGGCCCTTCTAGCCCCATGAGGGCAGGACGGCACCATGAGTTCCAGGCGATACTTGGGGTTGGGTTTTGCTATGTGTTGGGGATGTGACTGTTATTGTAGCTACTACTGTTGCAACATGTAAATCCAAGGGTCAGTGTTATCACAGATGGACTGCACATAGAATGTGAGGTGAAAGACCCTGAAGGGGTAGATTGTGGGGAGAGCAAATTAGCCAAGATGGTGTGTTCAGGCTCTCTTGCCCAACACTGTAAATAATGACTCTGTAACAGCTGAGGTGATTTATAGCACTGCACACGCACCTCATGAGGTGCTCACTGGGTCAGGGGTTGCTGGGTGTGGTACGCGTGTGTGAGCTCCACCTGTGAAAGTGGCGGCATTTCTGCTGCCTCATGGCGTGTCCATCAGGTCAGCCACGAGAGGAGAGAATAGAACGTGTCTACTGCTACAGCTGCTGTGTCCGCCAGGAGAGAGGCTGTGTTGTGCTAGCTTATGTTATGGCTGCCAAGCCAGCCAGGAGAGAATCAACATGTCTGCAATTCCTACTACTCTTCAACTTTCCTTCCAACCTCTTAGCTCACACCTTGCCTACCCTGGGTTCAGTGAACGGTGTGAACAGGATGATCAGTGATACAGGTATTTATTAAAATGCCCACCTAGAGCTCAGGAGTGTGAATCTCATAATTATATAAGATTTATATTAAAATCTGATAGTAATATTATAGATTTGAAATTAAAGTGAAGGTTTTTTTCATGCTCCCATAATTTCAAACAGACTATAGGAAATCAAAATTCATGCTTAAATAATAAATAATTTATTTATCCCAGTATTCAAGTAGACTTGACTTTGATAATTGCTAACACGTTTTCACATTTTGTGTCATAAGGTTAAACTTAGCAGAGGAAAAATTGCTGGGGAAATTGTTTAGTTTTAATCAAAGTGTGTCTGTTGTTGCTTATATGCACAGACTTGTCAATAGCACAGATTGTTGCAAAAGCAGCTTTAAATGAAAAACTAATTGTATAGAAGTTTCTAACTTTGCTTGTGCATGGGAATCATCTATCCAAGTGCCTGGATTCCACCCCCAGAGATTCAGATGTAATTGATAAGGTGCAATATGGGCGTTGGAAAAGGAAACCTGGCTACATGGGGTTTCAAGGAGTTGGACACAACTCAGTGACTGAAAAACAACAATAAAAATGGACATTAAGAATTTTCCCAGGAGGAAAACTGGTCAACCACCTGTAAAAGAATGAAACTAGAACACTTTCTAACATCATACACAAAAATGAAATAAAAATGGATTAAAGATCTAAATGTAAGACCAGAAACTATCAAACTCCTAGAGGAAAACATACGCAGAACACTCTCTGACATAAATCACAACAAGATCTTCTATGATCCACCTCCCAGCATAATGGAAATAAAACTAAAATAAGCAAATGGGACCTAATTGAACTTTAAAGTTCTTGCACAATGAAGGAAACTATAAGCAAGGTGGAAAGACAGCCTTCAGAATGGGAGAAAGTAATAGCAAATGAAACAACTGACAAAGAATTAACTTCAAAAATATACAAGCAGCTCATGCAGCTCAGTATCAGAAAAGTAATTGACCCAATCAAAAAGTGGGCCAAAGAACTAAACAGACATTTCTCCAAAGAAGACATACGGATAGCTAACAAACACATGAAAAGATGCTCATCATCACTCATTATCAGAGAAATGCAAATCAAAACCACAATGAGGTACCATCTCATGCCAGTCAGAATGGCTGCCATCAAAAAGTCTACAAACAATAAATGCTGGAGAGGGTGTGAAGAAAAGGGAACCCTCTTACATTCTTTGTGGGAGTGCAAACTAGTACAGCCACTATGGAAAACAGTGTGGAGATGCCTTAAAAAAAATGATAATAGAACTGCCATACAACCCAGCAATCCCACTGCTGAGCATACACACAGAGGAAATCAGAATTGAAAGAGACAAATGTACTCCAATGTTCACTGCAGCATTGTTTACAATAGCCAGGACATGGAAGCAACCTAGATGTCCATTGGCAGATGAATGGATAAGGATGTTGTGGTACATATATGCAATGGAATATTGCTCAGCTATAAAGAAAGAACACATTAGAGTCAGTTCTAATGAGGTGGCTGAAACTGGAGCCTATTACACAGAGTGAAGTAAGCCAGAAAGAGAAACACCAATAAAATATATTAACACATATATATGGAATTTAGAAAGACAGTAACGATGACCCTATATGCAAAACAGCAAAAGAGACACTGATGTAAAGAACAAACTCTTGCACTACATGGGAGAAGGCGAGGGTGGGACCATATGAGAGAATAGCATTGAAGCCTACATATTGCCTTATGTAAAACAGATGACCAGTGCAAGTTCAATACATGAAGCAGGGCATTCAAAGCTGGTGCTCTGGGACAATCCAGAGGGATGGGGTGGGGAGAGAGGTGGGAGGGGATTTCAGAATGGGGGGACACAGGTACACCCATGACTGATTCATGTGAATGTATGGCAAAAACCAGCACAATACTGTAAAGTAACTCACTTCAGTTCAGTCGCTCAGTCATGTTTGACTCTTTTCAACCCCATGGACTGCAGCATGCCAGGCTTCCCTGTCCATTGCCAAATCCCGGAGCCTGCTCAAACTCATGTCCATTGAGTCAGTGATGTCATACAACCATCTCATCCTCTGTCATCCCTTCTCTTCCTGCCTTCAATCTTTCCCAGCATCAGGGTCTTTTCCAGTGAGTCAGTTTTTAGCATCAGGTGGCCAAAGTATTGGAGTTTCAGCTTCAGCAGCAGTCCTTCCAATGAGTATTCAGAACTGATTTCCTTTAGGATGGACTGGTTGGATCTCCTTGCAGTCCAAGGGACTCTCAAGAGTCTTCTCCAGCACCACAGTTCAAAAGCCTTAATTCTTTGGTGCTCAGCTTTCTTTATAGTCCAACTCTCACATCCTTACATTACTACTGGAAAAACCATAGCTTTGACTAGACAGGCCTTTGTCAGCAAAGTAATGCCTCTGCTTTTTAATATGCTGTGTAGACTGCTCATAACTTTTCTTCCAAGGAGTAAGCGTCTTTTAATTTCATGGCTGCAGTCACCATCTGCAGTGATTTTGCAGCCCCCAAAATAAAGTCTGTCACCATTTCCATTGTCTCCCCATCTATTTGCCACGAAGTGATGGGAATGGATGCTGTTGATCTTCATTTTTTGAATGCTGAGTTTTAAGCCAATGTTTTTACTCTTCTCTTTCACTTTCTCAAGAGGCTCTTTAGTTCCTCTTCAATTTCTGTCATAAGGGTGGTGCCATCTGCATATTTGAGGTTATTGATATTTCTCTTGGTAATCTTTTTTTTTAATATAAATTTATTTATTTTAATTGGAGGTTAATTACTTTACAATATTGTATTGGTTTTGCCATACATCAACTTGAATCCACCACAGGTATACACGTGTTCCCCATCCTGAACCCCCCTCCCTCCTCCCTCCCCATACCATCCCTGTGGGTCATCCCAGTACAGCTTGTGCTTCACCCAGCCCAGCGTTTCTCATGATGTACTCTGCATAGAAGTTAAATAAGCAGGGTGACAATATACAGCCTTGACATACTCCTTTCCCGATTTGGAACCAGTCTGTTGTTCCATGTCTGATTCAAACTTGACCTTCATACATACTTCTTAACCTTCATACAGATTTCTCAGGAAGCAGGTAAGGTGGTCAGATACTCCCATCACTTTCAGAATTTTCCAGTTTGTTGTGATCCACACAGTCAAAGGCTTTGTTGTAGTCAATAAAGCAGAAGTAGATGTTTTTCTGTAACTCTCTTGCTTTTTTGATGATCCAGTGGGTGTTGGCAATTTGATCTCTGGTTCCTCTGCCTTTTCTAAAACCAGCTTGAACATCTGGAAGTTCACAGGTCACGAACTGTTAAAGCTTCATTTGGAGAATTTTGAGCATTACTTCGCTGGCATTTGAGATGAATGTGATTGTGCAGTAGTTTGGACATTCTTTGGCATTGCCTTTATTTGGGATTGGAATGAAAACTGACCTTTTCTAGTCCTGTGGCCACTGCTGAGTTTTCCAAATTTGCTGGCATATTGAGTGCATCACTTTCACAGCATCATCTTCTAGGATTTGAAATAGCTCAACTGGAATTCTCTCACCTCCACCTACTTTGTTCATAGTGATTAGCCTCCAATTAAAATAAATAAATTATTTTTTAAAAGAATTTTCCCAGGTGATACTAACATGCAACCAAAGTAGCAAAACCACAATGTAGGTTGAGTTTTCATGACTAATAATACATAGACCTGTGTGGTTTATAAACAACAGAAATATATTTCTCACTGTTCTGGAATCTGAGAAGTCTAAGATCAAGCTACTGGCACAGTTGCTATTTGGTGAGAGCTGCTTCCTGGTTCGTTGATGGCTGTTTTGTTTGTATATTCTCACTAGTGGAAGGTGGGACAGAGCTTTCTGGGGTCTCTTTCAAAACAGCACTAATACCATTAATGAGGGTTCTACTCTCATAACCTAATCACGTCCCAAATATCCCGCTTCCAAAAACCATGGCATTAGGGGTTAGACTTCAACATATGAATTTTGAGAGGGATGCATTTAGACTACTCAGCCTTCTCTCAAAAGTATATAGTTTGCTTTGTACCATTATACACTGATCTGCTTTCCAAGACTGCTGAGTGAAATTTTTCACCTTGTAAATACTCAATATCCACATATTCTGTTAATCACAGATAGAGTCTCTACTGAGGTATTCTGGGAAGATGAAGATCAACATTTGTTTTCCTATCTTTACTCCAATTAGTATTGAAAATCTGAGGAAAGCATGCTTGAGTCCTTAATTCTTTTAGAAAAAAAATGCACCAAGCCAGATTCATTTGCCAGAAGACATAATATCCTTGAACCTAGCCTGATCAAAGCATGAGTCATCTAACTAGAGATAATACCCAGTGTGGTATTTCATAAACAAGATGCATTAAGAAATAGCCCAAATGTCATTTGCTAGTATAAATGTTATTGTTTCTTTCATGGAAGAGACTGTGAAAATTGTTTTAACTGGCCACGACTTTATCAAGATGCTTTCAGAAAAAAACATGAATAAATTCAAATTTTAAAAGTTAAAACAATAGACATTATGGAACTGTTTCAAATTCCTATGATATTAGAGCTAGGACTGTTGCTTCATAGAACACAAATGAATAAATCATTTATGACTTATTCAAGGATACCTAGGAATTAGTTCTGGGACTGACAACTGATCTTAATTTAGTCTTGACAATTCACTTTGTGAATGTCCTCCTTTCCCTTGCTTTCCTGCCCCTTTGTCAGGATCTAGGTACCATCATTTGACAGGCGTTAAAGGCCACAGGGCTCAGCTGTCTCCAGGAAGCAAATCTCTGAGCTGGAAAGCAGAGGTGCAGCAACCGTAACTCTTTCTTTGCAGAACAAGCACAATCTATTTCCTTCCAGCCAGCAGGAAGGCAGGAACAGATGCTTCCCTCATCTCCACTCAAGTGAAAGAAACATTTGTTCTTTCTCTATTTCCTAGGATTTACCAACTTTTAAAAATCCAGTTGCTTCTGCATAATCCATGCAAGTTGTTATGGACTGAACATTTGTGCCCCCTGCCTCCCTAAAATCTTATGTTAAAGTCCTAACCCTAAAGTGATATCTGGAGATAGGGTCTTTTAAGGGGTGATTAGGGTTGGATTAGGTCACAAGAGCAGAGCCTTTATGGTGGAATTAACAGCCTTATAAGAAGGAGAGTTGTTGCACTGATCAAGTGAAAAAGTAACCATCAGCAAGCCAGGAAGTGGGCTCTCACCAGGGACCAAGCCCTGCCAGAACCTTGATCTTGAATTTAGAAGCCTCCAGAACTGCGAGAAATAATTTTCTATGGTTTAAACTACCCAGTTAATGGTATTTTGTTATAGAATCCTCAGCTAAGATGTAAGTCCTTTCTAAAATTCAGATTTTTAAAAATATTTATTTATTTGACTGAAGCACTTGGAATCTTCCATCTTCACTGTGGAAAGTTGGATCATTAGTTGCAGCATGCAAACTATTAGTTGAAGTGCAGAGTTTTTTGCCTGAAAGTCCTCATTATCAGGAACAGAATGCCTAGTTCATATTTCACATTTTTATTGTGCTTTTCAGAAAAGCAACATGGCAAACTACACTGATTCCATGTGCAAAAGTGCATTTCATCATGTAAATCTTGATCTCCAGAGGAAATTAGTAGGAAAACATTGAAGACATTGCATTGTATCCCCCCCAAAATGCATAACTTTATTTTCTTTTTCCCTTAATCCAGAAGAACATAATTGCTTAATTAATTCTTCACTAGACAAACTTAGATATTGTTGCTGTGCAGCTATTAAGTTGTATCTGGCTCTTTGTGACCCCATGAACTGCAGCACATCAGGCTTTCCTGTCCTTCACTATCTCCCAGAGTTTACTCAAGTATATGTTCATTGATTCAGTGGTGATATACAACCATCTCATCCTCTGTTGCCCTCTTCTCCTTCTACCTTGAATCTTTTCCAGCATCAGGGTCTTTTTCAATGAGTCACCAGGTGGCCAAAATATTGGAACTTCAGCTGCAGCCTCAGTCCTTCCAATGAGTATTCAGAGTTGATTTCTTTGCTTTCCAAGGGTCTCTCAAGGGTCTTCTCCAGCACCACAATTCAAAAGTATCAGTTCGGTGCTCAGCCTTCTTTATGGTCCAACTGTCATATCCATACAAGACTACTGGAAAAAACAAACTTTGACTATATGGAACTTTGTCAGCAAAATGATGTTTTTTTCTTTTCAGCGTGCTGTCTAGGTTTGTCATAGCTTTTCTTCCAAGAAGTAATTGTCTTCTAATTTCATGGCTGCAGTAACCATCCTCAGTGATTTTAGAACCCAAGAAAGAAAATCTGTCACTGCTTCTACTTTTTCCCCTTCTATTTGCCATGAAGTGTTGGGACCAGATGCCATGATCTTCGTTTTTTTTTAATGTTGAGTTTAAAGCCAACTCTTTCATTCTCCTCTATTACCCTCATCAAGAGGTTCTTTAGTTCCTCTTCACTTTCTACCATTAGAATGATATCATCTGCATACCTGAAATTGTTGATATTTCTCCCAGTAATATTTTGTACTATGGCAAAAATTCAAATTTTGACCTAGCATTGACATTAATTGGGTAAGTTAGCTTATTTTTCCATCATTAAAAAGAGTCAGAGGCCTTGTTTCCTTATCTTCTGGTTGGAAAAAAAAAAAAGAATAAGCAATAAGTTCTAGTAATTACTGGCCTTTATGCAGACCACTAATCACTTAGGTCCTTTGAAGAATTTAACAGTGACTAGATATCATTCAATTAGCTTGTTAAAAGATATCTAGTGATATTAAACCTTGGCTCATAGATGAAATTAAATGCTTCTTTTAAAGTAGATTAGCTTTGGAATAATGAAATAAAGAGAGCATTAAAAGGAAAGCAACTCAAGCCATCAATTAAACTATGGAGTTTTCAGATTAGAAAAAGGTACAGTCTATAATTGTGGTCCCTCCACTCTAGAGACCTCACTTCAAAGTCCCACAGACTGAACTCTGAGGCTCACAAATAGGTCAGAATATGGTTACTATAATCAGAGCAGTGTGGTTTCCTATTTGTCCATAAGTGAGCCTACAAGTTAGAAAATAATATTGCAACAGAGAAAATAAATGACTGCATGTAGGCATGGGTAAGGCTTCCTTGATGGCTCAGGAGTAAAGATCTACCTGCAATGCAGGAGATGGGAGTTCAGTCCCTGAGTCGGGAAGATCCCCTGGAGAAGCAAATGGCAATCCACTCCAGTATTTCCATCTGGGAAATCCCATGAACAGAGGAGCCTGGCAGGCTACAATCCATGATGCAGCAAAGAGTGGAACATGACTTAGCCACTAAATAACAAAAAGGCATGAGGAACCAGTTCTTATCACTCACAGAAGGTTCTTTAGAAACCAAAAAGTTGAGGAGCAGGCTGAGGGGAGACTACATAGGAGAGATTATTGCTGTTGTTTAGTCACTAAACCGTGTCCGACTCTTTTGCAATCCCATGGACTGTAGCCCACCAGGTTCCTCTGCCCATACAATTTCCAGGCAAGAATACTGGATTAGATTAGCCATTTTCTTCTCCAGGGTCTCTTCCTGACTCAGGGATCAAACCTACATATCCTGCATTGCATACAGATTCTTTACTGCTGAGCAGATGGAAGCTCACATAGAAGAGATTATAGGAGGTTCTGAATTAACCACACAGTCATACAGTCTCTTAAAAGAAGTATGACATGATGGTTGGGAAAGAATGTGAAAGGAAAGACCACCAGAGTTCAGGTCTCAAGTGTCACTATGTGAACTCTGCCAAACTATTTTCCAACTCTTTGAGCCTGTTTCTTCATCTATGAAGATGAATAGCAGTATTCCATAGACTATTAGTACTTTATGAAATTAAATATAATGTATATGAAAACTCTTTGAAAGCTTGAAAATACATGAAAAACATCAGTTAATACAATTATTTTAAAATATCACTATAAAGTAAAAATATTTCATATTCAATTTTAGAAAATTTGAACTTACTGAAAAGTGAAAAGAAATTTAATTATATGCTTATTATCTAGAAATTAACACTTATTTTCCTCTAGCATATTTTCTGTGCATTTAAAAATAATAGCGAAATAACTGCAATTTTGAGTTCTACTTTTTTATTGAAATAATAAAATGTCTCTAAATCTTTATTTAGAAAATTTTGTATAATGTTCCATCATACAATTGCATTGTCATTTATTGAACTGTATTTCTCTTCTGATTTTCTTGGTTGTTTCCATTTTTTAAAGTATATATAACACACAAATAAACATTATTGATATCATCTGTAAACATATCTGATTCTTTTCCAGGAATACTTACATATGGAAATGAACTGCTAAAAAGCCTAAACTTGCAGCTCTTGATATATCAACTCATAATATTTTTGGAAAAAATAAATAGGCACAATGTGCATCTAAATTCAAATTTCATACTTGTTCTTTACTGAATGTGTAATGTGGGGTAATTAACAGCTACTGTAAGCTAAGCACATGAAGAAATGTGGCAGAGACTTAAAAAGTATTCCTTTCTTTTCTCTCTGCCCAAATGTTACTTCAACTAGAGAGTTACTTCAATTCTTGACAGCCCCAAACTCTACTCATCCTATTTTGTACCACTGCTAGGATGTGATAGGAGAGGTGAATACTTATGCTGAATCTTAAGGTGGGTGCCTCTGTTAGTCAGCTAGTCAGACATGAGCAGTTCCCATCCAATCCTGGATGGACAGTGGTGGTCAGATCACACCCAGAAATGGGCTCAAGGACTACCACCATAGTTTCCAGCCATATAAGGACCAAACAAGATAAAACTGCCACTGCAGTTTAATGCCAGTGTAGCAGGACCTAAAAGGTAACTCAAAGAAGCCCAGGGTTCATCATGCCATATTTGCAATGTATTAGCCTTGCAATTTTTTGGTACCTCTCCCACCACTGAGTTTTGCCTTGGTGCTTGAGTGAGCACCTGTGTACTAGGAGAAAAGTTATGTAATCAAAAATGTCAATCAACTTGTCAGTCAAATGACACAGGACATGGGGAGGGAGGGAGCACCACTCTAAAAACCCAGCCCTACTCCATTGCATGGCTACTTCTGTTTTCCGGACAGTCCCCTCTCATACTGTCTCTGGAGTGTACTTCCACTTTTGCTTAATGAAACTCTTGCTACTTAAAACTGCTCTATGCCTCTTGACTGGATTCTTTCCTTTGAGAAGGCAAGAACCAAGGAAATCACCATTCTGCAGGTGACACCTCCTTGTCAGAATCACTGAGAGCTCAGAGGCCTTTCTCAGAAGGGCTCACTCAGCCTTGTGGTTTTACCATTTCACTTCACTCTGTGGTACTGGGATCTTAGGAAATGACTCATCAAAATCCAAGAGACTTATTTGTAAACCAACATATCAGTTTCTTCACTTATATCAAGGAAACTAGAACATTCTTGTCAACTGGTCATTATGGTCTCTTCCCACCAGAAATTCTATCTGAAAGACTAAATTTATTTCAGCAGTTAACTTTGTGAGACAAGAGTGGATACCCACTCTGGTTTATGGTTATAAATTTTTGTCTCCCCTGCTGGCTTACAGACATTTTGAAAGCTGGAACATCTATTTCTATAACTGCAATGCCCAGTGCCTGGGATAGAGATAAATATTTTTTCAATGTGTTTCCCAAAAGATAGAAAGACAGAACAAAAGGAAAATTCAAGGGATAGAAGAACAATCTTCAACTTCTCAGAAGTGGAGTATAAACATTAATTCAAACCACAGGCTATCCATGGTATTTTTATATCATGCACTCACTGTATTTTTTAATTTTACCCTGGGGAGATCAGTTATTTGTGCCTCCATTTAATGTTCACATGTGTTTGCAACTGATTTTTTGAAGAAGTCAAATTGAAACAAGCAACAAGAAACAACACACACTCATCTATAGGAAAATTTGTCTGATTTGAAATTCCTTAGATGGATACCAGCAAAATGAGATTAGAGATCCACTCCTCCCTTAAGGAATTTTGTGAACTTTTACAACAGATAGAAATATTTATTTATGATTCATAGGCTTTGAAATGCAGAGATGAATTGTCAGAGCAGATCAAGAGGTGTGACTTAAGTGAAATAAAATTGTGAAACAGGATTTTAAAAAGCAGATGAGACTTTCATTCTTTCAGGGTTTTATTCACATAACATTTATCTTTGTATGACTGCACCAAGAAAAGCAGTGTTTATTCATAGCTAATGTAAGACCGTTACCTAGAATGCAGCCCCATGGCATGTGGAAGGCTAAAAGTGATGTCAGTTCAGTTCAGTTCAGTTCAGTCACTCGGTCGTGTCCGACTCTTTGCAACCCCATGAATCGCAGCACGCCAGGCCTCCCTGTCAATCACCATCTCCCAGAGTTCACACAAACTCATGTCCATCGAGTCGGTGTTGCCATCCAGCCATCTCATTCTCTGTCCTCCCCTTTTCCTCCTGCCCCAAATCCCTCCCAGCATCAAAGTCTTTTCCAATGAGTCAACTCTTTGCATGAGGTGGCCAAAGTACTGGAGTTTCAGCTTTAGCATCATTCCTTCCAAAGAACACTCAGGACTGATCTCCTTTAGAATGGACTGGTTGGATCTCCTTGCAGTCCAAGGGACTCTCAAGAGTCTTCTCCAACACCACAGTTCAAAAGCGTCAATTCTTCAGCGCTCAGCTTTCTTCAGTCCAACCCTCGCATCCATATATAACCACTGGAAAAACCATAGCCTTGACTAGATGGACCTTTGTTTGCAAAAGTGATGTGGATACCCCTAAATTATGGGTTTGTTTTAGTGTATGACTGTCATCTCTGGGTTACTCAAAATCCATGTCTATCTGTCTATCCAACAAACCACTTACTCCAAATCATTTTGAAAATATTGTGGGCATAAATGTTCAATCAGATGCATTAATTCATCAGCAAATTTAGAGGAAAATCCTTCTTACATAGTTGCAGACAAAGATGAGATAAGAGGACTCTTTACTGAGCACCCTCTGTGTATCATGTATGGGGATGTATATTGGTCATAAGTGACCTCGCTTAACTTTTATGCTGCTCCATTTAAGTTGGAGACTGTTATCTCATTCTGCAAATAAAACCACAGTTCAGATTTGATAGCAGATAACAGATGGAGGTAACAGATAACAGAATTTCATCCCAGATCCTGCCTGATTCCATAACATGGTCTCATGAACTTAAAAGGAGCTCCAGATACATCTAGCAATATTGGCATTTAACGATATGACCTTGGTGAGGAGCTACCCCATGTCCAAGGTCAGGGACGGCATTCGGGGGGACCTACCCAGCATCCCAGGCAGGGGCGGCAGCCAGGAGGAGCTACCCCACATCCGAGGCCAGGGGCGTCGGCTGAGAGGAGCAACCCCTTGTCCAAGGAGCTGTGGCTACGCGGGTGCAGGAGGGCCTAGAGGAGCTACTCCACGTTCAAGGTCAGGAGGGGTGGCAGTGAGGAGATACCCCTCATCCAAAGTAAGAGAAATCCAAGTAAGAAGGTAAATGTTGCAAGAGAGCATCAGAGGGCAGACACACTGAAACCATGATCACAGAAAACTAGTCAGTCTAATCACATGGACCACAGCCTTGTCTAACTCAATGAAACTAAGCCATGCCTGTGGGGCAACCCAAGACGGGCAGGTCATGGTGGAGAGGTCTAACAGAATGTGGTCCACTGGAGAAGCGAATGGCAAACCACTTCAGTATTCTTGCCTTGAGAACCCCATTAACAGTATGAAAAAGTGAAATGATAGGATACTGAAAGAGGAACTCCCCAGGTCAGTAGGTGCCCAGTATGCAACTGGAGATCAGGGGAGAAATAACTCCAGAAAGAATGAAGGGATGGAGCCAAAGCAAAAACAATACCCAGTTGTGGATGTGACTGGTGATAGAAGCAAGGTCCAATGCTGTACAGAGCAATATTGCATAGGAACCTGGAATGTCAGGTCCATGAATCAAGGCAAATTGGAAGTGGTCAAACAGGAGATGACAAAAGTGAACGTCAACATTCTAGGAATCAGCAAACTAAAATGGATTGGATGGGTGAATTTAACTCAGATGACCACTATATCTACTACTGTGGGCAAGAATCCCTTAGAAGAAATGGAATAGCTATCATGGTCAACAAAAGACTCCAAAATGCAGTACTTGGGTCCAATCTCAAAAACGACAGAATGAGCTCTGTTCATTTCCATGCCAAACCATTCAATATCACAGTAATACAAGCCTATGCCCCCACCAGTAACGCTGAAAAAGCTGAAGTTGAATGGTTCTATGAAGACCTGCAAGATCTTCTAGAACTAACGCCCAAAAAAGATGTCCTTTTCATTATAGGGAACTGGAATGCAAAAGTAGGAAGTCAAGAAACACCTGGGGTAACAGGCAAATTTGTCCCTAGAATACGGAATGAAGCAGGGCAAAGGCTAATAGAGTTTTGCCAACAGAACTCACTGGTCATAGCAAACACCCTCTTCCAACAACACAAGAGAAGACTCTACACATGAACATCACCAGATGGTCAACACCGAAATCAGATTGATTATATTCTTTGCAGCCAAAGATGCAGAAGCTCTATACAGTCAGCAAAAAAAAGACCACAAGCTGACTGTGGCTCAGATCATGAGCTCCTTATTGCCAAATTCAGACTTAAATTGAAGAAAGTAGGGAAAACCACTAGGCCATTCAGGTATGACCTAAACCAAATCCCTTATGATTACACAGTGGAAGTGAGAAATAGATTTAAGGGACTAATTCTGATAGAGTGCCTGATGAACTATGGACGGAGGTTCATGACATTGTACAGGAGACAGGGATCAAGACCATCCCCATGGAAAAGAAATGCAAAAAAGCAAAATGGATGTCTGAGGAAGCCTTACAAATAGCTGTGAAAGGAAGAGAAGCGAAAAGCAAAGGAGAAAAGGAAAGATATAAGCATCTGAAAGCAGAGTTCCAAAGAATAGCAAGAAGAGATAAGAAGGCCTTCCTCAGCGATCAATGCAAAGAAATAGAGGAAAACAACAAAATAGGAAAGACTAGAGATCTCTTCTGGAGAAGGTAATGGCACCCCACTCCAGTACAGTTGCCTGGAAAATCCCATGGACAGAGGAGCCTGGTAGGCTGCAGTCCATGAGGTGGCTAAGTGTCGGACACGACTGAGTGACTTCACTTTCACTTTTCACTTTCATGCATTGGAGATGGAAATGGCAACCCACTCCAGTATTCTTGTCTGGAGAGTCCCAAGGATGGGGGAGCCTGGTGGGCTGCCGTCTATGGGGTCACACAGAGTCGGACACAACTGAAGTGACTTAGCAGCAGCAGAGATCTCTTTAAGAAAATTAGAGATACCACGGGAACATTTCATGCAAAGATGGGTTCAATAAAGGTCAGAAATGGTATGGACCTAAGGAAGCAGAAGATATTAAGAATAGGTGGCAAGAATGCACAGAAGAACTGTACAATAAAGATCTTCACGACTAAGATAATAATGATGGTGTGATCACTCACCTCGAGCCAGACATCCTGGAATGGAAGTCAAGTGGGCCTTGGAAAGCATTACTACGAAGAAAGCTAGTGGAGGTGATGGAATTCCAGTTGAGCTCTTTCAAATCCTGAAAGATGATGCTGTGAAAGTGCTACACTCAATATGCCAGCAAATTTGGAAAAGTCAGCAGTGGCCATGGGACTGGAAAAGGTGAGTTTTCATTCCAATCCCAAAGAAAGCCAATGGCAAAGAATTCTCAAGCTACTGCATAGTTGCACGCATCTCACACACTAGTGAAGTCATGCTCAAAATTCTCCAAGCCAGGCTTCAGCAATATGTGAACTGTGAACTTCCAGATGTTAAAGCTGGTTTTAGAAAAGGCAGAGGAACCAGAGATCAAATTGCCAACATCTGCTGGATCATCAAAAAAGCAAGAGAGTTCCAGAAAAACATCTACTTCTGCTTTATTGACTACACCAAAGCCTTTAACTGTGTGGATCACAATAAACTGTGGAAAATTCTGAAAGACATAGGTATGCCAGACCACCTGAGCTGCCTCTTGAGAAACCTATATGTAGGTCAGGAAGCAACAGTTAGAACTGGACATGGAACAACAGACTGGTTCCAAGTAGGAAAAGGAGTACGTCAAGGCCGTATATTGTCACCCTGCTTATTTAGCTTCTATGCAGAGTACATCATGAGAAACACTGGGCTAGAAGAAGCACAAGCTGAAATCAAGATTGCTGGGAGAAATATCAGTAACCTCAGATATGCAGATGACACCACCCCTTATGGCAGAAAGTGAAGAGGAACTAAAAAGCCTCTTGATGAGAGTGAAAGAGGTGAGTGAAAAAGTTGGCATAGAGCTCAACATTCAGAAAACGAAGATCATAGCATCTGGTCCCATCACTCATCTGGTCCCATCACTTCATGGGAAATAGATGGGAAACAATGGAAACAGTATCAGACTTTATTTTGGGGGGCTCCAAAATCACTGCAGATGGTAACTGCAGCCATGAAATTAAAAGACACTTATTTCTTAGAAGAAACGTTATAACCAACCTAGATAGCATATTTAAAAACAGAGACATTAGTTTGCCAACAAAGATCCGTCTAGTCAAGGCTATGGTTTTTCCCATGGTCATGTATGGATGTGAGAGTTGGACTGGGAAGAAAGCTGAGCACTGAAGAATTGATGCTTTTGAACTGTGGTATTGGAGAAGACCCTTGAGAGTCCCTTGGACTGCAAGCAGATCCAACCAGTCCATTCTGAAGGAGATCAGTCCTGAGTGTTCTTTGGAAGGAATGATGCTAAAGCTGAAACTCCAATACTTTGGCCACCTCATGCAAAGAGTACACTCATTGGAAAAGACTCTGATGCTGGGAGAGATTGGGGGCCAGAGGAGAAGGGGACAACAGAGGATGAGATGGCTGGATGGCATCACTGACTCGATGGACATGAGTTTGTGTGAACTCTGGGAGATGGTGATTGACAGGGAGGCCTGGCGTGCTGCAATTCATGGGGCCACAAAGAGTCAGATACGACTGAGCGACTGAACTGAA
The DNA here is from genome assembly GCF_032405125.1 of Capricornis sumatraensis. Lineage (NCBI taxonomy): Eukaryota > Metazoa > Chordata > Mammalia > Artiodactyla > Bovidae > Capricornis > Capricornis sumatraensis. The sequence goes on from NC_091084.1 coordinate 6,866,173, forward strand.
TTGAACTTTGAATGGATGCAGATTGTTTGTGTCTTCCACTCCATGAGTATATGATGAGTGTGCATGTGTGTCCGTCTGTCTGTATGTTTAGTTATTTGCAATATGTGAAAGCGCGTTATTCACTCAGTCTTGTCCAACTATCAGTTCAATTCAGTTGCTCAGTCATGTCTGACTGTTTGCAACCCCGTGTACTACAACACACCTCCCCATCCATCACCAACTCCCGGAGCTTGCTGAAATTCATATCCATCAGGTCACTGATGCCACCCAACCATCTCATCCTCTGTTCTCCCCTTCTCTCCTACATTCAATCTTTCCCACCATCAGGGTCTTTTCCAATATGTCAGTTCTTCGCTTCAGGTGGCCAAAGTATTGGAGTTTCAGCTTCACTATCAGTCCTTCCAATGAATATTCAGGACTGATTTCCTTTAGAATGAACTAGTTGGATCTCCTTATAGTCCAAGGGACTCTCAAGAGTCTTCTCCAACATTACAGATTAAAAGCATCAATTCTTCAGTTCTCAGCTTTCTTTATAGTCTAACTCTCACATCCATACGTGACTACTGGAAGAACCATAGCTTTGACTAGATGGACTTTGTTGGCAAAGTAATATGTCTGCTTTTTAATATGCTGTCTATGTTGGTCATAACTTTTCTTCCAAGGACCAAGTGTCTTTTAATTTCATGGCTGCAACCACCATCTGCAGTGATTTTGGAGCCCCCAAAAATAAAGCCTGTCACTATTTCCATTGTTTCCCCATCTATTTGCCATGAAGTGATGGGACCAGATGCCATGATCTTAGTTTTCTGAATGTTGAGTTTTAAGCCAACTTTTTCACTCTCTTCTTTCAAGAGGCTCTTTAGTTCCTCTTCACTTTCTGTCATAAGGGTGGTGTCATCTGCATATCTGAGCTTATTGATATTTTTCCCTGCAATCTTGATTTCAGCTTGTGCTTCATCCAGTCTGGCATAGAAGTTGAATAAGCAGGGTGACAATATACAGCCTTGACATACTCCTTTCCCAACTTGGAACCAGTCTGTTGTTCCATGTCTGGTTCAAACTTGACCTTCATACATACTTCTTGACCTTCATACAGATTTCTCAGGAAGCAGGTCAGGTGGTCAGATAGTCCCTTCTCTTTCAGAGTTTTCCACAGTTTGTTGTGATCCACACAGTCAAAGGCTTTGTTGTAGTCAATAAAGCAGAAGTAGATGTTTTTCTGGAACTCTCTTGCTTTTTCAATGATTCAGCAAATGTTGGCAATTTGATCTCTGGTTCCTCTGCCTTTTCTCAATCCAGCTTGAATATCTGGAATTTCATGGTTCACGTACTGTTGAAGCCTGGCTTGGAGAATTTTGAGAATTTCTTTGATAGCACGTAGCTGTATATATATGTGTGTGTGTGTGTGTGTGTGTGTGTGTGTGTGTGTTTATATACACATATATGTATATATATATGCTGCTGCTGCTAAGTTGCTTCAGTTGTGTTTCACTCTGTGCAATCCCATAGATGGCAGCCCCATCCTTGGGATTCTCCAGGCAAGAACACTGGAGTGGGTTGCCATTTCCTTCTCCAATGCATGAAAGTAAAAAGTGAAAGTGAAGTCACTCAATCATGTCCAACTCTTAGCGACCTCATGGACTTGCAGCCTATCAGGCTCCTCCATCCATGGGATTTTCCAGGCAAGAGTACTGGAGTGGGTTGCCATTGCCTTCTCAGTATATATATATATATATATATATATATATATATATATATATATATACATGTAAGTATATATATGGACTTTCCTGGTGGCTCAGATGGTAAAGCGTCTGTCTACAATGCGGGAGATCTGGGTTCGATCCCTGGGTTGGAAAGATCCGCTGGAGAAGGAAATGGCAATCCACTCCAGTGCTATTGCCTGGAAAATCCCATGGACAGAGGAGACTGATAGGTTACAGTCCATGGGGTCGCAAAGAGTTGGACACGACTGAGCGACTTCACTTCACTTCACTTCACTTCACTTCAATTATATATATATGTAAGTATATACATACATATATAAATGACATATGCAAATGCAAAATTTATATATATATATTAGAGAAGGAAACAGCAACCCACTCCAGTACTCTCGCCTGGAAAATCCCATGGATGGAGGAGCCTGGCAGGCTACAATCCATGAGGGTCACAAAGAGTCAGACACGACTGACCAACTTCACTTCACTTCCTATATATATATAAGATGTTGTATAAAATTTATCACACATATATAAATACATTAAGATTAATAATCAGAACCCTAATTCTAGAGCTGGTATCTAGGCCATAATGTCCTTTCCTTTGACTCTCCAGTCACATTTCTTCTTTCCTTGGGTGCCCACTGGATGTCCAAACTAGGTCTGGATCATCTATGGGGTGGATTTAATTGTTCTCTGTATCTTTGTTCAGCCACTGCAAAGTTGTAAGCCAAGCACGGTGAGAGGATTTAACCACCTTCATTAGTCTTCTTCCCAGGTCTCTCCTTGGGAGGGTGTTTTACTCCTCATCCAGGTGCTCCCTACTTGCTTTCACTAAGTGAAGTATGCCTAACTTCCTGTAGCAGCTTCATCAGGAGCCTGCTGGGGTCAGTAGAACTTGACCTTTTCGTAATATTTATCTTGGAAGTCCAGTGATGTTTGAGGTTCTAGGAACAGAAGTACTTCATGCTGCCAAGGGACACACGCAGTGGTTCCAAGAACCCCAGCTTGCAGCTTGTGAAAGAAAGCTTGGAAACATTTGCTTAGGTATCTAGAGTCTAAATTAACACTAACTTCCAGTGTCAGTTTAGCTATTTGAAAAGAGAACAGAACAGAGAAAAGAATTCTAGGAAAGGACTTAGCAGACTCAAGAGACAGTTCTAGTTCTGGCTGGTGCAAGGTCATTTTAAGCAAAGCAGCAGGATGATAGTTATGTAGGATGACTTAGGAGCCCATTGACCCATGACTCTTATTCTCCTTTGTCACTACTCCAGAGCTTTATGATCTTAAACAATTTACTCAGTATCTCTGAACTTATGGGTTGCTGTGATAATCATATGTAACAATGCATTATTACAGTGTTTTGAACTCTCAGATGAAGGAAGAATACTGTTTACTGCTGCTGCTGCTGCTAAGTCACTTCAGTTGTGTCTGACTCTGTGCGACCCCATAGACGGCAGCCCACTAGGCTCCTCTGTCCCTGGGATTCTCCAGGAAAGAATACTGGAGTGGATTGCCATTTCCTTCTCCAATGCTGCTGCTGCTGCTGCTAAGTCGCTTCAGTCGTGTCCGACTCTATATGACCCCATAGAAGGCAGCCCACCAGGCTCCCCGATCCCTGGGATTCTCCAGGCAAAAACACTGGAGTGGGTTGCCATTTCCTTCTCCAACGCATGAAAGTGAAAAGTGAAAGTGAAGTCGCTCAGTCATGTTCGACTCTTTGTGACCCCATGGACTGCAACCCACCAGGCTCCTCCATCCTTGGGATTTTCCAAGCAAGAGTACTGGAGTGGGGTGCCATTGCCTTCTCCCAGAATACTGTTAATGAAATGCTAAAACCACTCTTAAACCATCTAGAACTCAAAATGACTGAGTAGAAATACATGAGCTCCTCTTCTACAAAAACACCAAAATCACAACCAACTGCTGAACAACCATCTACAGGAGAATGTTGGAACCCACCAAAAAAGATACCCCATGTCCAAGGATAAAGAAGAAGCCACAAGACCGTGGGCAGGGCACAATCATATTTAAAATCAAACCCCATACCTGCCAGAGATGCTGCAACAATGGACTGGTTTAAAATTGGAAAAGAAGTATATCAAGGCTCTATATGTCACCCTACTTATTTAACTTGCATGCAATATACATCATATGAAATGCCAAGCTGGATGAAGCTCAAGCTGGAATCAAGGTTGCTAGGAGAAATATCAATAAATTCAGATATGCAGATGACTCCACCCTAATGGCAGAAGGAGAAGAGGAACTAAAGAGCATTTGATGACAGTGAAAGAGGAAAGTGAAAAAGATGACATAACTCAGAGTTTAAAAAATGAAGATCATTGTATCTGGTCCCACCACTTCATAGCAAATGGTGGGGGGGGGGGGGGTGCGGGGGTGGGAGATGCAAACAGCAATGGACTTAATTTCCTTGGGCTCCAAAATCACTGTGGACAGTAACTGCAGCGATGAAATTAAAAGATACTTGCTCCTTGGAAGAAAAGCTATGACCAACAAAGAAAGCGTATTAAAAAGCAGAAGCATAACTTTGCCAACAAATGTCCATACAGTCAAAACTATGATTTCTTCAGTAAGTTATGTACAGATGTGAGAGTTGGACCATAAAGAAGGCTGAATACTGAAGAACAGATGCTTTCAAAATGTGGTCCAGGAGAAGACTCCTGAGAGTCCCTTGGACTGCAAAGAGATCAAACCAGTCAATAAGGATACAGGATGCTTGGGGCTGGTGCACTGGGATGACCCAGAGAGATGATATGGGGAGGGTGGTGGGAAGGGGGTTCAGCATTGGGAACTCATGTACACCCGTGGTGGATTTACGTCAATGTATGGCAAAACCAATACAGTATTGTAAATTAAAAAAAAATAATAAAAAATATAAAGAACACACAAAAAATAAAATAAAATATATCAACCCTGAATATTCTTCGGAATGGCTGATGCTAAAGCTCCAGTGCTTTAGCCACTTGATATGAAGAGCCAACTCCTTGGAAAAGATGCTGATGCTTGGAAAGACTGAGGGCAGGAGAAGGGGGGTGACAGAAGATGCGATGGTTGGATGGCTTCATTGCGCAATGGACATGAGTTTGAGCAAGCTCCAGGAGACAGTGAAGGAAGTCTGGCATGCCGCAGTCCATGGGACTGAAAGGGTCAGACATGACTGAGCGACTGAACAGCAACAAAACTGCAATGAGTATTTAAAATTTATTTGTAGGCTTCTGTTTCAGCTCCACCACTAGAACACATCCTGTGGAATACTTTGTTCACAAAATATATTGCAATTTTATTTAACAAAAAGCTGTACACTTTGCTCTAAAATTCTTCCCACATGTATGTGTATATTATCTTTTAAATATATAGACCAACACAGCCTTGTACACAGTCATTTTCTGTTGCCATCATCAAAATTTAAGATGTGAAAAAAGGATTGTTACAAATTTTTTTAAAAAGTATGACAGTTAGGACAAACTCCATAGTGTACCTCAAATAACCCCTCCAGATATAAACTTTTTTGGCCAGTCTATTAGTATGACAATTTTCATTGTCATTAAAAGTATTTGGATATCTCTCAACTCCTCTTGTTCAGACAACTCTTGAGGCTGCAGTGTTTTCTTAGTTGAAAAATTCATGGTTTCTAATGAAAAGCAAATCTTGTTCTGACATTCTGACTAGGCACAGTTTTTGTTTATTGTTTATTATAATACAGTTTTGAAATAAAAGTAATTTTATATGCATTGCTACTTCCAATTAGCAGTTTGTTTGCCTTATGTGGTTACCAAATGCCAATCAATGAAACACATCAAGGAGAAAAGAGTACAGTTTACAGCAGTGGTAACATCTAAAGTGAAGATCAAGTGTCCTCTTCCATAACCAGGGAAGTAATATATTTATTTTTTTTTAGTTTCTAGCAGATGAGGTGACTGGACCATTATTTTCTGATCTGAAGGAAATAAATCATGTAATTGAGTACTATGATTCTGCTGTTTGTGTTTCCCTAAAATTAGTATGTTAAAACCAGGTTTCAAAGTTTTCAAAGTAATGGTATTAGGAGGTGAGGCTTTTAGGAGATAATCAGGTCATGAAGTCATAGCACCTATAAATAAGTCTCTTATAAAAAGAGACCCCAGAAAGAACTTTTACTCCTTCTACCAAGAGAGGTAAAGCAAGAAGATGGCTGTCTGTGAACCAGGAAATAGGTTTTTACCTGATACTGAATCTGCCTGCATCTTGACCTTAGACTTCTCAGCCTCCAGAACAGTAAGCAATAAATCTCAGTCATTCATAACCCACCTAGTTTATGGCATTGATGTAGCAGCCCAAATACACTAACACCCTGAGCTTGCTATAATCTGTTCGATTAACAGGCTAAAGGCAAGAAAATCTTGCCTTTAGAATCTAAAAGCCTAGGTTGGATCGTACTCCAATTCTGAGATGTTAGGAAAGACCACTGAGCCTCAGTTTCCTTAGCTTTGAAATTGGGATAAAGAGTGCTTCTTTCAAGAGGTTATTCTGAGAAATAAAGAACATAATTGGTGGGAAATCATCACATGAACAGAAAAGCACCATAAATAAATACAAGTTATTTACATGCTTAGACTTTTAGGGGACAAAGGGAAGTATAAGCAAAGAAAATGTTGATAAGTTATTGTTATGAGTTCTGGGTAGTTTATTAATATAAAAGCAGCTTCTAGTCTTGGAGGAGATGTAGACAGTTACTGTGTCTATTTTAACTTTGTCTTCTTCTTGGCAGAACTGGGTGGAGTTTAGAGCCATTACTAGCAAAATGAAGAGTCTGGAAAAATCCCTGGAGATTTGGAAGCAGGTTTTCATTAATATCAGATGCAATTTTAAAGAAGAAAAGTAGTATTGCAGAGTGGGGGCTGGTGTGTTCTGTGTATACATAAAGAATATTCTACAGTTAGTGAATATTAGCATTTCTCTTTTCACTCAGGTTTTAAATCATCACTAATGTTTAATGCTGAGTTATGCTCTTCCTTAATAAACTGCACACATTATTTGGTTGATTTCATATGCTGCCATAATTTCCATTTACATCAACCTAGAAATGCCTCCAAAACCCACCTCTCTGCCTTGATCTTCCCTCTCTGCCCAAATTGCCCTTTCTGTGCACCTCCACATGAACATCCCTTAGATGCTTCAAACCATGTATGTTCAAAACTAAATTAGTTATCTTCCTTCTAATCTCTTCTCTGATGATCCAATCCCAGCTTATCTCTTGATCTTCCAGTCCAACGTTTCAATTACAAACATAAGTCCTCCTCAACTCAATTACTAAGGCATTCCTATTTTCCTCAAATAACTAAACTTTGTGCCCTCATTTTAGATAGGATATTCATACTGTATAATATGGCATTGAAGGCAGGTCACGATTCTGTTACCAACCAAATGTTTTAGCCTCATCTCCCACTACTTCATTCTGTATTCCCTGTAATTTAGTTTGTGAAACTACTAGTGCTTTCTCTAAACATTATACATTTTTACAGAAAGACAAAATCTTCATGCCTTTATTTTTATTGTATCCCATCCATGAATGTACCTTCTGGCCTTCTTTGAAATCTGTCATCCAAGACCCAACATAAATCAAACCTCATCAGCAAACCCTCCAATCTTCCTATCAGAACTAATTGTCACCGCAAGACTTAGCTTGTAACACATTCAGTTCAGTTCAGTGCAGTTCAGTTCAGTTCCTCAATCATGTCCAACATTTTGTGACCCCATGGACTGCAGCAAGTCAGGCTTCCCTATCCATCACCAACTCTCAAAGTTTGCTCAAACTCGTGTCCATCAAGTCACTGATGCCATCCAACCATCTCATCCTCTGTCATCTCCTTCTTCTCCTGCCTTCAATCTTTCCCAGCATCAAGGTCTTTTCCAATGAGGCAGTTCTTTGCATCAGGTGGCCAAAGTATTGGAGTTTCAGCTTCAACATCAGTCCTTCCAATGAAGATTCAGGACTAATTTCCTTTAGGATTGACTGGTTGGATCCCCTTGCAGTCCAAGGGACTCTCAAGAGTCTTCTCCAACACTACAAAAAGTATCAATTCTTCACTGCTCAGCTTTCTTTATAGTCCAGCTCTCACATCCATACATGATTACAGGAAAAACCATAGCTTTGAGTAGATGAACCTTTGTTGGCAAAGTAATGTCTCTGCTTTTTAATATGCTGTCTAGATTGGTCATAGTTTTTCTTCTAAGGAGCAAGGGTCTTTTAATTTCATGGCTTCAGTCACCATCTGCAGTGATTTTGGAGCCCCCCAAAATAAAATCCAACACTGTTTCCACTGTTTCCTAATCTATTTGCCATGAAGTGATGGGAACAGATGCCATGATCTTAGTTTTTTGAATGTTGAGTTTTAAGCCAACATTTTCACTCCCCTCTTTCACCTTCATCAAGAAGCACTTCAGTTCCTCTTCGATTTCTGCCATAACGGTGGTGTCATCTGAGGTTGTTGATATTTCTCCCTGCAATCTTGATTCCAGCTTGTGCTTCATCCAGCCCAGAATTTCTCATGATGTACTCTACATATAAGTTAAATAAGTAGGGTGACAATATACAGGCTTGATATACTCCTTTCCCAATTTGGGACTAGTCTGTTGTTCCATGGCTGGTTCAAACTGTTGCTTCTTGATCTGCATATAGATTTCTCAGAAAGCAGGTAAGGTGGTCTGATATTCCCATCTCTTTAAGAATTTTCCACAGATTGTTGTGATATGCATAGTCAAAGGTTTGGGCCTAGTGAATAAAGCAGAATTAGATATTTTTCTGGAACTCTTTTGCTATTTTGATGATCCAGTGGATGTTGGCAATTTGATGTCTGGTTCTTCTGTCTTTTCTAAGTGTGTTTCTAATGTAACACATTAGACCACTGCTTCTCAAACTTCCTTGTGTCTGTCATTTAAACGGGGATCTTGTTAAATGTAGATTCTCATTCAGAAGGCTTGCAATGTGACCTGAGATGTATAATCTACTAGGTGATGCTGCTGCTGGTGGTCACAGATCTGGCTTGGACTAGCAAGGCTTTAGACCAGTTAATCGTATCCTGGTTAGTAATACAGCTAAATACAAGTATGTTGGTCTTGCACACAAAATTTTTTTCAAGTCAGAAACTGTCCTACTCACTTCTCAAGCACTTTATTTCATGTCTTTAAAAATGGAGTGAATTGCTCTCCGAAATAAATCACAGCAGGATCCTCTATGATCCACCCCCCAGAATTCTGGAAATAAAAGCAAAAATAAACACATGGGATCTAATTAAAATTAAAAGCTTCTGCACAACAAAGGAAAATATAAGCCAGGTGAAAAGACAGCTTTCTGAATGGGAGAAAATAATAGCAAATGAAGCAACTGACAAGCAACTAATCTCAAAAATATACAAGCAATTCCAGAAAAATAAACAATCCAATCAAAAAATGAGCCAAAGAACTAAATAGACATTTCTCCAAAGAAGACATACGGATGGCCAACAAACACATGAAAAGATGCTCAACATCACTCATTATTAGAGAAATGCAAATCAAAACCACAATGAGGTACCACTTCACACCAGTCAGAATGGCTGCGATCCAAAAGTCAGCAAGCAATAAATGCTGGAGAGGGTGTGGAGAAAAGGGAACCCTCCTACACTGTTGGTGAGAATGCAAACTAGTACAGCCACTATGGAGAACAGTGTGGAGATTCCTTAAAAAACTGGAAATAGAACTGCCTTATGACCCAGCAATCCCACTGCTGGGTGTACACACTGAGGAAACCAGAATTGAAAGAGACACATGTACCCCAATGTTCATCACAGCACTGTTTATAATAGCCAGGACATGGAAACAACCTAGATGTCCATCAGCAGATGAATGGATAAGAAAGCAGTGGTACATATACACAATGGAGTATTACTCAACCATTAAAAAGAATACATTTGAATCAGTTCTAATGAGATGGATGAAACTGGAGCCGATTATACAGAGTGAAGTCAGCCAGAAAGAAAAACACCAATACAGTATACTAACACATAGATACGGAATTTAGAAAGATGGCAATAATGACCCTGTATGCGAGACAGCAAAAGAGACACAGATGTGTAGAGTGGACTTTTGGACTCTGAGGGAGAGGGAGAGGGTGGGATGATTTGGGAGAATGGCATTGAAACATGCATACTATCATGTAAGTAACGAATCACCAGTCTATGTCCGATGGAGGATACAGGATGCTTGGGGCTGGTGCACGGGGATGACCCAGAGAGATGTTATGGGGAGGGAGGTGAGAGGGGGGTTCATATTTGGGAACGCATGTACACCCATTGTGGATTCATGTCAATGTATGGCAAAACCAATACAGTATTGTAAAGGAAAATAAAGTAAAAATAAAAATTTAATTAAAAAATAAATAAATAAAATAAAAATGGAGTGAATTGAATTGATTGCCATCACCTAGATGTTAACTGGAACATTGAGGATCCCATTTTGTCATTCATCTTTATGATAAGAACACTAATGCAACAATAATAACATGATGTAAGCTTCATATATTATGGGCTTACCATGTGTAAGATCATGCACTCTGCACCATAATTATTATGATTTCATTTATGGCTTTGAAGAACCCCGGGGTATAGGTACTACTATCAACCCTATTTAACATAGGTTGAAATACTCTCCTAAGAGCCCAAGCTAGTAAGTAGTGGAGCTAGATTTCAAACCCAGTTCTGTATGATTTCAAGTCAGTGTTTTTTCTCACTATGCTCTATAGTCTCCCTTGATTACATGGCAAGGCTTCCGAAACTGAGGATGGAAAGATGACTGACTATTCCCCAAAGATAATATCAGCTCAATAACTGCATACAGTTAGTAGAGAATTGCTTCAGAAGAAAAAAAAAGTGTGCATAGTCTAGTAATTTCAAAATGTATCATCTAAAATGCTCCTAGGGACCTGACCTTTCCTGGCTGGTGGCAATAGCTCTCAGGACCAGTAATTCAGAAACCCAGATGATCAATCACCCACAGCACGGCTTTTTTGTATTGCCCTCAAAGTGGCACTTCAGAGTATCTGCTACCATGCTTAATGACACAGAGTGAGAGCTCTTCAACTTAGGGAAGCATATTGCTCTGCTCTAGCCACAGCCAGGGCTCTGCTGCTGAAGCACAGATAAGGTTTGGATATGGATCTGGATAGTTTAAAACTAATGGATTCAGCTGAAAGCAGGCAATGGACAGAGACAGTTGGCACTGCAACAGAGAGAAAGATCTAAAAATGGTCATTACAGTAGTGTTTTAGTAAGTAATTCCCTATAGAAGGCCATGGAAAAATAGATTGATGGTTAGAATTTTCTGAGAGGCCTAGATTGTAAGTGTACAAACAGTGTGGGCCCAACTTAGCCCTTCCTTAATGCATATAGAGCCAAACAACTACCAAAATGTAACTCAGAGAAGCTTGGTTTCTTCTTCTTTTTTGCTCATCCTGCTTCTTTTGGATGAAGCTCTTTTGTATCACAACTGTTCACTCCACAATAAAGGGACATAATACAAAGTTGGAATACCTCCAGATGGGTAAAGATCAGACTTTTTCAAATGTCAAAGATCAATAAACCTTAAGCCATAGTCCTACCCCAGTCAGTAACTCACACTTTTGGAAAATAATTTACTTTAGCATGTTATTATATTACTTAATGAGATTATCATGAAGTTTGAAAACTAGTTTCTCTTTACCCTATGAAATTCAATGAATACTTCCAAATTTTCTTTTATCTCATTAAAAAAAAGAAGTATATTTTCAAAACTCAAGCTCTGAGTATTACTGAGAATTCATACCTCATGACCCTAATTTCAAATTATGACTTCTGTTTTTAATATTTTTCCACATCAAGTTCAGTCACTTAGTTGTGTCTGACTCTTTGTGACCCCATGGACTACAGCACACCAGGTTTCCCTGTCCATTACCAACTCCAGGGCCTTGTTCAAGTCATGTCCATTGAGTCGCTGATGCCATCCAACCATCTCATCCTCTGTTGTCCCCTTCTCCTCCCACCCTCAATCTTTCCCAGCATCAGAGTCTTTTCAAATGAGTCAGTTCTTCAAATCAGGTGGCCAAAGTATTGGAACTTCAGCTTCAGCTTCAGTCCTTCCAATGAATAGTCAGGACCGATTTCCTTTAGGATTGACTGATTGGATCTCCTTGCAGTCCAAGGGACTCTCAAGAGTCTTCTCCAACACCACAGTTCAAAAGCATCAATATTCAGTGCTCAGCTTTCTTTAGAGTTCAACTCTCACATCCATACATGACTACTGGGAAAACTACAGCTTTGACTAGATGGATCTTTTAGGCAAAGTAATGTCTCTGCTTTTGAATATGCTATCTAGGTTGGTCATAACTTTCCTTCCAAGGAGTAAACGTCTCTTAATTTCATGGCTGCAATCACCACCTGCAGTGATTTTGGAGCCCCCCGAAAATAAAATCTGACACTGTTTCCACTGTTTCCCCATCTATTTGCCATGAAGTGATGGGACCGGATGCCATGATCTTAGTTTTCTGAATGTTGAGCTTTAAGCCAACTTTTTCACTCTCCTCTTTCACTTTCATCAAAAGGCTCTTTAGTTCCTCTTCACTTTCTGCCATAAGGGTGGTGTGATCTGCATATCTACAGTTATTGATATTTCTCCAGGTAATCTTGATTCCAGTTTGTGCTTCATCCAGCCTGGCTTTTCACATGATGTACTCTGCATAGAAGTTAAATAAGCAGGGTAACTATATGCAGCTTTGACGTACTCCTTTCCCAATTTGGAACCAGTCTGTTGTTTCATGTTCAGTTCTAACTGTTGCTTCTTGATCTGTTTCCACATCAATCTGACATCTAAATAAGTCTCATGATGCAAATAATATCTCATTAAATTTGCTTACTTTAGAATAGGGACTATAGACTATATGCTATTAATAGAAAATTTTGCAGTTGAACAATAGTGACTTTTTTTTTTTTTACGGGGATATTAAAAGACAGTGTCTTCAAACAAAGACCAGGATCACTTTTTAAAAAATGTGCTGGGTTTCTCTAGGATAAGAATGAAACTTTCAATAGCAATCCCACCTGGGGCAGGGTAAAAATTCATTAGGTATCTTCTAAATGAATAAATAAATACATAAATAACTTCAATGTGGTACTGTGAAGTATTTTATTTTCCAGCTGTTCATGTGTGTATATCTTGTCTACCCAACTCTACAGTAAGCTCTTTAAATCTTACCATTCATTTATTCAACAAACATTTCTTAGTTTCTTTGATTAATTTTTATTGGTTTAGAGTTGCTTCAAAAGTTGTGTCAGTTTCTATTGTACAGCAAAGTGAATCAGCTATACCTACACATATAGCCCCTCTTTTTTGGATTTTCTTCTCATTTAGGTTTTCACAGGGCACTGAGTAGAGTTCCCTGAGCTGTATAACAGATTTATTGTTACTTATTTTATACATAGTATCAATAGTGTATATATGTCAACCCCAATCTCCCAATTCATCCCAAACTCCCTTTCCGTCACTGGTGTCCATACACTTGTTCTCTGTATCTATGTCTCTATTTCTGTTTTGCAGATAAGATAATCCATACCATTTTTATCTATTCCATATATATGCATTAATATATGACATTTTTCTCTTTCTGATTTACTTCACTCTATATGATAGTCTTTAGGCCTTCCACTTCTCTACAAATGACCCAATTTCACTCCTTTTTCATGGATGAGTAATATTCATTGTGTATGTGAACCACATCTTCTTTATCCATTCCTCTATTGATGAACATTTACATTGCTTCCATTGTGGAAGCCTACAGTGTGGTAAACCAACCATTATTGTAAATAGTGCTGCACAGAACATTGGGGTGCATGTGTCTTTTTGAACAAAAATTTTTCTCTGAGCATATGCTCAGTAATGGGTTGATGTACCATTTGGTGGTTCTATTTTTAGTTTTTTTAGGGAGCTTCCATATACTGTTCCCCATAGTGCATATATCAATCTACATTCTCACCAGCAGTACAAAAGAGTTTCCTGTTCTCCATACCCTCTCCAGTATTTATTATTTGTAGATTTTTTGATAATGGCTTTTCTGATCTGGAATGGACCTGACAGAAGCAGAAGAAATGGCGTGGACCAAACAGAAACTATATGGACCTAACAGAAGCAGATGGTTTTAAGAAAAGGCAAGAATACACAGAAGAACTGTATTTTCAAAGGCCTTAATGACCCAGGTAACCATGATGGTGTGGTCACTCACCTAGAGCCAAACTTCCTGGAGTGTGAAGTCAAGTGGGCCTTATAAAGCACTACTATCAACAAAGAAAGTGGAGGTGATGAAATTCCAGCTGAGCTATTTAAAATCTAAAAGACAATGCTGTTAAAGTTCTGTACTCAAGATATCAGCACATTTTGAAAACTCAGCAGTGGCCACAGGACTGGAAAAGGTCAGTTTTCATTCCAATCCCAAAGAAGAGCAATACCAAAGAATGTTCAGCCTACCATACAATTCAGCTCATTTATGCTATCAAGTTTATGCTCAAAATCAATCCTTCAAGCTAGGTGTCAATAGTCCACAAAGAACTTCCAGAATGCACAAGCTGGATTCAGAAAAGGCAGAGGAACCAGAGATCAAATTCTCAACATTTGTTGGATCATGGATAAAGCAAATGAATTCCAGAAAAACATCTATTTCTGCTTCATTAACTATGCCAAAGTTTTTGTCTGTATGGATAACCACAAACTGTGGGAAATTCTTAAAGAGATGGGAGTACCAGACCACTTTATCTATCTCACAAGAAACTTGCAGATCAAGAAGCAACAGTTTGAACCAGACATGAAACAATGGACTGATTCAAATTTTTGAAAGGAGTATGACAAATCTGTATATTGTCACCTTGCTTGTTTAACTTATATACAGAGTATATCATGTGAAATGTTGGGCTGGAAGAATCATAAGCTGGAATCAAGATTGCTGGGAGAAATATCAAAAACCACAAATATGCAAATGACACCACCCTAATGGTGGAAGGTGAAGAGGAAATAATGAGCCTATTGATGAAGATGACAGAGAAGAGTGGGAAAAGCTGGCTTAAAACTCAACATCCTAAAAACTAAGATCATGGCCTCTGGTCCCATCATATAAAGGGAAATTTTGCTGTTCAGTCACTCATTCTTATACAACTCTTTGCGACCCCATGGACTACATCAAGCCTGGCATCCCTATCCTTCACCATCAAGGCAAATAGATGGGGGGAAATACGGAAACAGTGGCTAACTTTATTTTCTTGGGCTGCAAGTGGACAGAGATTTCAGCCATGAAATGAAAAGATGCTTCCTCCTTGAAAGAAAAGCTATGACCAACCTAGACAGTATATTAAAAAGCAGAGACATTACTTTGCCAACAAATGTCCACCTAGTCAAAGCTATGGTTTTCCCAGTCGTCATGTAGAGATGTGAGAGTTGGGCCATAAAGAAGGCTGAGTGCTAAGAACTGATGCCTTCAAACTGTCATGCTGGAGATGATTCTTGAGAGTCGCTTGGATAGCAAAGAGATCAAGTCAGTCACTTCTAAAGGAAATCACTGTATATTCATTGGAAGGACTGATGCTGAAGCTGAAGCTCCAATACTTTGGCCACCTGATGAGAAGGACTGACTCATTGGAAAGGACCTTGACTTTGGAGAAGATTGAGAAGAGGGAGGTCACAGAGGATGAGATGGTTGAATGGCATCACCAACACAATGGACATGAATTTGAGCAAATTCCAGGAGATAATGAAGGACAGGGCATTCTGGAGTGCTGCTATTGATGGCTGGACAAAGAATCGGACATGATTGAGTAAACAACAAATTTGGATCATCACGAGGTGACACTGCATTGTAGCTTTGACTTTCTCTAATAATTAGTGCTCTTGAGCTTCTTTCCATGTGCTTGTTGGCCATCCGTAGGGTGGCCCAGTGGTAAAGAATAAACCTGCCAATGTAGGAGACACAGGTTCAATCCCTGTGTTTCTCTTCTTTGGAGAAATGTGACCCAGTCAGTTCCATATCCAATTCTAACTTTTGCTACTTGACCTGCTTACTTATTTCTCACAAGACATATAAAACCATCTGGTTCTCCCATCTCTTTAAGAATTTTCCACGGTTTGTTGTGATCCACAGAGTCAAAGGTTTTAGCGTAGTCAATGAAGCAGAAGTAGAAGTTTTTCTGGAATGATCCAACAAATGTTGACAATTTTATCTCTGACTCCTCTGCCTTTTCTAACTCCAGCTTGTACCTCTGGAAGTTATTTGTTCACATACTACTGAAGCCTATCTTGAAGGATTTTGAGCACAAACCTGCTAGCATGTGAAATTAGAGGAATTGTATGGTATTTTAAGTATTCTTTGGAACTGCCCTTCTTTGGGATTGGAATGAAAAGTGACCTTTTCCAGTCCTGTGGCCACTGCTGAGTTTTCCAAATTTGCTGGCATATTAAGTGCAGCACTTTCACTTACTCACTTTCATCATCTTTTAAGATTTGAATAGCTCAGCTAGAATTCCATCACCTCCACCAGCTTTGTTCTTAGTGATTCTTTCTAAGGCCCACTTGACTTCACACTCCAGGATATCTGGCTCTGGGTGAGCAGCAGCACCATCATGATTAACCAGGTCATTAAAATCTTCTGCTATAGTTCTCCTGTATATTCTTGCCATCTCTTCTTAATCTCTTCTGCTTCTGTTAGGGCCTTACCATTTCTGTCCTTTATCCTGCCATGCTTCCATGACACTTTCCCTTGATCTCTCCAATTTTCTTGAAGAGATCTCTAGTCTTTCCCATCTTATTGTTTGGCTCAATATCTTTGCACTATTCATTTGAAGACTTATTTTTTCATCCTTTCCATTCTCTGGAACTCTTCATTCATTTGGGTATATCTTTGCCTTTCTCCCTTGCCTTTGTTTCTATTCTCTCCTCAGCTATTTGTAAAGCCTCCTCAGACAAATCAGAGAATTAGGGAGTGTTCTAATTTCATTCTTTTACATGTATTTGTGCCATTTTCCTAGCACCAATTATTGTCTTTTCTCCAGTGTATAGTCTTGTGTCCTTTGTCATAGATTAGATGACCCTGGGTGTTTGTGGGTTTATCTCTGGGCTTTCTCTCCTGTTTCATTGGTTTACATTTCTGTTTTTGTGCCAGTAGCTTTATATTATGGTATAGTTTGAAGTCAGGGAACCTGATTCCTCCAGTTCCATTTTTCTTTCTCAAGATTGCTTTGTTTGTTTGGGGTCTTTTCAATTTCCCTACAAATTGCAAAAATTTCTGTTCTAGTTCTTTAAAAATGCCATTGGTTTAATAGAGAGTGCATTGAATCTGTAGATTGCTTTGGGTAGTATAGTCATTTGTACAACATTGATTCTTCCAATCCAAGAAAAAGGTATATCTCTCCACCTTTTTGAGTCATTTTTGTTATCTTTCATCAATATCTTACAGTTTCTGCCTACAAATCTTTTGCCTGCTTAGATAGGTTTGTCCCTAGGCATTTTCTTCCTTTTGTTGCAATGGTAAATGAGATTCATTTATTGATTTCTTTTCCTGATCTTTTGTTGTAGTGTATAGGAGGAGTACAACAAAGTTCTGTGTGTTAATTTTGTATCCTGAAACTTTACTAAGTTCATTGATCAGCTCTAGTAGTTTTTTGGTGGCATCTTTAGTATTTTATATGTATAAAATCATGTTGTCAACAAACAATTATTGAATGCATAATATCAGGCACCGGTTTTAGGCACTGAGGATAAAGCAGATTTAAACAGTTAAAGATTAATGAAAATGATGGCAGTACAATTCTGTAAATACACTAAAACCCATTGAATCCTACACTTGAAATAGTAAATTTTATGATATTTAAATTCTCATCAATAAAGTTTAAAAATTACCATCATTGAGAGACCCAATTTCTAATGAATTTTCTTTTTAATTTTTTCCATTACTATAGCTAGTACAGTGTATGTGTAAAGTCAGAGATGAAACAAGTGAAGTTACTCAGTCATGTCCGACTCTTTGCAACCCCATGTACTGTAGCCTACCAGGCTCCTCCATCCATGGGATTTTCTAAACAAGAGTACTGGAGTGGGTTGCCATTTCCTTCTCCAGGGGATCTTCCTGACCCAGGGGCTGAACCTGGGTCTCCCACATTGTAGACAGATGCTTAACCATATTAGCCACCAGGGAAGTCCTCAAGATGGAAAAATATTAGCTGATTGATTTCTTGATTCATTCAAGGTATTGGTAAACCACTATAAGATCGTCATACATCTGATACCTTTGCTAGGAATCGGTATAGGCTATGGCCCTGATGTTATTCAAACTTCTGTTCAGTACTGGTTTTTCCATGTATTACCCCACTATGTAACCAGGTATTCTTCAGTCCCTCAGAACTTCATTTCTTGTGCTAAATGGAGCTAGCAATAGTACCTCTATCACTGAGAGAATTAAATAAGAAAATGTGGGAGGACTTCCCTGATGGTCACACTGCTTGACTTCACTTTTCAATGTAGGAGGTGTAGGTTCGATCTCTGGTTAGGGAGCTAAGATTCCCACATGCCTCACAACCATAAAAACAAAATATAAAACAAAAGCAATATTGTAATAAATTCAATACGGACTTTAAAAATTGGTCCACATCAATATCTTAAAATATACTGAGAATATAAAGAAAATATAGGGGGAAAATATAAGAGAAATATCAATGAAGCAAGGCTGATTGTATTTTGCTAACTGTTGAAACAGTGATAGGGTTTATTGTAAGATATTCATTAGTTTGGATTAGTAACTAATGAAAATTTAAATTTAAAAAAGTATAGATGATAAATAGAAGGCATTAGGAAGAAGGCAAGAATTATTACTGACCTAAGTGAATGTATGATAAAAACAACTTCAATTTTCCTCCTGAAAATGAAGCCATAAATATTGCTTATTATTTGTCTCCATGCTTTGCAAGAATTACAAATATTTTCACATACGATTTTTCTCTGAGATAAATAAGGAAATGGAAACCAGTAGGTATTTGCTCTCACAGTATCATTCTGATAACTCTATTACAATCATTATAGTTAGCCCAGGAAAAACAGACCAGTTTTTCACACTATTCATGTAACCAAAAATTGTCTGACAGTCTGTCACAGTGCAGCCACCTCTCAATTACCATGTGTAAGAAAAAGATGCAAGCTAACTTCTGGTTTTAGTTTTTGTTTACAAATATATCTTCAATTTTCCATCTGGGCTACACAAAACATGCCATAACTTCTTGATAAAATGTTCCACAAATTCCTAGACTCCTGGTGTCTGAGCCCTGTTGATCCCATTAGTTTATTTTATCTTTATTATATTTAAAGGAAGAGATCAAACACCCATATGAATGTTGTTATTTATTTCATATCTTGCAGTTCCCTCAGAAGTAAGAAATTGACAATCAGCATGGCCTTTGTGGGGGGTGGCAGGAAGGAAGAGCTGAAGTCTCAGCAGGTCTGGGAGGCATGGGAAGTAAGAACAGGATAGCGGTACTGGGCTGGCCATCACCACAGGCACAAGCAGAAGGTGAGGAAAGTCAGTGAAACGGCTAGCTGGGTGGATGAGTTAAAGGGTGAGAGGCGGCCTTCCAGTGGGAGAAGGGATTGAATAAAGAGGGCACACAACACTGCCAGCTGGAGTTAGGAGCCTGGCAGCAAAGGTGAGAAGGGCCTAAATGACTAAACGTGATGACACTGGCATGAGGCCTTGCAGCCCCTTCTTTCAGCAAGTCTCTAATAAGCATCTGCTCTGTGGCTGGCACTGTGACAGTGACAAGACAGAAATAGCTTCTGCCCTTTTGGAATTATCTGCTAGCAGTTGGTGCAGGCTGTTACAACGCAGTGATGAAGCATCTTACAGACAATGAGAGCAGAAGTACAGGGCCCTAACTCAGACTTGGGAAATTCTAAGAAAATAACACTTAAACTCAATCCTGATCTATCAGGAGTCAGCACGAGAGGAAGCAAAGGTAAAAAGGTGTTAGGATGCCTTCAGCTGTAAGAAATGGAAAATCAAGACTGATTTAAACAGCAAGCAATTTTGCTAGATTGCAAAAAGGCAATCTGGAAGTAGGATGCACCTCAAAGTTGATTGAACCATAGGTAAAGACATGTCATGGAAACACAAGATTTTGTCACCTCTCTGGTCTACTGCCCACAGCATTGGTGTCATCCTATTTCTGGTTCCCTTTATGGCTACAGGATGCTGGTCTTAGCATTTTACTGCTGTATGTTACCTTGCTGAAACTGAAGAGAGAAAGATGATAACTTTCTATCATTCTCTCTAAAGAGTAAGAAAGACCTTTCCCAGCAGCTTCTAGCAAACCTCTCCTGTATCACATTGCCCAGAACTAGGTCATATAACCAACCACAGGCAATACAGATTGGATTACCTTTAGGCAATTGAGCAACAGGTAGAATCGATATTAGGGAACCAAACACCAAGTCTACTGCAAGGTGGGAAATGGGAAAAAAATGTACCAGGAAAAAAATTCCAAGAGAAAGAATCAATATCTCTGAACTCCTGGAGGCAAAGGAAAACATGGGAAAGACAAACACAGGCAAAGTTGTGCAAAGAAGATAAAGTAAGGAGCATTGTTAGCATGCCAGATGCAAGCAGGGCAAGCACCATGGGTGTGTACAGTGGCCCACACACAACGTCAGTCAGCTTTTATCCCCGATAACTCCACTGTAGATTCTCAAGTCCAAGGTCCCAGGGACTGTATTTGAGAAGCATAGTTAGAATTTTAATGTCAGCAGCTGGCAAGCTTGCTTTCTTGGAACCTAGGGCATAAGCTGCAATCATGGAGAGCAGGGTGAGGACAGTTCTCATGGAGCTAGCTCCAGTTGGTGCTCTGAGAAATAGCAGTTTGGGGGCACTGAGACCCAGCCCCTTGGATTCAGTGTCCTCAGGGTGAGGCACTAACAGAGAAGTAATGATGAGGCTCCTTCAAATGGCTATGACACAGAGGGGATCAGCAAGTGAGGGCTGCAGGAGGAGAGAAGAATATCAAGGGTGTTGTTCCACAAGTGACTCAGCTATTTTGGACCCAGGTGAGAATAAATTATAAACACCTGTAGGGAAGCTAAATCCTTGGAAAGAGGCCTGGAGGTCATTGTGAGTTTTATCATTAACATAAAGCCAGTTGACATTAAGTTGGATTAGTACAGAGGAAATTCCATGGAGTAGAGAGAAGCAAGCAGATTTCCAGAGGTGTAATTAATTAATTGTTAATTAATTAATTATAGAAGGGTAGTAATACAGAGGTACAATAGTAGATTGTATTGTTTTTCCCAATGATTCACGACCCCTTTCTCTATAGAAGGATTATTCATCCTTGTTAGGGTCACCAGATATAGCAAGTCAAAATACAGGCTGCCTGTATTTCAGATGTATAACAAACAATAATATGAAATAAGTATGCTCCATGAACACACAAGAAACACACAAACACAGAAAACTAACCAATCTAATCACATGGACCACAGCCTTATCTAACTCAATGAAACTATGAGCCATGCCATGTAGGGCTGCCAAAGACAGATGGGTCATGGTGGAGAGTTCTGACTAAACATGGTCCAGTGGAGAAGGGAATGGCAAACCACTTCAGTATTCTTGCTTTGAGAACCCCATGAACAGTATAAAAAGGCAAACAGATAGGACACTGAAAGATGAACTCCACAGGTCGGTAGGTGCCCAATATGCTACTGGAGATCAGTGGGGAAATAACTTCAGAAAGAGTGAAGAGATGGAGCCAAAGTAAAAAACAACACCGAGTTGTGGATGTGACTGGTGATAGAAGCAAGGTCCGGTGCTGTAAACAGCAATATTGCATAGGAACCTGGAATGTTAGGTCCATGAATCAAGGCAAATTGGAAATGGTCAAACAGGAGATGGTAAGAATGAAGGTTGACATTTTAGGCATCAGTGAACTAAAATGGACTGAAATGGGTGAATTTAACTCAGATAACCATGTATCTACTATTGTAGGCAAGAATCCCATATAAGAAATGGAGTAGCCATCATAGTCAACAAAAAAGTCCGAAATGCAGTACTTGGATGCAATCTAAAAAACGGCACAATGATCTCTGTTCGTTTCCAAGGTGAATCATTCAATATCGTGGTAACCCAAGTCTATTCCCTGACCAGTAATGCTGAAGAAGCTGAAGTTGAACTGTTCTATGAAGACCTGCAAGATCTTCTAGAACTAACACCCAAAAAAAGATGTCTTTTTCATTATAGGGGACTGGAATGCAAAAGTAGGAAGTCAAGAAATACCTCAAGCAACAGGCAAAGTTGATCTTGGGGTACAGAATGAAGTAGGGAAAAGACTAATAGAGTTTTGTCAAGAGAATGCACTGGTCATAGAAAATACACTCTTCCAACAACACAAGAGAAGACTCTACACATGGACGTCACCAGATAGTCGATACCAAAATCAGTTTGATTATATTCTTTACATTCAAAGATGGAGAATCTCTATACAGTCAGCAAAAACAAGACTGGGAGTGGACTGTGGCTCAGATCATGAACTCCTTATTGAAAAATTCAGATTAAGTTAAAGAAAGTAGGAAAACCACTAGACCATTCAGTTATGACCTAAATCAAATCCCTTATGATTATACAGTGAAAGTGAGAAATAGATTTAGAAGACTAGATATGATAGAGTGCTTCATGAACTATGGATGAAGGTTCATGGCATTGTACAAGAGACAGGGATCAAGACCATCCTCATGGAAAAGAAATGCAAAAAATCAAAATGGTTGTCTGAGGAGACCTTACAAATAGCAGTGAAATGAAGAGAAATGAAAAGCAAAGAAGAAAAGGAAAGATATACCCATTTGAATGCAGAGTTCTAAAGAATAGCAAGGAGAGATAAGAAAGCCTTCCTCAGTGATCAGTGCAAAGAAATACAGGAAAACCATAGAGTGGGGAAGACTAGAGATCTCTTCAAGAAAATTAGAGATAACAAGCGAGAATTTCATGCAAAGATGGGCTCGATAGAGGACAGAATGATATGGACTTAACAGAAGCAGAAGATATTAAGAAGAGATGGCAATAAGATACAGAAGAACTGCACAAAAAAGATCTTCCTGATCCAGATAATCACGATGGTGTGATCACTCACCTAGAGCCAAAGATCCTGGAATGTGAAGTCAAGTGGGCCTTAGGAAGCATCACTATGAACAAATCACTAGTGGAGGTGATGGAATTCCAGCTGAGCTATTTCAAATCCTAAAGGATGATGCTATGAAAGTGCTGCACTCCATATGCCAGCAAATTTGGAAAACTTAGCAGTGGCCACAGGACTTGAAAAAGTCAGTTTTCATGCCAATGCCAAAGAATGCTCAAACTACTGCACAATTGCACTCATCTCACACGCTAGTAAAGTAATGCTCAAAATTTTCCAAACCAGGCTTCAGCAATACGTGAACCATGAACTTCCAGATGTTCAAGCTGGTTTTAAAAAAGGCAGAGGAACCAGAGATCAAATTGCCAACATCCACTGGATCATGGAAAAAGCAAGAGAGTTCCAGAAAAACATCTATTTTTGCTTTATTGACTATGCCAAAGCCTTTGACTGTGTGGATCACAATATACTGTGGAAATTCTGAAAGAGATGGAAATGCCAGACCACCTGACCTGCCTCTTGAGAAATCTGTATGCAGGTCAGGAAGCAATAGTCAGAAGTGGACATGGAACAACAGACTGGTTCCAAATAGGAAAAGGAGTACGTCAAGGCTATATATTGTCACTCTGCTTATTTAACTTCTATGCAGAGTACATCATGAGAAACGCTGGGCTGGAATCAAGATTGCTGGGAGAAGTATCAATAACCTCGGATATGCAGATGATACCACCCTTATGGCAGAAAGTGAAGAACTAAAGAGCCTCCTGAAAGTGAAAGAAGAGAGTGAAAACGTTGGCTTAAAACTCAACATTCAGAAAACTAAGATCATGGCATCTGGTCCTATCACTTCATGGCAATAGATGGGGAAACAATGGAAATAGTGACTGACTTTATTTTGGCGGGGGGCGGGGGGGGGGGTGGCTCCGAAATCACTGCAGATGGTGACTGCAGCCATGAAATTAAGACTCTTATTCCTTGGAAGGAAAGTTATGACCAACCTAGACAGCATATTGAAAAGCAGACATGTTATTTTGCCAACAAAGGTCCTTCTCATCAAGGCTATGGTTTTTCCAGTAGTCATGTATGGATGTGAGATTTGCACTATAAAAAAAGTTGTGTGCTGAAGAATTGATGCTTTTGAACTGTGGTGTTGGAGAAGACTCTTGTGGGTCCCTTGGACTGCAAAGAGATCCAACCAGTCCATCCTAAAGGAAATCAGTCCTGAATCTTCATTGGAAGGACTGATATTGAAGCTGAAACTCCAATACTTTGGCCACCTGATGTGAAGAATTGACTCATTTTAGAAGACCCTGATGCTGGGAAAGATTGAAAGTGGGAGGAGAAGGGGATGACAGAGAATGAGATGTTTGGATGGCATCACTGACTCAATGGACGTGAGTTTGAGTAGACTCCAGGAGCTGGTGATGGACAGGGAGACATGGTGTGCTGCAGTCCATGGTTTTGCAGAGTCATACACGACTGAGTGACTAAACTGAAACTGATATACACACATACACATACTAAAATATTTTATTTTTACTGAAATTCAAGTTTCACTTGAAAATTCAACATTTCACCCATATGTCCTAACCCCCGGCCCTGGCCCTGACACTCAGAGTGCCCACCACAGGAGCCGTACATACCTCATTGACCTTGGGTAAGTCATGTGACATTCTTGGGCCAAATGAATGGGAGTGGATGTGATATCCAGCATTTCTAAGCAGAAGCTTTGAAAGGCAGCAGGAACCAGCCCTCTGGCTATTATTCTCTGCCACAAAAATGGCATATACTCAGTAGGGACTGCTCCTTCAGCCTCCATCTCCGTTACAAGAAGACATGTGGACTGCAGTCACCACAATGTAATATGAGCAAAAAGAATGACTGAAAGTCATTGAGGTTTAAAGCATGAATCATCACAGCAAAATTTGCTGATGCAGATACCAAGAATGTCTTCTGTGAAAAAAATGTATGCTAGGAGTACATGAATATGAAAATAGATTTTTCCTAATTCAAAGGAGTTATAGGTTTTTCTACTTGTGATGTTTCTATTTGTAAAAATGCAATATTTCATTTATATGACAATTGATTTCCTCCTTCTTTTAAAGGTAAAATTTTCATTTACTTGCTAATTATTCTAGGGGGATCAGTGGGAGTATATATTCTTTTCAAACTTTGTATAGATAATCTTCAAAGAAATGGTTTATATATTGGCCAATATGCAGTTTAAAATATTTATTAAATATTTCAAAACTATTTATTCCATAGATACTTTCTGTATGATAAGCTCTATGTTAAACATGAATCATTAGCCTAAATGGCTAGTTGATATCTGTGTGTGTGTGTGTCTGTATGTGTGTGTGTTTCCGTGTGTATGCTTAGTGGCTCAGTAGGATCTGACTCTTTGCGACCCCATGGACTGTAGCCCACCAGGCTCCTCTGTCCATGAGATTCCCCAGGCAACCCAATATTGGTGTGGGTTGCTATTTCCTTCTCCAGGGGATCTTCCTGACCCAGTGATCAAACCTGCCTCTCCTGCATTGTCAGGCGATGCTTTCCCACTGAACCACCTGGGAAGCCCTAGTTGATATTCACCTTAACTCAAATAACATAAAAATCTATATCGTTCTACTTTGAAAAGCCATGTTTACCATGACAATCACCTAAAACAGAATTTTAAAAAACCGAATGTGAGAGTACGTTTAGACGAGTATTTTAAAATCCTTTTAAGTATGTACACAATTTTGAAATTTTGCCTTTTCCTCTGGCAAAATTAGTTCTTTCAGCATGCAGTTGATAAAATTCCCATGAAATGGATACCTACACACATAAACATATGAGAAATTTCTGCTTTTGAACCTTTTTTTTTCCTACTCCTGCTCTCCATTGTTCTTGTCTATGTCTACTGGAGAAGGCAATGGCACCCCACTCCAGTACTCTTGCCTGGAAAATCCCATGGACCGAGGAGCCTGGTAGGCTGCAGTCCATGGGGTCGCTACTAATCGGACACGACTGAGCAACTTCACTTTCAGTTTTCACTTTCATGCATTGGAGAAGGAAATGGCAACCCACTCCAGTGTTCTTGCCTGGAGAATCTGAGGGACAGGAGAGCCTGGTGGGCTGCCGTCCATGAGACTGCACAAAGTCGGACACGACTGAAGCAACTTAGCAGCAGCAGCAGCAGCAGGTACTTACATTAACATTCAATAAATATTTGGGTGACCTTACAGACTTGAATTTTATCACTGCTTACAGTAGCTCTGAAGGGGCTGTGCTAGACCAGTCTAATAAATGTGCAGTCTTGACTATATAATCAATAATAAACCTCTGTATTTTTCACTTGGGAATCATTGTTCTCTAATCTCATCTACATTTTAGCCCTTTGAGCAACTGCAAAATCTATAGGAAAAAAATCATGGGACCGTTTTTGTCCCTTCAGTCAGTGCTGTTTCTGTAGTTCCTCCTGGAACATTCCTGAGGCTGAGCTTGCTGAATTTTGTCAACATGGAAATGTCAGCCAGAGCTTGGTATTTAACTCATTTGCACTGGGCAGTTTGCAACTCACAAGGTGCCAATTAAGAAAACAAGAGGAGAGGCAGAGGAACCTGTCTGTCAGCTTGGTTGGAGTGAGATCTGATATTAATTATTAACGGAACTCAAGATTAACAACAGCTAAGGCAGAATGAGCACACCTTCCAAATACAGTGGGAGGTAAAATGTTGCACTGAGAACTCGGTGAGATGAATAGTTTCTAGCTGCAACAAAAGACAGTTAGCAAAGCTGTTGGGAAGCAGTCCCCAACAGGCTTGTTAAATGCGTAGATGATTACTAATGGAGATTATAGACTCTTGTTTTCTGGAGATTAAGAAAACAAAATGCCAAATAGTTTAGGGCACCTACTGTGTGTCAGTTCCTACATTAAGCACTGATTCAGTAGTGAACTGAGTGGTAAAGTTCTGGCCATTTGGGAGCTTACATTACAAAAGAAGTGATTATGTTCTTTCTTCAAGCCTGCCTTTCCTAAGCCTACCCACTATGGCCCTATTTACTCCTCATATCTATACCTCCCAACTCAATTAACTTTAACTGTGCATTTTCTCTCTGCCAGGTGCTATAGCAGGCAACAGTACATACATTTCATTCTCCCAACAAACTAACGTGGCAAGGATTACATTTTGCATTTTACAAACAAGACTGTGAGACAAAAGAAGATATGCAATTGAATTAAAGCCACAGACCATTTGGGGTAAATTTGAGGTTAGATTTTTAAATTTCAAGACTCATCTATTGTTTTTCCATTGCACTTTGCTACCCTGTTTTATCTTCCCATCACTGGGGTTACTCAAGTCTTAACTATGCCATGTGTTAACCTCCTCCTGCATCTTGTCTTATCATCTCAGGGACCAGGAGTCAGTCAAATCGTTCATTTAATAGCCAATGAGTGCTTTTAGAGATGCTTCATAATATTACACATTTTCAGGTGAAATTTTCTGTACCATAACGACACCTAGATATTTGTGCTGTTCTAGTTTAGAGGCTCTAATGGTGGGCGTTTTAGTGATGTCAGGCTGGTAAGAAGGAGGTGTGGCAGTAGCAGAACATATTAATGCTCCTCAAGTTTAATAGCACAGAGAGGCAGTTCTGTGTTTATGAGTAGAAATGGCCAAGCTCGGTACTATTGAGAGCAGCGAGAGAACTAGTCCAGACCCACCCCCACCCCAAAGTACATTTGTAATATAGTTGTTTGGAAATCAGAATGAATACTTTCAAAAAAGTATCAACCTGAAAGCCATTACATACATTTGTATAATGAAAAACTACACAGTCATAAAAACATGAGGTTGAGCTATATACACTGCTTATGCTGCCACCCCCAGATCAGGGAATATGTTTGAATTTCAAGTTTTATTACTCATAAGGCTCTTTCTGTCATAGATAGTGATTCTTCTGATGGATCTTGGCAAAATCAATGGAAAATTTCCTGGAAAGAATTTCCCATTCTAGATGGAAAGAACAATTGTGATTCATAGATAGGGGTCACAATATCATCAACATGGATAGGAGTTTGAAAGAAGTTGATGTCAACCCTTATGGATAACTTTGAGAGACTCAAGATTTTACTGGAGACAGTGATTGTCAATGAATAGAAATAACAAGAGAACTACAGTTAGAAACTGAGCCTAATGATGTGACTGAATATCTGAAAATACATATAAAACTTTGATAGATGCAGAGTATGTGGAAAAGCAAAGAAAACGATTTCCTGAGATGGAATCTACTCCTGTGAAAGATACTGTGAAGATTGTTGAAATGACAACAAAGAATTTAGATAAGTGACTTGAATTTTAAGAGTTCTGTGGATAAAATGTTATCAAATGGCATTGCACACTACAGAGGAATCTTTCATGAAAGGAAGAGTCAATTAATATAGCAAATTTCATTGTTGACTTAGTTTAAGAAATTGCCACAACCACCCCCAACTGTCAATAAACACTAACCTGTTCAGTCAGCAGCTATCAATATCATGGGAAGACCCTCCACCAGCAAAAAGACTATGACTTGCTGAAAACTCAGATAATGGTTAGCACTGTTTAGCAATAAAGTATTTTAAATTAAGGTATGTACATTTTTCAGACATTATACTATTATATAAAAACTTTTATATGCATTGTGAAACCCCAAAAAGGAAAGTCATGTGACTCACTTTATTGAAATATTTGCTGTATTGTGGTGGCATGGAAACAAATCCACAATATCTTCAATGTCTGCCGATAATCACTAACCAGTTGATTTCACTGAATAGGAACAAAAATTCCCTTCCCAGGATTCCATTCTCTACTTTTTCTCAACTTGCAAAAACAAAAGGACAAAGACTTTCCTTATAAAAATTGCTTTGCAGGAATTAAATTCATTTAAAGCAAAATGTAAGAAGCCTTAAAAAATAAAGTGACCTCAAGTCTGTTTCCTTTGGAAATCACTATGTTTATATTTATTCAGTCTATTCATTTACTACCTGCCCTCACCATACTTTTATTGCACTAATTTTGAACTTTTCCTTCCAAAATATGTTCATTACTAACATACGACTTGGATGTTTCTATAATGTTTTGATTCTCCATTTGATTTTTTAATACCTATATTCATTGGGAATCTCTATTTCATCTCAAATATACCCAGTGAGGACAATGAGAGCTCCTTGAAATGGAGTGGGAAAGAAAGGCTTTACAAAGCTGATCTTAAGAAGGAGCAACATTTTGATCTCTGTGGCTCATAATCAGACAAAAAGAAATTTCTATTAATGATGCTACAGAGAGCCTCTTAATTAACTCCCTTTGTTCTCTCCTAATAGAATAGAGGATAGACATAATGAGAGGAATGAAATATTCCCCATGGATTTTTCTCTAATCACTTAACTTTTCAAAGTAGGGAACAGGATGATTTTTATTTTTATTTTTCTTGTGCCCTCTGGCATAATTCCCTTTGAAAAATAATCTCCTACAGGAGTCAATTTACAAATCAAGTTGGTTGCAAACATAGGCTTTTTAATTTAAAATATAAAGCTGGCTAACATTTTCATGGCTTAAAAAAGAAAAACTGTTCTAACTTTATTGTTTGTGAAATGGCAACAAAGCAAAAGAAATTCTATTAATGCAGCTATCTTGTGAAATCTACCATTCCCGGCTGTTCTACCTGGTAGGACAAAAATTGACAATTTCAGCTATAGAAAAAAATAGACTCTGTTTCAATGGCTTTCTCTCTTTCTTGCAATGGTTCCAACTTTGGCTGCATATTGAAATCACCTGCAAGCTTTTCAAACATACTAATACCTCAGTCCTGTTCCTAGCTATTCCAATTTGAATGATCTAGGGAGAAGCTTGGCAGGATTCTTAAAAATGCCCCAGTGATTCTATTATACAGTTATGGTTGCAAATTACTAGTAGGCAGAATTGTGGAGTAAAGACTTAAGGGAAAGGCTACAGCTCCAGGCCCCACACCCTCCTTTCCATTAAAACTTCAGACTGAATTGTTTTGTTTGTCTATGCTTTATGGCTTGGGAGTCAGCTTATTGCTTTTTTTTTTTTTTTTAAGAAAAATTTTCCTTTTTAAAAGAAAAGTTTAAAAACCACTGTTCCAATTTGTTAATGTGGTGTATTACATTGATTGATTTGTGGATATTGAAGAAACCTTGCATCCCTGAATAATATATTTATATTAAAAAAAAAAAAAAAAAAAAAAAACACTGTTCCAATGCAAAAGACAAACATATCCCTCTCCATGTCTGGCTTCATGTTTGGTTTGTTTGGTTTGTTTTATTACTAATATATCACAAAGATAAATACACAGGTAAAAGCTGAGCAGTGAGTCTATCCTATCCAAGGGAGGCCTTGGAGAGGATAGGATGCTTCTGTCCTATTCTCAAGCACTTGAAAGTGATTTAAAGAAAAAAGATTTTGGAAAAGGAATAAAGAAACTTGCTCAGGAATAGTGAAGATTTTTTGACCTTCTAAAAAAGCTGACTGACTATTTATGTAAATGAAGGTCAATGACTAAAGGGTTCATAGGAAACAAAATGTATTAAGGCTCCTCAAGATGAGACTGTTGATGGATATTATCTTCTGAATATGACTCCATCAAAATGAGAAAATAAAGCATCTAGTTTAAAACCTACTAGAAACTCTACATATGTTACTTCCTTTTTACTTTTTTTTAAGATAGACTATTTGAAAATTACATAGCTAGATGCTGTTGAATTACACTAGTGGAAATTACTCTTCCTTCCACCTTTTTGCTTTAGAACTAGTCAGTTAGTGGGTAAGCGATAGTGCTAAAGCTCCATGGATCTGGAGCTTACAAAGGGGATCTTTCTAAACTAATTTACTTAAAGGGTTAAAGAAGGTATTGTCATAAAAATTATAAAGATAATACTTTTTAAAAAATTTAGAACAATTATAAGCCTTTTTCCTCTCTAAATTTCTTCTTTTTGAACTCAACATTTCCTTTATACTCAATATAAATGCTATAAGTCATATAGAAAACAAAGAGAAAAATGGACAAAGTAAGTCCTTTCTTGTCAATAACCACTTCAAATATAAATCAATTAAATCTTCCAATAAAAAAATAAAGATTGGAAAATGGGTTAAAAAAAGAAACTATATGTTATAAAAATAGAGACCACTTTAAATCCAACAACACAAATAGCTTGAATGTGAAATAATAGAAACAGGTATTCCATGCAAATACTAACCAAAAGACAGCTGAAATGGCTCTCACAATATCAGATAAAGTATATTTTGAGCCAAAACTATTATAAGAGACAAAGGAGGACATTGTATAGTGATAAAAGTGTCAATTTATCAAGAAGATATAACAATTATAAACATATATAGACCAAGCAACAGAACTCCAAATATATGACAAACTCTAAAACATATGGAATATATTGACAGAATTGAAGGAGGAAATAATTCTACAATAAAAATTGGATTATTTTTATTAATAGAACATCCAGACAGATATCAATAAGGGAACAGAAGAGTTGAAAAATATAAACCAAATAGACATAAGAGACATACAGTTATTTATCTTTATTATCAGATATTATACCCACAAAATTTCACGAACACTGAGTTAACAAATATTGAATCATTGCTCTCAGGAAAAATACAAGGTTTGGTTTCTATGTGAGCCTGTAACACCATTTTCAACAACTGATTCTGATTAATACAAAATCTGACTTTATGTGTGTTTTGACTTAAGGACATTTCATTTAATATGTATTGTTCATTTATTAACTTGAACTCACAGCCAAAGAACATCATAACTCATACCTAAATGAAGCTTATCTAACACACATTTTTTTCTTTAAGGCACATCCATATAGGTCTTGCAATTAAAAGCACTATATAATACTTTTGCAGTATGCTTGAAAGTCATTTTAAACAGAAAAATCATTAATAGAAAGCAGAAAAACGTGAAAAGTATGACATTAGATCATTAGATAAGACACTAGTTTATAGTAAGAGAGCTGAAACAAGAAGACAGAGCATCATCTTGTACAACTGAGATGGGAATATGCACTTTGGGCAATACATCTTTCACTTTTTTTAGTATGCACATGCCTACAGATGACTGAAAGCCATAAGTTTTAATTTAAGGGTTGTAAATAAATTCTAGTGGGTAAGCTAATTGGGAAATATGGAACATATAAATGATGAAGATCAACAGTGTATGTATGAAACATTTTACTGAACAACAAAATGCATATTTATCTAAAGTACACAGGAAACACTCAGCCCACAAGCCCATTTGTCATGCCACAAAACAAGTCTCAATAAACTTTAAAATATTTAAATTATGCAAAGTATCTTCTCTGAATACAATAAAATAAAACAAGAAGTAACAGAATTGAAAAATTCACAATTAGTAGAAATTAAACTACACACTCTTAAACAGCAAATGGGCCTGAAGAATAAATCACAAAGAAAATCGTAAACTGCTTTCAAATGAATAAAAATTATGACATAATATACCAAAATTTATGGAATGCATCAAAAAAGTGCTCCAAGAGAAATTTACAGCCATAAATATCTACATTAAAGAGAAGAAAGACTTAAAATTATGATTTTATTTAAACAAAGAGAAGTTTAGGACCAGATGATTTCACTGGTGAATTCTACAAAGCATTTAAATAAGAATTATTAACTATCTTTCTCAAACTCTTCCAAAATAAATAAGATAAGAAGACATCTTCTTACTCATTTTATAAAGCCAACATTATCTCAATAACAAAGACATGAAAACCTACAGAAAATATTTGTTATGACTATCGGTGTAAAAATATTCAACAAAATACTAGGAGACATAATATGACAGCATAGCAAAACTATGTTTATCATGACCAAGTGGAATATACTCCAAGAATGCAAAGGTGATTCAATATAAGGTAGTTAACCAATATAATACACCATGATAATACAATCTAGGAAAACAATCATCTGATTTTTTTGATTGATTCAGAAAAAAAGCATTTGACAAAATTCACCAACTTTTCATGACAAAAGTCCTCAGAAAATTAGGAATAGAAGATAATATCTTCAACATGATAAAGGATATTTATTAAAAACCAACAAAAGAGCTAGTATGATGCCGAATGGTAAAAGACTGAAAACTTTTTCTTCCTAGATCAGGAAGACGATTAGAATGCACACTTTCACCAATGTTACTCAACACTGTACTGGAAGTTCTACCAAAGAAATCTGACAAGAAAAAGAAATAGAAATAATCCAAAACAAAAAGAAAGATATTAAACTGTCTCTGTTCAGAGATGACATGATGCTATATACAGAAATCACAAAGAATTCACAACTGTGTGGATCACAACAAACTGGAAAATTCTTAAAGAGATGGGAATACCAGACCCCCTTACTTGCCTCCTGAGAAACCTGTATGCAACAGGTTAGAACAGGACAAGGACAATGAACTGGTTCAAAATTGGAAAAGAAGTACATCAAGGCTGTATACTGTCACCCTGCTTATTTAACTTACGTGCAGAGTACATCATGTGAAATGACAGACTGCACGAAGTTCAAGCTGGAATTAAGATTGTGGTAAAGGACAGGGAAGCCTGGCATGCTGCAGTCCATGGGGTTGCAAAGAGTCAGACACAACTGAGTGACTGAACAATAACAACAACACTAACAATGAATAATCTATACAGGGATTTAAGACAGAAATTCCATTTTCAATAAGATCTAAAGGAATAAAATACCTAGGAGTATATTTAACCAAGGAGATGAAAGACATACACTGAATATTACAGAACAATGTTGAAAGAAGTTAAAGAAGCAAAAATAAGTGGAAATCTAGCCCCTGCATATAAATAGTGTGATTTAATATTAAGATATCAATATAGGTCAAAGTAATAAACATTCAAAGTAACCCTTACCAAAATTCTAACAGCCTTCTTTTGCACAAATAGAAAAGCTGGTTTTCAAATTCGTATGGAATTGCAAAGATGTCGGAATAGCCAAAACAATCCCAAGAAAGAAAAGCAGTTGTAGGACTTCCACTTTCTGATCAAGCCTTACAGCAATGATTGTAGTCAAGAAGGCTTAGTAGGATGATCCTGAGCTCACCTCCTCCCATGACACGCTTAAATTGCAACTATTTAGAGAACATCTCCCTCTGAGAACAAACTGAACTAACAGAAACAGACCTTCCACAACTAAAGATATAAAGGAACCACAGTGATGGGGGGACAGATAGTATTGTCAAGATCCATGCTTTCTCTCAGGCAGGCAACCCACAAATGACAGTGTAGTCACAATTGCAGGGGTTCTCCATAGGGAGAAAAGGATCGGAGCCCTACATCAGGAGTCTCAACTCTGTGAGCCTTGCACTGGAAAGATGACCCCTCAAAAATCTGGATTTTAATCTGGAAGACAGATGATGGTGGCAGACATTTTGAGAATGCATTTGACCAGGAGGACAGTAGTGCTAATAAACACTGCTTTGGAGTCAGCTCTCTAACCTATTTTATGCTGGGGGATTACCCACCAAACAGTAGGCTAGCACTATCCCCAAGACCCCTTCACCATCTATCCACCAACAGCAAGACTCCTCCATGCCCATAAGTGGCCCATCAGTCACTGCATGAGCCAACAGAGCCAGGGGCTAACTCCACCTACTAGCATGCCCACAGTAGTTGGCCCTAACATGACAGAATGACTCACATAGCCCATACAAAGGGCACCTCTAGGGCATATAGCTCTGATCAACAGAGTGTAGAGTGTTGCTGGGCTCCACAGTACATCTCCTATGTAAGGAAACTTCCCCAAGATCAGGAAACAAAACCAACATTATCTATTCTAATAAATAGAATAAAACACAGAAAATTAGGAAAAATAGAGAGGGGGAGAGAGTGTTCCAAATGAACTAACAGTAGAATGCATCAGAAAAATAAACAAAGTGAAACAAGCTATTTATCCAACAAAAAAATTTAAAGGTAATGGTCATAAAGATGCTTCCTGAACTCAGGAGAAGAATGGATTAATGCAAGGAGAAATTTGACAAGGAGAAAATATAAATAAGAACAAAACATACCTAAAAACTATAATAATTGAAATTTTAAAATACATAAAAGGAATGAACAGCAGATTAGATAATACAAACAA
Source organism: Capricornis sumatraensis (assembly GCF_032405125.1). Taxonomy (NCBI): domain Eukaryota; kingdom Metazoa; phylum Chordata; class Mammalia; order Artiodactyla; family Bovidae; genus Capricornis; species Capricornis sumatraensis. The sequence goes on from NC_091084.1 coordinate 6,901,270, forward strand.
ATGGATCAGTGAATTGGAAATGGAGTAGTGGAAATCACCCAGACTAAACAGAAAAAAAAGAAGAAAAAATATTTGAAAAGGAGGATAATTTAAGAGATTTCTGAGACAAGAATATACTAGCATTTGTATTATAGGGATCCCAGAAAGAGATGAGAGAAAAAGGGATACAGAACTTATTTTAAAAAAATAATAGTTGAAAACTTTCCTAACCTAGAGAAAAAAAAACAAATATTTGAATCCAGAAGGCACAAGGAATCTGAAACAAAACAAATCCAAAGAGGTCCACAACAAGATACATTACAATTAAAATGACAAAAAGTAGATGAAGAGAGAATTTTAAAAGCAGCAAGAAAAAACCAAGTAGCTGTGTACAAGGAAACTACCGTAAGACTGTCACCTCATTCTCAGGAGGAACTTTGCAAGCCATAAGGGAGTGACACAATATATTCAAAGTAATGAAAGAAAACCAAGAATACTCTATGTAGAGTATCATTCAAATTTGAAAGAGACATAGAGTTTTACAGACAAGCAAAAGCTAAAATAGTTTATCATCTCTTAACTGTCTTCATGAGAAATATTAAAGAGACAGTAAAGAAAAGACCATGATTAGAAATATGAAAATTATGAAAAGAAAATTATCATTGGTAAAGGTAATTTACCTTTTTTGCAATTTACCAAAATCACAGTAAAGATAGATGATCAACCACTTATAAAGCTAGTGGTGGTTGTGGTTTAATTGCTAAGTCAGTCTGACTCTTGCAACTCCATTGACTGTAACCCATCAAGCTTCTCTGTCCATGGGACTTTATTCAGGCAAGAGTATTGAATTGGGTTTCCATTACCTCTCTAGGGGATCTTCCAGACCCAGGGACTGAATCCAGGTCTTCTGTGTTCCAGGCAGTCTCCTGCATTGCAGGCAGATTCTTTACCAACTGAGCCACCAGGGAAGCCCATAAAGCTACTAGAGAGGTTAAAAGATTATAGTAAAAAATCTATATCCAGAAATACTTAGGAGATACAAAAAACAAAAAGATGCAAAATATGATGTTAAAAACATTCAATGTAAACTAGAATACTAAAAATGCTGGGTTGTTAGAATGTACTCTAACTTAAAACCTCATCAACTTAAAAAACAATATATATTATAATATACATTATATAATTGTTATATGAGCATATACTATATAACATATATACTATATAATATTACAATATATATACTAATTTTATAATATAACATGTAGATTATTATTGTATAATCATATACATTATATCATTTATAATATATATTATGCAATTATGTATTATATAATATAAATTATATAAAATATACATATATTTTATGTAACACAATAATATACTATATTATAAGATGTGTAACATCAATAATATACTAAAACACAATAATATACTATATTATATAAGTATAACACAATAATATACTATATTATAAGATGATATATTATATATATATGTTATATATGTTACTTTAGATGAATATCATGGTAATCACAAAGAAAATTAGAGATACCAAGGGAACATTTCATGCAAAGATGGGCTCGATAAAGAACACAAATGGTATGGACCTAACAGAAGCAGAAGATATTAAGAAGAGGTGGCAAGAATACACAGAAGAACTGTACAAAAAAGATCTTCACCACCACGATAATCACAATGGTGTGATCACTCATGTAGAGCCAGACATCCTGGAATGTGAAGTCAAGTGGGCCTTAGAAAGCATCACTACGAACAAAGCTAGCGGAGGTGATGGAATTCCAGTTGAGCTATTTCAAATCCTGGAAGCTGATGCTGTGAAAGTGCTGCACTCAATATGCCAGCAAATTTGGAAAACTCAGCAGTGGCCACAGGACTGGAAAAGGTCCGTTTTCATTCCAATCCCAAAAAAAGGCAATGCAAAAGAATGCTCAAACTACTGCACAGTTGCATTCATCTCACACACTAGTAAAGTAGTGCTCAAAATTCTCCAAGCCATGCTTCAGCAATAGGTGAACCATGAACTCCCAGATGTTCAAGCTGGTTTTAGAAAAGGCAGAGGAACCAGAGATCAAATTGCCAACATCTGCTGGATCATGGTAAAAGGAAAAGAGTTCCAGAAAAACATCTATTTCTGCTTTATTGACTATGCCAAAGCCTTTGACTGTGTGGATCACAATAAACTGTGGAAAATTCTGAAAGAGATGGGAATACCAGACCACCTGACCTGCCTCTTGAGAAATCTGTATGCAGGTCAGGAAGTAACAGTTAGAACTGGACATGGAACAACAGACTGGTTCCAAATAGGAAAAGGAATATGTCAAGGCTGTATATTGTCACCCTGCTTATTTAACTTCTATGCAGAGTACATCATGAGAAACACTGGGCTGGAAGAAGCACAAGCTGGAATCAAGATTGTTGGGAGAAATACTGATAACCTCAAATATGCAGATGACACCACCCTTATGGCAGAAAGTGAAGAGGAACTAAAAAGCCTCTTGATGAAAGTGAAGGAGGAGAGTAAAAAGTTGACCTGAAGCACAACATTCAGAAAACGAAGATCATGGCATCCGATCCCATCACTTCATGGGAAATAGATGGGGAAACAGTGGAAACAGTGTCAGACTTTATTTTGGGGGGGCTCCAAAATCACTGCAGATGGTGACTGCAGCCATGAAATTGAAAGACACTTACTCCTTGGAAGGAAAGTTATGACCAACCTAGATAGCATATTCAAAAGCAGAGGCATTACTTTGCCAACAAAGGTCCATCTAGTCAAGGCTATGGTTTTTCCTGTGGTCATGTATGGATATGAGAGTTGGACTGTGAAGAAAACTGAGCACCAAAGAATTGATGGTTTTGAACTGTGGTGTTGGAGAAGACTCTTGAGAGTCCCTTGGACTGCAAGGAGATCCAACCAGTCCATTCTGAAGAAGATCAGCCCTGGATGTTCTGTGGAAGGAATGATGCTAAAGCTGCAACTCCAGTACTTTGGCCACCTCATGCGAAGAGTTGACTCATTGGAAAAGGCTCTTATGCTGAGAGGGATAGGGGGCAGGAGGAGAAGGGGATAACAGAGGATGAGATGGCTGGATGGCATTACCGACTCAATGGACATGAGTCTGAGTGAACTCCGGGAGATTGTGATGGACAGAGAGGCCTGGAGTGCTGTGATTCATGGGGTCGCAAAGAGTCAGACACGACTGAGCGACTGAAATGAACTGAACTGAACTGAAACCCTATAATAGAAAATACCACAAAAGGATAAATATCATATAACATAACCTAAAAGTATAACCCTAAAAATATTACCCTATCACAAAGAAAGAGACAAAAAAAGACATAAAAAGAGTGACAAAACAGCCAGAAATCAATTAACATTGGCATAAGTACATATCTGTTAATATCTGCTTTAAATATAAACACAGTAACTGAATCCAAAAGATCATTCACCACAACCAATTTGGATTCATTCCAAGTATGCAAGGTGGTTCAACATATGCAAATCTATCAGTTGATACCATGCCATCAATGGTATCATTGGTATCAATCAATCCCATTAACAAAAGAAAGGAAAAAAAGAAACACATGATTATCTCAATAGTTTTGGGGAAAGCATTTGTTAAGTTCAGCACCCATTTATAATAAAAATTCTTACCAAAATGATTATAGAGTGATCTTCTCTCAGCATAATAAAAGCTATTTATGACAAAGCCCTATCCAATGTAATATTCAATTGTGAAAAGTTGAAAGCCTTTTGCTAAAATCTAGAACTAGGCAAAGATCCCTACTCTCATCACTTCTATTTAACATAGTATTGGAAGTCCTAGCCATAGCAATCAGACAAGAAAATAAAATGAAAAGTATCTAGATTAGAAGGGAATATGTAAAAATATTATTATATACAGATTACATAATAGTATATATAGAAAAACCCTAAAGATTCTATACAAAAGCTATTAGAACTGAAAAGCAAATTCAGCAAGGTACTGGGACACAACATTAACACACAAAAATGGAATGCATTTCTTTATGCTAATAATGAAACATCAGAAAGGAAACGTTAAAAAAAGAAAGAAAGAAAAACTTTTAAAAATTGAATCAAAAAATAAAATAAAATGCTTAGGAATAAATTTAACCAAGGAAGTTAAAGACTTATATGGTGAAAACTACAAAGTACTATCAAAGGAAACTGAAGATGAGTCAAAGAAATGTGAAGATATCTCATGCTATTGGATTGTAAGAAATAATATTGATCAAATGACTATACTACCAAAGCAATCTATAGACTTAATGCAATCCTTATCTAATTACCCATGGTATTTTTCACAGAACTAGTACAAGTAATCCTAAAATTTATACGGAACCATAAAAGACCCAGAATTGCCAAAGCAATCCTGAAGAAAAAGATCAAATTATGAGTTATAACACTTTCAGACTTCAGGCAATACTACAAAGCTACAGTAATCAAAACAGGTGATACTAACACATACACCAAAAAAAGACATATGGATCAATGGAGCAGAATAGAAGGTTCAGAAATAAACCCACACATATAGTCCATTATTCTTCAACAACTTAGGCAAGAATACGCAATCAGAAAAAGGCAATCTCTTCAGCAACTGGTGTTGTGAAAGTTGGACAGCTGCATGTAAACCAACAAAGTTAGAACACATCTACACAATATACACAAAAATAAACTCAAATGGCTTAAACAATTAAGTATAAGATGTGACATTATAAAACTCTTAGAAGAAAACTGGCAAAAATTTCTCTCTCATAAACCATACCAATGTTTTCTTGGGTCAAAAGAAATAAGCAAAAATAATGGCACCAAATAAAACTTACAATCTTTTGCACAAGCAAAGGAAATTATAAATAAAGTGAAAAACTGCCGGGGGCCACCGTGAGGAACTCCGCCCATGGCAAAGGTCATGAGGAAGGAGGCTTGGCTACGCAAAGGCATGATCAAGCCTCAGGAAAACCCCTGTTCCCGAGCATCTAACCCCAAAACCAGAGTCTGTTTTATGCTCTCACCTACACCTCTGACTTTACGGGGGGCTCTTCCCCATAACCGTTTCTCTTGGAGAAGGAGTAAACGTGCAGCTCCAAGGCAATAAAAATTCTTGGGTGTGACAAGAGTGTTTCAGCTTACGGACTCCTCTGAAGGTGATCTAGCCCACCTGTATAGGTTCGTCCGGCCACATGTGATTGTTTACAGCCTCCCAACCTGAGAGGCATGAGATGTTTTAAACTTACTAAAGGCAAATTCTTTTGGGGAGTTAGAAATTATTAGTATAATGGGTTGGTTAGGAATTATATTGGTGAAGGGTTTTTCATTTGTTGTGTCAATAATTGCTGCTAATTCCCTGCTCTGGGTGGGACAAGGATGTCTCAGGTCACACCTCTCTGCTGACAGACTAGCTTGTGTGACAGGATTATCCATACTCCTGCCACATGATTGTTTACTACCTTTCAACCATAAACAGCACAGAGAATTTTGGAGTATTTTGGGAGTCTTAATTAGCATAGGGCTTTTTCTTCTTGTTGAGTCAATGATTGCCGCCAGGCCTCCATATCCTTAGGCACTTGGGAATATATTAATCAATATATTTGGACTACAGAAAAGGAAATATAGTAGTTTGATGTTAGCAATACTAGACTTTTTGAGTTAATGGATTTTCTCTTTTGTAATAGATCACTATACTTTGTTATAAATCACTGTGTCCTTGCTATGTAAACACGTAACTTTATCACTATCTTAAGACCACATAGATCTTAAGGGGAGCATTGGTGAAAGGATTTTCATTTGTTGGGCTGATGTTTGCTGCTAAATCTCCATGTTCCCTACCCTTATAATGAATATAACTAACATATAGGAGAAATAAGTATAAACCTTTAAGGATATAGGAGAAATAAGTATTAACCTTTAAGACTAATCCTGTTAACCTTGGGTTAAATAAATTCCTTTCTTGATTGTAACTCACTACACCCTCACGCTATAAGAATGTAACTTTATTTGGAGGGTGGTGCCTGGTTTAAGAAAAAACACCCTTGGAAAAAATAAGTTTTTTGGTTATCAGAAAGAAAGGATCATAAAATGTCAGCAGGTCTCACTCATGGCCAGAAGATGATGTAATATCCCTAAGACCTTTTTTTATACATTTATGTGAAGCACCTGATTTTGATAAAGGTCAGGACTGCTGACTCCCATGTGACTCTGTATTCATCCCTAAGTGTAACAAAAGGTATATAAGCAAACCCAAAAATAAAGAGATCAGATCAGTTTCCAGAAAGACTGATTCCCCCATGTCGCTTCTTTCTTGCTCCCGTTTTTCTGGCTGAATTCCCATCTGGAGCATAGATGCTATTCCACGTAATCCAAGTTATTCAGCCTCTTTTTCTCCACTAATCTTCCTACTACACTATCCATTTCTAATCTCTCTATATCTGTGATTAAATATGTATTTTTCTAAAGACGCCGACTCCGTCCCCACCTTCGAATCACCCTGGATCCACCGGGGCTGGACCCCGGCAAAAAACCATCTATGGAATGGTAGAAAATATTTGCAAATGATACGACTGATTAAGTCTTAATTTCCAAGATATTCAAACAGCTCATACAGTTCAACAAGAAACTAAACAACTCAGTCAAAAAATGGGTAAAAGACCTAACTAAACATTTCTCCAAAGAAGACATACAGATGGTCTCAACGTTACTATACATTATAGAAATGAAAATCAAAGCTACAATGAGATATCACTTCATGTAAATTAGAATCTTTCTCTCAAAAAGTCGCTCAGTCATGTCTGATTCTTTGTCACCCCACGGACTGTAGCCCACCAGGCTCCTCTGTCCATGGAGTTCTCTTGGTAAGAATGCTGGAGTGGGTAGCCACTCCCTTCTCCAAGGGATCTTCCTGACCCAGGGATTGAACCTGGGTCTCCTGCATTTCAGGCAGATTCTTTACCATTCAAGCCACCATGGAAGCCCTCAGTTAAAATGGTCATGATCAAATAGTCTACAAATAATACATGCATACAATGGAATATTAGTCATAAAAAGAATGAAATTATTCCATTTGCAGCAACATGCATGCTGGTTATCATACTAAGTGAAACAAGTCAGAAAGACAAATACCACATGACATCACTTATATGTAGAATCTACAATGTGATACAAATGAACTTATCTACAAAACAGAAAAAGACTCACAGACATAGAGAATAGATTTGTCGTTGCCAAGCAACTAGGGGAGGGATGGAATGAGAGTCTTGAGTTAGCAGATGCAAACTATTAATATAAAATGGATAAACCACAAGGTAATATGTATAGAACAGAAAACTATATTTCATATCCAGTGATAAGCCATAATGGAAAAAATATAAAAAGAATGTATATATATGTATAACTGAATCCCTTTGCTTTATAGAAGAAATTAACACATCATTAATCTACTACACTTCAATTTAAAAATGTATATGTGTTAAATGTTCCAAGTAGAAGACAGTGAGTGACTGAATGAATTAAAACATTAAGAATCATATATATGCTGCCTACAGGAGACTCACTTCAGATTTAAATACACATGCAACTCAAAGTGAGGACATTTAAAAGATATTTTAAATTTTGATACATATTTACAGTTGAATATTACTCAGCCATAAAAAGAATGAAATAATGCTATTTGCAGTAATGTGGATAGACCTAAAGACTATCATACTAAATGAAGTAAGTCAGAGAAAGACAAATTTCATATGATATCACTTGTATATTGAATCTTAAACAAAAAGATACAAATGGAATTATATACAGAAATGAAAATAGACCCACAGACTTAGAAAACAAATTTATGGTTACCAAAGTGGAAAGGTGAAGGGGAGGAATAAATTAGGAGCTTGGGATTAATATATACACACTGTTATATATAAAATACATAACCAACAGGACCTATTGTATAGCACAGGGAATTATACTCAATATTTGTAATAACCTATATGGGAAAGTAGTCATCTGAAAAAATAGGTGTATATATGTATAACTGAATCACTTTGCTGTACACCTGAAATTAACACAGCATTTTAAATAGATTGTACTTCATTTTAAAAAAAGAAAAGATATTCCATGCAAAAAGAAATGAAAGAGAGTCAGTACAGCAATACTTACATCAAACAAATGAGACTTTAAAACAAAGGCTGTAACAAGAAACAAAGGACGTTACACTGTGATCAAAAGATTAATTCAACAAGATGATGTACCATTGTAATTATATACACCAAACATAGAAGCATCTAAATACATAGAGCATGTGCTTTATTATTAAGAAAGGTTAAGGGAGAATTGACAGTAATGCAATGTTAAAGGGGACTTTAACACCCTCCTGGGGTTTCCCTAGGGGCACTGGTGGTAAAGAACCTGCCTGCCAATGCAGGAGATCTAAGAGACATGGCTTTGATCCCCGGGTCAGGAAGATCCCCTAGAATAGGGCATGGTAACCCACTCCAGTCATCTTGCCTGGAGAATCCCATGGACAGAGGAGCCTGACAAGCTACAGTCCATAGGGTCACACAGAGTAGAACACAACCAAAACAACTTAGCATGCATGCACACAAACACCCTACTGACATCATTGGACAGATCATTTAGACAGAAAATGACCTTAAATGATACATTAGAAATTAACATAATAAATGTATAAAGAAGAATTTTCCAAAGCAGCAAAATAACACTCAGGTGCATGTGGAATATTTTTCAGTATAGATTATACCCTAGGCCACACACGAAGTCTCAATTAATTTAATAAGATTGAAATTATATCAAATATCTTTCTCAACTAGAGTGGTGTGAGATTAGAAATTAACTAAAAGGAAAAAAGCTGCAAAACCCACAGACACATGGAGGCTAAAAAATATGCTATTAAACCACCAATGGGTTACTGGAGAAATCAAAGAGGCAATCAGAAGCTATCTGAATACAAGCAAAAAATGCAAGCACAAAGATCTGAAATCTAATATAGCAAAAGTATTTCCAAGAGAGAAGTTTATGATGATGCAATCCTACCTCAGTAAATAGGAAAAGCTCAAATAGACAAATGTAACTGTATTTAAAAGATCTGGCAAAAGAAGAATAAGTGACACCCAAAATTAGTTGAAGAAAAGAAATAATAAAACCCAGAGTAGAAATAAATGAAAAAGACTAAAGCAATAGAAAAGATTTTAAAAAGTAAGAGCTAGATCTTTGAAATGATAAACAGAATTGATAAATATTTAGCCAGACCCATAAAGAAAAGAGAGAGAAACCCAAATATATAATATCAGAATAAAAAGATTACAACCAAACCCACAGACATAAGAAGGATCATAAGAGATTACTGTGAACAATTACATTCCATGAAATGAACATCCTAGCAGAAATCAGCACAACACTATAAAGAAATTATCCTCCAATTAAAAAATAAAAGAAATAGACAACCTAAAAGAAATGGATAAATTCTTAGAAATACAATCTCTTAATCCAGAAGAAATACAAGAAATGAGCAGGCTGATTTTCAGTAATAAAATTGAATCAGTAATCAAAAACTACCAAAAATGTCCAAACCAGACAGTTTCACAGGTAAATCCTACCTAACATTTAGGGAAGAGTTAATACCTTCTCAAACTATTCCAAAAATTTAAAGAGGAAAGAATGCTTCTAGACACATTCTGAGGCCAGCATCATCAAGGAACCAAAACCAGTCAAACACACCACACAAAAAAGAAAATTGCAAGCCAGTATGAACACAGATGCAAAGAATCCTCAACAAAATATTAGCGAAGTGAAATCAACAATGCATTTAAAGGACTACATATTTAAACAGTCAAATGGGATTTATCCAGGATGCAAAAATGATTTTGTATCTGCAAATCAAGCAATATGATACTTCACATCAACAAACTGGAGGGAAAAAATGTTATGATCATCTTAACAGATGCAGAAACAACTTTTGACAGAATTTAATATCTATTTTTGATAAAATTCTTAACAACAAAGTCGGTATAGAGGGACTAAACTGCAACATAACAAAGGCCATATCCTACAGCCAATATCACACTAAAAAGTGAAAAGCTGAAAGCATTTCCTCTAAGATCAAGAGCAAAACAAGGATGCCCACACTCACCACTGTTATTCAATACTGTATTGGAAGTTTTCAGACACAATTATCAGACAAAAGAGAAATAAAGAAATATGAATTGGAATGAAGATATAAAACTGTCACTATTTTCAAATGACATTGTACTATATATGGGAAAATCCTATGACACCACCAAAACCCTATTAATACTAATAAATGAATTCAATAAAGCTGCGGAATATGGTTAATAGAAATTTTTTGTATTTCTATTCACTAATAACAAATTATCAGAGAAATTGAGAAAATAACTGAATTTACAATTATTTATTCAAAAAAGAATAAAATACCTAGGAATAAATCTAACTAAGGAGGTAAAAGTCTTGAATTTGGAAAATTATGTGACATTGATGAAATACATTGAAAATGACACAAACATATGAAAGCACATACCATGTTCATGGTCTGGAAGAATAGTCAAAATAACAATAAGAGCAATAATAACAAACAATAATAAGACAACAAGGCAATCTTCAGTTTCAGTGCAATCCCTATCAAAATATCAACACTATTTTCCCCAGAGCTAGAACAAATAGTTCTAAAATGTGTATGAAGAGGTGTGGAGTTGAGATGGTGGAATAGGAAGACAGAGCTTGTGTCTCTTCACAACTAGGGCACCTGCTTGGCACTCGTGGAGGACCACTGACACCTAAGGGGATGGGAGAAATCCCTGTGTGATCAGGCAGAAAATGTGAGGGAAGGAGGGGGAGAAAAACAGTGGAGGTGGGATGGGACCAGTGCTTCTGAGCTGGGATGGGGGACAGGAGAGGTTCCCACACTCCTTGTGATCCACTCAGGGGCATTGAAAGTCTTGAGGATGAAAAGGGACCTTCATCCCTGAGGGGGACTGGAGAAGAACATGACTGGTATCTGCCCTGCCCCTTTAGCCCTGAGAACAGAAGGAATATATGTATACCTATAGTTGATTCACTGCATTGTATAGCAGAAACCAGTACAACATTGTAAAGCACCTATACTCCAATTTAAAAAAAAAAAAAATGTGCATGGATACAAAAGGACTATGAATAGCCAAACAATCTTGTAAGCAAAAATCGAGGTATAATGGCTCTTAATTTCATCTATACTACAAAGTTACAGTAAATGTATCAAGTAGTATCAGTTAGCACAAAGACAGACACATGGATCAATGTGACAGTATAGAGAGTACAGAAATAAACCCATTTATATACTCAATTAGTCTATGACAAAGGAGGCAGGAAAATATGATAGGGGAAAAGCCTGTCTAATAAATGACGCAGGGAAAATTGGACAGCAACTTGCAAAAGAATCAAATTGGACCACGATCTCACATTAATATACAAAAATTAACTCAAACTGGATTAAAGAATCAAACATAAGACCTGAAACCATAAAACTTCTAGAAGAAAATATAGGTAGTATGCTCTTTGACAGTGGTCATCGCAATTTTATTTTATTTGGTTTGTCTATTCAACCAAGGGAAACAAAAGCAAAATATAGACAAATGGAACTACACCGAACTTAAAAGGTGTAACCCAGCAAGGAAAACCATTAAGAGACAAAAAAGGCAATCAGCTGAAGGTGAGAAGATATTTGCAAAGACCATACCAGTTAAGGAATTGATGTTCAAACTGTACAAATATCTCATATAACTCAACATCAAAATGACATACAAACAGATTTTAAAATCAGCAAGTTGAGAAGGCTTTTTTTTTTCTAAAGACAACAGATGGCCAACAGATACGTGAAACGAACTCAGCATCACTGACCATCAGGAAAATGCAAATCAAAAGTACAAATCACAGTGATATACCACCTACACCTGAGAGAATGGCTATCATCCAAAAGACAACTAGAAACAAGAGTTGACAAGGATAAGGAGAGAGAACCCTGAAGCACTGTTGGGGTTGTAAATTGATGCAACCACCATGGAAAGCAACATGGAGTTTCCTCAAAAAGTTAAAAAAGAAGCATCATACAATCCAGCGATGTTACTTCCGGATGTGCACCTGAAGAACACACAAGCACTAATGTGAAAATGTAGAGGCATATTAATGTTACTGTAGCATCATTTACAGTATCTAATACATGGATGTGACCTAAATGCCCATCAATAGAAAAATGGATAAAAAAGAAGTGGTGTATTGAGCTGCATGAGCTGTTTGTATATTTTGGAGATTAATCTGCTGTTGGTCAATTTGTTTCCAAATATTTCATTCTGTGGATTGTCTTTTCATTTTGTTTAAAGTTTCCTTTGATGAACAAAGGCTTTTAACTTTAAATAGGTCCCATTTGTTTATTTTTGCTTTTATTTTTATTACTCTGGGAGATGGATCAAAGAAGATATTGCTAATGGGAGGGGAATTTGGGGGAGAATTGATACTGGTATATGTGTGGCTGAGTCACTTTGCTGTATACCTAAAACTATGACAACATTGTTAATCCACTCCAATATAAAGAGTTAAAAAAGATATTGCTGCAATTTATGTCAAAGCATGTTCTGCCTGGTTTCCTCTAAGAGTTTTATAGTATCTGGTTTTATATTTAGGGTTTTAATCCATTTTGAGCTTATTTTTGTGTATGATGCAAGAGAATATTCTAATTCCTTTTACATGTCACTGTACAGTTTCGCCAGCACCATTTGCTGAAGAGGCTGTCTTTTCTCCATTGTATATTCCTGCTGCCTTTGTCATAGATTAGGTGACCATAGATGCATGGGCTTGTCTCTGGACATTCTATCCTGTTCCACTGATTTATATCTCTGTTTTTGTAACAATACCATAGTGTTTTATTTTCTGTCTTTCTTTCTTTTACCATGCTGTTTTGCTTATAATACCGTGGTAGTATAGTTTGAAGTCAGGAAGCCTGATTGTTCCAGCTCTGTTTTTCTTTCTCCAGATGGGTTTGGATATTCAGATATTCTGTGTATCCATACAATTTTTAAGATTTTTGTTCTATTTTACGAAAAACACCATTGGTAATATGATAGGGATTGCATTGAATCCAGAGTTCCAAAGGGATTGCATTGAATGCAGAGTTCTGAAGAACAGCAAGGAGAAATAAGAAAGACTTTTTCAGTGTTCAAGGCAAAGAAATAGAGGAAAACAATGTAATAGGAAAGACTAAAGATCTCTTCAAGAAAATTACAGATACCAAGGGAGAATTTCATGCAAAGATGGGCTCAATAAACAACAGAAAGGGTATGGACCTAAGAGAAGCAGAAAATATTAAGAAGAGGTGACAAGAATACAAAGAAGAACTTTTCAAAAAAAAACCTTCATGACCCGGATAACCACAATGGTGTGATCATTCACCTAGAGCCAGACATCCTGGAATGTGAAGTCAAGTTGACCTTAGGAAGCATCAAAGATAGTGGAACATGAACAAAGCTAGTGGGGGTGATGGAATTCCAGTTGAGCTATTTCAAATCCTAAAAGATGATGCTGTGAAACTACTGCACTCAGCATGCCAGCAACTGAAATGGAAAAAGTCAGTTTTCATTCCAATCCCAAAGAAAGGCAATGCAAAAGAATGCTCAAACTACCACACAAATGCACTCATCTCACATACTAGAAATGTAATGCTCAAAATGGTCCAAACCAGGCTTCAACACTATGTGAACCAAGCACTTTCAGATGTTCAAGCTGGATTTAGAAAATGCAGAGGAACCAGAGATCAAATTGCCAACATCCACTGGATCAGGGGAAAAGCAAGAGAGTATCAGAAAAACATTTACTTCTGCTCTATTGACTATGCCAAAGCCTTTGACTCTGTGGATCACAACAATCTGTGGAAATTTCTTCAAGAGATGGGAATACCAGACCACCTTACTAGCCTCCTGAGAAATCTGTATGCAGGTCAGGAAGCAACAGTTAGAACTGGACATGGAACAACAGACTGGTTCCAAATAGGAAAAGGAGTACGTCAAGGCTGTATATTGTCACCTGCTTATTTAACTTCTATGCAGAGTACATCATGAGAAACGCTGGGCTGGATGAAGCTCAAGCTGGAATCAAGATTTCCAGGAGAAATATAAATAACCTCAGATATGCAGATGACACCACCCTTATGGTAGAAAATGAAGAAGAACTAAAGGACCTCTTGATGCAAGTGAAAGAGAGTGAAAAAGTTGGCTTAAAACTCAACATTCAGAAAACTAAGATCATGGCATCTTGTCCCATCACTTCGTGGGAAAGAGATGGGGAGACAATGGAAACAGTGACAGATTTTATTTTCTGGGACTCCAAAATCACTGCAGATGGTGACTGAAGCCATGAAATTAAAAGATGCTTGCTCCTTGGAAGAAAAGCTATAACCAACCTAGACAGCATATTAAAAAGCAGAGACATTGCTTTTTAAAGGTCCATCTAGTCAAAGCTGTGGTTTTCCCAGTAGCGGGCATGGATGTGAGAGTTGGAGTATAAAGAAAGTTGACCTCTAAAGAAAGCCAAAGTACCGATGCTTCTGATGCTTCTGAACTGTGCTGTTGGAGAAGACTCTTGGTCTTTGGAGAGTCCCTTGGGCTGCAAGGAGATCCAACCAGTCCATCCTAAAGGAGATCAGTCCTGGGTGTTCATTGGGAGGACTGATGTATCCTATACCCTGCTAAGAGAAATAAGCCAGGTGGAGAAAGACAAATGTTACATAATCTCATTTGTACATGGATTCTAAACTCATAGAAACAGAGCAAAATGGTGGTGTTGGGGAATGCAGGGAGGGTGGAGGTGTGAGGGCAATAGGGAAATGTTGGCCAAACATACGAATTCCCAGATAAAAAGCAAAATAGTTCTGTAATCTAATATACAGCACAGTGACTATAGATAAAGATACTGTAATATATACTTGGAAGTTGCTGAGAGAATAAGTCATTAAAATTCTCTCCACAAAGAATGGTAATTATGTGAGGTGCCAGGTGTGTTGCGTTAATTAACCTTATCATTGTAATCATTTTTCAATATATTTGTGCATCAAATCATCATGTTGTACACCTTAAACTTATACAGTGTAATATGTCAATTATATTTCAGTAGAGCTGGACAATGCTTTTAGCAGAGAGGATTTTCTGATATCCTATATAAATAAGTGCCTCCATGCCCAACCCCTGTCACTCTCTATCCTCCTTAACTCCCAAAGACGTGGTTGTGAGCAGTAGTTTTTTTGACAAGATGATCCTAGGAAGCACTGTGAGGAGGTGAGGAGAGGCTGAAAAGGCAGGAGAGCCAGTGAAGGACCCATTAATGAACGGGTCCCTGCTGCGGGCAAGTGCAGCTCGAGTCCCCTGGGAGCCAGCCACTGCGAAAGTGTGTGGCGCACAGTTCAGGGATTCCCACTCACCCACCAGGAAGCTAGGAAATTTCCCCACCAACAACAGGCCTCACTACTCAAGGTTTACCTTCCTGACACCTCTGTCAGGCCCCACCTGTGGGCAGAGATCCTGTGGGGCCCTGAGAAAGCCCTGAAGCGGAGAGACACAGGAAGCATTCCGGCCTGAGAGGGGACAGAAAGGAGGTTGCCTGAGGGCAGGCCGTCTCAGTAACAGTCTGCCGCACAGGCACGGGTGTGTTAGAGAGCAAAGCCCAGTGCTGTCCAAATGTTGTTAATCATTAGTCTAGTTTGCTCCACTCTGGACTGCAAATTTACGCAGAATTCTTGGACTCACCTCTTCCCCGCATCCTACAACCCAGCTTAGTCTTCTCCATGGGCTTATTTTTATTTACCCAGTTCACTCATTTCTTCAGCAAATATTTGTGAAATCTTTATTTGGTTCAAAGAAATACAGTGATGAGCAAGGCACAGATGCATCCTCAAGAATTCTGCTCACAGGTTAGTAGGAGAGACACAAGCAGACCAGCAAGGATCATACAGTTTGGGGAGACTGCAATGGAGATGTGTAGAAAGGGAAGCAATTGTAAATATCAAAGCCCACTGAATAGATATTAGATAATAGATATTATCTATTAGATAGATAGATCTAATAGATATTAGATAATAGAATAGATAATAGATATTAGATAGAATTAATAGATATTAGATTAGAATAGATATTAGATAGTAGAATATTAAAAACTGATGAATTTTACTGTATGTAAATTACACCTCAGTAAAGCTAACAGTAAATAAATTTAAATTACCAAAATGTTAGGGGAAGAAAGGTAAGATACCTTGGCACCACTATTCTAATATAACACTTCATAACTTACTTTATGAAGAACTCAGCTATGATACAATTTTTAAGCTAAAAGATGGATGCTGCACTATTTTTAAAAAAAGTTTCTGAGGCTTTGAATGCCTCTGAATCACATGGAAGACTTGGTAAAACCCAGATGGCCAAGCCCAGACCCTAGAATTTCTGACTCAGTAGGTCAGGGGTGAGATCAAGAATCTGCATTTCTGAGAGTTTCCTCAGTGACGCGCCTGCCATTGTTCACGGTATACACTTTGAATACCACTGCACTAGGAAGGACATATTGTTGAGTAATATTCCTTCCTGTCACAGAATATGACAGACTGCAGAATGCAGCATTTGCACTTAAATAATATGTGAAAGCTTATTTTTAAAGTTACCTTATAGCATATCTGCTTCTTGATATTGGTGGTGGTGAAGTGGAATTTATGAAATGTGTAATTTGTGTACAATTCAGTGAGTCCTAATTGAGTAAAATATTTATTTTATAAAGAGAGAAAACAAGGGATGTGTGGCTCATTTCTATTTAAGCAACCCCGTTGCTTAAGGACGCTGATGTGTGTATGCTGTATTTAGGAGCTCCAATTACCTTTGTTTAGGAGCTCTTCCTACCTTGTGTAAGAAGAAACGAACTTAGCGGCTTCCCTGGTGGCTCGGAGGTAAAGAACCCGCCTGCCAATACAAGAGAAAAGGGTTCGACCCCTGGTCCAGGAAGAGCCCACACGCCGCAGAGCAGCTAAACCTATGAGCCACAATTATTCAGCCTATGCTCTAGAGCCTGGGAGCTACAAATACGGAGCCAGCGTGCCACAACTACTGAAGCCCAAGCACCCTACAGTCCACACTCGGCAGCAAGAGAAGCCACATCGATGGGAAGCCCGTGCACCACGCTAGAGAAAGCCCGCGCAACAGCAGACCCAGCACCGCCAGAAATAAATACATAAAATAGTTTTAAATATAAGAAGTCAATTTCCATGAACTTTCAGTAAGGATGTTTAGCCATATGTCCTTGCCTCTGTAACACTACTATATGATCCAAGATGGAGTGATGCTCTACAAAGCAGAAACAGAAATTTAACCAAACACATTTCAGACTAGTAGAAAGAGACTGGTGTTTGTTAATGGAAAAATACAGCCCTGAAGGAACAGTCATTTGCATTTTGAACATGAAAAGGCAATCACAAAGTGTTTCACACAGCCACTGAGCAATTTCAGGAGAATTGCATTGAATTTCTACTGTTCACATTCTTTTCAGGAGGTACTTTGCCATGGGAGCATTTCCTAAGAATTGGAGAGTCACAATATCTCAAATACAGTCGGCCTGAACGATTTTTGACACTTGAGTTGCTGTAGAAATTAGTACATTAGTGGAACACTTAAATCAGTGTGTGGAGCTGCGTGCTACCAGAAAAGGAACATCAGGTTCCAGGGGCACATGTAAATTACCCAGCACTGTGGGGCACGAGGCAGGACAATTCTCTGCCTTCTGTTTGCTATGCAACTGTTCGCAGTTATGAGATGTCATGTTTTTTTCCCTTTGGGTATTAAGCAGCAGCTCCATTGAGGCTATAAAAATTGTACTGAGCCTGTGTACAGGGTGGTGCCATTGCTGAAGCCTCTACTTACTGTGAGTTGTATTGACCAGAATTTCTGTGAGCTCAGCTCCTGCGCTTCCTGTTCTGGGTACACTGGTGTAGCCCTCAGTATCGAAGTGGTGATTAGTGTGATGTGCCTCGATCATCCCCTGGTGTTGGGTTTGGGGAACAGCAATAGCATCTGACCTTTGTGTCACTTCAAAGCAAATCAGTGAAAGGAAAAGTGGATTGATCAACTCGGACTGCCTTGAGTCAGAGATCCAAGAGATTTTGCCTCTACATAAATAGCCTGTGAACAGTAGAGCGGAGGAGAGAAGAGAGCGCAGATGTGAGACAAGACTTTTCCATCAAAATGTTCCAGTCATCTCCTAGGACCTAAAAGATGAGAATCTTTCGGGTGCTGAGTCAGTGCTGGAGCACAGGGTACTCAGGCAGCACAGAGCATACCTGAGTGGGTGGGGGACATGCCCATGAGGATGCCCTGGGGGCCGCTGGGGCAGTACCCGCTGGGGACTACATCCATGGCTACAGGCCTCACAGTGCTCACTCAAAGGATGGCTGAAAAGAATGAAGCCATCTAAAAACAAACCATGGCTCGTTTGCTAAAAGTTTCTGGGTCATATTTCTGTTTATACATCAAGCTATAGATTTAGGTAGATAATTACCACCAGAGCCTGCATCTGACTTTAGCTGCTAATCTCCCATCACTCAAGTACTGAGGGCCACCTCTGCCGGGAATGTCTCCTGGTACTGTTCCGGAACACCATTGCCCTGTTGGCTCTGTGTCTTGAGTCACATTTTCTTTGTCTATTTCTTACATTAGTATGCCTATTTCCTGGTATTAATTCACAAATTGTGGCATCTCCAGCTGCTTTCAGTCTTAACTAAACAGCTAAAAAGTAACTTCCATTTTCTGTTGCTATTGTTATTTCTGCTTTGGATTCCAGTTGCACTGAGACACACAGGACACAAGGCACAAAGTGTGGACCTTGCTCCTTGGGACCCCCAGAGGTGGACGGGTCTGGAGCCCGCGCTACGTCTTCTACTTCATCTGACTCATCTTCTCCCTCACTCCAACCACCCTAGTCTCATTCGTTCCTCTGCATACCAAGCTGCCTCCACTGTGGGGCCTTTACACATCCTTTTCTATTTAGAATGCACTTTTTAACCCCTCATAGCTTCCATATGATTTTCTCTTCGTGGTCAGAATTCTCCATTCTGAAATCAGAGTTCTTGTTTCAGTCCTGGCACCCCAGCTATCGGCTGTGTGCTTTGGCCAATTTACTTCTATTTGCTGGGTCTTTTTCTTTATCTGTAAATGTTGCTCCTATTATTACTTCAGGGAATTGTTGTGAGGATTGCATGACAATACCTGTTTAGCACTTAGAATGGTATCTGGAACATAGTAAAGCTGAATAGATGTCAGTTCTTATTACTCATTCTTCATATATCTGCTCACATAGCACTTCCCCATGAAAGCCTCCTTTGATCTCTGGCTGTGGTTAGATTCCTTTTGTTTATGCTCTCAGAAAACATCCGTCTTGCCTCTGCTGCACTGATCTACTCTGAGCCTTTGATTCCTAGTTTCACGTGGGTCCCCTCAGCGTACTTTCACACGTGGCGCCTCAGTGTTGAATGTCAGCTCCAGGAGAGCTGAGGCCATGTCTGTCTCTCCTTATCTTCAGGGCCGGTAAGCACTTGTTAGTACAGCTGAATGAGTCTCTGAACCCCTCTGAAAGCCTCTGCTCAGCAGTGAGTGGGGCATGTGAAGGGAAGACATCTTTCAACTCTAGAGGCTGAGATGAAAACAGGGCCTAGACTCAAATTCTGTTCCTCTCTCGAGTCTGTAGCAGCCAAAATGTGCCTTGTTGAGGAAGCCGTGAGGCCTTTACTGTCTAACTGTTTGGGGCTCCGAATGCGTGAAATATACATGTGCTTTCTGACTGCCGGGTTTCTGGGGCAGCCTGACCTTGGAGCTGTAGAATGAGGCTGAAACCGACCAGTGTGTAGATTTTGCCCTTGGGATTCCTTTTTATAGCTATATCATCTCTTTTAACCATAAGTAGTCATTGTTCTCTGCTCTAGTTAAATTGAATGCTCACTTGTTTCTCTCGCTCCAGATCCTCCAAACCATTCAGAAACAGCAGCTTGAAAAAGTCACAAGGCTTAGACTCGTTCAACAACTACTTTATGTGAGTTTTGGCTTTGGATTTTTAATCATATCCATTCATTCTTTCATACAGACTGACTCAGCTATTGCATCCAAAATAATGTTAGTACTGATAAAATTCCCATTTCAAATAAATATCATGTTGGTCCCAAAATGAACAGAATGCTAGATAAAATAAACATAGACTGAAGCTTGTAAGCTCCCAGTGTTGAGGGGCCATTGGTCCACTGCCCTAAAGTTTCCCCATGGAGAAACTTGTGACCTTATGGGAAACAAGAGCAAAGGCTGAGGCCTTTGTGGTATCTGAGTAGAACACAGGAATACAAGCATCTGAGTACTTATCCTCTAATCAGCCCATGACTAGAAAAGGATCTAAGACATAAGAGGCACCAATAAATGTTTGATGAACTAATTAAAGCTCTTTTGGCTAGAATCTTACAAGGTTTATGATGGTTTTTACAGTAATCATCTGCATCATTAAAATAATGTGTATGAAATGACTACTATGTGTGCTATGCTAAGTTTGTAAAGGCATATCCAATTTAATTTTCACAATTCCTTGAAATAGGTGCTATCAGTATACACATCTTACAGATGAGTAGATTGAGGCTAACAAAGTTAAGTCACTCGCCCAGGGTTACTCAGTGAAAACTCAGATCTCTGTAACTCCAAAGCTCACATTTCTAGCTACTCTAAGTAGCCTATGCATTATGGAACTACCGTAAAAATGTAATTAGGTATTTAATAAAAAGTGATTTTATTGCTGATTTTTTTTCCATTAACAGTTAAATTGGTGTTAAAAAAAAAGATAAGGCTTTTTAGATTGATAGTTATCATCCCCCTTTAAAATCATCAGGGTGGATGGAATGATCAAGACAGTACAGTAGAGAATGCTGGACTCCCCTCATTTCAAAAACATATCAAAACTACAACTACACGTAGAATGATTCTCACTGAAATTGACCTGGAAAGTAGCAAGACAGATCTTCTACAATCAAGGCTGTAAAGATCCACATGGAGTCTGATAGGAAGGGAGAGAAAGCAATCTGGTGGTTAGGACCAGCATCATTAGCAGGGGACACAGAAGAAGAAGACTATCACAAGCTCAGGGATCCTCCTTTGGAATAGGAAGGTCAAGCTACATAACAGACACCCAGCCCTAGTGACCAACACTGCAAGAATGAGCCCCTTTGGTCTGAAAACCAACGGGACTTACAGGAAGGCTGTAAGAATCTGAGGCACTGCTCTTGAGGAGCTCACACAGTCTTCATTACTACCTGTCACAGAGCAGAGGCAGCAGATTAAAAAGTGCCAGGGCCTCTGGATGGCCTTCCAAGAGAACCTTTGTTCCTCGATACCCACGCCAGACTCTTGCTTCAGCCTCTCTTGCTCTGGCATGTAGAATGTACATGCTTGGGGGGTAAGAAGCTGGCTCAGACACAACCACTTCTCTGACCAGAGTAGGGTTGACCATTGCCAGTGCATGCTTTGGTGCACACACTCAGGAGGGAGCAAAACTATCCCCAGGATGAGATAACTACAGCCAGAGCTCCCATCCCTGTGCACTCTTGGAGAGGAGTGAGGCTATCTCCAGGGCTGAGACTACCATCGTTGGAGTACAAGTCCCTATGTACACTTGGGAGTAGGTGACTCCAGCTCAGTGGTGTAACATCAACCCCTCCAGTCCTGATGCAGCCTGTAACTGAGGGGCATGCAGTAGGGAAAAGTGAAGCCAGCACAGAATTGCAGCCCCAAGCTCTCAGGACCCGGTACATTCCAAACCAAGGAGGAGACTGCCAGCACAATCAAGAGAAATCCAAGTTCCCCAGGGAATCCTTCTCTAGCCACTCAGGCTCCAGTCCCAATCCTGATGGGGTGGTATAGCCATTGCACAAAGGAGAAGCCCTAACTTGTTACTATGTCTGGCTCTGAACCCTCCAAGTCTAGTCTAACCCCCAGCAAGGCCATGGCTACCAGCTCACCCTGAAGAAAGACATGGCCCATGCCCACTTCAGATCCAGCTTTTCCACCAAAGCCACTGGGCACACACAGACTGCACAGGAACACTCAGACACAAGGACATGAGTTCAAGACTGGGATAGGTGACTTTTTCACCAATTTCATAGAGACAGAGAAAGTTAAGCAAAATGAGGTGACAGAGCAATATGTTTCAAATGAAAGAAAAAGAAAAAACTTTGATAAAACAGATGTAATAAAACAAACAAAAACTTTAATGAAACAGAAAAATAAATAACCCATTGAAGAATCCAATGCAACAGCAATAATACTGCTAACTGAAATTGGGAGATTACAGTAAGAATTGTATCAAATAACTAAAAAATATGAAAACAAACTAGTCAGAATTAAAGAATGTAATAACTGAAATGAAACATGCACTAGAGGGAATTAACAGAAGATCAAACATTATAGAAGAATGCCTAAGTAATCTGTAAAAATGAATAATGAAAATCACCCAATAAAAACAGCAAAGAAAAAAAAGTATTTTTTTTAAATAAAGATAAGGGACCTCTCAACAACATCAAGCATACTAATATTCACATTATAGGCAGTCCGAGAAGAAGAGAGAAAGGGTAAAAATGCAGTCAGTAAATTATGGTTGAAAAATTTTTGAACCAAAAGAATGTAATAGATAATCAGAAATCAAAGAGAGTTCCCAGTAAGATAAACTCAAAAAACCTATACCAAGATACATCAGAATTAAAATGTCAAATGTTAAAGAAATCCTAAAGGCAGCAAGAGAAAACAAAGACTCACTCAAAAAAAAAAAAAATCCCAATAAGGCTATCAGCTGATTTTTTGCAGATGTTTTTCTGTCAGAAGGGAATGGCATGATATATTTAAAGTACCAAAAGGAAAAAATATACAACCCAGGATACTCTACCCAGCAAAGTTATTCAGAACTGAAGGAAAGATAAAGCACTTCCTAGATAAGGAGGAGCTAAAAGTCTTCATCACCACTAAAGTCCTTGGACTGCAAGGAGATCCAACCTGTCCATTCTAAAGGAGGTCAGTCCTGGGTGTTCTTTGGAAGGAATGATGCTAAAGCTGAAACTCCAGTGCTTTGGCCACCTCATGCAAAGAGTTGACTCATTGGAAAAGACCCTGGTGCTGGGAGGGGTTGAGGGCAGGAGGAGCAGGGGACAACAGAGGATGAGATGGCTGGATGGCATCACCGACTCTCTGGACAAGAGTTTGGGTGAACTCCGGGGGTTGGTGATGGACAGGGAGGCCTGGCATGCTGCAATTCATGGGGCCACAAAGAGTTGGACATGACTGAGAGACTGAACTGAACTGAACTGAAGCTGGTCTTCCAAAAAGTGAGAAAGAAAATGCAACAAGAAATCAGAAATTATACAAAGGGGAAAATCCCACTGGTAAAGGCTGTGGCTCAACTTAAATAAGCTAGTATAAAAGTTAAAACATAAAAATTATAAAATCAATATATATGAATTCACAATAACCACAAATCAAAAACCTACAATTAGTATACAAAATCAATGAGAAAGGAACACAAGCATACCACTAAAGAAAATCATTAAGCCAGAAGGGGAGAGAAGAAAAGAACAGAGAAGAACTACAAAAACAAACAGATAACAAAATGATAACAAGTGCATACCCTTCAATAAATTACTTTAAATGTCAATGGACTTAAAGGCTCCAGTCAAAAGACATAAGGTAGCTGACTGCATAAAACACAAGACTCATGTATATGGTGCCTGTATGAGAATCACTTCAGAGTTAAAGACACACATAGACTAAAAGTGAAAAGATTCCATGGCAAATAGAAATGAAAGAAAGCTAGGGTAATAATAGTCAAGTTAAACAAAGTAGATTTTAAAACAAACTCTATAACAAAAGATAAACAGAGACATTTGTTGTTGCTGTTCTGTCACTCAGTTGCGTCTGACTCTATGCAACCCCATGGACTGCAATACACCAGGCTTCCCTGTCCTTCATCATCTCCTGGAGCTTGCTCAAACTTATGTCCATGGAGTTAGTAATGCCATTCAACCATCTTGTCCTCTGTTGCCCCTTCTCCTGCCTTCAGTCTTTCCCAGCATCAGTCTATTTTCTAATGAGTCAGCTCTTCACATCAAATGGTCAAAGTATTGAAGCCTCAGCTTCAGCCACACTCCTTCTAAGGAATATTCAGGCTTAATTTCCTTTAGGATTGACTGGTTTGGTCTTCTTGCATCCCAAGGAACTCTCAAGAGTCTTCTCCAACACCACAGTTCAAAAGCATTAATTCTTTGGCACTCAGCCTTCTTTATGGTTGAATAAAAAGAGGCATTGTTTAATGATAAAAATATCAATACAAGAAGAGAATATAATCTTTGTAAACACATATACATCCAATAAAGTAGCACCTAAATATATAAACCATTAATGTAAGTAAATGGAAAATTAACAAGTATATGATTATGTAGGGAATATTAACAAAGCACTTACATCAGTGAACAGATTATCCAGACAGAAAATAAGGTGACAGTGGGCTTAAATGTCACATTAAACCACTGGACTTAATAGATATCTACAAAACATTCTATCCCCAAACAGAACAATACACATTCTTTTCAAGTGCACAAGGAATATTTTCCAAAATAGAATACATGCTAAGGCACAAAATAAGTCTCAACTAATTGAAGA
Source organism: Capricornis sumatraensis (assembly GCF_032405125.1). Lineage (NCBI taxonomy): Eukaryota > Metazoa > Chordata > Mammalia > Artiodactyla > Bovidae > Capricornis > Capricornis sumatraensis. The sequence continues at coordinate 6,926,029 of NC_091084.1, forward strand.
TGATAGAGAGTATATTGAGCTTCTTTTCCAATCACAGTGGTATAAAACTAGAAATAAATATAAGAAGAAAAATGAGGAAAACAAATACTTGGAGACCAAACAAGATGCTACTAAAAAAACCAATGGGTTAATGAAGAAATCAAAGAGGAAATCAGGACATACTTAGTGACCAATGAAAATAAAAACACAGTTTTCAAAATCTTTAGGACATAGCAAAAGCAGTCCTGTGATGAAATTCGTAGAGATATAGACTTACCCCAATGTTAAAGGAAATCAACCCTGAATACTCATTGAAATGATTGATGCTGAAGCTGAAGCTCCAATACTTTGGCCAACTCATGTGAATAGCCCACTCATTGGAAAAGACCCTGATGCTGGGGGAAATTGAAGGCAGAAGGAGAAGAGGGTAACAGAGGATGAGATGTTTGAATGGTATCATTGATTCAATGATTCAAAGGGCATGAATTGGGCAAACTCCAGGAGATGGTGAGGGACAGGGAAACCTGGCTTGCTGAGCTACATGGGGTCAAAAAGAGTCAGATACCACTTAGCGACTGAACAAAAATGACAAAGCCTACCTCAAGAATAGGAAAAATCTCAAATTAATAGGTTAGGGAAATTATAAAGGAGTTAGAAAAAGAAGATAAAGAAAAGCCCAAAGTCAGAGAAAGGAAATAATAATGGTCAGAGAGGAAATACATCAGTTCAGTTCAGTTGCTCAGTCATGTCCAACTCTTTCCAGCCCATGGATGGCAGCAACCAGGTTTTGCAGTCTATCACCAACTCCCAGAGCTGACTCAAACTCATGCCCATCAAGTTGGTAATGCCATCCAACCATCTCATCCTCTGTCGTCCCTTTCTCCTCTCACCTTCAATCTTTCCCAGCATCAGGGTCTGGTCAAATGAGTCAATTCTTTGCATCAGATGGCCAAAGTATTGGAGTTTCAGATTCAGCATTAGTCCTTCCGATGAATATTCAGGTCTGATTCTTTAGGATGAACTGGTTGGATCTCCTTGCAGTCCAAGGGACTCTCAAGAGTCTTCTCCAACATCACAATTCAAAAGCATCAATTCTTCAGTGCTCAGCTTTCTTTACAGCCCAACTCTCAATCCATATATGACTACTGGAAAAACCAAAGCTTTGACTAGATGGACCTTTGTTGGCAAAGTAATGTGTCTGCTTTTTAATATGCTGTCAAGGTTGGTCATAAATTTTCTTCCAAGGAGCAAGAGTCTTTTAATTCCAGGGCTGCAGTCACCATCTGCAGTGATTTTGGAATGCACTCCCCCACAAAAATAAAGTCAGCCACGGTTTCCACTGTTTCCTGATGTATTTGCCTTGAAGTGATGGGACCAGATGCCATGATCTTAGTTTTCTGAATGTTGAGTTTTAAGCCAACATTTTCACTTTCCTCTTTCACTTTCTTCAAGGGTCTCTTTAGTTCTTCTTTGCTTTCTGCATAAGGGTGGTATCATCTGCATATCTGAGGTTATTGATATTTCTCCCAGCAAGCTGGATTCCAGCTTATGCTTCATCCAGCCCGGGATTTCAGATGATGTACTCTGCAAAGAAGTTAAATAAGCAGGGTGACAGTATACAGCCTTGATGTACTCCTTTCATGATTTGGAACCAGTCTGTTGTTCCATGTCCAGTTCTAACTGTTGCTTTTTGATCGGCACACAGATTTCAGAGGAGGCAGGTGAAGTGGTCTGGTATTCCCATCTCTTTAAGAATTTTCCACAGTTTGTGTGATCCACACAGTCAGAGGCTTTGGCATAGTCAATAAAGCAGAAATAGAAGTTTTTCTGGAACTCTCTTGTTTTTTGGGTGATTCAAAGGATGTTGCCAATTTGATCCCTGGTTCCTCTGCCTTTTCTAAAACCAGCTTGAACATCTGGAAGTTCACAGTTCCCATACTATTGAAGCCTGGCTTGGAAAATTTTGAGCATTACTTTGCTAGCCTGTGAGATGAGTGCAATTGTGTGATAGTTTGAACATTATTTGGAATTTCCTTTCCTTAGGATTGGAATGAAAACTTACCTTTTCCAGTCCTGTGGCCACTGATGTGTTTTCCAAATTTGCTGGCAATTTAGTCCAGCACTTTCACAACATCATCTTTTAGGATTTGAAGTAGCTTAGCTGGAATTCCATCATCTCCATTAGCTTTGTTTATTGTGATGCTTCCTAAGGCCCACTTGACTTTGCATTCCAGGATATCTGGCTCTAGGTAAATAATTACACCACTGTGGTTATCTGGATCATGAGGATATTTTTTGTATAGTTCTTCTGTGTATTGTTGCCACCTATTCTTAATATCCTCTGCTTTGATTAAGTCCATACCATTTCTGTCATTTATTGGACCCATCTTTGCATGAAATATTCCCTTGGTATCTCTAATTTTCTTGAGAAGAAATATCACCTTTCTCATTCTTTATTTCCTTCATTTTTTTGCATTGATCACTGAGCAAGGCTTTCTTATCTCTCCTTGCTATTCTTTGGAACTCTGCCTTCAAATGCGTGTACCTTTCCTTTTCTCTTTTGCCTTTCACTTCTCCTCTTTTCTTAGCTATTTGTAAAGGCCTCCTCAGACAACCATTTGCCTTTTGCATTTCTTTTTCTTGAGAATGGTCTTGATCACTGCCACCTATACAATGTTATGAACTACTGTCCACAGTTCTTCAGGCACTCTGTCAGTTCTAATCACTTGAATAGATTTGTCACTTCTTCTGAATAATCTCAAGAGATTCAATTTAGGTCATACCTGAATGGTCTAGTGGTTTTCCCCACTTCTTCAATTTAAGCCTGAATTTGGCAATAAGGAGCTCATGATCTGAGCCACAGTCCGCTCCCGGTATTGTTTTTGCTGACTGTATAGAGCTTCTCCATTTTGGCTCCAAAGAATATATGAATCTGATTTTGGTATTGACCATCTGGTGATGTCCATGTGTAGAGTCTTCTCTTGTGTTTTTGGAAGAGGGTGTTTGCTATGACAAGTGTGTTCTCTTTGCAAAACTCTATTAGCCTTTGCCCTCCTTCATTCTTTATTCCAAGACCAAATTTGCCTGTTTCTCCAGGTATCTCTTGACTACATACTTTTGCATTCCAGTCCCCTATAACGAAAAGGACATCATTTTTGGATATTAGTTCTAGAAAGTCTTGTAGGTTTTCATAGAACCATTCAACTTCAGCTTCTTCAGCATTACTGTTTGGGGCATAGACTTGGATTACTGTGATATTGAATTGTTTGCCTTGGAAATGAACAGAGATCATTCTGTCATTTTTGAGATTGCATCCAAGTGCTGCATTTCAGACTCTTCAGTTCACTATGATGGCTACTCCGTTTCTTCCCAGGAATTCTTACCCACAGTAGTTGACATAATCATTATCTGAAGTAAGTTTATCCATTCCAGTTCCATTTTATTACACTGATTCATAGACCAAAAATATTGAAAAGATCAAAAAGCCAAGCAATTTTTTAAAGATAAAATTGTTAAGCCTTTAGTCAGGCCCCTTATAGAGAAAAGAGATAGGACCTACATAAACAAAATAAGAAATTAGAGAAGAGAAATTGCAGGCAATATCACAGAAATATAAATAATCATAAGGCAATGCAGCAGTTATATGCCAAAAAAATTGGATAACCTAGAAGAAATGAAAATAGTTCTAGAAACATACAGCATTCCAAGACTGAATCAGGAAGAAACAATTAGTTTGAACAGACCAACTACTACTGAAATTAAAGCTCTCAAAAAACAAATGTTCAGGACTGAATATCTTCAAAGGGAAATTCTACTAAATATATAAAGAAAACCTAATACTTATCCTTTTCAAATTATTCCAAAACATTGAAGTGAAGGGAGCACATTAAAGTTCATTCTCCAAAGCCATTGTTACTCTAATGTAACTGAAAGACACTACAAAAAATAAAGAAATTATATCTTTGATGAATATAGATGCAAAAGTGCACAGCAAGATATCAATATCAGCATAGTGATTTCAACAATTTATATATTTGTATATAAAGGATGACATTTTATAACCAAAGGAGATTTATCACAGGGATGCAAGAATGTTTCAATTCTGCATGCCAATCAATGTGTTATACCACGTTAACAAAGTGAAGTATAAAAATCACAAGATAATCTCAATAGAGGCAGGAAAATCATTTGATAAAAAAATCCAACATCCATTCATGATAAAAACTCTATAACATTTTTAGAGAGAACTAATCTCAACATCGGAGAAGACAATGGCACCCCACTCCAGTATTCTTGCCTGGAAAATCCCATGGACAGAGGAGCCTTGGTAGGCTGCAGTCCATGGGGTCGCTAAGAGTTGGACACGACTGAGCGACTTCACTTTGACTTTTCACTTTCATGCATTGGAGAAGGAAATACTCCAGTATTCCTGCCTAGAGAATGCCAGGGATGGGGGAGCCTGGTGGGCTGCCGACTATGGGGTCGCACAGAGTCAGACACGACTGAAGCAACTTAGCAGCACCAACAGCAATCTCAACATAATAAAGGTCATTTATACCAAACCTACGGGCTCCAAAATCACTGCAGATGGTGACTGCAGCCATGAAATTAAAAGACGCTTACTTCTTGGAAGGAAAGTTATGACCAACCTAGATAGTACATTCAAAAGCAGAGACATTACTTTGCCGACTAAGGTCCGTCTAGTCAAGGCTATGGTTTTTCCAGTAGTCATGTATGGATGTGAGAGTTGGACTGTGAAGAAGGCTGAGTGCCGAAGAATTGATGCGTTTGAACTGTGGTGTTGGAGAAGACTCTTGAGAGTCCCTTGGACTGCAAGGAGATCCAACCAGTCCATTCTGAAGGAGATCAACCCTGGGATTTCTTTGGAAAGAATGATGCTAAAGCTGAAACTCCAGTACTCTGGCCACCTCATGCGAAGAGTTGACTCACTGGAAAAGACTCTGATGCTGGGAGGAATTGGGGGCAGGAGAAGAAGGGGACGACCGAGGATGAGATGGCTGGATGGCATCACGGACTCGATGGACGTGAGTCTGAGTGAACTCCGGGAGTTGGTGATGGACAGGGAGGCCTGGTGTACTGCGATTCATGGGGTCGCAAAGAGTCGGACACGACTGAGTCACTGAACTGAACTGAACTGACAGCTAATACCATACTCAGTGGTGAAAACCTGAAAGCCTACCCCCTAGAAGCAGGAAAAGTGGAGGAGGCCTACTCTTGCCATTTTCTATTTAATTAGTAATGGAAACTCTAGTCATGGCAGACACACAAGGAAAAGAAACGAGAGGCACCCATATAGGAAAGGAAGAAGTAAAGCTGTCACGATTTGCAGATTGTATGATAAAGAAACCCTGGAGTCTTCAACAAAATAACTTTTACAACTAATAAACAAATTCAGTAAAATTCCAGGATACAAAGTTGATATACAGAACTCTGTTGTTCTCCCTACACTAATAACAAGCCATCAGAAAGAGAAAGCAAGAAAGCAATGTCATTTACGATTGCATCAAAAAGAATAAAATACTTGGGAATAAACTTAACCAAGGAGGTGAAAGACTTGTAGTCTTAAAACTATAAAGCATTGGTGAAGGAAATTGAAAATGAAAGAAATAAATGCAAAGATATCATGTTTATGAATTGGAAGAATTAATATTGTTGAAATGTCCATACAGCTCAAAGCAATATATCAATTTAATGCAATCACTATTAAAATACCATGACATTTTTCACAGATCTGGAAAAAATAATTTTGAAATCTCTATGAAACTCAAAAAGATAGTGAAGCAGTCTTGAGAAAAAGAAAAAGGCTAAAGGTGTTATACTCTGACTTCAGACTATACTACACAGCTACAGCAATCAAGCAGAATGGTGCTGGCACAAAAGTATACACATAGAGCAGTGGAACAGAAAAAAGAGCCCCAAAATAAATTCATACACATGTGACCAATTAATCAACGACAAAGAGGAAAAAATATACAATGGGGGAAAGACAGCATCTTTAATATGTGGTGTTGAGAGAACTGGAGAGCTACAAGTAAGAGAATGAAATTAAAACATTTTCTCATGCCATTTACAAAAATAAACTCGAAATAGATTGACCCAAAGATAAGACAATTGACCATAAAACTCCTAGAAGAAAACAGGAAGTACCCTATTTGACATGTCTTAGCAATATTTTTTGAATCTGTCTCCTCAACATAGGAAATAAAATAGAAGTAAACAAACTGAACCTAAACTTAAAATCCTCTCACTTAGTGAAAGAAACCATCAACAAAATGATAGCCTACTGGATGGAAAAACTTCTTTGCAAATAGTACGTTTGATAAGGGGTTACTATCTAAAATACAAAAGAACTACAACTCAATATATAAAAAAAAAAAGACACTTGATTTAAAAATGGGCAGAAGACCTGAATATGAATTTTTCCAAAGAAGACATGTAGATGGCCAACAGACATATGAAAAGATACCACTAAATGTCCTTTGAGAGAAGGCACCCACATAATTACCACTAGGTAAAAGAGGGATGAAACTCATTTTCAGAAATTTCTGAAGCAGAGATGAAGAGTGTCATTATTTGGTTTGTAGCAAATTAAAAATCATGATAAAAGTAACATACTTCAGAAAATCAAGACTTGACTAACAGAGAATATATAACTTCTTTTAAAGTTAAGAACAGGAAAGAGAGGCTACAAAGGGGCAAAGGACACTTTCTGAAGTAGTAAATATGCAGTGGTTGCTTATTGGCTGGGTATATATGTCAAATTGTATGCTTTGAATATGTATGTTTTACTACATAATGCCATAAAAATATATATCTAAAAAATCATATGGAGTCAATCCCACATGTCTGAGATCATAAATTAAAGATATATTTAAATTAAAGGTAAATTGAAGAGATATATTTAAGTCAGTTAAGATAGTGTAATTCTGTACTGGCACAGAACTTACTAGTCCACAAAGGATTTTATGTACTTTTTAACTTTAATTTCACGGCATTCTTGTACACTGGATACTGAAGCTCAAAAAGAGTAAGTTACTCGTTCAAAGTTCCAAACCAAGATTACTTTCATTATAAAAAGCAGCCTTCTATGCTACTGCATACATCTTTCAAACAGTAATTATGCCTTGAAGAGTATAACTTCTTGTCCACATAAACCTGGTTAGAGTAAGACCCATGACTTGACTATACTATATTTGCACCATTGTAATTTCAAACTGAATCATTTACCTTAAAGTAAAAAATAAAATGAAAAATTAGAATTCATTTCTTGATATTTCCTTTATATAGGAAGGACACAATTGCCAACAAGTGTCTGTTAAAAAAAACCTGTGTCTATTTTCAAATAATTTGAGAAGTCCATCATTTTAGACGAATCTAAAAGTAGGAGGGCAATATCAAGGAGCTATTTGGTAGAGACAATATTCTGCAACCACAATGCCCAGGATAGAATCTTTACTTTTAAGTAAATATCAGTATTCTCTTTCTTTGGGGGGAAAATAAAAGGAAAAATAAAGCTAAACAAAACTGTGCAATGTGAGATTCTGCCTGTGGCTTTTCAATTTAAAGTATTCTATTAAAGAAATTGAGAACCTAAACATAGGTCATCAACAGCAGTTTTTGTTGAAAGGTCTACGATAGGATAAAAGTTGGTAGCAGAACAGAAAGGTTTGAAGACAGACTCCCTGTGCTTGGATTGTCTTGGAGGGCACCAGGACTCTGAGACCAACTTATATAAAATCAGACCCAGAGAGAATGGTGTGAAGGTGGAGGATGCCAAATCACTCCCAGACAGTGCCATCAACTCACAAATGCCCCCTCCTGAATGCCATTCTCAGGACTCTTCAGGGAACCTGCTGTCTGGGTCACTGAGGCCACTTCATACCTACTGATGGCAGGGATTATCTTATCTATTTCCTCCCTTATACCCAAAAACTCAATTCCAGGTTATTTCAATCCAATAGAGCTTCATAAAACTATTGTTAATTGTGTCTGTCTTACTAAAAATAGAACACTTCTCCCCATCAGGGGTTCATTTAAAACAAAACAAATAGATAAACCTGTGACCATCCCATTTTGAGGGGTAGAAAAATATTGGCATGTAGAGAGAAAACTTGAAGCTGTACAGTCTAATCTAGAATTGCAAACTGCCCTATTGAGTGACACATATAAATAAATATCTGAATGGCTAAAAGCATTGACAGAATCCATAACTGCACATTTTAGAAATTGAACTCATTACTTTTTCTGCAAAAAACTTCCAAATTACTAAGATGGCCTATGAATTAGCAAACAATACACTCTGCACCACTTATAACAAAGCCCATGGGTTGCAAATTTAACACCCTGCCATTTGATAGTCCCTCTAATGAATACATAGTTATGACTTTCCTTTAGATGTGTGCAGAGACGAATTCAGTGACTCAAGTCACTCATGCCACAAAACTCTTTTTTATTCATACTTGCTTAAAATTGCACAAGAGAATAATTGGTGTGTTTTCTTCCTCTCATGGTTAAACATAACCCTGTTATAAGTTAATAAAAGTGCAGACATCTTATTCATATTCAGAAGGTAAGCTGCAGTAGAGGAGCTTCTGCCACTATGACCACAAGTCATACTGTTAATCTAACATCAAATATGTGTCACGGGGGTGGCGTAAAATGAACATCTGGCCTCAAATTTTAAGTTGTAATCCAATAGCAATCAATGAAAGTGCAAAAGAGATTAAGATTGCCATGTCCAGATCAGCAAAAGAATAAACTAGGCAAATACACAATGGTAAAAGAATTCAAGAGAACTTTGGTGAAAAAAACAAAAAAAAAAAAGCTTCATATCTTTTGAATCAAGGACAGAATAAACTTACTTAAGAGGTCTGCACATTCATTTACTCAATAATGTTTCTCAAGTACCTATAGATTGCTAAGCACAGTGCTAAGGACTAGGGTGCAGAGGAGAACAAATAATACATTTCTTCCTCCCTAAAAATTATATTTAATTTGGAGAATTGAGCAAACAAAATACACAAGAAATCTGGTTCTTTAAATTTTCTTTTTTAACTTTTATAGAGCCTTCAGAGTTTGTATTGGCCCAGTCATGCCCAGTGAGCACCATGGGAAGAGGCTGAATGAGTCTAGATCCAGGACGAGTGGTTGGTGTGGTGGAAACTGGACCAAAAGATTATCATAACCTAGTATTAAGCTAAGAAAGCAGTTCATGGAGAGGTGATCAGTTGACCAAATGCTGCTGAGAGATTAAGAAAAGATCAATTCACCCTGGATTAGCAATACTGTGATCATTCAGGAAAGATGAAGACAGTGAGTGAAGACATTTTTGAGAAGTTTGAGAATAAAAAGTTAAGCAGAACAATAACCAAAGGGAAAAGTTAATAAAGTAGATTCAAGAGAGAAAATAGTTTTTTGTGTTTTTTTTTTTAATTTCTGGGGTGGGGAGTTTAGTTTCAGGTTGAGAAATTTTGTAGTATGTTTGCACACCAGTGAGAATGATCCAATAGAGAGGAAATTAATGCAAAGAAAAGCATTTCTATATGATGAGTTCTTAGTCTTTATTGATGGTAACAGGTGAACAAATGAGTAAATAAAAGTCACAGTTTCCCCTTGTCTCCTAACAAACCTGTGAAAGGGCTGCCTATCTTAGCCCTTCATCAACTGAGTTGAATTCACCATAATACCCCTGCCCTATCCCACTCCCAGCAAGAACTCAGCAGTGAGTGCTTATATTTAGGACTCTGCCTACTTTTTCTGTGCCTGTTGCAGTGTCAGACTAATAGAGTAGAGCAAGGAACTAGCAAGTTCTGTGAGAAACAATATGAACTGCTATATCCAGTGTGAATAACACTTTCAACATTAAAGTGTGCTACATTCTCTTCAGTGATGTTATACCTCTTTGCAAAGTTGATTCTTTGGCAGTTGCTTTGGTAAAAAAAACAAAAACAAAAACAATTCATTCCTGAAAATAAATGTAGGACAGCAATCTGAATATGAGGTTTGAAAAAGTATGCAATATTCCACTGAGCACATTCATTCCATTAGTATGGACCTAGAGCTATTTTAGAATGAAGAATAAATATTTTTATCTTTCAAAAAAAGAAAAGAATGTGATCATCAAAAAGAGCATTGGTCTATCTGGGCCATCGATAAATGATCTAGGTCTAAATGAGACCAAGGGCTCTGGACACTCAGTCTTGATGGCTGATATATCCCTGAGGTAGAGTTAAGCATTTATCTATCTTAGACTGACATAATTAAGCATCTGATTCACACTCTGTACCCAAGAAGTAATTTTCACATTGTAAATTGACTTCTAATCTACAGGAGACAATACCATTGTCGGTAAAGTGGGATTCTCCACCATTTGCATTGTGAATTAACTGCCATTCCTATTTATACGACTTCCATGAGGTGAATAACAGTGAGATTTACCTTGAGGTATGAGCTTCCTCCTAAGCGCTGGTATGATGCATTGGCTACCCCTTCAGAGTTGGACTTTCCTGGTGGCTCAGACTATAAAGCATCTGCCTACAATGCAGGAGACCCGGGTTTCATTCCTGGGTGGGGAAGATTCCCTGGAGAAGGAAATGGCAACCCACTCCAGTAATCTCGCCTGGAAAATCCCATGGACAGAGGAGCCTGGTGGGCTACAGTCCATGGGATCGGAAAGAGTCGGACACAACTGAGTGACTTCCCTTTCTTTACTTTCTTTCAGAGTTGAGGGCATACTCTGGGGACTGGAGAAGTCTTGCATACACATGCACACACACACACACAAGATGAAATAGCCTGAGACTTCTGGGCAGTCAGAAAGATATACTTATCCCTGAATGATCAGTGTCTGTCCCATTTTTGACAATCTGAATGTTCCACAGTTCAGTTCAATTCAGTAGCTCAGTCATGTCCGACTCTTTGTGACCCCATGAATCGCAGCACGCCAGGCCTCCCTGTCCATCACCATCTCCCGGAATTCCCTCAGACTCATATCCATCGAGTCCATGACGCCATCCAGCAATCTCATCCTCGGTCGTCCCCTTCTCCTCCTGCCCCCAATCCCTCCCAGCATCAGAGTCTTTTCCAATGAGTCAACTCTTTGCATGAGATGGCCAAAGTACTGGAGTTTCAGCTTTAGCATCATTCCTTCCAAAGAAATCCCAGGGCTGATCTTCAGAATGGACTGGTTGGATCTCCTTGCCATCCAAGGGACTCGCAAGAGTCTTCTCCAACACCACAGTTCAAAAGCATCAATTCTTCGGCGCTCAGCCTTCTTCACAGTCCAACCCTCACATCCATACATGACCACAGGAAAAACCATAGGCTTGACTAGACAGAACTTAGTCAGCAAAGTAATGTCTCTGCTTTTGAATATGCTATCTAGTTGCTCATAACTTTTCTTCCAAGGAGTAAGCGTCTTTTAATTTCATGGCTGCAGTCACCATCTGCAGTGATTTTGGAGCCCCGCAAAATAAAGTCTGACACTGTTTCCACTGTTTCCCCATCTGTTTCCCATGAAGTGATGGGACCAGATGCCATGATCTTCGTTTTCTGAATGTTGAGCTTTAAGCCAACTTTTTCACTCTCCTCTTTCACTCTCATCAAGAGGCATTTTTGTTCCTCTTCACTTTCTGCCATAAGGGTGGTGTTATCTGCATATCCGAGGTTATTGATATTTCTCCCGGCATCTTGATTCCAGCTTGTGTTTCTTCCAGTCCAGCATTTCTCATGATGTACTCTGAATAGAAGTTAAATAAGCAGGGTGACAATAGACAGCCTTGACGTACTCCTTTTCCTATTTGGAACCAGTCTGTTGTTCCATGTCCACTTCTAACTGTTGCTTCCTGACCTGCATACAGATTTCTCAAGAGGCAGGTTAGGTGGTCTGGTATTCCCATCTCTTTCAGAATTTTCCACAATTTATTGTGATCCCCACAGTCAAAGGCTTTGGCATAGTCAATAAAGCAGAAATAGATGTTTTTTGGAACTCTCTTCCTTTTTCCATGTTCCAGCGGATATTGGCAATTTGATCTCTGGTTCCTCTGCCTTTTCTAAAACCAGCTTGAACATCAGGGAGTTGACAGTTCATGCATTGCTGAAGCATGGCTTGGAGAATTTTGAGCATTACTCTACTAGCATGTGAGATGAGTGCAATTGTGCGGTAGTTTGAGCATTCTTTTGCATTGCCTTTTTTTGGGATTAGAATGAAAACAGACCTTTTCCAGTCCTGTGGCCACTGCTGAGTTTTCCAAATGTGCTGGCATATTGAGTGCAGCACTTTCACAGCATCCTCTTTCAGGATTCCAACTAGCTCAACTGGAATTCCGTCACCTCCACTAGCTTTGTTCGTAGAGATGCTTTCTAAGACCCACTTGACTTCACATTCCAAGATGTCTGGCTCTAGATTAGTGATCACATCATCATGATTATCTGGGTCATTAAGATCTTTTTTGTACAGTTCTTCTGTGTATTCTTGCCACCTCTTCTTAATATCTTCTGCTTCTGTTAGGTCCAGACCATTTCTGTCCTTTTTCGAGCCCATCTTTGCATGAAATGTTCCCTTGATATCTCTAATTTTCTTAAAGATATCTCTAGTCTTTCCCATTCTGCTGTTTTCCTCTATTTCTTTGCATTGACCACTGAGAAGGCTTTCTTATCTCTTCTTGCTCTTCTTTGGAACTTTGCATTCAGATGCTTATATATTTTCTTTTCTCCTTTGCTTTTTGCCTCTCTTCTTTTCACAGCTATTTGTAAGTCCTCCCCAGACAGCCATTTTGCTTTTTTGCATTTCTTTTCCATGGGGATGGTCTTGATCCCTGTCTCCTGTACAATGTCACGAACCTCATTCCATAGGTCATCAGGCACTCTATCTATCAGATCTAGTTCCTTAAATCTATTTCTCACTTCCACTGTATAGTCATAAGGGATTTGATTTAGGTCATACCTGAATGGTCTAGCGGTTTTCCCTACGTTCTTCAATTTGAGTCTGAATTTGGTAATAAGGAGTTCATGATCTGAGCCACAGTCAGCTCCCGGTCTTGTTTTAGCTGACTGTATAGAGCTTCTCCACCTTTGGCTGCAAATAATATAATCAATCTGATTTTGGTATTGACCATCTGGTGATGTCCACGTTTAGAGTCTTCTCTTGTGTTGTTGGAAGAGGATGTTTGCTATGACCAGTGCATTTTCCTGGCAAAACTCTATTAGTCTTTGTCCTGCTTCATTCCACATTCCAAGGCCAAATTTACCTGTTACTCCAGGTGTTTCTTGACTTCCTACTTTTGCATTCCAGTCCCCTATAATGAAAAGGACATCTTTTTTGGGTGTTAGTTCTAAAAGGTCTTGTAGGTCTTCATAAAACCGTTCAACTTCAGCTTCTTCAGCATTACTGGTTGTGGCATAGACTTGGATAACTGTGATATTGAATGGTTTGCCTTGGAAATGAGCAGAGATCATTCTGTCATTTTTGAGATTGCATCCAAGTACTGCATTTCAGACTCTGTTGTTGACCATGCTGGCTACTCCATTTCTTCTAAGGGATTCCTGCCTGCAGTAGTAGATATAATGGTCATCTGAGTTAAATTCACCCATTCCAGTCCATTTTAGTTCACTGATTCCTAGAATGTCGACATTCACTCTTGCCATCTCCTTTTGGCCACTTCCAATTTGCCTTGATTCATGGACCTAACATTCCAAGTTCCTATGCAATATTGCTCTTTACAGTATCAGATCTTGCTTCTATCACCAGTCACATCCACAGCTGGGTATTGTTTTTGCTTTGGCTCCATCCCTTCCTTCATTCTGGAGTTATTTCTCCACTGATCTCCAGTAGCATATTGGGCACCTACTGACCTGGGGAGTTCCTCTTTCAGTATCCTATCATTTTGCCTTTTCATACTGTCATGGGGTTCTCAAGGTAAGAATACTGAAGTGGCTTGCCATTCCCTTCTCCAGTGGACCACATTCTGTTAGGCCTCTCCACCATGACCCACCCGTCTTGAGTTGCCCTGTGGGCATGGCTTAGTTTCATTGAGTTAGACAAGGCTGTGGTCCTAGTGTGATTAGATTGACTAGTTTTCTGTGAGTATGGTTTCAGTGTGTCTGCCCTCTGATGCCCTCTTGCAACACCTACCATCTTACTTGGGTTTCTCTTACCTTGGGCATGGGGTATCTCTTCACAGCTGCTCCAGCAAAACACAGCCGCTGCTCCTTACCTTGGAAGAGGGGTATATCCTTACCGCCACCATTCCTGACCTTCAACGTGGGATAGCTCCTCTAGGCCCTCCTGTGCCCGCTCAGCCACCACTCCTTGGGTTGCTCCTCCCAGCTGCTGGCCCTGGCCTCGGGCATGGGTGGCTCCTCCCAGCTGCGGCCACTGGCCTCGGGCTTGGGATGGCTCCTCAGGATCACCGCCCCTGGCCTTGCACGAGGTGGCTTCTCCCAGCCGCCCCTGACCTCAGACGTGGGGTGTCTCCTCCTGGCCGCCACTGGCCTCGGATGCTGGGTAGTTCCTCCCGGCCACCGCCCTGACCTTGGACTCGAGGTGGCTCCTCCCAGCCATTCCTGCACCATCACAGCCTGGCACTCTGGGCCGCTGTCCCTGACTTCGGACGTGGGGTAGCTCTCAGCCGCACTTAGTGCGCCAGCCCACCACTGCCACCTGAGCTTAGTGCCCACATAATCCTTATATAATTCTGTAGAGTTGGCATCATCATTTTAGATGTGACAAAGAGGTAAAGCAATTTACATGTAGTAAGAAGACTTGTAGTTTTAGAGAACTGTCAGGCAGGCTGGACGGCTCAGTGAGGGGCATAGCACCAGGGACCTGAGTCATGTTTCCTGTTAGCTGGGAAAAAAACAGCATTCCTTGACCAAATTAGGAAGACTTCCCATACACACCAACCAGAAAGAGACAGGACATGCACTCATCCTTCCTAGCCAATCATGTAACGCCAGCTACTCCTGTAACTGAGACAAAAAACTGCCTGTATATAAGCCACCATACTCCTTTGTTTGGGGCTCTCATCAGATTCCGACATGTCGGATGAGACTTGGGCCCTACCGCGCTAGAAATAAAATTCCCTTCTTGCCTTTGCCTTACTGTGGTGGACTTGTTCACTCTCTCGGTTGGTTCGGAAATACGGGCTCGGTGCATAACATTTGGGGGCTCGGCCGGGATCTCCGGCCTGCCGGGAAGGACAACTCTCCTGGTAGAAGGGAATAATCTCGTTAGGAGTTGAGAGCTCTGAGCACCGGTGCTAGCAGTGCAGAGGCCTAGATTAAGTCCGGGGCCCAGTATCGTACTGGGGAGGCATCTAGGTGTAAAGTGAAGAGGCAAGTCCAGCGTAAGGCCGGGTCCCCGGTAGCGAACCGGGAGGGCAGCTGGCACTGAGGACGTCCTGACGGTAAGACACTTGCAAGTAGAGAAGGGGTCTCTAGTGCTATAAAGGAGACTGAAAGTAATATTGAGAGTTGGAATCTGTTTGTTGTGTCGTTTTTGTGACTCTATGTGCTGGCACTGTCTGTGTGAGTCTTGTTGTCATTGTCCATGTTCTCTGTACCCATGGAGCAATCTACTTCTACTCCACTGTCTCTGATGACTGACCATTTTTCTGATCTTAAGTCTAGAGCTCAGAATCTTTCGTTACTGGTGAAGAAGAGCAAATTGGTGACTTTCTGTTCCGCCGAGTGGCCCACCTTTGACGTCGGATGGCCACAAGAGAGAACCTTCAATCCCCAAATTATCCAGGCAGTTAAAGAGAGGGTGCTTACCCCTAGTCCTGCCGGGCACCCAGACCAGACTCCCTACATTCTGGTCTGGCAGGATCTAGTGAGAAACCTGCCGGAATGGCTTAAACCCTTTGTTCTCGCTCCTTCTAAACCTCCTAAACCTCTCTGTCCCTCTTCCCCGACTCCAACCTTGCTAAACCCACAGGTGCTAGTCATGAAAGCTTCTGAAGAAAAAGAAGAAAAGCAGGACGAAAAATGACCTAAGCTGGTGTTCCAGGAATCTTCTTCTCTGTCGATGGTATCAGGCCTTGGGTGCATTGCAACCATGTACGCCCAGCCACTTCAGCAGAGCAGAAAGATGCTAAAAAAGAATGGGAAGCGTCTCTGCACCCGTCCAACCCCCTGAGGCTGAAGCTCCAGCGTCGTCGACAGAACCAAGGCAACTCGTCTGGACCATCTTATGGATGACCATGTTACTCTGCTCCGAAGCTGCCAGCGTGAACCCGCACCAACCTGTCAAAATCACCTGGAAACTGCAAAATGGACTAACATGTGAGATGCTAAACTCCACCACCACAATACATCCACCAAATACTTGGTGGCCAGACTTATACTTTGACCTTAAGCCGGTGGTAAATGTACCTTGGAAGAGGGGCTACCTCCGGAATCATGCATTCTGGGCATGTCCAGGTGCACCCAGGCACAACTGGAAGATCTGTGGGGGGATACAGGACTCTTATTGTAAATCTTGGGACTGCGTAACTTCCAATGATGGGTCGGAGGTTCTACGGTGGGATGTAGGAAATCAGGACTTGCCCATAGCCAGGTGGCTAATACCACAGATGGGAGGATGATGGGTCTGTTCACACGCGGGGCTGACTCCATGCTTACACAGCTCAATCTTTGACCCTAAAAAAGAATTATGTGTTATGGTGGCTGTGATACCAAGGATACTGTATCGACCAGAAGAAGCTGTATATGATTATTGGGCCCACAAATTGACTCTTAATCAACAAGAAAGAGCTTATAAAGTTAAGAGAGAGCCCATTACTGCCATAACCATAGCAACTATGTTTGGTCTGGGAATAGCCGGGGCCGGAACTGGAATAGCAGCTCTGTCCATGCAAAGTCAAGGATTTAACTCTTTAATAGCGGCCATAGATGAAGACATTACCCGTATAGAACAATCTATTAGTCATTTAGAATCATCTTTAACTTCACTATCTGAAGTGGTCCTGCAAAACAGGAGAGGTTTAGATCTGCTTTTTCTGCAACAAGGAGGACTTTGTGCAGCCGTAGGAGAAGAGTGCTGTTTTTATGCTGATCACACCAGAATAGTCAGGGAATCTATGGCCAAAGTGAGAGAAGGATTAGCCCAATGTAAAAGAGAACGTGAGGCTCAACAAGGGTGGTTTGAGTCTTGGTTTCAACAGACCCCTTGGTTGACCACCCTAATCTCCACATTGCTGGGACCCCTATTAGTACTTCTATTAATGCTTACCTTTGGCCCATGCATTATCAATAGACTTGTAGCCTTTGTAAAGGAATGCATAAATACAGTACAGCTGTTCATGCTTCGGCAACAATATCAGACTGTGTCTCAGGAACCAGAGGAAGATTCCTCTGTATGATCTAAGAATGGGGGGAATGTCAGGCAGGCTGGACGGCTCAGTGAGGTGCATAGCACCAGGGACCTGAGTCATGT
The DNA here is from genome assembly GCF_032405125.1 of Capricornis sumatraensis. Lineage (NCBI taxonomy): Eukaryota > Metazoa > Chordata > Mammalia > Artiodactyla > Bovidae > Capricornis > Capricornis sumatraensis. Next base: position 6,943,463 of record NC_091084.1, read on the forward strand.
TTCCTGTTAGCTGGGAAAAAAACAGCATTCCTTGACCAAATTAGGAAGACTTCCCGTACACACCAACCAGAAAGAGATAGGACATGCGCTCATCCTGCCTAGCCAATCATGTAACGCCAGCTACTCCTGTAACTGAGACAAAAAACTGCCTGTATAAAAGCCACCATACTCCTTTGTTCAGGGCTCTGATCAGATTCTGACATGTCGGATGAGACTTGGGACCTAGCGTGCTAGAAATAAAATTCCCTTCTTGCCTTTGCATTACTGTGGTGGACTTGTTCGCTCTCTCGGTCGGTTCGGAGATACAGGCTCGGTGCATAACAAGAACAAGATGATGAGTAGGTAGACACGGAGGAGTAGGTGGACATGGAGTACCTCTCTCTCCATGGATACATGAGGAACACACCTTCAGACACAGAAGTGCATGCAGAACACCAGCTGAGAGTGGACAGGAGCACCTGACCAGCAGAAAAGAATATATAGAACCACGCGAAACTCATGAGGATGAAGGAACTGGGAGGAAAACAGGAGTGTCGGTAGGACTGGATCTGCCCTTGGCTGGTGGGGGAACTGAAACAGGGGTATGATCCCCACATTGGGACAATTGTCTGAGTCAGAGGAGAAACATTCAAGGCTGAGAGAAACAGCTGATCTGTGGCACCCTAAATGGAATGAAAACAGACAGTCCTTGCCACAGCCATATGTATGCTGGACAGGAATGCAGGTCCCCTGGAAGGCGCAGCAGCTAGGAGCTGGAGTTTAGGGACTATGGAGCAATCCCAGGGCGAGGGCTGCTGTTGACTGTGGAGAGACAGATCGAGGGGGTGTGAGGGAGGAGGTTGTGGTGGGAAATGCCAGTGGAGGAAAGCCAGGCAGCCATGGAAGCAAGGAGGCACTGCTGAGTCATGTGTAGGCGGTGGAGCCATCACCATAGCCTCTCTCTCCCCACACACCAGTGTCAGCAGCCAGTAGAGAGGCTGGCCCATCAATTGCCTGAGGCACTGAACTACAGAGTAGGACCCCACCCAGGATGCCCCTTTAAGTGCCTGATGCACTGAACTACAGAGTAGGACCCCAGGCAAGGGATCCCATTAAGTGCCTGAACAGGTGGAGCTAGGGAGAAAGATTGGCCAAAGAGGCCTTCTGGTCATCAGCCACAAGAGGCTCAAAAAAAGACTCTAATAGGGTCATAACTCCTGCAGTGGAGGCAGTCCACGTCCCCAAACACTTGGCATCACCTGGATCCGCAAGCCAAGGAGCTGCACCACCTTCATACTCAACTCTCATTGGGGCAGAGCTGCCGCAGGCAAAAATCTTGCATCTATGCACACAGGTTTGCTTCAGTAGTGTCTGACTGTTCATGACCCTGTAGGCAGTGCCCTGCCAAGCTTCTCTGTCAGGTGGGGGTCGGGGTTGGGGGGTTCTCCAGGGAAGAATACTGGAGCGTATTGGCCAACACTGGTTGCCATACCGTTCTAGAGCACTATATTTCCTGCTGCCCTAGCCACCAATTCCTGATCACCTGGTGCTGCCAGAACCCCTGCAATGCAAGCAGCTGCATCACTTCCACACCAGGCCCTCACAGGGGCAAACCCATGTCCTCCAGTGCAGTCTCAGGAGCAAACCCCAGTGGACGACACAAATGCAGAGGTGGAAATAAAGCCACAATTGAAACCCAGGGGCAGTGTGGCTAAGGAAGAAGACCCAAAACCTTCCCACCAGCTGTACAAGTTGCAAATTAAATCCACATGATCAACTAGGCAGACTGTGTCTACAGAATATATAAAAAGTAATTGAGCACTCCCACAAAAGAAAACGCACTAGTTCTGATAGTGTGGACATTGGAGGCAAGAACACACAGGAGTAGGACCAGATTAGAATATGAGCTGCCCCCACAGCAGGTCCAGGGATCAGCACAGTGTTGGAGGGCATCCTAGGGAGGTGAGGTAGACTGTGACTCCTGGAGAGATATAGGACTCTGACAGCAGTGACTTAAGGAAAACATTTATTATTCTCATGTTTTGACTTGTTCTGTAGATTCTTTTGGATTTTTTTCTTTTTTTCTTTTCCTTCCCCCATCCTCTGTTGTTATTGCCGATTTTATTGACACTATCAAATCCAATTAAGCTTTTAAGCTTTTTCTTTTTTTAACTCCCTCAGGCAGGGTTTTTATTGTTGTTATAAACCTCTGCCTCTATTTTGGGCCTTTGCAGTTCTGTGGAGTATTCCTTTTTTTTTTTTCTTTTTTTATTAATTTTAATTTTTAATTCTTTAAACCTATTATCATTTTTCTACATTGATTCCTTTGTTTGCTTTTCCAACTGTTCTTTTCCCCTTACAGTTAATCCTTAATGTATATAAATCTTCTTTATCAACCTCTGTTTAACTTTGCATATCTATTCTCTCTTTCTTTTCTTTCTTTCTTCTCCTCTCAACATATCTGTTAGTTTTGTTTTCATTGCTTTATTCCCCACTTGGCACTTTGCTTTAGTTTTGCTTTTTAGTTTGTGCTTTAGTTAGTTTTGTTCTTAACTGATAAATATAATTTTTTATTTCTTTTGTTCTCATGGTCAACCTACTGTATTTTTGGTGGACTGTTTAGACTCTGCTCATGAATGTATATGTATATGTGTATATTCCATTATTTTAATTATTATTTGCGCGATTTTGTAACTGCCATTTTTCTGGGGTTCATCTTTGGTTTCTTGTTTTTGAACATTTCTTTTACCCTCACTTAATGCCATAACAAACCACTTGTGGAATCTTTGTTTCTGACCAGAGATCAAGCTCTGAACCTTTGGAGTGGGAGCACTGACTTTAAGACCGGAGATTATCAGAGAACTAACCCTAAAGAGTATCAAATAGTGAGAGCTCACACAAAGGAAACCACTTGAACACAGGACCGGGCATCACCCTACCACCAGTATCACCCTGTGCAGGATGCCTCATCTAAACAACAAACAAGACAAAAATACAAACCCAATCATCAGCACTAACAGACATAAAAGGAGAAACTGACAGTTACACAATCAAAGTAGGAGACTTTGACACCCCACTCACACCAACGGACAGATCATCAAAACAGAACATTAGTAAGGAAACACAAGTCTTACATGACACATTAGATGAGACGTATCTCACTGATGTCTTCAGGATATTCCATCCAAATGCAAAAGAATACACCTTCTTCTCAAGTGCCCATGGAACATTCTCCAAGATAGACCACATCTTGGGTCACAAATCAAACCTCAACTTCTCTGACCACAATGCTATGAAACTAGATATCAATTACAAGAAAAAAACTGTAAGAAGCACAAACACATGGAGATTAAACAACACATTTCTAAATAACCAACAGGTTGCTGAAGAAATCAAAAGGGAAATCAAAAAAATTCTAGAAACAAATGACGGTGAAAACATGACAACTCAAAACTTATGGGATGCAGCAAAATATTTCTAAGAAGGAAGTTTATAGAAATACAATCCTACCTCAAGAAACAAGAAAAACATTGACTAGACAACCTAACGTTATACTTAAAACACCTGGAGAAAGAAGGGGAAAAAAACCAAACCAAAATTAGTAGAAGGAAAGAAATCATAAGGATCCAAGCAGAAATAAATAAAAAAAAAAGAAAGAAAAAATAGTAAAGATTAATAAAACTAAAAGCTGGTTCTTTGAGAAGATAAACAAAATTGACAAACCTTTAGCCAGACTCATCAAGAAAAAAAGAGAGAAGAATCAAATCAACAAAATTAGAAATGAAAAAGGAGAGGTTACAACAAACAATGCAGAAATACAAAGGATTATAAGAGACTATTATGAACAGCTATATGACAATGAAATGGATAATCTGGAAGAAATGGACAGATTCTTAGAAAAGTTCAATATTCCAAGACTGAACGAGGAAGAAATAGAAATTATGAACAACCTAATTACAAGCACTGAAATTGAAGTTGTGAACAAAAATCTCCCAAAAAACAAAAGCCCAGGACCATATGGTTTCAAAGGAGAATTCTATCAAACATTTAGAGAAGAGTTAATGCCTATCCTTCTAAAGCTCTTTCAAAAAATTGAAAATGAAAGAACACTTCTAAACCCCTTCTACAAGGCCACCATCACCTTGATATCAAAGCTAGACAAAGACAACACACAAAAAAGGAAACTGCAAGCCAATATCATTGATGAATATAGATGCAAAAATCCTCAACAAAATTTTAGCAAAAAAAATTCAGTAACACATCAAAAAGCTCATACACAATGATCAAGGTGGTTTTATTCCAGGAATGCAAGGATTTTTCAATATACACAAATCAATCGATGTGATACACCATATTAACAAACTGAAAGATAAAAACCATATGAAAATCTTAATGCATGCAGAAAAAACCTTTAACAAAATTCAATACCCATTTATGATTAAAACTCTTCAAAAAAAATGGGCATAGAAGGAACCTAGCTCAACATAGAAAAGGCCATATATGATAAGCCTATAGCAAACATTATTCTCAATGGTGAAAAACTGAAAGCATCCTCCCCAAGATCAAGAACAAGACAAGGATATCCATTTTCACCACTCCTATTCAGCATAATTCTGGAAGTCCTAGCTACAGCAATCAGGGAAGAAAAGGAAATAAAAGAAATCCAGATCAGAAAAGAAGAAGTAAAGCTCTCACTGTTTGGAGATGACATGATACTGTACATAGAAAACCCTAAAGATAGTATCAGAAAATTACTACAGCTAATCAGTGAATTTAGCAAAGTCGAAGGATACAAAATCAATACAAAGAAATCACTTGCATTTCTAACAATGAAAAATCAGAAAGAGAAATTAAAGAATCAATTCCATTCACCATTTCAACAAAAAGAATTAAATATCTAGGAATAAATTTACCTAAGGATACAAAAGAACTGTACACAGAAAATTATGACTCTAATGAAAGAAATCAAAGAAGACATAAATGGATGGAGAGCTATTCTATGTTCCTGGGTAGGAAGAATCAATATTGTGAAAATGACTATACTACCAAATGCAATCAACAGATTCAATGCCTTCCCTATCAAATTATCAATGGCATTTTCCACAGAACTAGAACAAAAAATTTCCCATTCCATATGGAAACACAAAAGACTCCTAATAGCCAAAGCAGTCTTAAGAAAGAAGAATGGAGCTGGAGAAATCAACCTTCCTGACTTCAGATTATACCACAAAGCTAAAGTCATCAAAACAGTATGATACTGGCACAAAAACAGAAATATAGACCAATGAAACAAGATAGAGAGCCCAGAAATAAATCCATGTACCTATGGGTACCTTATTTTTGACAAAGGAGGCAAGAATATACAATGGGGCAAAAACAACCTCTTCAATAAATGGTGTTGAGAAAATTGGACAGCTCCATGTAAAAGAATGAAATTAGAACACTTCCTAACACCATACACAAAGATAAACTCAAAATGGATTAAAGACCTAAATGTAAGACCAGAAACTATAAAACTCCCAGAGGAAAACATATGCAGAACATTTGATGACATAAATCAAAGCAAAATCCTCTATGACTCACCTGCTAGAGTAATGGAAAGAAAAACAAAAGTGAATAAGTGGGACCTCATTAAACTTAAAAGCTTTTACAAAGCAAAGGAAACTATAAGCAAGGTGAAAAGACAACCCTCAGAATGGGAGACAATACTAGCAAAGGAAACAACTGACAAAGGATTAATCGCCAACATATGCAAGTAGCTTCAACAACTCAATGCTAGGAAAACAAACAAATCAATTAAAAAGTGGGGAACAGACCTAAACAGACATTTCTCCCAGAAGGCATACAGATGGCTAACAAACACATGAAAAGATGCTCAGCATCGCTGTTTTATTATTATTTATTATTATTATTATAGAAATGCAAATCAAAACTACAATGAGATATCATCTCACACTAGTCAGAATGGCCATCATCAAAAAGTCTACAAATGATAAATACTGGTGAAGGTGTGGAGGAAAGGGAACACTCTTGCACTTTTGGTGGGACTCTAAATTGATACAGCCACTATGGAAGACAGTATGGAGATTCCTTAAGAAATTAGGAATAAAAGTACAATATGACCCAGCAATCCCACTCCTAGGCATATACCCTGAGGAAATCAAAGTTGAAAAAGACACATGTATCCCATTGTTCATTGCAGCACTGTTTACAATAGCTAGAACATGGAAGCAACCTAGATATCCATGGACAGAAGAATGAATAAAGAAGTTGTGGTACATGTAAAAAAATGGAATATTACTCAGCCATAAAAAGGAACACATCTGAGTCTGTTTTGATGAAGTGGATGAACCTAGAACCTATTATACAGAGTGAAGCAAGTCAGAAAGAGAAAGGTAAATATCATATTCTATCACGTATATACGGAATCTAGAAGAATGGCACTGAAGAACTTATTTACAGGGCGACAGTGGAGAAACACACATAGAGAATAGATTTATGGACATGAGGAGAGGGGAGGAGAGGGTGAGATACAAGGAAAGAGTAACATGGAAACTTACATTCCCGTATGTAAAATAGATAGCCAACGGGAATTTGCTGTATGTCTCAGGAAACTCAAACAGGGGCTCTGTATCAACCTAGAGAGGTGGCATTGGGAGGGAGATGGGAGGGAGGTTCAAAAGGGAGGGGATATATGTATGCCTATGGCTGATTCATGTTGAGGTTTGACACAAAAGAGCAAAATTCTATAAATTATCCTTCAATAAAAAAATAAATTTTTAAAGAAAAAGACTTGTAAATGCTATATGCTGGATTTCTACTCAGGTTTTCTGACTTTTGTAAACTAAATTGATCATTTAGCCCAAGAGGATCCAGTTTCAGATCTATGGTACATAAACACACACAAACATACAAACACATGCAAATAAAAGTAATTAAACTTAATCCCAATGTACTCACTTGAAGATATTAATGGATATCTAATTTATGACCCATGGAGCCATGACTAAAATTAAAAACTCCTCTCCTCTCCAATTTTCTCCCATACACCAGTGTGCTCCCTCTCTCTCAGCTCTCTAGACCTGCTGCACTCAGAGGCATTGCTTCTCCACCTTCCCTGATTTACAGGCACCCACCCACTGGAAGCGGCCCCTTGGAATCCTGCTGTTCCCACCAACCTTGTTCTTTGTCTCTGGAACTCCAGGCTCTGCTCCGTCTTTCTCCCCACAGGCAGAAGCCCTCAAAGCAGCCCTGGAAGGGGAGGGATGGGGAATGTGTGCAATGGGGCAAAGGACGGTCATCAGGCTTCCAAGAGGAAGTCCTCAAAAATAAGGAAGTGCTTCAGAGAAAGGCTAGATCTCATTCTGACTGCTTTTCCATAAGAAATTCTCATGGAGTATTTTGGATAAACAGAAACCTCTACATTGTTACACCTTTAATCATTCATGTGTGGATGATTCATATGGTATGGGCAGAAAATAGAAGTTAGTTTAGAAACCAAAAGCAGATTTCTTCATAAAGGACAAGCAAACCACCTTTGTTTGGGGAAACACAATGTATGGAAGCGTCATCTTGACTGAAGAAAAATAGTCCTGAGATGGACCAGGAGCTACACATAAGAACTACATTGCTTTATGTAATGAAAGACAGACTTTGGGTTTCTGCCTGGCATCCTCACATATAAGAAAGAAACAGTATTTACTGGGAGGCTGGAGTGGAGGGGAGCCTAGAGTATTGTCTAAGTTCTGTGTGGAGGTTCTACAAGGCCAGGAATGGCCAAGACCCTTTTAAGGAGAGGCATGGCTAATAGTGCAATTTGAGGTTATATTCCCGTCCCTACAAACACATATATCCTTTCACAGCTCCAAAGTGAAAGAAAGTGAAAGTGTTAGTAACTCAGTTTGTCTGACTCTTTGTGACCCCATGTCTGTCCATAGAATTTTCCAGGCAAGAGTACTGGGGTGGTTGCCATCTCCTTCTCCAGAGGATCTTCCCCACCCAGGGATCGAACCTGGGTCTCCTGCATTGCAGGCAGACTCTTTATCAACTGAGCCATGAGGTTAGATCATGGCCCCAAACCTTCTGTGAATCTTCCTATTCATGCAGCTTTGAATTGGTGATGCTTAGGGAAGGGGACAGAGAAGGCAACGGCAACCCACTCCAGTATTCTCTCCTGGAAAATCCCATGGATGGAGGAGCCTGGTAGGCTGCAGTCAATGGGGTTGCTAAGAGTTGGGCACAACTGAGCGATTTCACTTTGACTTTTCACTTTCATGCATTGGAGAAGGAAATGGCAACCCTCTCCAGTATTCTTGCCTGGAGAATCCCAGGAACGGAGGAGCCTAGTGGGCTGACGTCTATGGGGTTGCACAGAGTCGGACATGACTGAAGCGACTCAGCAGCAGCAGCAGCAGCAGCAGGGAAGGGGCAGGATGGGGGAATGCATGCAATGGGGCAAAGGAGGGTCATCAGGCTTCCCAGAGGAAGTCCTCAAGAATAATGAAGCATTTCAGAGAAAGAGAAAAGCAATTCAAAGTCAGGGAAAGAGGAAGCAGCTACATCAGCTTGTGAAACAGGACTTGCTTCACATCAGCATAATGCAGAGGACACAGGTCAGTCTGATGACTAAACACTCCTATCCTGTCATCGGAAGACCAGGGATTGAACCCTGGCTACATGGTTTTTGTTGTTGTTTTTGTTCAGTTGCTAAGTCATGTCCAACTCTTTGTGACCCCATGGACTGCAGCATGCCAGGCTTCCCTGTCCTTTACTATCTCCCTGAGTTTGCTCAAACACATGTCCATTGAGCGAGAGATGCCATCCAACCATCTCATCCTCTGTCATCCCCTTCTCCCACCCTCAATCTTTCTCAGCATCAGGGTCTTTTTCAATGAATCAGTTCTTCGCATCAGGTGGCCAAAGTATTGGAGCTTCAGTTTCAGCATTAGTCCTTCCATGAATATTCAAGCTTGATTTCCTTTAGGACTGACTGCTTTGATCTACTTGTAGTTCAAGAGACTTTCAAGAATCTTCTCCAGAACCACAGTTTGAAAGAATCAGTTCTTAAGAGCTTAGCCTTCTTTATGGGTCAACTCTCATACCCATATGTGACTACTGGAAAAATCATAGCATTGACTATACATACCTTTGTCAGGAAACTGATGTCTCGGCTCTTTAATACACTGTCTAGTTTCTCATAGCTGTTCTTCCAAGAAGCAACTGTCTTTTAATTTCAAGCCTGCAGTCACCATCTGCAATGATTTTGGAGCCCAAGAAAATGAAATCTGTCACTGTTTTCACATGTTCCCCATCTATTTGCCATGAAGTGATGGGACCAGATGCCATCTTCGTTTTCTGAATGTTGAATTTTAAGCCAGCTTTTTCACTTTCCTCTTTCACTTTCAACAAGCGGCTGTTTAGTTCCTCTTCACTTTCTGCCATTAAAGTGGTATCATCTGCATATCTGAGGTTGTTTACGTTTCTCCCCACAATCAGTTTTTACCAGCTGAGTAACCATAGCTAAGTTACCTGAGTTCACACTGCCTAGTATCCTCATCTGTAAAATGCAACAATAGCAGAGTCTGCCTTGAATTGTTATTGAGAAGAGTAAATAAGTAATATGTGTCAGAATGTTAGCATAGTGCCTGGCCTAGTAAGTGCTCAACAAATATTAGTTCTTTTGGTTATTTGAAATAAATTTATGAGGAGAATTTTCTCGAGGTCCTCTTGTGCTTCGCATATCACAGAGAACTATGTTACTGCTAGTTCTTCCTACATCAGCCTCCTGACAAGGATGGTGAGGCTATCAGTTATTTCCTAGGTTTACATAAGGTCATCTGATGGTTAAGACAATTACAGGGTGAGTGAGAAAAACCTAGGGAAGTTTGCATAGCAGAGTATAAATAGAGCCAGAAGATGCTTCCCTTACTTTGGCAGAGAGAGCTGGGCCTGGCAGTTCTAAAGTGTGGTTTGTGAGGTTGTCTGGGGACATGGCATATTTTATATTCTCTGCACCTGGCTACAGATATTTCTTTTCCAGGTTTCCTTTCCCTAATGTCACTACAGCCAGATTACATTGGGGCTAAATGAAATGAATGAATAGGAAAATCCGATATCTATCCTGTCTCCTATCTAATCACTGCACGGCTCCAGAAGCTGTCCTAGAACCTACCCATCACCACCCCTTTATGTGATCTAAGACCAAGAGTTTGTGAAGAAAATTAGAGCATGTTTGAAAAGACACAGGTACAAAGGAGGAAACTCTGAACTCCATCTTTCTCTTAGTAAAGGTCCAGGAGCAGGCTTAAAGTTAGGTTTAGATCAGGCTCCTGTGTCCTGCCCCTGAGAGAGGATTAAGGCACTAACGCTCTGTTTGGAACGGCCAAGTCCAAGGAAGTGAGGATGAGGGGAAGTGAGGGAAGAAGCAAAGCAACATGACACATTATTACGTCGGCTTCTGCTTTGCACAAGTCGCGGCAACACAGCAGGCCACTCATCAGGCCTGTTTTCCTCACATGCGAGATGTACAGGGAAGGAAGATACAATGTATCAGTCCGTGAGAGAGAAAAAGGAGTGGGGGGTTATCTGCTCAGGCTTGTCTCATCTCTTGCTTCACAAAGATCCAGATTCTCCATATGGAGAGCTAACTCCTCTGAACTTTCGGATTGTATCATCTGGCCCCAGGAAACCAGAGCCAGTATGTTGTGAGTCCACAACTGCATTTTGTTCAAGCCCAAAAGTTATGTGGCATGGACAGGATGCTATCAAAAGGATGCAGGGGTCAAAGGTTAACAGCGTACAACTTAACATTCTTTCCACTGGCTTGAAAACAAACCAGAACTATCTTTTCAAATTACTTTCAGGTATATCTCCCATAACAAAAAATTCTATAAGGTGATATGGACTAAATTTCCTTACTACCAAGCTGCACCCTCCACATACCACATCCAACACCACCACCAAACCCCACTCACACACACATTCTCACATATACATATTCCTTTGAACAAAAGGCTACCATATCTTAAATTCTAGCTGGGTGTCTATGATAATCTGTTTGTCATTCTATGAGGACACAATCAATCTTTCTTTTTCTCCCTGAGTCCCTGTTTTTCTCTTCGTAGGCTATCTAGGCAGTTTCTTCCAGACAATCACACCAGAATGTCCACCTTCAAATGTTAGGAAAGCCTAGGAATAGCAGGTGCTTAGTGGAAGCAAATGCCATTGAGTTATATAAGGTCAGGGTTCTTGTTCTCTGTAGGAGAAACTCCCCTTCTGGACTGATATCCAGAGATGTGTTTCTTGCAAGGATGTACAATGAGGCCCCTCTAATATGTTCACCCTACATGTTTCATTGACATGTGAGCTCTGCTAGTCTGTCTATCTGGCTGCACATATTAGGAGAAAATATGCAGCTGTAGTACACTGCTGTTGATAGGATGTGTTGGCTCTCTCTGGAGCATGGACTGTGTTTAGAGCACTGACATGGCTGATATGGGCTGCGGCTAGAATTGGGATTCATATGTTCACACTATGCATAGTCCTCAAGAGATAACACTGAAGAAGTGATTCAAGGATTCCGAGAAGTTACACAATGTTTGTGTCCCAGTAGCAGAGCTAAGAAAGGAAGAGAACACATGCCTATTTTACAGTTCAATGTGCCTACCATAATGTTACTCTACCAGTGATTTAGCATTGTATCTGGCAACACCAGGCATGTCTAAGGCCTGCTAATAAAAATATAGTAGGGTGCCAAATGATGCGGGTAAGATTTTTTTTTAATATAAATCTATTTATTTTAATTGGAGGTTAATTAAACGATAATGACTCAAAATTGTCCCTGTCTGGCTTTTATTTGTGCTTATGGAGAAATTGTTACCTTGATCAAACCTTCTTCTGGGTGCCCACTTGACTATTCATTTTGGTTATTAAGATATGTCATCTTCTTTATCTTGATAAGATCAAATTGTTACTAATAAGTAATATTAGAGTCCAGCCAGTCTAAGCAGTTAAAAGTGTAGGTTCTAATGGTTAATGTTACCTTAACATCAATGTTAACTTACATTGTTCGCATGGTTCTGCAAAATCCTTGTTTAATGAATATTGAATACAATTAACTGATGACTTCTATTGTCTTATTTGAGACAGCAGAGCATAATGGTTCAGCATCAATTCAACAGCTCTTATTAACTATTTATTTATTAGGTTAGAGCAAGTGTTCTTGAGGAAGACTGCCCAGGAGCACTGGCCGAAGGGGAATGGTGGGCATTTAAAATGTGACTGATGTGACTGAGGAACTGAATTCTTAAATTTTAGTTAATTTAACTAATTATACACTTTAAAAGATACTCTATTATATACAGTAATTCAGGTATTCAAAATATTCAAGGGCATTTGGAGCATTTTGGGTATGTGAATCTACATTTTCAACTATAAATTCATAAAATCTAAATACAAATCAGGTATTTCAAGTGCAAATTTAGTGTCTAAATTGAGATGTCCTATTTAGAGTAAAATGCATACCAAGTTTAAAAGACAATACAAAAAAAGAAATGTAGTTAATTTTATATTACCCAACTGTCAAAATGATAACATTTTTGATATACTTAAACATAATTAATATCACCAATTTCATTTACTTTTACTTAATATGGATAACTATAAAATTTTAAATGGTTCACATTATGTTTCTATTGAATTATGCTGGCCTAAAATCTAATCTTGACTTTCCCACTTGAAAGTTGTATGTGTTGGCAAGTTATTTTACCTTTTTCTACCTCTATTTCCAGGTCTGTGAAATAGAGCATAACATCAGTCCATACAGAATAAGCTGCAAGAATTAAATAACACAAACATGTTTAAAATATGTCTGACACACTTTATATATATAAAGTTTACATGGTAAACTATCAAAACATGTTAACAATTATTACTACTAATGCTAATTTATTGCATTCTATATATAATTATAATACTAATTTTACCATTTCAATGATAGAGGCTTTCAATGGTAGATTCTGAATACATATAAACAAAAAGGATTGCCATACTTAGGTTTTTATTTGGATAAGATTATGGTTGTAATTTAGATTAATGGCCTAAGAAGCTTAGCATTTTTTTTTTTTTTTTTTTTTTTGGTGGCAGAGCCAATGCTCCTTCTACATTGTAAGGGTTTCTGTGCTGATGCTTATTTGCAATTTTTATACATTTCAAAAGGAGCTGGTTTAGTCTGAGCTATTGAAATAGTAAAGCAATTTACATGATGGGATAGCTTATGTCATCCAATTTTCAGCAAGCATTTTAGGTTTTTTTTTTTGGTCTATTTCTTATTGAAAAATGTTTACTCAATTATAGGGTATTAGTCACATTAACATTACCTGGATACTTCCTTGAGGGAAAAAATGTTCAAGGTAAAAATGGAACAGCAAAGATAGAGGATGGAAAGTAAGGAGTCCATTGACCTCAAAGTGCTCTGTTCCACATCCTTCCTAGTCAATGCCCTAAGCCACTTCTCCAAGCAGTTCTCTACATTAAGACACTATTTCATGAATTCTGAAGACCTCCTGAGTAACCATAAGATACCCTTTCTTCCCTATAGAAATATTGGATCTTCAGTTCAGTTCAGTTCAGTTCAGTCACTCAGTCGCATCCGACTCTTTGCGACTCCATGAATTGCAGCACGCCAGGCCTCCCTGTCCATCACCAACTCCCGGAGTTCACTCAGACTCACGTTCATTGACTCAGTGATGCCATCCAGACATCTCATCCTCTGTTGTCCCCTGCTCCTCTTGCCCCCAATCCCTCCCAGCATCAGAGTCTTTTCCAATGAGTCAACTCTTCGCATGAGGTGGCCAAAGTACTGGAGTTTCAGCTTTAGCATCATTCCTTCCAAAGAAATCCCAGGGCTGATCTCCTTCAGAATGGACTGGTCAGATCTCCTTGCAGTCCAAGGAACTCTCAAGAGTCTTCTCCAACACCACAGTTCAAAAGCATCAATTCTTCGGCCCTCAGCCTTCTTCACAGTCCAACTCTTACATCCATACATGACCACAGGAAAAACCATAGCCTTGACTAGACAGACCTTAGTTGTCAAAGTAATGTCTCTGCTTTTGAATATGCTATCTAGGTTGGTCATAACTTTTCTTCCAAGGAGTAAGCGTCTTTTAATTTCATGGCTGCAGTCACTCATGTTGTAGTAAATACAGATCTTCAGAAGTGATTTATTTCACCAAAGAGCCTACAGTTGGGTTGATGATACAGATGCATGAATGCATAAAGGGATGTCTGGCAGCTATATGTAAAAATGCTACTGAAGTACAAAGAAGAAAAGCAAGGAGGCAGAGGGGACAGAGAATCTCCCAGAGGAAGTAAGCTTGGGGCAAGTCACTTCACTGCCATCAGATTCAGCACCCAGAAAAGAAAAGAAACAGAACAGAAGGGCTACCAGGCTACCACCGGTGATACTCCAGGAATTATCAAGGAAGTCAGATCTGCTGTAGTCCATGGCCACAGTTTCCCTTTTTTTTGAAATCCTAACTGATTTAAAAAAAAAATGCAGAAAAGGGTCAACCAAGATGGCAACATAGAAGGCTTGTGAACTACACTTCTCCCTTGGACATCATGAATTTACAGCTACACACGAAGTAATTACCTCTGAAAGATACCCCAAAACTAGCTAAGCAACTCCTCCATTTTGGGCAAAGGAGAAAATACCCAAAACCAAACCAATAGGAAAGGCTGAGACACCCTCTATCCATAAACCCTGTTATGGTACCAAATAATCCAGAGGAAACTCCCAACTCCCAGCTTCCCCTGAGTAGTATAGGGTTTAAAAAAAAACACATTTAGTATCCCAACTTTTAAGAATCCTGTTCATGAGATGGCTCCCCAATATACCTCACTCTGAAAGCCAATAACGCTTATGTCCATAAGACTCACAAGACTACAGACAACAAAGAAGCAATTGTTAATAGGTGCAGAGCACGCTCTGCAGCTATTCCCCTAGAGCTCAGCACAGAAGGAGGAGGCAAAAATTTCCAAGCCCTGGTCTTTTCAGGGTCCATCTACACACTTAAAGCTATTGCTTGAGGATCAGGCATCTAATTTAGCACAGCCTTAAGGGTCAGCTTTGATCCTCCCCAGAGACAGGAAAAGGTGGTTGATATTTCCCCCATCTCCTCCCTCTAGCCCACCCCATGTCTCTAGTATCTTCCTGGAAGGAGCTTGTACATATCTGTGTCCACCTTTTATAACCAGTATTCAAGGAACAAGCCCCAGACCACTCTGATAAGCAATGAGGCTTCTATTTATGAGACCTGTGGAACAAATAAATAAGCAGTTCTTAACAGGCACAGGAGCACATACACACCACCACCACCACTATCACCAAACCATCACCATGTCCCCATGGCTACATACAGACAGAGCAAGCAAAAACACCCATCTCCCAGTTTCTATTGGAATGGGCTTCACTATAGACCTTTCCAGCTGCTGCCTCAGCATCTAACTTCCAAACAGCCTTCATCCAAGTGCTGAGTACAATTCACCCCTTTGGAACATGAATGGATCTTGGCACATCCTTCAATACAAGGAGCCATAATGGACAAAGAAGGCAGCTTGGACAATCACAGAGGTTTGAGAGACAATGAGAAGCTTGAGCAGGGCCTTCTGATGAGGCTAATCTCCTACATGAGATCACTTAGTTAAGAATGGGAAATATACATAAAACCTCATGTGCATATACCAACAGACAGAAATCCAGGAAAATGAAGAAACAGAAATACATTCCAATCTAAAGAACAAGGTAAATTTCTATTAATATTAGTAGTAGTTGTGTTAGTTGCTCAGTCATCTCCAACTCTTTGCAACACTATGGACTATAGCCTGCCCAGCTCTTCTGTCCGTGGGATTCTCCAGGCAAGAATACTGGAGTGGGTAGCCGTTCCCTCCTCCAGGGGATCTTCCCAACCCAGGGATCGAACCTGGCTCTCCTGCATTGCAGGCAGGTTCTTTACCATCTAAGCCACCAAGGAAGCCCACTTTTTAAAATGCTATAAAATTAATGTTATTAAAATATGTAACAGATTTTAGTAAAACTTAGTTTTTTGACTGCATTTTTGTTTTCTGTTTTCCTAGTGCCTGAATATAATGCTTGTCCTATGGTGGATGAACATAAATAATGCCTTGAATGTTTATTGGGTGAAAACACAAACTTTCCTCTGGGCCAAAATCGAACATCTGTAACTAACATTCCCTCTCCTAGAACTCCCAAATCCTGTTTAAGTGCGCTATGGCAATGATCGCTGCTTCTAGTGTTGCCCTTGGGTTCAATGCATAGAATTTCATATTTAGGGAAACCTTGGAATGGCGATTAGGTTTGCAGAACTGAAAATCACACTTAGTGTGGACCCGTGTTTTGGAAACAGAACTGAATTTTTGTACATGAATATTAATATTTATTATTTTCACACAGAAATAACAAGAGGAAGGCCAAAAGAACTCATAATCTCCCACACAGATATTAACCAATCCCACCTCATTGTTGTTGTTTAGTCTTTAAGTTGTGTCCGACTCTTTTGTGACCCCATGGACTATAGCCCCCTAGGCCCTCTGTCCATGGATTCTCCAGGCAACAATACTGGGGTGGGTTGCCATTTCCTTCTCCAGGGGATCTTCTTGACCCAGGGATTGAACCCACATTTCCTGTGTCTCCTGTATTGCAGGCAGATTCTTTACTTGCTGAGCCACCCAGGAATTCCACCTGTGCAGTCTTTAAAGTTTACATAATCAAGCTGAGAACATTTGAACAGTACAAATGACTCAAACCTAAAAGCAAAAGCCTCCCTTTACATCACTGCTAACTGTATTTTATAGAATTCCTTATAATTTTTAATAGCATGAAATAGTTAAACTTGGGTCCACCCAGGAAAATCCGTGAGTCAGCCAAGATTCCCAAATGCTGCCATGTGCAGTCACTGTGCAGGAGTGATTATCGTGCAGCCCTTGCCCCAAGGAATCTGGTTTCCTGGAATTACATCGTTCACACTGTAAGAATAAACTGAAGGTTTTGACATTTCTATAAACTGAGTTTAACTTAACCCTGATATGAACCACTCTAAAAATTAGGAGCTCTCACCTGTTGGATCTTCAAACCGGTACTACCATCACACAGACTCCCCACCACTGCATACGCATATACACACACCCACCCATGAAGTTAGCCCTGAAAGAGGCTTTTATTCCTCTTGTTTCTATATAACTTTACTGCAGCTATTTCATCTTGCCCAATTATATCAGGACAGCTGGGACAATGAAAGTAGTTCCTCTTGATCATAAAGTCTTATAAGATTGTGGCTCCCAGATTTTATTTTATATTTATTACATATGTTTTATTATAATTTTATTATATAGTACAATTTATCATATACTTATTATATACTTCATATTATATCACACGTTATATCATTTCATGTCATAGGTGAGACACCAGGTACACTGAGACATCTCCTCCAGGACACATCTGTCTCCTCACAGTTACACAGCTTGTTACTGTCAAATCTGGTCTTGAACCTAGCCCTCATTACCAGGCCAGTACTCTTTTCATCAAATCACATCAGAAAAATGTCTAGCTTGTTTTTGTCAATGCAATGTATTCATGCTTCCTGGAAACTGCACAGGCCAGCAGCTATATTACTTTTCTAATAGCTAATGCAGCTTTTCATGAAAGCATATTCCTCTCTCTAAAAGTAAATTAAATGGCATAATCTTCCCATAAACTAGATTTAGTAACATATTCTCTATGATAAACAACATTCAAATCAGAATCACCTACTCTGCAATGTGAAATTGAGGTTTACTTTTGATGTGTTATCTGTTGATGACAACTGACTATAAATGTAGGGTCATTTAATAAGCAAATAAACCACTCAGTTAGGAGGTAACATAATACACAGCAATTTTTATAAATCTCTTTTCATCTTGCCTTTCCACCGGTTTGGAAGAATTAAAGAGGACATTGAAAATGCATTAGGTAAATGGTGATATTAACAATGTCATTTAAATGCCATGATTTGTGAAAACACAAAGAATAAAAACATACCTTGGAACTGCAAATAAAAGTTTAAGAAGGCAGTTTTCCAACAGGGCTTCCTGGAACATAAAGAAACATCTGGAGGGTTAGTTGGGGGAAGGCAGAAATGAAGGGAGTTTTGATCCACTCAAGGCAGCTTGATTTTAATGCAATATGTATTTGAATTCTGTAGATTTCATCATGCAGAAGGGGTTCCCTGGAAGAAAAGAAAGCAAGGACAGAGGAAAGAAGGAAGGAAAGTTGAAAAGCTATGTCTTTGCTAATTTTAAACCTCATCCAAGCTCCCATCTTTATTTCATTGTACGAGCATAAAAATTTTGGACTGATTGGGACAAACCCGACTAAATATTAAGCTTTTGTCAAGTGATCATGATTAAAATAATGTGTACTGATAAAGATATGCTTAGACATAGATTAATGAAATAGAATATAAATCTATAAATCAAGTCAAATTAAAGTAGGATCTTGATGATGTTGAAATAATTGACTAAATTGTGGGAGTAGGGAATACAGCCAGATCTTTATTAACTGTTGAATTAGTCAAGATTCTTTAAAAACAAAAACGACAAGTAGGAAATATATATGTATAAATACAGATATAGATATAGGTATGTAAGAAAAAGTGAGAACAAGAGAGAGAGAGCTTTATTCTAAGCAATTAGATTACACAGTTATTGAAGTCTGATAACTGCCAAGATCTGCAGTTGGCAAGCTGGAGACCCAGGAGGACCAATAATATAGCTCAAGCCCAGAGACCAGCAACTCAGGATCCAGAAGAGCCAGTGTTTTTGTTGGAGTCAAAGGCAGGAAAAACCTAATGTCCCACCTCAAAGTGGTCAAGCAGAAAGAATTCTGTTTTATTGGAGGGGTGGTCAGTAGTTTTGTGTTATTCAGGCCTTCAATTGATTGGAACAGGCCCACCTACATTAGGGAGCACAATCTACTTTGCATTCTATCAAGCTAAACAATAAACTCAACCAAAAACACTCTCACAGAAACACCCAGAAATGAATAAATATCTGGGCAACTTGCAGCCTAGTTAAGTTGACACAAAATTAATCATCAAAATAGTCAAAATTAGCTTCAAGCTCATTAAAAATTTAAGGGGAAAAGAAGACAAAAGAACTAACACAATAAATATTTCTCTCTTTTTTCGTATGGGCAAGGCTATTTTAAGTTTACAGATAAGACCAAAATCCTGTAAGGAAAATATCAGGAAATTTAGTACAAAGATTTTCAACTATAGCAACATTTTCACCTTTTAATTGCATTATTGGTGCTCAATTTTTTAGAGATGGATACTGGAGAAGAAGTAATTTAAATTTAGCTTCTAGAAATTATTTTCTCAACTTTTCTATTAAGCTTTAGCCAACCAATTCCAATCCCTGTGCCTGTTATTCTGAAAAGATTGGATTGGGGAGGACATATCTAAGGTGTCAAATGAATCATTTCTGCTATCAACTCCTTGTTATTGTTTAGTCACTAAGTCACGCCTGCCTCTTTGTGATCCCATGAACTGTAACCTATCAGGTTCCTCTGTCCATGGGATCTCCCAGGCAAGAATACTAGAGTGGGTTGCCATTTCCTTCTCCAAGGGATCTCCTCAACCCAGAGATCAAACCCCCATCTTCTGCATCAGCAGGTGGATTCTTTACCAACGAGCCACCAAGGAAAGCCCAGAACTTTCTCACACCTAAGCTTATTTGTGATTCTGGAGGTTTCATTTTCATTGTCTCTGCAATATATGCTGTGCAATTGTTTCCTATTTAGCAAGGCCTTCCTAAAGTCTACCAGTTCTTTCCAGGAAGTGAATCTATAAACCAAGTGTCACCTGACATGCAAATTGAGTCTTAAAGTTGTAGTCACGCTCAAAAACGAACCTCTCTTGACTACTTGCTACTAATGCTGGAATATAATTTGTATGATATCTCAAACAGGGTGATCATTTTTGCAAGTGATTACTGGGACTTGGGACTTGATCCATAGAAACTTTCTTTTATGGAATAATTATATGAAGTGATATAATTTGCAATGTACTTTAATAGTCATTTTAGTAACCATAAAATTCAATTACCATGAAGATGCAAAACAATGAAACATAAATTTGAGTGACATTAATCTTCATTTTAGATGCTATTACATCATGAAAAAACAAAATACTGTATCAGTTTCTTCTTTTTTAAATTTTTAGTCTGGGTATTTGATCAAATATCATTCTTACACATTAGACAGCTGTGCAGATTTTGACATGAGTGATATGCATTGCTCATTAGTCAAGACTTATGCAGAGTTCTGCCCTCATAACTGATCGTAGCAACCTTCTTCATAGAACAAACTGAAAAGTGGTAGTTTTGATTCACATCTCTCATTGGTACCCATTTGTAGAGGTGAAGAACTGTTTGATGTGTGCTGGACTTGAGGACTGTTTGGAGGCGTGCTTTACTTGGCTTGAGGAAACTAAAAGTGCACATTTCTTCCCAGCTCCATGTTTCATAACTACCTGTTGGTAGCATGAAATAGGTTAGATAAGAAATATCTAGTCCATGGAAGTTGGAAACTACTACAAATCAAGACTACTACAATCAACTATAAAAACATTGAAAAAAGGCAATTTGGGGAAAACCATCTAAAGTGTACATTTTTTTTTTTTCTATTATTTGTCCAGACTCAATGCCTCAGAAAAAAAAGAGCAATTAATATTCAAAGATGCTAAGTCAAAGCTATAAAGTTTAGCAATCCCTATAAAGTTGCCTGAATGGTGCTTCAGATGACTTTAAATTGAAAGTCTAGGTGTGTTATGACAGTGTTGATGTCCTCCTGTCCTAGCTAACTCTTCCCTTTCCAGCTTCTAAAAAAAAAAAAAAATGCAATAGAAATTCATTGTTGCTAAGTCGCTTCAGTTGTGTCCGACTCTGTGCAACCCCATGGACTGTAGCCTACTGGGGTCCTCTGTCCATGGGATTTTCCGGGCAAAGGTACAGGAGTGGGGTATTTTCCAGGCAAAAGTACTGGAGTGGGTTGCCATTTCCTTCTCCAGAGGCTCTTTCTGACCCAGGGATTGAACCCAGATCTACCTGCATTGCAGGCAGATGCTTTACCCTCTGAGCCACTAAGGAAATTCATTACACATTTTCAATAGATAATATTCCAATGAAATTCAAAATAAGATGAAAGTTAACACCTGTTATTTTGAGTCAAAAATCACAGGTACTTTTTTTGGAATAGCACACCATAATTGTTTGTTGAATTTTTCCTTTCTCTCAAGGATTCTGAAAAATATGATAAATAAAATGATTTGCTGGACTCATTTTGTTAAAATACTGATATCATTAATGTAAAAATAAACTTTTCAATGTTTCTGGTATATAAAATTTAATATGCAATAATCTTTTAAAATAATCCATACTGTGAACCCCAAAGGATTTCTTCTCTAGGTCCCAAAGCATAGGGAGGACAAAAGCAATTCCAACATATTTAGCCATTGCTTTCTGACACTTTCAAATTACATTATTTTATTTGCATTTTGCACGTTTATCTGTGGCTCATATAGCTTATTTCATTAATTTTTTTAAAAATTTAGAATTATTTTACAGAAAGTTGTAAAGTTAGTACAAGGGCTTCTATATAAACTCCATCCATTGTCCTCTATTGGTGTTACCCTATTCCACCATGATCCATTTGTTACAAGTTACAAGAAACCAACACTAGTATGTTACTATTAACTGAATTCAACATTTTATTCTGATTCCACCAATTTTCTCCTTCATAACTTTTTTCTGTCCCAGGATCTCATTCAGAGTACCATATTGCATTTAGCTATTATGTCTTCCTAGAACCTTCTGGCCCATGCATGACAGTTTCTCAGAATTTCCTTGTCATTGATGACCTGAAAATTTTGAGGAGCACTGGTCAAAGCTTTTGCAGATGTAGCTCGATGTCTTTTTCATGTTTGTACTAGAATCATGGAGTTTGGGGAGGAAGATCATAGAAGTAAAGTATAATTCTCATCATATCACATCAAGGGGACATGTAATCAACATGACTCATCTTTGATGTTTAAATGATCATCAGTAACCTTGTTCAGGTAATGTTTACCAAGTCTATGTACTATAAAGTTGCTACACTCCCCAAGACTTTCCATACTCTACTTTGGGAAGCAAGTTACCAAGTGTAGCCCACATTCAACTGCACTGGAGTAGGGGAGCTCCACTCTTGGAATGGGGAGTACCTACATAAATTATCTGGAACCATTTGTAAGGAAGAGTAAATTCCTCTCTTCCATTTACATACTTATTCATTAATTTATTTATATCCATATGGGTTCATAAATATTTATTGTATGCCTTAAATTATAATACAATTTCTAAGATTATTTACATCTTTGGCCATTGAGAGTACTCAATTTTACTTTTGCAAAAATATATTCTTGTACTTAAATACCTCTGCAGATTGAAGAAGTTGCAAAATTTCACTTTAAGAAGTGAAAAGAAACTTTTCTAAGAACTGCAACTTTATGGAATCAGTCTGACCAACTGAAAAAACAAGATTGACTTTCTAAAAATTTTGTGTATCCATATTTGATAAAGAGGAACAAAGAATTCCTTGAATGTTTTACTATTGATAATTATTCCAACTATAAAAAAGGAATGCCTCTTTACTCAAAGTCACCAATTTTAAAATTAATATCATTCAATAAACACCTTCACAGAAATATTCTTAAGAATATTTCCCAAAACATCTTGGTAGTGTGGCCTGGCCAAATTGACACATAAAATTAACTATATGATTAGTAAGAGGAAATGTTTTTCATGAAATGTTTTCTCTCCTAGGCCATGCATGGGGAGATTATGTTTTATCCTAATATTACAAGCTTCAGTGTCTAGACTGGTACCTTGTACCAGATGAACACTCAGTGACTATTTCTCTCTTTTTTTTAGTTTTATTTTTACTTTATTTTACTTTACAATACTGTATTGGTTTTGCCATATATTGACATGAATCCACTACAGGTGTACATGAGTTTCCAATCATGAACCTCCCTCCCACCTCCAACCCCATATCATCTCTCTGGATCATCCCCATGCACCAGCCCCAAGCATCCTGTATCCTGTATCGAACATAGACTGGCGATTCGTTTCTTACATGATAGTATACATGTTTCAGTGCCATTCTCCCAAATCATCCCACCCTCTCCCTCTCCCTCAGAGTCCAAAAGTCCGTTCTACATATCTGTGTCAGTGACTATTTCTTAAAACAAATTACTTTTATCAACAGAAATAATAAAGGCTGTTATTTTTGAGTAACTCTTACTCGTGACATTTTATGTACTTTTTTCACATCCTTGCAAAGTCTTTGCAAAGCAGATCCATCACTTTATAAATCAGCAACTGCTACTCAAAAAAATTAGTTAACTTGCTTATGGTTATTCAACTGGTAACAATAAAAATTCAAACTCAAGACTATATGTCCTCACAGCACACTTTCTTTACTCTATATCAGGGATAGCAGCCAGGTTTGCATCCTTGCTCCTACCACCCTAGCCAATTCTGTTGAAAATTGGGAATTTTTGCATGGATTCAGGAAAGAAGAGAGCCTTCCCATCAGAGCAAGATAAGATAAGCACATTTGCTATTTTGGCTCAGCATTATCAGTTCAGTTCAGTTCAGTCGCTCAGTCGTGTCCAACTCTTTGCAACCCCATGCATCGCAGCACGCCAGGCCTCCCTGTCCATCACCAACTCCCAGAGTTCACTCAGACTCACGTCCATCGAGTCAGTGATGCCATCCAGTCATCTCATCCTCTGTCGTCCCCTTCTCCTCATGCCCCCAGTCCCTTCCAGCATCAGAGTCTCTTCCAATGGCTCAACATTATATTGGGTTACAAAAATTACATGCAAGATGGAATGAGCAATTTACCAAGGTCGTTGTTCTATATGATAAGGAGAAAATTTGAAATTCACCAATTTTCAGCACTGAATGTAAAATCACACTGTTTATTATTTTCAGGATCTCATTAGCACTTCATGTTATAGTTTAGTTGAGTGTGGGCAGACAAGATTGAGAAAAACAACCTTGTCTGCAAAACACAAGGAAGATAAAATAATATTTTTGCATTCTTTTTCTAAAGCTGTCACAGTGTCCTTTGTACTGTCCCTTCTTTATACATAACAGCTTAACTCTAATTCTCCCTTTGGACTCTATGCTTCAAAACCAGCTAATAAAAAGATTATTTTAGTAGTTCAGCAGAAAAAATAATACCTATGCATGAGATCTAAGACATACACACCTTATCTCAAATTCAATTCCACATAAGTTACTAGAATTTCTTTCAAGTCCTATGATATCCCCTCTCCCCTTTGTTAGGTGATAAGAATTGCTATTTATTTCATCCTGCACAACTTTTCCTAAGAAATGGTTTATAAACATGAGAGAACCATTGCAGTTTCCCAGGAGAGTTTACCTGTAGTCATACTTTCATATCTTTTTCTTGCACATTTCTATGTTGTGCTGTGAAAAAGTGTGTAGCTTTCTCTTAAACCAAATGCAAGATTGACTTTAGATATGCTTGTTGGCAGCACTGTCCACAGTGATTTTGGAGCCCAAGAAAATAAAATCTATCACTGCTCCCACTTTTTCCCCTTCTATTAATATTCACCATGAAGTGATGGGACTGCATGCCATGATCTTATTTTTTTGAATGCTGAGATTCAAGCCAGTCTTTCCACTCTCCTCTTTCACTCTCATCAAGATGCTCCTTAGTTCCTCTTCACTTTCTGCCATTAGAGTAGTATCATCTGCATCTCTGAGACTGTTGTTATTTCTCCCAGCAGTCTTGATTCAAGCTTGTGACTCATTCAGCCCAGCATTTCACATAATGTACACTGCACAGAAGCTAAATAAGCAGGGTGACAATATACATCTTTGTCATGCCACCTTCCTAATTTTGAGCCAATATCTTGCTTCATGTCCAGTTCTAACTTCTGCTTCTTGACCTGCATACAGGTTTCTCAAGAGACAAATAAGGTGTTCAGATACTCCCATCTCTTTAAGAGTTGTCCACAATCTTTTGTGATCCATACAATCAAAGACTTTAGTGTGGTCAAAGAAGCAGAAATAGATGTTTTTCTTGAATTGTTTTGCTTTCTCCATGATCCAAGGAATGTTGGCAGTTTGGCCTCTGGTTCCTCTGCCTTTTTCTAAACCCAGCCTGTACATCTGAAAGTTCTCAGTTCACATACTGCTGAAGCCTAACTTGAAGGATTTTTGAGCACAATCTTGCTTGCATGTGAAATGACCTAAATTGTACAGTAGTTTGAACATCCTTTGGCATTGTCCTTTAATTTTGGAATAAAAACTGGCCTTCTCCAGTTATGCAGCCATTGTTGAGTTTTCCAAATATTGACATATTGTGTGCAGCACTTCAACAGCATCGTCTTTTAGAATTTTAAATGGCTCAACTGGAATTCCATCACTTCCACTAACTTTGTTCGTAGTAATGCTTCCTAAGGCCCCTTGACTTCACACTTTAGGATATCAAGTTCTAGGTGAGTGACCTCACCATTATGGTTATCTGGGGTCATTAAGAACTTTCTTCTATAGTCTTCTATGTATTCTTGTCACCTTTTCTTAATCCCTTCTGTCCCTTAATTCCTTACTGTTTCTTTCCTTCATTGTGCCCTTTCTTGCATGAAGTGTTTTCTTGATAGCTCTAATTTTCTTGAAGAAATCTCTAGTCTTTTTCATTCTATTGTTTTCCCCTATTTCTTTTCATTGTTTATTTTAAAAAGCTTTCTTATTTCTCCTTGCTATTATCTGGAACTCTGCATTCAGTTGGGTATATCTTACCATTTCTTTCTTGCCTTATTAAGAAGTAAGCCTTAATGTAAATCAAATATATTAATTTTATTTTTGAACTTACATTATATTATTCACCAAAGTTCTGTTTCTCTGGGACATATAAAGATATCATTTTAATTTTATTAATACCTTACATTTATTGAGTTTCTACTAGATCATGTCTTATTTGATCCTCATAATGACTGCATGAACTGGGTACTATTATTAATACCAAGGAGAGCTACGGTTAAGAGATTAAATAATTTGCCCAAGGTCACACAGAAAATTACAGACTCAAATTTAAGTGTAGCTCTGTCTCATCCTGGTAGCTCAGCTGATAAAGAATCTGCCTGTAATGCAGGAGACCTGGGTTCAATCCCTGAGTTGGGAGGATCCCCTGGACAAGGGAAAGGCTACCCACTCCAGTATTCTGGCCTGGAGAACTGCATGGACAGTACAGGCCATAGGGTCTCAAAGAGTCTGACACAACTGAGCGATTTCCACTTTCTGTCTCATTCTAAACATAGTACTTTTAGTCACTACACTATGTTAGTAAAAGCACCAATGAATCAATAAATAAGCAAATAGGTATGCTGACTCGAAAGAAATATACAACATAAAAGTTGAGAATTAATGTTTTATTGGGTGGACACACTGAGAACTTAAGCCTGGGAGACTGTGCTCTCAGATAGCTCTGAGAAGAAGTAAGAGAAGAGCCAGGAATTTTTGCAAAAAAAAAGGACGCTTCAGATAGAACATCAAAACATTGCTGTTAACTAAAGAAAACTCAAGATATCTCAAGGTAAGGAACTTAGCGCTTTTCTGTGTATGGGAAAATGCAAGAGCCTGGGCTCACTGGAATCATTCCTTTGATATGTACCTTAACTATCTAGGGTCAGTACCCTGTTCCCTTCATCCAGAGTCTCTCGAGGGTGCACTGTAGGAAGTTGGTGACAAAGGGGGCCTGCAATGGCTGCTGGCTCAATGGCTGCAGCGTCTTCTGTTTACTGATACGGCAGGTGACATTCTTCACCCACAGACACGTGAATAAATGAATGATGATTCTGACACAACTGATCCTTTCTTTGTTGATTGTCATTCTTCTTATGAAAGTATAACTATATAAATCATGTTTATTTTCTTGTTGCCAAGATAACTGCCTAAGGTTGTTTAATCAGCAGGATTGTGATGGAGCAGGCATGATAATATGATCAGCACAACTCAAGAAAATTGACTCCAGTTAAACCAGCAGAGCTGGACAAAGGCTACTGGTTTCCCAAAGGCCTAAAGGTTTGAGGTATGAGGCCTTTCCTATTTTTGTGCAGAAACTAGTTATAAATACTCCTTTGACAAGAGTATAATTATTTCAACTCTCTAAACATTCTGTTGTCTATCTCCTCTCCTTCAATTCAAATGCCCTTTGTATGCTAATTTTATATTTCTATGATCCATGACTAGAACAAGTCCTATAAACTACAAAGGGAAAATTCTGTAGTCTTCTAAGAAGGCAAATAAGCCAAACAGAGCTTAGAATTCACACACATTTTTCATATATCCTATTTATGAAAAGAAAGGATCAGGTTTCCTTTTACCAGTGGGTCTGAAACAGTTGGGATTGAGTGTGTCTTTATGAATTAATAAGAAAATAACTCTCTTGAACAAATGAACTTTAAATCTGAATTCTTTTTTTTTTTCCTGTATTAAACATATTAAAATGTTTTCCCTCCTGCCTCCATGTATCCCTGCAGTGAGAGGGAAAAAGTAAGGAATTCAGAGAGGGTGGGGTGAATGCTGTCCCTGGGGTGACAGAGTTGGACACAACTAAGCAAACACACAAACTCACCCTAGAATGCATGACTTGTTTGTGAGGAACTGGAGTCTAGAACTGAGGTCTCCTGTCTCCCAGTTCAGTATATTTTTTCACTGTATCAAACATTTGATCAGATTTCCATGGGACCAGAAGGCTTCAGCTCCCCAGTCTTAAATCATAAACAATTTCAATAAGGTATATGTATCTGAATGATTGTAATTAGCTGTTATGAAATAGACTCCTGATTGATCAAATCATTTTCATCTTCTTCTCCTGAACATGGGATTAATGAGACAAACATCTTTGACTCATGAATTTACAACAGTGAAAAGCCAAAAAGGCCTTCTATCTGAGGAGGGGTGATTAGTGCCAGTCAGCTCTCCAGGAGCCCTGATAAACGGGGTTCATGCTGAACTATATCCCTAACTTTGCTAAAGTCAGACAAAGGGAAACAAATTTCATAACATGGGGATTATTTCCTTCAGAGCAGTGCAGTAAGGGGTTCCTTCTGCCTTGGTTAATTCCGCTAGACCTTGAGAGTTCGTTTGAACCCCATTTCTTCAGAAAGGTCTTTCCCTCAAGTGAGGTTATCCCTGGTCCCCACTCTTAATTCTCCCAAAGTCTCCTGAATAAAAAGTGGTGCTTATCTAAACCATTGTTTCCTGGGAATTTATTTTTCTGGGGCGGGGGGGAGAGTCATAGTACCACATCATACTTTCAGGTCCTTTTCATTGATGCTTCACCAAAGAATTACTGTGATCCTCTAATTAGTAACAGTGAGTAGAAAATTAAATTTTTTATTTTATTATTCTAATATTAAATAATAATAATATTAGTCTAACTCAATAAAATGAATATTAGAACACTAAAACATCCTTTGTTTCTAACATAATATATATTTGTTTCAATGCAGGAAACCTGAGTTCAATCCCTGGGTTGGAAGATCACCTGGAGAAGAGCTTGGAGATCTGCATCAATATTCTTGCCTGGAGAATCCCATGGACAGAGGAGCCTGGAAGGCTACAGTATATGGGGCTGCAAAGAGAAAGACACAACTGAGCAACTAATAACATTATACAATACAATATAGTATCTCTAAAAGTTACCGAACTCACAGCAGATTTTCCAGCTGAGGATAGGCCAAAGGGACTAAGAATCCCCAGGGAGTTTGACTTTGGAGGCCAGTGGGGTTTGATTACAGAACTTACACAGGACTGGGGAAACAGACTCTTGGAGGGCACAAACAAAACCTTGTATGCACCAGGACCCAGGAGAAAGGAGCAGTGACCCCAAAAGAGACTGACCCAGACTTGTCTGTGATTGTCCAGAAGTCTCCAGTGGAGGTCAGCAATGTACTTCTGTGGGGTCTCTGGCACTGATGCAGCAGTGCCTGCATGGGACATTTTTTTGGCAATTATCTTCATTACCCCCTCCATAGTTTGGTCTCAGGTCAAACAACAGGGAGGGAAAACAGGCTCACCTATCAACAGAAAATTGGATTAAAGTTTTCCTGAGCATGGCCCCATCCATCAGAACAAGACCTTTGAATGTTGAGTCCATGAATCAAGGTAAACAGGAGATGGTAAGAGTGAACATGGCCATTTTAGGAATCAGGGAGATAAAATGGACTGGAATGGGCAAATTTAATTCAGATGACCATTATATCTACTAGTGTGGGCAAGAATCTCTTAAAAGAAATGGAGCAGCCAACATAGTCAACAAAAGAGTCCAAAATGCAGTACTTTGG
Organism: Capricornis sumatraensis; assembly: GCF_032405125.1. NCBI lineage: Eukaryota > Metazoa > Chordata > Mammalia > Artiodactyla > Bovidae > Capricornis > Capricornis sumatraensis. Next base: position 6,972,922 of record NC_091084.1, read on the forward strand.
TGCAGTCTCAAAAATGACAGAATGATCTGTCTGCTTCCAAGGGAAACCATTCAGTATCACAGTAATCCAAGTCTATGTCCCAATCATTGATACTGAAGACACTGAAGTTGAATGGTTCTATGAAGACCTACAAGACTTTCTAGAACTAACATCCAAAAAAGATGTCCTTTTAATCATAGGGGACTGGAATGAAAAAGTATGAAGTTAAGAGATACCTGGCTACTGCTAAGTCACTTCAGTCATGTCCGACTCTGTGCGACCCCATAGATAGCAGCCCACCAGGCTCCCCTGTTCCTGGGATTTCCCAGGCAAGAACACTGGAGTGGGTTGCCATTTCCTTCTTCAATGCATGAAAGTGAAAAGTGAAAGTGAAGTCACTCAGTTGTGTCCGACCCTTAGCGACCCCATGGACTGCAGCCTTCCAGGCTCCTCTGCCCATGGGATTTTCCAAACAAAAGTACTGGAGTGGGGTGCCATTGCCTTCTCCAAGAGATACCTGGAGTAACAGGCAAATTTGACCTTGGGGTACAGACTGAAGCAGGGCAAAGGCTAACAGAGTTTTGCCAAGAGAACACATTGGTCATAGCAAACACCCTCTTCCAACAACATAAGAGAAGACTCTACACATGGACATCACCACATGTTCAATACCAAAATCAGATTGATTGTATTTTTTGCAGCCAAAGATGGAGAAGCTCTATACTGTCAGCGAAAACAAGACCAGGACCTGACTGTGGCTCAAATAATGAATTCCTTATTGCAAAATCAGACATAATTTGAAGAAAGTAGGGAAAACTGCTTGACCATTCAGGTATGATCTAAATCAAATCCCTTACAATTATACAATGGAAGTGATAATTTAGATTCAAGGGATTAGATATGATAGACAGAGTGCCTGAAGAACTATGGACAGAATTTCATGTCATTGTACAGGCTGCAATGATCAAGAACATCCCCAAGAAGAAGAAATGCAAAAAGGCAACATGATTGTCTGAGGAGGCCTTACAAATAGCTGAGAAAAGAAGAGAAGCTAAAGGCAAAGGAGAAAAGGAAATTTGAATGCAAAGTTCTAAAGAATATCACAGAGAGATAAGAAAGCCATCCTCAGTGATCAATGCAAAGAAATAGAGGGAAAAACTAGAACAGGAACGACTACACTTCTTGTCAACAAAATTAGAGATACAAAAGGAAACATTTCATGCAAAGATGGGCACAATAAAGGACAGAAACAGTATGGACCTAACAGAAACAGGATATTAAGAAGAAGAGGCAAGAATACACAGAACAATACAGAAAAGATCTTCATGACCCAGATAACCACGATGGTGTGATTACACACCTAGAGCCAGACATCATGGAATTCAAAGTCAAGCGGGCCTTAGGAAGCATCACTACACACAAAGCTGGTGGAGGTGATCAAATTTCAGTTGAACTACTTCAAAACCTAAAAGATGATGCTGTTAAAGTGCTGCACTCAATTGTCAGCAAATTTGAAAAACTCAACAATGGCCACAGGACTGGAAAAGGTCAGTTTTCATTCCAATCCCAAAGAATGTTCAAACTATCACACAATTGTACTCATCTCACATGCTAGTAAAGTAATGCTCAAAATTCTCCAAATCAGGCTTCACCACTACATGAACCGTGAACTTCCAGATGTTCAAACTGGGTTTAGAAAAGGCAGAGGAACCAGAGATCAAATCGCCAACATCTGCTGGATCACGGAGAAATCAAGAGAGTTCCAGAAAAACATCTATTTCTGCTTTATTGACTATGACAAAGCATTTGACTGTGTGGATCACAACAAAATGTGGAAAATTCTGAAAGAGATGGGAACACCAGACCACCTTAACTGCCTCCTAAGAAATCTGTATGCAGGTCAAGAAACAACAGTTAGAACCCAACTTGGAACCACAGAATGGTTCCAGATTGGGAAAGGAGTAAGTCAAGGCTGTATATTATCACCCTGCTTATTTAACTTCTATGCAGAGAACATCATGTGAATCAAGATTTTTGGGAGAAATATCAATAACCTCTGATTTGCAGATAGCACCACCCTTATGGCAGAAAGCAAAGAACTAGCGAGCTTCTTGATGAAAGTGAGAAAAGGAGAGTTAAAAAGTTGGCTTAAAACTCAACAGTCAAAAAGCTAAGATAATGGCATCCAGTCCCATCACTTCATGGCAAATAGATGGGGAACAGTGGAAACAATGGAAACTGTGACCAGATTTATTTCTTGAGGGCTCCAAAATCACTGCAGATAGTTACTGCAGTCATGAAATAAAAACATGCTTGCTCCTTGAAAAAAAACTATGACCAACCTGGTCAACATATTGAAAAGCAGAGACATTAGTTTACAGACAAAGGTCCATCTAGTCAAAGCTATGTTTTTTTTTTTCAGTAATCATGTATGGATGTGAGTTGGTCTATAAAGAAAGCTGAGCCCTGAAGAATTGGTGGTTTTGAACTATGTTGCTGGGGAAGTCTCTTGAGAGTCCCTTGGACTGTAAGGAGATCAACCAGTCAATCCTAAAGGAAATCAGTCCTGAATATTCATTGGAAGGACTGATGCTGAAGCTGCAACTCTAATACTTTGGCCAGCTGATGTGAAGAAATGACTTACTGGGAAAAACCCTGCTGCTGGGAAAGATTGAAAGCATGAGAAGGGGATGACAGAGGATGAGATGATTGGATGGCATCACCAACTCAATGGACATGAGTTTGAACAAGCTCTGTGAGTTGGTGATGGACAGGGAGCTTGGCATGCTGCAGTCCATAGGGTCACAAAGTGTCGGACACAACTGAGTGATTGAACTGACTCTACTGAGTATTTCTAACTATAAATGTCTCTCAACTCTAGGTTTCATGTTCCATACAGAAATCTTTTTTCATGTGTTCACAGGCTAATTGTGAAAACTGATTATGTACTAAGCCATAAAGGAAGCCCAATGAATTTCAAAGAATTAATTGCTTTAACCATAAGTATAAACCAGAAATCACTAACAAGTAACTAGGGACTTCCCAGGTACATCAGTGGCAAAGAATTCACATGCCATTTCAGGAGACATGGGTTTGATCCCTGGGTTGAGAAGATCCTCTGGAGAAGGAAATCACAGCCCTCTCCAGTATTCTTGGCAGAGAAATCCCATGGAAAGAAAAGCCTGGCAGTCTACAATCCATGGGGTCAGAAAAGAGTTGAACATGACTTAGTGACTAAACAACAGTGGTAACAATAACATCTCATATATTTCAAAATTTCTAAAATACTCTTGTGTATTCCCCAATGTTTAAATACAGTGTTCTACACATAGCAGATCATTAGATCAAGGTTGATGCTGAATTGAACAAATTTACTGGAAAAGGTCAATTTTCATTTCAATACCAAAGAAAGTTCAAGCTACCATACAATTATACCCTTTTCATGTGCTAACAAGATTATGATTAAAATTCTTCAAGCTAGAGTTCAGCAGTACATGAACTGAAAACTTCCAGATGTACAAGCTGGATTTAGAAAAGACAGAGGAAAAGATCAAATTGCCAACATTCAGTGGATCAAAGAAAAAACAAAGGAATTCCAGAAAAACAACTATTTCTGCTTCATTGACTACACAAAAGACTTTGACTGTGTGGATCACAAAAACACTGTGGAAATTTGAGATGGAAATACCACACTACCTTACCTAACTCCTGAGAATCTTGTATGCAGGACAAAAAGCAATAGTTAGAACAAGACACACAACAATAGACTGCTTCAAAATTGGAAAAGGAGCAGGTCAATGTTGCATATTGTCACTTTGCTTATTTAGCTTATATGCAGAGTATATCTTGTGAAATGCCAGGCTGAATTACTCACAAGATGGAATCAAGATTGTCAGGAGAAATATCAAGAACCTCAGATATGCAGATCATACCACTTTATGGCAGAAAGCGAAGAGGAACTAAACAGCCTGTTGATGAAGGTGAAAGAGGAGAGTGAAACACCTTCGTTAAAGATCAACATTCAGAAAACGAAGATTATGGCATCTGGTCCCATCACTTTATGGCAAATAGATGGTGGGGGGTGGGGGTGGGGGGTGGAAACAGTGAAGTTCACTGTTTTATTCACAAAATAGAAGCATTTTATTTTCTGGGATTCCAAAATCACTGCGGATGGTGACTGCAGCCACGAAATTAAAAGACAGCTGATACTTGGAAGAAAAGCTATGACAAACCCAGAGAGTATATTAAAAAACAGAGACATCATTTTGTTTACAAAGGTCCATATATTCAAAGCTATTGTTTTTCCAGTACTCATGTGTGGATGCAAGAGTTTTACCATAAAGAGGGCTGAGCATCAAAGAATTAATGCTTTTGTACTGTGTTGCTGGAGAAGACTCTTGAGACTCTTGGAGACTGAAGCAGTCCATCCTAAAGGAAATCAGTCCTGAATATTCATTGGAAGGACTGATGATGAAACTGAAGCTCCAATACTTTGGCCACCTGATGCAAAGAACCAACTCATTGGAAAAGACCCTGACGCTGGAAAAGATTTAGGGCAAGAAGAGAAGGCGGCAACAAAGGATGAGATGGTTGGATGACAAAACGGACTCAATAGACATGGGTCTGAGCAAACTCCAGAAGATAGTGAAGGACAGGGAAGCCTGGTATGATGGAGTCCATGGTGTCGCAAAGAGTTGGACATGACTTAGTGACTGAACAACAACAGCAAGTAACTAAACTTACAGATGTTATTTGCATTTTACCAGTTTTTTCTTAAGTATTGATTTTGTTGCAATATTGCTTCTGTTTTATATTGCTTCTGTTTTTCACGTTTGTTTGTTTGTTTTATCCTGGCCACAAGGCATAGAAGATCTTAGCTTCCAAGCAGGGATGGGACCCACACCTCCTGCATTAGAAGGCAAGGTCTTAACCACTGGACAAAGGTGAAGTCCAGGGAAGTCCCTCAACAATTTTCCTGCTAGTGTCCTTTTTCTGTTTTGGAATATCACATTGTTTTGAGTACTTTGGTCTTTTAATTAAAGAACTCAGTGCTTTTCATTTATTAATTTGTACTAATCAGTATTATTTCCTTTACCTTATGCTATATGCCTTGTTTTTGCTACTTCTTTTTCTTAGCTTTCTATTTTATTAATGGAATTTTTTGGCTTGAACCATTTCCTTTGTCCCCAACTAGTATGGGATATGTATGACTGATTTTCTGTTCTTTTAGTGGTAATTGCAGAAACTTTAATAGCCTATAATTAATATAGTCTAAAGTTAATCAGCTGGTTTTAGAAAAGGCAGGGGAACCAGAGATCAAATTGCCAACATCTGCTGGATCAAGGAAAAAGCAAGAGAGTTCCAGAAAAATATCTATTTCTGCTTTATTGACTATGCCAAAGCCTTTGACTGTATGGATCACAAAAAAATGTGGACAATTCTGAAAGAGATGGGAATACCAGACCACCTGACCTTCCTCTTGAGAAATCTGTATGCAGGTCAGGAAGCAACAGTTAGAAGTGGACATGGAACAACAGACTGGTTCCAAATAGGAAAAGGAGTACGTCAAGGCTGTATATTGTCACCCTGCTTATTTAACTTATATACAGAATACATCATGAGAAATGCTGGACTTGAAGAAGCACAAGCTGGAATCAAGATTGCTGGGAGAAATACCAATAACCACAGATATGCAGATGACACCACCCTTATGGCAGAAAGTGAAGAAGAACTACAAAGCCTCTTGATGAAAGTGAAAGAGGAGAGTGAAAAACTTGGCTTAAAGCTCAGCATTCAGAAAACAAAGATCATGGCATCTGGTCCCATCACTTCATGGGAAATAGATGGGGAAGCAGTGGAAACAGTGTCAGACTATTTTGGGGGCTCCAAAATCACTGCAGATGGTGATTGCAGCCATGAAATTAAAAGATGCTTACTGGGAACATGAAGATCAACATTTGTTTTCCTATCTTTACTTCAATTAGTATTGAAAACCTGAGGAAAGCATGCCTGAGTTCTTAATTCTTTTAGAAAAAAAATGCACCAGGCCAGATTCATTTGCCAAAAGACATAATATCCTTGAACCTAGCCTGATCAAAGCATGAGTCATCTAACTAGAGATAATCCCCAGTGTGGTGCTTCATAAACAAGAGGCATTAAGGAAAAAAAATAGTCCAAATGTCATTTGTTAGTATAAATGTTATTGTTTCTTTCATGGAAGAGACTGTGCAAATTGTTTTAACTGGCCACTTCCAATATGCTACCTATGACCAACCTAGGTAGCATATTCAAAAGCAGAGACATTACTTTGCCAACTAAGGTCCATCTAGTCAAGGCTATGGTTTTTCCTGTGGTCATGTACGGATGTGAGAGTTGGACTAGAAGAAGGCTGAGCACCGAAGAATTGATGCTTTTGAACTGTGGTGTTGGAGAAGATTCTTGAGAGTCCCTTGGACTGCAAGGAGATCCAACCAATGCATTCTGAAGGAGATCAGCCCTGGGATTTCTTTGGAAGGAATGATGCTAAAGCTGAAACTCCAGCTGATGCTGGAGTTGACTCATGCAAAGAGTCACCTCATGCAAAGAGTTGACTCACTGGAAAAGACTCTGATGCTGGGAGGGATTAGGGGCAGGAAGAGAAGGGGGCAACAGAGGATGAGATGGCTGGATGTCATCACTGACTCAATGGACGTGAATCTGAGTGAACTCCGGGAGTTGGTGATGGGCAGGGAGGCCTGGTGTGCTGCGATTCATGGGGTCACAAAGAGCTGGACACGACTGAGTGACTGAACTGAACTGAACTGATACTGTATTGGTGTTTTTCTTTCTGGCTGACTTCACTCTGTATAATAGGCTCCAGTTTCATCCACCTCATTAGAACGGATTCAAATGTATTCTTTTCAATGGCTGAGTAATACTCCATTGTGTATATGTACCACAGCTTTCTTATCCATTCATCTGCTGGTAGACATCTAGGTTGCTTCCATGTCCTGGCTATTATAAACAGTGCTGCGATGAACATTGGGGTAACATGTGTCTCTTTCAATTCTGGTTTCCTCGGTGTGTATGCCCAGCAGTGGGATTGCTGGGTCATAAGGCCGTTCTATTTCCAGTTTTTTAAGGAATCTCCACACTGTTCTCCACTGTGGCTGTATTGCCACAACAGTTTGCATTCCCACCAACAGTGTAAGAGGATTCCCTTTTCTCCACACCCTCTCCAACATTTATTGCTTGTAGACTTTTGGATTGCAGCCATTCTGACTGGCTTGAAATGGTACCTCATTGTGGTTTTGATTTGCATTTCTCTGATAATGAGTGACGTTGAGCATCTTTTCATGTGTTTGTTAGCCATCCATATGTCTTCTTTGGAGAAATGTCTGTTTAGTTCTTTGGCCCATTTTTTGATTGAGTCGTTTATTTTTCTGGAATTGAGCTGCAGGAGTTGCTTGTATATTTTTGAGATTAGTTGTTTGTCAGTTGCTTCATTTGCTATTAATTTCTCCCATTCTGAAGGCTGTCTTTTCACCCCGCTTATAGTTTCCTTTGTTGTGCAGAAGCTTTTAAGTTTAATTAGATCCCATTTGTTTATTTTTGCTTTCATTTCCAATATTCTGGGAGGTGGGTCATAGAGGATTCTTCTGTGATTTATGTCGGAGAGTGTTTTGCCTATGTTCTCCTCTAGAAGTTCTATAGTTTCTGGTCTTACATTTAGATCTTTAATCCATTTTGAGTTTATTTTTGTGTATGGTGTTAGAAAGTGTTCTAGTTTCATTCTTTTACAAGTGGTTGACCAGTTTTCCCAACACCACTTGTTAAAGAGATTGTCTTTTCTACATTGTATATTCTTGCCTCCTTTGTCAAAGATAAGGTGTCCATAGGTGCATGGATTTATCTCTGGGGTTTCTATTTTGTTCCATTGATCTATATTTCTGTCTTTGTGCCAGTACCATACTGCCTTGATGACTGTGGCTTTGTAGTAGAGTCTGAAGTCAGGCAGGTTGAGTCCTCCAGTTCCATTCTTCTTTCTCAAGATTGCTTTGGCTATTCGTGGTTTTTTGCATTTTCATACAAATTGTGAAATTATTTTTTCTACCTTTGTGAAAAATATCGTTGGTAGCTTGATAGGGATATTTTAAATGATTTATTTATACTAGTTTTTCCCTTCCTGGAGAAATTGAGGGAAACTTTCATCAGATATGGTGCTTTAATTATTTCTAATTGAAATTTTCTACTTATTTGATGGAATATAAGAGTATGATGATGTATGGTTGATGGAGGTCGTTGGGTGTGTGCATGTATGTGTGTGTGTGTGTCTAGGGAAAGCCTTTTATATGAAACGTATTTTATTATATGGCCCTGGTATATATCATTAACTTCTCTCTTCCTTGCTAAGTAGTGAACACTGAATCTCTCCTGGATCTGACATTCTAAAATATTCTTAAGAAGCTGAATTGAATTTTGCCATCTTCAACAATGTGAATGGACCTAAAGAATATACTGCTTACTGATATGCCAGGCAGAAAAAGATGAATACTCTGTTATCACTTATATGCGTAATCTAAAAAAAAAAAAAAACTGTCTATCTAACACTAAAAGAAACAGATTCACAGATATAGAGAATAAATAATGATTACCAATGGTGAGAGGGAAGGGGGAAGGGGTAAAAATAGGACTATGGGATTAAGAGACACAGACTACCATTTATGAAATAAATAAACAACAAGGATGCATTATTATTTTGTAATAGCTTCAAATCAAGCATAATTTAATAATATCTATAAAAATATTGAATCACTATCTTGTACACCTGAAACTTATATTATAAATAAACTATAATTTTAAAAATTAAGCTAAAGGTAAAAAATAGAACTTGAGTCCTTCATTTTGACTTCTGTCCATAGAGTCTGGACACAAGTTTCTCAGGACAATTTCAGAAACATCTAGGAGAGTCCGGAAATATCATCCATCCCCTAAAAGGGCCTCTATTTTGCTCTTCCATTTACAAGTCCTGTTAAATATTCGTTTCATGAAAAACTGGACATCTCACCTGCTATCATAGTGCTTAGGCATCCTTCTAGTAGAGTTCCCACCACACTGAATCAAAATATTTGGTTGAAGTGTGTTGTTCCATCAAAAGGTGAACATCTAAGTTGTTTCTTCTGTCTCAGTCATCCGTGGGTTTCACATAGTGTTGATCAGTGTTAATGCTAAGTTCCTGTTTTCTACCATAAAGTTGAGGAGAGAAAAATCATGACTCTAAAATTCACCTTATGATTAAAATGGACTTTCTTCAAAAAGTGGGGAAAAGACCTAAACAGACATTTCTCCAAAGAAGACATACAGATGGCTAACAAACATATGAAAAGATGCTCAACATCACTCATTATTAGAGAAATGCAAATCAAATCTACAATGAGATATCCCCTCACACCAGTCAGAATGGCCATCATTAAAACAGTCTGCAAACAATAAATGCTGGAAAGGGTGTGGAGAAAAGGGAAACATCTTGCAGTATTGGTGAGAATATTAAATTGATACAGCCATGATGGAAGATGGTATGGAGTTTCCTTTAAAAACTAGGAATAAAACCACCATATGACCCGTCAATCTCATTCCTAAACATATACCCTGAGGAAACCAAAATTGGAAAATACACATGTATCCCATTGTTTATTGTAGCACTATTTACAATAGCTAGAACATGGAAGCAGCCTAGATGTCCATTGACAGATGAATGGATAAAGATGATGTGGTACATATACACAGTGGAATATTACTCAACCATAGAAAGGAACGCATTTGAGTCAGTTCTAAGAGGTGCATGAACCTAGAGAATATTATACAGAGTGAAGTAAGTCAGGAAGAGCAAGATAAATATTGAATACTAATGCACATATACGGAATCTAGAAAAATGGTACTGAAGAATTTATTTCCAAGGCAGCAATGGAGAAACAGACATAGAAAATAGGTATATGGACATGAGGAGAGGGAAGGAGAGGGTGAGATGTATGGAGATAGTAACATGGAAACTTATATTACCATATATAAAATGGATAGCCAATGGGAATTTGCTGTATGTCTCAAGAAACTCCAACAGGGGCTCTGTATCAACCTAGAGGGGTGGGATGGGAGGGAGGTGAGAGGGAGTTTCAAAAGAGAGGGGATATATGTATACCTATGGCTGATTCATGCTGAGGTTTGACAGAAAACAACAAAATTCTGTAAACAATTATCCTTCAATAAAAAATAAATTTTAAAATAAATAAATAAGTTTTTTTTTTTAATGGACTTTCTTGACAAGCAGAGTTCAAAGTGAATTCCTAGTGGTCTTGTCAACTTAATTCTTGATATCGCTTGCCAGACATTTAATTCCTATCATAAGAATAGTAAAGCTGTAAATAAGATGCCCTCTTTATTAAAAGATCAGGATAAATCAGCATGCTTTGGTTACTTGACACTTTCAGAGTTATTTTATTTCTATGCCCTACTCCCAAGTAATACATAAAATCTTTTAGGGGAGTTTCCTGCTAAGTATATACTAGAGGAAAAAACTTTCTAACAAATATTCATATGAAGAGATAAAACTATGTTTCAGAAAATAACATAAATCTTTTGGGTAGAGATTTATAAATCTATAAATCTTTAGGTGTCTTATTTTGGATCCTCACAGGAGCAGACCCAGAAACAGAGATTTTTGAGAGCAAGTGATTTATTTGAGAGGTGGACTCATAGAGCACTGGTAGAGGCATGGAACTGGAAGAAGATAAGTCAATGAAACCAATCAACTGTGTGTCACCAATTGGAGCTTCAACCTGCTGGGAATTCATAAGAACCTGTGTCGAACACACACTGACAGTCATCCCACCAAGAGGTGAGATACCTAAGGTGTCTAAATACTGACGTCCATCAATCACTGGTTGAGGACTGGCTGAGGAGGGGATATGTCCCAACACTCCTGACTTGACAGAGCACAAGTGCATGGATCGATTGGGCTCCAAAAATCAGAGAAAGCCTTCAGGCAAAGAGAAACAGGTGTCCACTATTGGTTTTCAGGCCTGCATACACTGATAAAGTGTTTACATGAGAAAAGAATACATATATCAGGATCAGAGGAGGCAGGGAGGTAAAATTGGAGTGAAGAAACAATACAAGCACAAATGACATCTTTGAAACAGCAAATTAACACCCTTAGCAGCAAAATGATTTGTGGAATTTTATGAGCAGAGATGTCTAATGTTCAATTTATGGTTGTTTATGTTGCTCTGTGGTACACCTTTATTCTGCCACTGGCCCATTTCCAAATTTTCTGCAAAATCTGCTTCACTCACCCTTGTGAGTGAGTCTTCTTTTAAAAATAGGAATTGATAAAAGGTCTAAATTTTATATTTTGTTTCAGTGTGATGTGGAATAAAACTAGGACAGTCAAAATGTTGGGATGACACAAACTCCGAAGCTCATAGCCATAGGAAATCGTGAGGCTATGAGCACTTCAAGATTTTGCATATTTTTTGAGGAGCAAGGGTTGGGATTATTTCATTAAATGGTTGTTTATGGAAAGCTTATCTAAATCTCAAAGGTCAGGAAAGACAGCTAACATGTGAGCTATGCACGGAATCAATCATTTATTTACCATTGTGCTGGGTCTTTGTTGCCGCTGCCGTGAGCAGGAGTCTGTTCTTCATTGCGATGCATGGACTTCTTTGTGCCAGCTTCTCTTATTGAGGCACACAGGCTCCAGGCACCCAGGCTTCAGTAGTCATGGCTCATAAGCTTAGTTGCCCCATGGCATGTGGAATCTTCCCAGACCAGGGATCAAACCCATGTCCCCTGCATTGGCAGGTGAATTCCTATCCACATTCCTAGCCACTAGGGAAGCCTAGAATCAATTTTTACATTTTAACAATCAGCTCCTCACCACTTGTACTCACCAACTACAAATATTCCCTAATTTACACGTAAGAAGAACAGTGGCTGGACAATGAATCACCTTCTACTTTTGCAGAGCAGTGGTAAGTCTAAAAGGCCAAGTGGCCTTGTACTCAACCATATTTCTGCCTTGTCTCTGCAGATTCACATATGAAACTTCTCCAGTCATCAGTTGCCATCCCTTTTGAAAAAGGAGTTTGAGATATTCAGTGTCTCTGAGTACTTGACTAACTCTTTAAGGTTCTGATTTTGATGTCAAGCATTTACAAACACACAGCATCTGACAGCAGAAAATTTGAAAACTGGGTCAAATTTTATTTGTATTATTCTGATAAGAATGATCTTTGTCCTCTTATTTGCCCTTTTAACAATTTCATCAAAACTTTCTGATGATTCAGTCAATACTGATTCCCATTGGCTATTCCCTTACTGCATCCTGTCCATCTATCAAGCACTTATCACATATTGTGTTCACATGCCTCCATAGCATAAACTACTTAGACTTAGCATTAAAAGTTTCTGTCTGTAATCCTAGCATTTAGCATGATTTAGCACATTTAGTTGTTGTTCTTTAGCCACAAAGCTGTTTCCGAGTTTTTGTGACCCCATGGATTCTAGTCCACCAGGCTCCTCTGTCCATGGGATATCCCAGGTAAGAATACTGGAGTGGGTTGCTGTTTCCTTCTCCAGGGGATCTTCCTGACCCAGGGATTGAACCCACATCTCCTGCTTGGCATGTGGATTCTTTACCTTGAGCCATTAGTGAAGCCCATTTAGCATGATACTTGAATGTAACAATTAGTTAATAAATACTTATTGAATAAATCAATGAGTAAATGAACAAGTGCTTTCTATCCTCATAGCTTCTAACACACTTTGATGGTGATGCAAATTAATTAAGTTTGTAACAGATTATTTTGCTTAAGACCTTTTAGAATTGTTTAAAAGCATTAGAGAGAGAGAGAGAGAGAGAGAAAAAGTCAGTGTAAGAACCTTCTTGGGTGGGGAAGAGTGAGTCTTTTCATCTGTAGTTTGAGATTATGTAGAACTCCTTGTTTTGCATATTCTCAAATGGCAGCACTTAAGGTTTTGCTGTTGCTGTTGTTCAGTCACTAATTTGGATCTGATTCTTTGTGACCTCATGGACTAGAGCATACTAGGCTTCCCTGTCTTTCACCATCTCCTGGAGTTGCTGAAATTCATGCCCATTGTATCGGTGATGCTATCTAATAGTCTCTTCCTCTGCCGCAACTTCTCCTTTTGCCCTCAATTATTCCCAGCATTGGGGTCTTTTCCAGTGAGTCAGGTCAGCATCAGGTAGCCAAAGTATTGAAACTTCAGCTTCAGCATCAATCCCTCCAATGAGTATTCAGGGTTGATTTCCTTTAGGATTGACTGGTTTAATTTCCTTGCACTCCAAGGGACTCTCAAGAGTCTTCTCCAGCACCACAATCCAAAAGTGTCAGTTCTTCAGTGCTCAGCCTTGTTTATAATCCAACTCTCACATCCATACATGACCACTGGAAAACCCACAGCTTTGACTATATGGACCTTTGTCAGCAAAGAGATGTCTCTGTTTTTTAATGGCCCAACTCTCACACTCATAGAAGGAGAAAAAGTGGAAGCAGTGACAGATTTTATTTTCTTGGTCTCCAAAATCACTGCAGACAGTGACTGCAGCCATGAAACTAAAAGACCCTTGCTCCCTGGAAAGAAAGTTATGAGAAACCTAGACAACTTTTTTAAAAGCAGAGACATCACTTTGCTGACAAATGTCCATATAGTCAAAGCTGTGGTTTTTTCAGTAGTCATGGACAGATGTGAGAGATTTAGTTTGTACTGTCTTTTCATTTCCAAATTACATATAAGTCAGAGAAGATGCTTTATTCTGAAATTCCCTGTTTCAAGATACATGAGAGGAAAGCAGAGATTGGCTTTAACTCACATGAGATTATTACTATCATTAAACATTTATTGACAGCCTAGTTTGAGTTAGACTTTTTCTAAAGGTTGCAGAAAATACATATCAGAAATGTTGGCTCTTGCCATCAAGGGATATCATTAAAGTGGAACACTAGATCATAGAGTAAATATAGATACACACACCTAAAGCAGCACACAATATGTGTCCAATAAAATATGGACCATACGCCCCACAGGGTTTCAGAGAACTGAGGGGGTCTGACCAGGGCTGAGGCATCCACAGTAAGGACAGGAGGTAGTTCGTGAGCTTAGATGTTGGGTCAGTATTTCAGAAAGGTGGCTGGTAAACACATAGGAAGAAGAGATGCACGTAGGAACTGTAGCAGACTCAAACTACAGGCTAGGACTGAAGCCTACGTGTTCATTCTGTGAAGCAATCCTAGCATTTGCTATTGGGTTAAATCACCAGTAAAATTCTAGTTAGTAAATTCCTCTCAGGAATAACTTTATGGTGACTTAAAATCACACATGTCAGTCAACAGATATTTGGCTGACAGGGCCTCTTAAGAGTTCTATGTCCATAAATTTATACCTAGAGGTCTTCCCTCCCCCCTTTCAGTCATCTCTAATCATCACAACACCAACTATTAATACCATGGAGAGACAAGGAAGAGACAGTAGGAAATATTGCATAGAAGTTATAGGGGAGAAAAAATAATTTTCTCTCCACCATCGTGAGTTCTTGGCTGAGATCCCTGTAATAAAAGACAAGTTAACAAGAGAAAAGCAGAAGTTTATTAACATGTATAACTCATGTTTTCATGGGAAATGCCCATCAAAAAATGAGTAACTCCTCAAAGTGGCTTATAATTCAGGATTAAATGGTATCTTAGCAAAGAAGTGGCTGCTACTGCTAAGTTGCTTCAGTCGTGTCCGACTCTGTGCAACCCCATAGATGGCAACCCACCAGGCTTCCCTGTCCCTGGGATTCTCCAGGCAAGAACACTGGAGTGGGTTGCCATTTCCTTATCCAATGCATGAAAGTAAAAAGTGAAAGTGAAGTCGCTCAGTCATGTCCAACTCTAGTGACCCCATGGACTGCAGCCCAACAGGCTCCTCCATCCATGCGATTTTCCAGGCAAAAGTACTGGAGTGGGGTGCCATTGCCTTCTCTGGACAAACAAGTAGAGAGGAAGTGTAAGCCTCTCAGGAGAGAATAAAGCAGTTTTAGGAAAGATCGGGTCCTTATGGAATCAAGATTGCCGGGAGAAATATCAATAACCTCAGATAAGCAGATGACACCACCCTTATGGCAGAAAGTGAAGAGGGACTAAAAAGCCTCTTGATGAAAGTGAAAGAGGACAGTGAAAAAGTTGGCTTAAAGCTCAACATTCAGAAAACGAAGATCATGGCATCTGGTCCCATCACTTCATGGGAAATAGATGGGGAAACAGTGGAACCAGTGTCAGACTTTAGGTTTTTGGGCTCCAAAATCACTGCAGATGGTGACTGCAGCCATGAAATTAAAAGACACTTACTCCTTGGAAGAAAAGTTATGACCAACCTAGATAGCATATTCAAAAGCAAAGACATTACTTTGCCAACTAAGGTCCATCTAGTCTTTGGGTATTAAAGGCTATGGTTTTTCCCGTGGTCATGTATGGATGTGAGAGCTGGACTGTGAAGAAAGCTGAGCACTGAAGAATTGATGCTTTTGAACTGTGGTGTTGGAGAAGACTCTTGAGAGTCCCTTGGACTAAGAGGAGATCCAACCAGTCCATTCTGAAGATCAGTCCTGGGATTTCTTTGGAAGGAATGATACTAAAACTGAAACTCCAGTACTTTGGCCATCTCATGCAAAGAGTTGATCATTGGAAAAGACTCTGATGCTGGGAGGGATTGGGGGCAGGAGAAGAAGGGGACAACAGAGGATGAGATGGCTGGATGGCATCGCTGACTCGATGGACGTGAGTTTGAGTGAACTCTGGGTGTTGGTGATGGACAGGGAGGGAGGATCTGTCTCTAGGCAGATGGAAGACTTCAGCATCAGTTGTTTTTCAAGTGCCTATAACATACAAATTTAATACCCAAAGCAGCATATTTTGGGGTATTCTGCTACCCTTCAGATCAAAGACTTTGATTTTAGACACAGATAGATTTGGATTTGAATTCCAGTTCTGACACTCACTAACTACATGGTGTATCCCTACACAAGTTAACAAAGAGTAAGTAAAACCTCAGTTTCTTCCTCTGCAAAATAAGAGTGATGATAGTGTTTATCTCATAAAATTAGTGTGAGGATTCAGTATGTGAAATTGTTTAAAGTACTTAAGACCATGTTTGTGCTCAGTAAGCAGTTGTAATTTTTATTGTTGTTAGAACTTAGATGGCTATACAACTTGCAGCAAAGTAGAAAAATGGTTGTTAAAAGAAGAGATATATTTAAGCAAAACATTATTCCTGATATTCATTTTGGCTCTGGCTCTATTAATTTTCTCCCTTGTCTCATCATCAAGACTTTAGAGATTGAAAATCCCCACTATCCCTTTAATATAATTCCAATTATAAGAATCCTATGAGTTAAGTCAGTCACCATTTCAGATATAAGAATGCCATCACTAAGACTAGAAGAATTGGAATTTTCATGGCACCAACTTGCATTTGTAGCATCTATCATTATATCCTACTTCTCCCTGCCTTGGTATTTTTAATATTTCATCACTGCACCATTTTTCTTTATGTATGTGACATTTAATTTTTACAGGGTAAATACAATCCAGTAGGCATATTTCTTCCTTATAGAACTTATCTTCAATTTTATAAAAGAATATTAAAGCTAAAATGCACTCAAACATTGTCGGGACAGAAAGGTTTTTCCTTCTTCCCTTCTAGTTTCTTTTGTTGGTCTAATAATCAAATTGATATAATATAGACTAGCAGGAGAACAAATTTAATTATGTATGTTTGGGAGCCCCACAAAGATATGCACACTCCAAGGCAGGCAAGCAATTGAGGCTTATCTGCCATCCCGAGCTAAGGAGGAAGAAGTAGGGCTCTATAACTTTGATGGAGAGGAAGACAAGTTTTAGAAAGATGAAAAGAACAAATGTTTGGTAAATACATGTTTGCTATGCTGTGCAGATAAGTCTTTCTGATATAGAAAGTCATCTCTGGTAATAGTTTTCTTCCTGTGATAGGTCAGCTATATAAATTCTTTTAGGTACTTAAGGGAGAGGCAAAAAGCTTTTCCTGAGTCAGCTGAGTCTTATATGCCTTCAGCTCAAAGCAATTCATGTGTCAAAGTGGCACTTTTTGTGGTGGCATATTCTGCTCCTCAATGTCATCTAGTCTAACTCACTCCTTTTACACAGAAAGAATTGGGGCTCACAGAAGTTAAGCCCAGTATCACGTGGATTTGCAAAACCTGTTGGTTGGCTGAAGGATTAAATGCTAAAATTAAATTCATATTACCTGTCCTTGAAACAAATCTTTTTTCTGCTACTTCAACAATAGTAAATAAGTCAAATAAATTTTTTCTTAATTTTTATTTTTACTTTATTTTACTTTACAATACTGTATTGGTTTTGCCATATATTGACATGAATCCACCACGGGTGTACATGAGTTCCCAATCATGAACCCCCTCCCACCTCTCACCCCATATCATCTCTCTGGATCATCCCCGTGCACCAGCCCCAAGCATCCTGTATCCTCCATCGGACGTAGACTGGCGATTCGTTTCTTACATGATAGTATACATGTTTCAATGCCATTCTCCCAAATCATCCCACCCTCTCCCTCTCCCTCTGAGTCCAAAAGTCCGTTCTACACATCTGTGTCTCTTTTGCTGTCTCGCATACAGGGTCATCATTACCATCTTTCTAAATTCCATATCTATGTGTTAGTATACTGTACTGGTGTTTTTCTTTCTGGCTTACTTCACTCTGCATAATTGGCTCCAGTTTCATCCATCTTATTAGAACTGATTCAAATGTATTCTTTTTAATCCCTAAGTAATACTCCATTGTGTATATGTACCACTGCTTTCTTGTCCATTCATCCACTGATGGACATCTAGATTGTTTCCATGTCCTGGCTATTATAAACAGTGCTGTGATGAACATTGGGGTACATGTGTCTCTTTCAATTCTGGTTTCTTCGGTGTGTATGCCCAGCAGTGGGATTGCTGGGTCATAAGGCAGTTCTATTTCCAGTTTTTTAAGGAATCTCCACACTGTTCTCCATAGTGGCTGTACTAGTTTGCATTTCCACCAACAGCGTAAGAGGGTTCCCTTTTCTCCACACCCTCTCCAGCATTTATTGCTTGCAGACTTTTGGATCGCAGCCATTCTGACTGGTGTGAAGTGGTACCTCATTGTGGTCTTGATTTGCATTTCTTTGATAATGAGCGATGTTGAGCATCTTTTCATGTGTTTGTTAGCCATCCATATGTCTTCTTTGGAGAAATGTCTGTTTAGTTCTTTGGCCCATTTTTTGATTGAGTCGTTTATTTTTCTGGAATTGAGCTGCAGGAGTTGCTTGTATATTTTTGAGATTAGTTGTTTGTCAGTTGCTTCATTTGCTATTAATTTCTCCCATTCAGAAGGCTGTCTTTTCACCTTGCTTATAGTTTCCTTTGTTGTGCAGAAGCTTTTAATTTTAATTAGGTCCCATTTGTTTATTTTTGCTTTCATTTCCAGAATTCTGGGAGGTGGATCATAGAGGATCCTGCTGTGATTTATGTCGGAGAGTGTTTTGCCCATGTTCTCCTCTAGGAGTTTTATAGTTTCTGGTGTTATGTTTAGATCTTTAATCCATTTTGAGTTTATTTTTGTGTGTGGTGTTAGAAAGTGTTCTAGTTTCATTCTTTTACAAGTGTTTGACCAGTTTTCCCAGCACCACTTGTTAAAGAGACTGTTTTTACTCCATTGTATATTCCTGCCTCCTTTGTCAAAGATAAGATGTCCATATGTGTGTGGATTTACCTCTGGGCTTTCTATTTTGTTCCATTGATCTATATTTCTGTCTTTGTGCCAGTACCATACTGCCTTGATGACTATGGCTTTGTAGTAGAGCCTGAAGTCAGGAGAGTTGATTCCTCCAGTTCCATTCTTCTTTCTCAAGATTGCTTTTGCTATTCGAGGTTTTTTTCTTTCCATACAAATCTTGAAATTATTTGTTCTAGTTCTGTGAAAAATACCGCTGGTAGCTTGATAGGGATTGCATTGAATCTGTAGATTGCTTTAGGTAGTATACTCTTTTTCACTATATTGATTCTTCCGATCCATGAACATGGTATATTTTTCCATCTATTAGTGTCCTCTTTGATTTCTTTCATCAGTGTTTTATAGTTTTCTATATATAGGTCTTTAGTTTCTTTAGGTAGATATATTCCTAAGTATTTTATTATCTTCGTTGCAATGGTGAATGGAATTGTTTCCTTAATTTCTTTTTCTACTTTCTCATTATTAGTGTATAGGAATGCAAGGGATTTCTGTGTGTTGATTTTATATCCTGCAACTTTACTGTATTCATTGATGAGCTCTAGTAATTTTCTGGTGGAGTCTTTAGGGTTTTCTATGTAGAGGATCATGTCATCTGCAAGCAGTGAGAGTTTTACTTCTTCTTTTCCAATCTGGATTCCTTTTATTTCTTTTTCTGCTCTGATTGCTGTGGCCAAAACTTCCAGAACTATGTTGAGCAGTAGCAGTGAAAGTGGGCACCCTTGTCTTGTTCCTGACTTTAGGGGAGATGCTTTCAATTTTTCACCATTGAGGATAATGTTTGCTGTGTGTTTGTCATACATAGCTTTTATTATGTTGAGGTATGTTCCTTCTATTCCTGCTTTCTGGAGAGTTTTTGTCATAAATGGATGTTGGATTTTGTCAAAGGCCTTCTCTGCATCTATTGAGATAATCATATGGCTTTTATTTTTCAGTTTGTTAGTGTGGTGAATTACATTGATAGATTTGCAGATATTGAAGAATCCTTGCATCCCTGGGATAAAGCCCACTTGGTCATGGTGTATGATCTTTTTAATGTGTTGTTGGATTTTGATTGCTAGAATTTTGTTGAGGACTTTTGCATCTATGTTCATCAGTGATATTGGCCTGTAGTTTTCTTTTTTTGTGGCATCTTCGTCAGGTTTTGGTATTAGGGTGATGGTGGCCTCATAGAATGAGTTTGGAAGTTTACCTTCCTCTGCAATTTTCTGGAAGAGTTTGAGTAGGATAGGTGTTAGCTCTTCTCGAAATTTTTGGTAGAATTCAGCTGTGAAGCCGTCTGGACCTGGGCTTTTGTTTGCTGGAAGATTTCTGATTACAGTTTCAATTTCCGTGCTTGTGATGGGTCTGTTAAGATTTTCTATTTCTTCCTGGTTCAGTTTTGGAAAGTTGTACTTTTCTAAGAATTTGTCCATTTCTTCCACATTGTCCATTTTATTGGCATATAATTGCTGATAGTAGTCTCTTATGATCCCTTGTATTTCTGTGTTGTCTGTTGTGATCTCTCCATTTTCATTTCTAATTTTATTGATTTGATTTTTCTCTTTGCTTCTTGATGAGTCTGGCTAATGGTTTGTCAATTTTATTTATCCTTTCAAAGAACCAGCTTTTGGCTTTGTTGATTTTTGCTATGGTCTCTTTTGTTTCTTTTCCATTTATTTCTGCCCTAATTTTAAAGATTTCTTTCCTTCTACTAACTCTGGGGTTCTCCATTTCTTCCTTTTCTAGTTGCTTTAGGTGTAGAGTTAGGTTATTTATTTGAATTTTTTCTTGTTTCTTGAGGTATGCCTGTATTGCTATGAACTTTCCTCTTAGCACTGCTTTTATAGTGTCCCACAAGTTTTGGGTTGTTGTGTTTCACTTTCATTCATTTCTATGCATATTTTGATTTCTTTTTTGATTTCATCTGTGATTTCTTGGTTATTCGGAAGAGTAAAATTTTTGCAGCTAGTCTTTCTAGAGGGCATTTAGGCCTTTACATGTGAATATCTCTTTAACTTTAATCATAGGTGACCGATTAAGACTCATAGAAACAAAACCTCATTTTGGCTCGGCTCTATTTAATTTTCTCTTCTCTCATTATCAAGGCTTTGTAGGTCTAGAGACTCTATTTCTAAAAATCCCTTTGCTTTAACCTGGGGTCTGCAGGAATATTCAGAAACACAGTGAATTTTGAAGGTTGCCACCATCTGCTTTATTCAAGACTCTGAGTTAAATAAGACATCTATACTTGACAGCAGGTTCTCAGGAATCTTTTAACATATTTGAGACCCACTTTGAACTGTATTCCAAAGGCTCATAAAGGTAATTGAAGCTTCCTGGTTTTTATCTTAAAGCAAGTGTTTTAAAATGGACGAACTTTCTCCTTGGGCTGGAGTATCAGTTAATATATTGTGGTAAAACTCATCTAGTCACTCTAGCATGAAATTTTTCAGCATACTTCTTACATCCTTTTCTGTCCATCTTTCGCTTTGTGTCATTCAGTACTGATTGGAAGGCTTTTCCTGATTATCTAGCTCCATCAGTCCCAGCACTTCATGGAATCTGTGGAATTCTAGGGATGTTATTGTTAGGACTCAAATACAGAATCATTTTAATCAGCAACTGAAATTAGTTCCAGACCTCGAGCATAAGGAAGAAAGATATTTGCAGACAAATAGGCCTCCTGTGGCTGTTCAGTGAAGGGCTGGTTTAGAGTTTCTGCATTCTTCTATAATTCATGGTGCAAATTTATGGCTACTGTGTTCTGCCTGGAATGAGGAAATTCCCTGTCTGTGTTTATAAGGAGTGTTGCTTACCATGGTGATGCCTGATTAAATTTTATTGAATTAATAAGAAGAACAAGTCTCAGTGCCCTGAAAGCTTTAATATTCAGACACCATGTACAATCCTGGACAAGGTCAGAATAAGGACAGGTGCTGTAATCCATTATGCCTGTCAGCTTGATCTTTATTCTGCATTGACCTTCAATCTCTACCACTAGCCCAAGCTCCAGACATGAGTTCCTAATGTCACCAGCAAAGATCTTATCCAATTATTTATTAATTTAAAAATATAGGTTCCTTCTCATTCCTGGCCACTTCAGACAACATTAAACTCACTCTTTCAAATCTGCCCTGTTGCCTCCATTCTGTATCTGTATGACTAGTTACATCAGGCACCCATAGTAGTTACGTTCTCTCTCTCCTCACTCTTCTCATTCAGTCTGCTACAAAAATCTCTGAGGTATAAGCTCTAATATCTCTTCTGTATATCTCTCCTATCCATCCCCATGGCCATAAACCATGTTCATTGATGTACAAATTGTCTTCTGAACTATAATAACTGTGTTGTAATTTTTCTACCTTTATCTATTGTTCAGTTCAGTTCAGTTCAGTTCAGTCACTCAGTCGTGTCTGACTCTTTGCGACCCCATGAACTGCAGCATGCCAGGCCTCACTGTCCATCACCAACTCCCGGAGTTCACTCAGACTCACGTCCATTGAGTGAGTGATGTCATCCAGCCACCTCATCCTCTGTCGTTCCCTTCTCCTCCTGCCCCCAACCCCTCCCAGCATCCAGGTCTTTACCAAAGAATCAACTGTCCACATGAGGTGGCCAGAGTATTGGAGATTTAGCCTCAGCATCAGTCCTTCCAATGAACACCCAGGACTGGTCTCCTTTAGGATGGACTGGTTTGATCTCCTTGCAGTCCAAGGGACTTGCAAGAGTCTTCTCCAACACCACAGTTCAAAAGCATCAATTCTTTGGTGCTCAGCTTTCTTCACAGTCCAACTCTCACATCCATACATGACCACTGGAAAAACCATAGCCTTGACTAGATGGACCGTTGTTGGCAAAGTAATGTCTCTGCTTTTCAATATGCTATCTAGATTGGTCATAACTTTCCTTCCAAGGCATAAGCGTCTTTTAATTTCATGGCTGCAATCACCATCTACAGTGATTTTGGAGCCCAAAAAAATAAAGTCTGACACTGGTTCCACTGTTTCCCCATCTATTTCCCATAAAGTGATGGGACCGGATGCCATGATCTTCGTTTTCTGAATGTTGAGCTTTAAGGCAACTTTTTCACTCTCCTCTTTCACTTTCATCAAGAGGCTTTTTAGTTCCTCTTCACTTTCTGCCATAAGGGTGGTGTCATCTGCTTATCTGAGGTTATTGATATTTTTCCCAGCAATCTTGATTCCAGTTTGTGCTTCTTCCAGCCCAGCATTTCTCAGGATGTACTCTGCATAGAAGTTAAAAAAGCAGAGTGACAATATACAGACTTGATGTACTCCTTTTCCTATTTGGAACCAGTCTGTTGTTCCATGTCCACTTCTAACTATTGCTTCCTGACCTGCATACAGGTTTCTCAAGAGGCAGGTCAGGTGGTCTGATATTCCCATCTCTTTCAGAATTTTCCACTGTTTCTTGTGATCCACACAGTCAAAGGCTTTGGCATAGTCAATAAAGCAGAAATAGATGTTTTTCTGGAACTCTCTTGCTTTTTCAATGATCCAGCTGATGTTGGCAATTTGATCTCTGGTTTCTCTGCCTTTTCTAAAACCAGCTTGAACATCAGGAAGTTCATGGTTCATGCATTGCTGAAGCCTGGTTTGGAGAATTTTGAGCATTACTTTACTAGCGTGTGAGATGAGTGCTATTGTGCAGTAGTTTGAGCATTCTTTGGCATTGCTAACATAGCTACGTATTGTTAGCTTATATAAATTCACACTTTAATTTTTTGAGAATCTACTTTTTACTAAACACTGAAAAACTATTTTCACAGTTAAATCAATAAAATCTGGAAGAAAAACCCCTTCTTATAATAATCTATTATAATCAACCACATGGTTTAATAGGATCAAGAACTTGGAATATTTACATTAACATTACTACTCTAGGAAAGCCTAAATCCCAAGGTAAAGTTACAAATAATGTTATTATTTGACTGAGAAGCTATCCTAAAATCCATTTGCTTGAATAAAAATCTACTCAACTAGGCCCATCTCCAGACAATAGACTCCTAGCCAGAATTCACAGAGTAGCTGAGAAATTTGGTCTCTGTACCCTGGAACTAAATTGAATCTCAGAGACAGAATTTTGGGTGAAGCAGAAAAGAATAGTTTTATTGCTTTGTGAAGCAAAGAGGGCCCAGCATGTTGATACCCTCAAAACTGTCCCAACCTGAAGAGTGTGGTGAGGAGTTTTGTAGTCAGGGCTGTATGTAAGGATCAGAGAGACTGTAGGGCCTGCCTTACTCCAATCCCAGGATCATCCAGGGTGTGATGGGCTTCTGTTGTTCTTCACTGAACTGGGACCCTCTCTCTGGAAACAAGAATGCTTCATCAAGCAGTTAACATCTTCCATTTGGTGGAGATTTTAGTTCTGTAGTGGAGAAGGAAATGGCAACCCACTCCAGTATTCTTGCCTGGAGAATCCCATGGATGGAGGAGCTTGGTGGGCTACAGTCAACGGGTCACAAAGAGTCCGACACGACTGAGCAACTTCACTTTCACTTTCACTTTAGTTCTGTGCTACTGCTACTGCTACTGCTAAGTCGCTTCAGTCATGTCCGACTCTGTGCAACCCCATAGACGGCAACCCACCAGTCTCCCCCATCCCTGGGATTCTCCAGGCAAGAACACTGGAGTGGGTTGCCATTTCCTTCTCCAATGCATGAAAGTAAGAAGTGAAAGGGAAGTCACTCAGTCGTGTCCGACTCTTCACAACCCCATGGACCTGCAGCCCATCAGGCTCCTCTGTCCATGGGATTTTCCAGGCAAGAGTACTGGAGTGGGGTGCCATCACCTTCTCTGAGTCAAACTTTATTCTGAAAGCCAGTTAACTAATAGTGAATAACACACACAAAATTCTGTCTCATAACAGAGCATACACAGAAAGGAATAACAATAAAATTTCGATAAGAATATAATTTGAGATAGTAACAAGCCCTAAAGGAAAAAACAAATCAAGGACAAGGCATACAAAAGTACTGGCTGATATGTAATTTGAGAACAATTCTAGGAGTTCATGTAGGATCGTAAACAGTTTGTGCTGACATTAGTCAGAGTGAAAGTTCTCATAATACATAGGCATCAAGAAGAAAATACAGAGAAGCACTGCATTAGTACTATAGCTACATTAGCTCTAACCTAAAGGTTGCTCTGTACCCATACTAACAATGTTCAAAACAAAGACTTTAAAGGATCCAACAAATCTCAAGTATCATAGTTTACTGAATATTTTAAGCCCACTATTGGAGAACCACTGTTTAGGGAAAAAAAAAAAAAAAGATTATTCAAAATATTACTGCTCATTGAAAATGCACCTTCTTACCCAACAGTTCTTAGTGGAGATGTACAAGATTACTGTTGTTTTTATGTTCTAACACAACACTCATTCTGCAACCCATGGACCAAGGACTAATTTCAACTTTCAGGTCCTATTATTGCAGAAATACATTTCATGTGACTATAGTTGCCATAGGTAATGATTTCTCTGATGGATCTGGGCAAAGTCAATTGAAAGCCCTCTGGAAAAGACAAACCATTCTAGATGCCTTTAAGAACATTTGTAAAAAAGGAAATATCTTTTATATTTTTTATGTAAAAAAGAAAGTGAAATCACTCAGTCATGTCCAAATCAAATATATTGTTATGTATATCACTTGAGAAGGGATCAGGACCCTGCCCCAAGGCTGCACTTGCTCTCTTGATGGCTCCTCCCTTGTCTCCACATCCCCTCCCTTCCCTGATTAACAACTGTTTGAACTTGCCCTTTGAAACTCAGGAAACATCCTGGAAGCTGAATGAAGCCTGATTCCTGCAAATGAAATACAGGTGATACAGAAAGATTTTTGTACCCAGGAAACCCACAGGGTCCTATTCAGGTTCCATAGTCCTTATGGTATAATAAAAAGCATATCCAGTTTTTAGTCTCACTTTCTTGAAACCAGTGAAGTTGCTCAGTCGTGTCCAACTCTTTGAAATCCCATGGATTGTAGCCTACCAGGCTGCTCCATCCATGGAATTTTCCGGGCAAAAGTACTGGAGTGGGTTGCCATTTTCTTCTCCAGGGGATCTTCCGGACTCAGGGATCAAACCCAGGTCTTCTGCATTGCAGGCAGATGCTTTACCATCTGAGCTACCAGGGAAGCCCCAAAGAGCTTCTAAAACCCTTGGAATTCCATGACTTATAGGAGTCTCTTTTGTTATCCATAATGAGTTCTTTTCAACTGTACTGAAGTTTGCACTAAGGAGGTTATGAGGTGCTCAAAATAACTTCAAGATGGGGGCTGGTCATCAAAGAAACCGACTACACGATGAAACAGTCAGAATATTCAACTCTGTCTCCAAACTTCTTCTATGGGAGGATTCAGGAAGTTCAGTTCAGTTCACTCTCTCAGTAGTGTCCGACTCTTTGCGACCCCATGAACCGCAGCATGCCAGGCCTGCTTGTCCATCACCAGCTCCCGGAGTTCACCCAAACTCATGTGCATCGAGTCGGTGATGCCATCCAACCATCTCAGCCGCTGTCATCCCCTTCTCCTCTTGCCCCCAATCCCTCTCAACATCCGAGTCTTTTCCAAAGAGTCAACTGTCCACATGAGGTGGCCAAAGTACTGGAGTTTCACCCTCAGCATCAGTCCTTCCAATGGACACCCAGGACTGGTCTCCTTAGGATGGACTGGTTGGATCTCCTTGCAGTCCAAGGGACTCGCAAGAGTCTTCTCCAACACCACAGTTCAAAAGCATCAATTCTTCAGCGTTCAGCTTTCTTCACAGTCCAACTCTCATATCCATACATGACCACTGGAAAAACCATAACCTTGACTAGACAGACCTTTGTTGGCAAAGTAATGTTTCTGTTATTTAATATGCTATCTAGGTTAGGTCATAACTTTCCTTCCAAGGAATAAGCGTCTTTTAATTTCATGTCTGCAATCACCATCTGCAGTGATTCTGGAGCCCAAGAAAATAAAGTCTGACACTGGTTCCACTGTTTCCCCATCTATTTCCCATAAAGTGATGGGACCAGATGCCATGATCTTAGTTTTCTGAATGTTGAGCTTTAAGCCAACTTTTTCACTCTCCTCTTTCACTTTCATCAAGAGGCTCTTTAGTTCCTCTTCACATTCGCCATGAGGATTGTGTCATCTGCATATTTGAGGTTATTGATATTTCTCCCAGCAATCTTGACTCAGCTTTGATTCATCCAGTCCAGCATTTCTCATGATGTACTCTGCACAGAAGTTAAATAAGCAGGGTGACAATATACAACCTTGATGTACTCCTTTTCCTCTTTGGAACCAGTCTGTTGTTCCATGTCCAGTTCTAACTGTTGCTTCCCGACCTGCGTGCAGGTTTCTCAAGAGGTAGGTCAGGTTGTCTGGTAGTCCCATCTCTTTCAGAAATTTCCACAGATTGTTGTGATCCACACAGTCAAAGGCTTTGCCATAGTCAATAAAGCAGAAATAGATGTTTTTCTGGAACTCTCTTGCTTTTTCCATGATCCAGCAGATGTTGGCGATTTGATCTCTGGTTCCTCTGCCTTTTCTAAAACCAGCTTGAACATCTGGAAGTTCATAGTTCACGTACTGCTGAAGCCTGGCTTGGAGAACTTTGAGCATTACTTTACTAGCATGTGAGATGAGTGCAATTGTGCGGTAGTTTGAGCATTCTTTGGCACTGCCTTTCTTTGGGGTTGGAATGAAAACTGACCTTTTCCAGTCCTGGCCACTGCTGAGTTTTCCAAATTTGGTGGCACATTGAATGCAGCACCTTCACAGCATCATCTTTCAGGATTTGAAGTAGCTCAACTGGAATTCCATCACCTCCACTAGCTTTGTTTGTAGTGATGCCTCCTAAGGCCCACTTGACTCATATTCCAGGATGTCTGGCTCTAGGTGAATGATCACACCTTTGTGATTAACTGGGTCATGAAGATCTTTTTTGTACAGTTGTTCAGTGTATTCTTGCTGCCTCTTCTTAATATCTTCTGCTTCTGTTAGGTCCATACCATTTCTGTCCTTTATTGAGCCCATCTTTGCATGAAATGTTCCCTTGGTATCTCTAATGTTCTTGAAGAGATCTCTAGTCTTTCCCATTCTGTTTTTTCCTCTCTTTCTTTGCATTGATCACTGAAGAAGGCTTTCTTATCTCTCCTTGCTATTCTTTGGAACTCTGCATTCAAATGGAAACGTCTTTCCTTTTCTCCTGAGGGCCTGGAAATTGAGTGCAATTACCTGGCCAAAAATTTGTTCAGTCATACCCATGTCATGAAACTCCATATAAAATCCCAGGAACAATGAGGTTAAGAGAAATTCCTGGTTGGTGAACACATTGGTGTTTTGGGACGTGGAGTACCCAAAGAGTCATGGAAATTCTATCTCCTTCCCCCAGAACTTGCCATAAGCATTTCTTCATCTGGCTATTTAATCATTCCTTTTATAATATACTGGCGAGTATTAAGTATAGTGCTTTTCTTCATCTTGTGAGTCATTCTAGTACATTATCAAACCTGAGGTAGAGTTGGAGAAACTCTTAAATTTGTGTACTGTGCTTAGTCTCTCAATCGTGTCCAAGTCTTTGCAACTCCATGGACTACATCCCACTAGGCTCCCTTCCATGGGATTTTTCAGGCAAGAATACCAGAATGGGTTGCCATTACCTCCTCCAGATGATCTTCCCGACCCAGAGATTGAACCCACATTCCCTGTCTCTTGCGTTGTAGTCATTCTTTACCCACTGAGCCATCAGGGAATCCCAAATTTGTAGCCAGTCCAGAAGAAGCACAAGCAGACTGGGGATACCTGAGACTTTCAGCTGGTGTCTGAAGCGGGGGCAGTGTTGTGCCCTTTAAACTGCAGGGTCTGTGACGACCCCAGGTAACATCAGAATTTAACTGAATCATAGGACACAGGGATAAGTGTCACAGAAGGTTTGTTGGAATGGAGCTCTCTTCTCAGAACAATAGATTGCTCAATTGGGCAAACTACTTACTTGCTAAACTACTGTTTATTCATGAAAATGCACTTCAAAACCGTCCCTTCCCTATGTCCACCAATTCAAAACTACACTTGAACTTCATCTAATCTCAGGTCCAAGGTATTGAAATACCAATGTAACTAACCCCTAGACATAAATATCCATCTTTATCCTTCCCCAGATGTTGACCACTGAGTCAAAGTGGTGTTCTTTCTCCTTGCAGTGGGTAAATCACTTGGCTCTGCTTAATCTGTGGGTTATTTTGGTGGTATTTTTAGAGAGTTAGCAATCAATAAATTCTCTGAAGAAAGTATTATTACTATCCTCATTTTAAAGATATGAAAGCTGAGTCAGATATTCATTAGGAACCTTGCCCAAAGTCATATACACGCTAAATGATAAAATCCTGCCTCCAGTTCAGGCTAATATGGCTCTAAATTCCAGTTTTTTAACCCTTAAGATGCTTGCCAAATCTCAATGCACCCTTAGCTCTCTGCCATAGGGAACTACACTATGTGTCTTCTTACACAATAACTTCTGACACTGAGAAAAATCTCACTGTTTGGAGATTACAGTTAGAAAAGAGGATGGATAAAGGGCAGGATTCCATAAAGATGGTGTAGACAGTGATAACCTAGCTATCTAGAATAGTCCACCTGACAGTAGTTCACATGAGGTGCAAGTGAAAGTCGCTCAGTCCTGTTCAACTCTTTGCCACACCATGGACTATACAGTCCATGGAGTTCTCCAGGCCAGAATACTGCAGTGGGGAGCCTTTCCCTTCTCCAGGGGATCTTCCCAACCCAGGGATCAACCCCAGGTCTCCTGCATTGCAGGTGAAATCTTTAACAACTAAGCCACAGTGAAGCCCAAGAATACTGGAAAGGGTAGCCTATCCCTTCTCCAGAGGATCTTCCCAACCGAGGAATTGAACCGGTGTTTCTCACATTGCAGGCAGATTCTTTACCAACTGAGCTATGAGGGAAGCCCATAGTTCACATTACTTGCTGGCAATTCATTTTCAAAAGATAGATGAAAGCAGAGATAAATTTTTATCTTTTCTTAATTCTAACTGCCCAAAAGGAGGCACTTGGTAAAATGGAAGTGTCAGAGCTATTGCTTTTCATTAGTTCCTAGCTTTTTGTGTGCCCAGTTACCATGGATATTAATAAGTTTTATCCTTGCCATTCCAGTTAATACAAGATAACTCCCTAATGGCTTAAGCTAGTTTGAGTTGAATTTCTGTCACTTGCAAACCATAAGAGTCTTTAACTAATTCAGGAGATAACAGAAATTTTGAAAGAAAATTGGATGAAAAAAATTATTTTGTATTATTTTGCGAAGATAAAAAGAAATTACTCATTACCATTTTACTTTTTAATTGTCCACTAGACAAAAATGACCTTCAAATTAACATGATCCAAGAATATGTTTTTAATTGATTTATTTTTAATTGGAGGATAATTGTTTTATGATATTGTGTTGGTTTCTGCCATACATCAATGTGAATCAGCCATAGGGATACATATATCCCTTCCCTAGTGAATCTCGCTCCCACCTCCTGCCCCATCCTACCCCTCTAGGTTGTCACAGAGCACTAGGTTCTAGCTACCCACATCACACAGCAAATTTCCACTGGCTGTCTATTTTGCATGTGGTGATATATATGTTTTGATGCTACTTTCTCAGTTTGTCCCACCCTCTCTTCCTCCTACCATGTCACAAGTCAGTTCTCTATGTCTGCATCTCTTCTGCTGCCCTGCAAAGAGGTTCATCAGTACCATTTTTCTAGATTTCATCAGAAGTATTTAAAATTCAAAATAGTGAGGTGATAATGAGACAGCACTTAATTTCTTTATCTAAGGATAGGAATCCAGATCCAGACAGAATACACATTAGGACCCTGAAAGTAATTGTAGACCGATTTATTATTGCCATCCCCAGAAGCATCATTTCAGCAATGCTGGAGCAAAAAGACCCTTGGGCATAGCCTGACCCTTACACTTGGCTGCAGAAAAGGTGTTTGCAGACATTTCAGAAAAACACTGGGCATACTCTTGTGGTCAGAGACTCTGAAAAGGCAGCATTTCAGGGTGAATTAGAAACCCTAAAGTTGGTTGATTCTGTGTCTATTTTCCAAAGTATCCCAATGGAGAGAAAAAGAGTTTGATGCTAAATTAGAAAATGATTTTTATACACAGGTCACCTTGTTCCTTTTGTTACATATTTTGGTTATTGATCCAAATGAAGTCATCAGAGACAACATATCAAGTTTGTAGATGACATATAGCTGATATCTGTCAGCATTTCATAGGACAGAATTAGAATTCAAACTGACAAGTCAGTATTAGGAGCCTTAATCAACAAGATGACATATTTAAAATCCATTGCCCATTGACATTACCCTAAATTATACCCTCATCATCTCTCATTTGGATGACTGCAACCTCTAATTGTTAATGAACCAATTTCAGATTTGCTCACCTGATATGGAACAAAGCCAGTCTACAGACACCAGGTTATGGTAAAGGAAATTACAGCATTTATTTGCAGGGTGCAAAGTAAGAAGAATGAGTAGCTAATGCTAAAAAGATCTGAACGTCTTCATGGCTTTTGGGAAAGGTTTTTATTTTTTAATTTCATTTCTTTATTTTTAATTGGGGGATAATTACTTTAGAATTTTCTGTTGGTTTCTGCTGTACAACAACATGAAGCAGCTGTAAGTATACATATATGACCTCTCTCTTGAGGTTCCCTCCCTCTCCTTCTCCAGTCCCACCCCTCTAGGTCATCACAGAGCCCCGAGCTGAGCTTCCAGTGTTACACAGCTGCTTCCCACTAGCTATCTATGTTACACATGGTAATGTATATACATCAAAGCTACTCTCTTAATTTTTCCCACCCTCTCTTCTCCCTGCTTTGTCCACAAGTCCATTCTGTACATCTTTGTACAGAATGTACATTCCTACCCTGCCAATAGGGTCATCAGTACCATTTTTCTAGATTCTCTATATATTCATTAATATATGATATTTGTTTTTCTCTGGGAAAAGACTTTTAAAAGCAACATTAAATGTGAGATTGAAGAGTACATGATCAGTTCATTGACATTTTCTGATTGGTTGTTGAGGTGATAGAGTAAGGTTTTGGGTATCTTAATCATCAGCCTCTGGTTCCAAACAGCCTGGAGTTTATATGCTTGTGGTCAGCAATTTCTATCACATAGGGTCCTGGTTTCTGTAAAACAAGTCAAAGATATGCTTCAGACCATTATCTACATCTGTTGAGGGAGAACTGGGGGGCCTCTGACCCTGTTTTAAGGCTGAACTATTGTTCAATCTATTATTACCTTTCTTGCTTGACCACTTTCTTTTATTTTGGCATTTTCTACCGCTCTAATTATTAATAGCTTGAGTCTGCCCTTTGTAACTCAGAGAAGGCCTTAGAGACTATAGCTTTCTCTATAAACAAGCAGCAAGGGGCATAGATGGGGTCTGTCCCTGGGAGGGCCCTGCAGGCTCATGCTCAGTTTCATAACCTCACTCCATCCTTACCTATGGCCTATACCTTTATACCTTACTCTGCTGCAATCCCAGAAAGTTGTTTTTTTTTTTTTTAAATACAAATCTGATTATGCTTCTCTCATACTTTTGAAACTTCCTGTATGCCACCATTTCCTACAGGCTAAAATCTGAAGCTCATTTGCACAAGGCAGTTTAGTCTAATCTATCATTCCAGTTTTGCACTAAATGACTCCTTTGAATGTCTCCTTCTGTATAACCAACCAGGCAACTCCTCAAACAGAGCTGTACTGCCATCACTGCAAGTTTTTGCAAACTTTGCTTCTGCAGCTCAGAGTCTCATAGCCTTCTCCACTTGGAAAATACATTCATCCTTCAAAATGGGACTGGCTGCCTCTGTCCAAGGGCATTTCTTTGCTCCTTCAGCCTATTGGTTGGCCATGCCTTCCACTCAGCACATTTTTTAGTCTATATTTTCACATTTATGCATGGTAAGTCTATTTTCTTGCCTGCATCATGAGTTCTTCCAGGAAAGGGATTAAATCATTTTTATATGACTCAAGAGTCTAAACACTTGGATTTGATTTCTAATTCTTCCATTTTTTAACTGCTTGACCCCAGTCAATTTACCTAATCCTTCTTCGCCTCAATTTCATCATTTCCAAAATGGGACTAACTATACTTCCTAATTCATAGGATTACTATATGGATTAAATGAGCCAGTATGTATCCGACTTTGCTGAAAAGTGGAAGTGTCAGTCACTCAGTCATGTCCAACACTTTGCTACCCCATGGACTGTAGCCACACAGGCTCTTCTGTCCATGGGATTCTCCAAGCAAGAATACTGGAATGAGTAGCCATTCCCTTCTCCAGGGATCAAACCTGGGTCTCCTGCTGCCGGGGTCCAGCCCCGGTGGATCCAGGGAATTCGAAGGGTGGACGGCGTTGGCGTGGAAAAACTCGTTTATTTATTAATATAAGATTAGATTAAGAAACTATAGTGTAGTAGGAAGATTAAGTGGAGGAAGAGGGCTGAATAGCTTGGTTTACGCGGAAGACCAATAAAATTCCAGACAAGGAATTTGCACCATCTACGTTGGGCCACCAGCGCCCGCTTGAATATCTAAGGGTGCCTCGCCTTAAGCTCCCTTTCGCGCGGGTCTTAACAACCACGGCAAGTAAGTAGACCTGGCGAGCCTCCGCGCCCCAGATGAAAATTCAGCCTGAAATTAAAGTAAAGAGCAGAGAGAGGGAAAGGGAGAGAAAATGAGAGAGAGAGAGACACGGGGGGAGCCAGATTCCCAAGAAACCAGGCCGAGACTAGTCCGAGAAGCTGGTCCGAGAACCTGGTCCGAGAAGCTGGTCCGAGAACCTGGTCCGAGAAGCTGGTCCCCTCCTTTATTGTTCACAAGGCCTTTTATACTTTTGATAAAACATGGAGATCAATGGGTAACACAAAATTATGTAGCGTTCGCAGCCCAGACTCTTTCAATACATCATTTTGTAAACAAAAGGTCTCAGGTGATTTACATTATCTTCTGGCCAAGAGGCTTGTTAACACTTTTTGGCTCTCTTCCTTAATGAATGTTAATTTTGTTTCTCCTGAAGTGTTTTTCTTTAATCTGCATCTCCTTAAAAGCGCTAAAGTTACATCTCTATAGAACAAAGGCACAGTGGGTTATAACAAAGAAGGTACTTAACTCAAAGATCTAATGTTGCTAATACCAGGTCTACTACTTGTTTTTTTATATACCAACTATATCTAAAAACAAAGGATATGAAAATTTGGCAGCAAGCATTGACTCAACAAATGAAACTTTTAATCAGTCCTATTCTAAAGATTTTGACTCTTCGGAAGCCCCTACATTCCTAGGATGTTTTAAGCTTCCTGTGCCTCCTGCGGTCAGGAGGCCTCAAACAATCACATGCGCAGCTGTACGAGTCCTGCAGGCAGGCTAGAAAGCCATCAGAGGGGTTTTTTGGATTGAAACACTCTTTCAAATGTAGAAGACTAAAGCCCTGAATTGACTTTTTCCAGAAAATGTCAGAAGAGTGGAAAAGCAGAGCACAAAAGCCGGCAGATTTTTGTTGGGGTACATGCTTAGGAATTTCCAGAGGGGTCCCTGAAGTCTGAGCACGCCTTGCGTATGTCAGCTTCCTTCCTCATGACCTTGTCACGGGCGGGATTCCTCACACTGGCTCCCGGCATCCTGCATTGCATGCAGATTCTTTACCATCTGAGCCACCAAGGCAGGAGACCTGGGTTCAATCCCTGGGTCAGGTAGATCCCTTGCAGAAGGGAATAACTATCCATTCCAGTATTCTTGTCTGGAAAAAGAATTTCATGGACAGAGGAATCTGGTATGCTACAGTCCATGGGGTTGCAAAGAGTCAGACATGACTGACTTTGCTGGCATGCCTTCAAATCCTCCTTTTTCACTCTCTGACCAAGGGCTTCTTTGAATCTTTATCTGTGTTTTGGTAGGGGCTGGGAAAGTGCTAGTAAAAATACCTCTCAAAGTACTAGTGAGAAAGCAGATATGGGAGAGATTACACTCTAAAGAAAACTTATAACAAAGACTTTGATATGTAGCCTGGCCATGAAAGAATGAATAAAATTAATCAACCATCTAATAAGGGCATGCATAGAGGAAAGAACACGATGAAATAGATATGAATATGAAAAAGCCTGAAGATGCAAATGACTCAAGTTTCAGCAAAAATAACAATATAATATGCAAGCATCATTTCAAAATTGTGACACTTTCAGTGTTATGTAGAGTCAGTTATTTTACTTTATAATAGAAATATAAGCTCATGTTTATTGAGCACTTATCACACATAGAAGCATTCCAAATCCTCTGTATTTATTATCTCATTAAATCTTCACAACAACTCGGTTTCAAATGAGGAAATAGCATCAAGAGATTAAGTAAATTGCTCAAGGTCATACAACTGGTTAGACGCTGAGTTGGGAGTTGAATCAAAGCAGACTGGGCTCTTAGGCACTAGTTGCAATTCAAATGCATGCGAATCATGTATTCATTAAGAAATTTCAAGTGCTTCAGAAAATGCACAGTGGTTAATGAGTAGGTGCCAGCCCCAAAATATGCAGCCAAAAATTCTCAGGCTTTAAGTTAATATGAGCCTCAAATGAAACATTCTATTTCCAAAACTCTAAGGTCAAATCATGTGAAATATCAGTATTCAGGTATACTTGGAATTTTCTGATGGTCATTGTGTGTAATAGAGGAGGAAGGGGAAGTGAAAGGGAGGGAAGAGAGAACAAAGAAGATTCATAATCACAACATAATTCTTCCAAAAGCTGCCTCCTATCTGATACAATAAGAAGCCTCAAGCTAAGCAGCAGCCATTAAAACTAAAGTTATTTCATTTCACCAATTCACTTCAACAAATGTTAATTGAGCATTATCAAGCGAATAAGTACTGCTGATTTGGGAGCACAGAGACTCTCAGTCTCCAGAAAGGGAAAGGAATGAATAGAACAAATGGCACTCTGGCAAGTCCTGTGATGAAGGGACTGGAAGGAGAAGGAGCAGATGAAAGGTCCTGGGCTTCTGGAGATCTCCCTGCAGAAGCTTATCCCTGAGCCGAAACTTTGAGCCTGTGCTGATGGAGCCAAGGAGAGCTGGGCAGTGGCGACACTGGTAGGAGCGGGTTTCCTTCAGGGCAGAGAGAACGGAGCAAAGGCCACCAAGCTCTGTGATGCAAAGTGTTCTGTAGCAACACTTGATCTGCCACAGGCTCGGGTGCCTGCTGATCTTGCACTATACCCAAAGCTCATAGAAGAAAGGGATGAGCTTGTTCGGGGATTACTCCCACTTGAGCATGGAGAAAATACAGCTTTGCATATTTTCTCTTATTTTGTCCCCTTCTCATCCTCTCCTCCACTGCTCCATGCAATCTCTGTCTCAACCAATTACGGAAGAAAACAAATTTCTGTATAAGGTGTTTCTGGACTTTTTCTATTGCATATACATTAAAATCCTTCAGAGAGATTTTTTTGTAACTGGAATATGCATACTTGATCTGCTCTAACCTTGTGAGTGCTATTTAGGGTTACACCAAAGGCTTCACATTTCTTTCCTGAAAGACTTGTATCTGCAATAGAAAACTTAATTCTGGTTCTAATTATCCAAGGATCCTTAGGTGCTTATATATTTTTAACAACAAAATTCATAATTCTCTTCATTGGTCCATAAGTCTTTATATTTCTATAAAGAAATATTATTTAATATTCTAATATTTCTATATAGAACTATATATTAGAAATAATATATTCTATAAAAATATTTCTATTTTCTGTGGAATATAACATTTGAGACAATTGTTGAAATTCTGTAGAATCGTTTGTTCTGAAGTTGGGCTCATCTAAGGTAATATATACTCATATCCAGTGTAATCTCTGGCAGAATTTTTAAAATACTAAACTGCATTTTTATGAGTGTAGTGGACATTTGTTGGTTTGCTTCCCTCCATCCTTTGACTGTCTGGATTACAACAAACTGTGGGAAATTCTTCAAGAGATGGGAATACCAGACCACTTGACCTGCCTCATGAGAAATCTATATGCATGTCAAGAAGCCAAAGTTAGAACCAAACATGGAACAACAGACTGATTCAAAATTGGGAAAGGAGTCCTTCAAGACTGCATACTGTCACCCTGCTTATTTAACTTCTATGCAGAGTGCATCATGAGAAACGCTGGGCTGGAGGAAGCACAAGTTAGAATCAAGATTGCTGGGAGAAATATCAGTAACCTCGGATATGCAGATGACAACACCCTTATGGCAGAAAGTGAAGAAGAACAAGAGAGCCTCTTGATGAAGATGAAAGGAGAGGGAAAACTTCATCACAGGACTCGCCAGAGTGCCATTTGTTCTATTCATTCCTTTCCCTTTCTGGAGACTGAGATTCTCTGTGCTCCCAAATCAGCAGTACTTATTCGCTAATAATGCTCAATTAGCATTTGTTGAAGTGAATTGGTGAAATGAAATAACTTTAGTTTTAATGGCTGCTGCTTAGCTTGAGGCTTCTTATTGTATCAGATACGAGGCAGCTTTGGAAGAATTATGTTGTGATTATGAATCTTCTTTGTTCTCTCTTCCCTCCCTTTCACTTCCCCTTCCTCCTCTATTACACACAATGACTTAAAACTCAACATTCAAAAAATGAACATCATGGCATCCAGTCCCATCACTTCATGGCAAATGGATGGGAAACAATGGAAACAGTGACAGACTTTATTTTCTTTGCCTCCAAAATCACTACAGATCGTCACGGCAGCTACAAAATTGAAAGACGCTTACTACTTGGAAGAAAAGCTATGAAAAACCTAGACAGAGCATTAAAAAGCAGATACGTTACTTTGCTGACAAAGATCCCTCTAGTCAAAGGTCAGATTTTTCCAGTGATCATTCGTGGATGTGACAGTTGGACCATAAAGAAAGGTGAGTGCTGAAGAATTGATGCTTTTGAACTGTGGTATTGAAGACTCTTGAGAGTCCCTTGGACTATGAGGAGATAAACCAGTCAATCCTGAAGGAAATCAATCCTGAATATTCTTTGGAAAGACTGATGTGAAAGCTGAAACTCCAATACTTTGGCCACCTGATGTGAAGAACTGACTCATCAAAAAAGACCCTGTTGCTGGGAAAGATTGAAGGCGGGAGGAGAAGGGGATGACAGAGGATGAGATGGTTGGATGTCATCACCAGCTTAATAGACATGAGTTTGAACAAGCTCTGAGAGTTGGTGATGGACAGGGAAACCTGGAGTCCTGCAATCCATGGGGTCACAAAGGGGCGGACACAACTGAGCGACTGAACTGAACTGAACTTTCCTCCATCCGTTTTGCTCATCTCCTTTCATAAGAGCACTGAGATCTTTATTTCGATATCCCTCAATATACAGTGACTCAGCAGTAAAAAATCTGCCTGCAGTGCAGGAGACACAAGAAATATGGTTCCATCCGTGGGACAGGACGATCCCCTGGAGGAGGAAATGGCAACTCATTCTCATATTCTTGCTGGAAAATCCCATGGACAGAGGAGTCTGATGGGCTACAGCCCATGGGGTTGCAAAAAGCTGGACATGACTGTGAGACTGAGCACACACACACACACAAAATACAATATACTTGACATGCAGTTGACTCCTTATCCAGCTTTAGAAATGGCCTTGATAGTTGTGACCTAATGAAAGTGATCTATTCTCCTTGTCACCAGAAGCCCAGACTTAAGTAAATCAGTGTATGGCATCCCTTGGGGTAGAATAATTGATTCACAAAAGGGCATATCGCCAATTTATTACCATAAAACTTAAGGGAAGTTTTCTGAGGGGATTATGAGAAAGGAAATGCATTCCTCTTCTGAGAATATCAGTAGAGGAGATAGCCTCTCTCCTTCTGATTTATATAGGATAGGAATGCAAATCCTGAAACTACAGCAGCTACTTTGCCATCTTGAGGAGAACTGGCCTGACAATGATGATAATATACTGAGGCGAGCAGAGCTGAGAGAATCACCACAGGCAAATAGAGCTAGTATCAAACCATGCCTGATGCCTAAATTAAATCTGATTTTTTTTTCTTTTATGAACTAGTATATCTCTTCTCAAAAGTTTTGTTAGTTTTAAAAAACGCATTTTACTTGCAACCAAAAGCACATGCTCTTCATAAGAAAAATGCCTCAATTAATTATAGCCATCACAAAATGGCAGGTTCTATTTGGGCAAATGACAATGGGTTCATATGTGTTATTACTTTATTTCACAGAAAGTAGCAACTTTCTGTGAATGAGATGGGTTATTTTTATTTTCACGTTATAGACAACAAATAGTATTCATGACTGTCACAAACTAATAGTAACAGCAAATTTTAGGTTTTCAAGTTTTAGTATGAGAAATATTTCTCAAAAGTAGGTGTACAGGAAGTTGAGTTTTGGGGAAATGAGCATAGAATCTGCTAGTCCAAACTTCCTCTCACCACACTCCTTATTTGCATGATCCCTGAAAAAGTTATACCGTGATTCTCATCTCTGTCTGTACGTGTTTTATTCCTCCCCACCACCCACTTCTACTTCTTTTAAGATTTTTTCTGTCTGATTTTCTGCAGTTTGAATATGATGTTCCTAAGTG
Source organism: Capricornis sumatraensis (assembly GCF_032405125.1). Lineage (NCBI taxonomy): Eukaryota > Metazoa > Chordata > Mammalia > Artiodactyla > Bovidae > Capricornis > Capricornis sumatraensis. Next base: position 7,012,404 of record NC_091084.1, read on the forward strand.
TGGGCTTGTTTTTGTTTGGTTATGTTTGTAGGTGTTCCTCTTTTGTTTGGGGTATTTGTCCTGAGCTTCCCAGGTCACTCTTGTGTTGTCTGTTATTAATTTTGGAAGGTTTCTGGCCGCTATTACTTCAAGTATCTCTCCTGTTTTGTTCTTTGTTTCCTCTTAATATTAAAATTGCATGTTGGGCAGAGAAACCCAGAAGCTAGTAGATTTATATTTCAGGACAAAACTGATGCTCACAGGAGCAGAGAATATGAAAGTCAGACCCAGGACCAGTGATGCTCCGTTCAATCAACATCTTAGAGTGTTTGGATAAAGTTACAGTTAGCCATGTATCTATGAAAGAAATTATCAAAACCTTTCCTCAAAAAAATTATAGAGCCAATTGTTTTCAGTGGTAAATTTCAATTAAGAATTTAAGGAAGACTTGTATCCATCTTTCGTGACTCTTAAAAGAAAATAGAAGAGGAGAAGGTACTTTGTATTTATTTAATGAGACTTACTCTGATATCAAAATCAAAGATTTTACCAAAAAAAAAAAACTATAAAATCAATATTCATCATGAACATAGTAACAAATATTCTTATCTATGAGGAAATCAATACCGATGATATCTATAAATGGTAGTATGTCATGACCAAGTGACTGTTATGGATTTTCATGATTTCACTGAACACAATGGACTAAATACAGGCCAAATGGAGCTGGATATTTGTAGGATGCAAGGTGAGCTGGTCTATAACATGCACAAGCCCTAAGGATGCCTGAAGTGCTCTGTATTTTCATTATTTTTTCTCTTTGCATTATAATTAGGGGTATTACTATTGACCCATTTCAAGTTGACTCATTCTTTTCTCAGCAATCTCCAGTCCACTGAAAAGCCCATCAAAGGCATTCTTTGCTTCTGTTACTGTTCTTTTTATTCCTAGCATTTGCTTTTAATTCTATCTTAGTGTTTCCATCTCTCTGTTTATATTATACATCCATTTTTGCATGTTATTTTTTCCATTAGAATCTTTAACATACTAATCATAATTATTTTAAATTCGATATTGTAAATGGTCTGATAACATTAACATTTAATGCTGCTAATAAATATCTCATAAATCTGGTAATTGCAGCCTGCTTCTGGTTCTGATGATTGTTTTGTCTTTTCAGACTTTCTTTTTTGGCCTTCGACATGACTTGTCATGGTTGTAAGCTAGACATGCTATTTATGTAATAGAGGCTAAGGAAAATAGACCTAGTACGAGAATTTGTGTTAATCTGATGAGGAGTGTGGCTGTGTTTGATATTTGCTGTAGCTGTAAATATTAAAAGCTTTAGATCCCTCCAGTGGCCTTCTTTTTGTCTCATGCCTAGGTTCTTGGACCTTCCTGCACTCTCCACTCAGAGGAACTCTGTCCTGCAGCCCTTTCAGCTTAAATCCGCTGTTATTATACAAGAACCAACATGGTATGATGGTACAGTATGAAGGAGAGGGAGTGTTCTATCAGCTTTTGAGTAAGTCTCAGCTTTTCAGTGGGTCCGTCTCTGGGCTGTGGCCTCCAAAGCATTTTTCATCCTTGTCCAGAGGAACACCTCTCCCCACCCATCTCTCCATTACCCTCCTTGTCTGCAGGGTTCCCAGACGACTTCCTCAAAGACGTGCCTCTTTGGACTGTGTCTCCATAGTGCTCTCCCAACCTCCTTCTATGAGGCACAAAAGCTGGATGGGGTCAGAAATATTCCCTCACTGGTTTGGTGGGAAATGGAAGAGTTCCAAGCTCATCTTCTTGCTCAGCAAGTCCAGAAGCAGAGCAGTCACCACTTTAACCACGGAGATGCCTATTCTGCAGGTTGGGCAGGTTTCTCTGGGGCTGGGTCCCAGGTAAAGAGGTGTTTGGGAGAGGTGATGCCAGAGCGAGAAGAACACTGATGGAGATTCTGATTCAGGAAGTGACCACCTTAAGCCTCTCCCTTCAGGAAATCCTGGTTGTAAGTATTGGTGGTTTAGTAGCTGCTGAGTTCTCAGGGAAAGGCTGGGAAATACACTCATTGTGTGTGTATTCAGTCACTCAGTCATGTCCAGCTCTTTGCGACCCCATGGACAGGCTGTTCTGTCCATGGAATTTTCTAGGCAAGAATACTGGACTGGGTTGCCATTTCCTCCTCCAGGGGATCTTCCCAACCCAAGGACTGAACCCGTGTTTCTGGCATCTCCTACATTGGCAGGCAGATTCTTTACCACTGAGCCACCTGGGAATCCCAATACACTCATTAGGCAAACATTTAATGAAAGCCTCTACCTTTCAGATCACCAATGAGGAACCAGAAGAGAACTGGGTCCTACTACTTGGACAGGTCCTTGATGGAGCATCTCTTGAAGAAGGTGTTATGTGAACTACTTGATAGCTCAGTTGGTAGAAAACCCACCTGCAATGTGGGACACCTAGGTTTGATCCCTGGGTTGGGAAGATCCCCTGGAGAAGGGATAGACCACCCACTCCAGTATTCTGGCCTGGAGAATTCTGTGGACTGTATAATCCATGGGATTGCAAAGATCTGGACATGACTGAGAGACTTTCACTTTCAGCTAAAGCTCATTAAGCACTTGCTAGGAAAGTGATGGTTATAGTTATATACTTAACAGTTGTTCTTAACCTGACCTTGGCTATTTGAGTTGTTTACTAGCTTTAATCACAGAAAGTTAAAATGCAGATTGCCACATAGCTGAGCCTGAATATGTCAACTGGGTAAAAATCCATAAACTGTTTTTGTAAATTGTAAACATAAATCCTTACCATCTAAATTCTTGCAAGGAGGGCATATGGTTTACGGTGAATCAGAGCTCTGTGACCTCTAGTACTTTAATTTAAAATAGTGTCCAGTGGAATGTTTCTCTTGGGCAAACTTTCACAACATGTGAGGCTCTGATGAGACACAAAGTGACTGGAATAGAGTACGCTGGAAATAGTCCTTTTCTAAAGAAACTAAATAGTGGTTAATACAAATGTGCTCTCAATTTTTATGCTTTTCAGACGTCTGAAATTTCTTACTTCCCTATGCTTGGTGCTCCAGCATATGTCACTGATGTCCTTTGACAGACTCAGCAGTGCTAGACTGTCACATATGTAACCACTAGGTCAGGACAGGTAGGAGGGATCTGGGGTCCTTGCCTCTTAGGAGAATATCTGAAGAATGTGTGGAAGAATTCCACTGCAGGCTGTGACAAAGGCAGAGAGAATGGCTTCCTTTTTCTATTCAAAAAAGCAAACAAAAATGATGCTGGTCATGGTTAGGGATGGGAGAGAATTAAATATTGAGAATCTGTTCTACCGTCAGCTTCGTTCTGACCTTTAAATAGGTCAAGCACACTGCCTCCCTTCATTTTTCCTTGAACCACTGCCTTCTCCAGTCTGCCAGGACCAGTGGCTTCCACCCTTGCTGACTGCAGGCTGCTCCTTGGAATTTTGTCAAGTATCGCTACCCCTGCTTACAGTCCTCCAGTCAGCCCTCTTTTAAGTCAATTTAAATTCATTTTGCAAATAAGATTTCACAAAACACTGCATAATTGGCTTCAATAGAATCAAAACATATTGCACTTACTATATAGCAAATTAGCTTTCACACACATTATAAGTTTTTGTTTTACTTACGCACTTCATACCCTCTGTGTCTGTCTCTCTCTCTCTTTAACTGCACAAAGCTAGTGGCTGCTGAATAATACAACATCTTCTCTCGTTACAACTCAGTAGAAATTTTTCAGACACATGCTGCATGGGTAATACTGAGCTATGCAATTTTACAGGAGTTCATTGAAGTCAAACTTTCAGAAGCAGTCAGAAAGGAAAATCATGTTTTATGAAATATACATGTAGAGTTCTGGGCTCAAAATCTAGGAGGGAAAAAAAAAAGCCTGAATCTTAGGCTTGTAAGAAAATTTTCCAAGGATCTTTAACTTACCTTGATGCTTATGACATTCTCATGCCTAAAAAGAAACTGCTGTCTTATTCTGGTTCAAATAAAATGATTTCAGTGTGCGAAACCAGAATGTGAGCTACAAAGGACTGCAATGGTGCTCCAAGGAGCTGGTGCTTGCTGTTAGGCCTGCCAAGTTGTCCTCACCACAGCAGAGTCAAAAAAAAAAAAAAAGCTTCAGAGGAGGCAGCTTCCATCCCTGTGATGTCTGTAGCCACTCTGCGCTACGTGAGCATTCATGGAGCTTCTGAGCCCGACAAGTGAGAGCCACATGACCTTGGTTTGCTACGTCTCTGTGATTTTGTGCTGTCCTACTTTGCTGTTGCTTCACCTCAGCCATAGATGTGGTGTGTCACCTCCAGGGAAGGGCAGCAAGGTTGCTTTCTGAGCACTGGACTTGGATGACTCATATGCAACCTAGAAAAGAAAGGTGAGTTAGGAATGGCAGATAGAGTGAGAACTAACAGCACTTCTGAGTTCTCTTTTTTTGCAGGTGTCTGTTAACATACCAGATATCAGCGACACAGCTGCCTCTCTTGGCACTCCCTGTGGGTTAGAGCTAAGCGCTGGTGGGAGCAGGATGGTGCAGGAAAAGAGTCTCGTGCGTATGATCTCTTCAGCTCATGAAAGGTACTTATCCTAATTTACTGATGCAAGATGTCTCAAAATAACATAACTGGCAGCAGAACAGTGAAGTCTGAATCCCTATGGAAAAATCGCTTGGGCTGTTTGGGAGGTTGTATGGTATGGAGAGAAAAATTACCCACCTCCTCCTTTTTTTTTTTAAACAAATCTTAGATTTATTTACTAGTTATGAGACCTTAGGCAAGTCATCTGAACCTGATGAACCTGTTTCCAATGTGTAAAATGGAAATAAAATGAGTTACTTTTCTAGGATGTTGTAACATTTGATAGATGCTGAAAATAACTGTTGCCTTCTTCTTGTCCCAGATACCATCAGTACCAAATAATCAGCTCTTGAGGAACCTCTGCAGTGAATGTGGAAACAGATGCACCTGCTGGTCATTCTGTCTAGTCCTTCTGGAGCAGGGCAAGCTAACTCTTCCCCATGGGCCTGGAAATGCAGCACTGATTATTGACCTAATGAATATTTAACTCCTGTGAGATGAGAGTTACCTGAGTAGACGTTATGCATCATGAATCCTGGAGAATCTTTGTAACTCATTCTCTGTACCCTTCTTTGAAACTGTACTCATCTTCAGAGGAGATTCTACGTGAATCTCTTGGGATCCACCATCATCTTGTCCTAGGTACTCTAGAGGTACCTCAGGATGAAACTTTGGTTGGCGTCCAATCTTGGGAGTTCCCCAGGTGAAATCCAAAACTGGCCCCATACACAGAGGTTAAGGAGAGAGAGAAGAAAGAGAGGACCACTCCAGATTAGCTGGTGGCAGTTCTAACAAGCACGGGAACTTACACACAATGCTTGTGTTGGCAGTACAAGATGAGGAGCTCCCCGCAACTGCTGCCAAAATCTTAAGAGTCTGGACAAAAGCCTTAACTGGGTTCAGCCACACATTCAGTTTCGATAGTCTCAACTCATTGTTCTCTCAGTGCTTCACCCTTGAAATCAACTCAGCTGTGGGAGCAAAGGGCAGAATATTTCAAGATCAGAGGAGAGAGAAGCCTCTGACTGCCCAGGTCCAGCTCACAGGTCAAGCAACAGTCATGTCCTCTCCATGACCTCCTCCAACACCTGCCTGTCATGCAGTCAAACTGTAAATAAAAATAATAGAGAAACAGATACATCATCGTGAATATTTTTCTTTTAAATGTAACATTAACCAATGAAAATAAATTAAAATCACTACCTTTCCTTCTTATTTTCTTTGATCTTTATAATGCCTCTGTTAAGAGAAATTCTAGAAATAATTAGATCCACCTAGTACTGAGCCCTAATGAATGGTGCTCTTGACTACAGGTATAATAGAATTTTCTGCAGTGATGGACTGTTCTAATATTTGTGCTGTCCCGTGTGGTAGCTACTAGCCATGTGTAATTGGTGTCCACTCTATTGAACAGTCTGGGTCTGCACTGTAGATGAGGTTTGCCTTGAAGATTGAAACCCTAAAGCAAAGAAAGACTATTGATGCTGAGAAAGAATTCATGTATTGCTTCTACTTTTATTTATTAAATTGCTCTAGACTTCAAGGTTTCACAGACACAATATGGTTATTGTTCAATACAACCACCACATTTCTAAGCAGAAATATCCCAAACAGGATCATGTCATTTTGCCATGTTTACAAGATTTCACATCAATATCAATATTTCAGAATCAAACTTACTAGAATTAAGTTTCATTTTCACTTTCATATGAGAGTGTTTGCTGGTAGAAGTAAGGTATACTTAAATCACTGGGTCCAAGTGACTGAATTGGAAAAATAAATTCTTGCCCTTACCCTTCATCCTTTTCCTGATACACCACAACTGCCACTGTTGTTCCTTAACCATAACTCACTATCTTAATATTTTCTTAAATTGACACATATATAGCACTTACAAGGTCAGGTACTATTTTAGGACAAATGCCTTAGCTACCCATCATCACACTGTTAAAGTGAACATACAAGATTGCACTGAACTTTTTGTTGATATGCAAAATGTATGTTTTATTACATTTGAGAAAACAACAACTGAGGAAATTGCCTGTTATGGTGATACCTGTGAGACGGAGCACGGGGGATAAAACCACAAGCTGACATGACTAGGACATTAGAGCTGTGCCACAGCATCAGGCTGGCACCAAGGAAGGATGATGGTTAGCTGAAGCATGCAAGAAAATACGATCCTCAGGGTAGTGAACTTGAACACTTACATGGTACCCAATGGCAAATTAGTGACTAGTGGGTTTACTATAGATCCTTTTGTGAGACACTGTTATACTGTAGCAGAGTTGTGATTACTGACACCACTTGTGTTTGATTGGAATATTTTAATATTTTGATTTCTTGAGCACATCCACTAAAATTCTAGCATTTAAAAAGGTATGTATGCAGATGAAACCAGAGTAAGACAGTAGGCACTGAGAGAGGGCATCAGAGGGCTGACAAACTGAAAGCACAATCATAGAAAACTAGCCAATCTGATCCCATGGGCCACAGCCTTGACTAGCTCAATGAAACTAACCCATGCCATGTGGAGCACCCAAGATGGACAGGTCATGGTGGAGAGGTCTGACAGAATGTGGTCCACTGGAGAAGGGAATGGCAAACCACTTCAGCATTCTTGCCTTGAGAACCCCATGAACAGTATGGAAAAGATAGGATACTGAAAGAGGAACTCCTCAGGTTGGTAGGTGCCCAATATGCTACTGGAGAGCAGTGGAGAAATAAGGAAGAATGAAGGGATGCAGCCAAAGCAAAAACAATACCCAGTGGTGGATGCGACTGGTGATAGAAGCAAGGTCCGATGCTGTAAAGAGCAATATTGCATAGGAACGTGGACTGTTAGGTCCATGAATCAAGGCAAATTGGAACTGTTCAAACAGGAGATGGCAAGAGTAAACACTGACATGCTAGGAATCAGTGAACTAAAATGGACTGGAATGGGTGAATTGGACTCAGATGACCATTATATCTACTACTGCAGGCAGGAATCCCTTAGAAGAAATGGAGTAGCCATCATGGTCAACAAAAGAGTCCAAATGCAGTACTTGAATGCAGTCTCAAAAATGACAGAATGACCTCTGTTCATTTCTAAGGCAAACCACTCAATATCATGGTAATCCAACTCTATGCCCCAACCAGTAATGCTAAAGAAGATGAAGTTGAATGGTTCTATGAAGACTTACAAGACCTTCTAGAACAAACACTCAAAAATGATGTCCTTTTCATTATAGGGGACTGGAATGCAAAAGTAGGAAGTCAAAAAACACCTAGAGTAACAGGCAAATTTGGCCTTGAGTACAGAATGAAGCAGGGCAAACACTAATAGAGTTTTGCCAAGAGAACACACTGGTCATAGCAAACACCCTCTTCCAACAACACAAGGGAAGACTTTACAGATGGACATCACCAGATGGTCAACACCGAAATCAGATCGATTATATTCTTTGCAGCCAAAGATGGAGAAGCTCTATACAGTCAGCAAAAACAAGACCGGGAGCTGACTGTGGCTCAGATCATGAACTCCTTATTGCCAAATTCAGACTTAAATTGAAGAAAGTGGAAAAAAAAACCAAAACACTAAACCATTCAGGTATGACCTAAATCAAATGCCCTATGATTACACAGTGGAAGTGAGAAATAGATTTAAGGGACTAGATCTGATAAACAGAGTGCCTGATGAACTATGGATGGAGGTTCATGACATTATACAGGAGACAGGGATCAAGACCATCCCCATGGAAAAGAAATGCAAGAAAGCAAAATGGCTGTCTGAGGAGGCCTTAAAAATAGCTGTGGAAAGAGAAGCAAAAAGTAAAACATAAAAGGAAAGATATACCCATTTGATTGTAGAGCTCCAAAGAATAGCAAGGAGAGATAAGAAAGCCTTCCTCAGAGATCAATGCAAAGAAATAGAGGAAAACAACAGAATGGGAAAGACTAGAGATCTCTTCAAGAACATTAGAGATACCAAGGGAATAGTTCATGCAAAGATGGGCTCAATAAAGGGCAGAAACGGTATGGACCTAACAGAAGCAGAAGATGTTGAGAAGAGGTGGCAAGAATACACAGAAGAACTGTACAAAATAGATCTTCATGGCCCAGTTAATCACGATGGTGTGATGACTCACCTAGAGCCAGACATCCTGGAATGTGAAGTCAAGTGGGCCTTAGGGGTCATCACTACAAACAAAGCTAGTGGAGGTAATGGAATTCCAGTTGAGCTATTTCAAATCCTGAAATGATGCTGTGAAAGTGCTGCACTGAAAATGCTAGCGAATTTGGAAAACTCAGCACTGGCCATGGGACTGGAAAATGTTACTTTTCATTCCAATCCCAAAGAAAGCCAGTGCCAAAGAATGCTCAAACTACTGCACAATTGCACTCATCTCACACACTAATAAAGTAATGCTCAAAATTCTCCACGCCAGGCTTCAACAATATGTGAACGATGAACTTCCAGATATTCAAGCTGCTTTTAGAAAATCAGAGGAACCAGAGATCAAATTGCCAACATCCGCTGGATCATCGAAAAAGCAAGAGAGTTCCAGAAAAAAAAACATCTATTTCTGCTTTATTGACTATGTCAAAGCCTTTGACTGTGTGGAACACAATAAACTGTGGAAAATTCTGAAAGAGATGGGAATACCAGACCATCTGACCTGCCTCTTGAGAAACCTGCATGAAGGTCAGTCAGGAAGCAACAGTTAGAACTGGACATGGAACAACGACTAGTTCCAAATAGGAAAAGGAGTACATCAGGCTGTATATTGTCACCCTGCTTATTTAACTTATATGCAGAGTACACCATGAGAAACTCTGGGCTGGATGAAGCACAAGCTGAATCAAGATTGCCAGAAGAAATATCAATAACCTCAGATATACAGATGACACCACCCTTATGGCTGAAAATGAAGAACTAAAAAGCCTCTTGATGAAAATGAAAGAGGAGAGTGAAAAAGTTGCCTTAAAGCTCAACATTCAGAAAACTAAGATCATGGCATCTGGTCCCATCATTTCATGGCAAATAGATGGGGAAACAGTGGAACCAGTGTCAGACTTTATTTTTTTTTTGGCTCTAAAATCACTGCAGATGGTGATTGCAGCCATGAAATTAAGAGACGCTTACTTCTTGGAAGGAAAGTTATGACTCACCTAGATAGCATATTAAAAAACAGAGACATTACTTTTCCAACAAAGGTCCATCTAGTCAAGGCTATGGTTTTTCCAGTCATCATGTATGGATGTGAGAGTTGGACTATAAAGAAAGCTGAGTGCTTAAGAATTAATGCTTTTGAACTGTGGTGTTGGAGAAGACTCCTGCAAGTCCCTTGGACTGCAAGGAAATCTAACCAGTCCATCCTAAAGGAGATCAGTCCTGGGTGTTCATTGGAAGGTCTGATGTTGAATCTGAAACTCCAATACTTTGGCCACCTGATGGGAAGACCTGATTTATTTGAAAAGACCCTGATGGTGGGAAAGATTGAAGGTATGAGGATATAGGGATGACAAAGGATGAGATGGTTGGATGGCATCACTGGCTCAAAGGACTGAGTCTGAGTAAGCACCGGAAGTTGGTGATGGACAGCGAGGCCTGGCATGCTGCAGTTCATGGGCTCACAAAGAGTCAGAGACGACTGAGTGACTGAACTGAACTGATTCTGACAAGCGTGAGGTGATATTTTATTGTGGCTTTGATTTGCGTTTCCACGATGATTAGTGATATCGAGCATCTTTTCATGTGTCCCTTGGCCATCTGCATTTTCTCTTTAGAAAAACGTCTGTTCAGTTTTCCTATCCACTTTTTTTTTCCAATCCACTTTTTTGTTTGTTTTGTGGGAGAGATTTGACTTTGAGTTGCATGAAGTGTTTAAATATTTTGGGTATTAGCCTCTTATTGGTCACATTATTTGCAAATATTTTCTCCCATTCAGTAGGTTGTCTTTTTATTTTGTTGATGGTTTTCTTGGCTATGTAAAACTTTCAAATTTAATTAGGTCATATTTGTTTCTTTTTGCTTTTGTTACTTCTGCTTTAGGAGACTGGTTCAAAAAGGTACTGCTACGATTTATATCAGTGTTCTGCCTTGTTTTCTTCTTGGAGTCTTATAGTTTCCAGTCTATATTTAGGCATTTAGGTCTTTAATCCATTCGGAGTTTATTTTTATACATGGCATGAGAAAATGTTCTAATTTCATTGTTTTACATGTAGCTGTCCAGTTTAAGTCCTCCAGTTTTGATGCTGGAGCTGAGATCAGAAAGCCACATTTCTGCTTTGCCATCTGATGCCCTGCTAGACAGCTTCAGGGAGTGCTGGTGGAAGGGAAGACATGCTGCTTTCCGCTTCCTCCCTGAGGGTTCTGCGGCCTTCCTGTTACTATTAGAGTCACCTCAGGAGTGTTCTTCAGTATAGCAGCAGTTCCCAGCAGCAACTGAATCCGTTTTGGGTTTTTCCAAATTTTCAGGATCAGCTTCACCATGCTCTCCCTCTGCCTAGAGAAAAGAACACCAGCTGAGCTGCAGAACTGGAACTGAGGTCCGTAGAACCACACTTCTAAGTTTCTAAGTTCTAATAGCTACAGCCTTTCTGTTCCAACAGTGCTAAGGGTTGTAGTTGCTTCTTGCAGTTGTCATTTCCATGACACCCGAGTTTCTTTTTCACTCCTCTAGTTACCCATTAACAACTTTACATTAGTTAACCATTCTTTATGTTAAATTCTCTCTTATTCAAATAACTGGTTTCTATCTCTTGACAGGCATACTTAAGAAGTGGTTATGACAATGAGCAAATAGACACAGGATGCACCAAAAGTTATTGACACACTTTTTGGAACTATGAACATGGTGATTTTACTAGGCAATGCCATGCCTGTGAGTCACCAGCAGTGCAGTACCTGAAGAATTTCATGGTAAAATGCAGTCAAGTCAAAGAGCTGGGCAAAAGCCTCCCAAACCATATTCTGATGAATTATCTAGTGAGTTACCTGTACTCTGGGATGAGGTTTTATGAGGGCAGGCATGGTGTCTGTCCATTCATGGTTTTACCTCAGTGCTTGTGTGTATTTACTGAATAAATGAATGGATGGAAATTAAACACAACGCAATACGGGGGAACCTGGTGGGCTGCCGTCTGGGTCACATAGAGTCGGAAACGACTGAAGCGACTTAGCAGCAGCAGATTTAACAAGTTCAAGGATATTCTTCTACAATAAAGTGAACACAATAATCCTTTTAAAAATTAAGATGGATCCTCCACAGTCCCTTCTCTGTCTCCAAAATTTTCACTTCTCTGTTTGCAGGCATCTTTGTGAGTTCTTTAGGACCTTTGTTCATGTCGTATTATTAATTACCTTAAAACATCATTCAACTGTAGCAGTCTTGGCAATCTTATTATCTCAGAGGGACAAGGAGCAAAGATTAGTTAGTTTATCATTTAAGTAATGAGAATTTTACACTTCTCTAAAGAGATTTATGAGAGTAATTAGTCTATGAAGAAGTTTCCAGCATGAATATTATTAGGTGTAATAATTAACCCTAGTGGGGTGAGGTACTGACTAGCAACTTAGCAATCACTGAATTTCAGTTTCAAACACTCATGAAGTGAAGTGAAGTGAAGTGAAGTCGCTCAGTCATGTCCGAGTCTTTGCTATCCCATGGACTGTAGCCCACCAGGCTTCTCCGTCCATGGGATTCTCCAGGCAAGAGTACTGGAGTGGGTAGCCATTTCCTTCTGCAGGGGATCTTCTCAACCCAGAGATCAAACCCAGGTCTCCCGCATTGCAGGCAGACGCTTTAACCTCTGAGCCACCATCAGTTCAGTTCAGTTCAGTTGCTCAGGCGAGTCCGATTCTTTGCGACCCCATGAATCGCAGCATGCCAGGCCTCCCTGTCCATCACCATCTCCCGGAGTTCACTCAGACTCACATCCATCGAGTCAATGATGCCATCCAGCCATCTCATCCTCAGTCGTCCCCTTCTCCTCCTGCCCCCAATCCCTCCCAGCATCAGAGTCTTTTCCAATGAGTCAATCTTTGCATGAGGTGGCCAAAGTACTGGAGTTTCAGCTTTAGCATCATTCCTTCCAAAGAAATCCCAGGGCTGATCTCCTTCAGAATGTACTGGTTGGATCTCCTTGCAGTTCAAGGGACTCTCAAGAGTCTTCTCCAACACCACACTTCAAAAGCATCAATTCTTCGGTGCTCAGCTTTCTTCACAGTCCACACTTGCATTCATACATGACCACAGGAAAAACCATAGCCTTGACTAGATGGACCTTAGTTGGCAAAGTAATGTCTCTGCTTTTCAATATACTATCTAGGTTGGTCATAACTTTTCTTCCAAGGAGTAAGCGTCTTTTAATTTCATGGCTGCAATCACCATCTGCAATGATTCTGGAACCCCCCAAAATTAAGTCTGACACTGTTTCCCCTGTTTCCCCATCTATTTCCCGTGAAGTGATAGGACCAGATGCTATAAATATATATAAATGTGAATTACTAATAATTATTTAATAAAACACTAAATTTAATTATAAAATTATCCATATAAACCATGATATATCTGCAAACTTTATATAACCTTAGCTTATTTTTTCATATTTTTTATATTTTTCATATTAAAAACTTTTAAAAAATGATAAGCATGACAGGCAGTATGATACACTAGCAGAGCACTGGTCTTGGAGTTTGCCCCTCGCTCTGCCTTTTACTGTGTCCATGACACTGGGTATGTCATTTAACTTTCTAAATGTTAGTCACTCAGCCATGTCTGACTCTGCGACCCCAGACTTTAGCCCACCAGGCTCTTCTATCCATGGGATTTTCCTAAGCAAGAATACTGGCATGGGTTGCCATTTCTTTCTCCAGGAGATCTTTCCCACCCAGAGACTGAACCCACCTCTCCTGCATTGCAGGCAGATTCTTTACCATCTGAGCCACCAGGGGAGCTTCTAAATCTTGGGTTTGTTCAGCTGCAAAACAAAGAGGAGAACTAGCTATAAGGCCCCTTCTAACCCTGGCCATCAATAGCTATTGAAGAGACAGACATTGCTTAAATCAGGCAGCAATAGTTAGTGCCTAGGCCATTCAGGTTATGACTTGAGCTCTTGATCCCTAAAGAGAAATTAAGACTTAATGCCTACTATGTTGAGGGTAAGAGAAGAAGGGGGCAACAGAGGGTGAGATGGTTAGATGACATCACCAACTCAATGAATATGATTCTGAGTGAACTCCTGGAGATAGTAAAATACAAGGAAGCCAGGGGTGCTGCAGTCCATGGGGTTGCAAAGAATCAGACACTACAGAGAGAATGAACAACAACAGCATAGTGTCTACCTTAAGATCACTGGGGAAAAAAAATTAAAGCATGCATCCAAATTTCATAGCAAAATATCTAGCCCAGAATAAATATTCTATAAATGGTAGCTATTACAATCATTACTGTGATTAATTTTAATGTCGTACAAACAAGATGTCAGTCAAATTTAGAACCTATGTAATTTTGACTATAAACACCATAGACTCAATTAAAGCATCTTGACAAACTCTGAGAAATTGGAAAAGTTTTCTTAAATTACTATCCATCTCTCTATCCTATTTTGAAACACAACTAGTGCTATATGCTTTAACCATTTTACAGTCATCAAATTTATTGTTAGTTAAAAACCACAAGCAAATCTCTCTGTGCTACTTCATATTCCATTAAATTAGGTTCTATAACTGAGAAAATTTTTCAGACTTATTAAGGTTAGTACTTTAAAATATATTTTTAAGTAATTTAAATCTGGAAAATAATTTAATTTTAGTTCTTTGGTGTAATTTAACAAAACACCATAGATAACACCATAGAAATGACAGGACTTAATCAGTTGGCAGAGGAGGAATCTAGTGAGTACCTGCTGAATATTAGGTATTGTGTCATTACTTTAGCTAAGTCTAAGGCATTTGCCTTAATCTTTCCTATTGTAGATTCCTTATCTAAGCCACAAAATGCAAAAATTTTTTGGAGTCCTTATTATTTCCACCTTCCAAAAGGTGGTACATAATTAGTAGTATAAAAGATTATTTTATTTTCCAGGGATGGAAAAAATATATTCTATCCTATATGCATTTTTTATAATGTGACAAGGCTAAGTCATAAAACCATTCTCTGCCTTCTCAGCTAACTTCTCTGTCCTCTTGGAAGCCTGCCCTTGGACTCCAATCACCATGTAGTGAGGAAGCCAAGGAACCATGGAAAGATCACAGGTAGGTGTTCTGGTTACAGTCTCAACTGAGTTTCCAGCTGAGATCCTGGCCAACAGTCAGCACTGAGCCCCAGACACTTGAGGGCTTAAGAAGTTTCAAATTCCAAACTTTGCGCTTTTCCAGCTGATGCTGAGTGGAGTAAGGACAGACTGTTCCCACTGAGCACTGCCTCAGTGCAAATTTGTGAGTGAAATGTATGTCCTTGTTTAAAGCCAGCAAATTGTCAAGGGGTTTATCCTATAACAATGATAATCAGAACAAATACCATTCAAGATGCATTGAGATACATATAATGGATACCTTAGGGCAGTAGAACTCATTTTTCATTCAAAAGTAGTTGAGTAAACCTTAGAAAAATGAAGGTTCTGAATAAACACATTGTTTCCTTTTGCAGTGATCTTACTCTTCATACAGATATTCATGTAGCTATGAATATTAAAGGTATAAAGTAATACTGTGAGAGAATACATTCTATAATTGATTTAGTTTTTTAAAAATAGAAGAAATTGAATGTTTTTAAAAATATTAGAGACTCCTAGCATTTTTGTCATCTTCTAAAAAAAGAAAAAAGATAGAATGGTAGGATACATGGAAGCCAATGAGAATTTACTAAATAACCTACAAGATTTCTCTGACCACTGATGTGGAAGAGTCCAGGGAGAAATGTGCTCTGCAGCTACCTGACAAGATCTTTTATTCCCAACACTCAACTGTGAATTTAAAACAAACCAACCATCTTTCAGGTATTTCCATTTAATTCTTTTTCTTGTTCTCACAACAGAAAGTAACTTTAGCCTAGATATATTTTTTTAATTTTTCCCTACCTCTTTTGGCTTTAATCAGTATTAACCCTAGGTAAAAATCTTTACCCATATCTAACCCCCATGCTCCAACTTAGTGCATGCCATTCCCCTTGGTGCCATCTTTGGCATTTGATCTCATCTCCCAAATGTTGTGCAGTTTCCCTGGACAGATTCAGTTAGTTCAGTTCATTTCAGTTGCTCAGTCATGTCTGAATCTTTGCGACCCCATGAATCGCAGTACGCCAAGCCTCCCTGTCCATCACCAACTCCCGGAGTTCACCCAGACTCACATCCATCGAGTTAGTGATGCCATCCAGCCATCTCATCCTCTGTCATCCCTTTCTCCTCCTGCTCCCAATCCCTCCCAGCATCAGAGTCTTTTCCAATGAGTCAACTCTTCGCATGAGTTGGCCAAGGTATTGGAGTTTGAGTCAACTCCTCAAGTGAGGTGGCCAAAGTACTGGAGTTTCAGCTTTAGCATCATTCCTTCCAAAGAAATCCCAGGGCTGATCTCCTTCAGAATGGATTGGTTGGATCTCCTTGCAGTCCAAGGGACTCTCAAGAGTCTTCTCCAACACCACAGTTCAAAAGCATCAATTCTTCGGTGCTCAGCCTTCTTCACAGTCCAACTCTAACATCCATACATGAACACTGGGAAAACCATAGCCTTGACTAGATGGAAGTTTGTTGGCAAAGTAATGTCTCTGCTTTTTCATATCCTATCTAGATTGGTCATAACTTTTCTTCCAAGGAGTAAGCGTCTTTTAATTTCATGTCTGCAATCACCATCAACAGTGATTTTGGAGCCCAAAAAAATAAAGTCTGACACTGTTTCCACTGTTTCCCCATCTATTTCCCATGAAGTGATGGGACCAGATGCCATGATCTTAGTTTTCTGAATGTTAAGCTTTAAGCCAACTTTTTCACTCTCCTATTTCACTTTCATCAAGAGGCTTTTTAGTTCCTCTTTACTTTCTGCCATAAGGGTGGTGTTATCTCCAAATTTGAGGTTATTGATATTTCTCCTGGCAATCTTGATTCTAGCTTGTGCTTCTTCCAGCCCAGCATTTCTCATGATGTACTCTGCATAGAAGTTAAATAAGCAGGATGACAATATACAGCCTTGACGTACTCCTTTTCCTATTTGGAACCAGTCTGTTGTTCCATGTCCAGTTCTAACTGTTGCTTTCTGACCTGCATATAGGTTTCTCAAGAGGCAGGTCAGGTGATCTGATATTCCCATCCCTTTCAGAATTTTCCACAGTTTATTGTGATCCACACAGTCAAAGGCTTTGGCATAGTCAATAAAGCAGAAATAGATGTTTTTTTCTGGAACTCTCTTGCTTTTTTGGTGATCCAGCAGATGTTGGCAATTTGATCTCTGGTTCCTCTGCCTTTTCTAAAACCAGCTTGAACATCGGTGTGATGGCACACATAGTGCGGGCAGATGCGACGGTGCACATAGCACATCCAAGAGGAGCGACCCCATGTCCGAGGTCAGGGGCAGAAGCCGAGAGGACCCCATGCCCGAGAGGCAGGTGTGGCGGTCAGGAGGAGCAACCCCATGTCTAAGGAGCAGTGGCTGCGTGGGCACAGGAGGGCCTAGAGGAGCTATCCCATGTTCAAGGTCAGGAGGGGCAGCAGTGAGGAGATACCCCTCGTCCAAGGTAAGGAGCAGTGGCTGTGCTTTGCTGGAGCAGCCATGAAGAGATACCCCATGGCCAAGGCAAGAGAAACTCAAGTAAGATGGTAGGTGTTGCAAGAGGGCATCAGATGGCAGACACACTGAAACCATAATCACAGAAAACTAGTCAATCTAATCACACTAGGACCACAGCCTTGCCTAACTCAATGAAACTAAGCCATGCCCGTGGGGCAACCCAAGATGGGCGGGTCATGATGGAGAGGTCTGACAGATGTGGTCCACTGGAGAAGGGAATGGCAAACCACTTCAGTATTCTTGCCTCAAGAACCCCATGAACAGTATGGAAAGGCAAAATAATAGGATACTGAAAGAGGAACTCCCCAGGTCAGTAGGTGCCCAATATGCTACTGAGATCAATGGAGAAATAACTCCAGAAAGAATGAAGGGATGGAGCCAAAGCAAAAACAATACCCAGTTGTGGATGCGACTGGTGATAGAAGCAAGGTCTGATGCTGTAAAGAGCAATGTTGCATAGGAACCTGGAACGTCAGGTCCATGAATCAAGGCAAATTGGAAGTGTTCAAACAGGAGATGGCAAGAGTGAACGTTGACATTCTAGGAATCAGTGAGCTAAAATGGACTGGAATGGGTGAATTTAACTCAGATGACCATTATATCTACTACTGCAGGCAGGAATCCCTTAGAAGAAATGGAGTAGCCATCATGGTCAACAACAGAGTCCAAATGCAGTACTTGGATGCAATCTCAAAAATGACAAAATGATCTCTGTTCACTTCCAAGGCAAACCATTCAATATCACAGTAATCCAAATCTATGTCCCAACCAGTAACGCTGAAGAAGCTGAAGTTGAAAGGTTCTATGAAGATCTACAAGACCTTTTAGAACTAACACCCAAAAAAGATGTCCTTTACATTATAGGGGACTGGAATGCAAAAGTAGGGAGTCAAAAAACACCTGGAGTAACAGGCAAATTTGGCCTTGGAATGCGGAATGAAGCAGGGCAAAGACTAATAGAGTTTTGCCAAGAAAATGCACTGGTCATAGCAAACACTCTCTTCCAACAACACAAGAGAAGACTCTACACGTGGACATCACCAGATGGTCAACACCAAAATCAGATTGATTATATTATTTGCAGCCAAAGATAGAGAAGCTCTATACAGTCAACAAAAACAAGACCAGGAGCTGATTGAGGCTCAGATCATGAGCTCCTTATTGCCAAATTCAGACTCAAATTGAAGAAAGTAGGGAAAACTGCTAGACCATTCAAGTATGACCTAAATCAAATCCCTTATGATTATACAGTGGAAGTGAGAAATAGATTTAAGGGACTAGATCTGATAGATGGAGTGCCTGATGAACTATGGACGGTGGTTCATCATATTGTACAGGAGACAGGGATCAAGACCATCCCCATGGAAAAGAAATGCAAAAAGCAAAATGGCTGTCTGGGGAGGTCTTACAAATAGCTGTGAAAAGAAGAGAGGTGAAAAGCAAAGGAGAAAGGAAAGACATAAGAATCTGAATGCAGAGTTCCAAAGAATAGCAAGAAGAGATAAGAAAGCCTTCCTCAGCAATCAATGCAAAGAAATAGAGGAAAAAAACAGAATGGGAAAAACTAGAAATCTGTTCAAGAAAATTAGAGATACCAAGCGAAAATTTCATGCAAGGATGGGCTCAATAAAGGACAGAAATGGTATGGACCTAACAGAAGCAGAAGATATTAAGAAGAGGTGGTAAGAATACACAGAACAACTACACAAAAAGATCTTCATGACCAAGATAATCACGATGGTGTGATCACTCACCTAGAGCCAGACTACCTGGAATGTGAAGTCAAGTGGGCCTTAGAAAGCATCACTAAAAACAAAGCTAGTGGAGGTGATGGAATTCCAGTTGAGCTCTTCAAATCCTGAAAGATGATGCTGTCAAAGTGCTGCACTCAATATGCCAGCACATTTGGAAAACTCAGCAGTGGCCACAGGACTGGAAAAAGTCAGTTTTCATTCCAATCCCAAAGAAAGGCAATGCCAAAGAATGCTCAAACTACTGCACAATTGCACTCATCTCACATGCTGATAAGTAATGCTCAAAGTTCTCCAAGCCAAGCTTCAGCAATATGTGAACCGTGAACTGGACTGTTTACACCTGTCCAAAAGATTTAGCCTAGGTCTGTTTCAAATCCTATTATCAATGCTGCAGAACATCCTCTTTTCAGTATTCTAAATGTCTTGGCATTGTTGAATTTCAGGGAGACTTAAGACCTCTAAGAGACTCATTCTGTTCTCACTAAGGGCTGGAATTATGAAATATGAAGTTGGATAAAGGGTAAAGTGAAAGTTGCTCAGTCATGTCTGACTCTTTGTGACCCCTGCAGTCCATGGAATTCTCCAGGCCAGAATACTGGAGTGGGTAGCCTTTCCCTTCTCCAGGGGATTTTCCCAAGCCAGGGATTGAACCCAGGTCTCTCACACTGCAGGCAGATTCTTTACCAGCTGAGCCACCAAAGAGTAAAGGGTAAACAATAAAAGAAAAGGCTGTGTGAATTGTGTCAATGGGGGAAAAAAAAAAGGCCAACACAAAAGTTGTGAGTTAAGTTTTATTGGGGGCAAAATGAGGACTATAGTATGGGAGACAGAATTTCAGATAACTCTGAGATACTGCTCCAAAGAGGTTGAGGGGAAGGTCAGTACATTTATGATTTTGGTGAAAGAAGAGTACATACAATAAAGCACATATTTTTTTTTTTTGCAGAAACTTGCTGCTAGTCTCATGGAGGTTTCTGCTAGTGATGAGAACCAGACATCACCATGAAGGATTTTAGTGCTTTTCTAGTCTTGACTAAAAAATATACCCTCAGCACAAAAGTTGAGAGTTAGTTTTTATTTGGTGGGAATGTTAGGACTAGAGCCTGGGAGACAGTATCTCAGGTGATTGCAAGAGAGCTGACTCCAAGGAAGTGGGGGAGGAGCCAGGCTATCCACAAATTTGCAGCAAGGGCAGGTAATCTGAATATTAAAAGATTACTCTTAATTAAGAAAAACTAAATCTCTCACATGAAAAGATGCAGTGATCTTCTATGTATGGGAAGATATAAGCATCTGGGCTTGCTGAAATCATTTCTTTCATATACATCTAGCTATCTGGGGCCAATCCTGCTTTCTTTATTGTTGACATCCTACTTTCTTGTTTACTGTAAGAGATGGTAGATGTAGTGGATGACCACCTCTCACATCCCCCTAGTCCTCGCACTTAACTTGGCTTAGCTGATGGCTTTGATTCACCTGGGCTCAGAAATTAGCATTTGGAAAAGGCTTGTTTTCTGATAGAGTGCAGAGCAGAAAACACTTCATTTCACACTAAATATGAGGAGATGCAAGATTTCGGCTCATAAAATCTTCTCTTGAAAATATCTAACTATCTGAAGACTTGTTCTGCTAGTTTTTCCCAGAACACAGAGGGCCTCATTCCTGATCTCCATCCTGAACTCCTGTTAGGGGGAATTGAAGGTCAGCAGCTGCAGCAGCTCATGATTTAATCCTTGATCCAATCACAAACATCACTAAAATATTATGGTATCATTTTCTGCTAAGCCCTGATTTCCCTAAACATGCTTCCTAAAAGAGTACTCAAGCAGCCATGACCAACTACCTAGAAAGAGAAAAGAGAAGATACCTTCTTGCCAGCTTTACATGTAGCACCAACAGACCATCACATGTTAGTATTTCTCCACTGAGAAAATTTTCATTTTTGAGTGGTGCAACCAGTCCAATAAAACTAGCAAAATGATTGAGGTTTCTTTTTATTACCCTTATCCATGGACAGAGGAACCTGGCAGGCTACAGTCCATGGGATCACAAAAGAGTCAGACACAACTTATGGACTAAACAACGATTTCATTTCTTACTGTTTTTCAACCTCCCACAAGTGCAGAATCTTCCTGATATCAGCATCCATCAAGATAGGTCCCACAGAAACAGAGATGTGAAGGAAAGAGGAAAAAAATTAGCATTTAATCTCTGCAACTAAATTCTAACCTAATAAAATGACATTTTCATGCATACTTTAAGAGTAACTTAAGAAATTATGGTTAGAAACCCCTCACATCTTACTAAAGCTCTGGGTGATAATAGCGCTCCTTGATGGTTGGGAAAATTTATTGGGCTGTAAGGGGGAATATGCTACCTGAACCCTGATACTGATTGTTTCTGATTAAGGGTATCACTTGAACATCTCTGCGGAAAAAAAACATTAATATGGAGTTTTTATCCCTCTCCATTCTGTATGTCTTTATTTTTAATGAATTTTATTAAGCAGAATATTCCCATAATGATTGCTGTCCAAAATTCAATTTACAATCTCTTTGAAGAGAGTTTCTTGTCCTTGGTGATACATACATCTGCAATCCTTTCAGTAGGCATCTGTGTAGCTGCTTTTAGTTTTGATATTTTATATCAGGTAGAATTGCCTGCCATCCTGCACCCCTAGTGTCTGATTAAAGTTACTCCATGGAGGAGAAAGAGAATCTATAATGTGAGCAAAATCATCATCTATCATCACCTGCAAACCTTAGGCTCTGAATACTTAGTCACTGCCAGACCTGGAAAACATAGTTATGATGTTTAGTTAAATGGGCCATTCTGAGAGTAAAATGATAAGCTTTCTGTAAGATGTCTCCTACATAGACACCAGCTCCGTCAGTAATGAAGCAAGCAGTTTCATCTACCCTAATTAATTTAGGAACAAAAGGTAGAGGGCACATCCCAAATGGTACTAGTCTGAAGAAATTCAGCAGCTGCCTTTGTTTACAGATTTGTAAACAGAGTCAGATGGAAAGACTTTTAAAAGAGCAGTAAATGGCAATCCCCACGGATAATGAGTCGAATTAATGTAGCAATTAAAGTTTATTTAAATGAAGCATTACCCTGATAGAGAAGCTGACAATGATGTAAAAGCTGAAGATCTGCTTTCAAAACCTGAGGTTTAGCAAAGGAAATTTAAATTCACAAGAGGTTATAAGGTCCATTCTGAATATGAATGGCTATGCAAGACAAGCCAGTTGAGGTTTAAGAAGTAATCTTAAAAGAGTGAAGGACTTAGAGCAAGGATAATTAAATATTACTCATCAGGAATACAGGTTTGCCTTAGATAAAGTGTACCAACATTTCTGCTGATAAAAGAATCTCTGGAGGTGTGGGGATGGGGGAATGATGCTTTTTTTCTTAATGTGAAAAAGAAACTTGTGAATTATAAATATTTCACCTGAAATGCAAAAAAAAAAAAAAAAAAGAAAGAAAAATGGAAGTGTAACTAGGAAGACTGAGAGTGTGTAAATTATTTTCCAAATGTAAAATGAGGCACTGAGAGGTGAAGAAAAGCTAACAACAAAGCTAACCTCATTCTTAAGAGGCAGCTGAACACACAGATTATGCTCAAAACAAAAAGTGAATCCTAGTCCTGAATTGTGTCTATTGCTCATTGGCTCAAAATTTGGGACTCAGAAGGAATTTACTCCAGAGAGAATGACATAGTTCCTTAAGTTTTACTATTACAATGTATCAGAATTTCATTATGGAATTTTCTTCTCTGCTCAAGATTATTATTGTCTATTATAGTATCAGTGGTACACAAACATGAAGCAGTTTTATTTTTCTCTAATGACCATCCCAACAAATGCTGTGTTAATTTTTTTTTTTTCTTGTCATGGTTGTAGACCTTCCAACAGTGTCCTGTATCCCTGATCCTGTCTGTGAGGCCAATTGTCTTGCTATTCACACTGTTCACTGAACCCAGAGTAGGCAAGGCACGAGCTAAGACCCTGGAAGGAGACTCAAGGAGCCAGCCGTAGGAACTGCAGACACGTTCATTGTCTCCTGGCTGGTGTGGCAGCCATAACACCGCCTCTCTCCTGGCTGATGCAGTAGCTGTAGCAGCAGCCACAACATCGTCATAATGCAGCCATAACATAACCATGGCATAACCTCACATAACATAACCATGATGTCACTGCAGTGTAGCCCCCGTGCAGAAGCAGCCAGGGCTCTCATGGTGGAGCTCTTACAGATATACCGCACAAATAGCCCGTGACCAAGTGAGTGCTTTGTGACATGCATGCACGGTGCTGTAAGTGACCTCAGCCTTTACATAACTGTGCAAAGTGTTTGCAGAATGTGGGACATGAGAGTGTGGGGCGAGGGAGCCTGACTGGTGCCATCTTGTTAATTTCCCCCGCATGTCTTACATGGAAAACATCAACTTCCAAGTTATTTTAGGCTTAATTTAAAATTTCACTGATTCAAACCTTCCCCTGTGTGTCCAGACATGTGGTTTGAGGACCATGAGCTGGTAGTGGGCTGTGGGTCTGCTTTTTGATTCTTCCTGTCCAACTGTCACCTTGAAGTAGAAGAAGGACTTTGGTCTACTCCTGAAACACCTCTTGTATCCCCTCCTAAAGGACTTCAGACATTATTAACTCTAGTTTCTCACTAGCTTCATCAAGGACTCTCAAAAAAATATCCATACCAGGGCTTGTCCTTAGTCTCACAAATAATTTTAACAGTGACTGGAAAAAAAGGGCAGGTGTCCATCATTTTAAAAGCCACTGGTTTTGTCATCTCTATTAGTTTTGACTCGCTTTGGTTTCCATGGCAGTATTGACTAACTGTTGATATCCTCTTGGAGGCAGGCATGCAAACGGCATGGCTAAGGAAAGTGGTAGGTATGGAAAAGTACTTCAGCAAACTCCCCGTTATACACAGAAAAGCATACAATTTCAAGCTTCTTCTCCTACCCTTCCAGAGTATAATCATTAACGTTTTTGGCACTGGGGCACAAAGACTTGCCTCAAGGTTGACTCTCTTGAAAAGCAAAATGACTCTTCATCAGCTACATTCTATACTTCTAACTGAACCTCAAGTTTCTCTGTGTACACACCAACTGGTGAGGTGATAAGCAGACAACCCCACTGAGGCCCTTACTTCTACTCTGACAGCTCTCTCCAAGTCTCTTCCCATTTTTCAAATAGTACCAGTGTCTGTCAGTGTAGTGTCTATAGCTTGCACAGATGAGCCAGTGATGCTCTGCTTTCTGGTGTAGCCCACTCTTTACAACTGATTTAGTCAATGTTATCTTCAATTTCCTAGAGGTAGAGAGGGGAGTTCATGCCATGCAGACTTCACAGTTCAAGAGCTTTCCGCTAGGCATTAATGGAGGTTAAAGGAAACCAAGGACACAGGAAGTAAGATGATGGGAATACTTAGGTTAGTAATCCCATGTTGGAAGCACACTCCAGGCATGGCCTTGCTATGTATAGTCTGAAGGACTTGACATGTCTCTACATGTGCTCTGAGCATTCTCTTGTGTTACATGAAAACATGGCCCAATGCAATATCTTCAAGCATAGCAACAATGAATAGGCATAACACAAAAGTAGATACAGAAATTCCCTATCCAAACAATTACAGAATACTTGATAAAGAAGGAAAGGGCATAGTTCCTTCTCAGATGCACAAGTAGTGTAATGAGCATGTCCTTTAGGGGAACTTTAATGCACACAATTTTTAAGCTTCACAAAGCTATTAATCAAGTATGATGTCACAGTGACAGATTCATTTCAATTTGTTTTAAGGAAGAAGAAAACTTCAATAAGTTGATTATGAGAAGATTTATTTACACTGATGAGAAATTTTTACCTATGCAGCTTGGCACTGGATTCTAAAATTGTCCAAATATACAGACTTGAGAAAGACTTTTAACTGACATCTCCTCAGGGACATAGCAATGCTTTTGACTGAGATAGTCACCTAGAACTGATTATCTATGTATGAGAAGTCAGTGATTCCACTGTGAGGATGGCACAGATATATAGGAAATCAAAATTTTAAATTTAAGGAATAGGTATCAAATCAGTAAGTAGTTGACATATATACACTACCATGTGTAAAAAATAGATAGCTAGCGGCAACCTGCTATATAGCAGAGGGGGCTGAGCTCAGTGCTCTGTGGTGACCTAGAGGGATGGGATGGTGGGGTGGGAGGGAGGCTCACGAGGGAGTGGACGTGTGTACACGTGTCGCTGATTCACTTTGTTGTATAGCAGAAACTAGCAAAACTTTGCACAGCAACTATACCTTAATTTAGAAGAAAACATTAAGTAGAATCTCAAATATTAGAACAATTTTCCTTTTAAAAATTAATAAGGGTGCTTCTTCTTTCAGTAATAGCAGGCTAGACTATTTAAGTCAACTTTCCCAGCAAAACAACTGGAAAATATGGAGAAAACATTTTAAATATTTTAATACATTGGGAATAACAAAGCACACAAAATTGACAGTGACAAATTAGAAAAAAAGAAGAATCTAGAAAGATGGTATGGAGAAACCTATTTGCAGGGCAGCAGTGGAGATGCAAACATAGTGAACAGACTTGTGGACACAGTGGGGGAAGGAGAGGCTGGGACGAATTGAGAGAGCAGCATTCAAACATATACACTACTATGTGTAAAACAGATAGCTAGTGGGAATTTGGTGTATGATGCAGGGAGCTCAAACCCAGTAATCTGTGACAGCCTCTAAGGGTGGGATAGGGTGGGAAGGGGTAGGGAGGTTCAAGGGGAAGGAGACATGTATACCTAAGATACACCCATCTGAATGCAGATTTCCAAAGAATAGAAAGGAGAGATAAGAAAGCCTTCCTCAGTGATCAATGCAAAGAAATAGAGGAAAACAATAGAATAGGAAGGACTAGAGATCTCTTCAAGAAAATTAGAGATACCAAGAGAATATTTCATGCAAAGATGGGCTCAATAAAAGGTAAAAATGCTATGGAACTAGCAGAAGCAAAATATATTAAGAAGAGGTGGCAAGAATACACAGAGAAACTATACATAAAGATATCAATGACCCAGATAACCACAGCGCTGTGATTACTCACCTAGAGTCGACATCCTGGAATGGAAGGCAAGTGGGCCTTAGGAAGCATCACTACGAACAAAGCTAATGGAGGTAATGGAATTCCAGATGACCTATTTCAAGTCCTAAAAGATGATGCTGAGAAAGTGCTGCACTCAATATGCCAGCAAATTTGGAAGACTCAGCAGTGGCCACAGGACTGGAAAAGGTCAGTTTTCTTTCCAATCCCAAAGAAAGGCAATGCCAAATATATTCAAACTACCACACAATTGCACTCATCTCATATGCTAGCTAAGTAATGCTCAAAATTCTCCAAGCGAGACTTCAACACTATGTGAACTGAGGACTTCCAGATGTTCAAGCTGGATTTAGAAAAGGCAGAAGAACCAGAAATCAAACTGCCAAAATCCGCTGGATCACAGAAAAAGCAGGAGACTACCAGACTACTTTATTTACCGCCTGAGAAATCTGTACGCAGGTCAAGGAGCAATATTTAGAATGAGACATGGAACAATGGACTGGTTTCAAATTGGAAAAGGAGTACATCAAGACTCTATATTGTCACCCTGCTTATTTAACTTCTATTCAGAGTACATCATAAGAAATGTCAGGCTAGCTGAAGCACAGGCTAGAATCAAGATTGCCGGGAGAAATATCAATAACCTCAGATATTCAGATGACACCACCCTTATGGCAGAAAAAAAAAAAAGAATTAAAGAGCATCTTGATGAAAGTGGAAGAGGAGAGTGAAAATGTTGACTTGAAACTTAACATTCAAAACACTAAGATCATGGCATCCAGTCCCATAGCTTCACAGCAAATAGATGGGGAAACAGTGGAACCAGTGAGACACTTCATTTTCTTGGGCTCCATAATCATTGCAGACAGTGACTGCAGCCATGAATTTAAAAGACGCTTGCTCCTTGGAAGAAAAGCTATGACCAACCTAGACAGCATATTAAAAACAGAGACATTACTTTGCTGACAAAGGTCCGTCTAATCAAAGCTTTGATTTTTTCAAGTAGTCATTTATGAAGGTGAGAGTTAGACCATAAAGAAAGCTGAAAGCCGAAGAATTGATGCTTTTGAACTGTGGTGTTGGAGAAGATTCTTGAGAGTCCCTTGGACAGCAAGGAGATCCAACCAGTCCATCCTAAAGAAATGAGTCTTAAATATTCATTGGAAGGACTGATGCTGAAGCTGAAACTTCAATACTTTGGCCACCTGAAGTGTAAGAACTGACTCATTGGAAAAGACCCTGATGCTGGGCAAGATTGAAGGCAGGAGGAGAAGGGGACAACTCGGTAGAGATGGTTGGATGGCATCACCCGCTCAATGGACATGAGTTTGAGTAGGTTCTGGGAGTTGGTGATGGACACGGAAGCCTGGCATGCTGCAGTCCATGGGGTCACAGAAAGTCAGACACGACTGAGGGACTGAGCTGGACTGATGGCTGATTCACATCAGAGACCAACACAATATTGTAAAGCAATTATCCCCTGATTAACTTAAAAAAAAAAAACGAAGAAGAAGAAGGAAACTGAGAGAGGAACACTCTGTGGTGGAGACTGCTTTCCCCACAGAGATGACTCAATTCTGGAACACGTGGCTCAGGATGGGAAACTAAGTAATACCTGTGATGGTCAAACAGAGCATGAGGAAAATTTGATATCCCAGTCCACTATCCGGGAAGGACTCTGGTACATTCCTCAGGCTTTAGGTTGGGACCCAGAAGGGCACCACCTAGAAATAAGGGGAAATCATATGTCTCTACTATGACTGAAGCCCAGTCTGAACCATCTCAAATTCCTGCTGCTGCTGCTAAGTCACTTCAGTCGTGTTCGACTCTGTGTGACCCCATAGATGGCAGCCCACCAGGCTCCCCCGTCCCTGGGATTCTCGAGGCAAGAACACTGGAGTGGGTTGCCATTTCCTTCTCTAATACTCCAACTTACCTGACCAAAGTAAATGTAAATCCTACATAGAGGAAAATTATATCATTCAGAATCTTAAATTGTGTCTTGAATTATGAATTGTACTCTATTAAATACAAATCACACAAAAATGTAAGAAATTGTAAAGAAAAACAAGAGAAATACATCAGAGACTCTGAATAAGGGTTACTAAGTATAGCTTTTAAAACAAGTATGACTTCAAGGAAATGAAAAAGAAAAAATGAGAATTGGGAAAATAAATCAGGAATTTTTCTTAAAAAATCAAGTGGATGTTTTTGACCTTAGGAAAATGCAGTAACTGAAATTAAGAATACAATGCTTGCTCTTGGAAGCTTGTGCTCACTCAGTCATGTCAGACTGTTTGTGACCCCATGGATTGTAGCCCACCAGGCTCCTCTCTCCATGAAATTTTATAGGTAAGAATACTGGAGTAGGTTGCCATGCCCTCCTCCAGGGGATCTTCCTGACCCAGGGATCAAACCCGCATCTCTGGCACCTCCTACATTGCAGGTGAATTCTTTACTCTGCACCACCTTGGAAGCCCAAGAATACAAGGAAAAAAGGGAAAGTGAAAGTTGCTCAGTCTTGTCTGACTCTTTGTGACCCCAAGGACTATACAGTCCATGGAATTCTCCAGGCCAGAATACTGGAGTGGGTAGCCGTTCCTTTCTCCAGGGGATCTTCCTAACCCAGGGATCAAACCCAGGTCTCCCACATTGCAGGCAGATACTTTACCAACTGAGCCACAAGGGAAGCCCAAGAATACTGGGGTGAGTAGCCTATCCCTTCTCCTACAGTTCTTCCCATCCCAGGAATTGAACTGCAATGCAGGTGGATTCTTTATCAACTGAGCTACAATGGATGAGTTTAAAAACATTGTTAGACACAGCTGAATAGAGATTTAGGGAACTAGACATGAGTAGGATGTAAATATCCCAAATATTAAGTACAGAAGCACAGAGAAATCAGTGAGTAAAATGCAGAAAGAACACAGAGTAAAGAGGATATAGTTAAGTCTAACATAAAGGCACTTGGGGTTCTAGATAGATAGGAGAGAATGAGCATAGCAATGCTTAATGTGATGTTGAGAATTTTCCAAACTGACAAAAATCATCAAATCAGATTCAAGAAGAATTCTAACCCCAAGCAAGATAAATCGAAGTGGGATTAAACCTGCCATGGTACATCGTGGTAAAAGCACTGAAACTCAAAAATAGAAACGTAATTTGTAAAACAGTCATGGTAAAAATATAAATTAGCATGAAGAAGCAATACGCTCATTCTTAGGAAACCCTATTAAAGATACACTGTATGAAAGATATATCTTATGCATGAAGTTATTCATTGTGACATGACTTGTGACAGCAAACAACTGAGAATAAAATACAAATGTCTACCAACAGAGAACTAGTTGAATAAAGCAGAGTGCCTCCAGAAGACACTACTCTGGGACATTCAGACACTGTATGCTTCTCAATATTATGTGACACAAAGCATACAGCACAACCTGTGAAATATCCTTGCCAAAAATAATTGACCCTTTCTTGAGTCTGTAGAATCAACTTCCAATTTATAGGATATATGGGGCTACAGCAACAAACAAATGACACTTCAAGAAACCAGACTAATCCAGACTATGGGACATCCTCCAAGACAATAAATTCAGCTCTTAAAAGTGCAATGGCATGAAATGAAAAAAGTGGTAGGAGAGAATTAAAAACAGTGCTTTTACACAATGAAGGAAACTATAAGCAAGGTGCAAAGACAGCCTTCAGAATGGGAGAAAATAATAGCAAATGAAGCAACTAACAAAGAATCTCAAAAATACACAAACAGCTCATGCAGCTCAATACCAGAAAAGTAAATGACCCAATCAAAAAATGGGCCAAAGAACTAAACAGACATTTCTCCAAAGAAGACATACAGATGGCTAACAAACACATGAAAAAATGCTCAACATCACTCGGTATCAGAGAAATGCAAATCAAAACCACAATGCGGTACCATCTCACACCGGTCAGAATGGCCACCATCATAAAGTCTACAAACAATAAATGCTGGAGAGGGTGTGGAGAAAAGTCAACCCTCTTACACCGTTGGTGGGAATGCAAACTAGTACAGCCACTATGGAGAACAGTGTGGAGATTCCTTAAAAAACTGGAAATAGAACTGCCTTATGACCCAGCAATCCCACTGCTGGGCATACACACGGAAGAAACCAGAATTGAAAGAGACACATGCACCCCAGTGTTCATCACAGCACTGTTTACAATAGCCAGGACATGGAAGCAACCTAGATGCCCATCGGTAGACCAATGGATAAGAAAGCTGTGGTACATATACACAATGGAATATTACTCAGCTATTAAAAAGAACACATTTGAATCAGTTCTAATGAGGTGGATGAAACTGGAACCTATTATACAGAGTGAAGTGAGACAGAAAAACACCAATATAGTATATTAATGTATATACATGGAATTTAGAAAGATGGTAACAACTCTATACATGAGACGGCAAAAGAGACACAGACATAAAGAACAGACTTTTGGACTCTGTGGGAGAAGGCGAGGGTGGGATGATTTGAGAGAATAGCTTGAAACATGTATATTACCCATATGTGAAATAGATCACCAGTCCAAGTTCAATGCATGAAACAGGGCAATGAAAGTCGGTGCACTGGGATAACCCAGAGGGATGGGATGGGGAGGGAAGTGTGAGGGGGTTCAGGACGGGGAACACATGTACACCCATGACTGATTCATGTCAATGTATGGCAAAAAACCATCACAATATTATAAAGTAATTAGCCTTCAATTAAAATAAATAAATTAATTTAAAATAAATAAATAAAATAAAAACAACTACCCAGTGATTCATGGGATTTTTTTTCCCTAATTGAAATAAACTAATTATAAAAACAGGGAAATCCAAATAATGGCTAAGCAATCAACACTAAAAGAAAGTGTGGTATTGTGCTTACATAGGAAAATAATCGTGATTTTAGAACTGTGTCCTAAAATATTCAGGGGTAAAATGTCATGAGTTCTGGAATTTGCAACAAAACTACAAAAGAGGAAATATAAAGCAAAGGTGACAATATTGATCTTGATCATTGCCAAATATGTGTTACGACTATATGAGGTTTCCTTATAATCTTGTGTATTTTTCCTAAAGTCTCACAATGAATTTTTTAAATGAATGTGTTTCCCAGAGGTGAGACCTCAGAGTGTCATAACAATTAGATATACATTCAGACATGACTTCCTATCGCCGATACTCACACATCCTGCAAGTCAGGCCCTATTCTAGGGAACAGAGGCTGGCCCAGGCCCTTGACGTCACAAGCTCACAGTTGTGCAGGAGTGGAGATGAGAGGGCAGACAATGACAGAAGAGCATAAAGAGTTCATCAGTGGGCACATTCGGGATGCTTTGGGCTCACACAGTAGCAAACACCTAGCCCAGAACTGGAGTGGACAGCGGGGTCAAGATAACCTTCTCAGGGTGTCACCTACGCTGAGATGTGAAAAATGAGCAGAATCTGGCCAAGGAAGTAAGTGGATTTTTTCTAACTACAGGCCAAGAGAAACTCAGTCCAGACACAAGGGATAGAAAGAATGCCATGCCTTGTCTTCTGTAACCAAGGCCATTGTAGTGCCAAAGGTAGGTCCTGCCCCTACTCACTCTTCACAAGGATTCTAATGGCGTGTGGGCAATGAATCCCTGTAACCTGGAGCACCTGCCCTCAAGACTTGTATAGTGAAAGCAAAGACGCTCAGTCGTGTCCAACTCTTTGCAGCCCCATGGACTGTAGTCTAGCAGGCTCCTCGGTCCATGGGACTTTCCAGGCAAGAATACTGGAGTGGGTTGCCATTTCCTTCTCCAGGAGATCTTCCCAACCCAGGGACTGAACCCAAGTCTCCCGCATTGTAGGCAGATGCTTTACCGTGTGAGCCACCAGGAATGGTAGGTGAGCTCTTATTTGAAGCCGATACTCTGCTTCAATGTACAAATAATATGTCTTCATTGAACCTCAGTTTCAGCTATTCTGAAAGAAAACTGACTCTGGGGTCACCTCTGTGGGGCCCTCCAAGTGAATTTTGCTTTATAGAGTTTAAGTACACCTTTCCTGAACATACACCCCATCTTGGGTTATAATCTGCCTAACCAGCTTCACATGATGTGGTAACAAACTAACCAACACAAGCTTCATTTTCTTTATGCAGTTTTGACCCTAGTAACAATTCCCTGGTAAAGTACTAACAGCCCTATTTTATGAATGAGGAAATGATGGGGAGACAATAGTTCAAGAAGATCAAGTAACTTGTTGGCAGTAATGACCTGAAATTCTTGTGAGTGAATTTAGTTATCCACTCCCCTTCACCAACATCCTAAA
Source organism: Capricornis sumatraensis (assembly GCF_032405125.1). Taxonomy (NCBI): domain Eukaryota; kingdom Metazoa; phylum Chordata; class Mammalia; order Artiodactyla; family Bovidae; genus Capricornis; species Capricornis sumatraensis. The sequence continues at coordinate 7,044,968 of NC_091084.1, forward strand.
ATGTGTCCCCTTAGCTTAGGGTTACATCTGAAATAGTAGCTGAAGCAGAAATTGGGCTTATCATTTCCAGTATTAGCTATAGTGCTATGATGAGGGGCTAGTAATTCTCCACTATTTGGAGACCAAATCTGGAAGTACTGGTTGAAGTGAAATGTCATCATGATCAGTACAAGACACTTTCAAGGAGTTATAGTGAACAAATTAGCAGTTTTTATTGAATTTATGTTAACTTTCCTCATAAAAATGTGCTCTGTGAGTTCATAATACAATTTTTTAAGAATTGTAAAATATGTGAGAATATCACCTTTCTTTTCTCTCTCAGCTTCAGTCATCCTTATGTCCATCTCATCACTGGTCCTTGATTGGACTTAAATCTCCAACATGGTCCATGAAGGCATGAAATACCATCCTAGATAGAGACACGTCCAATTCCTAAGAGCAGAGAGAATGGCAAAAATGAGTATGTGGCTTAAATAAATTAAGCAACAGTAATGCCAACACAATCTATTCCCACGGTGAATGTAATTAAGTATCCCTGTTCAGATAGCTCCTATTCTCCATCAATTATCAGATCAGCAAGAAATCACATATTCCAGCTAAGCCACCTGGATCACTGTGGAAAGCATCTACACTTGTTTAACCAGAGATGCTGGGAAGAAGGCAGGGTCAAGAATGTTCCACTGAAGCAAAACAAATTTGCTCCTGGTTTTATTAGCATTCTAATTCTGATGCAGTGAAGCATGAACTTATGTGGCATTTTTGTTTTATTTAAAATGTGGAAGGAAACAGGGTGAGATGAGTAAAATAAGAGATGGGGATTATGAGGAACAAACCTCCAGTTATATAATAAATTATAGGGATGTAATATATGGCACAAAGACTAGGTCAGTGATATTGGAATAACTTTCTGTGGGGACAGATGGTAACTAGACTTCCTGGTGATCATAATGTATGCAAATGTCAAATCATTATGTAGTGTACCTGAAACAAGCATGAGATTATAAGTCAACTATATTTCAATTTAAAAATTTAAATGAAATTAAAATGCAGGAACACTCTTCAAATCAGAGTGCTGCTATGCTAACAACAGCTTCTACACCAGGGTGAAACTAGAATATTCTTTATCAATAAGGTAATAGTGAAGAGCTATTGTTGTCTAGTCACTAAGTCACATTCAGGTCTTTTGCAACCCCGTGGCCTGTAGCCCACCAAGCCACTCTGGGCTGGCTCTAAGATGTTGCAGTTCTATCTGGGGTACCGGCCCGCTCCATCTTTCTGCTTTGTCGTCCAGCGGAGCCGCCGGATGATGGCTGCCGCAGACTCTGTCCTCACACAGAGCCTTCCGGACGCCGAAAGAGGCGGGAGGAGGGTTTCTCCATGCACTATCATTTTTACAGGAAGGAAAATCCTTTCAAGTAGCTTCTCAGGAGAGTTTCCTTGCTGTTTAATTGATAGTGTAGACACAGCCCAGGCTTCAACTGATGACTGTCGCTGATAACGACTGATTGGCTTTCTCTTGTCAATCCCCTTGAAGGCTGAAGAGAAGCCCCATGAACCACATGCATTCTTAACGCTCGACGGAAATTGAAGTCTTTGAACAAGGCAGTGTGTAGTGGGAGCCAGGAAGCAGAGAGAGCTGCTAGGTATTTAACAATAGTTCACACCTTCCACTCTGGGCACCCGATACCCATATGTGCCATCTTTATGCTAAAATAGCGGCCTCACACTTACACGGTACTCATTCTTTCATTTCTTAAAGAAAACAAGCCTCGAGGATCCTCCAGTCTCTGGCTCCAGGTCTTGGACATCTGGATGAGGCACAGTTTTCTTCACTGGGTCCATGTTTGCTAAAGTATGGTTCAAAGACCAGTATCTGCCCATAACATGACAACGTGCACTGGAAGAAAAGGAAGAAGGTAAGTGCCACAGCAACATGTGTGTGGACAGAGTCGAAAAAGAGGCAAAGCAGAGAGGTGCAAACTCCTCCTTAGTCAGCTGGACAAGAAGGGGGAAGACTCCACTCCGGTGGCACAGTCAGCCCCAGGACAGCCAGCTAGAAGTCCGGGTTCTAGCCTGGAAAGATGCCCTTACTTGCTGTCAGTGGACTGACCTGCTTGTGCCCCTGGGGACCGGCCCTTGGCCCCTATCCTCCACAAACCTGGTTCTGCCTCGGAGAGGGTTTCCCTTGTCTCTTGTCCTCCACAAAACTGGTCCTGCTCTCCGGTGGTTCATCCTCCCTGACTACATCTAAGATGGACAGTGTGAAACAGCTTTTCTGAAGTATGCACTGAGTTAGCCACCCCATTCTTGTTGGTCCAGGTGTACAAACCTGCAGTTTCCCTTTGGGTTTAGTCTTCCAGAACCTGTGCTTGGCCAGGATCATATTTTCCTTGGCAACACAGTGATGCACAAACTTGTCACACCTGTCCAGTCATTCTCATGGTTTAGTAACTATAGGTAAAATGTCTGATTCAATGTGGTCTTTCAAAACTTGCATTTGAACAAGTGCAGAGGTCTATTATTTGACCTCTGCCCTCTGACTTTATTCCTCTCCCTTAGTTTAATGGTCCCTACCTTAAGACTTTTGAAAAGTATAGTCTTTGTTGGAGAAATTGCCAATCTTTTGATACAGCCTTGCCTCTCCTTCACTTAGAAATAATTAACAATGGGGTATATCTGCAAGTGGCCTGAGGCACCCAGCTTATTAATTTTATCTTCTGATAAATCCCCTGTTTCCCTGCTGCTTTATAAACTAGCTTTAGCTTGGAGGGCAGAAACTGACTTTTCCAGCACTGCAAGACTTCAAATTAAAAGACTCTCAGTCAACTCAACTTTCAGCCTGTGCTCAAACAATGCCTCTCTTAGCAAAGCCTGTTTTCTTTTTCCTTGTTCTCACAGAGGCCACATGCAGACACTTTGTCTCTTATAGAATCCTAGTGGAGGAGTCTATAGACAGCCAATAAATCTCCATGCACTGAATTTTTCCCTCTCTTTCTTCTAAATTAGATCAGAATACAGTCTGAAACCCAAGAAACAACTGGTCGTTGGATCAAGTATTTTGTGACTGCATAATAGGTATTACCTACTTCCCAAATGGGAGAGCTCCAGCCGCCACTGTCCTTGTTCTGTCGACTTAACTCCGCAAGTTTTACATTTTATGGTCTGTTCCTTATAGCACTGCGGAACAAAATTTGTGTCATATATCTGCTCCAAGCTTTAAATTACAGGGTACCTAATTAAAAGTAGTTTAAATTATATGAGACATATTATCTCAACAAACCCAGAGACAAGATATTTCACAGGTTATTGTGATCATTAGCAATGTTACCAAGAGCTCATAGTTCTTCTCCATCATCCTCAGTGTACTAGCTACTCTCTTTATGTTAGTATCTAGCTTTAGGGGCTCCAAGTACTATCTCCCACACAGCTTCATCCCACAGGCAGAGAAAATAAAAGCATTGGAGTATTTCTCTCTTCAATCAAAGTGAAAGTCTTTCCCAAAAGGCTTACCGTTTTATCATATTGACCAGAGTGACATCTCATGTCTATGCCTGTCAAGTGAATGCAATTACAGTTACTGATTTGAGCAAATCAACATTCATCCCCTTGAACTGAGAAAAGGCCGATAATACTGAAGAATCTTTGAGTTAAAAATGCACCTGGGAATTGTTCAATAGGTAACTATGTATTCCAATAGCCTAAACTCTTATTTGAGAACAGTGTTCCTCAAGGTCAGTCCAGAAATCTGTGCTCTGATTAATATAAACACATGCCTGGGCCTCACTCAAACCTAAATTAGCAGACTCTCCCAGGTAAAGTCCAAGAACTTGCATTTTAACAAGCTCTTGGATGATTCTTTAGCATATTAAAGACAGAGCTACTGCAAAAATCTTTGGGACCTCATCTGATGAAAATTCATATTCTAATGTCATCTGTACTTGGTAAATATTTAGCTGCGTATAATTACTGTCATATTCAGAAACTGATGAACTTTTCCTTCTTTTATTTTTCTTTCTCTTTTTTTCTATTTTTCTTTCCAGAAAGAGTCATCTAATTATGTCATTATTTCCTGTAGGATTAAGCACTTCTCTCTGTGCACTGTGGAAACTCAATTTGTCTTATTCCTTCTTCTACTAATTTTATTCCCTGAAAATTCACAAAGAGGAAATGTAATTAAAACAAAGATAAAACTAGAAAGAAAAAAATCCAAATGAGAAATCAGTTACTTCTTTTACTTTTCTCTGGACTCCCCTTGATGGAAATTGAGGTAGAATCTAGATTGGGAGTGAAATAGAGGTAAAAACATCATGAAACTTGGTAATTTTTAAACATTAGTCATTTGATGTCCACATAGAACATTCTTCTCCAAGGAAGGTTAACTTATTTCCTACTTCGCTTACCACCCAGATCCGTGCAAGTTTCTCATCAATTGTGGATAGTTGATTTCATGTCATGGGGCAGAATGATAATAAGAACTAATAATAAGTTCCAACTAGTGCTTACCATGCCCTGGGAGCACATGTTCAGGAGCTCTATCTATATTAACTCATTCAATCTTCATTCAAATAATTCAAGGCATGTGCATGTGTGCTAAGTTGCTTCAGTCTCTTTGTGACCCTGTGGACTGTAACCCACCAGGCACCTCTGTCCATGGGATTCTCCAGGCAAGAATACTGGAGTGGGTTGCCTTGCCCTCCAGGGGATCTTCCTGACCTAGGGAACAAACCCAGGTCTCTTTCATCTCCTGCACTGGCAGTCGGGTTCCTTATAACTAGCATCCCCTAGAAGCCCAAGTTGAGGCACATATCCTCATTTATGTCATAAGCCTGGTTTTACAGGCAAGGAAACTGAGGCGAATGAATGACTTACTCCCTCATGAGAAACGAGATGGGTTTTGAACTCAAAGTGTAGCTGCAGAGACTGTTCTTATAACCACAATGCAGTTAACACCTCTCAACCAACACCACAAACTTGTTCTGTGAATCCCTGATAGCTTGTTTTGAGTTCTTAAAATTTTGTAGTTAGTTTGAAGCATCTGAAAATCAATAGAATACATTTAAAATTTTGAGTTCCAGCTTTTGTCGGAAAAATCAGAAAACTTATGCTGACAAGATTAGGTCAGGGCCTTCCCTGGTGGCTCAGCGGTTTAAAAAAAAAAAAAAAATCTGCCTGCCAATATAGGAGACACAAGGATGCAGGTTCAATCTCTGGATTGGGACATTTCCCTGGAGAAGGAAATGGCAACCTGCTCCAGTATTTTTGCCTGTAAACCAGGCAAGAGAAGCCTGGAGGGCTAAAGAGTCACAAAGAGTAAGACCCGACTGAGCAATGGGGCATGGACGTGATAAGTCATAAAATGACCATACAGTCATTTCCCCATTATTAGTGAGAAAATGAAAGATGGACCAAGAACACCTGGGGCTTCGTGGAAAATGAAAGGGTACATATTGCTTCAGATAACTGAGGAATCTTCCTAAGTGATGGTCAATGTAAAAAGACTGCTATTAATGTGGTGTACGTGGAGTGGTCTCATGTCACTGCATGATCCCTGATTAATTTCTAAAAGCAGGGAGCAGGGGGATGTTTCCCCATCAGTCTCTAAGAGCATCCTGTTGAAGAAGCATTGTTTTAATCCTCTTTTTACATCTGTGGGGCCGGCCACTCCCTCCAAAAGCGAGGGTTCCTCCCAACAAACCTCCCAGTCTCAAGTCCTACCACGTCCATGGTATGTCTGATAAAACGAATTCAAAGCATTAAAGTCAAGTTTGGTACTTTCTATGTCCCTGGAACTCTAGTTCACTTGAAGTGGAAGAACCCCAGGGTACTTTAAGTTATTTGTTCCTGAGTCCATTTTTATGTCAGTAATTAAAGGTGAGGTGATTTATTTTTGCAGGGGGAGGATAAACTTTCACTTCAGCTCAGTTCAGTCACTCAGTCATGTCCAACTCTTTGCAACCTCATGGACTGCAGCATGCCAGGCCTCCCTGTCCATCACCAGCTCCCAGAGTTTACTCAAACTTGTCTCCATTAAGTCGGTGATGCCATCCAACCATCTCATCCTCTTTCGTCCCCTTCTCCTCCTGCCTTCAATCTTTCCCAGCATCAAAGTCTCTTCCAATGAGTCAGTTCTTCACTTCAGGTGGCCAAAGTAATGGAGTTTCAGCTTCAGCATCAGTCCTTCCAATGAATATTCAGGACTGATCTCCTTTAGGATGGACTGGTTGGATCTCCTTGCAGTCCAAGGGACTCTCAAGAGTCTTCTCCAACACCACAGTTCAAAAGCATCAATTCTTCAGCACTCAGCTTTCTTTATGGTCAAACTTACACCCATACATGACTACTTGAAAAACCTTTGCTTTGACTAGACAGACCTTTGTTGGCAAAGGAATGTCTCTGCTTTTTAATATGCTGTCTAGGTTGGTCATAGCTTTTCTTCCAAGGAGCAAGTGTCTTTTAATTTCATGCTGCAGTCACCACCTGCAGTCATTTTGGAACCCAAGAAAATAAAGTCTCTCACTGTTTCCATTGTTTCCCCATCAAGTTGCAATGAAGTGATGATGCCATGATCTTCATTTTTTGAATGCTGAGCTTTAAGCCAGCTTTTTAACTCTCCTCTTTCACTTTCATCAGGAGGCTCTTAAGGCCTCTTTGCTTTCTGCCATAAGGGTGGTGTCATCTGCATACCTGAGGTTATTGATATTTCTCCCGGCAATCTTGATTCCAGCTTCTGCTTCATCTAGCCTGGCATTTTCCATGATGCACTCTACATATAAGTTAAATAAGCAGGGTGACAATATAAAGCCTTGGCATACTCCTTTCCCAATTTGGAACCAGTCTGTTGTTCCATGTCTGGTTCTAACTATTGTTTCTTGACTTGCATACAGATTTCTCAGAAGGCAGGTAAGGTGGTCTGGTATTCCCATCTCCTTAAGAATTTTCCACAGTTTGTTGCTATCCACACAGTTAAAGGCTTTGGCATGGTCAATAAAACAGAAGTAGATATTTTTCTAGAACTCTCTTGCTTTTTGTATGATCCGACAGATGCTGGCACTCTGATCTCTTTTTATCTTCCTTTTCCAAATCCAGCTTGAACATCTGGATGTTCTCAGTTCACATACTGTTGAAGCCTTGCTTGAAGAATTTGAGCGTTACTTTGCTAGCATGTGAGATGAGTGCACTTGTGTGGTAGTACAGGCATTCTTTGGCATTGCCTTTCTTTAGGATTGGAATGAAAACAGACTTTTTCTAGTCCTGTGGCCACTACTGAGTTTTCCAAATTTGCTGGCATATTGAGTGCAGCACTTTGACAGCATCATCTTTTAGGATGTGAAATAGCTCAACTGGAATTCCACCACCTCCACTAGCTTTGTTCATAGTGATACTTTCTAAGGCCCACTTGACTTCACACTCCAAGATGTCTGGTTCCACCATAATCACACTGTAGTGGTTATCTGGATCAGCAAATCTTTTTTGTATACTTCTGTGTATTCTTGCCACCTCTTCTTAATGTCTTCTGCTTCTGTTAGGTCCATACTGTTTCTGTCCTTTATTGTGCCCATCTTTGCATGAAATGTTCCCTTGGTAGCTCTATTTTTTTAAAGAGATCTTTCCCATTCTATTGCTTTTCTATATAGTCTTTCCCATTCTATTGTTTTCATCTATTTCTTTGCACTGATCACTGAGGAAGGCTTTCTTATCTCTCTTTTCTGTTCTTTGGAGATCTGCATTCAGATGGGTATGTCTTTCCTTTTCTCCTGTAACTTTCACTTCTCTTCTTTTCTCAACTATTTGTAAGGCCTCCTCAAACTTTCATTTTGCCTTTTTGTATTTCTTTTTCTTGGGGATGGTCTTGATCACTGCCTCCTGTACAATGTCAAGATAAACTTTACTGGGCCTTAAAATGTTATTCATTTTTTTTCAGCTTTATCCAGAAATTTGAAAGCTGACTGGTCATGCTAATTTCCATGTGAGGCTTCTATTGGCCATATGAAGCAGAAGGTCACAGGTCCTTCTAAAATGCGTAAAGAGGCACATTTTTAGTGACTCAAATACCACCTTTCCTGATTAGCATATTTTTGATTGTTTTTTTATCTCAACAGTCATCTTATTTAAAACATTACCACTCTCATTTTTTAAAATATACTGAGAATCTAATCATTGGAGGAAAATGTCAGGGTACCTAATACATCCTCACAGCATATACATTTTCCAAGTAGTGTTTGGAGGAATGAACTCACAGACTAAATAGCAAAGCCCTCATTTCTGATATGATATTTAAGACTCTCCACAATCCAGCACCAACATATGTCACGCTGGATGTCACACACATCCCTCATGGCCCTGTGCGTGGGGTTTCACTACATAGTTACGTGGAGACTTTCTGCCTCCAATGACCTCCTTCTCTGAGCTGCAACCCCACAACCATTATTGCTCCTCTGACTACATCTCAGACATTATGGGTTCTAGGGACTATTTCAGGGCATTTCCTTCCTACTCGAATAGGGTTCATCCTTCCATCCTTGGTTCTGGCTATTACTAACTACACTTACATTTGTTCCCATAATTATATCTCTTCCACCAGGTCATAAGGTCCCTGAGGGTGGAGACTATGTCTTTGGTTTGTGTTTAAAATTATTTTTATTTAGTAATTTTATTTTTTACTTCATAATCTGTACTTATCACATTCTTTCAAGATAAATTGAAAGATCCCTTCCAATCCTTTCATATTAATTAAAGTTATTTATTTTCCATTGGACTTTTTCACTTCATTCCAAGTTTTTACCAACTTTACAATGTTATATATTGTCTATTGTACAGATACCACACTAATAGTTGATATATGTTAAACTATGGGCTACGTGTTCTCTGAAGCACTTTATATTCTTTTTCTCATTGAAAAAAAGAGAACCGGAGTTCAGGTGAGTTATATAATGTGCCAAGATAAGTGGTGGGGTAAGAATTCATACTCCAAAGCTGTGTTTACTCATCCACTAATCTACACAGCCTCTCAAATCTTTGTAATCTGCTCCTTTGATGCCTGACATCATCAACATCGCCATATCATTATCCTTAAAAAAGGAGTTTTTACTTATAACAATATAAACCATTTCAAAATCCAAATGACTGTTCAAAAGGAGCAGTAATAGGGAATGTCTTATTCATTTCCTTCTCCCAAAACCTAACATGATGCTTTTTCCTGGAATTGTTGAATCTGTTGATTTGATTTGATCGACTTCCTTAGATCTCTGCAGAAAAGTACAGAATCCTTGCCTAACAGGAAGTATTTTTCCAGAGAGACTGATGCCCTTCACAAGAGTAGGAAGCGTCTTTCCAGAGCTTGAATGTCTACTTCACGCAACACTGCAGGACGTGACTTGTAACGTGTTTGATACACGTTCTTCTTCACCCAGCTGGCCAGCTGAATCAGTGTTGGCAAAGATTCTGAAATTTTGGACTGATTACATCAAAACATTTGCACTGTAAACAAATAGCTTGCAATCATGCATATTGATGGCCTTGGATGAGTCTCCCACTGGCTCTTGCCACATCTCCCTTCTTCCTGAATGTCATCTAAGGTGACCAGGAGACATGAGGAGAGGGGGCTCCTGATTTGCTGACAGGGCGTTCAGTCAGGACTATGTTGCTAAAATCCGGTTTTATCAAGTTACAAGTAACAAGTAATTATCATGCAGCACATCACCTAGAGTGCCATTATGCAAATTTACATATGGCTCAGCTGCGCAGTTTAGACAAATATTTATCATCATCCTAAAGCCAGTCTTGCAAAGAGGAAACAGGCCAAGTGGCACTCTATCATTGTGCATCTCTTATTTTTTTTACACCAAAAATGAACTAGGCTGTTTTTATCTAGGACACTAAACCATTATGGAGGAAATATCCTTTTATTAGTCTTTCACGGAGGAAAGAAGTTCTAAAGAAACTTTGATTAACCTGAAGAAGAGACAATTCAGAGAGAACAAGAGAGCTATTTTTGAATATGTGAAGACAGTCATTTAGAAGAGGGAACACACTTGACTTCTATTGCTCTGCAAGGTCATGTTTGAAAACATAGTTCAGAATCTCAGAATTACAAGAAGACAAGTCTCAATCCAATCTAAAGTGGAATTTAAAAAAGAGGAATCTGTTCTTTGAAAGTTGAACTTTTTCTTACTGGTTATATGCAAAGTTTTATCTCATTGACTTTGTAGATTTGGAGGATTTTTTAACCAAATAAATCAAGCATTCAGCTGAATAAGTTGCTTTTAAAATGGAAATTTACATTGGAAATTTACAAAGTTATTCCAGGGAAGCTGCCCTTGACCAGGAGGAGATCAGAACACCTCTTTGAACTGTGGACCATTTTCTCCTAAAACGTCTTTGTGATGGCCAGTCCACCACTGTTGATTCCTGAATTAGTCAAAAGGAGCAGAAATGCTCTCCCACAAATGAAGTGGACAATGCGGGTGATGAGACTTTTGAGGAATCAGAATTTCAAAATCAAAGTGGTACTTTAACATTTGAGATGGAAGCATGTAAGATATTTCTAAAATGAATTCTTGCTGAGGCCCCCAAAGGTCTCCTGAATCCTTGCTGACTAACTTGGGGGATAGTGGGTCAGCTATTACTCAGAAGGAAAAAAAAATCAATACGTTCCTCTTTCATGACTCAAACCAAGACAGAACAAAAGAATATGGAGGCTCCTCCCAAAGATGCTCTTTGAGCTGCTGGGAATAAAACGAGGGGAAATGTGGCAATCACGGCTCTGCGATCACCCGCCGGTCACAGGGACACACTACGCAGTGCAACCTCCTGGAGACTGTTGCCTTATCTGTAAAACTAGAATGATGACAAATACCTCAGAGATTGTTGTGAGCATTTAAATATATAAGTGTTCAACATAATGCTAGGCCATATTAACTTCTCTACACATTTTAAATGCAATAATTATATCACCATTGTTATTGTGGTTTTCGTTCTGAATCATCCTTCTTATTGCACTTCCTCACTTCTTCCATCCTGCTTTGTATAATTTTGAAATTAGTTTGCATAAAATACTTTTTAATTACCCTACCAATTTCCAGCCCCCTATACTCTTTGAGGGATTTTGTTAAATCATGTATGATACCATTTTTATACACAACATGACAGTTTGAAAACAAAGCTGTTTTTAAAATCTTTTACCATTCAATTATACACAGACTACACTGAGTTTTTCAATGTCATATGGTTTAAAAGCTAATGAAAATGTAAAGATTTGGGGCAAGATTACTGGGTTTGCTGTGAATACAAGACCAAGAGTGGGGACACTGGAACAGGTGACCCGGGACAAAACCTCTTTCGTTGTTCAATCTGTACGTCATGTCTGCCTGTTTGCAACCCTATGGAATGCAGCACGTTATGTGTTTCCCTGATGGCTCAGTTGGTAAAAAATCCACCTGCAATACAGGAGACTCTGGTTCGATTTCTGAGTCAAGAAGATCTATCTGCTGGAGAAGGGATAGGCTACCCACTCCAGTATTCTTGGGCTTCCCTTCTGGCTCAGGTGGTAAAGAATCCTCTTGCAATGCAGGAGACCTGGATTCGATCCCCGGGTTGGGCAGATCCCCTGGAGAAGGGAAAGGCTACCCACTCCAGTATTCTGACCTGGAGAATTCTATGGACTGTATAGTCTATGGGGTCACAAAGAGTCGGACACAGCTGAGCAACTTTCACTTGCACTCTTTCAGTCTTCCCGATCCTTCACTATCTCCCTGCATTTGCTCAAACTCATTCCCATTGAGTCAGTGATGCCATCCAACCATCCCGTCCTCTGTCACCCCTGTCTCCTCCGGCCTTCAATCTTTACTCTCTTCCTAATACTGGACAAGTTGCTTAATCTTTGTGTGTCCGGGCTGAGTAAAAACATTTTGCTCCTGAGTAGAAAACACTTAGGAGACTGCCTGGCACAGAGTGAGAACTTGATGAGCTATGATTACTGTTGCTCACAGTCCATGGTAACAGAGACGTGGGGTTTAAAATTATGGAAGAAAAAGACAGAATCAGAATAGTGGATGACAGGCATGGTCTCATAGAAAATGGTGGTATCCAAATTAGTTGATAAAAGTTCTCTGTCCTCAGTTAACTGTGAACTACAATCCAAAGAGACTGACAAGCATGCTAGAGAGGGTTATGCATGCTACAAGACATGAAGGGAGCAGAGGCTCTTGGACTTCACAGCCACGTTGTTAAAATCACTTTTCAATATTCATTAGATACTACATTGAACATTTTTGCAAATTATATTTTTATGTCTGATGCATTGAAATTAGATGCATGTTTTAGTAATACAAAAAAAAATTGAATTTGTGGTTATAGCAAAGAACACATTTATAAAAATGAAGAAAATGGTGAAAGATGAAGAGTTTCACATCCTGGGTTTAACCAAGTCTTACAGACATAGAGAATGAGTGTGGGGACACCAAGAGGGAGAAGTGGGTAGGATGAACTAGGAGACTGTGATTGACATACATACACTATTGATACTACGTATAAAACAGACAGGTAGTGAAAATCCAGTGTATATCTCGGGGAACTCAACTCAGTGTTCAGAGGTGAAGTCGCTCAGTCATGTCCAACTCTTTGCGACCCTGTGGACTGTAACCTACTAGGCTTCTCTGTCCATGGGATTCTCCAGGCAAGAATACTGGAGTGGATTGCCATTTCCTTCTCCAGGGGGTCTTCCGGACCCAGGGATCGAACCCGGGTCTCCCGCATTGGAGACAGACGCTTTAAACTCTAAGCCACCAGGGAAGCCCCAGTGTTCAGTGGTGACCTAAATGGGGAGGAAATACAAAAAACAGGGCATATATGTAAAAGTATAGCTGAGTTACTTTTCTGTACAGCAGAAACTAATACAACATTGTAAAGCAACTATACTTCAACAAAAATTAATTTTAAAGACACCCGAGTCTACTAGGAATTAGCTGTGCAACCTTAGACTAGTCACTTGTCTTCAGTGTCTCAGTTTCCCCAGCCATTGAAAGAAAGAATAGACATGTCAGTGTTCCCCAAACTTTAGTCATTCCCAAGAACCTTACAATTATTGACATATCCATATACATATTCATCCTATACTATGGTATCCTTGAAATCATGGTTTCCTTGCACTTTATTAGTGCATATTTAAAACTTTATTAGTGCATATTAAAATAAAATTTGTGAAAATTTTAAAAACAATTCCTTCTTGTACAAGCTAGAATCATACTGCCTATTCTTTGGGAAACATTAGACTAAATGACCACTGAGTTAGTCTCTGAATCATGTCTGACTCTCTGTGACTCATGGACTGTAGTCCGCCAGGCTCCTCTGTCCATGTGATTCTCCAGGGAAGCATACTGGAGTGGGTAACCATTCCCTTCTCCAGGGGATCTTCCAGACCCACGGATCGAACCTGGGTCTGCTGCATTCCAGGCAGATTCTTTACTGTCTGAGCCACCGAGGAAGCCCAGTGACCACTTAAGTTCCTTATAATTCACAGATTTCAGCTATGTCTGAAAGAAAAGAAAATAAATAAACAAAAGATAGTATGAAATAAGCACTCTTTAGCTGTTCAATCTCTTCATGACTTCCTTTTCAGTTAGAGGAGCCAGAACAACATAAACTTTTATCTCCCAGTATGGAAGATTTCCTCTAATATAAAAGTCAGTTCTTTGACCAGCATATAATAGAGACTATTATTAATAGCTACAGCAAGGAAATTGAAACTACAAGACTATTAAGAGAACTGAATCACACCCTTCAGTCCAAATGAAGGGCAAGATAGCATGACTCAATTTCAACCTGGAAAAGAGTCAAGGCATACATCATAGGAAAGGGTAGGAGTTTCCACCATAAGAAGCAGGGAAGGCGTAATGTGAGGACAAGGAGAAAATAAAATGTTTGCTCCTTTGCTTCTCCACTTATTTTTCCACAATTGTCATCTCTGTCACATAAAATTTACTGTCTCAAGTGAATCAGAACATTCTAGTAGGTTGATAATGACCTTCATAAATCAGGTAAATTAGTTATTTTTTTCTTACAATTTTTCTTCTTCGATGATTTTCTGATCAATTTATGTTGCCTCTCATTCAAGGGGCCCAGCCTTCTCTGTGCATGGAAAAGGCTGGTGGAAACCAAGGGGCTGGCCTCACCCAGGGGCTGCTTCTGTGCTAAACTCAAGGGTCTCTCCTTCCAGGTTGAAAGCTATACACAGGATGGCCAGAGGGAGAAATGGACCTTCTGTCTGAGAGCTGAGTCTAAGGTCCTCTGCTCACGTGAAATGCAGAGCTCGCACTTTGAAGTGTGAAGGAAGCCAGCAAGAAGGACAGGCTGTGGTGTCCTGCCTGCCGCGTGGATTGAGGGGCCCTGGCTCTCTGCTTCCTTCCAGCCCACGTCACCAGCCGTCGTTGAACAGGACCCTTGGATTCTCCCATGAGTTACTTTGTCAGACCTTTTGGGATACTTCAGTTACGTACAGCAAGGAAACCACGGTGCAAAACAACAGCCTCTAGCCAGTGTCACAGAAAATCCAGGAAGAAGCGTTGGAAAGGGCTCATGATTTCACTTGGTCTCTAGCTTCCTTTTCTTGTTCTTTTTCTTCTTCTCTCCCCTCAAGAGAATCACTTATTCTTTAACATAAAATTCACTCCATCTAACTCATAGGTTATCTGTTTATAAAACACTGTGAAGATGTGTGGGTATATTTTCCTGATGGTTTTCTTTCCTAAAATTAGTGACACCAAATCCCCTGTGACTGCATGTAAAAGGATAATATAGACACCCTAGACTTCCAAGGGGTTCCAAACACTTTCCATGTGGATGGGTTCCCCACACTTTGGGGAAAGGTACAGTCTCTTTTCCCAGAGCCGTGAGGTTCTGATGTGAGTGTACACTCCAGAGCACACGTAGATCGTGTGTACATCTCAGAGAGATGGCAGTAACGACTCCCGTCACCTCTCTGCCTCCTCTTCCCCCAGAAACACTGACAAGCTACCAGGTCGGGCGGTTAGTCTACTGACTGTGGGTCCATGACATTTTACTCAGTGATTACCTTCCAACAGAGGGTGGTTGATACTTTTGGTTTATTAGTGGGGAAAATGAGTCCCAGAGCAGGAAGAGAATTCATCCCCACTCTCAAACCTCACATGGAAGTCGCTTCTTGCTCTTTGTAAGCCTCAGGCTCCCTCAGTCCCTGTACGCACCTTTCCATAAGTACTGTAGAACTATCATCAGGGTTTAAGCAACACATCAAATTCCACGTAACTCAAGAAACAAAGAGCTCCAGCTAGAGAGAGAGTAACACAATAAAGATAACTGCTGTAGCACAGCAAACTGATCACCATTTTCTAAACAGGGCTTGCCGTGCCATATGGCATTTTCCATCTGCCATTCATGCTGTTTAAAACATGTGTCTCTCTCCCTCTTTTTGGCTTGTCAAACTCCTGCTCACCCTTCAGGACCCAACTCAAGTGTTTTGTCAGAGAAGTTTCTGTTGACTTCCACCTGGCTTCCACTGCCCTCTGTTGGTACAGCTACGGAAGCAGTTATGATACGTGTGAGAAATCCATAATGCTGAGAATGTTCAAATTCTGTCATCACCAGAGGCACAGCAGCAGACCCAAGACCTTGTTGAGAAAACATAATTCCGCACTGATGAGCCTTTCATCTCATAGTAATCTAGCAGGGATAGGAAGCAGATTGTGTAAACGTGCACAATTAGAAAACCAAATCATACTTCACACGGGATTTGTAAAGAGAATTGGTGTCAATCACCACCCTCCTCCTCAAACAAGATTATAATACATGCAACCACAGTGCGGGGGGAGTAGAGGGTAGAATGTACAATTGATGGTAATTAGGAAAGGATGTAGCACCTGAAAATGATTTTGGAGGCCAGGTCCACCCTTTTTTACAGAAGATCTCTGCACTGCTTTGATAACGCAAGAAGAGGCACTGTTTTCTACCTGTGAATACTAATGTGTCACACTATTATGTTGTTTTCAAAATCATCACACAGAGTGACTTGTGAAGCTTATTTTTTCCCAGTTTATGGTTTGGCCAGCAAGAGCTTACAACCTCAGGAAAGGGCAGGCTACCTTTACAACAGTGTCATTGTGTGTGGAATCACGAAGTAGATGAACAGCACCCGGTAAAAGAGATAAGGTTATTATGTGACTTCAAAGAAGCCGTGTGATACGACCCGAGGTGATAGTCCTAGTTATGAGTGGGCAGGATCAGTCCCCCATGATGGGTGAGGCCCGTGGGACCTTTAAGAAACACAGCAGGGCTGTGAGCAGAGCAGCGGGGCCAGGAGCACCAAGGCGGAGGGTGCGGCTTTCCCCTCACGCTGTCAGCGTCCGGTCCTCCGGTGCTGATGCAGAGCCCCGGGGCTGATGCAGAGGCTGTCAAACCCAGGCCGGCTGCTGCGGGCAGGACGGCCTTCAGCACTCATCACTCATACACAGGCAATTAGCTTCCTCTCGCTTCCTCGACCTGCGGCTTCTGCAGAAGCTCCGGGTGGAGGCAGGTCACCCGCTGTGATGCCCTGTGTTGCCCACTCTCCCCTCTCTGTGCTGCCAAAGGCCGCCTCACTGTTCCAGATGAAAGATCGTTCTATAATCATGGTAATTGCTGATCATTAGCCTGCACATAATCCCAGACAAATAAGCTTAATGACATGCACAGTCACAGAAATGGTGGGCCCTTTTAGTTCCCAATATAAGAAGCTATCCCACTATGGTTCTTTGAAGGGCTTTTAAGATAATTTTCAAACAGCGCTGCAGATAGTTTCCCAAAAGCCATAGGCTGCCAACATCCTTTTGAAGACAACTATGAATGCAGCGTGCTATAGCAGAAAAAATCTAGTTAACAATCCCAGCTCAGCCTCTTATTAAATCTCTGACTTTTAATCATGTTAGTAATGACTCAGGCCCTGGATTTCTCATCTGGGAAAGAGAGGTACTATTTTCTAGGGCTGTTGCGAAGGTAATATACACAGGTTTGGGGACAAAGTCAGCACACAGTAAGTAATAACTCTGAACATGATTTGTTTTGTTATGATTATTACCTCTTTTCTTTCTTCAAATCTAGACCTACATCTAATAACCCAGGTTCTCTGTCACATTCTTTGTAACAAGCAGTTCTGGGAATTCTCCTAACCTTAAATTTTAGTTAAATCTTTAAAGTAATAACAAATTTCATATACTTTGGAATTTGCAATATTAAAGTACTGTTTTCTTCACAACTCACATGGCGAAAGGGCTTCCCTGGTGGCTCAGATGATAAAGACTCTGCCCACAACATGGGAAACCTGGGTTCGAGTCTGAAGATCCCCTGGAGAAGGGAATGGCTATCCACTCCAGTATTCTTGCCTGGAGAATTCCAAGGACAGAGGAGTCTGGTGGACTACAGTCCACCAAGGAGTGGATGTGACTTAACGACTAACACTTTAACACTTTCAGATGGCAAAATAAACCCACAGAAATGTAGAGGAAGCTCCCTGAAAGACGCTGGACAGTCCTGCTAGGGCCATCAAACAGAGGGACCCAGGACAGGGAGCAGGAGCGAAAGCCAAGCTGCAAAATCTAATGGACTTCTCTCACACCACGATCTAAGCAACGTAGTAGAGACGTTATATCAACAAATGTGTGGAGTGCTCTCTCCACATCAGGTGCCATTCTAGGCACTGGAAATAAAGTAATTAACAGAATTAAGTTCTCGACGTTATAGATCTTGCCCTTCAGTTGAGGAAAGAGGCAATGAAGAAAGAAACGCACAGATCTGTGAATGTAAGTGCTACCAAGAGAAGTAAAATGGAGCAAGGAATTTCAGTTTTTGGCAAGGGAAGCGAGGAGCATGCCATTTTAAGATGACCTTTAAAATGGACAGAGAAAGCCTCACTAAATGACGATACTTGAGCAGAGACCTAAAGAAAGTGAGGGAACAGCCAACAGCCATCTGGGGGAAGAGGATGCCAGGCAAAATAGCAAATGCTTTTGGAAAATTTTGAACTGAAAAGTAAATGGTGTGACACGATGTTTTTAAAATCTTTCTAGATGATGTCTTAAAAATCTCTCTAAATGCTATATTGAGAGTAGATGTCTATATCAAGGTCAGAAACAGGGAGACCAATTGCGAAGCTAATCCAAGAGAAAAGAGACCATATCATGGACCAAGGTAGTAGTGGGAAAGATGTTAATATGTACAGAGTCTGGAAGAATTTTTTAATTGAAGTATTGATTTACAATATTATTAGTTTCAGTTGTACATTATGTTGATCCAATATTTTTATAGCTTATACACCACTTAAAGTTATAATAAAACATTAGCCATAGTTTCCTCTGCTGTATAATATATCCTTGTTGCTCATATTTGATATACAGGGAGTTTGTACTGCTTAATTACCTCCCCCTATCTTTCCCCTCCCACTTTTCCATTCCCCAATGTAACCACCAGTTTTTTCTCTATATTTGTGAGTTTGTTTAAATTTTATTAAATACATTCTTTTGTTTAATATTTTAGATTCTATGTGTAAGTAGCATCATACAGTAATGTCTTTGACTTATTTCACTAAGCATAATACCCTCTAGGTCCATCCACATTGTTGCAAATGGTAGCATTTCATTCATTTTAATAGTTGAGTAATATTCCATTGTATATCTATAATATCTCTTATTCATTCGCCCATCAATGGACATGTAGGATGCTTCCATATTTTTATTGTAAATAATTCTGCTATGAACTTTCGGCTGTATGTATCTTTTCAAATCAATATGTTGCTTTTTGAGAAAATTCCGTACTTTTATCCATAGTGATTGCACGAATTTACATTCCCACCAACAGTGTGTTATGGTTTATTTTTCTCCACACTCCCTCCAACATTTGTTATTTGGGTTCTTTTTGATGATAGCCATTCTGACAGGTGTGAGGTAATAT
Source organism: Capricornis sumatraensis (assembly GCF_032405125.1). NCBI lineage: Eukaryota > Metazoa > Chordata > Mammalia > Artiodactyla > Bovidae > Capricornis > Capricornis sumatraensis. The sequence continues at coordinate 7,063,919 of NC_091084.1, forward strand.
CTTATTGTGGATTTAACTTGATTTCTCTGTTATTAACAATGTTAAACATCTTTTTATGTCACTGTTGGCCATCTGTATGTCTTATGTGGAAAAATGTCTATTCAGATCTTCTGCCAACTTAGGTTGTCTGTTGTTTTTTCATGTTGAGTTGTATACGTTGTTTATATATTTGAATATTAATCCCTTATCAGTCATATCATTTGCAAATATTTTCTCCCATTCTGTAGGTTGTCTTTTCATTTTGCCATTGGTTTCCTTTGGTGTACAAAGGCTTTTAAGTTTAATTAAACCCTATTTGCTTATTTTTGCTTTTACTTATTTTGCCTCAGAAAGCTGATCCAAGAAAATATTACTAAAATTTATGTCAAAGAGTGTTATGCCTAGGTAGTCTTCTAGTTTATGATTTCAGATCTTTCACTTAGGTCTTTAATCCATTTTTACTTTATTTTTGTATTTGGTATGAGAGAATGTTTAAATCTCATTCTTTTACATGTAGCTATCCAGTTTTCCCAGCAGCACTTATTGAAGAAACTGTCTCTCCTTCCCTGTGTATTGTTGTCTCCTTTGTTGAAGATTAACAGCCCATATTCGTGCAGGTTCATCTCTGAGCTCTCTATTCTGTTCTGTGTGTCTGCTTTCATGCCAACACTATGCTGTTTTGTTTACTGTAGCTTTGTAGTATCAAAGCCAGGGCGTGTGATACCTCCAGCTTTATTTTTTGTCTCACGATCACTTTGGCAATTTGGGGGTTTTTGGGTGTCACATGAATTTTAGTTTTCTAAAACTGAACTAGCTGTTCTAGTTTGTGAAGAATGTCTTGGGTATTTTGATAGGGATTGCATTAAATCTGTAATTGTTCAAAGATTGCTTTGAGTGCAATGGACATTTTAACAATGTTAATTCTTCCAAATCTAAGAAAACAGGATATATTTTCATTTCTTTGTATCATTTTCAAATCTTTAATCAATGTCTTATAGTTTTCAGAGTATAGCTCTTTCATTTCCTTGGTTAAGCTTATTCCTGGGTATTTTATTCTTTTTTGATGTGATAGCCTTGGTTTATTTTAAAGAGAAAGTCAGAGAATGTCCCAATGGATTGGGTATAGGTGTGAGAAAATCATGGATAATGCTAACATATTATGCTGAGTATCTGAAAGAGTGATGATGCTATTTAATGAGTTGAGGAAGACTGATAAAGGAGAAGTTTGAGAGGCAGAGAAATAGTTCCATCTCAGACATGTAAGTTTAAAACACCTATTAGACAGCTAAATGGAGATGTTGAGTAGGTAACTGGTTATTCAAATCTAGAATCTGGCAGAAGGTCTGGGATGTAGACACATATTTGGGAACCGTTAGCTCACAGATGGTGTTTACAGTTTTGGTGCTAAAGAAGATCTGGGAGTCGGTGATGGATAAGGAGGCCTGGGGTCGCAAAGAGTCGGACACGACTGAGTGACTGAACTGAACTGAAGATCTCCAAAAGAGTGAATACAGGATGGCAAGAGAAGAAGTTTGAGAACTCAAATTTTGTTAAGTAGCAGAATGAAACAGAAGTCTGACATAATTAGAAAATCTTTAAATCCTATGTGATGTAGAAGGGCTTCCAGAATTTCTGCATGTTCTGGGGCAGACTTGGAGAGTAGCTGATGATGCTGGTTGGTGAACTTGTAAGGAGAGTAAATGATGATGCTGATTGGTGAACCTGTAAGGAAACTAGTCAATCATGCTGGCTGGTGAACTTATATGGAATTGTGACTACCCTGGGAACAAGTGGTCCCAAGGTGCAAACTATAGCAAAATGCTAATATCAATGAGACACTCAGCCTAATCCAGGACCAAGCTAGGGAACTGAATCCTTAGTCTCTGACTTCACCAGGATCTGACTTAACCAAGAAAGAAAATTTCCCAAGTTTATGAACTGTAGACTTAACAGCAGATGCCAGCAAGGCACCACTGACCAGAGGAAACATGGCATTGCCTGGGTCTAGAGGAGCCACAAAGATGCTCCAAGGACCTAGGCACTTAGCTCTGGGACGTCTCCCCTTCACTGCCCCCACGTGGTCTCCTAATCTCCCTCCTGCATATTCCAAGATCCATATTTGAGAGAAGCAGAAACTGGGGAAATATAAAAAATAAATCTATCCAAAAGAGACTGAATTTTACAACCCCATGGACTGTAGCCTATCAGGCTCCTCCATTCATGGGATTTTCCAGGCAAGAGTGCTGGAATGGATTGCCATTTTCTTCTTCAGGGGATCTTCCCAACCCAGGAATCCAGCCCGGGTCTCCTTCATTGCAGGCAGGCGCTTTACCATCTGAGCCACCAGGGAAGCTCCAGAAGTTTTTATAAGATGGAATCATATATCAGATGCTATTTAAATTAGCAACTGAGTTTACTGAATTGGACTAAATTTAGTATCCTCTTGCACCTGCTACCAAATAAGGAAGGGCCTCTTTTGAGATGATTAGATGAATTATGAAAAGTACAGAAGCTATACTTTCTCTGCATATTTGAATGTGCTATGTAAATTTACAATCAGGAAAATTTATAAATGCATCTTGTCAACTGTGAACTACTTAGTCTGAGACATGTAGGAGTGTGGGGTGAGTGAAGAAGCTCTGAAAGTTTCAAGAGGTTGGAACACAGGACACATACTCAGAAGTTTCTATAAGCCGGTGATTAGGTAAAACTATTAATATGTAAATTAGACTTCAGTGCCTGGGAAGATAATGGAATCGAAAAGGAAATAGTAAATATCTCAGGGAATTAACACAGTCACATCAAATAGTATTATAAATTATATGGTGTGCTTAGGGTTATTCTTTAAGAAGCAAAAATTAATTTACAGACATCTCCTCAGTTCAGTGAATCTTTTTGGATCACCTTGACGCTATGTCACAACAAGCCTCCCAGCATTCCCACATGCCAAAGATTTAGCCTCTTTTCAATTTACTAATGGAGCCACAAGTCAAAGGGCGGTAGAATACCATGGTCAGTCTCTTCTGCTTCCCTACTCCAGCGTTCCCCTGTGCTGGGAAAAAGCTTGAGAATATGCTGACAGGACTCTGACTTGGAGGCTTTTCGAACCCAGCAGGATCTGAACTGCTACTTAACACTCATTTTAAGCTTTAAGGAATAAATGTTACAAATATGTAAAGCTTGTATCAGTCCCGCTCACCACACAAATACACACACACACACTCATGCACACATACACACAATTCTCCTTCACTTTTGTTCATTCTTTCATTTCCAATTTCATTCAACAAACAAAGAGTGAGAACCTACTCTATTCCATACATTGACCATGATGTCAGGTTCCAAGTGTAAAGCAATGCCTCGCACCTGACCTTAAGCTGTTCACTGTTTAGTAAGAAGAGTCAAGCACACCAATGACAAAAGATAATTCATCCAAATGTGATGGAGATGCAAAGGAAAGAACAGTCCCTCTCTCACTTCATGCCTAGCCAAGGACAACACTTATTTTACCCACAGCCTGCCTACAGCTTTGTAACCGCTTCCAAAATTTATTTTATCCATCATCTATTCCTTCCTATTAAAACCAGCTTGCTCTCTCAATGTCCCTATTTTTGTCAGGGTTATGGCCATTTACAAGTTGCACAAAATCGAATAACTTGAGTATCCCTCAATCTTACTTATCTTTCATTATTTTTAATCAAATTCAAACTAATCAAAGCCTCATAGGTCAAATTAGCAGAAAATCCAGGATCTCCCTTAGCAATTATGCAAGGACTATGGGAACCTGATGGGCTTCCCTGGTATCTCAGCTGGTAAAGAATCTGTCTGCAATGCATGAGACCCCAGTTCGATTCCTGAGTCAGGAAGAGCCCCTGGAGAAGGGATAGGCTACCCACTCCAATATTCTTAGGCTTCCCTAGTGGCTCAGACAGTAAAGAATCTGCCTGCAATGTGGGAGACCTGGCTTTAATCCATGGATTGGGAAGATCCCCTTGAGGAGAGCATGGCAACCCACTCCAGTATTCTTGCCTGGAGAATCCCCATGGACAGAGGAGCCTGGTGGGCTGAAGTCCATGGGGTCACAAAGAGTCGGACACGACTGAGTGACTGAGCACAGCCCAGGGGAGGCTGGTCCGCAGGAATGACAGACACTGACCTGGCAGCTGGCCTGCTGACAGCAACACAGGCGGTCCAGAGGTCAGAGCACCCACTAGACACCTGGATGCTGACAAGGAGACTGAACCCCGTTCCCAAGCCGAGTGTTCCTCCCCTGGGGCAGAGTGCCCCCCACCCACCCCTGCCCAACACTTAATGTCCAAGCCCAACTATCAGCACACATTCAGCGGCACAGACCTCAATCACTCTAATATCAGACACAGAGTGCAGTGGCTGACCTACCATGTAGCCTAGATGTCCCTATTCTGTCCAAATTCCCCGATTTCTCTAGCTACCCAGAGTGCTGTCTACTGAGGGCTCTTGATTGAGTCCCTGCCCAGGAGGAACGTGTCTTCTCTCTTAGCGCAGACACTTTCCTCTCTGGTAACCTTGCACTCAAAGAGGCCTTGACCAGGCAAGGTCAAAGATCCAGCCGCCAGGGCTAAATTCAGGACATCTCCGAGGGGCAGCTCAGTTTTCAAGTTCACCTCCCTCTGTTCACTCCTGTTGGCTTGTGTTGCTCTATGGCCCTGAACACGAATCTCCATGTCAGACTGCTTCCTGGACAAATCAACCCTTGCAGGTGGTAGGCGACTCAACTTTAGAAGACCTACCCAATCCCCCACCCTGCCAAACTCATCTTCCGTCGCCTAGACTTCATGTTGAATTGGACTGACTTTTCAACAGTAAAATTTCTCCCATTCAGTGGTTCATCTCTGGCCTCTTAATCTTTATTTTGCCTTTATGAGGAGGCTGTTCTATCTGCAAATGCTTCTGGGAGCTAGAATATAGACCAAAGCCTCCTCTTTCCACCTGCTTTTCCTTCTGCCACTTTCTCATGTTGTCTCTGTGAAAACTGGATCATTGAACCTTCAAAATTTCCATCCTTACTGTTACATATTCAGGCACAACTCACAAAAAAGGACCCCAGTTCCAGGATGGCTGGGCCTACTGAGCACAGTCACCAATACCAAAAGTAAGCCTTTCTGGTTAGCAACCCAGCCAGGATACTGAGGCCAAAGAGAGTTTCCTCTTGGGGCTCCATTTTTTTCTGTCTTTCAACCTCACCAGGAGCTTCTAAACTCAAAAGACTTTCTTCTAGCATGAATTTCAAGCATTTCAGAGACAAAGAACTTGGGAGTCTCAAATGTACTTCTGGCAGGAAGTTTCAAGAAACTATATCAATTTGCCTATTTCCTAAGAATTTATGAGTGTTAGGAACACAAGAGCCTATTTATCTCACATTTGCCTCAACAAGAAGGCCCTGACCAGGACTCTAGAAACAGCAACCAGGTGATAATGCAGCTGGCAACTTTTGCATAGAAGCTTTATTTTTTAAAAAAAAATCATAAAAAGTCCATCAAATCAGGCAGCCCATTACATTACTCAATACTGAATTCTTGGTAATAATCAAAGTTTTAAATGACAAATAATAAATCCCTTAATCCATTGCTTATTCTTATTTCCAATTTTTAAGTCATTCTCTGTCTTCTTAGGGAGTTTCTGATAGAAAATGTAGGCTGAATTTCTTTCCTCTGGTAAAATTAAAGATTTACAGAATATAAACATAATTTAACTGAGTAATAGACACTCAGTGGCCTAAAATAAGCTCATAATCTCTTCCACTGACAATTGCCTAGTTTGACTTGTACACAACAGTTTGTAAATGTGTTTATCATTGTTCCCTGCAGAGGATATTAACCTATCCTTGGACTTGGCCTGAGTTTTCCATTTTAGATCACTAAGTAAATACATGAGCAATAAATAAGGAAAGAGGGAAAAGAAGATATGATAATAGATTTTTTGCTGCAATTCTTCTTTTGAGGCAAGAGACTCAATTTCATATCCTACCCCAACTGCATAAATTTGGACTTTTCTTGCATTCTCCATCTTGGTAAATAGCACCATTTATTCCTAGCAAGTAATCAGGCTATTATTCTAGCCATCTCTCCCACACACTAAATCTTCCACCTAGGCCTGTATATGCCACATTCTGCAGAGCACTTAATACTTTCCTTCCTCTTATTAACTGAATTAAGCCATATGGACCCTGCTCTCACAGCCTAACACAGCCAAGGCTCTCTGCTTTAGTGGGGAAGAGCTCTTTTCCCTTTCCATTTAAGCAGCTGAACAATAAAGCTGTAACTGACACAGCACAAGCTTTATTCAGTGTCCAAAGAATGGAGAAGCTGTAACTAAGTTTATAGATAAACTTCTCACTCACCTTGCAAGAGGGACTTTATTTTTAAAACTAAAGACAAAGGGAAGAGGAATGGGGTTAGTGATGGGGAGGCATGACCATTAATCTACTGCAGGAGCAGGGCTTGTTCTAGAGCTTCGTGAAGAGAGTAAACTAGCCAAGACGGCATGTCCAGGCTCTCCCCCCACGTTTTGTAAATAATGATCGTGTAATAGCTGAGGTCACTTGTAGCGCTGCAAGCACGCGCTTCATGAGGCACTCACTTGGCCAAGGGCTACTTTGTGCAGCACACTTGTGTAAGCTTCACCTGGAAAAGCCTGGAAGGGTTGTGTGCGGTTATGTAGTGTTATGTTGTGCCTGCTGTGCCCGCCAGGAGAGAATAAACGCATCTGCCGTTCCTGTGACTGGTCAAGTTTTCTTCGAGCGTCTTCACTCGCACCTTGCCTACCATGCATTCAGCAAGCAGTGTGCTCAGGGAGGAACAGGGAGACACCTGGCATCATGAACAGGATCGGCGATACAATTGGCAGAGTCATTAGGATACCCAGCAGCTAGGGGAGCCTGAGGCTCCGCTGGATGGAGGGAGCCAGTGGCCACCTCATAGTATGTGGTACCACGCGGCCGTGATCCTCTCAGCGTGGGCTCCAGTGGAAGTCTGAGAGGTGGTGGACACATCCCCGGATGGCACTGAAAAGGTATTGCAGGTGGTGAGTTCCCATTTGCCGAACAAGGTGGCACGGTCTATCACTGGCACCATGGGCTGGGTTTTCCTGATTGCCCTGAAAGCAAATATGGATAGTGCCCTACACGATGCACCAGGGCATAGTGTGTAGAGACGCTTGGAAGAACTAGAGCAGCGTATATTGGTATTAGGGCAAGAACCCCGTGGCCCTGGAGAACCCAGCATCTCAGACAGTGAGGCGGTAAGTGACGGTGATGATGAACATTATGAGAACAAAGATGATGGTGGTGAACATTATGAGACTGCGGGTCCCTGCTTGGCAGAGAGGCCTGTTGTGAAGTGGAAAGTTAAGCATGAGTAGCCTATGGCCCAGTGGGGGACATCTTCAAGGGGCCCTCAATGTGACTGAGTTCATGATGTATCAACCATATATTCAAGCGGAGTTGGTCAACTTGTATAGGCAATTTCAGCAAAAGCAAGGCAAATGCTTGGCAGCATGCCTCTTGCAACTTTGGTACCCAGGGGTGGACTGTATCCTGTGTGCTGGGGGCGAGGTGGAATGGCTGGCATCGATAATCACTTACCCCTCGTTGAGACACCAGTGAACCAGTGAAGTTGCTCAGTCGTGTCTAACTCTTTGCCATCCCATGGACTGTAGCCTACCAAGCTCCTTCATCCATGGAATTTTCCAGACAAGAGTACTGGAGTAGGTTGCCATTTCCTTCTCCAGGGGGTCTTCCCGACCCAGGGATCGAACTCAGGTCTCCTGCATTGCAGGCAGATGCTTTACCATCTGAGCCACCAGGGAAGCCCTTTGTCGTTGAGACAAAGGTGCAGAATGCTAGGCGACTTCTGCAGGGGGCGCTCAGCCAAGCACACACCCTCATAGAATGGATTAACTCTGCCATCTGCACTGTGTGGGCGAACACAGGAGAAGTCCTGGATACTGTGAGTGAATGGTATGCCTATGCTGAGTTGACCCACATGGTGAGGAACTGGGCATGAAGCCATCAATGTTTAACCCAAATACCTGAGGTCCAGATGATGAGCGTTTTACTGGCAGCATTTGAGATGCCAGTTTGAACAATGCCCCATCTACCACTTTCGGATCCCAGACTTATATTCTTGCACCCTATGTGGTGCCCCATCTATGAGGTGACCTCGGTGGTGACTAGCTTGGGAGAACTAGAGGGATGGTGGCAGGCAAAGGGGATTAAAAGGGTGAAGACCCTGAAGGGCGCCTGAGCTGGTAAAGGCTGCATCTGGGTGATGAGAATGCAGATGTGGGCTGGTTTGCTGGCAGCGGGAGTAGGCAAAAATAAAACTTATAGACAGTCCAATGCTCTGCTCCTAGAGCTATGGAGGCAACTGAGACCACAGCAGCAGTTTACCGAGCTTGGGAAGCACCCACAGCAAAAGGTACAGGAGATTCAGTGAGCAGATTGCATGGTGCCCAAGGATGTTCCTTTAGATGATGCCCTTTTCTGCTTTGAATGGGCTCAGGCCAAGGTGTCCTCCTGAAGAGCCCAAGCAGGGACAGGAGGCCCACGTGGTCCCTGCACTTCACTGGTCACTTGCTGATATACAGAGAGGAAGGGCCCTGGCTGACACCGGCGCTGAATGCAGCCTTGTTTACGGCGAGCTGAAGCCGTTTCCTGGTCCTAGTGAGTGCTCTGATGGCTATGGAGGCCAAAGGATGTAGATGCCGGCTGTGTCCTATAGTGTAGGTTTAGAACAGTGTCCTATAAAGGCTGTGGCCTCAGATTTAGAAAAGTGTGACCATGTGGGTGGGCTGTGAAGGCTGCAAAAATCCCCTCCTGGAAGGGGTGGACTTGGCACCTCTGGGCGCTTTTGCGGGTCCTGAATAAAGCCACGCAGGATTGGAGCTGCCTCTGTGGAGGCTTTCCTGCAGTCTCACAAGGTCACAGAGTGGACTTGGTCAAGGCAGATAAAGGCACTGCACATGCAGTGGGTGGCCCTTCTAGCCCCATGGAGGCGAGGACCGCAACATGAGTTCCAGGGGATACCTGGGGTCGGGTTTAGCCATGTGTTGTGGATGTGACTGTTGTTGTAGCTACTGCTGTTGCAAGATGTAAATCCACAGGTCAGTGTTACTCACCAAGCGAATATCACGGATGAAGGACTGCACACAGAATGTGAGGTGAGAGACCCTGCAGGGGTGGAGTGTGGGGAGAGCAAATTAGCCAAGATGGCGTGTTCAGGCTCTCTCGCCCCACATTTTCTAAATAATGACTGTGTATCAGCTGAGACTATTTATAGCACTGCACGTGGTACTCACTTGGTCACGGGCTACTTTGTGTGGTACATCCGTGTAAGCTCCACCTGGAAAAGCCCAGAAGGGCTGTGCGTGGTTATGTTGTGTTACGGCTGCTGCACCAGCCAGGAGAGAATAAACTCATCTGCAGTTCCTGTGGCTCCTTGCATTTTCTTCCAGCCTCTTAGTTCATGACTTGTCTACCGTGGGTTCAGTAAACAGTGTGCACCATGAGATACAGAGAGACAGTTGGCGCTATGAGCATGATCAGCGATACAGCTTTCTATCCTTTTTTGATTCTCAATGTCTAGTCTAGGCTGCTGGTAGATATGTCATTTAATATGCTGATGGGCTTCCTCGGTGGTGCATCGGTAAAGAATCTATCTGCAATGCAGGAAATGCAGGCTGGATTCTTGGGTCAGGAAGATTCCCCTGGAGGAGGAAATAGCAACTCACTCCAGTAATCTTGCCCAGAAAACCCCATGGGCAGAGGATCCTAGTGGGCTATACTCCATGGGGTTGATAAGAGTCAGACATGGCTGAGCCCTGACTGCAGGCAGTAAAAATCAGTGTATAACTCAGGGTCTGTTGGAAGTCAGAGTCATTGTCATCTTGGTCCTTAGCCGGCTCCATTTGAATTTTTTTGTTTATAGCTTCCTTTCTTGTCTCTGGACTCTTTAACTTAAAGATTTATGCTGAAAAAGTGAAGTGTTAAGTGTTAGTCACTCCAGTCGTGTCCAAATCTTAGTGACCCCATGGACTGTAGCCTGCCAGGCTCCTCTGTCCATGGAATTCCCAGGCCAGAACACTCGAGTGGGTTGCCGTTTCCTTCTCCAGGGGATCTTCCTGACTCAGGGACTGAACCCAGGTCTCCTGCATTGCAGGCAGATTGTTTACCATCTGAGCCACTAGGGAAGCCCTAAGATTTATTCTAATCCCTGCTAAAAGTGGGAGTTGGCAGATTTTGAGCAAGGACACTCCTACTAAAGGTGGGGTTGATGGATTCTGAGCAAGGACCTGTGGCAGCTCTGGCAAGACTGTCATCACCTACTTCAGTTTCTTTCCTTCAGGCCCACTCTCTTCCTCAGTGACTTAGATTTTTGCAGTTATTTCCAAACTGATCTCCCTGCCCCTAATCTTATCTGCCTCTGGTATTTCCTCTACATTGCAATTAAACTGATCTTTCCAGAGTGAAAATTTGATCAAATCACTTCTTCCCCTTACTTCTGTATAATATTTCAGTGGGTTCGTCAGAACAAAATCTGAAATGATTATACTTAATTGTCCTTACTAATACTTACTCACCTCTCTGGTTTCATCTCTTGAAAATTTACATGTCATGTTCTAGCTCTCCTGAACTTCTTACACCTCTCTGAATACTCTGTCTTCTCTCTTCACTCTGTGTCCTTGACATTCCTCAACCTTTGATTGAAAGTTTAAAAATGCCATCTTCTTTATAATATCCTTTACAATACACTCCAATCTTTAACCCTTTAGGGCAAATACTTTCTTTCTATGTATTATCACAGTAGCTATTACAGTTCATTGGTCACATTAGTTATATTACACGACTATGAACCAGCTATTCTTGTCTTTGTCTTTAGGTTCTAACATCCTTAAGGATGAGGAAGCATTTTCAGTTTTGATCCCTAGTGCTCAGTGAGAGCCTAGTATTTAATAATTTCTCAGTCAAAATTTATAGAATTGACTAATTCAACAATATGTAAGAAAATCTAGGCTCCCCAGACGGTGCTAAATCACTTCATGGTGACATCAACTCTTCACGATTAGCAGAAAATTTTGTAAAGATGAACACTTAGTTGCATGAACTCCTCTTTCACCAAAATTGCATATATTGACCTTCCCTCCCTAACTCTTTGGAGCAGTATCTCAGAGCTATGTGAAATGCTATCTCCTGGGTGATGGTCCACATTCTGCCCTAGATAAAACTTAACTTGTGACTCTGATGTCATGTGTCTTTTTTAAGCTGACAAGAAGAAAAGAAAGAGTTTGCATCTTCCCTTTGAAAGCATCCTTCCAAACATCCCACTCAATATTTCAACTTACATCTTATTAGCCAGATCATAATAACCCAACTATATTCAGTGATAAGATAGAAACTAGACTTAGTCATTCTGGCACATGGCACATTGCCCTAAATGTCTATTTTGTATCATTTTAAGTAGGAAATACAGTATGCTGCATTGTTTTATTTCATAACACATTTAATACTCACAACAACCTTGTGAGATAGTTATAAGAGTAGTTCCACTTTAACAGGTGAGCTTAGACATCAAATACAAAAGGTGAAGTAATTTCCCCAAGGTCATGCAGCTGAATTTGTTAGAAATGTTGACTCAGGGATGCATCTAAGGAAAAAAAAAATTAAATGTTAGTCCCTTGTCTAAAGGGATCCTTATTTCTTATTTAAAGACTATGTTTATTAATTGAACAAATATTTACTGACCTTTCCCTGTTTTCCAGATAATATCTTAGGTCCTATGGAAATATCAATGAATAAGAGAGATAAGGTCCCTATCCACTTAGAAGTTACATTTCAAGAGCAAAACATCCATAAAGAGATTACAAATTATTAACTACAGTGTAAACAAACAATTTAATTTGCTATGAAGTGTGTCAGTCAGGATAGGCTAGGAGGTTATGCTACAGTAACAAACCAGCTCCCTCTTTGTTCACAGGGAGCCTGGCTCACGGTGTTATTGTGGGAGAGCCTTAGAGAGACACCATCTCTAAACGCCAACATCAACTCAGCAAGAGAATAGTGTCAGCTTCACTGGTCATTAAATATTTCCTCTCAGGGGCAACATATCAACACATGTCATTTTGGCTCACATTTCGAATCATGTAAGTTCCTTAAGCTCATGTGGAGGGGGCCATGCTCCAGGCATGGGGACAGAGTAGGAGAATGGCCTGGCCTGATGGAAGGGCAGAAGTACCCTCTGTCCGCAGGGAGAGAGCTTGGGAGCTGCTCTTTCCTGGGCACCCCTCTAAGGTCACCAACACTTTTCATCCCCAGATTGGGTCCACTGATTAGGGCTTTGTTTGGGTTATTTTAGTATAAATACAGAAACAGGCAATCATGCCCAGAAGTCCATCTGGTCTCCATTCTTTCCTTTACCATGAGGGCTTTTTATTACAGCCCATGAATTTGTCCAGTCATATCTCCATAATCTTGGCAGCACTGTTCTTCTGCCCCTAAACCTAACCATGAGAATCTGGAAGAAGAAATTCCCCAGTCTGTCAACCATTTTTGCTGAAATACAGCACAGAGAAGGTCTGGTGTCACAGTGACCGCAGTGCTTCCTACAGCTGCAGTGTCAATAAAGTTTGTTTCACTGTGTATAACTTCAATTGACTGAGTCTCAATCAAGCTCATATTTCATTCTGAAGAACATTTTATAATCACCATTCAAAGTTTTCACTAGCAGGATGTGTCTATGTCCTACAACTTTCTTTAAATCCAGTAAGAGGGAAATGACCGTGTCATTTCTTTGGGGGCATAATTGGTCCATACCAATAATTTGACTAAATGGCTTCAGTACCTGGTAGATTATTGTTATATTTTTTGGAAACTGTGATAAAAATTTTAGAGCCATTCATCTTGCCTTGGCACATTTGCACTCTTTGAGTCTCTAATGGTTTCCATTATTTCTTCCCTTATAATATACCTCTCTAATTTTTCTTTATTGCTCTGTGGTTACTGGTGCATTGCTATTTCTGTAAAGAAACTGTGAAACCTGCTATATCCTACAGGTTTTGTTCTGATTTATATTCATTTTTGTGAAATGTTACTAAAGCAGAATTAATTTAAAACTTGCCAATTCAAAACATTCCAAAGACCCACCTTCTAAACCTGTAATGGAGCCAATTATTTCATTTAAACAACAGAAAAGAACAGTAATTTCCATGTTCCATTAATGAAATGACAATAGATTAATTTTGTTCTTAAAAAAACTACTTTGGCTTTCAATATCTGTGGTGTGACTCACTTTAGCTGATGTCCCTGGTTCAGTAAGGTTCAATAATATGGTTCAGTGTGAACTGAACACGTGTTGTACCAGACACTATTCACCCACCTAATAGTTATCCTCCCCTTTTTAGAACGACAGAATGTACTTGCACACTGGGAGGCAACATGCCTGTCTAGGAACTGTTTCCTGGCTTCTTAGTTGCTGCTGAATAGCCAAGTAACCCAGTTTGGGTCAGTGGGAAGTAAGTGATAGTCACTGGACAGGAATTCTGGGGAAGGTACTTAAAGAGTAGGCTACCTTAGGTGGCCCACAGATTTGTTTTTTTCTCACCCCTTCTTCTTTTGTGAATTTCAAGTATGATGATGGATAAAAACAACTATCTCGTGTTAATGGAATTGTATCAGATACTAAACTGGTTTTTTGTTTGTTTGTTTGTTTTGTTTTGTTTTTTAAGCAAAGGCAGAAAAAGACTGGTCCCTGATGACATTGTGGAGTTGCCGTCAACCCTGGGCTGCTCATTTCCAGAGTTCTCATTAAATAAGATAAACAAAGGAACGAATTTATTTCAGGTACTGCTTTTCAAGTTTGTTACTCAGAATCTAAAAATCAATTGAGAAAAATTGCCATCTTAATAATATTGAGTTCTCCAGCCCATAAAAATGGAGTACCTCTTTGTTTATTTGGATCTTTAATTTCCATCAGCAATATTTTATAGTTTGCAGCATACATACCTTGTACTTATATTTGTTAAATTTATTTTTAAGTATATTTCTCTATTTCTCTCTTTGACACTATAATGAATAGAATTGTCTGCTTAATTTCAATTTTGGATTGTTCACTAAAGGATATAGAAATACAATTGATCTGGGTATATTAATCTGTTTATATGGAGTATTATATTAATTGATTTTCAGGTGTTAAACCGACTATGGTGGACATAATCTTAATGTGACCCCCATGGCCCCTATATCCTGATACTAACCACCATCCCCTGAGTATGATCAAAACTTGTGGCTTGCTTGTGATAAATAGAATACAGTAAATATGACTGAATATATGAAATTACATGATTACATAAGATTGTAATACCTTGAGTCTCTTTGTACCTTGTGGGCTTTGAAGAAGCAAGGGGCTACACTGAGGAATTTCAAGTAGTAAGGAAATGGAAGCAGTTTCCAGAAGCTTAGAGTGGTCTCCAGTCAATGACCAGAAAGTAACTGAGGTCCTATAGCCATCAGGAACTGCCAGAAGCCTGAGTGAGCTTGTAGGAAGATCTATCTTTAGCTGAGCCTTGTGCAGCTCCGGATATTTACTGATTGCAGCCTTGTGGGATGCTAACCCTGGGGCCCAAGTAAACTGTGCCTTGGCTCCTGACCCACAAAACCTGTGAGATAACAAATCAAACTGGGATAATTAAAATAAACTGCTGCTAACACTATGGTAATATTCTTACTTGGCAATAAGTAGTGTACCAACTTTGTGTTCCTGAGATAAATGCTACCTCACCATATGTTTCTGGATTCCATTTGCTAATATCTTTTTGAATGTTTTTGTGTCAGTTTTTACATGTGACATTGCTCTGTAGAGTTGGCTTTGTTATCAACGGCCCCAGAGAATTAATAGAAAAGTTTTCCTTTTCTATTTTCTGGAAGAATTTGTGGAACACTGATAAGATTTATTCTTTAAGTGTTTGATATAATTCACCAGTGAAACACCATTTTGGTTTCAAACTTCTCTGTATCTTTCTAGAAAGTTCATCTAAGTTGTCAAATTTATTGATATTAGTTGTCTGTAATATTCCATTTAATTTTTGTCAGTAATTCTGTCCCCAGTTTCATTTCTAATTTTGGAAATTTGTGTCTTCTTTTTTTTTCTTGGTCAGTCTTGCTAATATTTGTTCATTTGAAAAATATTTCCAGAGAATCAACTTTTAGTTTAGTTGATTTCTCCATTGTTTTTCTGTTTTCTATTTCATTGATCTGTACTCAGATCGAAGTTGTTTCCTTCCTTTTGCTGGATTTGGATCTTATTCGCTCTTCTTTCTCTGCTTTCTCAAGGCAGAAGCTTGGGTTATTGTTTCAGGATCTTTCTTCTTTTCTAATAAATGCCTTTAAAGCTATAAATTTCCTTTTAGTTACTGTGTCAGCTGCATCCCATAAATTAATATGTTGTGTCTTCATTTTTGGTCAATTTAAAATATTTTCTAATTCTCTTGTGATTGATGCTTCTGAACTTGGTGTTGGAGAAACTAATCTGCAGCCTCGATCAGTTTTGTAACTCTTTTGTTAATTTTAAGTTTGACATTCAAGTGGTCACTGTAGGGCTAGCCTAGCTGAGTGATCCACAATGATTGGTCAGATTGTGTGCTTAAACACTTTGAACCAGTAAAGCTTCCACTCTTCACTAGTGGATCTGTGTCTGGGTTGAATACATTCAGAATTCAAACAGTTTTCAAGTTTCCTCTATTTTTTTCTTTTTTTCTTTCTTTCTGTGCTTGAGCCATCGCACTGAGCCAGGGATACATAAGTATCTAGAGACCTCTTCAGTCCCTCCTGTGCATATATAGAGCCTTGTGCGTATTTTCAGCTCCCAGACCACCAGGGATATGTAGGAGCCTATCAGAGCTCAAATATTGCTGTTTAATTTTTGACTGGTCTTCAGTCTGCTGCTTGTCTCAAAGTATAAGAGTCTCAGGTTAGCTGCAATATTAGATAGCCTTGATTGCCATCTAAGATAAAATTATTGTTTTAATAATGTCCCTGAGTGTGGGTCTTTTTCCAAGTCAATCCTGCAGAGAAGTGAAGCTGCTGTCCTCATGGCTTGCTCTTCCCTGGTTACAACCACTGCACCATGGAGCTGGAGGGAGGAGAATGAGGATGAAGGCATCCTTAGTTAAAACAGCGCAGATTCTCATTGTTCTTACCAAGGTTTACTATTCTTTCTTTAAAATTCTTTCAACTTATTGTATGATTGATTCAGAGGATATTCAGTGTCCTTAAGGACATTCAGAGTCCTTAACTGATTATTTGTATCTATTCCACTTTATCATTGCTTTTTGGTGAGTAAATGTACAGAACTCCTGCTTCAGTCAATCCAGAAATTATCCTTAAAATTTTCCCTCATATAACCAAAAGCTATCTACTTGTGCTCCTTTTGAAGAGAATTCCTTAGTATTATTTTCCAATTTCTAGCCAGGTCTATTCTTTTCACATCCTTTGTTTGGGCTGTTTTGTATAAATGAGTCTGGGGTGGGGTGATGGGTGGCAATTGTGTATGTGTGTTAAATTTTCAAGTTTTTCTCTAGAGTTTTCCTTCTTATGAAGTCTTATTCTAATTTTATGATGACATATCCTGTTGACATTCTCCAGGTAGAATTTTTAATTTATCTGCCATTTTTTGCACTTTATTTCCTTCTGTCTTTTAGATAATCCATTTGCTGTCTCTGTATTAATGGCAATAATTCTAGTGCCCTACTCCAGCCTCAAGGAGAGAATTCTATTCTTCACTCATACACTGTTCATGAGGCATAGCAACTACCATCATAAGAGCTGTTCTGAAAGCCTGTACTACAAGAACCAACCTCAGACTTTATTACTGAGGGGCTCCTTGCATGGGCCAAACTTTATATGGTAGAGACAAGTTATCTAACAACTTGCTAAGATTTCAAGTATAAATATAATTAGCAACTACACTTGTTTAACTGCATAATTAAAAGGAAGTGCAGGTGGTAAGTAGTTTTCAGAATAATGATAGAGCCTTTTTGGAAGCAGAACCTGTTTTAGAACTTTTTTAAAGTTTTCATGAGGAGTGGGGAGAAGAGTAGAATTGACATGCAGGTGTCAGTTCAATTCAGTCGCTCTGTCATGTTCAACTCTGGACAGCAGCAAACCAGGCCTCCCGGTCCATCACCAACTCCTGGAGCTTGCTCAAACTCATGTCCATCGAGTTGGTGATGCCATCCAACCATTTCATCCTCTGTTGTCCCCTTCTCCTTCTTCCCTCAATCCCTCCCAGCATCAAGGTCTTTTCAAATGACTCAACTCTTTGCATCAGGTGGCCAAAGTACTGGAATTTCAGCTTGAGCATCAGTCCTTCCAATGAATATTCAGGACTGATTTCCTTTAGGATGGACTGGTTGGATCTCCTTGCTGTCCAAGGGATTCTCAAGAGTCTTCTTCAACAATACAGTTCAAAAGCATCAATTCTTTGGCACTCAACTTTCTTTATGGTCCAACTCTCACATGACTACTAGAAAAATCATAGCTTTGACTAGATGGACCTTTGTCGTAAAGTAATGTCTCTGCTTTGTAATACACTGTCTAGGTTTGTCATAGCTTTTCTTCCAAGGATCAAGGATCTTTTAATTTCATGGCTGCAATCACCATCTGCAGTAATTTCGAGCCCAAGAAAAGAAAGTCTGTCATTGTTTCCATTATTTCCCCATCAAGTTGTCATGAAATGATAGGACTAGATGCCATGATCTTAGTTTTTTGAATGTTGAGTTTTCAACCAGTTTTTTCACTCTCCTCTTTCACTTTCATCAAGAGGCTCTTTAGTTCCTCTTCACTTTCTGCCATAAGGGTGGCCTCATCTGCATATCTGGTTGTTGATGTTCTCCCGGCTATCTTGATTCCAGCTTGTGCTTCATCCAGTCTGGCATTTCACATGATGTACTCTGCCTATATGTTAAATAAGCAGGGTGACAATATACAGCCTTGATATACTCCTTTCCCAATTTGGAACCAGTCCATTGTTCCATGTCCAGTTCTAACTGTTGTTTCTTGACCTGCATACAGATTTGTCAGGAGGCAGGTAAGGTGGTATGGCATTCCCATCTCTTGAAGAATTTTCCAGTTTGCTGCAATCCACACAAAGGCTTTAGCATAGTCAATGAAACAGAAGTACATGTTTTTCTGGAATTTTCTTGCCTTTTCTATGATCCACTGGATATTGGCAATTTGATCTCTGGTTCCTCTGCCTTTTCTAAATTCAGCTTGAACATCTGGAAGTTCTCGATTCACGTACTGTTGAAGCCTGGCTTGGAGAATTTTGAGTGTTACTTTGCTAGCATGTGAGATGAATACAATTGTGTGGTAGTTCAGGCATTCTTTGGCATTGCCTTTCTTTAGAATTGGAATGAAAACTGACCTTTTCCAATCCTGTAGCCACTTTTGAGTTTTCCAAATTTGCTGGCATATTAAGTGCAGCACTTTAACAGCATCATCGTTTAGGATTTTAAATAACTCAACTGGAATTGCATCACCTCCAGTAGCTTTGTTCATAGTGATGCTTCCTAAGGCCCACTTGACTTTGCACTTCAGGAAGTCTGGCTCTAGGCGAGTGATCACACCATCGTGGTTATCTGGGTCATGAAGATCTGCAGCACTTTAACATCATCATCTTCTAGGATTTGAAATTGAGAGCAGAGTCTTAGTGGCAGCCCAGAGTCTTAGCCACTGGTTAACCAGGGAAGTCCCGCATATACACACTACCATGTGTAGAGTAGATAGCTAGTGGGAAGCTGTTGTATCACACAGGGAGTTCACCTCAGTGCTCTGTGATGACTTAGAGTGGTAGGATGGGGAGTTGGGAAGGAGGTTCAAGATGGAAGGCATGTACGTATACACATAGCTGATTCACTTTGTTGTATAACAGAATCTAACACAACATTTTAAAGCAATTATACTTCAATGAAAAATTAAAATTAAAAAGAAAGACAGTCAGTGAGGTATAATATATATTTAATGACCTTCCTTAGGGGGCATTTCAAGAAATAGTTTTATGTAGAATGTATTCTGGACAAAGTTTATATATGCAATATGTAGATGTTATATTCATAATATAAAGAACACTACCAAGAATTAAATTAATTCTATTGTTATCAATAGTTCTTATTAGATCAAAGGTAACAAACTACCTCTCTCCATAATAATGATTGTGATTAGATAAAATAATGCTTCATACAACATTAAAATTGACTAGCAATTATAAATTTAAATGTAAACTTTAGGTATAGTGGAATAATACAGACTTAAATTTTAATTTCTCAATGAAAGAAAAAAGTGGTTTTGCCTGATAAAGGTACATTCTGATGATGCCTAGTAAAATGACAATTATAAAGTTCCATAGTCTATACTTTAAATTATTTTTCATACTTGTTTCAACATTCCTGAATTCCATGGAGAAATAAAACCCAATTTCAAAAATAAACTTTGCATTTTAAAGCGAAAGCAGGCAAGTTTTCCCTTGTGTAGAACAAGCTATTTCCGAGCTGTAATGAAATTAGTCAGCTTGTCAAAGGGCAGCATTAACAGGCAATGCAAGACATTTGTTGAACAAATAACTATGTAGACCTCTTCTATATGAGAACCCTGACCTTAAGAATATAGCTATCTTATTGGGAAATTGCAAGAAAAACTCAAGAAAGTTTTGGTAAATGCCATATGACTCAAAGAAGCTTGGCAAGAATATTTACCTGAAATGAGTAGGAAAACTTCCTAGTAGATTTAGCACTTGGACAGAATTTTGAATCAAGGCATCAAAGAATGAAAGAATCTTAGATCTGGAGATCCAGGGTGCAAACTCAGATTCCAGGCAAGCAGTAAAAGTTAAACATGTGAGCTAAAGCCAAAATAATGGGGAATATTGGGACTGCAGTGAACCAGGAGGTGCTTGACCTGTCTAAAAGAAGTAATACGTTCTTTTGTTTCTTTGTTGGCTTTATTTTTTGTCACACTCTGTGGCAAGCGGGATCTTAGTTCCCTGTACATGTTTGGCCATATCCAGCTCTTTGTGACCCTATGGTCTATAGCCCACCAGGCTCCTCTCTCCATGGGGTTCTCCAGTCAAGGATACTGGAATGGGTTGCCATGCCCTCCTTCAGGGGATCTTCCTGACCCAGGGATCCAACCCACATCTCTTAAGTCTCTTGCATTAGCAGACGGGTTCTTTATCAGTAGGGATACTTTGGAAGTTCTATTCTTAGCAGCACCAACTACTGACAAATGAGAATGCAGGCCCAGTGTTGTAATTTCTGAAACATTTCCCCTAGAAAACCTGAAATATCAGATTTTTCATGTAAATCTTGTATAAATCTTGAATCATAAATATTCACAACTAAACCCATCTGTTACAGCATCATATAGGCCAGAGTAGCTGTGAGCTGTTAATCTGGTTTAACAACTGATTACTTCAGAATCCTTGGATTTCCTTCATAACTCTCCCACCAAGTGGTTATCCAGTCTCTACTTAAACTACTCCTGAAATGGGAATCTCAATGCCTGACAAGGCAAACTGACTGCTAGAACTTTCTTTCTTTCATTTGTCCCCAAAATTATGCTAGTTTTTTTTCCTGTGCACTATGCATTTTTTCACATAAGACTTGATGTATTTGAAAATAGCCTTTATGTTCCTCATTAATTTTGTCTAGTACCTTCCACTTTTGCTCAACTGGCACTATTTCAAGTTTCCTACCGCCTTCAAGTGAATGGATTCAATGATCCATTTTCCTCAGTACATAATACCCAGAACTAAAAGAGGTAGTCTAGGCAAAGAAATGAATATTACCACCCTAGTTCTAGGTATTACAGCTAATATCACTCAGGTATCAAGTGCATGAAACTAAAAATAATCCCATATAGTTTAGTAGAAAGGGATTTACGTATTACGAAATCATTAGAACTGTTGAAGGAGAGTGAGCTAGAAGGTCATTCCTGGGCTTCAAGTATATAGAACTGTCAAACTTTTGCAAAGCAACTCCCCCTTTTTCCATTGCACAGCACTGATGAGAACTCATTTCTCTACATTCTCAACAGCATTTTACATAGTCCATCTTTAGTTTCAAATCTTATGTTTTTAAAATATTTAAATATGTTTCATTTAGATTCCACCATAGGAAGAGAGATGTGCACAATTTTTCTTTACTAATATTTTTTAAGAATTAATCAATATTGAATTGATTATTTCATTACCATTACAAAAGCAAAAGTAATTTATTCCCTTTAAGCTAGAGAGAATGACCTCATTTGAGGCTTTGCCCCATCCAAAAGGCATCTGTCATATATAGATACTATACTTAGCCCCCTTAACTATAATATGGAACAGTTCTGTTGTCAACCTAGCAATGGTGTTCCCTATAGAACTGACCAAGGCCTCAATCACACTGAGGCATTGAAAGTTACCTTTTCCCTCAGCCCAATTCTGCTCTTATTTCCTAAGAGAAGTATATTCTGAAAGCACTCTCTAATCACCCTTCTACACAAAATTTTCCATCTTAAAGTTGTTTCAAGAACCCAATCTAAAATAGCTTCTCTGAATCTTAGTCCCATGATCCATTAAAGTGAGGACAGCAAAAATTTCCTTGTAAAATTACTATTTGTGCACATTTGTTATTCCTCTGAACTCCTTTTCATGTTTAATAAATTGGTAGGAAATAAAAACTGTCCTCTGGGTAGGAGCTGAAAATGCTAGCTAGTTATTTTTCTAAACATCTTTGCTGCAAGTTTAGAGCCAAATGATGTCAGCTCTTCAACATATTTCCATTGTCTCAAAAACTGGTAATGTAGCAGCAGTACAACAGTTAAAACTTCATGGGGGCAAAAATGGCAGTAATATTAATGGTACAAGCATCTGCTATAAAGTTTATTTTCTAGCATAGAAGGTGATAGTGGTGCACCACTCTAGTTGGTGGTAGAAGCTGTGATTTTTCTCATCAGACCAGTTTAGGTGGTAGAGGTATTGCCCTAGATAGCTCAGTCTTGAGCTTTGTTTTCCAGCTCTCCAAACATCTCTATGGAATGGCCAAAAAGGTGGACCTCTATATAATGGCATCCTTTTTGCAGAGTCAGTCAATTAGCATCTGCTGTTTGCAACTAAATACCTCACTGAAGATTAAATAGTGTAATGTGTGTAAAGCATGTAACATAATATATAAAGAAGCACATAGTATGTATTAGTACACTGCAGGTATTATAATTTGATAGCCTTTCTGATGGCTGTGTGTGGTTTTCAAATCATGGCTTTGGTATTGTGAGGAACAACTATGTTAATAAATGGAAAGCATCTAGAAGAATGGCTTGCACATAATAATCATTCAGTACATGTTTACTCTTAACACTTTTGCCCTTTAGTCACACAATCATCTCTATATACCAAATTGTTAATTCAAGCTGGATAAGGAATTTGGGAACTTGGATTGAATCAAGATGGCTTTGTGTTGAAAAGGTGTCAGAAGCAGGACCTGAACCCAGATCTCCTTAGGAAGACCTGATTCCCAAATGTGCAGTGTTCTCTGATTAACTGATATTCTGGGCCAAGTCCTACCATCTATCCCATGTATTTGAAGCTAAAGGCTTTATGAAAAAGAAAATTAATCTCTCTGTTTACTCTCAAGCCACAATTGTAATGTCATTAGTTGCCATGGAAGAGAAGCCAGTGTTTTCAAAGGGCATTCACATCAGCATTTGTCAGAAAACTTTATATACTTGCTATGCTCTCAGTGTTTCCAAGAAGAACTGAGCATTTTTAACATTCTTTATTTACCACAAGAAAACTTAATACAATTTTTTTGCAAAAAAAATTGTAAATCAAAGATTTGGAAGTTGTCTCTTTGATGACTGATTTCCTAGATTTCACTAAACAAAACCTTTCTGTTTTCTATAAAAGAATATACATTTGGGCTTCCCTAGTGGCTCAGTGGTAAAGAATCCACCTACCAATACAGGAGATATAGGTTTGATCTCTGATCTGGGAAGATCCCACATGCCATGAGCAACTAAACCTCTATGCCACAGCTACTGAGACTATGATCTAGAGCCGGGGAGCTGCAAGTACTAAATCCACGTGGTGCAATTACTGAAGCCCGTGTGCCTTAGAGCCCATGCTCTGCAACAGGAGAAGCCACTCTAATGAGAAGCCCATGCACCACAACTAGAGAAAAGGTCATATGCAACATGACCCTGTACAGCCAAAAATAAATGTCAATAAAAAATAATAAAATGATTAAAATATATATATATTCCCTTTGTTGAGACTTGAATTTACACAGACTAAGTTTCTTAAGGTCAAGGCAACTATTTCCGACATGGGTCTTGATGAGAAGACATGATTCATTAGTCTTCATTTTCAATTATGTGAACCGGAAAAAAATCCTCAATTAAGTGGAAAAAGAGAGCCTCTCCAAATTTAATCTGTTTGTCTCTAGCACTCAAAGAGAGGATATGAAGAAAGAAGTGGTCTTGAATGTGTTCATTCTGCTTAGAAGTAGAGATTTTAGGAATCCAGTGTGTTTTCAGAAATAATTATTAGTATACTGAAGTACAAAATAACTAAATATCTCAATTATACTTCTCCATGTAAGATGATGCATATGCTTTTAATAAGCTCTGATTATTTTTTCCAAGCAAATTAATTTTTGAAATTACAAAGTAATGGGACATTCTGCTCTGCATTCTCTTTTTGTGAGGTGGCCACTCTTGGAGTCACAGCCTGGGCTTCTTCAGTGAACATTGGTAAGGCCATCTTATCAGTGGCCACTGTTGAGAAATC
The DNA here is from genome assembly GCF_032405125.1 of Capricornis sumatraensis. Taxonomy (NCBI): domain Eukaryota; kingdom Metazoa; phylum Chordata; class Mammalia; order Artiodactyla; family Bovidae; genus Capricornis; species Capricornis sumatraensis. The sequence continues at coordinate 7,087,747 of NC_091084.1, forward strand.
CACAATAGTCTGAATCTAAGGCACATTCAACACCACTAATACTAAAGCTGAAATTTGATCTCCATTAGCCCTACTCCCAAGTATATCTCTATCAATTAAAAACTCAATAAGGAATAAAGAGTGCAATTTTTGTTTTCCCCACAAACCCCAACACCAAGGACCTTAAGGACGCCATTGAAATGATGAATTAATCAGCCTTACTCCTATCACTTTGTTATGTGAGAATAGTAAGGTCTGCACTTAGAGCTAAAAGCAAGTGAATTGGTACACGTAGCATTTTTTCTCCATACCTCTCCATGCCCTCCTCACTTATCTAGTTTTAAAATACCCAACATAGAGCTCCACCCTTCTTTCTTTTTCATCCATCCAAATACTTGTTGAGCATCTTCTCTGTTTCAGGCATAACGCTTCCTATGGGAAGCTACTTCATTAGGAATCCTTTCTTTCATCTACATTTTCTGCTTTTCCCGTTTAATAGTTTCCTTACCTTCAAGCCAAGCAGCCACTCTCTGGTGGTCTTGCTTGCACCCCTGTGCTGTCCCCCAGACTCATCCTCACAGCGTCCTCCTCCACTTTGCATACAGTAAATGTTGGTGTAACACTGTAAATGTTGGTGTGATACCATAAATGTTATACTTAAATTTTGGTGTACCCCATTTCCATCATCCACAGTTACACGGCAGGCTCCCCCCATTTTCATTTCCATTCACATGAGAATTAAAAGACCCACCAAATCTCCCTTGTCGGATTAACAAATATAATGGTTTTGAAAGTGCTTCCAATTAAGAAAAGTGATTTGTAGACTATTGCGGAGAAATATCAACAACTTCAAATATGCAGATGATACCAATTTAATGGCTGAAAGTGAGGAGAAACTAAAGAGCCTCTTGATGAGGTGAAAGAGGAGAGTTTTAAGCCAGCTTAAAACTCAACATTCAGAAAACAAAAATCATGGCATGGTCCTATCCCTTCATGGCAAAGAGATGGGGAAAATGTGGAAACAGTGTCATATTTCATTTCCATTGCTTTTGCGGAGGAACCCCTTAAGTAATGGTGTGGGGAAAATAGAAGTGGTCAGCAAGCTTATTTTGAATGTTTTAATATCTAACAACTGTATAATCAGAGGGTACTCCAGTCAGTTTGGGAGGCTACTGTAATGTACAAACATATAATAACTATGAATAAAATATAACCCTCCCCCTGGTGGCTCAGAAGGTAAAGAATCTGCCTGCAGTGCAAGAGACTTGGGTTCAATTCCTGGGTCAGGAAGATCGCTAGAGAAGAGAATAGCCACCAACTCCAGTGTTCTTGCCTGGAGAATTCCACATACAGAGGAACCTGGTGGGCTACAGTCCATGGGGGTCACAAGGAGTGGGACAAGACTGAAGTGACCAACATTTGCACTTTCACTTTCTCTCAGTTAAATATAGCACTGAGTTCCCCTGGTGGCTCAGAGGATAAAGCGTCTGCCTGCAATGCAGTAGACCCAGGTTCGATCCCTGGGTTGGGAAGATCCCCTGGAGAAGGAAATGGCAACCCACTCCAGTATTCTTGCCTGGAGAATTCCATGGACAGAGGAGCCTGGTGGGCTACAGTCCATGGGGTCGCAAAGAGTCGGACCCGACTGAGCTACTTTACTTACTTCAAACCAAGAAAGGGAAATTCCTAGTTCCATAGGTAAAGGAGAAACTCAAAGCCAGAGAAATGAGTGGCATCCAAGTTCAGATCCTCACAGAGGTTTTAGGCATAAACACTAGGTTGTGCAGGTGGTAAAGGATTTGACTGCCAATACAGGAGAAGCAAGAGACGCGGGTTCTGTCTCTGGATTGGGAAGATCCCCTGGAGGAGGGAATGGCAATCCACTCCAGTATTTTGCCTGGAGAATCCCATGGACAGAGGAGCCTGGTGGGCTACAGTTCATGGAGTCCACAAAGAGTCAAGCACAACTGAAGTGGCTTAGCACAAGTACAGCTATAATGACCATAAAAGTAGGGGCATGTGGCCCTTGCTTATGGACTATATGTGAATCCAGCAGCCCTGTAAGGCTGATCCAAATGTGAATTGACCTCTAGAAGACTTCTATTTACCACCCAAGAAAGCAGATTGGATGTTTGCTAGTTTGCTAACAAATCAGAGTCCTAATAGGAAAAAGAAAAGTTATTTCTGAGATATTGTAGAATATTATCTCTTGAAAATAGCTTGCAAATTTAAGGCTTATACTTAATTTTCATAGCCTCAATACAGATAGATAAAAGGTCAGAATTAATCCTTCTCTTTTGCTACAAAAGTAAAGCACGGCCCAAGTCTTGTGTGTTCTACAGGTCCCAGAGGCAAACTCAAATCTTTGAGCATACTTTCAGCTTCACAACTCCAGAGAAGGTAACTAGCCTGAACAGGAGATTACAGATTTAAATAAAAAGTTGTAATGCACAAAAATAAACTACCATGACCAGAGAATTTGTACCATAGATCTGAAGATGGTAAAATTACCTGAAAGAGACTTTAAAATAAGCATGATGAAACGTTCAAAGAGATGAAGGAAAAAATAAAAATCAATGAGAGGAAAGGAAAGTATGGGAAAAAAGAACAACTTGAAAAATAACAAAATAGAAATTTTATAAATGAAAAATTAAAAAAAAACTTCAAGTGGTGATTATTGTAATACAATTCAAGAGAAATAATGAATTAGAAGAAAAAAATAAAGAACCTAACATAAGATTGTGATAACAAATATGAAAGAGAAGCTAAAAGACTAAGAAAATGTAAGAAAGGTTAAAAGACATGTGCATACACACACACACACACACACACACCCCCACACGGAGCTCCTGAAGAAGAAATAGAGAAAAGATATGAGATGTGATATCCAAAGAGATACTAGCTAAGAAATTTCCAACAGCGATAGAAAACATGGGCAGAAAATATCAAAACAAATATACATCTGGACTCACGGTAATAAAGCACTAAATACTCTAAGTCAAAGTAATGAAAGCTACCAGAGAGGATAAACTCTGAAACATTGATTGTCTTTGCTAATGAAATAATGCATTACAATGAATTTTACAAAAATCCTTCTTTGTAGTTCAGGGTTATATTTAGTGTTATATCAGAGTATTTCTGGGTTTCCCTGTTGGCTCAGATGGTAAAGAATCTGCCCAAAATGTGGGAGACCCAGATTTGATGCCTGGCTTGGGAAGATCCCCTGGAAAAAGGAATGGCTACCCACTTCAGTATGCCTCTGGAATTCCATGGACAGAGGAGGCTGGCAGGCTATAGTCCATGAGGTCACAAAGAGTCAGATATGACTGAGAAACTAACACGTTCAGTTTCACGGTACATCTAGTAAATGAGGAATTAAAAAATAAAGTTTTACTGTGCATTTACTAATTGGTAGCAACCCATTCCAGTGTTCTTGCCTGGAGAATCCCAGGGACGGGGGAGCCTGGTGGGCTGCCGTCTATGGGGTCACACAAAGCCGGACACGACTGAAGCGACTTAGCAGCAACAGCAGCAGCAGTTAGATCTTGGTATAATTACAATCATTTTGTCTCCCTTTTTAGCAAATCTCTCTTTTGCCCCTAAACCCATGCTGTGTGGTTTTATATGCTCATCATATGGCAGTGTTTCTTAGTTAAATTTACCCTTACTGTGTCTCTGTCTCAACTTATTAGATCCTAGGCTAAGAGCTTCCTCAGAGAAGGTGAGGCAATTCAGTGTTTGAATTTAGAAATAATATTAAAATTTCATTTAGAAACCAGTGCTTGTCTATTGGAGTGGCAGATGCATGGCGCTGGAGTGAATTTGAGGAGATACTCCATATCCAAGGGCAAAGGAGAAGCCCCAGCAAGACGGCAGGAGGGGGATAAATCGTGTTTAGAATCAAACCCCATACCAGTCAGAGACATTCAGAGGGCCCAAACAAACCTTGTGGGCACCAGGACCCAGAGAACCCAGAGAGACTGAGACAGAACTGTCTCTGAGCATCTCGTGTGTACGGGTCAGCAGTGGGCTTCCACAGGGAGAGGGGCTGTGTGCGGCAGACCTGGGTATGGCATAAGCTCTCTTGGAGGAGGTCGCCATTAACCCCACCATAGAGCTGCCAGAATTTACACAGGACTGGGGAAACAGACTCTCGGAGGGCACAAACAGAACCTTGTGTGCAGTAGGACCCAGGAAAATGGAGCAGTGACCCTACAGGAGACTGACCCAGACTTGCCTGTGAGTGTCCAGGAGTCCCTGCTGGAGGCATGTATCAGCGGAGGCTTGCTGCAGAGCTGGGGGCCCTGAGTGCAGCACCGCCTGCATGGGACCTTCTGAAGGAGGTGGCAATTATCTTCATTACCTCTCCCATAGTTTGGCGTCAGGTAAATATCAGGGAGGGAACACAGCACCATCCATCAATAGAAAATTGGATTAAAAATTTACTGAGCATGGCCCTGCCCATCAGAACAAGACCCAGTTTCCCCCTCAGTCAGTCTCTCCCATCAGGAAGCTTCCATAAGCCTCTTATCCTTCTCCATCAGAGGACAGACAGTATGAAAGCCACAATCACAGGAAACTAACCAATCTAATCACATGGGCCACAGCCTTGTCTAACTCAATGAAATTATGAGCCATGCCAGGTAGGGCCGCCCAAGATGGACGGGTCCTAATGAAGAGTTCTGACAAAAGGTGGTCCACTGGAGAAGGGAATGGTAAACCACTTCAGTATTCTTGCATTGAGAACTGCATGAACAGTATGAAAAGGCAAAAAGATAAGACACAGAAAGATGAACTCCCCAGGTTGGTAGGTGTCCAATATGCTACTGGTTTTCAGTGGAGAAATAACTCCAGAAAGAATGAAGGGATGGAGCCAAAGCAAAAATAACACCTATTTGTGGATGTGACTGGTGATAGAAGCAAGGTCTGATGCTATAAGAGCAATATTGCATAGGAACCTGGAATGTCAGGTCCATGAATCAAGGCAAATTGGAAGTGGTCAATCAGGAGATGGCAAGAGTAAACGTAGACATTCTAGGAATCAGCGAACTAAGATGGACTAGAATGGGTGAAAGTTACTCAGATAACCATTATATCTACTACTGTGGGCAGGAATCCCTTAAAAGAAAAGGAGTAGCCATCATGGTCAACAAAAGAGTCCTAAATGCAGTACTTGGGTGCAACTCAAAAATGACAGCATGATCTCTATTTGTTTCCAAAGCAAACCATTCAATATCACAGTAATCCAAGTCTATGCCCCAACCAGTAATGCTGAAGAATCTGAAGTTGAACAGTTCTATGAAGACCTACAAGACCTTCTAGAGCTAACATGCAAAAAGATGTCCTTTTCATTATAAGGGACTGGCATGCAAAAGTAGGAAGTCAAGAAACACCTGGAGTAACAGGCAAATTTGGCCTTGGTGTACAGAATGAAGCAGGGAAAAGGCTAATAGAGTTTTGCCAAGAGAATGCACTGGTCATAGCAAACACCCTCTTCCAACAACACAAGAGAAGACTCTACACATGAACATCACCATATGGTCAATACCAAAATTAGATTGATTATATTTTTTGGAGCCAAATGGAGAAGCTCTATACCGTCAGCAAAAACAAGACTGGGAGCTGACTGTGGCTCAGATCATGAACTCCTTATTACCAAATTCAGACTTAAATTGAAGAAAGTAGGGAAAACCACTAGACCATTCAGGTATGACCTAAATCAAATCCCTTATGATTATACAGTGGAAGTGACAAATAGATTCAAGGGATTAGATCTGATAGAGTACGTGAAGAATTATGGATGGAGGTTCATGACATTGTGCAAGAGGCAGTGATCAAGACCACCCCCAAGACAAAGAAATATGAAAAGGCAAAATGGTTGTCTGAAGAGGCCTTACAAATAGCTATTAAAAGAGAAGCCAAAGGGAAAGTAGAAAAGGAATGATATACCCATCTGAATGCAGAGTTTCAAAGAATAGCAAGGAGAGATAAGGAAGCCTTCCTCAGTGATCAATGCAAAGAAATAGAGGAAAACAATAGAATGGGAAAGACTAGAGATCTCTTCAAGAAAATTAGAAATACCAAGGGAACATTTCATGCAAAGATGAGCACAGTAAAGGACAGAAATGGTATGGACCTAACAGAAGCAGAAGATATTAAGAAGAGGTGGCAAGAATACATAGAAGCACTACAGAAAAAAGATCTTCATGGCCCAGATAACCACGATGGTGTGATCACTCACCTAGAGCCAGATATCCTGGAATGCGAAGTCAAGTGGGCCTTAGGAAGCATCACCACAAGTAAAGCTAGTGGAGGTGATGGAATTCCAATGAAGCTATTTCAAATCCTAAAAGATGATGCTGTGAAAGTGCTGCACTCAATACGCCAACAAATCTGGAAAACTCAGCAGTGGCCACAGGACTGGAAAAGGTCAGTTTTCATTCCAATCCCAAAGAAAGGCAATGCCAAAGAATGCTGAAACTACAGCACAATTGCACTCATCTCACACACTAGCAAAGTAATGCTCGAAATTCTCCAAACCAGGCTTCAACAGTACATGAACCATGAACTTCCAGAGTTTCATGTCAGATTTAGAAAAGGCAGAGGAACCAGAGATCAAATTGCCAGCATCCATTGGATCACTGAAAAAGTGAGAGACTTATAGAAGAACATCTACTTCTGCTTTATTGACTATGCCAAAGCTTTTGACTGTGTGGATCACAACAAACTGCGGAAAATTCTTAAAGAGATGGGAATACCAGACTACCTGACCTTCCTTCTGAGAAATCTGTAGGAAGGTCAAGAAACAACAGTTAGAACTGGGCATGAAACAACAGACTTGTTCCAAATCAGGAAAGAAGTACATCAAGGCTGTATATTGTCACCCTGCTTATTTAACTTATATGCAGAATACATCATGAGACATCCTGGACTGGTTGAAGCACAATCTGGGATCAAGACTGCTGGGAGAAACATCAATAACCTCAGATATGCAGATTACACCATACTTATGGCAAAAACTGAAGAAGAACTAAAGAGTCTCTTGATAAAAGTGAAAGAGGAGAGTGAAAAAGTTGGCTTAAAACTCAACATTCAGAAAACTAAGATCATGGCATCTGGTCCCATCCTTTCACAGCAAATAGATGGGGAAACACTGAAAACAGTGACAAACTTTATTTTGGGTGGCTCCCAAATCACAGCAGATGGTGACTGCAGACATGAAATTAAAAGATGCTTACTCCTTGGAAGAAAAGTTATGACCAACCTAGACAGCATATTAAAAAGCAGAGACATTACTTTGCTGACAAAGGTCAGTCTAGTCAAGGTTATGTTTTTTCCAATAGTCATGTATGAATGTGAGAGTTGGATCACAAAGAAAGCTGAGCACTGAAGAATTGATGCTGGAACTGTGATGTTGAAGAAGGCTCTTGAGAGTCCCTTGTACTGCAAGGAGATCCAACCAGTCCATCCTAAAGGAAATCAGTCCTGAATATTCATTGGAAGGACTGATGCTCAAACTGAAACTCCAATACTTTGGCCACCTGATGTGAAGAACTGACTCATTTGAAAAGACCCTGATGCTGGGAAAGATTGAAGGTAGGAGCAGAAGCGGATGACAGAGGATGAGATGGTTGGACAGCATCACCAACTCGATGAGCATGAGTTTGAGTCATCCAGGAGTTGGTGATGGACAGGGAGGCCTGGCAAGCTGTGGTCCAGGGGATTGCAGAGTCGGATATGAACTGAACTTAACTTGTCCATTTTAGGTTCTAATATCCATTCTAAGACTCTGCTGCTGCTGCTAAGTCGTTTCAGTCGTGTCCAACTCTGTGTGACCCCATAGACGGCAGCCCACCAGGCTCCCGCATCCCTGGGATTCTCCAGGCAAGAACGCTGGAGTGGGTTGCCATTTCCTTCTCCGTTCTAAGACTCTATCTTTTCCTTTCCCTCTGAAACTTTGTGATATTCAGCACACATGATCACTCTCCAACGTGGTTTTCTTTCTCTCCCTTGCTGTCTCCTCTTGCATCAGCATCCCTGGCTTCTTCCTTGACTTGCTTCTTTTCTCACTTCAGACATACTCGAAGGCTGATCTCATCTATTGCCTCAGTGTCAGTGTTTCCACACTAATGTCACCAGGCCAGCTCATTCCCTGGGAACCAGACCCACCAGCATGTCAAAGGCAGCAAACCTAAAATAACCCTTTCTTCCTTCTCTTTTCTCTGTGTGAAGCCCCTGCTTAGGGAGGATGCCAGCCCCTTTCCTGGTTCATGAGGTGGATTCCAAGGAGCTCACAGTGGAGCAAAGAGCCCCCCTAAGTAGAGTGGGATGGGAAGACGCCAGAAACAGAGCCAGGACGCAGCCCTCTCAAGAGCACTGAGAGACAATCGGGTCTGCAGGCCGCGTCCAGAGTGCCAGGGGGCTCCTTCATGGAGGTGCACGTTCAAGAAGACCACCACCTGTCACAAGTGGGGCACTTAGTTCTGGAGTCGGTTGGGTAAAAGTGAAATGGGTCCCAAGTGGGTGCCTTGGACAGCCCTTGGGTGTTCTTCTGTCGGCCAGAAAGAGTGTGATCATGAGGATGTTGTCTGGCTGCTCAAAGCAATATAGACTGAGAGGACAGTCTCAGCCTCCTAGATTAGAAACTAGGAAATCATTGGCTTCCTCCCTGTCATTCCAAGTGCCCTATCTGTCAATTTAAATTTTGTTATCTCCCTACCTCAGGCCCTTCATTCTCATTTGACCATGATCAGAGTTGGCCATCCAGATCTACCGTATCTAATCTTGCAGCCTCTCATCCATTCATCACACCAGTCCCAGAATATTATTTTCAAATTACTATGTGATTGTGTCATTTTCGGTTGAATCCTTCAGCAACTCCACCCATGACCCATATATAACCTTGGTGGCACAGTAATGGGATATTAGAAACTATTTTTGGAAGAAAATGTGGTTGAGAAGGTGGAAAGAAAGATTATATCCAAATTCTAAATTCCTTAGCATAACATGTAAGACCCTGCCTAATTTCAAACCTTATTTCCTGCCTATCTTTCTTCTCCATGAAGATTAACCACACAAAATTTTGTTTTTCCCTGTTAATGATGCTGACATAAAATAAATGGTGGTTGGATGAACACTGTCACATAAATAGTTGCCTGGGCCCTGAAGCCTTGTGCTCCAGCTATGGAAAATGTTCTGTGTTTAAAAGAGATACCATTGAGCGCCTTTGCATGGGCTGACCTGCCTCACACTTCAGAATTGCGGGTCCTGCTTTTGGTGCTGGAGGGATAAGCCTCACATCTAGCACAGTCTGTGTGTTGACTGTGGCAGGAAGCAGAGAAATACTTTTTTAAAAGATTGCAGTGTACTTGCTTGAAAATATTAGTTTCTGCTGTACAATGAATTGAATTAGCTATATGTGTACATATATGTGTACATATATCCCCTCCTTTTGGAACCTCCCTGCCACCCCGTCATCCCATTTCTCTAGGTCATCACAGAGCACCGAACTGAGCTCTCTGCGCTATACAGTAACTTCCCTCCCACTAGCTGTCTGTTTTACCTCTGGGAGTGCACATACATCGATCCCAGTCTCCCAATTCACCCCATACACTGCATCTCTATTGCTGCCCTGCAAATAGGTTCATCATCATAATTAGAAGAGCTGTGGTTCCAAATTTCTGGCTGAGGTTTTGTGTAAAGATTTTGAGTGGATACTGTGACATTTCCATTTAAGAGTTGGAAACAAACAGACAAAAGCTGGTTTTCCTCTTCTTTCCTTTTCTTTCCTTCCTCTCCTCCTTCCCTCCCTTCCTTTTTCCCTTTTTCTAAGTTTTATTTTAGAGTTGTCAGGATAGAGAAAGCACTTTACAGTGATTTTTGAGCTCCCAGATATTTCCAGACATCCCTGCACTGATCACAAATCCCTAGACACCCAACTGCTTTATTCTCCTTTGGCATGTTTCTACTTAGTCATTTGTATTCCACACAGGTTTCTTTTGCAGCACCTTATTCTTGGGTATAGCCAACAACCTACTTGTGTCTGCCCACCCAGATGCATAGAATGCAGAAAGGTGAGTGATTTAATTATGTTCTTTTTTGAAATCTGATTTGGGGAGTGACATTGACATTACTAAGATCATGGCATCCTGTCCCATCACTTCATGGCAAATAGATGCGGAAACAGTGGAAACAATGAGAGACTTTATTTTGGGGTTCTCCAAAACTACTGCAAATGGTGACTGCAGCCATGGTATTAAAAGACACTTGCTCCTTGGTAAAAAGTTATCATCAACCTAGAAAGCATATTAAAAAGCAGAGACATTACTTTGCTGACAAAGGTCCATCTAGTCAAACCTATGGTTTTTCCAGTAGCCATGTATGGATGTGAGAGTTGGACTATAAAGAAAGCTGAGCACCGAAGAACTGATGCTTTTGAAACGTGGTGTTGGAGAAGACTCTTGAGAGTCCCTTGGACTGCAAGGAGATCCAACCAATCCATCCTAAAGGAAATCAGTCCTGAATATTCATTGGAAGGACTGATGCTCAAGCTGAAACTCCAATACTTTGGCCACGTGGTGGGAAGAACTGACTCCCTGGAAAAGACCCTGATGCTGGGAAAGGAGACGATAGAAGATGAGATGGTTGGATGGCATCACCAACTCTATGGACATGGGTTTGAGTAAACTCTGAGAAGTGGTGATGGACAGGGAGGCCTGGTATGCTGCAGTCCATGGGGTCACAAAGATTCAGACACAACTGAGTGACTGAACTGAACTGATGATGTTATTTCATAACACAATTGTAAGACAAACTTTAAAAATTAATGGACTCAAGGGAACTCCATTTACCTTCATCACCAGAAAGGCTAGGTGAACTCACTGAGGCTCCATATGGCTGGTGTGACTTTCCCGGGGCAGAAACAGAGAGCAGGGCCAGGAAGTCCTCAAAGGGGAAAGAGTCTTTTCCCCTCTATCTTAAGTTGCCATAAATCAGACAAAGATTATAGCTTGATAACGAAGCTATTTCTTCCTGACTCATGACTTTCTTTTAGGAAAAACAATCACAAGAGTCACCTTCTTTCCATGAGTCTGATGGTCCCATATCTCAAATCACACAGAGGAGACGTTCTCACCTCTCCTTTCACCCTCACACCGCCGGTCACCTGCTAGGGAAAATGCTCAATGTCACCAGTGACTTGGAGAAAGAGAATGAGTCAGCTGTGACATGGACCCGTGACAGCAAATGCCCTATGACCCTGGGGTCCACTCCTAGTGAAGGCTCTGCTTCTAACAACCACCTGCCCATCGCCAGCCCTCCCCAAACCAGTCACTGTTTTCTGCTTCCCCTGACATCTCCAAGTTTCTCCTGAAGCAAAACATGAACTTGAGAATGCTTCATGTAATGTGCATTGCCTTGGATTTTGCAACCAGAGCCTCCTCTTATGTTTGGGAATTAAGAAGGCAAAGAGCAGGAGGGAATAGGTTATGCAAATTTCCTGGGTAAACTGAAGACTCTGCAAATTTTTAGTTTAAGTAAATATGCAGAATATAAGATTCGCGTCAAAGGGATACTGAAGAACAGGAGGCTTAATGCTTCCCAGTACAGCCTTGCTTGTAGGAGACCCCTGTTTGGATGAAAAAGCGTTACTTAATATAGCTTCTCAGAGAAAGATTCACTGCAACCGTAGGAGCCACGGCACAGTCGATAAGGCTGGTGTGATCAGTGATGAAGAGTCAAGTCCCATTAAGAGCCGAGGTAGGAAAAATGCTAATGTAATTGCTTTTCAAAACAATACCAACTAAGTGAAAAGCCTTATCTCTATAGACGGTATTGCTTCTGCTTCCAGACCCCACGAATATAGCCAGACTCTCTGCTGATGCAGCCTGGTGCAATTTCCTCCCTACTAGCTTAGCAAGCACTCTGGCTCCTGCAGCTTCCAGCTCCTGGAAATCTGTTTTGACATTGCAATTCCCAGTTTACAGCTAGGAGCTGTTCTTTTAGCTGGAAGTGTTCCAAATACCATCTTGTTCTTTTCATGAAAACACAGGGTTGAATCTTCTCTTGCCTCCTCTGAGAAAGGAAGGAAGGAACTTTTACAGTCAAGGATACCTGGGGGAGCATACAAGTGAGAGGATGCTTCGGGGAAATTCCAAAATAGAGGGGAGAGCCCACTGTGCTCCTAAAGAAGTGCTAGTTCTAAGCCACGTGGCTGCAACTCGCACGGACCAGGTCCTCTCCACTCCCAGCCTCTGAAAGAGGGTCCCCACTCCCCCCTCAGCACCCCTACTTCCTCAAGCACCAGACTAGATTCCTCTACAGTCCAGATGGGGTTTGCTTTTATCCTCTATTATAACTGTTCCATTGCCTTTCTGTGTTTTCTATCGTATGTAATTTATCCATATCCATGCTGTCCATTTGCCACTGAAACTAATTATTTTATTCATTCTTGGCTTCCATTTCTTTTTCAGAAAGTAATAGTCATTCAGAAAACTGGATTCCAATATTTCCAAATTCAGGACTCCATTATGTTTGGCTTTCCTGCTCCCTAGACAGGGTCAGGCTGACATAGATAGAGTGGTATGCTGGTAAATTCACTCTCCAGAGAGAAAAAAACTCCTGATTTGCAGGGTGTGAACGGTATGTACTCTCTGCAGTATAAACACCACATTCACAACTGGAGTCAGCTACAAGTGTGACATCCCTGAGTGTAGAATTCAGCAGCAGTGTACACAATCAGCTCTCACAAGCTGACTGGTGCACACCACGTCTAATATATATACCACTTACAGTGGCATTTCTGTGATCAAATTCTCTCACAGGAATGTAAGGAATTCAATTTCTAGGTGTCTTCTCAAACTTGATTAAACAATTTCCCTCCCTTTTTTCATTCCCAGCCCTTTGTGTGTGTGTGTGGAGGGCAGGGATGTAAATAGAAGGGAGAGAGGTTGACCATAAGAATAGGAGTAACATTAATTTTATTCTGCCTTTTTTTTTTCTCTGTTAAGAATGTACCCTCTTGGTGGTGGAGCTGAATCTTGAGAGTGAACTCCCCCACTCCGCCCCCACTATTTCAAGTTATTATTTTAAACTTCAAGCAGTAAAGATGGCCTGAATTTGTCAGCATTCTTCTTACTGAGAAGTGGGATCTATGACTCTTGTCCTCCCTCCTCCGTAACAGCTTAAGCACAGTATATGGTAAAAGGGAGGCCGTGCCAGCTTCCCAGCCTGAGCTGTCAGAGAGGAACAGCTCTCATTTCCCGGTTTTGGAAACACTTGGTCTTGCACCCACCTGCCATGTTGTGAGGGAGCCCAAGCAGCCCCAGGAAGAGCCTCCTCGTGAGAGAACCTGCCAGACAGCCCTGCCCGCCCACAGCCTCATTCAGCAGCCACCTCCGTGCGGGCTTGCTGCTGCTGCTGCTGCTGCTGCTAAGTCTCTTCAGTCGCATCCGACTCTGTGCGACCCCATAGACGGCAGCCCACCAGGCTCCGCCGACCCTGGGATTCTCCAGGCAAGAACACTAGAGTGGGTTGCCATTTCCTTCTCCAATGCGTGAAAGTGAAAAGCGAAAGGGAAGTCGCTCAGTCGTGTCCGACTCTTCGCGACCCCATGGACTGCAAGCCCACCAGGCTCCTCGGTCCATGGGATTTTCCAGGCAAGAGTACTGGAGTGGGGTGCCGGCCTGCGGGGGCTCCTGTTAGAAGCAGCTTCCCCAGCCCCAGGGGACTGCTCTAGCCATGGCCACGTGACACAGAGATGAGCTATCCCCAAGCCATCCTCACATACGTGATCAAAGGGAATGATCGTCGTTTTTCGACACCAAGTGTTGAGATGGTGTGTACGCAGCAGTGAATAATCAGACCTTCTCCCTGCCCCCTTCCCCACAGCCTCACCACAGTTAGCGCCCAAAGTGTTATCGGGGCAAGTGCACCTCTTCCCCTTCACATTCTAAGTCGTGCAGATCTTAAAGAGGCCTCTACAGTGTTACTTTCTCCTTCTCCCCAGCCTTTTCCCTGCCCCATCTGGGATATATATCTGTATCTCCATTCTCTGTTCTGTAACACTATGCGAACCACTTATCATGTTTTGGATCTTTAAATCTTATCCAAAATTTTCAGGGCCAACTGTGTTTTGGCACTTACAATTTTTTCACATTTTAGATGGGTAATGTGGTACTATGATTTTTCCTGTAATCACGTATGGATGTGAGTTGGACTGCAGAGAAGGCTGAGTACTGAAGAGTCGATGCTTTTGAACTGTGGTGTTGGAGAAGACTGTTGAGAGTCCCTTAGACCCCAAGGAGATCAAACCAATCAATTGTAAAGGAAATCAACCCTGAAGATTCCTTGAAAGGACTGATGCTGAAGCTGAAGTTCCTTTACTTTGGCCATGGGATGCAAAAAGCCAGCTCATTGGAAATGACTCTGATGCTGGGAAAGATTGAGGGCAGGAGGAGAAGGGGATGGCAGAGGATGAGATGGTTGGCTGACATCACCGACTCAATGGACATGAATTTGAGCAAGTTCCAGGAGATAGTGAAGGACAGGGAAGCCTGGAAGGCTGCAGTTATAGGGTCACAAAGATTCAGATGTGACTTAGCAACTAAACAACAATAGCAAAATATGGTACATATATAAAATTTGCAGCGGTATCTGTAGCAGCACCTTGTAATCAATACAGTAATATTTTAGCAATAAATTATATAAATATTTACATTAATGTGATAAATTCATAAATAGAAAAAAAATCTACCATCTTTCAGAGGCTTTGTCTTTAAGAAGTACAGAAAAGACACTGAAGACTACTACTCTAGACTGATCATCCATGTCCTCCACTAGGCACTGATACATGACATGCTGCACATGATGTATCCTTTCTGCCTGGAAAGTTATAGATTCCAAAGAAAAGCATGCTGATTTGCCACACACACATCAACACCTTTGGGTTTCTTGACAAAGCCTATAATTCTGGAACCATTTTTGTTTCTGAAAAGACTTCTTAACCAGAAAACACCTTGAATCTCCGTGTCATAAAACAGTGAATGATAACATGGAAATCTAAACACCTAGAAATACAATTCATGATGTATCGACAGGATATAATAGTCTTGTTTACATTCCATAAGCTACTTAAACTACCTTTGGTTTAGAAAATAATGTCAAATCAGTAAGCATGTTCCAGTTAACTTAGTCCTAGAATTTGCAAGATCATCAAATGTTTAAATATTAGCTTTATTTACTCATCAAAAAGAATTCCATTTCAATAAGATAGATACTTGAATTGTTCAGTAATGACCAAAGTAGTGCCAAACTTCCAATTAAATTCATTTCTTTGAATTATCTGAAGTACAAACAAGAGGTGATATAATAAGAATAAAGAATTTATAGATCCTGAATGTTTCTAAATTCTAGTTATGTCTGAGTAAATTTGAAGAATGAAATGGAAAAGAGATAGTGCACACTACCATAATTCAAATGAGTTCCATTTGAGCTTCTTCTGGCATAGGGCAGATCACTGAACTAAGGTAGATTTCTTTTTGCAGTCTTTACGTAAATTGTCAAAGAGAGTCACTTATAACCCATGCCTGGCTTGCAAAACTGTGTTAATGAAATCAGCATCCTTGGCACACTGTCAGTTTCAGATACTAATAAATTTGGGTGTTTGACAGAGCTTTGGATTTCATTAAAATCATATAAAACTCAAGTGGCTTTTTTATGATTTAGGGATAACTTTTTAATTTATACCAAACATCTGCTATAGGCAGTATTATTTTTCTATACCATTTGAATATTCAGGTTTTCAGTTTAGTTTAAAAAAAAAAAAACAAGCCTGGAAATGGTTTCTATAAAATCATCAGCACTGACTCTTAGGCCTTCATCATTGTCAAATGAGGACAGGTTATATACAAACTGCACAGAGCAAGAGAGTTTATAGTGAGTCTTTAATGTGTCGCACTATGCGCTAGATGGTGTACCAGACATAAAAAGTGATTTGGGTCTTCAGGAGCCTTTGTGTTTTAGTGAGATTATAGCATTTCTTCCTTTTTCTGCTTCATTTCATTTTAGATCACTATTTGTAGGATTTCAAAAGCCTAGAGACAACTTGGAAAACCACAGAAGTGGGGTTGGTTATACTCTGGAAGCTATAATCCGAAGCCATAGTTTCCTATTGAAAGTATTCTAGAATGAGGAACTGCCTACGTGACTGGGTATAGCCATTTACCAGCAAGGCACACAGTTCTTCACATCCCGGTTCCCAAACCCATCCCGACTTCTGACAAGAAGTAAAGCACAGATAAGTTCTCTTGCGCTGGTCACCCCAGCTCCCTGGCCACTGGTCATTCTTGCCCTTAGTCTGATCTGAGGTCAGGGTACCCAGGGAGTCCTTGCTCTGTTCCTGAGTTTCAGTCTCTCAGTAACCAGAAGGGAACAGCTGGATTCCTTTCTATTCTACCCTATATGTGCATTCACAAACCACGCCCCCCCCCGCCCCCCACATACTCAGCTCACTTTCTTTTTTTTTTTACTTTATTTTACTTTACAATATTGTATTGGTTTTGCCATAGATCAACATGAATCTGCCACAGGTGTCCACGTGTTCCCAATCCTGAACCCCCCTCTCACCTCCCTCCCCATACCATCTCTCTGGGTCATCCCAGTGCACCAGCCCCAAGCATCCTGTATCCTGCATCGAACCTAGACTGGAGATTCTTTCACATACATACTATTACACACGCTTACCCTGGTTCACACACGCCCTCAGACATACTCTCAAGCATACGATTACTCATATCATACCTGCCCTGTGGTGCTCTGGAGGCATGGGCTTTTTGACTCAAGTCTTCCATAAACGAAATGACCTCAGGAATGTGTCCACACAGAAGTTCAGTTTACTCATCCATATAATGGACTCTCTACTCTGGCCTTTGCAAAGATCAAAGAGGTTAATATATGCAAAATATGTAGCGTGCTGGCTAGCACATGATAAACATACAAGAGACAGCAACTGTTGTTAATAGGCTCTCTAAGCACATTTGAACCTCAGACTAACTTGGCCTGGCCCCCAGCAATGTGTCTTGGTTCTATAATTGGGTTTTTCATTCCATTCAAAAAAAAAAAAGAATTATTTCCTCATCCAGTTCTGGTTATGGCCTGCAGCCTCCCCTTTGTCTGGGTGACCTCTTCCTCTGTGGATGTGATTCTCATCTCATTTTCCTTACTTACCTTTCAAATGTCACCTGCCACCCCTACTGGCAGCCCAGGGCCTGTCACTCAGAAAAGAGGACAAAGGGCCTGGACCCACCTCCCCCTACTGTAGCTTCTCTGGGCCAAGCCAGTACCATTAAGCTTTGCTCTTAATGGTGTAGTCAAAAGGAACTGTATTTCTATGATGCATTTTTATTGATGAACAAATATAGGATCTAATGATTTGGATGAGCAAAGAAACATATCTATTATAAAAAACTCTATTTTGTCCAGAGAGATTTAAGAATGAGACACCCAGGAACATTCTTTTTAGAGACAATCCATGCAAGCTAACTGTAGGTTCCTAATTTTCTGAGAATTATAGTGCATAAAAAAATGAAATTAAAACTCTATTAAGTCTAAATTGCCTATTAAATACAATTGTATTGATCGCTAATGACTCAAGAGGTGCTTTGTGATTTTAAAGTGACCATTTCTTATCATCATTAATTTATAAGTGAAATATTTAGTTCAGTCACACCTAACCATTACAAATTAGAGAGCATTAGATATTTTTCTCGGAGAAGGCAATGGCACCCCACTCCAGTACTCTTGCCTGGAAAATCCCATGGATGGAGGAGCCTGGTGGGCTGCAGTCCAGGGGTTGCTAAGAGTTGGACATGACTGAAGCGATTTAGCAGCAGCAGCAGATATTTTTCTATGTGATTTCTAGGCCCTCTGTCTCATAATTAGGCAGGCCTCACTTCAGGTTCTTTAGATCTGGGCTTACTGCTTATGTAATGTATTAACAGAACTGTGGGTCTAGTGGCTATTTTAATAAATCTCTAAAGTAATTTTTTTTTTAGTTTTTATGGTGTTCTAACAATATAATCATCAATGTGATGCGGGAGACCACACACACACACACACACATACACACACACACACACAGAGCTTATTGTGTTTGGCCTCACCATTCTAACTGAGGATCTATTTGTCTGATACACTTTTAAACCGTTAATCCACCAACACTTATTGCAGAGTCAAATGGAATAAAATGAGTCACTTAAAAGACAGAAAAATCAATAGAACTGATCATGTGAGGGTTGAATCAAAGACAAAACTAAGGTTTCAAAGTTAAGTTTAAGAAACATTTACAGTGAGGGGTATTTTTGAGTCTGAGGCAAGAAGCTGGAGAAAGATACTCATATCTCAATGAACCTGTAACATACTGTTCCACAACAGTGACACAATGTGGACATTATGTGGCTAGAAAGATTAGATATTAAGCTTGATAATTTGAAAACTGTAAACAATCCTTAGAACCTTAAAATTTTATGTATTCAACCTTCCTCCTTGACAATCCCAGGCGTCTACATGTGTTCCTCTCCCAGAGAATTCTAATTTCCTTTTCTGGTAAAAATATAGTAATGCCTTAAAGTCATGACAGCTACTTCAGAGATCCCAAGTGTAAAAAGAGAAGTTAATAGCAGGTGGGTCCCATGATCACTCCCAGGCTAGCTCTGGCCTGAAATGCAGCAGATTTACTCATCAAGACAAGGAAAGCCACTTTCCTGTTTAAAAATGAGAGCCACTGAATAAGGCTCAGGTGTTATTTTTTGAGGCTGAAAATGATGTAGAGTGCGGCCATGTCCACAGTAGCAGCTGTGGTAGCAGGGGGACTCGTCACATGCTTGAAGAAGAACTTCTAGCGGAAATAAATGTTTGCTATCATCTTCAAGTTGTCTGGTCTTTGGATTTGAAGACAGTTTCTGAACTAAAAAAAAAAATTCTTCATATCTGCCAATGTTACAGTATTAGGATTCTCTAGACAAACAGAACCAATAAGATGTATAATATGTAGAAAGAGATTTATTATTAAGAATTGGCTCATACAATTAGTGAAGTAAACAAGTCTCAAGACCCAGGAAAGCTGATGCTTCAGTTCAAGTCCAAAAACAGGATACACTGATGTCTCAGCTCAAAGAGGAGGAAATTCCCTCAAATTTGAAGAAAGAGTCAACCTTTTGTTCTATTTAGGCATCCAACTGATTGGATAAGGCCCAATCACCGTAGGGAAGGCAATCTGTTTTACTCAGCCTGTCAACTTTTAATGGTTCAACTCATTCCAAAAATCCCTCACAAAATAGTGTCTGACCAGATATCTGACACGCTGTGGCCCAGGCAAGTAGACACCCAAAAGTAACAATCATTTTCCCATTTGATAAGTACTTTTGGTGACTAAACATTCTATTCAGTCAATGTCAAAACCACAGTCTTCCCACAGGAAAGCCTCTAGAAACTGAATCCATGAATTGAGTTGAAACTGTTAGTTCTGATATTGTGATTAGGAAGAGTTAAGAACCCAGATCTCCTTCAGAATGGACTGGTTGGATCTCCTTGCAGTCCAAGGGACCCTCAAGAGTCTTCTCCAACACCACAGTTCAAAAGCATCAATTCTTTGATGCTCAGCCTTCTTCACAGTCCAACTCTCACATCCATACATGACCACAGGAAAAACCATAGCCTTGACTAGACGGACCTTAGTCAGCAAAGTAATGTCTCTGCTTTTGAATATACTATCTAGCTTGATCATAACTTTTCTTCCAAGGAGTAACCCTGGGATTTCTTTGGAAGGAATGATGCTAAAGCTGAAACTCCAGTACTTTGGCCACCTCATGAGAAGAGCTGACTCATTGGAAAAGACTCTGATGCTGGGAGGGATTGGGGGTAGGAGGAGAAGGGGACGACAGAGGATGAGATGGCTGGATGGCATCACAGACTCGATGGATGTGAGTCTGAGTGAACTCCGGGAGATGGTGATGAACAGGGAGGCCTGGTGTGCTGCGATTCATGGGGTCACAAAGAGTCGGACACGACTGAGCGACTGATCTGAACTGAAGAACCCAGAACTTAGAGAACATGCAAGACTGTATGGTGATGAAAAGACAGAGGCAGAAGAAATAGCTTCTAAGAAGATATTTCCTGGAGAAAAGGAAAATATCATAGCCTCATTATTCTCTTAAACAGCCAAATTGTACAAAGGGAAGAGAATCCTTTCAAGTGGTATCAGTTCAGTTCAGTCACTCAGTCGTGTCTGACTCTTTGCAACCCCATGGACTGCAGCACACCAGGCTTCCCTGTCCATTACCAACTCCCAGAGCCTGCTCAAACTCATGTCCATCAAGTCGGTGATGCCATCCAACCATCTCATGTCACCCCTTCTTCTCCCACCTTCAAACTTTCCCAGCAGCAGAGTTTTTTCCAATGAGTCAGTTCTTCCCATCAGGTGGCCAAAGTATTGGATTCTCACCCTCAGCATCAGTCCTTCCAATGAATATTCAGGACTGATTTCCTTTAGGATGGACTGGTTTGATCTCTTTGTAATCCAAGGGACTCTCAAAAGTCTTCTCTAACCCCATAGTTCAAAAGCATCAATTCTTCAGTGCTTAGCTTTCTTTACGGTCCAACTCTCACATCTATACAGGACTATGGGGAAAACATAATGTCTTTGCTTTTTAATATGCTGTCTAGGTTTGTCGTAGCTTTTCTTTAAAGGAGCAAGCATCTTTTAATTTCATGGCTACAGTCACCATCTGCAGTGACTTTGGAGCCCAAGAAAATAAAGTCTCTCACTGCTTCCATTGTTTCCCATCTGTTTGCCATGAGGCGATGGCACCAGATCCCATGATCTTTGTTTTTAGAATGCTGAGTTTCAAGACAGCTTTGTCAGTCTCCACTTTCACATTCATCAAGAGGCTCTTCAGTTCCTCTTCACTTTCTGCCATAAGGGTGATGTCATCTGCATATCTGAGGTTATTGATATTTCTCCTGGTAATCTTGATTCCAGCTTGTGCTTCATCCATCCCAGCATTTCATATGATGTACTCTGCATACAGGTTAAATATGTAGGATGACAATATACAGCCTTGATGTACTCCTTTCCCAATTTGGAATCTGTTGTTCCATGTCTGACTCTAAATGTTGCTTCTTGGCCTGCATACAGATTTCTCAGGAAACAGGTAAGGTGGTCTGGTATTCCCCTCTCTTTAAGAATTTTCCACAGTTTGTTGTGATCCACACATTAAAGGCTTTAGTATAGTCAATGAAGCAGAAGAAGATTTTTTTTCTGGAATTCTCTTGCTTTTTCTTTGATCCAACAGATGTTTGCAATTTATATTCTGGCTCCTCTGCCTTTTCTAAATACAGCTTGAACATCTGGAAGTTCCCAGTCCAAGTGTTATAGCCAAAATTACAGAAACTAGATTAAAAATTGCAACTTCCTGTAACATAGACTTGATTTGAAATATTTTCATCTGGTAAAGAACCATACACAAAACTCTTAGCATACTTTTACAGTATTTATTGAGAATATAGTGAATGCAATAATTATATTGTGTCTTTAAGGATATTTGTAAGATATCAATATACCATAGTATCACCTCAAGGAATTTCTTCTCTCCAAATCAACAGAACCATAGAACCAGTATGAGTGTATCAGTTGCTAAAAACATTGAATATCACTTTTGGCAAGCAGAAGATACAAGTGTTGAGATCATCTATTTATTTATAATGTGTTCTGCAACAGATACTCCTACACCAAGCACACAAATTAGGTTGTGATTTTTTTCCAGACTAACTTTTAAAGAGAAAAATGTACAAATAATTCCTATCTTTGGTATGCAATATGTCCTTAAAATATATTTTAAAAGTGACTTTTTGAAAGTTATAGGGAAAAACTTGGTGTGTGTGTCTGTGGGTAGGGGGTGCACGTATGTGTGCTAAGTCACTCAGTCGTGTCCGACTCTTTGCCACCCCATGGACTGCAGCCCACCAGGCTCCTCTGTACCTGGGATTCTCCAGGCAAGAATACTGGAGTGGGTTGTCATGCCCTTCTCCAAGGAATCTTCCCAACCCAGGGATCAAACCCACATCTCTTGTCTCCTGCATTGGCTAGTGGGTTCTTTTCCACCAGTGCCACCTGGGAGGTCCTGTGGGTGGGGGAAGGTATGTATTCCATTGAAATGAAACATTATGAAATTCTTAATAATACTTTGCTTTATAGAAATAATCATCAATAAGTATTTCCAACAATTCACTTTTTCTAAATTTTAACTTTTTTTCCTTTTTTCATAATTAATATAGCCAGCCAGCTTAATTCATTAAGCATCTAATTAAGGCTAAAAAGTCACAGCTTCAGCTCATCTAATAATGGCCTCAATTAGGTTGAATTTATAAGTTCTGTGCTGTTTAATGCTGGTGTAAGAACTTTCATTTCCCCCATAATCACATATTTGTATAAGTTAATAAGGGTAAAGACATTGAAATATCCAGCAAAGCTACTAAACAAAGACAGCAAACCATGTATAGCTCAAAATGTTCATCCACTCAGGGCCAAAGTTTGAATTTCAGCAAGAAGCAGGTGGGTATCAGTGTGCATGTGTGAAAGGGCAGGTGTTTAAAAGGCCGTGACAAGGAGGACCCAGGGAGCTGCTCCATCATAGGCCATAATCTGCACTCAGTCCACGAGGACGGTACACCTGCTGTTGGGGGAATATTCAGGGAGTACTGAGTAGTTCTACTTCAATAGCACAAACCTCCTCCAGCCATGATTAATCAGAATGACAAAAACATACTTAAAGAAAAAGATCAGAGCTGTACACATTCAGAATATGGTTAAAAAACCATATATTGATCAACACAGGAAAGACCTAGTATGGAATCCTGAACAATAAATTGTAAAAAAAAAAAAAAAAACATATATACCTTCATTGGATGCCTTGCTTATTAATCCACTGGATTTCAAGTCAAGCTGTTGGGCTGCTGGGGGTAGGTTTTGAATTACCTATGTAGAGGGACATACCAGAATTTAGTATTAAGAACTGCTGAGAAACACTGCTGCTGCTCCTAAGTCACTTCAGTCGTGTCTGACTCTGTGCAGCCCCACAGACGGCAGCCCACCAGGCTCCCCCGTCCCTGGGATTCTCCAGGCAAGAGTACTGGAGTGTGTTGCCATTTCCTTCTCCAATGCATGAAAGTGAAAAGTGAAAGTGAAGTCGCTCAGTCGTGGCTGACCCTCAGCGACCCCACGGACTACAGCCTTCCAGGCTCCTCCATCCATGGGATTTTCCAGGCAAGAGTACTGGAGTGGGGTGCCATTGCTTTCTCCCTGAGTAACACTACTCCTATGTAAATATTATCAAAGAGTGACCCTTTGAGAGTGTTTCTAAGTTGCATAAAATTTGATAAGGGCACATTTTATGTAATATACTATGTAAGGGCAAGAATAAAATGCAAATGTCAAATAACCTACTTTAAATCTAGTTCTGCAGCCAAACTTAAGTGGAGAACCAGGATTCTTACCCAGGCTTTGGCATAAAGACAGAAATTCAGGGAGTACAAGGATAAGAAGGAGTCATCATAAAATACAGAGGTACTTGAGTTATATTTAGACTAAAGTGCCCTCTTCTACCACATTCTAAACAAAGCCACTCAAATGAGCTGGGAGTGGGTTGGGAGTAGGGGAGTGTCCATTGTATAAATGCCAAAATATTGCAACAGAGTCATAAATATTTATGTCTGTCTCCCTCTTTTCCTGTTAGTCCATCTTGATCTTTTTCCTTGTTTTTAGGCTTTTTTCTTCCCACTTGTGAAAGCACCTATTTTAACTACTGAACCTCACAGCCTTGCCCTCCCTCTGCCTGTATACTGCTGCTCTAGCTCTGCATTCTTCCTATCTAAAATCCCCCTGTGTGTGTGTGAGCCCCTCAGCCATGTCTGACTCTGTGCGACCCTATGGACTGTAGCCTGTCAGCTCCTCTGTCCATGGAATTCTCCAGGCAAGAGTACTGGAGTGGGTTGCCATTTCCTTTTCTAGAGATCCCCCTGGAGAGACACAGATAGAGCCCATTATTCCTTTTTTTTCCTGTCACATTTCTGCAGAGAAGTTTCCCCTGCCCTGATGGTCCTGGTAGTGCCCCCCAACTGTGTCCCTAGCTGGAGGCAACACACGTTAGACACAGACTTGAGCAGCACAGTCCTGATCCTCACCTCACTTGAGGCTGCATTAGCAAAAACAGATGGTCTGGCTGCAGAGTCACAGATGCCAATCAGGTACACTGTTGGCAAACATGTTCTCTAATCAGGCCCCTTTCAAATGGCATCTGCTGCTCTCTCCCTGTAGGTGTAGGGAGAGATTCAAAACCTTCTGTGCATTTTCTCTTGCACTTGGGGTCTATCAACACACTTACATAACACTGTTATCAGTTTAAAAGGGGCTGGCTCACCTAGGCTGAGACAGAAAGGACTTAAGACCAGAATTTTGTGGTCTGGTCTAAATCACCAGAATCTAAATTTGGTCTCACCTGAGGGTGTGGAGCTGGAATCTGGGAAGAAATAGTGTGAAGCAGAAAGAAGCAGCTCCAGGACTGGATGCTTCTAGTATTACAGAGGCCTGCCTACCAGCTTGAGGGAAAGAATAAAACACTGTTATGCTGAAAGGCAATGTAAGAGATTATGCCCAATCATATGGTGTCTAAAGGGCTTCCCTGGTGGCTCAGCTGGTAAAGAATTTGCCTGCAATGTGGGAGACCTGGGTTTGATCCCTGGGTTGGGAAGATCCCCTGGAGAAGAGAATGGCAACCCATTCCAGTATTCTTGCCTATACAGTCCATGGGGTCACAAAGAGTCAGACTTTCACTTTTCACATGGTGTTTAAAAACAGATGAAACTGATCTAGAGTTATAGAAATCAAAAAGGTCATTACTTGCATGAAGTCAAGGCTGACCAAAAAGGAGCTTGAAGAATTTTCTGGGGTAATAAAATGTTCTATATCTTGACAGCATTATGCTCAGGATGACTAAATGCAATTGTCAACCTCATCAAAACAGACATTTAAGACCTGTGTGTTTCAGAGCATGCAAATTTTACAGTATGATGCTTTCAGTGTGAATGTTTATAGAGAATTTATAATGATACTAGGAATATCTCATAGTGTTAAAAAAGAAAGGCAGAAAATGTGTTATTAAATAAATCATATAAATGCAAATTTATTTTTTTAAAGATTCATAAAATAAGATTTTGCCAAAATTATAATGAATTATTTTCTCTGATTTTTTTCAAAAATTTAATGATTTATTTAGGAATAATTGAGGTTCAAATCCTTCACATGTTTAAAGTGTATATAATTTTATAAGTTTTGATGTATTTATACAATTGTGGAACCAAAACTATCAAAATAATGATCACATGCATTACACTCAAAAGCTTCCTCTTGCCCATTAAAGTCCATTCCTTCCTATATCACGCCATGCACCACTACCCCAAAACTACAACTGTCTATTTTATATCACTGTAGATTAATTTATATTTTTTAGAATTTTATGTAAATGAAATCACATAAATGTATTTTTGTTTGATTTCTTAAATCGGTGTAATTACTTTGAGATTCATCTATGTTGTTGCAAGTATCAATGGTTCACTCCTATTTATTGCTGAGTGTTACTCCATTGTGCGGATGTATCATAATTCACTTATTCATTCACTACTTGATGGACACTTTAGCTGTACTTATTACAAACAAAGCTGCTATAAAAATTTTTGTACAAGTCTATATGTGGACATGTGTTTTCATTTTCTTGGGTAAATACCTAGGAATTGAATGGCTGGGTCATTTGGTAGGTTTATGCTGAACTTTTTAAGGAAAAGTCAAAATGTTTTCCAAAATGGTTGTACCAATTTACAACCTTGCTAACAATTTGTAACAATTTTAGTTACTTCTCATCTTCAAATCATTTGTTGAGTAGTCCTTATAAATTGAGACTTTCTAATGTAGTCTAGGTGTCTCATTGTGAATTTAATTAAAATTCCCTGAATAACTAAAATGCTGAACATCTTTGTGTGTGCTTATTTGCCATCTGTATTCTTAGGGAAGTGTCTGTTCAAATAGTTTATCTATTTTTATATTCTTCCTTCAGTAAGAAAACAAGAAAAGTTCTTTACATAATATTTTAAGTCCTTTTTCGGATTAATATTTTCCAAGTATTTTATCTGAGGTCTCAGTTTGTCTTTTCATTTTTGTAAGGATGTCTTATGACAAGCAAAAGTTTTAAATTTTTATGAAGCCCAATATAAGGATTTTTTCTCTTTTACAGTTCAAGACATTTGTGTCCTTTTTACAAAATCTTTGTCACACTCAAAACTACTGGGAATATCTTCTGTTTGTTTTATTATACAGTTTATAGTTTCAGAACTTACGTCTCAGCCTATGATTTCTGGTTAGTTTCTGTGTCTAAAGAGAAGATCTAAAGATCAAGACTATGTTTGGACAAGGCTATTCAATGGTCCCACACCATGCATTAAAAAGACTTTTCTTCCTCACTGAATGACTCGATGACTTTGTCGAAAACCTTTTGGCTCTATAATTGTGTGTCTATTTCTGGATCTGTAGTTTGTTCCAAAGATCTCTCTATATATAATGTATATATATGTGTGTGTGTGTGTGTGTGTGTGTGTGTGTGTGTGTGTGTGTGTATGTATGGAGAAAGAGACTAATTCTGTGTATCTAATGTATAGATCATTGGAACAAACTACAAATCCAGAAAGTGCTAGGTCACTCCAGTGCTGTCTGACTTTGCGATCCTATGGACTGTAGCCCAGCAGGCGTCTCTGTCCATGGGATTCTCCAGGCGAGAACAGTGGAGTGGGTTGCCATGCTCTCCCCTCCAGGGACTCTTACCCTCCCAGGGATTGAATCTACATCTCTTATGTCTCCTGCATTGGCAGGTGGGCACCTGGGAAACCCTAAAGCTTCGTAAGTCATCGTAAAAGTGAGTAATACAACAGGTCCAACATGATGTTTTGTTTTTCTTTTTTAATTTGTTGAAACTGTTATAAGTTCTTTGATTTTCTACACAAGTTTTAGGATAAGTTTTTTAAATTCCTACCTTAAAATGTCTACCAGTATTTTAATTAGGACTGCAAGTTTCAGTTTGGAAACAATTAATATCTTAAGATAAAAAATCTTCCAATCCACTAAGCATAATAATTGCTCTGTTTTAGGGGTGTTCTTCAGTTTCTCTCAAGAATCTTTTGTATACTTGTGAAAGTGTCTTGTACATATTTTGACAACTGAACTGTTAAATGGGGATCATAAAAGTCCACAAGGTTATAAATTAAGTAAGGGGATACATATAGAGTGTGTCATAAGTATATAGTAATATGCTTACTATACATACACACCAATAACACCAATAGCACCACCTGTCAAACAACCAGACCATCAGAAAATGAAGGGGTAAAAAGCCTTAGTTCAGTTCAGTTCAGTTCAGTTCAGTTGCTCAGTTGTGTCTGACTCTTTGCAACCCCATGAATTGCAGCACGCCAGGCCTCCCTGTCCACCACCAACTACCGGAGTTCATTTAGACTCACGTCCATTGAGTCAGTGATGCCATCCAGCCATCTCATCCTCTGTCGTCCCCTTTTCCTTCTGCCCCAATCCCTCCCAGCATCAGAGTCTTTTCCAATGATCAACTCTTTGCATGAGGTGGCCAAAGTATTGGAGCTTCAGCTTTAGCATCATTCCTTCCAAAGAACACAGGACTGATCTCCTTCAGAATGGACTGGTTGGATCTTCTTGCAGGCCAAGGGACTCTCAAGAGTCTTCTCCAACACCACACTTCAAAAACATCAATTGTTCGGCACTCAGGTTTCTTCACAGTCCAACTCTCACATCCATACATGACCAATGGAAAAACCATAGCCTTCACTAGACGGACCTTTGTTGGCAAAGTAATGTCTCTGCTTTTGAATATGCTGTCTAGGTTGGTCATAACTTTTCTTCCAAGGAGTAAGCGTCTTTTAATTTCATGGCGGCAATCACCATCTGCAGTGATTTTAGAGCCCAAAAAAATAAAGTCTGACACTGTTTCCACTGTTTTCTCATCTATTTGCCATGAAGCGATGGGACCAGATGTCATGATCTTCATTTTCTGAATGTTGAGCTTTAAGCCAACTTTTTCACTCTCCTCTTTCACTTTCACTAAGAGGCTCTTTAGTTCTTCACTTTCTGCCATAAGAGTGGTATTATCCGCATATCTGAGGTTATTGATATTTCTCCCGGCAATCTTGATTCCAGCTTGTGCTTCTTCTGGTCCAGTGTTTCTCATGATGTATTCTGCATATAAATTAACTAAGCAGAGGGATAATATACAGCCTTGACCTACTCCTTTTCCTATTTGGAACCAATCTGTTGTTCCATGTCCAGTGCCAACTGTTGCTTCCTGACCTGCATGCAGGTTTCTCAAGAGGCAGGTCAGGTGATCTGGTATTCCCATCTCTTTCAGAATTTTCCACAGTTGATTGTGATCCACACAGTCAAAGGCTTTAGCATAGTCAATAAAGCAGAAATAGATGTTTTTCTGGAACTCTCTTGCTTTTTCCATGATCCAGCAGATGTTGGCAATTTGATCTCTGGTTCCTCTGCCTTTTCTAAAGACTGGGTATTTCTCCTGAGGACTATTTAACCAAAGAATGATTTGGCACGTCTAGTTTGATTTCAAACCAGCTTTCTTAACCACTATGCTAATCTGTTTCCCAGTCAAAAACAGTGCTGCTTGTAGGATTTTTTGGTAATGGTTTCAATGTAGGAAGTAATTTTAAAATATTTTTAATATAAGTAAAATTAATCCCATGGGTTTCCCCACTCTCCCTACTTCAGAACTCTGTTACTCATACCTTCCACTTCCCTACTCCCTCCATCACATACCACGTTGTTGTTCTTTATATTAAAACTCAGTGCTTCTTTAGACAATTAGTCTTTCTTTCAAATTAATTCTAAATGGAATTGCTAACATATATGATACCTTGTAGGACCTCCAAGGGACTAGAATGAAATACCTTCAATTTTTAAACATGAAAAGGTTAAAAGATGATCTATAATAAACTTTGTGTGATGAATTTCTAACAATACTTTCATAACTTACATAAATTACTTACCATCTGCTATAGTAAAATAGAGCTTGTTTAGAATAACATAGTTAATGCTCTTGATTTCATTGCATGAAAAAACTCATTCTATTCTTTTCTGTGATATACGTTTCCTCCCCTGTGTGGATTCCCTAGGGTCCAGCCCAACAATGGTTGTAAGCACATTTCTAAGACATGGCACGAAAGCAAGATTCTCCATTTTGGAATATTTTTTAAGAAATGTCATCACTGCTGCTGCTAAGTCGCTTCAGTCGTATCTGACTCTGTGCGACCGCATAGACGGCAGCCCACTAGGCTCCTCTTTCCCTGGGATTCTCCAGGCAAGAATACTGGAGTGGGTTGCCATTTCCTTCTCCAATGCTACTGCTGCTGCTGCTAAGTCACTTCAGTCGTGTCCGACTCTATGTGACCCCATAGAAGGCAGCCCACCAGGCTCCCCTATCCCTGGGATTCTCCAGGCAAGAACACTGGAGTGGGTTGCCATTTCCTTCTCCAATGCAAAAAGTGAAAAGTGAAAGTGAAGCTGCTCAGTC
Source organism: Capricornis sumatraensis (assembly GCF_032405125.1). Lineage (NCBI taxonomy): Eukaryota > Metazoa > Chordata > Mammalia > Artiodactyla > Bovidae > Capricornis > Capricornis sumatraensis. The sequence continues at coordinate 7,117,428 of NC_091084.1, forward strand.
GTGTCCAACTCTTAGCGACCTCATGGACTGCAGCCTACCAGGCTCCTCCATCCATGGGATTTTCCAGGCAAGAGTACTGGAGTGGGCTGCCATTACCTTCTCTAATGTTACTTATTTATCTTGAATATTTCTTATGAAACAGAAGGCAACCCACCCATTCCTGGCAGCTGATAAAATTTCATGCATTGTAAAAACTATGGCAATTTCTATTTTAGCTATTCAACAAAAAAGGAATTGTTTTCTCTTTTTCTTGATGTCTCCCTCAGTTTTCACAAATTCACTATGCTACTTTTCAGCCTTCAAGAAAGATAAATTGGGAGAAGGGAGGGGCCCTCAGTGGTCCACTTTTCAGCCTCTCTTGGAATTAAGCAGGTCCCCAAGGACATAACTTGAGAAACGTTGGAGCACAAGCTGAAATCAAGATTGCTGGGAGAAATATCAATAACCTCAGATATGCAGATGACACCACCCTTATGGCAGAAAGTAAAGAAGAACTAAAGAGCCTCTTCATGAAAGTGAAAGAGGAGAGTGAAAAGTTGGCTTAAAGCTCAACATTCAGAAAACGAAGATCATGACATCTGGCCCCATCACTTCATGGCAAGTAGATGAGAAAACAGTGGAAACAGTGTCAGACTTTATTTTTTGGGCTCCAAAATCACTGCAGATGGTGATTGCCACCATGAAATTAAAAGACGCTAACTCCTTGGAAGAAAAGTTATGACCAACCTAGACAGCATATTCAAAAGCAGAGACATTACTTTGCCAACAAAGGTCCGTCTAGTGAAGGCTATGGTTTTTCCATTGGTCATGTATGGATGTGAGAGTTGGACTGTGAAGAAACCTGAGTGCCGAAGAATTGATGTTTTTGAAGTGTGGTGTTGGAGAAGACTCTTGAGAGTCCCTTGGCCTGCAAGAAGATCCAACCAGTCCATTCTGAAGGAGATCAGTCCTGTGTTCTTTGGAAGGAATGATGCTAAAGCTGAAACTCCAATACTTTGGCCACCTCATGCGAAGAGTTTACTCATTGGAAAAGACTCTGATGCTGGGATGGATTGGGGGCAGGAGGAGAAGGGAACAACAGAAGATGAGATGGCTGAATGGCATTACCAACTCAATGGTCATGAGTTTGAGTGAACCCTGGGAGTTGGTGGTGGACAGGGAGGCTTGGCGTGCTGCGATTCATGGGGTCTCAAAGAGTTGGACACAACTGAGCAACTGAACTGAACTGAACTGAAGGCTTTAACAGGACACCTAATCTGAAACAAAACCTTAACAAGTTGACTATCAGCCAAGACACATAAGACTTGTTCGTAGTGAGTTTATAAAGCAAGGGAAATGCAGATTCTGGGTAAAGCTCACTGCTCAGTTGAATCCATACCTCATTTGAATCCTACATTCAACTAAAATTTTAAATTTTTGAATTTAAATTTGAATTATGTTTGAATTATATTTGAATTAAATTTGAATTATTTGAATTATGTTTAAGCAACTAAAAAACCATTATGTGGATGTACAAATACCATGTGTTTATAAGGTAATGTGCACTTGCTTTCAAGTTGAGGTATTTGCAAGTGTTGAGCAGTATTATTAGGAATATCTAGGTGTAGCAGTTTTTGTAAGTGAAGTTTAACTCAAAGTAAACTTTAGATTTAATTAGGCTAGGAACAAAAAGATGTTTGTTGTTTTCCCAAAACACATATACTATGAATAAGTGTCAGGGGAGCAGTGGGTGTTGCTGGGGGGTAAAGGCTTGATAGGTATCCTGCTATAAGTATCAGAAGATTCATTCTCTCTCCTGACACATGTTTAAAAGAAATACTTCTCTCCAAACCACTTGACTTCAATAACCTTGGTGGCAGCCTTACCAGGTCTGATGGAACAAGAGGCCATGACTCTCGATGCCACAGCTTTGCTTGTCATCTCCACCAGTTACTGGGCTGCACAAATCTGTCATGCACTAATTTGCTTGGAGTGTCAAGGAAAGCAGAGCTGAATTCTTGACATATGAATCTCCTGTCCCCAAAGCTCTCTGCTGGGCTCTGCCAAGTGCAGAAAGAGCTGGCAGCTGAGTGGAATTCTGATTAATTGCGCTGGTGTGTACCCACTCAAGCTTCAGCGAGATTGTGCATTGTCAGTCAGCTGTCTCCTGGGTGCTGAATTTTCATTTAAGCTTTTGTATTTAATGGAAGTTCTCTCACACTCTAGAGTTTCAAATGAAGTTCAAATCAGATGTAATTTACAATTTTATAACGGTCATGTAATATTTTCTGTCTCTGTAAGTAGCTCAGAAACAAAATTGCCTTTAGTGATTATAACTTCTCATTCTCAAATTTGCATTAATTTGAGCTCCCTAACAAGCTAAAAACATTTCTCCACCAAATACATCCATATGGGGGGTTATGGTTATGCATATTAGTGTTCCCAGTATACCTGCCACATTTTAGCTGCTTTGACTTGACTTCTGTTGTTGTTGTTGTTGTTGTTTTAACTTCTATTGTTTTAAGGGCAATTTGAATGCATGGGATTCACTGAAACACAGATGCACTCTCCTTATCCTTTGAAACAATCAGCAGTTAGATTACAACAGGCTGTGATTTATGAGGGGCTTGTATGGAAATATATTCCAACATGTGCCTAATTGTTTAGCAACAAACATAGACCCCATATAAGGCTCTGAAAGTTAAAGTTCTCATTAAAAGCAAAATCAAATATTGCATTCTGGTCCTATAGAACACAGGTATCTAACAGTCTATAGGTACTAGTGTTTCCCTATGGAATAACAGTGCTGTTTTAACATAACAAGATTTTTGGTGAAGGTGTGCAGATTTTAGCAAAGTCTTTAAAAAGTTTGTAGTGCTGCTAGCCTTATGCATACACTGGAATGTAGTATCAATGCCACGTAATTAAGAATAAAGTCTCCGACTGGATACAACAATTTCTGTAGGAAATGCACGCTAACAGAATACTAAAATCTGAACTAGATAAGAGCAAGACAGTATTTACATTCTACTTTTTAACTGTTTGAACATGTCTCAAGATATAAGTTTCTGACTTTGACGTTCTGACTTCCTTTCCTTAAAAAAACAGCTGGACTTTCCTGATATCCCCTGAAAGTCAAGACAACCCTAATAAAAGGGTTCCTGCTTATACAACTGCTAATATGAGAGGTCAAATAAATCTCACAAGAAATTTAAGAACAATCAGTCAGAGTTCACTCAGGAAAAAGAGAAACTGCACCTGTTATTGTAGTAAACATTTAAACAGGTACTGGAGAACAAACCAGCAAAAAGGGGAAGACTAAGATAACACACAGCAGTACTTACCGAAGGCAGCTAACCGTTTCATAGGGTCAGGGGAAGTAAGGGAAGAAGCTGGGCTCATCAGACCTGTTCATTCCAACCAGGGCTTCGTGGGTAGACTTCTGCAGCCACACAGCACCCCATGGTCAGAAGGGCGCCAGGTGTGGTTACTGCTCTGCTCTCACCATCTTGTAATCCTTAATAATTTTTCAACAACCTCCTCATTTTCCGTTTGCACAGGCCTCCTCAACTTACAGAGTTGGTCTTTTTTTTAAAAAAAAATTAAATTTATTTATTTTAATTGGAGGCTAATTACTTTACAATATTGTATTGGTTCTGCCACACGGTTTGAATATTACAAAGTCAGTCTGTTTACAGATAAAAATGTTCATATATCAGCAATTTCCTGTGGGTCAACACAGTAACAGCTTATAGAGGCACCCTGAGGAACTCAGACTCAGACTGCTGAGAGAAGAGCATTATGGAGGTAGTACTGGAATCTCTGAGGGCCCATGAGAGGGTGGATGGGAGCGTGAGTAACTGAAATCTGAAACCAACCTTCTCTGCTGGGAAAACGGGGGCTCCAGCCCTGAGAGAAACAAGGCAGCAACAGGAAGGAGGGCATCCACCTGCCTGCTCCACTCTTCCTGTCTCCCTCTAGGGTCCTGTTGGCAAAACTGCACGGTGAGCCACCTGACAAAGAAGAAAACGTGGTTTGCAGAGGCCCACCAGGCCCCAATTCACAAGGAAATAATAGAAGGCTCGCCTTGGAGTCTACAAACAATAGCTGAGTGATGACAGTATACGAGAAGAAAGCGCAAAGGACGCTAAGCCAAATAACAAGGAGGAGTGGTTCCTATGAAGTCAGAATCAAGAGAATAAACAGTAAGTAGACACACTGAAGATATTTACCTTAAGGTTCTCAAATAGAGAACACAAAAGACTTTCTGAGAATTTTAAAACACTTTATAAATTTTTAAAGATAAAGAGATTTAAAAAAAAAAGATCACTGTTGAAAAACTGCTGTATTATTCTGAAAGGTCAAACAGAAGAAATATAGCACAACAAAGATTATAAATTAAATGTCATAGAAAGCATGAGTGAAAAAGATAAGGAGCATAAAAAACAGACGGTCCAAATAAATAAAATCAGAAGTGCAAAAGCGAACTAGCAACCAACACCACAGACATGCATAGGATTATTATATGCCAAGAAAATGAACAACCTAGAAAAAATTGACAAACTGCTAGAAAAATACAATCTACTAAGATTAAATCAGAGAGAAATAGGAAATACGAGCATACTGATTTCTAGTAATGAAATTGGGTAAGCAGTCTAACAAAATATTTCCAACAAATAAAAATATAAAACCAAGTGCTTCACAGGTAAATTCAATCCAACATTTTTTAAAAAGTTAATACCTATCCTTCTCAAACTACTCCAACAAATTGTGAAAAAACACTTCTAAATCCATTCTATGAGGCCAACATAATCCTGATACTAAAGCCAGAAAAAGTATCACAAAAAACGAAAATTACAAGACAATATCACTGATGAATACAGATGAAAATCGTCAACAAAATATTAGCAAACTGAATCCAACAGTACATTAAATGAACCATACATCATAATCAAGTAGGATTTATCCCAGGGATGCAATAATGAATGATTTAATATCCACAATATAGAAAGCCTATAAATAAAACAAAATAACTTTGCATAATAGGGCTTCCCTGGTGGCTCAGAGGTTAAAGCTTCTGCCTGCGATGCGGGAGACCAGGGTTCGATCCCTGGGTTGGGAAGATCCCCAGAGAAGGAAATGGCAACCCACTCCAGTATTCTTGCCTGGAGAATCCCATGGAAGGAGGAACCTGGTGGGCTACAGTCCATGGGATGGCAAAGAGTCAGACACGACTGAGCAACTTCACTTCACTTCAAAGGGAATATAGGAAATAAATACACCAGTATGTTAATTGTAATTTTGTGTTTGATTGTGATTTGAGTAGATTATTTTGCATCCATTTACAATTTATAGTTATAAAAATGTGTTTAAATGTTTTCAACAATTTTGGATAGATAGGTAGTTAGATAGACAGGGGTCATAAAAGATAGATTCAGAAAATGTAATATGTGAGAATAGAAGCTTTGAGGTACAGGGACACACATTATACACAAAGAATGAATAGAAGAAAAGTTTCTAGACCTGAAAAATGTGAGATTTCAGATTCATCAAATCAAATGGAAAATAAGGTAATACCTACCTAGATATCCTTTTCATACTGTTTATGGCATCCAGTCCCATCACATCATGGCAAATAAATGGGGAAACAATGGAAATAATGACAGACTATTTTCTCGGGCTACAAAATCACTGCAGATGTTGACTGCAGCCATGAAATTAAAAGATGTTTTCTACTTGGAAGAAAATCTATGACCAACCTAGATAGCATATTAAAAAGCAGAGACATTACTTTGCCGACAAAGATCTGTCTAGTCAAAATTATGGTTTTCCAGTAGTCATGCATGGATATGAGAATTAGACTATAAAGAAAGCTGAGTGCCTAAGAATTGAGGCTTTTGAACTGTGGTGTTGGAGAAGACTCTTGAGAGTCCCTTGGATTGCTAGGAGATCCAACCAGTCCATCCTAAAGGAGATCAGTCCAGAATATTCATTAGAAGGACTGATGCTAAAGCTTAAACTCCAACACTTTGGCCACCTGATGGGCAGAACTGACTCATTGAAAAAGACCTTGATGCTGGGAAAGATTGTAGGCAGGAGGAGAAGGGGATGACAGAGGATGAGATGATCAGATGGCATCACCGACTCAATGGACACATGGGTTTGAGAAAGCTCTGGAAGTTGGTGATGGACAGAGAAGCCTGGTGTGCTACAGTCCATGGGGTTGCAAAGAGTTGGACACGACTGAGTGACTGAACTGACTGACCTAGATATCCTGGTGAAATTCCTAAACTCCAAAAATAAAGAAAAACTTTTGCAAGTTTCCAACCAGTGAGAACGGTTTACCTACAAAGGTAAGAGAATTGGAATAGCATTAAATTTCTCATCTGCCAACATAGGAAACTAGAATGCACCTAACATTTATGAACTATAGACAGGTTAGAAAAGATGGCCATTAAAATTAGGGAAAAAAATGAGGCAAATTTTACTTTTAGAGTTTGTGTGATTGTATATGTAACAAAATCCTGACAGCTCATCTGAAAGCCCATTAAAGGGACCTTATCAGTGGGAGATAGGGGTCTACATGATACCTCCCAATGTCTAGAATGGAGCAATCTGAGCAACACATAATAGTGTAGCAATATGTTATAACATAATGTCTAGAATACATACCTATGAGGACACATTTATATAACTAAATGGTTGTTTGATTGAATAAATAAACAAACAAGAAGAGAATAATCTTTACAGAAGAATTACAAATAAGATATGTAGACACTCTCTCTTCAAAAAGATTAAGCTTAATTATCCTCCTTCCCCCTTGGCTGTGGGCTGGCCTTAGCAACCTCCATCTAAAACAAACAAAAACAGTATATGGAAAGGGGTGAAGGGAGAAACCTGGCAAACACTGTCTCAGCCAGAGGATCAGGATCAACATCAGCAGCAATATGTCATGTTGACAGCATGTACATCCTCACAGGAAAGGATCAGAAGGGCACCAGCCCCAACCTAATCATGACAAAAACGTCAGACAAAGGCACATTGAGGAACATTCCAGAAAATACCTGACTAGTGCTCCTCAAAACAAGAAAAGGAGAAACACTTACAGACCAGAGGAGACCGGGAACATGACATCTAAGCATGACATGTTATCTTGGATTTGCTCCTACTGCAGAACAGGACATTCATGGAAAAACTAGTGAAGCCACACAAAGTCTGTATTTTGGCCAATAATAATGTCCCTATGTTAGTTTCTTTATTGTGACAAAGTACCATGGCAATATAAGCTATTCACAGTAGGATACACCACATGTGGGATGTGCGTATTTTCTGTAAACCTAAGGGTATTCGAAAATTAAAAGTTTATTTTTATAAAACCTATAAGAACTAATAAAAAACTGCTAAGGTGGATGAATATAAGGGTAAGGATTTAAAAATCAAAAGTTTTAATAATATTAACAATAAAAATAGAATCCACATACAATAGTGGAAATAACTACTAAAAATGTCCAGGAAAAATTATGAAATCTGTAAAACTAGGAAGATCTGAAAATATTGACTATTGTCCATATTTCTGAAGGGGAAGCTTTAACATTAAAAAATTATTAAGCCTTTCTCAATTAATAGATAAAATTAACAATTTCAAAACATTTTTTATATAACTACAAAATATTACTGTATAGTGCAGGGACTTCTATTCAATACTCTGTAATGGTCTATGGATATATTAATATGTAAAACTGATTCACTTTACTGTACACCTGAAACTAGCATAGCATTGTAAATCAACTATATTCTAATAAAAAAATTTTTAAATGACGCTAAAGACCATACTTGATAATTAATATGGAAGAATTAGCAAGAAAATTTATAAAAACACAAAGAGTCAAAGGAGAGTTATTATGTCAAATATTAAAATTTACTATTATTTTTCAGTAATCAAAAGTATATGATCCAGAAGTAGAAATAGATCAGTGGAACAGGTTGCAATGTCCAGAAACATACCTAGGTAACTTACTGGATAAAAAAGATGACATTTGAGTTAAGTAGCTAGTTAATTAGTTATGCTGTTGTTGCTCAGTCGCCAAGTTGTGGCCTGCTCTTTGCAACCCTGTAGTCTGCAGCACACCAGGCCTTCCTGTCTCTCACCTCCTCCCAGAGTTTGCCCAAGTTCATGTCGATTGAATCTGTGATGCCATCTGACCATCTCATCCTCTGTTGCCCTCCTCTGCCTTCAGTCTTTCCCAGCATCAGGTCTTTATACACATAGATATAAAAAATACAACCAGGTAGTGCTATGAAGGAAAATAGAGCCTGTTAAGACAATTGAGAGTAACAAAGAAGTCAGAATGGTTTCTTTGAGAAGGTGACATATAACAGACCTGAGTAAAGAGAAAAGTTAATTCTTACAAATATTTGAGCAGAAAGTATATTTGAAATAGAATAAAGTAAGTACCATAACCCAGAAGGGATGAAGCTTGTCATGCTCCAGGAAAAGAATTAAAAGCAGGCAGGAATCATAGGAGATGAGATTGAAATGTTGCCCAGAGTCAAAAAAAAATGTCATATTTTCTTGACTTTTACTCAGAGTGAGATGGGAAGCTTCAGGGGTGGTTTGAATACAGGAAATTTGATATTTTGCAAAAGAATCAGTTTGACAGCTCTATGGCAAGTAGACGATAGGAAGTCAAGAGCATAAATGAGGAGCCAAGTTAGGAATTTAATGCAACGTTCCAGGAGAAAAAGAGAGTGACATGGGTTAACTGCTAGAAATTGTGAAAAGTGGTTGGATTTTTAATATATTTTGCAGGCAGAGGCTCCTGGACTGCTTATAGATTGGATGTGGGATTTGAGATGTGGGATAAAAGCCCAGAGCCTCCCTCTATTATTCCTCAGGCCAAGAGAATAAAAGAGAAAATGAATGATTAATCTATTAAATGCAGCTAGAAGACTGAGCAAGAAGGAGTCTTAGGATTTTGCAAAGTTGAACATCTTTTTGTTAACACCAGCACGACCTATTAATAAGACAAAGCTGAATTGATTGCTTGCTGGGTAAAAGAGAATATCACCTAGAAAAAAATAAAAATTAGACAGGTAGTCCACATCATATAAAACAATCTGGTTAATTATCTAATTGTAAAAAATCAAACTGAAACAGTATAATGTTTGTTACTATATTCTTGGGGGTTGGAGTGCAGAGGGAGAGTAGTCCTTAATTTACACAGAAACCATTAGAGCTCAGAAACCATTAAGGAAAATATTGATAGATTTTATCACACAAAAACTGAAGAATTTCATAAGGCAATAGACCCCTGAAAGTGAAAGTAAAGTGAAAGTGTTAGTTGCTCAGTCATGTTCGACTTCTTGCGACCCCCATGGACTGTAGTCTGCCTGGCTCCTCTGTCCATGGAATTCTCCAGGCAAGAATACTGGAGTGGGTTGCCATTTCCTTTTCCAGGGGATCTTTCTGACCCAGAGATCAAACCCAGGTCTCCTGCATGGCAGGCAGATTCTTTACGATCTAACCCCACAAACCAAGAACAAAAGAAAGAATGAGAAAAAAAATAGTTGGAAAACAAATGACAGGGAAAGGGTCAATAGCACGACCATACAATGAAGCCCTTCATATAAAAACCTGGCAAACTGTTGGAAAGAAAAGAAACAAAAGGTTAAATTCAAATACCTCGTAAATATATGAAAATGTGCTTAATCTCACTAACAGTCATTTTAATGCAAATTAAAACAATAATGACTGATTGTTGTTATCTCCATATTTGCAACAGCTAAAAAGATTGATTGCATTCAGTGCTGGTGAGGCTATAAGAAAATAAATTGTCTCATTTACTACCCGTAAAAGGATGAATTTATTTTCTTTTCATAAATTTATCTAGCAGCATCTGTTAACATTAACTAGGTACACGTAATTTGGTTCAACAATTTTATCTGTAGTTATCTAACTTAGAGAAGTAAAAACATATACTTAGAGTAGTATTTAGAAGAGTATTATTGTTAATAGTAAAAAAAAAAAAAAAAACTGGAAAAATATGAGCCCAATCAAATAAGAATGATGAAATAAATTAGGCCAGATGCAGACTATGAAATGTTGTTTGTAACTACATGAGTTTTGTATGAAATGATCTGCAAAATGTCCATGATACATTTTTAGCAGCTTTAAACCACAAAGTTCACCCATTTAAAGTATACAGTTTAGGGGTTTTCTGTATTTACAAACTTGTGCAACCATCACCATTAATTCCAAAACATTTTTATCGTCCTGAAGAGAAGCCTTGTACCTATCAGCGGTCACTCATCACTTTCCTACCCTCCCAACATGGTTGAACCCCAGACAATAACTAATTTACTCTGGTGCTGTGGTCTGAATGTTTGTGTTGCCCCAAAATCCATATGGTGAAATCTTAATGTGCAATGTAATTATATTAAGTGGAGTCCATGGGGGATGCTTAGATCATGAGCCTGGGGCCCTATGAATGGGTTTTGTATTCCTAAAAAAGAGACCCCAGAGGGCTTTCTAGCTGCTCTCACCACGTGAGGATGCATCTAGAAGTTGTGATCCTGAAACAGTCATGGTGCCCTGACCTTGGACCAGCTTCCAGAACTGTGAAGAATAAATAGCTATTGTTTATAAGTTTCCCAATCTGTGGTATTTTGTTACAGCAATCCAAATGAATTAAGACTTATGGGTTTGTTGATCCTGGGCATTTTATGTAAATAGTTGCATAATATGTGGTCTTTTGTGACTGGTTTCTTTCATTTAATATGCTTGTTTTCAAGGTTCAGTCATGTGATAGCCTACATCAGCTCTTGGTTCCTTTATATTGCTGAATAGCTCCAGAAAGAATGAAGAGGCTGGGTCAAAGCGGAAATGATGCTCAGTTGTGGATGTCTGATGGTGAAAGTAAAGTCCAGTGCTATAAAGTACAGTATTGCATAGGAACCTGGAATGTTAGGTCCACGAATCAAGGTAAATTGAACATAGTCAAACAGGAAATGGCAAGAGTAAACACTGACATCTTAGGATCAGTGAACTAAAATGGAGGGGAAGGGTGAATTTAATTCAGATGACCATTATATCTACTACTGTGGGCAAGAATCCCATGGAAGAAATGGAGTGGCCCTCATAATCAACAAAAGAGCCCAAAATGCAGTACTTGGGTGCAACACCAAAAACAACAGTATGATCTCAGTTCGTTTCCAAGGCAAACCATTCAATATTACAGTAATCCAAGTTTATGCCCCAACCATTGATGCCTAAAAAGCTGAAGCTGAACAGTTCAATGAGACCTATGAGAACTTATAGAACTAACACCATAAATAGATGTCCTTTTCATCACAGGGAATTGGAATGCAAAAGTAGAAAGTCAACAGATATCTGGAGTAACAGGCAAGTTTGCCCTTGGAGTACAAAATGAAGCAGGGCAAAGGTTAACAGAGTTTTGCCAAGAGAATACACTTCTCATAGAAGACACCCTTTCCCAACAGCATAAGAGACAACTCTACACATGGACATCATCATATTGTCAATACCAAAATCAGATTGACTACATTCTTTGCAGCCAAAGATGGAGAAGTTCTATACAGTCAAAAAACAAGACCCAGAGCTGACTGTGGCTCAGATCATCAGCTCCTCATAGCAAAATTCAGGCTTAAACTAAAGGGAGTGAGGAAAACTACTAGGCCATACAGGTGTGACCTAAATCAAATCCCTTATGATTAGGCAGTGAAGATGACAAATAGATTTGATGGATTAGATTTGGTAGGGACAGAGGACTATGTCAGGGGTTCTAAGGCCTATGGGCAGGGGTTCATTATATAGGAGGCAGTGACCAAAACCATCTCAAAGAAAAAGAAATGCAAGAAGGCACAGTGGTTGTCTGAGGAGGCTTGACAAATAGCTGAGGAAAGAAGAGAAGCAAAAAGCAGGGAGAAAGGGAAAGATATACCCAGCTGAATGCAGAGTTCTAGAGAATTGCAAGGAGAAATAAGAAAGCCTTCTTCAATGAACAATGCAAAGAAATAGAGGAAAACAATAGAATGGGAAAGACTAGAGCTCTTTTAAAAACTGGAGATACCAAAGGAACATGTCATACAAGGATGAGCATAATAAAGCACAGAAGTGGTAAGAACCTAACAGAGTCAAAGGAGATCAGGAAGAGGTGGCAAGAATACAAAGAACAGTACAAAAGTCTTAACATCCTGGATTACCACAATGGTGTGGTCAGTCACCAAGAGTCAGACCTCTTGGAGTGTGAAGTCAAGTGGCCCTTAGAAAGAATTTCTACCAACAAAGCTAGTGAAGGTGATTGAATTCTAGCTGAGATATTTTGAATCCTAAAAGTTGATGCTGTTAAAGTGCTGCACTCAACGTATCAGCAAATATGGAAAACCCAGCGGTGGGCACAGGACTGGAAAAGGTCAGTTTTCATTCCAATTTCAAAGAAGGGCAATGCTAAAGAATGTTCGAACTACCTGACAGTTGTGCTCACTTCCCGTGCTAGCAAGGTTATGGTCAAAATCCTTCAAGCTAGGCTTCAGCAATAATTGAATTGAGAACTTCCAGATGTACAGTTGGGTTTAGAAAAGCCAAATGAACCAGAGATCAAATTGTCAACATTCGTTGGATCTTAGAGAAAGCAAGGGAATTCCAGAAAAACATCCACCTCTGTTTCTTTTGACTACTCAAAAGCCTTTTACTGTGTGGACTGCAACAACCTGGAAAATTCTTAAGGAGATAGAAATACCAAACCAACTTATTTGTCTCCTGAGAAACCTGTATCAGGTCAAGAAGCAACAGTTAGAACCTTATATGAAACAACTGACTAGTTCAAAATTGGGAAAGGAATATGACAAAAATATATTGTCACTCTGTTTATTCAGCTTATATACAGAGTCCATCATGTGAAATGCCAGACTGGATGAGTCACAAGTTGAAATCAAGATAGTTGGTAGAAATATAACAACCTCAGATATGTGAATGATAACCACTCTAATGCCAGAAAGTGAAGATTAACTAAGGAGTTTCTTGGTGAGGGTGAAAGAGGAGAGCGAAAAGTTTGGCTTAAAACTCAACATTCAAAAAACTAAGATCCTTGTATCTGGTTCCATCACTTTATGGCAAATAGAAGGGGGAAAAGTGGAAACAAGGACAAAGTTTCTCTTCTTGATCTCCAAAATCACTGGGATAGTAACTACAGCCACAAAATTAGAAGACACTTGCTTCTTGGAAGGAAAGCTATGACAAACCTAGACAGCATATGTAAAAGTAAAGACATCACTTTGCTGACAAATGTCAGTATAGTCAAATCTATGGTTTTTCCAGTAATCATGTAAGATGTGAGAGTTGGATCATAAAGAAAACTGAGCACCAAAGACTGATGCTTTTGAACTGTGGTTCTGCAGAAGACTCTTGAGGGTCCCTTGGACTTCAAGGAGACCCAACCAGTCAATCCTAAAGGAAATCAGCCCTGAATCCTCATTGGAAGAATGGATGCTGAAGCTGAAACTCCAATATATTGGCCACCTGATGTGAAGAGCTGACTCATCGTAAAAGACTCTGAGGCTGGGAAAGATTGAAGGCAAAAGGAGAAGAGGGTGGCAGAGGATGAGATGGTTGGATAGCATCACTGATTCAAAGGACATGAACTTGGGAAAACTCTGGGAGATAGTGAGAGACAGGAAGGCCTGGTGTGCTGCAGTCCATGGGGGCACAAAGAGTCAGACACGACTTAGGGACTGAACAAAAATAAACATTTCATTGTATGCATCAGTTCAGTTCAGTTCAGTTGCTCAGTCAAGTCTGACTCTTTGCGACCCCATGAATTGCAGCACGCCAGGCCTCCCTGTCCATCACCAACTCCCAGAGTTCACTCAGACTCACGTCCACATGAAAAAAATCCCTATACATTAGCTGATATAAAATAGTTTTTTGGGGGGAGCTGTTATGAATAGTGCTACTTTGTTTACAAGTTTTTATGTGAACAACTTTTTCATTTCTCCTGGATACAAGTCGAATTGCTAGGTCATGTTGAAACTCTATATGAGTATATTGAGGAACTGCCAAATGGTTTCCAAAGTGGCTGCATGATGGTACACCTTTAAAAATGAAAATAAACAAGTTACTCTAGTAGTCAAATCTCACTTTTGTTGAAAAATGTAAATCTGTATATACAAATGTGCATATGGGCTTGTATATCTCTCTATTTAAAATTGCACAAATATAATGCTGAGGGAAAGCATGGGAAAGTCTACTATATAATATAAATTATATTAGGAAGGAGGTAATCTCTGAATGTTTTGAATTGTTACAGTGAACGTGAATTTACTTTTACAATGAAAAACACTTCATAAAATATTTTGAAGTAGGAAAATACTTTAAATATTACCTAAATACACACCAACAAAAGTCATATTATTGTAATCATTTAAGGGTTTTGTGCATAGGTAGTTTATAGTCTTATTCAGTTCAGTTCAGTTCAGTTGCTCAGTCATGTCCAACTCTTTGCGACCCCATGAATCGCAGCACACCAGGCCTCCCTGTCCATCACCAACTCCCGGAGCTCACTCAGACTCATGTCCATCGAGTCAGTGATGCCATCCAACCATCTCATCCTGGGTTGTCCCCTCCTCCTCCTGCCCCCAATCCCTCCCAGCATCAGAGTCTTTTCCAATGAGTCCAACACTTCTCATGAGGTGGCCAGAGTACTGGAGTTTCAGCTTTAGCATCATTCCTTCCAAAGAAATCCCACGGTTGATCTCCTTCAGAATGGACTGGTTGGATCTCCTTGCAGTCCAAGGGACTCTCAAGAGTCTTCTCCAACACCACAGTTCAAAAGCATCAATTCTTCAGTGCTCAGCCTTCTTCACAGTCCAACTCTCACATCCATACGTGACCACAGGAAAAACCATAGCCTTGACTAGACTGACCTTAGTCAGCAAAGTAATGCCTCTGCTTTTGAATATGCTATCTAGGTTGGTCATAACTTTTCTTCCAAGGAGTAAGTGTCTTTTAACTTCATGGCTACAATCACCATCTGCAGTGATTTTGGAGCCCCCGAAAATAAAGTCTGACACTGTTTCCACTGTTTCCCCATCTATTTGCCATGAAGTGATGGGACCAGATGTCATGATCTTCGTTTTCTGAACGTTGAGCTTTAAGCCAACTTTTTCACTCTCCTCTTTCACTTTCACTAAGAGGCTTTTTAGTTCCTCTTCACTTTCTGCCATAAGGGTGGTGTCATCTGCATATCTGAGGTTATTGATAATTCTCCCGGCAATCTTGATTCCAGCTTGTGTTTCTTCCAGTCCAGCGTTTCTCATGATGTACTCTGCATAGAAGTTAAATAAGCAGGGTGACAATATACAGCCTTGACGTACTCCTTTGCCTATTTGGAACCAGTCTGTTGTTCCATGTCCAGTTCTAACTGTTGCTTCCTGACCTGCATACAGATTTCTCAAGAGGCAGGTTAGGTGGTCTGGTATTCCCATCTCTTTCAGAGTTTTCCACAGTTTATTGTGATCCACACAGTCAAAGGCTTTGGAGTAGCTAGGAAGAACATGATATTGATTATGAGTTCACTCAGTGTTAAAGTGCGAACACGTATTGAGTCCTAAGTCAAACACACCTGCAACGTGAGATCTATCCAGCCCTGCCTGACTTTGTCCTGCTGTTCCAGATATTGCTACAGGTGCCCACTCCCAGCAAATGGCACAATTGACAGCACTGTGCAGTAGGCCACTTGCCTCCCTCTGAGGCATCTCCACTGGACCCATCGGTGGGACTCCCCAAGTCCTGCTCAGTGCCTAGAAATGTGAAGCCAAGAGTGCAGAGCAGTTTGCATCCTGAAGATTGCACAATTTTTTATAAATATATATATTCTGTTGAAGTATAGTTGACTTACAATGCTTCAGGTGCACAGCAAAGTGATTCAGTTATACAAATACACATATATTATTTTTGAAATAATTTTCCATCATAGATTATTACAAGATATTGACCATGGTTCCCTAAACTATACAGTAAACCTTTGTTGCTTGTTGCATATCTATTTTTAATTAGAAATCTAACATTCTATTCATGCCTAGTCAAACAAGTGGAATCAAAATGTCATAATTTTATTAATTGGGTAAAAATTCATGTTTTCTAAAATATAATATTATACATATGTATATACATTTGTATACAAAAGCTTTTCTAATACACTTGATAAAGGCTTGAGAAAGAACATAAAAAAAAGATGGAGAAATTGGAGAACATAAATGAAATGGGAGCACTGAATATGAAATAGAAAAAGTAAAACTAGAAAAAAGTGAATGATCATCAAATCATCCAGTTGTTTTTAAACATGACTACTCATTAGAAACATATCTGGAGCTCTGCAGAAAAAAAGTAATACCTGAGTATTTATATTTTCCAAAAAATTTCAAGCTAATTCTGATATGCCTCTGGATTTTAAAAAGTGATTACAAGTTTTCCTATTAGATCCTAGTTCTGGCAATATAGAGTTCTATTATTTTTCTGTTAACCAATCATGGTACAATGGTGTTAAGAGTAATAGTTACATAATCACAATAGTAAAAGGTGTTTATCAGTTTTCACAATCAATATCTAAACAAAAAATAACAGACAATTACAATTGCAAGCCATAATGGGAACATGATTAACTTAACAATATAAAACAATTACATACAGTTTCGTGGGTTCAAGCAGAGTGATGTGGTTAACTGGAAGTGCATACATGTACATGTTTTCATTCACCCAGCCAGTTTATGTCTTTTCATTGGTGCATTTAATCCATTTACATTTAAGGTAATTATTGATATGTATGATCCTATTAACATTTCCTTGTGTTTCCTGCCTAGAGAAGTTCCTTTAGCATTTGTTGTAAAGCTGGTTTGACAGTGACATTGACATTGAAATTGCTCAGCCATGTTTCACTCTTTGCGAGCCCATGGACTGTAGCCTACCAGGCTCCTCTGTCCATGGAATTTTCCAGGCAAGAGTACTGGAGTGGATTGCCATTTCCTTCTCCAGGAGATCTTCCCAACCCAGGGATCAAACCCAGGTCTCTCACATTATAGGCAGACACTTTACTGTCTGAGCCACCACCAAAGCTGGTTTGGTGGCGCTGAATTCTTAACTTTTGCTTGTCTGGAAAGCTTTTGATTTCTCCATCAAATCTGAAGGAGAGTCTTGCTGGGTAGAGTATTCTTGGTTGTAAGGTCTACCCTTTCATCACTTTAAATGTATCATGCCATTCCCTTCTGGCTTGTAGAGTTTATGTTGAGAAATCAGCTGGTAGCCTGATGAAAGTTACCTTGTATGTTGTCATTTTTCCCTTGTTGCTTTTAACATTTTATCTCTGTCTTTAATTTTTGTCATTTTGATTACTGTGTGTCTCAGTGTATTCCTCCTTGGGTTTATCCTTCTTGGGACTCTCTGTGCTTCCTGGACTTGATTGACTATTTCTTTTCCCATGTTGGGGAAGTTTTCAGCTATTATCTCTTCAAATATTTTCTCAGGTCCTTTCTCTCTGATTTCTCCCGTTGGGACCCATATAATGCAAGTGTTGGTGCATTTAATGTTGTCCCAGAGGTCTCTAAGGCTGTCCTCCTTTCTTTTTATCCTTTTTTCCATATTCTGTTCTGTGGCAGTGATTTACAGCCTTCTATCCTCCAGGTCATTTATCTGTGCTTCTGCCTCAGTTATTCAGCTATGAATTTCTTCTAGTGTATTATTCACCTCTGCTTGCTTGTTCTTTAGTTCTAGGTCTTCAGTAAACATTTCTGGCATCTTCTCAATCTTTGCTTCCATTCTTTTTCTGAGACTCTGAATCATCTTCTCTATCATTATTCTGATTTCTTTTTCTGGATGGTTGCCTATCTCTACTTCATTTAGTTGTTTTTCTGGGGTTTTATCTTGTCCCTTCATCTGGGACATAACTTTCTGCTTTTTCATCGTGATTAACTTTTTGTAATATGTTTTTTTGTTTTAGCCACTGTGAGACTGTGCTGCTTCTTGCATCTTCTGTCCACCCTCTGATGGATGAGGCTAAGACACTTGTGTAAGCATCTTGATGGGAGGGCCTGGTGATGGGGAAAAACTGAGTCTTGCTCTGGAGGGGGTCTGCCTGCAATGCAGGAGACCTGGGTTTGATCCCTGGGCCAGAAAGATCCCCAGGAGAAGGAAGTAGCAACCCACTCCAGTAGTCTTACCTGGAAAATTCCATGGACGGAGGAGCCTGATGGGCTACTCTTTGCTATCATGGGGTGGCAAAGAGTCAGACATGACTGAACAAGTTCCCTTTCGTTTTTCTGGAGGGCAGGGCCTTGCTCAGTAAAGCTTTAATCCAATAATCTGCTGATGGGTGGGGTTGTACTACCTCTCTGGTAGTTGTTTGCCTGAGGCTCTATCATAGGGTTAATGGTGAATTCCTAGAGAATTTACACCAACAGGGACCTTCCAGTTTCTGTGTTTAGCCCCTGCTGACCTACACCTCCTGGGGGAGGCCCTCCAACACTAGCAGGTAGTTTTGGTTCAGTCTCCTCTGGGGTCACTGCTCCTCTCCTCTGTGTCTTAATGTGTGCAAAATCTTGCTTGTGCCCTCCAAGATTGGAGTCCCTGTTTCCCTCAGTCCTCTGGAAGGCCTAAAACCAAACTCCGCTGGCCCTCACAGGCAGCTTCCCTGGGGAGTCTCAATTTTGTCAGATCCCCAGGCTGTGAAGCCTGATGTGGGCTTCAGAACCTGCACAATAGTGTGAGAACTTCTTTGGTATCATTGTTCCCCAGTCTGTGGGTCACCCACATGGTGGGTATGGGATTTGAGTTTATCATGATTGCACCTCTCCTAGCATCTTACTGTGGCTTTTTCTTTGTCTTTGGATGTGGGGTGTCTATTTTTGGTGGGTTCCAGAATCCTCCCGTCAATGGTTGTTCAACAGCTAGCTGCAATTTTGTTGTTCTCACAGAAGAAGATGAGTGCATGCCCTCCACTCCACCATCTTCAGCTTAAGTGAAGATTGTAAATTTTACAAATAATTGACTGCTGGGAGTGCAGGTCAGCTGATTAAGGCTTTCTCCTTTATCCTTTCCCTGGACAACCAGCCTTTCCTTAGATGCAACCATTTGAATGAGCCCTTACAAGATGCTTCCCCAAATGGGGTGATCAATGGCAATGGCAATGATCACCTCCTCAGGAATACACTCTTGCATTGCTCTACTCCTTCCCTGCATCCTCCCTGTGTCCTCCTCTTTGCTCCTCTGGAAATTACCCACAAGGAAGCTTTTGCCTTAAACTCTACTTTCTCACAGGTATGGATGTGAGAGTTGAACCATAAAGAAAGCTGAGCACTGAAGAATTGATGCTTTTGAATTGTGGTGTTGGAAAAGACTCTTGAGAGTCCCTTGGACTGCAAGGAGATCCAATCGGTCCATCCTAACGGAGATCACTCCTGAATATTCATTGGAAGGACTGATGGTGAAGCTGGAACTCCAATACTTAGGCCAGTTGATTCGAAGAACTGACTCCCTGGAAAAGACCCTGATGCTGGGAAAGATTGAAGATGGAAGGAGAAGGGGACGACAGAGGATGATATGGTTGGATGGCATCCATGACTCAATGGACATGAGTTTGAGCAAGCTCTGGGAGTTAGTGATGGACAGGGAAGCCTGGCATGCTGCCGTCCATGGGGTGGCAAAGAGTAAGGCACGACTGAGAGACTGAACTGAACTGAAGTACTTTCTGGGGCATCTGGGCTAAATCTTAAACAGTTTTCTATGTTTGTGTAAGAAACCATTGCTAAAGTTAGTGCTTAAAGCAGCAATGATTACTAGATTTCACAATTCTGTGAGTTGTTGGCAGGGTACGAAAGCCTGAGTGAACTCATGAGGTTACAATCATCTGGCAGGAGAGATTTCAATTAGTTCTGCTGACTCTGTTTCTCCATTGGGTCTTTCTCTCTGTGATTTCTCTTCTAGGCAGAGAAAGGAAGCTAGCCAGGCTGCCCATAGGCAGCAAAGACCTTAAAGGAAGGAAAAAGGAAGGAAGGAAGGAAAAAGGAAACTATGTATTCTGTTAAGTCCTAGTTTCAGAAGCTGCATGACATCACTTTTGCTACATTCTATTGGTCAAAATAAGTCATGAGGCCAGACCAGATTCAACGGGAAGGTGATGAGAACAGGCTACCCCTCCTGATACCAGGAGCAGCATATCATATAGCAAAGGGGTGTGGGCACATGATCCACTGAGGGACACTGTAAAAATAATCTAATCCAAATCCTCTCACCCGAAATCAATCCTCTGATATATTTTTCCTGAATAAAATTTATTTTGAGAAAGCCGTTCCCCCCGATAATTATGCAGCTTCTGTAGGAACACGTGAAGCAGGAGAAGAGGACGGATCGCCTGCTCAGCAGCCAGATCTGTCAGACCAACCCTGGAAGCAGATGGACAGGAGCTCTCACAGCCACATGACTCACAGCTGCATCCTAAAGTCTTATCGTGAAGAGATTTAACCATGCAGAAAGTGATTTTTTTTTTTTGAGTGCTCCTCACAAAGCTATCCAGTAGTCATGTACAGATGTGAGAGTTGGACCACAAATAAGGCTGAGCACTGGAGAATTGATGCTTTCAAAGTGTGGTGTTGCAGAGATGTTATGGGGAGGGAGGTGGGAGGGGGTTTCATGTTTGGGAACACATGTAAGAATTAAAGATTTTAAAATTTAATTAAAAAAAAAAAAAAAAAACAAAGTGTGGTGTTGGAAATGACTCTTGGGAGTCCCTTGGACTGCAAGGAGATCCAACCAGTCAATCTTACAGAAAATCAACCCTGAATATTCATTGGAAGGACCGATGCTGAAGTTGAAGCTCCAATACTTTGGCCAGCTGACTGAAGATCTGACTCACTGGAAAAGATTCTAATACTGAGAAAGACTGAGGGCAGGAGGAGAAGGGGGCAAGAGAAGATAAGATGTTTGGATGGCATCATTGACTCAATGGAAATTAGACTGATTAATTTAAGGAGATAGTGAAGGACAGGGAAACTTGGCCTTCTACACTCCATGGGATCACAAAGAGTTGGATTCAACTTCAGTTCAGTTCAGTTCAGTTGCTAAGTCGACTGTTTGCGACCCCATGGACTGCAGCACGCCAGGCTTCCCTGTCCATTACCAGTTCCCGGAGCTTGCTCAAATTCATGTCCATCGAGTCAGTGATGCCATCCAACCATCTCATCCTCTGTTGTCCCCTCCTCTTGCTGCCTTCAATCTTTCCCAGCATCAGGGGCTTTTCCAATGACTCAGTTCTTCCCATCAGGTGGCCAAAGTATTGGAGTTTCAGCTTGAGCATCAGTCCTTCAAATGAATATTCAGGACTGATTTCTTTTAGGATTGACTGGTTTGCTCTCCTTTCAATCCAAGGGACCTTCAAGAGTCTTCTCCAGCACCACAATCCAAAAGCATCAATTATTCTGTGCTCAGCTTTCTTTATAGTCCAACGCCTACATCCATACATGACTGCTGGAAAAACCATAGCCTTGACTAGTTCTTCACTTTCTGCCATAAGGGTGGTGTCATCTGCATATCTGAGGTTATTGATATTTCTCCTGGCAATCTTGATTCCAGCTTGTGCTTCATCCAACCCGGCATTGTGCATGATATACTCTGCATATAAGTTAAATAATCAGGGTGACAATATACAAACCTGATGTATTCTGTTCCTGATTTGGAACCAGTCTGTTGTTCCACGTTGGGTTCTGACTGTTGCTTCTTGACATGCATATAGATTTCTCAGGAGGCAGGTAAGGTGTTCTGTCTGGTATTCCCATCTCTTTAAGAATTTTCCACAGTTTGTTGTGACTCACACAGTGAAAGGCTTTGGTGTAGTCAGTAAAGCAGAAGGAGATGTTTTTCTGGAACTCTCTTGCTTTTTCGATGATCCAAAGGATGTTGGCTATTTGATCTCTGGTTCCTCTGCCTTTTCTAAATCCAGCTTGAATATCTGGAAGTTTTTGGCTCACTTACTGTTGAAGCCTGGCTTGGAGGATTTTAAGCATTACTTTGCTAGCATGTGAGATGAGTGCAGTTGTTTAGTACTTTGAACATTCTTACTTCCATGGTGGCTCAGATGGTAAAGCATCTGCCTACAATGCAGGAGACCAGGGTTTGATCCCTGGGTTGGGAAGATCCCCTAGAGAAGGAAATGGCAACCCACTCCAGTACTCTTGCCTGGAAAATCCCAAGAGTGGGGGAGCGTGGTAGGCTACAGTCAAGTGACTTCACTTTCACTTGAACATTTTTTGACATTGCCTTTCCTTGGGATTGGAATAAAAGTTGATCTTTTCCAGTGCTTTGGCCACTGCTAAGTTTTCCAAATTCATTGGCATATTGAGTGCAGCACTTTCACAGCATCATCTTTTAGGATTTGAAAGAGCTCAACTGGAATTCCATTACCTCCACTAGCTTTGTGTAGAGATGCTTCCTAAGGCCCACTTGACTTTTCATTCCAGGATGTCTGTCTCTAGGTGAGTGATCTTTTTCTATAGTTCTGTGTATTCTTGCCACCTCTTCTCAATATCTTCTCTGGTTCATTCATACCATTTCTGTCCTTTATTGTGCCCATCTTTGCATGAAATGTTCCCTTGGTATCTCTGATTTTCATGAAAAGATCTTTAGTCTTTACCATTCTATTGTTTTCCTCTACTTATTTGCATTGATCACTGAGGATGGCTTCTTATCTCTCCTTGCTTTTCTTTGGAACTCTGCATTCAGTTCAGTACAGTCATTCAGCTGTGTCCGACTCTTTGAAACCCCATGAACTGCAGCACGCCACGCCTCCCTGTCCATCACCAACTCCTGGAGTTCACTCAAACTCATGTCCATTGAGTCGGTGATGCCATCCAGCCATCTCATCCTCTGTTGTCCCCTGCTCCTCCTGCCTCCAATTCCTCCCAGCATCAGAGTCTTTTCCAATGAGTCAACTCTTCACATGAGGTGGCCAAAGTATTGGAGCTTCAGCTTTAGCATCGGTCCTTCCAAAGAACACCCAGGGCTGATCTCCTTCAGAATGGACAGGTTGGATCTCCTTGAAGTCCAAGGGACTCTCAAGAATCTTCTCCAACACCACACTTCAAAAGCATCAGTTTTTCCGTGTTCAGCTTTCTTCACAATCCAGCTTTCACATCCATACATGACCACTGGAAAAACCATAGCCTTGACTAGATGGACCTTTGTTGGCAAAGTAATGTCTGCTTTTGAATATGCTGTTTAGGTTGGTCATAACTTTCCTTCCAAGGAGTAAGTGTCTTTTAATTTCATGACTGCAATCACCATCTGCAGTGATTTTGGAGTCCGAAAAAATAAAGTCTGACACTGTTTCTACTGTTTCCCTATCTATTTGCCATGATGCCATGATCTTAGTTTTCTGACTGTTGAGCTTAAGCCAACTTTTTCATTCTCCTCTTTCACTTTCATCAAGAGGCTTTTTAGTTCCAAGCCAGTGTTTCTCATGATGTACTTTGCATACAAATGAGTATATCCTTCCTTTTCTCCTTTGCCTTTCACTTCTTTATTTTCTCAGCTATTTGTAAGGCCTTCTTAGACATTTTGCCTTTTTTATTTTTTTTCTTGGGGATGATCTTGATCACTGCCTACTGTACAATGTCATGAACTTCTGTCCATTATTCTTCAGGCACTCTGTCTAACCCCTTGAATCTATTTCTCACTTCCACTGTATAATCATAGGGCATTTGATTTAGGTCATACCTGAATGGTCTAGTGGTTTTCCCTACTTTCTTCAATTTCAGTCTGAATTTGGCAATAAGGAGTTCATGATCTGAGGCACAGTCAGCTCCCAGTCTTGTTTTTGCTGACTGTATAGAGCTTCTCCATCTTTAGCTGCAAAGAATATAATCAATCTGATTTCAGTATTGACCATCTGGTGATGTCCATGAGTAGAGTCTTCTCTTGTGTCGTTGGAAGAGGGTGTTTGCTATGACCAGTGCGTTCTCTTGGCAAAACTATTAGCCCTTGCCCTGCTTCCTTCTCTACAGGCCAAATTTGCCTGTTACTTTAGGTATCTCTTGACCTCCTTCTTTTGTATTCCAGTCCCCTATAATGAAAAGGACATCCTTTTTGGGTGTTAGTTCTAAAAGGTCTTATAGGTCTTCATAGAACCGTTCAACTTCAGCTTCTTCCACATTACTGGTTGGGGCATAGACTTGGATTACTGTGATATTGAATAGCTTGCTTTGGAAATGAACAGAGGTCATTCTGTCATTTTTGAGATTACACCCAAGTACCGCATTTCAGACTCTTTTTCACTATGATGGCTACTCCATTTCTTCTAAGGGTCTTGCCCACAGTAGTAGATATAATGGTTATCTTAGTTAAATTCACCCATTCTAGTCCATTTTAGTTCACTGATTCCTAAAATATCGATATTCATCTTGCCATCTCCTGTTTGATCACTTCTAATTTGCCTTGATTCATGGACCTAACATTCCAAGTCCCTATGCAGTATCGCTCTTTACAGCATCAGGCTTTGCTTCTATCACCAGTCACACCCACAACTGGATATGATTTAGCAACTGAACAGCAACAGCAACACATTTCTTAAAACAGACCCATACCTCAAAGTGTCTTCTAGAGTAAAATCTGCCAGAAGTCACTGAATTGACAACAGAATAGATTGACTCAGTGGAAGTGAATGGCTGTCTTGCATTATCCTGGTCATTATGAAGCTACAAAGTTTGTAGGGGTGCTCAACCTTGGATGCACAGAGTCCTCTACTGAAAGCAAAAGACCAGAATGTAATGTTCAAGCAGCTTTCCAAATGACCAACAGCAACGACTGCTGGTACTTGCAACAATTGGAAAGATGTGTCTCTTTCTCCAGGGGCTGCAGTTCAGCCCTAGGGTGACAGGTAAGCAGGGTGCAAGCTGGATACCAGGCCTCACCCCTCAGCCAGCACAGTCTGCACAGTCAGAGGCAGTGGCCCTGGCCAGGTGGCCACAGATTGTCAAAGCAAGCGAGAGGGAGTGTGAGCAAGGAAGGAAAAGTAGTCCAGATGCAGTGGTGCAGAGGAGACAGAAGATGCAGTAACAAACCTGCCTTTCTGCCAGTTCTGATCCATCACGTAGGTTTTCCTCATGAAATGGAACAATAAAAACATCTAATCTAATGGAAATATCTATAATCTATATTTAGGGAGACAGAGAATAGCAACAAAGTTATGAAACAAGGACAAATTCTCTGATTAAACAAATGCTCATTGGAATTTTGAGTAGTAGAATTAATGAAACAAAAACAAATTAATAGAACAGAAAATAGACTGGGTAAGCACACACAAAACCACAGAAGAAAATAACAAAAGTGACAATTCAAGAGAGGATGACAAAATTATAGATGACAGTACATGAAGAAGCAATGTAAGATTAATTAAATTCCCTAAAGGAGAATACAAAATAAGTGGAAGAAATTTGTCAGAGTGTAATTGAATAAAACTTCTCAGAACTTAAAAAAACCTGAAAAGTTAAAAACTTAAAATTGATATCTAGGTTCCAGTAGAAAAATAATAAGCAGACTCTAGCATCAGAACACAGTATACTGGCTTTCTTAATCTTTAAGAAATAAAATCCTTCTTATCTTTGAGCTAAATGGAAGGAAAAAAATTTACAAAAGTGCCTTTTTTTAAAAGAAATCTTTACATACCCAGCTAAATTGCTAGAAGAAACAGATTTAACATTTCTGAGGAGAGACTGTGACACCGCAGTGCTATAGAAATAAAAAAAAGACATTTCTCAAAGTAGCAGAAAGACATAGATTTGTCAAAATATCCAAAAAAGTGAGTTACAATCTAGAAACAATGTAGCATTTACATGCACTGTTTTACAAAATTTGTTCTCACTAGGAGGAATGATGCTAAAGCTGAAACTCCAGTACTTTGGCCACCTCATGAGAAGAGTTGACTCATTGGAAAAGACTCTGATGCTGGGAGGGATTGGGGGCAGGAGGAGAAGGGGACGACAGAGGATGAGATGGCTGGATGGCATCACCGACTCAATGGACATGAGTCTGAGTGAACTCTGGGAGATGGTGATGGACAGGGAGGCCTGGCGTTCTGTGATTCATGGGGTCGCAAAGAGTTGGACACAACTGAGCGACTGAACTGAACTGAACTGAAGGACTCCAATAATCTCCTAAATGTAAAATCCAGTGGTCAGTTTTTACTCCAGGGTTTGACTTTTTAATGGAATTTGATTTATCTTTATAATTTGGAAGTATTGCTCACTTGTTTCTTGAGACTATTTTCTGCCTTAGATTTATCAACACTTCTTCCTACTATCAATTCAGTTCAGTCACTCAGTCGTGTCTGATTCTTTGTGACCCCATGGACTGCAGCACGCCAGGCTTCCCTGTCCATCACCAACTCCTGGAGCTTGCTCAAATTCATGTCCATCAAGTCAGTGATGCCATCCAACCATCTCATTACAATAGCGACTGTCATAAGAACAACCTGAGAAATTCATTAGGAATTATTGATAAATTCCTAGGTCTCACTCGCAGAGATTCTGATTATGAAGTTCTGATCAGGACCTAGGTATCCGAGTTTTTAAATGAACAGGCACATCTGCGACCGTGGACATTCCTGCAGATGCCCTGCTGCACTGCTACTTCTCACTCGGTTCTCTCCTGGGCTCCTCCACACCAGCCTCCTGAACACAGTTTGTCTTTGGGGTTCAGTGCTTACCCCACTGAGACTCTCCTCCCTTCAGTGGGACTCCACCGACTCCCTTACAGTCAATGGCTTCTTGTGTTTTGGACATTTACACAAAAATATCCTGCCGTAACCTCAAAATCCCTGTATCCAAATCCAGATTCATTAATATCACTCCTTTCAACCTGCTTCTTCTCCTGTATGCTCTGTCTGAAGCAGAAACAGCACCTGTCACCCAAGATGGAAACCTCAGCTTCCTCCCCATCCAGCAAAGGTATCATCATATAAATTGCTCTTTGCTGCTGCATAAGTGAATTATGCACATGACAGAGTCTGTAATACAAGGAGTCTAACTGAGGCTGAGGGGCTATCTGGAAACATCTCACCAAGGAAGAGAGCTTGGGTGTGACTTTCACGCCTCTCACATTGCCGGTGCCAGAATGCCACGTGCCCGGCCCCACTCTGCCCAGTGCCTTCAGCTCCAGCACACACCCACTCGGTCCACACGGCAGACTCGCCCTGACTCGAAGGCCCCCTTGACTGTGAAACCGTTCCTGCCCACTGCGGACGTGTCTTTCCCTACCTTTGACCTCTTCTTTCCTTGCTCTCCTGAGCAGATAACTGGCTTTAGCGTCCTGAATTTTTTTTCAATATGGTCTGAATCCACTTGTTTTGATTTTCTCTTGGTCACACTGCTCACCTTTTCTCATTCAGTCTCCCTGTCATCTTCATTAATGCTCACTGCTTTCCACTTGAAAAGATATAACCTTTTGACATGAAAATTGTTTGATTTAACCTTATGACATGAAAATGGTTAAGTAGTATCGGGAAAAAAAAAAAGTTTTTCTTGTATTTAGAGAGTTTTCTTTGTAAACTACGGACCAAAGAGCTAATTTGAAGTAGTTTGGTGACAGGCATGACCAATCTAACCCATATTTGTAATAGACACATTTAATCATATTGTTTTGCTTTAGCTATCACCACTATTGTCCCTGGAGTTGAACCTTGAAAAATGGATGTTTCAGTTGAGAAAATTGTATTAAGTTTTAAGAAAACATTGATTTTAATTTGACCTGGACTGACATTCTTTGCATTTTGGCTAAGGCTAAAATAATTTTCCCATCAGTTTTTTTTTTTTCTTTTCCTTTTTTTTTTTTTTTTTTCTTCTGGACAGAAAAAGTTAAAATGCTTTAAAGTATTTTCTGGTTGTTATTTCAATTGTGAAATATTTTGAAAGTTTATTGCTGTAATAACTGAAAAGTCATTCTGAGTTAGGCTGTTCACTGACATTGAAATAAAATATGCTTTCTAATCAGTATTTCTGGGTATTCCTTGGGGATAAAGGGAGGTAATGCGGAAGGCAGTTAGACTTCCTGTCTCCTCTAATCCAAATTCTTGCTTCTTTTGACTATAGCTCCTATGCATGGTGTCTGTTTTCTATATCTTGTCACCCTACTGGGCAAACCTTTGACCTTCACTGTCTTAAAAGTATACCTACTAAAAGGAACGTAGCAAACTTTACTAAAGTTTTGGTCGAAAAAGAGTGAAGGGGAATTACGTAACATTGCAACACAGGAAGAAAAAAAGACATGGGTGAAATTTCCTCAGTCTTTTTATTTCAAAGGTATGGACATGTCCTATTTTCTACTTAGGTTATTTAGTGTGACCTAAGATAAATTTTCCTACCACTTACTTTTAAACCAGTGAATTTTTGATCACCATTTGAAGTCAAGTGGGCCTTAGAAAGCGTCACTATGAACAAAGCTAGTGGAGGTGATGGAATTCCAGTTGAGCTCTTTCTTTTTTTATTTTTATTTTTATTTTATTTTATTTTTTTAATTTTTTTTAATTTTAAAATCTTTAATTCTTACATGTGTTCCCAAACATGAACCCCCCTCCCACCTCCCTCCCCATAACATCTCTGTGGGTCATCCCCATGCACCAGCCCCAAGCATGCTGTATCCTGCGTCAGACATAGACTGGCGATTCAATTCTTACATGATAGTATACATGATAGAATGTCATTCTCCCAAATCATCCCACCCTCTCCCTCTCCCTCTGAGTCCAAAAGTCCGTTATACACCGCTGTGTCTTTTTTCCTGTCTTGCATACAGGGTCGTCATTGCCATCTTTCTAAATTCCATATATATGTGTTAGTATACTGTATTGGTGTTTTTCTTTCTGGCTTACTTCACTCTGTATAATTGGCTCCAGTTTCATCCATCTCATCAGAACTGATTCAAACGAATTCTTTTTAACGGCTGAGTAATACTCCATTGTGTACATGTACCACAGCTTTCTTATCCATTCATCTGCTGATGGACATCTGGGTTGTTTTCATGTCCTGGCTATTATAAACAGTGCTGCGATGAACATTGGGGTAACATGTGTCTCTTTCAATTCTGGTTTCCTCGGTGTGTATGCCCAGCAGTGGGATTGCTGGGTCATAAGGCAGTTCTATTTGCAATTTTTTAAGGAATCTCCACACTGTTCTCCATAGTGGCTGTACTAGTTTGCATTCCCACCAACAGTGTAGGAGGGTTCCCTTTTCTCCACACCCTCTCCAGCATTTATTGCTTGCAGATTTTTGGATCGCAGCCATTCTGACTGGTGTGAAGTGGTACCTCATTGTGGTTTTGATTTGCATTTCTCTGATAATGAGTGATGTTGAGCATCTTTTCATGTGTTTGTTAGCCATCCGTATGTCTTCTTTGGAGAAATGTCTATTTAGTTCTTTGGCCCATTTTTTGATTGGGTCGTTTATTTTTCTGGAATTGAGCTGCATAAGTTGCTTGTATATTTTTGAGATTAGTTGTTTGTCAGTTGCTTCATTTGCTATTATTTTCTCCCATTCAGAAGGCTGTCTTTTCACCTTGCTTATATTTTCCTTTGTTGTGCAGAAGCTTTTAATTTTAATTAGATCCTATTTGTTTATTTTTGCTTTTATTTCCAGAATTCTGGGAGGTGGATCATAGAGGATCCTGCTGTGATTTATGTCGGAGAGTGTTTTGCCTATGTACTCCTCTAGGAGTTTTATAGTTTCTGGCCTTACATTTAGATCTTTAATCCATTTTGAGTTTATTTTTGTGTGCGGTGTTAGAAAGTGATCTAGTTTCATTCTTTTACAAGTGGTTGACCAGTTTTCCCAGCACCACTTGTTAAAGAGATTGTCTTTAATCCATTGTATATTCTTGCCTCCTTTGTCAAAGATAAGGTGTCCATATGTGTGTGGATTTATCTCTGGGCTTTCTATTTTGTTCCATTGATCTATATGTCTGTCTTTGTGCCAGTACCATACTGTTTTGATGACTGTGGCTTTGTAGTAGAGCCTGAAGTCAGGCAAGTTGATTCCTCCAGTTCCATTCTTCTTTCTCAAGATTGCTTTGGCAATTCGAGGTTTTTTGTATTTCCATACAAATCTTGAAATTATTTGTTCTAGTTCTGTGAAAAATATGGCTGGGAGCTTGATAGGGATTGCATTGAATTTGTAAATTGCTTTGGGTAGTATACTCATCTTCACTATATTGATTCTTCCGATCCATGAACATGGTATATTTCTCCATCTATTAGTGTCCTCTTTGATTTCTTTCATCAGTGTTTTATAGTTTTCTATATATAGGTCTTTAGTTTCTTTAGGTAGATATACTCCTAAGTATTTTATTCTTTTCATTGCAATGGTGAATGGAATTGTTTCCTTAATTTCTTTTTCTACTTTCTCATTATTAGTGTATAGGAATGCAAGGGATTTCTGTGTGTTGATTTTATATCCTGCAACTTTACTATATTCATTGATGAGCTCTAGTAATTTTCTGGTGGAGTCTTTAGGGTTTTCCATGTAGAGGATCATGTCATCTGCAAACAGTGAGAGTTTTACTTCTTCTTTTCCAATCTGGATTCCTTTTATTTCTTTTTCTGCTCTGATTGCTGTGGCCAAAACTTCCAGAACTATGTTGAATAGTAGCGGTGAAAGTGGACACCCTTGTCTTGTTCCTGACTTTAGGGGAAATGCTTTCAATTTTTCACCATTGAGGATAATGTTTGCTGTGGGTTTGTCATATATAGCTTTTATTATGTTGAGGTATGTTCCTTCTATTCCTGCTTTCTGGAGAGTTTTTATCATAAATGGATGTTGAATTTCTTTCAAATCCTGAAAGATGATGCTGTGAAAGTGCTGCACTCAATATGCCAGCACATTTGGAAAACTCAGCAGTGGACACAGGACTGGAAAAGGTCAGTTTTCATTCCAATCCCAAAGAAAGCCAATGCCAAAGAATGCTAAAACTACCACACAATTGCACTCATCTCACACACTAGTAAAGTAATGCTCAAAATTCTCCAAGCCAGGCTTCAGCAATACGTGAACCGTGAACTTCCAGATGTTCAAGCTGGTTTTAGAAAAGGCAGAGGAACCAGAGATCAAATTGCCAACATCTGCTGGATCAGCAAAAAAGCACAAGAGTTCCAGAAAAACATCTATTTCTGCTTTATTGACTGTGTCAAAGCGTTTGACTGTATGGATCACAATCAACTGTGGAAAATTCTGAAAGAGATGGGAATATCAGGCCCCCTGACCTGCCTCTTGAGAAATCTGCATGCAGGCCAGGAAGCAACAGTTAGAACTGGACATGGAACAACAGACTGGTTCCAAATAGGAAAAGGAATACGTCAAGGCTGTATATTGTCACGCTGCTTATTTAATTTATATGCAGAGTAAATCATGAGAAACGCTGGGCTGGAAGAAGCACAAGCTGGAATCAAGATTGCCAGGAGAATTACCAATAATCTCAGATACGCAGATGACACCACCCTTATGGCAGAAAGTGAAGAGGAACTAAAAAGCCTCTTGATGAAAGTGAGAGAGGAGAGTGAAAAAGTTGGCTTAAAGCTCAACATTCAGAAAATGAAGATCATGGCATCCGGTCCCATCACTTCATGGCAAATAGATGGGGAAACAGTGGACACAGTGTCAGACTTTATTTTTGGGGGCTCCAAAATCACTGTAGATGGTGACCGCAGCCATGAAATTAAAAGACGCTTACTCCTTGGAAGGAAAGTTATCACCAACCTAGACAGCATATTCAAAAGCAGAGACATTACTTTGCCAACAAAGGTCCGTCTAGTCAAGGTTATGGTTTTTCCAGTGGTCATGTATGGATGTGAGAGTTGGACCATGAAGAAAGTTGAGCACCGAAGAATTGATGCTTTTGAACTGTGGTGTTGGAGAAGACTCTTGAGAGTTCCTTGGACTGCAAGGCGATCCAACAAGTCCATTCTAAAGGAGATCATCCCGGGTGTTCTTTAGAAGGAATGATGCTGAAGGTAAAACTCCAGTACTTTGGCCACCTCATGCGAAGAGTTGACTCATTGGAAAAGACTCTGATGCTGGGAGGGATTGGGCATGCTGGGAGGAGAAGGGGACGAGCGAGGATAAGATGGCTGGATGGCATCACCGACTCAATGGACCTGAGTTTAAGTGAACTCCAGGAGTTGGTGATGGACAGGGAGGCCCGGCGTGCTGTAGTTCATGGGGTTGCAAAGAGTCAGACACGGCTGAGCGACGGAACTGACCTGAAATGAACTGAACTGAACACTCTTAACTGTGATCCCTATTTATTCAATACTCTGGTGATTCTCAACCCCTGCTGTACATTAGAAGGACTTACTGAGCTTTTTATTTTATTTTTTAATTTTTTTTAACATATATCATAATACCCATTTTATTATATAACAGTACATGTGTACTTTATATTGTTAACACTATTTTTCACTTAGCACCACTATAAAATCATTTTAATATTTATACATAAATGTTTATCTCACTTTTAATTCAAAAACTATGAATTTTTTATCTTGATTATGAATAAATAATACCAAATTACTTTCTAAATCTTGTCATTTTATAAGAAGTAGATATTTATTATCTAGAAACATGTGTTAAATGTTCTTTTCCACCAGTACAGTATTGTACATTTTCCTCCCTACATTCTAATTTCTTTTTTGAATATCTCAGAGTCTCAAAACTAGCTGCTTGTCTGACAGGAATTTGTCAGTGCCTGGGGACCATCTCTACCGAGCTGAGATGGGTACAGGAATATAGGACTTTTTAAAAAGCAAGTGATTCTAATGTGTAATCAATGCTTAGAGCCACTGTAGTATTCCTTCTTGATCTCTGAGTTTATAAAACTTTCCATTTCTTAGTCTTGGTATTTGTCAACTGTGGGCACCAAATAGCTAAAGAAAGCTAGTCTTTGTGACTAAAGTGACCACCTCAGAAGTCACCTGTGATTGTTATTGTTGTTTGGTTACTAAGTCATATTGATTGTGACCCCATGGGCTTCAGCACATCAGGCTTCTCTGTCCTTCACTATCTCCCAAATTTGCCTCAAATTCATGTTCATTTAGGTGCTGATGCTATCTAACTATCTTATCCTTTGCCACCCTCTTCTCCTTTTGCCTTCAATCTTTCCCTACATCAAGGTCTTTTCCAATGAGACCTACTCTTTGAATCAGATGGCCAAAGTATTGGAGTTTCAGCTTCAGCATCAGTCCTTCCAATGAATATTCAGGACTGATTTCCTTTAGGATGGACTGCTTGGATCTCCTTGCAGTCCAAGGGACTCTCAGAAGTCTTCTCCAGCACCGCAGTTCAAAAGCATCAGTTCTTCAGCACTCAGCTCTTCTTATGATCCAGCTCTCATATCCATACCTGACTACTGGCAAAAGCATAGTTTTGACTATACAGACCTTTGTTGGCAGAGTGATGTCTCTGCTTTTTAATACACTGTCTAGGTTTCTCATATTCTTTCCAAGGAGCAAGTGTCTTTTAGTTTCTTGGCTATAGTCATCATTTGCAGTGATTTTGGAGCTTAACAAAATAAAATCTGTCAATGCTTTCACTTTTTCCCCTTCTATTCACCCCTTCTATTTTCCCCTTCTATATTTGTCATATATTGAGAAAAATATATAATCACTATGTGTAGCAAAACTAATAAAATGGACCCAGTACAAACCTGATGTGGGTTTCTCAAATGGTTCCAGAGGACAGGATTCATTTGTAGCAGACGAGTGATCTCACAACAGCTTTGTATGAATTCTGTGCTTCAGCTATGTTAGTGTTAATTCTCCTATTTTAAATATTTCTGTCACTCTTTTTGATAAATAAAGAATAACCACAATAGAAGTTAACAGTCCACAGTGAATTATCTACTACCGGGCCAGAAGTCCCAAGTAGTATTTTTCCCCTCCTTGCACTGAACAGAATATTAAAAGCCCTTTTATGTTGGTGTGAGTGTTTCCCACCAGCCCCTAGCTTCAGTCTGCATAATGCATTTCTATTTTCTGTGCTGTTCATACTTGTCCTTAGTTAATGATGCCTCTTTCATCTTCTGGGTTTATTCTTGTTTGTTTGAGTTTATGGGGTTTCTAAAAATTGGGTCTCTAAAGATAGTTTGTAGAACATTCAAATAGTGCAAATAGGTATATCTGAACTGAGAGGTAT
The DNA here is from genome assembly GCF_032405125.1 of Capricornis sumatraensis. NCBI lineage: Eukaryota > Metazoa > Chordata > Mammalia > Artiodactyla > Bovidae > Capricornis > Capricornis sumatraensis. The sequence continues at coordinate 7,151,631 of NC_091084.1, forward strand.
GTTTGAGTTCTGAGGGTCACCATGGAGAACCGCAAGCAAGCAGTGCCTTAGCTGACATTCAATTATGAGCACCTTCAGGTCTAACACTGCTTATTTTTTAAATTTTATGTTCCCTTTTTGAAATCTTTCCTCCAAATATTTACAAGGAAATGCGACTAATTCATTCTCATTTTGGTAAGGGAGTCGAAGAATCAAAGTATTGGTTATCATATTATTTTTTAGTTATTTTTTGAAAAGATTTTCTTGGTTCTCATCTGTGATTTTGCTACTTCAAACTAGAAAATTCTAAGTCTATATGTTATTTCTTAAGACCATAATCTGAAATTTAGATTAGATTAAATCTAATTTAATCGAAGTTAAATTTAACCTAAATTTAACTACATTTGAGAAAAATGTTTTTCCTATATGTTTTATGCTAAATTTATCCAAAACCACTTCTATATGTTAGCATGCATTTGTGACTAGGTATACAATGTGTCAAAAGAGTGCTGCCTCAATATTCAGGGTGAAGAATGGGGTGGCTGTGGCAACTTCTTAAAATAAGACAAAAGTGAAGCTTGCTGTATTGATTGACTCTTTCATGAAAATTTTCTCTATAGCTTGCACTCCTATTTGATAGCATTTTACCTACAGCAGATTTATTTCAAAATTGAAGTCAGTCCTTTCAAACGTTGCCAATGCTTTACCAACTAAGTTTATGTAATATTCTGAATCATATATTGTCATTTCAATAATCTTCACAGCATCTTCACCAGGAGCAGATTCTATCTCCAGAAGCCATTTTCTCTGCTCAACCCTAAGAAGCAACTCCTCATCCATGAAATTCATATCATGAGATTATAACAATTCAGTCACATCTGCAGGCTCCCCTTCCAGTTCTGGTTCTCTTGCTATTTCTACCACACCGGCAGTTACCTTCTCCACTGAAATCCTGACCCCTCAAAGTCATCTGTGAGGGTTGGAATCAACCTTTTTCAGACTCTTATTAAAGTTGACATTTTGACTTCTTCTCATGAATCACAAATGTTCTTAATGACATCTAGAATGGTGAACGCTTTCCAGAAAGTTTTCAATTTATTTTGCCCATATCCATTAGATGAGTCACTATCTTCAGCCCTATAGTCTTATGAAATGTGTTTCTTAAATAAAAGGATTTGAATGGTGAAATTTTTTCTTTATCCATGTGACGCAGAACAGATATTCTGTTAACAGGCAAGAAAACAACCCAAATCTCATTGCACATCTCCATCAGAGCTCGCGGATGACCAGATAGAATGTCAATGAACAGTAGTATTTTGAAAGGAATCTTTTTTTCTGAGCAGTAGGTGTCTAGTAAACTGTGTTGTAAACAGCTATGCTGTCATCCAGCCTTTGTTGTTCTATTTATAGAGCACAGGCAGAACAGATTTAGCATAATTCATAAGGGCCCTAGGATTTTCAGGATGGTAAGTGAGCTTTAACTTATAGAAGTTACCAGCTGCATTAACCTTTAACAAGAGAGTCAGCCTGTTCTTTAAATTTTGAATCTGGGTATTGACTTTTCTCTAGCAAAAGAGCCCAGCTTCTTCCAACAGAAGACCCTTTTGTCTATATTAAAAAATCTGTTGTTTAGTGCAGCCATAGCCACCTTCATGAATTATCTTAGCATGCTTTTCTGGATAACTTGCTGCCGTTCCTACTTTCCTATGTCAGCACTTGCTGCTTCACCCTGCACTTTTAGGTTATAGAGATGGCTTCATTCCTCAAACCTCATGAACCAACCTCTTCTAGCTTCAAACTTTTCCTGCCACTTCCTCACCTCTCTTAATAGTCACTGAATTGAATAGAGGCAGGGTCTTGATTTGGATTAGACTTTGGCTTAAGGGAATGTTGTGACTGGTTTGAACTTCTATTTAGACCTCCAAAACTGTCTCCACACCAGCCATAATGCTGTTTCATGTTCTTATCATATGTTTGCGGATGAGAGTAGCAGGTTTGACTTCCTACAAGAGTTTCCCTTTGCACTCACAGCTTGGCTAACTTAGTGTAAGAAGCGCAGCTCTCATTCTGTCTTAGGTTTCTGACATTCTCTCCTATTATTTCTCACTTCTGATTTAAAGTGAGAGACCTGTGACTCTCCCTTCCTCTTGAACATGTAGAGGCCATTGTAGTGTTATTAGCTGGCCTGATTTCAAATTTGCTGTATCTCAGGGAATAGGGAGGTCCAAAGAGAGGGAAAGAGGTGGGACAGCTGGCAATGGAACAGTCAGAACACACTTTAATTAAGTTCGCCATCTTACATTGTTTCTCGTAACCTAAACAGTTACTACAGTAACATCAAGTGTCATTAATTACAGATCACCATGACAACACAATAGCAATAATAATAAAGTTTGGAATATTATAAGAATTACCAAAATGTGACACAGAGACTCAAAGTGAGCAAATGTTACTGGAAGAATGGAGCAGATAAACTTGCTCAATGGATGGCTGCCACAAATCTTCAATTTGTCAAAAATGCAGTATATGCAAAGTGCAATAAAACAAGGTTGCACTCATCTCACACACTAGCAAAGTACTGCTCAAAATTCTCCAAGCCAGGCTTCAGCAATACGTGAACCGTGAACTTCCTGATGTTCAAGCTGGTTTTAGAAAAGGCAGAGGAACCAGAGATCAAATAGCCAACATCTGCTGGATCAAGGAAAAAGCAAGAGAGTTCCAGAAAAACATCTATTTCTGCTTTATTGACTATGCCAAAGCCTTTGACTGTGTGGATCACAATAAACTGTGGAAAATTCTGAGAGAGATGGGAATACCAGATTACCTGACCTGCCTCTTGAGAAATCTGTATGCAGGCCAGGAAGCAACAGTTAGAACTGGACATGGAACAACAGACTCGTTCCAAATAGGAAAAGAAGGACGTCAAGGCTGTACATTGTCACCCTGCTTATTTAAATTATATGCAGAGTACATCATGAGAAACGCTGGACTGGAAGAAACACAAGCTGGAATCAAGATTGCCGGGAGAAATATCAATAATCTCAGAAATGCAGATGACAACACCCTTATGGCAGGAAATGCAGATGACAACACCCTTATGGCAGAAAATGAAGAGGAGCTAAAAAGCCTCTTGATGAAAATGAAAGAGGAGAGCGAAAAAGTTGGCTTAAAGCTCAACATTCAGAAAATGAAGATCATGGCATCCGGTCCCATCACTTGATGGGAAATAGATGGGGAAACAGTGGAAACAGTGTCAGACTTTATTTTTTGGGGCTCCAAAATCACTGAAGATGGTGACTGCAGCCATGAAATTAAAAGATGCTTACTCCTTGGAAGAAAAGTTATGACCAACCTAGATGGAAAATTCAAAAGCAGAGACATTACTTTGCCAACAAACGTCCGTCTAGTCAAGGCTATGGTTTTTCCAGTAGTCATGTATGGATGTGAGAGTTGGACTGTGAAGAAGGCTGAGTGCCGAAGAATTGATGCTTTTGAAGTGTGGTGTTGGAGAAGACTCTTGAGAGTCCCTTGGACTGCAAGGAGATCCAACCAGTCCATTCTGAAGGAGATCGACCCTGGGATTTCTTTGGAAGGAATGATGCTAAAGCTGAAACTCCAGTACTTTGGCCACCTCATGCAAAGAGTTGACTCATTGGAAAAGACTTTGATGCTGGGAAGGATTGGGGGCAGGAGAAGAAGGGGACGACCGAGGATGAGATGGCTGGATGGCATCACTGACTCAGTGAATGCGAGTCTGAGTGAACTCCGGGGAGGCCTAGTGTGCTGCGATTCATGGAGTCACTAAGAGTCGGACATGACTGAGCGACTGAACTGAACTGAACTGATGTCTATACAAGTGGTTGGAGCTTCCCTGGTAGCTCAGTTGATAAAGAATCTGCCTGCCATGCAGGAAACATTTGTTTGATTCCTGGGTTGGGAAGCTCCCCTGGAGAAGGGATTGGTTACCCATTCCAGTATTCTTGGACTTCCCTGGTGGCTCAGATGGTAAAGAATCCACCTGCAATGCAGGAAACCTGGATTCTATCCCTGGGTTGGGAAGCTCCCCTGGAGGAAGGGATGGCAACCCACTCCAGTCTTCTTGCCTGGAGAATCCCATGGACAGAGGAGTGTGGTGGGCTACCGTCCATGGGTTGCAAAGAATTGGACATGACTGAGCAACTAAGCACAGCACATGTAAGAGTTTAGCTATTTTTCAATAAAGATATGTGAGATCTAGTAAAGTTCTTTGATAACGCTATTCATACTCTTAGTTCAGTTCAGTTCAGTCACTCAGTCATGTCCAACTCTTTGCGACCCCATGAGTCATAGCACGCCAGGCCTCCCTGACCATCACCAACTCCTGGAGTTTACCCAAATGCATGTCCATTGAGTCAGTGATGCCATCCAACCATTTCATCCTCTGTCATCCTCTTCTCCTCCTGCCCTCAATCTTTTCCAGCATCAGGGTCTTTTCAAATGCTTAACATAGCTGCTATTTCTTCAGCTCCTGATATGTACTAGAGACTTATCACAATATTATCTGTGATACCAATTGCAACCCTGAGCTGAGGATATTTATCTCCATATAACAGATGCAGAAACTTAAGAATGAAGAGCCAAAATGACCATCTTGAGGCATACAGCTGTCACATAACAAAGCAAGAATTTGGATTTATGTTTCTAACTAAGAACAAAAAGTGGATACTTTAGATCTGAAACCTACATGTTGTAAACATGTTTTTGTTACAACATTTTATAAACAATTTTTTAAAAAGACTAGTATTTATTTCATTTTCTTTTCAGCTTTTGTCTGGGATAAAAATATAAAGCAATTAAAATTTTTTAATTTAATTAATCTACAAAGTTGTGCTGGTTTTTGCACACTTATGGGAGGTAGTGGTGGTGGTGACATCAGTGGGAATCAAAGTCAGAGACTCTCAAAGGGGAGGCTACCCTCAGTGGGATGATGTCAATGAGTTAAACTCTTAACTTTTTTTTTTTATATTTGGAAAAAATAAAATGATTATTTGTTCAATGAAAGTTACAAAAATGATAAAGAATGCAGTATGTTTTTTTTACCCAGATTCATCTATCATTAGTATTTTGTCCCATTTCCTTTCTTTGTATGCAAACACGTGTTTTTCTTTTTCCTGAACATTTGAAAATAAGTTGCATACATTATGGTTTTTTACTCTTAGACAATTCTATGTGAATTTCCTAAGAAAAGAAATGGCCTTTTATATAGCAATAGTTTGGTCATCAACTTCAGTGAATTTAACTCAGTAAAATTATCAAATATAATTGTCTACTTCACTTTTGCCAGTTTATCTACATGGGAATGTCCTTTCTAGCATTGTTTTCCCTCCAGAAGAGGATGCAGCCAAGAACACATGTTGTATTTACCTCTGGTGCCTCCTTTAATCTGGAAGAGTTCTCCAGCTTGCTCTGTCTTATAAGACATTAATATTTCTGAAGAATACAATCAGTGACCCATTTTCTAATAACCCCTTATTTTCAAGCAGAAATTCTTTTTTCAGAGCTTATCTTTGCTTAAACTTTACAGTGATTTTACATATGGCCAGTTAGAACTGGAATCAAGCCATGTGTGTCAGTGCCAGAGATGCTAAGATGTATGGAGATTTTTTTTTTTAGTTGCTTTCTTTTTCTTTTTAAAGAAGGACAATTGCTTTACAGAATTTTGCTGTTTTATGTCAAACCTCAACATGAATCAGCCATAGGTATATACATATCCCCTCCGCTTTGAACCTCCCTCCTCATCCCACCCCTCTAGGTTGATACAGAGCCCCTGTTGAGTTTCCTGAGCCATATAGCAAATTCCCATTGGCTATCTGTTTTACATATGGGAATGTAAGTTTCCATGTTGCTCTTTCCATGCATCTCACCCTCTCCTCCCCTCTCCCCATGTCCATTAGTCTATTATCTATGTCTGTTTCTCCACTGTTGCCCTGAAAATAATTCTTCAGTACGATTTTTCTAGATTCCATATATATGTTAGAGTACGATATTCATCTTTCTCTTTCTGACTTACTTCACTCTGTATAATAGGCTCTAGATTCATCCATCTCATTAGAACTGACTCAAATACATTCCTTTTTATGGCTGAGTAACATTCCATTGTGTATATGTACCACAACTTCTTTATCCATTCATCTGTCGACAGACATCTAGATTGCTTCCATGTTCTAGCTATTGTAAATAGTGATGCAATGAACAATGGGATACATGTGTCTCTTTTCATTTTGGTTTCCTCAGGGTATATGCCTAGGAGTGGTACTGCTATGTCAGATCACAATAAACTGTGGAAAATTCTGAGAGAGATGGGAATACCAGACCACCTGATCTGCCTCTTGAGAAATCTGTATGCAGGCCAGGAAGCAACAGTTAGAACTGGACATGGAACAACAGACTCGTTCCAAATAGGAAAAGGAGGATGTCAAGGCTGTATACTGTCACCCTGCTTATTTAACTTATATGCAGAGTACATCATGAGAAACGCTGGGCTGGAAGAAACACAAGCTGGAATCAAGATTGCTGGGAGAAATATCAATAACCTCAGATATGCAGGTGACACCACCCTTATGGCAGAAAGTGAAGAGGAGCTAAAAAGCCTCTTGATGAAAGTGAAAGAGGAGAGTGAAAAAGTTGGCTTAAAGCTCAACATTCAGAAAACGAAGATCATGGCCTCTGGTCCCATCACTTCATGGGAAATAGATGGGGAAACAGTGGAAACAGTGTCAGACTTTATTTTTTGGGGCTCCAAAATCACTGCAGATGGTGACTGCAGCCATGAAATTAAAAGACGCTTACTCCTTGGAAGAAAAGTTATGACCAACTTATATAGCATATTAAAAAGCAGAGACATTACTTCTCTAACTAAGGTCTGTCTAGTCAAGGCTATGGTTTTTCCAGTAGTCATGTATGGATGTGAGAGTTGGACTGTGAAGAAGGCTGAGTGCCGAAGAATTGATGCTTTTGAAGTGTGGTGTTGGAGAAGACTCTTGAGAGTCCCTTGGACTGCAAGGAGATCCAACCAGTCCATTCTGAAGGAGATCAACCCTGGGATTTCTTTGGAAGGAATGGTGCTAAAGCTGAAACTCCAGTACTTTGGCCACCTCATGCGAAGAGTTGACTCATTGGAAAAGACTCTGATGCTGGGAGGGGTTGGGGGCAGGAGGAGCAGGGGACGACAGAGGACGAGATGGCTGGATGGCATCTCACTGACTCGATGGACGCGAGTCTGAGTGAACTCCGGGAGTTGGTGATGGACAGGGAGGCCTGGCATGCTGTGATTCATGGGGTCGCAAAGAGTTGGACACAACTGAGCGACTGAACCGAACTGATGGTGGTTTTATTCCTAGTTGTTTAAGGAGTCTCCACACTGTCTTCCATAGTGGCTGTATCAATTTACATTTTCACCAACAGTGCAATAGTGTTCCCTTTTCTCCACACCCTCTCCAGCACTTACTGTTTGTAGATTTTTTGACGATGGCCATTCTGACTGGTGTGAGGTGATATCTCATTGTAGTTTTGATTTGCATTTCTCTAATAATGAGCAATATTAAGCATCTTTTCATGTTTTTGTTAGCCATCTGTATGTCTTTTTGGAGAAATGTCTGTTTAGGTCTTTTTCCCACCTTTTGATTGGGTTGTTTATTTTTCTGGTATTGAGTTGTATGAGCTGCTTGTACATTTTGGAAATTAATCCTTTGTTAGTTGTTTCATTTGCTATTATTTTCTCCCATTGTGAAGGTTGTTTTTTCACCTTGTTTATAGTTTCCTTTGCTGTGCAAAAGCTTTTAAGTTTAATCAGGTCCCACTTGTTTGCTTTTGTTTTTATTTCCATTACTCTAGGAGGTGAGTAATAGAGGATCTTGCTTTGATTTATGTTATGGAATGTTCTGCCTATGTTTTCCTCTAAGAGTTTTATAGTTTCTGGTCTTACATTTAGGTCTTTAATCCATTTTGTGTATATCTTTGTGCTTGGTGTTAGGAACTGTTCTAATTTCATTCTTTTACACGTAGCTGTCCAGTTTTCCCAGCACCATTTATTGAAGAGGCTGTCTTTGCCCCATTGTATATTCTTGCCTCCTTTGTCAAAAATAAGGTACCCATAAGTGCATAGGTTTATGTCTGGGCTTTCTATCTTGTTCCACTGGTCTATATTTCTGCTTTTGTGCCAGTACCATACAGTCTTGATGACTGTATAATCTAGTATAATCTGAAATCAGGAAGGTTGATTCCTCCAGCTCCATTCTTTTTTCTTAAGACTGCTTTGACTATTTGGGATAATTTGTATTTCCATATGAATTATGAAATTTTTTGTTTTAATTCTGTGTAAAGTACCATTGGTAATTTTATAGGGATCATATTGAATCTGTAGATTGTGTTTGGTAGTATAGTCATTTTCACAATATTGATTCTTCCTACTCAATAACATGGAATATCTCTTCATCTGTTTATGTCATCTTTGATTTCTTTAATTAGTGTCATAATTTTCTGTGTACAGTTCTATTGTCTCTTGGATAGGTTTATTCCTAGTTATTTATTTCTTTTTGTTGAAATGGTGAATGGGATTGATTCCTTAATTTCTCTTGATGGTTTTTCTCTGGAGACTCAGTCACTCCCCTGTTAAGTATGGCCCTAGAAGAAGTCTTGTAAGTACATGTCAGGAGACATACTAAGAATTTTTACAGGAACATAATTTATCATAGTAAGAAAAAAATGACAATTAAAATGTTCCAGAAGAGACTGCATAAGCAAATTTTGTTCAATTCATATTGAAAAAACAAAGGCCACAAGATAGATGTCATTCATATAAAAATAAAAAACAAAGGAAGGCAATGCCAAAGAATGTTCAAATAACCATACAATTGCACTTATTTCACATGCTAGAAAGATTATGTTCAAAATCCTCCAAGTGAGGCTTTAGCAGTATGTGAACTAAGAACTTCCAGATGTACAAGCTGGATTTAGAAAAGGCAGAGGAACCAGCGATCAAATTGCCAACATCCACTGGATCATAGAAAAAGCAAGGGAGTTCCAAAAAAAATCTGCCTCTACTTCACTGACTATGTTAAAGCCTCTGTCTGCATGGATCACAACAAACTGTGGAAAATTCTTAATGAGATGGGAATACCAGACTACCTTACCCACCTGCTGAGAAATCTGTATGCAGGTCAAGAAGCAACAGTTCAAACCAGACATGGAAAAACAGACTGGTTCCAAATTTGGAAAAGACCACGTCAAGGCTGAATATTGTCTTATACTCTGCTTATTTAACTTATATGCAGAGCTGTTGTTGTTCAGTCCCTCACTCATGTCTGACTCTTTGTGATCCCATGGACTGCAGCATGCCAGGCTTCCCTGTTGTTCACCATCTCCCCAAGCTTGCTCAAACTCATGTCCATTGAGTCTTTGATGCCACCCAACCATCTCATCCTCTGTCATCCCTGTCTCTTCCTGCCCTCAATCTTTCCCAACATCAGGGTCTTTTCCAATGAGTCAGCTCTTTGCATTAGGTGGCCAAAGTATTAGAGCTTCATTTTTCATCAGTCTTTCTAATGAATATTTAAGATTGATTTCCTTTAGGATTGACTGGCTCCATCTCCTTGCAGTCCAAGGGACTCTCAAGAGTCTTCTCTAACACTACAGTGCTCAAAAGCATCAAGTCTTCTTTATCGTCCAACTCTTCCATCCAAATATGACTACTGGAAAAACCATAGCTTCAGCTATACGGACTTTTATTGGCAAAGTAAAGTCTCTGCTTTTTAATACACTGTGTAGGTTTGTCATAGCTTCTATGCAGAGTATATCATGCAAAATACCAGCCTGGATGAAGCTCAAGCTGGAATCAAGATTGCCAGGAGAAATACCAACAACTGCAGATATGAAGATGATATCACTTTAATGGCAGAAAGTGAAGAGGAATTAAAGAGCCTCTTGATGAAAGTGAAAGAAGAAAGTGAAAATTTGGCTTAAAGCTCAGCATTAAAAAACAAAGATCGTGGCATCCAGCCCATCACTTCATGGCAAATAGTTGGGGAAAAAGTGGAAACAGTGGCAGATTTTCTTTTCTTGGGCTCCAAAATTACCACAGATGGTGACTGCAGCCATGAAATTAAAGGATATTCATTCCATGGAAGAAAAGCTATGACCAACCTAGACAGCATATTAAAAAGCAGAGATATCAATTTGCTGACAACGGTCTGTCTGGTCAAAGCTGTGTTTTTTCCAGTAGTCATGTATGGATGTGAGAGTTGGACATCCATGAAGAGTCTCAAAAGAATTATAAAAAACAAAGGGTTATTTTCTTGAATGCAGAGTAGGATATGAGATCCTGAAAACATATGAAGGAAGTTAAGCAGTGCTAGTTAATGTCCTTTTTTAAAGCTGTGTTAGTACAGGCAATCATTCTGTTATTCTTTATGCTGTATATACACATTGTGCATATCTGTATGTTTGACATATTCACAGGGTTCTCTATAGGAAAAATAAAAGCATGGTCTTGATTTCATTATCACTCTTATATCATGAAGGGAAAGCCCTCAAGGCCCCTTGAACCGTACGGTGCGTGCAAAAGACACTCAGAATTTGGAGTATAGACTGAGAGTTGAGTTCTGGGAGCTGAGTTCACAATTCAAAATATTTCCTCCCCATATTCCCTTCCTAAGTTTTATGGAGGTGACTTTTCAATGAAAACACATAATGTAACAAGTATTTTGACTGGTACTGTCAATTTTTCTTATCTTCTTGCCAGAAACTCTGCTGTAGTAAATATTTGTCAGGTTGAAGAACTGATCAACCTGTGGTGCTGAAGTGGCCCTGCTCATTCCTTTTTAGCAAACTCGCCAAAGAATTCAACTTTGCTGACTTTGTTCTTTCCTTGAGGGGAGGGAGTGCTGAGTGAGTTTTCTCCCTTTTATTTTACCAGTTTGTTTGCTGAGCAAGTCACCCAACCTGGCCTTGTTTTTCTCATTAGGAAAATGTTCATCATAAATGAATATAATTACCTATCTACTTCTCTTTCATCTATCAATTATTTGGAGCAGTGCTTAGCTTGCAGTCAGTGCTAAGTCTTAGTTATTGTTATTATATTGATACATTGGTCATATACAGACTTGGTTTTGAACAAAATGCTACAGATGACAATATCTGATAAAACTTTGGTTTATCTCGTGAACACAAAATGGATTTTTAACACTGGAAAAACAGTCACAAATAAGCCAGATAGTGGAAAACTTGAGAATACTACAATTAAATCATTCTCAGCTTGTTATTTCTAAATAGTGAATTAATGGTTACATAGATTGTGATTTATAATTTATTTTAGCATTTAAATTCACATTCAGCATCAAGATATTAAAACTGTAACTCAAAGTTAAATTTATACTAGTTTATATAATGTTATGATGTGACATTTCATTTGCTCTCCAAATTACACTTTGGAATGGGAACAGTGATTCACATCTCATAAATGAAGAAACCTAAGCTCAGAAGGATGCAATATCTTGGCAAATCTGGGGTAACGTTAAGACTGGGAGCCTGGGGTCCTAACCCCACGTCCAGGACTCTTGCCACTCTGTAGTTATATATATGCCTTTAAATTGACTTCAGTAAACTCTCCCTTGACTCACTACTTCTCTTACCGCTGTAGATATTAAACTTTACAGTTACATACATATCTGATTGCAGCTATACGCAAGGTAGAAATGTCCTGTTTGTTTTTGACTTAAAATAATTAATCATATACCAGTTATATACAAATCCCAATGAACCTATACTTGAGGTTATAAAAAGTTGAATAAAATAATTTCTACAGCAACAGTACTACAAATAGACTAGAAAGCTTGCAAATAAAGGGACTCTGAAAGGAATTATCTCAGTATGTGAAAAGTTAATGTTTACACATTGTTTCAAGTTTATATTTTTATTTCCTTTCATTTTAAAAACCTAGTGTTTGAATTATGAAAGCAATACAGTCTCAGAGCATTTGAAAAATGTAAAAATATACCCAGTGTAAAGCAAAAATTACTTATCATTCTACCCAGAGATAAATATAATTAAATATTTTAAATACCTCCCTCTCAATCAGAGATATGCCATATACATGTTTACTCATTAAATTATACGATATAACATATGGTATATCTTTTTCCACGATCATTATGTCATAAACATTTCTTTTTTAAATTATCATATGAAGGCCAAACACAATTTAGTCCAGGGATGCTTATCACAGTCACCATGGATGGTGAGTTGAGGCTGGTCTGAATGCCTTCCGGGGCCAAGATGGATGTCATTGATCACTTCAGCTGAAGATAGAACGTATTTCCTACCACCATTTAGTTAGATGACTCCCCATATAGGGAAAACTGTCCACAAGGAGCACATAAATAATGAGGCAGTTATTCTCCACTAAGTAACCCTAGGCAGTCTCATTTTGGAAAGATCCACAAAGATCTTGTGGATCAGATAAAGATCCACTGTCTGATGGATAAATGACCTATAGGTAGTGCTTTTCTATATACTTGCAGTTCTTCTAGGCAATGGCGCCCCACTCCAGTACTCTCGCCTGGAAAATCCCATGGACAGAGGAGCCTGGTAGGCTGCAGTCCATGGGGCCGCTACGAGTCAGACAACTACTGAGCAGCTTCACTTTCACTTTTCACTTTCATGCATTGGAGAAGGAAATAGCAACCCACTCCAGTGTTCTTGCCTGGAGAATCCCAGGGACAGGGGAGCCTGGTGGGCTGCTGTCTATGGGGTCACACAGAGTCGGACACAACTGAAGCAAATTAGCAGCAGCAGTTCTCCTGTGGCCACCCAGAAAGTGGCCAGAAGTGCAAGTGCCTTTGGAGGCAGGCAGGTTAATGTCTGACTTTCACATGAGGAGTGCAGTCCCAAAGGTACCCCTGGTGTCACTGGAAAAACAGTTTTTGTTTACAGCCATTGTCCACCCAGCTGGGTCCTGCCTCAGTCAGAGAGCTCAGGTTGTTAAGTGCTTCCAACTCAGGGTTCTCAGTTCAGTTTGAGAGTTAGAGTTGAGCCCTTGTTTTTGGAGGGACTGTCTGAGTCCTGTTCTGTTTGTCCATGCCACTGATCAAGTGGCTTTTATACGCTCCATCGAGGGTTTGTAGTCTCTCTTGATAAATTAAGTAAATGAAGTGCAGAGTGAAATAGTTCAGGGAGAGCATCTCTGCTCCAATAAAAGAACCAGGTTCCTTCTATGTTGCTGCTCCGTCTGTTGTGGCCATAAACACGTCTCAAGATGACAGTGGCCTTGTGCCCAGCAGAACAGAGGAAGAAATGAAGCGAGAGAATGACATATTGATCGTGTCCTATGAGGAAGGCTCTTAGAAGTTGCCATGTGATATCTGTGCTCACAATCTTTTGGGCAGAAGTGAGTCATCTGGTCACACTTGAATCTAAGAGAAATTCGGAATTGATTTTATTCTGAGTACCCAGATAAACATTGTATTATGGCAATCAGTTCAGTTCAGTTCAGTCGCTCAGTCATGTTCGACTCTTTGCAACCCCATGAACCACAGCACGCCAGGCCTCCCTGTCCATCACCAACTCACAAAATCCACCCACACTCATGTCCATTGAGTCACTGATGCCATCCAGCCATCTCATCCTCTGTCATCCCCTTCTCCTCAGGAGAATAAGTAGCAGTCTCTAACGTGGGAAGAGTTGTGACTGAAATTATAAACCGTTAGCAAATGCAGCATTGTTAAGGATATAGCAACTACAGTAGAACCAGCCCTGTTCAGCCAAACTCCTATTTTAATAACTGGTTGATATTTCAAATGGAAATAAAGCAACTTCCAAATAATATGGGTGTCACTGACTTTAATAAACATTCAGATTCTACATTTAGGCTATGATGTGATTCCATTATTCTTTCTGTGTGGGTTAAGTCGGTATCTTCACTGCCATGTGAGCTTTCTATAAAATGCAAACTTCATGTTTTATTCTCTACCCGTACTTTGCTAACCAATAACTAGTCCCCTTTGAAAACCAGGAGAAATCAAAGATTATCTATCCATCCACCCTCCTGTCTCTGCTTTTCTCTTATTTTCTACTGATTTAAACTCTTTTTAAATGGTTTTCAGGAACTGTTTTTCTTCAGGAAAAGAGGGAGGAGGATAAATTAGGCATAGAATAATCAGAAGTAATTAAGACCAACACAGTACTTTGGCTGATACTTGCTTTTCCCCTTTAAGGTAAAAAAAATGCTGATTATCATGTCTACATGTATGGAAATTACCAACATAAGTAGAGATGTTTACTCTATCTCAACAGGCTCTTTTTTTTTTCCCCCCTTAGCTTAGGCTTATTTTTCTTGTCCTTCTACCAATGACTTAACTATTTGAATATGTCTTGTGTGAGAGGTTTACGGTATTAACATTTAGAAGAGCTTCAGATAAACTAAGAGGTGAACTGGTTTGGGCTTTTGGACCCTGACAAGTATACCTCTACTCCTGATAGCACAGATTCTCTGGTGCCAATCACAGAATCCACCTCTTTCATGATATTAATTTTCCTCCTAGCTGCAATGTTAGAAAATCTCAAGTTCCCAATAAACAAAAAGCATTTAGGAAGGTAGGACTATGAAGCAAAAATAAAACAGCATAAACAAAATTCCAACCAGTCTCTATCCAACAAGTCTTATCATTTCTGAAGAATTTTGACTTAAAAACTACATATCCAAATAAGTTATCTTCTTCATAGTTATATAGGGAAATTGAGGCTGCCCTTGCTCAAATATTTTTAGAACTTCTCTCTCAAATTTCCTTAAGTACTTTTGGATAGTCTTAACTATCCTTAATGATGGGAAATACATAAGGTTTGAGTATGCATTTGATTTTGGGAACAATCTAAACTTGAGACATATCTGATTATTAAGTTGTCTGGAAGTGGTTTTAGTCACTGATCTAATAAATATGTATTGAGCTCCAATGTAAATAAACCCAGCAATGTATGAAAAGTACACTTCCTACTCTCGAGATGCTTAATGTGTAAGAGGGCCAAAACCAAAGGGCAAGGTGGCGGATTTTGAGTCTAACGTACTTCATTCTGTATGTTTCTGGTGTGTTCCCGGGGCCCTCTGCAGTCTTGTCCTGGGCATGTTTGGGAGTTTACTGGTCAGATCCCTTTGTACTCACACTTTCCAGAGGAGATGGGTGGCAAGGAATAATTTATACACATTTTATTTTGGCAAATGGAAATGAGTGAACGGAAGTCAAATGTTAGAAACTCTCCACGTGTCTCAATCACGTGGAGTGATTGTTATTTCTGTTTCCTTACATCAGTCTCCACCTCTCTTTCAGGACTTACAGCACAAGGTCTCAGAACAAAAAAATAAAACGTTCACAGATTTCTGGAGAAACGCTTAACACTGTTAAACTCACGGTTTCTGCGCTTAAACTTTGTATGTCCAGGTGCTAAAAATTACAAAAATTAAAAGATGAACAAAGGACTGATGGGAGGGAGGGAGTGCTGTCTTCTTCCTGAGCATATTTTTCTTACTTGCTTTTGCCGTTTTAATTCTGCCTTTATTTTCATTTCTGCTAATGTCTTCTTTCTAAACATGGTTTTTGTTTTTTCTTATTTGCTTTGACTTTTCAATTCCACTTTTATTTTTCTTGTCATTCTGTGCTGGTCTGAAGAATTTTGAATAGATGTGATAAGCTGTATCTTCTTCATTTTAAAGAGAATGTTTCTATTTCCCCATTAAGAATGACCTTTGCTGGTTTTTTTGTTTGTTTGTTTGTTTTCCCCTTAGATATTCACTATCCATGAAAAGAAGTTCCTTTCTATTCCTGGTTCACTGAAGTTTTTATTTTTAAAATCATTGTCCTGATTGGGCCATTCCACCATCTCAGGGTCCGGGGATCTAAAACTATTGTTTGTTGCTTCTACTAATGAGAATTTCACTGTGTTCTTCTGAAGTTTCAGAGTTCCCATTAATTAAAAAAAAAAAAAAAAAACTTCTCCTGTACTGTTTTTGGCCATACATTTTGTCATAATACTAATGGCTTGCGTACACAGCAAATCCATGCCTCTGAACTGGGAAAGATGAAAATGCGACTGTAAAAGGAACATGAAGGGTTTCACTGGTTTAGAAATTGTTTAAAATTTTTAAAAATTCTTAAAAAAATATAAACACCAGAGTATGCTAATATTTGTTCATTTTGGAAGACCAACAAATGTATTTTCTATCCTTTGTAACTTAAATTTTCAAAGTTAGTTTTCCAGAAAGAAAGGAGCTGATTAGCCCACTCTTGATAAGCTTTGATTAAACAACATATACAGAAGTCGAATTAGTCACTCCATCCTCTGAAATTCTACAGCCCTTTGCTGGTATGTCACATAATAGATTTCATTGTACTATAACTTTTTTCTATATCTTTTTATGTAATATATATTAAATACAAAATATGACTGGAGAAGGAAATGGCTACCCACTCCAGTAGTCCTGCCTGGAGAATCCCATGGACAGAGGAGCCTGGTGGGCTGCTGTCCATAGGGTCGCACAGAGTCGGACACGACTGAAGCAACTTAGCAGCAGCAGCAGTAATATGACTATCATTAAAAGAATTTACAGAGATATCGTTTTTACTTCTCACTATCTTATTAGGTCTTAAATCTCTCAAAAGCATGGACAGTGTATTCAGCTCTGTATTCCTGGGATATGGCCAGTGTCTGGATCATGTTATTTTATTGCTCAAAGTGTTACAATTCACAAGCACAAGGTTTGGAATGAGAAGATCAATTAAAGGCCTTATGCTTCTTTAATGTTTTTTTCAGTCATTTTATGCCTTGTCTTGAAGGCATTTTAGGAGTGTGCTTTTGCCGCTGGATAGGAGGGGGCAAGGACAGCTAGCGAGCCCCTCCCTGCTTCCATTCTCTGAGCTCCCCAGCTAAACCACATTTCCCATACCCTAGAAAGCAGGTGCAGCCATGCGATTCAGTTCTCTCTAATGGAATGTAAACAGAAGCTGTGTGTTACATTTCCAGACACAGCCCACAAAACCTTCCCTGTATACTCCTTCCTGCTTTTCCCTTTCTGTTTATTTAAAACTTTCAGCCATTGTAGAATTTTACTGTTCCACAGAAACACAAGGGAAAGCCATGTACTGGAGAAATTACAACTTTTCATCATTTAATTATTCTATTTGTAAAATTCTTATCCTGGATTCTGTGCAATTATTCCCCATTTCTTTTGCATTACTTTGAGATGCTGGGTTATTTAACTAAAATATAATGCATCCTTCAATGTTTTTTTTTTTTTTTTTAACATTTTCAGTCAGATTTTATTAAAAAAAAAAAAAGCAGCAGATCAACATTACAATTCAAGAACCTAATCTAAATACGCACTTGACAATGAAGCACATCCAAAAATGGAGTGAAAAAACTTTTCCAAAAACCATCAAACGTATCATCTCCAAATACCCAATTATAAATCACTTCTGCAGGCCTTTTGTTGAGTGGAATCATAAACAAAAACAGAAGATTTATTGCTGTGAAAACAAATCTGTAGTACAGTAGTATGAATCTTGGGTGTTAAGTAAGCATAATCAGCTGAATCAAGTTAGGAAGTTGAAACTCTAATAAGAAATTTGTGTGTGTGTGTGAGCAAAGTCTGTAAGCCAGTTGACCCAAGAACAACTGAGATATCTAACTTGTTCACTGAGACCAGACACCACTTTAAATCTCCATTTTTTGAAGGCAATTAAAAATTGCAATTCCAACAGCCCACAAACCAAAAAAAAAAAAAAAAAAAAACTGTAGAAAGCAATTAAAACTACGTTCAAAGAGCCACTTTTTTCAGCTCAATTTCAGCACCCCAAGGAAAAAAAAACATCCATGACTATCACAGATGAAAACAGAATGTCATTGGAATCAGTTATTTTTCCCCACTGAGGTATAAAATCTATATAGAAATTTGATACTATACTATAACAAATTGTACTTTTCATAGTTCTGTTTTAATTTCCTTTAAACCCTGTTTATTATAGTTTGTTTTTTAAATTGTTGTAAAAATGTTTTCATGATTCTGAATCTGGTTCCAGTTCTTTTTCATTTATTTTTATATCAGTATTTAATATACTGGCTACCAGTTCTAATCAGAAAAAAAATCTTAGACATCTCTTCATTATTCCAGCGCATTCAGCGGAAGTCACTGATGTGCAAGCAAACCATAAAAGGTGCAGCTCTCTGGAAAGCGCAGTTCGTAGATTGTTTCCGTCTGAGTATTCTTTACGATGATTCTTGATGAGCGACTCTTTCAACCTTGTAAACATCAGTGTGCACAGTCTCGCTACTACGTAGTTGCACGTCCTGGGACAGGAAGGCTGGTTCACAGCTAGTGGAAGCGAGGGCAGTCTATAAAGTTTTAATGGCTGATAAACCTTACATCCTGCAGAAGGAAAGCACTTTTCCTTTTTTTGCTACTTAAGAATGTGGCAGAAATGTATGCTGAGGTAGCCCAGTCAGTCCTTACGTTTTCCTTTTTTTGTGTAAATTTGGTCTCAGAATATTTCTGGAAGGGTGACGTTTCGAAGAAGCCACTGCTGGGATCGGCTTCCACTGCAGTCTCTGATGCTGGGCACCTGGCTGTCCTCGTCTGTGGCTTTATCCAGGCACTGGTTACTGTTCACATGCTGCAGGGTCAATTTCACCGGGTCATACTCCCAAAGCTGGTTGCCTTTTAGGTGGTGGCATTTGAGCATTGTGACTGGGCCATTAAGTTTGGAGACATCCAAGCAAAGGTCATCTGTTCTAATTTCTTTGTTGGCAGTGTAAGAGAAAACCTGATTACCTCCCATACCGTGACAGTTAAAAATTCCAACTTTTTCATTCTCTTTTCTAGCCATGTTATCTAGACACTGATTTGTTTCCACATTTCGTATCTCTCCCAAAGAGAAATAGTGACGTGGAATCTGAGAATCAGGATAAATATTCTCTAGGTACCAAGAGAATGGTCTGCATTGGAGTTTGTGCCTTAGACCAAGTCTCGATGATATATCTCCATAATCTACCTTTGTAACACCTGGAGAAATTATATAGAAGAAATTCTTGAATTCATCCATCCATACTTCTGCAAGTCGTCTGTTATTTTTATTGATAATCTGCCCTGTGCCTCCTGGGAACGTGTAGGGTGTAGCTTTCCGAAACACGTGTCCAACATGTGAGCAAGTAACAATCTCCAAAGTTCCTCCACACTGCCAAATCCTAAAGGAAATTTCTAGGTTTTCTCCTCCCCAAATATCCATTCCAGCATCATATGTTCCAATTTCCTGAAAGTAATCTCTGTCTATTGAAAAAAGGCCTCCTGCCATTGTAGGTGTTCTCACAGGAAGAGTCCGATCACCTTTCCTTCTGTCCATTTCTCTTTGGGGAACAGGACACCAGCGAAAGTTGAGCTTCCAGTTGAACCCGCCGTAGGTCATGTCAGAACCTGCCATGTACTCGAAAGTGTCATCACTGATCACATCTATGATGGGACAGACCACTGTCTTCCTGTCGTGTTTGATCCTGGCTAAGAGAGGCTCCAGCCACCCCACTGTGCACTCACAGTGCGCGTCTAAAAAGGTGATCACTTGGCCTTTAGACACAGCAGCGCCTTTTAACCTAGCTCTGATCAATCCAGAACGCTGCTCCATTCGAATGACGTGAACGGGTACTTTTAATTTTTTCACGTAACTCTCTAGAGGTCTTTTTAAAAAGTCTCTTTCACTGGCATCATCTACTAAAACAATTTCTTCTAGCATGTGTCTTGGTGAGCGATTAATGACGCTGTGGACAGTTCGCAGAAGTGTGCTCCAAGCCTCATTGTGGAAAACAATCACCACACTGGTTGTAGGAAGGTTATCTGGATACACCTTTGTTTTACACCCTTCTAACCTAACATCTGGTAAAGATCTGTTGAGTGCAATCATCTCACTTGCCATTAAATTGAACTGGTTGATTTTAAACATCTCTTTCATCTTTTCTTGATCCTCTTTAGGAATGACTGGTTTCCCCATTTCTCCAGGACCTTCATGAGGCTTTTGTATTGGCTCTAGAACATCCCCAGCAGGAAGTCCTCGCTCTGTTTTCTCATCACATTTGTTGCATTCACTGAAGTAGAGCAGCAGGAACATATCCAAGAGTACCCAAATCAAGGAGGTGGCTAGGACCACCTTGCAGTATGCAAATTTTCTCATGGCACTTTAAGTCAAATGCAAAATTTTAAAATATATATATATATAAATATACAAAGATCACGAAAATTATTCCAATCCAGTTTCATCAGAAATCACTTTCATAACCTCGCTCCGCGCGCGGCGGCGGCGGCGGCAGCGGGCGCTCCTCGGGGCCGGCCCCGGCGGTCGCGGCGCGGTCCCGCGGGCCGCAGCGCGGGCGCTACTCTCGGGCCGCCGTCCGCCGCGCCGCCTTCTCGGCCACTGCCGGCGGCTCCCCCGGCGGGCGGGCGGGCCCGGCGCGGGCCCCGCCTCCGCCGCGCCTGCCCCCGCCTCCGCGCCGGGCCTCGCGGGCTCGGCGCGCTACTCCGGGCGGCCCCGCATGCCGCCGCCGCTGCCGCTCGCTCGGGGCCGCCTCAGCGCGGCGGGCCGGGGCCGCAGGGCCACCCGCGCAGGCCGCTTGGGCGCGGTCCTCCCCCCCTTCAATGTTTAAAAAGACATTTTGCCTGTGACGGATTCATGTTGATGTATGGCAAAACCAATACAATATTGTAAAGTAATTAACCTCCAATTAAAATAAATATATTTTTAAAAAATATAAATAAAAAATAAAAAGACATTTTACATATATATATGTACATATATGCATGTGGCTGCTGCTGCTAGGTTGCTTTAGTCATGTCCAACTCTGCGCGACCCCATGGACAGCAGCCACAGGCTCCCCCGTCCCTGGGATTCTCCAGGCGAGAATACTGGAGTAGGTTGCCATTTCCTTCTCCAACATATATACATATATATATGTAAAACCATGAAAGACTGATACATTATATGTCATTAAATAATGATGATATAGAAATGATAGCCAAAATATTAATTCCTTAAATAAATATTTTAAAACTTTATTAACTTAAAACATTAAATTTTTGAGCCAGTGAAAGTGAAGTGCCTCACAGAAATACTTAATACAGTAAGTCTTCTACATGTGAACCTTCCAGTTGCAAACTTTTAAAAGAGAGAACGTGTGTTCCATCAACATCAGGCGTGAGTGAAGTTGCAGTTTGCCCTCTGCCTCCTCTTGCTGATGATCCTTCAGCTCTGTCTCTCCCACCTCCTCTTGCTCACCTGTAACACAGCTTGCTGGTTCACTTGATGCCAGCCCTGTATGCCAGCCATCATGATGGACTACTGTGCTTCTCAAGGTACTACAGTATATTAAGAATGTCTTCTTTATGTTTTGTTTTTATGTATTATTTGTGTGAAAGTATTATAAACCTATTACAGTACAGTACTATATAGCAGACTGTGTTAGTTGGGGACCTGTGCTGTGCGCTGAGTCGCTCAGTCGTGTCTGACTCTTTTTGACCCCATGGCTGCCAAGCTCTGTCCATGGGATTCTCCAGGCAAGAATACTGGCATGGATTGCCATGCCCTCCTCCAGGGGATCTTCCTAACCTAGTAATCAAACCCACATCTGCCACGTTGCAGGCGGATTCTTTTACCATCTGAGCCACCAGGAAGCCCAAGAATACTGGAGTGGGTAGCCTGGGCAAACTTTGTTGGACTTAAGAACCAACTGGACTTACAAATGCACTCTCAGAATGGAACTTGATTGTATGTAGGGGACTTATTGTATTATATAAGGAATACTCTATTCTAACATTGACTTAAGTTATTACTTTAAAAGGTACAAGGTGCTATTGTTATCCATTAAAGTAAAAACTCAAGATAAACAACACAGGACAACTATATGCTAATATTGTGAACCATGACTCATTACATATTTTATTCAAAGCTTAATTAATAAATGTTTCTTCTTGCTAAAACAGCTTTTATTGACATTAGGTTCTACTGATTTTTGAGAAATAGAGCTGCTCCACACTGAATCCACTGGTCTTGGTTGCCTCCACATGGAATGTTGATATTGATCACCACACGATCCCTTTCAGCACTTGTGTAAATAGGCAAAGATATGCACTCATCAGGGGAATATGGACCATATGCAGCCTGTTTAAAAGAATTAATTTTGTTTTAAAATACAGCAATATACTGTGTTGAAGCAGATTATTAGATAACCAAAGATATAAACATAAAACCCTCCCAAATAATATGATTTATTTAACATTTTATTATAAAATGTTTAAAATAAAGATTAGCATAATAAACCCCATCATTCAGCTGCAACAATTATCAACTCATTGTATTTCATTTCAACCTTCCCCCAGCAACAAACATTACAGTATTTTGAACCAAATCCTACACAAAAATTTCCTTAAATATTAAAATGTCTATAAATAAAGTATAACTAATCACAATATTATCACATAAAAATATTAACAATAATTCCTTCCTTAATATCACCTTATATCCATTATCTCATTAACCCATTCTTAAAAAGATTTTTTTCTAAGAACAGTGATTCAAATAGAGCCTTCACTTTGTGGTTTGCTATGTCTCTTATATCTCCTAAATTTACAAGTTTCCCTCCTTTATTCTTTGCAATTTGTTTGCTAAAGTACTATACCAAAGAGTTTCCCATATTCTAACTTTTGTTGGCTACATCCCCATGGTATCTTGTTCTTTTGTTCTCTTTATTCTTGTAAAGGGGATCTGGAGGTGAGTTCAGGTTCAGATTAAATTTTTGGTCTGCATAGGTAATAGTGTATACTTCAATCAAGAAGCAAATAAAGTGTGGCTATCTCTTTTACTTTTTATTGAAGGTTAACCGCTTTACAGAATTTTGTTGTTTTCTATCGAACCTCAACGTGAATTGGCCATAGGTATACATATGCCCCCTCCCTCTTCAACCGTTCTTGCATCTCCCTCCCCATCCAACCCCTCTAGGTTGATACAGAGCCCCTGTTTAAGTTCCCTGAAACACAAAGCAAATTCCCATAGATATTAGGTGCCATTGATGATGATATAAATCTTGTTTATATTTAAGATTACAAAATGATGATCTAGTTACATTATTTCTTCATTTCCAAACAGAAACATATCTATAAAGAGGAAATTCCACTTATCAATCATATGATTACCATGAGGGAGGAAAGGCTAGGTAAATGCTATCTAATTTCGCTTTATGTATGTGCTTTTAGAACAATGAATTTTTTTCCTGTTATACTGGAAAGGTGATAAGTGACTACCTATTTTTGAAGTATCATTATGAACTGGTAGATTTAAACATATTCAATGTGTTTCAATGTAATGTAATCATTATTTTATTGGTGTTCAAACTGTCAATCTTTGTGCAGTGGGAACTCATTAATTTGGCCCCTGAGGGTTTTGTTTCTACATGTATCTAATCTTAGGAAGCATCCCTAGGGCCATAGGAAGCATCACTACAAACAAAGCTAGTGGAGGTGATGGAGCTATTTCAAATCCTAAAGATGATGCTGTGAAAGCACTGCATTCTACATGCCAGGAAATTTGGAAAACGCAGTGGTGGCCAAAGGACTGGAAACGTCAGTTTTCATTCCAATCCCAAAGAAAGGCAATCCCAAAGGATGTTCAAACTCCTGCACAATTGTACTCATCTCACACGCTAGCAAAGTAATGCTCAAAATTCTCCAAGTGAGGCTTCAACAGTATGTAAACCGAGAACGTCCAGATGGTCAAGCTGGACTTAGAAAAGGCAGAGGAAGCAGAGATCAAACTGCAAACATCCACTGGATCAAAGAAAAAGTAAGAGAGTTCCAGAAAAACATCTACTTCTGCTTTATTGGCTACACCAAAGCCTCTGACTATGTGGACCACAATAAACTGTGGAAAATTCTTAAAGAGATGGGAATACCAGACCACCTTACTGGCTTCCTGAGAAATCTGTATGCAGGTCAGGAAACAACAGTTAGAACTGGACATAGAATAACAGACTGGTTCCAAATAGGAAAAGGAGTACATCAAAGCTGTATACTGTCACCGTGTTTATTTAACTTCTATGCAGAGTACACCATACAAAATGCCGGGCTGGATGAAGCACAAGCTGGAATCAAGATTGCCTGGAGAAATATCGATAACCTCAGATAGGCAGATGACACCACCCTTATGGCAGAAAGCGAAGAAGAACTAAAGAGCCTCTTGATGAAAGTGAAAGAGGAGAGTGAAAATGCTGGCTCAAAACTCAATGTTCAAAAAAAAGAAGATCATATCATCCAGTCCCATCATTTCATGGCAAATAGATGGGGAAACAATGGAAACAGTGAGAGACTTTATTTTCTTGGGCTGCAAAATCACTGCAGATGGTGACAGCAGCCATTAAATTAAAGACACTAGCTCCTTGGAAGAAAGGCTATGACCAACCTAGACAGCATATTAAAAAACAGAGACATTACTTTGCCAACAAAGGTCCGTCTAGTCAAAGAATTGCTGCTTTTGAACCGTGGTGTTAGAGAAGAATCTTGAGAGTCCCTTGGACTGCAAGTAGATCAAACCAGTCAATTCTAAAGGAAGTAAGGGTGAATTACATTGATTGATTTGTGGATATTGAAGAATCCTTGCATCCCTGGGATAAAGCCCACTTGGTCATGGTGTATGATCTTTTTAATGTGTTGTTGGATTCTGATTGCTAGAATTTTGTTGAGGATTTTTGCATCTATGTTCATCAGTGATATTGGCCTGTAGTTTT
The DNA here is from genome assembly GCF_032405125.1 of Capricornis sumatraensis. Lineage (NCBI taxonomy): Eukaryota > Metazoa > Chordata > Mammalia > Artiodactyla > Bovidae > Capricornis > Capricornis sumatraensis. The sequence goes on from NC_091084.1 coordinate 7,176,441, forward strand.
CTTTTTTTGTGACATCTTTGTCAGGTTTTGGTATTAGGGTGATGGTGGCCTCATAGAATGAGTTTGGAAGTTTACCTTCCTCTGCAATTTTCTGGAAGAGTTTGAGTAGGATAGGTGTTAGCTCTTCTCGAAATTTTTGGTAGAATTCAGCTGTGAAGCCGTCTGGACCTGGGCTTTTGTTTGCTGGAAGATTTCTGATTACAGTTTCAATTTCCGTGCTTGTGATGGGTCTGTTAAGATTTTCAATTTCTTCCTGGTTCAGTTTTGGAAAATTGTACTTTTCTAAGAATTTGTCCATTTCTTCCACGTTGTCCATTTTATTGGCATACAACTGCTGATAGTAGTCTCTTATGATCCTTTGTATTTCTGTGTGGTCTGTTGTGATCTCTCCATTTTCATTTCTAATTTTATTGATTTGATTTTTCTCTCTTTGCTTCTTGATGAGTCTGGCTAGTGGTTTGTCAATTTTATTTATCCTTTCAAAGAACCAGCTTTTGGCTTTGTTGATTTTTGCTATGGTCTCTTTTGTTTCTTTAGCATTTATTTCTGCCCTAATTTTTAAGATTTCTTTCCTTCTACTAACTCTGGGGTTCTCCAATTCTTCCTTTTCTAGTTGCTTTAGTTGTAGAGTTAGGTTATTTATTTGACTTTTTTCTTGTTTCTTGAGGTATGCCTGTATTGCTATGTACTTTCCTCTTAGCACTGCTTTTACAGTGTCCCACAGGTTTTGGGTTGTTGTGTTTTCATTTTCATTAGTTTCTATGCATATTTTGATTTCTTTTTTCATTTCTTCTGTGATTTGTTGGTTATTCAGAAGTGTGTTGTTCAACCTCCATATGCTGGAATTTTTAATAGTTTTTCTCCTGTAATTGAGATCTAATCTTAATGCATTATGGTCAGAAAAGATGCTTGGAATGATTTCGATTTTTTTGAATTTATCAAGTTTAGATTTATGGCCCAGGATGTGATCTATCCTGGAGAAGGTTCCATGAGCACTTGAAAAAAAGGTGAAATTCATTGTTTTGGGGTGAAATGTCCTATAGATATCAATTAGGTCTAACTGCTCTAATGTATCATTTAAAGTTTGTGTTTCTTTGTTAATTTTCTGTTTAGTTGATCTGTCCATAGGTGTGAGTGGGGTATTAAAGTCTCCCACTATTATTGTGTTATTGTTGATTTCCCCTTTCATACTTGTTAGCATTTGTCTTACATATTGTGGTGCTCCTATATTGGGTGCATATATATTTATAATTGTTATATCTTCTTCTTGGATTGATCCTTTGATCATTATGTAGTGGCCTTCTTTGCAATGTAATTCACCACATTAACAAATTGAAAAATAAAAACCATATGATTATCTCAATAGATGCAGAGAAGGCCTTTGACAAAATTCAACATCCATTTATGATAAAAACTCCCCAGAAAGCAGGAATAGAAGGAACATACCTCAACATAATAAAAGCTATATATGACAAACCCACAGCAAACATTATCCTCAATGGTGAAAAATTGAAAGCATTTCCCCTAAAGTCAGGAACAAGACAAGGGTGTCCACTTTCACCGCTACTGTTCAACATAGTTCTGGAAGTTTTGGCCACAGCAATCAGAGCAGAAAAAGAAATAAAAGGAATCCAAATTGGAAAAGAAGAAGTAAAACTCTCACTGTTTGCAGATGACATGATCCTTTACATGGAAAACCCTAAAGACTCCACCAGAAAATTACTAGAGCTCATCAATGAATATAGTAAAGTTGCAGGATATAAAATCAACACACAGAAATCCCTTGCATTCCTATACACTAATAATGAGAAAGTAGAAAAAGAAATTAAGGAAACAATTCCATTCACCATTGCAACAAAAAGAATAAAATACTTAGGAATATATCTACCCAAAGAAACTAAAGACCTATATATAGAAAACTATAAAACACTGATGAAAGAAATCAAAGAGGACACTAATAGATGGAGAAATATACCATGTTCATGGATCGGAAGAATCAATATAGTGAAAATGAGTATACTACCCAAAGCAATTTACAAATTCAATGCAATCCCTATCAAGCTACCAGCCATATTTTTCACAGAACTAGAACAAATAATTTCAAGATTTGTATGGAAATACAAAAAACCTCGAATTGCCAAAGCAATCTTGAGAAAGAAGAATGGAACTGGAGGAATCAACTTGCCTGACTTCAGGCTCTACTACAAAGCCACAGTTATCAAAACAGTATGGTACTGGCACAAAGACAGACATATAGATCAATGGAACAAAATAGAAAGCCCAGAGATAAATCCACACACATATGGACACCTTATCTTTGACAAAGGAGGCAAGAATATACAATGGATTAAAGACAATCTCTTTAACAAGTGGTGCTGGGAAAACTGGTCAACCACTTGTAAAAGAATGAAACTAGATCACTTTCTAACACCACACACGAAAATAAACTCAAAATGGATTAAAGATCTAAATGTCCAGAAACTATAAAACTCCTAGAGGAGAACATAGGCAAAACACTCTCAGACATAAATCACAGCAGGATCCTCTATGATCCACCTCCCAGAATTCTGGAAATAAAAGCAAAAATAAACAAATGGGATCTAATTAAAATTAAAAGCTTCTGCACAACAAAGGAAAATATAAGCAAGGTGAAAAGACAGCCTTCTGAATGGGAAAAAATAATAGCAAATGAAGCAACTGACAAACAACTAATCTCAAAAATATACAAGCAACTTATGCAGCTCAATTCCAGAAAAATAAATGACCCAATCAAAAAATGGGCCAAAGAACTAAATAGACATTTCTCCAAAGAAGACGTACGGATGGCTAACAAACACATGAAAAGATGCTCAACATCACTCATTATCAGAGAAATGCAAATCAAAACCACAATGAGGTACCATTTCACGCCAGCCAGAATGGCTGCGATCCAAAAATCTGTAAGCAATAAATGCTGGAGAGGGTGTGGAGAAAAGGGAACCCTCCTACACTGTTGGTGGGAATGCAAACTGGTACAGCCACTATGGAGAACAGTGTGGAGATTCCTTAAAAAATTGCAAATAGAACTACCTTATGACCCAGCAATCTCACTGCTGGGCATACACACCGAGGAAACCAGAATTGAAAGAGACACATGTTACCCCAATGTTCATCGCAGCACTGTTTATAATAGCCAGGACATGGAAACAACCCAGATGTCCATCAGCAGATGAATGGATAAGAAAGCTGTGGTACATATACACAATGGAGTATTACTCAGCCATTAAAAAGAATTCATTTGAATCAGTTCTGATGAGATGGATGAAACTGGAGCCGATTATACAGAGTGAAGTAAGCCAGAAAGAAAAACACCAATACAGTATACTAACACATATATATGGAATTTAGAAAGATGGCAATGACGACCCTGTATGCAAGACAGGAAAAAAGACATAGCTGTGTATAACGGACTTTTGGACTCAGAGAGAGAGGGAGAGGGTGGGATAATTTGGGAGAATGGCATTCTATCATGTATACTATCATGTAAGAATTGAAAAAAAAATAAAAAAAAATAAAGGAAGTAAGGCCTGAATATTTACTGGAAGGACTGATTGATGAAGCTGAAGCTATAATACTCTGGCCATCTGATGTGAAGAACTGACTCACTGGAAAAGACCCTGATTCTGGCAAAGACCGAAGGCAGGAGGAGAAGCGGATGACATAGGATGAGATGGTTGGATGGTATCACCAACACGATGGATACGAGTTTGAGCAAGTTCTGGGAGATGGTGATGGACAGGGAAGCCTGGCGTGCTGCAGTCCATGGGGTTGCAAAGAGTCGGGCATGACAGCATGACCTAACTGACTCTGTCCCTAGTCATCTTCAAAAGCTTTGTTTCCTTCTAGTGTCTCAAGACACTGTAAGTTCATCTTGTTTATCTGCTGTCTCAGAAATAAAGGACAGTCATTACTCTGAGGATCCTCAGATCCTTTAATGAAAAAATGGTGCCTGCATGCATGCTCATTTGCTGAGTCCTGTCCAACTCTTAGTGACACCATAGACTATAGCCTGCCAGGCTCCTCTGTCCGTAAGATATTTTTCCAGGCAGGAATACTGGAGTGGGTTGCCATTTCCTCCTCCAGGGGATCCTCCAAACCTAGGGATTATTCCTGCATCTCCTCCGTTAGTAGGTGATTCTTTTCTACTGAGCCACCTGGGGTGGTACTAGGGACCACAGTCTGAGTGCTAGAAATGACCTATCATTTTCCTTCTAGGATTTTTTAGTGACTGAAGCTCAGAAATATGTATTTCTTAAAGAAAACCATCAGAAGTTCATAATAATTCCAGTTCAAATTTAGGATTAATGTTACTTATTGAATATATAATTTTATTTAAAGTATGGATTATGTTTTAGAGTTAGAATGAAACATAAGACAAAGTTGGACTCATCCTAGAATTTTACAAATGATAAATTAGAAACTTATGGAGAATTTTTCATGGTAACTTAGTTAAGCAAGTGGCAACGTTGTCATAGGTAGTACAGTTGAAAAAAAAATTGGTATTTGAATATTAGCTTGTCTAGGAGCTCCTGACCCTAGTGTAGATAGATTATTCTCTGAGTATCAGTTTCCCTATCATAAAAGGGACATAAACAACACTTGAATCCAATGATGTATTTAGGAGTTTATTATTTATCCACATATCTTCAAATCTTAGGACTACATATGCATGCATTTTCTTTAATTCTTACTAATTCTAAAATCAATTTAAGAAAAGTCCCAGCTTTTTACCATCTGCTACATGTCATGGATGGTTCTAGGATATAGAGAAATAAAAGTATTTTTTGCTTCATGAAAAAATTTAAAACATTCTGTTTTTAAGAGTGGGATCATATGGAATTTTGATTATCTTTTTCAAGCCTCATCTCTATTAAACAAACATGAAAATAATGTTCTAACTTTTCTAAGTCTTTGATACAAATCAGTTAAGTCCCTTTAAAACTCATTCATTTCTAAACAATAACATAAGAAATGTACATGAGAAAATGTATTCTTTATGAAGAATCATTATCTAAATAGATAAAAAAAGCCATCTGCCTTGAATCTTTCTAATTTTTCTATGTTTGTATTGATGATTCTGTCAGTTACTTATCCACTCATTTACCAGCATTTATCTGCTAACATTGTCCTTGGAATTATAAAGATTAAGAATTTTAATATATATTCAGATAGGGAAAAGAATAATCATCTTTGAAACTTATAATTTAGTTTAGGAAACAGCATACACATCAAATATTAAGAATGCAATTTCTGGAAAAATTAGTACTTTACAAAATGAAAGTAAACTACTACTCTGGGATATATTAACCTAACAAAGATTAAAGAAGAGAATGAACCCTGAGTGGGGCCTCAGAAAAAATATGGAACTTGGAGTAAAGAGAATTTTCAACCATTATTAGTCACTGCCTAATCTCTTCCCTCTTTTCCAATTCTGCTTAAATGGCAAAGCTTTAGGATTCAGAAATTCCAGTAATTTTCATAACACCTTAGCCATTCCTAAAGTTAGTAACCTAGTGCAGGCTTTCTTTTGGTATTGCCTTTAAATTCTTCAGCAAAGAGCAGACAAACATTATATATTTGTTGAACAGAAATGATGTGAATCATTGAATGTCTATTTATAATCCCAGGAAAGGTCTTAAATTATCTTTCTCTGCCACCCGATATTTGCTTTGCTTCATCTAACTTCTATGGTCAAAAATGAAAATAAAACATCACATTAAAATGTTTTATAATGCTATCACTTTCTATTCAGAAGATTTCTTTATATCTCTTCATTTTAACACCAAGCAATTTTCTCTTTAAGTCAAGAATCTAAGAATAAAGCAAAGTTGATTCTCTGAATATTCACTCTCAATTTACTAGTGTTTGTATATATTTCCAAATCCTTCATAACCTGCTTTTGGTTGTAGGCTTTATGTTTAAGTGAGGGTGCAAATCTCCTCAGCAAAAACTCACAGTGTTTTAAAAGCAAAGTACCACAGTTGCTTCTTAACATTTAACTTCTCAAAATCTCATAAATGGTAAATGTTAAAACCTCCTGTAAAAAAGTTAAATGGACTTGCTCTTAGGTAACCAATAAATAAATGATCAAAGTAATAGAGCTAAGTGCTTTGTCATTCTCACTCAGCATATCTTAGGCAGACAGAAGTTTCATAAACATTGTTAACTGAATTAAATTCTTATGGCACAACTCCCTCTTTAATATGTTTATCTTAATAGAAAAAGCATAAGACCCTGCTGGGCAGAAATATTTGGATGAAACTAAAAGTTTATTAATTATTAATAAATATACTAAGAGCTCAATGCAAAAAAAGAGATATATTAGAAGGACTCAAATATTTCATATTATATTATATAAACAAGTTAGTTTATATAAAATTAAACATATAAAAACCTATATATTGTGATTACTCACACTCATGCCTAGGCCCCAGGGAAAGTGACTTAAAAATATATATGTACTGCAAATAGAAGGCAACATGCTAATAAGTGAAAGAAGCTGTTTACAATCATTTAGCCAACAAACCAAAGAAAATAACAAAATAAAATAACACCAGAGAACAACAAAAACAACAAAAAACCAAATTAACCCCAGGTGAATTATGATAAATATTTTGCCAATATCAATTCAAAGTTCACTATAATAAAACATGTGAGGGCAAACTTCACATGATGAGAAATAGCTTTATGCATAAGGTCCAACTTATTTATGCATAAGGTCCAACTAACTTCTTCTATTATGAACCAAGTCAATGAACAGCTATTCGCTTTAGAAAAGAAGATGTGAGAAAATCAGAAGTTAAGTGGCATACTTATAAAGTAATGCAACCCTGAAAAAATAACTATTTCATAACAGGAAATTAAACAACATGCCAACAATAAATATGTTGAAAGACTCTGTTCTGTCAAGAATGTCTAGCTACTCTTTAAAATGTATTTTGGTAGAGAACTACTTCACTGTTTTTCAATAATACAATGTTAACAACATTGCTTTCAGAGTAAGTCCTTAAGAAAAAAAAGGCACATAGAAAAAATAGTAATTTAATACTTAATATTTTAAAATCAGAGTATATAAAAGGCAGCATTTTCAGCATATATCATTTCATACTGTGAGTGGCATGTGTAATCATTTTATAGTCATAATTTCCCTGGGAATGAAATTGTTTCTAAAGTTGAACTGTCAATTGTGACACCTCTTGGAAGGTATAGGCCTGTGGGGTTCAGGCTGGTCCAGAATTTCTATGGTACTGTGGGGCTGATAGACCCTAAGTAATGCTCTTCACTGGGAAAATAGTTCAAAGGCAAACTGACTTCCTATGGAATGTAAGAACAGGGCATTATAAAGGCTGACCTACCTCAAAAGGTAGTATTGCCCTAACTGTTATGCAGAACACTAGATCCTGATGGAGGTGGGGTGCAGGTACAGGAAAAGGGTTGTGTGTTAGGAAACTTTGGGGAATTCTCAGTTTTTAACATTCTCAAAACCACCATAAATTTCTAAATTTAAATTTGTATACTGAACAAGTTTTCTGAGAACCATTATGGAAAAACGCAGTGTAGAACACTTTGGAGAAAGTGAATGCTTTTTGGGGTAAAATCCCTTTGGGGAATCTTAATTTGGACCTATGTTATTTTAACCCCCAGTACTGAGCTGTAACTGGAAGAACCTTAAGAATCTGCATCATGAATGAATGAGTGAATGAACGCATAAATGAATCATGTGAGTGTAGGATATATTACTTGCTGAACATAGACAATGGTAAACAGAAACACTAGGAAAATAGCATCAGCACTTTACTACCTTTTAATTCTTTTGGACATTCCTAATTAGAATTTTGTTGGCTGACAAAGTATACATTACATATAACAGTTCAGTTCAGTTCAGTCGCTCAGTCATGTCTGACTCTTTGCGACCCCATGAATCACAGCACGCCAGCCCTCCCTGTCCATCACTAACTCCCGGAGTTCACTCACGTCCATCGAGTCAGTGATGCTGTCCGGCCATCTCATCCTCTGTCGTCCCCTTCTCCTCCTGCCCCCAATCCCTCCCAGCATCAGTCTTTCCCAGTGAGTCAACTCTTCTCATGAGGTGGCCAAAGTACTGGAGTTTCAGAAGCAATAGTAAACCTCCCATTTTCCTCAATAAAAGTCTTAAGAATTAGCTGTTCATGTCCTTTGTTAATATTACCATGTAAGTTCTTCCGTCTTTCACAACCTAAAATGCTCTTTTACAATGAAAACACCATGCACCTCACAGCAATGCTGTGCAAATGACTGGGTTACTGGGCCTGTTTCCGCTGAAATAGTTGTTCAGGACTTTCAGGTGTCAGATGCACGTGTGCATGCACGCTCAGTGCTGCCCGACTCTGTGCAACCCCAGGGACTGCAGTCCGCCAGGCTCCTCCATCCATGGGATTCTCCAGGCAAAAGTATTGGAGAGAGTTGCCATGCCCTCCTCCAGGAGATCTTCCCAAACCAGGGATCAAACCCGCATCTCTTGTGGAACCTGCACTGCGGGCAGATTCTTTACTGCTGAGCCATTGGGGTAGCCCTTCTTTCTCCTTAGGTATCAGATAATATGATGCAAATAATTTGTGGAATAACCTTATTCAGGCCCAAAAGGAATTAGTTACCAAAGTTCTGAACTTCATTATTTTATTTAAGCTTACTAAATGATTCTGCACTTTCTGCAATAAAGTAGCTGTAAGAGTAAGTGGAAAAGGAACTCGTTTACTTGTTTATGTAAGTTGATGTTGATGCTTCCTTCGATTTTATGTTGGTTCCTACCCTCTTAGTAAAAATGCATTAAAATATGATGATCCCCACCAAATTCTACAAAGCTTATTAAAGATGGATATAGCTGGAATAAAAAATAATTTCTTGAACAAAATAATATTTAACTCAAGCAGAAGTCGGAGAGTTTGACAGTTTATACAGAGTCAGCAAACTTTTCCATAAGAGGCCAGATAGTAAATAATTTCAGGATTTATGGGCTATATGTCTGGGATGTAACTGCATCCTTAACTCTGCTGCAGCAGTCTAGAAGCGTCTACATAAATGAGCAGAGCTGTTTGCCACACAAAATTTTCTTCATGGACACCAAAATTCACTTAATTCATTTCGGTTAACTTTTACATGTCATGAAATACTATCCTTCTGAGTTTTTCATCTGTTTAAAAAGATACAAGTCATTCATGATCACATTACTGTGGGCTGCACAGAAATAAGCTGTGCCCTGGATTTGGCCTGTGGACTGTAGTTTCCTAAACACTAGTTTATACTATAGGTTGACTCAGTATCAGGCCCAATATTTAAGAGAAATAACCTGAATTTGAAACTTAGTTGCCTACCTTGATCAAGCTACACAGTCTTTTAAACTTATGTTTTCTGAGTTTACAAGGGAAATGATAACATTTTTAATGTTTTTAAATGTTTTTATAACAATATTTTCCTATTTCAGTACTTCCTGTTTCAAATATTTTTGGAAGGCCTAACTATCTTATATTCTAAACATTCTGTACAGTGTTTGACACATAATCAATACAGATAAATATTCATTGCTGTTATTCAAATACTAATGCTACTAGTGGGGGACCCATAACAAGTCACTTAGTTTACCAGATTTGCAGTTTCTTCCTCAGGAAAACATAGAGAAAAACTGCTCTACCAAACTCGGAGGGTTACTGTGAAAACATATGTGATTGTATTTCACTCTATGTCAATCTTCAGTTCTCTCAGTGCTAGACCAATTTTCTAAAACTAAAAATCTGATCCTACCACACACCTGTTCTGAATTCTTAATGACTTTCTATTGATCATAAGACAGGCTCAACTCCTTGGCGTGGCTCCAAGGGTTGTCATACTTGGGCTCAGCCTTTTTTTCTGACTACATCCCCTATCATTCTTCGGTTTGAACCATTCCAGTACATCTGTACTATATTTGCAGTTCCCAGAACAACCTAAATTCTTCTCATATCTCCATGCATTCAAAACTACGTCCCCTTCTGTACGGAATGCCTTGGTCCTACCATTTTTGAATTTGTCCTTGAACTTTTCATACTTCTATTGTGAATACAGATTGGGGAAGATTCTTCCTTTCCCTGTGAGATCATCAGACTTTCCCTCTTCTGCTTACACATGATAGAGCTGAGGTCTCCTTCATCTGCCAAAACATTTTATGCAATCCTCCATAAATGTACTTCTGTAATTTTGAACTGAATAGTTTCTCTTCCCCTTTGTCTTTACTCAACAGAAGACTCTCTGAAGGAAGAAATTTATTTTGTTACCCCACTGTTCAGAACATGGTATATAACTTAAGTATTGAATGATAATTGAAAGCACTTAGTGTACTGTAAAGTACCATATGAAATAATTATTATCATACTATTATAAAAACGTTTTAAAATGTTCACATCAGGATAAGTTAGACTTACCATGTGTACTAACTAACCATGTAAGTTAGTACTTACCCTGCTGGGTACTTCACAGATACAGGGCCTTAACATGGTTCTATAGGAAACGCCAGTCTCCACTTTCAAATGAGGCTCATTGAGACCAGGCAATTAGCCCCAAATCACCCAGATCATAAGTCTGAGAGCTGGGAATGGGATTTAGTCTGTTAGACTCCAAAATTCTGTGTTCTGAAACATTTAGCAACATGCCCCATATTCTCTCCCCTCTTAGCTGATCCAGGAGAGGCAGTCAAAACAGTAAGGTTATATGGGAAAATGAGCCTCACTTAAGGAAGGAGGGGGAAAAAGAAGTGGGGAAGCACCTTAAATTCTTCCATTATGTGTCAGCAAAAAGTGAAAAAGCCTTGGAGGAAACCCCTTTTACAAAAATAATAAATTCGTCTTATCTCTCAATAATCACTTTTATTGACTAGGCCAATCATTTTATCTCTCTTTACATGAGCTATTTTTCAAATTAAATTATTTTTAGCTTTCCATTCCAGTCCTGTTTTTTAAACTACGGTAAATAAAATCGTATAGAAATGATACTCAGAGCAAAATGTTGTAGAAGGATAAATTCCAAGTCTCACAAGGTTATGTTGCTTTTTATACAGCCCAGTATAGCACTGCATTTTTGGTTTGCATTCAGTTTATGGTCAGTTATGTGGGTACTGCTTGAGGTCATTGTCTTCTGCATTTATGCCTACTCAGGTAGTCTCCATGCTCTCTATTTTTATTGCTGGGATTTCTCCATAAGTGAGGAGAAGGCAATGGCACCTCACTCCAGTACTCTTTCCTGGAAAATCCCATGGACGAAGGAGCCTGGTAGGCTGCAGTCCATGCGGTCGCGAAGAGTCTGACACGACTGAGCGGCTTCCCTTTCACTTTTTACTTTCATGCATTAGAGGAGGAAATGGCAACCCACTCCAGTGTTCTTGCCTGGAAAGTTCCAGGGATGGGGGAGCCTGGTGGCTGCCATCTATGGGGTCGCACAGAGTCGGACACAACTGAAACAACTTAGCAGTAGCAGCAGCTCCGTAAGTGAACCAGTTTATACATGTCCTACCTTACCTCTTCATCAAGGTCACTATATGGCTTTTAATTTTGTTCGCCAAAGAATTAACACTTTACATAATTAAAAAATTTGGCATTATATACAACTTTATATGTTACCTTAACCTTAACTTTTATATATAACTTTTAATCTGGTTCATACACCTAATGTGTGTAATCCATAATTGTTTGATATACCAATTTCTTACATGAATCAATAGCTTGATAGAAATAAAATAATTTCACCTTCTCTCATTTCATGAAAGAAAATGAAGTTTATATGGTGGGGGGAAATGGAGAGTTTCTCAGAAATGTATGTTCTTTTAGGTCAGAGGATGCAAGAATTCTGGAGTGGGTAGCCCTTCCCTTCTCCAGCGGATCTTCCCAACCCAGGTATCAAACCCAGGTCTCCCGCATTACAGACGGATTCTTTCTTTACGAGCTGAGCCACAAGGGAAGCCCCTTAAAAGGGAAAAGTCAACTTAATGAGTCTCTGTCAAGAGAGTTTTCTTCATTTGCCAAACAGGAGCATAATGACAAGGTATGATATAAAAGCCAGATGTGTATTAACATCATGCTGCTTTTGATTTCTGCATGCTTAGCTATATGAAACACATTTAAGTTATGTGACCACACATTTCCTCATTTAAGCTATGTGAGCACATTTCCATATTTGAAAATAGGAATAATATCCACCTTGCAGGGCTACTCAGAAAAGTATAAGGTAAAGTATATAAAGCATTTAGCACATTGCTGAAAATAACAGGAACACTGGTAGTTCACAGAACCATTTAGCGTTTTTTCTTTTTAGACTAAAGCTTATTTAGAAATTAAAATTATGATGTTATTCTTTTCATAATAAAATAAAGGCTTTAAAATGTCCTATCAGTTCAGTTCAGTTGCTCAGTCGTGTCCGACTCTTTGTGACCCCATGGACTGCTGCACGCCAGGCCTCCATGTCCATCACCAACTCCCAGAGTATACTCAAACTCATGTCCCTTGAGTCACCAACTCCCAGAGAACACTCAAACTCATGTCCCTTGGGTCAGTAATGCCATCCAACCATCTCATCCTCTGTTATCCCCTTCTCCTCCCACCTTCACCCTTTCCCAGCATCAGGGTCTTTTCAAATGAGTCACCTCTTCACATTAGGTGGCTAAAGTATTGGAGTTTCAGCTTCAACATCAGTCCTTCCAGTGAATACTCAGGAGTGATTTCCTTTAGGATGGACTGGTTTGATCTTTCTGCAGTCCAAGGGACCCTCTAGAGTCTTCTCCAACACCACAGTTCAAAAGCAGCAATTCTGCAGCATTCAGCTTTCTTTATAGTCCAACTCTCACATCCATATATGTGGTGAAAACCCACTAGAAAAACCATAGCCTTGACTAGACAGACCTTAGTTGGCAAAGTAATGTCTCTGCTTTTTAATATGGTGTCTAAGTTGGTTACAGTTTTTCTTCCAAGGAGAAAGCATCTTTTAATTTCATGGCTGCAGTCACCATCTGCAGTGATTTTGGAGCCCCCAAAATAAAAGTCAGCCACTGTTTCCCCATCTATTTGTTATGAAGTGATGGGATCAGATGCCATGATCTTAGTTTTCTTTATGTTGAGTTTTAAGCGAACTCTTTCACTTTCATCAAGAGGCTCTTTAGTTCCTCTTCACTTTCTGCCATAAGGTGTCATCTGCATATCTGAGGTCATTGATATTTCTCCTGGCAATCTTGATTCCAGCTTATGCTTCATCCAGCCCAGTGTTTCTCATGATGTACTCTGCATATAAGTTAAATAAGCATGGTGACAATATACAGCCTTGGCATACTCCTTTTCCTATTTGGAACCAGTCTGTTGTTCCATGTCCAGTTCTAACTGTTGCTTCTTGACCTGCATACATATTTCTCAGAAGGCAGGTCAGGTGGTCTGGTATTCCCATCTCTTTCAGAATTTTCCAGTTTGTTGTGACCCACACAGTCAAAGCTTCGGCATAGTCAATAAAGCAGAAGTAGATGATTTTATGAAACTCTCTCGCTTTTTCGGTGATCCAGTGGATGTTGGCAATTTGATCTCTGGTTCCTCTGCCTTTTCTAAAACCAGCTTGAACATCTGGAAGTTCACAGTTCACGCACTGTAGAAGCCTGCCTTACAGAATTTTGAGCATTACTTTGCTAGCATGTGAGATGATTGCAATTGTGCAGTAGTTTGAGCATTCTTTGGCATTGCCTTTCTTTGGGACTGGAATGAAAACTGACCTTTTCCAGTCCTGTGTCCACTGCTGAGTTTTCCAAATGTGCTGGCATACTGCACTTTCACAGCATCATCTTTCAGGATTTGAAATAGCTCAACTGGAATTCCATCACCTCCACTAGCTTTGTTTATAGTGATGCTTTCTAAGGTCTGCTTGACTTCACATTCCAGGATGTCTGGTCCTAGGTGAGTGACCACACCTGGGTCATAAAGATCTTTTTTGTATAGATCTTCTGGGTATTCCTGCCACCTCTTCTGAATATCTTCTGCTTCTGTTAGGTCCATACCATTTCTGTCCTTTATTGAGCCCATCTTTGCATGAAATGTTCTCTTGGTATCTCTAATTTTCTTGCAGAGATCTCTAGTCTTTCCCAGTCTATTGTTTTCCTCTATTTCTTTGTATTGATCACTGAGGAAGACTTTGTTATCTCTCCTTGCTATTCTCTGAAACTCTGCCTTCAAATGGGTATATCTTTCCTTTTCTCCTTTGCCTTTCATTTCTCTGCTTCTCTCAGCTATCTGTAAGGCCTCCTCAGACAACCATTTTGCCTTTTTGCATTTCTTTTTCTTGGGGATGATCTGCTCCCTGTCTCCTGTACAATGTCACAAACCTCCATCCATAGTTCATCAGGCACTCTGTCTATCAGATCTAGTCCCCTGAATCTATTTGTCACTTACACTGTACAATCATAAGGGATTTGATTTAGGTCATACCTGAATGGTCTAATGGTTTTCCCTACTTTTTTCAATTTCAGTCTGAATTTGGCAATCAGGAGTTCATGATCTGAGCCACAGTCAGCTCCTGGTCTTGGTTTTGCTGACTGTATAGACCTTCTCCATCTTTGGCTGCAAAGAATATAGTCAAGCTGATTTTGGTATTGACCATCTGGTGATGTCCATGTGTACAGTCTTCTCTCGTGTTGTTGGAAGAGGGTGTTTGCTATGACCAGTGTGTTCTCTTGGCAAAACTCTATTATCCTTTGCCCTGTTTCATTCTGTACTCCAAGGCCAAATTTGCCTGTTACTCCACACATTTTTTGACTTCCTACTTTTGCATTCCTGTCCCCTAGGGACGGGGGAGCCTGATGGGCTGCCATCTATGGGGTCGCACAGAGTTGGACATGACTGAAGTGACTTAGCAGCAACAGCAGCCCCTATAATGACTGTGGGCATGAATCCCTTAGAAGAATTGAGTAGCCATCATAGTCAAGAAGTGTCCAAAATGCAGTACTTGGATGCAATCTCAAAAACAACAGAATATCTCTGTTCATTTCCAAGGGAAACCATTCAATATCACAGTAATCCAAGTCTATGCCCTGGCCAATAATGCTGAAGAAGCTGAAGTTGAATGGTTCTGTGAGGGCCTACAAGACCTTCTAGAACTAACATCCTCTCAAAGAAAAAAAAGTCCTATACATCTTAAATATAATAAAGGACACAGTATTTTGAGTATAAATTTGTTCAAATGCAGTGAGATTAAAAAGTAAACAAAAAATTCATAGGCCAAGAACATCTTATTAAAAATATATAATCCAAAAATGAATTGATTAAAGTTGTTCCTGTTAAAAATGTATTACCTGTGGAATCCAGCCCATAAAACAAGGGAGAACTGACGATACACTAGGAGAATCATGCTGATTTTCACAAAGTCGATTTCCATCAAAACTGCATCCTTCCAGCAGTAAGCCACTGATCTGCCATAGAGATATACAAACCATTAAAATACATATTACAGTCTGAAACGACAGGAGTTACTCTATTATAGCTTCAGAAGGAAGGCAACAATTTCCATTGTAACTATACATTTCAAACAGTGTTAAAACAAAGACTATGGTATTTTATCTGAGAATAATGAAGGAGAAGGCCTGGACCAGTGTTCACTGTGAGCTTCCTTTAGGCTTAGTCCTGAATTTTAGCAAATATTTGAGAAAAAAATACTTACAAATGTCATCAGTTATACAACTGCATGTGCTTTGGCACTAGAATAATAGAAATATAATGACAAAAGCCAAAATGTTACTCTTTTTACAGGAGGGGGAAAGACAAGCACACCAGAGAAAAAAACAAGTGCTCCTTGCTTGGAATTCTGACATCATTTTCTAAAGCATAGAACAACATTCAGAAAGGTTAATGCAAAATAATTTTTAACATGTCACACACAGCTGAAAGAAGAATAAAATAAAAGGAAAAAAAAGAGTTCATCTCTTGGGGACTCCCCTCGTGGTCCACTGGTTCAGAACCTGTCTTCCCCACTGTAGGTTTGATGTATGAAGCAGGGCACCCAAAGCCAGTGCTCTGGGACCACCCAGATGGATAGGGTGGGAGGGAGGGGTTCAGGATGGGGGACACATGTGCACCTGTGGCCAATCAATGCCAATGTATGGCAAAGCCACCACAATATTGTAATTATCCTCCAATTAAAATTAATTAATAAATTAAAAAAAAGAAATCTGTCTTCCATGGGTTCAATCCTTGGTCAGGGAAGTAAGATCCCACATTCCACAGGGCAACTATACTCACTTGCCTCGACTAGTGTGGGTGATAGTAGCTCAGTCATGCCCGACTCTTTGAGACTCCATGGACTGCAGCCCACCAGGGTCTGTCCGTGGAATTTTCCAGGCAAGAATGCTGGAGTGGGTTGCCATTTCCTTCTCCAGCCACAACTAGAGACACAGCCAAAAATAAATATATTAAAAAAACAAACAAAAAAGGAGTTCATCTCTTACTCTAAATTAACCTTAGTGTAAATTTATGAAATTATGAAAATAAAAATATAAATATTTTGGAAATGTTAGCTTCATATTTCTTAAGTTCATTCTTTCAGTTTCTGATAATAGATGTAGAATCTGCATTTTGAATTCAGATCCATATCTATATTCTCACAATTTGAACTTGATAGAAAATAAAACAATCTTATATTATTTAGTGCCTTTGAAGTTTTAACATACTATAGAATTTTAGAGGTAAGGGAATGCATAAAGCTGAAAGAGCTGAAATCATTTTCAACTACATTATAGTTAGGGGATGGTTATGGGAAGAGTACTAGTAGAGTATGCCTTGACAAACAGTTCTGATTAGTTGCTTTACCATGAAAACATGAACAACTTGTTCGTCAGTGAAAGAGTTGGGATAAAAACAGAATTACTGAATTCCTAAGTTCAATATTCTTTCTGTACCACTGATATGATGTTATAAGGCCACTTCAAGGGTTGCTTAAGTATAGCCTTGAAGAAAAGTAAATTAAAAAATTTTTAATTAATTTATTTTAATTGGAGGCTACTTTACAATATTGTGATTTTTGTCATACATTGATATGAATTAGCCACAGGTGTACATGTGTTCCCCATCCTGAATCCCCTCCCACTCCCTCCCCATCCCATCCCGCAGGGTTGTCTGAGTGCACTGGCTTTGAGTGCCCTGTTTCCTGCATTGAACTTGGACTGGTGATCTATTTCATATATGGTAATATACATGTTTTAATGCTATTCTCTCAAATCATCCCACTCTTGCCTTCTCCCACAGAGTCTAAAAGTCTGTTCTTTACATCTTTGTCTCCTTTGCTGTCTTGCATATAGGGTTATTGTTACCATCTTTCTAAATTCCAAATATATGCATTAATATACTGCATTGGTGTTTTTCTTTCTGGCTGACTTCACTCTGTATAATAGGCTCCAGTTTCATCCACCTCATTAGAACTGATTCAAATGCATTCTTTTTAATGGCTGAGTAATACTCCATTGTGTATATGTATCACAGCTTTCTTATCCATTCATCTGCTGATGGACATCTAGGTTGCTTCCATGACCTGGCTATAGTAAGCAGTGCTGCAATTAACATTGGGGTACATGTGTCTCTTACAGTTCTGGTTTCCTTGGTGTGTATGCCCAGCAGTGGGATTGCTGGGTCGTTCAGCAGTTCTATTTCCAGTTTTTTAAGGAATCTCCACCCTGTTCTCCATAGTGGTTGTACTAGTTTGCATTCCCACCAACAGTGTAAGAGGGTTGACTTTTCTCCACACCCTCTCCAGCATTTATTGTTAGTAGACATTTTGATGGCAGCCATTCTGGCTGGCATGAAATGGTACCTCATTGTGATTTTGATTTGCATTTCTCTGATAATGAGTGATGTTGAGCATCTTTTCATGTGTTTGTTAGCCATCTGTATGTCTTCTTTGGAGAAATGTCTGTTTAGTTCTTTGGCCCATTTTTTGATTAAAATTTAAGTGCTTCCTAATTTCAGTGCTAGAAAATCGCCTATCCCTTCTCCAGGGGATCTTCCCAACCCAGGAATCAACCTAGGGTCCCCTGCACTGCAAGCAGATTCTTTACCAACTGAGCTATCAGGGAAGCCCTAGAAAGTCCCTAGGCAACATAATTCTTCCATAGCCTCTTTCAGAAATTTCACTGAGGTTTGAGCTCAAGTGGTCTCTATAGCAATTTGTAAAAGCAGTCCCCACAGATAGTGTCACAACTTGACTATGTAATATGCATAGTATATATGCTATTGTTGTGTTCCCTCAGTAAGTCACGTTCAACTCTTTGCGACTCCGTGGACTGCAGCATGCCAGGCTCTTGTGTGTTACCTCCCAGCGTGTGCTCCAATCCATGTCCATTGTGTTGGGGATGCTATCTGTCTCATCCTCTGCTGCCTCTTCTCCTATGGCCTTCAATCTTTCCCAGTGTCAGTCTTTTCCAACGAGTTGGCTCTTTGCATCAGGTGGCCAAAGTGATGAAGCTTCACCTTCAGCATCAATCCTTCTAATGAATATTCAGGGTTGATTTGCTTTAGGCTTCACTGGTTTAATCTCCTTGCTGTCCAAGGGACTCTTCTCTGGCACCACAATTTGAAAGCATCAGTTCTTTGGCGCTCAGCCTTCTTTATGTTCCAAGTCCCACATTTGGACATGACTACTAGAAAAACCATAGCTTTGACTATATGGGCATTTTGTTGATAAAGTGATGTCTCTGCTAATACTGTTTAGGTTTATCATACCTTTCCTTCCAAGGAAGGAATTTAATTTACCTTTAATTTCATGGCTTCAGTTACCATCTGCAGTGATTCTGGAGCCCAAGAAAATATAATTTGCCACTGTTTCCACTTTTTCCCCATCTATTTGCCATGAAGTGATAGGACCAGATGCCATGATCTTAGTTTTTTGCATGCTGAGTTTTAATCCAGCCTTTTCACTTTCTTCTTTCACCCTCGTCAACAGGCTCTTTAGTACCTCTTCGCTTTCTGCCATTATTGTGCTATCATCTGCATATCTGAGGTTGTTGATATTTCTCCTGTGATCCTGATCTCAGCTTCTGACTCAGCCAGCCTAGCATTTCACAAGATGTACCTTGAGTGCATGTGTGCTCAGTGGCTCAGTCGTGTCTGACTCTTTGTGACCCTTTGGACTGTAGCCCACCAGGTTCATCTGTCCAAGGGATTTTCCAGGCAAGAATACTGGAGTGGCAACTGGACAAGTGGACAAGTGACAACTGGAGTTGTCATTTCTTATTCCAGGGGCTTTTTCTGACCCAGGGTTTGAACCCATGTCTCCTGCATTGGCAGTGGATTCTTTATCACTGAGCCACCTGGGAAGACTGGATGTACTCTGCATTTAAGTTAAATGAGCAGGGTGATAATTACAGCCTTGTTACGCTCTTTTCCAAATTCTGAACAAGTCCGTTGTTTGATGTCCATTTCTATTGCTTCTTGACTGTATATGGGTTTATCAGGAGACATGTAAGGTGGTCTGATACTCCCATCTCTTTAAGAATTTTCTACAGTTTGCTGTGATCCACACAGTCAAAGGCTTTATGGTAGTCAATGAAGCAGAAATAGACATGTTTCTGAAATTCCCTTGCTTTCTCCATGATCCAACAAATGCTGGTGATTTAATTTTTCAATATGCATATACAGAGATATAAACTGAGATATATATTGAGTTTTCAGCTCAACTGGTCTCTACAGAAATTTGTAAAACTAGCCTCCACTGATAGCATCACAACTTGATGATGTAATATGTATATTGTTGTAGTTATGTCACTAAATTGTGTCCAATTCTTTGCAGCCTCATGGACTACACAGCATGCCAGGCTCCTCTATCCTCTACTGTCTCCCGGATTTTGTTCAAGTTCAATTGAGTTGGTGACACTATCTAACCAAGTCATCCCTACCACCCCGACCTTTTCCTCTTTTAAACAGAGGGTTGGTGGGGTGTTAAATACTGTCCTTTAGAGCCTTATTTCAATAACTGACACTACTGACCATGTAGTTCCTTGATCAGACACATGGGAGACGTTCTTGGTCCCGCCTCCTGAACTTCCGATATACTATCAACTACCAATGGCTGCCACCACCTTTAATCAAATCCTCTAAATTTGTCCTTTTCTCTCTCATCCTCTGTCATTCTCCATCTGCAGAATTTAAAGAAAATTAAAACATGGAGTTTCAAAAAACAATATCTATTGTTTATATAATAAAATGATAATATTGATATATCAGAGATTGGAGTGGTATCAACAAATGGTACCCTGTTTCATCTGCAATTCTGCATCAATGGAATGAGAAAAAGCAGAGAGGCCTAAAATACTACTTTTTGTTTTTACTGGAAAAAGATAGTTTGATGGATGTGATAGATCTCCAGGCAAATGTACTTGCTAATACTAAACACAAGAATTTTGGAAGGCTTAACTCCTAGTTATGACAGTACTACGCTAAGGAGCCAGCTACACCAGATGCAGGGACTACCTTGAAGGGGCGGAGCAGAATATGTAACCCAAGAGAAAAGCATAGGAAGGCAGAGTTTTCAGCCCTGGGTTCCTGACTCAAACTCATCATCAGATAAAGTGACACCTTTCCTGGAAAGGGAGGAGTCAGGTAGAAGGTAGAGAGCGTCTATGAGTATGAACATTAGTAAAGATTCCTCCATATGGAAAAACTACAGGAAAGGGAAATAAACGTTTTCCTCTAATATCATATTTAAAATACTTGGAAAATTGCCTGATATACAATAAGTGCTCAATATGTATTAGCTATTACTGTTCATTTAAGCTAATCCATCTACTAGTTTCTAGACACTGAGAATTATTTTATATAGTGCATCCATTTAAATAAGACAAAATAAAGGTTTTATTGGAAATTATTTGGATACCAGCAAATCTGGAAAACTCAGCAGTGGCCACAGGACTGGAAAAGGTCAGTTTTCATTCCAATCTCAAAGAAAGGCAATGCCAAAGAATGTTCAAACTACTGCACAATTGCACTCATTGCACATGCTAGCAAAGTAATGCTCAAAATTCTCCAAGCTAGGCTTCAACAGTATGTGAACTGAGAACATCCAGATGTTCAAGCTGGATTTAGAAAAGGCAGAGGAACCAGAGATCAAATTGCCAACATCCGTTGGGTCATAAATAAAGCAGGAGAATTCCAGGAAAACATCATTCTACAGCAGAGGTGACCTTGATCTGTAACAAACAGTGGTATGAAATAAAAAGATGAACTTGATTTAGATGTGAAAAGACATGAGGCACACAATAACCAAACACAGTGTCTGGACTTTGACCTGAATTTGAACACACTATTGGAAATTATTATTTTTTTTAGACAGTGGTAAATATTGCTGTGAACTGACTATTAAATGATGCCAAGGAAATATTGTTAATTTTTTATGTGTGATAATATATTACATTTATATAAGAAAATTTTTTTTGAGAAATGGAGAAGTAAAATACCTGGACTTTGCTTCAGCAAAGACACTAAAAAAAGAGAAAAAGAAGAAATAACTCTAAATTTTGAAAACTTTGAATATGGAGATTCATTTTACTATTCTTTCCTCTTCTGTATTTGTTTGTAATTGCTTAATAAGAAAAATAACTAAAAATGATTGGGAATAAACTTGAATGCCAGAAAATGTTTAATTTTCTCTAAGGAATTACCTTCTCTGACTAGAGCTACTGTCCAATACAGTAGCCAAGGTCACATATGCTATTGAGCACTTGAGATGTTACAAGTCTGAAATGAGATGTGCCATAAATACAGAATCTATGATGGATTTCAAGGACTTTGTATAAGAGAAAGTAATATATTATTCATAATTTTAAAATATTTATTACATTCTGAAACAACAATATGTTGTATATATTAGGTAAAATAAAATAACACTAAAAATATTTTTATGCTTCTTTTATATTTTTAGTGTCACTACTAAAAAATATAAAATTATGTATGCGGCTTGATGTAGGTTGAAGAAAGGAGCATATGCTAGGGAAAGTTATATTCCAGAAAGAAATACAAACAGGTTTCTTAGAAGTTTTTTAAAGCTGGGGAAGGACTAGAACAGTTAATGGAACTTAGTACATAATCCCAGCACTTTGAATTTTTTTCAATAAGGTGTCAAGTAAAGTCAGAGGTTTTAGAGTAGAGACACTTCCCAAACAGGAAACTGCCTCCAGTTCTCAGCCTCCTGCTATATTTGGAGGGCATGAGAAGATAGCATTAAGTTGGCCAGGCTATGAAACAGTATAGTCAAGGACGAATTAAAAGGCTTTTACTTTTCTTTCTGAGAGTTTGTATCTATTTAGTTATTTTTGGCAGTGCTGGGTCTCCACTGCCGCCTGGGCTCTGCTCTAGTTGTGGCAAGTGGAAGCCACCCTCTCCTTGTGCTGTGCAGGCTTGTCACTGCAGCGGCTTCTCTTGTTGCAGAGAATGGACTCGAGAGAGTGCGGGCTTCAGTAGTTGCGGCATGTGGGATCAGTAGTCGCAGCTCCCAGGCTCTGCAGCACAGGCTCAGCAGTTGTGGTGCATGGGCTTAGCTGTTCCCTAGCATGTGGGATCTTCTGGGATCAAGGATCAGACCTGTGTCTCCTGCACTGGCAGGCAGATTCTTTACCACTGAGCCACGAGAGAAGCCTCTGAAAGCCCACTATACTGGCATTAAATATAATAAGACGCTCAAAGCACTTAATGCTATGAGAATATCAGATTTAAAACCTTTGATTGCTGCAGTCACTTGAATTTCTAAGAAAAATAATTTTTTGTTGACCTAGTTTTATATCACATTATCTTGGAAACACCAAATCATTTTAGAGATTGACTTTCAGAGAAAATCATATTGCTAAGCATTTTTAAAAGTTCCCCCATGATTTAAAAATAATATCTACTTGATGATGACAATATAAGGATATTCACATTAAGTGCTCAGTTTTAAAAATGAAAACTATCAGAAATATATGTCTTAAAATGACAAAAGTAAACAAGTGGGACCTCATTAAACTTAAAAGCTTTTGCACAGAAAAGGAAACTATAAGCAAGGTAAAAAGACAAGCCTCAGAATTGGAGAAAATAATAGCAAATGAAACTGACAAAGGATTAATTTCCAAAATATACAAGCAGCTCATACAACTCCATACCAGAAAAACAAACAACCCAATCAAAAAGTGGGAAAAAGACCTAAAGAGACATTTCTCCAAAGACATACAGATGGCTAACAAACACATGAAAAGATGCTCAACATTGCTCATTATTAGAGAACTGCAAATCAAAACTACAATGAGATATCCCCTCACACCGGTCAGAATGGCCATCATCAAACAGTCTACAAACGATAAATGCGGGAGAGGGTGTGGAGAAAAGGGAATGCTCTTGCACTGATGGGAGGAATGTAAACTGATACAGCCACTATGGAAGACGGTGTGGAGATTCCTTAAAAAATCTAGGAATAAAACCACAGGCGACCCAGCAATCCCACTCCAGGGCATATACCCTGAGAAAACCAAAACTGAAAAAGACCAAAATTGAAAACGTATCCCATTGTTCACTGCAGCACTGTTTACAATAGCTAGAACATGCAAAAAACCTAGATGTCCATAGATGGATGGATAAAGAAATTGTGGTACATATACACAATGGAATATTACTCAACCATAGAAAGGAACACATTTGAGTCAGTTCTGATGAGATGGATGAACCTAGAACCTATTATACAGAGTGAAGTAAGTCAGAAAAAGAAAGATAAATATCTAGATTCTGTATATATTCTAACACATATATACAGAATCTAGAAAAATGGTACTGAAGAATTTATTTACAGGACAGCAGTGGAGAATCCCAGGGACGGGGGAGCCGTCTATGGGGCTGCACAGAGTCGGACACGACTGAAGCGACTTAGCAGCAGCAGCAGCAGTGGAGAAACAGACATAGAGAATAGACTTAGGGACACGGGGAGAGGGGAGGAGAGGGTGAGGTGTATGGAAAGAGTAACATGGAAACTTACATTACCATATGAAAAATAGATAGCCAATGGAAATTTGTTGTATGTCTCAGGAAACTCCAAAAGGGGCTCTTTATCAACCTAGAGGGGTGGGCTGGGGAGGGAGATGGGAGGGAGGTTCAAAAGGGAGGGGATATATGTATACCTATGGCTGATTCATGTTGAGGTTTGGCAGAAAAGAGCAAAATTCTGTAAAGCAACTATCCTTCAATTAAAAAAAAAAAAAAAAAAGAGGTCCTGTCACTGAATACTGGTTGGTCTATTTGAGTGGAAAGATGAAGAGAGAAAGGTTGTATTTTGTATTTTCTTCTGGACTGTAATTATCATATTTGGTAGACATAAGGCCATAGTAATGCTAATAAACGATTTCAAAATGTCAGTTAAAAATAAAAGAATTATTTAAGGGGTTTTTTTTTTTTTTTTTGGTAAGTTTTCCACTGCTGGACTGATAAGCTACAACTGGCAGCTCACACTCATTTGGGGAAGATGTGTCTGAAGCTTGTAACTCCTAATTCTAATGAGCCCATTCTCCTCATGAAACCTCAAATGTTTAAATCTCCAATTTCCCCATTGTTTTAACTTTTATTTCCTGGTAAGCTCTAAAAGAGAGGGAGTTGAAATACAAATAGTATAACCACTTGGTAAATGGGCCAACTCTAGCCTGGCATGAAGCAGCCCAAATGACCTGGCAAGCATAAGTGGCTTTAATATGCTACTAGGTCCCAAAGTAGCAGTAGCTTTCAGGTATCTCAGAGAACCACGCATTATTAACAAGTGTATAATGTGTTTAATAAGCCTGATTTGCCAAGGTAGAAGACTTGATTTTGCCCTTTGTGTTTGGTGGCATTGGCAGTCAAGGAGGGAACTGGAAGCGGCCCAGGTTTGCCAGAGCCAAACTTTCACAGCCTTGGGCATATCAAGCATGCAGGCTGAACAGGTGTGTGATGTGATGCATTTTCTAGTACTAAGTTTCACAACTGCTGTTAGCAAATAACAAATCAATGGAAGTGAGGAAATTTTAGAGGGCCATGTTCAGGATCTAAAAAAATCAATATACATACATATTCTCTTAAGCAGGTCTAAGGGGTTTGAGATATTGATTGATGTGGGAACTATAGCCTTGCTTAAAGATTTCACTAGTTGAATTCAGTCTAGGGTGGCAGAGACTGAAGAAATTTAAAGCCAGTTAAGTTTTACAGTGATGATAAAATTTAAACATAATTTAAATTCAAAATTTTCCTATCAAAACAATCCTTTCATTGAAAATTTAATTAAAAGGAACATAAATCAATTATTTAAAACTTACTGATTATGCCAACTGCAGTGAGGGGTTGCAGTTATAACTATAAAAAGTTATAAAAACTTTTTATCTGAGAAATATAAACTGCAGGTAAGAAATTAGGAAATATGCTCCTATTGTTTACATGAATGAGGGGACAGAGAGGAAAAATTCTGTTGAAACAACTCAAATCCCATATGAAGGGATGTTTTTTTAACTTAAAGTTTAAGACATAATTCTATAAAACTTATTCCTAAACATACTGACCAACAAATATTTTAGTTTTTAACAATAAAGTTGCTTTTATAAATGTCAAATGAAAAATGAAAGAATTCTGCTTCACTAGATAAAAGCAGAGAACTTTATACTAAAACATACTTTTGTTTCTAATTAAAAAAAACACATACTGCCTAATAAAACCTAATCCAAATCTAGAGAAATAAATAAAAACACACACACAAATATAGGTTTTCAGAGACCTTGTAATAAACATGTCAAGGAAATTATTATTTATATCCATGATAAAAAAGACAACAAAGGCTCAGACTGCTCTATTAGTTACTTTAAAAAGTCACATGGCTCTGCTGGGTGACTTAAGATCAGAATTGTGTTTTACTGTCAACCTTCCCCCCTCCCATTTATAAAAGAAAACATATACACTTGGGATTTTCTGATTGTAGATACTTTCATTTCATTTTGTAAGAACAGGGGGATAATAGTTCAGGAAATATGAATACACCTTGACACAGAATTAAGTAAAATTTGTTTCTCTTGTTTTTTATAGCAGTCTACCTAAATAATGATACTACATTCTATGTGTATGCTAAGAGACCACACAATCAGGTAAGTGCATGATTCATGGGTTTCCTCCTTCTCCTTAATGACTAGGCCACAGTTTATGTGTACCAATAATAATTAAGGTAGCTTTTCTGAGCTACAGGTTAAGGTTAAAATGCAAAGGATGAACAAGAACCTGCTAATTCTACTTCAAGGGAGAATGTTTTTGTAATCTATAAAGCCAAAAGGGAAAGACCTAACTTGTTGTCAATGATCAAATTTCTGGCACGCTATACCATTACAGTTGGTTTTGCTGCTGAAGGCAATGGCACCCCACTCCAGTACTCTTGCCTGGAAAATCCCATGGACGGAGGAGCCTGGTGGGCTGCAGTCCATGGGGTTGCTAAGAGTCGGACATGACTGAGCGACTTCCCTTTCACTTTTCACTTTCATGCAGTGGAGAAGGAAATGGCAACCCACTCCAGTGTTCTTGCCTGAGAATCCCAGGGACGGGAGAGCCTGGTGGGCTGCCGTCTATGGGGTCGCACAGAGTCGGACAGTTGGTGTTAATAAGGCCTATTACAGTACCTCTCCTATTGTTGGTCCACCACTCAACAATCCAACTAGAATATAATTGAGTATTTATTATGCATGAGGTATTGTTGGAGGTATTTGAGAAACAAGAAAACTGAAAAAAAAAAAGACTATTCTCATGGGGCTTACATTCTAGCAGAGTAAGACAAACAACAAATAACAAATATAATAAATTATATAGTATGTTAGAAAGTAGTAGTGCTATGAAAAGAAAATCATTGACCTGGAAACTAGGATTATGAAACAGAATTTCTGATAGGTCAGTTGCCTAAGGTTAACTAAGTTAAAGAAATATAGTCTTGCATTAATTATGTGTGTGTGTGTGTGTGTGTGTGTATGTGTGCGTGCGTGCACAAGCTCAGGCATGTCCGACTCTTTGTGACTCCATGGACTATAGCCCTCCAGGCTCCTCTTGTCCATGGGATTTCTCAGGCAAGAATATTGGAATGAATTGCCATTTCCTCCTCCAGCGGATCTTCCTGACTCCAGGATCAAATCTGCATCCCCTGGGTCTCCTGTGTTGCAGGAAGATTCTTTACCCACTGAGTCATCGGGAAAAGCCCTTACATTAACTTTAACTATATGTTAAAACACTGAACTAGATGCGGAAGATCTGAAAATAGATACGACAGTCTTTGCCTTCGATGACATTACTCTCTCATAAGACAGACCAATATAGATATATAGAGATAACCACACTAAAACATGCTGCATCACGTACTGCTGTTCAGTCACTAAGTCGTGTCTGACTCTTTGCGACTCTAGGAAATGCAGTGTGCCAGGCTTCCCTGTCCTTCACTACCTCCCTGAGTTTGCTCAAACTCATGTCCATTGAACCAGTGATACCATCCAACCATCTCATCCTCTGTCGTCCCCTTTTCCTCTTGACCTCAATCTTTCCCAGCATCAGGGTCTTTACCAATCAGTCAGTTTTTCACATCAAGAAGGCAATTCTATGTGTGAGAATGTGAAAGGGGAATGGTAGAGACGTGAAGAAGATGACGTGGAAGAAGGCTGGAGTTGCTGGGGAAAGGATTTCATTAGTTTTGTCATTATATTTGAATGGATATTATTATCTATTATTGCAAGAGTAATGAATGTACTTTTAGCAGTAAAGCTGCTATGAAAATTTATATGGCAAAAGATGGTTTAATTTTTTTTACTATGGTAGTTTTGATATTAGCAGACACCTAATGCATTAACAAACTGTAAACTATCTAAGGACAAGATTTAACTTAAAATCTTAATATACATTTACACGTACTTTGAAAGTGAAAGTGACAGTAGCTCAGTCGTATCTGACTCTTTGCGACCCCATGGATTATAGTCCATGGAATTCTCCAGAACAGAATATTGGAGTGGGTAGCTTTTCCCTTCTCCAGGGGATCTTCGCAACCCCACATTGTGGGTGGATTCTTTACCAGCTGAGCCACAAGGGAAGCCCAAGAATACTGGAATCGGTAGCCTGTCCCTTCTCTAGTGGATCTTCCCGACCCAGGAATCAAAGTGGGGTCTCCTGCGTTGCAGACGGATTCTTTACCAACTGAGCTATCACATTCTTTATTGTACAGCAAGTATTTATTAACTTGAATGTTAGAAGAGGTAATATAACAACTTCAAGATTCATATCATTTTTTAATGAGTTATATTATCAGATATGTTATATTCCTAATATTCTTATTTTGTATTAGAACAGGTTGTATTTTGTACAGTTTCATGTTAAATCTTAACTTACTTTGATTTTTCACATCATAGGTAATACAATCTATCTCTGGTGACTTTGAGACTGGAGGAGAATTTTTTTTATCCTAGTTGGTACTTATATAATCTTTGACTCAGATAAATATCTAAATTCAGTCTCATACCTTAATTTGAAGCTTTGCTTCTTGTAGGCGACCTTTCCATGATGCCACAAATTTGAGGCTATCCACAGAACAGACCATAGCTCTGTAAAAGTGAAATGTCAAATGTCAGAAAGCAATAATTTTCAGGAGCTATAGAATATATTGACTATCACCCTTAAGGCAGGTATATGAGGGGGTTTCAATAAATGTTTACCAGCTCAACTGAAATATTGATATTTATAAGATGCAACCAATTTGAAGATCCCCTAAAGCACAAAAAACAACTACTTTTTTTCCCAGTGTATTTTTGGAAGTGTCTCTTTCATTACATTCCAACTTAAAAATTATAGACTATATATGACATGATAATCCATATTTGTCTTAAAACAGTTTGATACTAACCATCAAATACTGTTTCCCACCAAGAAGCCTAGTCAGCATTGTCTAAGAGGAATTTCATCTACAAAAAAGATGAAAATATTTTCATTCAGTTCAAAATGGCAGCCACTACTCACATGCGGCTATTGAGAACTGCAAATGTGGCTAGTATATTGAGAAATCATATTTTTTCTTTGACCTCTTTTTTATGGGATTGTTTATTTCTTCTGATATTAAGCTGAACAAGCTGTTTATATATATATTTTGGATACTGACCCATTGGCCATTATTTCCCGCATTCCATCTTGTTGATGGTTTCCTTTGTTGTACAAAAGCTTTTAAGCTTAACGAGGTCCAATCTGTTTGAGACCCTCTGTGCTTCCTATACTTGGATATCTATTTCCTCTTCCAGGTTTTTGAAGTTGCAGCATAATTTCCTCAAATACATTTCCATTCTTCTCTCTTCTCCTTCTGTAACTAATATAATGTAAAGGTGAGGATACAGTGTTCTCAGGGATATTTGTTTCTTGAACTGCCTTTTTGTTTTCCTTTCTGCTGTTCTGACTGAACGAGTTCCATTCTTCTACCTTCCAGATTGCTTATTTGTCCCTCTGTATCAGTCAGTCTGCTCTTCATTCCTTTTAATGTTTTCTTTTTTTAATTGCAGCTATTGAATTATTTATTTTTGACTGGGTCTTTATATTTTCTGGTTCCTAGTGAAGAAGCTCATCTTTCAGATCCATTCCTTTTCCTAATTCAGTTAACATTTTCACTTCCAATATTTCTAATAATTTATCTGATCAATTGTTTATTTCTCTTTCATGATCTGTTTTTTCAGGGGTTTTCTCTTGCTTTTTTCAGTTAGGAGTAGCTCCTCTGGCTTTTTCATTTTCCTTACTGTTCTCTGCCTCTATGAATTTAGGTGAAACAGTTATTTATTACATCTTATAGGGGTATTCTTATGTGGGAGTATCTTGATGTAGACCGCATGTGCTCAATGCATTTGATGGGAGAGCTAGATCTGATGTGGGTGCCAGTCACATCTTTCCTCAGAGTGTGCTGTCAGCTATCACTTTGGTAAGGCTTGAATCTGAAGACAGAGTTGGCCCGGGGTGTGAGGCAAAACTTCCTCTCTGGTCAGTGGCCATCCCCGCCCTATTAAAGGAAGGGTCTGATCCTCTGTGGCTGGAGTGGAAGATCTGTGCGTCAGGCATGAGTTGGCTCCATTTTCCATTAAGCGTATGTCTTCCCCTCTCCCCACACCAGGAATTTTGTCCCCGGAGGGGAGTGCTGAAGCAAGTGAGGTTCCTGTGCATAAAGCTGCCCAGTGTGCTGACTGTGTAGGCATCCGTGGTTCTGCTCAGATACAGCACATGGTCAAGTCTTTCCCTGCTCACATCTGCCCAGCTCCAGCGCTGTGCTGAGGCATGGACTGAGTGAGGCCAGAGTGTTTGCTTAGCTTGGGCTGTGGCGTGTGACGGGTGGTTGCAGCAGACCATGCATCCGCTGCAGCAGCCCTCTCTTTGCCCCGTGGTGGGGGCAAGGCCTCTGTGTCTCTCACAGCTGATCACATCTTCAACATCCTCTATGTTCCACAGGGGAGGCAGGGCCTGTGTGGTTTTCCTTCACCACTGTGGGGTGGGAAGTTAAGCTGTAGGATACAGTAGCCACTCTCATAAAGCCGGGATGCTTCTGGGGTACCACTTGAGTAGGTGCCAACAATGGCCACCACAGACCCCCCAGGGTCTAGCTCAGGACCGAGTCCCCTCTGCCTCCTAAGGCACAGTCTTTTCCCAGGTCCTAGTCATCTCAGATCCAGGGCCACACTGTGGCATGGAGCACGTGGGGCCAGAGATATGCTTGCCTCGGGCCGGGGCATACAATGAAGCAGTCATGGGAAGCCCTGCAGCTGCTCGAGTGGACCTCTGTCCACCCTGCCTCAGGGCTAACCAGTGTGCACACACTTGTCTTGCATGGAGTCCCGCCTTCCTCATGCTTTCTGTCTGTCCCAACAGTCCTCCAATCAGCAAAGGGGGTTTGCCTCCTCCATGCAGGACCCCAGGAATGGGATGCCCAGTCTGTAGTTTGATGTAGTATGAGGGTCTGCCCATAAAATCCCCTTTTTCCTGATTCTCCTTTTCAGGGTCACAGGTCCTGACTTGATTGCGTTTCTTTCCTTCCTACGCAATTATACCTTTTTTTTTTTTTTTTCTTACAGCCTTGATTATAAAGGAGTTCTTCTATCAGTTTCCAGTGAGTTTTCAGTGAGAATTGTTCCACACATAGAGGTATTTTTGAAGTGTTCATGGGGGGATGTGAGGTCCACATCCTCCTACTCCACCATCTTGGTCTCCTTGCTGCTGCTGCTAAGTCACTTCAATCGTGTCAGACTCTGTGTAACCCCATAGATGGCAGCCTTAATCCTATTTAATTTTAATTCATTAGAATTTAAATAGCTCTATTTGACTTCTGCCTACCATACTGGACGCAATAAGTCTAGAAAGATAAATGACCAAAATGTTAAAAATTAGAGTTTGTTTATTTGAATTCTAATTAAAAAATCACATCATTTTTCAAAAGCAATGCTCTCTAAAAGTTAACTGTTATTAACAGTAAAGTACTACGAAATAACACAACTATTTGGATTTGACAATAAATTTATTTCTTGACAATCAAGCAAATGTGATCAGAAGTGAACCAAGTGTACAATTAACCTCTCAGACAAATAAGGACTTCACTCTATTTACCTTGCAGTTTCCTGGCGAAGAGCATTGAGAAACGTGTCTGGATGGAAGAGTTCTGATAGGTCAAGTGTGTCAGAGAGAAGAGTCTGTTTTTCAGCTCTCTCTACCCAGTTCTAGAAGGAGGGAAATACACAAATACACGTTTAAAAACTTTGCAGATTTGAAAGATAAAGATCTATTAAAGAATAACTATGCAGAAATCATTTTCAATGAGGAAGTTATGCAATTTCCAAATGCTCTGAAATGATGTGTAGGGATAAACTTCCACTGTATGTTATGAAATCTACTGTAGCTTTTCGGCATAATATCCATCTATTACACAAAAAAACTTCTTTGCACAACCTTTTGTCAGTACTTAGTGTTAGTTGCTCAGTTGTGTCCAACTCTTTGCGACCCTGTGGACTGTAGCCCGCCAGGCTCCTCTGTCCATGGAATTCGCCAGGCAAGAATACTGGAGTGAGTTGCCATTCCCTTCTCCAGGGGATCTTTTCTGAGTAGAGATCTACTCAGAATAAAAAGTGCAAAATATGACATTTAATCTTATATATGGCATTTAAGTCTGGACTAGTACTTCTTCTACTGATGACTCACCTTTCAAAGTGTGCTCTGGAGATACTTAGTATCTAGGTCTAAAACTAGAGTTCCCAAGGTTGCTAATTCTTGGCAAGGCAAACTGGATTTGTGTTCCAGATTTAATTGTAAATTTGCCATTTTACTAAATCAAGTATTAGAGTGGAGAGTAATGTCCAAGAAAAAATGATTTTTTTTTTTGTTAAAACAGGGTTTTTTTTAATAGTCTTCTCTACTTATCTGCCACTTTGTAAATCAATTTATACTCCATTTGGAGAAAGAAACATTATCATAAAGTATGTTTGATAAGTATAATGAAAGATTGATATTTGGAACAAATAAAAACAACAAAGTCATGTCCAAATTTGTTATATTCTTTCCATGTATTGGCCAATTTTATGCTTACCACAGTCCTGAAATTGGTTAATATCCCCATTTTACAATCAGAAAATGGAGGCATGGTGAGGTTAAGGGTCTTGCCCAAAGTCATATAGTGTTGGAGTCAGATAATAAACTCAGATGATTTGTTTCTCTGTAATACTTCCTGGTGGTACTATTGTACCTTAAGAGATAGAGAGCTTTACTGACAATTTCTTAATCAGTTTGCTATTTCAGCTGGTACACAGAGATGGTACCATAGCAACTTTCAGAACTCTCATTTACTCAGTAATTAATTTTGCATGATTTATAAAGTCTAGGAAAAATAATTTAATGTATCACTGTGTAGTGGAGGAGGGACTCCTCCACTGGGACCACTCTAGTATTCTTGCCTGGGAAATTACATGGACAGAGGAGCCTGGTAGGTTACAGTTTATGGGGTTGCAAAGAGTCGGACATGACTTCGCAACTACAAGATTATTGTGTAGACAGGCTGTGTTTCATGTCCTATAACACTCTGTTATCCATCCAAGCATTTATATCTGTCAGCAGGTCTAGAATAGGAGAAATTAAAATCTCCAAAGCTAGTGTGCTTGCATTAATTAATATCTTCATGCATTTAACTACTATTCCCACCTTACAATGAATAGCAAAAATGTTCCTATGTCCATCCTACCAATTGATACTACGTTGCTTTTATAATTAGAAAAGATTGTATTTTTCTTTTAAATTTTTGTTGGAGTATAGCTGATTTATAACATTGGATTAGTTTTAGGTGTACAGCAAGGTGAATTCTTACACATATACTATGTATATCCACTCATCCTTTTTTAGATTTAAAAAAACATAGACTTCACAAGTTATTACTAAAAAAGACACATACAGAATATCTGATGAAAATATGTTGAGAACTAATTATGTTAATGGTTAAATTTATGATTTTGGACTACTACTCATATAAAGTTAATTATGAGGAATTATTTAAAATTTCAAAACATGTGTTACTAAAATAAATCATTCAATCAAGACAAATTTACAGATAAATCAGTTACCTATTTGGGAAGAAAACATTCTTAATTAAAATAAAGCCTAAAACCTAGATTCATTTCTATTCTATATTCCTCAACTCCCCAAAATATAAATAGATATATACATATTTTTTAAAACATAGAAATGATTAAAAAGATATCTCTTTAACAAAGTATAATTACTTTTTCTTAGATATTGTCCTTTTAATAATGACATTTTAAAATAACAGTCCATAAAGTAGATATACCATAAAGCATTTATTTTTCAATTAAACAATTTATAATTACATATAACAAAGATCATTTATTCCTTATCAAATATTTTATATCTGCCTTCTATTTTCATTATCTAACCACAGACAACAAATTATGCTTCCATGACCCATTTTTATTGTAAATATTAATTTATATTATCTTAAAACAACTATTTTAAAATAATCACTTACTGTATAAATATATCAAATTATACTATTATTTCAAAAAATCCTTTAATTTTGAATTCAAAAACGCCAAGAGTTGTTGCTAACAATGGATGTGCATATGTTCAAATTAATTAAAATTTAGAGTGTGGCTGATAATCAGAATTCTACTTCATTAAAGTTTCAATTAAAGTAATTGTCAAGAATAAGCTTCTTTAGTAAAAATGTTTTTATTAATCTATAGTAAAAATAACCTGTTAGTCTATTAAACTTAAACTAAAGCAAAGGTATATTTGATAAGATAAAGTTTAAATAAAAAAGATTCTTTTAATGTATAATATCTTTGAACAGGAAATTACACAAAATAAAGAGCCAATACTGGAGTGAGTAGCCATTTCTTTCTCCAGGGCATCTTCCCAACCCAGGGATTGAACTCAGGTCTTCCGCATTGTAGGCAGATTCTTTATCAGCTGGGCCACTGGGAAAGTCCTTTAAATTTTTAATAACTACATTAAATCTGCTCATGCATGTTTATAGAAGCTTTTATTCATAACCGCCAAAACTTGGAAGCAACAAAAATATATCCTTTAGTAGGTGAATGGACTAATCAACTCTGGTATATTGTGACAATCGAATATTATTCAGTACGAAAAACAGATGAACTGTCAAGCCATGAAAAGACATGGAGAAAACTTAAACGCATACCCCTAAGTGAAAGAAATAATTCTGAAAAAAACTTTACATACTATATGATTCCAACTATATAACATTTTGGAAAAGGCCAAATTGTGGAGACAGTAAAAAGATCAGTGGTTAGCAGGGATGAGGGAGCAGAGAGAGATAATAAAGAGGAAGAACAGAGAATTTTTAGGGCAGTGAAAACACTCTGTATGTTATTAAAATAATGGGTATATGCCACTGCATATTTGCCCAATCCACAGAATGCTAACCATCGAGTGAACCCTAAGGTAAACTATGGGCATGGGTGATTAGATGTGTCAACAGATTCACCCTTGGTAAAAATGTACAGTTCTTCAGAGTTGATAATGAGGGAGTCTAGCATGTGTTTGTGCAGGGAATATATGGGAAATCACTGTACCTTCATCTCAATTTTGTTGTAAGCCTAAGATTGGTCTAAGAAATAGTCATTTTTAAAAAATGACATTTATATTCATTTAAAAGAACAGAAATAAAGACAATTAAACAGCATAATCTTTAATGAGCTTTGGACTGAGCTTTCAACAAAGTTACAGACATTACTGGCAGTTATTTTTCAGTAAATGTTTCTCCTTTATTCCACTCCAGATTACAGGCTATGCTCTTTTTAAAGAACTACACTTGAGACTAAACATAAGACCTGTGCCTCTCCTATGATTATGAGACTACATATCTATAATTTTTCAAATGCTAGGTAATAGAGGTAATTATGGATGTAAGCAAACAAATAATAGAACTGAACAACTTAGTGGGGTTGGACAACTTCTTAAATACTATAAACACACACACACACACCCCCCCCCAAGATTCACAGACAGAAAAACTTCTAAGCTAGGATGAACCACAGAGATCACCGACATTTCCTTACTATAATACACAGAAAATGATTTTTCCCAGGTGATACAAGACAATTTAAAAATACTGCAAGATTTTATTTTAAAAAGGCTAATGATGAAGTAGAATGCATAAACAGAAAGGGCATTCCTTCACTCATTCAGAAACACTTGCTGAAGGCAAGGAGCTTATCATCTAGTTAGGAGAGACCAAACATGCATAAATCACTGTGCTAAAAGAGGTAAGGGGAAAAATCATACTAGACATGAATAATGTATCATGAATGATCTGTTCCTATATGGACCAAAATATATACAATTTTGAAGGAAAATGACTGTTCTGCTAAGAATTTAACATCTGGTTAACTTACTGTTCATTTGTAAATACAGATGAGTATCATTCTTTATGCCAGAGTTCAGAAAATAAACAAACCATACCTCTGTATCTTTTTTCTTGTAAATACTACTCAAAAATGTTTTCCAACTGTTTTATATATTACTCAAACCTAAGATTTTTAAAGATGTAGGAGTAAATTAAATTATTTAAATATAGAAATACATCTAAATGGTAGTTATCATAGACCACTGGGGAATGGAAAAGTTCAATAAATGGTGCTGGTGGAAAATGATTAACTTTTTAGAGGAAAAAAGTTTAAACTTTAATTCTTATCCAGCCTAAATTTATGTTAATTGCATTCAGAGTTGAACTAATATTGAAAAAGAAAAAGCCAATTCAAGACAAAGGAAAAATAAGATTATGTCTGATTAGAAAAATATATTAGATTATAGAAATTATCATAGAAAAGGTAAAAGCCACTGAAATTAAATTTGGAAAAAAAATTTCCACAAATATGGAAATGAATTAGAAACATTAAAATAACTATAGATTGCATACATGCTTATTGAAACATAAAAGATAATACCATCCTTAATAGTTATGTTAATTTAAAAAAGTAAGATATGCTTTTAGTCCTTTAGAATAGCAGAATGAGAAATGAAAAGCTCAAGTGTTGGTAAGTATACTACACGGACAAAATTTTTGTAGAGTATACACTGGTGCAATATTTTTATAAGTAATTTGATTAATGTGCCAAAAGCTTTAAAAATATTCAAGCCATTTACTCAGTAATTCCTTTTATTGGGATGTAATTAAGGAAATAATCAAGAGATTATTAAGGTTTGCTCATTTAAGATTATTTGCAGTATGAAGAAATTCGTTGTTGTTGTTCAGTCACTCAGTTGTGTCTGACTCTTTGTAACACCATGGACTGCAGCATGCCAGGCGTCCCTGTCCTTCACCATCTCCTGGAGCTTGCTCAAGCTCAAGACCCTTGAGCTGGTGATACCATCCAACCATCTCACCCTCTGTCGTCCCCTTCTCCTCCTGCCGTCAATCTTTCCCAGCATCAGGGTCTTTTCTAATGAGATGCTTCTTTGTATCAGGTAGCCAAAGCATTGGAGCTTCAGCATCAATCCTTCCAATGGATATTCAGGGTTGACATCCTTTAGGATTGACTACTTTGATCTCCTTGCAGTCCAAGGGACTCTCAAGAGTCTTCTCCAACACCACAGTTCAAAAGCATCAATTCTTCAGGGCTTACCTTTTTTATAGTCCAACACTCACATCCATACATGACTACTAGAAAAACCATAGATTTGACTAGATGGACTTTTGTCAGCAAAGTAATGTCTTTGCAGTGATTTTGGAGCCCAAGAAAATAAAGTCTGTCACTGTTTCTATTGTTGCCCCATCTACTTGCCATGAAGTGATGGAATCGGATGCCATGATCTTTGTTGTCTGAATGTTGAGTTTGAAGCCAGCTTTTTCACTCTCTTCTTTCACCTTCATCAAGAAACTCTTTAGTTCTTCTTCGCTTTCTGCCATAAGGGTGGTGTCATCTTCCTATCTGAGGTTTTGATATTTCTCCTGGAAATCTTGATTCCATCTTGTGCTTCATCCAGCCTGGCATTTCTCATGATTTACTCTGCATGGATTTAAAATAAGCAGTGTGACAATATGCAGCCTTGACATACTCCTTTCTCAATTTGGAACCAGTGCATTGTTTCATGTTCAGTTCTAACTGTTGCTTCTCGACCTGCACACAGGTTTCGCAGGAGGCAGTTAATGTGGTCTGGTATTCCCATCTCTTGAAGAATTTTCCACTGTTTTCTGTGATCCACATAGTCAAAGGCATTAATGTAGTTAATGAAGCATAAGTAGATGTTTTTCTGGAATTCTTTTGCTTTTTCTATGATCCAACAGATGTAGGCAACTTAATCTCTGGTGCCTCTGCCTCTTCTAAACCCATCTTGAATATCTGGAAGTTTTCAGTTCACATACTGTTGAAGCCTAGCTTGGAGAATTTTGAGCATTACTTTGATGGTACGAAAAATGAATGCAATTGTGTGGTAGTCTGAACATTCTTTGGCATTGCCCTTCCTTGGGATTGGAATGAAAACGTACCTTTTCCAGTCCTGTGGTCACTGCCGTGTTTTCTAAATT
The DNA here is from genome assembly GCF_032405125.1 of Capricornis sumatraensis. NCBI lineage: Eukaryota > Metazoa > Chordata > Mammalia > Artiodactyla > Bovidae > Capricornis > Capricornis sumatraensis. The sequence continues at coordinate 7,214,547 of NC_091084.1, forward strand.
TGCTGGCATATTGAGTGTAGCGCATTAACAGCATCATCTTTTAGGATTTGAAAGGAATGTATGTACACCCGTGGCAGATTCATGTCAATGTATAGCAAAACCAATACAATATTGTTAAGTAATTAGCCTCCAATTAAAATAAATTTATACTAAAAAAAAAAAAAAGAAAGAAATAGCTCAGCTGGAATTCCATCACCTCCTCTAGCTTTGCTCATAGTGATGCTTCCTAAGGCCCAGTGATCTTCACACTCCAAGATATATGACGCTAGGTGAATCATATGACTCACATATGACTCTAGGTGAGTAATCACACCATTGTGGTTATCTGGGTCATTAAGACCTCTTTTTGTATAGTTCTTCAGTGTATTCTTGCCACCTCCTCTTAATACCTTCTGCTTCTGTTAGGACTGTACTGTTTCAGTCCTTTATTGTGCACATCTCTGCATGATATGTTTTCCTTGGTATCTCTAATTTTCATGAAGAGATCTCTAGTCTTTCCCATTCGATGTTTTCCTCTATTTTTTTTTCCTTTAATTAAAAATAGAAATTATATATAATATATATGTGCTGTGCTTATTTGCTCAGTCATGTCCGACTCTTTGCAACCCATGGCCTGCAGCCCGCTAGGCTCCTCTGTCCATGGGATTCTCCAGGCAAGAATACTGGAGTGGGTTGCCATACCCTCCTCCAGGGGATCTTCCTACCCAGAGATCAAACTCAAGTCTCCTGCATTGCTGGTAGATTCTTTACCGACTGGGCCACCAGAGAAGCCCCTATGATAATGTACATAAAATAATATAAATTAGCTAATTAAATTACAGTATATAAGTACAATAAAACATTATATAACAATAAAAACTAATATTTGAAAAATATTTGATGACATTGCAAAGTGTACATTACTTAATATATTTATCAGAATGTATACATAGTAATTAGCCTAATTATGTAAAAATAATTGGACATATAAAAAACATTGATGAAAGTCACTATCAACTTACATCATTTCAACTGGGTCTGTTCTAAACTCTACTAATGACTGTCTTCATTGATATTTTATAGCAATTATTTAGTATAAGATGAAATATATTAATAAACTGATAACATTTTTATTTTGTTTTAATGAACTGTGTTTCTTCAAAAAATGGCTTAAGGCAAATAACAAATAATTCAGGCAATCATTTTTCTCAGTGTGACATCTTTTATGCTTCTTCATCTTTTGTCAAAATTACTTAGTGTAAATTACAGATTTAAGAATTTGAGAACAAATTCATCTAGAATTAAAATCTAATATATCCAGATTGAAATTAAGTACATCCAGTCATTAACTGGAGTAAACAACACATTAAAAGTGATTAGCAGGTTGACAACTCTGTACATAAGAAGTTTCTCAGTTTATTGGACAAAAAGATAGTAATAAACTGCAGCTCATCAACAGGTAGATTATCAGGAATTATACTGGAACTAAAACTTCAGAACTAGTATTAAAGACAAATAACATCGCTCTTCCTAGGAAAGCCTTGCCATACCAACTTCAAAACACAGTGGGGCTACGACTAGATATTTCCCATTCTTTAGTCTAAATTTTTCCTAAATGCAAACCTAGGTTTACATCAACATTGATCAAATCTTGTACATTAGTACTAGTAATATAAGCAATATACTAGTAATATAAATAATTAGTACTAGTAATATAAGCATAGGAGAAAAGATAAATTAAGTAAGCTCCCCATGTTTCAATTTCAAGTCATTACTTTAAGCAGCCTTGTGAGACTGAGATGTAAAACCTGGAGTTCAAGAGAACAAGACTGATTTGGACAAGCTTTCCGGAGATCTAATCATTTTGAGTTATGATCCTTAAAAAGATAATTTCTTGCCTCATGTACTCCACAAATTAAGTTACCTTGCATATCAACTTTAGAGAACTGTTTTTCTAAAAGTGTATTAAATGTGCTGCAGTTAGATTCCATCCATTTATATTCTGCTAACCATTTAAACTGATTTTAACTCTTCATAGTATCTCAGAATTTTGATATGCTGTGTTTTGATTTTTACTCAGCTAAATTAATTCCTAATTTTCTTTTTGATATCCTATTCTCAAAACAGTTTAGTTCAGTTTAGTTCAGTTTAGTTCAGTCACTCAGTCATGTCCAACCTGCGATCCCATGGACTGTAGCATGCCAGGCTTCCCTGTCCGTCATCAAATCCCAGAGCCTACTCAAACTTATGCCCATCGTGTCAGTGATGCCACGACATGATGGCATCCTTTGTCATTCCCTTCTCCTTTGTCATTCCCTTCTCCTCCTGCAATCAATTTTTCCAGCATCAGGGTCTTTTCATATGAGTTGGTTCTTTGCATCAAGTGGCCAAAGTATTGGAATTTCAGCTTTAGCATCAGTCCTTCCAAGGAATACTCAGGAGTGATTTCCTTTAGGATGGACTGATTGGATCTCCTTGCAGTCCAAGGGACTCTCAAGAGTCTTCTCCAACACCACAGGTCAAAAGCATCAATTCTTCTGTGCTCAGCTTTCTTTATAGTTCAACTCTCTCATCCATACATGACTACTGGAAAAACCATAGCTTTTACTAGACAGACCTTTGTCGGCAAATGTCTCTGCTTTTTAATATGCTGTCTAGGTTGGTCATAGCTTTTCTTCCAAGGAGTAAGCATCTTTTAATATCATGGCTGCACTCACCATCTGCAGTGCTTTTGGAGCCCAAGAAAATAAAGTCTCTCACTGTTTCTATTGTTTCCCGATCAAGTTGCAATGAAGTGATGGGACCAGATGCCATATTAGTTTCCTGAATGTTGAGTTTTAAGCCAACTGTTTCATTCTCCTCTTTCACTTTCATGAAGAAGCTCTTTAGTTCTTCCTTGTTTTCTGCCATAAAGATCATGTCATCTGGCTATGTGAGGTTATTGATAATTCTCCCAGTAATCTTGATTCCAGCTTGTGCTTCATCCAGCCCAACGTTTCTCCTGATGTAGTCTGCATATAAGTTAAGTAAGCAGAATGACAGCATGGACGTACCCCTTTCCCAATTTGGAACCAGTCTGTTGTTCCATGTTCAGTTCTAACTTGCTTCTTGACCTGCATACAGATTTCTCGAGAGGCAGGTCAGGTGGTCTGGTATTCCCATCTCTCTCAGAATTTTCCACAGTTTGTTGTCAAAGTCTTTGGCATAGTCAATAAAGCAAAAGTAGATCTTTTTCTAGAACTCTTGCTTTTTCTATGATCCAGCGGATGTTGGTAATTTGATCTCTGGTTCCTCTGCCTTTTCTAAATCCAGCTTGAACATCTGGAAGTTCATGGTTTACATATTGCTGAAGCCTGGCTTGGAGAATTTGGAGCATTATTTTGCTACTGTGTGAGATGAGTGCTATTGTGCCATAGTTTGAACATTCTTTGGCATTGCCTTTCTTTGGGACTGTAATGAAAACTGACCTTTTCCATTCCTGTGGCCACTGCTGAGTTTTCCAGATTTGTTGGCGTATTGAGTGCAGCACTTTTACAGCATCATCTTTTAGAATTTGAAATAGCTCAACTGGAATTCCATCACGTCCTCTAGCTTTGTTTACAGTGATGCTTCCTAAGGCCCACTTGACTTCACATTCCAGGATGTCTGGCTCTAGGTGAATGATCACACCATCGTGGTTATCTTGGTTATGAAGATCTTTTTTGGATAGTTCTTCTGTGTATCTTGTCATCTCCTCTTAATATCTTCTGCTTCTGTTAGGTCCATTTCTGTCCTTTACTGTGCTCATCTCTTTGCATGAAATGTTTCCTTGGTATCTCTAATTTTCTTGAAGAGATTTCTAGTCTTTCCCAGTCTATTGTTTTCCTCTATTTTTTTGCATTGATTGCTGAGGAAGGCTTTCTTATCTCTCCTTGCTATTCTTTGGAACTCTGGATTCAAATGGGTATATCTTTCCTTTTCTCACTTGCTTTTCATTTCTCTTCTTTCCACAGCTATTTTTAAGGCCTCCTCAGACAGCCATTTTGCTTTTTTGCATTTCATTTTCTTCAGGATGATCTTGATCCCTGTTTCCTGTACAATGTCACGAACCTCCATTGACAGTTCATCAGGCACTCTGTCTATCAGATATAGTCTCTTAAATATATTTCTCACTTCCACTATATAATTGTAAGGGTTTTGATTTACACTGGACTGAGAAACAGGCTCTTGGAGGGCACAGTCAACCATTTTGCCTTTTTGCATTTCTTTTTTTGGGGATTGGTCTTGATCACTGCCTCCTGTACAATGTCACGAACCTCCATCCATAGTTCTACTCCCATATTTTATTTAAAAGTAGATATTTTTTTAAAAGTAGATATTTAGCTTCCAAGTATTTCAAGTTTCTTAAAATCTTTTTGCTACTAATTTCTAACAATTATAAATACTTAATGATTATTTGAGACAAGTTTGATCTATCTACCTTAGTACAATTCTGTGTGCACTTGAAAAGATGTGTACTATACTGTTGTAGAATGTAATCAAGTGATTTTATAATTAAGTTATTTAATAAAGCTGTTTAAGTTTTCTATATTGCTACTGCTTTTCTGTCTAGTATTCTGGCAACTGTTGACAGAGATACATCATATATTTTTAAACTCTGCTTTTAAATGTATAACAGTTTAGTATTGCTATATTCTTCTGATGACTTGATAACTTTATCATTATAAAATAACCTTCATTATCTCTTGTCATAGTCTATGCTTTGAAACTTGCTTTCCCTGATACTAATATAGCTACACAATCATGGCATCTCTTTTTCTATTATTTTGCTTTCAACCTATCTCTGCTGTATTTAAAGTGTAATGCCTGGATGTGTAATGGCACCTTAGCTGGATTTTGTTGTATGCAATTTGACAAATTTTGCCAAAACTTTTCATTGGTAACTTTGGATATTATTTAATGATTTATTTTAAAATTATTTAGGGAATAAATGAGCTTATAAACAGCTACATATTGTAAATAAAAGAAAAGTTTAGGGTTTAGGCTGAGCAAAAGAATTCAGTGAGTAACATGATGGCTTTAATAATAGTAATTGTCACATTAGTAACATAATAACAAACATAATATTTATCACACGTATCTCACTCACACAAGTTAATGCCTTTAAAACAGCATACAAGGTCCTCATTGTCTGTCCCTACCCCAAGTCCAGCGTCTTTCTGCCAACCATATCATTCTAAGTTTTTACTTCTCTGACCACCTTTTCCTTATTTACCAGCCTTCAGTCACACTGGCTTCTCTTTCTCAAAATAATCTTTTGCCTCAGGGTACTGGCTGTTTCCTCTGCCTGAAACTTTCTTCTAGTTGATATCTTATCTGCAGGGCAATTTCCTCAGCTTCTTCAGGACCTTGTCAAATACCACCATACCAAAGATTTCTTCCATAATTCTACCATTTTAACACAAGAAATTTTTATATACATTTTACATTTATATATAGTGTTCTATATGCTATTAATAGAAATTAATGCCATAGCAAATGACTTGTAGAATCTCAGTCACCTGGCCAGAGATTAGGCCTGAGCCTTTGGAGTGGAAGCACTCAGTCCAGGACCCTAGGCTGTTGGAGAACTCCTGAGCCCAGGGAGTACTAGTGAGAACTCCCAGGAAGGGCTCCATCTGTATATAAGACTAGCATCACTGGACTGCCAGTAGCACCCAGCGCAGAACGCCTCACTCAAACAACAAGCAAGATAAAAACACAAACCCAATTATCAGCAGACAGGATTTCCACAGACACTCCAAAACATACCACCTCACACAACCCTGTTCATCAGAGGGGGAAAAATAAAAACAAAACTCACCTCCTCCAACCAGAATGCAGGCACAAGTCACACCCAACAAGAAGCCTACAAAAATGACTAGACCAACTTTATCCACAGAGGGCAGAAAACAAAAGGAAGAAGGAATATGGCCCTAATGCCTGTGAAGAGAAGACCTCAAACCAGTAAGTCAGAAAAAAATGAAAAGAGAAACAGTGCACAGATGAAAGAACAAGGGAGAAACTCTCAAGCCCAAATAAATGAAGAGGGAATGGGCAAGTTATCTGAAAAAGAATTCAGAGTAATGATAGTAAAGGTGATCCAAACTCTTGAAAACAGAATGGAGAAAATGCAAGAATCAATTAACACATTTAGCAAGGACCTAGAAGAAATAAAGAATAAACAAACAGAAGTGAATAACATAATTACTGAAATTAAAAACACTCTGGAAGGAATCAATAGTAGAATAACTGAGGCAGAAGAATGGATACATGAGCTGGAAGACAAAATGGTGAAAATAATTGGTGAAGAGCAGAATAAAGGAAAAACAATGAAAATAATTGAGGACAGTCCTAGAGATCTCTGGGACAATATTAAATGTACCAACGTGTGAATTACAGGGGTCTCAGAAGAAGAGAAAAAGAAAGCATCAGAGAAAATTTTTGAAGAAATTATAGATGAAAACTTCCCCAATATGGAAAATGAAATAGTCAATCAAGTCCAAGAAGCACAGAGTATCCCACACAGAATAACCCCAAAGAGAAACACACTGAGATACACACTAATCAAACTAATCAAGGTTAAACACAAAGGAAGAATATTAAAAGCAGCAAGGAAGAAGCAACAAGTTAACATACAAGGGAAACTCCATACAATTAACAACTGAAATCTTTCAGCAGGAACTCCGCAGGTTAGAAGGGAATGGCAGGACATAAATTTAAAGTACTGAAAGGGAAAAATCTACAACCAGGATTACTCTACTTGGCAAGGATCTCATTCAAAACTGATGAAGAAATCAAAAGCTTTAAAGACGAGTAAAAGTTAAGACAATTTAGCATCACTAAATCAGATTTCAAGAAATGTTAAAGGGACTTCTATAGGCAGGAACAAAAGAGAAGGAAACTATTTTCAAAAACAAACCCCAAACAATTAAAAAAAATATCAATAGGAACATATATATATATATCAATAATTACTTTAAATACAATGTATAAAATGCTCTAACCAAAAGACAGAGTGGATGAATAGATATAAAAATAATAACCATATACATTTCTGGCACAAAAACAAAAATTCTGATCAATGGAACAAGATACAAGGCCCAAAGATGAACCCAAGCACCTATAGACAACTTATCTTTGACAAAGGAGGCAAGTATATATAATGGAGAAAAGATAGTCTCTTCAGTAAGTGGTCCTGGGAGAACTGCATAGCTATGTGTAAAAGAATGAAGGTAGAACACTTCCTATCACCACACACAAAGATAAACTCAAATCATTTGAGCTAAATATAAGACCAGAAATTATAAAACTTTTCGAGGAAAATATAGGCAGAACTCTATCTGACATAAATTACAAGATCCTCTATGACCCATCTCCTAGAATAATGGAAATTAAAAAAAAAAAGGAATCTAATGAAAAGTTTTGCACAGCAAAGGAAACTATAAGCAAGGTGAAAAGACAACCCTCAGAATGGGAGAAAATAATAGCAAAGGAAACAACTGACAAAGGATTAATCTTGGTGGGGAATGTAACCTGATACAGCCACTATGGAAGACAGTATGGAGATTCCTTAGAAAACTAGGAACAAAACTACCATACGATCCGGTAATCCCATTACTAGGCGTATACCCTGAGGAAACCAAAATTAAAAAAAGACATATGTACCCCAATGTTCACTGAAGCACTATTTACACTAGCTAGGATATGGAAGCAACCTAGATGTCTGTCAACATATAAATGGATAAAGAAGCTGCGGTACATATACACGACAGAATATTAGTCACAAAAAGGAATAAATTTGAGTCAGCTCTAATGAGGTGGATGAACCTAGAGCCTGTTATGCTCTTCTACCTAGAGCTGTGGGAAGGGGGTGGGAGGTGGGACGGAGGTTCAAGAGGGAGGAGACACACGTATACCTGTGGCTAATTGATGTTGATGTATAGTAGAAACCAACACAATATTGTAAAGCAATTATTCATCAATTAAAGATAAACAAATAAAAGAGTACATAACATGAACATTATGAAAAAATAAGTGGAAAAATTGTGACAAAAATAAATATACAACCTGAACATCCACATTTATTCTAGTGGAAAATCCTTCAGATAATAGAATAATCCAACCAATCCATCCTAAAGGAAATCAGTCCTGAATATTCACTGGAAGGACTGATGCTCAAGCTGAAACTCCAATACTTTGCCCACCTGATACAAAGAACTGATTCACTGGAAAAGATCCTGATGCTCAGAAAGATGGAAGGCAGGGGAAGGGGACAACAGAGGAAGAGATGGTTGGATGGCATCATCAACTCAACAGACATGAGTTTGAGTAAACTCCAGGAGTTGGTGATGGACAGGGAGGCCTGGTGTGCTGCAGTCCATAGGGTCACAAAGAGTCAGACATGACTGAGCGACTGAACTGAACTTTTCTACCATGGAACACTGCTGGGAGGCTCCATATTGGAGAACTCTATCCCACCCATTATTGCTACAAGGTTACATGCCATCTTGGCAAATAAATGGCAATGAAACAGTGACAGACTTTATATATTTTGGGGCTCCAAAATCACTGCAGATGGTGACTGCAGCCATGAAACTAAAAGATGCTTGTTCCTTGGAAGAAAACCTATGACCAACCTAGACAGCATATTAAAAAGCAGAGACATAACTTAGATGACAAACGTCTGTCTAGTCAAAGCTATGGTTTATGCAGTAGTCATCTATGGATGTGAGAGTTGGACTATAAAGAAAGCTGAGCACTGAAGAATTGATGCTTTTGAATTGTGGTACTGGGGAAGACTCTTGAGAGTCCCTTGGACTGCAAGGAGATGCAGCCAGTCCATCCTAAAGGAAATCAGTCTGAATATTCATTGGAAGGACTGATGCTGAAGCTCAAACTCCAATACTTTGGCCACCTAATGCGAAGAACAGACTCATTGGAAAAGACCTTGATGCTGGGAAAGATTGAAGGCAGGAGTAGAAGGGGATGTGAGATGGTTGGATGGCATCACCAACTCGATGGACATGAGTTGGAGCATGCTCAAAGATGGTGAAGGTCAGGGAAATCTGGTGTGCTGCTTCCATGGGTCACAATGAGTCAGACATGACTGAGTGACTGAGCAACACGCAGACCAGGGACTCCCTGATGTCAATGGCTAAGACTCTGTACTCCCAACACAGGGGCTCTGGTTCAGTCAGGGAACTATATCTCACATGCCACAACTAAGAGTTTGCATGCCACAACTAAAGATCCTGCATGCTTCATGAAGAATGAAGCTTCTGTGCATCGCAATGAAGACCCAGCACAGCCAAATAAATAAATTAAATTAAAAAGAAATAGAATAGACCTCCCTTTACCTTTAAAAAGGGATTCCCTGGTGGCTCAGGCGGTAAAGAGTCTGCCCTCAATGCGGGAGACCTGGGTTCGATCCTTGGGTCAAGAAGACCCCTTGGAGAAGGAAATGGCTATCCACTCCAGTATTCTTGCCTGGAAAATCCCATGGATAGAGGAGCCTGGTGGGCTATATATAGTCCATGGGGTCTGAAAGAGTCAGAAACAACTAAGCGACTTCACTTAAAAAGGGAAATCTTTACTCTTCCTCTGGTGACTGCAGCCATGAAATTAAAAGACGCTTACTCCTTGGAAGAAAAGTTATGACCAACCTAGATAGCGTATTCAAAAGCAGAGACATTACTTTGCCGACTAAGGTCCGTCTAGTCAAGGATATGGTTTTTCCAGTAGTCATGTATGGATGTGAGAGTTGGACTGTGAAGAAGGCTGAGTGCCGAAGAATTGATGCTTTTGAACTGATGTGTTGGAGAAGACTCTTGAGAGTCCCTTGGACTGCAAGGAGATCCAACCAGTCCAATCTGAAGGAGATCAGCCCTGGGATTTCTTTGGAGGGAATGATGCTGAAGCTGAAACTCCAGTACTTTGGCCACCTCATGTGAAGAGTTGACTCACTGGAAAAGACTCTGATGCTGGGAGGGATTGGGGGCAGGAGGAGAAGGGGACGATAGAGGATGAGATGGCTGGATGGCATCACTGACTCGATGGACGTGAGTCTGAGTGAACTCCGGGAGTTGGTGATGGACAGTGAGGCCTGGCATGCTGCGATTCATGGGGTCGCAAAGAGTTGGACACGACTGAACAACTGAACTGAACTGAACCCTTAAGATATCTATCTTTTAGAATACTGGGAAGTCTCTTTAAATCTATAGTATTTTTTAATTTGAAAAAATAGAAACCATAAATCTAAGTTTCTAGGCTTAATATTTGATACAAGGAAGTGTTGTTTTTCAATAAAATCTCGTGGTTTTCTTTTATACTCTTGTGGAGAAAATTTTGGAAATTATAGTTTGATTATCTAACATTTTTTTCAATCACTGATGGCTTCCCCTGACTCTTCCAAAGGCAGGACCGACTCAACTGTTACAGGATTCAGGCAGAACCTGAACTACCGTGAGAAACAAGGTCATCTTTTACATATACTTACTTTTTAGTGTGGCAAGCCAGGAATTTATATAGTGTATCCTATTTATAGGCCCTCTCTTAATAATCAATTATAATTTCTGATTATTTTAAGTTTTTATTAAGACCAATCCTTCACATATACACAGCAACCGATTTCCTCTTGTCTTTCCAAGAATTTTACTTCTTATATTATTTCCTTCCTTCTTGCACCATTATTTTTCCTCTTATATGGGATACAGACATGGTGATACAGGTCCCATTAAAAACCAAGCCAAAAAACACTCCCTTGGTCTTTCTCCTCATCAGCTACTATCCTATTTATCTGTACCACTTCATAACAAAGCTCTCTAAAAAGACTATCTAATCTCCTTTATAGTATTTGAGATAGCTGAGGACTTGGACCTTTTTAAAGCACTTATTTCTTGGCTTCTGGATCACTGCAAGTGCTTCTTTTTCTGTCTTCCTGACTGTCACTTCTTGGTGTCATGATTGGCTCCTCTTCCTTTCCTGGACTTCCTGATGCTGGAGTGTTCTAAGCACCATTCATTCTACAGTCGTAAAGATCAGCTTTCTATGCTCATGACTCCCACTCCTACCTGTTTCCTGTCACTTACTTTTCTGACATTTCCACCGGATGTTTAAAAGGTATCTGCTGCTGCTGCTGCTGCTAAGTCGCTTCAGTCGTGTCCGACTCTGTGTGACCCCAGAGACAGAAGCCATGCAAGACCACCTTCCTCTTCCCTAAGGTATCTCCTCTACCACCAGAATCCTTCAGCTCAGTGAAAAATTCAACTGATTGTTCAGGCCAAAACCTTGAAATCACTTTTGCGTCTTTCTCCCATGTCCCACAGCCAAATTCACAGATCTGATATAAAAATCTTGGCACGTCTTCATTTCCACAGCCACCATTTTGATCCATAACACCAACATAGTATCACTGGGATTATTGCAATAACTTCCTAACTAGCAAGCCTGTTTCCTGATTACAGTTGATCTTCCCTTAGATATGTTCATGATTTGCTTTCTTAACTTCATTCAAGTCTCTAATTAAACATCACCTCCTAAGAAAAGCCTTATGCTGAAGTCTCACCCTCTTCAACCTACTTCCTTTCTAACATCTTTAATCTTTATCAATTTACTCTACAGCATCTTGATACTTATTAGAAATAAAGTTCAGTTCAGCTTCAATATTTAGCCAAGATCTACTATTTGCCTTCATCTTTTGGTAGGCTCAATAGACAGATGCTTACTTTAAAACTGTCTTGATATTTCCAGAAATGAATAATATAAACAGATGTTACTACTCTATCTCATAAGTATAACAACATTACAAATGCCAAAATGGTATGATATTAAGATAAATATTAGATTACATACTATCATATATAAATGGGCATTTTATATGCCACTTTGAGTGAAAATAACTCTTTATGTGTTCTGTAGATTGAAATTCTCTTAGTCTAAACTGCAAATGTATATTTGTTATTGTTAAGAGTAATGTTTTACAAATAATCAAGAAAACTGTAAATTTAAAATAAAAAATTAAGAACTCTGAAGTGAAGTCACTCAGTCGTGTCTGACTCTTTGTGACCCCGTGGACTGTAGCCTACCAGGCTCCTCCCTCCATGGGATTCTCCAGGCAAGAGTACTGGAGTGGGTTGCCATTTCCTTCTCCAGGGGATCTTCTCAACCCAGGGATCGAACCTGGGTCTCCTGCATTCCAGGCAGATGCTTTAACCTCTGAGCCACCAGGGAAGCCTATAGCTTAATAAATAGGGAAACTGAAAACTGTAAATATTAAGAGAGAATATATTAATGGCTAGAAAAGTTTAAGGAAAAATGTTGAAAACATTTTCATCAAAACGCATTAATAGAAATCAAACTAATATAAAGTATATTATACATATTTGACTATCTTAAAATCAAAACCTTTGTAAAACTGTTTGGGCTTCCCTGGTGGGTCAGAGGCTAAAGCGTCTGCCCACAATGCGGGAGACCTGGGTTCAATCCCTGGGTTGGGAAGATCCCTTGGAGAAGGAAATGGCAACCCTCTCCAGTATTCTTGCCTGGAGAATCCCATGGGCGGAGGAGCCTGGTGGGCTACAGTCCATGGGGTCGCAAAGAGTCAGACACGACTGAGTGACTTCACTTTCACTTTCTTTGACATATTTGCATTTGCACACTAAATAAAATTATTTTTAAGAACAAAATTTAATTATAGGTTATTTAGTAGTGTTTAAAATGAGTTCAAGGGAAGTCCTACTTGGGAATACTTTCTATCTTGTGAGAATGGAACATCATCTATGCCATCTTGAATTTTCTCAAGGAAAAAAAATGCCCTATTATCATTTACAAAAAAATTCAATGTAAATCATCTTTAATTAGACAAATTTTTTAAAATATAGAAAATAAATTATATAATCAAAGATTTTTCACTTATACAGTTTCAAAACAATAGACATTAAAAGAAATACTTATTTAGGAACAATTTTTCATTGAGGTTTTGAATTTGTGAAGTTTAAAAAAAGCTTGACAAAGTCATTAATATAGAGTAACAATCATTTTCAGGACATGAAGGACAAGGGGTTTTGAGATTTCTTTAAGCTGTGGATCTTACTTTCAAGGTTCTTCCTAAAAAACATATTACTGAAATATATTTTCCTAAACTATATTTACTTTGCCAACAAAGGTCTGTCTAGTCAAGGCTATGGTTTTTCCAGTGGTCATGTATGGATATGAGAGTTGGAACTGTAAAGAAAGCTGAGTGCTGAAGAATTGATGCTTTTGAACTGTGGTGTTGGAGAAGACTCTTGAGAGTCCCTTGGACTGCAAGGAGATCCAACCAGTCCATCCTGAAGGAGATCAGTCCTGGGTGTTCACTGGAAGGAACTAAAGCTGAAGCTAAAGCTGAAGCTCTAATACTTTGGCCACCTGATGCGAAGAGCTGACTCATTGGAAAAGACTCTGATGCTGGAAGGGGTTGGGCCAGGAAGAGAAGGGGATGACAGAGGATGAGATAGTTGGATGGCATCACTGGCTCAATGGACATGAGTTTGAGTAAACTCTGGGAGTTGGTGATGCACAGGGAGGCCTGGTGTGCTGCGATTCATGGTGTCGCAAAGAGTCGGATACGACTGAGCAACCGAACTGAACTGAACTGAAACTATTTTTACTGTTCACAAACAAGCTAATATTATTAGAAGTATCATTAAGTATACTTTAATATTATGTTCAATAGACAAGTTAGTACATATATACACAAACATATGAAAGTTCTTTTAAAGTATGACAATATGTAAATTAGCAATGAAACCAATCACTGCTTTTCTTGTTCTTGAAAAGTTTTCCAGTTGCAGATAGCTAACAGAAAAGTGAAGCTGATAGAAGATATACTACCGAATGGAAAATCAGCATGCAATTATCACTGACAATGGAATACATGTGGTGAAGACTATGAATGATTTAGGAAACAAAAGTATATGTTTTGTTTGTAATTTTCCACTAGGTTTTCAGAAATAATACCAGTATTTGATAGGACAGACATTAACTACAGTAGAAAAACTGTCAACTACTTTTATTGTTCTTTAACCAAAGAATGATGCTAAAGCTGAAACTCCAGTACTTTGGCCACCTCATGCGAAGAGTTGACTCATTGGAAAAGACTCTGATGCTGGGAGGGATTGGGGGCAGGAGGAGAAGGGGACAACAGAGGATGAGATAGCTGGATGGCATCACTGACTCAATGGACGTGAGTCTGAGTGAACTCCAGGAGTTGGTGATGGACAGGGAGGCCTGGCCTGCTGCAATTCATGGGGTCGCAAAGAGTCGGACACGACTGAGCGACTGAACGGAACTGAACTGAACCAAAGATAAAACTGTATGACATAAAAAACATTTTGCAATTGTCTTACTATATATTACTAAACTCTGTTCAAACAAGATGTACTAGCACTCTTTAAATAGCAAAAATGGCTTCATGAACCAAGGAAAGCCTTGAAATACTGTTTTGAAAATAAGGGTACCAAGAGAGCAGATATTACTATCACTGGTTACTTGCAGAGAAAGAAATTTGTTTGCTAAAACTTGCCAATTCTTCAAAAAACCAAACTTGTCTTCAGATTTTAAATTCTCTGCATGTTTTCATCTGTAAAGATCCTCCTACTATGATGCTCCAGGAAGATGGTGAAATTGGTATGCATGTAATAAAAGCTGAGATGCAGATAAAAATTCAGAGAAGATTCTGTTATCTTGAAAGCCAATTATGTTGCTATATTATCACACGGTTTATACGACTGCTTCTATAAAACCACAGATCATCATAGACCACTGTTTAGTATTCCAAATGTGCAAGACAGTTGACTATAGGCAGAATTTATCAGATGACAACACTGAGAAATTACTGTCCTCTACAAAATTTGACTCCTAAAATTCTATAATTCTACTGCTACAGTAATAGCTATATTTTAGTGGATAAAATTTCAGGTATACTATATCCTAAGTTTATTCTATAATAGTCATAAGCTAGTTTAAAGTTTGACTGTATATTAATCTTACATCTCAGAATTTTGGCAAAGGTATATTTTTCTATGCTATTAAAATTTACTGTAATTATTTATTATATATCTCCTTCACTATGCAGAGATTCTTACTGGCAGAACAGTAAATGGCACATAATAAAAACTCAGTAAGTTCTCACTGAATGATGAACAAATTAATGAATATGAATAAAAAACATCCATAAGGTAGCTCTTTTAGGTGAGTATAGTACATAAAAATAAAGATGCTGGAGATTTTTGACCACATACAGACTACTTTTTCAATTTTGTTCACGTTAAGTCTTACTGAATACGTAGTATGTGTAAAACACTATAGAAACGGCTGTGAAAGCTACTGAGTTAGGAAAAAAAAAGTTTCCCTTTTCAGGAATGAGATGGATTCAGGAATGAGAGGATGAGATGGTTGGATGTCATCACCGACTCAGTGGACACAAGTTTGAGTAAACTTCGGGAGTTGGTGATGGACAGGGAGGCCGGGCATGCTGCAGTCCATGGGGTTGCAAAGAGTTGGACACCACTGAGCGACTGAACTGAACTTTTCAGGAATGCAAAGCAGGGCAGAACCTTACAAAACAGATTAAGACATCTCAGAAAATGAATAAAAAGTAAACATGTAATTCTAATAAGATTACTTTTAAAGTTCAGGATCTTAGGAGAAAGTGAAACAAGTCTTCAAATGTTAGATGGTGGAGTAGAATATAAAGTTAAACTATAGTGTTTATTGGGTAGATTTAGACAGCTAAAATCTCAGAAATATATCATGGGTACTACAAAAATACATCTCTGCAGGGTGAATCATGATGGTTGGGAAACAGGAAAGAGATTTACGTCACTTTGATTGAGAATAATCCAAATACTGACTGAATCAGTCATTTATTCAGCAGATATTTACTGGAAAAACCTACTTGTGTAAGCCACTATTCTACATGCTTTGACAGAGCAGTGAACAGACAAATAAATATCTCTGTCCATATCAAGTTTCCATTTTCATGGAGGGGTACAAATAACCAAATAAATAACCAAGTAAATATACAGAATACCACATGAATATATATGCTATGAAAAAAAAATTTGAAAGGGAAACAGGATGAACAGTATCAAGGAAGGGGAAGGTTATGATCTGAAATAGCATGTCAGGGAAGGCCTTACTGAGAAGGTGATATCTGAGCAGAGACCTGAAGGAAATAAACTTCCTTCCTCATACACACACAAAAAAAAAAAAAGAAAAAGAAAGAAAGAAAAAGGAGTTTCCTTGTTATCTGAGAGAGAGCATTCCAGATAGAGGAAACAGCAAGAATAAAACTCCTTTGGGGGAGTGTGTCATGCCGTTCCCTGAAAAGCAATGCGACCAGTATAGCTGGAACAGAATAAATTAGGGGGCATAAAGTAAGAGACGAAATCAGAGAGGTAACAGGCCAGATCTTGTCAGGATTTTGTTTCTCTGAAAGAGATGAGAAATAAGGGGAAATATCGAAGAGAGGAGTGATATCATCTGATACATTAGCCAGGATATTTAGACCGCTGGGTTGAGAAATGACCAGACAGGAAACTCGGGGGGCAGCAGGACTATGCAGGAGGCAGCTGACATCAGTCAAAGTAGCAGCAGCCAAAGTGGTGAGAAGTGTCTCTGAATGTATTTCGAATATGTAGCCAAGGTAACTTTTCTGACTGCCTGGATGCAGTGTATGAAAAGAGTCCTCGATGATTCTAAGACTTTGGGCCTACGCCACTAGAAGGGGGGAGGTGCCATTTACTTTTAAGGAACGACTGCAGATAGCACAAGCTTTGTAGTAAAGGGCAGGAGTTCAGTTTTGAATATGTTAAGTTTGAGATGTTTATTAAACATCAAAGTGAAAAACTGAGAATAACCAAAGTATAGATGGGATTCAAAGTCATGAGATCACTTTGGGAGGAATACAGATGGAAAAGGTCACAGGGCGGTGCTCTCCGGAATCCAGTTAGGGATGAGGAAAAGGAAAGCCACAGAAGCAGACAGGTAAGGAAAAAAGAGAAGTGTGTGGTGACCCCAGGCCTAAATTACAAAAAGGTTTCAAGGGATACAGAGTGACAATCTTTTAAAAGTGTTGCTGATAGGTGTGATCAACAACATTTGATATTATAAAAAGGGAACTTCAGTGTAAGTTCTGCCATTTATCATATAAATTTTGTAAATTATTCTAGAAGATGGGGCTTACTTTTTCCATCTTTAAAAATGGAAATTAAAGTATTTACCACATATGTTAAATATTTCTGCTGCTGCTGCTAAGTCGCTTCAGTCGTGTCCGACTCTGTGCGACCCCACAGATGGCAGCCCACCAGGCTCCCCCGTCCCTGCGATTCTCCAGGTAGGAACACTGGAGTGGGTTGCCATTTCCTTCTCCAGTGCATGAAAGTGAAAAGTGAAGTCGCTCAGTCGTGTCTGACTCTTAGCGATCCCATGGACTGCAGCGCATCAGGCTCCTCCATCCATGGGATTTTCCAGCCAAGAGTACTGGAGTGGGATGCCATTGCCTTCTCCATTAAATATTCCTAATTCCACTTAAAGCACAAGAATGCCTGACAACCAAAATGTGCTCACTCCATATAAATCTTCATTTCTCTTTCTATCCTTCACTGGATCACTTAAAAAGTTTGAATATATGTTTGAAGTGGCATACCAAAAGGAAAGAAAGTGACCTGAAGCTCAAATATAGTTAACTAGTATATTTTATTGCTAGGGAAGTGAGAAGAGCTATTTAGATGAATTCCAAAAGGGTGTAAAGAGCTGCATTTCTAGATTTAGAAATTGTAGTCTGACATATTAAAGGAAATGGCAACCCACTCCAGGGTTCTTGCCTGGAGAATCCCAGGGACTGGGGAGCCTGGTGCGCTGCAGACCATGGGGTCGCTAAGAGTCAGACATGACTGAGCAACTTCACTTTCACTTTTCACTTTCATGCATTGGAGAAGGAAATGGCAACCCACTCCAGTGTTCTTGCTTGGTGGGCTGCCGTCTCTGGGGTCATACAGAGTCAGACACGACTGAAGCAATGCAGCAGCCGCAGCAGCATATGTAACACTTGCAGTAACTTATTCTGGTTCTTATGTTATGCCTGAAATTAAAGGCTCTGGAATTTTAATCTATGGTTGGAACTGAGCTCAACCTGCTTCATACCTGTTTGGAAGCAGTCTGATCATTACAACTGCACAAAAAACAAAAGCTGCCATTTTCACAGATATCTGAAAAGAGTACTTTGAATTTTCCCTGCCCTCCCAAAACTCTCAGTCCTTTCTTCCCCACCTAAGCAGCCATATTGTTCCTCTCAACTTTGTGAGTTGCTCTGGTTATTTCTCTGTGAAAAATAAAGGGCCCAAATAAAATCAAAGAACCTAGAAGACCCTTGGAAAAACTAGATGGAAAGTGGATCCCAACATTAAAGTTTATCTCAGAGAAATGGATATCTGTACATTTATAATAAAAATAAAATATTAAGGCAGAAAAACCATAGAAAATATATCCTTAAGTGGTGATACACTTATTATTGTTCCCTACATAGGAAGAAAAGTTAAGCTATGGCCAAGCTGGAAAATTATCCTGAGGGTTAAGGGGATATTTCATCATTATAATTAAGGCTAAATGCCTACAAAGCCTTTAAGAAAATGACACAGTGAAAAAGTTTTCAGTTTTGATGACCAGGAGATGGGAATACCAGATCACCTGATCTGCCTCTTGAGAAACCTACATGCAGGTCAGGAAGCAACAGTTAGAACTGGACATGGAACAATAGACTGGTTCCAAATAGGAAAACGAGTACGTCAAGGCTGTATATTGTCATCATACTTATTTAACTTATATGCAGAGTACATCATGAGAAACACTGGGCTGGAAGAAGCACAAGCTATAATCAAGATTGCCGGGAGAAATATCAATAACCGCAGATATGCAGATGACACCACCCTTATGGCAGAAAGTGAAGAGGAACTAAAAAGTCTCTTGATGAAAGTGAAAGAGGAGAGTGAAAAAGTTGGCTTAAAGCTCAACATTCAGAAAATGAAGATCATGGCATCTGGTCCCATGACTTCATGGCAAATAGATGGGGAAAGTGAAAACAGTGTCAGACTTTATTTTTTTGGCCCCCAAATCATTGCAGATGGTGACTGCAGCCATGAAATTAAAAGAGGCTTACTCCTTGGAAGGAAAGTTATGACCAATCTAGATAGCATATTAAAAAGCAGAGACATTATTTTGCTGACTAAGGTCCATCTAGTCAAGGCTATGGTTTTTCCTGTGGTCATGTATGGATGTGGGAGTTGGACTGTGAAGAAAGCTAAGCGCCAAAGAATTGATGCTTTTGAACTGTGGTGTTGGAGAAGACTCTTGAGAGTCCCTTGGACTAAGAGGAGATCCAACCAGTCCATTCTGAAGAAGATCAGCCCTGGGTGTTCTTTGGAAGGACTGATGCTAAAGCTGAGACTCCAGTACTTTGGCCACTTCATGCAAAGAGTTGGCTTATTGGAAAAGACTCTGATGCTGGGAGGGGTTGGGGCAGGAGGAAAAGGGGACGACAGAAGATGAGATGGCTGGATGGCATCACCGACTTGATGGACGTGGGTTTGGGTGAACTCCAGGAGTTGGTGATGGACTGGGAGGCCTGGCATGCTGCGATTCATGGGGTTGCAAAGAGTCGGACACGACTGAACGAGTGAACTGAACTGAACTGATACAATATTCTTAATATTAATCATCAGGCCAGAAATTTGTAATAAAATATGTGAATTGTTTTAAATGATATTAATTTTAGTATCAATGAAACATTTATTGTCACATGTACATAGCATAATTATTAAGCACACTTATACGTACAGTATAATAATAGCTACCAATGCAGCAAATAACAGAAACAATCTAATGCAAATAATGCATATACATAATATATATGTAATACATAAAATAATAACAAACACATGAAATGATAAAGAATCACAGCCATGCAATTACGACACATCAAGGACTTCAGGGCATTTCCATATCTTTACGACAGCAGCATTTCCATGTCTTTACGACAGTAGTGATGGGCTATCTGCCCTTCCTCTCCTGCCTTCTCTATCATTCCCTCCATTCTCTGGGCTTTTATTGATAGATCAGATAGGTAGACAAACAGAGAGCAGCACATAGAAGATAAGTAAATCTGAGTCCCTGCCTCATTCTTCTTTGCCTGGTAATTTTAATTTCACTTTCAGATCCTGTAATTTCTTCTCCAATAATCCTACAACTGAGAGATGGATTACACTAGAAGCCAAACAAACATTCAGATGAGCCCTGACCCCTTCAAATGAGTACCATTTGCAGACTGGCAGGACACAGTAAGAGGAGATGAAAATACAGAACAAGGCAAGGTCCCCCTAGAGGAAGTGTCTAAAGACATGAGAGCAGATGAAATCAAGTAGAAACCTCTAGGGATGAGCTTCAACAGCAGAAGGTCAACTAGTTTTACATTAGAACAAAGATGATGGGTGTGAGTTTAGACAAACTGAGTTAGGGTGGGCATTTGGAGATGGAAATGGCAACCCACTCCAGTGTTCTTGCCTGGAGAATCCCAGGGACAGGGGAGCCTGGTGGGCTGCCGTCTGTGGGGTTGCACAGAGTCGGACACGACTGAAGCAACTTAGCAGCAGCAGCAGCATATTCCATAGCTTGAATATTCTCTGTAAAGTGAAAAGCAGGGTGTTCTGCTAAGGGAAAAGTTACAGATGTGGACAGGTATGTGCACTACTGAAAAAAAGTAAATGAAGATTACTGTATCTAGAAGGACACTGATCAAGTTTCTCATAATAAGTTGTAATAAGACGATGTGACAAAGAAGATTATTTTTGAAGCAGTGTAATAAGCAGAGAAGAAGACAGAGCAAAAACCACACAGGAAAAGGGGTACATTGCATGTACCAACTATTTGTTATTACTTAAAAAAAAAAATCACCCTGTCTTATCCTTCTATCTCATTCCTTATTCTGTTCAATTTTCCTTCAGTTATTTGACTGGGTCACTCTGAAAACATTTGATCAATTTGGAAACAAACAAACAAACAAACAGAAAAAGAAGCTCCCTATAAGGGGGACACACCCTAAAGCAATTAGTCACAGTTATGAAAGAGTTTCAGCTGACATCTCTATGTTCCATCTAAATTAAAACTGTAGGCTTTTTCTCTAAATTCTCAAAAATTATGAAAACCCACACTACACAGAGAGAACACAGTTTTTTTTTTTTTTTTTTTTGAGTGCTATATAAAATCACAGATGACAGAACAAGGAAGGAATACACGGTCCTTTGTGTACAAAATCATAATACTCTCACTAAGTTGCTAGCAGAATGGCTAACAATATGAAAGTTTATAATGTAACTGTCATATAGTCATATAATACAATTACTAAATAATTTCGTCTTACCTGTATTGCAAGGGCACGAGCTACAAGACCTCTAAGGTATTGTAACGGGTCTTCAGGACCTTCCCATTTGTTTTGCCATGTGAGAGGACACTGCAATTTTGAAAGGATAAAAATTAAGCTTACACATTATAATATTACATATAAAAGATGTTTCAACATTTGTGTGATGGGGAAAATATTTTGGCATAATTCACATCATGTGTATCATGAATTAATTTCAATAAGCTATGTCTGTTTCTTTGATTTTATATCATTAAAACTGAATAATATATAGAGTCAGAACAAATTAATCTGTTTTCCAAAAAGGAAATATTCTTAAGTAAAAATTCTTGAAAGAATAAACAAATGAACTTAAATGAGTATATTGAAAGCAGCAAATCATGTTTTCTTGAAATAATATTTAATGCATAATAAAATGAAACTAAATTTGACAAGTTCATTTTATAAGTGATAAAAGGCAAAAAACAACCAGTCTTGTGTCACTACAGAATTTAAATTATAACTAAAGCATTGTAATGGAAATTTTATCTCCCAAACCTCACCAAGATATATTATAAAAAGAGAATAAAAAGAAAATAGATATTATAATTAAAAGTTTTCTGAAAAGTTATCTTTTAAATATCTGATCTTCTTTTAACTGACATTCTCCATGAACACATTCATTACAACATACCTTCTTTGTGAAAGCTTTACGTTAGTCACTCAGTCATGGCCAACTCTTTGTGACCCCATGGACAGTAGCCTACCAGGTTCCTCTGTCCATGGGATTCTCCAGGCAAGAATACTGGAGTGGGTTGCCATTTCCTTCTCCATGGGATCTTCCTGACCCAGAGATCAAACCTGGGTTTCCTGGATTGCAGGTGGACTCCTTATCATAGTTTGAGCCAACAGAGAAGCCACATGAGAGTTTTACATATTATACAAATATTATGCAAATATCATTCAAACTTAATATTTACTTTTCTGAAGTGGAAATAATAAGGAGGAGCCATCAATTTCTTAACCCCAAACACTGTCTGATTACATAGCTGAACAACTAACCCACACTACAGTATATCAACAATGTATGGAAAATAGAAATTATAAGATAACAAATCTTACAGTGGAAAGGATCCTAGAAAACATCTAGTTCAATACTCTCGATGAGTGAAGTAAGCTTTCTTAGGAATATGTAGCTAAGTCCTGTGAACTGAAACAAGTGTGGTGATTTTATTTATGTTTATTTTAAATTTTTAAAAATTTATTTCTAATCAGAGGATAACTGTTTAACAATGTTGTGTTGGTTTCTGCCATTACTTCCGCTACATTTACAGGACTGTCTATAGATGTGGTAATTTTAAGATATGACCCCAGAACCTCTGACACTTTGCCCGCGAAGATGAAGTTTGCTCTCCTAAAATAAGAGTCCTGTGAATGTAACAGAAGTGATGGGGTACCAGTTTCCAAGTCCAGGTCTTAAGGAATTGGTTTCTTATTATTTTCTGTCTTTTGAGACTCTTGACCCTGGAATCTGTCCAGCATACTGTGAAGCCCAACTTTTGGAGAGTCCCATGTGGAGATGAACTGAGCTTCCCACCTCTTGGGCAGCACTGATTTGCCAGTCCATGAGTGAGCGGAGTGGAAGACACAAGCGTTCTCTACCAAGGTGTACCCAAATTTCAGATATGGAAGCTTAAAATAAATGACTTTTTGAAAATTATGATGCTTTAATCTACAAACTTTTGGTAAAATCTGTTATACAATAAGACTTAACTGCTAAAGTTCTTTGGTCTCCAGAAGTAGGATCCTACCTTAACAAAAACCTAAAACACATGGCTTTGGATTTGAGACTAGGTGGTGGGCTGAAGCTGGAAGGACCTTCAGAAGAATGTAAGTGGAAACCTAAAGGACTTCAAAGAGAATAGTGGAGGCATAAGGGACTTTGAGAATTTAAAAGGAGGAAACAATCTCAGACAGGCGGAAGTACTCTCAGCAGCTAAAGGTCATGCCCTGCACACTCTTAAACAAAAAGGTTTCAGCAAATCTTAAGGGTGTTGTGCCACAGCCAATGCACAAGAAGCCTAAGGTAGAAAGAAAGACTTGTCTTGATGAGATTTATGGTCACAGCTTTTGTCTAATGTTGTGAATCTCAAGTGAAAGTCAAACTCTTTAAGATTTTAAGAAAACTGTTCTGTTTTAAGCTTCATCCGTTTGGGATTAATGGTGAAAAGAGAGCACAATTAAAAGAGAATTTAGAACCCCAGAATCGCTATAGGCAAGAAGCAGGCTGAGAAAACCATTCAGCCACAAACATGGCTCCATCTTACTGAAACATATGCATAATTAAGATGTGAGGATCAGCAGCTCAAAGCCAAGAGCCGTGGACAATCATAGCCAGTGAGCAACATGGAATCCTAACAAAACAACTGAAGACATAAGCTTGCTTGGATTTCTGAATTGCTAAGGACACATGAGCGTCCTATTTCCTCACTTTTTAAGTGGGAATGACTATTGCAGTTACCTATCCTACCACTCCAGTACTCTTGCATAGAAAATCCCATAGATGGAGGAGCCTGGTAGGCTGCAGTCCATGGGGTCGCTAAGAGTCACACGACTGAGTGACTTCACTTTCACTTTCACTTTTCACTTTCACGCATTGGAGAAGGAAATGGCAACCCACTCCAATGTTCTTGCCTGGAGAATCCCAGGGACGGGAGAATCTGGTGGGCTGCCATCTGTGGGGTTGCACAAAGTCAGACACGACTGAAGCAACTTAGCAGCAGCAGCATCCTACGATTTTATATTGGATTTGTAGGGGACAGATAACTCATCTGCGCAGTCCACAGGTCCTCAGGTGAGAACCATACTTGAGAAAGAGCTTTTGAGGAACCATACCTAAGAAGCCTCATCCATCCTTCCACCTGATCTAGATGACATTTGGCCTGAGGCTGGAATGGAATGAGACATTTAGGGAAGCTTGAAAGGAGATGACTGCATTTTACACGGAGGAGAAAGGCAAACAATTTGTGCCCAGAGGGCAGACTGCAGCAGCTTCAAAGTATGGCCCCCAAATAACTTGGCACTCTTCCCATTGAGAGGTGAGGTCTGTGTCCCCTCTGTCAAGGTCTTGTCAAGGTCAACCTAACCAATACAATGAGGGGGAGGCGGAGCTGTGTAAGTTGTCAGATCTAGGCCTTAACAACTTCACATCTTTCATTTCCTCTTTCCTGGGGTATCCACTGTTAGAGCCAAGATATCATGTTGTGAGGTAGCCAAGCAGTACATACAGAGAAGCCCAAGTGGAGACATCTAGAGAGCAACCAAGGCCTCTAGTCATCAGTCCCGATGAATACCAGCCAATAATCGGCACCAACTAGCCAGTGCTGTGACTGAGCGCCTGGTAAGTAGATCCTCCAGCTCTACGATGAGCTTTTTCAGCTGGTGTCACATGGAGAAAAGACTAGTCTACTGCACCAAATTGTGCCCAAAATGCACACTCATGAGCCAATAAATGACTGCTCTTGTTTTTAGTGATTAAGCTTCAGGGTAGTTTATTACACAGCAATAGACAGCTGATAGATCAGGCTTTCACATTCTCAGTTTTATGCTTTTCCTGTTGTAGAAAAATAGCTCCTTTAAATACAGTTTATTAGAGACAATAAGTTACTGCGGTGCACAATTGGTCCCAATGATCCCTGCACTTGGTATTCATGTCCGTCCTTGTGAAATTCCCTCACCTTGAGTATGAACTGCTTCTGGGGACTGGCTTCTAATGAAAGAATATGGAAAAAGTGATGAGAAGCCACTTCTGAGGGTAAATTACAAATACTGTGTCGTCTGTCTAGCTCACTTTCTCTGCATTTCTTTCTTGTTCACTTGAAGTGGAAAAGTTGTATGCTGTGAGCTGCGTTATGGAACGCTCATGTAGCAATGAACTGGTTTGTCCAGTCAACAATTAGTGAGGGCCCAAGGGCTGCCAACAGCCCTCCCATATGTGCTCCGAGATGCTCCAGCAATTGCAGCCCTGGTGACGCCCAGCTACATTACACCTGGATTCCTGACTCACAGAAACTGATGTGATAAAGTTTTGCTGTTTTATGGCACTAAGTTCTAGGGCAATTTATTATGCAGCAATAGATAATAACAGAGCTATCATATATTAAGTGTCCAATGTAATACATTCATTCCATAAATATTTAAATCCTCATTGTCCATTCATTCAGCATTTACTGAGAGCTTATAAGGTGCAGGCATCATAAGGTGCTTGCAATTACGGAACCTACATTTTACTGGGGGATAAAGGCAAAAATGTGTTACAAGAAAAAGATTACATAGTGTTAAACTCTATGTACGCAATATAATGTCTCTGCTTTTCAATATGCTATCTAGGTTGGTCATAACTTTTCTTCCAAGGAGTAAGCGTCTTTTAATTTCAAGGATGCAATCACCATCTGCAGTGATTCTGGAGCCCCCCAAAATAAAGTCTGACACTGTTTCCACTGTTTCCCCACCTATTTGCCATGAAGTCATGGGACCAGATGCCATGATCTTCGTTTTCTGAATGTTGAGCTTTAAGCCAACTTTTTCACTCTCCTCTTTCACTTTCATCAAGAGGCCTTTTAGTTCCTCTTTACTTTCTGCCATAAGGGTGGTGCAGAGACATTACATTGCCTACAAAGGTCCATCTAGTCAAGGCTATGGTTTTTCCTGTGGTCATGTATGAATGCGAGAGTTGGACTGTGAAGAAAGCTGAGCACCAAAGAATTGATGCTTTTGAACTGTGGTGTTGGAGAAGACTCTTGAGAGTCCCTTGGACTGCAAGGAGATCCAACCAGTCCATTCTGAAGGAGATCAGCCCTGAGATTTCTTTGGAAGGAATGATGCTAAAGCTGAAACTCCAGTACTTTGGCCACCTCATGTGAAGAGCTGACTCATTGGAAAAGACTCTGATGCTGGGAGGGATTGGGGGCAGGAGGAGAAGGGGACGACAGAGGATGAGATGGCTGGATGGCATCACCGACTCGATGGACGTGAGTTTGCGTGAACTCCAGGAGTTGGTGATGGACAGGGAGGCCTGGCATGCTGCAATTCATGGGGTTGCAATGAGTCAGACATGACTGAGCGACTGAAGTGAACTGAAATGAAACCCTATGTAGAGAATCATAACAGGATCTGTGATACGAGATTCCTTGAAATTCCCTTGGTCACCAAGGAGATCAAATCAGTCAATCCTCAATGAAATCCTGAATATTCATTGAAGGACTGATGCTAAAGCTCTGATAATTTGACCAGCTGATGTGAAAAGCTGACTCACTGGAAAAGACCCTGTTGCTGGGAAAGATTGAAGGCAGGAGAAGGGGATGACAGAGGATCAGATTGGATAACATCACTGACTCAATGAAAATGAGTGTGACAAAACTCCAGAATACAGTGAGGGATAGGGAAGCCTGGTATGCTTCAGTCCACAGGGTCCTAAAGAGTCAGACATGACTTAGCACTGAAAAACATGTGGTATGATGGAAGAAATATGAAATGATAGTGATATGATAGAAGATTATAGGGAATAAAAAATGAATAAAGTATATCCTTTATCCTAAAGAGTATTCAGTTCAGTTCAGTCGCTCAGTCGTCTCCGACTCTTTGTGACCCCATGAATCGCAGCATGCCAGGCCTCCCTGTCCATCACCAATTCCCGGAGTTCACTCAGACTCACGTCCATCGAGACAGTGATGCCATCCAGCTATCTCATCCTCTGTCGCCCCCTTCTCCTCCTGCCCCCAATCCCTCCCAGCATCAAAGTCTTTTCCAACGAGTCAACTCTTCGCATGAGGTGGCCAAAGTACTGGAGTTTCAGCTTTAGCATCATTCCTTCCAAAGAAATCCCAAGACTGATCTCCTTCAGAATGGACTGGTTGGATCTCCTTGCAGTCCAAGGGACTCTCAAGAGTCTTCTCCAACACCACAGTTCAAAAGCATCAATTCTTCGGTGCTCAGCTTTCTTCACAGTCCAACTCTCACATCCATACATGACCAATGGAAAACCATAGCCTTGACTGGACGGACCTTTGTTAGCAAAGTAATGTCTCTGTTTTTCAATATGCTATCTAGGTTGGTCATAAGTTTTCTTCCAAGGAGTAAGCATCTAGCAACCAATAAAAGAGATAGATGGCTAAAGTCCCTAATGGTGTTTTAAAAATCACTTATATAACATGTTTCTGGAGCTTAGTGGAACAGTGATTTAATCAAAGAAGTATCTGTCAAGTTTTGAAAGTTGTACTGAATTTTGACAAAGGTAGACAACTGGACAGGACTGTCTAAACTACCATTAATGTGTTGGTATCTGTGCTAAGTGCTGGATGTGCATCATCTCATATACTCCTCACAATAATCCTCAGAAGCAGATACTATTATAATTTCCATTTCACAGAGGAAAAAATACAGAAACAAAGAAAATAGCCTGTCCAAAATCACTGAGCTGGTAAATGACACGTCTAAGATTTGAACCCATGTAATCTAACTCTAGTGTCTGTCTGCAGCATCAATACTGCCTCCAACGTACTTTATATTTCTATACTGTACACATGCAATATTTGAGATCTTTTGACTGAATAAGAACACACCATGTGAGAGGTGTGTATTAAGCTTTACTTGTGGAAAAATGAGAACTATAGCCCAGGAGACAGCATTTCAGGCAGCTTTGAAAAACTGCTCCAAAGAGTTAGGGGTGGAAGGTCAGTATATTTCTGAAACTGGTGAAGGGGGAGTACATGGAATCAAGCACTTACTTGGCCAAAGGTTGCTCCTAGCCTCAGGAAGATTCAATATAAGACAATCATGTATTGGGAATTAATGTTCTAATAATGGGAAAACTAAGGCTCAGAGTAGTTTTAATTAACTAAACTTTTTAAATAAAACTAAATGGTATAGAACTTGAATCAAGGTCTAACTCCAAATGTAACATTTTTTGTTATCCCATGTTTTTCATGAAAGATGTCATAAAACCAAAACAGGACAAGAGAAGACTCTTTCAAGCATCAATCAATTAATTGATAACTCAGCAATCATCTGTTAAATAGCTGCTATTTGTCAATCATTTGTTAGGTCCTGGGGATACAGATATAACACGATCCTAGTGCTAGAGGTGGAGATGGATAATAAAAGAAGGCAGCTACAGACAATACAGAGAGTTCACTGATAATGATAAGCACTGTGCTTGTGAAACACGGATGTGAGGTACACCAAATCTACACTGTGCATAAGGGCAAGTCAGGAAAGGCTTTCTAGTGGAGATAATGCTTGAGGTGAGACTCAAAAGATAAACAGCTTACAGTAGAGAAAGACAGGGAAAGTAGGAAAAAGAAGGGGCATTAATAAAAAAGACATGCACGAACTGGGCTGATGGCCAAAAGCTTTTGAATACTAATACTGAGGAGCTTAGTCTAGAAAGCGATGATAAAACTGAACATTAATTAGGGAGGTGACATAATCATATTTGGATTTTAGAAAGATTATTCTAGTAGAAGTAGGGACAACAGGCACTAGAGTGAGGAAACTGCAGTCAGAGAGATGAATTTGGAAGGTACTATAACACAGGCATGAATCAAAGGGGACATGCATCAGTGAGAATAAGGATAACAACAGAAACACTTCTGCAGCACTTACAAGTGCAGACCTGTTCTCACCATTTTATTTACATTAACCCTTTAGACTTCACATGGACCCTCTGATATGGATACAGTTTTAGTATTCCTACTAGGAACATTTAGAAACTAAGGTGGTAGTGTTTAATTGCTAAGTTGTGTCTGACTCTTTTGTGATCTCATGGACTGTAGCCTGCCAGGCTCCTCTGTCCATGGGATTTCCCAAGCAAAAATACTGGAATGGGTTTCCATTTCTTTCTCCAGGAGGGGGTTCCTGACCCAAGGATCAAACCCAAGTCTCCTGCATTGCAGGCAGGTTCTTTACTACTGTAAATCAGGGTAGAGAAAGCTTAAGTAACTTGCACAAGAAAACATTCCAGTATGTAATCCTGGATGTTTGATTTCCATTCTGCAATCTTAATATGTATATTATATGAACTTTTAAAAAAAGGACCACCGTTAGTAACTCTTTTTCCTTTTCATTTAATAATGTAACTGTCTCTCCTACTGACAAACTCTACCCTACAGATTAAACTGATGTGCTGGCCCTCACACCTGAGTGGGACACTGGTAATCCATCATCTGCACACTGCTGAAGTTAAGCCAACACTGGCTTGTAGTGTACAGAAATGAACTGACTCTCACTTGATTCAAGCTTATTGCAGTGTCTGAAACAGGGAGCAAGCTTTGTAATTGCTATTTATTTTGAGCACTATAAGTTGCATTGGGATTTCACAGTATGTGGAAAGAAAACATTTCAATTTACATATTTTAATGAAAAGGAGAAAGAAAGAATGAGAAACAAAAATATAATTCACTTCGATTTCAATTTTATACGAAGTGCTTAACCCATATGTATAGTTTATCACTAACTCCTAAACTATCCATAACTTACAACTTTCTACAATTAATTAAATTAGCTAAAACCCATTTCATACACATATACATCATGAGAGAATATTTTTCAGAAGGACAAATATAGCTTCAGAGTAAAGCACTTTAATGATAGAGCCCTTACCATCTATACAGAAGAGAAAGTACAACTCAGAAGATAGCTTGTGATAAAAGTTAGAATACATTCTGATTTAATCTTTCTAAGACCTTTATTTAGCTCCAAGGATTTCAATTTTCTTACCAGAGGAACAATTTATAAACCATCACCAGAACCAACTAAGGACTTTCAGATCCAAGAGATTTAATTAATTGAACTACTTTCTTTTCAAATATGAGTATTATTTCAAAAATCTTTTATTTGTGTCTTTTCTTTTAAAGAGACTCATATTATTTGTTTTCTCAGGACACGTAATTTCAGTTTCCCATTAAAAATTCCCTGATATCTCAGTTGGTAAAGAATCTGCTTGCAATGCAGAAACCCCAGTTCAATTCCTGGGTTGGGAAGATCCCCTGGAGAAGGGATAGGCTACCCACTCTAGTATTCTTGGGCTTCCCTGGTAGCTCAGCTGGAAAAAAATCCACCTGCAATGTGGAAGACCTGGGATTGACCCTAGGGTGGGAAGACCCCCTGGAGAGGGGAAAGGCTACCCACTCCAGTATTCTGGCCTGGAGAATTCCATGAACTATATAGTCCATGGGGTCACAAAGGTTCATACGTAACTGAGTGACTTTCACTTTCACACTTTCATTAAAAATTATAAAATATGTATAAGAGATTACACTAAGTTATATAAAAAGTTTGGAAAGGCAGAAGCAATCCACTGATGAATGAATGGATAAATAAAATCTGACACAGAACTAACCTGACCCAAAAAGAGTCTTGTCCAAATAAACTCACTCCAAGTTGAAAATATCCTGTCAAAAACACAATCTAATGGACCTAACTTATGGAACATCATAGCTTTTATCCCAACCTATTTTAAAAGTGCTCAGAACTCATATATTAGCCTTCAGTTGGGCAAAGCCATCTAACACAAAGCCTGTTCTATAATAAAGTATATAACATCTCAAGTAATTTATGGAATACTGCACTGAAAGTGAAAATAGGATGGCTGTATGGGTACAGAATGACTGAACTGTATCGGTTGCTCACCCTGATGACTGTATGGCTGAGTGAGAGCTGCAGCTCACTGCTGTTGCCCAGCATTTCAAGAGAAAGGTACCACATATGCCAGCCAGGGAAAAGATCAAAATTCAAAGTATGGTTTCTATTGAATATATCACTGTTGCACTATCCTAAAGTGTAAACCACACTTAAGTTAGGGACCATTTTCATATATATACAATGGAAAATTTTTCAGCATTAAAAAGAAGGAAATACACATGCTACAAAATGAATGAACCTTGAGGATAATATGCTTAGTGATACAAACCAGTCAAATAACTAAGATTCCACTTATATGAAGCACCTAGAATATTTAACTTCATAGGGATAGAAAGTAGAATGGTGGCCGCTGGAGGCTGAGTGGTGGGGGAATGAGAAGGTATTCAGTGGGTAGTGTTTCCATTCCATTTTGTAAAGTGAAAAAGAGTTCTGGAGATTGGTTGCACAACCCTGTGAATGTACTTAACTTTACTGAACTGTACACTTAAAATGGTTACAATGATAAATTATGTACGTATATTGCCACAATTAAAAAACTTCATTAGAAAACGTGCAAAAAGAAAAGAAGAAACCAGTTTCCTTCCTGAGACTATGGCAGTATTGCTGCTATTGCTGCTGCTAAGTCGCTTCAGTTGTGTCCAACTCTGTACGACCCCATAGACGGCAGCCCACCAGGCTCCCCCGTCCCTGGGATTCTCCAGGCAAGAACACTGGAGTGGGTTGCCATTTCCTTCTCCAATGCATGAAAGTGAAAAGTGAAAGTGAAGTCGCTCAGTCGTGTCCGATTCTTACGACCCCATGGACTGTAGCCTCCCAGGCTCCTCTGTCCATGGGATTCTCCAAGCAAGAATATGGGATTGGGTTGCCATTTCCTTCTCCAGGGAATCTTCCCAACCCAGAAATCAAACCTGGGTCTCCTGCACTGCAGGCAGATTCTTTACAGACTGAGCTACCAGGGAAGTATTTTAGGTTGAACTAATACCCCCGAAGATTGGACCTGGGGTGACTCATGCACACATGCTAAGTTGTTTCAGTCGTGTCTGACTCTTTGCAAGCCTATGGACTATAGCCTGTCAGGGCCTCTGTCCATGGGATTCTCCAGGCAAGAATACTGGAGTGGGTTGCCATGCCCATCTCCAGGGTATCTTTTCAACCCAGCAATCAAACCCACATCTCTTATGTCTCCTGCATTGGCAGGCAGGTTCTTTACCATTCGTGCCACCTGTGACTCAAATATTTTGGAGTGGGTAGCCTTTCTCTTCTCCAGGGGATCTTTCCAATCCAGGGATTGAACTCAGGTCTCCTGTATTGTGGGCAGATTCTTTACCAGCTGAACCACAAGGGAAGTCCAAGAATACTGGAGCGGGTAGCCTGTCCCTTTTCCAGCAGATCTTCCTGACCCAGGAATTGAACTGGGGTCTCCTGCATTGCAGGTGGATTCTTTACCAACTGAGCTATGAGGGAAGCCCATCCAATGGATGTTGGCAATTTGATCCCTGGTTCCTCTGCTTTTTCTAAAACCAGCTTGAACATCTGGGATATCTTGGTTCACATACTCTTGAAGCCTAGCTTGAAGGATTTTGAGTATTACCTTGCTAGCATTTGAAATGACCACAATTATATGATAGTTTGAACATTCTTTGGCATTGCCTTTCTTTGGGATTGGAATGAAAACTGACCTTTTCTAGTCCTGTGGCCACTACTGAGTTTTCCAAATTTGCTGCCATAAGAGTGCAGCGCTTCTAACAACATCATCTTTTAGGTTTTGAAATAGCTCAGCTGCAATTCCATTACCTCCACTAGCATTGTTTGTAGTGATGCTTCCTAAGGCCCACTTGACTTCACATTCCAGGATGTCTGGCTCTAGGTGAGTGATCATACCATCGTGGTTATCCCAGTCGTTAAGATGTTTTTTTGTATAGTTCTGTGTATTCTTGCCACCTCTCCTTAATCTCTTCTTCTTCTGTTAGGTCCATACCATTTCTGTCCTTTATGAAGCCCATCTTTGCATGAAATGTTCCCTTGGTATTTCCAACTTTCTTAAAGAGATCTCTAGTCTTTCACATTCTAATGTTTTCCTCTATTTCTTTGCATTGTTCACTTAGGAAGACTTTCTTATCTCTTCTTGCTATTCTCTAGAACGCTGCATTCAGTTGGTTATATCTTTCCTTTTCTCCTTTGCTTTTTGCTTCTTTTCTTTTCTCAGCTATTTGTAAGGTCTCCTCAGATAACCATTTTGTTTTTTTTGCATTTCTTTTTCTTGGGGATGGTTTTGCATAGCATACCAAAATAATTTTAAAGGCACATTAAGGAAAGAACTGATGATCGAAAATGGCTAGTGGTGGAGAACGATAAACTCTATTCAAAATATACATACATTTTAAAACAAATGTTGTTCAATGTCTGTCATTCCAATATGTAACAGACTCACAGTATCCACAGCATGGCATACACATATATTTGCAAGTATTAAAAATATTTATAATGAAGTTTTGGGAAAGATGATTAAGCTTATCTTCAAGTATGTTCAGTAATAAAGTTATAGTCTAAATTTTTTTTTCATCTAATAACATCTAATAAAAGCAGATCAAATGTATATTTACTTCTGTGAAATTTATTTCAAAATAATGTTCAATAAAAAACTCTATGCTTTTACATTCATTAAGATTTTATGACTTCATGGACTCTTTCTTTCTGTATTGTTTTCTGTGATAAATTCATTTAGGCCAATGTCATGTTGGTATAAGTAAATATATGTATATTTTCTTGATAAAGTGTCTATTCAAATCTTTTTTCTCATTTATAACATTGGGATGTTTGTCTTTGCATTTTTGAATTGATTTCTTTTTAATATTTCCATACATATACACGTTCTTTGGTTGGATGTATATCTTGCAAATCTTTTTTCCTAGTCTGTGGCTTATTTTTCATTTTCTTAACAGTGTGAACGATTGGGGGATAATTTTTTTATATGTTTGGAGATACAGGTGTATGCATTATTATTATTAGGCTTTTGGCTATTTAATTGTTCTTACCATTTGTTATTACCAATTGTTCTTACCATTTACTATTTAATTGTTAATACCATTTGTTAAAGAGATTTTCATTTCTTCATTTAATTGCACTAGAATATTTGGTGAAATCAATTGATTATCTCTGAGTCTATTTCTGGGCTTCCCTGGTGGCTCAGAGTCTATTTCTGAACTCCTTATTCCATTTTACTGAGTTATGTATCTATCTTTATACCATTAGCACACTGACTTGATTATAATATCTTAATTAGTCTTGAAATCATGAAAAGTAAGATCTTCCATTTTGCTCTTTGTTTTCAAAATTGTGTAGACTACACCAGGTCTTTGCATTTTATTTGAATCAAATTCTCTATCACCAAAAAAAATGTTCTACACAGGTTATTTAAATTTTTTTTTTATTGTGTCTGTGTGGAATCTCAGGATCAGTATGGAAAATACTAACATCTTAACAGCACTGGGTAACCTGGTGTGTGAGCACAGCACACCTTTCAGTGCATGCTTCCCTTTATTTAGGTCTTTTTAAGTTTCACTCATCAATGTTTTATAGTTTTCAGTGTATATAGAAGCTTTATAAATCTTTTGTCAATTTTATCCTGATATGTCATCTTCCTGTTACTTTTACATTTTATTTTCAATAATTTTTTTTTTCCAGGATACACACTACATTTTTAATGTATTTACTTAAACTCTCTTCCTAGCCTTTTAGATAGCTTTTAGATTTCTTAAGGTCTTAAGAGTAGTTGATCATATCCTCTGCAAAGAACAGACAGGCATCCTTCTTCCTTTCCAGTGTGCATGCCTTTTATTTCTTTTTCTTAATGTGGTGCACTAGGCAGCCCCTTCAATATAATGCTGAAAAGCAGTGAGACAGGACCTCAATATCCTATGCCCAATCTTCGGAGAAAAACACTCAGTCTTTTACTCCTATATTAGCTATAGTTTGTTCATAGATGCCTTTTCTCTGGTTAAGAAGGTTCACCTAAAATTCCAGTTTGGTGACAGGTTTTGTCATGACTAGATGCTGAATTCTGTCAAATGCCTTTTCTGCATCTATTAATAATGATTCCTAAAATTAGTTATTAAATGGTAAATAATATTGATTTTTCATTAACTAAAATTTAAGATAAACTCCACTTGGTTATCCATTATTTTGAATTCAATTTGGTAATATCTTGGTGACAATTTTAGTATCTATATTCATGAAGGAACTCAGTCTGTAGAGTACTTTTATTATGATGTCTTTGTTAGGTTTTATTATCAGGTAATGCTAGTCTCACAAAAAAGCAGGGAAGTATTCCTGCCTCTTCTGTTTTCTGAAATGGTTTACAGAATTGATATTATTTCTTCCTTATCTTTTTGTTAGATTTCACCAGTGAATTCTAGGTGTTCTCCTTGTGGAAAGGTTTTTAATAACAAATTTAACTTCATTAATAGAAAGATACATAAGTTACTATTTTTTCTTGACTGAGCTTTGGTAATTTGTATCTTTCAAGGAATTTCTACATTTCATCTAAGTTCATCTAAGTATATTCTATTATGGCAAATGAAGGTTATAAGTTAGGGATGGGGTGTATGAAGGCCCCTTTGTTATTACATACATCAATAGGAACTGATTTCCATTTATTAATATAAGTACATCTAATTAATTTTTGATTATAAGTAAAGCTAGAAATGAGGAGATGGGGGCAATTCTATGCTAATATTTGGTAGGCCTTTGGAGATGAGTATGTGGAGTTCGTTCTTCATAAAGCTGATCACTGCCTCTCATAATAAAGACTACCATTTAGCTGCATGGTCAAATTAACAAAACATTCAATGAGAGATGAAAAAGAAAGAACACTGAGGGGGCGGTCCTAAGATGGCAGAGGAATAGGACGGGGAGACCACTTTCTCCCCCACAAATTCATCAAAAGAACATTTAAATGCTGAGTAAATTCCACAAAACTTCTGAATGCCGCCAGAGGACATCAGGCACCCAAAAAAGCAGCCCATTGTCTTCGAAAGGAGGTAGGAAAAAATATAAAAGACAAAAAAAGAGACAAAAGAGGTAGGGATGGAGCTCCGTCTTGGGAAGGGAGTCTTAAAAAGAGAGAAGTTTCCAAGTACCAGGAAACACTCTCACTGCCGAGTCTGTGGCGAGCCTTGGAAGCACAGAGGGCAACATAACAGGGAGGAAAAATAAATAAATAATCAAAACCCACAGATTACAAGCTCAACGGTAACTCCCCCAGTGGAGAAGCAGCGCAGACGCCTGCACCCGACACTAGCAAGTGGGGACTGGGCAGGGAGGCTCAGGCTGCATTGCTTAGAGTAAGAATCTGGCCTGAATGCCCCGAGGGCAATCTGAGCAAACTATCTTGGGCTAGCAAACCAGACTGTGAGATAGCTACCACACGAAAAGCCCTAAGACACTGCCAGGCCTGTGCACAGAACAAAGGACTGAACAGAACTAGCTGGCTGCAGACCATCCCCCTCCGGTGACAGGCAGCCAGAGCCAGAAGGGGGCAATTATCTACCAAACTGCAAGCAGGCTTTTTTGCTAACTAAGGCTTCTTGGGGTTCTGGACAGTCAACATCCGCCTGAGAAGGTGCGCCGGTAGTACACCCAGAAAACTGAGTGGCAGGGATGGGGGAGGCGATAAGTCACAGCGACTGCGCTCGCCAAACACCTCATCATCTGAGCTGCCTGGACCTGGGAAGGGCACAAAACACAGACCCAACCGGGTCTGCGCCACTGAGGACTACCTGAGTGCCTGAACCTGAGCAGCTTAGACCTGGGAGGTGCATGCCGCCCAGGGCCAGCCTCGGACAGTTCCCAGTGAAGCAACCTAGAGCCTGAGCAGTATGGGCAGGGAGGGTACACGGGCCATGAGCGGGGGCAGGCCCAGTGTGGCTGAGGTACTGCGAGCACATGCCAGTGTTATTTGTTTGCAGTGTCCCTCCCTCCCCACAGCACGACTGAACAAGTGAGCCTAAATAAAGTGTCCACCACTGCCCTCTTTGTGTCAGGGTGGAAATCAGATACTGAAAGTGAAACTGAAGTGAAGTCACTCAGTCATGTTTGACTCTTTGTGACCCGTAGACTGTAGCCCACCAAGCCTCTCCGTCCATGGGATTCTCCAGGCAAGAATACTGGAGTGGGTTGCCATTTCAAGAGACGAGCAAACAGAAGAAGCTAAAACAGAGGGAACCACCTTGGAAGTGACTGGTGCAATAGATTAAAACCCTGTCGTTAGTACTGACTACATAGGAAGGGGCCTATAGATCTTGAGAAATATAAGCCGGACCAAGGAACTATCCGAAAATGAACTGACACCACTATACCCACAACACCACCACAGAAAGTCCTAGATACTATTTTTACTATTTTTACGATCATTCTTTTTTTTTAATTTTTAAAAAATTTTTAAGTCCTCTATTACTCTTTAATTTTCACTTTTATAACCTACTATTACTTTGCAAAAAAAAAAGACCTTATTTTTAAAGCAAACTTCATATATATACATTTTTTATAATTTGTGTGAACTTTTTTTCTTTTTTCCCTTCTTTTCTTCAATAGTGTATTTTTGAAATTCCAAACTCTACTCTAGATTTAAAAATCTTTGCTTTTTGGTATTTGTTATCAATTTTGTACCTTTAAGAACCCAATCTTCAGTACCTATTTTCACTTGGGAGCGAGATTACTGGCTTGACTGCTCTCTCCCTCTTTGGACTCTCCTTTTTCTCCACCAGGTTGCCTCTGTCTCCTCCCTACCCACCTCTCTTCTCTACCCAACTCTGTGAATCTCTGTGTGTTCCAGACAGTGAAGAACACTTAGGGAACTGATTACTGGCTGGATCTGTCTCTTTCCTTTTGATTCCCCCCTTTTATCTTCCTGGCCACTGTTGTCTCCTTCCTCCCTCTTCTCTTCTCTGTATAACTCCATGAACATCTCTGAGCGGTCCAGTTGTGGAGTGCGCATAAAGAAGTGATTACTGGCTAGCTTGCTCTCTCCTCTATTGATTCCACTTCATCTCACTTGGGTCACCTCTAACTCCCTCCTCCCTTCTCCATGTAACTCTGTGAACCTCTCTGGGTGTCGCTCACTGTGGAGAAACTTTTCATCTTTAACCTAGATGTTTTATTAATGGCATTGTATAAAAGGAGAAGTCTTGAGACTACTGTAAAAATAAGACTGAAAACCAGAAGCAGGAGGCTTAAGTCCAAATCCTGAGAACAGCAGAGAACTCCTGACTCCAGGGAACCTTAATAGATAGGAGCTCATCAAACACCTCCAAACCTACACTGAAACCAAGCACCACCCAAAGGCCAACCAGTTCCAGAGCAAGACATACCACGCGAATTCTCCAGCAACACAGGAACACAGCCCTGAGCTCCAAGATACAGGCTGCCCAAAGTTACTCCAAAACCACTGACATCTCATAACTCATTACTGGACACCTCATTGCATTCCAGAGAGAAAAAATCCAGCTCCACCCACCAGAACACTGACACAAGCTTCCCTAATCAAGAAACCTTGACAAGCCACCTGTACAACCCCACCCACTGCAAGGAAAGTCCACAATAAAGAGAACTCCACAAACTGCCAGAATATAGAAAGAACACCCCAAACTCAGCAATATAAACAAGATGAAAAGACAGAGGAATACCCAGCAGGTAAAGGACCAGGATAAATGCCCACCAAACCAAAGAGGAAGAGATAGGGAATCTACCTGATAAAGAATTTCAAATAATGATAATGAAAATGATCCAAAATCTTGAAATAAAAATGGAATCACAGATAAATAGCCTGGAGACAAGGATTGAGAAGATGCAAGAAAGGTTTAACAAGGACCTAGAAGAAATAAAAAAGAGTCAATATATAATGAATAATGCAATAAATGATATCAAAAACACTCTGGACGCAACAAATACTAGAAAAAGAGGGGCAGAAGACAGGATTAGTGAAGTAGAAGATAGAATGGTAGAAATAAATGAATCAGAGAGGAAAAAAGAAAAACAAGTTAGAAATGAGGACAATCTCAGAGACCTCCAGGACAGTGTTAAGTGCCCCAACATTTGAATCAAAGGAGTCCCAGAAGAAGAATATAAAAAGAAAGACCATGAGAAAATACTTGAGGAGATAATAGTTGAAAACTTTCCTAAAATGGGGAAGGAAATAATCACCCAAGTCCAAGAAACCCAGAGTGTCCCAAACAGGATAAACCCAAGGCAAAACACCCCAAGACACATATTAATCAAATTAACAGAGATCAAACACAAAGAACAAATATTAAAAGCAGCAAGGGAAAAACAACAAATAACACACAAGGGGATTCTCCTAAGGATAACAGCTGATCTTTCAATAGAAACTCTTCAGGCCAGGAGGGAATGCCAAGACATACATAAAGTGATGAAAGAAAATAACCTACAGCCAAGATTACTGTACCCAGCAAGGATCTCATTCAAATATGAAGGAGAAATCAAAAGCTTTACAGACAAGCAAAAGCTGAGAGAATTCAGCACCACCAAACTATCTCTCCAACAAATGCTAAAGGATACTCTCCAAACAGGAAACGCAAAAAGGGTGTATAAACCCGAACCCAAAACAATAAAGTAAATGGCAATGGGATCATACTTATCAATAATTACCTTAAATGTAAATGGGCTGAATGCCCCAACCAAAAGACAAAGACTGGCTGAATGGACACAAAAACAAGACCCCTCTATATGCTGCTTACAAGAGACCCACCTCAAAACAAGGGACACTTACAGACTGAAAGTGAAGGGCTGGAAAAAGATATTCCATGCAAATAGAGACCAAAAGAAAGCAAGAGTAGCAATACTCATATCCGATAAAATAGACTTTAAAACAAAGGCTGTGAAAAGAGACAGAGAAGGACACTACATAATGATCAAAGGATCAATCCAAGAAGAAGATATAACAATTATAAATATATATGCACCCAATATAGGAGCACCGCAATATGTAAGACAAATGCTAACAAGTATGAAAGGGGAAATTAACAATAACACAATAATAGTGGGAGACTTTAATACCCCACTCACACCTATGGATAGATCAACTAAACAGAAAATTAACAAGGAAACACAAACTTTAAATGATACAATAGACCAGTTAGACCTAATTGATAGCTTTAAGACATTTCACCCAAAAACAATTTCACCTTTCTCTCAAGCGCACACAGAACCTTCTCCAGGATAGATCATATCATGGGCCATAAATCTAGCCTTGATAAATTCAAAAAAATTGAAATCATTCCAAGCATCTTTTCTGACCACAATGCAGTAAGATTAGATGTCAATTACAGGAGAAAAACTATTAAAAATTCCAACATATGGAGGCTGAACAACACGCTTCTGAATAACCAACACATCACAGAAGAAATCAAAATATGCATAGAAACCAATGAAAATGAAAACACAACAACCCAAAATCTGTGGAACACTGTAAAAGCAGTTCTAAGGGGAAAGTTCATAGCAATACAGGCATACCTCAAGAAACAAGAAAAAAGTCAAATAAATAACCTAACTCTACACCTAAAGCAACTAGAAAAGGAAGAAATGAAGGACCCCAGGGTTAGTAGAAGGAAAGAAATCTTAAAAATTAGGGCAGAAATAAATGCTAAAGAAACAAAAGAGACCATAGAAAAAATCAACAAAGCCAAAAGCTGGTTCTTTGAAAGGATAAATAAAATTGACAAACCATTAGCCAGACTCATCAAGAAACAAAGAGAGAAAAATCAAATCAATAAAATTAGAAATGAAAATGGAGAGATCACAACAGACAACACAGAAATACAAGGGATCATAAGAGACTACTATCAGCAATTATATGCCAATAAAATGAGCAACGTGGAAGAAATGGACAAATTCTTAGAAAAGTACAACTTTCCAAAACTGAACCGGGAAGAAATAGAAAATCTTAACAGACCCATCACAAGCACGGAAATTGAAACTGTAATCAGAAATCTCCCAGCAAACAAAAGCCCAAGTCCAGACGGCTTCACAGCTGAATTCTACCAAAAATTTCGAGAAGAGCTAACACCTATCCTACTCAAACTCTTCCAGAAAGTTGCAGAGGAAGGTAAACTTCCAAACTCATTCTATGAGGCCACCATCACCCTAATACCAAAACCTGATGAAGATGCCACAAAAAAAGAAAACTACAGGCCAACATCACTGATGAACATAGATGCAAAATTCTTTAACAAAATTCTAGCAATCAGAATCCAACAACACATTAAAAAGATCATACACCATGACCAAGTGGGCTTTATCCCAGGGATGCAAGGATTCTTCAATATCCACAAATCAATCAATGTAATTCACCACGGTAACAAATTGAAAAATAAAAGCCATATGATTATCTCAATAGATGCAGAGAAGGCCTTTGACAAATTTCATTTATGATAAAAACTCTCCAGAAAGCAGGAATAGAAGGAACATACCTCAACACAATAAAAGCTATATATGACAAACCCACAGCAAACATTATCCTCAATGGTGAAAAATTGAAAGCATTTCCCCTAAAGTCAGGAACAAGACAAGGGTGCCCACTTTCACCGCTACTATTCAACATAGTTCTGGAAGTTTTGGCCACAGCAATCAGAGCAGAAAAAAAAAATAAAAGGAATCCAAATTGGAAAAGAAGAAGTAAAACTCTCACTGTTTGCAGATGACATGATCCTCTACATAGAAAACCCTAAAGACTCCACCAGAAAATTACTAGAGCTAATCAATGAATATAGTAAAGTTGCAGGATATAAAATCAACACACAGAAATCCCTTGCATTCCTATACAATAATAATGAGAAAACAGAAATTAAGGAAACAATTCCATTCACCATTGTAAGAAAAGAATAAAATACTTAGGAACATATCTACCTAAAAAATTAAAGACCTATATATAGAAAACTATAAAACACCGGTGAAAAAAATGAAAGAGGACACTAATACATGGAGAAATATACCATGTTCATGGATTGGAAGAATCAATATAGTGAAAATGAGTATACTACCGAAAGCAATCTATAGATTCAATGCAATCCCTATCAAGCTATCAATGGTATTTTTCACAGAGCTAGAACAAATAATTTCACAATTTGTATGGAAATACAAAAAACCTCGAATAGCAAAAGCAATCTTGAGAAAGAAGAATGGAACTGGAGGAATCAACCTGCCTGACTTCAGGCTCTACTACAAAGCCACAGTCATCAAGAGAGTATGGTACTAACACAAAGACAGACATATAGATCAACGGAACAAAATAGAAAGCCCAGAGATAAATCCACACACCTATGGACACCTTATCTTTGACAAAGGAGGCAAGAATATACAATGGATTAAAAACAATCTCTTTAACAAGTGGTGCTGGGAAAACTGGTTAACCACTTGCAAAAGAATGAAACTAGAACACTTTCTAACACCATACACAAAAATAAACTCAAAATGGATTAAAGATCTAAATGTAAGACCAGAAACTATAAAACTCCTAGAGGAGAACATAGGCAAAACACTCTCCGACATAAATCACAGCAGTATCCTCTATGACCCACTTCCCAGAATATCGGAAATAAAAGAAGAAATAAACAAATGGGACCTAATTAAACTTAAAAGCTTCTGCACAACAAAGGAAAGTATAAGCAAGGTGAAGAGTCAGCCTTCAGAATGGGAGAAAATAATAGCAAATGAAGCAACAGACAAACAACTAATCTCAAAAATATACAAGCAACTCCTGCAGCTCAATTCCAGAAAAATAAACGACCCAATCAAAAAATGGGTGAAAGAATAGACATTTGTCCAAAGAAGACATACAGATGGCTAACAAACACATGAAAAGATGCTCAACATCACTCATTATCAGAGAAATGCAAATCAAAACCACAATGAGGTACAATTTCACGCCAGTCAGAATGGCTGCAATCCAAAAGTCTACAAGCAATAAATGCTGGAGAAGGTGTGGAGGAAAGAGAACCCTCTTACACTGTTGGTGGGAATGCAAACTAGTACAGCCACTATGGAGAACAGGGTGGAGATTCCTTAAAAAACTGGAAATAGAACTGCCTTATGACCCAGCAATCCCACTGCTGGGCATACACACTGAGGAAACCAGAATTGAAAGAGACACGTGTATCCCAATGTTCATCGCAGCACTGTTTATAACAG
This sequence comes from Capricornis sumatraensis, assembly GCF_032405125.1. Lineage (NCBI taxonomy): Eukaryota > Metazoa > Chordata > Mammalia > Artiodactyla > Bovidae > Capricornis > Capricornis sumatraensis. The sequence continues at coordinate 7,257,877 of NC_091084.1, forward strand.
CCAGGATGTGGAAGCAACCTAGATGCCCATCAGCAGGTGAATGGATAAGAAAGCTGTGGTACATATACACAATGGAGTATTACTCAGCCATCAAAAAGAAGACATTTGAATCAGTTTTAATAAGGTGGATGAAACTGGAGCCGATCATACAGAGTGAAGTAAGCTAGAAAGAAAAACACCAATACAGTATACTAACGCATATATATGGAATTTAGAAAGATGGTAATGATAACCCTGTATGTGAGACAGCAAAAGAGACACAGATGTATAGAACAGTCTTTTGGACTATGTGGGAGAGGGAGAGGGTGGGATGATTTGGGTGAATGGCACTGAAACATGTATAATATCATATATGAAATGAATCACCAGTCCAGGTTCGATGCATGATACTGGATGCTTGGGGCTGGTGCACTGGGATGACCCAGAGGGATGGTACAGTGAGGGAGGTGGGAGCGGGGTTCAAGATGGGGAACACGTGTATACCTGTGGCGGATTCATGTTGATGTATGGCAAAACCAATACAATATTGTAAAGTAATTAACCTTCATATAAAATAAATAAATTTATATTAAAAAAAAAAGAACACTGAGCTAGGAAATACATCAGGACTGTAGTATGGGCTCTGATGCTTTAAGAGGTTAGCAACTCCTTTCAGCTTTGGTTTTCTAACAGAAATAAAAGGGAGATGATAAGGGAAGAAAATCAGATGAGGGTACACAAGGGCTCCATAACTGGCAGTGTTACATGAAACATAAGCTACTACTCTCTTCTAATGGAAAATGCAAATTATTCAACATGAATAATTATCATTGGGTAAAACAGTTTGTATGTGACTTTTCTTAGAACTTATTTGTATGAAGGTAGGTAAATTTGAAAAGGGGAGCCTTTAAGAAAAGATGTGGTCTTCAACCATTTAATCTTTTCTTTTCCCCCAAAGACTGGAAGATGGATAATGGAGGTCGCACAGATGGTGACAGTGGTGTGGGGATGGCACAAAGGTGAGGCAGCAGCTGCCGCTGCCCTTTCTGATGAGACTGTCTAAAGAGAAGCGTTTCTGAAACCTCGGCATGCAGCAGGCCCTCTCAAGGGACTGACAAAACACAGACTGCAGGGCGACACGTTCAGAATTTATGACCAATTAGCCTGTGGTGGGGCCTGAGAATCTGTAATTTTACCAAGTTCTCAGATGATACTGATGTTATTGTCTGGAGAACCTACTTTGAGAGACACTGCTTAAAGAAGACCATGGCAGAGAAAGGGGTGAAAGGAAAAACCTGTCTAGCAGAGGAGCTCAGAGGAAATCTTAATAAAGCTTGTGTGTGTGTGTGTATGTGTGTGTGTCTGTGCACGTGCACGCACACACACGCGTGTATGTGTGCATGCGTATTTTTTTTAAAGTGTAGCTCTTTCCTTCAAGTTTCAGAAGTGTCACTAATTTGATAAAAGGTAAAAAACCAGTTGTTTGGAAACTTAATGAGTCAAGATCTCTTAGCAATTTTGCTGTACTGTTGACTGACTCCTGTGATTTTTACAAAAAAGTTTCAGTAGATCACCAGAAATGTGTCAAGGAAAAAGTGTGATAATTCTCCCTAGGAAAATTCTTACTCCAATCATTTCAGAGACTGTAAAGAAAATGTCAAGTACTGAACTATTTCCTAAATTACATTAAGTCATATCACATAATTCAGAACTTGTCACATTCAAATGTAATAAAACATTAAATTTTTATCCTGAAATAAATGGGATAGTACTAGATTCAAATTTTTGGTAAAATGCATTAGAAAGTAAATGTCAGAAACTATTTTACTGATCTTATCCCAGTGAAAGTCAGCCTTGTCTTATTTGAGTTTTACCAAACACCCTGAAATATTTCCAAAGATACTATCTGTAATATAATTTAAATGTGCTTCACAAAGCACATTTTTTATCCTTAGAAAGAATTTTAACAAATTCACTTTCAGGCAAATTATACAAATATTTTGAAAATAGTGATATTTTAGAGGCTATATTTCTTAAGTCAAAGTGTAATGTAGAATACAATAATTAACAATGAGATTGCACATATCTTACATAAACATATTTTTAAGAAATAAGTCATCAGATCCTATATCAAGGACAGAAACACTTAGCAGAGCTTAATGGGCTAAGGTGAAGATAAGAAATGTTATAAACAATTAATAATCTAGAACCCTTCCCTAAAACATCATTCTTTAGTCTTATTCAAGAAACATGTTTCATATATCAAAACCATTTAGTTTTTTTTTGCTATCTTTCAATAAGATCTATTGTAAACCATATTATATTACAGTCATAAAAATAATTTATCCATTTTTTTCAAATGTGTATGTCAAAGATTACCCAAATGGTTAATAGCAGAAACAAAACAAGAAATCACATTTGTCATTACCTTTCATACTTTTCATTAATATGATATAGAATTCTCAAGCACTTTATCCATGATAACAAATTAACTTTCACAACAATCACATGATCTAGGTCCCTTTATTACTCTGATCTGATGCAAGAGAAAGTTTAAGAGGTTTAAGTGACCTGTCCAAAGTCACACAGCTATTAAACGGCAGAACAGAATGAAACAGGCAGACCTATTCTGGAAGCCACATTCCTAGCTTCTTTATTACATTATATTTACATGAAAATATTCTTATTTCCTGTAACATTTAATACAAACTCTTTTCTTTGGCTTTAAAGACCTCAGAAATCTGATGTAACCTTAGTTTTACTACACTTCGTGGTATATCAGTTCCACTGGACTTACTGTTCTCTTCTACACAAGTCATGTTCTTCCAGCATCACTAGTCTCCTCTTACTCTTGATGCAACTGTAACTGTCTATATCATACATTTTACCCATATACAGCATGTAGTTGGATTTAAAGATATACACTCTCATGAATATTTATATTTTCACAAATAAATTTAAATTCATTTACATTTACTTTGACAATCAGACTTGTCTAGATTCAAATCCTGACTGTGTAAATTACTCATTGTGTGACTGGTTAAATTATTTAATGCTCCTCTGCCCCAGGTTCCTCACAGTAAAATGGAGCTAACATAGCACCATCTCATACTGTTAATGTGGTGATTAAATGAGTTAATTAATGTAATTTTAAAGTTCTTAGAACACTTTGCCACTGGTTCCTTCACTGTGTCATGAAGCTTTCATGATTTATAATATATCTACTTTAAACTGGAAACAAATTAGTTACAATTTGTCATACAGAACAGTACTACACCACTCTGATAACCACAAACGATTAATAGAGATAGTAATCTACACACACACACAAAAACAATGCAAAGCTGAGACTCTTTTTTCCAGGGTAAAGAAAAGAGGAACATACAGTTGCTACGTGTTTTTTTGAAATATTTTTTTAAATTTATTTAATTTATTGATTTCTTATGTTCAATTTTTGGGGCCATACCCTGTGGCATGCAAGATCTTATTAGGATCAAACTTGCCCCCATTTCAGCAGAAGTGGGGAGTTGTAACCACTGGATCTCCAAGAAAGCCCCTGGAATAGATCTTTTTATATATGTGAATAAAGAATATTAAGATGGGCCGAAAATACATATGTTGAAACCCTAAACCCTGCTATCATGGTCCTGAAGCTAAGGTCTGGGAGAGGTAATTAGGTCACATGGGTGAGGTCTGGGGGAGGTAACTGAGTTGTAAGAGTGCATGGAGACTTCATGATGGAATTAGTGTCCTCAGAAGGAGAGACAGGAGAGAGTTTGCATTTTCTCTCATTCCTCTATGCCCTGTGAGGACACAGCAAGAAGACAGCCATCAGCAAATTAGGAAGCAGGTCTCACCAGACGCCAGCTCTAACAGTAATTCAGTCTTCAACTTTCCAGCCTCCAGAATTGTGAGAAATAAATATTTGTTGTTTAAGCCATCCATTCTATGTTAATTTGTTATAGTAGCCTGAATTAAAACAGAAATCTTTTTTATGTTAGGGAGTGAGGTACAGGCAGGTCTAGGAAGCCTATCTTTTATTTTCAAACACAGAAGACTTTTAGGTTGACTATCATTTTCTCTATATTGAGGGTAAACAGCAGGAAAAAAAAAAAAAACACATACATACATTTTTTTCTTTCTAAATTCCTATAGAGCCCTAGTGACATCTTTTCCAAATGCCAGGTTCTGCAAAGTTTATATTCTCCAAATTAGCTAAAGTGAATCTACATAAGATACTCTAAATGCTTTGTTTTTATCCAAGAGATATGAAATAACATGGATTTTAATGTCATTTATAATGGTCCCATTATTCATCAAGAGATGTGTTGATTTCCTTTTCCTCTGCTTATGGTGTTTCTATTTGGTAAGTATCCTTCCCTTACTTGTAGTATATGAATTACAGATGGAGCAGAATCTCTCCCCAGATTCTGGGAGATGCATTTGGCTTAAGCCCCAGCCAGTGAGACCTCCGCACAAACTGCCCACAGAACTAGTAAAGGACTAGGCACGAAACGCAAGCCATTCAATTTGAAGCAAAGTTAATCCCAAGATTTTTGCTTGAGTTGCCAGGAAACGGGTACTCTCTCTTGGACTTAGACAACGTAAGGCTTGAACTCCTGGGAGACCACCATGTGTAGACGACCCATCCAAAAGTGAAGTTGTATGGAAGATGCATACACACACATACACACAGACACACACACTATGACTATAGAGGTTGATAAATAACACAAGCTGAGATCCTAATGACAATTTTAAGCTGCATCAAGCTGATTTAATGTGGCTACCCTTGGATCCTTCAGTTACAACAGCCAATTATGTGACTTAAGCTAGTTTACCCTGGAGAAGGGAAAAGCCACCCACGCCAGTATACTGGCCTGGAGAATTCCATGGACTGTATAATCCATGGGGTCACAGAGTCGGACACAACTGAGAGACCTTCACACTAAGCTACTTTAACTTGGATATTCTGTTACTGTAAATTGTAAGACTTCTAACAAAGGTATACAAGATGGAGGAGTCATTTACATTAATGAAAATAAAACACATATATTTAATATTGGCTTACCTTTTGGTTTAATAAAGCACTTGCCAATTTTTGTACTTCTGAACTCAATAAGGTGGTTCCTCTGATGACTTTGCTGAGAGCAGCAAGAGACTGATGGACACTCTGTACTAAGCGGATGGCGTTAAATTGTTCAAGAATGATGAAGGATAATATTGGAGATCCTTGTCGATCATTAGGAGGCAACAATTTCTGATGAATCAGGTTTGAATTCTAAAAGAATAATGTATCATGTAATATTTGCTGAAAAGTAACACAAATGTATCAAAACATTCAAAAGTTATTTAAACCTTTTATCGGTATACTTGTTTTGAAATACTCTCTTATGAATGGTCAAATTTATTAAACCCATAAATACATAGGAAAAGAATTCTGGACTTCACCAACTTAAATGGGGTGAGAGTGGGAACTGAAAACGCAGCAGCTGATACAAGCTGCAAAGTGTAAGAACAGCACGCTGTAAGCCAATGCAGAGAGAGCAGCATGGCTAAACTACCACTCGATCGCTACAAGGAAAGCAGAAGAAATCATGGCTTTGAAAAATATGCAAGCAAATACTTACTTCAATTTGAAAATTACCTGTATGTAAACTTTAAAAAGTACATTAAAGATCTGTACCAGTGAATATTGTATCTTAGTATTTATTTCTACATCTACACTCTAAGAGAGGCTCTGATACATGGAACTTGGGGCTTCTCAAATTGTTAAAAAAAAAAGTCAAGGAATCCCAGCCGTATCTAAACAGTCTACATAGCTAAGGAAAAAAAAAAAATCACCTCATTAGTATTCTAAAAGTGTCAAAAACCTGTCAAAGAGACAGCACTGGGAAGTCTGCACCCTTACCTACTGTCCATTTTCCTGACTTCCTCTGTATGTTCTGCTTACAGTCCTAATGAAGGGTCCCCTCTTCTTGTTCTAGTGGTTGTCACATTCCCATATTCTATGAGAGCACTGTCTGTTTTTCATGTTTTTGGTATGATGATTTAATATCATAATATGCAAATCAAGTCATTAAATAACTATGAAATAAATTATACTGGCATGAAGTCATTCCTGAAAATAGATTCAGGCTATGAGTTCAAATTTAGGCATTTTATTTGTATTAATAGTACATTTAAAATATTAAAGCTGTTGGAATCATCTTTGATAGACAAAAAAATGCACATATGTGCCTATAAAAGTACACAGTGGTGAACTCTAAATCTAGAAGAGAAAAAAAGTATATTATTAAAATTAACTATAAATATTATCCCCTAGATTGGAACTGGCATAAGGCAGTGGCACCCCACTCCAGTACTCTTGCTTGGAAAATCCCATGGACGGAGGAGCCTGGAAGGCTGCAGTCCATGGCGTCACTGAGGGTCAGACACGATTGAGCGACTTCACTTTCACTTTTCACTTTCATGCATTGGAGAAGGAAATGGCAACCCACTCCAGTGTTCTTGCCTGGAGAATCCCAGGGACGGGGGAGCCTGGTGGGCTGCCGTCTATGGGGTCGCACGGAGTCGGACACGACTGAAGTGACTTAGCAGTAGCAGATTGGAATTATTTGAACCACGGCATGACATAAATAATACTTAACACACCTCCAACCTTAATCAAGTTATAAAACTGACATAAAATTTGGATTATAGACTTTCCATAATTCCTCATATTAAAAACCATTCCTGGAAGTGAATAATATGTGGTACTTAAATCTTTATCAATCTTACACTAAGACTGACAAAGATTCAGTTCAGTTCAGTCACTCAGTCATGTCCAAAACTGCAATCCCATGGACAGCAGCATGCCAGGCCTCCCTGTCCATCACCAACTCCCAGAGCTTGTTCTAACTCATGTCCATCGAGTCGGTGATGCCATCCAACCATCTCATCCTCTTTCGTCCCCTTCTGCTTTCACCTTCAATCTTTCACAGCATCAGGACTCTTTTCCAATGAGTCAAATCTTCGCATCAGGTGGCTAAAGTATTGGAGTTTCAGCTTCAGCATCAGTCCTTCCAATAAACATTCAGACTGATCTCCTTTAGGATGGACCGGCTTGATCTTGTATTTCAAGGGACTCTCAAGGGTCTTCTCCAACACCACAGTTCAAAAGCATCAATTCTTCAGTGCTCAGCTTTCTTTATAGTCCAACTCTCACATCCATACATGACTACTGGAAAAACCATAGCTTTTACTATATTGACCTTTGTCAGCAAAGAAATGTCTCTGCTTTTTAATATGCTTCCTAGGTTGGTCACAGCTTTTCTTCCAAGGAGCAAGCATCTTTTAATTTCATAGCTGCAATCACCATCTGCAGTGATTTTGGAGCCCAAGAAAATAAAAGTCTGTCACAGTTTCCATTGTTTCCCCATCTATTTGCCATGAAGTGATGGGACCGGATGCTATGATCTTAATTTTTTGAATGCTGAGCTTTAAGCTGACTTTTTCACTCTCCTCTTTCAGTTTCATCAAGAGCCTCTTGGTAAAGATTACTGAATAATAACTTAGTTTATAGATTTTTATCCATCCTATTAAACTGATTAGTCAAATTTGCACTGTCCACACTGTTACTTTATAGAAGAACACACAAAAAGGGAATCTCAGATCACTCAAACAAGATTCCATTTATTTATGATGCAAGAAAATAGAAAACTTAGTGTACTGAACTTTTTAAAAAGTTGATTTAAGAGAGTACCTGCCAAAACTACTTAAAATTGAGAGTTCAGATAAGAAGTATGATCTAGAGACATGCAGTAAGTGTAAAATACCAACTGAATTTCAAAGACTTAATATGAAAAAAAGGACGTGAAATACCACATTAATTAATAATTTTATATTGATCACCTGTTGAAATGCTAATATTTTGAATATATCAGGTTAAATAAAATATATTATCAATTTTATTTCTTCATACTTATTTGAACATGGCTACTAGAAAATTTAAAATTACAACTATGGCATCTATTTGTGTTTTACATTATATTTCTATTGTATAGTGTTGGTCTAGAAACTATCAAGTAAAATGATATAAGTTCAGGAATAAGAACAGAAGAACATGGGAGAAAACAGCACACAGTGGGGTCTTAAAAAAAGTATTTGATTAATAAAAGATGAAAAAAATTATGAAAAAAATTAACAGTAAGAAGCCCCAAAGTGATATAAATTGTGATAAATGAATGACTGAGAGAAATACAGCAGAAGACATCAAAGAATATTATATTTTATAACAATTCATTTCCTACAAGCCTTCATAAACCTTTATTAAAAAATTAATACAACTTTAACTATAAAAATATAGGTATTTTATACATTCTGAAAGAGTTAAGTATAGAGATTTATAGCAGTAGAAACACGTTAAAGTGTTACATTAATCTTAAAACAACCTCAAATTAAGTATTATTTATAATTCAAGTAGCTAAAATTGCCATGAACAAATTACATCACTGTAAAACATTTTTCAATGAAACTATCTAGGGATGGCAGTCATAGCTTTAGTAAGTTGATTATAAGAAAAACCTTTTTATGAACAAATATAATTGGTTGAATCATGTACTTTGGAAGGACATCTTTGACATTTTAAAGTTCATCTTATCATTAAAAAACTAAGTGTTCATAGGATATCATTATCTAATTATGAAGCTGCTGGAGAAGAAATTATTGTGGATTTTTAAAAACTTAACTATAAAGCAAGAAATATCTTTTGGGCAAGAAAAAAACTAGTCTAATTTTGGTACAATTCATGTATTAATCCAGAATTTTTGTGTGTTTTTTTTCAGAATTTTTGTGTTTTAACTAGAATAGTTTCTAAAGCGAGATACTAATTTAGACATAAGTAAAACAGATGACACATAGAAGTACTATTCTCTCTGTTTTTTCTTTTAACAATTAAAGCTTTTTGAAAATGATTCCTTCTCAGAAAGAATTTTTTCCACTAAAGGAAATTCAAGCAATGAGTAAAGGTTAGCAAGTTTTTCTATAAAGATTCAGATAGCAAATGTCAGACTTTGTGGGACATAAATCTCTGTTATAACAAAGCAACTCTGGCTGTTACAGTGTAAATTTAGCAACACACAATATATAAACAAACAGGCATGGATGACTTTCAATAAATCTGTATTTATAGAAACTGGCGACAGTTTAGATTTGGCCCATTTGCTGTAGTTTGCCAACCACTCAGGTACACTACCACTTATTCAAAGCATTATGGGGATTCACATATTCCTCTAGATAACATCATAGTCCCTTCCAGATCTGCAGTTCAATGAAATTAGTAAGATGTGAACTGTAGTTTCTATGTGTGTATTTACCCATGACTCATTGAATAATAATCAACAATTGGACAGAAGTATTTTTCCTCTTGTCATATGATCATGTCTTTGTTGAAGATATATTTTTTATGATAAGATACTAAAAGACTTAGCACAGTCATTTTAAAAAGTGAAAACGTAAGTGAGAGACATCAGAAAGAAAGGTGGGGTGGCTTGGAGTTACAGAAAAGGGAGCAATATCTTCATTTCCATGTGGCAGAAATTCTACTATGCCCTCCAGTAATCCTTCATTCCACTTCAGATAATAATTTCCTAATATCTCTCTGGGAAGAAACAAACTTTCCGAACTCTAAGTCCAAATGGTTCTGGTAGAGCTGACTCTGGTATATGACTTGTGTGCACACTAGGTCCCTTCAGTTGTGTCCAACATTTTGTGACCCAATGGACTATAGTTCACCAGGCCCCTCTGTCCATGGATTTCTCCAGGCAACAACACTGGAGTGGGTTGCCATTTCCTTCTCCAGGGGATCTTCCTGACCCAGGGATCGAACCTGGGTCTCCCACATTACAGGCAGAATCTTTACCATCTGAACCACCAACTTCTTTAGAAGTTAACTAATCAGAGCATTCCATTCCTGACCATAGTCACTGGTTGAGAGATGGGCAGATTACCAGAGATAATAAAACTTAGTAAGAATCTTGCCTGCATCTTCTGATAAACAGATAACTCTTCCTTTTCACTACATTTGAACTGAAGAGATCATGAAGTAGAGAACCAATGCAGTCATTTTTTGACAATAAACAGAGAGGCTGTATAAAAACAGGAGCACACACATGCATACACATATATCATACCAGTTTCAGTGCAGCATCAGCCCTTTCAGAATATACATACCATGTATATTATAATAATTGTATATATGTGTGTGTATATGTATATATATATGGGTATATATATAATGCCTCCCTGGTGGCACTAGTGCTGAAGAAACCACCTGCAACGCAGGAGATGTAAGAGATAAAGGTTCAATCCCTGGGTTGAGAAGATTCCCTGGAGAAGGGCATGGTAACCCACTCCAGTATTCATGCTTGGACAATCCCGTAGACAGAGGAGCCTAGCAGGATATGGTCCATAGTGTCACAGAGAGTCGGACATGACTGAAGCAACTTAGCACAATACACACACACACACACATACATATATGTGTGTGCATGTGTGTGGTGGGACTTCGCTGGTGGCTCAGTAGTAAAGAATCCACCTGCCAATGCAGATAAAAGATGTGGGTTCAATCCCTGGGTTAGGAAGATCCTCTGGAGAAGAAAATGGCAACCCACTCCAGGATTCTTGCCTGGGAAATCCCATGGACAGAGAAGTCTGGAGAGCTACAGTCCATGGGACTGCAAAGAGCTGGACATGACTTAGTGACTAAGCAACAACAACAGCTATATATATATATAAAGAGAGAGAGAGAGAGAGAGAGAGAGGGAAGGAAAGAGAGAGATGCTGCTGACTAGCAGAGCCAGTAGGGTCAATGCCGAAAGACAGAAGAGGGGAGTACTTTGAGTTGCTACACTGAAGCTGATACTGTAAGCTATTATACCTTTCTAGAAGAAAAACTGAAATGAAGCTAGTGAGTGCTAATAGAAAGAAGCTTTTGTATTAAATACAAATTACTAATTTTACATGCCTGAGAATTTCATAACTTTTACTTATAATACTGTGATATTAATATACACCAAACACAGTACCCCTAGGGGGACAAGTACAGGATTGACAGCCATCACTCAACAGGACCTTTAGATCTGTCTGTATCTCTTGGGTTTCTAATAGAAAGTCATTATTCATTTATAACTTGGGTATGTAAAACAAAATGGCAATTAAAAAAAAACATGGATTAATATAGAAATGGCATATTAATAAAACCACATTTATTTCTAGGGAAGAACTTTAATAGGCTATCTGCTCCATAACTCCCACTCCAGTATTCTTGCCTGGAGAATCCCTTGGACAGAGGAGCCTGGTAGGCTGCTGTCCACAGGGTCACACAGAGTCAGACATGACTGAAGTGACTTAGCATGCATGCATGCATTGGAGAAGGAAATGGCAACCCACTCCAGTACTCTTGCCTGGAGAATCCCAGGGGCAGAGTAGCCTGGTGGGCTGCCGTCTATGGGGTCGCAAAGAGTCGGACACAACTGAAGCCACTTAGCAGCAGCAGCAGCAGCTCCATAACTTGGTTAGAGGAATGATTCTGCTGCTCTGTCAAACTACCAAGAAAAGAGGTAATTCAATAGCATAAATTCTTCCTGGGTTTGGAAGATCCCCTGGAGAAGAGCATGGCAACCCACTCCAGTATTCTTTCCTGAAGAAACCCCATGGACTGAGGAGTCTGGTGGGGCTACAGCGTCCATAGGGTCACACAGAGTCTGACACGACTGAGCTAAACACACAGCAGAATAACAGAGTAATAACAAAATCTCAATTTAAAAGATCTACACAGATCATGATATTTAAATGGAAAAATGAATAACATTCAAGAATGCTACTATGTGCCAGGCACATCATGAATTTCATATGGAGTTTTTTTTAACAGTTTCAGCAATATAAAGAAAGAGAGTAAGAAGAGCAGATTATGAAGAATGTTAAGAAATGTCACAAATTTGAAAACTTATACCTGTTTACAGGAAACACTAGAGCACATTTTATAAAATGGACCCACAATGAATAGTTTATCTTTCCTTCCATGTCATCCTTAAAAATGGTGTATATATTTTCCTGACAGTGGAATGCTTTTTGGCATTCTTGTGTGTTCAACTAACTGTTAGAAACACAATAAATACAACAGCATAAAATGCTTCTGTGTATGTATTCGTGTGCAAGTGTGTTGCTTAAAAGTTTGAGAAGTGACCAACTGTTCTAATATAGTGAGCAAACTGGTTCATAATTTTAAGACTAAAAGGAACAGTCAGCATTTCAACAGTCAGTGCAGATATTCACTGAGAAAAAAAAAAAAAACTTTGAAGTGCAACATTGCATAATATTACTTAACAGAAAAAGAGAGTCTACAAAGCATAATCACTTAAGAGACACACGTTAACTTACAATGTTTTCAAAATCAGAAGCAGATTTTCAGCTTCTGTTTTTAGCAGAGTTAAGATACTGCTGAAAACAACTAAATATGTTGAGTAAAATAGTAAAGCAACGTCTTAAATACACTCAATTACAACTATGATCTGAGAAGAGATAAATAATTATTCAAACAAGTGAGTGTTGGATTTTTAAACTTCATCATTATTGATTTCATCCTGAATGTTAACACAAAGTTAACATTAGAGATTATTTATCAGCTCACAGCAAATAATGTGCTGCTCCTACACCTTTGCTCCAGGTCTTACCTTTGGGGTGACTGAATGACAGCCAGATCAGTTATCCTATGCAAGCAGCCACACACTCAGTGAGCAAGGTGTGCAAAGGATGGGTGAAGAGGTCATTCTCTGCTTATAAAGAGGAAGAAGGACGCTGCTATGTTCCCCTCCAAAGAGGATGTCCTAGGAAATCTAACCAACCCTGTAGTATGTAAATAAAACTCTCTTCTGGAGCCAAATGGTCTACTTGTTACTCAGTCGCTCAGTCATGTCTGACTATGCTATCCAATGGACTGCAGTACCCCAGGCTTCCCTGTTCTTTGCTGTCACCGGAGTTTGCTCAAACATGTCCATTGAGTTGATGATGGCATCTCATCCTCTGCTGCCCCCTTCTCCTCTTGCCCTCAATATTTCTCAGCATCAGGGCTTTTCTAATGAGTCAGTTCTTCACATCAGGTGGCCAAAGTATTGGAGCTGCAGCTTCAGCATCAGTCCTTCCAATGAATATTCAGGACTGATTTCCTTTAGGATGGACTGAGTGGATCTCCTTGCAGTCCAATGGACTCTCAAGAGTGTTCTCCAACATCACAGTTCAAAAGCATCAATTCTTCAGTGCTCAGCTTTCTTTATAGTCCAACTCTCACATCCATACATGACTACTGGAAAAACCACAGCTTGGACTATACAGACCTTTGTCAGCAAAGTGATGTCTCTTGTTTTTTAATATGCTGTCTAGGTTGGTCACAGCTTTTCTTCCAAGGAGCAAGCGTCTTTTAATTTCATGGCTCAGTCACCATCTGCCCCAGTTATTTTGGGAACCAAGAAAATAAAGTCTGTCACTGTTTCTGTTTTTTCCCCATCTATTTGCCATGAAGCGATGGCACCAAATGCCATGATCTTAGTTTTCTGAATGTTGAGTTATAAGCCAGCTTTTTTTACTCTCCTCTTTAGTTCCTCTTCACTTTCTGCCATTAGGGTGGTGTCATGTGAATATCTGAGATTATCAGTATTTCTCCCAACAATCTTGATTCCATCCTGTGTTTCATCCAGCCTGGATTTTGCATGATGTACTGTACATACAAGTTAAATAAGCAGGGTGACAATATACAGCCTTGACAGACTCCTTTCCCAATGTTGAGCCCATCCATTGTTCCATGTTTGATTCTAAATGTTGCTTCTCGACCTGCATACAGTTTTCTCAGGAGGCAAGTAATGTGGTTCAGTATTCCCATCTCTTTAAGAATTTTCCACAGTTGGTTGTGATCCACACAATGATCTAGAGATGTTTCCAAGTTTGGGCTTTATCCTTCTGTCATGGAAATACCTATGAAGATAATGCTCTAGTCTTGCCAGTGCACTGAGGCTTAGAAGAAATTTACAGCTGTCACATATGTTGCTCTCAGAGAGATAATACAAGTTTTATTATCCTTTTTGAATACAGCACGTAGCTACATAAATAGTTACAAAGTTAATTTCCATAGTATATGAAGAGTCACGTAAGGCTGGGTTTTTTTTTTTATGAGAATACAAGACATCCAGAAAGGTTTGTATTTCTCCATACTAAGAATGAGAGAGTAGCAAACAAGCCACTGAAGTTCAAAGACACTGGTGAACCTGAGCTTTGGTATTCATATACATGGCTTGGGAGACCAGGGATAATGTCCAATATCCACTCAAGGTGGAGAGGTAAAAATGATACATCCAAAAAACGTGAAACCCCAAATGATTACATCCTCGATAGAAGACTGAAATAGAAACCACTTGCCTTCCACCCATCACTTGTGTCTCAGGGACTACAGGAAAACTGCCTACATTGAAATCTGGTACTAACTGGAGTGGGGAGTTTATGTGTCGGAATCTCTTGTCAAAAAATAGCCACAATCAAAACATTAATGTTAGTTTGTGTGCACTCCCTTGGAATTTCCAATAAATTTCAAGAAGAAACTTTAATTTATATGGTTCCAAACTAGTGCTATCGCCAAGTATTTGAAAGAAGCATGATCCTTATCTTAACACAAACCAAAGCCTACTCCTACACTCTAAAGTGAAAAGGAGCCTGGCGGGCTACTGTCCATGGAGGTCACAGTCAGACATGACTGGGCGACATGACTTTCACTTTTTCTACTCCAAATAAGAGAACACCTATTCCTCAGTGCCCAATCTTAACTTGCTTAGTTTAAAATATGATTTTTATGGGAATTATTATGCAAATGATAAGTCTATACTACAGAAACATGAAGAGGGAAATGAGTAACAGCTGAGCAGGCTTCTGGAAGCTGCTGGGACTTTACCTGCCCATCCCTGGTTTAGCATAGCCAGGAGATTCCAGTAGAATGAAACAGCATTTGGAAAGTCCTCATAGACAGAACCACTGAGGTCTGCCTGTCAGGCTTACAGGTTAGGTTGGATATGGAGCCATGTTGTGGAAAACAATTTTCTTTAGGAAAATTAACGTAATAATCTGAAATATGACTTCGAGGATGGACATATTATAAGGAGAGTCAAATTTGTTGTTTTCTGCAATAATATGTATGAGAAAGAATAAAAGCCTCAATTATGGCAATAGCGTTAGGAAGGAAATGGGAGAGATAAAAAAATAAAACATTATAACAGGATGAAGCACAAGATATTTGAAAGATTAATTTGACTATAATATATTATATGAATATAATATAATAACAACTATCTTTTAATGAATCTATAGTTATCTTACAAATAAAACAAAATGACATTTTAAAAGTTATGCTCCCACTGCTGGGCATACACACTGAGGAAACCAGAACTGAAAGAGACATGTGTACCCCAATGTTCATTGCAGCACTGTTTATAATAGCCAGGACATGGAAACAACCTAGATGTCCATCAGCAGATGAATGGATAACAAAGCTGTGGTACATATACACAATGGAGTATTACTCAGCGATAAAAAAGAATACATTTGAATCAGTTCTAATGAGATGGATGAAACTGGAGCCGATTATACAGAGTGAAGTAAGCCAGAAAGAAAAACACCAATACAGTATACTAACACATATATATGGAATTTAGAAAGATGGTAAGGATAACCCTGTATGTGAGACAGCAAAAGAGATACAGATGTATAAAACGGACTTTTGGACTCTGAGGGAGGAGGAGAGGGCGGGATGATTAGGGAGAATGGCATTGAAACATGTATATTATCATGTAAGAAATGAATTGCCAGTCTATGTTCGATATAGGATACGGGATGCTTGGGGCTGGTGCACGGGGATGACCTGGAGAGATGATATGGGGTGGGAGGTGGGAGGGGGATTCAGGATTGGGAACTCATGTACACCCATGGCAGATTCATGTCAATGTATGGCAAAACCAATACAGTATTGTAAAGTAAAATATAGTAAAAATAAAAATTAAAAAAAAAAAAAGTTATGCTTGGTTCTGGACAAAATGGGCAACATATCTCCCACTTCTGCATTCTGTCTTGGACAAAACAAGAGGACAACGAACCCAGAAAATGGCACAAAAAGAATGGAAAACATCTGGGAGACAGAAAGGGTTTGGGTAACAGCCAAGTAGAGAATATAGTAACCTATGGCTGAGGGCTGGATGCATGGGTGGGGTCAAGCTAGGAGAATTCTGGGTTGCAAACTTATCTTTTCATGTTTCCCTGGAAAGAATACTGCTCACCATCTTACCATTTCAGGGCTGAAAATAGCAGTATTAAGCACCCACCAATGACAGCACAGTATTCGATATTTCATAGCATGCAGCCCAGCTATGTGAGGAATACACTGAAAAAGGTATAGCTGGGAAGGCTGGCTTTTAGAATTCCAAGTTCTCAGAGTATCAAACAGAATGGATGCAAAACAAAACAAAATCCACACCTGTATTTAATGTGGTGAAATTTAGGGAAAATAGAGACAAAATATTCTGCTGCTGCTGCTGCTAAGTCGCTTCAGTCGTGTCTGACTCTGTGTGACCCCACAGACGGCAGCCCACCAGGCTCCCCTGTCCCGGGGATTCTCCAGGCAAGAACACTGGAGTGGGTTGCCATTTCCTTCTCCAATGCATCAAAGTGAAAAGTAAAAGTGAAGTTGCTCAGTCATGTCTGACTCTTAGCGATCCCATGGACTGCAGCCCACCAGGCTCCTCCGATCATGGGATTTTCCAGGCCAAGAGTCTGGAGTGGCGTGCCATTGCCTTCTCTGTGGGCAAAAAGCTAATGAGTTACAAAGAAATAAGAATCAGATTAACAGCAAATTTCCTCAATAAATTTGTATAAATTTGATTTTAATGTATAAGCAAGGGTTGGTTTAAGAAAAAAAGGTTAAAGAATAATAACTTCAATATGAACTGATACGAAGAATGGAAATCAGGGCCATGACTTCATGGTCAGGAATCTGTGCGATGAGGTTACCTGTATGCCTCAGGCACTAGTGGAGAGCCTGGGTTTGGAACACCAAGGGATGCAATGTATCTTTTCACTCTCTAATTCTTCCTCAAGCTTTATCAATCTGACGGTTTAAATAAAGTGGCAATTCCAGTTAGCTGAGGTCATTATTTATTCAGACTCCCAACAATCACCAATTGTTGACACTAAGAATAACTTGAAAACTAAGACTTGAGGGTTTGAAATTTTATAGGTTCTGAAATAAGCCTAATTTGACTTCCCTTATTGGAGAAGGCTATCGATATATAAACATTTTTATAGCATTACTAAACATATGAGTTGTAAAATTATATTTTTTAATTTCAGAAAGTAAGTCCTTATTCAATTAGAATAGTAACCATTAATACTGTAATGGTTTTGCCTAGTGAGCAAGCAACCATCTATAATCTATAACTGTTCTGCAATATAGAAATAATTCTAGTCGATGAATTGCTTTTTCTTAGCACTTGGATTCCTTTGAAAATTTTCACATTTAAGAGAAGTCATTGACTTTACAGAAAGAGGGAAGAGAAGACAAAGTGTGAACAAAATATGTATCAGCCACAGAGGATGTCACAGTACATTACCAGGATAAGACAAATTACACTGGTGACACTACTTCTTGGGCTGATGTACTTCTATTACTATTATCTCCTTCATCTTTTTCCAAGATACTGCATACATTAAGGGCACATCAATACCAAAATTTACCAACATATTTGGAGATAAAACTGGAAAAAGAAAAGGATATGGAGGAAAATAGAAAAAAACAAAGGAAGAATGTTCCACTACTGACCTGATTTAATTTCTTCCAGAGATTGAGGACAGGAGAAAGTTCATTAGACCAGATTTCTCTATCAAATTTGCAACCAGCTGTTACAGATCTGCCTAAGATCTTCAACTGTGAAATAACCTGAATGAAGAAAATAAAAAGCAATAAATGAACACGACCATTCAGTAGGACACAAAAACAGCCATATTTAACTTATAAAGACTATGTGTGTGTGTGTGTGTATATATATATATATATTTATGTACATATTATAATGACTTTTCATTTGAAAAGCTACTTCTTTAGTTAGACCCATTCTTAATAACCTCTTTGCTCACTTCTGAAATAAAAATATTTTTCAATTGGAATGATTTAAATTGCATAACCTCAAAATACTGATATAATTTTTTGAAAAGATGAAATGACAGAAAAGATAGTAAATAGTATGAAAGTGAAGTGAAAGCGTTAGTCGCTCAGCTGTGTCCTACTTTTCATGACCCCATGGACTGTAGTCCATCAGACTCCTCTGTCCATGGAATTCTCCAGGCAACAATACTGCAGAGGGTAGGCATTCCCTTCTCTAGGGGATCTTTCAAATCCAGGGATGGAACCAGGGTCTCCTGCATTGCAGGTAGATTCTTCACCATCTGAGCCACCAGGGAAGCCCAATAAACAGTATAGCAAACTATGAAATAGTAAAACAATTTTAAGTAACTGTTGGTACTCATTACAATAAATCTAAGCTTTTAGGATTCTATATTGATTTTAAGTTGCCATCTCAATGTTTCTTCTATATATAAGACTCAAATGAAAGAAGTTATAGATCAATTAGTAAAAATCAAGCAAAATAAATTCTTTCCTACTTAGGGCTTTCACTTCTGTGAAAGGTGTCTGATGGCTCAGACAGTGAAGAATCTGCCTGCAATGCAGGAGACCAGGGTTCAATCCCTGGGTGGGGAAGATTCCTTGGAGAAAGGAATGGCTACATACTCTAGTATTCTTGCCTGGAAAATGCCATGGACCGAGGAGCCTCCTGGGGTTGCAAAGAGTCAGACGCAACTGAGCAACTTTCACTTTACTTTACTTCTGTAACTTTCAAGTTATCAGCTTCTCTGTCACCATTCTCTGGAGAAGAAAATAGCCGCCCACTCCAGCATTCCTGTCTGGAGAATCCCATGGACAGACCATGGGGTCACAAAGAGTTGGACTCAACTGAGCGACTAACACACACACACAACCTCATTCTCATCAAAATCAATTCACTCACATTTTCTTTTCAACATAGTGTATAATGGCTTCCATTTCAATAATATCAATGTCTTCTTAATCATTTACTAAGAATGATCCAGGATATCACTGAGTATTCTATATATTATATTACAGACATTAGACTAGGTGTATAAAATCAATTAAGTATCTTTTGATGGTTTTTCATAAATATTTCAACTTAATATTAAAACTGTGCTAGCTCATTGCTTATCTGACAGAAACAAAATAAATCCCCAAATCCAAACTATATGTTTCCTAAGCTAATATTTTATACATCAACATTTGCAGGGTATCAACTAATTTTTCTGTTTTACTTTTTGAGAGATATAAGCTGTTTTTCCTTTTTAACAGATTCTGAGGGTTCTTATACTATTAAAGTTCACAATAAAATAAGGACCATATATCTTTCAAAATAAATGAACTAATTAACTGATAAACATACAGATTCCTGCTGTTAAACTCAAGTCCCTTCTAGAGTTTTTTATTGATTCTCTAATCTAGAAAAAATTGTGGTGATTCATTGTTTCATTTTCTTTGTTTTTCTGATAAATTATTTTCATTTGCTCTAGCTGAACCCTACAACAGCATCTAATTCATCAGCTCTGCTAGACCACAAACATCACTAGTTGGTAGTCAGAAGAAGTGCTATTTTGACTCTGGTAACAACTGCTATCACCTATTTGTGTTTAAAATTTGTCAAACATGACAGAAAACAAAATAAGAATGCAAAGAGATGTCTAAAGGAAAAAAGGTTCAAGTATTTTTCTACACATGATGTTTTTTACAGTTGATGTTAAAAACTATTTTAAAATAAAATGTTTACCAGCCCAAAAAGGTTTTCTTCCCAGAAAAATAACATATGAGCACTGTTATGAAAAGCAGATTTATATTTCATTTTCTTTGTTTTTCTGATAAGTTATTTTCATTTGCTCTAGCTGAACCCTACAACAGCATCTAATTCATCAGCTATGCTAGAAAAAAAACACAATTATAATCTTTACTAAACAAATAGTAATGAAAAGGGATTTCAAATGCATAATAAAAATATTGTATAATGAGGATGGGGTTATAACTTGTAACAATGGATCATCTTTTGTTTTTATAAAATCTGACACATTTATCTTTTTACAAAGTACAGATGATAAAATATCTTTTCAATACTCATGTGTTAAACCAATTAAAAATATTTTTTTCAATGATAATCCTTTAAAATGGTGTCAAAGGGAATGAAATTTCCCACGAAAAGCACATCACTTCTTCCATATGCTAACCATACTGCACAGCTTGCACCATGCCCCTGGCACACTCCAGGGCAGCGGCAACACTGTAGGGCCCGCAGGAGGCACCGCCACTGCTCTCCATCAGCACTCACTAAAAACGATGAGAGACACCTAGGGAACACCTAGGCTTCTCCTGAGCAGCTGTGTCTTTATTGCAGTATACTAAATCTTACAATTTTATTTTTCCTTTCTTTTTGATGTTGTAAAGCACACAGGAGAATTTCTAATCTAACAACAGCTTTACAGAACCTGAGAGTATGAGTTGTTGTTTGTCTTCTTTTGGCATAAACTATTTCCCTAGTTCTCTTTTCCTAATTTTCTCTTTGATTTCCTCAACTGTTAATTTTACACAAATAGATTATTTTTATTTCTGTAAGTCACCTCCAGTAAGGTCCTTCTTGGAATGAGAAAGACTATAGAGTTTACAAATGAATGCTCATTCTCAAATTACAGGTGAGAAAATGGATTGTCAAACAAATTAAGCAAATTACATGTTTGTCTCGGGGTATACGGCAGTAGATTAAATACCTGGAGAAAATTTTATAACAGTGCAATTTAAAATTATGCATAAATAAAAATATTAGCAACAAAAAATCTTTTAAATTTTATCACTAAAATGCAAGGAAAATTGAGTTTGGAAAGCGTTAAATCGTAGGGCCAAAGAGGCAGAGCAGACCTAGAGACCTGGTGGGCTCTTAAGCTGGCATATGCCCTTGTCTATCTGCCTAAGGGGCCTACAGCTTGGTCGGTTTGTCTGTTTACTTTTTACTGTGAACTATTTTTAGATTTATATAAAAGTGGCAAAAATAGTACAGAAAGTTCCAATTATACAGTTAACCCCTAATGATAGCAACATCTTACATAATCACAATATAATTAACAAAACCAGGAAATTAACACTGTACCATACTATTAACTAATCTACTACAAACTATGTTCGAATTTTACCAGTTTTCCCACAGATTTCCTATTATTCTCTCAGGAAAATAACACATTGCATTTAGCTGTTATTTATCATAGTCTCACCCAAAACTGTGACAGTCATTCTTTTTCCTTCTGACCTTGACACTTTTGAAAAACATTGGTCAATTACTTTGTAAAATGTCCCTCATTGAGTTCATAAGGTTCAAATTTTCAAAGAGAGAAAACAGAACTCCAGAACTTTCAATAAAAGTACTCAATAGGCTAGTTAGAAAACAAACTGCCTTGCAGAGGGAAAGAGCAGGGACACTTGCTGTTTGTTACCTTGGCTTTTGGGTGATAATGTGATATGTCTAAATACAGTGATCAAAATTCAAACTACACACCATACACTGCAATCATGAAAATTCTACAAATCAAAACTGATAGAACTACAGTGAATGAGATTCATAGAGGAAAATTAAAACAGAAACCACTTATGTTCAAACAGAAGCAATACTGAAAACCAAGCCAAACATAACAGCTTATAAAGTTGAGAATGTAGATGGAAGAAAAAAGTAAGACTATAATTAATAACATAGAAAACAGATATAAAAGAGATCAGGTTTTTTAAAGTAACTAAAATTATAAGACTTCTAACTAGATTGATATATAGCTACATGATAAAACAAGAGAAGGGAAAAATGTATTTAAAATTCTAAATTTACAAGGAATATAATTAGACATGTTGTGTAGCGTGATCCAAGATGGGACGGGTCATGGAGGAAAGTTCTGACAAAAGCTGGTCCTCTGGAGAAGGGAATGGTAAACCACTTTAGTATTACTTGCCTTGAGAACCCCATGAACAGCATGAAAAAGAAAAAAGATATGATACAAAGATGAACTCCCCAGGCGAGTAGGTGCCCAATATGCTACTGCGGAAGACTGGAGAAGTAACTACAAAAAGAATGAAGAGTCAGAGCCAAAGTGATAACAATGCCCAGTTGTGAATGTGACTGGTGTGGAAATAAAAGTCTGACACTGTAAAGAGTAATACTGCATAGGAACCTTGTATGTTAGGTCCATGAATCAAGGTAAATTGGAAGTGCTCCAACAGGAGATGGCAAGAGTGAACATCAACATTTTAGGAATCAGTGAACTAAAATGGACCGGATTGCTTGAATTTAATTCAGATGACCATTATATCTTCTACTGTGGGCAAAAATCCCTTAGAAGAAATGGAGCAGCCCTCATAGTCATCAAAGGAGTTCAAAAAAGGACCTGGCTACAATGTCAAAAATGACAGAATGATCTCTGTTCGTTTCCAAGGAAAACCATTTAAAATCACAGTAATCCAAGTCTATGCCCCAACCACTAATGAAGCTGAACAAAGAAGCTGAACGATTCTATGAAGACCTACAAGACTTTCTAGAATTAACACCAAAAAAGATGTCCTTTTCATTATAGGGGACTGGAATGTAAAAGAAGGAAGTCAAGAGATACCTGAAGTAACAGACAAGTTTGGCCTTGGAGTACAAAATGCAGCAGGGCAAAGAGTAACAGAGTTTTCCAAGAGAACGCACTGGTCACAGCAAACACCCTCTTCCAACAACACAAGAGAAGACTATACACATGGACATCATCAGAGGGTCAGTACAGAAATAAGACTGATTATATTCTTTGCAGCCAAAGATGGAGAAGCTCTATGCTGCTGCTGCTGCTGCTAAGTCACGTCAGTTATGTCCGACTCTGTGCGACCCCATAGACAGAAGCCCACCAGGCTCCCCCGACCCTGGGATTCTCCAGGCAAGAACACTGGAGTGGGTTGCCATTTCCTTCTCCAATGCATGAAAGTGAAAAGTGAAGTCACTCATTCGTGTCTGACTCTTAGTGACCCCATGAACTGCAGCCTACCAGGCTCCTCCGCCCATGGGATTTTCCAGGCAAGAGTACTGGAGTGGGATGCCATTGCCTTCTCCGGGAGAAGCTCTATACAGTTAGCAAAAACAAGACCAGGAGCTGACTGTGGTCCAGATCATGAACTCCTTATTGCCAAATTCAGATGTAAGTTGAAGAAATCAGGGAAAATCATTAGACCATTCAGGTTGACCAAAATCAAATCCTTTATGATTATACAGTGGAAATGACCAACAGATTCAAGGTATGAGATCTGCTACAGAGTGCCTGAAGAACTATGGACTGAGAGGTTCGTGACATTGTATAGGAGGCAGTGATCAAGACCATCCCCAAGAAAAAGAAATGCAAAAATGCAGGCAAAATGGTTGTCTGAGGAGGCCTTACAAATATCTGAGAAAAGAAGAGAAGCTAAAGGCAAAGGAAAAAAGGAAAGAAATACTCATTCGAATGCAGAGTTCCAAAGAATAGCAGGGAGAGATAAGAAAGCCTTCCTCAGTAATCAAAGCAAGGAAATAGAGGAAAACAACAGAATGGAAAAGACTAGAGATCTCTTCAAGAAAATTAGAGACACCAAGGGAACATCTCATGCAAGGATGGGCACAATAAAGGACAGAAATGGTATGGATCTAGCAGAAGCAGAAGATACTAAGAAAAGGTGGCAAGAATACACAGAAGAACTATACAAGATGGTTGGATGGCATCACCGACTCGATGGATATGAGTTTGAGCAGGCTCTGGGATTTGGTGATGAACAGCCTGGCATGCTGCAGTTCATAGGGTCATAGGGTCACAAAGTGTCAAACATGAATCAGTGACTGAATGGAACTGATCTGCACAAAAATATCTAGTAATCCCAAAACACGCTAAAAGCAATTAAATGTATACATATCAGAAAGAAAAATAGCTAAATCATCTTTTCTTCCAATGACAATTTACAGAAAAAGAATTCATAATACATTTCATATAATGTGTAACATTTTATATGCATACATTATATTTTTCTATTTGTATTTGAAATAAACATAAATTCATTAAATAATATTATTTTTTAAATTTCAGCTCAAGTATTATTAATATTTCCTTTTTCAATAGCTATTTGGGTGCCCGTAAAAGTTTACTTAGTCCATATTCTCTCTTCACTCGCTCCCTGACATTGTCATCTTCCCTCTGGGTGCCTGGCTAGGTACAATATGTTTCACTGTGTTACCAAAAATATCAGGATGTAAGAAATTATATTAAATCTTGCTACATACTGTAAAAGGAAAACAGCAGACTAAGCTGTTATAGTGAGATATAGGAGAAAATCCAGAGGTTTATCTTTCTAATGTTAAAAAATGGAAGATAAAAAAAAAATTTTTTTTAAAATGCAAGATAAAGGGTGGAGAATCCTTTCTCTATGCCCCTCTTGTGCTCAATAATAATATTTATGCCAGTCACATCCAAGCCCAAACTGTAATTTATGTTGGTGATTTGACAGATAAGATTGCACTGAAGATCAAAAGTGAAATGTGCAGGCAATCTACCATATCAAGTACTCATATCACCATTTTTCTCTCATATTTCTAAGCAATATGATATTTAAAGCCTGAAAATGAATAGGAGGAGATCATCTAGCTTTTTCAATTTTAACAAGCAAATTAAGAATGAATTTCTCATCAAAAGACGTTTAAGTTTTACTAAAACTAGTGAATATATCAGTTTTTAAATACTGAGGTATATATTATTTGAAGTGATAGCCTGAACACTTCAGTATAAATCATAGATATTGATGTTTCATGTATATCTCTGGTTAATATTAAATAACTCAAATCTGGAATTAATCATTAGACTATATGAAATGTTTGGAACCATCTCTGCCTTGTGGAGATATATATAATCATGATGTTTCGTAGAGTGATAATTTTTTGTATAATCATAAATTTTCATATAATTAGTGGCTCTAACAATCCAACTTGCTAGGAGTAAAATTGTACTTTGTTATTTTTTAGACAGACACAGAATATATGAATGCTTTACATGACATATACATACCTATATACACAGATATAAAAGACTTCATGTTTCCTAATATTTTCATATATTATGAAAAATTTATAAACTGACATTTAAAAACAGTTTGGCAGTTAATTAAAAAGTAAACATATACGTATCATATGATCCAGCCATTCATTCCCAAGTATTTGTCCAAGGAAAATAAAAGCATGTGCTCACAGAAAACATAAAAGGTTCAAATGTTCAAAACTTAACTTAATCTTAGTAGCCTCAAACTGGAAACAATATAATGTCTTTCAAGAAGTGAATGAATAAGCAAGATGTAGTATATCCATACGATGGTGTGCTGCTGCTGCTAAGTCACTTCAGCCGTGTCCAACCCCATAAACGGCAGCCCACCAGGATCCCCCGTCCCTGGGATTCTCCAGGCAAGAACACTGGAGTGGGTTGCCATTTCCTTCTCCAATGCATGAAAGTGAAAAGAGAAAGTGAAGTCACTCAGTCATGTCCAACTCCTAGCAAAACCCATGGACTGCAGCCTACCAGGCTCCTCCATCCATGGGATTTTCCAGGCAAGAGTACTGGAATGGGTTGCCATGGCCTTCTCTGTACGATGGTCTACTAATCAGCAATTTAAAAACCCATGGTCCCAATAAGAACACACAGATGAATCTTAGAGTAATAATGTTGAATGAGAAAGAAACTAAACCAAAAAGAGTACTTAACTCTTACTCTTATATCAAACTCTAGAAAATGCAAACTTCACTCAAACTGACAAAACAGAAATCAGAGTTGCCTGGGATAGGAGAGGGAAGAGAAGACAAAGGGACTGTAAACTGTGAGGGAAAACTTTGGGGGTGATGGAAATGTTTGCTATATTGTGATGCTCTCACAATGCAACAATGCCAAACTTCATCAAATCATAAAAACCAAACATGTGCAGTTCATTAAATTAACCACCATGAATTACACACCCTCTTCAAACAACACAAGAGAAGACTCTACACATGGACATCACCAGATGGTCAATACTGAAATAGGACTGATTATATTCTTTCGGCCAAAAGTGGAGAAGCTCTATACAGTCAGCAAAAACAAGACCAGGAGATGACTGTGGGTCAGATCATGAACTTCTTATTGACAAATTCAGACTTAAATTGAAGAAAGTAGGAAAAACCACTAGACCATTCAGTTCAGTTCAGTTCAGTTGAGTAGCTCAGTCATGTCCGATTCGTTGAGACCCCATGAATCGCAGCACACCAGGCCTCCCTGTCCATCACCAACTCCCGGAGTTCACTCAAACTCACGCCCATTGAGTCAGTGATGCCATCCAGCCGTCTCATCCTCTGTCGTCCCCTTCTCCTTCTGCCCCCAATCCCTCCCAGCATCAGAGTCTTTTCCACTGAGTCAACTCTTTGCATGAGGTGGCCAAACTACTGGAGTCTCAGCTTTAGCATCATTCCTTCCAAAGATCACCCAGGGCTGATCTCCTTTAGAATGGACTGGTTGGATCTTCTTGCAGTCCATGGGACTCTCAAGAGTCTTCTCCAACACCACAGTTTAAAAGCATCAATTCTTTGGTGCTCACCTTTCTTCACAGTCCAACTCTCACATCCATACATGACCACTGGGAAAACCATAGCCTTGATTAGATGGGCCTTTGTTGGCAAAGTAATGTCTCTGCTTTTGAATATGCTATCTAGTTTGGTCATAACATTTCTTCCAAGGAGTAAGCCTCTATTAATTTCATGGCTGCAGTCACCATCTGCAGTGGTTTTGGAGCCCCAAAATATAAAAACTGATACTATTTCCCCGTCTATCTCCCATGAAGTGATGAGACCAGATGCTACGATCTTCGTCTTCTGAATGTTGAGCTTTAAGCCAACTTTTTCACTCTCCTCTTTTACTCTCATCAAGAGGCTTTTTAGTTCCTCTTCACTTTCTGTCATAAGGGTGGTGTCATCTGCTTATCTGAGGTTATTGGTATTTCTCCTGGCAATCTTGATTCCAGCTTGTGCTTCTTTCAGCCCAGCGTTTTTCATGATGTACTCATGCATATAAGTTAAATAAGCAGGGTGACAATATACAGCCTTGAAGTATTCCTTTTCCTATTTGGAACCAGTCTGTTGTACCATGTCCAATTCTAACTGTTGCTTCCTGACCTGCATATAGGTTTCTCAAGAGGCAGGTCAGGTGGTCTGGTATTCCCATCTGTTGAAGAATTTTCCACAGTTTATTGTGATCCACACAGTCAAAGGCTTTAGCATAGTCAATAAAGCAGAAATAGATGTTTTTCGGGAACTCTCTTGCTTTTTCCATGATCCAGCAGATGTTGGCAATTTGATTTCTGCCTTTTCTAAAACCAGCTTGAACATCAGGAAGTTCACGGTTCACATATTGCTGAAGCCTGGCTTGGAGAATTTTGAGCATTACTTTACTAGCGTGTGAAATGAGTACAATTGTGTGGTAGTTTGAGCATTCTTTGGCATTGCCATTCTTTGGGATTAGAATGAAAACTGACCTTTTCCAGTCCTGTGGCCACTGCTGAGGTTTCCAAATTTGCTGGTATATTGAGTGCAGCACTTTCATAGCAACATATTTCAGGATTTGAAAGAGCTCAATAGGAATTCCATCACCTCCACTAGTTTTGTTCATAGTGATGCTTTCTAAGGCCCACTTGACTTCACATTCCAGGTAGTCTGGCTCTAGGTGAGTGATCATAGCATCGTGATTATCTTGGTCGTGAAGATCTTTTTTGTACAGTTCTTCTGTGTATTCTTGCCACCTCTTCTTAATATCTTCTGCTTCTGGTAGGTCCATATCATTTCTGTCCTTTATCAAGCCCATCTTTGCATGAAATGTTCCCTTGGTATCTCTAATTTTCTTGAAGAGATCTCTAGTCTTTTCCATTCTGTTTGCCTCTATTTTCTTGCACTGATCACTGAGGAAGGCTTTCTTATCTCTTCTTGCTCTTCTTTGGAACTCTGCATTCAGATGCTTATATCTTTCCTCTTCTCCTTTGCTTTTCTCTTCTCTTCTTTTCACAGCTATTTGTAAGGCCTCCCCAGAGAGCCATTTTACTTTTTTGCATTTCACTTCCATGGGAATGTCTTGATCCCTGTCTCCCGTACAATGTCATGAACCTCAGTCCATAGTTCATCAGGCACTGTATCTATCAGATCTAGTCCCTTAAATCTATTTCTGACTTCACTGTATAATCATAAGGGATTTGACCATTCAGGTATGACATAAATCAAATCCCTTATGATTATACAATGGAAGTGATAGATTCAAAGGGTTAGATCTGCTAGACAGAGTGCCTGAAGAACTATGGACCTAGGTTCCTGGCATTGTACAGAAGGCAGTGATTAAGACCATGCCCAAATGAAAGAAATGCAAAAAGGCAAAATGGTTGTCTGAGGAGGCCTTACAAATTGCTGACAAAGGAGAAGAAACAAAAGGCAAAGGAGAAAAAGAAAGATATACAGACATGAATGCAGAGTTCTGAGGAACAGCAAGGAGAGATAAGAAAGCCTTCCTCAGTGATCAATGCATAGAAACAGTGGAAAACAATAGAATGGGAAAGACTAGAAATCTCTTCAAGAAAATTAGAGATATCAAGGGAACATTTCATACAAAGATGGGCACAATAAAGGACAGAAATGGTATGGACCTAAAAGAAGCAGAAGATATTAGAAGGGGTGGCAAGAATACACAGAAACTATCCAAAAAAGATCCTCATGACCCATACAACCATGATGGTGTGATCACTCACCTAGAGCGAGACATCCTGGAATGTAAGGTCAAGTGGGCCTTAGGAAGCATCACTACAAACAAAGCTAGTGGAGGTGATGAAATTCCAATGAGCTATTTCAAATCCTAAAAGATGATGCTGTGAAAGTGCTGCACTCAACATGCCAGCAAATTTGGAAACCTCAGCAGTGGCCACAGGACTGGAAAAGGTCAGTTTTCTTTCCAATCCCAAAGAAAGGCAGTGCCAAAGAATGCTCAGACTACCACACAATTCCACTCATCTCACACACTAGCAAAGAAATGCTCAAAGTTCTCCAAGCCAGGCTTCAACAGTATGTCAACCGTGAACTTCCAGATGTTCAAGCTGGATTTAGAAAAGGCAGAGAAACCAGAGATCAAATTGCCAACATCCTTTGGATCATCAAAAAAGGCAAGAGAGTTCCAGAAAAACATCTACTTCTGCTTTATTGACTGTGGAAATTTTTTACAGAGATGAGAATACCAGGCCACCTGACCTGCTTCCTGAGAAATCTGTATGCAGGTCAAGAAGCAACAGTTAGAACTGGACACGGAACAACAAACCGGGAAAGGAGTACTTCAAGGCTGTCTATTGTCACCCTGCTTGTTTAACTTATATGCAGAGTACATCATAGGAAACGCTGGCTTGGATGAAGCACAAATTGGATCAAGATTGCTGGGAGAAATATCAATAACCTCAGATATGCAGATGAAACCACCCTTGTAGCAGAGAGTGAAGAAGAACTAAAGAGCCTCTTGATGAAAGTGAAAGAGGAGAGTGAAAAAGCTGGCTTAAATCTCAACATTCAGAAAACTAAGATCATGGCATGTGGTCCCATCACTTCATGGCAAATAGATGGGGAAACAGTGAGAGACTTTATTTTGGGGGCTCCAAAATCACTGCAGATGATGACTGCAGCCATAAAATTAAAAAAAACACTTGCTTCTTGGAAGAAAAGCTATGACCAACCTAGATAGCATATTAAAAAGCAGAGACGTTCCTTTGCCAACAAAGGTCCGTCTATTCAAAGCTATGGTTTGTCCAGCGATCATGTATGGATGTGAGAGTTGGACTGTAAAGAAAGCTGAATGCTGAAGAATTGATGCTTTTGAACTGTGGTGTTGGATAAGACTCTTGAGTGTCCCTGGACTGCAAGGAGATCCAATCAGTCCATTCTAAAGAAGATCAGTCCTGTGTGCTCATTGGAAGGACTGATACTGAAGCTGAAACTCCAATACTTTGGCCACCTGATGCGAAGAGCTGACTCATTAGAAAAGACCCTGATGCTGGGAGGGATTGGGGGCAGGAGGAGAAGGGGATGACAGAGGATGAGATGGCTGGATGGCATCACCAACTCAATGCACATGAGTTTGGGTGAACTCCAGGAGTTGGTGATGGACAGGGAGGCCTGGCGTGCTGCAATTCATGGGGGCGCAAAGAGTCTGACATGACTGAGAGACTGAGCTGAACTGAGGTGAACCTGAACCATGATAATCCTTAAAACAATGTTTGGGAGTTCACAGAATAAACAGGAAAGAAGAAAAGTGGGCATTTAGGGCCAGTGAAAACATGGGTTATTTCAGTCAAAATAAGTAAGTAAAAGCTGACTCTTCTGGTGCACACAGAGGATGTGACTTTTCTCACTCTCCTCTCTGGCCTTGGCTCAGGAACCGAAGCTGGTCTCAAGTGTCCCTGCCTCCTCGATTCACTAGATCTGTGCTCTCAGGCTGCTGCTGGTGCCTGCCATGCCGACTGAGAAGTGGGCTCAGAATAGTTGCTTTTTCCACCATCTACCATGGAGTGACCTGCTGCCTACTACCAAGAATTTTTTGGAGCTAAGTACTGAAAGCTGTCTCCATTTTAATTGGGTGACAAGGTGAAGAAGACCCATAAATACCTATCACATTTATTGTAACTCTGTACAATTAATTTTACTGTGGACCTTTTCAAAGATATACAGAAGTTGATTTTACTAAGAAATTTTTAAAGATACCTATCCAGATTCAACTATGGTCAAGATTTTCCTGAACTTACTTCCCTAATCTCTTATTTTCTTTTACTTTGGCATTATTCCTTAAGTGTTTTCAAACAAATTCAAGGATTTCCCTGGTGGTCCAGAATCTGCTTGTCAATGCGGGAGACCCATGTTCAGTCCCTGATTCAGGAGGATTCCACCTGCCACAGAGCAACTAAGCCCACGAGGCACAACCACTGAGCCCACGTGCCACAACTCCTGACAGCTGCTCACCCTAGAGCCGTGCTCTGCAACAAAAAGCCCGTCACTGTGACCAGAGAGGGCCCCCAGTCCCCACAGCCAGAGCAACATGCCCAGGTGCAGCAACAAAGACCCGGCAGAGCCGCAAAACAAGACCCAGGGCATGTTATTTACTTCTCTTATTAGTAATACGCAGCTCAAAAAATAAAAGAACATAACCAGAACACAATTATTTCACCTAAAATGTTAATAAAAAATCATGGGTGTGTATCATACACAGCCTATATTTAAATTTCCCTGATTGGTCTCAAAAGTTGTTTAAATTGTATTGTTCAACTCAGTATCCACAGAAAAGGTATGCAGTTGTTCTGTATTTTGAGTCTCTTTAATGCAGAGGAGTCTCTGCCCTTTCTCTTTTGCACGCCCTCAACTGCTGATAAAACTGAGTTATCCTGCATGATGTCCCACATTCTGGAATGAACAGCGTCGTTTATATTGTTCCTTTACCCTCTGTGCTTTCTGTTAGGTAGCAATTATTTCTAAAGGCTTGATTAAGCTCAGGTTCACTTTGCTGAAAGAATATTTATGGAAAGCACTCTTCACAGTGCATCACATCAGGAGGCTCAGAGTCAGAGAACTTCCTGTGATGCAAAGACTGGTCGCTGGGGACACGTGGTGAGAGCTGTTCCCTCGCACGCATTTCCCCATCAATTTTCCATCTAATGGTTTCAACCTTTGATAATAATTTTCTGAA
Organism: Capricornis sumatraensis; assembly: GCF_032405125.1. Classification (NCBI taxonomy): domain Eukaryota; kingdom Metazoa; phylum Chordata; class Mammalia; order Artiodactyla; family Bovidae; genus Capricornis; species Capricornis sumatraensis. The sequence goes on from NC_091084.1 coordinate 7,289,818, forward strand.
TCAGTTATTAGGGTTTGTAAAATAGTGATTTTTCAACTTCTTCATTCCTTTTATATTCATTATGTAGAATTATTCAATAAAGAAAAATTTTCTATTATCAACTTTTCTTTCATTGCCATAAAATATAATTTACAAAGGAAAGATGAAATAATGCTTAATTATTTCCCTTTAATTGCCAGTTTTTCAAACTAAGAGACATTTTTGCTTTTTAACTAAATGATCAATTATAGAAGTAAAAAATTAAGTATACAATATTAGTGACCTTAGTATTTCCTTATAAGCACTCAAAAGTAATAAATACAAAATCATTGCGTATGCTACAAAATTAAGCAGACTGATAAAGTCTTCCAATCCACTTGTTTTTGTCTTGCTATGGTCATAAAACTCAAAATGTTACAAGTATTCAAACTCAGATTTGCTTACAGTTAGAAGCCAAAAGGTTACATACACATGCTGTATAAAAGTACATCTGTATTACTTCTTTTTGCCGGTGGTACTACTGGCAAAGCTATAAATCATAAATGCTCCTGACATGTGAGTTAATATATTCAAATAGAAGGATATCTGCAAGAAAAGATTATCTTAAGCTTCCTGATTTCAAAAAATGAATTTACCAGGAACTTGTGACTTTTCTAATAACTGATGCAAAACCATTTGAGTCAGGATAACTGCAGCTGCTGAGTCTGAGTAACCACAGCTGCTGAGTTCATAAAAGCCATTCAAAGCAACGTTGCTAAAATTATTACACTAGCAATTAATCCTCCATCTTTGGTGACAGAAAAGCCATCGTTACATTTTAAGAATAAATATAACACATTTTAAGAATTTTGCTGTGAAACTACTAGTGAGTCTGTGAAAAAAAATAATAAACTTTTAGAACTTCAAAGCATGGTTTTTAGAAAAACAATAAGTGAATATGTAGCTTTAATAGAAAAATAAAAGTTACTCTTACAGAACTCTTGTTTACAGAAAAATTAAAGCAAACAAGGAAAATGATCAATAATAACTGCTTCTATAAATTCGCTACCATTTTTGAGCAATACAGCAGCCTATTGCAATTGTTTCTAACTTGCTTCAAGTCTTCAACCCCTTGTCGATTCTCTGTAAGTCACACAGCCCCAGACTGACCTCGTCATTACCGCAGCTCACTCATGAGGCTCGGCGTTATCCAGCGCCCCCTACCCCACCGACCCCACCCACATCATACCCACATTCTGCGTCTCCCTCACTGTGCTTCAGCCACAGCTCTCACTGTTGTCCCTCCAATTAAAACAGCAGGGATGGCCCACAGATGTGTGAAAGGATGTTCAATCTCATTAGTTATAACAAGTGCAAATTATTACTGCGGTGAAATACCATTTTAACTCAGTAGATTGGTAAATATAAAGGCACATCAAAATACCTAGTACTGGAGTGAATAAAAAGATGTAGGTATTACCTACTTCTGGTGATAGAGTATATTAGTACAGTTACTGAAGACAGTTTTGACACAATTCTTTTCTTAAGTATTAACATAAAACCAAGAGAAATTCTTTCCCAGACATTCCAAGAGACAAGCACACAAATGTCTACAGTAACAATATCTGTAATAGCCACAACCCCCAAATTGTGTTGTATTTACATGATGAAATATTAGCTAAACCAGCAACATGAACAATCTTAGAAAAATAAAGTGGAATGAAATAAACCCTAGAATATCTAGAATAATATACTGTTTTATAAGGTTCAAAAATGAAACAATGAATTTTTAGGCACAAATGTGTTTGTGTAAGAACATGCATGGAACACAACTATTAAAACAGTATAAAGCTATAAAAAAGTTGTAAATAAAAGTCTGCTCCTTTAGCAGGAAGGTGGGGGGATAGGATTGAAGAGATTAATTTGATACAAGTTTCTATATCCTTGAGTCATTATTGGCTCAATTTTCATTGTATCATCATGCCCTTAATGTTTACATATATTAATATTTAAATTTAACATCTGTCATCTCTTATATGTATCAAAGACTGCATTTTGAGAGAGAAATATGTAAAAGTCCCATTGGATCATAAATCCTATAGCACATTAAGTCTTAAGAAGAAAAACAGGTTAAGGGAATAAGCAATAATAACTGCTGAGGGAAGTGGCTGCTTTATGTAAGTGGTCAAGAAAGGCCTGTTTGATAAGTTAACACTTAGGGAGTTAAGAGTAAGCCAAGCAGATATCTAGGGGATAAATGCCCCAGGCAAAGGAAACAGAAGGCAGAAGTTCAAGAAAAGTGAGGTGAGTGTGGCGGTCCTTGAGTGAGCAAAGAACAAAGGATTCAAAGACAAGGCAGAGAGGGAGTAGAAGGCCTGATCAAGCAGGTGCTGGGAGACCTTTGTAATGAATGTTTTTCTTCTGAGTTAGGTGGGAAGTGACCATAGGAAAATAACTATTGCTATCACCGTTCATAAAATAGGAAAATGTCCTTCCTTTTGTTCAGTTTAGTTCAGTCGCTCAGTTGTGTCCGACTCTTTGCGACGCCATGAATCGCAGCACGCCAGGCCTCCCTGTCCATCACCAACTCCCGGAGTTCACTCAGACTCACGTCCATCGAGTCAGTGATGCCATCCAGCCATCTCATCCTCTGTCGTCCCCTTCTCCTCCTGCCCCCAATCCCTCCCAGCATCAGAGTCTTTTCCAATGAGTCAACTCTTCGCATGAGGTAGCCAAAGTACTGGAGCTTCACCTTTAGCATCATTCCTTCCAAAGAAATCCCAGGGCTGATCTCCTTCAGAATGGACTGGTTGGATCTCCTTACAGTCCAAGGGACCCTCAAGAGTCTTCTCCAACACCACAGTTCAAAAGCATCAATTCTTCGGTGCTCAGCCTTTTGTTAGAAGACCTTATTTCCCAGCTAGAGTTGGATTGGCCTAAAATAAGGAAGTCTTTTTCCAGAAGCCAACCCTTATTTAACCATATCTAAAATCTCCATCCTGGAGGAGAGCATGGCAACCCACTTCAGTATTCCTACCTGGAGATTCCTCATGGACAGAGGAGCTTGGCGGGCTACTATTTATGGGGTCACAAAGAGTTGGACATAACTGAGCGACCTAGCACACACACATAAAATTTCCATAGAAAGATTCAAGAGTTTGTATAAACGTGAATTCAAATGACTTTTAAAACTTTCTGAATCATGTAGGGTATTGACTAGATGTACAAAAGTGAGAATTATTTGCACCAAAATTTTACATGATTGCTCTAGAGATTCATTGATTTCTAAAGAAATTGATGGAGTGGTTTTGCTGAAGACTACTCTAAGAATTGCACTTTACCATTTCCCTGAGTTTATTCATTCTATAAATCACAGCTTAAAATTGTTGAAGAGGAAAGTCTTAAATACCAGATTCAATAATGACTTTTTCCATTATAGCCATGGAATCGAATGACAAACTCAGAAATACTTTTATTTATCTATTTATTTTTTTGGTTTTAAATAGAAGAATGAAATTGGCAATTACCAAATTTAGGAATTCCTATGCTTAGCAACTCATTTCAGAAAAAAATATTCCTAAAGAACTGAATTTTTGAAAACAAAATTTTCTCCTAAGAGGGGAATACAATAATTTAAGAAACTTAAAATTAGAGTACTGGGTATACACTGCTTACCAATGTATAACAATAAGAACTCAATATGTCTCTAAACAAGTTTTGAATAAGTTATTTCTAAAGTCTGTTCTACTAGTATAAGGCCTTAGCATCTGTTTTGTTTTTTAAATTCTGAGTTTATAGTCAAGTAAGAAATGTGACATTGCATTGATCAGCCTGTAAAAAAGAACTGATGTGCAGGCTTCAAGTCATTTAGGATACCAAAACGACCACACAATTACTTAACAAGTAAGATAAGAAGGAAACTTTCTCAATCTGATAAAGGACATCTGTGAAAAACTGTCTGCTCATGTAATATCTAATGGTAAGAATGCTTTTCCACTAACATATGGACAAGGCAAAGTCTATTCTGCCTAATCAACATTTACTGGCAACCCCTGTCACATCTGAAAGGCAAAAATAAATAATAAATAAAATACATACAGAATGAAAAGGAAAAGTCAAGCTGTCCTTATCTGTAGAAAAGATAATTGTTTACATATAAAAAGCTAAGTGTTAGTCACTTAGTTGTGTCTTTTTGTGACCCCATGGACTGTAGCCCGCCAGGCTCCTCTGTTCATAGAATTCTCCAGGCAAGAAGACTGGAGTGGGTGAGTGAAGTCGCTCAGTCGTATCCGACTCTTTGCGACCCCATGGACTGTAGCCGACCAAGCTCCTCTGTCCATGGGATTTTCCAGGCAATACTACTGGAGTGGATTGCCATTTCCTTCTCCAGGGGATCTTCCCAACCCAGGAATCGAACACGGGTCTCCTGCATTGCAGGCAGATTCTTTACCATCTGAGCTGCCAGGGATGCCCATTAAAAGCTAAGGGAGCTACAAAAGAGCTTGTTAAAAGGGTGGGATGACTTGAGAGAATGGCATTGAAACATGTATATTATCATATGTGAAACAAATTGCCAATCCAGGTTCAAGGCATGATATAGGATGCTTGGGGCTGGGGCACTGGGATGACCCAGAGGGATGGTATGGGGAGGGAGGTGGGAGGGGGGTTCAGGATGTGAAACACATGTACACCTGTGGAAGATTCATGTCAATGTATGGCAAAACCAATACAATATTATAAAGTAATTAGCCTCCAATTAAAATAAATAAATTTATATTAAAAAAAAGAGTTGTTAAAATGAGTAATTTAGCTTAGCAAGGTCACAGAATAACAATATCATTTAAAATCACATCAGAAAAGACAGATAAATTCAAAAAGATCACAGAAATATATTTTAAAAGACCTAAAACTTGAAAGATTCTCTATGTTTAGGTCAGTGAAGAATTAATTCGATTCTTCCTGAATTGATCTCATTTCAATATAATCCCAATTAAAATTCCAGTAAGGTTTTTTGTGTGGAAACTGACAGCAACTGATTCTAAACTTTCTATGGAAGGTCCAATATTACCCAAAATAATATTTGAGAAGAAAAAACTTAGAAAACTTTAGATTATCAGATTTAAAGACTCACTGCAAAATCATAATAATCAAGAAGTTGCTTTAACATACCAGTAGACACAGAGATCTACTGAACAGTATAGTACTGAGGTCAACCACCTCCCAGAATATTGGAAATAAAAGCACAAATAAACAAATGGGACCTAATTAAAATTAAAAGCTTCTGCATAACAAAGGAAAGTATAAGCAAGGTGAAAAGACAGCCTTCAGAATGGGAGGAAATAATAGCAAATGAAGCAACTGACAAAGAATTAATCTCAAAAATATACAAGCAACTCCTACAGCTAAATTCCAGAAAAATAAACAACCCAATCAAAAAATGGGCCAAAGAACTAAACAGACATTCTCCAAAGAAGACATACAGATGGTTAACAAACACATGAAAAGATGCTCTGATCACTCATGATCAGAGAAATGGAAATTAAAACCACAATGAAGTACCATTTCACATCAGTCAGAATGGCTGCTATCCAAAAGTCTACAAGCAATAAATGCTGGAGAAGGTGTGGAGGAAAGGGAACCCTCTTACACTGTTGGTGGGAATGCAAACTAGTACAGCCACTATGGAAAACAGGGTAGAGATTCCTTAAAAAACGAAATAGAACTGCCTTATGACCCAGCAATCCCACTGCTGGGCATACACACCGAGGAAACCAGAACTGAAAGAGACATGTGTACCCCAGTGTTCATCGCCGCACTGTTTATAACAGCCAGGACATGGAACGTAGATGTCCATCAGCAGACAAATGGATAAGAAAGCTGTGGTACATATACAAAATGGAGTATTACTCAGCCATTAAAAAAGAATACATTTGAATCAGTTCTAATGAGGTGGATGAAACTGAAGCCTATTACACAGAGTGAAGTAAGCTAGAAAGAACAACACCAATACAGTATACTAACGCATATATATGGAATTTAGAAAGATGGTAAGGATAACCCTGTATGCGAGACAGCAAAAGAGACACAGATGTATAGAACAGTCTTTTGGACTCTGTGGGAGAGGGAGAGTGTGGGATGATTTGGGAGAATGGCACTGAAACATGTATAATATCATATATGAAACGAATCGTCAGTCCAGGTTCGATGCATGATACTGGATGCTTGGGGCTGGTGCACTGGGATGATCCAGAGGGATGGCATGGGGTGGGAGGAGGGAGGGGGGTGCAGGATGGGGAACACGTGTATACCTGTGTCAGATTCATGTTGACATATATTGTAAAGTAATTAGCCTCCAATTAAAATAAATAAATTTATATTTAAAAAAAGTAAAGACTCCTGAACCCCCCCAAAAGTCATTAATGTAATAATATGGAGAGACTTCATAATAGAAATAAATTCTGAGTGCATACAAGTATAAGATCTTATATAAATAAATAATATGGTCAACTAATTTTGTACAAAGGAGCCAAAGTAATTCAATGGGGAAAACAATAAAGAACACTTACAGCTCAATAGTAAGATAACTGATAACTGAATTTTTTAAAAACATGCAAAAGATTTGATCAGACATGCATATTAAAGTTAGCATATTAAAAGTCACTCAATATTAGTTATCAGGAAAGTATAAATTAAAACAATATTGCAATATCATTTCACATTCACCAGAATGGCTAATACTAAAAAATAGGCAATACTAGCACATTTAGAGATGAAATTTTAATACATCTCAGTAGCAGGATAATTCACATGAGCACTAAAATTGTCTATATATAAAATTAAAGCTAATGATCCAAAAAGATTAAAAATATCTTTATCATCCCTTAAGTACTAGACAAAAAGTAGACATTACCAACAACTAGAAAATAATTAGATATTTAAGAAAGGAAATAGGATAAGACATTTCACTACAAATTCATGCTATCCATTCTCACTGAACATTATTTGATGTATCACTGATTCTTTCTGAAAAAACCCTGAACACAGACACTTATCTAAACTTTTCCCACTTTCCTAAACTTCTAACCTCACCCTTTAGTGTAAAGATTCAGAAAACCAAGGACACGAGAATCCTCAAATTTCTCCTCTCTGCTTCAAAACACCTCATTTTGTGACCTGTGTTCTTTTTCATCTCATCTTTAAGGAACAATTATCCTTTCTGTTTTTACAAGGCTAGCACACCTCCCCAAGTCTCCTTGTTTGCATGTATCAACCCATTTCTTGCACATCCAATCTCCACCTCTACACTGGTTGCTTTATCTCAGTCATCAAACATGTTTAAGTTGCCCATCACCTTAAAATTTGTCATAAACCCATAGCTTACTCAAGACACATTCACCACTAATACTAACAAAAGAGTATTGCTGGGATTCAGGACACTACCCCTAAATATGGCACCTTGGCCTATCGGGTATTATAAGTTACAGGCACAGCCAGTACAGGAAGGACCTTCTTCTCCTGAACAGTGATAACACCCTCAAGTGAGAGGTGTCCTCACTATAATCTGGAGGAAAGGTGTATATTGATCTTTAAAGTCAGAAGAACACAGAGAAATCTTAACAAGCAGGCCATGCTAAATTTCCCCCAGCTTGTAATTCTTAGCTCATACCACTCTGTCCTATTCACATTTTTCCATGACCTTCCACCCTTTATCAGACCTGGCCTAAAATTGCTCAAGTTTAACAGCTTCTTTGTTTTCTTGTGAAGGTTCCTATGGTATGCAAAACATGAATTTGCAGGCTTTTCTCTTGTTAACCTGTATTTCTAATAAAGTCACAGGTGAGAATCTAGAAGATTTGGAAAAAAAAAAAATCTGTTTCCTCCCCTATAGATTATACTTACAGTTCATTCTGTACATCACATTATTTGCATTCTGGATAAAAATATTCTGTTCTCAATGGTCATAAAATATGCTAATATCTAACTCTAATCTTCAATTGAGCACTTTTGTTAATTTATCTCCACATTACTTTATTATTTACAACTTGTTTAAAAAATAGTGGTTACCCTACAGTTTATACTCTACACCTTTAATTAATCAGTGTCAGCCTTCAAATATTATTATACTGCTCCACAGGACTTCCCTGGTAGCTCAGTGAGTAAAGAATCTGCCTACTAAGTGGGAGACCTGGGTTCGATCCCTGGGTTGGGAAGATACCTTGGAGAAGGGAACAGCAACCCATTCCAGTATTCTTGCCTGGGAAATCCCATGGACAGAGGAGCCTGGAGGACTACAGTCCATGGGATCACAAAGAGTCAGACACAAGTGAGCAACTAACGCACATATTGCTCTACATGTTCTCTAAGGAAGTTAAACTGTATACTCTAAATTCCCTCCTCCTAACTTCTGTGCTTTTGTTACTGTCTGATTTTTACGTATACTATAGAGCCACAGGAGTTTGAAACTATTAGTACTTTCTGTTTTAGGCTGTTAGTTATCTTTCAAAGAAATCAAATAAAAATTTAGTTTAACTCACTTTATTCCATGTCTGCTGCTGCTGCTGCTAAGTAGCTTCAGTCGTGTCCGACTCTGTGCGACCCCAGAGACGGCAGCCCACCAGGCTCCCCCGTCCCTGGGATTCTCCAGACAAGAACACTGGAGTGGGTTGCCATTTCCTTCTCCAATGCATGAAAGTGAAAAGTGAAAGTGAAGTCGCTCAGTCATGTCCAACTCTTAGTGACCCCATGGACTGCAGCCTACCAGGCTCCTCCATCCATGGGATTTTCCAGGCAAGAGTACTGGAGTGGGGTGCCATTGTCTTCTCCGTTATTCCATGTCTAGAGCTCTTCATTTGTTTGTATTGAACCAACATTCTGTCTGCAACCACAGCTCTTATGCCTGAAAAACTTCCGGTAACAATCTTGTAGAGTAAATCTGCTGGCAATAAATTCTGGTTTTATTTAAGAAAAACTTCAACACTTCAGTTTTGAAAGATATTTTGCTAGGCATTGAACTCAGGGTTGAAAGTTTTTTCATTCAGCACTTTAAAGTCACTATTCTACTGTCTTCTGCCTTGAATAGCTTCTGAGAAAAAGGCAGCTCTATTACTTGTCTTTGTTCGTTTGTACGTAATGTGTCTTCTCCCCCTCTCACTGTCTTCAGTATTTTATACTTTTGTTTTCAACAGTCTAAATAGTCTATGCTTAGGTGGGCTTGTTTTTCTTGGTGTTAGTAGGATGGGGATTTATGCAGCAAGGTGCTCTTTGAACTTCATGGATTTGTGGATCCCAACTACATAGTTGTTACACTGCTCCATATTATTCCACACTATTGGATGCTTTCTTCCATGTTTTTTTTTTTTTTTTTCACTCTTTTTTTCTCCTCCGTTTCAGTCTGGGTAATTTTTATTGATTTACCTTCAGTTTCGGTGATTCTCCTCACGGCTGTTTCAAGCCTATTGATTATCTTGTCAGACATCCTACACCTCTGTTAGTGTAGACTGTATCTCTAGCACTTTCATTTTATCCATGTTTATAATTTCTATATCACAGTTGAAACCATTTGATCTTGCAAATAAATAAGTACAACTAACAGTCTTAGCTAGACACTGTGTCCCTGGGTCTTAGAGACGTGGCCTTCTCAGAGCCCCTTCCCTCGTCCCAGCTGTAGTTCTGCACAGATTCCCGCCCCTTCCCATAGGGGTGGAGGATTTTTTCTGTTTGCCAGTGTGTCTCAGAGAGGGTCTGCCTGCACTGATGATAACCCCTGGCACTGAAATCACTGCCACTTCTTTCTTGATGGTGGAGAAGGGATGACAGCATTCTTGTCCTGATTTGACTTCAGTCATAGGTGGATACTGTGCCCAGAGAGCTCAGGGATGTGGCCCCTCTGAACTATAACTCAGGCATACATTCCTTTCCCTAACAGAGGGGTAGAGAGTTTTCCCTACTGCATTTTCCTAGTTGAGTTTTATTCAGTACTATAAGGTCAAGAGACTTTATTGACCTCTCTCCCCTTCCTTCTCTCTTTCCTCTCCTTAACCCTTCCTATCCTTCCCTGTTTTTCTAGTTCCCCGGTCCTGGACGCAGGAATCTGGTCGAAGGGCCCTCAGCCTGAGCTAAGGATTGGAGACTGATCACCTCCTCTTGGCAGAGAACTCAAATTCTGGTTCTGGTCTGGTATGATTTCTGGTAGGGCCAAGTTCCAGTCCTCCCTTCTCTGGAGGCCCAGGGAAAAGTCCCATAACACCTGGGCATCTGTAGGTGGCAGGAGATGTCTGTAAAGCCACCCCTTTCGCCCCTTCTCTCCCACCTCCTCGCCCTACTTCTTTCAACCTGGCTTCCTTTCCTCCCTTGAAATCTTTGATGTTAGTACTTGGATTCTTGTATTTAAGGGCTTCTCTGGTGGTGCAGAGGTTAAAGCGTCTGCCTGCAATGTGGGAGGACCTGGGTTCGATCCCTGGGTAGGGAAGATCCCCTGGAGAAGGAAATGGCAACCCACTTCAGTATTCTTGCCTGGAGAATCCCATGGATGGAGGAGCTTGGTGGGCTACAGTCCACGGGGTCACAAAGAGTTGGACATGACTAAGCGACTTCACTTTCATTATAAGGTCAAGAGCGGCTTTTATCCTTCTCATTGTGTTTCGTTGTCTCTCTCCGCAGATAAGGCTTCTGGCCCATGAAGTATATGAGGACAGAGTTCCAGGCCTCTCCTCCTTCCCAAATGACACTCTTCTCTGCCCTTGGGCCACCCACCACAAAGGAAGCTTTCTAAGTACTCTCACCATATAGAGGACCATGAATAGAACTCACTCTGTTATCTGTGGCCTTCATTCTCTACCAGGCTGCCTGTGGCCTTGACCAATTCACTAAGCTTAATTCCTACCAGTGCCTGCTTGCACCTGCGCCAGGTAGACAAACCGTTGTATCTTATAATCACCTGTAGGCACCTGTCTCTGCTTAGATTTCAGGTCATTGTTCTGTGAAGTCATCTCTCCAACAGGTTCAAGAGAAGTCATGAACTTGGTTTGGACTCTTTTATTTTAAGCATAGAAATAATGCTCTTTTCATCACTCTATCTGTCTCTGAGGTTAATCTATTATTGATCCTTCTTTCACTCCAAGTATGGCCATAATCAAGAATAGATTTCTAATATTCCCATTTATATAATCCAATGAAAAGACAGCCTGTTTGGTCTCAGCATCTAAATATTAATCCAGGGAAAAAATTAGTGACTTTGCTGTTGTACTTCCACCAAGGATGTAAGAGAACTGTTTCCTGCTCAGTTTTGGTTGGAGGGGAGAAGGGATGTGAAAGAGATGGATGGAGAAATGGCATTGTCATTAACAGTTCTACCAGAACCAAGCAAAATAATGAGATCGACAATTTCCCGAGTGCTATTTTAAGTGTATCATGTATCTGGACAGACAAAAATCAATATATGTCCCCAGAAGATATTGCTTCACCTTGGTAAACAAGGACACACACTAATGATAACAATTTAGGGACTTATTGATTAAAGAACATTATTTTAAATATTTATTTGTTTGACTGGGTCAGGTCTTAGTTGTGGCACATGGGATCTTTCACTGTGGCACATGGACTTTCTAGCTGTGGTGCATGGGCTCTGGAGTTGCCGCCCACATGCCCAGCTGCTCCACTGCATGTGGGATCTTAGTTCCCTGACTAGGGGTCAAACCCACATCCCTTTCACTGCAGGGCAGATTCCCAACTAAATGGACTATGAAAGAAGTCCCAAGAACATGATTTTAAATATTAAACTTAATTATGTTTAGCTTTCATTTTCTTATATAAAAAACTTTTAACAAAACAAGCTGTATCAACTAGAACTTATTTTTAACAATAAAAAAGATAAAATTCAGCCATAAAAAGGACAAAATAATGCCACTTGTAGGAACATGGATGGACCTAGAGATTGTCATACTGAGTGAAATAAGGCAGACAGAGAAAGATAAATATCATATGACATCGCTTATATGTGGAATCTTAAAAGGGTATAAATGAACTTATCTATAAAACACAAATAGAGTTACAGATGTAGAAAACAAATTTATGATTTCCAGAGGATAACGGGGAGGTAGGGATAAATTGGAAGATTGGGGTTGACATACACTATTATTTATAAAATAGATAACTAATAAGGACCTACTAATATATTAATAGCACAAGGAACTCTACTCAATACTCTCAGCTTTTTCACTCTTCTCTTTCACCCTCATCAAGAGGCTGTTTAGTTTCTCTTTGCTTTCTGCCATTAGAGTGGTAACATCTGCATATCTGGTGTTATTGGTATTTCTCCCTTCAATCTTGAGTCCAGCCTGTGAGTTTTCCAGCTTCACATTTCACATGATGTACTCTTCATAAAAGTTAAATAAGCAGGGTGACAATATACAGCCTTCTACTCCTTTCCTGATTTTGAACCAGTCAATGTTTCATGTCTGGTTCTAACTGTTCCTTCTGGTCCTGTGTACACATTTCTCAGGAGGCAGGTAAGAGTGAAAAAGTTGGTTTAAAACTCAACATTCAAAAAACTAAAATCATGGCATCGGGTCCCATCACTTCATGGCAAATAGATGGGGAAACAACGCAAACCATGACAGACTTTATGTTCTTGGGCTCCAAAATCATTGCAAACAGTGACTGCAGCCACAAAATTAAAAGATACTTGCTCCCTGGAAGAAAAGCTATGATAAAGAAAACCTAGACAAGCATATTGGACTTCCCTGGTGGCTCAGACAGTAAAAGCGTCTGCCTGTAATGCCAGGGACCCGGGTTCGATCCCTGGGTCAGGAAGATCCCCTGGAGAAGGAAATGGCAAGCATATTAAAAAGCAGAGACATCACTTTGCCGACAGAGGTCTGTCTAGTCAAAGATGCGGCTTTTCAAGTAGTCATGGATGGATGTGAGAGTTGGACCATAAAGAAGGCTGAACACCGAAGAATTGATGCTTTCCATTTGGTAGTTTCAGGTATTCACTCCGTAAGTGAATATTTGTTGAAAGCCTACCACATTTCTGGCAGTAGCTAGCAACCTAATCTTATACATATATCCCTCTGTTCTTGGGGAAATACACACGGAAACAGTTAAAAATCAATATAGAGTAAGAGCTCTACTGAACTAAGAACAGTATACCACAGAAACAAGTGAAAGTGAAAGTGAAGTCACTCAGTCGTGTCTGACTCTTTGTGACCCCAATGACCTGTAGCCTGCCAGACTCCTCCATCATGGGATTTTTCAGGCAAGGATGCTGCAGTGGGTTGCCATTTCTTTCTCCATGGGATCTTCCTGACCCAGTGATTGAACCTGGGTCTCCCAGACTGCAGGCAGACTCTTTACCATCTGAGCCACCAGGGAAGCAAGTCCAGATTTGAAGGGATAAGGAACATCTTGTAGAGGAAGGAAAATCTCAGCTGAACGCTGAATTTAAAATAGGAGGCTGCTAGCTGAGTGCCACAGAATAGATGCCTTCAAATAGTGGTGCTGGAGAAGACTCTTGAGAATCCCTTGGACTGCAAGAAGATCAAACCAGTGGATCCTAAAGGAAATCAACCCTGAATATTCCCTGGAAGGATGGATGCTGAAGCTGAAGTTCCAATAATTTGGCCACCTAATGCAAAGGGCTGACTCACTGGAAAAGACCCTAATGCTGAGAAAGATTGAGGGCAATCTTTTGAGGAGTACAAGAACGTGGCAGAGGATGAGATGGTAAGACAGTATCACCGACTCAATGGACTCGAGTTTGAGAAAACTCAGGGAGGTAGTGAAGGACAGAGAAGTCTGGTGTGTTGCAGTTCATGAAGTCACAGAGTCAAACATGACTTAGGGACTGAACAACAACAATATTCACTTGCACAACTTCTCCTCTCTCCACCTCCCCAAACACTGTAATTTGATATCTATCCTCTAAATTTCTACAGGAAGAGGCTCTAGAAAGTCTTGAAAAACTGGTCAAAGCGCTTGTGTGTGTGCATGGTATGTGCTCAGTCATATCAGACAGACTCTTTGCGACCCCATTGACTGTAGCCCACCAGGCTCCTCTATCTATGCAATTTTCCAGGCAGGAATATTGGAGTGAGTTGCCATTTCCTCCTCCAGGGGATCTTCCTGACCCAGAGATCAAACCCTCAATTCCTGCATTAGCAGGCAATTCTTTATCACTGAGCCACCTGGGAAGCCACATGACTTACTCTCAGTTCTAATCAACCTTTAACACTGATAACTCCTCCTCCATTCTGGTTAAAACTCTTGCCACACACTACCATCACCTTGGAACCTGCCTTTAAAATTCTGATTGTCTTATTTTCTGACTGCAGTTTACTCTTGCTAAAACCTTTCCCGGTTCACATATACGTTAAATGTAGGTATTTCCCAGGGTTCTATCTTCAGGTATCTTCGCTTTTTGCTCTATCAGTGTTTTCTTATAATCTCTGATTCCCATGACTTTCTCTCCCACAGATATGTTGCTGTTTGTCAACCCCTTTTAAATCATATCTATATCTGAATTCTCTCCTATGTTTATTTAGTCAAAATTCCCAGTAGACATTTCAAACTAGATATTTTACATGGACACTTCAAATAAATATTATTAGAAATAATATTCATTTATATATCAAATTAATACATCAAGATGATATCTCCCCCTCCCCATCATCAAAAATAAAATGGTATGATCATATGTGATCATCTATATCACTTTTCTAGATTCCACACATAGGTGTTAATATATGACATTTGTTTTTCTCTGACTTCACTCTGTATGGTAGTCTCTTGATCCATTGCTATACAGTAGAAACTAATACAATATTGCAAAGCAACATTATTTCAATAAAAAATAACTTTAAAAACAACGTAAAATAAAACCCAGTTTCTTCCTTTTGGGGTTTCCCAGTGGTCCAGTGGTAAAGCATCCACCTGCCAGTGTAAGGGACTTAAGTTCGATCCCTGGTCCAGGAAGATTTTACACGCCATGGGGCAACCAAGCATGCATACCACAACTGCTGAAGCTGCCTGCACACCCCTGCTCCACAAGACAGAAAGCCAGGGCAATGAGCAGCCTGCACACGGCAACTAGAGGAGCCCCGCTCACCGTGGTGAGAGCCCACACAGCGACTGAAGACCCGAGGCAGCCAAAATCATTAACCAATTAAAGAATTTTCTTCCTTTTGACATTCACAATTTGACTACTGCTACAATATCCGTACAATATTTATAACATGGTGGAAGAATTGAAGGAAAAAGGGAGAGTGTAATAGCTAGTGTCGATGAAATACCTCATTGTGGAGATACTGCAACAGATTAGAACAAAAAATCAAAAAGGTGACCACCAGCCTCATGGAAATATGAATCACTCCTTTTTTCTCTCCTTTTTGATTTACAACTAACTGGACATCTCTAAATGGAAAAAAAAAAAAAAAAAAGGCAACTCTGCACGTCACACCTTGAGACCTATGAGACCCACACACCTGCACCAGAAGGGAGCAGACAGCAGAACCAGAGCTCGGCTGCGGCGCTGAGGGGGCGCTGAGGGGGCGCTGAGGGGGCGCTGAGGGGGCGCTGAGGGGGCAGAGGTGGCACTGAGGGGGCAGAGGTGGCGCCGAGGTGGGGCTGAGGTGGCGGAGGTGGCGCTGAGGGAGAGGAGGTGGCGCGGCAGTGGCGCTGAGGGGGTGGAGGTGGCACTGAGGTGGTGCTGAGGTGGCTGAAGTGGCGCTGTTGTGGCAGAGGTGAAGCTGAGGTGGCAGAGGTGGTGCTGAGGTGGCGGAGGTGGCGCTGAGGTGGCGGAGGTGGGCTGGAGGTGGCGGAGGGGGGCGGAGTGGGTGGAGGTGGCGCTGAAGGAGCGGAGGTGGTGCTGAGGTGGGAGCGGAGCATCAGGCAGTGGAACCGCATGACATTCCTGGTGGAGAAGGCGGAGCGAGCAGAAGGCAAGGCAGAGAGTGCCTCACGCTCTGCAGCACGGGCTCACTGCTGTCTCTGAGAACAGAGGGCAGTGACGGGGGAAGGGAGAGGGAGGCAGCTGACAAAAAGATACGAGGGAAGAGCTTCCTACTGTCTGCCCCAGGGTGCTGGCCCTCCGACTGTTGGAAGCCCTCCGACTGAAACACCCCCTACTGGGCCATGGGTAAGCCAAATACACAAGTGCTAAGGACACACTTCCTCCAACTTAGCTGCCACCTTTTTACATTTTTTTTAACGCATGCTCTTGTCCCCCAGCTTAGCAGCAGTCAAGTCCTCTCTAATAAGAAAAAACAAAAACTTGTGCTATACTGCCACCTTCTGGGAAACAAAAAGGCTCCTAATAACCAACCTATTGAACAGTTAGAACCACAGTAAACAAACTCTTTGCCTAAGTGAGAAAGATATTCACTAACTCAAATGCGATGGCAAAGGCACTTTTCATCAAACACCATGAAAAATTCCAGCAATAAAGTATTACAAAAAGAAAACAGCAATTTTCTAGCAGTCAAACCTAAAGACACAGAATATTGCAAACTGATAAAGAATTAAAAGTAGCTGTTATGAAGAAATGGAGTGTGCTACAAGAAAACTCAAAATGACAATACAATGACCTTAAGAATAAACTAAGGAGTATTTTACCAAAGGCTGAAATTCTAAAAAAGAACCAAACTGTATTGTACTCACACAAAAACAGACACATTGACCAATGGAACTGAATAGAAAGTCCAGAATTAAATTCCAGTAGATAAAGTCAACTAATATTTGACAAGAGAGCCAAGAATATGCAATGGGGAAAGAGTAGTCTCTTCAACTAATGGTGCTGGAAAACTGGAAAAATACATGCGAAACAATGAAATTATACTATCTCACATCACTCACAACAGTTAACTCAAAAGAGATCAAAGACATAAGACTTGATAGCATAAAACTCCTAGAAGAAAACGTAGGGAAGAAGCAATGTCTTGGCAGTGATTTTTTTAATATGACACCAAAAGGACAAACAACAAAAAAATCAACAAATGTGACTACGTCAAAATCAGAAGTTTCTGCATAGCAGAACCAGCAATTAACTAAATGAAAAGATAACTTACAGAATGTGAGACAATTTTTTCAAATCATATATCAGATAAACAGTTAACATTCAAAATGTATAAAGAATTTAGTCACCTTCATCACACACACAAAAAAAGTCCTATTAAAAAATAGGCCGAAGAACAAGAGGCAAAGAGTATATCAAAATGGTCAACAGACACGTGAAAAGATGCTCATCACTGATCAGAGAAATGGTAATGAAAGCCACAACGAGATATCACCAAATGCCTGTCATAATGGCTATCATCAAAGGCAAAGAATAACAAATGTTGGGAAGGATGTCAGGAAAAGGGAATCTTCATGTACCATTGGTGAGAGTGTAAACTAGTGCAGCCACTGTAGTAAACAGTATGGAACTTCCTTAAAAAATTAAAAATAGATGTATTATACAATCTTGAAATTCCACTTCTACGTATATACCCCAAAAATGAAAATAGGATTTCAGCAGAATATATGCACTCTCATGGTGATGGCTGCATCGTTCCCAACAGCCAAGATATGAAGACAACCCAAGTGCCCATCAATGAATGAAAAAATAAAAAAAGATGTAGAACATATACACAATGGAATATTATTCAGCCACGACAAAGGAGGATATCCTTCCATTTGTGACAACATGGATGTACATTAAACACATTATGCTATGTGAGATGGGTGTACCAGATGGTGCTAGTGATAAAGAACCTGCCTGCCAATGCAGGAAGCCTAAGAGACACGGGCTCAATCGCTGGGTTGGGAAGCCCCTGGAGGAGAAAATGGCAATCCTCTCCTGTATTCTTGCCTGAAGAATCTCATGGAGAGAGGAGCCTGGCTGGCTACGGTCCATAGGGTCACAAAGAGTCAGACACGATTGAAGCAACTTAGCATGTACACATACTATTTGAGATGAGTCAGACAGATAAAGTTAAATTATTGAATCTGAAAAGCCAAAATGAAAAACAGAGTAAAATGACTGTTACCAGGGGATGAGGGTGGTGGAGATAAGTATTTAAGGGTACAAACCTACAACAAGTAATAAATAAGCTATAGAGATCTAATGCACAGACAGTATAATGAATATAAGCAATAATGTGCTAAGTCACTTCAGTTGTGTCCAACTCTTTGTGACCCTATGGACTGTAGCCTGCCAGATGCCTCTGTCCATGGGATTCTCCAGGCAAGAATACTGGAGTGGATTGTCATTTCCTCCTCTAGGGGATCTTCCCGACTCAGGGGTCAAACCCACATCTCTCATGTCTCCTGCATTGGCAGGTGGGTTCTTTGCCACTAGCACCACCTGGGAAGCCTCATAAGCACTAATATGATACTATAAATATGTAATATAATAAATATCCCTATCAGCAAGAAAGAAAAAAAGCTAATAACAGCTGACTCACAGCACCTGTAAATAAGCATCACTAACACTGTTATAAACCAGATGTGGTAACTGCCTAGGAGGGATGTACTCAGTTCATTTAAAAATGCCAAATCATCAAACACCTGCTTTAATATCAGTTCCATATCCCTGAACTTGTATATGATCAATAAAGGAATTCTTCTATTCAGTGTCAGTCAGGCTTCTTCATATCTGAACATTCACTTTCAAGAAGAACAAGCATTCTCAGTGTGGCTACAAATGTGACTTGTACTCTAAAACCTCTAAATATGCCCTAAATATAGACATTTTTATCAGTTTATATATAAATGCTTATAATTATGAAGAAGAGATGTTGCAGTAATTGATGTACTCTGAAAGCTGTTTAAGTATAAAAATTATAATTAAGAATTGTTAAATAGTTAAATAAATTAACAGTAAACCAGACTGACAGTTAAAATATAAAGAGAGTATGTCACCAAAAAACATCAAGGAAGAACATGCTATCCTCTTTTCATTTAATAAATATTTATAAAAATTTAAATACTAACACAAGAAAAAACACCAGAGATTAACTCATAGTAAAATAACTTTTGGAGAACTATTTGTCATACTAACTAGAATAAGTAAAAAGCAAAAATGAAGCCTATGTTGTCTCAGGACTATCTGGGAAAATGAGATTGGGGTCTATCTTCCTACAGTACTGTGCTAAGTTGTTTCAGTCATGCTCAACTCCGTGCAACCTTATGGACTCCTCTGTCCTACTTCCCTAGAAACCACAGAGTTAACATAAATGTAAAATGTTTGTCTGCCTAGTTTGCTTTGAAATCCCTAATTCTTGAGATTCCACTTAGACTGATGAACTTCAGGTTAGCATAACATGCAAACCATGGACCTATGTGACTAAAATGTAATAGAAGATTTGTGGAAAACCAAGGCTATGATTGGGCTTCCTTGGTGGCTCAGATGGTAAAGTGTCTGCCTGCAATGCAATCCCTGGGTCAGGAAGATCCCCTGGAGAAGAAAATGGCAACCCACTCCAGTATTCTTGCCTGGAAAATTCCATGGACTGAGGAGTCTGGTAGGCTATGTCCATGGGGTCACAAAGAGTTGGACACGACTGAGCAACTTCACTTTCACTTTTCAAGGCTATGATTTAGCGCCAAGTCAACACACTCTGAGCTCTCATCAGTGGCAGCCATCCATGGTCCAGGAGAAAAAGAAGGTACAAAAAGAAGGTGGTTGGTGGGCCCTTCCATACGATGAAGATGCTCAGTATTCTCTATTTCTTGTCTTCTATCCTTCCCTGATGTCTCCAAGGCTGTATCTATCCTACTTTACTCTTTCCCTTCATTAGACATTTGATCCAAGCAGAGCTAAATTAAATTCTTTCAGAAGCTGAATGATACTGAGAAAGAAGTTGTGAAAGCCATGTTATGTTAATAACAGGAAGTTAAAGACAGACTCTTGAACTTCTATTTATAAGGTTCCTAAAGTAAATACTCTCTTGGATTCTATAAAATAAACTTTTATTCTTTTAATGACTTTTTAATTCTTTTAACCTTTTTGCTTAAGCATTGTAAAATTACACACAAACACATATACAACACACACACAGGCTCAAATGTACACATTCTTATGTTATTGGTGGACTTATTAAAAAATAACTATTTTAGGTCAACAAAAAGGATGGAGGGACAAGAAAAGAGTGTAATCAAATATGTTATGAAGCTAAGGAACACGTAGGAGTTTATATTCTCTCGTGGACTATCTGACTTAACACTTTGGATGACAAAGGGAAAAGGAACCAGAGAGTGTCTTCAGCTAGCATAGGTGAAGAGAGGTTGTTAAGATCTCATTTGTTCCAGAAAACAGTTATACATATTTATATATTATGCAAATGAGTATATATTTATATACTCAAACATTGTTTACAAAGATGTGAAAATGAACATTAAAATTCCACAAGGAACATTTCAGCAAATAATTAGAGGAAAAAATTAGTGAATAATAAGAGAGAAAACTATCAATTTTATAAATGTTGGCTGAAATAGTAAACAAATACAAAACTGTGGAGCTAAATATGATAATCTAGCTAGGATGCCCATAAATAACCAAAAGTAAATTGTTAAGAGCCTTAATAATTTTCCATAAGCTGACCCACAGTGAACCTATATAACAGTTCACAATTTGGTACACATAGCTTAGCAGTACATTCATGCCTGACGAGCAGTTGGAGAAGCCATGTCTTTACTCAGACAATTTAAATATCAGTCCTGCCTCTTATTGGCTCTATGATCTTCGGTAAGTAAACTTAACTCTCTCCACCAGTTTCTTCACATATTGTGAGGGAAACAGAGTTTATGAAGACTAAAGTTTCTGAGTATAAAGCACTTAAAACACCAGGCACACAGTTAAATGTCAATAAATGTTAGCTCTTAATTATTTGACCAATTTATTCTTGGTCCAAACAGAAGCTAGAATATATAGTGTTCTTGGCTTATGTTTTTCTGTATCTCAATAATTTAAAAATCCATACTTCCCTCAATGTTTTGCAATATTCAATCATTAAATAATTAAATATTTATCTTTTATCAAACAATACACAAATGACAATATTAAATTTAATGATATATTCAATTTCTTAAACTAAATTTAAAATACCCTTAAGAAGGTAAATTACAGGAGTAAAACCAATATATTTTGGATAAAATGGATAGTATTCAGTGTTATTTTACTAATTTTAACAAATGTATTAAGATAGAAACATTTTAAATTCATTTAAGACAGAATCTATTATATTACATAAAATTTAAAAACTAAATAAAACATATGGATCTGTACTATTAAATAAAATATAATGTTTCTTTCAGGCTCAGTAGCAACATTTTTTCTAAAATGTTACCTGAGAACTGATCATGCGCTGAGATGAGCGAGCAATGTTAGCAGGCAGACCAAAGAAACTAGGTTTGTCATCCTCTGGAAGTTTCTCAATGACGGCACGATAGTCCTAAACATAGAAAAGTAAAAAACAGTTTTTCACCAAAAATCAAGTTTATAACCACTGAAATCAGAAAGAACCAGAATATCACTAAGTATAACTAGTATCACTAGTTATTCATGTCACACTGTCTAGGTAAACCTCACTTTCAGTGTGTATAGTATTAACTCAGTTATCTAATGGAAATTCTCTTTGTCATGGCTTCTTCATACTTAAATTAGGTAATATTATACTTTCCTATCTGACATTTCTCATAATTGAAGGGACCCTGAATTGATTAAAGCAAACATATATGAGTGGCTATGTCTGTTGTTGTTCAGCCATTAGGTCGTGTATAAATCTTTGTGACCCTATGGACTGGCACGCCAGGCTTCCCTGTCCTTCACTATCTCCCGGAGTTTGCTTGAGTCGGTGATGCTCTTACCATTTTTCTGCTGCCCTCTTCTTTTGCCTTCTATCTTTCCCAACATCAGGGTCTTTTCCAATGAGTCAGCTCTTCACATCAAGCGGTCCACGTATTGGAGCTTCAGCTCCATCATCAGTCCTTCCAATGAATATTCAGGGTTGATTTCCTTTAGGATGGACTGGTTGGATCTCCTTATAGTCTAAGGGACTCTCAAGATTCTTCTCCAACACCATAGTTGAAAAGCATCAATTCTTCAACACTCAGCCTTCTTTATGGTTCAACTCTCACATCCATACATGACTACTGGGAAAACCATAGCTTTGACTACATGAACCTTTTTTGGCAAAGTGATGTCTCTGCTTTTTAATATGCTGTCCAGGTTTGTCATAGATTTTCTCCCAAGAAGCAAGTGTCTTTTAATTTCATGGCTGCAGTCACCATTCAAGGTGATTTTGGAGCCCACAAATAGAAAATCTGTCACTGCTTCCACTTTTTCTCCTTCTATTTGCCAGGAAGTGATGGGACTGGATGCCATGATCTTTGTGTTTTTGAATGCTGAGTTTGAAGCCAGGTTTTTCAATCTCCTCTTTCACCCTTATCAACTGGCTCTTTAAACTGGAAAGGCAGTCACTCCCTCCCCCATCACAAATGGTATATGGGGAAGCTGGTGCTAAACTATTCCTAGACGACCTGTTTTTAGGTCAGGGTTTCATAGGTAGCAGAGCAGTTCCCTCGCTGCAATCTACTGAAAGTCAACCCTCGACACAAGGGTTTGTAAGAGAAAAAAGTTTATTCTTTAGAAATGAAACATAATTTAAAAACAGCAAAATAAAATGTAAAAAAGAGGTTCTTTAATTCCTCTTCACTTTCTGCCATGATATCTGAGGTCGTGGATATTTCTTTTGCAATCTTGATTCCAGCTTATGCGTCATCCAGCCTGGCATTTTGCATAATGTACTCTGCATATAAGTTAAATAAACAGGGTGACAATTTACAGCCTTGTTGTACTCCTTTCCCAATTTTGAACCAGTCTGTTGTTCTATATAAGGTTCTAACCTGCATACAGGTTTCTCAGGAGACAGGTAAGGTGGTCTGATATTCCTATCTCTTTAAAAATTTTCCACAGTTTGTTGTGATCCCATATAGTCAAAGGCTTTTGCGTAGTCAGTGAAGCAGAAGTGGATGTTTCTTTTCAAATTCCCTTGCTTTCTCTATGATCCAATGAATGCAATTTGATCGCTGGTTCCTTTGTGTTCAGTTGCTTCAGTCATGTCTGACTCTTTGCGACCCCATGGACTGTGGTCCACCAGGCTTCTCTGTCCATGGAATTTCCCAGGCAAGAATACTGGAGTGGGCTGCCATTTCCTTCTCCAGGGAATCTTTCCAACCCAGGAATCGAACTATAATCTCCTGTGTCTCCTGCACTGGCAAAATCTTTACCACTGTGTGGTACCTCTGCCTTTTCTAAATCCAGATGGTTCATGTACTGCTGAAGCCTAGCCTGAAGAATTTTGAACATAACCTTTTTAGCATGCAAAATGAGTGCAACTGTATGGTAGTTTGAGCATTCTTTGGCACTGCCCTTCTTTGGGATTGGAATGAAAATTGACCTTTTCCAGTCCTGTGGCCACTGCTCAGTTTTCCAAATTTGCTGACATATTGAGTAGCACTTTAACAGCATCATCCTTTAAGATTTTAAATAGCTTAGCTGGAATCCTGTAACCTACCAAAGACTAATCAGCAGAGTATAGCTCTGCTTATAATGAAATAAACACTCTAACAATCTTTTTTTAAAAAAACTTATAGAACCCTCAGAAACATATACATACACAGTCTGATGTACAAGAACTGCTTTGTAAATTGCTTTACTATAAAGCAATTCCAGTTAGTCGCCACTGGTGAGGTGTGATGAAATGCATCGATAATCCTATCCTTTCATCCCAAGACTTACTGTAAGCACTACAAAGGCTTGATTGTCAAGCATTCACCCGAACAGTTTCCACTTCAGATGCTAGATAGGAAACTAAGAGTAGACCAAGATAATTTATTCAGTTTGGTCCAAAGATGGGAATTGTTTTGTTTGTTTTCATGAAGAGACAAGTTTATTTTAAGGCAGGTATTCTATATGCATCTAAACTATTCTTGCTGAAGTGGGATAAACTGTTTTTAATGGAGCAGCCTCATCTTCTGCCCCCACCCCCTTCATCCTTTCTCATCCTTCGCAGCTGCCTCTCAAGAATTTCCAAGACACAGGTGCTGGAGTTAAACTCCAGCAAGTACGTCAAAGCTTGAAAAGAAATGCTGTTCTCTGAAATTTTTTCTCTCCTATAGTGCAGTAAACTTCCTTAAGGTGTTCAGTCACATCATATTAATAGATATGCATAAATATATATGTATTATATGTGCGTGTATACTTGTGTATATGCACGCATTTGTGCATGTGTGTGTCTGTGTGTGTGTCTAAGTGTTCTCTCCTGGGAAACTTTGGCATTCTCCTTCTATGTAACTCAATTAAATAGAAAGCTAAACATTGACTCTAGTGAATCATCTTATAATTTTTAAATTAAAAAAAATTTTTTTCTTGTTTTTTCCTTTTTTTTTTCATCATCTTTTTTGGATGTGCCTTGCAGCATGTGAGATCTTAGTTCCCTGACCAGGGATTGAACCCATGTCCGCTGTCTGTGGAAGCATGGAGTCCGAACCACTGGACCACCAGGGAAATCACATACCATCTTATAATTTTAAAATTACTGTTTTCTGTGTATTTATACACTTGGTTCATTTTAAAATATCTGTGAAACTTTCTCATTGAGACTGGGGAATCGTCTCTACTTTGGACATGTTTCCTAAGTAACAGACTTCTACGTATCCGAACTGATTTATTCTCACTTGGACACAAAAGAATGTATACCAAATGATATCCTTTACATGAAACAGAGAGGCAAAACTAAACACAGGTTTTTGGAAATTAGGTTAATGTATCCTGTGTGGGGAGATAGATAGTAACTAAAAGTGGAAGGACTTCCGGGGAGCTGATAATGTTGTTTCTTGATTCCAGTGCTGGTTATACTCATGTGTTCAATGTACAAGTATGCACTGAATTGTGCACTTATGACATCTACTTTCCTATATACATTTCATTTTTCAATTTAAACTTCACAACAATAGAAACAAAAGACTTGTCAGGGTATGCTAACACGTGTATGAATATTTATCAGAAATAAATATGTAATAATAAATATCTGTGATATTTCTGTCTGCACACTGACTCCAAGTTTCTTCTACTAAAAAGTAAACTCTACCGATGCATCAAGAGATCCACAATTATTGAACAGGGTTATTATTGAGCAAATGTTCAATGAGTATTGTTGAATGATTAAATGAATGGAAGATACTGAAAAATAAAATAAGATGGAATACTCAAAAAACCAGATATCAATAAGAGTAACATATTTAATATTGGTAGTCAAGATTTTATTTTTTGATTTATGCTACTAAAACAAAGGCATTTTCTTGAAAAATATTTGAATGAGAGAAAAGGCACAATACTGAAAGAAGTATATAAATATATGTATTTTTTGTAATTCATGAAGAAACATGTAATTTAAATACTCTAGGCAATAAAAACATTTTTGGGGGGCATTTACACAAATACAAATTGGTAGCAAAATAACCGAAATCTTTGGGCTACATTTTGTACTATTTTTTGGAAAAGATGACTGCATTCTAGGAAACTTCTATAAGATGACTCAAAGCAAAAAGCTACAGTCAAATAAAATAAATTCATATAAACAAAAATGTTTCTATGAAATCTTTTTAGGTTGATATCTCTTGTAGCTTTAGAACTACTTTAAATTTATAAACCAGAGTATGAAATAGACATCTGTTGAATAATATTTGCTTTTTTCAAATTTACTGTATCAGAGCACTATCATAATTACAAACAAGTAGTATATCCTCCCATTCCAGATCTCCACAACTGCCTTACAATTTAAAAATTTTCCTAGGCCACCGCTTTCAAGATTTATCTATCTATCAATACTATTATCATCAATCAGTGCTCAGTAAGTATCCAAAAGCAATAGGACACCTAACTAGAGTTTAGAGAATCAGGCTGCATACTGGCATAATAAATAATAATCTGTATTTGTGAGTGAACACTGCTTGTACTTGTGAAAAGAAGCAACATATTTTAATAATGTAAGAAATTATGCAAGTTTCAATCTGGTAATAAACTGAAAACAATTTTACCTACCAAAATGCTGCAGGATTTTGGCAGAGATATGGAGTATGGAAAAACGCTTTTCTTATTCCTTTGGCTTAATTCGTCAATTATTGAAGAATTAAAAAATTGCTTCAGGTATGACTGAAGAACTCTAAGGTCAAAGTAGTTATCTATGCGTCCTCCATAAATAGCATTTTCAAGCAAACCATGTACAAATTCCCACTGTACATCTTTGGAACCTATAATTTAAAAAAAATTGTTTCATTTCTAAGATATTAGAAATTTTCTAAAAATATTCTAAAATATTAAACAAATTTCAGGCTCTAGCTATATTTATAGACTATAATAATACATATTTAAAGCATTTAAATTATTCCTTAAGGCTTGATATTAATACTAACGCTCATCAATATTAGGGCTTCTCTGGTAGCTCAGCTGGTAAAGAATCTGTCTGCAATGAGGGAGGCCTGGGTTCAATTCCTAGGTTCGGAAGATCTCCTGGAGAAGGGACAGGCTACCCACTCCAGTATTCTTGGGCTTCCCTTGTGGTTCACCTGGTAAAGAATCCACCTGCAATATGGGAGACCTGGTTTTGATCTCTGGGTTGGGAAGATCTCCTGGAGAAGGGAACATCAGCTTGAGAAGGAAATGGCTACCCACTCCAATATTCTGGTCTGGAGAATTCCATAGACTGTACAGTCCACGGGGTTGCAAAGAGTCAGACATGACTGAGCAACTTTCACTTTCTGGCCTTGATACTAACATTAATGCTCATTAATATTATTAATATAATCATAGAGGACCAATTCCAGGAAGGGAGTTATCACCATAGATAAGTACAGAATAAACTAGATATGGTGGTCAGGAAGGAACCTGGCAGAGTTTTTCAAATTTCCTCTCTGGTTCCCACTGTCTGTATAATCCAGCGATTTCCTTCCAAACATTTGCTTTTTTGCATCTCCACATAAACTGCCTTCCTCCCTTTTGAAGGCTAAAACCACTACCCCCACTTCACTACTTTTTTGTCTTTAATTGAAGATGGTATCTAGGGTGAGAGCTTCGGCCAGTATACAGGTTACTTAGTTTTCTTGGATCTCTCACATATACAAATATTATTATTTTGTTGTTGTTGTTTATTTGTTGTGCTGTGTTTACTCACTCAGTCATGTCTGACTCTCTGCAAACCCATGGACTGTAGCCCAGCAGGCTCCTCTGTCCATGGGATTCTCCAGGCAAGAATACTGGAGTGGTCTGTCATGCCCTTCTCCAGGGGATCTTCCTAACCCAGGGATCAAACCCAGGTCTCCTGCATTGCAGGCAGATTCTTTACCACCTGAGCCACCATCATCCCTTATTAATTCATTTCATGTCAATTTAATTCTTTGACCAGCCAGAAGAACCTAAAGGGTAGAGGAAAATTTCTTCCTCCACAACAGCAGTAAATGCAGAAACACTATTTTAATCTACCTACTTAAGATCACTGATAGCATTACTAGCTTAGTTCTATTCCATTACTATAAAATTCAATGAACTTTTCCCCATTTTTACATTTAATTCTCCAGATGTGGAATTCCTTAATATCAGGAAATTTTGTAATCATAAGATTATACAGCAAAGACTTTTATCATGAGATTCAATATAATTTTAAAGCATCTTAATTTTACAATAATTTCAGTGGTATAATATAGTATATATAAATCATGATGTTATTAATTCCATCATAAGCTGGAAACATAATGAAATCATTCACTTTCTCTATGCTTTGGTTTCCTCATCTTAAAAGGGTACTAATAATATATGCCTCATAGTGATATAATAAAAATAAATAAATGTTCAAAAGCCTTTTGGAAAATTACCAAGTTTCTAAGCAAGATAAAATACCCGTAAATATCCTCAAAAATATGTTTTAAAATAAACCTGAATGCAAGGGATTTCCTTGCATTCCTATACACTAATAATGAGAAAGTAGAAAAAGAAATTAAGGAAACAATTCCATTCACCATTGCAACGAAAAGAATAAAATACTTAGGAATATATCTACCCAAAGAAACTAAAGACCTATATACAGAAAACTATAAAACACTGATGAAAGAAATCAAAGAGGACACTAATAGATGGAGAAATATACCATGTTCATGGATCGGAAGAATCAATATAGTGAAAATGAGTATACTACCCAAAGCAATTTACAAATTCAATGCAATGCCTATCAAGCTCCCAGCCATATTTTTCACAGAACTAGAACAAATAATTTCAAGATTTGTATGGAAATACAAAAAACCTCGAATTGCCAAAGCAATCTTGAGAAATAAGAATGGAACTGGAGGAATCAACTTGCCTGACTTCAGGCTCTACTACAAAGCCACAGTCATCAAAACAGTATGGTACTGGCACAAAGACAGACATATAGATCAATGGAACAAAATAGAAAGCCCAGAGATAAATCCACACACCTACGGACACCTTATCTTTGACAAAGGAGGCAAGAATATACAATGGATTAAAGACAATCTCTTTAACAAGTGGTGCTGGGAAAACTGGTCAACCACTTGTAAATGAATGAAACTAGATCACTTTCTAACACCGCACACAAAAATAAACTCAAAATGGATTAAAGATCTAAATGTAAGACCAGAAACTATAAAACTCCTAGAGGAGAACATAGGCAAAACACTCTCAGACATAAATCACAGCAGGATCCTTTATGATCCACCTCCCAGAATTCCGGAAATCAAAGCAAAAATAAACAAATGGGATCTAATTAAAATTAAAAGCTTCTGTACAACAAAGGAAAATATAAGCAAGGTGAAAAGACAGCCTTCTGAATGGGAGAAAATAATAGCAAATGAAGCAACTGACAAACAACTAATCTCAAAAATATACAAGCAACTTATGCAGCTCAATTCCAGAAAAATAAACGACCCAATCAAAAAATGGGCCAAAGAACTAAACAGACATTTCTCCAAAGAAGACATACGGATGGCTAACAAACACATTAAAAGATGCTCAACATCACTCATTACCAGAGAAATGCAAATCAAAACCACAATGAGGTACCATTTCACACCAGTCAGAATGGCTGCAATCCAAAAGTCTACAAGCAATAAATGTTGGAGAGGGTGTGGAGAAAAGGGAATCCTCTTACACTGTTGGTGGGAATGCAAACTGTTGTGGCAATACAGCCACAGTGGAGAACAGTGTGGAGATTCTTTAAAAAACTGGAAATAGAATTGCCTTATGACCCAGCAATCCCACTGCTGGGCATACACACCAAGGAAACCAGAATTGAAAGAGACACATGTACCCCAATGTTCATCGCAGCACTGTTTATAATAGCCAGGACATGGAAACAACTTAGATGTCCATCAGCAGAGGAATGGATAAGAAAGCTGTGGTACATATACACAATGGAGTATTACTCAGCTGTTAAAAAGAATTCATTTGAATCAGTTCTGATGAGATGGATGAAACTGGAGCCGATTATACAGAGTGAAGTAAGCCAGAAAGAAAAACACCAATACAGTATACTAACACATATATATGGAATTTAGAAAGATGGCAATGACAACCCTGTATGCAAGACAGGAAAAGAGATACAGCTGTGAATAACGGACTTTTGGACTCAGAGGGAGAGAGAGAGGGTGGGATGATTTGAGAGAATGGCATTCTATCATGTATACTATCATGTAAGAATTGAATCGCCAGTCTATGTCTGACGCAGGATACAGCATGCTTGGGGCTGGTGCATGGGGATGACCCACAGAGATGTTATGGGGAGGGAGGTGGGAGGGGGGTTCATGTTTGGGAACACATGTAAGAATTAAAGATTCTAAAATTAAAAAAAAAAAAAGAAAGAAAGAAAAAATAAAATAAACCTGAAAACAACTCAATTATAAAATGAATTGCCCTTAGCACAAAATGGGGAAATGCTGCATCATGTGGAGAAAGGAATGGGGGAGATGCTTCCAGAATGCTGGTAACATTCTTTTTATTGATTCTGGACTAGTTACAAAGGTTCACTTTTTGAAAATCTATTGAATTGTACATTTATGTGTACTTTTCTGATGTATAATTAAAAAAAAATTTAAATAAGCAAGACAATCACCTGGAATACTATTTGGCATTAACTAGCAATGGGGAACAAATAAATTAATATCCTATCTACTGCTAAAACATACCTGACAGAAATATATTACACCTGACAGGAGACATACAATCTCAGAATGGAATACTATATAGCACTGAGAATAAATGGACTATAATTGATATGTAACAATTTCTCAAATACAACATTAGCTGAAAGAATCTAAATATTAGAGTACATGATGTATGATTTCGATTTTATAAAAACAGGCAAACCTAGTCTATATACGTAGGTACCTGGTTTTATCACAGGAACAAGGGTGAGGGAACTTGGAGAACAGTAGCGACTGAAGGGCAGCATTAGAGTATAATCTAAAGTATTGGTAATGTTTGTTTCTTGATTGGACACTCTCACCTCTTTCATACAAAACAGCTTAGAAATTCATAGCCACAGAAAAGAGAGAAGAAAAAGAAAAAATGAATTCAAATTGTAAA
Organism: Capricornis sumatraensis; assembly: GCF_032405125.1. Taxonomy (NCBI): domain Eukaryota; kingdom Metazoa; phylum Chordata; class Mammalia; order Artiodactyla; family Bovidae; genus Capricornis; species Capricornis sumatraensis. The sequence continues at coordinate 7,320,401 of NC_091084.1, forward strand.
GGATGAAGTAAAACTGTTGCTTGCTTCCACATTACATTCTATACACATAAAATCCTAAAGGTGCCACCAGAAAACTACTAGAGCTCACCCGTAGGTTTAGTCAAGTTGCAGAATACAAAATTAATATATAGAAATCTGTTGTACTTCTATAAAATAACAAAATATCAAAAAGAGAAATTAAGGAAATAACCCCATGTACTATCACAATAAAAAGTATGTAATATCTAGGAATAGACCTACCAAAGAAGGTCAAAGACCCATACCCTGAAGATACAAATGAAAGAAACTGAAGACAGCATAAACAGAAGGAAAGATATCCTGTGTCCTTACACTGTAAGAATCTATATTGTTAAAATGACCATACTACCCAAGGCAATCTATGGACTCAATGCAATCCCTATCAAATTACCATTGGCATTTTTCAGAGAACTGGAACAAAAACAAAATGTTTAATTCTATGGAAACACAAAAGATCCTGAATAGACAAGACAACTTTGAGAAAGAATAATGAAGCTGGAGGAATCAAACTCCCTGACTCCAGACAATACTACAAAGCTATAGTAGTCAAAACAGTGTGGTACTGGCCCCAAAACAGACACCTAGATCAATAGATCAGAATAAAAAGCCAAAGAGCAAATCCACACACTAAGGGCCAATTAATCTACAGCAAAAGAAGCCAAGAATATACAATGGAGAAAAGACAGTCTTCAGTAAGTGGTTCTGGGAAAACTGGATAGCTATATGTAAAAGAATGAAATTGGAACATACTCTAACATGAAATACAAAAATAAGCTAAATATGGATTAAAGACTTAAATGTGAGACTGGATATTATAAAACTCCTAGAGGAAAACATAGGCAGGATATGCTTCGACATAAATCATAGCAATATTGTTTTGGACCTGTCTCCTAAAGAAAAATGAGTAAAAATGAAAAAGTGAGACTTAATTAAACTTAAAAGGTTTTTTATAACAAAGAAAACCATCAACAAAAACAAAAAGATAACGTATGGAATGGTAAAAAAATATTGGCAAACAGTGAGACCAACAGGGGATTAACTTCCAAAATATACAAACAGCATTTTGTATACAAAATATACAAACATAATTCAATATCAAAAAAACCCAAAACTGAACAAAAAAAACAGATAGAAGACCTAAATAGACATTTCTCCAAAGAAGACATACAGATGGCCAACAGGCACATGAAAACATGCTCAATATTGCTAATTATTAGGAAAATGCAAAAGAAAACTACAATGAGGTCATAATGGCCATCATTAAAAAGTCTACAAACAATAAATTCTAGACTGTGTGGAGACAAGGGAAGCCTCTAGCACTTTTGGTGGGAATGTAAATTGATACAACCACTATGGAGAACAGTAAGGAAGTTCCCTAAAAAAACTACACATAGCGTTACCATATGATCTTGCAATCCCACTCCTGGGCATATATCCAGGAATGATGAAAACTCTAATTAAAAAAGAAACTTGTACTCAACATTCATAAAGCACTATTTACAAGAGCCAAGACATGGAAACAACCTAAGTGCCCATCAAAAGATGAATGGATAAGGAGGAAATGGTATATGTGTAAATATATATATATACCCACGTGCATGTGCGCACGTGCGTGTGCGCGCGCGCGCACACACACACACACACACACACACAGAGGAGAATACTACTCAGCCATAAAAAAGGATAAAATAATACCATTTGCAGCATATAGATGGACCTAGAAATTATTATACTAAGTCATACAGGAAAACAAACAAACAAATATCATAAGATATCATTTATATCACTTTGCTGACAAAGGTCTGTCTAGTCAAAGCTATAGTTTTTCCAGTAGTCATGTATGGCTGTAACAGTTGGACCATAAAGAAAGCTGAGCACCAAAGAATTGATGCTTTTGAGTTGTGGAAAAGACCCTTGAGAGTCCCTTGGACTCAAGGAGATCCAACCAGTCCATCCTAAAGGAAATCAGTCCTGAATATTCATTGGAAGGACTGATGCTGAAGGTGAAGCTACAAACTTTGGCCACCTGATGCAAAGAACTGACTCTATGGAAAAGACCCTGATGCTGGCAAAGATTGAAGTCAGGAAGAGAAGGGGATGAAAGAGTATGAGACAGTTGGATGGCATCACCGACTTGATGGACATGAGTTTGAGCAAGCTCCAGAACTTGGTGATGGATATGGAGGCCTGGCATGTTGCAGTCCATGGGGTCGCAAAGAGTCGGACATGACTGAATGACTGAACTGAACTAACTGATCACTTATATGTGGAATCTAAAAAAAATGATGAACTTATTTGTAAAACAGAAATAAACTCACAGACACAGAAAACAAACTTATGGTTACCAAAGAGGACATAGGGGGTGGGATGAATTTGGAATTAACAGATACACACCACTACATATAAAATAAACAACAAAGATATACGATATAGCACTGGGAACTATATTCAATATCTTGCCATAATCTATATAGAAAACAATCTGAAAAAGGACACACACACACACACATATATATGTACAACAGAATCACTTCTCTGTACACATGAAACACTGTAAGCCAACTATACTTCAATAAAATTAAAACAAAAAGAAGAAAACTTCAAAAAAATGGGACTTGGCCACATGCTAGATGTCTATCCTTATCCTTTTGTGGAAACAAGTTACATAATAAATTCTCATGCCATTAATTTAACAAACAATAACAGTGCCTACTACCATGGGATATGCTCTGCTGCAGGTGTTAAGGAGATAAAGAGCAAAAAACATAGCCAGAGACCTTGCTCAATATAGATTAAACTTAGTTGAAAGAGATGAACATAATTTTAAAAATAAATGAATGAATAAGAAAGCACCTCTAATGTATTAAAACAATAAAGCAGAACAAGGGAATAGAGAACAACTGGAAGATTACTTTAGATTTGGCGGTAATAAAAAACTTTTCTGAAGAGGACACCACTCAGACAAGATGTGAATGAGAAAAGGAGAAAACCACGTAAAGATCTGGAAGAAGAGCATTGCAGACAAAAGGAAGGATACCCATCAAAACCTTCAGGTAGGAACAAGCCTGGTTTGTTCAAGGAACAGAAAGAAGATAAATGTGGCTGGCTATAGGCTTTAAAAGGAAACTGTCTGCTTTACTTTACTTTTGGCCTCCCTGGTGGCTCAGCTGGTAAAGAACCAACGTGCAACACGGGAGACCTGGGTTCAATCCCTGGGTTGGAAAGATCCCCTGGAGAAGGGAAAGGCTACCCACTCCAGTATTCTGGCCTGGAGAATCCTATGGACTATATAGTCCATGGGGTCACAAAGAGTCGGACACAACTGAGAGACTTTCACTGTCACTTTAATTTTCTAAAAAATAAATTTGGTTACTCTGTGGAGAATTTTTGAAAGAAGCTATTGCTTGGACCACCAAGGCATTGATGAAGCTGAAAAAACTGAACAGAATTTCAATGTGACTTGGACATGAAGGGGACAGAAACTGCCAAAACACTGGATGTCTGAGGATTAAAAAAAGAGAAGAATCCAGGGTGACTGTTGGGTTTTGAAGCTGAACAACGACATGGATGGTGGTACCACTTACTGGAACGGGGCAGACTCAGGGAAGAGTACTTTGGCAAGGCTGCCGGGTGGGAGGGAAAGACAAGAATCTAGAGTTCTGTTTGGGATGGTTTTAAGCTACATACTCTTCTCTTCCTCTACACTCTGGTGTCCCCTTGAGTTGGCCCTGAACAGTGACCCTCAGGGATTGGACCAGTCCTGTCTTCCGGAGGCAGCAAGTTAGGTGGTCTCAAGGGATCTTATTGTATGGTTTTGTTTGCTGTCCTATTTTACTCTATTATTTGTACCTTTATTCCTGATTTCACTTAATCGCACAATTATGATTCCACAGATTCTTAGTCTACCATATTCCTGAATTTTAATAGCTCCTTTAAAAATTATTAATAATTCAGTTATAAATAATTCAGTAGAAGCCTGAAACTGCTGAAGGCCACAAAGTAAAGACAAAGTCTTCCTAGCTTTCTGCTTCCTGGGAGCTACAGATCAATCAGAAATCTAACGGATTATATCAAAACTAATGACCACAATCAATAATATAAAAACTTTCACAAGCATAGCATTCAGAACATAAAATACAAAATATAAAGCAAGTTTTATAATAGGAAGTCAAGTCACTCTTGAAAAAAACATATTTTTAATAAGACCTCAAGTTTTTCCATTGACACCAGAGATCAAAGTTTTCATCATGAGAACTTACCATCAAAGAGCCTGTCAATAATGTTGTACCCAGCTCGAAGATCTGATAAAGAAAACTCATAAAACTTGGTCCAACCCTATCAAAACAAATTTAAAAATGTTAAAGAACTATAAGCAGTATTCAAAGATATATATGCATGTATAACTGTCCTTATACTCTTTAAAAGAAAATTCACTATAGGCTAAAAGAAAAAATACAGCCCCTGAGAATTAATAAAAACAATAAGATAATACAGCTAAACTTTACTGAGTATTACATAAAATATGTAAATTTATACAGCATTTTTGAAGGACATCCAAGAAGTGGTGAAGAGCTGGTGTCTTGGGAATATAAACTGAGTAGCAGGGGATAAGGAAGGAGGAGACTAAATTTTAATTTGGAAGCATTCTCATTGCTTTTAAACTTATGCTATGTGTCACAACAAAAAAATGAAATCTAACTTTGTTTTTAAAATGCAAGTTTTGCTTTCTCAATAAAAGTGCATCATTATTTTTCATGTATCCATCAGGATTAATTGGTACATTAAGCTAAGGACAATTGTCACAGAAATTAGGGAAAAAGGCTTTAGGGGAAGGTAAGCCTGGCCACTTCCAAACTACAGCTTTTTAGGAATGATTCCTTCAGCAAGTTAATTATCATTGAAATTCATGGTCCCACCTTTGTAAAATGAAAATAATAAGCATACTCTTTGATAAGTATCATACATAACTGTATGAAACAACACACTGCTGTTATTATTTACTCTTCCACTAGTCTGACAAGTATTTATTGTCAGGCTGTGTGCTAGGCACTGGGTTAAGCACTTCTAAACACACATTTATCTCATTTAATCCTCACAATGAAGGTAAATATGATCATTGTACAGTCAAGGGAACTGTTGCTAATCAGGAGTTAAAGTAATTTACTGAAGCAAGGAAATTCTAGAGTCAGGACTCAAACTGCAGAACCTTTGCTCTCATTTTGACATGTAACTGAAATATAGAGAAAGGCTCAAAGGTGGGCACATGAGGAGGGCAGTTTGGGGAAAGAGTATCCCAACATAAGCAGACAAAGTTTAACAAAGAAGACAGGAAAAGTTTAAAGATGGAAGAGCAACAAAATTTGGGGCAAAGATAGGCATTTGGAGAGAAAGTGAGAGATCGGTACCAGGTAGGACTGCCATAGCAATGAAAAAACGTGGTCTATTGGTAGTTTGGGGCTTCCCTGGTGGCTCAGAGGTTAAAGCATCTGGCTACAATCTGGGAGACCTGGGTTCAATCCCTGGGTTGCGAAGATCCCTTAGAGAAGGAAATAGCAACCCACTCCAGTATTCTTGCCTGGAGAATCCTATGGACGGAGGAGCCTGGTAGGCTGCAGTCCATGGGGTCGCAAAGAGTAGGACACGACTGAGCGAATAGTTCATTGGTGGTTTAACAAAAAAAGCCAAGGCTATAGTGAGAACACTCAATGGACTCAAAGACAATAAAGAAGTCTCATGTGACTGTGGTGTCGAGTACAAATGGGAAGTGTAGGGAGGCTATGGATAAAACACTGTATCAAGAATAACTCCCATGCTTCTAACGTAAGTAGACAGATATTAATGCCTACTATTGAGCAGGCTATACTGAAGGAAAAATAGGTATGAGAATTCAGTTTTTGAACACTGAGATGACTGTGAGAATTTAACCATAAAAATAATACCTTAACAATGATGGGTTATGACGGTTCACACATCGTTCTCAACACTTTAATTCAAAATGATATAAACTAGATGGCCAGAAGATTAACAGAAAAGATGGAATTAGAGATATACATTTATAAACCATGGGGCCTCCCTGGTGGCTCAGATGATAAAGAATCTGCCTGCAGTCCCAGGTTCAATTTCTGAGTCAGGAAGATCCCCTAGAGAACACAATGGCTACCCACTCCAGTATTGTTGCCTGGAGAATTCCATGGACAGAGGAGCCTGGCAGCCTGCAGTATACGTGGTCACAGTCAGACACAACTAAGTGATTAACACCACACAAATCATGAAATCAAATTAAGACATAATAGTTAGCTACTTACACTAAATTGTAAAAATATTCTAATAAAAACTGTTCACCTTAGAATATATCCAAGACATGCTCTTACTCACCTGTGGAATGTAATTCCTTCTTTCTTGGCATGTAGCATGAAACCATGCAAAACTGAAGAGAGCATGAGCCCGATGTATGTTATCTTTTTTGCTAATTTGCTCAGGAGTCCAAGATTCATAAGTACGCATTAAATTCTTCTTTAAACCTGGAGGTGACTAGAGAAAAAATAATGAATCTATTGTTTAAAACCTTACAAATAAATCAGTATTTAACATACTTGAAAACATATTTTAATGAAGAAAATTTTCATCATTACCAAGATTAATAAACTATTTTAATGTTAACTTCAAAATGTATAAATATAAAACAAGTTTTAAAATCCTTACACCTAATAGCCCATCTCAAAATTTTAACATAATTTTTTAATTTTAAAAACCTACATAACCAAATTGGTTCCAAATACTGTCACTCTGCTTATTTAATTTATATGCAGAGTACATCATGCAAAATGCCAGGCTAGATGAAGCACAAGATGGAATCAAGCTTTGCCAGGAGAAACATCAATAACCTCAGATATGCAGATGAAACTACCCTTATAGCAGAAAGTGAAGAGGAACTAAAAAGCCTCTTGATGGAAGTGAAAGAGGAGAGAGAAAAAGTTGGCTTAAAACTCAACATTCAAAAAACTAAGATCATGGCATCCAGTCCCATCACTTCATGGCAAATAGATGGGGAAACAATGGAAACCATGACAGATTTTATTTTCTTGGGCTCCAAAATCACTACAGATGGTGACTGGAGCCATGAAATTAAAAGATGCTTATTCCTTGGAAGAAAAGCTATGACCAGTCTAGACAGCATATTAAAAAGCAGAGACATTTCTTTGCCAACAAAGGTCTGTCTATGGTTTTTATTGAAAATAACCACAGCTATAGTTTTTCCAGTAGTCATGTATGGATGTGAGAGTTGGGCCATAAAAGAAAACTGAGCGCCAAAGAACTGATGCTTTTGAACTGTGCTGTTAAAGAAGACTCTTGAGAGTCCCTTGGACTGCAAGAAGATCTAACCAGTCCATCCTAAAGGAAACAGTCTTTTCATTAGAAAGACTGATGCTGAAGCTGAAACTCCAATACTTTGGCCACCTGATCCGAAGTGCTGACTCACTGGAAAAGACCCTGATCCTGGGAAAGGTTGAAGGCAGGACGAGAAAGGGATGACAGAGGATGAGATGGTTGGATGGCATCACTGACTTGAGGGACATGAATTTGAGCAAGCTCCTGGAGTTGGTGATGGACAGGGAATGGTGATGGACAGGTGATGGACTGCATGCTGCAGTCCATGGGGTCACAAAGTCAGACAGGACTGAGCAACTGAACTGACTGACATAACCAGCAATATTCAAAATAACCAAATAAGTTTTATATGACTACTGAAGTATTTTACTGAAACATTCATTTACATTACAAATATGATACTGATTATTACAAGGCAGGTGTTTTATAGTTCAATATGTCAGTTCTTTCTCTCTAGTACTATTTAAAATTCTAGGAGGATTTCAAATTACTCTTTATAATATCAACTAATCTTCCTTGAATATTAGTCCACTTTACTAAGTGCTTATTACCTGACCTTGCTAGGCTTATAACACAAACCAAAACCCAGGAACTGAAACTGTACATTAGACAAATACTACTCAAAAACACTTGTCCACATGTCCAGAATCCATTTATATTATATTGTTAAATTATAAAAATGAAAGAAGAAAAATTATATGAATTCTTGGAAAAAAAACAAAATAAATTTGCTTAATTTGTTTAACCCATTTCAAAAATTCACTTGTTTTAAAAGTAAATTTTCATTGCATTTTTTCTTAAATAAAAACTTTTCTTAAATTAAAAGAAAAAGTACCCACGTACTTTTACTAAGTACATTTTCAAATGTACACTTTTAAAATGAAAATGTTTTGTTTATGAAAACAAAGCTTCTAAAAATTCTCGTAGAATAAACCAAATTTCTTGAGCACTAAGGGAACTGAACAATCACCTAGGGTTTTTAAAGCCCTATACTAAAGATTATGCAAAATGAATAAACCATATACAGTTTCAGAGAGAATCATACACAAATACAGACTATCAGAAAATGACAAAATGTAAATGGCAACCCACTCCAGTATTCTTGCCTGGAGAATTCCACAGACAGAGGAGCCTGGTGGGCTCCATAGGGCAAAGTTAAGTCCATGGGGTCACAAAGAGTCAGACATGACTGAGCAACTAAACAAAACACCAGTATGTCAAATTATAAGATAAATTAAAATATATACTCAACTGAAAATTCACAGGCTTAAAATAATTGAAATTATTTCAAGTTAATATAAATAAATTAAGCATTCCACATAAGAAATTAGAAATAACAGAAGCCAATACAAATCTAAGGAAATTATAACAAAAAAAAAGCAGGAAATTCAGTGATTAGAAAATAATAAGAAAAAGTAAATCAGTAAGTATGACACTGATTATTTGCAATAAATTTTAAAACAACTTAGCAAAAAGATTAGAGATAATAAAATGAATATTTAGCAATTTTTAAATACAATAATATGTGTATACATATATGCACATATACAGTAATAATTTTGAACACAGTGAACTATACTATTTCTGGGAATAATTAAAATCTTTTATACTAATTTAAGAAATACAAAAAAATTCACCAATAATTTAAATGAATCTGAAAATCTTCATAAAAATGTGATCAAATTACTTCCTAAAAAAGGATACCAAAAGAGGCTGTACAGTAAGTTAAAATAGTTAAGGAACCTCTGATATACTGCATGCATGCATGCTAAGCAGCTTCATTCATGTCCATCTCTGTTTGACCCTATGGACTGTAGCCACCAGGCTTCTCTGTCCATGGGATTCTCCAGGCAAGAATATTGATATGGACCATGCCCTCCTCCAGAAAATCTTCCCAACCCAGGGGCTGAACCCATGACTCTTGAGTCTCCTGCATTGGCAGGCAGGTTCTTTACCACTAGCGCCACCTGCAAAGACCTGATACATTAACTCTTTATTTATTGAAATATTACTGTATTCTTCCTACATGCCAGGTATTATATGAGTGAAAAAAAAAAAAGGCAAGAGAAACATAGCCCTTGCCTTTATGACTTGAACAATATAGTTCTTCAATATAGTTCAGTAGAAAAGTATACTGAGAGAGTGGCTGGAGAAGATCCTGGAACCGTTCTTTCTTATGAGACATTATAATTGACATTCATTCAATTAACATATTTTCAAGTATTAAATCATTTTTGCAGTCTCTGGATTCTTAGCCTTTTTCCTCCCTACGTAAGGTTTAATGCCTTCAGGTGAAAAGCAGAAGTACTGATATAAAATAGCAAGTAGTTATAAACACTAAGAAGACATTTTTCATCTGAAAAGTGATTATATTCTACAAATTGAGAGAAGATGCAAGTAGAACATTTCAAACCAGTTTTCTTTAAGATTTAATTCAGTTTATTATTTTATTTATGATTTTTATCAGTTACATCATACCATTACTAACACATATAATTTTGGCTATATCATGTTTAGGGGGATCTGTCAAAACATGTTAGAAGGATGGATAGATGGAAGGAAGGAAAGAAGCAAGAAAAAAACAGAAGGAGACAAAGACTGAAAATCCAACTTATATATTTCAAAAAGCAAATGATATGAAAAATGGGTACCCAAGTACAAAAGAATGAAGTTGGACCCTTTACATCAAATACAAAAATTAACTCAAAATAGATTTAAGACCTAAACCTAAGACCTGAAACTATAAAATTTCTACAAGAAAACACAGAGAAAAGGCTTCATAACACCGGATTTGGCAATGACTTTTTCTGGGATGTGCCATGAAAAGCACAGGTAACAAAAGCAAAAACAGACAAATGGGACTATATTAAACTTAAAAATATCTATGCAGCCAGGAAAACAATCAACACAATTAAAAGGAAACCCTATGGAACGAGAGAAAATATTTTTAAGCTGTATATGTGATAAGGGGTTAATATGCAGAAAACCTAAGAACCTCGTAAAACTCAACAACAATTAAAAAAAAAATTCCAATTAAAGACGGGCAAAGAATTGAATAGACAATTCTCCAAAGCAGATATACAAATAGCTGACAAGCATATACAAAGATGTTCAATAGTATTAAATTGCATAGAAATATAAATCAAAACCATAGTGAGTTATCACCTCACACTATTAGGATGGCCCCAATAAAAACATAAAAACAGCAAATAACAAGTGTTGGTAAGGATGCAGAGAAATTGTGTGCTATTGGTGGGAATGTTAAATGGTACACCACAAGGAAACAGTATGGATGTCCCTCAAAAAATTAAAACCAGGATTACCATATGATCCAGAAACCCCACTGCTGAGTATATGTCCAAAAATACTGAAAATATGATCTTGAAGAGATATTTGCCCACCCATGTTCATTGTGACATTATTCATAATAGGCAACAGGTAGAAAATCTAAATGTTTGTGGATGAATGGATAAAGAAAATGTAGTACACACAATATCATTCAGCCTTAAATGAGAAGGAAATCCTGTCATATACTACAATGTGGATGAATCTTGAGGACATCACACCAAGTAAAATAAGCCAGCTACCACAAGATAAACATGCGTGGTTCCACCTATGTGAGTTATCTAAGCAGTCAAACTCATAGAAACAGAAAACAGAATGGTGGCTGCAAGGGTGGAGCAGGAGCAAACAGGGAGTTGCTCTTCAGGAGACACAGGGTCAGTTCTGTGAGATGAAAAAATTCTAGAGACAAGGTACATATGGTTAACACTACTGTACTATACACTTATAAAATGGTTAAGACAGTAAACTTTATATTATGTCTTTTACTACAACAAAACACAACATTAAATAATATATAAAAGAAAAAGGTAAATGCATTTTTGTAAATGTTGTATTAGAAGGTTTTGAATGTTTGCTATAGTAGACAGTTGTCTATGGGACTTTAGAAGGCTTGCAAAGGTTACTGCACTTACACAACTAGTGATTCAAATTTTAAATCTTCATACCTCGTATGTTATCTTCAAACTTGACTGTAACAATATTGGAGTAAAGTTGGGATGGACTTCCGCAGTGAGCCAAAGACGAAAGGTATCTTTAGGTTGAAGAGTATTCAATTCCTTGTTTTCAAAAACAAGAATAAAATTCTACTTAAATACACACACGGATTTCCATTTTATAAATAAATATACTATTAATAAGTAAGTATCTTAATTAAATCTTTCTCTGACATTCTGATATGTTTCTTAATGTTCTGATTATATTCCCTTTAAATTTTCATCTTGTCTGTTACTAGCTCAGTGGAATAGGTAAGAACTTGGATCTAGAACTGGGTGAACTGGATTGAAATCCAAATTCTGCCACTTACTTGCTGTGTGACTTTGGGGGATTCTTTGATTTACACTCTCTAAACAAGGATAATAATAGTACCTACTCTCATAGGATAGTGTAAAATACTTAAAATAGGGCCCAACACAGAGTAAATACAAAATAAATATTAGTTGTAATCACTATGCCTAAACTACAAGCCATCTTCAGGCCTTCAAGTCCTTACTGCTTCCATTCACACTTCCACAAAGATATATAATGATATCAATTCCTTTTCAATACTATTTTTAGTATCCCATATTGCCTATAATACTCAAAATTCACCATTCAAATTCACTCAAATTCTTCTGCCCGTGCTGTATGCTTTAGTCACTTATTCAAGTATTTGTCTCTGTGTCTTTATTCCTCAGATTCTTTCTGCCTGTTAGGTGAATTTAAAAATAACCTGTAATTTATATCCATACAATTCATCCAAACTTCCCAAAAGAATAGCAAAACATTTAAAGTAATTTTTTAACTTTTATAATCTACCCTATATATGCTGCAAAAACTTATGCAGCTCAATACAAGGAAAGCAACCAACCCAATGAAACAGTGGAAGAACTAAACAAACATTTCTCCAAAGAAGACACACAGATGGCCACCAAACATATGAAAAGATGCTCAATATCGCTCATTATTAGAGAAATCACATCACTTAGAATGGACATCATCAAAAAAATCTACAAAACTAAATACCGGAGAGGGTGTGGGAAAAAAGGCAATGCTTTTGCACTGTTGGTGGGAATGTAAATTGATACAGTCACTATGAATTTTAAGGAATCTCCATATTTTTCTCCATAGTGAAAACTACCATATGACCTGGCAATTCCACTACTGCACATACCCCCCAAACCATAATTGAGAAAGACACATCTACACCAGCCCTCGGATTTCTTTGGAAGGAATGATGCTAAAGCTGAAACTCCAGTACTTTGGCCACCTCATGTGAAGAGCTGACTCATTGGAAAAGACTTTGATGCTGGGAGGGATTGGGGGCAGGAGGAGAAGGGGACGACAGAGGATAAGATGGCTGGATGGCATCCCTGACTCGATGGACGTGAGTCTGAATGAACTCCAGGAGTTGGTGATGGACAGGGATGCCTGGCGTGCTGCAATTCATGGGGTTGCAAAGAGTCGGACACGACTGAGCGACTAAACTGAACTGAACTGAACACCAATGTTCACTGAAGCACTATTTACACTAGCTAGGACATGGAAGCAACCTAGATATCCACTGGCAGATGAATGGATAAAGAAGTTGTAGTACACATGCTGCTACTGCTGCTAAGTCACTTCAGTCGTGTCTGACTCCATGTGACCCCATAGACGGCAGTCCACCAGGCTCCCCCGTCCCTGGGATTCTCCAGGCAAGAACACTTGGAGTGGGTCGCCATTTCCTTCTCCAACACAATGGAATATTACTCAGCCATAAAAAAGGAACAAACTGAGTCAGTTCCAGTGAGTTGGCTGAATCTAGAGCCTATTATACAGAGTGAAGTAGAAAAACAAATTTTGTATATTAACACATATATACAGAGTCTAGAAAAAATGGTACCGATGAACCTATTTGCAGGGCAGGAATTGAGATACAGACATAGAGAAGAGACTTTGGACCTAGCAGGGGAAGGAGAAGGTGGGACAAACTGACAGAGCACCATTGTCATCGATACGCTACCACGTGTAAAACAGATAGCTAGTGGGAAGCTGCTGCATACACAGACGGCTCAATCTAGCACTCTGTAACAACCAAGAGAGGTGGGGTGGGTCGCGGGTGTGGGGAGAGGTTCCGGGGGAGGGGACGTATGTGGACTTGTGCCTGATCCATGTTGTTGCATGACAGAACCAACACAATATTGTAAAATAATTATTCTCCAGTTAAAAATAAATGAAAAAAACGAAACAAAACAAAACCAGAAACAGACTCACAGACATAAAGAATCAGACCTGTGGTTGCCAAGGGGGAGGGAGAGAGAGACGGATGGGGTCTTTGGGGCCAGTGGATGCAAACTACTGTATTTAGGATGGATAAACGACAAGGGCCTACCGTATAGCACAGGGAAGTGTACCTAGTCTCCCGGGATCAACCATAAGGGAATGTAGGCATGTACAGCTGACTCACTCTGCTGTACAGCAGCAGAAATTAGCACATGTGGACAAAAACTAATGCAATGCTGTAAAGCAATTATCCTTCAATTAAAAATAAAGTTTTAAAAAGAAATTAGCACCACATTGTAAATCAACTATACTCCAGTTTTTTTACTTGTCTGCAGAATAGAAAAAATTCCAATTAAGATTTGTTTCCAAAATTACAACTGCAATTGTATTTTACATAGATTAATAGCTATCAATCTATTATTTAGAACAAAAAGCAGGATTCAAGTATTCACTAGTCTTCCTTATATGTTTTAAAACATGTATCATTCACCACACATGAATTCTATATTTTATACATTAGTGTTACGTAAACCTGTAGGAATTACTTGAATATTTATATATACCTTCTTTTGACTATAAATAATGAGTCATTATGGTCTATCACTTCATTCACTCAATCATTAACTCATTCATCAAAGATTTATTTAGTCTACCTATTTAACTACCTATTTTATCTAAATACATATTTTACATAGTTTAGGTAGCTTTTAACTACCTATTTTATATAGCTGCCCATTTATTTTCAACACATTATACAAATATTCAACATTATACAACTAGGCTACAGCCTCCCACTCTGTTCCGCTTGGCTCTATTTCTCCTGCCAGATTAATTGATCAATTAATTAATTATTAAGTCCCCTGCTAAGAAGCTCCTTTGATTCTGTGTCCTAGGACAAAAATTCTGAACACTTGTGCAGGACTTCCAGGGTATTCCACAACCTCGCCCCTTCCTAGCTGTCTAACTCCATTGCCCCACAGCACCCTGCCTGGCCTTCCAGCATGGTTAAGGACCTCTCCATTCTTGCACTAGGAAGCCACACTCCTGCTATTATGTTTCTACTTGTGCTGCTAGAATCAACCACAAACTTTCTCCCCCTACATTCAGCTAAATCCCGTATGGCCATCAAGAAACATCTTGTCTTAGGAGTCATCTCTAACTACCCAGGACCATATTCGTCTTTCTTTAAAAAGACCTAGACTTAATTCCAGCTTTTCATTTCAAAGTGATCCATCAATTTGTTCTGTCTTAAGGTTATTCTCATGCTGGGGCCATTTTAGTTAAATAAAATGAACTGCTTAGTTAAATAAAATATTTATTTAGTTAAACAAATATTAAAAATTAATATCAAAAATAATTTTAAATAAAT
Organism: Capricornis sumatraensis; assembly: GCF_032405125.1. Taxonomy (NCBI): domain Eukaryota; kingdom Metazoa; phylum Chordata; class Mammalia; order Artiodactyla; family Bovidae; genus Capricornis; species Capricornis sumatraensis. Next base: position 7,335,483 of record NC_091084.1, read on the forward strand.
ATTTAGTTAAATAAAATGCAAACTGCTTCAGTTTATACCCCAGCTTCCTCAGCAGCAAGGAAGTTCTGCAGTTCCCTCTGACTCCTCTATATCTTTTCTCCCTATACAGACACAACAAAACAAAAGCATAAAGAGAATTTAATGTTAAAAGGTCTTCTACAGTTCTTTAAAGCATTTCCCTAATTTTCAACTGAAAGATTTCTCTAAGCCTCCCTTCAGTCCTGATTAATTTTTTGACTCTCCCTAAATGCCTTTTAAAAAGGAGACTTTTATAGATTTTTTACTAAAAAATCCATTTTAGTTTGTACAAATGTACATATATTAAAGAAAATATAGATTTTAAATGATTCCCCATCAAATACTAATTCTTTAAAAACATCATAAATAATGCACAACATATCTTAATACTGTTGGTCCTTGGAGACTACTGAATTTAGTATGTGAGAAATTAGTTTGTGAATTTAGTCTGTGCCACACTGATCTGAATCTACCTTTTCCAGAACTGGCAGCCAAGATACCACAAGATGTAAGTTCTTCAAACACAGCCAGTCTCCATTGCGGGCACATTCTTTTAGCATTTGAACCGCTAAATCAGCTTGACCTTGACCCATAGCAATCTGAAAAACAAAAACAAATTAAAAACTAAAAAAAAAAAAAAAAATTCTGATAACATGTTGTAACATAAGCGTTTCAAACTATCCTGCCATACATACTGAACTAACTCAAGTACTGTAATAAAGTTTCCAAATTTTTACTAAGAAATATCAGACTCTGTTGCTGTTTACAATTGTCTTGCTTTTGTCCTTATATCAATGGCAGATTTATAACATTCTTCTGTTTAGGAGAGATATTATCATTACAAGTTTTCAAGTTACAGAATAAAGAATTATTCAACAGTGTTTTCATTCCTCATCTCACTATTTCCTGCAATTCTTACTCTGAAACATGGGCCTTTAAAAAAATAATAATTTTTTATGACTGTTGTTGAACTCCTTGAAGGATTAAACATTAACAATACTACTTTTTTGAATTTATTTTCTCTTTTTAAAAAGCTTTCTCCAATGTTGCATTTATTTGGCTCTCAAGCTACTTGGTCTATTGAACTGTGTAATTTCCCAAGCCCTTCATCATCTAGAAAATCCTAATATGTTGTTGGGCCTCAAGACTCTACATTTAACCCTCTGTTTTTCTATTCATTTTTAGAGAGAAGAGGCAAAAAGAGGCAGGAGAGAGAGAAGATGAGAGGGGAAGGGGAGGAAAAGAGGAGAGGGGAGAGGGAGGGGAAAGGCGGACCTGATCTCACTGGACTTCCACTCCAGAACTTCTGATCCCTATCGTCTATCTGCACATAGGACACTGACGCAGTATGACAGGTCACGTTATAAAGCAGAAACCTCCAAGCAGAAGCCAAAGACCCCAAAACATGGCTTCAGTGTGTAAGACATCTGTATCTGAATGGACAGGTGACCACCTGGCGGCTCAGGCAGTAAAGAACCTGCCTGAGGCCTGGGTTCATCCCCGGGTCGGGAAGGCCTCTGGAGGAGGAAAGAGCAACCCACGCCAGCATCCTTGCCTGGAGAATCCATGGACAAAGGGACCTGGCTGTTCCAGTCCATGGGGTCACAGAGGTGGACACAACTGAGCGACTAGCACTAAGTCTAAGATTCTATAAAAAGTTTTAGTCAAGAATCTAAATGATTACATGCATAAACTCCTCAATATGGTTTTTTATGGATAATTTATGTAGTATTTATGTATCAGTACAGCTGTGTCTGTCTTTGTATATATGACAGATATATGTGTATTGAGAGTCCTAGCTCAAATATTTTATTGAGTATGTGGTCAAAACACTTTGAAGAGAATTGTTACAGACAACTTCAAACCACAGTGATTTCTCTTTTCATAAAGAATACAAGACAGCCTTTCACTGTTTCTTAGATGACTTTCATAAGTATTGATTTTGTTCCTCAATTAGACTATAAAGTCTTAGAAAGTGGGAACCGTGTGTCTTAAGCAGGTAACAAACCATGTAATAAATACTAATATATATTTCTTTTTAATTTTCAAGATCTAACCCAGACCTAAGCAAATAGAAGGGATAAAAGAAACACTGGTTGAAATATTTAGAGGCACATATTAGTTTGCCATTATTAAAATACAAAAATCCCCAAATGGAAGGCATGTACAAGAAAATCAGAGGGGGAAAAAAATGTTTGCCGAACTGAAATGGTAGCTAAAAATAGGAACTCAAAATTTTCTATAAGGCATAAACTGTGAGAACAGGTTAAAGGTTCATGAAATCTTAGAAGAAAACATTTACTATAAGAAAAAACATTTAAAAAGCACAACAGGAAAGTGTCAGGAAGATGGTTAACCCCCATATTAAAAAAGTAAGACACACCAGACTTCCTTAAAATAAAAATTATTTTTTACATTAAGAATATATTATTATTATTAGCACATATATTCAGTATAACAACAAAACTTTTAAAGGAACAGATTTATGAATATCTATATCTGTATTTAAAGGCTTTACAGTATTAAAAAATTGTGTAACACAAAACTCTAGAAATTAACATAAACTTACAATGAGTGTAAGTGGTTTTATCTTTTTGTCAACATCAGAGCTAAGAGATACAGCCCATAGAACAGAGCTCCCTTTCCCCAAGACATCTCACTGACAACTGAATACTGTCCTGATGTATTAACACTATAACCAGGATTGAAGGAAACTCCCTAGAGTTAGTGCAACACCTAAATGCAACTAAACCAAACTCTCTGCTATTTTGCTATCTTCCACTTACATTCCTCATAACATTCTCTTTTCAATTTTTGGTTTATTTTAAAGTAGTTTGCTTTCTTAATCATTATTATTTTCCCAATGAAAAAGATTTATATTTTGATGTCAAAAATTGAGGATAAATTAATACACTTTAAAATGTGTATGCAAACTGAACTGAAAAAAAAGGTGCTAATCTGAATAAACTAAAACTCAGAAATTTAGCTCAGGAAAAAAATCACATTATATTAGACAAGTTTATTATCTTATGAGACTTCTGCAGTTCAGAATCCCAGGAATCTATTGCTCTAAGGTGATACCACAGGGCTGTTCTTTCTAGGGGCTGTAGGAGAGACTCCTGTTATCTTTTCTACCTTCTACATTTCTTTGCTTGTGGTCCCTTCTACCATCTTCAAAGTCAGCAGCACAGCATCTCCTCACCTCTTTGACCTATGCCTCATCACATCTGCCTCTTCCACCTACATTCTGCCTCTTCTACCTCCTTCTTAAAAGCACCTTTATGATTATATTAGGCTCAACTGAATAATCTCGGATAACCTCTCCATCTCAAAATGCTTAATTATATTTGCAAAGTTCTTTCTTCCATGTAAAATAACAAATTCATGGGTTCTGGGGATCAGAATGTGGACAATTTTCAGGGACACTAGTTGCCCTACCATAAAAACAAAAAACTGTTTTACTAATACAGTCAAGTATTCCAGTATTCTTGCCTGGAAAATTCCATGAACAGAGGAGCCTGGCAGGCTAAAGTCCATTGGGTTTGTAGCCACAGAGAGGAGGACACAACTGATCGACTGAAAGCGCACACAAAGACACATACATACACACACACACACACACACACACACACACACACACAGCAGGAAGATCAACAGCTGAAACAGAAACAGCAGAGTAATGTGCACTGACCTGGTGATAACACTCTCCACTTCTCTCAGCATTTGCAAGCTCTTGGAGTTCCTGAGAAGGATCAGCACCCGGGGAAATGATTATCAAGATGGGTTCAATTTCTAGTGTCTCTTTGTATAATCGTTTGAGATTTAGAGGAGGTGGGGACAACTCTTTTAGTCCTAAAAGATATATTAAATGCATTGAAAAAAATGCAATGTGAACCAGAAGAAGTCTATTAAGACTAATTACATGAAACAGAATAACTAGGTGAACTACAATCCCATACATATTAAAGTTTTTTCACTCTAAAATCATTCACAGACTAGTTGAATGCTTAAAGTACCAGGCATTTATTTAAATGCTCGATATCTATGATATCATCTAACCCTAATAAGAACGTTAAGGAGTAGGAACTCTAATTACCACATTCAACAGATGAAGAAGCACACAATCAGCATTGTGTTAATATATAATTCTCTCCCTACAAGAGAAGACTGAACCCAACAATCTTTCCCTACAGGTTTTCATTCATTTATATGATAACTGAGTGCCTACTCTGTGCCACATATTTGGGGAATCAGATTTCCACAAGATCTAGTAAACAATATCACTGTCATGATAAAAGATAAAAAAATTATGTCCATGCATTAAGAGGGAAGAATAAGTTGTACAGAATGAAAAAATGCTTAGTCTAGAGACAGAAACATATAGATCTCAGTTTATGCTCATTAGCTAAGTGATGCTATGCAAATCACTAAAATGTATTATGCCTTGATTTCCCCAACTGTAAAACAGGGATACAACAATTCTAGCTCATTTGGAGGCAAAACAGGATACAAAATAAAAACAGATTCCATTTATTTATCATCTACTCTATGCTAAGCATACTCAAGGAAATTGAATGCCTTCCCAAAGACCACCCAGTTGCTAACTAACTGTATTCAAAATAATTCATCTGTTCTTTTTTCTATTCTGAAGCTTTTCAAAAAATATAAAGTCCCATACACATAAGACTTCTGCTAAAATTTTAATGTTTCCATTACTGTATTTAGCAAAAACCAAGACAAAGACGACCAACTTTAAATAAAAATAAAAATATACATGTCTGAACTGAGCTAAAAAGACTATGACACAGAGTTTAAAAATAGAAGATTAGAATGTATCAGAATGAGAACAGAGAAAGGAAGGCTTCCTTGTACTTTCTACTGTGGAAAGGAATAGATAACATTGCACCTCAGAAATCCTAAATATAGCAGGAAAAGATATTCTTAAGAACTTCTGTAATGATCACATTAAAATACGAATCTGATGCCACAAAAATGGGCTATAACAGGCATTTCTAGATGACCATCCTGAAAAAACAAATTTCACACCTGAACTACTCCCTTCTAGTCTTCACAACAGCAACCAATAATATTATGAAAGCATTCTCAAAGGCATAAATATTCCTAATACTAGGTGAAATTTACCCTAAAAATGGGTCAACTGCTTCTAGAGGAATATTTTATGAATTTCGCTTTTAACTAAACTTAAATTGGTACCACTCATGCTTCCTAATAGAAAAGAATTCTTATATACTTGTAGCAATGTAATGAGCATTTTTATCTATTCAAATATTCCTTTACTTATTCATAAACTCTCATAAGCACTCTAGGCCAACCAAGTGTATTATGATGTCATAAAATGCATCAAAAGTCTTTAAAACACACACTGCCTTTGACTCAGAAAGTTAAGTTACACTTAAGTTAAAAAATAATTCAGAATATAAATGTAGAAGTATGCAAAAGAATTTTCATTTTAGCTGTTAATTTTAGTTTTAAAACCTGGGAGAAATAAATTATTTTAAAAAACGGTAGTCTGAATGAGTAATTTCTGAGTGATATAACAGAAGTTACAAAAATGGTGAATTAAAAGAAAATTTACTTAAAAGCAAATTAGCACTGCTGGAAGAGAGCATCCTAGGATGCTCTCATCCATTTTCAAGTTGCTTTCTGCAACTTCCTTGGTGGTAGAGTGGATAAGAATCCACCTGCTAGTGCAGGAGAAAGGGGTTCAACACCTGGTTTGGGAAGATAACACATGCTTCAGGGCAACTAAGCCCATACACCACAACTACTGAAGCCCATGTGCCCTGGAGCCGGAGCTCTTCAACAAAACCATGCACCGCAATGAAGAGCTGTCCCCACTCAGTGCAACTAGAGAAAGCCCTCACACAGCAGTGAAGACCCAAAGCAGCCAAAATAAATGAATTCAGTCAGTTCAGTTCAGTCGCTCGGTCGTGTCTGACTCTGCGACCCCACGAACTGCAGCACGCCAGGCCTCCCTGTTCATCACCAACTCCCGGAGTTCACTCAAATTCATGTCCATTCAGTGATGCCATCCAACCATCTCATCCTCTGTCATCTCCTTCTCCTCCCACCTTCACCCTTTCCCAGCATCAGGGTCTTTTCAGATGAGTCACCTTTTCACATCAGGTGGCCAAAGTACTGGAGTTTCAGCTTGAGCATCAGTCCTTCCAATCAATATTCAGGACTGATTTCCTTAAGGATGGACTGGTTCGATCTCCTTGAGTCCAAGGGACTCTTAAGAGTCTTCTCCAACACCATAGTTCAAAACCATCAATTCTTTGGTGCTTAGCTTTCTTTATAGTCCAATTCTCACATGCATACATGACCACTGGGAAAACCACAGCTTTGACTAGATGGACCTTTGTTGGCAAAGTAATGTCTCTGCTTTTTAATATGCTGTCTAGGTTAGTCATAGCTTTTTTCCCAAGGAGTAAGAGTCCTTTTTAATTACATGGCTGCAGTCACCATCTACAGTTTTTTGGAGTCCAAGAAAATATAGTCTCTCACTGTTTCCATTATTTCTCCATCTATTTGCCATGAAGTCATGGGACCACATGCCATGATCTCCATCTTCTGAATGTTGAGTTTTAAGTCAGCTTTTTCACTCTCCTCTTTCACTTTCATCAACAATCTCTTCAGTTCTTCTTTACTTTCTGGCATAAGCGTGCTGTGTCATCTGCATATCTGAGGTTATTGATATTTCTCCCGGCAATCTTGATTCCAGCTTGTGCTTCATCCAGCCCAGCATTTCACATGATGTACTCTGCATATAAGTTCAACAAGCAGGGTGACAGTATACAGCCTTGATGTACTCCTTCACCAATTTGGAATCAGTCCATTGTTCCATGCCCGATTCTAACTGTTGCTTCTTGACTTGCATACAGATTTCTCAGGAGGCAGGTAAAGTGGTCTGTATCCCTATCTCTTTAAGAATTTTCCACAGTTTGTTGCGATCCACAGAGTCAAAGACCTTAGCGTAGATAATAAAGCAGAAGCAGATGTTTGTCTGGATTTCTCTTGCTTTTTCTATACCAATGAATGTTGGCAATCTGATCTCCGGTTCCTATGCCTTTTCTAAATCCAGCTTGAACATCCTAAAGTTCTTGGTTCACATACTGTTGAAGCCTGACTTGGAGAATTTTGAGCATTACTTTACTACTGTGTGAGATGAGCGCAATTATGCGGTAGTTTGAACATTCTTTGCCATTGCCTTTCTTTAGGGTTGGAATTTTCCAGTCCTATGGCCACTGCTGAGTTTTCCAATATGCCAGCAAATTGAGTGTAGCACTTTCACAGCATCATCTTTTAAGATCTGAAATAGCTCAGCTGGAATTCCACCACCTCTACTACCTTTGTTCGTAGTGACGCTTCCTAAGGCCCACTTGACTTTGCATACCAGGATGTCCGGCTCTAAGTAACTGATCAGACCATTGTGGTTATCTGGGTCATCAAGATCTTTTTTGCATAGTTCTTCTGTGTATTCTTGCCACCTCTCCTTAATATCTTCTGCTTCTGTTACGTCCATACTGTTTTTGTCCTTTATTGTGCCCATCTTTGCATGAAAAGTTCCCTTGGTATGTCTAATCTTCTTCAGTGATCTCTGGTCTTTTTCATCCCATTTCTTCCTCTATTTCTTTGCATTCATCATTGAGGAAGGCTTTCTTATCTCTCCTTGCTGTTCTTTGGAACTGTGCATCCAGATGGGTAATTTACTGCAGCTTCTAAATCAGCATTTGCTGCTGTACTCTGCACATTTATGTTTCAGGTTAGCCTCTTTCCTTGAAGTTCATTAGCCGTTCTCTGCTAGCTTCCCACTCTTCTCCTGCAGCATCCTCATCTCTCTCAGCCTTCACGGAATTGAAGAGAGTTAGGGTGTCTCTTCAGATTGTTGCTGTTTAGTCACCAAGTTGTGTGGGACTCACTGTGACCCCACGGACTACAGTCGGCCAGGCTGTCCCTGGGATTTCCCAGACAGGAATACTAGAGTGAGCTGCATTTCCTTCTCCAGGGGTCTTCCCAACCCAGAGACTGAACTCAAGTCTCCTGCACTGGCAGAAGGTTACTTGACTCGTGAGCCACCAGAGAAGCCCTCTCCTCTTTAGGTTTCAGCTTAAGAGAATGTCGTGGCTGATCTGGTCTATACAGACCTTTTTTTTTTTTTTTTAACTTTTATTTTTTATTATTTTTTTTAATTTTAAAATCTTTAATTCTTACATGTGTTCCCAAACATGAACCCCCCTCCCACCTCCCTCCCCATAACATCTCTGTGGGTCATCCCCATGCACCAGCCCCAAGCATGCTGTATCCTGCATCAGACATAGACTGGCGATTCAATTCTTACATGATAGTATACATGATAGAATGCCATTCTCCCAAATCACCCTCCATATCAGTAATAAGACTGTCTCACTTTCTTATCAACCACGTGTCCAACGGAGTAGCACTTTTTCAAAAACTTCTTCCTTGGTATTGGGGTATCGCTGACTAGCCGTACTGTGACACTACTGTGACAGTTTCCGGTGAACAGTGAAGGGACTCAGTCACACACACATGCATCATTCGCCCCCAAACCCCCATGCCACCCAGTCTGCACATGACACCAGGCAGAGCTGCACGTGCTGCACAGTATGTCCCTGCTGGTTACTCATCTTATATACAGCACTCTGCACATGGCAATACCAAAGTCCCTAACTAGCCATTCCTCTGGCAACCATGAGTTTATTCTCCAAGCCTGTGAGTTAGAGGAGCACTTTCAATATCCTTCAAGGCCTGTTCCTCTGTAATCACAACTTGGCTAACAATTTGGCACAAGAAACCTAGCTTTTAGTCTGTCTCAACTTTGGACATGACTTCCTCGCTAAGCTTAAGGAGAGACATGTGACCCTTTGCCTTGAGGCCATTTTAGTGTTATTAACTGAACTAACTTAAATTTGTTGTTCCATATGAATGATGCTCAAGAAATTATACTTGAAATCAAATCTCTAAAATTTGATTTAAAAGATAAGTGCTTGTCATTTTGCAGCAGTATGAACTTTTAAAACTTATTCATGAAATAAAGTGCCCCATTTTACATAAAAACTGCATTAATAAAACCACTTGACCAAACAGTCACCCAGCCATACACCAGTACATATAACTTCTGCTTAGAAATTGAGTATAACTTTAAAAGTATATTAAACTTTCAAACAATTTGAATATGTGAATATTATGAGGTTTTTCACTTCATGACATTAAAATGACATTAAATATCATTTAACCTTAGATGACATAGTACAATACAGAAGTACTCCAGAGGACAGACAGAGGGTCCAACAATAGATTCAGTGAGAAAGGTCACGTGCGTCGGGGCACAGAGAGAATACTTTCAATGACTAAACGGGCAAGGGAAGAAGAGTCTACTGAGAACCTTTCTGCAATTGCCTCATTTTATTTAAACCTCCATTTCACTTATACGAATAGACAGAAGTATATAAATGAGTAAGAAATATGTCAGTTAGTGTTAAGAAGTGGGTAAAAAATTAAAGCAGGTAGATATGTTGGTACTGATTAGATGACCCAGAAAAGCCTCTCCGGAAATGTTAATATTTGAATGATACAGAGGAGACAACCATTTGAAAAGAAAGGAAAAAATCAGCAAGTAGATAGGACAACTAAGATCAAGGCAGCACTTGATGGCAAATAAGGAAAACATGGGAAACATGGCAAATGGGGAAACAATGGAAACAGTGAGACTATTTTGTTGGGCTCAAAAATCACTGCCGATGGTGACTGCAGCCATGAAATTAGAACATGCTTGCTCCTTGGAAGAAAAGCTATGACCAACCTAGACAGCATATTAAAAAGCAGAGACATTACTTTGCCAACAAAGGTCCATCTAGTCAAGTCTATGGTTTTTCCAGTAGTCATGTATGGATGTGAGAGTTGGACCATAAAGAAAGCTGAGTGCCAAAGAATTGATGCTTTTGAACTGTGCTGTTGGAGAAGACTCTTGAGAGTCCCTTGGACTGCAAAGAGATCCAACCAGTCCATCCTAAAGGAAATCAGTCCTGAATATTCATTGGAAGGACTGATGCTGAAATTGAAGCTCCAAATACTTTGGCCACCTGATGTGAAGAACTGTCTCATTTGAAAAGACCCTGATGCTGGGATAATCATGATGGTGTGATCACTCACCTAGAGCCAGACATCCTGGAATGTGAAGTCAAGTGGGCCTTAGAAAGCATCACTACACCAAAGCTATAGTGGAGGTGATGGAATTCCAGTTGACTTCTTTCAAATCCTGAAAGACGATGCTGTGAAAGTGCTCCACTCAATTTGCCAGCACATTTGGAAAACTCAGCAGTGGCCATAGGACTGGAAAAGGTCAGTTTTCATTCCCATCCCAAAGAAAGGAAATGCCAAAGAATGCTCAAACTACCACACAATTGTACTCATTTCACATGCTAGTAAAGTAATGCTCAAAATTCTCCAAGCCAGGCTTCAGCAACACGTGAACCGTGAACTTCCTGATGTTCACGCTGATTTTAGAAGAGGCAGAGGAATCAGAGATCAAATGGCCAACGTCTGCTGGATCATCAAAAAAGCAAGAGAGTTCCAGAAAAAAAAAAAAATCTATTGCTGCTTTATTGACTATGCCAAAGCCTTTGACTGTGTGGATTACAAGAAACTGTGGAAGATTCTGAAAGAGATGGGAGTATCATGCCCCCTGACCTGCCTCTTGAGAAACCTATATGCAGGTCAGAAAGCAACAGTTAGAACTGGACATGGAACAACAGACTGGTTCCAAATAGGAAAAGGAGTACGTCAAGGCTGTATATTGTCATCCTGCTTATTTAACTTCTATGTAGAGTACATCATGAGAAACGCTGGGCTGGAAGAACCACAAGCTGGAATCAAGATTGCCGGGAGAATTATCAATCACCTCAGATATGCAGATGACACCACCCTTATGGCAGAAAGTGAAGAGGAACTAAACAGCCTCTTGATGAAAGGGAAAGAGGAGAGTGAAAAAGTTGGCTTAAAGCTCAACATTCAGAAAATGAAGATCATGGCATCTGGTCCCATCATTTCATGGCAAATAGATGGGGAAACAGTGGAAACGTTGTCAGACTTTATTTTTGGGGGCTCCAAAATCACTGCAGATGGTGACTGCAGCCATGAAATTAAAAGACGCTTACTCCTTGGAAGAAAAGTTATGACCAACCTAGATAGTATATTGAAAAGCAGAGACATTACTTTGCCAACAAAGGTCTGTCTAGTCAAGGCTATGGTTTTTCCAGTGGTCATGTATGGATGCGAGAGTTGGACTGTGAAGAAAGCAGACCACCAAAGAACTGATGCTTTTAAACTGTGGTGTTGGAGAAGACTCTTGATTGAGAGTCCTTTGGACTGCAAGGAGATCCAACCAGTCCATTCTGAAGGAGATCAGCTCTGGGTGTTCTTCGGAAGAAATGATGCTAAAAGCTGAAACTCCAGTACTTTGGCCACCTCATACGAAGAGTTGACTCATTTGAAAAGACTCTGATGCTGGGAGGGATTGGGGGCAGGAGGAAAAGGGGACAACAAAGGATGAGATGGCTGGATGGCATCACCGACTCGATGGACGTGAGTTTGAGTGAACTCCAGGAGATGGTGATGGACAGGGAGGCCCTGTGTGCTATGATTCATGGGGTCACAAAGAGTTGGACACGACTGAGCGACTGAAGTGAACTGATGCTGTGAAAGATTGAGGGCAAGAGAAGGGGATGACAGAGGATGAGATGGTTGGATGGCATCACCGACTCAATGGACATGGGTTTGGGTGGACTCTGCGAGTTGGTGATGGACAGGGAAGCCTGGCATGCTGCAGTCCATGGGGTCGCAAAGAGTCGGACACAACTGAAGCAACTTAGCAGCAGCAGCAGAACTGATTTATAACTCTTAAAAGAGCCATATTCTCAAAATGTACTTTACAAATTAATGGCTCACTATCAAATTACTTTAATATGAAAATCAGCTAAAACAGATCATATGCAGTTTGAGTATGATGGGTACCTACTGTTTTGTACCTGCACCCCTTCCCCTCATTTCTGAGTACAGCCCCACTCTACCTGTGACTTCTTTGGGGGAAAAATCTTGTTTCAGATATTACTGTTGGAATTAGCTGCAGAGGTGGATATGTTACCCAAGCAAGAAAATCAGAGTCCTTCTATAGAGTTTTTTTATAGCAAAATTCAGAAAGAAAGTTTCTTTCACTACAAGCTTTAAACTACATGATATGATATGAGCAGCCTTATCCTTCAGCATATATATGAACCCTGAGATTAAGGGCAGCACATAAGCAGGAATCAGAGAGACAGAAAAAAAGAAAAAGGAAAAGACAAAGACAGGGAGAGATAAAGGGGCAGAGACGTGCAGAGAGAAACTACAAGGCTGGGACAAAGCAAGGAAACCTCCTGCTGTTATCGGAGTCCAAAAAACCAACTGGCCCAGACGCCACCCCTACTTTTTCTAACCAAGGGTTAGGTGGATCAATACTCTATCAGATATGAGTAAAAAGTACCTAGCAAATAAATATGCAATAGGGATGCATAAATAGGGATATTTTCTCTCCATGCTAAACAAAAGGAAAGCAAAGAATATATCCAGAGACATACTTTGACATACTCTTCATTAACCAGACAAGTGACCATTCTAAATGGAGCCTCAAAAATATGTGCGGGCATATGTGTGAACATGTGTGCAAGTACACCCACAGGGAAAAAGGACATCTTGCCAAAACAGAAAATAGCCATTATGTGAAACACTGGGTTAGTGAGCATAATGGGCTGAAATGCAGCCCCCCGAAAGAGACATGCTGAAGGCCTAACCTCAGGACCTCAGAAGATGACCTTACTGGAAACAGAGTCATTGTAGATATAATTAGTAAGGTGAACTCCCAATTAAATAACGACTGCTTTCCTTATAGGAAGACAGCTGTGTGAATTCTGAAACACACAGGGCAAATGTCAAGTGGTAATAAAGACAAATATTCAAATTATACACCCTTACACGCCAAAAAACATGGAAGATTCCAAGCAAACCACCAGGATCTGTGAAAAGGCAAGGAAGGATTCCTCTACAGGTTTCAAAGGGAACATGGCCTTGCCAAAATCTTGATTTCAGACTTCTAACTTCCAGAATTATGACATCATACACGTCTGTTGTTCTAATCCACCCAGCTTGTGGTCCTGAGGGCAGCCTTGGAATACTGATACTGGTAAGAGTGGAAATGGAGGTGCATATGGAAAAACTTCATCTAAGGTTGAGGCAGATTTTTTTATGTTAGCATCTGCCAAGAACATCTCTCTAAACTGAGAATAAATCTTGAGTCCTTCAGTATTTAAAGACCACAGCCTTTGGAGCTGGGTTTGAATTCTATCATTTAGTTGTGTGATCTTGTTTCCTCATTTTTAAATGGCTGTAAATATAGCCTCTCATATGGTTGCTGTGAGGATTAAATTATACAGCACTTATAGCTAGTACCTGGCATATAGTAAAAGCTATTAAAATATTAGCAATGATTATTATTGTTATAAACATTCACGTTTAAGGAAAGAATGAGTTCACTAGGGGAAAATTAATCCTTTGAGTTAAGAGATAATTTCTCAAATAATACCCTGATATATGTGAATATAATAGTTTTGCATATTAAAAACAGAATGACTATTTGGTACTGTGAAGTTTTTCTATGATAAGCATGGAAGGCCCAGTATATTTTTCAATTTCATCAAACATTGTGCTAGCTCATTTATATGAGAAATTCAAATATAGAGAAAAACATGCAAATGTTAGGTTTACTTGATTGAAATATATGTAAGCTTTGATTAAACACAGTTTATATATAATATTCCATATATATTATGTGGAAATATTAAATATAAATTGTCAGCATACTATTTTAATTGTGCCAACATATTTCCAACATAATTCTATAACCTCCTGTGGTTTAGAATAACAAAAATCTATTATTCTTGGATGACTGAGCTTCAAGTAAAATTCTTTTCATATTCTCTTTGACATAGTTTTTCCAAACTTTTCTAGTACAAACGTTAATACAAATGTTCAAATGAGTGATAACTTTAAATGCCTCCTTTAAGACTAATTAAAAGGCTTAACAAATACGTATTGCACAGATGTTTACAAACTAAAGATATACAAATTATTTTTGTTTTACAGCAAAAACTCATTTTGAAGGCTTTATTATCTAGGACTCTGGGACTTCTAAGGTGGTGCTAGTGTTAAAGAACCCTCTTGCCAACGCAGGAGCTGCAGGAGACATTGGTTTGATCTCTGGGTCAGGAACATCCTCTGGAGAAGGAAACAACAACCTCTCCAGTATTCTTGCCTGGGAAATCCCATGGACAGAGGAGTCTGGCGGGATACAGTTCATATGGTCACAGAGTCAGATACTACTGAAGCGACTTAGCACATATGCATGGAATCTGTATATTTAATTTTATCTAAATCATACATCTGATGCCCTGCTTTGAAATTCTGATCATAGATGAATGTCTAAAAATCTAAAGTGTTTTCATAAGAAAAGAATTTTTAAAAGTTCAAACATTCTAGCTAGGTATAGGATGTCAATTATGCATCAAATTTAACACAAAATTAATTATGGTCATATCCAACACAAACAAATATTTCTTTAAACCAAGTAGAGTTGTAAGATAAATAGGATACAGGAGGAAAGTGTATAATCTTTCTAAACTAAGGTCAGCATAAAATAAAATGTAAATTAAAAACAAATAATTTAGATCTTCTGCCCCAAAGAAAACATACAGATGGCCAAGAATCGTATGGAAGATGCTCAGCATCACTAATTATTAGAGAAATGCAAATCAGAACTACATAAGGTATCACCTCACACCAGGTGGAATGGCCATTATCAAAGTCTACAAACCATCAGTGCTGGAGAGAGTGTGGAGAACAGGGAATCCTCCCACACTTTTGGTGGGAGTGTAAATTGATACAGCCACTATGGAGAACAGTATGGAGAGACCTTAAAAAACTGAAACAGGGCCACAATATGATCCAATTACCCCACTACTGAGCATATGCCCAGAAAAAAAAATTCAAAAAGATATATGCACCCCAGTGTTCAATGCAGCACTATTTACAACAGCCAGGACATGAAAGCAAGCTAAATGTGGATCAAAAGAAGAATGGATAAAGAAGAGGTGATATAAATATATATATATATAGTTAGTCATAAAAAGATGAAATAATGCAATTTGCAGCAACATGGATGAACCTAGAGATTATCATACTGAGTGAAGTCAGACAGAGAAAGACAAATACTATATGATATCACTTACATGAGGAATCTAAAAAGAAAAAAATGGCTTAAATCTACTTATTTACAGAGCAGAAACAGAGCTACAGGTGTAGAAACAGAAACTTATGGTTACAAAGGGGGAAAGGGGGAGTGAACTGGGATACCGGGGCTGACATACACACTGTGCATGTGTTCCCATCATGTCTGACTCTTCACAGCCCCACGGACTGTAGTCCACCAGGCTTGTCGGTCCATGGGGTTTTCCAGGCAAGGATACTGGAGTAGCTTGCCACTTTCTACTACAGTGGGTCTTCCCAACCAAGGGGTCAAATCAGTGTCTCTTGCATCTCCTGCGTTGGCAGGTGGATCATTTGCCACTAGTGTCACCTGGGAAGCCCATATACACACTACACGTATGAAATATACAACTAGTAAGAACCTACTGTAGAGAACTGAAAACTACTCAGCACTCTGCAATGACCTATATATGAAAACAATTTTTTAAAAAGTAGATATATGTATAACTGGTTCACTTTATTATACAGCAGAAATTAACACAACACAGTATACCAACTATACTCTAGAAAAAATTAATTAAAAAAATAATAATAATTCAGGTCAGTGGTCTAGGTCTAGAAAAGAAGTGTACTTACCCAGAGTTTTACATGCAAATAGGGCCATGGCACTTTGCAGTCTGTCTGGTCTGAGCGCCTGTACCACAAGAACCTTAAAACGTAAGTGCAGAGTATTTTTAAATAATAAAGTTCTCAAAACTGTAATTGAACAATGATGCTAATTAATTTAAAAAATGCTTACCACATGCCTAAAACTGTCATAACAGGTATATAAAAATACATTTCTTTAATAGCCAAAATATTACTAAAATCCATCAGATCTATTGCTGTTATTTAGTCTCTAAGTCGTGTCCAACTCTCGCTGCCTCTTGGATTGTAGCCCGCCAGGCTCCTCTGTCCATGGGATTTCCCAGGCAAGGACACCACAGTGCCATTTCCTTCTCCAGGGGATCTTCCCAACCCAGGAATTGAAACCGCATCTTCTGCTTGGCAGGCAGGTTCTTTATCGCTCAGCCACCTGGGAAGCCCTCAGGTCTATTATCAAAGGTAAACATCAGCATGTACCGGTCGCAGTGCTGGCTGTCTTCAGAAGCTAACAAAGGGCCCAGTGACAATGAAAATAAGAGTCTGTAGCTGAGGCATTCCCGGTGACAGCAGTGCAGAGACATAAAACTCCTAAATTTTTCAAATCACTGATTTTATGCTGAATCACGTCTATCTAGTTCCAGAAGTTTAAATTTTCAAATGAAGTTTTTCTTTTTTTTTTTTTCCTTTTTCTTAAACACACCTGATGAAACAGAACTTCAAAAGGAGAAAACAAAAAGGACAGAACGACAACCAGCAGCACAGTGAAGAGAAAGGGCAGAGTGATAAAGAAGCCGCCTGCCGATGCAGGAAATGTAGGAGACGAGGGTTTGATCCCAGGTCCGGAAGATCCCCTGGAGAAGGAAACTGCAACCCACTCCGGGATTCTTGCCTGGAGAAACCAGTAAACAGAAGAGACTGGCGGGCTGCCAACCATGGAGCCGCAGAGTTGGCCACGACTCAGCACTGAGGATGCGCGCACACGTAAACGGAACGGTCAACTCCTGGAGCATCAGCTCCCCTGTCCTCTCCAACGCTAAGGTTTGGTCTAGCCAACAGGGACACAAGCTCCCCGTTCCTTAGCATAAGGTCTTTCTTTTCCTTAAACAGAACCCTGGGAAATGTGTGAAGAACCTGAACAATAAATACCTTAATCGCTTTCTATACGGATACTCTATTCCAAGATCCCGGCTGGGTCAGAGGCAGGGGGAGTAATAAAAGCTTGGTGGGAAACACGCTGCCCAGAAACACTGTCTGGGATTTCCCTGTCTGGATAGGGTGGCAAGACCAGAGAGCCCTTTCCCACATATGCCCCAAGGTTAAGGGACACCCTATGGGCAAAGCTTTCATTTAAATGGCTTCTGAACAACAAGAGAAACATTTAAGACTTTTATGCATTTAGATAATTTACCTGCTGAAATAAAGAAACTTTCTTTATAAGAATAGATGGAAACTCTTGCTCACACATTGAATTATGATAATAGGTACGCCACAAAGCTACATCTTCAAAGCACAGGGTCTGATAAAGACTGGGAAGAGCAATCTAAAAAATAAAAATAAACATATATAATGAGCAACAAACAAATATAAATACAGAAATACAAACATACATACTAAATACATACATACACATGCATACTAAAAAATAGTAAGTGGAATTCCTGATAGATATTATGTTTTCTAATTCATGTTGGCTTATTCAATCATGTCTAAGTCATTAATAGTATGGTGCATGTACCTAATCCAGAATTAAAAGCAAGTATTTCTAAAGTAATACGACATCAACTTTTGTACATTAACAAATCTTTTCTCTATGTAAAAACATGTGTACCTATCTCCCCCTTGTGGAGAAAAGAATACTTTCACTAAAACCAAGTAGCAAATTTTAAACACCGCCACAATAAGAGTTCCATGTTAGAGTGTAAAAATATGCCTAGTTACAACTTCAACTCTTTATTTTCTAAGTAACCATAAGTGACTATTATCATTTTATGCCTTAGCTACTTCATCTGTGAAATGGGTAGCAATGTTGCAAATATCTAATGAGAACATCCATTTTTAAATTCTCCATAATACCTCGAACATAAGAAGCTGGGAAGGGGAAAGAAGAGAAGCATAAAAGAGTGGGGAAAACCCCACTATATTTGGAGAACATATATCAAAGGCATGGACTGTGGTATCAAAATACTCAAATTAAAATCACAGTTTCAAAACTTCCCAGCTATTTGATCTTGGGTAAATTATTTAACTTGTCTATACCTCAGCCTGCCCTTCTCAAAAACAAGCATAACTATGACCTTTTGAATATGTTATTGTGACATTAAATAAGATAATACATCTGAAGCATTTAATATGATGCTTGGCACATAACAAGTCCTGAAAAATATGTGTGAAATTTAAGTGGAAATTCAGGTTCAAGCATTTAGCAATTCACTGCACAGATTCTCATTTCTTATCCATAAAAAGAAAGTTAATAATATCTCCCTTTTAAGATTTCTGTGATAATTAAATAGTTCATTTGAAAATGTTTTATAAACCAAAATGGTAATAAAACATTAATATATATTATAAACATTCTTTGAAGAGGAAAACTGCCTTTCCTCAATGTTTTGCATTTCTTTACTTAACAAGAAATTAGTATGTGAAAACAAATAACTATACTTTTATAGGTTAATACAGTTAAGATTTTTTGCCAAGAATAACCTCTCAGTAGATCAATTGTTCAAACAATTTTAACTGTACCATAATGATTAATATTAAATTTTCATTAGGAGCTCATGAAATAGTTCACAGGTCCTGCCCAATAATCCAGAAATACCTTCAAATTCTCACTATTTTTTATAATTATTGATTTTTTGCATTTTAGTAAAGTTGTATAAAAAAATGTTTCTTACCCTAAGTGAATAGTTGAGTGTGAAAGATATTAAAACGTGAATAGAAGTGAGAGAAATAATTTGATTTTGAAACCTTTTCAACATAAGTATCATACTGTATTTTATTACTGATCCTAAATTACTCTATTAATAAAGCATTCACATACCATATTAGAGGACATTTCATTTACTTATCTTTCTATTCTCTATAGGTATAAAGCACAGAATCTTGACCATGTGGAGACTCAATATGTTATACAATGTATGAAAGATTCAATTAATTAATTATTCATTACAGAGCCAATCAGAATAATTCTTGGATATTCTTTTACCCACGGATTTTATGTCATTTTCACAGAAATATCAACACCAAGTATAAAGTGGTAGAACATAAAAATATAAACAGAATTAATGTAACTATTAAAAAATTAAATATCCTTCAAAGTAAGAAAGGAATACCTTTAATGTTGCCACTGCCCAGCTTCTTTCCTGATCTATCCAAGATGGAAGTTGATCACGTATTCTTTGTTGAGAGTCCTTTTTAATTAGAGCAATTATTTCCCTTAGTACATTTGGTAAAATTCAAACTTTAAAAAATTTTTGTTAAACTGACCAGCTAATTTTATGAACACTACTTTGGTTTTTAAGAAGAACCTCATTCTATGTATTTTTCATTTATATCTATTTTACAAATCAATATGGTAAAATTCTACATAAGGTATAGATAACAATTTAGAAAAATGTAACATTTATTTTCATAATGTTTATTCCTTTGTAAAACTTCAGAAAAACTCAAATGTAATATGAAATTACCATAAGACTGTATTATTTTTTATTATATCTTGCATTTCCAACATAATCTAGGTTTTGCATTACAGTTTGGACAGGCTGCTTTGAAGAATAATTTTATCCATTACCTGTCGAGGTAGAAAATTACTGGAAAAAAAAGCTAATTTGAATAAAGTTTCAAAAGATAAGTGAAGTAATTTTTAATTTCACTTAGTTAAGAAAACTTTCCTAGCTATCCTACAAGATTTAATTTTCTTAAAGTTTCAAAATACATATACTGAAAAAAGAAACCATATTAATTTCTTATGTTTAATTAAATAGTCTCAAAAAAAATATGTCCTCAAGGACAAAAAATATATATCAGTCCATTTTATATTAGGGCAATAGAGGGAAGGACATATTCCTCTAATTAAAATATAATTTCAACAGTAATTTAAAACTACTTTGAAGCAAATTATATTTCATGAAGTCAAAATCAGAATTACTTTCCCTAAGAATGAAATAATAATTTCAATTATTCTAACTTACAACTTTCCGCAACATGTCTCCAACCACCACACCTGTAAATGTATCCCATTCCTATTTAACAAAAATACGAGAAACACAAAAAGATAAATATTCTAACCATTTAACAAATCTTTTTAAATTTCCCCATAAGACAGCTTACAATTTAGCTTTCTAAAAAACATGGAGGAAAAAACTCCTTTCATATCTTCCCAACTCTTAATATATTATGAGTTTATGTACCTTACCAATATAAAACATTATGTTGGTAACATATGAACATTAAAATGAAATCTATTAGAATAATTATAAGAAAAAATATAACCACATTAAACACATGTGAGTCTCAACATCTAAAAATTAAAATGTCTATACAGTTAGCATTTGTCATTATCTTTAATTTGTCCTATTACATGCTATTCTTCACTAATATATAAGCAGTAAGATGCATCAGAAGTTTAAACATTGTGTATACTGGGAAAAACAGAGAAAAGTCCCACCATTAACTGATCTTTTCCAATGTATAGGGAGAAGATGGCTATTGCTACTTTTTTTTTCCTAATTAACTCATGGAATCAAAATTGATCAAGTGTTATAGAATCTAGAGCTCTTTGAAAATCTATGTCTTCACTCTGGGTTACCCGAACAGATAATTATGGGCACTACCATATTATTTGTTATACATTGGCCAGCATAAGAATAATAATATTTGAGTGCGATATGGAAAAACTACCAAAGCAACATACTGCCTCTACTCACTCTTCCTACTGGAGTTATACAGTCACAAATACATAAAATGCAAATTATTACTACTATTTTATGTGAGTCAAGGAAAAGTGTTCTCTTTTCCCAATGATAATTTATTTATACTTCAAAAGAGAAAACTAAGTCTCATACAACAGAGCTTATTGATCATGATGAAAAGTATACAGGAAGAGGGAAATGCATCAAAGTAAATGGTATAAATAAAAGTAGCCAAATCAAAATCAGGAGAAATTTATACAAGTCAACCAGAGTATTTGGAGTTAGAAAGAAAGAGAGTGAGAGCAGTCATATGGAATGGCACATATTCAAATGAGGAGAACCCAGAGCGTAGTTAAAATCTGATCATAGACTGTTAAAGGTTACCAGGTCACTAGGTCAAAGTGCACTGTCCATATACCATTTCCTGCCACTCTGGCTACTGCAAGCCCACTTTAATGAAAATGGCAGAATAATGAGGAAAATCACTTACAAAGAATTTTTTTAACATTAGAAGTAAATTAGAGATGGATTACTTAGCCCCATCTTAAAGGACATTTCTTTCAAGTCTGAGAGGGGGTTATATGGCAGAGCAGAAATGAAGACATAAACAAAGTAAGATAAACTATACATTAAAAGATTAATATAAATCTTCAGACTCTAGAAGGAGGTTTCTGAGAATGATTCACTCTTGTTTCACATGCTGATTCTAAGCATGCCAATGTAAATGATAAATAATGTACTGCTATACTCATATAGCTTCATATTTTTATCTATCAGCCCCCCTGCTTAGATAAGGAAAATAATAAGGCTGATTCTTCTGGTATCCTGGAAAAGTACACTTGTGCTCAGAAAAATCTTGGTAGTACAGCAAGTTAGGGAGAAGGCAATGGCACCCTACTCCAGCACTCCTGCCTGGGAAATCCCATGGATGGAGGAGCCTGGTGGGCTACAGTCCATGGGGTCACTAAGAGTCAGACACAACTGAACGACTTCCATTTCACTTTTCACTTTCATGCATTAGAGGGGGAAATGGCAACCCACTCCAGTGTTCTTGCCTGGAGAATCCCAGGGACGGAGGAGCCTGGTGGGCTGCCATCTATGGGGTCGCACAGAATCGGACACAACTCAAGTGAGCTTGCATGGCAAGTTAGAGTTCTGTCCCTGCCTTATCATTCCTTCAGAATATGTGGCTCACCCACAGAAGAGTAGAACTGGAAATCAGCATCATACACTAAATTTCTAACTAAGTAAACAACGAATAAGTTGATATGGAATTTCCAGCCTTAAGCAATTTCTAATCTAACTAAAAGTCCACCCGTTACCAAATTTCTATGCAACTCATAATATTTTCCTCCTTTTCTTCTACTTACATTTTCTTGAAAAAGTTCAGGATGCATGCCTCGAATGAAATGCAAAGCGAACATCAACTGATCAGCCTGAAAAGAATAACAGATATTATTTTGCTTTTTCTAAATGTCTGTTTTTGGAAAAGCATAGTCCTTAAATTCTGGTTCATAAATTCTATGCTCTATCATCTAATAATCTACTTTGATCAACATAAAAATGACTATTCAGATGGCATCTACATAGGACAATTCTTCTAAATTGGCAGTGGAAGTATAGAGAGAGATCTAATATTTAGAAGCAGTGCTAAAGCATAATCAGTGTATATATCTCATTAAAAAAGACAAAAGCAACAACAACAACAACAACAAAACAGATTTAACTATCAGGTTTAGATGAAACATTATCAACCACATCAACCTCTTGCATTAGTAATCTCCAATTTGTCATTGTGTACGTTATATGCTCATGAACATCCTATATCCCCATAGAATGCAAGAAATTACATTTCTAGAAATTTGTGCAAATAGATTACAAATGTACTCTAATTAAGAAATGAGGGTACTCATTGCAAGGCTTTTTACAGTGAAGGGGTAAACTGAAACAACATGAATGTTCAAAAGTCTATTATGAAAATAGTCAAATTGAAGTACACAGCATAGTTCATAGTTTATTTAAACAAACATTTTTATATAAACAGACATGCATATATATCTGCAAAAGAAATTAGAAACAGATAATAAAGTTTTTATCAGTGATTTGAGATTACAGGTTATTTTTGTTTCCTTATTTGATGTATTTTGCAAATTTTATAAAATAAGCTTCTGTCATTTCTGACAAAGAAAGTAATGAGTTTACCAATATAAACAAAATCATCTGCTAAAGCACCTTGTTTCCTACAGAATTCTAATATAAACTTTATTTAGCTTTTTCCATACTGTAAATCATACTTTATATATACTATTACAGGTGTGTATGATCATAAACCTACAAATAGGATATTATGATATAATATATACATAAAATACATTCAACAACAACAATAAAAACAACACTCTCCTGTAATCATTACCAGCAAGTAATAGGAAGACTCTGCACATGGACATCACCAGATGGTCAACACCAAAATCAGATTGATTATATTCCTTGCAGCCAAAGATGGAGAAGCTCTATACAGTCAACAAAAACAAGACCAGGAGCTGACTGTGACTCAGATCATGAATTCCTTATTACCAAATTCAGAATCAAATTGAAGAAAGTAGGGAAAACCGCTAGAACATTCAGATATGACCTAAATCAAATCCCTTATGATTATACAGTGGAAGTGAGAAGTAGATTTAAGGACCTAGATCTGATAGATAGAGGGCCTGATGAACTATGGAATGAGGTTTGTGACACTGTACAGGAGACAGGGATTAAGACCATGCCCATGGAAAAGAAATGCAAAAACACAAAATGGCTGTCTGGGGAGGCCTTACAAATAGCTGTGAAAAGAAGAGAAGTGAAAAACAAAGATATATAAGCATCTGAATGCAGAGTTCCAAAGAATAGCAAGAAGAGATAAGAAGGCCTTCTTCAGAGATCAATGCAAAGAAATAGAGGAAAACAATAGAATGGGAAAGACTAGAGATCTCTTCAAGAAAATTAGAGATACCAAGGGAACATTTCATGCAAAGATGGGCTCAATAAAGGTCAGAAATGGTCTGGACCTAACAGAAGAAGAAGATATTAAGAAGAAGTGGCAAGAATACATAGACGAACTGTACAAAAAAGATCTTCATGACCCAGATAATCATGATGGTGTGATCACTCATCTAGAACCAGACATCCTGGAATGTGAAGTCAAGTGGGCCTTAGGAAGCATCACTACGAATAAAGCTAGTGGAGGTGATGGAATTCCCGTTGAGCTATTTCAAATCCTGAAAGATGATGCTGTGAAAGTGCTGCACTCAATATGCCAGCACATTTGGAAAACTCAGCAGTGGCCACAGGACTGGAAAAGGTCAGTTTTTATTCCAATCCCAAAGAAAGGCAATGCCAAAGAATGCTCAAACTACCGCACAATTGCACTCATCTCACATGCTAGTAAAGTAATGCTCAAAATTCTCCAAGCCAGGCTTCAGCAACACGTGAACCGTGAACTTCCTGATGTTCAAGCTGATTTTAGAAAAGGCAGAGGAACCAGAGATCAAATTGCCAACATCTGCTGGATCATGGAAAAAGCAAGAGAGTTCCAGAAAAACATCTACTTCTGCTTTATTGACTATGCCAAAGTCTCTGACTGTGTGGATCACAATAAACTGTGGAAAATTCTGAAAGAGATGGGAATACCAGACTACCTAACCTGTCTCTTGACAAATCTGTATGCAGGTCAGGAAGCAACAGTTAGAACTGGACATGGAACAACAGACTGATTCCAAATAGGAAAAGGAGTAGGTCAAGGCTGTATACTGTCACCCTGCTTATTTAACTTATATGCAGAGTACATCATGAGAAATGCTGGACTGGAAGAAACACACGCTGGAATCAAGATTGCCGGGAGAATATCAATAACCTCAGATATGCAGATGACACCACCCTTATGGCAGAAAGTGAAGAGGAACTAAAAAGCCTCTTGATGAAAGTGAAAGAGGAGAGTAAAAAATTTGGTTTAAAGCTCAACATTCAGAACATGAAGATCATGGCATCTGGTCCCATCACTTTATGGGAAATAGATGGGGAAACAGTGGAAACAGTGTCAGACTTTATTTTTGGGGGGCTCCAAAATCACTGCAGATGGTGACTGCAGCCATGAAATTAAAAGACGCTTGCTCCTTGGAAGAAAAGTTATGACCAACCTAGATAGCACATTCAGAAGCAGAGACTTAACAATGATTTTATAAAGAGGAAAACAATAATTCAAGAATAAACTTAAAAATATAGTTTACTGACAGAGAAAGAACACATTATTTCCAATTATACAGAAGCAAAACCAAGAATAAATTTAATCAAGCTTAAGAATTTTCTGAATACTTGTTTAAAAAAAAAACTGTCAATAACCAGGGTTTAAAAATAGTTTGTACCTACAATATCCTTGGATCTACACAGCTCATGAGTCAGAAAATGTGGGTATTTTATGTTAAGTTAAATTTATATCAGTTTGCTTGGGATCTGTTACAAAATAATTAAATATCAAGAGAATACATAATAAGCAAAATTTCAACTGATCATCTACATAATTAACTAGCTGAAAGAAAAACAGTAAGAAAAGTAGGCCACTGGATGATACCACCATGCCAGCACACACACTCTAGTCAAAATTCTAAAAGAGCCTATTAGAACAGGATTAATACAATATGAGGGAATCTCAAAGTTTACTTTAAAGCTGATAAAAAAAAAATCACATTTCCAGATATAATGGTTTGTTTTAATGACATCCTATTACCAAGACATCTTTGACATCATGAAAAATGGGTTTGAATTGCAGCTACAACACCTACTATATCTGAGCACCCTAGAGAAAGGTTAGATCTCTATATTTTGGTTTCCTCCCTTATAAAACAGAACTGCTGAAGGAATCAATTAACAATATGTTAAATACACTTAGTTCCTGGAACACTGTAAATTTTAAAAAGCGACAGGTAAAAACTACCTGCTTTACAGTAATAAGATATACTACATAATATTGGAAAGGAAATTTATTTCAAAAATATTTCATAAATCCCATAAATCTCAGAGACTAGTAAGAAGTGAAAAGTATTATTCATTCATTTGATTTATATTTTACAATATTCATTTCTTTCAAATATGTTTAATGAATAGATGTTACCATATGAAGAAAAGTCTTGTTTTAATCTCAAAGTTGATACAGGATAGATCTTAGGCACTCACAAGTGCCTAAGTTTGTGCCTGAACATAAATCATACATTTTTATAAAGCAGTCCATGCACATTCACCTATACTTCCAGAAATTCTAAAGTGTTATACATAATACTAAAAGTTTTTAGTTTATCAGCGCAGAAGTATCTAAATTATCAAGAGTCATTTAATAGTCACAGGTTATATAGTTTCTAAACATGCAACCAGAGAATTTCCACATTTTATTTTAAGAAAACTCTTTTTAATAGGAAAAATGCAATTCAAATTAAATGATATGTAAGATAAATACAATCATGACATGCTATCAATATTCAAAATCAATGAACGAGCAAATTCATTTGAAAAAAGAGACTAGGTAAGCTGTATAAGCACAAGCTTAGAAGCACTTTCCTTGAAAAAATTTCTATTCATTCATCACCGGACAGTCTTCCTAAACCATTTCAGATCTTATAGACATACTTCCACGAGGACAGGGAAACACCAAAATTCATATACTCCCCGCAAATTTCCTTAAACTCTTTTGCCTACTCTTGCCCAGCAGAGTTGGAAATTATTTCACTTTCCTACAAATTCCATTATTTTGTATCTATTCCAAGCAATAAACTGAGATGAAGAAATGATGTGTAAAGGTATTAACTTGGACACAGTTTTGCTACAATCATCATAAACACATTTGGGGGAGTCAAATGTGTTGCTTATCCTAGAATTGTCTAAAGTACTTAGGTTATTAAAATAAACACTTTTGACCTCATGAAGAAAAAAAAAGAAAGATACAGCAAATAATCAAAACTGAAAGTACCAGACAATTTTCTCCATTTGGCTTATAGTTTATTAAAATTCTAAATTTTCTACTACAAGTCAATCATTTTTCTGTTCCAGGTCAAAATGCTTTCAATTCACTGTGATGTGAATAATAACAATCCTCTATTTCAAGAGTAGATTGTTGTCACATTACCACCGCTAACACGACAACAAAATGAGCATGAGAGAAGCTCTGGCACTCAGTTTAATGTGACGCTGACTGCTAAAAACCCCCAAACTTTCACTCAAATATGAAACTGTTTCCATACTAAGTAAGCTTAGAGTGCTAAATCTTCAGAATGTTTTACCACCTCATTTTTGTAATTGCTGTGCTTTCTGCATTTTTATTCACCACTGAAACTATGGAATGCTGAACTCACTATGAATAGATTTAATATTATTCATACAAAAATAAGGATTTTACAAAACAGATATTCCATCATCAATTAAAAACCTGTCTTAAGAATTATAAACTACAGCCCTTTTTAAAATAATTTCAACTGCTCACAACAAAAAATATTACTCAAGACAGCTAATGAAAAATTCCAGTTGGGTACTAAACGTTAAGGATAGTAAGCCTATAACCCCTCTCGTAGTGCAACAAAATGCTGGCTTTAAATCATGTTGGCACTGAAAAGCTTACTGCATCACTCTCTAATTACATTATTAAAATAGGACAAAAAGGTTCAGATCTCATCAGTAAATATAATGTATCACTAAAAGTAAAATAAGAACATATATTCCCTGGAAAATACAAACAATTACAGCTACACTCAGGAGGACTTGCTGGGCCCAGAGCCCAGGGCTGCTGCGGGCACTGGCCCTCTCTATCCCTCGAGTGCCCTTTAGCTTTTTCACACTCCCTCCTAGGGTCAGACACTACAGCATGAAGTGCTGTACCAGGAGCCCCTACCCTCTTGGTGACAGCATCAGCAGCAATCAAGTAACTCCATGCTTCACTATCCCCGACCAGTCACCACTCTAACCACCCCAGGCCATCCCGGGGCCGCCCACAGCTTGGGGCTCCTGGGTGCACTGCAGCAAGGCCTCTGGCGGAGTCAAGAGAGACAAGAGCAGCCAGAGCAGGAAACCTCAATGCACATCGACTGCTGAAGAGCAAATGTGTGAGGACAGATATTCAGACCAGCCCTGCTGGACATGAAACTGCATTGCATTTGGCTCTGGTTCTGAGATGAATCATTAAGTGAATGAGGATGGCGGAGTCTCTGGGAAAAGTCCTTCTGCTTAGGGAGGAAGAGAGGTAAGAGGAGAGAACACAAGTTCAGGGTATTCCTAAACTTGGTCGGGGAAAGGGAGGGGAGAGGGCTAAGGGAGGAAGGGGGACAGAACAGGCATTTTAAAACACACACTGACAACATGCACGAACCTTGAAAACATTATGCTAAGTGAATAAAGCAGTTACAAAGGACAAATACGTACCTGACTCAACTTACACGAAATACTAAGAGCAGTCAGAGTCATAGAAAGAGAAAGTAGGCAGTGGTTGCCAGGGGCTGGAGGATGGGCAATTGTTTATTGGGTAGAGCATTCCAGTTTAAGACAAAAAGTAATTATGTAAATTATATAATACAGAGATCAAAAATAAATCAATGATTAAAAATAAAATATTAAAAGAGTAATTAAAGTAGACATTCTATAAAGCAAAACTTATTCTTTAAAACACAAATAGGCAAATATGGCAAGTAAGGAAGGTAAAAAATAAACAACTTTAAAAATAAAGGGACTCTCCAGAGTCTTCTCCAACACCACAGTTCAAAAGCATCAATTCTTCGGTGCTCAGCTTTCTTTACAGTCCAACTCTCACATCGATACATGACTACTGGAAAAATCATAGCTTTGACTACAGGAGCTTTGTCGGCAAAATGATGTCTCTCTTTTTTAATACACTGTCTAGGTTGTCATAGCTTTTCTTCCAAAGAGCAAGCATCCTTTAATTTGGTGGCTGCAGTCACCATCCAAATTGATTCTGGGGCCCAAGAAAATGAAATGTGACACCGTTTCCACTTTTTCCCCATCTATTTGCCATGAAGTGATAGAAGCAGATGCTATCATCTTCATTTTTTTAATGTTGAGTTAGTTCTAAGCCAGCTTTTTCACTCTCCTCTTTCACCTTAATCAAGATGCTGTTTAGTTCCTCCTCACCTTCTGCCATTAAAGTGAATTTTCTAGCTTTTTCTATGATCCAGCAAATGTTGGCAATTTGATCTCTGGTTCCTCTGCCTTTTCTAAATCCAGCTTGAATATCTGGAAGTTTTCAGTTCATGTAATCCTGAAACCTAGCTTGAAGGATTTTGAGCATAATCTTGCTAGCATGTGAAATGAGTGCAATTGCATGGTAATTTGAACATTCTTTGGCATTGCCTTTCTTTGGAATTGAAATGATAATTGACCTTTTCCACCCTGTGGCCACTGCTGAGTTTTTCAAATTTGCTGGCATCACTTTAACAGCAATATCTTTTAGGATTTGAAACATCACAGCTGGTAATCCATCACCTGCACTAGCTTTGTTCATAGTAATGCTTCCTAAGGCCCACTTGACTTCATACTCCAGTATGCCTGGCTCTAGGTGAGTGACCAGACCATCATGGTTATCTGGGTTATTAAGAGCTTTTTTGTTTAGGTCTTCTGTATATTCTTGCCACCTCTTCTTAATCTCTTCTGCTTCTGTTAAGTCCTTGCCATTTTCGTCCTTTGCATGAAATGTTTCCTCAGTATCTCCAATTTTCTTAAAGAGATCTCTAGTCTACCCTATTCTATTGTTTTCCTCTATTTCTTTGCGTTGTTCACTTAAGAAAGCTTTCTTGTCTCTCTATTATTCTCTGGAACTCTGCATTCAGTTTAGTATATCTTTGTTTTTCTCCTTTGCCTTTCAGTTCTCTTTTCTCTGCTATTTGTGAGGCCTCCTAAAACAACCACTTTGCCTTCTTGCCTTTCTATTACTTGGGGATGGTTTTGGTCACTGCCTCCTGTACAATGTTATGAACCTCTGTCCATGACACTGGACAGGCACTCTGTCTACCAGATCTAATCCCTTGAATCTATTTGTCACTTCCACTGTAGAATCAAAAGGGATTTGATTTAGGTCATACCTGAATGGCCTAATGGTTTTCCCTACTTTCTTCCATTTGAGCCTGAATTTTGCAATAAGAAGCTGATGATGTGAGCCATGGTCAGCTCCCAGTCTTGTTTTAGCTACTGTATAGAGCTTTTCCACCTTTGGCTTCAAAGAATATAATCAATCTGATTTTGGTACTGAGCATCTGGTGATGTCCATGTGTAGAGTCTTCTCTTGTATTGTTGGAAGAGGGTGCTTGCTATGACTGGCGCATTCTCTTGGCAAAACTATAATTACTTTAAATGTAAGTAGACTAAATGCTCCACTTAAAGGCTGTAGAGTGGCTGAATGAATAAAAAAACAAGGGCCATATATATGCTGCCTACAAGAGACTCACTTAAGAACTAAAGACAAATAGACTACATTGAAGAGACAGAAAATCTACTCCATGAAAATAAAGCTGAACTATCTTTAAAACATAATTTTACAGACTTTAAAACAAAGACTGTAACAAGGGACATAAAGAGACATTGTATGTGTATGCTAAGTCTCTTCAGTCAGGTCCAGCTCTTCACGATGTTATGGACTGTATGTAGCCTGCCAGGCTCCTCTGTCCATGGGATTCTCCAGGCAAGAAGAATACTGGAGTAGGTTACCATGTTCTCCTCCAGGGGCTATTCCTGGAGGAATATCCCAGGGATCGAACCCACATCTCTTGTGTCTCCTGCATAGCAGATGAGTCTATACCACTAGCACCACCATAATGATAAAGGGATCAATCCAATGAGCAGACATAACAACTGTAAATTGTTATTTAAAAAATGGACAGATGATTTAAATAGACATTTTTCCAAAGAAGACAAACGATTTCAACAGACACATGAAACGATGTTCAACTTCACTCACCACTGAGGAAAGACCAATTAAAACCACAAAGAGATACTACCTGACATCTGTCCAGAATGGCTGTGATCAAAAAGACAAATAACGAGAGTTCACAAGGATGTGGAGGAAACAGAACCCACACTGTTGGTAGGATTGTAAATTAGTACAGCCACTATGGAAAACAGTATGGAGGTTCTTCAAATGCTAAAAAATAGAACTGCCATAGGATAGTGCAATTGCACTTTGGGGATATTTTTCCAAAAAAAATAAAAATATTAATTTGAAAAGACACATGCTTCTCTATGCTCAGTGCATTATTACTTACAATAGCCAAGACATAGAAGCATCCTGAAGCATCCTAAGTGTCCATCCAAAGATGAATGGATAAAGAAGTGTTGTATATATATATGGGGTGGGGGGAACATGCTCAGTTATGTCCAACTCTTTGCAGCTCCATGGACTGTAGCCCATCAGGCTCTTCTGTCCATGGAAATTTCCCGGCCAAGAATACTGGACCAGCTTGCCACTTTCTTCTCCAGAGGAGCTTCCTGACCCAGGGATTGAACCTGTGTGTCTCTTGCATCTCCTGCATTGGCAAACAGATTCTTTACCAGCTGAGCCACCATTTGGTATATATGTGTATGTATGTATACATATTTGCATATATGAATATGAAGAGAGAAGAAACAGACTATAAGGACATATCGAACATTAAAGTGATTTACTCTAATGAAGGACTGAATTGGAGGAGAGTGCCTGGTGTGCTGCGATTCATGGGGTTGCAAAGTCGGACATGACTGAGCGGCTGAACTGAACTGAAAATAAGTGTTTACAGATTTTTCTATATGGCTCATTAAATTTGAAACATTTTATGTTTTAAATTTTGTGTAATTAAATTTTACAAAGTTTTATATGAGGCAGTGGATTATAGAAAATGTTTAAATATCTCGTGAACCTATAACCAATGAAGCTACTGACATATCATCCTTTTATCTAGGATCATAACCAGTGACAAAATGGGCTTTGAGATTATTCTCTTACAATTCCTCCTTTTATACAAACTAAAATTGAAGGCTGAATGGCTGATTTTTAGAATGACAGTAAGCTATGAGTCCTTTCAAAAAGATATATATATCCACAATTTTCATTAGAGAAGGAATTCTGCAGAAATGCTCAACTATAATTCTTTGAATTTCCAATAACATTCCTTGTCAATAAACTCTTTGAAGGGTTTATTCTGTCTAAAGTAAACATCTTCAATAAACTCACTCTAATCATAAAAACTACTATCTCGTGCTGAAGAATATAAAAAGTATATCTTTTTCAAGATCTTCTAAGAAGTCTATATAATTGGACCACAGTAACTCTATTTCTCT
Source organism: Capricornis sumatraensis (assembly GCF_032405125.1). Classification (NCBI taxonomy): domain Eukaryota; kingdom Metazoa; phylum Chordata; class Mammalia; order Artiodactyla; family Bovidae; genus Capricornis; species Capricornis sumatraensis. The sequence goes on from NC_091084.1 coordinate 7,367,729, forward strand.
CTCATAGTTAACTGCCTTTACAAAGTGCTTTTTTAAAAATCATGTCTCAAGCTATTCCCAAGGACTGATTTTTTTTTTAATAAAATAGTCCTATGTGAAAACCTTCTGTATTTTCTATAATATTCTAAAATTTCTAAAAATAATTCATTGTTTATTCCTCTGGTTGCCTTGCAATTTGAAGACGTCTATGACAGATTTCCTTCAAAACACAGAATCATGTATTAGTTTACCTTGTAACGCAGGGAAAGTTTTGTTCCCCAGCCCAGGGGACATCCGGCAGTGCTGAGGTATTTTTGATTGTCATAATGGGGAAAGGGAATGCTAATGGTACCAGAAGGTAAAGGCCAGAGGTGACATTAATACCATAACATGCACAAAATGACCCCCCACAACAAATAACTATGTGGCCCAAAATGTCCTGAGTACTAAGACTGAGAAACATCTGCTAGAAGATGATCTACCTAGGCCACCCTCGTTCCCTCCCCTCTGGTCACTGACAAGTGCAGGGCTAAGCCAGCTAGTGAAGCTGTCACTCTTCTCTCCACTACATCCTGAGTACTCGAAGACATTCTGCAAAAATATCAGAAATGTCAATTCTAATACCTTTCCAGTAGGTAAAAGGATGTACAATTTAATATAACTTAACCTAATACTGTATTAAATAAAGGTTCAGGCAATATTTTATAAGTGAAAGACAATATTTCTTACCTTAAATAGACAACGACATATATATTCATAAACCATATGTTTTAATGAGTTGATAAGAGACTTAATCCTCTGTTCTGTATTTTCAGAATCCTGCAGATGACAATTTGAAAATTGAGAAACCATTAGGAAACTCATGAACACTTAAAAGGTACCTCACAGTTTAATCATGCTTATAAACTGTTGTTCCACACTCAAAACTGATTCTGGAGCAATTATCTTTATCAGTCAGACTCAAGGGACTCAACAAATAAATGTACTAAACTTCTACATTAACACAATAAAAAACTTATGCATTTTTTAATGTATAGAGTTGAAGCTTTCAATAAATGAAAATTATAATCAATTATAATATGAATTGAATTTGGCCTACCATTTTTAATTTCTACTGGCATTAAAAATACTGCATCAACCTGGGTTAAATTCATTTAATGACCTGTATTATAATTACCAATCCAGTCTCAAAACAGTATGACCAGAACCATACTATAAAGAATTTTCTTATCCCCAGCATAAGAACCTAAATAATCTTAAATCTTGCTCATCTTTCATGAATTTGAAATTTAAGGTGTCATAATTCGTATGTTTTAGTTTTTTACCTATTTTTGTACTTTCACTATATATGATTGCCATAATTTGAAAAATATCACTAATGGCTATTTTATTTGATTAATGAAAAATGGCTTGGGTTAGGAATAGTGGACAAGGATGGTATAAAAGTTGGCCTTTTCCCTAACTGTAATATGAGTGTTATACCTCACTTTACTGAGGGTACATTTGGAGAATACATGCCTTGTAAAATTCAATCCTGGTATAACATTTAGACAAAACTTGCTTACTTCCTTATGATGATAACAGACAAGAAAATAAAAAAAAGAAAAAAAAACAAGCAAAATATTTAGAGAAGTACACCCAGAATGAGAAATAAACTGTGTGAAATTAGCAGAAAACATTGTGACCTGGTACACAGATATATCAAACATAGCTTTCTGACCTTGGTTTCAAGCTTCTGGTTAGTAGCATGTTCTAACCAAGAGAGTTCATTATTCACAGCTCACATCACAAACACTCTTGTTAATTCTACTATTTAATAACAAAGATCATATGTGAAATTAAAACTTGGATCCACTAAAAAACAAGCTAATGTGAGACAGAATACAGTACCTACAAGACAGAGTAGATTTTCAAAACAATGGAAAACAAAATTTAAGATTATATTACTTTTTTAAATAAACTCAAATGCCCACCTAAACACACAGGTGCAAATACACATACATACATATTCAAAGGTAAATGTTATTCAACAGCCATATTATCACAGAACTATTGTCACTGACAAAATACCAAGCTATAAGCTTTTCTAAACAGTATAAAATAATCAGTATTTTTATTAAATTTAGACCTTGTAATGTGTTTTTCAGTTCTTATATTTTATGTGATCACTGAATTTTAACACAAATACCTTTTTACTAAAAGATAAAAATCAATTTTAAATGAACTTTTTACTATACACTCTCAAGTTTCATACAAAATTATTAATGCAAAAGAAGTATAATATAAATGACTCTTTAGTTTTACTTGTTGACATAGTAAATTAGAAATAAGATCAATATGTCATGAATGAGCTCTCACAAACTTCACACTATTGTTTTTGTAAAACTCTTCTACCAACACAATATTATAAATAGTATAACTAAAGTTAACAATTAAAATTTAAAACTTTTTAACACATTTAAGTATTCTGCAGCACAACTCTGCAACCTGAAACCTAGTCTTTGTCCAAAGGACATTATGAATATATGTGGGAGAAATGCTTATCTTATTTCCCAGGAGTAATACAATAGATTTTACTAAAAACGCCTACCTCCAAAATATAAGTTCTTTGTCAGCTGTCATTTTATTTCAAATCTGAATGTAAGAACTTTAGATGATTTATTTTAGTGGAAAAGACATTAGTAAACCTTAATCACATACTCAAAGATTTTCTGAAATAATTTATTAATGAAAATATTAATAGCCCCGCCAATGAAGACAATACTTTTTCTTGATTTATGCTCCAGTATATCACCCGTGCAACTAGAAAATGCCTGCCATATGCTAAGTCTGCAGTAAATATTAATTGAATGTCTTTCCTCAGAAAGACAGACTTAAGTAAACCTACTTCGATATGAAATTTTGCTCCCTAATTTATCTAAAAGAATAAATTATTTGCACCCAAAATATAATCCTAAAAATACTTATATTAGTGTTATATCAAACATAAAAACTATAAAAAACAATTTGATGAATTTGGTTTCATAAAAAATATTATTGAAATAAATTAAAAGCAAACAATAAGCCTTAAATATTAGTAACATATGACAAAGATTTAATGTCCTTAATATATAAGAATCTCTTATAAATCAAATTTCAAAATACTAATACAACAGAATATTAAAAAATCATAATTCACCAAAGAAAAAACACAAATAATCTGATTTCTACAAGTGATTTTACCTTACAAATGGCTAAAGACTTTCAAATATAGTGAAATATTTTTCAATTACCTAATAGGCTAATTATTAAAAGATATATAATATCCATTTTTGCTTAGTGAAAGTGTTAGTAATTCAGTTGTGTCCAACTCTGTGCAACCCTATGAACTGCAGCCTGCCAGGCTCCTCTGTCCATGGGATTCTCCAAGCCTGAATACTGGAGTGGGTTTCCATACCCTTCTCCAAGGGATCTTCCCAACCCAGGAATTGACCTGTATTCTGGTTCTCCTTATTGCAGACAGATTCTTAACCATCTGAATAAGGAATGATGGAACAAGGTCCCTGTTGTTGTATTATTTTAATACACCAACAGCATATATTTCCAAAGGATGATTAGACACTATTCGTCTAAAGACTTACGTATATGCATTTTTGTCCCAACTATCCAAGTCCAGGAAGTTAACTAGGAAAATAATTAGAGAAACAAAACACTAGGGAAAAACAATCCTATAAGTGTCTAGCTATTTTAAACACAACCCACAAATTCTTTGACGTCTGTCAGGAGGTGAAGTCCCTTTCCCCTTCTTAAATCTGGGCAGGCTCTGACTGCTTCAACCAAAAGAATACAGCAGAAATGACCCAAGGTTGGGTTATAAAGTGGGAGGTGGGAGGGGGGGTTCAGGATTGGGAACACGTGTACACCCGTGGCGGATTCATGTTGATGTATAGCAAAACCAATACAGTACTGTAAAGTAAAATAAAGTTTTAAAAAAATTAAAAAAAAAAACCCACAATTCAGTTTCTGCCTTTTCCACTGGAATTCATGTTTGGTATCTCAGTGTGCACTATGAGAAACTCACCTACTCTGCACTGTGAGAAAACCAAGCCTCATGCAGAGGTGCCACAGTCTGCAGCCCGCCATCAGGTCCACCTGCCCCCATCACCAGTGGGCCTCTCTGAACCCACTCCCTCTCAGTTCCTCCCAGCCGAGCCCCAGGCCCTGTGAGGCAGCCGTAAGCCAGCCCTGCCGGGCCCTGACCAAATTCCCCACAGAATCGATTAGCATAAAAGGAACACTGTTTAATCTGCCAACTTTAGCTGTAAACACATATTCAGCAGAGACAACCAGAACATTCCATAGGAGGTAGTTAAATAAAGGATACAACTTCAAAGGAGACGGAAATGGCAACCACTCCAGTACTCTTGCCTGGAAAATTCCATGGATGGAGGAGCCTGGTAGGCTACAGTCCGTGGGGTCGCACAGAGTCAGACACAATTGAGCAACTTCACTTTCTTTCTTTCTATTTCCTTTTGGAGAAGGAAATGGCAACCCACTCCATTGTTCTTGCCTGGAGAATCCCATGGACAGAGGAGCCTAGTGGGCTACAGTCTATGGGGTTGCAAAGAGTCGGACATGACTAAGCAACTAACACACACACATACAGCCTCAAAAGTTCTCAAAAACATTGTGTAGGTTTATATTTATGGACATGAAAATTGTGTACAATATATTTTTAAAGCACAGTATTATACCTTTTGGGTAAACTTGTGTGCATTTTTTAACATATTCCCTCCATTAGAATACAAACTTGATAAAAGAGTGTATATTCCTGTATTTCCATTTTCTAGAACAATACCTGTAACATACTACAGTCTCAAACAATAAGTGTGTGCTCAGTTGCTCAGTCGTGTCCGACTCTTTGCAACCCGATGGACTGTAGCCCATTAGGCTCCTCTGTCCATGGAATTCTCCAGGGAAGAATCGCTTTGCCGTGCCCTCCTCCAGAGGATCGTTCCAACCCCAGGATCAAACCCAGGTCTCCTGAATTGGCAGGCAGGTTCTTTACTGCTCAAATGGGAAGCCCCCAAACAACAAGGGTGTATTATGAAATTTTAAATGTTGTTTCCCCCAGGTAATGAGATTATGTGGTTAATTTCTGATCTTTCAGGTTTTTTTATGATCATCTTAGAACATAATCATTTATTAATTTATAATCATAAATCATTTCCATTAAGAGGGGTGTCGCATTGGGACAGTTTGTTAAAAACACAAAATGCAACTAAGGAACCAACTTCTTTTAAATATAGTTTAAAGGTGTTATATTTGGTCTTGTGAAATGTAATTCTAAGCAACTTCACTCAAGAAATTATTATAAATTTAGCACCTAATAAAGCAATCTCTCTTATTCAGTCTCAGCTATAGGGTAACCACCAGCATACCTGTTTGTTTTGCAGAGCTCGCTGGAAAAGTCGGAGAAATGAAGCCAAGCTAAAGCGATACATGTTGTTAATTTTGGACAAGTCAGAGATAATGAAGTACATCTTGCTGGCACTCTCAGCCAGAGGGAGATAGGCATCCCGCTCCTGTGGAACAACGCAGGGTGGAGGGGGGATAACACCTTAGTACCAGTGCTCACGGCCACCTGCAGGCTCCTGTGCACATCCTTACTCTGCCAACACACAGACAACGAATACAGATGAACCACAGAAGCCCACAACTCAGACATCATAATCCAGCTTTTATATTTTTACACTTTTATACTTTTATGAAACTACATCAGTGTATTCTAAATACATCTCTACTCTGATTACAGAGCAGTACAAGGGATGGTTTTACTGAAGACCAAGAACACTTGTATTAGGAGAAAGAGGTAAACACCTGTATTAGGGTAAGATGAAATGGTAAACAGCTGTGATTAGAGGCCATGTCGGTCATGTGAGACAGCATGGCACTACAGCTATCCCTGAAGTGGAGAAAAGTCAGAACAATGAATGTAGCATGTGGGACTGGTACCAAAAGAATACTGATGGATGCAGAGGTAGAGAAGACTGCAACTGCAGGTCCACATTAAGATAATAGAGCACCTAGCATTGCTCAACGTAAGCATAAAATGAACCAATAAGCACAAGGGCTTTCGTTCTGACTGATGGTAATGGATGATAAAGATGAAAGAATCATAGGATTAAATGGCCTTGAGGTTATGAATGGAACTCTGAGAAAGTTATCTATGTTACTCTGATCAAAGAAACAGGATTACAAATACGATATTGGCAAAATTATGTGCGTGACTCAGGGATGCCTGTTCAGAAAGAGAATGCACAGAAAGGTCACAATCCTTCTGGTAGAGAGTGACAGTTATGACATCTGCCATTTTAGTAGTGGTAGAGAAGGTGGGATGACTAGTTTGAAAAGAGGCTCTAAGCCTGTTCTAATTCTGGTTTCAACAGAGCGCTTTCTCAAGGGAAGAAAGAAATCTATGAATGTGCAGAATTTGAGCAAGAACTGAAAAACACCTAAAATAAAATTTGGAAAAGTCGTTCAAGGAAATAGGAAAGAATTAAAGGATGTCAGCAAGGGACCACGTCAGGTTGGAGACTGAGAATTCACAGTATCATTCATCTTTATTGCTTTTCCTCAGCAGATCTCTGTCACCAAATGTAGGAGAAAAAAAGATACATTGTACTGATACAGCGTTGAAATTTTACTCTAGGAAATGTTAAAATAATAAAGTAAAAAGGATTTTAATTATTTATTTATAAGAAAAGAGTTCAGTCATCACATTCGTAGGGTAGAGGATGAAAAGGGAAGAAAGATGTTTTTAATGTAACAATAACTTTTAACTCTTTTATTGATATACTTAATTTGCCTTAACTTGAGAAAAGTTTCAGGAATGGCAAAGATGCTCTTTAACAGCCAAAGAACTAAATAGACATTTCTCCAAAGAAGACATACAGATGGCTAACAAACACATGAAAAGATGCTCAACATCACTCATTATTAGAGAAATGCAAATCAAGACCACAATGAGGTACCACTTCACACCAGTCAGAATGGCTGCGATCCAAAAATCTGCAAGCAATAAATGCTAGAGAGGGTGTGGAGAAAAGGGAACCCTCTTACACTGTTGGTCGGAATGCAAACTAGTACAGCCACTATGGAGAACAGTGTGGAGATTCCTTGAAAAATTGCAAATAGAACTGCCTTATAACCCAGCAATCCCACTGCTGGGCATACACACTGAGGAAACCAGAATTGAAAGAGACACGTGTACCCCAATGTTCATCGCAGCACTGTTTATAACAGCCAGGACATGGAAACAACCTAGATGTCCATCAGCAGATGAATGGATAGGAAAGCTGTGGTACATATACACAATGGAGTATTACTCGCCATTAAAAAGAATACATTTGAATCAGTTCTGTTGAGATGGATGAAACTGGAGCTGATTATGCAGAGTGAAGTAAGCCAGAAAGAAAAACACCAATACAGTATACTAACACATATATATGGAATTTAGAAAGATGGTAATGATGACCCTGTATGTGAGACAGCAAAAGAGACACAGATGTGTAGAGCGAACTTTTGCACTCTGAGGGAGAGGGAGAGGGTAGGATGATTTGAGAGAATGGCATTGAAACATGTATACTATCATGTAAGAAATGAATCGCCAGTCTATGTTTGATGCAGGATACAGGATGGTTGGGGCTGGTGCACAGGGATGATCCAGAGAGATGATAAGGGGTGGGAGAGGGGTTCATGTTTGGGAACTCATGTACACCTGTGGTGGATTCATGTCAGTGTATGGCAAAACCAATACAGTATTGTAATGTAAAATAAAGTAAAAATTAAAAAAAAAATAGTCACTAAACACAAAAACACGTTCAGTTTCAATTTCAGTACAAATTTAGAGCAAAGGTCCGTCTAGTCAAGGCTACAGTTTATCCAGTAGTCATGTTTAGATGTGAGAGTTGGACTAAAAGAAAGCTGAGCACTGAAGAATTGATGCTTTTTGAACTATGGTGTTGGAGAAGACTCTTGAGAGTCCCTTGGACTGCAAGGAGATCCAACCAGTCCATCCTAAAGATCAGTCCTGGGCGTTCATTGGAAGGACTGATGTTGAAGTTGAAACTCCAATACTTTGGCCATCTGATGCGAACAGCTGACTCATTTGAAAAGACACTGATGCTGGGAAAGATTGATGGTGGGAGGAGAAGGGGACGACAGAGGATGAGATGGTTGGATGGCATCACTGACTCAATGGACATGGGTTTGAGGAGACCGGAAGTTGGTGATGGACAGGGAGACCTGGAGTGCTGCAGTCCATGGGGTCACAAAGAGTTAGACATGACTGAGCAACTGAACTGAGAACCCTAGTGTGCATGAGTGCTCAGTCATGTCTGACTCTTTGCAAACCCATGGACTGCAGCTCACCAGGCTCCTCTATCCAAGAAATCCTCCAGGCAAGAATACTGGAGTTGGGTGCCATTTCCTCCTTCAGAGGATCTTCCCGACCCACGGACTGAACTTGTGTCTCCTGCATCTCCTGCATTGGCAGGCTAATTATTTACCACTGCACCACCTGGGCTTCCCTACAACTCTAGACAACGTGCCAGAAATCAGTGACATTCAGCAGGGGACAAAAATGACCAGCACTCTTTATCCTTGATACACTCAACATCTATCACCCTCTCCATAATAACAAGAATTAGACCCAAGGACCTGGCATTTTTGAATAGCTTTCTTTTTTGCAGTCATCATTCCACTGAAGTCTCGATACTATGATTTTTATCATATTAACATGAACATTTAAGAAAACAATATAAGATCATAAAGAAAATATTTACTTGATCAAGAGAAATTTGGAGTTTGTAAGATTCTTTAAGTGACTCCTGAATAAGTGCACTGCTTGCTTTTGTCTGATTCAAAGATTCAATCAAATCTTTATTTTCCAAAATATTACCTTGAGACGTGGCAAGTGTCTGTAGAAAAATTAATAAAATAATATGAACATTATTATATATACTAAAATGATCAAATAAAGGAAGTCCAAGTTAACTACTATTAATTTGATGACATTTATGGGAACTTATGTACTTTTAAAAGAATTTCAATATTTTACAGGCTTGTATATGAAAAGATATTGCAAGTCACTAGATGATACTATATCATTAAAGCATTGTATATATATTAATTTCATCAATTTAATAAAAATAAAAACCACTTAAAGTTACAGATCAAATCATAATCTCATGCTACTCAGAATGTTGTTCTGAGCATATAATTAAACATTAATGAAATACAGTATAAAGACAGTATTAGTTAAAAATCACTTGTCTTAAACATTACTCCCAAGTCTCATATTCCAAGATAGCTACCCTTTTTCTGTTTGAATTTTGATTTTAATATATATAGATATTCTTCTGATATAACCGAAAACATGCTGAAGGTATTATAACCTTTAAAAAAACAGCATTTGATTATCATCAAAATAATATAATATGATCAACATCCTGAATAACTAAATTTTACCTCTAAAAGAGATTCTTCAAGCTTAGCTAACTGTATTTTCTTATCTTCTTCTTGTTGTAATAGTTTTGTTTTCTGTTCCTCTAAATCAGGTTTCTCATGTTGAATAGTTAATGCCAAAAGCTATATAAAAAAGTTAAAAGGGCCAAGGTTATTTTAACAATAAAGATTAAGCAAGACAAACCAAAGTGAAAACTTCCCACAAACAGACTTTATGTTGGATTGGATATTACAAATATACTACTCTGTACACTTCATTCTTTCTGGTTAAACATATGAGACACTGCCACAATTATTTCTGACAAAAAAGGCAAAAGGAATAGTGAAGCTAACTGATAAAATGTCACATATTATAAAAACAACTGTAAGAAATTGCATCACAATGTATCAACATCTAATATTTAGTTCTTAGATTATATATAAAAACTATAAAAGCTAACTTTTTCATGGTAATTAGTCACAAAAATAGATAAAGAGATATCTTACTTAAAATCAAAATCACAATGAGATACCATATCATACCTATTAAGATGGCTACAATTAAATAATAAATGATGAATAATAATAAATATTGTAACTGTGTAAAAAGAAAAACCATCATATACTACTAACAAGAAACTAAAATTGTGTAGCTACTTTGGAAATTTTTTTTCTATTCCTCAAAAATTTAAACATATTGTTACCATAGTGAAAATCACTCAGTCGTATCCGACTCTTTGCAACCCCATAGACTATATGACCCATGGAATTCTCCAGGCCAGAATACTGGAGTGGGTAGCTGTTCCCTCCTTCAGGGGATCTTCTGAACCCAGGCCTCCCACCTTGCAGGCAGATTCTTTACCAGCTAAGCCACTAGGAAACCCCAAGAACAATGCAGTGGTAGCCTATCCCTTCTCCAGGGGATTCCTTCCCAACCTAGGAACTGAACTGGGGTCTCCTGCATTACAGGCAGATTCTTTACGAGCCAAACTACCGGGCAAGCACTGTTACCATGAGACACTGATACCATAAGACCCAGAAATTCCACTAAAAAAAAAAACACTGAAATGTAAACTTTCAAGGGTCAATCATATGCTACATGAGCTGAATCTTAATAAAGTTGTTGAAGACTGCTATGTCAAAGTCTTAAATTTAAAACTTTAAAATAGGGAATGACATTTGCATGTCATAAAATATGCTAATTTAAAATCTATTGTATAAACATGTTCAAATAGTTCTCATTAAAGTAATACCTATATAGCACTTTTTAGCAATTATGGTGGAGATCTTTTATATAGAGGAAGCCATTCTGTCAAATTCTGCCAACTTTTGAGTAATTTGGACTTTGTTTTATTTATGACAAGAATCATCAAGGCTATCAAAAGACACTGTTGATGAAAATATGCAGTGAGTCATCTAATATGGTAAGAATAATATTCAAAAGGAGAGCTTTAAAAAATACAATAAAATAAATAAAAAATCACAGCAAATATATATGCTACCATTTCAATCAAAAGAAAAAATATATACTATTGTTAAGTGAGTAAAAAAACAAGATGATACTAAAAAATCAACAGGATATTTTTAAAAAGGAAATAAAATTAGTAACTGAGTGTGTAAGCAGAAGTCTGTACATGAAAATTATTTTGCAGTTTATGCAATAATTATAAAATGTAATAAGCCATACACAGAAAAAGAGAATTCAAACATACAAATGTTCCAGTCAAAAACAATGTTGGATTTGGAATCAGATACTCAACTAGCTGAATAAGTCAACTAAATGAAATTTTAACACTAAAACTTCAGTTTTCACAATTAAAAAAAAATAAAGTTACTAATCTTAACGTGTATGATCCTTCCATTTCTCAAATTCTAACAAATATAAGTAGACTGTAAAATTAAAGTTTTACTGGAAGAAGTAGCAATTTGACATTAGCAACAAATATATAATTCTAACACTAATGGACATATATTTCCAAGTATATTTTCAAAATCATGAGTTTAAATGCTAATCAGTGTAACAAAATAGCTTCTCACTCAGAGTATTTCACAAGTATACAAAGAAGATTTCTACGATTTCTAAGGCAAATTATGACTGTCCACATATACCTGTCCTCGTAATCCACTTCTTGTTGTAGTAAAGTTAACCTCAGTAACAATGGAAGCTGCATCCGGTGGAATAAAGGGATTTGGGCTTCTTGTTGACAAAAACAGGCGAAACTCTTCATTATAGTCGATAATTTTGTCACCGATTTGTACCACATAACGTGGTCCTATTTTTTAAAATGACATAATTAGCTGGTCTGAATATGCTGTATTTTGCTACATGACATTAAAAAAGACAATTTTTTTAGTACTTCTAAATAGTTTTTACTACAGGCTTTTCAATACAGTCCAAAAGACAGCAACAGTGAGGCTACCCAAAAGACCGTTAACAAGAATGCTCTACTAATCAGTCAGCACTTAGGCAAACAAGGATAAATAATATTTATTAAGACAATCCTAGGATATTGAAACATCGAAAGAATATCTACTTATATCTAATATGTGCTCAGTTATGTACAACTCTTTGTGACCCCCATGAACCCTCTGTCCATGGGATTTTCCAGGCAAGAATACTTACTGAAGTGGGCTGCCATTCCCTTCTCCAGGGATACAGTTTTAACATTAACTATATGTTTCATATTATCAAATTTTCTGAAATGTTTGATTATAGATGACAAAAATGGAAATGCTTAATTATTGTCTACTTCAAAATTTATCAGTTTCAAAGTATTTATTGTGCTAGTATTTAAGATGTAACACTTAAAAACAGAATGACTGGTAAAACCTGGAAAAAACAACATATCAGTAATTGCAAAGAATCCATTATTAATGTCAAAAAGAATTTATTCAGACTATCATGCACAGGAGCTTTGCAACAAGTGAAACTGAGAAAAAGTAAACTTCTGCCTCATAAAGAAGCTTTTTATATTCTAATATAAATAACAATTATTTTAATTATATATCATATACAGAAAAATCAATCAAATATTACACCCATTATTTATGATTTCAACTGATAAAAGTAACTAATTTTTTAGGTAAAAAAACACACATTAGCAAAGATTATTTTCTAATGTTACGAAAACCAATGTAAAGAATTTTTGAGAATCCTAGAATAGATTTTAAAATTTTACTTAACTTTTTAAACTTAACATGAAAAGAATTCAAAACATAATTTATGAAAGAGGATATTCAAAGGATCAAAAAAATCAAAATAATATTGAAAGAAAAATACAAATTTAAAGAGTCAATGTAATAACTATATATCAAATAGAATGATTCAAAACAAAACAAGCAGAATAAATGCAAAAAAAAAAACTAATCTAAAGACATCAGAGTAAAATCAATGAAAACCAATTACAAAGAAAAGTTATACATTATCCAGAGAAAAATGATGTATCACTTACAAAAAAGCAACAATAAACCAGCAGGCAATTTCTCAATAGGCATAAGCTAGAATAAGATGCAATAAAAACCTTAAAGTGCTACAGAACATAGCTGTCAACCTAGAATTGTTAGATACAGAGAAAAAAATATCACTTAAAAATGAAAAAAAAATGCTTGTTTCAATAGATCTGCACTAAATGAAATGATAAACGAAATTCTTCAGACAGAAAATAATAATCCCAGCAGAAATGAGACAATGGAAACACTGGGAGAACACCATAAAGGTTAAACATGTATAAATACAGATCTTAAAATCAGTAATTATAACATCATATGGAGCATGATAATGCAGCACAATAATGATGCAAAAGCAAGTATGGGGTGTATGGAATTAAAGATCATAGAAAAGTGGCCATCATTTATCTATTAAAGTTAAGCCACAGACGCGTATTGTTATACACAGAGTAGCCATGAAAAACAAACATCTGATTAAAAATCAATCAGGCTCCTTAAAAAACAGTATTAGTTATTGCAAGAATTGGTTAACTAAATTATACATACAAAAAAGTAAGATTGTCTCATGAATAGAAATTAAAAACCAAATGATACACTATTTATGAGAAACACATTTTATAAAGAAAACCAATAGAAAGCTGAAATAAAAGAATTCAAAAATATTCCAATACCAATCTTCAAAATTAGTGTAATTATTCTAACACCAAATTCTAAAACTTGAGATATTTCTAGAGTCAAAGGACAGTTGATAATGATAAAGAAAATAACCAAACAGAAAGACAGCACATATCAAAATATGTATGTACACAAACACGTAGCTTCAAAATATTTAAAATAAAAATTGACAGAACTGAAAAGCAAATCCAAAATCATAAGAGACTTTTTTTCTCAATACATAATAGGGCAAATAGAAGTAAAAAGTAAAGATACAGAAAGTATAAGCATTACAATTAACAAACATTTATGAAAATGAGCCAATGCCAGATCATAAAGAAAACTTCAATAGGACTTAAAAAACTGAACACTTCAGAATAAGTTTTCTGACCACAATGGAGTTACGCTAGAAACTGATCACAAAAGAATACCTAGCAAATATCCAACTCCCTGGACATTAAATAAAAAAGCATTACGTAACTTATGAATTTTTAAAAAAACACAGATCAAAACTTGTGGTATAAAGCTGAAGGACTTAGCAGAAAATTTATAGATAGAAATGACTATGTTAGAAAAAAGAAAATATTGAATTATCAATGCTTTTTATTTCTATTTCAAGAATCTAGGAAAAAAGACAACCAAACAAAATCTAAGGAAAATATTAGGAATAAAATCAATAAAAAACAAAAATTGAAAATACAATAGAGAAAATTAACAAAGTTAAAAATTGATATCTGAAAAGTCAATAAAACTGATACACTGTTATCAAGACTGACCAAAGAAAAAGAGAAACAAAATATCATTACTGATAAATGACACATTATTGAAAACCTCACTGAAGTTTTAAAGTTACAAGAATATTACATACAGATACAGCAATACATTTGACAAATTAGATGAAATAGACAAATACCTAAAAAAATTAACCTAAGTTGACATAAACATAATACAAACAAAACAACATTAACCCAGAGATAAGAAATCCAAACAGTAAAGGAGGAGGATGCAGAAAACATCAAAAATATGTCTACATGTGAAACAATCCTCACTGAAAACCAACTGCAGCAGAACTAGAAGATGTAAAAACACAGATTTGTGTAAAAAGGCATGGGAAGTGATCAGGTCTATAGCTGTGCCCCTAAGAGATGACTCAGAAGAAGAGGGATCATACAGGCAGAGCTCCTCCCAAGGGAGTAGGTGGTCTGAGTCACAAACCATGCAAAGGTCTTGTCCAAAGGTCTGACACTGAGAAATGAGTCTCCGTGCTACCTGCTGGGACTAACAGGAGGACCGTGAGCAGCCTGGATGCTGTTCACAAGGAGCCACAATACATGCCTGCTTACTGCTAAACCAGAGGGAGAGAAGGGACTAAAGCTGCAGGGGTAGCTGACTCTGTTCCTATGAAGGCTTCAGCGCATACCCCAATCCAAGCCTACAACCGCTCAACTGGGGTAAGGGCTGCTACAGATGAGTAGAAAGCTCAGCTGGGAAAAAGAAAACTCAGACCTAAAGAAACGTCTGAGCAGGGTGCTACTGCTGCTAAGTCACTTCAGTCGTGTCCGACTCTGTGCGACCCCATAGACAGCAGCCCACCAGGCTCTCCCGTCCCTGGGATTCTCCAGGCAAGAACACTGGAGTGGGTTGCCATTTCCTTCTCCAATGCATGAAAGTGAAAAGTGAAAGTGAAGTCACTCAGTCGTATCCGACTCTTAGCGACCTCATGGACTGCAGCCTACCAGGCTCCTCCATCCATGGGATTTTCCAGGCAAGAGTACTGGAGTGGGGTGCCATTGCCTTCCAGCTATTACAGGTACTTACACAGGCAGCACCTCAGAGCAGCCACAACTTCTGTCTCTGGTAAGACATCCACAATTTGTACCCAGGCCAATACCAAGGGCTCATCCAGCCCCTCTTATCCAGGCATGGCTCCCTTCCTGGAAAAGGAGGCTGATGCCGATCAGGGAGGGAACACACTTAAAGGGGATGGAACCAGCTCAGACCCAACCTCCAAAACTTCTGCTCCAACCACTTGGGAACAGGCCCTATCCCCTCCAGAGCCAGTGATGGCCACGGAGCAGAAGACAAGCCCCAGAAACACCTGGCTGTGAACGAACAACTCCATCTCCAGCCTAACCTACAAGGCGACAGCTGCCAGCAAACCAGAGGAAAGGCAGGTTTGGGGTTTACATCAGTTTCAGCGCTCCCACGGAAGCCTCTAGGCACAAGCAGACTGCAGAGGGACACTCCTGCACAAAGACAGCCACTAGATACCACAACAGAAGCAATGCAAGCCCACCTCCAGAAACAAGAAAAATCTCAAATAAGCAACCTAATCAACCATCTGGAGCACTTAGAAAATAAAAAACAAATAAAGCCCAAAGTCAGTAGAGACTTTGAGGAGGAACTATACCTTATTCTTCTTTTGGATCAATACATATTTGAAGCGATTTTTGAACTGCATAAATTTGAGGAGAAGTACATTCTATTCCTATTATTTTTATCTGTTTCAACATCACTATGCAGAAATGCAGTTTATATTGCTTAGATTAAGAACACAGGGATATAAATGAACTTGGACCCAAGCTTTGCTTTATGTCACTTTAGGACAACCATCCTCTGTACTCAGCGGAAATGTACAGTAACAAATGACTATTCACGAGGAACTCCAAACTGTGGAAAAGGACAATGTGAAGTATAATCAAAGGGGATAACAGACTTCAACTCAAGTCACATGAACACATCCAACTCCGGACTGAAGGTGGAAAAAGTAAGGTAGGGTCAAGACTTTTAACTGCCTTTTTCTCAATGAAATGAATAGAAATTAACAAATTCACCCAATCAGCCCTGAACAACTATCTGGAATAGTGGTTCATCACGTGAACCAATCATGACATAGAATATTATCATTTCTCAGCACATTCAATTTTAGGGGACCTTGTCAAACTCCATTCTCAGACAGTGAAGCAGATACAATTAAGACCTAACACCAGTCAGAGCTCATTAAGACAAATTTAATGACCCCACGGGACAACATATAGACTATAAAGAGAGTCAAATTCAGATGATCAAAAGATTCCTTTCCACTTCCTTTAAGATAATATAGCAAGAGGTGGTTCAACAGATCTGAATTAGCTCTAGTAAAGAACAGACTGAGACCAGAGACTGAACTCTGGGAGGTAACTCCAGGTTACATCAGAAACCGTCCCACTCCTAGAGTTCTTTCCATAATTTATCAACCACTGCTTGGCCAAGCATAACTATTAGTGGGATAAAAGGCGATCAATAGATAGTGCAGGCTTTGCTATTTCATCACTTTGCCCCCAATAACTCCAATTTTCTAAACTCTGTGGTGCTAGCAAAGTGTGTCGTGCAAGTAACTATGTATTTATAAATAAGTACACGTCTATGTATGTCCACATATACACTTTGCACAACATGCAAAGTTTAAGGGCATTATTTCCTAATATCAAAGTCTGGGTTAGGTACCTGCACAAAGAGGTGATGTAACATTCTAAGACCAGTATTCTCAGGGTGACCAGCTTGCAAGGCCCTTAACCACTGTCTGGGAATTGGGGATTTTGTTAAGGTTCGTACGTTTACCAGAACAGGAAAGAGTAGCTCACTGTGCTTAAACTGTTGTACAAACAAAATGGTGTATGCTGAACACCTGCTTTCCTTTGGGAAGTCTGGAATTTTGCTCCCTGCTGGGCAGACTATGCTTACATAATCAGCCCCCTTGAAATCTCTGGACACTGAGTCTTCCTTGGTGTGTAGACAACTTACACATGTGTTATCACAACTTGTCCTGGGGCATTTAAACAGAGCCTGAGTGACTCCAATGAAAGAAGACTCGGAATTTGCACCTGGTTTCCTGACTCCTGACTTCACCCTACGTGCCTTTTCTCTTTGCTGACTTTGCTTTGTAGCCTTTCCTGCAATTAACATAAGCCATGAGTACACCCATGTGCTGAGTCCCTTGAGCCTTCCTCGTAAGACACTGTACCTGGGAATGGTGTGGGAGACCCTGATGTGGCCCTTCTTGTATAAATACACTTTAATTAAAAGTTTTTTAACTGCTATTATTATTAGATTCTGACATTACTATCATCCACCTCCAAAAAGTTTTCATATCCTCAGATTCAGTGGAAAGACAAAAAAAAGTCAAAGGTAGTTGTAAAGTTGAATATTTTATATTTAAAAAATAGTTACTCTTTGGAAACTGTCAAATATTCATTTACCTTGAGCAACCAGATCTCGTCTCAATAGTGGATAAAGTACAGGTTCTACACCATCCATTTCTTGTATAATAAGGGTTTTCCCAAAACGTACTGCCAACTCAAGAGCTATGATAAAGTTACTATCCTAAGAGAATAAATAAGAATACATATGAATTCCTTTATTACCTTAGATTTATAAAGGGCATATATATATTGAAAATATTAACAGGAATAATACAAACATTTGAAAATCAATATGTTAATAACAAATTATTCATAATTGTCTTCATCAACTTATAAGTATTTGATGATGAACCAAGTTTACTGGATAAATTATCAAATAAATTCATAAATAATTTAAATATATATATTAGAAAAATAAGAATTTTAAAGTAATAATAAAAACAGCCTTTAAAATTTTCTAGAATTTCAAATTGATGCAGAAAAAAATTTTCAAATTCTATATGCAATAATTTACTCATCTAGCTATTAATAAAAACTATTTATATTAAATATCAAACATTGAATGGAGTAACAAAGACAAGCTGATGAATTCTAGTAAACTTATCTTGCTGTGATAGTTCTAATTATTTTGAAAAGAAACGTTTAGACAAAATTTTATAACCAAGGCAAGAATTTTTAGTCTTTCTGAGTAGGCAAAAAGTCACTTTAAATACCACTCCAATTCTCCAACTTTGTTTAAAAAAGTTAAATATTTGGATTTATTATAATAATCATTATCTAAATATCCTACTCTCAGAGGTTAAAGCATCTGCCTGCAATACGGTTCGATCCCTGGGTTGGGAAGATCCCCTGGAGAAGGAAATGGTAACCCACTCCAGTACTCTTGCCTGGAGAATCCCATGGACAGAGGAGCTTGGTGGGCTACAGTCCAGGGGTCGCAAAGAGTCGGACACGACCGAGCGACTTCACTTTCACTACAACCCCCATAAGTGACATTAAATATTTTATATATTATATAAATAGTTACATATTACAATTATTCTTAAACACAAATGAGTTAGATATCCCAATTTCATAAGTGAAGAACATTTTAAAGAGGTAATATTTCAAGCATCTGAATTAAAATGATTAAAAACTTGATTAAATTCAAAAATTGATTAAAAAATTAATCATGCATTAAGATTTTCTCAAAAAACATGAAAAATAATTTCTCTGGCAAGATAAACATGACAGTGAGAAGTCACTACACAAAACACTATTACACTTTATTGACCAATTGTCAAATCTTGAGACACAACACAGACGATCATTGCTGAGTTACATGAAGAGGAAATTTGAAAGTCCAGGGGATTTTCCTATCCCTAAGTAACTTACTTCTATAGCATCCTTCTATAGCACTTAACTTTAATCATAATTTAGTATAAATGCTTATTTGTTTAGTGGAACTAAACAAATTATTATCTCCATAAGGGCATGAACTGTGACTACTAACATAAATTGCTGGGGCTTAGATCAATACTTTGCATATAGAAGGAATCAAACAAGATTCTTATTCCTTTTTACAAATTATAAAACTAAAGCTAAGAAAGCTACATTTCTTTCCCCAGGACCCATGCCAGGTTAACTTATAAGAACTCGGTTTGAACCTATGTTTTCTGAT
Organism: Capricornis sumatraensis; assembly: GCF_032405125.1. NCBI lineage: Eukaryota > Metazoa > Chordata > Mammalia > Artiodactyla > Bovidae > Capricornis > Capricornis sumatraensis. Next base: position 7,387,136 of record NC_091084.1, read on the forward strand.
TACAGACCCAGAGTTCTTGTTACCATAAGATATCGTTACTCCATTACTACTTGGTATCTAAATTATAAGTAATACATACCTGCTGGTTAATAACTTCCAAGCGTGAGTCTTTCAAATGTGTCTTTAACCATTCTGTAGCTTGGGAAGAAGGGTCGATAAGAAATGGGCATACTCGACTCTAATTTAAAGAAAAAAATTATAAGCTTTCATTAAATGAAAATAATTGCCTAAAAATTATTAAACAATTAATGAGTGAGTTTTTCTCTCAGGTTTTGAAGAACACGAATATACAACTATAATGAGGAAATGAAGGTAGTTTTTAGCTCCACTGGAGGCTAAATTAATAAATTTTACCAGAAATTAATATTAGGTTATTAAATTTAACCACAGTAAAGTTAGAACATAGTCTTATTTACTACTCAATAACACAGAAAATGTACATTAACAACACAGTAAGCAAGCATTCTAGTCCTAAGTAGATGCCATTTGCACTTCTCTTTTTGGTTTTAAAATATACAACTCGTCCCCTAAACTTTAGATATTCTTTGGTTGAATAAACGAAGTAAGAGCTAATCACAAAAGTATTGCTGAAATAATCAGTGATATAATTATTTATATTTTAAGACTAATTTTTCTGAAGTAGTGTACATAATTACTATTAAAAAAGGATTATCCTAGAAGAGAAAATTACATCAGATGATTGGTTAAGATCTAACGAACTCTGAACTAAATTCATTACTTCACACCTTGCACTAATTAAACTCTGAAACAAACATAAAATTAGAAAACTACATACACATGCCATTCAGAAAATGAAAGGAAGCCAATTATATATTTATATATCTTTACATAATATACGTACCTATATAAAGCTAATTATATATTTATGTATATTTACATATATTTAAGTTGACCATATATCATAAATATATGATAAATTTTAAACCATCTAATAGTCATTGTTACCTAGCAAATCAGATTTAAATAACTGACCCAATTTTTCTTAAATTTTCACATTTATTTGAAAAACATGCAGTTACAGGATATAAGGATAAGATAACACGTGAGGGCAACAGTGAAGTGAAGACTTAGAACTGGGGTAGATCTAACGAGGATACGGATGTTACCTTACTGGCATCTCAAGAGGAGGGGGATGGTGGGATAACATGTCCTGGGGATCAACAGCATTTATCTGCAAGGATGTTGAAAACTGCCAACACACGGTTATAATAAAGAGCTGACTGACTCTAAAACAGCTTTATTACTGTTTTAAAATTCTCTCTAAATATTGCAGCCTCTTTCTACCTGTATCCAGAGGAGACCACTAACCCCACGAATCCCCCAGTGTTACCCCACTGTATGATCTTCACCCAGCATCTACTTCTGGAGGCTTCCCTTACTGCTCCACCACATATATGTGCTATTGCAAGCAAAATAACATGGCCAGCTAACCTCTTAAGTATTATCAAAGTATTACACCCTAGGTTTTAGATCTTATTTTATGCCAGCATTCAATAGCCAACATTCCACAAGTAAACCAGATTTTGCTTAACTACAAAAACAATTAGTTTAAATTTTAACAAGTTCTTACCCATGATTTCAAGCCAATGATCTGAAGCAGTTAAAAAGAGAATAAGATAATGTTTCAAAAAATCATGTATTTAGCACAGAAAATATGCCTAAGGATTTCAAAGAATACTTACAAGTTTGTGTTCATCTTATTTATACTTCTCCAGAGACACAGAGAAGACCTCTAAGGTATACTTTAGGTGAGTGTTCCATGATTAAATGTGGTCAAATTCTACATTTAACAAATTATAGATCCAAAAATGTTGAGCTTTCATTCATTCATGCTATTCATTCATCTACCATACAATGCAAGGGATACAAAAACTAATAAAATACATTCCCTCACCCTTACTGGCCACCATCCAATAAAGAAGCAAAAAATGAAAACTTTTTTTAAATCAAAGATAACTCAAAATTATAAGTGGATCATAAGTGGAGTTAGGGGAAGCTGCTGGGAAGCAATTCAAGTCTAACTAGATTTAAAAAGACAGGACTTTGCCAGGGAAAGAAGTTAAAAAATAAAAAGCAAATTTGGTCCAGACAACAGCATGATTGATAGAAGAGTGAAAAGCCTGGGAGTATTTGGAAAACCACCAGTGACTTAGTATAGTTGGAGTAAAAGTATAGGCAGTTTTGTTGTTTTTGAAATTTTATACATTGATTCTTTTGGCTCTTTGCAATAAATTATCAATATAAATAGTGATGGCCAAAAAAAAGTTTAGGCAAAGATGATGCATATAAAATGGTAGGAGTAATCACAGGTCTTTCTGATCATAAAGAAGCTTTCATGCCATGTTTAAGGATAATGAAATTTTTCTTTTCAGGTAATGAGCAGTCATTGAAATATATTATTTAAGGAATTGTTATGATCAGATTCACATTTTAGGAGAATCAGTCCAAAAACAATAAAGGAACTGATACTGGTGGCAAGTGACCAGCTGCTATTATGATGTATTTACCACAACATGACGTAGGCCTCAGTGAAGCCACTGGCAGCAGGCGTGGTTGGAACAGAATGAATTCAGGACACATTTGAGAAATAGATTTGAGAAGACTGGCTGAATAATTAACTGAGTGAACAATTAAAGAGACATAGCTAAGAATGAGTTGCAGTCCGCATTACTAGACCAAAACAGTGACATCTCCAGCATTAGGAAACAGAAGAGAAGCAGGTTATACTAAGTCAGAGAGGAAGAGAAACAATTACTAGAGAACACAGCTACCTTTGCCTAACATGCATGCCCCAATCATGCATTTCTCATAGGATTATCAGTCCTCCAGAACTGCATACAAGGGGTGAGCAAGTGACCCAAACTAACCAATAAGAAACTTTTGTTGAGGACTGACATAAATAATGGAAAGGATGAGAAGCGATATCTTTAGTCCGAGAACAGAAACTGTGATAATGGTAAAACTCACGAGTCACCAATGTCTATCAATAACACATGGCAGAACCTATCGAAGAATAAATCCATCTAAGAATATCGAAGAATAAATCCATCTCTTAAGATGGAAGAAAGAGAGAGAGAGATGTCCAGGTAATATCATTTGAATCCGGAAGCTAGTTTAAACCATTTGAACATCTCAGTTACTTTAAAGCATAAATTACTTTTTAAAAAGAAAATGTCCACTGATTATAAACTTAAAAAAAATTTTTTTTAATGATTAAAGACAAAGTTTGAACTGCATACAAAGCTCCAGAAAATAATATCTAATAGGAAATTAGAACTACAGATCAGGGGCTCAGAACAGAGGTCAAATGTTAGAGTCAAACATGATATCAATTGTAATTCTTCTCTCCTTGGGGGGAAAAAAAAAGATTGGTTAGGGGACATTTTTGAAAGCGATTTTTTTCTTCCACTTTTACTGATATATAATCGACAATCATGTGTAAGTTAAGATGTACAAAACAGTGATTTCACTTACATGTATCATGAAATGATTGTCATAGTAAATTTAGTGAATATCCATAATATCATACAGGTGCAAAATTCAAGAAATAGTTTTTTTTTTTTTTCTTGCAATGAGAACTCTTAGGACTTCATCTCTAAGCAACTTTCATATATAACATAGAGCAGCGGTAATAATATTTATCATGTTGTACATAATGTCCCTAGTGCTTATTTATTTCATACTTGAAAGTTTGTCCCTTCTGACTTTCATCCAATAAGAAAGAAACTACTGTTTAAAACAATTATAAAACTACAACTTTATTTTTATTTTTAATAACCACAAGTGGGTAAGGGTAGACATATTTTGTTAATACAACTAAAAGTCATCTTTTGATAACATAAGGAGAATTACATTAATGGAAATAACACAAAATAAAAAAGTTAAAACATATACAGAACCATAAACACATATCTCTCAAAGGCAGTCTTACAGCATAGACTGGCTAGGTGGCAATGTTTGAATCTTGGCTTTACCTTTAGACAGCTCTGTGACCTTCAACAAGAAACTTAACCCTTCTGCATCTCAACTTCCTTATCTACAAAAGGATAATATGTGTACCTAAAGGGCAGAAATGGTATGGACCTAACAGAAACAGAAGATATTAAGAAGAGGTGGCAAGAATACATGGAGCAACTGTACAGAAAAGATATTCACGACCCAGATAATCACGATTGTGTGATCATTCACCCAGAACTAGACATCATGGAATGTGAAGTCAAGTGGGCCTTAGGAAGCATCACTATGAACAAAGCTAGTGGAGGTGATGGAATTCCAGTTGAGCTATTTCAAATCCTGAAAGATGATGCTGCATTCAATATACCGGCAAATTTGAAAAACTCAGCAGTGGCCACAGGACTGGAAAAGGTCAGTTTTCATTCTAATCCCAAAGAAAGGCAATGCCAAAGAATGTTCAAAGTACCGCACAACTGCACTCATCTCACACACTAGCAAAGTAATCCTCAAAATTCTACAAGCCAGGCTTCAACAGTACGTGAACTGTGAACTTCCAGATGTTCAAGCTGGATTCAGAAAAGGCAGAGGAACCAGAGATCAAATTGCCAACATCTGCTGAATTATCAAAAAAACAAGAGAGTTCCAGAAAAACACCCACTTCTGCTTTATTGACTATGCCAAAGCCTTTGACTGTGTGGATCACAAAAAACTGTGGAAAATTCTTAAAGAGAGGGAATACCAGAACACCTGACCTGCCTCCTGAGAAATCTGTATGCAGGTCAAGAAGCAACAGTTACAACTGGTCATGGAACAAACAACTGGTTGCAAATAGGGAAAGGAGTATGTCAAGGATGTATATTGTCACCCTACTTATTTAACTTATATGCAGAGTACATCATGAGAAATGCACAAGCTAGAATCAAGACTGCCTGGAGAAACAGCAATAACCTCAGACATGCAGATAACACCACCCTTATGGCAGAAAGAGAAAGTGAAAGAGGAGAGTGAAAAAGTTGTCTTAAAACTCAACATTCTGAAAACTAAGGTCAGGCATCTGGTCCCATCACTTCACTGAAAATAGATGGGGAAATAGTGGAAACAGTGACAGACTTTACTTTTGGGGACTCCAAAATTACTGTAGATGGTCACTGCAGTCATGAAATTAAAAGACACTTGCTCCTTGGAAGAAAAGTTATGGCCAACATAGATAGCATATTAAAAAGCAGAGACATTACTTTGCCAACAAAGGTTCATCTAGTCAAAGCTATGGTTTTTCCAGTAGTCATGTATGGATGTGATATTTGGACTATAAAGAAAGCTGAGCACCAAAGAATTGATGCTTTTGAACTGTGGTATTGGAGAAGACTCCTCAGAGTCCCTTGGACTGCAGGAGATCCAACCAGTCCATCAAGGAAGTCAGTCCTGAATATTCACTGGAAGGACTGATGCTGAAGCTGAAACTCCAATACTTTAGCCACCTGATGTAAAGAACTGTATCACGGAAAAAGACCCTGATGCTGGGAAAAACTGAAAGTGGGAGGAGAAGGGGATGACAGAGGATGAGATGGTTGGATGGCATCACCAACTCAATGACATGAGTTAGAGTAAACTCTGGGAGTTGTTGATGACAGGGAGGCCTGGTGTGCTGCAGTACATAGGATCGCAAAGAGTCAAGATGCGACTGAGCGACTGAAATGACTGACTGACTAAATAGGGTTGATTTGAAAATTAAATGAGTTAAGTATTTAAGTGCTTTACTTCTATTAATTTTTAAATAATAATATATGAACAAAATGGACTTCCCAGGTGGCTCAAAGATAAAGAACCCCCCTGCCAATGCAGGAAGCAGAGGAGATGCCAGTTGGATCCCTGGATTTGGAATATCTCTTGAAGAAGGAAATAGCAACTCACTGCAGTATTCTTGCCTGGAAAATCCCATGAACAGAGAAGCCTGGCAGGCTATAGTTTACAGAGTGGCAACGAGATGGAAACAACTGATCAACTGAGCATGCACAAACAACATAGTAAGTATACAAAAGTGTTCATTATTATTACGTATTGGGGATTTAATGACAAAGATTTGTCTCAATGCAATTTACCTTCACAAGTCTATATTCTTTAGACTAATACCAAATTAGCTTGCATTGCCTCAACACACAATAAATGGCAGGAGGGAAAAACATTTTCAGATACGTGTGAGTGGTTTAAAGAAAACTAATTTGACACTGAACTGTCCATAAACAATAAAACACAAATAGCTAGTACATGTCTTTACAAGAAAAATTTACAATACTGTGAAGTTTAAACCAAGAAAAACTTAGAAACTGTGAAATTTAAATGAATCATATTTTCCATCTTCTTTCTGGATGCTCTTTACTCACACCTCTCCATAGTGTCTAATAGACATGTGCATGCATGCTCCATCGCTCAGGCATGTCCAACTCTTTGCAACCCCATAGACTGTAGCCCACCAGGCTCCTCTGTCCATGGGATTCTCTAGGCAAGAACACTGGAGTGGGTTGCTATTTCCTTCTCCAGGGGATCTTCCCAACCCAGGGATTGAACCTGCATCTCCTACATCTGAACTGGCAGGCGGATTCTTTACCACTGTGCCACCTGGGTCTCATACTCTCCATTTATCCCCTGAGTTTCACAAAAGTAGCAAGATCATAAAATCACCCAAAACAAATTTTTTAATAATTACATCAGGATAACAGATGTAACGGAGAAGGCAATGGCACCCCACTGCAATACTCTTGCCTGGAGGATCCCGTGGACCGAGGAGCCTGGTAGGCTGCAGTCCATGGGGTCGCTAAGAGTCGGACACGATTGAGCAACTTCACTTTCACTTTTCACTTTCATGCATTTAAGGAAATGGCAACCCACTCCAGTATTCTTGCCTGGAGAATCCCAGGGTTGGGGGAGCCTGGTGGGCTGCCATCTATGGGGTTGCACAGAGTTGGACACAACTGAAGCGACTTAGCAGCAGCAGCAACAAGTATAAATCATAGTCCAAGCAATCCAAGACATACGGTCACTATGGCCAAATTCTTCCCCCTCCTCAAGGACACAGTCATAGAAGCTTTCTGCTTATGTAACAGAACTAATGGCTTTTGTTACAAGGCCAGTGGTAGATAATTATTTGACTTATTTCCTCACCCAAACAACACATATACTTCAATAGTTAACTGAACACAAATATGAGAACTCCAAAGCACCCTTTGTGATAATATAAAGGAATAATTTTGAATATACAAGGCACAAATAAGTAGTTAGCTTATAAATGACGGAGTGGCTATAGGCCTTGAAACTGGGAAAGACTGCACTAAGAGAAAGAATCTCTGAAAAGCTTTATTATAGTTAAATGGTACTTAATTCATCACACCTTGTCATTTTTTCTCAGAAAATAATCCCAGAACCACATATTGTAAACATATAGACATCTAATTTCAAATCACGTGGTAATGTTAATGAGTAGATGTTATAGAATTGTGCTATCCAACCACACCCTCAACTACAACAGTTTATTTTAGAACTCAGACAGAATGTTGAACAGAATGGTAAACCCATTTCAACAAAATAATTAATAAACAAAATTTTCCAGATGGTTTTGTTTTGTCATGCTGTTTTAGTTGCTCAGTTGTGTCCGATTCTTTGTGACTCCATGGACTGTAGCCCACCAGGCTCTTCTGTCCATGCCCCCCTCCAAGGTGTCTAGCCAACCTAGGGACTGAACCCAGGTCTCCTGCATTGCAGGTGGATTCTTTACCAGCTGAGCCACCAGGGAAGACCAAGAATACTGGAGTGGGTAGCCTATCCCTTCTCCAGAGGATCTTTCTGACCCAGGAATCAAACTAGGGTCTCCTGCATTTCAGACAGATTCTTTACCAGCTGAGCTACCAGGGAAGCCCTTTGTTTTGTCATATAAATGCGTATGTGTCTATAAGAAAGCTGGCAATATTAAACACAAAGTGTACTAAGCTTATTATGAAAATGAATTTCAAAGATAATATTTCCCAAATTCATCATGAAAGACAAATTCAGAATAGAAAAGTAAATATTTCACTTACTATTATTAGAAAAACAAAAACAATTGTGATAAATTTTTTTCTAAATTTTTTTCTAAAGGTCTCTGATTTCTTATGGAATAAGAAAGAAAAATCTTAAACTAATCTTTTTAAATCTTCAAACAACTGCTTTCTTGGAATACTGAAAATGAAGAAGCAACTATGAAACCTTAGGAAAACAATACCAAACATGATAAAAAAAATACTAGGCTGTACTGAGTATATACACATTTAGAGTTCCAGATTTGTAATTCTAGTGTGAAAAATGATAAAAATGTTTAAAAAGTAAAGCTTAGGCCAATTCAAATTAAAAGAAGGTAAAATTGTTTAATCTTTGTTCAGTGACTCTTATACTAGTAACTCCAATGTAATGAGTCAAAGTAGAGTCAGTTGATAGTTGAATAAAACAATAAATTACATGGGAATAAACAGGGACCCCAATATGAATCTTATAATAATATAACTTACACTCCCTAAGGAGAAGCATTTAGAATAAAGAAATGGTGTGTGGACAGAGAAAAGAGTCGTAGAGGTAAAAGAAAATACTAGTAATATAAACTATTCAGATAAAACGAACAGAAAAAAATGAAACATATGTTCAAGAGGTACAAGTTATCGTTCAAATTCTATATCAGAAAGGTAAATTAAATTAATGGTAAAAATTCAACTTCATACAAAGAACTGATTTGCTTGTACACAAGGTTTTGAGTTTAGTTTTCACATTCACTGCTAATTAAGGCATAATAGTTTCAATTCTAAATAATGACTTCTGGGAAACACATACTATGGAAAAGGAAAATTTTCCAAAATACACACATGGTCATCTTCAATTTATAACCCAAACTTACCTATCTTCATTCTGCATAACTTTGTTTATAAAACAAAATGAAATAAAAGTATAAAATTTTTTAAAAAATATACTTTAGATGGAAGAACTATATAGCCAAATAAATCAAGTATCCCTAAAATGTTTCTATTCATATCAGGAAGTTCAATTAATAATATTTGGCCATCAAAATAATACCATTTTAATTTATAATTTTATATGAAGGTATAAATAAATTACACTAAAATTGTAGAGTTGCTAACTGAATCTTAAATGGGTTTTTGTTAGGAAAATATTTTTACTTTTAGGTAACTAAAGACTAACTGTGAAAGCCTAAGGATTTTAAGAAGGTACTTCCTGCAGCAAGCTTCAAAAGAAACATTTCTAATGAGAAAAGTTAAGTAGATTAATTACCTGTAAGATAACAAGAGCATTTTCTATGGAAAGGTCATCTGATGGTAGGCCCTCACTTTTCCAAATTAACTGTTCACTTTCAGTACAAAGAAATCTCCTCAGATCAAATTCTGAAAAATTAAAGATATCAATGATACTTAATAATAATCTTGTGATTGATGAAGAAAAGAGAATAAAACTATTTAAAATATACTCCAACAAAAGTCCAATGATTATTCTTAATATTCAATCCATCCTTCTGCATTTAGTACCAGAAGTTAAAGAGAAAAAAAAAAAAATTAATGATGCAAAGAAATGAAACAACTGAATTAGTTTTCTTCTATTAAATAAATGTTTCACAACTATAATAATTTATTAAAAAACACAAAATTCACAAAGAATTTTGGGATTCATACATCACATTTTACCATATGAAATCAGTGTAAAAATTAATAAAATGTTTAACTGCATTCATACAATATCAAAATAATTCAGTGGTCTCAGTTTCAAAAGTGGTTTTAGGGGGACAAGAGTCAACATAATAGATTGATTCTCAGAACATTCATAGAATTTAGCAAATCTAAGCACTTATGGTATCCATTAACTTACAGAAAGTTTTCCTAATCCTAAAAAAGTAAAATAACAAAAATCAAAAGATATGCTTTTCATATACTAAAACTTCAAATTTATGAATTAACTAAATACAAACTTTCAAGACCAGCGAACTTGGTCCATGCTTCCAAACAGGTTTTTCTCAGACCCTCAGGAGCAGCAGAAAGATATGTAATAAATGCAGCAGCTAGTTGAGCTCTTTTAGGAAGAGTAGCTAATTCCTCTGTCATCTCTGCAACCTGAAAAAGAGAGAGAGAGAGAGAGAGAGAGAGAGAGATGGATTTGTCCCAAGGGGAAAAAAACAAAAGCTTCACAAATTCAAGCTTTATTTCTAGGAAAAAAATCATTCATTGGTTTAAAGTAATTACCTATCTTGAATACAATTTTCAAAATGTAAAAATACCAGCAAGACCTTAGATCTTGCTGTGATATTAAAACAATGTATGATATCCCAACATATCTATAAAGAAGAATATATTCTTTCATTGAAATTTCCTGATGATTATAATAAACATTGTGAAATACCATCACTTTCTAAAATATGATTAAGACACAAAGAGTATGAACAAAGCCAAAGAACAAACATTAAGCAAGGAGACTTTTTTAGAAGCATAGGGTGCCTAAAGCGTAAGCCTGTACAGAAAGATTACCAATAAAGGAATAATAAAAAGAGAAACAGTTGGCTAGAAGAAGGGGGATTTTAACATTTTCCCATGCCATGCAAAGTTGCTTCAGTTTTAACCTGTGGTTAATAGTGAGCCACTGAAAGCGTTTAAACAGAGCAATGAGTGGTATAATGAGCCTAGGTTTCCGAAAGATTTCAGCTGACGAAGTATCAACTAGTCTAAGGGTCAGAGAGAAGAAAGACAAGGAGAATTCAGGTGAAAAAAAACAAAACAAGAGCATTAAGGATGGAAGACAAATATGAGGAATATATGCAAAGGGATACAAATTAATAAAAGGAGTCTAAGAAAATCACATATTTTTCATTTTGATACATAGAAGAAGGATGTCTTATGACACTGGAAAAGAAAAGAGATTTGATATGAGAAAAGAAAAAAATTCAGAGGTGTCTGAGTTCCTGAGACAGTTGAAGGCCAATATCTAAGTATAGTTAGAAATAAGAATTTAAAAGTCAGCATTCTAGAAATATACATCTGGTCAAATATCATCATATGGGTTAATATTTTAAAGACTATATGAGAAACCCCAGAGTTTCTCTCTATTTGCTGAGAAGGGATCTGACAAGGAGAATACTAAGAGGCAATCAACATTACTGGATGAGCAGATGAGGATCACCCCGTGAGGGAAGGAATCTAATTGGTTAAAGAAAAGCAAAATCAAAACAAATGAACAAAGTTGAAATAGAAGATTTCAAAAACAAATAAATGCCCAAAAGTGTCAAATCCTAAGAGGACTGTCTTGGTAAAGGAAATCCAAAAAAGGCTCTAAAGAGTACTAAATTTTCCATCTACTCATTTTCATTCCTACCCTTGATGAATGTGAAGAATGAAAAAGTTGGCTTAAAACACAACATTCAGAAAACTAAGATCATGGCATCTGGTCCCATCACTTCATGGCAAAAAAGATGGGGAAACAACAGAAACAGTGACAGACTTTATTTGGAGGGGCTCCAAAATCACTGCAGATGGTGACTGCAGCCATGAAATTAAAAGACATGCTCCTTGGAAGAAAAGCTATGACCAACCTAGACAGCAAATTAAAAAGCAGAGACATTATTTTGCCAACAAAGGTCCGTCTAGTTGAGGCTATGGTTTTTCCAGTAGTCATGTATGGATGTGAGAGTTGGACTATAAAGAAAGCTGAGTGCTGAAGAATTGATGCTTTGAACTGTGGTGTTGGAGAAGACTCTCGAGAGTCCCTTGGACTGCAAGGAGATTCAACCAGTCCATCCTAAAGGAAATCAGTCCTGAATATTCATTGGAAGGACTGATGCTAAAGCTGAAACTCTAACTTTGGCCACCTGATACAAAGATCTGACTCATTTGAAAAGACTCTGATGCTGGGAAAGATTCAAGGTGGGAGAAGGGGACGACAGAGGATGAGATGGTTGGATGGCATCACCGACTTGATGGACATGAGTTTGAGTAAGCTCCAGGAGTTGGTAATGGACAGGGAGGCCTGGCGTGCTGCAGTCCATGGGGTCGCAGAGTTAGACACAGCTGACAGACTCAATTGAACTGAACTGATCTCCCCTAACTAAAAGAGATATAGGTTGCTTTGTCTAAAATCCATTCATATAAAGATACTGTGCTTAAAGATTAATTCACAACTGGGCCATTAATATCTAGATCATTTATCCTAAGCCGGCTGACAGTTAATGGATATTTTTCCTTTTCATTTTTGTTAACAAATATATCATAGATTTCCTGTCTTAAACAATGCCTCTTTATGGCCATGGACTGTATAGTCCATGGGGTTGCAAACAGTGCAACAGGACTGAGCGACTTTCACTTCACTGTGTGATCTCAGACAAACCTGCACATTCCATCTCCTGTGTTCTCTATCGAGCTGATTAATTAAGACTTCTGCAGCTTTAATTGTTTCTTGTGCTTTGCTTACTTCAGCTTCAAGTTTGGCAGCTTCTGAAGTCCTGCTCTGAAATCTATGAAAACATTAAAATTTAATTAAAGACAATCAGATTTAAGATAGATTTAATACATTATGCTTAGGTAGTAAAGTGAACTTTTATACTAGATTTTAATTAACTATAATATTGACAATATTTGCATATAAAATATCATTATTATAATAGACACGATACCAATGCTTACATTTAAAGGGGAATATTCTCACAGGGCTGTGATATCCTACTATATTATGTATAAACATCAATATGACATTCAAAGTTCCTGTCATAAGATTGATCTAATTTGTCTTTTCAGTTTTATTTGATTTTATTTAGTCCAGTAAAACTAGATGTCAACATCAGAAGAATTGTATATTTTCAAACAATGCACTATCTTTCATCTGCCATGACTGTCAATGGGCTGTTCCATTATCCAGCTTCTTCCTTACACCCACCTCACCCCTCATTCTAACTCCCACAAATACACACCTATGAAAATTACAAATAAAATTTTTCAACTCACATCAAATATTCATCCCATTAGATATATTCTCTCCCTATGTGCCCAACTGCCAAAGTTTAAAACTTCTTTTTAAATTATTTTCCTTAAAAATGCTTGTACAAATTTATTATTTTACTAAATATAATAGCAGATTCCATATGATTACTTAGTCCTTCAACAAATATGTAAGTGCCTTCAAAATGCCGAGGACTGGGCTTCCCTGGTGGTCCAGTGGTTGAGAATCTGCCTGCCAATGCAGGAGACACAGGTTCAATCCCTGGTCCAGGAAGATCCCACATGCTGTGAGGCAACCTGTGCACCACAACTGCTGAGGTCCACACACTCTAGAGCCCACAAGCCGCAACCACATCACAACTAGAGAGCAGCCCTTGCTAGCTGCAACTGGAGAATACCCACGGATAGCTACAGAGACCCAGCCCGGCCATAGATAAATAAATACATAAAAGAGAACACATAGGATCGTGCTGATTCTAGGAATAGTTCAAAACAAGTGCTATAATTCTCATTTTATAAATATGGAGACTTGGATCCAAACAGATTATTGCACAGGTCTTGCCAATAGTAAGCAGAGGACCTAAAATTCATATACAGGTATGCTATTAAGTTGCAGGCCCTCTATTCTTTATTGCCTCTCTAACTGCCCTGTTCTTCCCTCCCCGAGACATAAGACTCTAGGAGTCACTTGTCCAATATGGCAACCACATGTGGCTATCTAAATTTAAATTAATTAAAATTAAAAATCCAATTCCTCAGTCACATTCTCCAGAAGTCCTCAATCATATTATTCAGAAGGTTTTCATAATAATCCTCCCAAAATACTAGTAATATGATGCAGTGACTAAGAAAAGGAACTTAAACGAGCCAGACAAATATAGGATCTAATGCTTGCTTACTCATTTACTACTTGTTCAACTTAAGCAAACCTTTCTAATCTTTAGCGTTCTAATTGCAAATAATGGAAGAATATCCGCCTCTCAATATTGTTCTAGATGCTAAAAACATGTATACGTAAAGTGCCTAGGACAACATCTGACACGTGCAAAAGGCTAATAAATGGAGTTAAAACACTGGCACTATAAGCTAACTACTCAATAAATATTTGATAATTACTTCAGTATGAGTAAGTACTGATTCTGAGCATGTAATATTGAAAAGAATATATCATTTTCCTTATACTACTTTAATTAAATACCAGGAGGGAAATGATGTGATTTCATATCTATATGTCTAATATAAAAAAATTTAAGAATATTAAAAACATTGAATCTATAGCTTTCACTATACCTTTAATTTATGTATATTAAGTAAATGTATATAAATGTAAATAGAGATGATTGCTTCCTGACCATATATAGAAAAAAAAAATTAATAGATTTTAGTCTAATGGAACTTTTTCTTGGTACAATAATGTGTATTTCTTCCATAAGAAAAAAAGGAAATGTAATACATGACTTAAACAAAGTAGCAAGTGATAACATATGCTATATTTAATGACATTTTCTCCAGTTTTCCAATCTTTACAATTCTTAAATGAAAATGTTTCCATATTTGTAAGTTCCATACCAGTATTTTTTTTGTCCTATATTAAAAACAATCACAGGAACAAAGAGGTACATGAGGGCTTTAAGATTAATTCCTTTTATAAAGAGATTTTAGATTTGAGCATATTTGCATGAAGGAACATTTTTAATACCAAAAAGAGCAAAACTAAAAAGATAAAACATTTTTAACATGATAATGTACCATTCACAGTTCCAGACTATGGAATAAGTAGTACTGTAGCATCATCAGCAATACAGAAGTCTAAAATGCTGAGGTCAAAATAATAAAGAAGTAGGAATACCAAAAGGAAACACTCCCAGCATTAACACAGTACATTCACTTCTTCCTGCTCAGTTTTCCATTGCTCGGAAATATACACAGTGATAGCTATACAAATGGAAACTTATAATATTTTTGTTTTATTAAACTTTTTAAAAAGGAATACACTACGATTTTATATCATTCACCATTTTAAAGTGATAAATCAAAAAATTAATATATTACTTATAACGGTTTTTTAAAACAAGTATCAATTGCAGTAGGTTTTTAAATACTCAAAATATATTTCAAAACTTAACTTACTTTTCTTTGAGTTCTGATACTTTTTGACCAACAGAATTAAGAAGCTCTTCTAGTTTCCTTTTTCTATCTTCAGTTTTCCGCAAATTTCTAAAATATAATTCAATTTCATAGAAGTCATCTAGTTATCAACAAAAAGCAGGAACGGCACTGTAATATATAATCTTGCAGTAAACAAATAACAACGAAAATTGTCAATAATTCACGAGTTTTTATATCTTCATTTAGAATTTTATTTGAAAAGCAATGCTAAAATTAAAAGTGTATTCTCTGACCTAACCACATCACTTCCAGTAATCTACATTTTAAAACACTTGCGTAAACAGATTTCTGGATAAAAATGGCTGGATGGTATCACCGACTCAATCCACATGAGTTTGGGTGAACTCCAGGAGTTGGTGATGGATAGGGAGGCCTGGTGTGCTGCGATTCATGGGGTCACAAAGTGTCGGACACAACTGAGCAACTGAACTGAAGAGAATGTTAAAAACAACACAGATTCCAAATATGTTTTAGCTTCTGATAGACTGTGGATAAGTATGTGACACAAAAACAGAAAAAAAAAAACAACTGAAGAAAAAGGCAATTATTAAGAATCAAAAATGGTATACAAGAAAGGAAATATAAAATAATATTTAAGCTATAAAAATGATCACAATAATATAAATAGTATGATTTAACATGAAAATTTCATGCATTATATTGAGAAAAATAAGAGACTTAAGCAGCTAATATCTTCTTGTCTAAAGTAAGAAAGAAAAGATAATTCCAAAAATAGAACAATGAAAAACATGACATACTTCTTAGTTCGAATTCAGAACAAATGAGATAAAATATAACACTAACTCAGTAGCAAATTGAAATTTAAGACCCTAAAGTCATTAAATTTTTCCCACACCTGCCAGATAATATTTTAGAAAATATATGCTAAAAATTTTCAAAAACTTAGAGAAAAACAAATATTAGCACTAAAGTTCTAGACAGCTCTTTAAGAATATTAGAGATACCAAAGGAACATTTCATGCAAAGAAGGGCTCTTTATTTCATGCAAATAAATGACAGAAATGGTATGGACCTAACAGAAGCAGAATATATTAAGAAGAGGTAGCAAGAATACATAGCAGAATTATGCAAAAAAGATCTTCATGACCCAGATAACCACGATGGTGTGGTCATTCACCTAGAGCCAGACATCCTGGAATGTGAAGTCAAGGGGGTCTTAGGAAGCATCACTACGAACAAAGCTAACTGAGGTGATGGAATTCCAGCTGAGCTATTTCAAATCCTGAAAGATGATGCTGTGAAAGTGCTGCACTCAATATGCCAGCAAATTTGGAAAACTCAGCAGTGGCCACAGGACTGGAAAAGGTCAGTTTTCATTCTAATCCCAAAGAAAGGCAATGCCAAAGAATGTTCAGACTACTGCACAATTGCACTCATCTCACACACTAGCAAAGTGATACTCAAAATTCTCCAAGCCAGGCTTCAACAGTATGTGAACTATGAACTTCCAGATGTTCAAGCTGGATTTAGAAAGTTACAGGAAACAGATCAAATTGCCAACATATGTTGGATCACTCAAAAAGCAAGAGAGTTCCAGAAAAACATACTACTTCTGCTTTATTGAGTACACCAAAGCCTTTGACTACATGGATCACAACAAACTGTGGAAAATGCTTAAAGAGATGGGAATACCAGATCATCTTACCAGGCTCCTGAGAAAATCTATGTAGGTCAAGAAGCAACAGTTAAAATTGAACATGGAACAACAGACTAGTTCCAAATTGGGAAATGAGTACATCAAGGCTGTATACTGTCACCCTGCTTATTTAACTTCTATGCAGAGTACATCATGAGAAACGCTGGGCTGGAAGAAGCACAAGCTGGAATCAAGATTGCCGGGAGAAGTATCAATAACCTCAGAAATGCAGATGATACCACCCTTATGGCAGAAAGTGAAGAGGAACTAAAAAGCCTCTTGATGAAAGTGAAAGAGGAAAGTAAAAAAGCTGGCTTAAAGCTCAACATTCAGAAAACTAAGATCATGGCATCTGGTCCCATCACTTCATGGCAAATAAATGGGGAAACAATAGAAAAAGTGAGAGATTTTATCTTCTTGGGCTCCCAGATCACTGCAGATGGTGACTGCAGCCATGAATCACCTTGCTTGCTCCTTGGAGGTAAAGCTATGACAAACCTAGACAGCATATTAAAAAGCAGAGACATTCCTTTGCCAACAAAAGTCCGTCTAGTCAAATTATGGTTTTTCTAGCAGTCATGTATGGATGTGAGAGTTGGACCATAAAGAAAGCTGAGGGCTGAAGAATTGATGCTTTTGAACTGTGGTGTTGGAGAAGACTCTTGAGAGTCCCTTGGACTGCAAGGAGATCCAACCAGTCCATTCTAAAGAAAATCAGTCCTGAATATTCACTGGAAAGACTGATGCTGAAGCTGAAACTCCAATACTTTGGCCACCTGATGCAAAGAACTGACTCATTTGAAAAGACCCTGATACTGGGAAAGATTGAAGGTGGGAGGAGAAGGGGACAACAGAGGATGAGATGGTTGGATGGCATCACCTCCTCAATGGACATGAGTTTGAGTAAGCTCCGGGAGTTGGTAATGGACAGGCAGCCTGGTGTGCTGTAGTCCATGGGGTTGCAAATAGTCAGACACTATTGAGTGACTGAACTGAACTGAAATTTCTGGAATTTATTTTTTGTGCCTTAACAGTATTCCTTTACAAAATTTTGCTCTTTCTAAAGGAACTTCTCCCACTTTATCTATTCAACAACTTAATAGTAGGAAAAGAATGAGTGCATTCTGCTATCCATCTTTTAATTGCTTTTTCTTCATATTTTTGGTCTATTTAACACTTCACTTATTCATTTTTTTTCTTTTTTCTCTAATGATAAACAGTAACAATACTGTATTACTTTCAAGTGTACAGCACAGTGATTTCTCTAATGATAAACAGCTAAAATATTGTGTTACTTTCAGGTGTATAGCACAGTGATCCAGTTATTCCATTTTAGTTTATATGATATTGAATAAAATGTCTTGTGCTATATAATAAAACCATTTGCTTGCCTATTTTATGCATAATTGTTTGTCTTTTAATAATATACTCCTCACCTGTAAATAGTGCTGCACCCCAGTGCAGTAACAGGACCAGACGCATGATCCTACATGATCCTACGTGCATCTGGTCCTGTGCATGTAGGACAGGCATGGCATGTTTCTACATGTTTCTACTGCATGGCAATAGAAAGGGAGAAGGTGGAAATGGTGACAGATTTCCTCTTCTTGGGCTCTAAAACCACTGCAGATGGTGACTGCAGCCATGAAATCAGACGACGTCACAGCTCCTGTGATGAGAAACCTAGACAGAGTTTTGAAAAGCAGAAACATCACTCTGCAACAAAGGTCTGCATAGTCAAGGCTATGGTCTTCCCAGTGGTCATGTACAGCTGTGAGAGCTGGACCATAAAGGCAGAGCACCAAAGAATTGATACCTTTGAACTTTGGTGCTGGAGAAGACTCCTGAAAGTCCCTTGGACAGCAAGGAGATCAAACCAGTCAATCTTAAGGGAGATCAACCCTGAATACTCGTTGGAAGGACCGATGCTGAAGCTGAAGCTCCAATATTTTGGTCATCTGATGTGAACAGACGACTCACTGGAAAAGTCCCTGACGCTGGGAAAGGTTGAGGGCAGAAGAAGAGGGCGCCAGAGGATGAGATGATTGGATGGTGTCGCTGATCCAACAGACACGAACTTGGGCAGACTTCAGGAGAAGATGAGCGACAGGGAGGCCTGGGGTGCTGCAGGCCATGCGGTCACAAAGCATTGGACATGACTGGGCTACTGAAAAGCAACAACCCAATTATGTACAGATCTTTCTTGCAAGTTTTGTTATCTAGCCTTTCTGCCAGTTTCTAATTAGTTTTCCATGATAATCGTTCCACGTGGAGATGTGTTTTTGATGTGTCTGTGGTTTAGGCGAGGTGAGCTCTACAGTCTCCACTCCATTATCTTGATCTACATTTGTAATTTGTATTTAAATGACTCAGTGTTATCAGCTGTCTTTTTAGATACAGACAATAAATAAATCCTAATAATATGTCATCAATTGATGAAAATGAAGGTTAGGGTTGTTTATATTTTATATTTAACTTACGATTCTAATCCTGCCTGTTCAGTTTCCAAAGGCTGAATTCGTTCCAAGACATGGGAGTACTGGACATTGGCTTTAACCCAGGCAGCTAAGGGAGCAGCTGCAGTACTGGCACGCTTAGCATTCTGAAAAAACACATCGGAAATTATCCCACATCCTAACTTCATTTGAAATAAAGGTAAGGTTAATTCCAGTGTATTTTAAGGATTTGTTTAATAATTTAACCCAAATAATGAAGTTTTTGGTTTACAGCAAAAATAAAAATAAAGTGAATTGCTGTTTTAAGTAAAAAATATATAAACTATTTTCCTTAAGAACAAATCTTTTTGAACCACATACAATCTTTAATAGAAATCTATCATTCTATTGATATAAATAATTATTAGACACATTTGTAATGAATACATGTGCCATCCACAACAATCTTCAAGCATCATTTCTCTCTCTTCAATACAAAGAATAGATCTTTATTAGATAAAAGCACTGTTGAAACAATTGCTATTGGCGTCAAAGAAGTACATGACATTTTAAATAAAAGATCTAAGAAAGATAAGAATCATGAAATTGAAACTGTTTGCCGAATTAGATATATGCATTCCAACAGAGAGATGTGTAATTATATGACTAATATACAAGAAGAAATAAAAGCATACAGGCAAATTGGAAGTTATAACTGTTTAGGAACTTACCAATGAGAGCAGATCGTAAGACTCAAACACCACCTAAGATAATAAACCTGTCTCCAACCCTCTAGATTCTAGTTTACCCAATTCTTCTGGTAAATACCTCCCAGCTATAACAGTTACAACTTATTATAAAAAACTTACTTTTTTAAATAAACTAAAAAACAAATAATGTAAACCATCACATTTTGACAAGAAGAATATAACAAGAGTATGGAAAGGGAATTCAAGGTATCTGTAAAATTACCTTTGGATCAAAAGATCCTTTATTTTTAAGTAGAAGTTCTTCAACACTCTCTCTTATTTCCTTTGGAATATTTCGTGCATCAAAGGTTGCTATGTCTTCTCGCACACCTCTCTTTGCAAGGAAGCTAGAAATAAAGCATATTAATTCAAATGAGGCTAAATATAGTTTGCTATTTTTAACAAAAATATCAATTTAATAGAGTGGTATATACAATACTTTCAATCTATTAGTTAACCAATAGAGTACTTTTAAAGTACTTAAGTTTCTAAAGTAACATTTCTTCATCGTTTTTTATAGACAAGGAGTTCCAGAAAGATGCACAACAGCTTTACTAAGGTTCTGTGAATACACTGAAGCAATACAATGAAGGAATTATAATACTGAACTCCATCCACATCCCTTTATGTGAACTCCTGAGTAACTAATACATTATAAGATATGCAAGAAAATATTCTGACTCCTTTATAAGAAGATATTTTAAGTGCTCTCTCAATTTTAAATCTCCTTCCCCATTTCAGATTGAAAAAGAACTCTGCTATCAGAATGAATACCAGCACAAACTATAATGCCATTGCTATACTGTGAAACTGAATGTTCCACATTATATACTGAGTTAACAGTCAGCCTTTTCTCCTCTAGTTTACATCCCTTTTATATTTTCATGGAGCTCTCACTTGCTCTCTGTATCTCTCTGCCTCTGCCAAGAGTGAAAAACTCTTTGAGAACAGTGACTATATTTTCTTCATCAGCACACCACAGTAAATACATTACTCTGCACCATGTAAAGACTAAATCAATATTGATGTTTATTAAGATGTTCTTAAACACTTTAAGGCATTCGTCTTCTCCTTTGACACTTTTTACAATCACTTATAGAGGAAGAAAAATATAGTTCTTGAAATATGACTACATAGACCATCCTGAAATATTAGGGGAAAGTGTGTAACCCTGTACTTAGATGAAGTTCAGTTTGAGAAACAATATAAGAAATTATAAAAATATGAAACAATGTATAATTTACTCATGAAATAACATTTTTCACAAATTCAAAAACTTACCTTTTCATGCTCACCCAAGATGTGTCAAAGATACCCATTAATCTCAAAACGCCTTCAAGAATGTCTCTGATTACATCAGGAGGCATACGCAGGGAACGGATTTCTGAAAGAGATTCTGGCTTAATGTTTCCAACTGCTAGTTTAGCTTCATTGACTAGAGGCTAGAAAACAAAAAGGGTATTTAAACATTCAAAAAATATACATGGAAATATGCTAACTCTTTAAAAATTATCTAATATTGTCATTTTATTTAAAACAACTAGTTATTAATACCCTTTCTCTTCCAATATAAAAATGCTCTAAAACACACAAAGTACAAAATGTTCAAGTGGGGAAAGCTAGAGTTTCTGGCACCATAACTTCCACAGTCTAATTTGGAAAATCTCATCTGTTTTGAGACAATCTGCCATTTTCAAGAGGTCCTTTCTTTTCTAATACATGCTTGCTTATTTAATCAAGCCTCAAGGGGAAAAAAAAAAAAAAAAGGCCTAAGAGTTTGTCTTAATTTATCTGCAAAATATTTCTTCTTCTTACAGTGTAAACAATATGATTCGTGGAAAACAAAGATTATTTTTAACAACCATTAGCTAATTTCGTTACTTCTCCTAGCAGACTTTCCTTCCTATTTCTCTTTTATAAACAGTATTACGTGAAAGCCACACGGGTAATACTATTAGGAAATAACTTATGAAAATAATGTTTAAACTCCAATGTAAAGTTGAAAATCAAAACTATAAATGGCTCTTACAGTGTTTCCTATTTTTATCTTACCTGTACTTCTTTCAATTCATCATCAATTTTGTTCTTCCTTTCTTCAATTTTAATGACTTCTTCTGCTATTTTGTGCTTCAGTCTTTCAAGTTCTGTCTTTTGCTCACTAGCATCCTACAGGAATATTTAAGCAGTATTCCAAATGATTTTAATGCACTCAACATTTAAAAGCATAATACCAAAAATGTTATTTTAACAGCACTATTAAATGCTTTTCTAATATTAATTGACATGAGAGTTTCTAACATGCCTAGGAAACTGATGCTATACTTTATAGTAATTTATATAATTTATAATTTACTCTATATTTCTATTAGGAAATATGCTTTAATTTTTCTGAATAGCAAAGCAATAAATGTTTACTATATAAAAATCAAACTGTCAGAAATGCGTAATTTAGAAAATGATCATAATAATATACATTTAACACTTGCAACAACCCCAGAGAAATACTATTATGCTCATTTCATAAACAAGAAAACTAAAAATAGAAGTCTTGTCTAATTCTAATAGTAGAATAGTAATAATTCTTAGAGACAAGCTATAGTATTCTAAAACTTTGTTTCTATATTTTAGACAAAAACTAATTGAAATTATTATACAATATGCAAATATATGAACAAAAATTAGTTAAGATTAAAAGAACACAATGATATATTAATAACACATGATGTTTTTACTCATATATTCAAAAATCAAGAGTCCCACATATATAAACATGCTTGAACATTATGAATGTTTGTATTTATTTATACTATCAAAAAACCAAGGAGGAAATTTGTCAAGAAATCTTCCAAAAGTTCTAATAACAGAAATTCTCAACCATATTATAATCATCCAAGGAGTTTTAAGACTAATGTTTGGTGTCCTTTCTACACCTATTGTGACAAATATATCACATTACATACATAAACAGAATCATTATCTTGTACACTTGAAACTAATAAAGGGGTGTGAGTCAATTATATCTCAATTAAATCAAAAAGGAGACCAGAGTCCCCTCCCTCTCTCTCTCTCTACCTGAATTGAAAGAAACAAATTTGCTGTTTAAGCTGGCAACAACAACAAAACTAATGCCTTGCGTCCTATTACCATATCCCTCAGGCACCTGACACAGGAACTCAATTAAAATATTCTACATTCCACAAGTGTTTCTACCTGTGTATCTCTGCTACCAGTCCTCAAAGGGGAAAGTTCTTTTCTCAAACTCCACAGTATCAAAATATTCCCTAAAGGCCCTACTCATGTGCTTCACGTTTTATTAACCTACTTTTCCAACTGTAAGTTACAACTATTCTGAATACGTACAGCATTTAATATGTGTGTTCTTTCCTTATGTCACAAACCTGGAGTAGCAGGCTTTAAAAGTCGCACAGTTTGGTGAACTTATGAATGAGGCAGAGAGGGACAGACAGGGACTCTGGAAAGATCATGATACACTGCTATATTTAAAATGGAAAACCAAAAGGACCTAGTGCAAGCACATGGAACACTGCTCAACGCCAGCATGGATGGGAGAATAGACACATGTACATGTATGGCTGAGTGCTCTTGCTGTTCACCTCAAACTACAACACTGTTAACTGGCTACATCTCAATACAAAAGGCCTTTTGGTGTCAAAAAAATTAAAATCAAGGAAGAAAAAAAGAAGTTGCACAATTCAGTATTTGTCTTTCTATGCCATTAGTTCAGTTCAGTTTAGTTGCTCGCTCATGTCCGACTCTTTGCAACTCCATGAACCGCAGGACACCAAGCCTCCCTGTCCATCACCAACTCCCGGAGTATAACCAAACCCATGTCCATTGAGTTGGTGATGCCATCCAACCATCTCATCATCTGTTGTCCCCTTCTCCTCCTGCCCCTAATCCCTCCCAGCATCAGAGTCTTTTCCAGTGTGTCAACTCTTTGCATGAGGTGGCTAAAGTACTGGAGTTTCAGCTTCAACATCAGTCCTTCCAATGAACACACAGGACTGATCTCCTTTAGAATGGACAGGTTGGATCTCCTTGCAGTCCAAGGGACTCTCAAGAGTCTTCTCCAACACCACACTTCAAAAGCATCAATTCTTCAGCCCTCAGCTTTCTTTATAATCCAACTCTCACATCTATACATGACTACTGGAAAAACCATAGCCTTGTCTAGATGGACCTTTGTTGGCAAAGGAATGTCTCTGCTTTTTAATATGCTGTCTAGGTTGGTCATAGCTTTGCTTCCAAGGAGTGTCTTTTAATTTCATGGCTGCAGTCACCATCTGCAGTAATCTTGGAGCCCAGAAAAGATAGTCTCTAAATGTTTCCACTGTTTCCCCAACTATTTCCCATGAAGTGATGGGACCAGATGCCATAATCTTAGTTTTCTGAATGTTGAACTTTAAGCCAACTTTTTCACTCTCCTCTTTCACTTTCATCAAGAGGCTTTTTAGTTCCTCTTCACTTTCTGCCATAAGGGTGGTGTCATCTGCATATTTGAGGTTATTGATATTTCTCCCAGCAATCTTGATTCCAGCTTGTGCTTCTTCCAGCCCAGCGTTTCTCATGATGTACTCTGCATAGAAGTTAAATAAGCAGGGTGACAATATACAGCCTTGACGTACTCCTTTTCCCATTTGGAATGCGTCTGTTGTTCCATGTCCAGTTTTGTTGCTTCCTGACTTTCATACAGATTTGTCAAGAGGCAGGTCAGGTGTTCTGGTATTCCCATCTCTTTCAAAATTTTCCACAGTTTGTTGTGATCCACACAGTCAAAGGCTTTGGCATAGTCAATAAAGCAGAAAGAGATGTTTTTCTGGAACTCTCGTGCATTCTTGATGATCCAGCAGATGTTGGCAATTTGATCTCTGGTTCCTCTGCCTTTTCTAAAACCAGCTTGAACATACTTATGTATAAAATAACAAACAGAACTGTCGTCTATTTATCACTGAGCAAAATTATTAACTTATAATACAAGATGCAGAGTTATTTTTCTAGGTCTAATCTAGGTAATCTAGGTAGCTACAGTCTTTGAAATCTCTCTTCCCAGAACAGCCCAGAGAAAAGAGTAGCACAGAACACTATGTATCTCAATAATATTCACTAGTGTGGAAGTGCACAGGCTCACAGAGTACTGAATATTTTCCTTTGTTAATATACAGATATCAATGATATTATCTTTTATGGGTTTTTTTTACTGTTTTTCAAATTACTAGTTAAAGGTAAGTTAACCCAAAAGTGTTCCAACTGCAACAACAGAAGTTAGAAGAATATGAAACAAAGCTTTCAACTTCCTGCAGAAAAAAACAATATCTGATAGATATTTTTACAATAAAAATGACTAGCTGCTTCAGATAAGCATTTATATTATTTTGTTTCTAAAATTCCTTGAGAAAAAGTATGCTAAAGTTTTACAGCATAAAAATTAAAATGATTTTCTGATCTGTTACCTCCAGGCCAGGTAGTCCATAAATGTATATTGTAAACACCGAATGTGAACATAATCATCAGTTATCTGAAAATACTATTGCTTCTGAAGATTTTCCATCTGCCAATGAATTAATTTTGACATGACAGGTGAAATCTTTTTGCTTATGCCACCCTCAGTTCAGCCCAGATAACTCTCTTGTGAAATTTACAGACAATAAACTTCCTTTCCATGCTCATAAAGCTTTGGTGCATAAGAATTATTCTTTAACTAAGTACAAAGAATCAGGTAAGAAAGAATAATAATGAGACATGTTCCAGAAAAAGAAAACTTCATCAAATTCCCTCTGAGAGCTAGTTGTAGATGCTGCAACAAATGAAATACCACAGCAGGCACTACAGCCAAAAGGAAACACCTAGAGACTGTTTTACAGCTCCTGAGAAACAATATGATAAAGACGAACCACTGAATAGGAGGGTTAAGAGACAAACTTTAGGAAATTTTGAAGAAAGCAGAACAAATATAAAGTGAGAAAATATAAGAAAGTTAGAGAACCAGACTAGGAAGCCCAAAGCCCAAATAAGAATTCTAAAATGCAAGAACAGAGAAATAAAGGAAAAGGAATTATCAATAAAATAATTTAAGGAAATTTCCCAAAACTGAAGGAGGCAAATTTTTAGGTAGTAAGAACTCATACTGGACACAGTGGATGAAAATAAACCTAAACCAAGGCAAATCACTGTAACTTTAGAACAATGAAAACCAAGATCTAAATGATTCCAAGGTGGGGGGGGGGGGGGGGGGCGGGGAACAGGTTATCCAAACACAGATCGGAAATTAAAATAGTGCTTTAATCACCAACAATGGAAGCTAGGAGAAAATGGAACAATGCCCTCAAACTCATGAAGAAAACATAAATATTCCACCCTAGAATACTATTCCTATCACACAACCAACCAACCAACCAAGAACACAGCAGAACGTTCATATATATGAGATCTCAAAACTTATCTTCCATGTACCCTTTCTCCAGAAGCTTCTAGGGCCAAGCTCCAGACATGAGGCAATAGACCAAGATGGTAAAGAAGGATCGCAGGACAGCAACTGAGACCAGGCAGAGAAGGAAGCAAGCCACAAGGCTCCAGGAGAGAACGCTACAGGGGGCTGAGGAAAACCATAAAACAGCAGAGGCTTCAGGAAGTCTTCACAGAACATTTAGAACACATTTTTAAATAGGCAGTTTATGGAGTCATATTACCACTTCCCTTCCCAACTATCAGAAGTCAGGGAAAAAATGGTTATTCGTCTAAGAAATTAAGTCAAAGAAGCTCAGGATTTGTAATTACCAGGCCAAGGACTACAAAGCTAAGGTTGAGAACAAGATTTTCACACGAAAAACAAGGGCATCGCATTTATTTGCTGATTAGTGATGTTGAGTATCTTTTCATATATTTGTGAAACGTATGACCCCTTTATATAAGTCTTTTTTCATGACAGGCCAGTGCAAATCTTTTGCCTATTTGCAAACTGAATTGTTAGTTTTATTGAGTTGTAATCATTTCTGTACATGTTGGAAACAAGTTTTTTTTTTTTTTATCAAATACACATTTGTCAATATTTTCTCCCAGTCTGTGACCTGCCTTTTCATTTTCTTTTTTAATTTCTATGAGGTCCAATTTGTCATTTATTTTCCTCTTCTTCTTTGGTATTATATCTAAGAAATCCCTGCTTTACCCAACATCATAAACATTTTCTCCCTAATTTTCTTCTGAAGTTTTATAATTTTATGCTGTACATTTAGGTCTATGTTTCATGTCAAGTTATTTTTCATTTGTCTGAGGTGTTTTTCCTCTCTTCATAGATATCTAAATATTCCAGTACCACTTCTTAAAAGAATATTCCTTTCCACATCTAAATGATATCATTGTATGAAATTATTTGACTATGTATGTTTGAGTCTGTTTCTGGATTCCATAGTGTTCCGAAAAACACTATGCTTACATCAGTGATACCCTACCTTGACTACTGTAGATTTATAGTAAGTCTTTATATATTAAGACTTTCTAAAAGTGTCATTTACTTTTACTGAGATATATACTCTAGTCTGAAAAACCCTGAAATTAATTTAAATAAAAGAGGCATTAGACTTGAAGTAAGGTTAACATCACCTACATGGAGATGGTGAAACATATTTAAGACACAATCATGGATGTAAAACTAACAGAATTCAAGGATTCTTTAGATGCATGGGTTAAGGGAACAGAAGTCTAACACAATTTATAAGTTCTGTTTTGAACAATTAGCTATATTGTAGTGCCATAACTAAGAAAAGGAATACAGGAAAGGAAATAATGAGTTTAGTTTTGAACTGTTTTGAATTGTAAGGCTTACAGGACTTTCAAGAAGACCTATCTAACAGATTACTGATTATGTAAGTCTGAAGCTCAGAGGAGGAATAGGGCTAAAGGACAAAAAATTATGGACTTAGTGGTAGTAAGTAATCAGTACCAAAAAGCAAGGTAATGGGCCGAAGCACACAGAAAAGGTAGGCAAATGTGAAAGGATATCCTGGCAAGGGAGAACAAGATGGCAGAGGAGTAGGTGGATGTGGGGTATGTCTCTCTCCACGGACACATCAGGAACACACCTTCAGACACAGAAGTGCATGCAGAACACAGGCTGAGAATGGACAGGAGTACCCAACCAGCAGAAGAGAATACATAGAACCACGCAGAACTCAGTAGGATGAAGGAACTAGGGAGGAAAATAGGACTGGACCTGCCCTCTGCAGTGAGGGAACAGAAGCTGGGTTCTGATCCCCACATCGGGGCAACTGACTGCGTTAGAGGAGAAACATTTAAGGCTGAGAGTGAAGCAGCTGATCTGTGGCAGCCTAAATGGAATGAGAATCAGACAGTCCTTGCCGCAGCCATACATCCCTGGACAGGGTCACAGGTCCCCTAGAAGGAGCAGCAGCTGGGAGCTGGAGCTTAGGGATTGTGGAGCAATCCCAGGGTGAGGGCTGCTGTTGACTACAGAGAGACGGATCAAGGAGATGTGAGGGAGGAGACTGTGGTGGGAAATGCGTGTGGAGGAAAGCCAGGCAGCCATGGAAGCAAGGAGATATGCTGAGTCACACATATGGGGTGGAGCCATCACCACAGCCTCCCTCCCCCGACACACCAGCATCAGCAGCTGAACAGTAGAGAAGCTGGCCCACCAAACGCCTGACACCATGAACTACACAGTGGGACCCCACGCAGGGTGCTCCTTTAAGTGTCTGACCTGTCAATCTATAGAGTAGTATCCTAGCCAAGGGGGCCCCTCTATGTGCCGGCTACTGCTGCTGCTGCTGCTAAGTCGCTTCAGTTGTGTCTGACTCTGTGAGACCCCATAGACAGCAGCCCACTAGGCTCCTCTGTCCCTGGGATTCTCCAGGCAAAAGCACTGCAGTGGGTTGCCATTTCCTTCTCCAATGCATAAAAGTGAAAAGTGAAAGTGAAGTCACTCAGTTGTCCTCAACTCTTAGCGACCCCATCGACTGCAGCCTACCAGGCTCCCCAGTCCATGGGATTTTCCAGGCAAGAGTACTGGAGTGGGTTGCCATTGCCTTCTCCGCTATGTGTCTGATGCCGTGAAAAACAGAGAAGGTCCCCAGGCAAGGAGGCCCTCTAAGTGCCTGAACAGGCAGAGCTACAGAGAAAGACAGGCGAAAGAGGCCTTCTAATCACCAGCTACAAGAGGCTCAAAAAAAGACTCTGACAGGGCCATAACTCCTGCAGCTGAGGCGGGCCATAACTCCTGCAGCTGAGGGAGCCCATGTCCTTGAACACTTGGCACTGCCAGGGTCCCCACAGGCCAAGCAGCTGTGCCAACTTCATGTTCAATCCTCACTGGGGCAGAACTGCCATAGGCAAAAAATGTCTTGCATCTATGCACACAGGGTCACTTCGGTCCTGTCCAACTCTGCAACGCTGTAGACTGTGGCCTGCCAGGCTTCTCTGTCAGGGGGATTCTCCAGGCAAGAATACTGGAGTGTATTGGCCAACACTGGTTGCCATACCCTTCTAGAGCACTGTATTTCCTGCTGCCCTAGCCACCAACTCTCTGAGTACCTGGTGCTGCCAGAACCCCTGCGACCCAAGCAGCTGCACCACCTCTGCACCTGGCCCTCACTGGGGCAAACCCAAGTCCTCCAGGACAGCCTAAGGAGCAAACCACAGTGGACAACCCACATGCAGAGGTGGAAATAAAACCACAGTTGAAACCCAGGGGCAGTATGGCTAAGGAATAAGACCTAAAACCTTCCCATCAGCTGTACAAGCTGCAGATTAAATCCACACAAATAGGTAGACTCTGTCTATGGAAAATATAAAAGGCCATTGAGAGCTCCTACAAAAGAAAACACACTAGTCTGAGAGCTGTGGACATTGGAGGCAAGAACACACAGAAGTAGGACCAGATTCGAATCTGAGCTGCTCCCAAAGCAAGTCGAGAGACCAGCAGAGTGTTGGAGGGCATGCTAGGGAGGTGAGGTGGACTGTGAGTCCCAGGGAGGGAAAGGACCCTGACAGCAGTGACTCAAAAAAAACATTTATTACTCTTATCTTTTCATTGTTCTGTAGATGCTTCTGGATGTTTTTTTCTTTTTTATTCCTTGTTTTATGCTCCCCTCTGATATAGCTGTCCATTTTATT
This sequence comes from Capricornis sumatraensis, assembly GCF_032405125.1. Taxonomy (NCBI): domain Eukaryota; kingdom Metazoa; phylum Chordata; class Mammalia; order Artiodactyla; family Bovidae; genus Capricornis; species Capricornis sumatraensis. The sequence goes on from NC_091084.1 coordinate 7,417,272, forward strand.
GGCACTGTTCAGTTCAGTCGCTCAGTCACGTCCAGCTCTTTGCGATACCGTGAATCGCAGCACGCCAGGCCTCCCTGTCCATCACCAACTCCCGGAGTTCACTCAGACTCACATCCATAGAGTCAGTGATGCCATCCAGCCATCTCATCCTCGGTCATCCCCTTCTCCTCCTCCCCCAATCTCTCCCAGCATCAGACTCTTTTCCAGTGAGTCAACTCTTCACATGAGGTGGCCAAAGTACTGGAGTTTCAGCTTTAGCATCATTCCTTCCAAAGAAATCCCAGGGCTGATCTCCTTCAGAATGGACTGGTTGGATCTCCTTGCAGTCCAAGGCACTCTCAAGAGTCTTCTCCAACACCACAGTTCAAACGCATCAATTCTTCGGTGCTCAGCCTTCTTCACAGTCCAACTCTCACATCCATACATGACCACAGGAAAAACCATAGCCTTGACTAGACGGACCTTAGTTGGCAAAGAAATATCTCTGCTTTTGAATGTGCTATCTAGTTTGATCATAACTTTTCTTCCAAGGAGTAAGCATCTTTTAATTTCATGGCTGCAATCACCATCTGCAGTGATTTTGGAGCCCCCAAAAATAAAGTCTGACACTGTTTCCACTGTTTGCCCATCTATTTCCCATGAAGTGATGGGACCAGATGCCATGATCTTCGTCTTCTGAATGTTGAGCTGTAAGTCAACTTTTTCACTCTCCTCTTTCACTTTCATCAAGAGGCTTTTTAGCTCCTCTTCACTTTCTGCCATAAGGGTGGTGTCATCTGCATATCTGAGAACAAATATATGGCAATAAAATGGATAACCTGGAAGAAATGGATAGATTCTTAGAAAAATTCAATCTTCCCAGATTGAACCAGGAAGAAATAGAAACTATGAACAACCCAATTACAAGCACTGAAATCGAAGCTGTGATCAAATATCTCTCAAAAGACAAAAGCCCAGGAACAGATGGCTTCACAGGTGAATTCTATCAAACATTTAGAGACAAGCTAATGCCAATCCTTCTAAAACTCTTTGAAAAAACTGCAGAGAAAGGAACACTTTTCGAACTCATTCTATGAGGTCACCATCACCCTGATACCAAAACCAGACAATGACAACACAGAAAAAGAAAACTTCAGGACAATATCACTGGTGAATCAAAAGAAATCCTCAGCAAAAGTTTAGCAAACAGAATTCAGCAACACATCAAAAAGGTCATACACCATGATCAAGTTGGGTTTATTCCAGGGATGCAAGGACTCTTCAATATATGCAAATCAATCAATGTGATATACCATATTAAATTGAATGATAAAAATCATATGATAATCTCAACAGATGCAGAAAAGCCTTTGACAAAATTCAGCACCCATTTATGATTAAAACTCTTCAAAAAAAGGGCACAGAAGGAACCTACCTCAACATAGTAAAGGCCATATAGGATAAGCCTACAGTAAACATTATTCTCAATGGTGACAAACTGAAAGCATTCCTCCTAAAATCAGGAACAAGACAAGGGTGTCCATTTTCACCACTATTATTCAACATAGTTCTGGAAGTCCTAGCTACAGCAATCAGAGGAGAAAAAGAAATAAGAGGAATCCAGATCAGAAAAGAAGTAAAGCTCTCACTGTCTGCAGATGACATGATACTGTACCTAGAAAACCCTAAAGATACTATCAGAAAATTACTAGAGCTAATCAGTGAATTTCACAGTGTTTCAGGAAACAAAATCAATACACAGAAATCACCTGTATTTCTATATACCAACAATGAAAAATCAGATAAGGACTCAATCCAATTCACCATTACAACAAAAAACAAATATCTAGGAATAAACTTACCCAAGGAGACAACAGAAATGTACACAGACAATTATAAGACACTGATGAAAGAAATCAAAGATGACAAGAACAGACGGAGAGATATTCCATGTTCCTGGGTAAGAAGAATCAATATTGTGAAAATGATTATACTACCAAATGCTATCTACAGATTCAATGCAATACCTATCAAATTACCAATGGCATTTTTCACAAAATGCCAAAAAACAAAAAATTGCACATTTCATATGAAAACACAAAAGATCCTGAATAGTCAAAGAAATCTTAGAAATAATGGAGCTGGAGAAACCAACCTTCCTGACTTCAGATTATACTAAAAAGCTACATTCATCAATACAGTATAACAGAAACAGAAATATAGATCTATGGAATAGCTACATGTAAAGGAATGAAATTAAAGCACTTCCTAACACCATACACAAAAATAAACTCAAAATGGATTAAAGACCTAAATGTAAGACCAGAAACTATAAAACTCTTAGAGGAAAACATAGGCAGAACACTCAATGACATAAATCAAAGCAAGATCCTCTATGACCCACCACCTAGAGTAATGGAAATAAAAGCAAAAGTAAACAAGTGGGACCTCATTAAACTTAAAAGGTTTTGCACAGCAAAGAAAACTATAAGCAAGGTGAAAAGACAACCCTCAGGCTGAGAGAAAATAATAGCAAATGAAACAACTGACAAAAGATTAATTTCCAAAATATACAAGCAGCTCATACAACTCAATACCAGAAAAACAACCCAATCAAAAAGTGGGGAAAAGACCTAAACATATTTCTCCAAAGAAGACATACAGATGGCTAACAAACAAATGGAAAGATGCTTAACACGACTCATTATTCAAGAAATGCAAATCAAAATTACAATGAGGTATCACCTCACACCAGTCAGAATGTCCATCATCAAAAAGTCTACAAAGAATAAATGCTGGAGAAGGTGTGGAGAAAAGGGAACGCTCTTGCATTGTTGGTGGGAATGCAAATTAATATAACCACTATGGAAGATGGTATGGAGATTCCTTAAAAAGTCAGGAATAAAACCACCATATGACCCAGCAATCCCACTCCTAGGCATACACCCTGAGGAAACCAAATTGAAAAAGACACATGTATCCCATTGTTGATGGCAGCACTATTTACAATAGCTAGAACATGGAAGCAACCTAGATGCCCATCGAAAGATGAATGCATAAAGAAGTTGTGGTACATATACACAGTGGAATATTCAGCCATAAAAGGGAACGAATTTTAGTCCATTCTAATGAGGTGAATGAACCTAGAACCTATTATACAGAGTGAAGTGAGTCAGAAAGAGAAAGATGAATATCGTGTTCTAACACATATATGAGTGAGTGAAGTCACTCAGTCGTGTCCGACTCTTTGCGACCCCATGGACTGCAGCCTACCAGGCTCCTCTGTCCATGGGATTTTCCAGGCGATAGTACTGGAGTGGATTGCCATTTCCTTCTCCAGGGGATCTTCCTGACCCAGACATTGAACCCAGGTCTCCCGCATTGTAGACAGATACTTTACCGTCTGAGTCACTAGGAAGTCCAAACACATATATATGGAATCTAGAAAAATGGTACTGAAGAATTTACTTACAGGGCAGCAATGGAGAAGGAGACATAGAGAACAGACTTATGGACATGAGGAGAGGGGATGAGAGCGTGAGATGTAGGGCAAGAGTAACGTGGAAACTTACATTTCCACATGTAAAATAGAAAGCCAACGGGAATTTGCTATATGGCTCAGCAAACTTAAAACAGGGCTCTGTATCTACCTAGAGGGGTGGGATGGTTCAAAAGGGAGGGGATATATGTGTACCTATGGCTGATTCATGTTGAGGTTTGACAGAAAACAGCAAAATTCTGTAAAGCAACTATCCTTCAATAAAAAAATAATTTTTTTAAAAAAAGAAAACCCTGGCAATAAAGAATGCAGAGAAATCTCCCTTGGGACGGTTCAACCAAAGAAAGGCAATGTAAAAAGAAGATACAAAATATTAAAAATATCATGAAAGTATAGATAGAATAAATAAAGACATTTTATAAATCCTAAGAATATCAAAAACAGGCTTGAAGCCTGAAGGAGATAATATTAAGAAAAATAAAATATTAACTAACAGAGGGTAAGCTAAAGCAGTTACAGACAAATCTATACCAATCAAAATGTTTATACTTTTGTACTTATAGGATTTAGATAAATTAGTGTATGAACAACTGAGGAGACTACAGTTGTGATTTTAAACAATATGGGAAAATAATACACTCTTTCCAAAAGTTCAAGTACACAACACTATCAATCTACTCAATATAGACAAGCGATACTTTTTAAATCCATTTAAGTAAAATCATTATTTTTCACACTGAACCACAACCAGGTATAAATGGCCTTCCTATTGTTTGCATCTCTGTGCTTCTTCTAAATGTTACCTGCATTGATACTGTGATCTCTTGAAGAGCAGCATCTGCTTCGTCTTGCTTAGTTTTAAGTAATACACTTTGTTCTCCAGCTGTTCTGTTCAATTCAGCCACAAGAGCTTTAGCTTCATTTAGTTTAGATACACCAGCCTACATTAACAGAAGAGACTGACAATATTAAAAGAAAAGGAATTTTATATACATAGGGTAAACAAAGTCTATAAGAATGAATGAAAAAAATATAAATGTGTACAAATACCACATCTGCAAGTGAACTTGGGTTTTTTCTTATTGCTAATTATAACAATTTAGTCAACTTTTTACCCATTAAGATGTAGAAAAAGACTCCACAAAGGCTTTAGAGGAAAATGGATCTTAAAGCATCACAGTAAAGCTGAATACATTAACATATATTAATTAGCTTAACCAGTGGGGTTTTACTCAACTGCATTAGACAGGAAAGAAAATAGAAAGAAAAAAATACTCAGTAAACCTTTCTAATTTTTCAGTGTCATTAATTGAACAAAAGGACCTCAGGGACCACTCTTTTTATATTGGACATGCCTTGGTTTTGTTTGTCCATTATCCAACTATTTTATAAGAGACTGCCTTACATAGGGTGCTGGTTAGCAATCACTCCAAATGCTTTGGCTATTCTTTGGGCAGGGGGGCGGGGTGGGTAGGTGACCCTGGTCTGGCCATTTTAACACTCCACTCCACTGTCCATCAATAATCCAAGGAATGAAAATGAAAAATACTCTCTGTTCTTCAATACAATTACATTTTTGTCACAAAACGAATCAGAAGAAAGATAGCAATGGCAAAAAAAGGGAATGTAAACTTGGTGGCTCAGACGGTAAAGCTTCTTCCTACAGTGTGGGAGACCTGGGTTCGATCCCTGGGTCGGGAAGATCCCCTGGAGAAGGAAATGGCAACCCACTCCAGTACTCTTGCATGGAAAATCCCTTGGACCAAGGAGCCTGGTAGGCTACACTCCATGGGGTCGCAAAGAGTCGGACACGACTTAGCGACTTCACTTCACTTCACTTCAAACAGTATTTATTGAGCACCCAGTACAGAGGACAGGCATCATGCTGGTTCTTTACATTAGCATTTCATCTAACGTACACAAGACATTGACCCAATAAAGCTATAACTCAGTAAATTTACCTCAAATACAATAGAGAACTAAATCAGGAAATTAACTTTTCAAAGCATGTGCAGTTAGTGGCTTAATATAAATGAAAGTAAATCAGTAGAAAGAAGGATAAAGATAACTGTCAATTAATGTTCCTGGTTTCCTACCCTTACAAAGAGAAGCAAGAACTCTGGAGACAGAATGCTCTCTGACAGAGTCTGAGGTTAGCATTCTAACAGCACACTTAAGCTGAAGCTCTACAATTATAGAAATACAAAGAGTTCCAAATGTACTAAGTGACATAAATCAGAATATAATAAATTATCCATAATAATGAAATAAATATAATAAAATATACTTTTAAGAATGTTTATAAAATATAATTATAAATATAAAGTCTACTATAAAACATAATATCATATATTATGTTTTAATTAATAATAGGCACTTTTGATTTCTAAAATAAGTTCATGTGAAAAAGACATTTAAAACCAGCACAATAAGCTATCAAAAGCACACAAATAACATGCATAGTGAAGTAAAGAAATAATTATTCAACCAAAAAAAATACAAAACCACTACTATAAGCTAATGGGCAATATAGATAGGTGGGACAGTTTTCCAGGATACTTAATACAGTACAATATTTATTTATCACATTGTGATTTACATAATCCTTGTCCCTTACACATAAATAAAATAATTTTAGATCACCAATAATGTACCTGCAAATGACTTTGTCTTTTTAATAATTCCTCTTTCTTGCTGCTACTAATGGCAGAATATACACGTAAAAAGGTCATATATCGGCTTGGTGTAGCACCATATGCTTTACAAGACTCATGGATTAATAAAAAAGATTTTAGAAAATCAGGATCAACTATAAAGAGGAAAAAAAGATGACAATGTAAGTATGGTCCATTAAGAATTACAGAAAATAAATTTAACTATATCTTTTTCTACTCAATGAAATTATGAGATAATATATTTGCTTAAAGGTGAACAGGTATTCCTAGGTATCCATGCATAGCTTCCATTATTCTTATTATTTTGCATTATTTTTTCCAGTGGTCTCTACACTTCAACTGTATGTATATACCTTTCCCTGTATTTCCCCTGACAAGTTTCACTGCTGCAAGAAAGATAAATCTACAGTTTCCCATGTCAATTAATTGGGACTACATAACAGGTAGTCTAAAAGTAAGCTTACTAAAAGCTGTATGAGTGGAAAAGATATACCAAACCAAATAACACCTATTCCCTCCTATGTACATGGGAAGAAACAGGGCTTCAAAAGTCAAAAAATTAAGAACAAGCTCTCGTTAGCTTCAATATACACATGTGTGCTCAGTCATGTTCAACTCTTTGCAAACCCGTGGACAGTAGTAGCCTGCCAGGCTCCTCTGTCCATGGAATTTTCCAGGTAAGAATATTGGAGTAGGTTGCCATTTTCTCTCCAAGGGATCTTCCTGACCCAGGGATCAAACCACATCACCTACACCAGCTGGCAGATTCTTTATTACTTGAGCCACCTGGGAAGCTGATATATACATGACCAAACACATTCTTTCTCTCTTGTTGTCTCAACCTATTCCCTTCTGTATTCCCTACCCCAGTAAACAAAATCAACTTCTAATAAATTTTTCCAAGCAGAACCCTGAGAAATATTCTTGCATCCTTCTTCTTCCTTGCATACAGCAGCCATTATATAACCAAATCCTCTTTAGATTACCTCCTAATACCACGCAAGTCCATTCCTTCCTCTTAGATTAGAAGGCAATAGCCTTCTACACTGGAGAAGGAAACGACAACCCATATACTGGTCTATAGCACCCCTGTTTCTCTGTATACCAATCTATTTCTAATATCTGAAAAAAACAGGTGGATGCAGAGACTTCTCTTTCTAAAACAAGACTCTTGTCACATCTCTAACAAAAACCTGTCAATTATCCCAAATCACTAAGAAGTCAGAATCCAAATTCCTTCTGTAACATGACATGGAAGGCTCTTCATTACTGACCCTGCTTACCTTATGACATTAGAAAATGGCAATTATTTCATCAATAAAAGCCTGGTAAAATCAATTTCATCAAGATACTACCTGATTTCTTTTTCTTTTCTTCTTTTCTTTTTTTGTCACTATATCTTTCTTCACCACCCATTTCACTGAGTAACATTTCAGGTATCTAAAACAGGAAGAGCATTTCTTTAAACTTCAATTCAGTATGAAAAATGTTTAAGTAAATCCAGTATCAGATGTTAAAAAACACTTAACGTAACACATAAAAAGTATCAGTTGGACTTTTCTTCTAGGATTCCTTCCAGACTAAGGAATAAAAACAGTATATCTGTCTTCAGAAAACATTTTCTAGTTGATGCTTTGACACATATATCAACCATTGACTGGAAATTAATAGCACACAGGAAAAGTTTCAACATCTCACTTGAAAAATGATTAGACTTTATGAAATGAAGAAACTAACAATTTTGATTGAATTAGAAAATAATCAGAGATACCATTTAAAAATCACAAAGTAATAAAATCAAATGTTTTATTTGTATCAAACTAACAAAATGCCTTCATGACATAAAGGAACAGGAAGGATTCTTAGCTTTCTTAAATGAGAAATAAGGAAAAATAAATAAAAATAATTTCATAATTGATATCAACATAATTGATAATGCTAAAAACTATCTATTGTCTAGTAATAGCAAGGCTTTTGCCATTACCACAAATAAGAAAATTAAGTAATGAACAGATATTAAACTATATAAAAAAAATTTTAAACCCTATTTCTGGGGAACAAAAACTAAGTAGAACTCCAAAATTTTAAAATTAAGCCAAAAACCTCCAACTTATTTCACCTGATACAGTTCACATGCCTAATAAGAACAAGGGCAAGTAATCCAGGTAATTAGGTCAAAAAACATCTTTTTCTTCTCAGACTGAATAAAATGTTAAGATCCCTTAACTAGCGGAGTGTTTCAAAGTGCCATGATTCTTGAGCCAAAGAAAATTTTTTTTCTCAAATATTTTCACTGATTTCTGAACATATACTGAAGCAACTGAGAGAATATTTTAAATAAACACTTTTAAATCAAAGAACATTTCTTTGGAAACTCACTTTCTTTAAAATACTCTATCCCTTAGGATAGAGTATTTTAGGATAGCTTGATTGTGCTAATCATTTCACAACATAAAATAAACAAAAATAACATGATGTACACCTTAAACACATACAATTTTTATGTGTCAATTACACCTCAATAAAGCTGGGAGGGGTGGAAAGAATCTATCCCTAAATAATACCCCACGTTAGAAAAGTTTTCTTGCCTGTTTTCAACCACATTCCACTTTGCTTCCACTCTACCTCCCAGGAGATAAAAATAGCACTTTGGAGTTGAATGAGTATATTAACACTATTCATTCTTACTAATATCTTGACCTCTCAATTCCTTGAATTCTTCTCCTTCTGTTATCTATCACCTTTTTCCCAGCCACTCTCCCCTACCATGTCAAATGGTCACATCCTAATACCTTGTCATTAACAATAACTGCAATCATTTCATAATCTCACTTGCAAACATCCCCCTCTTTTACCATTACATTCCTGTCTAACCAGCTCACTCCTTTTGCAATGCAAACAATCCTCAAATTTCACCAAGACCTACAGTCTATTCATTCAACAACCTTTATACTGTCATTCACCATCTTCCTACCATAACTCCTCAGTTTCCTTGGCCTTCCCCTACTTTGTCGTACTCAGTCAGTCATTTCAGTCATTCAGTCATGTCCAACTCTTTGCGACCCCATGGACTGCAGCATGCCAGGCTTCCCTGTCCATCACCAACTCCTGGAGCTTGCTCAAACTCATGTCCATCGAATCGGTGATGCCATCCAACCATCTCATCCTCTGTCGTCCTCTTCTCCTCCTGCCTTCAATCTTTCCCAGCATCAGGGTCTTTTCCAATGAGTCAGTTCTTCACATCAAGTGACCAAAGTATTGGAGCTTCAGCTTCAGCATCAGTCCTTCCAATGAATATTCAGGACTGATTTTTTTTAGGATGGACCGGTTGAATCTCCTTGCAGTCTAAGGGACTCTCAAGAGTCTTCCCCAATACCATATTTCAAAAGCATCAATTTTTCTGCACTCAGCTTTCTTTTTATAGTCCAACTCTCACATTCATACATGACTGCCGGGAGCGAGCACAAGGAGTCCCGCCCATGGCAAAGGTCATGAGGTTAAGGGGCCTGAAAGGCAAAAGCGAGTCCGGCCTTAAGGGAGCCTCGCTGGATCTGCTCGTGCATCTGCCCCAAAACCAGAGTCTGCCTGCCTTACTGCATTGTGCTTTCCACCTACTCTTCTGACATTATATGGGGGGCTATCCCCCACCATCTCTCTCTGAAAAGGAGTTAACTTAGGACTCCAATTAATAAATCTCCTGGGCGTGACAAGGGTGTTTCAGTCCATAAACCTCTCTGCTGGCAGACTAGCTTGTGTGACAGGTTTATCCACACTCTTGCTACCATGTACATGATTGTTTACAACCTCTCAACAATAAACAGCACAGAGAGTTTGGAGTATTTTGAAAGTCTTAGTTAGCATAGGGTTTTTCTAAAGATAAAAATCATGTTTGTGAAGGGTTTCATTGCTGAGCTAATGACTGCCACCAGGCCTCCATATCCTTAGGCACCTAGGAGTATGTTAATCAATGTAATTGGAATGTAGAAAAAGAAATATAGTAATTTTGATGTTAGCAATAGTAGACTTTTGAGTTAATGAATTTTCTCTTTTGTTATAGATCCTCCTCTTTCTTTGTTATAAATCATCGTGTCCTTGCTATATAAAAATGTAACTTTATCACTATCTTAAGACTAAATAGATCTAAAGGGGAAACAAGTTTTCTGATCAATTAACCTTTATCAATAGAAAGAAAGGTGAGGCCATAAAATGTTAATTGGTCTCCAGACCAGAAGATATTGTAAAACAAATGTAAGACCCTTGTAAGAACAAAGATCTGCTGAGAACACTGTCTTTAGATAAAGGTCGGAGCAGCTGACCCTGCATGACTCTGTTTCTTACATTTACCTCTATGTATAACTAAAAGTATAAAAGTGGACCTGAAAAATAAAGAAACGGACCAGTTCCTGGAAAGACTGGTTTCCCCCGTGTGGTCTTTGCTCATTTTCTTCTTTTCTGGCTGAATTCCCATCTGGAGCGTGGAGGCTCACCAAGCCTACTAATTTTGCTGGGGCTTCTAAGATCTGACCAGGGAGGCCTTTGTGTCTCCTCTCCTTCGGGAGAATGGGAAGACGCCTGCAGCCTACATAGGTGGTGCAAACTCTTTCTCTTGGAGTTTTATTGGTTTTCCACGTAAACCAAGTTATTCAGCCTCTTTTCTCCACTTATTTTCCTACTACACTATTCTTTCCTAATCTCTCTTTATATTTCTAATTAAATAGTTCTTTCCTAGGACATCGACACTGTCCCCTCTTCAAACTACCCTGGATTCACCGGGGGTGGACCCCAGCACATGACTACTGGAAAAACCATAGCTTTGACTAGATGGGCCTTTGTTGGCAAAGTAATGTCTCTGCTTTTTAATATGCTGTCTAGGTTGGTCATAGGTTTTCTTCCAAGGAGCAAGTGTCTTTTAATTTCATGGCTAGAGTCACCACCTGCAGTGATTTTGAAGCCCAAAAAATAAAGTCTCTCACGGTTTCCATTGTTTCCCCAACTATTTGCCATGAACTTAGCTTTCTGAATGTTGAGTTTTAAGCCAGCTTTTTCACTCTCCTTTCACCTTCATCCGGAGAAAGCAACAGCAACCCACTCCAGTACTCCTGCCTGGAAAATCCCATGGATGGAGGAGCCTGGTAGGCTGCAGTCCATGGGGTCACAAAGTCAGACACAACTGAGCGACTTCACTTTCACTTTTCACTTTCATGCACTGGAGAAGGAAATGGCAACCCACCCCAGTGTTCTTGCCTGGAGAATCCCAGGGACCGGGGAGCCTGGTCGGCTGCCGTCTATGGGGTCGCACAGAGTCGGACACGACTGAAGCAACTTAGCAGTAGCAGCAGTAGCAGTTCACTTTCATCAAGAGGCTCTTTAGTTCCTCTTCACTTTCTGCCATCAGGGTGGTGCCATCTGCATATCTGAGGTCATTAATATTTCTCCCAGCAATCCTGATTCCAGCTTGTGCTTCATCCAGCCTGGTATTTTGCATAATGTACTCTGCATATAAGTTAAATAAGCAGGGTGACAGTATACCGCCTTGATGTACTCCTTTCCCTATTTGGAACCAGTCTGTTGTTCCATGTCCGGTTCTAACTTTTGCTTCCTGACCTGCATACAGATTTCTCAGGAGGGAGGTCAGGTGGTCTGGTAATCCCATCTCTTGAAGAATTTTCCACAGCTTGTTGTGATCTACACAGTCAAAGGCTTTGGCATAATCAGTAAAAAGAAGTAGATGTTTTTCTGGAACTCTCCTGCTTTTTTGATGATACAGCAGATGTTGGCAATTTGATCTCTGGTTCCTCTGCCTTTTCTAAATCCAGCTGGTACATCTGGAAGTTCACGGTTCACGTACAGTTGAAGCCTCACCTGCAGAATTTTGAGCATTTCTTTGCTAGCATGTGAGATGGGTGCAATTTTGTGGTAGTCTGAACATTCTTTGGCACACACTCAAGCAGCAAAGCAAAGCCCCAATCCTGCTTAAATGCAAGTCACCACTATTGCAGGTCTGTAACCCTGAGTGCCCATGTGACTGGAGAAAAAGCACACAACTATACTGAAAGGCCTCAATCACTAGCCTCACGTGAACCCGTAATGCTATCTAGCTATTACTGTCATACTCCACTCTCCTAAGCCTTTCACTCCCTCCCTCTTCCAAAACTATTTTGCACATCCTCTTACATCTCTTCAAGATTCCAAAATCTCTTTCCTCAACTTTTCTCTCAAGTGATTAATCTTAGTTCTGATTTCACTTGGAAAACAGAAATAACCAGAAGTGTCTAAAACTTCCCAATGCTACTCCTGCCCACCTGCGTGGACCCAGACCCCTGTACTCTGCTTCCTTTCCTGTTGCTACAGATGACACTTCCATTCTCCAAGCAAAGTGAAGTGAGAGTCGCTCCATTGTGTCCGACTCTTTGCGACCCCATGGACTATACAGTCCGTGGAATTCTCCAGGCCAGAATACTGGAGTAGGTAGCCTTTCCCTTCTCCAGGAGATCTTCCCAACACAGGGATCAAACCCAGGTCTCCTGCATTGCAGGCAAATTCTTTACCAGCTGAGCCACAGGGAAGCCCAAGCAAAGGCTTGTCCTCAATCCTTCCATGTGTGTAGTAGACCCATATGGTGTCTAGACCCAAGGACACTGCTCTACCAATTCGCCCCCTTTCATATAAAATACATGTTTTGTTTCCTTTCTTGCATTCCCAATGGCATATGAGCATGCTCCAGTTTAGCCCATCTTAAAAATTTTTTTTAAAGAAAAAACTATTTTATTCCCACTTCCTGCAGTTACTGATCCATTTTATCTTCCACTTTATAACAAAATTCTTCAAAAGAGGTGACTATATTCACTCTCCACTCTTCTCATTCTTTCCAAAACACATTTCAATACAGTATTTTTTTCCACTACTAACTGAAACTGCTTCATTAAAGTCACTAAGGGACACAAGTTGCTAAACCCAATGATCAGTTTCCAGCCTTCATGGACTTCCATGTGTCACAGTTCATCCTTCCTTGCTCCTTCAGAATGCTGTTTTCACTTGGTTTCCAGGCTTCACTTGTACTCACAACTCCTGTTTCCTATCTCCCTAGCGGTTCCTTCTCAGTATCCTTTGCTGGTTCCTGTTCATCTCAGCCTTTTAATGCTGAAAGTGCCCCAGGGGTCAACCTTTGGATCTCTTCCCTTTCTGCCAACATTCACTCCTTCAGTAGTATTTGTTCTCAAAGCTTTAAATGCCACTTAAACTCTGATAATTCCCATAATTTTGCCTGTATGCCTGACCTTTTCCCCTGAACTTCTCCATCTTCCAACTCAGATGTCCGACACACCTCTTATTTAATAGATCTAAAACTGAAAGCTTCATCTTCTCTTCTCAAAATCTTTCTCTCATAGTCTCCCTTCAACTGACAGGTATTCCAGTCTTTCCAGGAGCTCAAGCCAACAGACTGGCAGGTATCTTCAACTCCTCACTTCCCCTAATAACTTATTACAATCTGTCAGCAAACCCTATCATCTCTACTGCAAAACATACCAGTATCTACCAGTTCTCACCACCTCTACCACTATACCCTGAGGGCAAGTCATCCTTGTCTTTCACCAAGATTACTGCAATAGCTTTATAACTGCTTCCTCCTGGTCTTCTATGGTCTATTTTCAAACAGAAGCCAGTGTAATCCCATAAAACATCAGAACAGTTTTGCTCACAAGCCACCAAGGAGTCCCTTACTGGTTTCCAGAAAAGTTGAAATCCTTATAATAGCATCCAAAGCCCCACCCTAACTGTTCTCTTAATCCCCCAACCTCATCTGCAACTACTCTCCACCTTGATCACTCTGTTACAAATGAACTGGCCCTCAAATCACCAGGCCTGCTCTCATTTCAGGTTCTTCCTGTAGAAAGCTTTCCCTCCAAATATCCCCCAAAAGAATGTAAACTTCATGAGGGCAGGGACTTATGTCTCTCTTTTCTCTGCTATATCCCCAGTATATAAAAGAGTGACACATATTAAGCATCCAATAATTACTGCTTCTTAATGAATACTTCTTGTTCACGTAGCCTCTTCAGACTGGAATAACTTTCCTCTATCTACTTACTGAAATCTATTTAAAGGATCATCTCAACTGTAAAATGTTGTCTATTATCTCAAATTGCGCTCCTTTCTCTGAATCATGATAGGCAATAGTTTGCACATCTACTATACAAAAATAAATCAGTGACTGGAAATATGAGCATCATTCAAGGAGACAATATTGAAAATTATTATTTATTCAAATTAAGCAATGTAAAAGGCTTCCAGTTGAGATGGTTTTTGAGTTCACACTTTACACTTGTATCCTTCCAAACACATATCATAACAATGAAAGAATTTTTTCTTAAGGCACCTAAATTTTAATTGAAACAACTGCTAAAATTATTGCTGTGATATTTTAATCATAAGCTAGTCTATAACAGACTAAGTAATGAAATTTATAAAATTTTTTAAATATAATAAATATCTCTGTGGTCCTTAATTAAGAACATAATCTTACACCTAACATTTTGTAGTCAACTAATCTGTCAAGTATAAGAGTATGAAGAAAAGACAGTTATTTTCAAATATATGAGAGATGCTCAGTGCCACAATTAAGGATTATAATAAACACCAAGGGGAAGTTGTGACAATTAGTAACCTTAAAAAGAAAGTGAAACTGAAGTCGCTCAACCGTGTCTGACTCTTTGTGACCCCATGGACTATAGCCTACCAGGGTCCTCCATCCACGGGATTTTCCAGGCAAGAATACTGGAGTGGGCTGCCATTCCCTTCTCCAGAGATCTTCCCAACCCAGGGATTGAACCCAGGTCTCCCGCATTGTAGCAGACGCTTTACCATCTGAGCCACCAGGGAAGTCCTTGGTGTCTTAAAAACAAAATGTGCTTATTTTTTATTTCCACATTTAAACATTAAACTTACTTTCTTCATACTGCTATCTGACCAAGCCTCCATCCACAACACCTGGCACTTCTTATGCAAAGCAGGATTGCTCTCACAGTTTATTATGAAGTTTAAATTTGAGGAATCCATTATCAAAACAATATGCAAGTTTTGTTGCACTCCTAAAAAAATAAGATAAATATAGTCATGGAATATTACAATAACAATATTTGAAGAAATCCATATATGGTCCGGTTTTATGAAATCAAAATTTTCTGAAATTGGATGGCAGAAGCTCTTTAACAAAAGAGCAATCTATGTAACAGAATTATACTCTAAGTGAAAAATCTGCCTGCAATGCAGGAAACAAGAGATGCATGTTTGATCCACCTCTTGGGAAGATACCCTAGAGGAGGAAACGGCAACCCATTCCACTATTCTCACCTGAAAAACCCCATGGACAGAAAAGCGCAGAGGGCTATAGTCCAAAGGGTCACAAAGTCGAACACAATGGAATGGATGAACATGCCTTCAATGCACATGAATGTGCTGTTTGTGCAAGCTGAGATAAAATATCCCAAAAAGATATGCTACGGCTGTTACTTTTCAAATGTCATACCGGATTCTATTAAGTAACATTTTTCTTTTTAGGATTTTTGTTTCAATGTTCAGAAGCAAAACTGATCTCTGGATTTTTTTAGGAGAAATATTTTTCCTTGTTTCAATGTCAATATCATTTTCCCTTCATAAAAATGAATTTAGAAACTCTCCTTTATTTTCTATGTTCTGAAGTAGTTTTAAAATAGCATTGAGATGATCTCTTTCTTCAAGGTGTGGTAGAAATCCCCTCTAAACTTAAAACAGAGAGAAGGGAAGGTAGCTCTTTAACAACTTTCTTTGTTCCATCAATAATAAACGTTCTTGCAGAAAAATAAAGATGATCACTGTAATAGCAGTGCCTGGGTGGTGTCACTATTGCCTTATTTTTTGCTTATCAATTTTAGATATGCACTGTGTCCATGAAACTGCTTCTATAATAATATGTTTCTTTAGTTTCAAAGAAACTACAGAATGTGAAGTGAAGTGAAAGTCACTCAGTCGTGTCCAACTCCTTACAACCCCATGGACTATACAGTTCAGTCCAGTTCAGTCGCTCAGTCGTGTATGACTCTTTGCGACCCCATGAATCGAGCACAACAGGCCTCCCTGTCCATCACCAACTCCTGGAATTCACTCAGATTCACGTCCATCGAGTCAGTGATGCCATCCAGCCATCTCATCCTGGGTCGTCCCCTTCTCCTCCTGCCCCCAATCTCTCCCAGCATCAGAGTCTTTTCCAATGAGTCAACACTTCGCATGAGGTGGCCAAAGAAGTGGAGTTTCAGCTTTAGCATCATTCCTTCCAAAGAAATCCCAGGGCTGATCTCCTTCAGAATGGACTGGTTGGATCTCCTTGCATTCCAAGGGACTCTCAAGAGTCTTCTCCAACACCACAGTTCAAAAGCATCAATTCTTCGGTGCTCAGCCTTCTTCACAGTCCAACTCTCACATCCATACATGACCACTGGAAAACCATAGCCTTGACTAGACGGACCTTAGTTGGCAAAGTAATGTCTCTGCTTTTGAATATACTATCTAGGTTGGTAATAACTTTCTTCCAAGGAGTAAGCATCTTTTAATTTCATGGCTGCAGTCACCATCTGCAGTGATTTTGGAGCCCCCCAAAAAAAAGTCTGACACTGTTTCTATTGTTTGCCCATCTATTTCCCATGAAGTGATGGGACCAGATGCCATGATCTTCGTTTTCTGAATGTTAAACGTTAAACCAACTTTTTCACTCTCCTCTTTCACTGTCATCAAGAGGCTTTTTAGCTCCTCTTCACTTTCTGCCATAAGGGTGGTGTCATCTCATATCTGAGGTTATTGATATTTCTCCCAGCAATCTTGATTCCAGCTTGTGTTCCTTCCAATCCAGCGTTTCTCATGATGTACTCTGCATAGAAGTTAAATAAGCAGAGTGACAATATACAGCCTTGACGTCCTCCTTTTCCTATCTGGAACCAGTCTGTCGTTCCATGTCCAGTTCTAACTGTTGCTTCCTGACCTGCATACAGATTTCTCAAGAGGCAGGTTAGGTGGTCTGGTATTCCCATCTCTTTGAGAATTTTCCACAGTTTCTTGTGATCCACACAGTCAAAGGCTTTGGCATAGTCAATAAAGCAGAAATAGATGTTTTTCTGGAACTCTCTTGCTTTTTCCATGATCCAGCGGATGTTGGCAATTTGATCTCTGGTTCCTCTGCCTTTTCTAAAACCAGCTTGAACATCAGGGAGTTCACGGTTCACATATTGCTGAAGTCTGGCTTGGAGAATTTTGAGCATTATTTTACTAGCGTGTGAGATGAGTGCAACTGTGCGGTAGTTTGAACCTTCTTTGGCATTTTCTTTGGAATTGGAATGAAAACTGACCTTTTCCAGTCCTGTGGCCACTGCTGAGTTTTCCAAATTTGCTGGCATATTGAGTGTAGCACTTTCACAGCATCATCTTTCAGGATTTGAAACAGCTCAACTGGAATTCCATCACCTCCACTAGCTTTGTTCGTAGTGAGGCTTTCTAAGGCCCACTTGACTTCACATTCCAGGATGTCTGGCTCTAGATTAGTGATCACATCATCATGATTATCTGGGTCGTGAAGATCTTTTTTGTACAGTTCTTCCATGTATTCTTGCCACCTCTTAATATCTTCTTCTTCTGTTAGGTCCAGACCATTTCTGTCCTTTATTGAGCCCATCTTTGCATGAAATGTTCCATTGGTATCTCTAATTTTCTTAAAGAGATCCATGGAATTCTCCAGGCCAGAACACTGGAGCTGGTAGCCTTTCCCTTCTCCAGGAGATCTTCCCAACTCAGGGATGGAACCTAGGTCTCCCGCATTCCAGGCGGATTATTTACCAGCTGAGACACAAGGGAAGCCAATAGCACTGAACCAACGTTAATTTCGCTGCCAGACAAATGTACTGCAGCTGTTACAGTAGGATGCTAACATGAGGGGAAGCTGGGTGAAGGCTACACAGGGACTCACCCGATCATCTTTGCAACTTTTCTATAAATCTAGACGTTTTCTTTACAAAAAAAGATTAAGAAGAGGTGACATGGAGCAGAAAGCTGAGAGCAGTGAGGGGCCTGGGCTGATGGAGTGAATGTATGTTCTGTATTATGTGAGTCTAGGGCGGGAAGGGGGAAGGCCACCCCTCCCGCACACCAGGACTCAATAATAAGGGCTTAGCTGATCACTCGCCTTCTGATGTGGCTTCCTGGGAAAGAGGAAGGACTCATGTGGTTGGTTTCCCTGGCAACCAGCCTCCACCCCTAGATGCTGGCCATAGGTCATCTCATTAACAAAAGTCATCTCATCAACAGAATGTGAAGTCGCTCAGTTGTATCCGACTCTTTGTGACCCCATGGACTGTAGCCTACGAGGCTCCTCTGTCCATGGAATTTTCCAAGCAATAGTACTGGAGTGAATTGCCATTTGGCACAATCTAAATAATTCACTAACTCTCTAAGATAGGTACTAAGTTTACCACATGGAAACAAAAGCAGCAAAGTAAATATCCCAAAAGACATTACCATACTTTCATCCTTACCTTTTCCTAAAATTTTACTTAACATGCTTTTATTATAGGTTAGCCTTTAGTCTACTTAGCGGCTATTTTCTAAAGTTCTTTAAAAAGGAAAAAAATATAAATTACCAAATGGACCCAAAATTTAAGATACCTTTGCAATCTAAAGAGAAAATAAGGTAGATTCAATGGCATCTATTTCACATGAAGCACAGTTAAATTAATAAGTTCTATGGCACCTACTATATGTGAAGTAGTTGAAGACTGGTCCAAAAAATCCATCCTGCGAAGCCTGATCTTTAAGAGGCAAGAGCAAGGGCTCTAATTCTTCGAGAGTGTAGAGTCCAGGAACTTCACCTGCAGAACATTATATTTCTTCTGAGATTTAGCTACATTACACTAAATTCAACACACATTTTACATACACGATGCTTCTTCTATTTTTATATTAAATAATCTGATGTTATTCAACCTTTGTTTCCAAAACCAGCAAGCCCTATCACCTCTATATTACCTGTAACCTTCATTCAAAAAAATTCAAACTCTTCCCACTAACCGTTCATCTATCTGCCTTTCCAAGTCCTTCTCTACCCTCTTCCAAGACTCTGTATTCTAACCTCAGTGAACTTTTTTGTGTTCTAAAACTTTAATGAAATATTTCCTCTTCCTGGAATACATCATACCACAGTCTTGCTCTGCCCCAAATCTTCCACTAAAAATATTGTTTAACCCTCAAGACACTACTTTGCCAACTGCCACGCCCATAAGCCTTTCCTGAATACCAACATGTTAGGGAAAGTACTCTTTTCTCTTGAATATAATATCCAAACATCACTGTTTGGCATTTATCACATCATTTAATAATAAATGAATTACTTCTCCCTGCCCACTTAGATTCTAAATTCCCAGAAGGCAAATATTTAATTATGATCAATGTTAACCTTAGGACATTCCTGGCGAAGAATCTAAACCATAAATACTTGTTAAATAAATGAATAAATTAATGAATGAGCTTGTTACTGGAAATCAGGAGAACTAGTCATGGCATGCTACTATGCAACAGAATGATGAAAATCAAATAAAGGTGGTAAGACTATAAGAACTTGATAGAGGGCTTGCTCACCACCATAAATCCAGTTATTTAATAAATATGTATTAAATCAATATATTTGTAGTTCACAAGAAACTGTAAGATTAAATAAAAAGTTTTTTTCTGCATTCATGAAAAGTCCAACACAGTCTAAATTACTACTTTTCTTTATGCTTATCTCAGAGGTACCAGATCATGACCCAGCCATCAGTTGTGTACGTATTCAAACACAAGCACATACGTGTAAATATGCTCTGTCTTTCTATAAATTTGAGCCGTACCAAGATACCCTTGTATCCTTAAATTTAATAAAGAAAGTTAGTTCTATTTACATACTCTATAGAGAATAAGAATTTTTAATATAGAAAAGAGACCAAAGGGCTGATTAAGTACTTTCTCTGAAAGTATTTTTCACATAAATATTTTTGCCAAAAAAAGTTAGAAAAATTAACAACCAAAATTTAAGTTTATTATTTTTGCTGTTATATGTTGATAATAAAGACCAATTTATCATATAATAAGTACTGGGTTAATGCTTATCTGAATGTTTGCTTTCACAAATTAAAACAAAAACCCTGAATATCTGGCCTACTACTTTACATCAGCCAAAAGGAACAAAGTCGCCATCTAGTGACAATTTAAGCAATATGCAGAAATAAGAACTTTAAAAATCAACATGAAGTGAAAGTGAAAGTCGCTCAGTCTTTGCGACCCCTGTACTATCCATGGGATTCCCCAGGCCAGAATACTGGAGTGAGTAGCCTTTCCCTTCTCCAGGGGATTTTCCTGACCCAGGAATCAAACCAGGGTCTCCCGCATTGCAGGCAGATTCTTTACCAACTGAGTTATCAGGGAATCCCTAAAAAAAAATAGGTTATTTACAAGAGAGGCCTAGTACTTTCACTATACCATTACCTCCACTTTGACAAAAGTTGACGTTCTACTTGTCTAACTAGAGTCTTTCTCATTTGGGCACTAAGGTGTAGACACCTTACTTTACAAACAAAATTTTTTCTTCAACCAAAGCTATTAAATTCTGAAAACAAAAAGACTACTTCATGCAGAGTCTACGTAGCAGGATTAAAAACATGTACTATATAAAACCACAGTGGAACAAGAGTATCATGTAAATTTGTCCTCAGTCCCTGGAGTGGAGCAACTAAGAGAGCTGAAACTAGATTTTAACAAAGTTTACTTTATACTTAAGTACCAAAACACTCTTGGTCCAAGTTCAAAGCAAAGCTGTGCCATGCTTAGTTGCTCAGTTGTGTCTGACTCTTTGTGATCCCATGGACTGCAGCCTACCAGGCTCCTCTGTCCACAGGGGGATTCCAGGCAAGAATACTGGAGTGGGTTGCCATACCCTCCTCCAGGGGATCTTCGAACCCAGGTCTTCCACATTGCAGGCAGATTATCTACCAATTGAGCTACCATGAAAGACCCAAAACAAAGCTATCTCACACTAATTCTACTAACAACAATTATACATTACAAGCAGACTCTAATAACCACCATAAAGTCTGCAGGAAAGGAGAAATACAGGAAACTGCAGGTATTTTCCTCAGGGACTCACCAAAAAGATAAGCTGGCTCCAGAGACAAGAGTATACCACAATTCAAGAAATATGAGATCTAATATATCTGAAATATATCTGCTATTATATAGCCATATTTAAGGCCATATTACAATTATTAAATTATTCCACTAATGATGGACAGTGAGGTTCTAGGATATTTCTTATTTCTTACATATTTCCTTACAGTTCTTTTATTTCTACAAACTAAATTTCTATAATTTAATATAATGTTTATATCAAAGGGTATGGCACATTTTTAAAATAAATACTGGTTGATAACTTTCCCAAAAGGCTATATATATTATCTAATAGTCCCACCAAAAGTGTATAAGGCAAATTATTCAGTGTATTTACTGATATCAATATTTAATCATCATTTTTATATAATTCCACAACCTCTTGGTTTCATAAAAACAGGATTTCTCAGTTCTCCTGCTCTGAGCATATTTAATGTTTAACCTTCTATCACTTTAGTAGAAGCTATGCCAAATATTTTCTGAAACATAATTTCATATAAGATAACTTCACTTGAATAATATTTACATTATTTATTTTTCTTTAAATAAAACCCATTCACTTGCCTGAAGACAAAAGGCTATTGATCATCTCCAGAAATGTAGGATGTACAAACTGGTAATCCTCAAGAAGTAAAACTACCTGCTGGGCTTCAATACCGGCAAGATGTAGCACCTGCACAAAGAGAAAGTACATTCTGGAAACCATTAAATATTTTTTGGCAAATATTGGTAAAAATGTTCATTCTGTAGGTAAACTAAGTTATTTTTATTGACTGATACTTTATTGAGTAATCAAAATATAGTTTGGAAAGTAAATTCAGTTCATAAATACTACTGGGAGAACATTTAATTGTTTTATAGCTAGAACATTAAAAGCTAGAGGATTATTTTTAAATACACCCACATATGTCTTAAATTCTACTTTTTGTTTATCTTACCAAGCCATATAACATCCGATAATCTGAGGTACTGAGAGCTAAAATCATAATTTTGCAAAATCATGAAGAAAACAATCATAAAAATAAAGACTATATTGTATATCAGAGACTTAAAGGCCATTAAAGCCTTTTAGAGTAATAAATAATTAGGATTTAAAACCAAATAAAGTAAAAGACTGTGAGGCACTTACATGTTTGAGATCATTCTTGAAATGCTTCAGTTCATATCCCCTGGAAATCTTCGGTGAAAACAGCACTGCTCCATGCATGTGACTGACTAAGGAAGTGATGGTCCGACGACCCACACCGCTGCGTCCTGCTAGCAGAAGTGAACCTCCAGGAACACTCAGCACTCTGTCAATTCTAGACATATATTCCAGGACTTCTTGGAAAAGCAAAATATCTAAATTCTGGTTATCTCGTCCATAATGAATAAGGCCCTTTAAAAAAAAACCCCAAACAATATTACATAATTAACGTAAGTCTCAATTATATAACAAATTGTTAATGATCTAGATTAAGATATTTTATTTTTGGTGCACTCAAGAAAAGAGGTTAAGTAAATATGTGTTGTCTCACACTCTCTTATCTATTCAATAATCCAGCTGCATGGCACTTTCTAAGGAAAAATTTACATGATGTCAAACAAGTGCATGAGTCCACAACAGTCAGTTACTTTTGAATATCTTTAATATAACTAGTAAAAAGCAGTGTAAGCAGGTTGTATAAAGACTTCAAACTATCCAATTTTTGCCACTTGTTACCAAGGGAACATTTCATGCAAAGATGGGCACAATAAAGGACAGAAACAGTATGGACCTAAGAGAAACAGAAGATATTAAAAAGAGGTAGCAAGAATACAGAGAAGAAACTATACAAAAAAGATCTTCATGACCCAGATAAACACGATGGTGTGATCACTCACCTAGAGCCAGACATCCTGGAATGTGAAGTCAAGTGGGCCTTAGGAAGCATCACTACAAACAAAGCTAGTGGAGGTGATGGAATTCCAGTTGAGCTATTTCAAATACTAAAAGATGATGCTATAAAAGTGTTGCACTCAACATGCCAGCAAATTTGGAAAACTCAGCAGTGGCCACAAGAATGGAAAAGGTCAGTTTTCATTCCAATCCCAAAGAAAGGCAATGCCAAAGAATGCTCAAGCTACCGCACAATTGTACTCATCTCACACGCTAATAAAGTAATGCTCAAATTCTCCAAGCCAGGCTTCAGCAGTACATGAACTGAGAACTTAAATATGTTCAAGATGAATTCAGAAAATGCAGAGCAACCAATAATCAAACTGCCAACATCCACTGGATCATAGAAAAAGCAAGGGAGTTCCAGAAAAACAACTACTTCTGCTTCATTGAATACACTAAAGCCTTTGACTGTGTGGATCACAACAAACTGGAAATTTCGTCAAGACATTGGGAATACCAGACCTCCTCACCTGCCTCCTAAGAAACCTGTATGCAGGTCAAGAGGCAACAGTTAGAACTGGACATGGAACAACAGACTGGTTCCAAATTGTGAAAGGAGTACATCAAGGCTGTCTATTGTCACCCTGCTTATTAAACTTGTATGCAGAGTACATCATGTGAAACGCAGGGCTGGATGAAGCACAAGCTGGAATCAAGATTGCTGGGAGAAATATCAATTACCTCAGATATGAAGATGATACCACCCTAATGGCAGAAAGTGAAGAGGAAGAGTCTCTTGATGGAGGTGAAAGAGGAGAGTGAAAAAGCTGGCTTAAAATGCAACCTTTAAAAAGCTAAGATCATGGCATCTGGTCCCATCATTTCATTGCAAATAGATGGGGAAACAATGGAAACAGTGAGAGACTATTTTCTTGGGCTCCAAATTCACTACAGATGGTGACTGTAGCCACGAAATTAAAAGACACTTGCTCCTTGGAAGAAAAGCTATGACAAACCCAAACAGCATATTAAAAAGCAAAGACATTACTTTGCCAACAAAGGCCCATATAGCCAAAGCTATGAGTTTTTCAGTAGTCACATACGGATGTGTGAGTTGGGCAATAAAGAAAGCTGAGCCCGAGGAATTGATACTTTTCAATTGTGGTACTGGAGAAGACTCTTGAGAGTCCCACTGCAAGGAGATCCAACCAGTCCATCCTAAAGGAGATCAGTCCTGGGTGTTCACTGGAAGGACTGATGCTGAAGCTGAAACTCCAGTACTTTCATCACCTAATGTGAAGAGCCGACTTATCAGAAAAGACCCTGATGCTGATCGAAGGCAGGAGGAAAAGGGGACAATAGAGGATGAGATGGTTGGATGGTATCACTGACTCAGTGGACACGAGTTTGAGTAAGCTCCAGAAGATGGTGAAGCACAGCCTGGCGTGCTGCAGTCCATGGGGATGCAAAGAGTCGGACACGAGTGAGCGACTGAACAACAGAACAAAAGCCATGAAGTCAGTGTGCACAGAGTATAAGACAATTTCCAAACTCTCAAAACACAGTGCCTAAATGAAAATATTTTGTGAACCCTCATTTTTATGTAGTGCTCGGATACAAATCAAAAGCCTATAAAGACATAGTAGGCCCTGCCAGAAGCCACTGATAGAGGGAAGGGAGAGAGAGAGAACAACTTTCGCACATTTAACAACATCTGCATATTCCCCCCATTCCAGTCAAATAAATCAGTTTACCAGACCATGAAAAGCTTTTCTTGGTATAAAATCCGTACTAACTTCCATACAAATATTAATCTTTGAAGCAATCATATGTAATACGGTTGCTTATTACAATTAATATCAAAAAAAACACTCTGTAGGACAGTGCTGTTAAAAGTTTCAGTGAAACAGCAACATCAATATCATTTAGGAGCTCATCAAACATTTGGATTCTTTTCTGATTTTTTTAAGTTCAGATTAGCACCTATTGAATCAGACTTCCCACGATGGGACCCAGTCATCAATATTTTCTAGTACTCAAAGTGATTCTAATGCTCACTAAAGGCTAAGACCACTGCTCTAGGATGAGCAGTTAATAGTACATTAACTGTTAGTAGTATATTAACAGTGGTATTTCCCAATTAATATTGTCTTTTTAATAGTTCCAACCTCAGATACCTTTTCCCAGCATGTATCTTAGCAATTTTAGACTTATCTGTGTAAGTACATGTGCTTCTGGTTAGATCTGACACACTGAGCTGTCTTCTGTGTTTCTTCACAAACCAGTTTCTCCTATTCTAAGATCTTTCACTTCATGCCCTCAGAAAGCTGGCAACAAATATTTTGAAAATGGCTTTAATCATAATCAAATCCCAATTCAAATTCATGATTCATATCATACCTTTTTAATAACATCCTTAAGATCTGAAGAATTTAGTTTTCCAAGTGGTTTTCCATGGGGAGGCAAAGGTTGTCCTGGGACTGACCTTGTTCCTGAATTATGTTGGGCTCCCCACGTAACGTAGAAATAATCTGTACAAATGAAAGATATTTTTTCTTCATATGTGTTATTTCTAATGGGAGTATCAATAAATATATTTCACACTAAACCATTTTTAACTTTATTAGTCCAAATAAGAATATCCCCAAAAAGGCAAAGGTTACTTTGAAATGGCAAATAAATAAAACAATCTCAAAATTATTCTTGAAAAAGAACACAGATTTATAAATAACATCAAGAGGCCTATCTTTTAAAATAAAAGAAAAATTAATCAAATTGTAATTAGAAAAAAAAACACCACAACTTTCCTTAAATTTATCTATAGCAGTGTTCCTGTTACCATATAAGGAAAATCTGTTCACCATTATTGAAACGTCCCCTCCCAATTCCTCCGGGAGACTGTTCCATCAGTCTTCCTCTCATATAGTGCGTTCAGCAACAGACCTCCCCTCCCTAGACTCATATTCTTCAATCTTTCTCCATCACATTTCTCACATTTTCCACTTAGCAAAACCACTATCTAAACCCTTATTTGGGAACAACAATACTGCCATAAGTGCCCAACCCAAATCTTCCTTATATTCATTATCCTAACATGACTTGTGTGCATCTCCTTAACAGAGCTTTTTTCCTTGAATCTATACTGGGCTCATCAAGTCACTACCACTATTCCTTTTCAGCTGTCCACTTATCACTCATATTTTTTAGTTTCATTGGGATCTAAAGTCACCTGTTATGCTTTAATTTTATAATAAAGACTCCCTTGGAATTATTTAATCTTATTCTGTATATTAAATTATCAACTATCTAAATATATACCAAAATCTGATTCATGATCTATAGGCAGGCCTCCCAGCTCTAGTCTAGTCCCATATTTCCAATTGCTTAACAGACATATAACTTGCAGATTCATTCATTAAACTCATATCTATCACAGATCTGTATTTAAACACTGTACTTTGTTAGAAATAAGTAATGAATAAGACAAACCGAATTTCTCCCCTCATAGAAAGGATAAACTTTATGTGGACTCTCAAAAGACACTTGAAAAACATTCAAACACATGTGAAAAACAGCTCACTGTCTTCATATCTCATCATTTCTCAACTTTAAGAGCATGCTCCTAACTCGTATCCCTGCTACAAGCCTCTGCCCCATCAAATGTATCCTCACTGCTACTAGAGCAACAAACACAGACAAAATTTGGCAGTGCCACTGCACTCCAATATCACAGATAGCTTCCCGCTGCCTTAAAAAATTCCTCATCAAGGCAATCTGGCTAAAATTTGGCTTCACCGATTGCTTGAATCGCTTATCTTCCTCTGTATCCTACGACATACTCTGGTTTTCTCAAACGTTTGATTCTTTGCATATTCTTTTTCCTTTGTCTAGAATGCCTTTCCTCTCTTCTTCACTTAATAGAGTCATTCTTTAACATACAGCTTGTGTACAGCTTAGTCGCTAAGTCACGTCCAACTCTTGTGACCCCATGGACTGTAGCCTGCCAGGCTCCTCTGTCTATCAGATTCTTCAGGCAGGAATACTGGAGTGGGTTGCCATTTCCTTCTCCAGGGGATCTTCCTGACACAGGTATCAAACCTGGGTCTCCCAAATTGCAGGGAGATTCTTTATTGAGTGAGCTACAAGGGAAGTTCAAGATAAAACTTGGTTTTCTGCAATCTGCTCAAAAAAAATTTAAATCTTGGGTGTTAATCTAACAAACATGTTACGAGACATATGCTAAAAGTTATACAACACTAACGAAAGAAAGCAAAGAGTAAATAAATGAATAAATATATTATGCCCATGGATTAGAAAAATCAACATAATAAAGAGGTCAGTTTTTCCTGAAAACAATATACAGAACTAATACAATTCTTACCACAATCCGTAACACTGTATATAAAGATAAGATTATTCTAAAACTTATATTGAAAGGCAAGGGAACTGAAATACCTAGAATGATTCTGAGAAAGGAAGAATAAATAAGGAAACAGTCAACTGAATTTTAAGACACTAAGCTACAATAATCTCAAAATGACAGAATGATCTCTGTTCATCTCCAAGGCAAACCATTCTATATCACAGTAACCCAAGTCTATGCCCCAACCAATAAGGCTGAAGAAGCTGAAGTTGAACGGTTCTATGAAGACCTACAAGACCTTTTAGAACTAACACCCAAAAAAGATGTCCTTTTCATTATAGGGGACTGGAATGCAAAAGTAGGAAGTCAAGAAACACCTGGAGTAACAGGCAAATTTGGCCTTGGAATCCGGAATGAACCAGGGCAAAGACTAATAGAGCTTTGCCAAGATAATGCACTGGTCATAGCAAACACCCTCTTCCAACCACACAAGAGAAGACTCTACACATGGACATCACCAGATGGTCAAGACCAAAATCAGATTGATTATATTCTTTGCAGCCATAGATGGAGAAGCTCTATACAGTCAACAAAAACAAGACCAGGAGCTGACTGTGGCTCAGATCATGAACTCCTTATTACCAAATTCAGAATCAAATTGAAGAAAGTAGGGAAAACCACTAGACCATTCAGGTATGACCTAAATCAAAACCGTTATGATTATATAGTAGAAGTGAGAAATAGATTTAAGGGACTAGATGTGATAGATAGAGTGCCTGATGAATTATGGACGGAGGTTCGTGACATTGTACAGGAGACAGGGATCAAGACCATCCCCATGGAAAAGAAATGCAAAAAAGCAAAACGGCTGTCTGAGGAGGCCTTACAAATAGCTGTGAAAAGAAGAGAAGGGAAAAGCAAAGGAGAAAAGGAAAGATATAAGCATCTGAATACAGAGTTCCAAAGAACAGCAAGAAGAGATAAGAAAGCCTTCCTCAGTGATCAATACAAAGAAATAGAGGCAAACAACAGAATGGGAAAAATTAGAGACCTCTTCAAGAAAATTAGAGATACCAAGGGAACATTTCATGCAAGGATGGACTCGATAAAGGACAGAAATGATCTGGACCTAACAGAAGAAGATATTAAAGAGGTGGTAAGAATACACAGAAGAACTGTACAAAAAAGATCTTCAAGACCAAGATAATCATGATGATGTGATCACTCACCTAGAGCCAGACATCCTGGAATGTGAAGTCAAGTGGGCCTTAGAAAGCATCACTACAAACAAAGCTAGTGGAGGTGATGGAATTCCAGTTGAGCTATTTCAAACCCTGAAAGATGATGCTGTGAAAGTGCTTCACTCAATATGCCAGCACATTTGGAAAACTCAGCAGTGGACACAGGACTGGAAAAGGTTAGATTTCATGCCAATCCCAACGAAAGACAATGCCAAAGAATGCTCAAACTACCACACAATTACACTCATCTCACACACGAGTACAGTAATGCTCAAAATTCTCCAAGCCAGGCTTCAGCAATATGTGAACCATGAACTCCCTGACATTCAAGCTGGTTTTAGAAAAGGCAGAGGAACCAGAGATCAAATTACCAACATCTGCTGGATCATGGAAAAAGCAAGAGAGTTCCAGAAAAACATCTATTTCTGCTTTCTTGACTATGCCTAAGCCTTTGACTGTGTGGATCACAATAAACTGTGGAAAATTCTCAAAGAGATGGGAATACCAGACCACCTGACCTGCCTCTTGAGAAACCTATATGCAGGTCAGAAGGAAACAGTTAGAACTGGACATGGAACAACAGACTGGTTCCAAATAGGAAAAGGAGTATGTCAAGGCTGTATATTGTCACGCTGCTTATTTAACTTATATGCAGAGTACATCATGAGAAACGCTGGGCTGGAAGAAGCACAAGCTGGAATCAAGATTGCTGGGAGAAATATCAATAACCTCAGATAAGCAAATGACACCACCTTTATGGCAGAAAGTGAAGAGGAACTAAAAAGCCTCTTGATGAAAGTGAAAAGTGGAGAGTGAAAAAGTTGGCTTAAAGTCAACATTCAGAAAACAAAGATCATGGCATCTGGTCCCATCACTTCATGGGAAATAGATGGGGAAACAGTGGAATCAGTGTCAGACTTTACTTTTTTGGGCTCCAAAATCACTGCAGATGGTGACTGCAACCATGAAATTAAAAGACACTTACTCCTTGGAAGAAAAGTTATGACCAACCTAGACAGCATATTGAAAAACAGAGACATTACTTTGCCAACAAAGGTCCAGGTAGTCAAGGCTATGGTTTTCCAGTGGTCATGTATGGATGTGACAGTTGGACTGTGAAGAAAGCTGAGCACCAAAGAATTGATGCTTTTGAACTGTGGTGTTGGAGAAGACTCTTGAGGGTCCCTTGGACTGCAAGGAGATCCAACCAGTCCATTCTGAAGGAGATCAACCCTGGGATTTCTTTGGAAGGAATGATGCTAAAGCTGAAACTCCAGTACTTTGGCCACCTCATGTGAAGTGTTGACTCATTGGAAAAGACTCTGAAGTTGGGAGGGATGTGGGCAGGAGGAAAAGGGGACGACAGAGGATGAGATGGCTGGATGACATCACTGACTCAATGGACGTGAGTCTGAGTGAACTCCGGGAGTTGGTGATGGACAGGGAGGCCTGGCATGCTGCGACTCATGTGGTCACAAACAGTTGGACACAACTGAGCAACTGAACTGAAGCTACAGCATTCAAAACTATGTTATTGGCAGAAAGACTGACATATATCACAGAACAGAATTGAGAGCCCAGGAACATACTTACACAACTAATTTTTGTAAAATGTGAAAAGCAATTCAAGGCAGAAAGGTAACTACTCAACAAACAGTGCTACATCAAGTGGACAACCACAGGCAAAGAAATGAACTCTGACCCAAGTCTCACACCTTACAGAGAAATTCACTCAAACTGGATCACTGATTTAAAATATAAAACTATAAACTATTTAGGGGTAAATCATAGGTGAAAATCTTCAAAATCTAGGACTACACCTAGTTCTTAATCTTGACACCAAAAAAACCTTTGAAAAATTAATAAATTGAGCTTCATCAAGTTAAAACTTTTTTATCTATAAAAGACTCTATTAAGAAGATGAAAATACAAGCTGCAGAGTGGGAGAATATATTTGCTAATCACTAAAAGAACAGTATCTAAAATACATAATGAACTCTAAAAACAGTATTTTAAAAATCCAATTAGAATGTGGGCTAAAGACACAGAGACATTTCACTGAAGAGGACATGCAGAAGACACTCAATGCTCAACCTCACTGAATGACTTCATTTTCAAGACACAAAACAAAACCACCACGACACATCAATATACACTTATCAGAATGGCCAAAATAAAAAATAGTGATGACACCCAATGCTGGCAAGGATGTGGAGCAATTGGATCACTCATATATTGCTGATGGGAATATAAAGTGAAGTACAGCTACTCTAGAAAACAGTGCGGCAGTTTTGTTATTTGTTAATTAAGCATACAAGTACCATTCAACACTGCAACTGCATTCCTGAGCATTTATCTCAGAGAAACAAAAAAGTCCACAGAAAACCTGTACATAAATGGCCATAGCAGCTTTCCTCCTAAGAGCCAAACACCAAAAACAATTCAGATGCCCTTCAACAAGTAAACAGTGAAAGAAATGGTAGCATTTCAAAATACCTACTCAGCAATAAAAAGGAATAAACCATTGAAGCACCTGAGAATCTGCACATATCTCCAGAGAATTATCCCGAATGAAAAGTAAGATACTTGAAATGGCAAAATTAAATACTGAATAGATGGTCGTTTCCAGAGGAGGGGAGAGCAGTTGATCCATTTTAACTGTACCGATGTTGATACCCTGGTTGTGACCTTGTACTATAATTTTGTCAGATGCTCCCACTGGGGAAAACAAGTACAAAGTTCACGTTCTCTCTCTCTCTCTCTCCCTCTCTATTAGTTCTTATAACTGTATGTGAATCTACAATTATCTCAAAATAAAAATTATTTTTAAAAATTTCAAAGTAACTTCCTCAAATAAGGAATTAGTCTCTAAACTGCTATACCCCTAAATTCCATCATTTATCCCAAATATATTCAGAATGTATCTAGTTTATTTTTAAGTACCTAAAATTAATTTTTTAAATAAACTAATATTCTACTATGTGAAAATCCTATTTACCAAGATCTAACAGATATCAAGTCTGTTTTTAAAAAAAATATATAATCCTTTATTCAAAAGTAAAATACTGAGAAAAGACATTATGTATTGAGTCCTACATGAGACTCTAAAAGATACAAACTGTAGAGAAAAACACACTAATACTATCTAACGTCCAAAGGATATATCATTTTCTTCGCAGGAAGAAACATTATTAACTCAGTTTTTTGACTGAGAAAAGTGGTAGTATTTGAGAACAAAAGTTCTCCATGCTAAGCCATGAAAGCTACAGTATACAATGAATAAAAAAAATCTCACTCAAAATCAAGTCAACTCTGAACTATTATCAGGCTTCTCTTAGCATTTCATATTGTCTTATTTCCTGATTCTAAAACTCAAGCAAGCACCTAGAAAATTCCTTCTATCAATCTTAACATCCCTTTCTTCTTTAAGACTCCCCTTCACTTATGTTATTATGGCCCTGGAATCAATATCAAATGCAGAAAGATATAATGTACTATATATAATATTTTTGAAGCCTAGCTTTACACTCTAATACAACAGAAACTCATTTTGTAGCTTAAAAGCAGTTTTATTACGGAATAGATTCAAATGATAGTCTTCTTCTGTCAAAGTCCTTTTCACCATGCTGATTTTCCTATTACATGCATCACTCCCACAGCATTTTCATAATACAAATTGGTCATTAAGCAGTAACAGTTGCAAATGTAACATAGCTCCTTTGGCGCTATGCTTTGTTTATCATAACAACGGGTAAAGCTGCTAATAGGGTACACGTTCTGTGCTAACGACACTAATAGAGACAGGAATGAGAATTGCCATTATTCTCAAATGAAAGTTCATTATAATTAAATATGGATCTTCGCTATGACCTTTTAAGTATCACACATATACGGTTATTTTTATTAGTAAAAGTCCTTCAGGAAATACAATTTTGAATTGCAAATATAAAACACTTGCAGTCTGAACAACTGTTTCCAAGAAAAAAATTACCATCATTATTTTGTTTGGAAAATAACTACTGAAATCTAGCACAAAAAACAAAGCAACTTCTTATGATTAAAACATTAAAATTATCCAAGGTTTTAGGGCTTTTCATTTTATTTTACTGAAGCACAGTTGATCTACAATGTTGTATTATTTTTTATTCCACAGTAAAGTGATTCAATAATACCTAAATTATCCAAAGTTTTGATTTGTTTAGACATATGAAATCATACAATCAGAAAGAAAAATAATTTGAAAGTTCTCATAATATTTATATATTTACAAAAAACTCTGTAACTATATATTACCTGCCATATTATCTAGTACATCAGAGCCCCAATCTCCTTGAAACACTGATGTTAAAATGCTGTCAAATAAATGAAGTTCCTTTGCACCAACAATTTTGTCACGGAATAAGCGCCGTGCTTCATATGCTACAATTTCTAATACATAATCTAAAGGATGGTTTGAGGATCCTAAAAGAGACAAAATTTTCTTTAATTATAGTAAAATTCAAATGATTTAAAAATGGGCTATTTCAACATAATGTTAGAAAGAATTAGAGAATGAGAATCTACATACCATAATTTTGGCATCAGATAAATAGAAAAAAAAGGAGAAAAGAGTTAAAATTCATTTTATGAATGAGTAGGTCAATTTTTTTGATTATTTAAAGGATATGTTAAACACTATTATCTCTAGTAGTTTAATAAAAATATCAATCCCTAAAAGCATATTAAACTTGTTTTGGCTATAAAGAATAATGATTACATTTTTTCTCAAATCAAGTTTTAATAGTGACAATCATAGTTTAGAAAAGGAAGTGTACTAAAATATCACAATTTTCATACCATGTTTAAATTTAATATCAACATTATTTCAATTATAATTTTAAAATATTATCATTACAATACTCATTTATCTATTATAAATATAATATACAGCATATATACACACAGAGAGACACACTATGACATTCTAAAGAAAGATAAGTGATTTGAAATCATAAAAGCAAAACTTACCTCCTTCTAAATCATATCTGAATAAGCCAAGAACCCATTGGGTAAGGATGCAAGGAGTAAAGAAATAATGACTATAATCATCAACTGTAAATTTGGCCCGCACCTGAAAAAAAAGGCAAATGATTTGTCCTATTCTTTTAAATTTATAATCATGATGTAAATTTTTCAGTCACTTTAAATTTACAGGAATGTCAGTTTCTACCAGTGAGTGGAACCGTATTTCAACATTACTGATTTCCTTAGTTATCTTGTATACTATATTTTATGCACCTAAAAAACATTATCTAAGATCAGTTGTTCATAAACTTCAGTAAGATGATAAAAGGTTGTCCATGCAAGAAAACAAAATAAAAAGTTAAAAAGTCCTCCTAAAGAAAGGAATTCAAGGAAAGCCAGTTCAGTTCAGTCCCTCAGTCATGTCCATCTCTTTGAGACCCCATGGACAGCAGAACACCAGGCTTCCCAGTCCATCACCAACTCCCAGAGCTTACTCAAACACAAGCTCATCAAGTCAATGATGCCATCCAACCACCTCATCTTCTGTCGTCCCCTTCTCCTCCGGCCTTCAATCTTTCCCAGCATCAGGGTCTTTTCCAATGAGTCAGTTCTTTGCATCAGGTGGCCAAAGTATTGGAGTTTCAGCTTCAGCATCAGTCCTTTCCAATGAATAGTCAGGACTGATTTCCTTTACGATGGACTAGTTGGATATCCTTGCAGTC
The DNA here is from genome assembly GCF_032405125.1 of Capricornis sumatraensis. Lineage (NCBI taxonomy): Eukaryota > Metazoa > Chordata > Mammalia > Artiodactyla > Bovidae > Capricornis > Capricornis sumatraensis. Next base: position 7,451,829 of record NC_091084.1, read on the forward strand.
CAAGGGACTCTCAAGAGTCTTCTCCAACACCACACTTCAAAAGCATCAATTCTTCAGCACTCAGCTTTTTTATAGTCCAATTCTCACATCCATACATGACTACTGGAAAAACCACAGCTTTGACTATACGGACCTTTTTCGGGAAAGTAACGTCTCGGCCTTTTAATTCAGTGTCTAGGTTTTTCATAGCTTTTCTTCCAAGCAGCAAGCGTCTTCTAATTTCATGGCTACAGTCACCACAGGCAATGATCTTGGAGCCCAAGAAAGTAAAGTCTGTCACTGTTTCCATTGTTTCCGCACCTATTTGCCCTGAAGTGATGGGACCAGATGCCAAAGGAAAGCCAACCTAAGTGTAAAATGGGAGCTATAATTCCAAGGTGCTCATGGGTGTAAGATAGACCCACTTTATAACAGCAGGACAGAGCTATCTTATGTTCAAGAGGTCACAGAACTTTGAACAAATCAAAGTAGCACAACTCATATATATCAGCAACAAGTGTGCAGCCTGTGCCCTCCTCCCTACAGACGGGGCCACTTCTCTTGCTCTGGCCCTGATCACCTAACATATGAATTAATTTATAAAAACATAGTGTTTTCTTTCCTTACTCCTACTGTGGGCTTTCTGTGTGGTGCTAGTGGTAAAGAACCTGCCTGCCAATGCAGGAGATATAAGAGACTCAGGTTCAATTCCTGGGTCGGGAAGACTCCTGTAGGAGGGTATGGTAACCCACTCCAGTATTCTTGCCTGGAGAATTTCACGGACAGAGGAGCCTGGTAGGCTACAATCGATAGGATCACCAAGAGTCAGACATGAATGAAGCAACGGAGCATTCACGCACTTCTACTCGAATACTATAAAGAGCATCTTCCACAAGCACTTTCATAACTTTCACACGCTACTCCCTTTACCAGGAAGACCCTCTTTCATCTCAGGTCACTTTGTGAATTTCTCTTCATTTTTCAAAACTCAGACCACATTTCCTCTTAAAAAGATACCACACACAACAAAGGTACTCACTCCCTCTTTCATGCTATCTCTGTAACTAGTACATACTGCTAATGATATACATATTGGGTGCTCAGTCACTCAGCTATGTCTGACTCTTTGTGGCCCCATGGATTGCAGCCTGCCAGGCTCCTCTGTCCATGGGATTTTTCAGGCAAGAATACTGGAGTAGGTTGCCATTTCCCACTGCAGGGAATCTTCCTGATGCAGGGATTGAACTCACATCTCTTGTGTCTCCTGCATTGGCAGGTGGATTCTATACCAATGTACCACCTGAGAAGCCCCTGATATACTTACTACACCTTATTAATAGTTTGTTTATATGATCAGGTCCCTCATCAGTGTGTGCACTCTTGAGGAACAGTGGCGCAGTTATCTCTGTATCCTTAGGACCAGCAATGGAAACAGAAGGTACTCAATAAATATCTTCTACATCCTTACTTTATCAGAGTATTTTAAACATTTCTTCACAGACAAAAGGAAAGAAATAAATATCAAAAATTACTCTCAGGTTTGAATCCCGGAAGACAGAAACTGACAGAAGTCAGGACAAAGATCTAGTTTTAGAAAGAAAACAAACTCCATTGTAAATATGCTAAATTTGAGCTCAAAGCAGAATAACCGCTGACCCATTGATTTGTTTTTTCAATATTTATTGGATGTCTATTAGAAACTGTACCAGAAGATGTAATAGTGAATGAGGTACACACAAACATCTACCCTTGAGAGTTACTCTCTAGGAGAAAAATATAAATGACAGGAAGTGATTCTAATAGACATGAAAACTACAATATAAGTGAATATATACCTGTTCATACACTTGTACCATAGATCCTGCTAAGAGATAAATTTTTGAAGAAGAACCCCAAATAGAATGATTCTTCAGATTTTTATGTAGAACTGGTTCCAAATATGCTCCATAAATTGTCTGTAATTGCTCTCTTTCTGGGTAACTAAAAAAAAATCATACAAGAAGTTGAAATAAATATTCTAAATTATTATTTTAATGTTAAGGTATAGAATTGGTTTCCAAACTGTGTGGTTTTCAAACTGGGAGGCCTAGCTACCTCCAAGGTTTACTCAAAGGCTTAAGCCAGGCTCACAGCCCTTATTCTTACTTCAACTCAATCAGATCCCTAATCATCTGTTGTCAAATACTAAGGATTCTAATAGAGGATTCTAATGAAATTACTTAAAAACATAATTGTTTAAAAGACCACTGATTGTTGGAAAGGGCCAGAGGAAAAGTTTGCTTAAGAAAAAAGCATTTTCAATTAAGTATAGTCTACACAAAGAACAGTAATCCACCTTAGAACTATGGAAGTATAAAACATCAAATAAAATCAACCTTTCCTCCCAAACCAAAATCTATTTCAATACAGCTTAATTGGTGGCTATAACATTCTAAAAGAAGAATGTTAATGGACGGGAGCAGTTTAGCACAACAGCATAAAAAAGATTTGGAGGACATCGCTGGTGGTCCAGTGGTTAAGACTCCATACTTTGACTGCAGAGGGGCTCAGGTTCAATCCCTGGGCAGGAAATAAGATTCCATATGTCATGTGCTGTGGTCAAAAAAAAAAAAAATCTAAAACAGTACTGTGGTTACTAGAATATATACGGATAAGTGTTATGGCATGTAAGTTATACCTCAGTAAAGTTATTTTTTTTTTATTAAAAAAAGGTTTTGTAAAGCAAAATATAACCAAGGATAAAATATCATAAAATTCCAGTTCATGTAACAATCATGGACCATGGAAATGGATGGGTATAACAGGATTAATATCTGTGGTTGCTGCTGTTTAGTTACTAAATCAGGATTAATATTATAGGACACTAAATGATCTAACTCTACCTTGCTCAGATATAAATTCTCTTTTTAGTTATCTCATAAAATTTGATTGCATTTTCGCTTTATATAACCCATAAAACAGTTAAGCCTAAAACTCACCATTCAGATTCTTGACACTGACATTTAGAGACAATACAAAGTCCCCACCTTATTTCTATTACGTAAGAAGCATTGATTAAAGCCTTCGTCACCCTAACTTACTTCTTACAGTTTAGGAAGGGTAGGAAAAAAATCATATCAGAGCTTAAGTTGGACTATTTTTATATTCTATATTTTGATGTAATTATCATTAAGACTTTCATAAAATGCAATATATGTCCCTCCACATCAAAAACAAAATTTTAATACAATAATACATACTCTATAGCACAAAGACGAACAATAGAAGTAAATCTGGTAGTCAGCTGATGTCTTCCCAGTCTTCCTCCAGCTGACATAGAAGCCACAATTTGAATATTTTCTAAACCAACCCATTCTAAATTTTCATCATAAAATCCTTGATATGTCAGTACCTATTTAAAAATAAATATGTTTAAATGTTTTATGCATAAGATTTTATAATCATAAGATATTTTGTGTAAAACAATTGTTTCTGAATGAAATCATCCTCTAACTCAAAAATTTGGCTGAAATATACTTTAATTACTTATTTCATTAAAAATACTACTGTTCAAGATTCTGTGTTCAATGTCAAAAACAAATTTATGGTTACTGGCGAGGTGGTGGGATAAACTGGAGGTTGGAATTGACATATACACACTATATACATACAAAATAGATAACAAGTAAGGATCTACTGCCTAGCACAGAAAAGTCTTCTCAATACTCTTTAATGACCTGTATGGACAAAGGATATAAAAAAGAGTAAATATATTCTATATGACAGATTCACTAATGCATAGCAAAAACCAACACAGCACGTCAGTCAACTATGAGCCAATACAAATTTTTTTTAATTAAAAAAGACTCTGTTCAGTTAATGTTAGCTCAACTATGCTCACTTGTAAAATGCTTTTCAAAATAAATATTAAAGTCCAGATCATACTATTAATATAAATATACTTGCAATTATCAAAAAAAGTGAAAAATAGGGGAAAATATAAGGAAAACAGTTTGGTTTTTTTTCTATACGTTTTAATATATTCATCAATTACATAGAAAAGCAAAATGTGAACCTGATTATCAAGCTTGAGTTCCCAGTGTGATATAAATCACATAAAGAAAACCTTCCCCAATGACTGAGGCATGCCTGAGGAAATATATTAATACAACTGTTTTTGGAAGAGTGCATACATAGAAGAATGAAGCCAAAACTTGCACAACTCTTAACACCATCCTCAGTGTCTGTTTTCAGGAATGAAGGGCAGGTAAACAGGGTGGGGTAACAGCTGTTTTCATTCTTTTGAAACAACGTCTCTATGTAATACTAATTTTTAAATGTAGGAAGATCAAAGAAAGTAGCCCTGGGACAGGAATAAGGTGCTTCAAGTTTAATTTCCATTTAATTCCCACAATGATCCTAAGGAGGGAAGCAGATTTTCTATCTATAAGAAAAGTTAGTGAAATTAAATTGTCTCCAATTATATCAAAACACTGCAAGGGATAATACCCACCTGCTGCAGGAAAGCTATCAAAGTACTGGTGCCCCATTTGTCCAGCCTGGGTAGGTTGATGTCTTTTAAGTACAGAACGAGTCTCTCACAGTCTCTCGGTCTATACACTCGGCCAGTGTTAGTACTGATGACCATGCAAGTCTGGCTCAGTTTCTGCAGGAGATGCTGGGAAGTAGTCTGTGTGCTACAGTGAACTGTGGCGATGTGAGTAGACCGGAGTTGGGAAAACGCATACCTGAGCAGCATCCTGTGAAAGACAAAACACTCGACCTCATAAATGCAACCAGAGAAATACTCTTCATATTCAAAATACAATTTCTATTTCAGTACATAAGTACTTTTGGCTGTGCCGGGTCCTCACTGCTGCACGTCCTTTTCTCTAGCTGCAGCAAGCAGGGACTACTCTAGCTGCGGTTTGCAGGCTTCTCTTCGTGGAGGCTTCTCGAGGCTGAGCACAGACTCTAGGACACACAGACTCAGCAGCTGCGGGGCAGGGGCTCAGTAGGTGCGGATCCCAGGCCCCAGAGCCCAGGTTCAATAGTTGTGGCACACAGGCTTAGCTGCTCTGCGGCATGTGGAATCTTCCTGGACCAGGGATTGAGCCTATGTCTCCAGCACTGGCAGATGGACTCTACCACTAAGCAAGCCACCAGGGAAGCCCCCAAGATTTCTAATTCTAAATATTTCCATTTCTAAATTATTTACAATGTTGTTTAAGGAAAAAGTAGTAACAATAGATATGACTTCAACAACTATCAATAGCTACTAAACAAGATTTCTAAGTTTTAGAGTGGAAAAAAAAATAAATTCATATTTTAAGGCATTCTTGAGACTCAGCCAAAAAAAAAAAAAATCAAGGTTCACAAAAAATAATTTCGTTTGAAAAAAGTATACATAAAACCATTTATGTATACATAAAAAGTATACAAAAAATTTGTGATAGATTTTCATATACTCTATAGAGTATGTGAAATTTTAATTCTTTAAAGTAAATGCTCCAAAGAGAATCATCTTACCTCTAAAAAAAAAAGTGCTCAGTTCAGTTCAGTTGAGTTCAATCACTCAGTCGTGTCTGACTCTTTGTGACCCCATGGACTGCAGCAAGCCAGGCCTCCCTGTCCATCACCAACTCCCAGAGTTTATTCATAATCCATTGAGTCAGTGATGCAATCCAAAAAAATGTTCACATGCTCTAATCATTTTGTTGTGATTCTATGCACAGATTTTTTTAAGGGTATTTTCTCAGATTTCTCTGATTCCATCAGGAAACACTTAACTTGGTGGGGAAAAAAGGGCATATTTTTCTCTATAGTAATATTATTTTTACAAATAGTGATAATAAAAAGTCCTTCATGAAAATGTACCTGCCACTTTAACCAAAAACACGTAACAAAATCCATTAAATCATTTTAGAACAGGAGAGATGCATAAATCCATTACAGGCATATTGATTATTATTTTTCTGCTCTTACCCTTTGCCACATCCTTCTGGTCCAACAAGAATAAATGGCTGCTTAGTATCAGGACTTAACCAAGGTTTGAAATAGTCTAGACCTCGCTGCATGTCAGGAGTCTGAATAACTGGAAGAGTGTGGCTATTACTGAAATCATCAGCAATCAAGTTTTCTGGCTTCTTCAGCACATAAGATGCTAATCGTCCTCTACTTGAGTCATAGTACGTGTCCAGTGGTTTGTGAGGGTCTGGAGGAGATTGTCGTGCCCAGTTAAAAACCTTAAGAAGAAAAAGTTATGAGAGATTTTCATATACTCCAGACAGAATATGTGAAATTTTAATTCTTTAAAGTAAATGCTCCAAAGAGAATCATCTTACTTCTTAAAAAAGTTCACATGCACGGCTGCTGCTGCTGCTAAGTCACTTCAGTCGTGTCCAACTCTGTGCGACCCATAGATGCCAGCCCACCAGGCTCCTCCATCCCTGGGATTCTCCAGGAAAGAACCCTGGAGTGGGCTGCCATTTGCTTCTCTGTCACATGCACTAAACTTACTAAATATCCTTAATAATTATAGTAACATTTTATCTCACATATTATTCTCTAAATGATCATTCAAGCAAATAAATATAATTCATCTAGGGCTGCCGTCTATGGGGTCGCACAGAGTTGGACATGACTGAAGTGACTTAAGAGCAGTCCGCACATATATTGTATAAACACATTCAATTTCCAATTGAGTTTTTATGAAAACTAAACTACAAATAACACAATGTAGGACTCCTAAACCTGTCATTTCCAGTATAACTGTCCACTGCACTGTCACCACTACCGCTCCCAACCTGTTCCTCTTTCGAAAACTGTCATCCATACAGATACACAGCAGAGAGCTAACCCTAATGCAACTCAATACCTTTATTGACTTTGTCAATAAGACACTGAGTGGTAACAATAAGAAGCATCTGGCAACAGATGGGCTACGGAAAGAAAAACACAACAGAGAAAGTAATAAATGGTAGTATCAATGAAACAAAATGACAAAAATGCAGAAACATAATGTTGGAACCAACCTCAATGAATATGTGTTCAATTATTTCAGTGGAAGTCAATAGGAAGAAATTCCTTAATATATAGAATTTGGCTTTATAAACAATGTAGCTGAAATGACTTTTGCACTAAATAAAGAAAAGATCTATAATGATTGCTCCATCTAAGCATTTACAACTGGGAAACTCTTCTGGTTAAAAAAAATGACTAAAAATATGCTACTTTAAGATTAAAACGAATAAAATAACTATATTTATTTATATAGCTGCTGCTGCTGCTAAGTCGCTTCAGTCGTGTCCGACTCTGTGCGACCCCATAGACGGCAGCCCACTGGGCTCCCCCATCCCTGGGGTTCTCCAGGCAGGAACACTGGAGTGGGTTGCCATTTCCTTCTTCAACGCATGAAAGTGAAAAGTGAAAGTGAAGTCACTCAGTCGTGTGCAACTCTTAGTGACCCCATGGACTATAGCCCATCAGGCTCCTCCATCCAGGGGATTTTCCAGGCAAGAGTACTGGAGTGGGGTGCCATTGCCTTCTCCATTTATATAGCTAAAAAGGTACAAAAATATCTAACAAAAAACATAGTCCAGACTTTAGCCTATTAAAAAATCTTTCATAATTTTATTTTTTAATTGAAGGATAATTGCTTTACAGAATTTTGTTTTCTGTCAAACCTCAACATGAATCAGCCACAGGTATACATATATCCCCTCCCTTTGGAACCTCCCTCCCCATCCCACCCCTTTAAGTTGATACAGAGCCGATGTTTTGAGTTTCCTGAGCCATACAGCAAATTCCCATTGGCTACCTACTTTACATATGGTAATGTAAGTTTCTATGTTATTCTGTCCATACATCTCACCCTCTCCTCCCCTTTCCCCATGTCCCTAAGTCTATTCTCTATGTCTGTTTCTCCATTACTCCCCTGAAAATAAGTTCTTCAGTGCCATCTTTCAATACCATTCTTCAGTACCATCTTCAGGATATATGCATTAGTATATGAAATTTATCTTTTTCTGACTTACCTCACTGTGTATAATAGGCTCTAGGTTCATCCATCTCATTACAACTGACACAAATGTGTTCCTTTTTATGATTGAGTAATATTCCATTGTGTATATGTATTACAACTTCTTTATCCAATCATCTGTCAATGAACATCTATGTTGCTTCCATGTTCTAGCTATTGTAAACAGTGCTGCAGTGAACAACGTTATACATGTGTCTTTTTCAATTTTGGTTTCCTCAGAGTATTTGCCTAGGAGTGGGACTGCTGGGTCATATGGTGCTTTCATTCCTAATTTTTTAAGGAATCTCCATACCATCTTCCTTAGTGGCTGTATCAATTTATATTCCTACCAACAGTGCAAGAGGATTCCCTTTCCTCCATACCCTATCCAGCATTTATTATTTGCAGATTTTTTGATGATGGCCATTCTGACTGGTGTGAGGTGACATCTCATGGCAGTTTTGAGTTGCATTTCTCTAATAATGAGGGAGGCTGAGCATCCTTTCATGTGTTTGGTAGCCATCAGTATGTTTCTTGGGAGAAATGTCTGTTTAGGTCTTTTTCCCACTTTTTCAATGGGTTGTTGCCCTGGTATTGAGTTGTATTTATATTTTGGAAATTAATCCTTTGTCAGTTGTTTCATTTGCTATCATTTTCTCCCATTCTGAGAGTTGTCTTTTCACCTTACTTATAGTTTCCTTTGCTGTGCAAAAGCTTTTCAGTTTAACCAGGTCACACTTGTTTACTTTGGTTTTTATTTCCATTACTCTAGGAGATGAGTCATAGCGGATCTTGTGTTGGTTTATGTCGAGTGTTCTGCCTATGATTTCCTCTAACAGTTTTACAGTCTCTGGTCTCACATTTATGTCTTTAATCCCTTTTGAGTTTATCTTTGTGTACAGTATTAAGAGGTGTTCTAACTTCATTCTTTGGCACGTAGCTGTCCAGTATTCCCAGCACCATTTATTGAAGAGGCTGTCTTTGCCCCATTGTATATTCTTGCCTCCTTTGTTAAAAATAAGGTACCCACAGGTGCATGGGTTTATGTCTGGGCTTTCTATCTTGTTCCATTGGTCTATATTTCTGTTTTGTGCCATTACCATACTGTCTTGATGACTGTAGCTTTGTAGTGTAATCTGAAGTCACAATAGTTGATTCCTCCAGCTACATTCCTCTTTCTCAAGACTGCTTTGGCTATTCAGGGTCTTCTGTGTTTCCATATGAAATGTGAAATTTTTGTTCTAGTTCTGTGAAAAATGCCATAGGTAATTTTCATAAGGATCACACTGAAACTGTAGATTGCATTTGGCAATATAGTCATTTTCACAATATTGATTCTTCCAACACAGGAACATGCAATATCGCTCCATCTGATTATGTCATCTTTGATTTCTTTCATCAGTGTCTTGCAATTTTCTGTATATATTCTTTTGTCTCCTTGGTACAGTTAATTCCTAGATATTCTATTCTTTTTGTTGCAATGGTGACTGGGATTGAGTCCTCAATTTCTCTGATTATTCAGTTAGTATATAGAAATGCAAGTGATTTCTGTGTACAGATTTTATATCATGTCACTCTGCTAAATTCACTGAATAGATCTAGCATTTTCTGATAGTATATTTAGGGCTATCGACTTCCCTGGTGGCTCAGACGGTAAAGCGTCTGTCTACAATGAAGGAGACCCAGGTTCGATCCCTGGGTTGGGAAAATCCCCTAGAGAAGGAAATGGCAATCCACTTCAGGACTGTTGTCTGGAAAATCCCATGGACAGAGGAGCCTGGTAGGCTACAGTCCATGGGGTCACAAAGAGTCAGACACAACTGAGCGACTTCACCATATCCCTAGAAGTATAGTTTCATGTCATCTGCAGTGACAGCTTTACTTCTTTTCTGATCTGGATTCATTTTATTTTTCTTCTCTGACTGCTGTAGCTAGGACTTCCAAAATTATGTTGAGTAACAGTGGTGACAATGGACAATCTTATCTTGTTCCTGATTTGAGGGGAAATGCTTTCAGTTTTTCACCATTGAGAATAATGTTTGCAGTGGGCTTATAATATATGGTCTTTACTATGTTGACGTAGATTCATTCTATGCCCATTTTTAAAAAAGTTTCAATCATAAATTGCCGGAAGCCAGTGTGAGGAATCCCGCCCGTGACAAGGTCATGAGGAAGGAAGCTGACATACGCAAGGCGTGCTCAGACTTCAGGGACCCCTCTGGAAATTCCTAAGCATGTACCCCAACAAAAATCTGCCGGCTTTTGTGCTCTGCTTTTCCACTCTTCTGACATTTTCTGGAAAAAGTCAATTCAGGGCTTTAGTCTTCTGCATTTGAAAGAGTGTTTCAATCCAAATACCCCTCTGATGGCTTTCTAACCTGCCTGCAGGACTCGTACAGCTGCGCATGTGATTGTTTGAGGCCTCCTGACTGCAGGAGGCACAGGAAGCTTAAAACATCCTAGGAATGTAGGGGCTTCCAAAGAGTCAAAATCTTTAGAGTAGGACTGATTAAAAGTTTCATTTGTTGAGTCAATGCTTGCTGCCAAATTTTCATATCCTTTGTTTTTAGATATAGTTGGTATATTAAAAAAACAAGTAGTAGACCTGGTATTAGCAACATTAGATCTTTGAGTTAAGTACCTTCTTTGTTGTAACCCACTGTACCTTTGTTCTATAGAGATGTAACTTTAGCGCTTTTAAGGAGATGCAGATTAAAGAAAAACACTTCAGGGGAAACAAAATTAACATTAAGGAAGAGAGCCAAAAAGTGTTAACAAGCCTCTTGGCCAGAAGATAATGTAAATCACCTGAGACCTTTTGTATACAATGAACGCTACATAATTTTGTGTTGCCCATTGATCTCCATGTTTTATCAAAAGTATAAAAGGCCTTCTGAACGATAAAGGACCGGACCAGTTTCTCGGACCAGCTTCTCGGACCAGTTTCTTGAACTAGTCTCTTGGCCTGGTTTCTGGGGAATCTGGCTCCCCCCCGTGTCTCTCTCTCTCTCTCATTTTCTCTCCCTTTCCCTCTCTCTGCTCTTTACTTTAATTTCAGGCTGAATTTTCATCTGGGGCGCGGAGGCTCGCCAGGTCTACTTACTTGCTGTGGTTGTTAAGACCCGCGCGAAAGGGAGCTTAAGGCGAGGCACCCTTAGATATTCAAGCGGGAGCCGGTGGCCCAACGTAGATGGTGCAAATTCCTTGTCTGGAATTTTATTGGTCTTCCGCGTAAACCAAGCTATTCAGCCCTCTTCCTCCACTTAATCTTCCTACTACACTATAGCTTCTTAATCTAATCTTATATTAATAAATAAACGAGTTTTTCCACGCCAACGCCGTCCACCCTTCGAATTCCCTGGATCCACCGGGACTGGACCCCGGCAATAAATGGGTGCTGATTTGTGTCAAAGGCTTTTTCTGCATATACTGAGATTAAGCACAAGCTAGAATCAAGATTGCCTGGAAAAATATCATTAACCTCAGATATGCAGATGACACCACCCTTATGGCAGAAAGCAAAGAAGAACTAAAGAGTCTCTTGACGAAAGTGAAAGAGGAGAGTGAAAACGTTGGCTTAAAACTCAACATTCAGAAAATTAAGATCATGGCATTTGGTCCCATCACTTCATGGCAAATAGATAAGGAAACAATGGAAACAGTGACAGACTTTATTTTCTTGAGCTCCAAAATCACTGCAGATGGTGACTGCAGCCAGGAAATTAAAAGACGCTTACTCTTGGGAAGAAAAGTTATGACCAACCAAGACAGCATATTCAAAAGCAGAGACATTACTTTGCCAACAAAAGTCCGTCTTGTCAAAGCTATGGTTTTTCCAGTAGTCACTATGGACATGAGAGTTGGATTATAAAGAAAGCTGAGTGCTGAAGAATTGATGCTTTTCAACATCAATGGTGTGTTGGAAAAGACTCTTGAGAGTCACTTGGAGAGCAAGGAGATCCAGCCAGTCCACCCAAAAGGAAATCAGTCCTGAATATTCATTGGAAGGGCTGATGCTGAAGCTGAAACTCCATTACTTTGGCCACCTGATGCAAAGAACTGACTCATTAGAAAAGACCCTGATGCTGGGAAAGATGGAAGACAAGAGAAGGAGGGGAGAACAGAGGATGAGATGGTTGCACGGTATCACTGACTCAATGGACATGAATTTGAATAAACTCCGGAAGTTGGTGATGGACAGGGAAGCCCGGCATGCTACATGCAGTCCATGGGTCGCAAAGAGTCGGACATGACTGAGGAACTGAACTGAATTGAACTGAGATTATCATATGGTTTTATCATTCAATATTTTAATATGGTATATCACATGGATTGATTTGTATATATTGAAGAATCCTCGCACCCCTGAAATAAACTCAACTTGATCATGGTGTATGAGCTTTTTAATATGTTGTTGAATTCTGTTTCCAAAAATTTTGTTGAGGGTTTTTGCATCTATGTTTATCAGTGATATTGGTCTGTAATTTTCAGTTTTTTAGTTATCTTTGCCTGGTTTGGGTATCAGGGTGATGGTGGCCTCACAGGAAGTGTTCTTTCCTCTGCAATTTTTTGAAAGAATTTTATAAGGATAGGCATTAGGTCTTCTCTAAGTGTTTGATAGAATTCACCTGTGAAGCCATTTGGTCCTCGACTTTTGTTTTTTGAGATATTTGATCACAGCTTCAATTTCAGTGATTATAACTGGGTTGTTCATAGTTCCCATTCCTTCCTGGTTCAGTCTGGGAAGATTGAATTTTTCTAAGAATCTATCCATTTCTTCCAGCTTATTGATTTTATTGCCATACAGTTGTTCATAATAGTCTCTTATATTCCTTTGTATTTCTGCATTGTCTGTTGTAACCTCTCCTTTTTCATTTGTAATTATGTTGATTTAATTCTTCTTGTTTTCTTGAAGAGTCTAGCTACAGGTTTGTCAATTTTGTTTATCCTCTCAAAGAACCAACTTTTAGTTTTTATTAATCTTTACTACTGTTTCTTTCATTTCTTTTTTAATTTATTTCTGCTCTTATTTTTATGATTTCTTTCCTTCTGCTAATTTTGGGGGATTTTATCCTTCTTTTTCCAGTTGTTTTAGGCATAAGGTTAGACTGTCTATTCAGTGTTTCTCGAGTTAGTATTGTATTGTTATAACCTTCCCTCTTAGAACTGCTTTTGCTGTAACCTTGAAAGAAAAGCTATGGCCAGCCTAAACAGCATATTATAAAGCAGAAACATTACTTTGCCAACAAAGGTCCATCTAGTCAAAGCTATGGTCTTTCCAGTAGTCTTGAATGAATATGAGAGTTGGACTATAAAGAAAGCTGAGCGCCAAAGAACTAATGCTTTTGAACTGTGGATCTTGAGAGTCCCTTGGACTGCAGTTCCGAATATGCATTGGAAGGACTGATGCTGAAGCTGAAGCTCCAATACTTTGGCTACCTGATGCAAAGAACTGACTCCTTGGAAAAGACGCTGATGCTGGGGAAGATTGAAGGCAGGAGGAGAAGGGGACAACAGAGGATGAGATGTTTGGATGTCATCACCGACTCGATGGACATGAGTTTGAGCAGCCTACAAAAGTTTGTGATGGACAGGGAAGCCTCGAGTGCTGCAGTCCATGGGCTCACAAAGAGACAGACACGATTGAGTGATGGAACTGAACTGATAGGTTTTGAGTTGTTGTGTTTTCATTGTTATTTCTAGGAATTTGTTGATTTCCCTTTTAATTTCTTCAGTAACCTGTTTTTATTTAGAAGCACATTGTTTAATCTCCATGTCTTTGTGCTTCTTAGTCTTTTTTCTTGTAATTGATATCTAGTCTTGTAGCGTTGTGGTAGGAGAAGATGCCTGATACGATTTCAATTTTCTTAAATTTACTGAGTTTTGACTTGTAACCCATGATATGGTCTATCCGGGAGAATGTTCCATGGGCACTTGAGAAGAAGGTGCATTCTTCTGCATTTGGATGGAATGTCCTGAAGATTCCAACGAGATCCATCTCATCTAATTTATCATTTAACACTTAATGTTTCCTTATTAATTTTGTTTTGATGATCTGTCAATTGGTGTGAGGGGAGTGTTAATGTCTCCTACTATTATTGTGTTACTATCAACTTCTCCTTTTACGTCTGTTAGTGTTTGTCCTATGTACTGAGGTGCTCCTATGCTGGGTCCATAGATACTTACCATTGTTGTATCTTCCTCTTGAATTGATCCCTTGATCATTTGGTGGTCCTTCATTATCTCTTGAAATATTCTTTAAGTTCTACTTTGTCTGATATGAGGACTGCTTCTCCAGCTTTCTTTTGCTTCCTATTTGCATGGAATCATTTTTTCCATCCTCTCACTTTCAGTCTATATGTGTCTTTAGGTCTAAAGTGGGTTTCCTGTAGACAGTATATATATGGGTCTTGTTTTTGTACCCATTCAGCCAGTCTGTGTCTTTAGGTTGAAGCACTGAATCCATTTACACTTAAAGTAATTACTGATATATATGTTCCTACTGTCATTTTCTTAATTTGCTGTTTGCTTTTGTAGATCTTTTTCTTCTATTTCATGACTATATAAGTCCCTTTAATATTTGTTGTAAAGCTGATTTAGTGGTACCGAATTCTCTTAACTTTTCCTTGTCTGAATAACTTTCAATTTCTCCATCAATTCTGAATGAGATCCTTGCCAGGTGCAGTAATCTTGGTTGTAGATTTTTCCCTTTCAGTACTTTAAATATATCCTGCCATTCCCTTCTGGCCTGCAGAGTTTCTCCTGAATGATCAGCTGTTAAATGTACAGAGTTTCCCTTGTATGTTACTTGTTGCTTTTCCCTTGCTGCTTTTAATATTCTTTCTTTGTGTTTAGCCTTTGTTAGTTTGATTAGTTTGTATCTTGGCATGTTTCTCCTTGTGGACATACAGTTTATACTGTAGGGGACTCTTTGCATCTCTTGGACTTGACTGACTATTTCCTTTTCCATGTTGGGAAAGCTTTCAACTATAATCTCTTCAAAAATTTTCTCACACCCTTTCTTTTTCTCATCTTCTCCTGGGACCACTGTAATTCGAATGTTGATGCATTTGATATTGTCCCAGACATCTCTGAGACCATCCTCAGTTCTTTTCATTCTTTTTACTCTGCTCTTCAGAAGTTATTTCCACCATTTTATCTTCCAGCTCACTGATTTGTTCTTGTGCTTCAGATATTCTGCTATTGATTCCTTCTAGAGTATTTTTAATTTCAGAATTTTGTTGTTTGTCTCTGTATGTTTACTCTTTAATCCTTCTAGGTCTTTGTTAATTGATTCTTGCATTTTCTCCATTCTGTTTTCAAGGTTTTTGATCATCTTTACCATCATTATTCTGAATTCTTTTTCAGGTAATTTGCCTATTTCCTCTTCATTTACTTGAACATCTGTGCTTCCAGTTTGTTCCTTCATTTGTGCAGTATTTTTCTTCCTTTTCAGTTTTATTTATTTTAATTGGAGGCTAATTAATTTACAATATTGTAGTGGTTTTTGCCATACATTAACATGAATCAGCCATGGGTGTATATGTGTTCCCCATACTGAACTCCCCTCCCACCTCCCTCCCCATCACATCCCTCTGAGTCATTCATCCCAGTGCACCAGCCCTGAGCACCCTGTCTCATCCATTGAACCTGGACTGGTGATCTGTTTCACATATGATAATTTACATGTTTCAATGCTATTCTCTAAGATCATCTCACCCTCGCCTTCTCCCACAGAGTCCAAAAGACTGTTCTATACATCTGTGTCTCTTTTGCTGTCTCTCTCATATAGAGTTATCGCTACCATCTTTCTAAATTCCATACATATGCGTTAGTATACTGTATTGGTGTTTTTCTTTCTGGCTTACTTCACTCTGTATAATAGCCTCCAGTTTCATCCACCTCATTAGAACTGATTCAAATGTATTCTTTTTTTTAAACTTATTGTGTTTGAGGTCTCCTTTTTCCAGACTTCAAAGTTGAATTCTTTCTTCCTTTTGGTTTCTGCCCTCCTTAGGTTGGTCTGGTGGTTTGTGTACACTTCATTATACAGTGAGATTTGTGCTGAGTTTGTTTTTTCCCTCTGATGGGCAGGGCTGAGTGTGGTGGTAATCCTGTCTGCTGATGATTGGGCTTGTATTTTTGTCTTGTTTTTGTTTGCACAGGGTGTTACTTGGTGGTTAGTCTTGTATTCAAGTCGTTTCCTTTGTGGAAGTTCTTAATATTTGATACTCCCTAGGGTTAGGAGTTCTCTGGTAGTCTAGGCCTTGCAGTCAGCGCTCCCACTCTAAAGGCTCAGGGCTTGGTCTCTGGCTGGCTGTCTTCTTCCCACTGATCCTCACTCACTTCCTCAGGGTTTGAGGTGTGTGTGTGGCTACAGGAAGGTCTGACATGGTTGGGCTCTTTGGCTCTTCTGGATTTCTCCTGGCAGCCAGATTTGGATTCCTCAGCTCCAGACTGGTGGCTTATGATCAAGGACATAATCCAGGAACAGATGGTCAAGTGGAAAAGACGTACAGGGCAGGGTGTATGAAAGTTCCACTTTTGTCCAGGATACCAACCTCCTTCCACCGCCACATACTCAAGAGAGCTGCTCACCAAACACCACCCCCAATTATTTTATAAAATGTTAATAACACCATAAAATGCCATAAACTAGTTCAAAGAAGAAAATAAATATATATGTACATAGGTACATAAATATTTAGGCACATACATATATAGGTACTATATATATGTACATACATAATATAGGTACATAGGTACATACATATAGGTACATAGGTACATATATATTTATTTCTTCTTTGAACTAGTTTATGGTATTTTATGGTATTATTAACATTTCATAAAATAATCGGGGGTGGTATCAATAATCTCAGATATGCAAATGATACCACCCTTATGGCAGAAAGAGAAGAGGAACTAAAAAGCCTCTTGATGAAAGTGAAAGAGGAGAGTAAAAAATTTGGTTTAAAGCTCAACATTCAGAAAATGAAGATCATGGCATCCGGTCCTATCACTCCATGGGAAATAGATGGGGAAATAGTGGAAACAGTGTCAGACTTTATTTTGGGGGGCTCCAAAATCACTGCAGATGGTGACTGCAGCCATGAAATTAAAAGATGCTTACTCCTTGGAAGGAAAGTTATGACCAATCTAGATAGCATATTCAAAAGCAGAGACATTATTTTGCTGACTAAGGTCCGTCTAGTCAAGGTTATGGTTTTCCTACTGGTTACGTATGGATGTGAGGGTTGGACTGTGAAGAAGGCTGAGCACCGAAGAATTGATGCTTTTAAACTGTGGTGTTGGAAAAGACTCTTGAGAGTCCCTTGGACTGCAAGGAGATCCAACCAGTCCATTCTGAAGGAGATCAGTCCTGGGTGTTCTTTGGAAGGAATGATGCTAAAGCTGCAACTCCAGTACTTTGGCCACCTCATGCAAAGAGCTGACTCATTGGGAAAGACTCTGATTCTGGGAGGGATTGTGGGCAGGAGGAGAAGGGGACGACAGAGATGAGATGGCTGGATAGCATCACGACTCGATGGATGTGAGTCTGAGTGAACTCCAGGAGCTGGTGATGGACAGGGAGGCCTGGCATGCTCTGGTTCATGGCGTCGCAAAGAGTCGGACACGACTGAGCAACTAAACTGAACTGAACTGAACCTATGTACTTATACAGATGGTCCCCAACTTACAATAGCTTTACTTATGATTTTCCATGTTTACAATAGGGAAAAAGTGATATGCATTCAGTAAAAACCATACTTTGAATTTTGATCTTTTCCCAGACTAGTGATATGAGGTATGATACCGTCCTATGATGCTGGGCAGCAGCAGTGAGTGGAAGCAAACTGCAGCTCATAGGCAGCCACACAATCACCAGGGTAAACAACCGATATACTTAAAACCACACTGTCTTTCACTTTCTGCATAGTAGTTGAGAAATTACACACTATTCAGCACTTTATTATAAAGTAAACTTTGTGTTAGATGATTTGCCCAACAGTAGGCTAACATTCTGAGCACTTTGAGACAGACTGTATTAAGTCATGACATTTGATAGGTTAGAGGAGGTAAACACATTTTCAACTTAGGATATTTTCAACTTATTATGAGTTTATCTGGCTGTAATCCCATCATAGTTCAAAGAAAATCTGTATATAAATGTATTCATGCATGCTCAGTGTCTGTCGTGTCTGACTCTTTACGACCCCACGTACTGTGGCCCGCCAAGCTCCTCTGTCTGGGGGCTTTTTCAGGAAGGAATACTGGAGTGGGTTGCCATTTCCTCCTCCAGCGGATCTTCCTCATTCAGGTATGGAACCCTCATCTCCCACATCTCCTGCATTGGCAGGCAGATTCTCTATCACTGAACCACCTGAGAAGTCCATACTAAACAGAGTATAAGCCTTCTCAATCTATAACTTTATTCACATTTGACAGGCCAAAGTGCAAATGTGGAAGCAGCAGATTTCAAAACGCAGTCAGAGAGCTAGCAACTCTGAGGTTTGAGGTTTCTCAGAAGTGATAGTGGCAGTGAGAGAGAGAGACTTAGGAGCTTCCTACTCTACCTGGAGCATGTCAGTTTGCTCTGTTTTATTAAATATTGTGCTTCTAAGAATAATTTCTTTTGAGAAAGAATCCCACCACTTAATCTTATTAAACAATGGTTTAAGAGAATCAAATAATACATAGTATTTTGGCTTCATAAGTTTTAATTCTCTTTCTCAAAAAAAAAAAAAAGAGTCCTTCCTATGAAGTCAAATTGGTCCACTTTTTTTTTTAACTTTTTATTTTATATTGGGGTATAGCCAATTAACAATGCTATGATGGTTTCAGGTAAACAGTGAAATGATTCAGCCACATATATAGATATACCCATTCTCTCTCAAACTCCACTCCAATCAAGGCTGAAAATTTGTCTACTTTTAAAGACAGGTACAGCAGCCAACATTGCTGTTTATTACTTGTTTCCAAGTGCACTTTATATTGATCATCTCATTTAGTCACATTTAACATCCCTCTGAAGAACCATTTCACTATAAGACTGTCATTGTTTAATCACTAAGTCATATCTGACTCTTCTGAGACTCCATGGACTGTAGCCCACTAGGTTCCTCTGTCCACAGGATATCCCCAGCAAGAATACTAGAGTGGGTTTCCATTTCCTTCACCAGAGGATCTTCCCAATCCAGGGATCCAACTAGCTTCTCCCGCATTGGCAGGCAGTTTCTTTACCACTGAGTCACCAGGGAAGCCAAATATAAATGTATTATTATTGTATTAAACGTGTAACTTCCAAATGCTATATCCAGGTCTTCCCAGGTGGCACTAGTAGTAAAGAACCCACCTGCCAATGCAGGTAGAGGTAAGAGATGCAGGTTCGATCCCTGGGTTGAGATGATCCCCTGGAGGAGGTCATGGCAACCCACTCCAGTATTCTTGGCTGGAGAATCCCACAGAGGAGACTGGCAGACCACCACCAACGGGTTGCACAGAGTCAGACACGATTGAAGCGACTTATTAGAACGCATGCATGCACACACCCAGGGTCAATGAAAATTAACAAAAAATGACTAAACATAGGCTTTAAATGTGTACTACCTCTTTGGTGAATTCCAGACGTGACTTCAAGTTCAGATTTCCACCAAGACCCCTTATGAGATTAATAATAAATTGATCATGATCTCTGCATCCATGTAGATGTGACAATCCATTCATCACAGTTCCAACCAAACTTGTTTCTACCACATAGTCATTCTGTTGATTAAAATCCATATTACAGACAAAGGGAAAATATTAACAAGCAAATTAACACCATACATAGATTGTTTACTCATCTTTTCAAGGATCATATTTAAATTTATCCCACTACTCAAGTGGTAGAAAATTTAGATTTCAACTTATACATAAACATTGAAAATAAACAGTAATAATAAAAATACAATTATGTATTTCTAGCCGTAAGCGTGAGTCCTCAAATAGACACACAGTTTGCTTACTTCCTAAACCTGAAAAAAATTTTTTAAAAAGGTAAATCAATGAATATCAGTCTAAACATAACACTTCCTCATTTCTTCTTGATAATTAAAAAACAAGATAAGACACCTCAACTACAGAGTAGCCCCTGCTCACCACAACTAGAAAAAGCCCATACACAGCAACAAAGAAACAGCACAGCCAAAAATAAAAATAAATTAACTAATTTTAAAAAAAAGAAGCTAGAGGCAAAGGCTAGATTAATGGTTCTGGACCAAAAAACGTTAGTAAAGGCAGCTTAAAAACAATTTGGAGCTTTTCCTCTATACAGAATTTTAAAATGAAACTTTTGGACTCAGGTGGTATAGATTATTGAGATCCATGGGCCTCTGGGGCCCTGTGTAGTTAACAGGGAAAACCAGTAATAGTTAGAATCTGTATGTAGTGCTAGGTAGCTTTTTTTAAAGGGAGAATTAAACAGAGCACTTGTTTTAATTGGAGAAGGTGATGGCACCCCACTCCAGTACTCTTGCCTGAAAACTCCCATGGATGGAGGAGCCTGGTGGGCTGCAGTCCATGGGGTCACCAAGAGTCAAACACGACTGAGCGACTTCCCTTTCACTTTTCACTTTCATGCATTGGAGAAGGAAATGGCAACCCACTCCAGTGTTCTTGCCTGGAGAATCCCAGGGACGGGGGAGGCTGGTGGGCTGCCGTCTATGGGATCGCACAGAGTCAAACACAACTGAAGTGACTTAGCAGCAGCAGCAGCAGCAGCTTGTTTTAATGGAAGTCAACTCTAACAGACATACTATGCTATGTTAAGTCGCTTCTGTCATGTCCAACTCTTTACAACCCCGTGGACTGTAACCTTCCAGGCTCCTCTGTCCATCGGATTTTCCAAGCAAGAATACTGGAGTGGGTTGCCATTTCCCTCTCCAGAAGTCTAGTAGAGGAAATGGTTAATTCACTGTGGTAGAAGTTATAGAGCAGAAAAAGAGAGTGTTTTGAGAAAGGATAACTCAGGCTGAGGACTCAAGGTGTCCTTAAGGAAGATGACAATTGCTAATATTTGAAGAGTGAGACCTATCTGGCTACAGAGAACTCAGCATATGCAAAGGTAAGCAATGGGCACACTTAAGGAATTAAAAGAAGCATATGCCTGAACAAGCAAAGGCAGAGTGATTCAAGACAGAAAGGCAGGCAAGGGCCAGAGTATGCGGAACTGCATAGGCCATGATAAGGAGTGCAAATTGTATCTTCAGTGCCTTTAAACTTTAAGAGAATAAAATGACTAAATTTACATTTTAAAAAATCTCTCTGCCTGCATAATAAATAATTTTCAAAGAACAGAAATAGGATGGGAAAAGGGGGGAAAACAGAAGGAGATGGATAGAAATCCAGCACCTTAGGCCACACTGAGTCCTAAGCTTTAAAGGCAAGATAAAGGAAAAGGAAACTGACATATTTTCCTCTAGATTGTCTAATTTGCTAAATATAAGAAAGTAAACCTCTACTTATAAATAAAATCAACACTTGACTAGAGCATTCATTATGGTATATCTCTCAGAATCTGAACATGGTAAACAAAGCACAGAATAAAGAAAGAAGGAACACTCAACAGATAAACTCTCACACAAGAACAAGGACCTGAGAATAGAATCACTTTATTTTCTAACTAAATCTTTGGTTATCCACTCTATAGTTTAAAAATATTATCCTGTCATCGAGTCTGTGTCACAAATCCCAAATAGGGGAGAGTCAAAGAGTCAATGCATTCTATGCAGTGCTACATCTCTCATTCCAACACTTGACAGCATGCAAGCTGATGACTTCAGGGCACCCGCCCTGGAAAGCATGGTTAGGTTTGTATGTTTTATACTCACAAAATAACAACACACCTACTGAAAAGGTGCTACATAGGCATCAGTTATTTAACTAATCTCATATATTCATTTTTCTAAGTTTTTTGTTTTTTGGTTTTTTTTTGATATGGACCATTTTTAAAGTCTTTATTGAATTTGTTAAAATACTGCTTCTGTTTTATGTTTTTTGGCCATGAGGCATGTGGGATCTTACGTGGCTTCCCAAGCAGGAATCAAAAGTATACCCCTTGCACTGGAAGGTGAAGTCTCAACCACGGGACTGTCAGGAAGTCGCAAGCTTGTATACTCTTATTCACCACACTGTTATTACCATACTTTGCTTCTGGGGATACAATAAGGAGTATAACAGGCTTAATCTTTGCCCTCAAGGTGCCTGCAGTTACATGAAAGCAATTATAGTTGAAAGGCGTAGTACATTGCTGCAGAAGCACAAGGAGGCAGACAGCTCCGTCAGACCGAGGGCTGGGGGGAGTGGCTCTTCCCTGAAGTCTCCAGGGAAACCTATCTCATTTGCGTCATTTCGCCCAAGTCCCTAGTCCTCCACCATTCATCTTTACAAAGTCAGGAAAGAAAAAAGTTTAGAAAACTAAAGTGAAATTGCCATTTCTCTATATGATTTGCCCAACCCTGAAGTATTAACCTCTAAATTAAGTTCATATCAA
The DNA here is from genome assembly GCF_032405125.1 of Capricornis sumatraensis. Classification (NCBI taxonomy): domain Eukaryota; kingdom Metazoa; phylum Chordata; class Mammalia; order Artiodactyla; family Bovidae; genus Capricornis; species Capricornis sumatraensis. Next base: position 7,474,340 of record NC_091084.1, read on the forward strand.
CAATCATCTTTACAAAAACTCATTGCTATTTATTGTTTCTATTTTTATGTTTATTTTTTATACAAACAATGACATGAGAGAAATCAAAATTTGAAAAGATCATGTAAGTACATGAATATTGTCTTCTTTGCATGCTAAACTTCTATTCATGCTTCAAATTCAAAATTGTATGTCATCTTTAAAACTCTCCTAGAAGGCAGCAATTCTCTCTTCATCCTGTTATATTGTGATTATCTTTTCCCATGTCAGTTTCCTCTGTGACACAAACCCTTCTCAGTGAAAGGGACTGTCTTATTAATGTTCACCTGGCAAAGTTTCATCAAGGACATCTATTTGAAAAGCAATAAATTTTTGCTAAATAAACAAATGTTTCAATAATATTATAAATAACTCATCATGTTTCTCCACTTTAATATTGTCATTATATTTAGCATGATATATAGGCAAGTATTTGCTGACATGGTAAAATGGGGCAGAAAGATCATTTTGCTAGTAAAACTTCAAAAGGCATGCCAGTTTTCAAGATTTTTAGATAAGTGTTGCAAGGTATCATGGATGGAAGAATTAAAGTATTTTCAGATGTAACACAATAGAAGTTATACCATGAAATACAGTGGGAGAGCAGTGAAGACATCTACCCTTCACTACACCCCCACATTCTGTCAGAACGCCACTAGAAGGCGGTTGAATGTAACCAACAGTCAGTCATTATACTTTCTGCCTAAATAATTATGAAATATTATAATTATCTTACCTGTTTTAGAACCCATTGTAATGCCTTTTCAAAATAATCCCCAATCCAGTTTTCAAGATTATTCCTATATGTAGGAGGCTGATTCCTCAACCAAGATTTTATCAGAGAATTAAGATCTGTCTCTTCATCACTGAAACATATTAACAAACATTAAAAATTATTTAGTTTCCTTTGTTGTGCAGAAGCTTTTAATTTTAATTAGATACCATTTGTTTATTTTCGCTTTGATTTCCACTATTCTGGGAGGTGGATCATAGAGGATCCTGCTGTGATTTATGTCGGAGAGTGTTTTGCCTATGTTCTCCTCTAGGAGTTTTATAGTTTCTGGTCTTACATTTAGATCTTTAATCCATTTTATTTTTGTGAATGGTGTTAGAAAGTGTTCTAGTTTCATTCTTTTACAAGTGGTTGACCAGTTTTCCCAGCACCACTTGTTAAAGAGATTGTCTTTACTCCATTGTATATTCTTGCCTTCTTTGTCGAAGATAAGGTGTCCATAGGTGAAAAGTCTACAAGTAATAAATGCTGGAGAGGGTGTGGAGAAAAGGGAATCCTCTTACACTATTGGTGGGAATGCAAACTAGTACAACCACTATGGAGAACCGTGTGGCGATTCCTTAAAAAACTGCAAATAGAACTGCCTTATGACCCAGCAATCCCACTGCTGGGCATACACACTGAGGAAACCAGAACTGAAAGAGACACATGTACCCCAATGTTCATCGCAGCACTGTTTATAATAGCCAGGACATGGAAGCAACCTAGATGCCCATCAGCAGGCGAATGGATAAGAAAGCTGTGGTACATATACACAATGGAGTATTACTTAGCCATCAAAAAGAATACATTTGAATCAGAACAGACTTTTTGACTCTGTGGGAGAGGGCAAGGGCTGAATGATTTGGGAGAATGGCATTGAAACATGTATAATATCATATAAGAAATGAATCGCCAGTCTAGGTTCAATGCAGGATACAGGATGCTTGGGGCTGGTGCACTGGGATAACCCAGAGGGATGGTATGGGGAGGGAGGGGCGAGGGGGGTTCAGGAGTGGGAACTTATGTAGACCCATGGCAGATTCATGTTGATGTATGGCAAAACCAATACAGTATTGTAAAGTAAAAAAAAAAAAAAAAAAAAATTAAATTAAATTTAAAAAAAAAAGAATACATTTGAATCAGTTCTAATGAGGTGGATGAAACTGGAGCCGATTATACAGAGTGAAGTAAGCCAGAAAGAAAAACACCAATACAGTATACTAACACATATATATGGAATTTAGGAAGATGGTAATGATAACCCTGTATGTGAGACAGCAAAAGAGACACAGATGTAAAGAACAGACTTTTGGACTCTGTGGGAGAGGGAATAGGGTGGGATGATTTGGGAGAATGGCATTGAAACATGTATACTATCACGTAAGAAACGAATTGCCAGTCTAGGTTCGATACAGGATACAGGATGCTTGGGGCTGGTGCACTGGTATGACCCAGAGAGATGATATAGGGAGGGTGGTGGGAGGGGGGTTCAGGGTTGGGAACTCATGTACACCTGTGGTAGATTCATGTCAATGTATGGCAAAACCAATACAGTATTGTAAAGTAAAAAAATTTAAAAAAAAATAAATTATAAGACCAAAAAAAATTGTTTAGGAGTAAATCATAAATTTACTTTCAAAATAAATTTCTGCTCCAATAAACATTATTCTACATATGCACTCTATCTGCTAGTATACAAGAGTTCATTTTTTAGTTACTTCTGTATATGTAAGTGTGTATACACTACTTCTACTTATATAAGCACATATAAGTGTGTGCACATATATAATGTTATTTTCTATAAAACAAACCAAATAAACCTCACCTCTATCATTGTAAGTATAAATTAAAGAAGAATTACACATCTACAAGTTAGCCACAAAGTGATCTAAACCATTTCTACCCAAACTGGGGTCTACAGAATCCCAAGTACCATCCTAGACCTAATGAAGCAAAATCTTTGCTTTAACAATATCCCTAGGTGATTCAAATGCACATTAGACAAGCTGCACTGCATCTTAATGCAGATCTTTAAAAATACTTTTTCTTTTTCTCTATCTCCAAAAAAGCTGACCACCTAAATTCCCATGCCACTACTGAAACTTGAAAATCATGCTAAAGTAAAATCTAATTTTTTTAGCAAAGCACTTAATTATTTGAGTAACATCCAATGTTTGAAATTATACATAATATTGACATCTTATTCAAAATTACATGTTGCTGCTGCTGCTAAGTCGCTTCAGTTGTGTCTGACTCTGTGCGACCCCACAGACGGCAGCCCACCAGGCTCCCCCATCCCTGGGATTCTCCAGGCAAGAACACTGGAGTGAGTTGCCATTTCCTTCTCCACTGCGTGAAAGTGAAGTCACTCAGTTGTATCCAACTCTTAGCGACCTCTTGGACTGCAGCCTACCAGGCTCCTCCACCCATGGGATTTTCCAGGCAAGAGTACTGAAGTGGGTTGCCATTGCCTTCTCTGAATTACATGTTACGCATTTATAAAAATCATAGTAAAAACAACTTGTAGACGAATAACTTTAGAAGTTACAAGGGCCCACAATTCTGTCATTTCTCCTGTCCTCTACCAGTGCTTCACAGTAACACGAGTAAATACTGAGTCCTTGAATTTCTCCTCCCACATTTCTATCCAGTTTAATAAGGAAAAGAAATAAAAGATCAAAGGTAAATATGTAAATTACATTGGATACACTCAAAACAGACAAAGGAAAGCTGCTAAACTCTTTTCAGCATAAAGTCTTTGTTGTCAGTGGTGGTTTAGCGGCTAAGTCGTGCCTGACTCTTGCAAACCACGGACTACAGCCCACCAGGTTCCTCCGTCCATGAGATTTTCCAGGCCAGAGTACTGGAGTGGTGTGCCATTGCCTTCAGCTTTAAATTACTAGCCTCCAGCTCATAAGTAGTATGTTCACTTCTCTGAACTCATTCACAATATTTAAAGAAAAGTTATAGAAAAAAGAAAAAACAAATATTAATACTTGCTGTTTCATTTATGCAAACAAAAAATAATTATTTAGTAATTGTGATACCACTATTGCTGCTGCTGCTAAGTCGCTTCAGTCGTGTCCAACCCTGTGTGAACCCAGAGACAGCAGCCCACGAGGCTCCTCCATCCCTGGGATTCTCCAGGCAAGAACACTGGAGTGGGTTGCCATTTCCTTCTCCAATGCATGCATGCTAAGTGGCTTCAGTCGTCTCCAACTCTGTGCAACCCCATGGACAGCAGCCCACCAAGCTCCTCTGTCCATAGGATTCTCTAGGCAAGAACACTGCAGTGTGTTGCCATGTCCTTCTCCTGTGATACCACTATACTGCTGAAATAATTCAACTAAATAAACAGGAACTCTGAATGAATAAAAACGTAACAATGAAGTTAATAAACAATGAAAAAAACAAATATTCACGTATTACTCATATATCACTTATGTCACTTAGCTATGAAACCAAAATAATAATTGAGAATATTCTAACACAATGTATACAAATGCACTTACCTAAGAAAGATCATTCCCATTCTAGATATTGTAGCTGGTGAGGCACAACTTAAATCGTGAGTTTCAAATACGAAGTTAACATTTTGGCCAAATTGAATCCTTTCTCCACTGGGCATAGTGAGTAGTCGATTATCATCCAGAACAGAATTCAGAGATTCTATCCATTCAGGATCAATATCACCATCACAGATTATCCATGAGCTAACATCTATTTTCAAACAAATATCAGAGAGAGCAAAATAAACGTTAAGGATAATAATATTTAAAAATAAAGAATAAAAAAAATTTATTATTCTTTAGAAGCAATTTTCATATTATTTTACATTTCTGAAGCCAAATATAAAGAACAAAGAGTTGAACAAGTTGAAGTTTTTCATGTGAATTTATACTACAAATGTGTGGAGAACCCATAGGCAATCCTGGCTCAGCTGGACAAAGACCCAGTGATATACTCCATGGTAAAGGCTGAGTGACTGAACTGAACTGAACTGAAGGTTGTATTTATTTAATGAACATACAGAACTGAAATCTCAATAAAAGAAAACATGGTTTGCAAGACCTTCAGTTCAGTTTAGTCACTCAGTTGTGTCCAGCTCTTTGCGACCCCATGAACCACAGCACGCCAGGCCTCCCTGTCCAGCACTAACTCCCGGAGTTCACCCAAACCTATGTCCATTGAGTCGGTGATGCCATCCAGCCATCTCATCCTCTATCGTCCCCTTCTCCTCCCCTCAAACTTTTCCAGCATCAGGGTCTTTTCAAATGAGTCGGCTCTTGGCATCAGGTGGCCAAAGTATTGGAGTTTCAGTTTCAACATCAGTCCTTCCAATGAACACCCAGGACTGATCTCCTTTAGGATAGACTGGTTGGATCTCTTTGCAGTCCAAGGGACTCTCAAGAGTCTTCTCCAACACCACAGTTTAAAAGCATCAATTCTTCGGCAATCAGCTTTCTTTATATTCCAACTCTCACATCCATATATGACTACTGGAAAAACCATAGCCTTGACTAGACAGACCTTTGTTTGCAAAGTAATGTCTCTGCTTTTTAATATGCTGTCTAGATTGGTCCCAATTTTCCTTGCAAGGAATAAGCATCTTTTAATTTCATGGCTGCAATCATCATCTGCAGTGATTCTGAGCCCCAAAAAAATAAAGTCAGCCACTGTTTCCCCATCTATTTGCCATCAAGTGATGGGACTGGATGCTATGATCTTAGTTTTCTGAATGTTGAGCTTTAAGTAAGACCTACGTATTTCTATTTCCACAAGCTTGTGAGATATTCTTTACATTTTGTCTTCCACCATGTCATTAGAATGTATGAATGCTTTCTATGTAATAGTGCTTTAAGAAAATATGAGAAAGCTACACTTCAGTGTTCTACATGAGAAGTAAAAAATACACCACTGTCAAATCTCTTTTATATATAAAAGGGTAACTTCAAAGGGGAGAAGCAGTGAGCAAGTTGTTAAATTGTGACCTAACAAAGAGTAGGGAGTATTCTTATATTATGACTAAAAATTCTGTTAAATACCAAGCCAAAAATTTAGACCAGAAGCTTACAATCATATGACTTAAATTTTCAAAATTCTTGAAAGTGCTGTATTCAAAGAGGTAAGTTTGTGTACACACACAAATTTTAATCCCAAATAAAAATTTGTCAATTTGCTTATTTATGAGGCATTATAGTATCAATTAAGCAAAGATATTATATTTATTCAATAGATTAATCTAGTTATGAACTACAATTTACCCAGATTGCTTGGAAGTTTCTATTATAATAAAAGTTTTGCTATAGAGTACAGATAAAAACAATAACATGTCTTTTACTCCAAAGTGAAATATCAATGTAGATCGCAGGTTATGGTCATGTACAGACTCAAAAAAGACAGAACTACAGACAAGTTCTAATATCCTCTAAAATAAATCAATGAGTCACACAACAGAGACCAACCTTGAGGTTCTCGAACTACTTGACGAGCACTATTTGTCAAAACACCATCAGACCATTCCCTTGTATCCATGTCAATATGGCCTAGTAACTGATGTCTAGGCATAGCTTTGGGATTCATGGTATACTGTTTTACCACTTTGCCAGTTTTACAAAGTGCTGCCCTTAACATTCTCCAAAGAGTAGATTTTCCAGCACCACTCGGGCCAACAATAACAACTCCCATCCTCTGGCGTAACTGTTCATATAATTCTAAAGCCTTCTTGATCTAGTAGAAAAGAAATATATTCATATATGATTTACCATGTACAATCATACACAATTTCACTTTCAATCTGTAACAGTTGTTCTATTTCAAACATATAAATTAAACCTTTTATTTCTTCAATGGAAGATAAAGCCGTAAATAAAAGAATCATGAAATAAATCTGAACACACAACATGATCTTTAATTTCATATTTCTTTAAAAGAAGCAAGTTATCAAATGTTCACAGTTGTCTTCCCTCATTTATTCATTCAAACAAAATATATTCAATATTTTATTCACTTTGCCAATTCATTCATTCATTTATAACCTGTCTCTCTCCAAAAAAAAAAAAAAAAATTCTGAGGAAAAGGTATTCATTTTGAACATTCATTTTTGCTTCATAAAAAGACCTACTAAAGTGAAGTTCTCCTAAGATACTGTCAAAGTTTAAATCATACATAATCAACTATCAAAAATACATATGATAGATCTATTGATATTAGTGCCAGACTCCATTATAGGCACTGGGAATAAAACAGTAAAATAGACATGGATCCCACTTTTCGTGGAGACAACTATCTGGTGGGAGAGAATCAATATTAATCATCCAATTGAACATTAAAATGTATATATTACAAAGGTAAAGAAAGCACACAGCTAGGGGATCTAATTTAGATTCGAAAATTAGGGAAGGCTTCAAAGAGTGAGGAAGATTTAAATTGAAAGATGAAAGATAAGCTGAAAAATAAAGGATAAAGGTAGTTAATAAAAATTAACCAGGAGAAAGGATCAATATATTATGAAGTATTCTTGACAGTTACCTGATTGGATATGACTTCATAATTGGCCTCCTCAAAGACCTGCTTTAGTGCAGCACTCAGTTCATCATATTCTACTTCTTTAAAGTCGATTCCAGGAAACACATCTTTAATCAGTGCATCAAACCGAGTGCAATCAGCAAATGTAAACTTTGACATTGTATTAAGTCTCAGTGCTTGTACCACAATATGACTTTCATTAACTAGAAAAAAAGTTTCATTTTAAAACTAGTTATGAATCTAATGACTGTAAAGTTTTTAAGTGCCTTGATATGCACTATTAGTAAGTAACTTACATACTAGAATTTAGTAACATTTATGGCATATGCTATTATGTTCATTAGCAAGCTTACTCAACTATCTTTTAACTGCTGAAAAACAAGTATTACTGAGTTATGAACACTTTTCCATAAAATCTGAATTTCAGGGTACCCAGACTTTAATTAATAAAAACAAAAACAGACTGAGAGACTGTCACAGAGCAGAGTACACCAAGGAGACATGGCAACTTAACGCAACACGGCACCCTAGAGTCAACCTTGGAACAGAAAGAGGACGGCAGTGATAAAACAGGTGAAATTCAAATGAAGTTTGGACTTTAGTTAATACTCATCTATCAGCCTTAGTTTCTCAGTCTTGACAAGTGTACCACAGTAAAGGGGGCATCCCTGGTAGCTCAGTGGTAAAGATCTGCCTGTAATCCACCTGCCAGTGCAGGAGACACAGGTCCAATCCCTGGGTCGGGAAGATCCCCTGAAGAAGGAAATGGCAACCCACTCTGGTATTCTTGCCTGGAAAATTCCACAGACAAAGGAGCCTGGTGGGCTACAGTCCACAGGGTCATAAAAGAAATCAGACATGATTTTGCGAATAAACAACAACAAATAAGATGAAACAAAGGGAATGCCAACTTTGCAACTTTAATAAATCTAAAATTATTCTTAGGTTAAAAGGCATTTTTTTGAAATCTTAAAATATCTCTTTAAAAGAATAATTTTGTTTGGTATACTATCTCCTTGAAAGAGAAAATCTCCATGTTTTTCTAAGGTTTCTGTTGCTGTTTTAAGACTATATAAATTTTCAGACACTATTCCAGACCTACCAAATCAGGAACTTTGAGGGTAGGATCCAAAAATCTGTGTCCTAACAAGCCTCTAGGTGATTCTAATTCACATTAAGGATTGAGAACAAGTGGACTAGACTGTTCCTCTATATACTGCAAATGTTTAATATTTAATGCATGTTTAAAAGTTATGATGGGACATTAAGAAAAAATCATGAAAAATCTGGATAAATTATGGACTTTATCAAAAAATAATGAATCAACACTGGTTCATTAGAATTAATAAATGTATCATACTAATATGTTAACACAGGAGAAACTGGATGGGCATAACATTCAGAAGCCCTCTATATTATATGTATACCTTTTATATAAATCTAAAACTATACTAAATTAAAACTTATTTTAAAAAGTGAGATTATAATTGAAATAATGAATCATACCATTTTGTTTAACACTAGTTTTCTTCAGCTGTCTAAGAAGATTTCCACTTCCTCTTAGAACTGTTTTCAAAGCTCTCAAACCCCAATCATAATGTTGCTGAGGTGTCAAAAGTTCCCTTAAGTAAAGACATGGAAATCATAAAGCATCAAATAGCTATAAGAAATTCATTTAATTATCATACTAAAAGATACAGAATCCAACTACTAACACATAGAAATCAGAAAATTAGTTTCATAAATCAGAAATTTAGTTTAGTCTAATAAATATCATTTAGCTAGAGTACTCCATTAAATATGTTTTACAGGAAAAAAAAAGTGAAATTAAATCAATAGTATTTAAAAACAAGTACTTTTGAGCCAGACATTTTTGTTATTCAAACTAAAATCTGTCCTATCTATACCTGAGGTACAATATCATTGGAGACACAAAGTATTTCAAAATTTAAAACAAGAAAACTCACCTGGATAGATTGAAGATAGCTACCAATTTTCTGCCCAACACTTTAGCATCTTTAAAGCCTTCTGAATAGAGAATAACTTCTGCAATAAGCTCATTGTCTGGACGAGACATGGCTACTGGCCTAAAAAGTTGTTTAAGATTATCAGGCAGTTTTTGTCTTCCACCATAGCCTTTTCCAGCAGGATTCATAGTGATAAAGATTCCAGAATTAGAACTTATTTCTACCTGAAATATTAATTTAAAACACAGGCATCAAGGATTTGAAACTGTAACTATAAAATATATTGCCAATAGAAGTTTTATTGTGACATATTTCTACACACACATCTTATACCTTAGCAAAAAGTAACCACTAGGGTGCTAAACATCTACTCAACATATAATCAACTCCTTATGAACTATACTACTTTATAGAGATTCTTCAGTTTTTTGAGGCTGAAAGTTTCAGTGACGGTAACCAGTTTGACTGTCCATTTATTCAATATTAATGTTTATTAAAAGTCTTCCCTGTGTTAGGTGCTTTCTTAAGTATACAGAGACAATACAACTCTGAATTAGTCAGTAATAATTCATGCTCTTTTGGAATTCATAGTCTATTGAATACTACAGTCAAGCAATTATAGTTAATAAACGCTATGACAGTGAAGAGTAAAATATCTTAAGAGTTATCTAGTGGGAGTATTTTCAACAAAGCAGAAAGAATAGAAAATTAGAATTATAATGTGTAAACAATGAATGAACAACAATGAAGCAGAGTAAAAAATCTGGCTATAAAGGAAAGAAAAGAAAAAGAGAATGGTGGAAGAAAAGATGAATTAAGGGAAGGTTTGCTTATGTTTTGGGCTTCCCTGGTTGCTCAGATGGTAAAGCATCTGCCTGCAATGCAGGAGAGCCGGGTTCGATCCCTGGGTCAGGAAGATCCCCTGGAGAAGGAAATGGCAACCCACTCCAGTATTCTTGCCTGCAAAATTCCATAGACTGAAGAGACTGGTAGGCTACAGTCCATGGGATCGCATAGAGAGTCAGACAAGACTGAGCAATTTCACTTTCACTTTCACTTTGCTTATGTTTTCATTATACTAAATAGCATACTACAGTATTAGTATACATAATATTGTACATCATTTAGAAGGAAAATTATGTGATTATGTCTAAAAGCCAGTGAGAAATGGGAAGAAAGAGGACAGGAATAACTCTGAAGAGAAAGTCCCTGGGAAGCTGATCCCAAAGTATAGATGGAAAATTTAGCTTGGGTTGGCAAAAAGGACAATTTTCCTTTCTAAGAGGAGGAAATGACAAAAATGAACAGGGGAAAAAACATATTTTGATGGTACTAAATAGTTTCTCTTTTCTTTGTGAAGAAAGAGTTTAAACATTTAAATTTTACTCAGGTAAACTCAGAAGTTACAAGAAATTTGGAATTGGTTCTACTTAGCCTACCCTGAAAAACTCATATTGTGAAAATGTCATTATGGAGAAGAGGATAATTTCACAGCTCTTTCTACTTCCAGTGTGTTCACCATTACATATACAGAGAGAAATCTATATTTTATATACAAATAAGTTTACATTCTAATGACATGAATGTATATTTCCTATGTGGAGAAGTAAGCAGTAGTAGAATAGCTAAATGTTTATGAAGATTCATACAGAATAGTGATTAAAAACATGAATTTCAGAGTTAGACACACCTGAGTTCAATTTCCAACACTACTACTTATGCTAACTTACCAAGCTGTAGTTTCCTCATCCATAAAGTGAAAAATATATAACAGTACCTAACTCAAAGAACTGTGGTGAGTACTAAGTAAAACAAAATATAAAAGCATTAAGCACAGTGCCAGCATAGAGTGATAAACGTTAGCAAACATTATAACTGGATTATTCAATACTGAAAGTTTGAAAACGAATAGTGGAAATGGGACCAAAAAAAGGTGAGAAATTCAGAGACAATTCACAGGTAAAAAGGTTTAACACACTGGTCACAAATTAGAAACAAGGGTGCCAGAAGCAATAAAGATAGACTATTTGCCTGAGTATGAGTAACACAAAGTTTTATAAAATATTTTAATTCTTTAAATTTCCGACGTAGGTATACCTCCTTGCCAAGCAGCTCACACACAGATCTATGATTCTTCAAAGCATCTTGAATCGTCTGGATTTGCATAGAAACTGCAGACAGTACGGATTCTTCCAATCTATTGAATTCATCAAAACAACCCCAGGCCCCACACTTTACCAAGCCAACAAATATTCGTCCCATTGACTTCACATCGATGCCCTTAAAAATAACAATTAAAATTATATTCATTAAACATAATTAAAAACTCTAATAATAATCTAATACTTTATATCATTTAGTGAGAAGATAATCATTTCATCCATCTATGCCCTTTGGTTCTTTATTAATAAATAGTTATTCTTTTAAAAACTAGGGTGGTTTCAAGGAATAAACAAAATAATTCATGTGAAAGCATTCTGAAAAGCACAAGAACTAAAGATTTTGTTTTAGTTATTCTTTAAGTCAAAATATAAATCCTACACATAATGCTCTGAAAATGGTACTTTTAATGAATTTAAGATTTTCTCCTCCTATCTTCACTATTCTCCTTACAAAAAGTGTTTTTCTACACTCTAACATAAATCTTTATTCAATATTTAAAATTATGTCTTATAATAGTTATCTTTAGAAAAGCTTTCAGACTATACTACACGCAACCTCTCTCCATTTTACTTCTCAAAACAAATTTCATTTTCAGAAGTACAGTGATTTAAAAGATAGCATTTCATATATATAAATATGTAAAAACTATTTCAAACATCTAAGACATAACTATTACATAGTTAGATAATTATTTATTCTACCTCATCACAATTGAAAACTAAAACTTGTCTTCCAAGAAGTCCACCTAAAGCCTTTACTGATTCAGTTTTTCCAGTTCCAGCTGGACCATAAGGATTTCCTCCAAGTCCCATCTTCATGGCTTGAGTGAGAGTTAGGTAGCACTTGTCCGTCAGAGGAGTGTAAACCAGCTTGGGAGCATTACCCTATATGAGAAATATAAATTTCAAACATTCATATTCTATTCAACATTACAAATATCATATAGTGAGAGATTCTAGTTAAAAAGTCTAAAAGGCAACAAAAATTTAAAGTTGTTTACTAAAAAATACTTTAGTAAAGAAACTTTCTAAAGCACAAAATGGAATTAAACTTAGTTATTTCTCAAGCATGCATTTTATTCTATCCTCAACTGATAAACTGTTAGGTTTTCCATATAGTCTCTCAAGTTCTTTTTTGTTTTTTAACATCAAAAAATTTTGTATTGGGGTATAGCCAATTAACAATGTTGTGACAGTTTCAGGTGAACAGTGAAGGGACTCAGCCATATATATATATATATATATATACACACACAAACACACACACACATATATATATACATACACACATATGTATATATCCCCCAATCAAGTTCTTGATAATGTCACAAATATATACCTCAAAGACAGATAAATTCAAAACGTGTATACAATTACACACTTTCCAATACAACTCAATACAATTGCATACAATAATTCTATTTTGTATTTTAAAATTCCTTAAATTTTACCATCTTCACAAATTAGAACTACTTTGGAAATCTCAAAGTATAATTAATTTGGAAAATTCCTTATGAAATTAATAATCTTAAATTACCAAATAATTCTCAAAAAACAGATTCAAATTGCATTTTATAGAGTTTTTTCATCAATTTAAGTGGACAGATTTGGGTCTCAAAATTCATTTCCTTTTTGAAAGAGCCAGCAGGCAATTCTCCTGACATGCTTATTAACATAAATGTCAAACATATCCTGATGATTGATTCACTATGATGGAAAAAGGCAAAGAGCATACAGATGGATTTTTTGAGAATAGATTACATTATTTGCTTTAAAATTCTTTTACCTTGCAAACTGAAGATATTAAACAAACATACTTTAACATATTAACTAATTTTGGCCTTGTAAAAGGAGACACAAACCAAATTGTTTCTACCAAGGTTGCCTAATATTCACTTCTCTTTGGATTAGAGATATATTTCAGTCTACATAAATAAATACTACTTCAAGAAATGGCACATTTAAAAGAATTCAGCACAACACTGCCATTATTTTAACTTTTTTGTAAATAGAATTTTTCCAATACAGCATCTTTCTAAGTATGATGAAATAGAAGACAATAACACTAACAAAACTCTTAAAAGTTACAACTAAAATTAAAATAACTTTCATTCAATAGCAAATTTCCTTTAAAGTAAATAATTTCTAACTGGAAAAATTAAACATTTCTGCCACAAGGCATACCTGGTATTCATAAGTATACTGAAGTTCAGAATCCACCATTTGAACATAACATGTGTGATCACTTTTCATATAGAATCTAACTTGTTTTTTCCAAGCCCAGTCTTCAGTTGTATGAATTTGCACTTGGTTTAACTGCTTCACCACATCAATATTATGAATAATATCAAGAATAAGTGCTTTAAGTTTAAGCTCCAGAATGCCAGATTCTGTATACAATTAAAATAATTGGAGAAAATGTTAGCCTGTGATTTATGTACTTTAACATTTTATATGTATATATATGAATGATTCCTTAGCAAATTTATATATATATGATTCCTTAGTGCATTTAATTTCATAATCCATCTTAACAGTACAGTAACATACATCATGCAACTCAAAAGAACGTCAAATGCACCAGTAAGAACTGTGAGTGTAAAAACTAAAAATTCAATGAAACAGGGGTTCTAGGTCCTTCTCCAAGGGAGTAAGGACACTCAGCCTGGCTCTCCCTCTGAATGCAGGTATAAAACACAGACAACCTGCATTAAACAGCTATTTAAGACTCTGCAAAAGTAAAGAGTATCAGGCAAACTGGGGAAGGACAGAATCAGAAGTACAACCAAACCAGTGCTATGTTTACCTTTTTCCTTTTTTCTCTCTTATATGCATGGACCTGGACTCAGTGTTGCCAGAAACCATAGTGGTGTTACCAGAGAGAGTTCAAGGACAAGGCCTCTACCTCCGAGTTGAAAAGCAAAAATGGAGTCTCCCCATAGCCAAAACGCTGGCAGGGGAATCCCAGAAATGCCTAAAACTCTGAAGGAAGAGAACCGCCCTCTCAAATTAGAGGAGCCATGACCCCAAGAAAGGGAGACAAACCCTAACTGCTCTTCTCTCTTCTCTCCATCAGATGGTTCAAGACACGGGCCCAGTCACAGAAAGTGTGCGGGAGAGCACATGGAGCCCCTGCTCTCTGACCGGAAGTCAAAAGGGTAGCCCAAGGGAACCACAGAACCCGGGGAGTTCACGGAGCAGGAGGAGCCTGGGAAGACATCCTGAAAACTTCTTCATGAAAGAACTGAACCTAGCCTTAGGTGCCGATTAAATCGGACTTTAATGACTGGCCACTAGGTGGCACACATGTGGGAAAGGTCCGAGGATCTGAAGAACACAGCACAGACAGAACAGACCACCCACAGCCCACAGAAGGCTGACTAGAACTTGGGGCTGAACCTAACGAGAGCACTTGCTCACAGAAAAATATCAACACTATCCGGAAAATTTAAATAAGACTTAAGATTATTGTAACACAATATTCAAAATGTCCAGGATACAATCTGAAATCATTCGACATGAAAAGAACCAAAAAAAAAAACCTCACATCATAAAAGATAATAAAGGTGAAATGAAGATATTCTCAAGTGAAGGAAATCTGTAAGATTCATATTCAGCAAGTGAGTGAAGTGAAGTCGCTCAGACTCTTTGCAACCCCATGGACTGTAGCCCACCAGGCTCCTCCGTCCATGGGATTCTCCAGGCAAGAATACTGGAGTGGGTTGCCATTTCCTTCTCCAGGGGATCTCCCCGATCCAGGGATCGAACCCAGGTCTCCCGCATTGCAGCAGACGCTTTAAACTCTGAGCTACCAGGGAAGCTCTAAAAGAACACTAAACGAAATTGTTCAAACAAAGATAATGACACGGGAAGAAACCAAGATGAAGGATCGGCAACAGAAATGGTAAGCATCTAAATACAATAAACTATTCTCAGGTCCTCTGAGATACAGGTGATGGTAAAAGGAAAAGTTAGACTCTCATGGAGTTTTCAATGTATATAGATAAATATCTATATATATATATACACATAGATAAATATATATCTAATATATAATATATAGATAAAGGTAAATATCTATACACATTGAAAACAAAGGGGGAGGATAAAGAAATCTATACAATGGTAAGGTTTCTACATTCCATTAAAAATAATAAATTATTGATTCCAAGTACAATATAAAAGTTAAGTATATCTATTATAATTTCTAAATTAACCTCCAAAACAGACAGATTATTGATTGATTGACAGACAAAAGCACAATAGATAAATTAAGATAGAATACTAAAAGAAATGTTCAAATAACAAAAGTCAGCAAAAAATGGAACATTTTTCCATACCAGTATTCCCTGGATCCTCAGAACTTGTATCAATGTTAGTATAGCGCTCTAACTTATTTACCAGCTGTGTTTCAATCTGATGAAGACTATGATCTTTGATAGCATTTTCTACATCTTCAGTGAATTTAATCTGTTCTGCCAAGCATAATATCTAATGAATAAAGAGAAAAAATATTTTTAAAAGGTGAATTTATTTAGAAATATTTTATAAATGTAAGGAAAGATACCTCTTTCCAAATTTCCAATTACATATTGGATCTCCCTATGTGAATGTCTTACTGGCACCTCAAATATTAACAGAGTAATACATTTGTAGGAAAAGCATTGTGTGATGCAGCTGAAGCCTACTTCTCAGAAATCATCTCTCACTATTCTTCTACAGGCCTATTTTTAGGCCTTTGAATGCACTAAGCTTATTATAACCTAAGTGCCTTTGTACTTTCTTCCCATGACTCGCTTCATAAATGGCTTCTGTTAACCAGCAAAGATATCAGAATATTTAATCCTATTTAATAAAAAGAGTAATCTTGTAGCATTCGAAAATAATCTCTCAGTATACCACTGAAGTCTACAATTTCAAAATACCAATTTTATCTTAAAGCAAGATTTGTATGTTCAATCTAATTCCCATAAATAGAGACTAAATATAGATCATCTTCATGTTCCCCAAAAACATGAAATATTAATGCTGTTTGTGAGGATTTCTGTAATATAACCTATATAGCAAGGTTACTGATAAAGCAAATGATACATTTAAATACAAGATTTTAAAAACATATTTTAAAATACTTTGAAACAGTTCTTAGATGGAAAAGGATCCTCCTTTAAACTAAAGACCATCCATCATCATATAAAGCGCTAAAGCTACTGACCAATTACTAGTGAACAGATCGTCTTTTTCTTATATTTACCTTTTAGCATCCAGAAAATATCATTAAATGCCTCTATTTCTCAGATGAACTCATTATCTATATAGACATTTTAAAACAATATAGCAGGCTAAGGGGTTGTTTGCTCTAAGTCAGAACATTATATAAGTACCACATCAAGTTCTTTAACAAAAAAGAAAATCAATTAGTAACTTTCCAAGGCAAAGTCATCTCTCATACTTTGTAGTACAAAACTCGCCAGATTCTTTAATCAAGTATATGGTAAAACATTTAATTTATCAAGTATATGGTAATGCATTTACTTTAGCCACCTGATGTGAAGAACTGACTCATTGGAAAAGACCCTGATGCTGCGAAAGATTGAAGGAGAAGGAAAAGGGGATGTCAGAGGATGAGATGGTTGGTTGGCATCACCAACTCGATGGACAGGAGTTTGAGTAAGCTCTGAGAGCTGGTGATGGACAGGGAAGCCTGGCGTGCTGCACTTCAAGGGGTCGCAGAGTCAGACATGACTGAGTGACTGAACTGAACTGGAAAGTATTTAAACAAAGCCAAATTTGCTTTGTAAGAAAAGACTTTGCTCTTTAATTTTCATATGAAAATGTTCATATGCCACCTCGAAACTAATATGTACATATGTGGATTTTCATTCAGGCGGTACTACTGAATTTCTGTTATAAATAAGTGCACATCAATATCTCAATTTTTAACAGTCTGCCATACTTTCTATGAGAGACTAACAGAAATGATACTCAAGACATTAGTCTTGACTAATTCTCATGTCCCATTACCATTCAGATACCTGAACAGACACTAAGATTTTAATTGCCTAAAATATAATGGTCATTAAGGGTGCTGCTCCACTAATAAAATTTAACCTTCAAATGAGTTGCCATGGAGGTGTTATTACACCCTCTTAACTAAGTGGCCAAAAGAATCACTCCAAAGATAGGATGTGAATCAAGGTAGTCAGAATCTTTCCACTTTATTATGCTGCCTCCTTCCCAGACGAGAAAGTGCCTTCCCCACCTTATTTCAGGTCCTCACAAAGATGTCTTTAGAGAACGGAATAACAGCACACAGGAACCTGTTTCAGACATTCATGTAGACAATTATACTATTCAATCCATTTATATATGGTCTCTTGAGATAATTTTTTCTTAACATTAACTGCTAGTAAACTAGAATTATTTTCTAGATACAGTTTAGTAGTTCACATTTTTACAGAGCTAATGAACTATTTACATTTATATTTTTAGTAGTTCACATTTTTACAAAGATAATGAGCTATTTCAGTTCGGTTCAGTTCAGTCACTAAGTCGTGTCCGACTCTTTGCGACCCCATGAATCGCAGCACGACAGGCCTCTCTGTCCATCACCAACTCCCAAAGTTCACTCAGAACCATGTCCATCGAGCCAGTGATGCCATCCAGCCATCTCATCCTCTGTCATCCGCTTTTCCTCCTGCCCTCAATCCCTCCCAGCATCAGAGTCTTTTCCAGTGAGTCAACTCTTCACATGAGGTGGCCAAAGTACTGGAGTTTCAGCTTTAGCATCATTCCCTCCAAAGGACACCCAGAGTTTCAGCTTTAGCATCATTCCTTCCAAGGAACACTCAGGGCTGATCTCCTTCAGAATGGACGGGTTGGATCTCCTTGCAGTCCAAAGGACTCTCAAGAGTCTTCTCCAACACCACACTTCAAAAGTATCAATTCTTCGGCGCACAGCTTTCTTCACAGTCCAACTCTCACATCCATACATGACCACAGGAAAAACCACAGCCTTGACTAGATGGACCTTTGATGGCAAAGTAACATCTCTGCTTTTGAATATGCTATCTAGGTTGGTCATAACTTTTCTTCCAAGGAGTAAGCCTCTTTTAATTTCATGGCTGCAGTCACCATCTGCAGTGATTTTAGAGCCCCCCCAAAATAAAGTCTGGCACTGTTTCCACTGTTTCCCCATCTATTTCCCATGAAGTGATGGGACCAGATGCCATGATCTTCATTTTCTGAATGTTGAGCTTTAAGCCAACTTATTCATTCTCCTCTCTCACTTTCATCAAGAGGCTTTTTAGCTCCTCTTCAATTTCTGCCATAAGGGTGGTATCATCTGCATATCTGAGGTTATTGATATTTCTCCGAGCAATCTTGATTCCAGCTCGTGCTTCTTCCAGCCCAGCATTTCTCATGATGTACTCTGCATATAAGTTCAATAAGCAGGGTGACAATATACAGCCTTGACATACTCCTTTTCCCATTTCCTGTTGTTCATGTCCAGTTCTAACTGTTCCTTCCTGACCTGCATATAGGTTTCTCAAGAGGCAGGTCAGGTGATCTGGTATTCCCATCTCTTTCAGAATTTCCCACAGTTTATTGTGATCCACACAGTCAAAGGCTTTGGCATAGTCAATTAAGCAGAAATAGATGTTTTTCTGGAACTCTCTTGCTTTTTCCATGATCCAGCAGATGTTGGCAATTTGATCTCTGGTTCCTCTGCCTTTTCTAAAACCAGCTTGTAAATGAGCTATTTACATTTTAGTAATTCATATTTTTTCTTGACTGCTCAGAACCCAGAACTGTTTCATGCTCAATTCAGCAACCTTCTTTAGACTGTAACCCCTAATAGATCTCCTGATAAAACTCTCATTTCCTCAATCTAATTCTTTGCAATTCTTACTTTTGTATATTTTTTAATATTGTGTCTTTTATTCTAAGTCAATTTAAATCCTACATGGAAATTGACAGAATACTAGGAAAGATTTCCAGAGGTAATAAAACACTTTAATTCTGGCTTTGCAATGGCATTATTTTACTCATCAATGATTATTTTTATTTTTCTCTAAGAACTTGAGTTTTTTTTTAAACATATTTTAACTTGACTTAAACTGCTAAAAGTTGCAACTGATACAAATGGTAAAATAGCTAACAGTCTAAAATGTTGCAAGTTTCCTGTCTAACTTCTCATGCTTTAGAAGAACCAACATAAAAACCTGTTCCAAGAGCTGCTAAATGTTTTAATTTGAAAAACAAAAAACAGGTAGATTTTCCTGTGAGAAATCACAGATTATCTCAATGCCTACCTTTCACAGTCCCTAAGAACTAAAGTTCCTGATATCCTACCTGTATAGTGTTAGTCTCAACCAGTAATAAAACTAATCCTGAACAAGGCAGGATATTTAATCCAAGTCCTAGTGCTATACTTTAATATGGCTCAGAATAAGTTTTGTGAGAACAAGTTTTGTGATACATACCCAACATCCAGTGTTTCAGAAATAAGTTGCTATAAACACTGACCTGCAGCGATATCTATATCAACCTTGCAACCTAGCTCTGTTCTTTGCTGTCAAAGTTCTAGTTCAGGGCTGTGATTGTTTCAGACCGACACTTCAGTTCAGTTCAGTTCAGTTCAGTTCAGTCGCTCAGTTGTGTCCGACCCTTTGTGACCCCATGGACTGCAGCATGCTAGGCCTCCCTGTCCATCACCAGCTCCCAGAGTTTACTCAAAATCATGTCCATTGAGTCAGTGATGCCATCCAACCATCTCATCCTCTGTCGTCCCCTTCTCCTCCTGCCTTCAATCTTTCCCAGCATCAGGGTCTTTTCCAATGAGTCAGTTCTTCACACCAGGTGGCCAAAGTATTGGAGTTTCAGCTTCAACATCAGTCCTTTCAATGGACATTCGGAACTGATTTCCTTTAGGATGGACTGGTTGGATCTCCTTGCAGTCCAAGGGACTCTCAAGAGTCTTCTCCAACACCACAGTTCAAAAGCATTTTGAGGTTACCATTATCTTCATTACCTCCACCATAGTTTGGCCCCAGGTAAATAGCAGGAAGGGAACACAGCCCCACCCATCAACAGAAAATTGGATTAAAGATTTACTGAGCATGGCCCCGCCCACAGAACAAAACCCAGTTTCCCCCTCAGTCAGTCTCTCCCATCAGGAACCTTTCATAAGCCTCTTAATCCTTCTGTATTATAGGGCAGACAGACTGAAAACCACCATCACAGAAAACTAACCAATCTAATCACACGGACCACAGCCTTGTCTAACTCAGTCAAACTATGAGCCATGCTGCGTGGGGCCACCCAAGACAGATGGGTCATGGTGGAGAGTTCTGACAAAATGTGGTCAACTGGAGAAGGGAATGGCAAACCACTTCAGTATTCCTGCCTAAAGACCTACAATAACACTCTGCTAAACTTCTGCCAGCTCCAATCTCCTATATTAGTTCATGGGAAGGGTGAGAGACAAAGTTATAGAGCCTGTGACTCCATCAGTGAAGGACTAAGCATCTGGAACCAGGGAAGTACTACGTCACTGATTCTGCCTCCCAGTTCTACCCCCCACTGGCTTGACAGCTGCAATGTCAACAGGTTTCTGCTTTGAAAGCATCCAAATTATAGCAAACTAATGGAGCTGGAAGGGAATTTCACTATCGTGCAGTTCCTACCTCACATTTTACAGTTGAGGGACTAAGGAAGGTAAGCAATTTGTCAAATGTTCACTGCTACATAAAGGGACAACAAAGATCCCAGCTGTTTAAGCCTCCTGACCTCTAGATCAGGGCTCTCCCAGTGACACCATGCCTACTTCTAACGAAGACATTCCCTTACCTGTGAAGGGAAAAAGGATGGGTCAATTGCACCTTGAGAACTTCGACCAGCAGTAACACATTCTATCAACAACTCTTTCAAAGTTTGCTTCATTTCCAAGGATAAATCATTTAACCAAGTCTGAAAATAAGATTAGAAAATGTATTTCTTATTACACCAGTCATAAAACAAAAACACAACCTAATGACTATTTTTTATTTCATGAAGGTTATAATTTCTTACTGACTCTCACATTCCAAAAATGTGCTAAATGGCATATATTTTTAAATAAATTATTTAAATAAATTGAAAATAACTATTTTTTTCACCTCTTGGGATAATGCTAACTGTGAAACTCAAAAATTTGTAGTTAGTGATCACTATCATCATCCATACAAACCAAAAAAATATGAACATTTAAAAAGTAACTCATTCATTTCGTCATTATGACAAACCAAACTAGACAGCTGGGCCAGAAAATTAGAGCCACACTGACTGGCTAAGTCCCTTGGCTCATGCTAACCTGATGATCTCATATTTAGAAAACTGTAACTATAAAAAGAGATTGCTTCATTAAGGTGAACTATATTATTTAAGGAGTTAAGCTCCCTCTTCAAACAAAATTAATTCTGTTTCAAGGTCAAAACAATTTTTCAATTATTTGATTATAGATAAAAGAATAAAAGTTAACAAAGGTCAAAATAAGAATGATAACTGATCAAAAGAGCAATGAATATTTAAGAATCACTACTTAACTTTAAAAAACTACATCATTCTCAACAAAATATAAGGACAAAACTGCAAGCTTCAATAGCTTTTCATCATTACCTATTTTAACTCTTAAGTTCTAGCTTTCTACTGTTTATTTTTAGAGTGTTTTCCAGTATTAAAAAGAGCACAAGCTTTTGCCCAGTTCAAAAGCCACTGCAGCTAAAGAGTAAGAGCTTTCGGTACGAGGCTGCAGACACCTCCTCTGTGACCACCACAGGAGCTTCCAGAGTTCTGTGCTACCTCAGCTGCTAACAGCTTTTTCTCTGTGTGTTCCAACAGTCCTAATAAAATTACAATAATGGAAAACAACAGCAAAAACAATAAAACCCTTCACCAAACATGATATCTACCTAACAAATCTATGCTTACAGCCACCTGATTGATACACTCCATATCCAATAAGATGTAGAGGCCCAACCAAGAATGGACATTTTATAAACTGTACAGATATATATATGATAAGGCATGGACCTGACCTGCAGTTGGAAGATAACTTTGGAACTTAAAAATTATAATTTGATGCATACATCCTAATGCTGTTGGCTTTATCTGTATAACTGTAATAGACATTTGACAGTTCACTTCTAGTCCAATAGAACAAATTAATCAATAGTTGTAGTATAAATACACTAGTTTGAAGTTTACTTGTTCACTTAAATCATCTTATACAACTCAGATCCTGAAGAAAAAAAAGAACAAAGACTTATTGAGAACTTATATTCCAAACACTATAGTGTGCATGCGTGTGTGCGTGCTGAGTTGTTTCAGTTGTATCTGACTCTGCAACCCTATAGACTGTAGCCTGCCAGGCTCCTCTGTCCATGGGATTCTCCAGGCAAGAATACTGGAGTAGATTGCCATGCCCTCGTCCAGGGGATCTTCCCGACCCAGGGATCAAATTTACATCCCTTATGTCTTGTGTATTGGCAAGTGGGTTCTTAACCACTGGTGCCACCGGGAAGTCACACTATAGTGTACCTAACACCAATTATCTCGTTTAAGTTTCAATGAAAGGCTTTGCAATAGCTAGTAGGACTTCTCATTTAATAGTTAAGAAAACTGAGACTCAAAGTTATTTAGCTAATAAGTTGTGGAGCTACAATTAATATCCAAGTCTTTTTGACTTCAAAGCAAAAGTTCTTTTCAAAGTTACATGCTCCAATTCCAAAAACTAAAAATTCATATTCTCCTTAATATTAAATCATTGTGAACTTAACAAAAAAAATTATTTTTAAGATATGAGAAAGGTTCCTAAAAGGCCTAAATTAACCAACATACTCTACAAATTGACCAAATTACTTTTGAGACAAAGTTCATACTGTTAATTTTTTATACTTTCACATTTGAAAAGAATTACTTACCTCTACATTATTGGACAGAAGAACTTTATTTTTAAAAGGTACAACTTCTCCTTCTAAAGATTTCATTGCAGTTATATGTTTTAATTCCTCATCAAAACAGACGCTGTGTATGCCTATATTACAAAAGAAACAATTTAAATGCAAAGCTTCGTTAAACACAGTTATTAGATATTACATATGATTACAAAATGGATACTTCATAACATATTTATATATTAGAATTATATTAGTTCAGTTATATAATAAAAAAGAACAGTTTTTCATCACCAAAAACTAGAAACAAACCAAATACCCAAAAGGTGAATGAGAAACTGTGATATATTTGCACAACTATTTTCAGCAAAGAAAGGAATAAAATATAGTTGAAAATATTATGATGACTGAAAAAAGCCAGGCACAAATGAGCGCATAAGAATACATACTGATGATTCCACTTATGTGAGATGAAAAGATAAGAGCAAAGGGGGAAAGCAAACAACACTTCCTTTTCCCAAAATTTACACTCACTTTGTGGTATAAAAAACAGACATGACCTAGTTTGTATCTTCAGAACAACTCCATAGGTTACTATTTACAATTTAAAGAAAGAAACTAGATTTCAGAGAGGTAAACTAGTAACTAACATATAGTAGAAGTAGAACTTGAAAGCAAACTTTGTGATTAGAAGAACTCTTTCTACTATCTCCACAGGCCAAATCAGTTATAGATATAAGCACTTTAAAGCTTAGGATACACAATGGTTAATAAATACTTCTGTAAAACAACGAAGAGTAATTATTTGAGGTTTCTACGGTCTTATCTCTTTGTTAATCACTCAACTCTATGCTTGTAGTACAAAAGCAGCTATAGACAATAATGGGCATGGGGGTATTCCTCTCAACAAAAGCTTCTTTAAAAAAAAAAACAAACAGTAAATCAGATTTGGCCTGTAGGCCTATAGTCTGCTAATCCCTGAATATAAGTGAAGATGAAATTTCTTTTTCCAACAAATAATATTTTAAGAAAATAATAACAATCATTGTTTGTGTAGCAAACCAACTCCAAATGCAATTACTCAACTTAAATGATTCAACAACATCAAAGCATATGGCACTGTAACTCTCCACTTTACCAGGCAATCTCTCCTATTCCTATAACCTAATCATCATTTATGGGCTTCCTGGTCACTCAGCGGTAATGAATCCACCTACCAATGCCAGAGACACAGGTTTCATCCGTCGGTGGGGAAGATCCCCTGGAAAAGTAAACAGCAACCCATCCCAGTATTCTTGCCTGGGAAACCCCATGGACAGAGGAGCCTAGCAAGCTATAGTCCATGGGGTCACAAGAGTCAGACAGAACTTAGCTAGTAAACAATTATCATCTCTACACAGATGACTCCCAATTTTACATCTCCATTCCAGGTACCTCTGCTAACAATAATTGCCTATTGAGTATATCCACTGGGATGATACTCTGGAGACCTTTAAACTTAGTAATAAAGAGACATGTTCTTCCTCACTTCCAGACCTTATATTGGGCTTCCCTTGGGGCTCAGCTGGTAAAGAATCCACCTGCAGTGCAGGAGACCTGGGTTCAATCCCCGGGTGGGAACATCCCCTGGAGAAGGGAAACGCTACCCATTCCAGTATTCTGGCCTGGAGAACTCCATGTACTGTATACAGTCCATGGGGTTGCAAAGAGTTGGACATGACTGAGTGACTTCCACTTTCACTTTCAAGACTTATGTTTGGAGAAGGAAATGGCAACACACTCAGTATTCTAGCCTGGAGAATTCCATGGACAGAGGAGCTTGGCGGGCTATAGTCTATGCGGTCACAGAGAGTCGGGCACGATTGAGTGTCTAATACTAAGACATATATTCTTTAGATCTCACTCAAGATGTCATCTTGACATATGCAAAACTGAGCTAAATGATTCACAGATGTTTCATGGACGCAGCTATAACACCACTGCTTATGTTGATCATAGAAATTTGTCAACTTACTAGTTTGCCTCACCCACTAAACTGAGTTCTTCAAATACATGATCTGCATTTTATTCAACAGTATGCCTAAGAACCTAACATTATGCTTGGAAGATAGCTGAAACTCAATAAATATCTGCTGAATAAATGTTGAATCTTACCAGCAAAAAGCTTCTTAAGGTGAGACTGAATCACTGATGGATTAGTAGACTGGCCCAGTATTTCTAATAAGTCATCATCACCAATAAAGTAAAATCTTGGGAATGCTGAGCGTTTTTCCTTAAAAATTAAAAACAAAAAGAAAAAACTTATCCTTACAAATAACTAAGATATTAAAGCACTTTGCAATTTATTATACAAGGATTAAAAAAAAAATACCTCCAAAAATTCATTTAATGATTTCTGACATCTTTGAAGCTGATCAAGTATCGTTAATAGAGAGTTTCTGATTCCTGCATGAGTAGTTAATGTTGTGACTCTATTATCTTTCTTGATGTCAAGCATTATTGATCTGCAGAAGAAAAAAACTTACTTTCATATCTGTTTTAATAGTCTTTGGCTGAAAAAGGGATATGGAGGCTTTTCTTTGTCTGCTTAAAACAAACTAGTAATACCAGTACAACAGTAATACGTTATTATAAATCTAATACACAATCCTTAAAGTTAATAATAACCTATTACCATTTTTAATCTCCTTTATTGCATATTCTATTATTTTATCAACTCACTAAACAAATATTAAGCCTTACCTCATAGAGATAATGGCCCAGTGACAGATAAAGAGATTAAATAATTTCTCCAAATATTCAAATAAAGTTATGATAAATGCTAAGAAAGAAAAGTACAAAAACTTGTTAAAGTGGTTAATGGGAAAACCCTTAACCTATGACTTATCTGAGAAAGTAAGCTGAGATTTAAGTAATAAAGAAAAAGGCAATGAGTAGGAGGGAAGCAGTTTCTGGCAAAGATCATGAGAAAGAGCTCAGTATTTTAGAGAAATGGGATAGGAGTAGATCCTCAGATATGTTTTATCCTTAGAGCAATAGAAAACCATTTTAAAGTTTTACTTAATAAAGGAAACAAGTAATGCAACTATTTTTTTTTTTTTAAGATTACTCTGGCTTCTGTGTGAAAAACTTATTGGAGAAGAAGAGAACAAGTCAAAAGATTATGCAGTAGTCTGAAAAGTTTAGACTACTTTAGAATAAAACCAAAGAAGTAGAGATATAAAAGATGTAATACAATAGATAAGTATGTTACAATCAACAAAATTTGGTAACAGTGCACTTGGAAATGGAGAGAGGCGTCAAAGATATCCATTATGCTTCTGCTCTCAGCAGTTAGGTGGTACCATTTATTGGGAAAGAAATGACAGAGAAAATACTTGTGGGAAAGGGATTTGAAATAAAGTTATGAATTTAATTTTGACATGTTGAGGATATTTAATATATTTGGAGATCAGAAAAGAAAGATAGGCTTAATAAACAAGTTGAGGAGACCTCAGCAACTAGATGTGAATTGATTCTGAAAGAAGTTCAGCTCATTAAACAGAGAATATGGAGTGAGAAAACCTACAGGCAGAAACCTGGAGAATGTCTGCATCTAAATATTTAAAGAGAGCTGAGGACTAGGAACCAGGAGGAGAACCAGACAGTCAGGCCAGACAGTCCAACCAAACAGGACAGGATCACAGAAGCCAAAGGAATAGACTTTCTAAGAAGGAAGAAATGCTCAACTCTATTAAATACTAGTCAGAGATAAAGTAAAAAAAATGTCCATCAGATTTACAGTGGGAAAGTAACTGGCAATTTTAGGAAGTATATATTAGTAATTTTACTATTGCTATAATAATACAGTAATATTATTATAATAATATTCATATTGTTGTTGTTTAGTCCCTCAGTCGTGTCTGACTCTTTTGTGACCCCATGGACCACAGTCCACCAGGCTCCTCTGTCCATAGGATTTTTCAGGCAAGAATACTGGAGTGGATTGCCGTTTCCTTCTCCAAGGGATCTTTCTGACCCAGGGATCAAACCTGCATCTCTTGCTTTGGCAGGTGGATTCTTTACCACTGAGCCACTTCAGAATCCCCAATATTAATATTATGTAGATAATAATATTACCTATACAATGATACAATACAATTATACAATAATATTACCTATACAATTAGACTTCTCTTGTGGATGACAGTTAAGGATCTGCTTGCAATACGGGAGACCCAGGTTCAATCCCTGAGTCAGGAAGATCCCCTGGAGAAGGAAATAGCAACCAACTCTAGTATTCTTGCCTAGAGAATTCCATGGACAGAGAAGCCTAATGAGCTACAGTCCATGGGGTCACAGTCAGACATGACTGAGCGACTATACACACACACACATATATAATATTAATATAGGTAAAGTGGTAAAGATAGATACCACATCAAAATTATTCAAGAAGTAAACGACTCAATGAGAGAAAATAGTTTCTCAAAAGGAACCAAGAAAAAAAAAATTGAGGACACAGATAATACTAACAATGTAAAAAGTAATTAGCTTGTATTAAGTACCTCACAATATGAATAAAAACTCATCACGTGTCCTCTTTTTTATGTAGAGTACTGACCTAAAATCTTCATCAACTCTGTTGAAGCGTGTCTGTTCTTTTGGCAAAGCTCCATGGCCAAAAATGGGTTCCAAATATACCCACTTTCTCTGAATGTGGTTTAAATTCTGTAGATACTCATCTAACTCTGCAAGTTTTCTTTCCCAAATTGACACTTTATCTTCAAACCCTTTATAATAAGGGGAATCGTTTAAGGATTGAAGAAGGCATCTATTATCTCCAACTTGATTTACTATATCTTTCCAGTCTTTAATCAGCTTGATGGTTCGACTTTGGCTGTCTTCATAATCAACCAGTGTAAATACTGCTCCAACTCCCCACAGATCAAGTTCACGTAAAGCTTCTCTGATTGTAACTTCACCTTGTGCCCGACTATTTAAATCCTATTTAAAACAAAATATCCGTATTTATTATTTCAACATACAAAATAGGTAAGCTATGTCTATTTTATAAGAAGATATATTTTTACTTTTCACTGTAAAGCAAAAAAAAAAAAAAGGTAAGTAGATATATTTTAGATGCAATCCAAAGAATTACTGGCTAAAATATGAAGGGATGTCTGGTTCACATAGTCAAAATATATACAAAGTTCTGCCTTATGCTTTTACTTGTAAAAAAATTTAAAACATCCATTGCAAACAAAACCACAAAAATATTTAAATTTTGCAGAACTCAGCAGTATTTTTGGTAACTTAACTGGAAGTTCCAATACATCTAAAATGATTAACAATCATCTAGAGTTACCTCCTATAGAAGTCATGCTTTATAATCTTATGATTATCTTCATATGTGCCAGGGTAATCAGCAAAGATGAAAACAGATGTATTAGAAAAATAAAACAACTTAACATCAAAAGTCCTTTTACAGGCAGAACACAAAACAGAAAGTCTACTACTTACGACATAATTGTGCAAGTTTTACTTTTACCTGCGGCTATGCTAAAACTGATCAGCAAATTGGTTCCTTCTTTAGTTCTCTGGATTTCTGTATCCCTGAGCTTGTGTTTATAATATACCCTATGATCTTAAGTGTACTTCATGTAAAATGCTTTCTAAGTGTCTGCTGACTTCTATCTTAAAGTAAGACATATATTATTTCAGATTTTTTTCCCTTTCTCAAGGAAGGGGTTTATATTGTTTCCATAGCCCCATCTATAGATTCAGATATACTAATGAAAGAATAGAAGAATAGTGGGACACTGTCACTTTAAGGGAAGAAAGAAATTTAACTTGCTGTTTTAAATAAAATATAAAGCAAAAATATCTGTCAACAAAGGTCAGATCTATGGGATATTTATAAAAATGATTCTTACTTTAAGGTCTGAAGCTTTGGCAACAACTGTATCAGCTACTCTAAGCAGATCACCAAACAGTAATTTCTCTAAACTAGTCCCCCTCGGAAGGCCAAGAAGACGAAAAAGGTCAAGCCAGTGATCTGGAGAAAGATGCTCCCCTCTCACATATTTCAAGACAGGAACCGCAATCTGTTTAAAAAAAAAAAAGATATGCATGTATATATATATTAGCAAAATGCAAATTACTAGTTAATTTTATTACAGTTATGTATAAACATTTCAATAACTATATTATCTTACTTAATAACCTTGAAATGATTAAAAAGAATTGTATAATACTTTTTATTAAACATTTATGTGGATACATACAAATTTCCCTTTGTAACTTGATATATTTTAAAACATGACCTAAAATATTTCTATTTTTATAAATTTAGAAAATGACCTATATCCTAAATATGCTAAATGGCCCACATCCTAATTGCTAAGTTTCAAATACTCCACTTTATAATAAATTTAACCATAAATTTCTTACTTTTAACTTATTTCACACTGAAGCAGAAATATTAGTAACTTTTCTGATTTACTCTATACTTTGTATTTTTTGTGTGTAATGGAATCATTAAAAATAGATAAACTAAAATTACACTTTGGGCTTCCCAGGTGACATCACTGCATAATAAAAACATACATGAACACTGCAAACATCATTTCTAAACAATAGCATAACTAAAACTATCTTACTTTATATTTGTCAACCTCTGATTGTAATTTCACTGTCATTACTGAATGTTCTTCAACCTTTCTTAATCTGTCATGCCAATTCATCAAAAATTCCTCAAACAGATAGGTCTTAGTCCTGTAAAACAGTAGAAAAATATCTTAAAGTTTACATCCCAAAAAATACCACAAAACTATCAGAATGTAAATATTATTTATGAATCAGACCGAAAAGTAATCCAGTCCTCATTGGCCATTTCTTGAAATCCTTGCTGAAACTCTTCATAAAGGGCCCAAATTTGTGCACAGCTCTCAATATCCTTAGAGATGCTATATGCCAAAGAGAAGTTGGGCTCTTCTAGGCCAAAATGATGGCAATCATCACTGTAGAAACAAGTAGTGAAATATCAGTAGATTTTTACAAAAGAAAAACTGTTAAATGTCAGTAAGTTAAACTAGCAACTTAACTGCATTCCCTGTGTATGTTTGTGTGCGTGGATATGACAGTGGAGGTAGACAGTAGGAGGCTATGGCTACTTAACATGAGAATTTTACTTTAACTACTTACCAATGGGCTCCTCTAAATTCATTAATACACACTTTTTCCAAAGGAATCAAAGTAAAATTCATAATATATCAATATATATTATATACATAACATAGATCATATATAACAAATATTGAGAATTACACAAATTTGTGGATAAATCTGAGAATAGATTAAAGAATATCCATTAACATTCTTCTTGGTTGAAAGAATTAGTTTCTAGAATGCAAGATTGTTGTTGTTTACTTGCTACGTTGTGTCCAACTCTTGCAACTCCACGGACTGAAGCCCACCAGGAATCTCTTTCCATGGTATATCCCAGGCAAGAATGCCATTTCCTCCTCTAGGTGATCTTCTTGACCCAGAGATTGAACCTGCACCTCCAGTACTGACACCCAGATTCTTTACTGCTTGAGCCAACAGAGAATGAAAGATATTCCTC
The DNA here is from genome assembly GCF_032405125.1 of Capricornis sumatraensis. NCBI lineage: Eukaryota > Metazoa > Chordata > Mammalia > Artiodactyla > Bovidae > Capricornis > Capricornis sumatraensis. The sequence goes on from NC_091084.1 coordinate 7,505,329, forward strand.
TCCTAATTAGTGTAATGTCACTTAATAAGCATGGTACTAAAGCCTCCAATCATCTATGAAAGCAATTAATTTATGGATGCATTTGCCTAAACAGACCAAACATATCAATTTTTATGAACATTTAATATTTTAATTCCTTTTTATTGGACTATAGTTGCTTTACAATGTTGTTAGTTTTACTGTACAACAAAGCAAATCAGCTATATGAATAAATATGTCTCTGCTTTATGGGATTTCCTTCCCGTTGCAGTCACAACAGAGCACTGATGCAGCTTCCTGAGCTCTACTGTAGGTTCACTACAAATAAAGCTAGTGGAGGTGATGGAATTCCAGATGAAGCTATTCCAAATCCTAAAAGATGATGCTGTGAAACTGCTGCACTCAATATGCCAACAAAGTTGGAAAACTCAGCAGTGGCCACAGGACTCGAAAGAGTCAGTTTTCATTCCAATCCCAAAGAAAGGCAATGCCAAAGAATGCTCAAACTACTGCACAATTGCATTCTTCTCACATGCTAGCAAAGTAATGCTCAAAATTCTCCAAGCCAGGCTTCAACAGTACGTGAACCATGAACTTCCAGATGTTCAAGCTGAATTTAGAAAAGGCAGATGAACCAGAGATCAAATTGCCAACATCCACCAGATCATCGAAAAAGCAAGAGTTACAGAAAAACACACTACTGCTTTACTGACTATGTCAAAGCCTTTGAATGTGTGGATCACAATCAACTGTGGAAAATTCTTCAAGAGATAGGAATACCAGACCACCTGACCTGCCTCTTGAGAAATCTGTATGCAGGTCAAGAAGCAACAGTTAGAACTGGACATGGAACAACAGACCGGTTCCAAATCGCAAAAGGGGTACATCAAGGCTGTATATTGTTAACTTTACATGCATAGTACATCATGAGAAATGCTGAACTAGATGAGGCACAAGCTGGAATCAAGATTACAGGGAGATATATCAATAACCCCATGACACCACCCTTACAGCAAAAAGTGAAGAGGAACTAAAAAGCCTCTTGATGAAAGTGAAAGAGGAGAGTGAAAAAGTTGGCTTAAAACTCAACATTCAGAAAACGAAGATCATGTCATCTGGTCCCATCACTTCATGGCAAACAGATGGAGAAACAGTGGAAACAGTGACAGACTTTATTTTGGGGGGCTCCAAAATCACTACAGATAGTGATTGCAGCCATGAAATTAAACGACGCTTGCTCCTTGGAAGGAAAGTTATGACCAACCGAGAAGTGAAAGTGAAAGTGAAGTCACTCAGTCGTGTCCGGACTCTTTGCGACCCCATGGACTGTAGCCCACCAGGCTCTTCTGTCCATAGGATTTTCCAGGCAAGAGTACTGGAGTGGGTTGCCATTTCCTTCTCCAGGAGATCTTCCCGACCCAGGGATTGAACCCGGGTCTCCTGCATTGTAGGCAAACGCTTGAACATCTGAGCCACCAGGGATGACCAAGCTAGACAATATTGTAAAGTAAAAAAATTAATAATAATAATAAAATAAAAAATTTTTAAAAATTTAAAAAAAAAAAGCAGAGACACGACTTTGCCAACAAAGGTCCATCTAGTCAAAGCTATGGTTTTTCCAATAGTCATGTATGGATGTGAGAGTTGGACCATTGATGCTTTTGAACTGTGGTGTTGGAGAAGACTCTTGAAAGTCCTTTGGATTGCAAGGAGATCCAACCAGTCCATCCTAAAGGAGATCACTCCTGAGTATTCACTGGAAGGACTGATGCTGAAGCTGAAACTCCAATACTTTGGCCACCTAATGTGAACAAATGACTCATTTGAAAAGACTCTAATGCTGGGAAAGATTGAAGCCGGGAGAAGGGGACGATAGGATGAAATGGTTGGATGGCATCACCGACTCGATGAACATGAGTCTGATTAAACTCCAGGAGCTGGTTGGTGATGGACAGTGAGGCCTGGCGTGCTGCAGTCCATGGGGTCACAAAGAGTCAGACACAACTGAGTGACTGAACTGAACTAACTGACAGTACATTTTCATTAGGTATCTATAGTTTATAGTATCAAGAGTGTATATATATATAAATCCCAATCTTCCAATTCATCCCAGCCTCCACAATTTCCCTCCTTGGTGTCCATACATTTGTTCTCTATATCAGTGTCTCTAGTTCTGCTTTGCCAATAAAATCATCTATACCCTTTTTCTCTTGCCTGGAGAATCCCAGGGACGGGGGAGCCTGGTGGGCTGCCGTCTATGGAGTCGCACAGAATCGGACATGACTGAAGCGACTTAGCAGCAGCAGCATACCCTTTTCTAGATTCCATGAATATGCATTAATATACACAATTAAACTTAATATTTTATATTATTATAACATAAAACAATGAATGTTTTTAAGTTTCATCTTTTCACTAGGTTCATTTTTCAGAAGCTCTAAAAGTAATTTTGCATTAATTTTATATATTTCATTTTCAAATACAATGAGATCATATAAAGCAAGTATATTCCAACTCCTTAACTTAACTCTTAAATAAATTTAATTTTCTATTATTATTTAATTTGCTATTATTACTTCTATTATTTCTATTTCTAGGCCCAACCAGAAACTTGGTTTTATTTGCTTTTCTCTTCCCTAATATAATTCAACAACTCCTAAGAAAACAGTAGCATAAGCACTTAATACTGGTATTTTTAACCTGCTGAAGCTTATAAAAAGACATTAACAGATACAGGTACATTATTAGCTTAATATATAAACATAAAACTTTTTTTCCAAAACGAGCACTATCAGTTTTAAAGAATAAACATACAGCAGCTTTTTTCTTATGACTTCAAGATCATCAAATTCAACTTTCTTCTCTTTTATTGACTTTGCACTTTTATCAAGAGTATTCAGCTGGCCTGTTTCAATAACATCATCACCAGGCTTTAGTTGGTCCCAACGAGCTTTAAATTTTTCCAGTTCTTGATAATAAATCTGAAGACGTGATTTGACGTTTCCTTTCATCACTTCAATCTGTAAGTCAAGAGTATACATAATTTAACTCAATGTAAATTTCTACTTTATAGTCACATTTTTACTTCCAATATTTTCTATTTAAAGGTCAAAAAACATCAATATCAACTTTTCTAAAGATTCTTCATTATTTATTTCAAGTACAATAAATTAACTCAAAAATAGACACTAAATTTACAGTAACAAAAGATATACTGCAAACATCAACATTACAAAACCATTCATGTGACTAACAGCATCTGTGATAACTATCAACAAAATTAATTAATATGATGAGAAAAGTTTACTCAGTGACATCCAGTTGTTCTACCTGATTATACAGCTGCTTAATAAAGAAGGGCATCTCCCAGTCTCCCATGCAGCTCACCGCCGGAACACTAGGTTCTGGTCAATAGGATATGAGCACAATCTTCCAGACTGCACTCTTACAGGACACCACACACAGCAGGTAACAAACCATTCATAAGCAAGTCTGATAAGACTGTCACATGTATTCTTGGTATGGCATAAAGTGAAGGTAAACTCTAGTGACATGATCATCACTTATACAAAATATCTTATTTCATAGAAGTGCTGAGGGGAATCAATTCCATCAACAATCTAAAATTCTTAAAAATGTGAGCCATAATGGAATAAAGACAAGAAATTGTAAATGAGGGAAAAAACTGTTCTCATTTTAACAAAGAAAGCTTCTTACCTGGTCTTTAATCATAAGTTGGTGACTTTCCATCATCAACTCAAATTTATCCCACTTAGCTTTCAGATTACTAATTGTTTCTACACCTCCACCTGCCACAGTCCGTAAAAGCCTATTTTTATCTTCAGCCTCTTGAAATAAGGGCAAAATCTAAAAGTAAAAATTAATATGTGAAAAACAACATACTTTATCAAATTTATTAAGATTCCACTTATTTAAAATTGTTTTATGATTTGCTTTTTTCAGGATTTTTGCTTTTATATAATTTGTTAAATTTCTAGATATAGTTTCTAATATATATTATTACACGCAAACTCAACTAAAGCACTCAAACATCAGTTAAAAAGGATAATAAAAGTGGTAATATGAAACTAAATTAAATCATGATTACAGAAAGACAATACTATACCTGTTCAAAGTAACATTCTTATTATACAGGTTCCAGTCAAAGAAAATGCTGGAGACTTTTATGGTTTACAATTAATTATCTTTTTTGTCTGGCTATTGATTGTGAAATCTGAGAAACATCTTTCACTATTGTGATTATGTAGCAATTACCCACTTAATATGATTGTATCATGATTGGTCAACAAACAGAAAACTTATAGAATTCTATATCACCAAAACTACCATTTAATAGAAAAATCTGTAATCACTTTTTATGATCCAGACGCATATCAGAATCATCTTGAAATTTTTTGAAAAATGCAAATGCTCAGGTATTGCTTTTTTTCCTCCAAAGTTCCAGATATGTTTCTATTGAGCAGTCATGTTCAAAAACAACTGGACTATATGATGATCTTTTACTTTTATCTAGTTTGTTTCACTTTTTCTATTTCATATTCAGTGCTACCATTTCATTTAGTTTATGTTTTCCAATTTTTGTTGCAACAAGCAACAAAGGTTTACTGTATAGCACAGGGACCTACAGTCAATATCTTGTAATAACCTATAATAGAAAATAATCTGAAAAATAATATATGCATATAAATGAATCACCCTGCTGTATACCTGAAACACTGTAAGTACTATACTTCAATAAAATATACATATATATATATAAAGAAAAAAATAAAAGAAAGAAAGAAAGGAAAAACTGAAGAATCAGAATCAAGCTTCTGTATTTAGCTTCTGCCTGAAATGCCCTGAGTTGTATATAATGAGCAGTCCATTAAACAGTCCAGGTGTAGGTCAATAAGTGCTAAACTGCTCAAATTGCTTCTAGATCTTTTAAAGCGCCATAAAACAATAGTGTCCTATAATTTATAACTGTACTTTTGCTACTCATCAAAGCAGTAAAATCCATTGAAAGATATTTAAAAATCATTATGCTTATATAACAGACAACAGCAACACAAAATCAAATATATCTCAATGCCAGTTTGCAATTCCTGAGAAACAGAGAAACAATTAACCAAGAACCCATGTTGTACTAGGAACACCAGTGAGAGAGAAGACAGAAAGTAAAAGTTGCATCCAACTCTTTGGGACCCCATGGACTCTACAGTCCATGGAATTCTCCAGGCCAGAACACTGGAGTGGGTAGCCTTTCCCTCCTCCAGGGGATCTTTCCAACCCAGGAATTGAACTGGAGTCTCCTCCATTGCAGTCAGATTCTTTACCAACTGAGCTATCAATGAAGCCATAAAGAGTAGGATTCTCATTTCCAGTGTGAAATGAACTTAAGCCTGTGAAGACATTACAAGTTTCCAAGTTTGTGTCATGCATGTAAGCAAGCCAAGTTGCTTCAGTCATGTCCAGCTCTTTGCGACCCCATGGACTGTAGCCTGCCAGGTTGCTCTGTCCATGGGATTCTCCAGGCAAGAATACTGGAGTGGGTTGCCACTTCATACTCCAGGGGATGTTCCCAATCCAGGGATCAAACCCATATTTGTCTCCTGCATTGGCAGGAGGGTTCTTTACCATTAGTGTCACCTGTAAGCCCGTTTCCAAGTCTATCTGCATGCAAAGCTACTTATCCACACACCAAGAGAGATACATACCAAAACACCCTTCTGTAACATCTTGCCGCTGAAAACTCAGTAGTGACTCCTCAGTGTCCAGAGAATCGTGTGGCTCACATGACCTGGATTCTGCCTAGCTCTTTATTCTGTCTCATGCCACACCCTGCCTCACATGTAGTTCCCAACATACATCTATTTCCCTTAGTTTTTGTGATGTTATGCTTCATGTCTTTCATTCCACATTGTTATCAATCTCCTTTGCTGCCTCCATCTATACTTGAACTCTAAATTTTGAAATGCTTAAACCTTATTCTATACACTCTACAGTTTGTCAATCAGATGAGCTAGTTCAATTCCATGGCTTTAAACATCATGAATATTAAAATGATTTCCAAATGTATATCTCTAATCTTCACCTTTACTCTAAATTCCAAATTCCTCACTCTACATGACATGTCAATCCTTGCTACCTCCAATCCCCAAACAACTCCTCTCAGCAAATGGTACCATTAGCTTCCTAGCTGCTTAAGCCAAAAACCTAAGAGATATGTTTATTTCTTTTCCTCTAATCCCCTGTCTACTTCTAACACATCAGAAGACCATGGTATAAGCTTGGATCATCCTTTGTACACCAACTGAAGTATCCTACTAACTCTCTGCTACTATTGTTTCCCTTTAATCCATTCTCCACGAAGCAGCCAGAGTAATCACTTCAAAATGCAATCCACATTTATCTTCTCATTGCTTAAATCCCTCTAAAATTTTTCTACTACTCTCAGAAAAGAACTCGAACTCCTTAGGATTGTCTGAAAGTCCCTTCATAATCTGGCCCTTGCCTACTTCTCTAATTTCACTCAAACCACTTTTTCCTTGAATAATATGGCTTTCTTGATAACTAAGTTTCTTGACAATATTTACACCTATCTCACTTCCTTAAGTATATCAAGGTCCTCTACCTTAAGATCTTTGTATCCACTGTTCCATCTGCCCTCTAAATCTCGGAACGGTTGCCTCCTTACCCTGCAGGTCCCAATGCATACAGACGTCATCTGTCTGATACGGTCTCCAGGATCACCACCCTGAGAAACATCGCGCAGTTGGGCATGCTCATCCTCTTACTAATCTAGCTCCTCATGCTCCTTTCTTTCTCTCTGTCTCCATCTCTCACACACAAACACAACACACACTTACACAAGAATGCAGATTTCAGTAACACAGAGCAACCATACTTGCAACCACAGTGCCTAGCACAAAGCCTGCAATATATCAGGTGATCTGTAGTCTGTCCGACTCTTGGCAACCCCGTGGACTGCAGCACGCCAGGCCTCCCTGTCCATCGCCAACTCCCAGAGCTTGCTCAGACTTATGTCCATCGAGCTGGTGATGCCATCCAACCATCTCATCCTCTGTCTTCCCCTTCTCCTCTTCCCTTCAATCTATAGTATTTGTCAAATACATATCTTCATGATTTAGCTAACTGCCACAGTTCACTATGCTATTCTTTCTTTAGTT